>NW_026521538.1:0-2400000 GCF_021234435.1 Artibeus jamaicensis
CATCTTTATTTAACTTCCTTCCTTCTGCTCACTTTGGGCTTTGTTGTTATTTTTCTGGTTCTTTTAAGTGTAAAAATAAATAGTTTATTTGAGGTTTTTCTTGTTTTTTGAGGTAGGCCTATAATGCTATGCATTTCCCTCCCAGGGTTGATTTGTTGCATCCAATAGATTTTTCTCTTATGTTGTTGTCATTATCATTTGTTTCAAGGTATCTTTTGATTTCTTCCTTGATTTCATTGTTAACTCATTCATTGTTTACTAACATGTTGTTTAGCCTCCATATGTTCATGTATTTTTCTGTTTTTGTCTTGTGACTTGTTTCTAGTGTCAGACCATTCTAGTCAGAGAAGATGCTGGATATAATTTCAATCACCTTAAATTTATTGAGATTTGTTTTGTGTCCTAACAGGTGTTCTATCATAGAAAAATGTTCTATCTGTACTTGAGAAGAATGTATCTTTTCCTGCTTTGGGGTGAATTATCTGAAGATGTCAGTTAAATCCATCTGATCTGGTTGCATTTAAGGTGCTTTTTCTTCACTCGTTTTCTGTCTGCATTATCTATCCACTGATGACAATGATATGGTAAAATCCCCTACTGTGACTGTTAATCTCTCCCTTTATGTCTAACAAAATTTGCTTTATATATTTAGGTGCTCCTATGTTGGGTGCATAAATGTTTATGAGAGTTATATTCTTTTGTTGGATTACTCTCTATATTATTATGTAGTGTCCTTCTCAGTGTCTTACTATGGGCTTTGTTTAAAAGTCTATTTTGTCAGATGTAAGTATTTCAATTCCAGCTTTTTGTTTCACTTCCATTTGCATTAACTATCTTTCTCCATCCCTTTACTTTTAGTCTGTGTATATCATTCATTCTGAGGTGGACCTCTTTTAGACCACACATATATGGGTCTTGTTTTACCCATTCGACCACTCTCTGTCTTTTTTTTTTTTAATTAATTTATTTTTTTGAATTGATTATGCTGTTACAGTTGTCCCATTCCCCCCTTCATTCCCCTCCACCCTGCCCCCCCAACCCCACCATTACCCCCCCTTAGTTCATGTCCATGTGTCTCAAGTCCTTTAGGTTCTATATTTCCCATACTATTCTTGCCCCCCCACCATCTATTTTCTATCTACTGTCTATGCTACTTGTTTTCTGTACCTTCTCCCCCCATCTCCTCCTCCCACTCCCCTGTTGCTAAGCCTCCTTGAGATCTTCATTTCTATGTTTCCACTCCTGATCTAGCTGTCCTTTTAGTTTGCTTTTGTTTTAGTTGTGGTTGTTAATAACTGTGAGTTTGTTGTCCTTTCACTGTTCATGTTTCTTTAACTTCTTTTTCTTAGATAAGTCCCTTTAACATTTCATATAATAAGGGCTTGGTGATGATGAACTCCTTGAATTTGGTCTTATCTGAGAAGCACCTTATCTGTCCTTCCGTTCTAAATGAAAGTTTTGCTGGGTAGAGCAATCTTGGTTGTAGGTCTTTAGATTTCATGACTTGGAATATTTCTTTCCAGCCCCTTCTTGCCTGTAAGGTCTCTTTTGAGAAATCTGCTGACAGCCTGATGGGGACTCCTTTGTAGGTGATTGTCCCCTTACCTCTTGCTGCTTCCAGGATTCTTTCCTTCATTTTAATTTTGGCTAATGTAATTATGATATGCCTTGGTGTGTTTCTTCTTGAGTCCAACTTTTTTGGTACTCTCTGGGCTTCTTGGATTTCTTGGAAGTCTATTTCCTTTGCCAGATTGGGGAAATTTTCTTTTATTATTTGTTCAAAAATTTTTTCCACTGGTGGTTGTGTCTTTCCCCCTTCTGGTACCCCTATAATTCGGATATTGGAGCGTTTATAGATGTCCTGGAGGTTCCTAAGCTTCTCCTCATTTTTCTGAATTCTTATTTCTTCATTCCTTTCTGTTTGATCATTTTTTTCTTCCTTCTGGTCCACTCCATTGATTTGAGTTCCAGTTTCCTTTTCATCTCTATGGGTTTCCTGTGGAATTCCATTCATTTCCCTTAATTTAGCCTTCATATGTTTCTCTAATTTGTGGCTATAATCCACCAGATCTGTGAGGAAGCTGATGACCAGTGTTTTAAACTGTGCGTCTGAGAGTTTTGCTATTTCTTCGTCACTTAGATTTATCTCTGGGGCTTTGAGTTCTCCCTGCGACATTTTTGGTCTGTTCTGGCCCTTTAACTGGGAGAAGCGGCGCCTTGGAGTCCCAGGTCGCTGAGTTGTGACGCTGTATGTGGGGGCGTGGTCAGAGTGGGGAAATGGCGGCGCCGTCTATCGCTGCCGCCGCCACCGCCTGCCGCCGCTGCCGCCACCACCGGTCCAACCGCTCACTCCCTCACTCGCGCGCAATTAGGCAACCACAGTCAACTCGCTACCACCGCCTCCCCACTGTCTCCTCTGTAGTCGGTCACCTGGTGGGTTGCTCGGTCGCTCACAAGGTCCAATCCTGGGTTTGGAACCCATGCGACTGGATTCGCGCGTCTGGATTCCGGGCCCGGGTCCGACCGAGCCCTCCTTTGTAACTCCTCACCCGACGCCGGTTTCGCCCTTACCGGTCAGGCTGAAGAATTTGTTGTTAGCGGACTTCCAAAAAGTTCAGTTTTCCGTGTTCTGGTTGTGTTTTCTGATGCTAATATTTAGTTGTCCCTTAACTTGGTTGTGTGAGGAGGCACGGCACATCCACCTAAACCTCCATCTTGGCGGAAGTCTTCCACTCTCTGTCTTTTGATTGGAGCATTTAAGCCATTTACATTTAAAGTGATTGTTGATCAGTAAGTATTTTTAGCCATTTTATTGTTTTAACTATGTTCCACTGTTTTTTTCCTGTTCTTCTTAATATTAGAGAAGACCAATTAATATTTCTTGTCATACTGATTTGGTGGTAACAAATCCTTTAGCTTTTTCTTTTCAAGGAAGCTATTTTTCTTCTATTTTTAATGACAATTTTGCTGGGTAAAGAAGTGTTGGTCGTAGGTCGTTGTTTTCTTCACTTTGAATATTTTATGCCTGTTCCATCTGATGTGAATTGTCCTTGTCAAGAAACCAGCTGACAGTCTTATGAGAGCTCCCTTATAGGTAACTAACGTTCTCTTGCTGCTGTTAAGATTCTCTCTTTGTCTTTAACTTTTACCATTTTAATTATTATGTAACTTGACATAGGCCTGTTTGGGTTCATCTTGTCTGAGATTCTCTGCATTTTATGAACTTGTGTGTCTTTTTTCTTCATCAGGTTAATGAAGTTTTCAGTCATGGTTTTTGTACAAAAGATCTTATTTATTTTTAGAGAGGGGCAGGGAGGAAGAAAGAAGGGGAGAGAAACATCAGTGTGTGAGAGAAAAATCAATCAATCGCGTCTCACACAAAACCCATTCAGAGACTAGACTCACAACTCAGGCATGTGCCCTTCCTAGGAATCAGACTAGCAGCCATTGGCTTTTCATGGCTCAACCAACGGTGCTATGGTTGTCAGGTCTCAGTCATTGTTTCTTCAAATAATTTCTTGATTCCCTGTTTTCTCTCTTCTCCTTCTGATACACCTATGATGTGAATGATTTTATGCTTCATGTTATCCAAAGTTTCCCTTAAGCTATGCTTATTTAGAATTTGTATTTTTCCAACTCAAAAACACTCAAACTAATGGAGGTTGAATAGCATGCTATTAAACAATGAATGGGCCAAGAATGAGATTAAGGAAGGAATAAAAATGTTTCTGGAAACAAATGAAAATGAGCTCAGAAAAATCCAAAACTTATGAGACACAGCAAAGGCAGTCCTAAGAGAGAAGTTCAGGTATACAGACCTACAAAATGAAGGTAGAAACATTTCAAATATACAACATAACCCTATACCTACAAGAACTTCAGAAGCAACCAAGATAGCCCAGAGCACATACAAGAAGGAAAATAACCAAGATTAGAGCAGAATTAAATGACATAGAGAGTAAAAGCACAATTCTAAGTATCAATGAATCCAGGAGCTGGTTCTTTGAAAAAATAAACAAAATCAAAAAGCCTTTAAGCAGATCCATTAAGAAAAAAGAGAGAGGACCCAAATAAACACAATCAGAAATGAAAGAGGGGAAATTACAACTGATACCACAGAAATACACAGAATGTCAAGAAATGACTACAGAGACCTATATGCCAAGAAATTTGAAAACCTATGTGAAATGGACAAATTTCTAGAAAAATATAACCTTCCAAAACTCAATGAAGAAGAAGCAGAAAGCCTGAATAGACCAATAACGGCAAATGATATTGAAGCCGTAATCAAAAATCTCCCAAAGCACAAAACCCCTGGACCAGATGGTTTCACAGGAGAATTCTAAAAAGCATTTAAGGACCAGCTGACTTCTATCCTTCATAGACTATTTAAAAAAATCCAAGAGGGTGGAAAACTCCCAAACTCTTTTTATGAAGCCAGCATCATCCTAATTCCAAAACCAGATAAAGACACAACAAAGAAACAAAACTTCAGGCCAATATTACTGATGAACATAACGCTAAAATCCTCAACAAAATATTGGTAAACTGCATCCAACAATACATTAAAAAGATCATTCACCATGACCAAGTGGGATTCATCCCAGGGATGCAAGGATGTTCAATATCTGCAAATCAGTCAATGTAATACATCATATAAACAAAAGCAAAGACAAAAACCACATGATCATATCAATAGACTCAGAAAAAGCTTTTGGCAAGGTCCAACACCCATTTATGATAAAAACACTCAGCAAACTGGGAAGAGAGAGAACATTCCTCAATACAATAAAGGCCATATATGAGAGACCTAAAGCCAACATAATACTCAATGGGCAAAAACTAAAGTCTCTCCACTAAGATCAGGAACAAGACAAGGATGTCCACTTTCACCACTTCTATTCAATATAGTATTGGAAGTTTTAGCCACAGTGATCAGACAAGAAAAAAATTGAAAGGCATTCCAATCTGAAAGGAGTAAACAAAACTGTCACTGTTTGCAGATGACATGATAGTGTATATGGAAAATCCTATAGACTTTACCCCAAAACTGCTTGACCTAATAAATGGATTTGCCAAAACAGCAGGATACAAAGTCAATATCCAGAAATCAAAGGCATTTTTGTATAGCAACAATGAAACAGCAGAAGCAAAATAAAGAAAAAAATCCCATTCGATATAGCAAAAAGAAAAATAAAATACCTAGGAATAAACCTAACCAAGGACGTAAAAGATCTGTATGCAGAAAACTACACAACACTGAAGAAAGAAATTAGGAAGACACAAACAAATGGAAACATATACTGTGTTCATGGATTGGAAGAATTAACATCATCAAAATGTCCATACTACCCAAAGTAATTCATAGATTCAATGCAGAACCAATGAAATACTTCACAGACATAGAACAAACGATTCAAAAATTTATATGGATGAAAAACAACTAAATAAAATTTAAAAAAGAAAAAGAAAAAAACATTTATATGGAACCATAAATGACCCCAAATAGCAGCTTCAATTTTGAGAAATAAGAACAAAGTAGGAGGGATCACAATACCTGATACAAAACTGTATTACAAGGCCACTGTAATCAAAACAGCCTGGTATTGGCATAAAAACAGGCACATAGACCAATGGAACAGAACAGAGAGCCCAGAAATAAATCCAAATGTCTGTGTCCAATTAATATTTGACAAAGGGGGCAACAAGATAAAATGGAGTAAAAATAGCCTCTTCAACAAATGGTGTTGGGAGAACTGGCCAGCTACATGCAAAAAAAAAAAAAAAAAAGAAAGAAAAAAAAGAAACTCAAGCACCAACTTACACCATACACCAAAATAAATTCAAGGTGGATAAGAGATTTAAATATAAGCCATGACACCATTAAAATCCTAGAGGAGAAAATTGGCATGAAAATCTCTGATATTTCATGTAGAAACTTTTTTACTGATATGCCTTCTAGAGCAAGGGACATAAAGGAAAGAATAAACAAATGGGATCTCATCAAAATTAAAAGCTTTTGCATGGCTAAAGAAAACTATTAAAATAAAAAGAGAACCAACTGTATGGGAGAACATATTTGCCAATGATACCTCAAACCAGGGTTTAATTTCCAAAATATACAAAGAATTTACACGACTCCACTCTAAGAAGACAAGCAACCCAATTAAGGAGTGGGCAAAGGACTTAGACATTTCTCCAAGGAGAACATACAGAAGATCCAGAGACACATGAAAAGATGCTCAATATTACTAGCTGTCAGAGAGATGCAAATTAAAACCACAATGAGATACCACATTACACCAGTCAGAATGGCTATCACAAACAAAGCAACAAACAACAAGTGTTGGAGAAGTTTTGAAGAGGGGACCCTAATCCATTGTTGGTGGGATTGCAGACTGGTACAGCCACTGTGGGAAACACTATGGAATTGTCTCAGAAAACTAAAAATAGACCTGCCTTTTCACCCAGCAATTCCACTGCTAGGATTATATTCTAAGAACCCTAAAACACCAATCCAAAAGAACCTAAGAACCCCAATGTTCATAGCAGCATGATTTACAATAGCCAAGAGTTGGGAGCAACCTAGGTGCCTATCAGTAAATGAATGAATAAAAAATTATGGTATGCATACACAATGGAATTCTATGCAGCAGAAAGAAAGAAGGAGCTTCTACCCTTTGCAACAGCATGGATGGAACTGGAGAGCATTATCCTAAGTGGAATAAGCCAGGTGTTGAGACACAAATACCATATGATCTCACCTCTAACTGGAACATAATCAATAAAAGAAAAAAAGCAAAAGAAATATAACCAGACACAGAGAAATTAATAACAATCTAACAATTGCCAGAGGGGAGGAGAGAGGGGACTGTGGGGAGAAGGGTTTTCAGCATCTACTATGAAAAACACATGGACAAAATGAAGAGGGAGGGTGGAAGTATGGGAAGGTGGTGGGTTTTCCTAGGTTGGGGTGAGTGGTGGGGAGAAAATGCAGCAAACTGTAATTGAACAACATTAAAGTAATTTATAAACAAAAATAAAAAATGAAATGAAATAAAATTGGTGGGGTTTTTTTTTTTGCTTTTTTAGTTGGGTGGGTGTTTTTTCCTCCCCTTTTCTTCCAAATCATTGATTTGATTACTTGGCTTCATTCAACCTACAGTTTATTTTTTCCAGTGTATTCTTCATTTCAAACTGGTTCCTTGTTATGGTTTCAATCTCCTTGATCATGTTGTAGTTCTCACTAAGTCCCTTAAGCATCCTTATAATATTTTCTGAACTGTATATCTGATGAATTACTTACCTCAATTCATATAAATCTTACTGGAGATTACTCTTGTTCTTTTATTTGGGTCATGTTTCTTTGTCTCTCCTTTTGCTGCTTATTTGTGTTTGTTTCTACCTATTAGGTAGATCTTTTATGACTCCCAGTGGCACCATCTCCTTGATGACCTGAGCTGGGTGGCCTTTCTTTGGGTTATGTGATCCCTTGTGTTGCAACTGAGTTTTGATTGCTATTGAACCATTTTTGAATGGGGCTGATTCTCAGGCTGGCTGACTGTGAGCATCTGTCCCAACCACAGTGTATGAGCTGCTGTGTTGGTGCTGATGACATGAAGCAGAATTTCCTCAGCGAGGTCTGATGCCTCCTGAGATATCCCGTTGGACATGCTGCTTGTTAAGCTAATTGGATGCTACTCAGATGTCTGAAGCTGCCACTGGGTGTGTTGGTTTTGCAACCTCTTGGGAGAGACACTGGTAAAGGCCAATTGCTGATGCTGCCTGTCACTGGCTGTTTGGAGGTATAACATGATCCACAGTTTGGGGCTCCCTCTACTGGGCCTGTGTGTGTGTGGGAAGGACCAAGCTGTGCACCAAGGCTTGCTTCTACCAGCACTGGGCTCGGCCGTGGGTCAACCAAAGTCCCAAGGCGTCCCAAGATCTCCCTCTTTCTGCCAGTTGCCTTTAGCCTCAGTCACTGAAAGAGCCTTTAGCAGTACATGAAGTAGTTTCTCTGAGTCACTAGGAAGAAGTGAGTGGTGTTCATTAGACACATACAGATTGAAACACCATGCCACTGCTGGGTCTGAGACTACTCAGCAAATGTTCCAGGGTATGCCAAGTCTAGCTGCCATCCACTGGGAGCTTTCATACTTTTGTGTAGGGTCAGGGTATCAGGGAGTAGTCAGGGTGATGCCAGCAGTTTATCAGGCCCATACAGATCAAGATTTTGTCATGTAAATGGAGGGCTTGGCATTAGTATGGCATACAAGGGAACATGGACCCTATCCTGGAGCTACACAACTCAGTCTGTCCCATATTCTGTCAGGAGCCCAATCTGAGCACTGCAGAGCCTGCAGAAGTTGGAAGGATGGGCCTAATGGTTGTCCTGTGAGGGGGAAGGGCTGGTCAGACTTGGGGAAGGTAGAAGAAGTGGCCCCTGGCTAGAGCCACATGCCTCAGTCTGTCCAGGATTCTACCTAGACATTTGCAGGGCAGAGTCACCAGGTGTTGGGAGGATGGGGCTGCTGGAAGCCAGGAGAGTGGGGCTAGTGGATGTCCTGTGAGGTGTGGTACTGGTCAGATTCACTCAAACCTGGAATGGGGAATGGCCCCTGCACCAAAGCCACACAATTCAGTCATTGACACCTCCTGTGTCTACCTGGACCTCTACATCCCAGCTCAGGCAGCTAACTTCTCACCTGGGGAAAAGCTTGTCAGGGTGGGGCTACAGGGAGTCCAGAAAGTGAAGTTCCAACCAAGAAAGATGGTGTCTGAAGTGTGGGAGAGGGACTCAACACAAGGGCCCTGGGGGCTGTTCATTCAGCTCTCTTCCCAGAGCTACAAACTCCAGTCTCTCCTCATGCAACTCTAGTCTGCTATGCCCTTTCTCCACTGCAGCCCAGGGTGAGTGGTTGAAATGAGACTTTGTGCATTGGCCATTTATGAGGGCACCTGGGTCTCTAGCAGACTCCTGACTCTCTTTGCTGGACAGATTCCCTGCTGATTTTCACAGCCAGATGTCATGTGGTGACTCTTCCTGGACTGGTGCTCTGGGATAGGGAGTCTGGTTTAGGGTCGAGACCCCACACTTCCCTAGGGGAACCCTGCGCTGAGATATCCCTCTAGAAAGTCAGCTTCTGCTTGTTGGGGAGAGTCAGCACTTTTCACATCTCTGCCCTGGCTACCACTCTTGATGATTTTTCTGTAAATCCTTGGGTGTAAGACATCACTTTACCTAATCTTCAGTTGGATATTCAGGAAGATTGCTCTATATTTTAGCTGTAATTCCAGTTTGGTGCTTGAAGAACATGAGTGTAATATCTGCCTACTACACTACCATCTTGGATCCTGCAGAAGGAAAATATTATTAAACATTGAAATAAAGGATTAAAGAACTCCATTTATCAATTTACCTTTTTCTTTGTTTTACTTACCTGGGGTTTATGTTTGAAATTGTTTTTCATTTTTTTATTGTTTTTTTAAAATTTTGATCAATTACAGTTGTCCCAGTTTTCCCCCTTGTTGCTCTCCCCTGCTTCACCCACTCTACTGCTCCCTCAGTCAATCCCCACCCTATTGTCAATTTCCATGAGTCCTTTATACATGTCCCTTGAGTAGACTGTTCCCCTTCTATCCCCCATTTTCCTTCTGTCCCTTCTCCTCTGGTCGCTGTCAATTTGTTCCTCCTTTCCACACTTCTGGTTGTATTTTGCTCATTTGTTTGCTTTCTTTAGTAGCTTAGACTTACATGTGAGATCACATAGTTTGTTTTTTTTTAAAGATTTTCTTTGTCTATTTTTAGAAAGGGGGGAGAGAGAAAGAGAGGGAGAGAAGCATCAGTGTGTGGTTGCCTCTTGTGCACCCCCTACTGGTGACCTGAATTTCAACCCAGGCATATGTCCTCATTGGGAATTGAACTGGAGTCCCTTTACTTCACAGGCCAGCACTCAGTTCACTGAGCCACACCAGCCAGGGCTACATGGTGTTTTTATTTCAGAACAAAAACAATCTATTTTATAATAATTGTTCACTTGTATTTTTAAATCACATAACATGAATGCTTCCTGCTTTTTTACACTTATTTCTTCAAATACATGAATTCACTCGTAATCTCCCTCTATTGAGTTTCCCCTCCTGCTTCTACACGTGATTCTTTAAACTATTCATTATACAGAAAACATTATGAGGTTCCAAATGTTTCTCTATATCAGCACTTAATTTTCTATAAATTTTGTAGACAAATGATTTTCAGCACTGACAACTTTAAATATAAAATGATATAAAAATTACCTCTTTAAATATTTTTTTCTTTCTCTTCTTGCAAATTACCAGGCACCTTGGGTGAAAAGGGTACGAATAAAGGCAGTGAATGTCAATTGAGTATTTTTCAGAAAATCATTATTTATTTAGCTAGGTTGAAATCAAATACTCAGATTAAGATAAAAGTGATGTCTTGCTTTTATATATGTTGAATATTTTTCTCTTAGGCAATTTTTAAAGGAAAATTGTTGTAAAGTTTCTAAAATTACCTTTACCTATTATTTCATAAAGAAAGTGTTTCATTTGTCTCTTTTAGTGGTGTTTTAAAATTGTTTCTCATTCTTTAGCATCACCGTGTGATCCCACTTTTATCCTGAGCTGTGCTCCCTGCAATGTGATCTGCTCCATGATTTTCCAGAATCGTTTTGATTATAAAGATCATAATTTTCTTAACTTAATTGAAATGCTTGATGAGAATGTCAGGATTCTGTCCACTCCATGGGCACAGGTGAGGCCATGATTGTTTCTTCACAAGGAACCCTTTATGGTCTTTTCTCACAAAAGCCCAAATCCCTGTGTATATCAAGCTGTAAGTGAATGGATGGACACTATAGTCCTTTCCAGAGCTCAGCATCATGAAGTACTCATCTGGGAAATATTGCCAAGCCCTTTAATGATAGAGTGGAAAAGGCGTGTCCAGAATACAGAACTGGAATTCAATCCATTGACCCTGTCCAATGGATTTTCTACTAAATTCCAAAGCCCAATTTTCTATAAAGTACTATGTTAACTTCCCCAAAACATTCCCATAGTACTAAATGAACTTTTCAGTTCTTTTTAAAGCACTTCCATTACCCACAAGTCTTGTTACCTAATCAACACTTAGTGACTTCTTCAGTACATTAGTTGGCATTTAAGAAGGAAGAGAATATCTCCTTCAAAAAGGGAGAGCATTTGGGGCCACAGATGCTGCTAGGGAACACTAAGGGTAAGAGTATTTGATGCTTCCCTGACATCCTTACAAGGTAATTGTCTTGGAGATGACAAAATGATTGCTCATATAGTGCATGAACCATACACAAACATCACAATTTTTACCCTGTGCTGAGATGATAGTCTGCCTAAGAGATGGTGATGTCATCTTAGATACATCACTTCACTTGTCTGGTGTACAGTTACTTTATATATAAAATGTTGAATTGTGTTTCATGGTCTTGTCAGCATGCTCCCAGTTCTAACTACTGATTTGATGTCTGAGGCTACTGGACAGGCATAGAAACACCAGGGATTACTATTGTGTGCTCTATCAGGCTTCCCAAACTCTCTTCACATTTGGTGTCACCTACAAAATGTGAATATTAGTATTTCATGCCATCACATATTTCAAGATTGTAGAAAAGAATCGATGTTTAAAATGATTAAATTGATATACAGATGTTTTTATACTATAAACATAATTTATGAGTATAGAAAATCATTATAATCTTTGATCTCCTGGTCAGAATCTTTTCCTTCAAAAACACCTATCAATGTAGAAAGTTACTTATGTGTCAAAAATTCATATTTCATTAATATTTACAGTGCTATCTCTAATCAGGTTTTAGCATGTGTTATATATCTTCATTAAGACTTTTATCTAATATTCTATTATTTTCTCTTCTAGCTTTGCAATATGTTCCCTGTTCTTGTCAACTATTTCCCAGGGAGTCATAACAAAGTACAAAAAAATTCCTCTAATATAAAAGATTATATTATGGAGAAAACAAGGGAACATCAAGTATCCCTGGACATTAACAATCCTAAGGACTTTATTGATTATTTCCTGATCAAAATGGAACAGGTAAACTAACAAGAGCTCAGTGATTTGATTGCTTGTGTATCTTTTGGTTAATTGAATATTTTTTGTATTTGCCAGTGATACTGCAAAGGTTAGGCAAATAATTCTGACAAGCATTTTAAGAATATATGGTATGCATGAATCTACACTAATCATTATGGAGGATATAATATTAATTTGTTAAAGTAAATCACTAACTGACTGGACTACATTAATCCAATTTTGGGGTACTAATAATCTACCTGAGGGGAGACAGAATGATACCTCAGGGCACATGGAAACAATTACAAACATATTAGAAAATACAAAATAGCATAATGTGAAAATGGACATGTCATTGCATACAATGTATATAAGAATGGAAAAGACAAAGCCGAAGAGAGGTAGAACTGAGTGTGGGAGTGGGGGTGGGTGGGGCAGAGGAGACTGATGGAGGGAAAATGGAGACAACTGTACTTGAACAATAATAAAAAAATGTCTTAAAGACTAGTTTAACCAGCTGGGTTTTCTACGTGTCCAGTAGTTGGGAATAAATCTTAACATATTTATTTTATTTCTTTTTAATTTTTTAAAATTTATTGAGTTATTTTTCAAGTACAGTTTTCTTTTGTCAATTTCTCCCATCCCAACCCCCCCTCCGCCCCATCCCCCCACCTCCCTCCCATCCCCCCCCTCCCCACAGACCTCATCCCTGTGTCTTTCATACTTGTTCTTCAAAATCCCTCCTTGTTTTTCCCCTTAAATTCCCTTCCCTCTCCCCTCTAGTCGCTGCCCACTTGTTCTCTATTTTAGTGTCTTTGTTTTTATTCTATTTGCTTGTTTATTTTGTTATTTAGCTTCCTGTTAAAGGTGAGATCATATGGTATTTGTCCTTCAATGCCTGGCCTATTTCACTCAGCATAATGCTTTCCAGTTCCATCCATGTTGTTGCAAAGGGTAGTAGCTCCTTCTTTCTCTCTGCTGCATAGAATTCCATTGTGTATATGTACCACAATTTTTGGATCCATTCATTTACTGACGGGCACCTAGGTTGCTTCCAACTCTTGGCTATTGTAAATTGTGCTGCTATGAACATTGTGGTGCATAGGTTCTTTGAAATTGATGTTTTAGGATTCTTGGGATATAATCCTAGCAGTGGAATTGCTGGGTCAAAAGGCAGGTCGATTTTTATTTTTCTGAGAAAATTCCATACTGTTCTCCACAATGGTTGTACCAGTCTGCAATCCCACCAACAGTGAACTAAGGACCCCTTTTCCCCACAACCTCTCCAACATTTGTTGTTTATTGCTTTGTTTATGATAGCCATCCTGACGGGTGTAAAGTGGTATCTCATTGTGGTTTTGATTTGCATCTCTCTGATAGCTAACGATATTGAGCATCTCTTCATGTGTCTCTGGATATTCTGTATGTCCTCCTTGGAGAAGTGCCTGTTCAAGTCCTTTTCCCATTTTTTAATTGGGTTCGATGTCTTCCTAGAGTGGAGTCGTGTAAGTTCTTTGTATATTTGGGAGATTAAACCTTTGTCTGAGTTATCATTGGCAAATATGTTTTCCCATACAGTTGGTTGTCTTGCTAATTTAATACTGTTTTCTTTGGCCATGCAGAAGCTTTTTATTTTGATGAGGTCCCATTTGTTTATTCTTTCCTGTATATCCCTTGCTCTAGGGGACATATCGGTAAAAATGTTGCTGCGTGGAATATCTGAGATTTTCTTGCCAATGTTTTCCTCTAGGACTTTAATGGTGTCACGGCTTATATTTAAGTCTTTTATCCACCTTGAATTTATTTTGGTGTATGGTGTAAGTCTGTGCTCAAGTTTCATTTTTTTGCACATAGCTGTCCAGTTCTCCCAACACCATTTGCTGAAGAGGCTATCTTTACTCCATTTGATGTTACTGCCCCCTTTGTCAAATATTAATTGACTGTAGAGAGTTGGGTTGATTTCTGGGCTCTCTGTTCTGTTCCATTGGTCTATGTGCCTGTTTTTATGCCAGTACCAGGCTGTTTTGATTACAGAGGCTTTGTAATACAGTTTGATATCAGGTATTGTGATCCCTCCTACTTTGTTCTTCTTTCTCAAAAGAGCAGTTGCTATTCGGGCTCGTTTATGGCTCCATATAAATTTTTGAAGTGTTTGTTCTATGTCTGTGAAATATGCCATTGGTGCTTTAATAGGTATTGCATTAAATCTGTATATTGATTTGGGTAGTATGGACATTTTGATGATGTTAATTTTTCCAATCCATGAACAAGGTATATGTTTCCATTTGTTTGTATCTTCCTTGATTTCTTTCTTCAGTGCTGTGTGTTTTTCTGCATACAGGTCTTTTACCTCCTTGGTTAGGTTTATTCCCAGATATTTTATTTTTCTTTTTGCTATATCAAATGGGATTTTTTCCTTGATTTCCCCTTCTGCTGATTCATTGTTCGTATATAAAAATGCCTTTGATTTCTGGATATTGACTTTGTATCTTGCTGTTTTGCCAAACTCATTAATTAGTTCGAGCAGTTTTTGGGTAGAGTCTATAGGATTTTCCATGTACACTATCATGTCATCTGCAAACAGTGACAGTTTTGTTTCCTCCTTTCCTATTTGGATGCCTTTTAGTTCCTTTTCCTGCCTGATTGCTGTGGCCAAAACTTCTAATACTATATTGAATAGAAGTGGTGAAAGTGGACATCCTTGTCTTGTTCTTGATCTTAGTGGAAAAGCTTTTAGTTTTTGCCCATTGAGTATGATATTGGCTGTAGGTCTCTCATATATGGCCTTTATTATATTGAGGAATGCTCCCTGTATTCCCACTTTGCTGAGTGTTTTTATCATAAATGGGTGCTGGACCTTATCAAAAGCTTTTTCCACGTCTATTGATATGATCATATTGTTTTTGTCTTTGCTTTTGTTTATGTGATGAATTACATTTACTGACTTGCGAATGTTGAACCATCCTTGCATCCCTGGGATGAATCCCACTTGGTCAGGGTGTATAATCTTTTGGATATCTTGTTGGATGCGATTTGCCAATATTTTGTTGAGGATTTTAGCATCTATGTTCATCAGTGATATTGGCCTGAAGTTTTCTTTCTTTGTTGTATCTCTATCTGGTTTTGGGATTAGGATGATGCTGGCTTCATAAAAGGAGTTTCGGAGTTTTCCGTCCTTTTGGATTTTTTGGAATAGTCTGTGAAGAATGGGGGTTAGCTCTTCTTTAAATGCTTTGTAGAATTCTCCTGTGAACCCATCTGGTCCGGGGCTTTTGTGTGATGGAAGTTTTTTGATTACTGCCTCAATTTCTTTTGCTGTTATTGGTCTATTCAGGTTTTCTACTTCTTTTTCATTGAGTTTTGGGAGATTATATTTTTCTAGAAATGTGTCCATTTCCCCTAGGTTCTCAAATTTCTTGGCATATAGTTCTTCATAATAATTTCTTACAATCCTTTCTATTTCTGTGGTATCAGTTGTAATCTCTCCTCTTTCATTTCTGATTGTGTTTATTTGTGTCCGTTCCCTTCTTTTCTTGATGAACCTACTTAAAGGCTTGTCTATTTTGTTTATCTTCTCAAAGAACCAACTCCTGGATTCATTAATCCTTAGGATTGTGCTTTTAGTCTCTATGTCATTTAGTTCTGCTCTGATCTTAGTTATTTCCTTCCTTCTACTTGCTTTGGGCTGTTTTTGTTGTTGTTCCTGGAGTTCTTGCAGGCTTAGAGTAAGGTTGTTTGTTTGAAATGTTTCTGTCTTCTTTAGGTAGGCCTATACTGCTATAAACTTCCCTCTCAGGACTGCCTTTGCTGTGTCCCATAAGTTTTGAGTTGTTGTGAGATCGTTTTCATTTGTTTCCAGAAACTTTTTGATTTCTTCCCTAATTTCATTCTTGACCCATTCATTGTTTAGTAGCATACCATTCAGTCTCCATGATTTGGGGTGCTTTGGGTTTTTTCCTCTAGGGTTGGTTTCCAGTTTCAGTCCCTTGTGGTCAGAGAAAATGGTTGGTATAATTTCAATTTTCTTGACTTTGTTGAGACTCATTTTGTGAACTATCATGTGGTCGATTTTTGAGAATGTTCCATGTGCATTTGAAAAGAATGTGTATTTAGCTTCTTTGGGATGAAGGGCTCTATATATATCAGTTAAGTCCATTTCGTCTAGGGTGTTGTTTAATGCCACAGTATCTTTGTTGATAATTTGTTTGGAAGATCTGTCCATTTCTGATAGTGGGGTGTTCACATCCCCTACTATAATTGTGTTGCTGTCAATATCTTTCTTGAAGTCCTCTAAGATTTTCTTGATATATTTGGGTGCTCCTATGTTTGGTGCATATATATTTATGATGTTAATGTCTTCTTGGTGGATTCTCCCCTTGAGTATTATGAAGTGACCTTCTAGGTCTCTCTTTATGGTCCTCTTTTTGAAGTCTATTTTATCGGATATGAGAATTGCTACCCCAGCTTTTTTTTCTTGTCCGTTTGCTTGGTAAATTTGTTTCCAGCCTTTCACTTTTAGTCTGTGATGGTCCTTTGTCCTGAGGTGGGTCTCTTGTAGGCAACATATGTGTGGGTCATGCTTTCTTATCCATTCAGCTATTCTGTGTCTTTTGATTGGAGAATTTAATCCATTTACATTTAAAGTTATTATTGATAGGTACTTATTCATTGCCATTTTTGTACCTGTGTTCTTCTCTGTCTCTCACTTTTCCTTCCTTTCCTTAAAGTAGTCCTTTTAGTATTTCTTGTAGGACTGGTTTGGTGGAGGCATATTCTTTTAGACTTCTTTTGTCTTGGAAGCTCTTTATTTGGCCTTCTATCTTGATTGAGAGCCTTGCTGGGTAAAGTAGCCTTGGTTGTAGGCCTCTGTTTCTCATTACTTGGAATATTTCTTGCCATTCTCTTCTTGCTTGGAGTGTTTCCATTGAGAAGTCAGTAGCTAGCCTTATTGGGGCTCCCTTGTATGTTACTTCTTTTTTCTCCCTTGCTGCCTTTAAGATTCTCTCTTTGTCTTGGAATTTTGCCATTTTGATGATGATGTGTCTTGAAGTGGGCCTCCTTGGGTTCCTCTTGATTGGGACTCTCTGTGATTCCTGGATTTGTGTGACTTTTTCTGTCATCAAATTAGGAAAATTTTCTCTCATTACTCTTTCAAATATGTTTTCTATTCCCTGTTCTTCTTCTTCTCCTTCTGGTATTCCTATTATTCGGATATTATTACGTTTCATATTGTCTTGTATTTCTCTTAATCCCTCTTCATTCTTTCTAAGTTTCTTTTCATTTTCCTGCTCTTTCTGTGAGATGCTTTCTACTTTGTCCTCCAGCTCACTAATCCTATCCTCCGCCTCTTCTATCCTACGTTTGAAACTATCTACTGTGTTCTTCAATTCAGAGATTGTTTTTCATTTCCTCCTGTCCCTTGCTGATAGTTTCTATTTCCTTTTTCATGTTGATATAGTTTGTGGTGAGGTCATTATAGCTCCCCTGTAGTTTTTGGTAGCTCATCGTGAGCTCTTTGAATTTCATGACTACCAGTGCTTTGAATTCACTATCTGTTAGTTGATTAGCTTCTATTTCATCTAACATTCTTTCTGAAGCCTCTGCTTTTTCTTTTATTTGGGGATTGTTTCTTTGTCTTCCCATTGTTTGTGGGACTCTTCTTGTTGGCCTCAGCTTCTAAAATTGATCTGTTCTGACTCCCTGGGTTTATGCTGTGAACTTCTGTGGTATGATACCTGTGAATTTCAGTGGTGCAGGCTCCTTCAGGTATCTTGATGTTCTCCGTTTCCACCTATTCCTTTTATTGTGTATGTGTAATCAGTTGTAGGAGGAGGCAAAATGGTTTACGACAGCATAAGAGTTTTTTATGATATTTACAGTCACAGCTGGTAGAGAGGAGATAGGCAATCTTTAGACTGTATATTGTATTAACCGTATTCTTCAGCCAAACTTGACACTTTTACGAGATGATGGACAAAAGATAAGCCTCTTGTTGGGGAGGGAAGTCTTGTTAGTTGTAACTAGAAAGCAGTGAGGTTTTAGATGGTCAGATTTTGAGGTAAGGTGAGTATAAGGAACGGTGAATAGGTGTGGTGTGTGAGCCAATAGAGGTAACCACTACAGTGATAGAGTTCAGGGACCTGTACAATAGGTTAAGATCCGGGAGATGTGTTGTGAACTATTTACTGTTGCATAGATCAGCTATTATTTACACTAATATTAGAGCAGCACTCGTATAACAATCTCTATGTGGTCTGTCCGAGTAGGGGGTATAGTGCTTTAGGTAGTGTGCTAAAGGAAAACATGTGGCGTGTAGTTTAGAGGGTTAGCAAAGCACTGTAGAGGAAAGGACAGGGGGAGCCTGTCTAATAATACAATATACCTACTCGAGACTAAGAAGCCTCTACAGAAAAAGGAGGAATACAGAGATATTATTAAAATATAAAAGAGGTGAAAATAATTAAAAAAATGCATCTCCTCGTGGCTTCTCTGCTATAGGAAGGTGAAGTTTGTTTCTCTGTCTCTACTGTTAAGATGCCCCCTCTTCGGGTCCCATTCTGGTCCTTTCACAGTTCCTAGTTGTTGGTGTCTCTTGCGGGTAAAAGGAAACGAAGCAACATACAATCAAATGAAAAGGCAGGAGAGGGGAGGCGAAAGCAATGAGTTTAAGAGGAAAGGGAGAAGGACTAAAACAGGGAAAAAGAAAGGAGAGGAACAAAGTATAGAAAGATAAAGCAGTGATAAAATTTAAAAAATATATAAGATTACTAAACTAATGCACAAAAAAGTTACTAAAAAAGGGAAAAAAACATAAAAAATTAAAAAAAACCCAAAACACAAACAAGGAAACAGCAAAAAAAAAAACCAAAACAAATAAACAATAACAACAACAACAGAGAAACCCTTCCCTTGTTGGTTTCAAACTGTCCAGACTGGTTTTTCTCGTTGTAGCAGGATCTCCCTGTGTGCTGGGATGCCGGCGCAAGTGCGCGCACCAACCAGGCTACCGGATTGGGTTGTGGGTGCCTGCGCACTTGCTGGGAGCACCAGCCAGGCTACCAGATTGGGGTGTGTGCACCTGCACACCCGCCGCACGCACCAGCTAGGCTACCGGATTGTGGTGTGGGCGCCTGCGCACCCGCCGCGGGCACCAGCCAGGCTACCGGAGTGGGGTGTGTGTGCCTGCGCACTTGCGGGGCACACTCCCGGGGCAGTCCGGGACTGCGCAACCAGCACTTCCCGGTCCGCGCCGGCCCCAGCACTTCCCGATCCTAGTGGCGTCAGCCTAGAGTTCTCTGCGCCCCCGCTTCGCGCGGGAAACCGTCTGGTGCTTCTAGGTCCAGTAGCCCCGGCTCAAAGATCTCTGCGCCAGTGCGCGCCAGAGTCCAGCTATGCGTGCGAGCAGGTAACCGTCAGGGAGCATCTTTGTCCTGCGGCACCTCTCTGAACTCTCTGCGCCGGCAAGCTCGTCCTTCTGGGACTGGCGTAACCGGCAGCGGGCTTCCCAGTCCCCCTGGTGGTGGCTCAGAGGCCTCCGCGTCCAACAGACCTTCTGGGACGGGGAGTAACCGGCAGGGCCCTTCCCATTCGTGTGGCTAGTCCCCAAATGCCTCCACTTTCCCCCTGGCTCGCTGCAAGGCCGGATAGGAAGCAAGCCAATCTGCCTTGGCAGGAGAACACCTCAGTCCACTTTCAATAAAAAAAAAAAAAAAAAAAAAAAAAACAACTTTCTGGACAGCCTGTCTCTCATTCCCGCTCAGTCCCCAACCAAACCCGTGAGGCTAATGCATCTCTGGATTCTCCAAGGCTTGCAATCACAGAGTCTACAGTTGAACCGGGCCCTGTGTCTTTGTACTCCTCCCCAAAAATGCAAGCCGGCAAGCAGACAGGTCTCTGCCCGGTGTTGTCCAGTTTTGCTTATACAGGAAGCAGGGGAGCTGCTGGCCCACGCTGGTGGCCACTGGAGCTGCTGGGTGCCCAAGCTCCTGTGGTAGATCTCTCTGGTGTTGGTCTCAGACCGATGGTTCTGGACCCCGGCTGTAGATGCAGCACCGGGGCCACCTGGCCTGGGGTGCCAGCCCCCGCCACTGCTGCTTTGTCTTTAAACTGGTCCCCAAAGCCCCACTGACCTGCCGCTTTCTGGTGTTTCAGCGTCCAACAGAGTCTCTGTTCTTTCAATTTCACAAATGCTGGATAACTGATGGATTAGTGCGCTGCTTTTCTGTAGATCTGCCAGGATTTTCACCCACGAGTGCGGGAGCTAGAATCCGTTCCCTCTTACTCCGACGCCATCTTCCCAAAAGCCTAAATCTTAATATATTTAGACTGAAGAACTGGGGAGGCACTTTCAGATAGATGAATGGTGGAAATAGAAGTACAGAGAATGTACAGATAAATAGCTGGATGGAAGGAAGAAGACTTAGTTGAGTGTAACTAAATGAAATGGCATAGGAATGGAGTTGGAGGTTGGTATTAGTAAGCATGAATTCTCCACCATATGTTTCTTTTATAAATTTATTTATCTATTTATTTATTTTTAGAAAAAGGGGAAGGGAGGGAGCAAGAGAGGGAGAGAAACTTCACTGTGTGGTTGTCCCTTGCATATAGCCTGATTCGGAATCAAACCAGTGACCCTCTGAACTGCAGAATGGCACTCAGTCCACTGAGCCACAATAGCAAGGGCTGTTGAACAGACTTTTTCCCACACGAATTGCCTTGGTACTCTCATGAAAAATCAATTTACTGAAAATGTAAGGGTGCGTTTATTCCATTCTGTTTCTATTCTGATAATCTATGCCTTGGTCCTTATTCCAGTAGCACACTGTGTGGTAGTTTTAGTTACTAACTTTTTAGTAAGTCTTGAAATTGTGAAGTGTGAGTCCTGTAAAACTGTTGTTTTTTCAAGACTTTCTAGCTATTCTAGGTTCCTTGAATTTCCATGTAAATATTCGGACAAACTTGTCAGGGTCTGCAAAGAAGCCAGTGGTATTTTGTTGGGGATTGCATTAAATATGTAGTTCAGTTCATGAAGTTACCTACCATTAGAAGAACTGATGTGACATTTTCATATTATACAACTAACCGTTTTAAAGTATACAATTTAGTGGTATTTAGTACATTGCACAATATTGTGCAACCACTAGCTTTCTTTAATTTCAAAACTTTCCCACCACTCTGCAAAAACACACTACATCCATTAAATGCTCTCTCCCCATTTCTCCCACCCCATCATGTGTTAACCTATAATGTGCTTTATGACTCTGTGGATTTGTCTGCTATAGAAATACCATATTAAAAACACTCATAGCACTGTCACCTTTTGTTTCCAGATTCTCTCACCTTGAACGGTGTTTTGGAGGTTCCTCAAGTTATGATATGTATCAGTATTTTGCTATTGTATGGCTAAAAAATATTCCATTTTATGTATATATCACGATTTGTTTACCCATTATCTATTGGTGGATGTTTCTGTTGGGTACACATTTACTTATAGATATAATTTAATTTTAGAGGGTACATTTCTAAGATAGGAGTTGATGAGACATGAGGTTATTTTATGTATAATATTTGAGGAGCAGCCAAACTTTTTTCAGTGACTACAGTATTTACATTCTCACCAGCAGTGTCTGAACAGGGTTCCTATTTTCCCACATATTTGCCAATATTTATTTTCTACTTTTTTTGGTAATTCTTAAAGCTATTCTAGTTCATATAAGAATATAACTCTTGGTTTTGATTTGCATTTCCTTGAGACCAATGATGTTGAAGATATTTTCACATGCACTTCCCCATTTGACCATCTTCTTCGGAGAAATGCCATTCAGGTCTTTGCCTCTTAAACACTGGGTCGCTTGTCTTTGTTGTACAGCTGTGAGAGTTGTTGATATCTTTTGGGCATTAAATCTTTATACATTTGTGAAAGGCAAATATTTTATCCCATTCTGTAGCTTGTCACTTGACATTCTTAATTATCTCTTTTGATGTAGAACCTTTTTATTTTGATGGAGTCTGACTTACATATTTTGTCTTTTGTTTCTTTGGTGTCAAATCTAAGAATTTATATCCAAGCCTGAATTTGTGAAGATTTTCCCCAGGTTTTCTTTGAAGAATTTTATAGGTTTTGTTGTCAGATGTAAGTTTTGATTTATTCTGAGTTCTATTTTGCATTTGGAGTAAAGCAGAGGTCCAAGTTTATCCATGTTCATGGGGTTATCCAGTTATTCCAGCACTATTTGCTAAACAGACTCTTCTTATGAATTTAATAGTCATGGCACCCTATTGAAAATAAATTGGCCATATGTTTATTGGTTTATTATCTAGAATTCAGTGCTATTTCTTTGGTTTTGTTTTCTGTCTTCTTGCCAGAAGTTTGTTGTTTTGATTATGGTAGCTTTGTAGTAAGTTTTCAAATTGGGAAGTTGCGTCCTTCCCCTGTAGTTCCACAGGAATTTGGAGGATGGGTTTTTCCATTACTGGAAAAAGATCTTTGGAATTGTAATGGGGTTGCATTAAAACTTTATATATTTCAAGGAGTTTTACTATATTACCAAATTAAATCTTCCAATACTGGTGTGTAGGATGGTTTTTTCATTTATTTACTCATTGTGATTTACAATGGCTTTAGTTTTCACTGTACAAGCCTTTCACCTCCTTACCTATTTTTACCAATTAAGATTGTGTTTGTCTACAAATAAAAGGAAAACTATTAAGAATGGCTTTAACAAATAGTGGGTTTATTGACCTCACATAAAATGAGTCTTGTGATGTGTCAGTAGAGGGATAGTACAGAAGTCTCAAAACATCAAATACTTTTCATTTCTCTTCACCCACACTTCATCAACAGGCTTCATTATATGACTAAGCCCTCTGATCCTAAGAATATGTCTAGTCTACCTCCTCCTTCTCATATTTATTTTGCATAAGAAGGAGGAAGTAGAAAAGTGACATTATTAATAGGCTTCTGCTTATATCTGAAAGAAATAACTAGGCTGCATGGCTTACCTACCTGCAAAAGAGGTAATGAAGGAACATTTAGGCAAGTGAGGGATAGGGTAGTAGAAAATGATGCTTGTGTCAACAAATTTACAGTCTCTTGTTATGCCATACAGCTATTTGTTTTATAAAATATTAACCTTACAGTTAATATGTTGCCTTAACTTTATAACAATGTGACTTCTTTAGGATTAATGATAATTATGACAAATTAATGTGTTAGATATTTCATCAAACTGTTCCTAGGAAAAGCACAACCCACAGTCAGTGTTTACTTTGGAAAACTTGGCCGCCACTGTAACTGATCTCTTTGGAGCTGGAACAGAGACAACAAGTAGCACCCTGAGATATGCTCTTCTGCTTTTGCTGAAGCACCCAGAAGTCTCAGGTATGCCAGAATTGGTGGGAAGGGGAAATTTCAGAAGAAGTGTGGACAAGTGCATTCTATCTTGCTTCTCTTAGGGAAGTGTCATTATGAAAATTTCTGTTTGACCTGCTTAATGTTCCATGTTTAAAGAAGGGATAATAATGGACATCTTTCTATAACACAGAGAGGTGACAGAGTAGTGAAGATACTGGGCAGTAGCAGAAGCAGTAAAGCAGTGTCTGGATTTCATAGGAGGTTAATGTGGCAGGCCCAGCCAGGATGAATGCACCTGGGACTGCAGTTTTTTAAATTCTCCCCTGAGGATATGTTTTTTAATTGATTACAACAGAGAGAAAGAGAGAGGGAGAGAAACCTCGATGTGAAAGAAACATCAATCTGTTGCCTCCCATATGCAGCCTGACCAGGGAGCAAACCCACCACCTAGGTATATGTCCTGACTGGAGATGGAACCCAAAATGTTTTGGTGTAAGGATGATACTCCTATCAACTGAGCCCCAATTAGGGTGAGAACTACTTATTATTTTTTATGAAAATGTTATTTATTCACTTTGAACAGTAGGAGTATTCCCACATAGATCTCTCTTCATTCTGAAATTGCAGGGTTCTAGTGGAAACTGTCCTAACTGAAGCATAAATTAAAATCCAAGTAATTTAGTTAGGCTGTGTAAGATAAATTCCATGGTCTAGAAAATATTCTAAAAAGTTAGGTTTTTAAGAATAGTGTTAGTCTTTAGTCTTAAGATTTGCGAGCCCTCGCTAAAGTGGCTCTGTTGGTTGAATGAAGCATCATTACACAGGCAGAATGGTCACAGGTTCAGGTCCCAGTCAGAGCTCATATCCTGTGATGGATGCTGGCCAGCAGGATCTGTGTATGTCACGGCTGCCAATGAACCAATACACACGGACTATAGAAATTCTGTGGGGAAAAAAAGGATGGCATGGCCATTCTCTGAGTCAGAGAGAAAGGGTCCCCTGACCCCCACCTTGACAGGCTTTAACTGTTTTCCTGGGTTCATTACATGGAGGGTAGTCCTCATTTACTATGCACAGTTTCCCAGTAGGTGGTTACCTTTTACAGGCAACAAAGGATGGGATGTTGCTAATTCCATGAAAGAAAGAGGAGATTTGCAAATGTAAAGGGAATGGTGGTTGGATCATTAACACTCCATACTTGGGAGATTTAGCTCACATTGTAGGAAGCTGTAGTAAGCACCTGAGCCTCAATTTAGGGTGAGGGAGTTTTAGCAAAAGCAAGCCTCATAGTGGCCTATGTACAATGCAGGCCTGATTCGCCATGAGAAAAACTCTCCACGTGCATGGTCCTTCGTGCCAACTCAGTCCCCACTGGTTTTCCATGTGAGGGCTGAGCTACATTTCCATGATACAGTATTGTATTCCCTACAGTACCCAGGTTGTGGGTTCAATCCCCAGCTGGGTCATGTTTGAGAAGACAACTAATTGATGTTTCTCTCTCTCCTTTCCTTTTCTTTCTCTCTAAAAGCAATTAAAAAAAATATCCTTGGGTGATGATTACAAAAAAAGATGTTGCATAATGGAATTTTGTTATTTGTTCTTTATTTCAATCTGTCGGTAATCAGAGGGGTTTAAGGAGAGAAATAATAGGGGGTAGTGGAGGGGCCATCAGGGATCATGTGTGAAAGACACATGGACAAAGCGAAAGGGGTGGCTTTGAGGGTGGGAGGCAGGGATGGGTGGGGTGGGAGGGTGTAGTGGGGTGAAAATGGAGACAAGTGTACTTGAATAACAATACAATAATAAAAATTAAAACTAGTGATAAAATTAATAAAATAAAATAACTAAATTTTATTAGGGAACAATAAAGCAATTTTGTTACTTCAAAAGTGTGTATCTATAATGATAGTGATTGCCAAAATAAGAATTTGAGGCAGGTTGGTAAATAATTTGATCTCATACAAATCATTTTATGTCAGAAATTTACATTTTAAAATTTTTGTATAGTTTTTCAAGTACAGTTGTGTCCATTTTCACCTCACTATGCCACACATCCCACCCATCTTGGCCTCCTACCCTTGAACCTACCCCCTTTTTCTTTGTCCATGGGTCCATTATATATGTTTCTTGATGTTTCTTCTTCTTTTATCCTCTATTATCCCTCTCCCCCTCCACTCTGGTTACTGTCAGAAACTTACTTTTAAACAGTATGGTAATGCATAGTAGTTTAGAAATACACATTATTTTGTCCAGTGTTAAAATCCCACTCAAAAGATTATAACCTATTACAAATGAGAACTAGTTTTTTAAAGCTAGATTTGAGGAGGTCAGGAAACAGCCAACAGATCTCCAGCAAATGTCTCAAACACAGAGAGCATATTAAGGAGAGATAAGGAACTTGATAGGATGAAATTGTAACCTTGGTGTCAGAAGAGGAAGATACATGAAGAGGAAAAGTTATTTGTGTGTCCCTGCATCCCTGTACATTTTGGTATTTAGAAGTACCAAGGGTCAACAAAGGGTCAACCAGTAGACACAGAGTGAAAAGGTAGCTCTCCCTAACCAGGCCCCTTTGACAGCTTCTTTTATCAAGTAACTGTTTTTGCCCAACACAATGAGGGAGGTTTACCCTATGGAGAAATGGAACCTGAGAACCCTACACTCAGGGACACTGGACAGTGACAGGGAAAGAGTGCGGTGTAGGGCTGAAAAGAAAGGTTCAGGAAGAATCTCTTTCTTGAATACAGAGACTCTTAGCTTCTTTCTCCATCCTGCTTCCTGAAAGTCAGCAGCCAGATTTAAAAATACCTGCAGAGAGTGAACAGCTCTGGAGGAAAAACTTCTACAGTTTGCTGTGTGGGTGAATGAAAAAGGAAACATCCAACCCAAGACAGAGAACCATAGAATTTCAGAACACCAGGATTAAAACGAAAATCACAAAAACTCCCAGAGAACTACATCATGTCATGTGTAAGGAGAGATTCAGAGCACCCTCAGATTTCTCAAGAGCAACTGTGAAACTGTGTGTGAATAAAAAGGGCATAGTCTCAGACCTGTACGTGTGACAGAAACTTTACCCCTACTTCTCTCTTGTCATCCAAATGTCTGACGTCCTGTCAGAGGAAGCCATGGGCTCAGGAATCAGGAGGGCTCAAAAGAGAATGAAATTGGCAAGGAAGTTGTCAACATCAGGCCTGGAAACTATCCACTTCAAAATGATTAGGGAGATAATGCAAGTGTGAAAGGAGACACCAAGAACAAGTGATTGATTATCTGAGAGGTCCTAATAATAGAACATTATTATTACAAGTTGCAAATATTGACCTCAGAATTTAGAAATAATTAAAATTGAGGTACAGAAAATTATGAATTGAATGAAATAATCATGGGTAAGTCCAACAAAAGTGCCAAAAGTGAAAGAAAATCATGGATTGTTTATGTAGTCAGAATGGTGTTAAAATGTAACCTAACTAGGTGGGAGGGAGTGGATATGGGGGTGGATATGGAGTAAGAGGAATTGTGTGTGCGTCTGTGTGTATTTGCATGAGGTGGGTTTGGAGAAGTAAACTCTCGCCTTCCATACCAGGAAATCAGACATTGTCTAAAAATAGGTGAGTACGAAATACAGAGTGAATCTTTGTTTAGAAACTGAACATATATTTCAGGAGAAACTGCTAGAATGTTTACATTGGTAACACTGTCAAGTCGGAAGATGAAGAGAGTATCATTACAAGTCATACACATGCACAAACAACAACACACACACAGAACACACACTGTCATTAAGTTTTTCAACCCACATATTACTTTGATATAAAATTAATATTTGATTTCCTGGTTTGTTCCTGTAAAAATGATAATTTCTTGGGAGAAGGGAGTAGCTAGGACTCAGAATGTAACTAGGGGCTGCACTCCTGAGTGAGAAGGGTTTGGACTCAGAAGGTAACAAGGGACTCCTGAGTGAGAAGGCCTGGGTGAGAGCTTGGAGAAGACTGGCTCCAAGACATGAAGGGCCCCCGCTTGGCCAGATGAAGGGAGAGCCACGCAGTTTCAGCAGAGTGAGGCCCCCCTCTTGGTGAGGTGGAAGAGGGAGCCATGTGGTTTTGGCAGGGTGCGGACCCCCTCTTTCCCAGGTGAGGGGGAAAACCACGCAGCTTTGCCAGAATGGAGATCCCTGCAGCCAGGTGAAGAAGAAAGCCACATGCTTTTGGTGGAGTGCGGACTCCTACAGCTTTGGTAGAAGAGGCCCACGCGGCTTTGGGGTGCTCCATTTGGCCGCGGGGCCTGAAAAGCAAGAGAGACTTTGATTGGAACTGCGTACAAAGGACTCTTGCCAGTGGACCATGAGAGGGTACCACAGTACTTTGGATTAACTCAAGATCCTGCACAGTGACACAGCTGATGGTGCCAGCGACCTGCAACACAGACGTGTGCTCTTTTCCTGATTTACGGTACCCAGAGTTGGGACAGTGGGAGAAGGGAGCGCTGTGTGGGTGTAGGTGTACAACTTAAAGGACTTTGATATTTTAGTGGTGGCATTAGGCCTGAATAGCATTAAATAAACATTTTGTTTCCTTTTCACAAATCTCTGGCATTAAGAAATGTCTTTCCAATTGGCGGCGGACAGAAGGGCCCAGTAGATTTTAGTATTTTGTTTTTGGGAGGGGCCCCTGTTGTATAGCAGTTTTGGGCATCCCTAGGTGGGCCAAATAT
Organism: Artibeus jamaicensis; assembly: GCF_021234435.1. Taxonomy (NCBI): domain Eukaryota; kingdom Metazoa; phylum Chordata; class Mammalia; order Chiroptera; family Phyllostomidae; genus Artibeus; species Artibeus jamaicensis. The sequence continues at coordinate 28,152 of NW_026521538.1, forward strand.
TGTATTGCCCCTCCCTCGGACCTCCTCTTGTTCGGTAACAGTTTTTGGCGACTCCGCCGGGACGATAATTGTCCGTGGCAGACCGACCCCCTCAGGTGCGAGAGAGTGAGGCTTTGGAATTTTCCCAGTCTCTGAGGATTTCTCTGCGCTCCTGAGGGCATCGGCCGCCTAGTCATGCCTGGAAAGGTGAAAAGGAAACAAAACGGGGAAGGGAGCAGAGACGTGAAAGTGTTTTGGGTTGAAAACTTGGTTTCTGACTGCTCTTTGGCAATAATGGAGCTGGAATTGTGGGCGATAGCAGGGGAAATACCTGGTCTTTACGCCATCTGTATTCTTTTTGCTCTGAATCTATGTTTGCTTTGTTGGAACTGTATGAGTAGTTCTACAGAGAAGTGTGTAATGGTCCAGAAGGAGAAAGGGGTCTTAGAATCCCTCCCTGATAGATTTCAGGAGGAGAAAGATGATGAGGAAAGAAACCTCATTAATGCTCTGAACCCAGGGAATGAGGGACCCCAGACAGCAGTGTCTCCCGTGGTGACACTGCTTTCTGGGGAGGTGAGGCCCACTATGGCTTCTCCTGCCCTGCAAGTGGGAGAAGTCTCCAACATGGATTTGCAGCCTCTGCAAGGGGGCTCTGCTCACCCACTGCAGCAGGGGTTCCCAGGAGCCTCTCTGGCTCCTGAAAACGGAGCAGCAGAGCCCCCACCTTCACATGTGGGCAGAGCCTGCTCTCCACCTGCATTGGTAACTGCAGCCTCAGTGAACCACCCCCACTGGGTAGAGGGCAGCTTTGTGGTGCCCCCATGCTTGAAGGTGAAAGGGGCCTTGGGGGCTTCCGGGGCTCCTGAAACCGGAGTCTTGGAACCTACCCAGGTGGGTGGAACCAGAGTCGGGGTGCAAAAATCCAGAAGGATGGAAAACTCCCAAATTCTTTTTATGAAGCCAGCATCATCTTAATTCCAAAACCAGATAGAGACACAACAAAGAAAGAAAACTTCAGGCCAATATCGCTGATGAACATAGATGCTAAAATCCTCAACAAAATATTGGCAAATCGCATCCAACAATATATCAAAAAGATCATACACCATGATCAAGTAGGATTCATCCCAGGGATGCAAGGATAGTTCAATATTCACAAATCAGTAAATGTAATACATCACATAGACAAAAGCCAAGACAAAAATCACATGATCATATCAATAGATGCGGAAAAAGCTTTCGATAAGATACAACACCCATTTATGATAAAAACACTCAGCAAAGTGGGAATACAGGGAGCATTCCTCAATATAATAAAGGCCATATATGAGAGACCTACAGCCAATATCATACTCAATGGGCAAAAACTAAAAGCTTTTCCACTAAGATCAGGAACAAGACAAGGTTGTCCACTTTCACCACTTCTATTCAATATAGTATTGGAAGTTTTAGCCACAGCGATCAGGCAAGAAAAGGAAATAAAAGGCATCCAAATAGGAAAGGAGGAAGCAAAACTGTCACTGTTTGAAGATGACATGATAGTGTACATGGAAAATCCTATAGACTCTACCCTAAAACTGCTCAAACTAATTAATGAGTTTGGCAAAACAGCTGGTTACAAAGTCAATATCCAGAAATCAAAGGCATTTTTGTATACCAACAGTGAATCAGCAGAAGCAGAAATAAAGAGAAAAATCCCATTTGATATAGCAAAAAGAAAAATAAAATATCTGGGAATAAACCTAACTAAGGAGGTAAAAAACCTGTATGCAGAAAACTACATAGCCCTGAAGAACGAAATCAAGGAAGACACAAACAAATGGAAACATATACCTTGTTCATGGATTGGAAGAATTAACATCATCAAAATGTCCATACTACCCAAAGCAATATACAGATTCAATGCAATACCTATTAAAGTACCAATGGCATATTTCACAGACATAGAACAAACACTTCAAAAATTTATATGGAACCATAAACGAGCCTGAATAGCAGCTGCTCTTTTGAGAAAGAAGAACAAAGTAGGGGGGGATCACAATATCTGATATCAAACTGTATGACAAGGCCACTGTAATCAAAACAGCCTGGTACTGGCATAAAAACAGGCACATAGACCAATGGAACAGAACAGAGAGCCCAGAAATCAACCCAACTCTCTACAGTCAATTAATATTTGACAAAGGGGGCAGTAACATCAAATGGAGTAAAGATAGCTTCTTCAACAAATGGTGTTGGGAGAACTGGACAGCTACATGCAAAAAAATGAAACCTGAGCACAGACTTACACCATACACCAAAATAAATTCAAGGTGGATAAAAGACTTAAATGTAAGTCATAACACCATTAAAGTCCTAGAGGAGAACATTGGCAAGAAAATCTCAGATATTTCACGCAGCAACTTCTTTACTGATATGTCCCCTAGAGTAAGGAATGTAAAGGAAAGAATAAACAAATGGGATCTCATCAAAATAAAAAGCTTCTGCATGGCTAAAGAAAACAGTATTAAATTAGCAAGACAACCAACTGTATGGGAAAACATATTTGCCAATGATACCTCAGACAAAGGTTTAATCTCCCAAATATACAAACAACTTACACGACTCCACTCTAAGAAGACACCCAACCCAATTAGAAAATGGGAAAAGGACTTGAACAAACACTTCTCCAAGGAGGACATACAGAACATTCAGAGACACATGAAGAGATGCTCAATATCGTTAGCTATCAGAGAGATGCAAATTAAAACCACAATGAGATACCACTTTACACCAGTCAGGATGGCTATCATAAACAAAGCAACAAACAACAAATGTTGGAGAGGTTGTGGGGAAAAGGGGTCCTTAGTTCACTGTTGGTGGGATTGCAGACTGGTACAACCATTATGGAAAACAGTATGGAATTTTCTCAGAAAAATAAAAATCGACCTGCCTTTTGACCCAGCAATTCCACTGCTGGGATTATATCCTAAGAATCCTAAAACATCAATATCAAAGAACCTATGCCCCACAATGTTCATAGCAGCACAATTTACAATAGCCAAGAGTTGGAAGCAATCTAGGTGCCCATCAGTAAATGAATGGATCCAAAAATTGTGGTACATATACACAATGGAATTCTATGCTGCAGAGAGAAAGAAGGAGCTACTACCATTTGCAACAACATGGATGGAACTGGAAAGCATTATGCTGAGTGAAATAGGCCAGGTGCTGAAAGACAAATACCATATGATCTCACCTTTAACAGGAAGCTAAACAACAAAACAAACAAGCAAGCAGAAAAAAAAACAACAAAGACACTGAAATAGAGAACAAGGGGATAGTGACCAGAGGGGAGAAGGAAGGGAAGTTTAAGGGGAAAAAGGGGGAGGGATTTGGAGGAACAAATAGGAAGGACACAGGGACGAGAACTAAGGGGGGTGGAAATGGGAGGGAGGTGGGGAGCAAGGGGCGGGGGAGGCTGGAATGGGAAAAATAAACAAAAAACTGTACTTGAAAAATAACTAAATAAAATTTAAAAAAAAGATAATTTCTTGACTTATATTCAGCTTATATTTTGTAACATCTCATCATTTCTGTTTATATTATCATATATGCTGATATGTAGGGTAATATTATACTATCCTACATTAAGATATATTAAGATATGGGTAATATATCTTAAGCCTACTCTGTAGAAGAGTTACGTGTATCTACTCCAGCAATTATCACTCTTTGGCTAGGTGTATTTCTGGGCATATAACTGATGTTTATAATGATGCTGAGACACTTTCATAGTGCTTCATATTCCCTGGATCAGTATGTAATTCTGGTATGCATTTTTCTCTTTTCCCATCAGTCTTACTTGTGTCTTACAGCTAAAGTCCAGGAAGAGATTGACCGTGTGGTTGGCAGAGACCGGAACCCCTGCATGCAGGACAGGAGCTCCATGCCCTACACAGATGCCATGGTGCACGAGACCCAGAGATACATTGACCTTATCCCCAACAACCTCCCGCATTCGGTGACTTGTGACACTAAATTCAGAAACTACTTCATCCCCAAGGTAAGGTTTCTCTTATACTGACCTTGGTGGTCCTGAAGTTCCCATTTTCACAGTATGGGTTTCATCCTCCACCAACAAAGGTGAGAGAAGTGCAGAAATCAGACATGTGACTGCTTGATGGACTGTGTGTGGTTTCCAGTTTAGACTATGAACCTTTATAATAGGTTTGGACACCTGGCACTGTAGGTCTTCAAGATTTGTTCTGCTCCTTTTTAAATCTGATTATCTTTAGAGAGGAGAGAAGGGAGGGAGGAAGAGAAGGACAGAAACATTGATGTGAGAGGGAAACTTCAACTCATTGCCTACACTCCCAGACCGGGGACCAAACCCTCATCAGAGGCATGTGCCTTGACCAGGAATTGAACCAGACCAATTTTGCTTTGCAGAATGACACCCAACCAAATAAGACATACCAATCAGGGTTTGTCTGCATCTTTAATATTGTTTGGCTCATTTTAGCTGCTTACATTTCTAAATGAATGTTAGTGTCAGTTTGTCAATTTACAAAAACAACCTGCTGAAATTTTTATCAGGGTTACATTAGTTTATTTGGAATTCTTAACATCATGAAACATTGAATCTTTCACTTGATAGATATGGTATATGCTCCTAGTTGGGGGTTGGGGACTTTTCAAAATTTCTGAATACTTTTTTAGCATGTTGGGCATTGGCTTACAAATCTTTTGTTTGCTTTTTCATAGGTATTTAGCATTACTATTGTTATTATAAATGTTTAAATTCCTTTTCCATTTTTAAAATCTACTACTTAGAAATATAATGGATTTTCATATTTTCATGACCTTATATACAGCAACCTTCATAAATTTAAAATCATTGCTGATAATTTGTCTCTAGATTAATCTGTAAATTCTAAATACATTATCTTGTTATCTGAGCTAATGTCTTTGTTTATTTCTTATCTCTGGTTTTCAGGAAAGAGGAGGTTTAACACCTTGCTATCCAGAATGATGTTTTATGTACATTTTCATAGACAATGGGGTTCTTTTAGATTTTATTTATTTTTAAAGAGAGGGGAAGGAAGAGAAAAACAGGGAGAGAAACATCAATGTGTGGTTGCCTCTTTGGCGCCCCCTACTGGGGACCTGGTCCACAGCCCAGGCAAGTGCCCTGACTGGGAATCAAACCTGCAACCCCTTGGTTTGCAGGCTGGCACTCAATCCACTGAGCCACACCAGCCAGGGTGGTAGATATTCTTCATTAAATTGGAAACTTTGCCATCTTTTCTTATTCTCCTGATTTTTTGTCATGACTGTGTATGTACTATTTTCATATCAATTCTCTGCATATTTTGGAATAGTTGTATATTGGACTCACTTCTCCCACTTAATGTTCATTTTCTAAGTATACATACTCAGCCAGATTTGATTTGCTACATATTGTTCAGCACTTCTATTATTTATATTGATAAGAATATTTTGGTCTACAATTTTTCCTCTTCAAAATTTTCTTGTCATATTTCTGATCTTAGGTATGTTAGATTCACCCATGTATGTGAGAAATGTGCCATGATGGGTTTATTTTGACTGTCTTCTTCTCTTCTTCTTGTGGCCACTTAGTCATGTATTTGAAATGCATGGCTCATTATTTGTCGATATCTAAGACTATCGACAGAACACTTTGCAATGATGTGAGGCTAATTTGTGCTTTTTTGGGAGGGGGATCCTATCTAAAGAATATTGCCAAAACAAGATCTCAAAGATTGACCATTATCTATTTCCGAAAGTTTCTAGTTTTAGCACTTACATGTAGATTATTGATCTATTCAGGTAAATTTTGACTTATGGTGTGAAGTACTGGTCCTGATTCTTGTATCTCTTTATGAGTATTCAGTCATTTGAGCAGCACTTGATGGAAACACACTGGCCTTTGTATTTTTTGGTGTCTTGAAAAATTTCACATATTATTGGTTTGAAAATATACATGGAAGCCCTGGCTGGATAGCTCCATTGGTTTGGGATAGCTCCCAAAGACCTTAAAGCTGTGGGTTTCATGCCCAGTCAGGGTGTGTATGGGAACAAGCAACTGATGTTTCTCTGTCTCACATTGATCTCTTTCTCTCTCTCTCTCTCTCTCTCTCTCTAAAAATCAAGTGAAAAATATCCTCAAGTGAGGATACAGATACACACACATATTTATATAAGTATACACACACATACACAAGGGAATAATTTTAAACCTATAGTTGCAGACCTTTTATATGACAAACTTGAGGGAATTATTTCTCAACTTTACATGATAAAAATTTTTAATCTAAAACATATGCATAGATATAATATATAAATCATTTATAGGTTTACTGTTATATTTGTCTTTTTATCAATCACTATCTCAATATTTGAGTTTACTTATCCCACTAGCAGTGATTTTTGGATATGGGAAAGTAATAGCATTCATACTCAAAAGTTATCATTCATAAAAGAATATTATCTAACATACAGCCTATATTTAATTTCCACAATTTTCCTAGAATATTATTTATAGTTTTCCATTCTTGGCAATTCAGTATCCAGGCAAGGAAGAAGCATGAAATTTGGTTATCTTTTCCTTTTAGTGTCCTGTTATCTGTTCCCTTTGCTCTCTTTCTTTCCTTTCAATACATATAACTTTGTGAAGGGTCTAGGCCAGTAGTCATGGAAAATATCCCTCAGGCTGGTTTTGTGTGGCTGTTTTCTAGAAATTAGATTCCCGTTACACTCTTGGCAAGAGACCTACATAGGTGCTGTATGTGTCCCACTGGGACTCATTTTGGGGGATGGTGTTTGGGACACATAATGTCACTTACCCCATTATTGTCTGTGCTATGTTCCTCACCTGATAAAGTGGTATCTGCCATACCTCTCCATGGCAGAGGTTCTGTTTTTCACACTTCATTAATAAAATTCCATAGCATGGTACTTTAGGGCTTTGTGAATATCATGCTTTCCAATTATTCAGCCAACAGTTTTAGCATTAATTGATACAACTTGACTGAATTAAGAACCCTGAGTTGATTTGTTGCAAAGTTATGATTTTTTTTTCTAGTTTTAACATTTTTCTACTTCTGGCCAAAATGGAGGCATAGGTAGATACACTCTGTCTCCTTGCACAACCAAAAGAAGGACAACAAATTTAAAAACAGAAAGCAACCAGAACTGCCAGAAAAATCAACCTCTATTGAAATTTAAAAAAACAAGGTGTTAAGGGAAAATGTATTCATACCAAATGGCAGAAGGGCAGAGACCAGCAAGCAGAGGTGGAGAGGACAAGTGGCAAGGCAGCAGCAGAAGACCAGGTAAGAGAGGCTGCAGCTGGTGGACCAAGGCAGGCAAGGTGGTGACTGGTGGACCAGGCAGTCCCATATTTGCGTGCAGATAAACCAGGTGGAACAACTGGGAAGTGAGACAGACCATGCAACCCAGGGTTCCAGTGTGGGAAAAGAAAGCATCAAAATGTCTGCCTATAAAAACTGGAGGGCATTTGCTCCAAGGGCAGGTACTCACAGCCTCACAGGAGAGTTCATTGGACAGACCCACAAGGTCCTAGAATGTACACGAACCCACCCACCAGGGAGGGAATCAGCACCAAAAGGGAAAATTTGCTTGTGGGCAGTGGGGGAAGTGACTGAAAGCCACAGAGAGCCAAGGAAGCAGCACTGTTTCCTCTCTGACCACTTACCCACATACAGTTCCACAATGCAGTGACCTGGTTACTTCACACTGGCGAATATCTAAACTCTGCCCCTTACACCGTGCACAGAGACCAAGAAATAAGACCCAAATGAAAGAATAGATCAAAACCCCGGAAAAAGAACTAAGAAATGAAGGGATATCCAACCTATCAGATGAAGAGTTCAAAATACTGATAATTAGGATACTCACAGAAATGACTGACCATGAACAGCAAATAAAAAAAGTGAAACCTATGTGAAGTGAAATAAAGAAAAAATATACACGGAACTGAGAGTGAGGAGAAGGCAACTGGGATTCAAATCAACAATTTGGAGCAGAAGGAAGAAATAAACATTCAACCAGAAAGAATGAAAAAACAAGAATTCAAAAAAAATAAGGAGAGGCTGAGGACCCTCTGGGGCAACTTTAAACATTCCAACATCCATATTGTGTGGGTGCCAGAAGGAGAAGAGGAAGACCAAGAAATTGAAAACTTATTTGAAAAAATAATGAAGGAAACCTCCCCAGTCTTACAAAGGAAATAGACTTCCAGGAAGTCCAGGAAGCTCACAGAGTCCTAAAGAAGTTGGGTCTAAGGAGAAACACAGCAAGACACATCATAATTAAATTACACAAGATTGAAGATAAGGAGAGAGTCTTAAAAGTAGCAAGAGAAAAGGAAAGTGTTACCTAGAACGTTCCCATAAGACTATCAGCTGATTGCTCAAAAGAGACCTTACAGGCAAGATGGGGCTGGAAACAAGTATTCATAGTCATGAAAAGCAAGGACCTACAACCTAGATTGCTCTATCCAGCAAAGCTGTCATTTAGAATGGAAGGGCAGGTGAAGTGCTTCCCAGATAAGGTCAAGTTAAAGGAATTCATCATCGCCCAGCCCTTAATATATGAAATGTTAAAGGGACTTATAGAAGAAAAAGACCAAAACTATGAACAGTAACATAACAAGAAACTCACAACTATCAACCACTGAGCCTAAAAACAAACACAAAAACAAACTAAGCAAACAACTAAATCAGGCAGAGAATCACAAAAATGGGGATCACAGGGAAGGATATTAGTGGGGAGGGAATGAGTGGAGAATGAGAGATAAAGGTACAGGGAATAAGAAGTATAATTGGTGGTCACAAAATAGAGAGGTTAAGAATAGAACAGGAAATGGAGACGTGAAAGAACTTATATGTACGACACCCATGGACATGACTAAGGTGGGGATTGCTGGACAGAGCAGGTTACAGGGCATAGGGGGATAAAGGGGAGAAAAACTTGGACAGGTGTAATAGCATAATCAATAAAATATACTTAAAGATATGGGCATACGCCCTGGCTGGTGTAGCTCAGTGGATTGAGCGTGAGCTGCGAACCAAAGGGTCGCCAGTTCGATTCCCAGTCAGGGCACATGCCTGGGTTGTGGGCCAGGTCCCCAGTAGGGGCCACATGAGAGGCAACCACACATTGATGTTTCTCTCTCTCTTTCTCCCTCCCTTCCCCTCTCTCTAAAAATAAATAAATAAAAATTAAAAAAAAATAGGCATACAATATTATAATAATTTTAGGTATATGACATACTAACTCAATTTATTTTTTTAAATTTTCTTTCTTTTTTGTCCTTGTATCTTTTAATTTTTAATATTTTATTATTGTTGTTCAGTTGCAGTCGTCCCAACTGTTTCCCTATTACCCTACCCTGCCCCATCCCAGCCCACTCTCCCCACTCCATTGTTCCCCTGGGTCCTCTATTCATTTCCCTTGACTTACCCCTCCGTCTTTTTTCTCCTATCACCCTCTCCCCTGTCCCCTATGATCACTGCCAGTTTATTCTTTACTTTCATGTCACAGGTTCTATTTTGCTTGTTACTATGTTCATTGTTTACATCCAATCTTAGTTTGTATTAGCCTTGGGTGTTTAGCATAGTGGTTAGACAATCATATACTTTACAAAGTGTTCCCCACCTCAGAAATTCCAGTACCCACCTGGCACCACCTACAGTTATTACAATATTATTGACTATAATCCCTATGCTATACTTTTACATCCTTGTGACTATTCAGCATTTATTTATCTTTTGATGTTCTTGCCACACTAAGTTTAGTGACCATCTGTTGCCATTCAAACTTAATCACACTATTATTGATTATATTGATCTTCACCTTTTTTAACCATCCCTCTACCATTCCACCCTCTGGCAACCATCAGTGTGTTCTCTGTTTCTATATTTTTTAATTAAGACAATGTACATGACAATGATAGCACTAATAGTTGCTACTGTACTTATTGTTATCCCAGATTTTAAAAATTAGATCAGCTGTCTATTAATAAAAGCCCTATAAAGAGATAACTCCAGAAATGTTAAGGTCCGACCAAGACTTCCATTTCAAACCATAATCCACATACGAGGTGAATGAAGATTTAAGTGCAAAATAAAGTAGCTGGTGGGGTCATACACCAGTGTCCAAACATGGTGAAAAGCAGAATGGATTTACAAAGTTCGATACCCTAGGACCCATGGACTCTGTTCTTCCAATGCTATTGGAATTCACAATAGCAATATCACTGCCACTGGTCTTAAACTGATCATTACTTATTACTTATTCTCTCTGGCTCAAATGCCACTTCCTTTCTTTGGACCTAAGTTTCCTCATCTACAGATCATAGTTTTGGACTAAGTGACATTTCTTTGAGCTCCATGACTTTTTCATAACTCAGTTTCTCTTCTCTTCTTTCCAGGGCACAACCATACTAACAGCTCTGACTTCCATACTGCATGATGACAAAGAATTCCCCAACCCAGAGAAGTTTGACCCTGGCCACTTCCTGGATGAGAAAGGCAACTTTAAGAAGAGTGACTACTTCATGCCTTTCTCAGCAGGTAATACACATTTGTTGTCTTTTGTACTTCATAGGACAGAGTATGTTGTGACGATCAGTTTGAACTTCTGTACTGCTCACTCTAGGACTGGTAGGCTTGCTCTTTGTTCATGACCAGAAGCTCCCCTGCCAATGCCCAGTCACTTTCCTCATGATGGTACAGCCTCACTGTTAGGCCACATCACTGCCACTTTGGAGAGTTGACTCACTTCTTCCAAATCAGAAATGAACATGGAGCTTGGTACTGAAAGAAAAGTACAGGCAACCCAAACAAAAAGAATAGTATTAGAACTGTTCTATATAGAACTCAGAACTTCAGAGTGTGTTGGAGATCGATGAAGAGTAGGTACACTTAGAGCAAGAGCAGAAGGTGTCAAGAAGGATCATGAAACATCAGACTAGGAACAGAAAGTACAATCAATGTATGTGCGTTTCTACAAAAAGATTGATAGACACTTAAATAAAGTTACACTATGAAACACTACATGAAATATTTGGCATAGTGCTGATACTCAATAAATATTTGTTGAAAGAAGGCTTGTGTAGCTCAGTGGATTGAGCGCAGGCCTACGAACCACACAATCACAGTTTGATTCCCAGTCAGGGCACACGCCTGGGTTGCAGGCCAGTTCCCAGCAGGTGACTCATGAGAGGCAACCATACAATGATATTTCTCTCCTTCTCTCCTTCCCTTCCCCTCTAAAGATAAATAAATAAAATCTTAAAAAAAAGAAGGGTCCCTTTTTGGATAAGGTGGATAGGATGTTAGGTGGATTGGATATATGTCCACCCTTTTCCCATCTGTTTTTTCCAACTATTCTGACTTCCATCCTCCCATTCAACCATTAATCATATAATTCCTGCACATTCTCTTTTTGGCATCCAGAAAATGAGCATTCAAGGAGTATCTACTCTGTGTGTATGTTATTTTCAGGAAAACGGATGTGTGCAGGAGAGAGCCTGGCCCGCATGGAGCTGTTTTTATTCCTCACCACCATTTTACAGAAATTTACCTTGAAGCCTGTGGTCAACCCAAAGGACATCGACATCACCCCAGTTGTCAATGGATTTGCTTCTGTGCCCCCTCCTTACCAGATCTGCTTTGTTCCTGTGTGATGGAAGAGCAGACCCTTTGGCTCCTGATGTATTGTCATCTACAACTCAGCAGGCCACCCCTGGGGGGCTTGTTCATTTCCTTCCCACTTCACCCTCTTCCCAGGAATGCCTTCTCTGACCTGCCCTCTCATATCATCTCCCCATTGCCTCCAGTGAGCACACAACCTCCATTAAAGAAAGTTTCCCGAGTTTCACTTCACACATTTATCTGCTATTCTTTATACTCTGCTACTGTCCATACTCAGATCCTCATCTGTAACCTAAATATAATAATTACTGATGGTAAGGTTCAAATGAACACATGAATGATACAGACATATAAATATTAAATATTAACAGAAAAGTCTTCGGGTATTTGTGTGTGTGTATGGTTATATTTGCGATCTGTGAGAGAGAGAGAGACAGAGAGACAGGGACAGAGAAACAGACAGATGGAAGGAACAGCAGGTAGAATACAGTGGGAGAAGTGGGCGAACCATGGAGACCAAGGTGCACAAAAGTATATTGGGTTGTCGTTTTATGTGTCAATAAATGTTTTCCTTCTATGGATATATGTACTGCAATTATGAGAGTTTTATTTCATATCCTTTCCTTTGTGGAAATGCTTTCTAGGAATAGATAGAAATGAATGAACTCAGCACTTTGCGGTCACAACTCAGTGGAATTGCAGAGTGAGGAAGTGGGGTACCGAGGACTGAAAACCTGGAGACTGGAGGAAAGGTTCAAAAAAGGATAAATTTTTGTAATCTGCTTAACAATACTGGTCTCAACTAATATTTTGAACCAATTCAGGGAGTTTTTTAAAGAAGATTTTATATATTTTTAGACAGAGGGGAAAGGAGGGAGAAGGAAAGAAAGAGAAACATAAATGTGTGGTTGCCCCTCATACACCCCTACTGGGTACCTAGACTGAAACCTAGGAATGTGCCCTGACTGGGAATCGAACCAGCAAGTCTTTGGTTCACAAGCTGGTACTCAATCCACTGAGCTGGGGCAGCCGGGTCAGAGGTTATTTTTTTTTAATGAAATACATTTCTGTGTTAGTCTAGTGAGGTTTAAATAGATAAAATCTCAAGGAACATACATCATTTTTACCCTAGTCAGTGGAATTGCTGAGGCTTGGGAGGAGGAGAAAAGTAGGTATCAAGTATAAATTCAATTTCAAGTGTTTTCTGACTCAAGCTTGTACCCCCATAGACATCCTTGAATCCCTGAAAGGGCTCACATGTAGAGAAGGGGTGTAAATGACTTATTGCTCAGAACTGGTGTTGTGATACTTAGGCTTCTAAGAGGCTGGCTGGCCTAAAAGTATAGCCCAACGCCTGACTCATATTTTTTTTCACATAAATTGTTTTCCCTGTAAATGGAATTTGCCTTTAGTATGGATTAACTTTTTAAGAGATCACTGATAACCTCACTACTCAGAGATAATAATGGTTAACATTTTCATATAGTTTCTTTGTTTTCTTTCATTACCTTTAAGAAATGATATTAGATCTGAGATAATTTCAGAAGTGGAAGGACAGAAAGCAATAAATATCATGATGAAAATCACCAGCTTGCAGTCAAACTCTTGAGTTCAAATTCTGGCTCTGACTTTAGCTGGATGACTTTCAGCACATTTTCTGTGATTGTTTATGCTGTTCCAGTTGTCCCTATGTTTCCCTGTAGCCCACCTTCACCCAGCCTGCACCCCCACTTCTGTAGTCAATTCCCACACTGTTGTTTATCTCCATGGGTCCTTTCTATATGTTCTTTGATGAATCCCTTCTCCTTCTTTCAAACAGTTTCCACCTTCCTCCTCCCCTTCACCAGCTGCAGTCTATTCCATGATGCTATGTCTCTGGTTCTATTTTGCTCATTAGTTTTACTTTTATTGCCTCACGTTCATGATTCCCCCCCCATAGATTCCACTTATAAGTGAGATCATATGGTATTTATCTTTCACCAAATGGCTTATTTCACATAGCATGTTAGTCTCCAGTTCCATGCATGTAGTTGCAGGTTAGAATTCCTCAGGCAAACATTAATAGAAGTGGAAAAAGAATAAGAATATTTTAAGAAGGAAAAAAGACTATGAGATGACAAAAGGAAAGAAAAACAATTTTGAGAGGATAGAGGGAGGAGAAATAATAAGAATAAGAAATGGGAACAAGGTGAACAAAAGCAAAAATAAACTTTAAAATGAAAATCAGAAGGGGAAGGAAGAAGGCAAAATGAAGTAAGAAAATGGAAGAATAAAATAAGCTTGAAAATAAAAATACTGAAAAAACAGGAACCAAATTGAGGAAAAAGGAAAAAATGTTAAAAAGCTATGCAAAAGAGAAACACAAATAACAAAAAAAGCAAGGTGAAATTCATTTCAGCAGAGTTTGGTGCTTGCCTGCTAGATTCTCCTTCTGGCTACATCTCTGGTAGTATCAGGTGCTGTCCCCATCTAGCTCTAGGCAGCCTCTTCAAGGTTACAAGTGATCCACAGTCTCTGGCTGTCTCCTTCAGGCTTTGATATTGTCTGGGATGGACCTCTTGGGTCTGAACTGCTGGCTTTTTATCAGCACAAGGCCCAGGGGTGGGTTATCTAATGTGTGAAAGCACCACAGGTACCACCTCCACCTGTCTCTATCTGCAGTTCTGCCATTAGCCTTGGGTTTGCCACTGACCTGTCTGTTCCTGAGAGGACTTCTAGTGCAATTGGCAGGGTGGGACCCCCAGATCATCCCCTGGGAGGCTAGTTCAGCTCAGGGAAGATGTAGGTTTTGTTCCCTTGCCCTTGTGGTACACATCTTCATCTGTCCTAGATTATTTCCAGTAATGTATAGTTTCTGATCAGTTAGTTACCTGTCCATTTCAGGTGAGGGTCCAGTCTGTGTAATAGGGTTGGCTCTTTCCTGCTTGGTGCTGATGGCAGCTCTGTAGAAGATCCAAGCTGAGATGGGGCCCTGAATACCCCTGGTAGCACCAAATTCCATTCCTCTGCCCAACTGGTTTCAATGGAATAGGACCCAGGAAACTAGTGTGGTTCGAGGGCAGAGAAATGTTCAGAAAGGCCCCTTTTGGAGTTTCCTTTTCTTTGCCCTGTGGAAACGTGTGCTGCAGGGGGATCTTGAGCCTGGCAGGACTGTTCTGCAGACTTTCCCTGTTGGATGTTCTATTTTCAATACTGCAGGAAATGGCTGGGCACACCTTTATCTTCCCAGAGATTTGTACTCTCGGGGGGGCAGGGTCTGCCTGATTGCAAAGAATCTTTGGTGCTCAACTGCTGTCCAGCTAACTCCCAGCACACTGCCTTTGTATGAGACACAGTCCATGTTTCTATGTTCTGCACAGCTCACAGTCCAGACTTCTATGTTCTGCACAGAATTACTTGTTGGACAAGCTGGGTGGACCCAGCAAGCCCCTTGTTGAGCAACTGTCTGGTCTCTCTACCCAGCTGGACTCAGTGGGAACAGACTCAGAGATATAGTGTGGCTTAATGCAGCTGAGAAAATTTCAGAACCCATCTAAGAGCAATTTTCCTATTCTGCAAGGTTTCTCTCCACAAGCCACAGCAGTAGCAGCTGATTAGCTCATGCTGGGGAGCAGGGTGCCTCTAACAGACTTTAGACTGGGGAAACTGGATTTCTCTCCCAATCTGTTCAACAGGATCTCTATTCTGGTCTCCCCTCCCTATGTTGTGCCAGTCTCTCTGATCTCTCTGCCCAATGGTCTGAGTAGGAAAGAACCCATAGATCCAGTGTGTCTTGGCATGGCTGACAGAGGTTCAGGGGAAGCACTTTTCCTGCTCTGTTCGATTTCTCTCCAAAAACTGTGCTTTCACTCTGATCTATTTGCTGGTGGAGCAGCTGCATACAGGGTCCTTGCCCAGCCATGTTTCACCTACTCTTCAAAAAGTCTCCATGCAGTACCCATACAGCAGCCCTGAGTCACTGTCTGGTTCTCCACACACAGCACCTCCCCTGAAAGCAAAATGTCTCTCAAGGTCATGGCTGGCTGCAGGTGCCTCTGACAAACTGTCAGTTGTGGTAACCTACTCATTTTAGGAGATTGAGTCCCTATCTGGAACTCTCCAGATTGGCGCTACAGTTAGGAACATGCTATTCATTGTGTGTGTGTTATAGCCTGGGTCTCCCAGACTCCGTATATCCTCCCGAGTCACTCCCAAATAGTGTTGGAGACCCCTGTGCAGGACTGGGGACCAAGAAGGGAAGAAGTGCCAAAGCTGCAATTTCTGTCTGGTCCTTCCTCTGCTACAGGTGCTATGCACAGGATATTTTTCCTTCAACTTGTAAAATCTCCTTACCAGACAGTACAAAGCATCTTCTGTACTCTTGGCTTCAAAACTTCATACCAGCTAAGACTCCATTGATTGTTCAGGTTAATTGTCATAAAATCAGCCAGAAATATCAGTTGAGGGCAAGAGAATGTGGACCTAGTTTCCTCCTGCTTGGCTGCCATCATCTCTTCCTCTATTTTCTTTTTTCACCATCATGAATAAGTGTATGAACAAAAACTTAGTTATCAAGGCACTTTCACTTAACATGGTATAAGGAGCCCTCTCATCCCTTGCCCTATCACTTGAGGCTGATTCTCTGAAACAGTTGCTCCTTGGGAAAAGAGGATGTCTTCCTTTCTCAGACTTCCTGTTGTCTGGGGTTATAGTAACTCAGGGCAAAATCAATATAAATGATAGTCATTTGAAAATGGCTACTTAAGAAACAGCTGAAAAATGGTAACCATTGTGGAGAGGGCTCTAAAAACCACAATTATTTTTAGGTTGGAAAGCTCAAGCCTGAAGAAGGCTGAAAGAACAGAATCATGACCATCACATATGCCCCACCTGGACTCAAAAGGTAGTATTTGCACTGGAGCAGAGTCAACATGAGTCAATGTTCTCTTAGGATTGCTTGAGGTATCTCTAATTGTATGTATTATATGTATACACATATGTATATATAAATATAAATATTCAAATTTATGCATATGTCATATACACTGTGACAAATAATATTCTATAGGTACATATTATATAATTGCATATGCAATAATTTTGCTGAATCATTTGAACTGGACCACGACCCTTCATCCAGAGATTTCAGCATGAATCACTAAGAATGAGGACCTTCTCCTAGTACCACATGACTATTATCACAACCATGAAAATAATTATTTCATAATGTTATCTATAATTTGGTCCTTATTCAAATTTCCTCAAGTGTCCAAACATATTCAAGAATGCCTTCAAGCTCTATTTTATTTATCATTACCAGGAGAAAGGGATGGTTATATTCCCCGGGTTATTTCTGTCTTGTTCTATTTTTGAACAGTTTATCAGCAAACAATTTGGCAACAGATCATTGGGATCATTACATCTCTAGGGAGAAGGCAGCATTTGTGGACAGATGCGATGATTAAGCAGCCATCCATTTGGACATTTTCACTGTGTCTGATCATCTAATATTGTGCCCCTACCTCCAATGCTAGTAGAAGCCACTAGGCCAAGGCCACCATCAAATCATGAGCTTGGGGTGTAGGATTCTCTTAGGAACACACCAGGCAAGGATGACATTTTCCCTCTGAGAATGAAGCTCTAATTGGACCAGAGGCTAGCTCAGTCCTCTATTATAGCTGTGTGAGTGCAAGACACCAGACTAAGCCCCTCATACAGCTAACACCCACTGCTGGGTACACACCTGGACCTAGGTTCTCCAGCTGAGCTCTTGTGTGTCCTTAGCCCAACACCCATCACCAGCCTCCACTGCAATGTACACACCTAGGAGAAGAGTATGTAGCCATGGGAGAGCACGCAGCTGCTTACTGACCCAGATAAAACCCTGTGTTTTGTCATTGGCCAGCACCACCAAGTGCATCTGTAGCTAGTTCCTCCAGCTGTGCACCTGCATGCCTACATCTAACTCCCATCAGTGACCTTCACTCCAGTGCACACATCTGCAGAGAGAGTGGGTTGGCACAAAAAGAGTCAGGGCCCCTGCAACTGCCAGTGAGTCTTCAGTTGGCCTAATCCTTGTTGCCTATCTTGGCCCCTAGACACTGCATATGTGCATGTACCTGGCCTCTGGCCCCACAGAGAGGCTACAGCTGGCCTTGCAGTTCAGTGTTTGCATGTCCCCAGCTCTAGTCACTGCTGATAGTGGCTAGCTGGTCCCTAAGTGCTACACCTAGAGGCCCCACAAAAGACCCTATAGCTCTCGCATCCACTGCAGAGCCCTCATATTGCTCAACAAGGCCCATACAGTTGTCAATATTATACACCCCTGTAGCTGAGCCAGAGATATCATGCCTTCCCACAGCCAATGCTACTACATGCTCCCACACTTTGCTTTTTGTACCACTTAACATGGAGTCACAGAATAATTCAGCATGTCCCCGCCTACATGTGAAAGTCTTCTCTTGCCAAAGCCAGTCCATAAACACTAAAAGAGGTGACTGCTTTTTCAAATCTGCAGGCACCCATGCAAGATGTCAGAGATCATAAAGAATAAGGAGAAGCCCTGGCTGGTGTAGCTCAGTGAATTGAGCACGGGCCTGCGAACCAGACAATCGCGGTTCGATTCTCAGTCAGGGCACATGCCTGGGTTGCAGACCAGTTCCCTGCAGGCCAGTTCCCAGCAGGGGACGCACAAAAGGCAACCATACATTGATGTTTCTCTCCCTCTCTCCTTCCAAAGATAAATAAATAAAATATTAAAAAAAAAAGAATAAGGAGAAAATTACTCCATCAATGGAAAATATCTCATAATTGGCCCCAAAGAAAGAGGCCAAGGAAATGCCCACCGAAGAATGATAAAGAACTATTCTAAAGATTCTCCATGAGCTGCAAGAGAATACAGATAAATAATATAATTATATCAGGAAAACAATAAAAAAACAAAATGAGAAGTTCAACAAAGGGACTGAAACACAAGAAAGGACCAAACAAATTTTGGAACTGAAGAAAACAATGACTGGATTGAAGAATTCAATAGTTCCAACAGCAGACTGGAATAAGTAGAGAAAAGAATCAGTGAGCTACAAGACAAATCAATTGAAATGAACATTTCAGAAGAGCAAAAAGATTGCTTCTCAGCCTTTTGACTAAGATCAAGTCCAGAAGAGCAAACAACAGGGAAAAAAGTGAAAAGAAATGAAAAAAGTCTATGGGACTTATTGGACACCATCATTGGAGTACTAGGAGAAGAAAGCGATGAAAGGGGTAGAGAACTTATTTAAAGGAATAATGGCTGAAAACTTCTCAAACCTGGGAAGGATTTGGACATCCAAGTTCATGAAGTAATAGGTCACCCCAAAATTTTAGTCCAAAGCAATCATCCCCAAACATACATATAATAAAAGAGAGAATTTTGAAAATGACAAGGGAAATTTCTTTCATAAAAGGCAATTAGCAGATTTCTCAACAAAGATGAACAAAGATGTGAAAGGCAAGGAGTTAATGGAATGATATATTCCAAGTAGTAAAAGAAAGAAACTGCCAACAACAATACTTTACTCGGCAAAGCTACACTTCAGAAATGAAGGCAAGATAAACACCTTCCCAAATAAACAAAAGCTGAGGGAATTCATCACCACTAAATCTGCCTTACAAGAAATGTCAACATATTTGATAACCTAGAAGAAATGGATAAATTCCTAGACACATATAACCAACCAAGACTGAATCATGAAGAAATACAAAAATAATCATGTGAACACACTAAAAACAATTAAGCAAGTTGAATCAGTAATCAAATATCTCTCAACAAACAAAAGTCCAACACTAGACAGATGGCTTCACTGGTAAATCCTACCAAATATTTAAAGAATAATGAACACCAATGCTTCTCAATCTCTTCCAAAAAAAAAATGAATACAAGGGAAAACTTCCAAACTCACTTTATGAAGCCACCATTGCCCTGATACAAGAGCCAAAAAGCAACACTACAAGAAAAGAAAACTACAGGCTAATATTGATGATGAACATACATGCAAAATCTTCAACAAATTACTAACAAACTGAATTCCATATCATACTAAAAGAATCTACACCATGACCAAATATGATTTATCCCGGGGATGCCAGAATGGTTAAACATCTGTAAATCAATTAACGAGTAACACCACATTAACAAAATGAAGAATAAAAATTATACAATTATCTCAATAGATGCAGAAAGAGCATCTGACAAAAGTCAATGCTCTCTTTTAATAAAAACTCTAAACAACTAGGTACAAAAGGAATTTACCTCACAATATAGGTTGACTATAAGAAGTCCACAGCAACACATCCAATCACCCCTAACCCGACTACGTGGAGGCTACTGAGGTCCCTACTAGAGCCTCCAAACCCAGCCGCAGTGAATATATTCCTGGCAGTATCACTTCCCTAAAAGTTTCTTTATCCCCCCCAAACATGTGTTCTCAGTTCCAGGGTGGTGCTTCCTGCTTCCCAGGATAAAGTCAGCTAAGTAATTTGAGGATTGGGCATCTAAAGTTTTTTTTTTTTAAGATTTTATTTATTTATCTTTAGAGGGGAAGGGAAGGAGAGAAGGAGAGAAATATCAATGTGTGGTTGCCTCTCGTGAGTCCCCTGCTGGGAACAGGCCTGCAACCCAGGCATATGCCCTGACTGGGAATCAAACTGCAATTGTGTGGTTCACAGGCCCGCGCTCAATCCACTGAGCTACGCCAGCCAGGGCTGGGCATCTAAAGTTTTGATTAAAGGGTAATCTTATGGGAATGGGCCACTCCTCACTGGTGTGGGCAGTCTCTTGAAAGTCCCAGAATATTTTATAAAAACACAGCCTTGAACACAGTAGAAAAACTTTATTCCACTCTATGGTGGACCATGTGGGCATGGCGGACTGAGCAGAAAACAGAGACTCGGAGCTGACTGTGGACTATGGCAGGGGTTGCCACAGTGGGAGAAGCTCCCAGTCCCACACAACAGTTTGTTGAAAAGTGTGCTGGAGCCAAGCAGGAGAGCTGCATTGTTCTCTCTCTGGTCCCTCCACCACAGGCAGTGCCACATTGGAGCAAGAAGGTTTGCCCTGCCCGGGTGAATGCCTAAGGCCCCACCCCCTTATAACTTAATAGGGGCCCCTGAACAAAGAAATAGAGCCAAAATGAAAGAACAGAGCAAAACCTCAGAAAGATAGCTAAGCGATGAGTATATAGCCAACCTATCCAATGGAGAATTTAAAGCCCTGGTAATCAAAATGCTCACAGAAATGATTGAGCTTTGTCAAAAAACGTAGAAGAAGAAATGAAAGATACCCAAAATGAAATAAAGCAAAATGTTCAGGGAACCAACAGTGACAGGAAGGAAACCAGGACTCAAATCAATGATTTGGAACAAAAGAAAGAAATGAACATCCAACCAGAACAGAATGAAGAAGAAAGAATTCAAAAAAGTAAAGACAGTCTTACAAACCTCTGGGACAACCTTAAACATTCCAATATCCAAATTATATGGATGCCAGAAGGAGAAGAACAACAGCAAGAAATTGAAAACTTATTTTAACAAATAATGAAGAAAAATTTCCCCAATCTAGCAAAGAAAATAGACTTCCAGAAAGTCCAGGAAGCCCAGAAAGTCCCAAATAACGTGGACCAAAGAGGAACACACCAAGGCAGATCATCATTAAGTTACTGAAGATTAAAGATAAAGAGAGAGTCTTAAAAGCAGCAAGAGGATATGAGGCAGGTACCTATGAAAGAGTGCCCATAAGTCTATCAGCTGATTTCTCTAAAGAAACCTTACAGACAAGAGAGGGCTGGAAAGAAGTATTTGAAGTCATGAAAGGCAAGGACCTACATCCAAGATTACTCTATTCAGCAAAGCTATCATTTAGAATGGAAAGGCAGATAAAGTGTTTCCCAAATAAGGTTAAGTTAAACGAGTTCATCATCACCAAACTCTTATTATATGAAATGTTAAAGGAACTTATCTAAGAAAAGGAAGATAAAAAATATGGACAGTACAATGAACAAGCTCACAACCAGCAACAAATGAACCTAAAAAGATAAAATAAATAAAAACAATGAAAACAAAAACTAAGCAAACAACTAAAACAGGAACAGAATCAGAGAAATAGACATCACATGCAGGGTTTTCAGTGGGGAGGGGAGGGCAGGAATGGGGGAAAAGGTACAGGGAAGAAGCATGATTGGTAGGCATAAAATAGATGGGGAGAACTAAAAAATAATATAGAAAACAGAATTCAAAGACCTTGTATGTACAACCCATGACATGAACTAAGGGGGAGAATGCTGGAGGGTTGGGGGGTGTAAGACAGAGGGAGGATAAAGGGGGAAAATTGGGAAAAGTGTAATAGCATAATCAATAAAATATACTTTACAAAAACACTAGATGGCACAGATAGGTCTAGATAAATTTTATACTTGGAAAAGATGAGAACACAAATGATTACTTAGGAAGAAAATATCTTGGCCTTGCTTTGGCTCTATGGTAAGCTCAGAGTCCTGATGTTTTCTATTAACTTCTCCATTAAATTAATACAATTCTTATCTTTATAACCAAAATATAGGAGCAGATCACACTGCAGGCAGCAGAGCTCAGGCAAAAAAGAAGGATCAAAGGGTGGAGCAAATAGTGAAAAAAAAATTTAAGGACTAAAGCATACACTGTAATTCTGTCTTTGAGGTCAAAGACCTATTAACTTTAAAAGCCCTAAAGAGATGTCCACTGAAAGAATGCTATTATCACCAAAAAGTTAATGTGCATGAAATCAAGCACCATTTTCCTCTCAAACCTCAATTAACTGGTCCATCCTAGCTTGCTTGCTTGCTTGCTTATTTATTTATTTATTTATTTATTTATCTATTTATTTATTTAATTGAGTCATGTCTTTATTTAAAAATATGATCTGCCAAGTTAGTGTTTTCCACCAACATGGGGAGCAGAAACCTTCACAGGCTTCACATACTTTGCTCAGGTGCTGAGTTTGTGGCAGCCAGATGCTTGCTTAGCCTGTTTTGCTTCCTTGACCACCCTGATAGCTTGTACTCTGGAGCCTCCTAATTCCACGTTTCTGATTCCTTTTGGCCATTGTATCAGCAAGAGATGCACTAGTGGTGAGCCCCTGGAATTTGACTGCCCTCTGGAATTCGATTTTTTTTAAACATTTTATTTATTTATTTTTAGAGAGAGGGGAAGGGACACATAGAGGAACAGAAACATCAATTCAAGAGAGAAACATCAATCTGTTGCCTCTCACACCTGCCCAACCAGGGACTGAACCAAACACTGAAGCTGGGTATGTCCCCTGACGAGGATCCAAACCAGTGATCCCTGGCTTTGCAGCAGGATGCCCAACCACTTGAGCTACCTCAGTCAGGGCATGGTTCTTTTCTTTTGAATTTCTTCCAACTGCCCCTTTTAAAAGTGCATTCTTGTAGAGAGGGCAGTCCAGCTTTTGTCCAGGATTCCTCTAGGAAAAGGATGCCAGCTTGTATTATTCATTAAGAAACTGGAAAACCTTCCCATGGGTGCTGGCATAGCACCTCCTGCATCTTGGGTAGACCTTGCACCCAGAGACTACACAGCTCAATGTCACGGCTACAGCTGCAGGCAAGAAGGAAAGATGGTGAAGAGCCATCCTAGCTCATTTAATAATGTCTCTCAAATACCCACTCACACATCATGCCTTTCTCTACACTATTCTGTAACCAAAAGCTACATGCAAAGCAAAAGAAAAATATTAAAAGAAGCTAGTCTTTTACATCCTTATACATAGTAATTAAAGTTATCACCACAGATTCACAGCTGTTTGCAAAGCCTGGAGGTAATAAGCATTGCTCTAAGAAAAAGGAGGGGAAACCCTTTCATACACTGAGAAGTTGAAATAACTGAGAGTAGGTCCCAGGAGGAGAAGAGCAAAGAAAGACAACAAAGATGAAGTCATGTATCTGAAAAATTACAAGTCAGAAAGAAAAATCCCTATTGCTGTAGAAGAAAAACTAAGAAAAATGAGTAGAAATTACTAAAAGTACTAAAAGAAGTTTTTTTATTCTCATTTTTATTTTAAAAAGTAAAATAAGATGTTTTGTTTCTTTTGTTTTCAAACTGCAAGCATAGGTAAGGAAAGGAAGAAAAAGAAAAGGTCTTATTCAGAAAACTGAAATCATACCACGCATTTTCTCCGACCACAGGGGACTGAAACTGGAAACCAACCCCTAAGAAAAAACCCGAAACACACAAAATCATGGAGATTGAATGGCATGCTATTAAATAACGAATGGGTCAAGAATGAAATTAGGAAAGAAATCAAAAAGTTTCTGGAGACAAATGAAAATGAACTCACGACAACCCAAAACTTATGGGACACAGTGAAGGCAGTCCTGAGAGGGAACTTCATAGCAATACAGGCCTACCTAAAAAAGAAACATTTCAAACAAACAACCTAACCCTACGCCTACAAGAACTTGAGGAAAAATAACAAAGACAGCCCAGAGCAAGTAGAAGGAAGGAAATAACAAAGATCAGAGCAGAATTAAATGACAAAGAAAATAAAAGCACAATTCTAAAGATCAATGAATCCAGGAGCTGGTTTTTTGGAAAGATAAACAAAACAGACAAGCCTTTAAGCAGGCTCATCAAGAAAACAAGAGAGAGCACCTCCGCCAAGATGGAGGCGTAGGTGGAAGCACTGTGTCTTCTCGCACAACCAAGTTTAAAAACAACAAAGTTTTAGCAACAAAAACACAGCCAAACCACAGAAAATTGAACTACACGGAAGTCTGACAACAACGAACCCTTCAGCCAAACCGGTAAGAGGGGCAGAGCCAGCAGCAGAGCGGGGTCGAGCAGTAAAGATCCACCGGACCGACCCGGGTGCACAACCCAGGTGCGCCAGCAGCCGTGGGCGAATCCCAGGTGTGAAGCAGGCAGACCCACTGAGGGCGCAAGGTGGTGATCTCACTGAGGGCTGACCATGGTCACACATTTGTGCGCAGATTAACCGGTGAAGGAGCGAGCAGTGAGACAGACAGTCCAGGCCCCAGTGGCAGGAAGCCACACCTAAAACAAACAAAAGCAAATTAACAGGACAGCTAAATCAGGAGCAGAAACATACAAATGAAGATCACATGGAAGGTTAGCAACAGGGGAGTGGGAGAAGGAGAAGGGGGAGAAGGTACAGAAAATAAGTAGCATAGATGGTAGGTAGAAAATAGATAGGGGGAGGGCAAGAATAGTATGGGAAATATAGAATCTAAAGAACTTGAGACATGTGGTCATAAGCTAAAAGAGGGGATGGTGGGGGAGGGGGTGTGCAGGGTGGAGGGGAATGAGGGGGGAAATAGAACAATTGTAATGGCATAATCAATAATATATATTTTAAAAAAGGGAAAAAAGAAAAGAGACGGCCCAGATAAACACAATCAGAAATGAAAGATAAGAGATTACAACTGATACCACATAAATACAAAGGATTGTAAGAAATTACTACAAAGAGCCATAAGCCAAGAAATTTGAAAACCTAGGTGAAAGGAACAAATTTCTAGAAAAATTAATCATCCAAAACTGAATGAAGAAGAAAGAGAAAGCCTGAGCAGACCAATAGCTGCTGATAAAATTGAAGCAGCAATCGAAAATCTCCGGAAGCACAAAAGCCCTGGACCAGATGGTTTCACAGGAGAATTTTACAAAGCATTCAAAGGAGAGCTGATCCCCATCCTTCACAAATTATTCCAAAAAAATACAAGAATATGGAAGACTCCCAAACTCTTTTCATGAAGCCAGCATCATCCTAACCCCCAAACCAGATAAAGACACAACAAAGAAAGAAAACTTCAGGCCAATATCACTGGTGAACAAAGACACTAAAATCCTCAACAAAATATTGGCAAACTACATTCAACAATACATTAAAAAGATCATACACCATGACCAAGTGGGATTCATCCTAGGGGCACAAGGATGGTTCAGTATTTGCAAATCAGTAAATGTAATACATCACATAAACAAAAGCAAAAACAAAAATCACATGATCGTATCAATAGATGCAGAAAAAGCTTTTGATAAGGCACAACACCCATTTATGATAAAAACACTCAGCAAAGTGGGAATAGAGGGAGCATTTCTCAATGTAATAAAGGCCATATATGAGAGATGTACAGCCAATATCATACTCAATGGGCAAAAACTAAAAGCTTTTCTACTAAGATCAGAAACAAGACAAAGTTGTCCACTTTCACTACTTCTATTCAATATAGTATTGGAAGTTTTAGCCACAGTGATCAGACAAGAAAAGGAAATAAAAGGCATCCAAATAAAAAAGGAGGAAACAAAACTGTCATTGTTTGCAGATGACATGACAGTGTACATGGAAAATCCTATAGAGTCTACCCAAAAACTGCTCGAACTAATTAATGAACTTGGCAACACAGCAGGATACAAAGTCAATATCCAGAAACCAAAGGCATTTTTTTGTATACTAACAATGAAACACCAGAAGTAGAAATCAAGAAAAAAATCCCATTTGATACAGCAACAAGAAAAATAAAATATCTGGGAATAAACCTAACCAAGGAGGTAAAAGACCTGTATACAGAAAACTACACAACACTGAAGAAAGAAATCAAGGAAGGCATAAACAAATGAAAACATATACCATGTTCATGGATTGGCAGAATTAGCATCATCAAAATGTCCATACTACCCAAAGCAATTTACAGACTCAATGCAATAACTCTTAAAGTACCAATGGCATATTTCAGACACATAGAGCAAACACTTCAAAAATTTATATGGAACCATAAATGACCCCAGATAACAGCTGCAATTTTGAGAAAAGAAGAGCAAAGTAGGAGGGATCACAATACCTGACACCAAACTGTATTACAAAGCCACTGTAATCAAAACAGCCTGGTACTGGCATAAAAACAGGCACATAGACCAATGGAACAGAACAGAGAGCCCAGATATAAACCCAAGTCTCTAGGAGCAATTAATATTTGAAAAAGGGGGCAGTAACATAAAATGGACTAAAAATAGCCTCTTCAACACTTGGTGTTGGAGGAAGTGGACAGCTATGTGTAAAAAAATGAAATTCGAGCACCAACTTACACCATACACCAAAATAAATTCAAGGTGGATAAAAGACTTAAATAGAAGCCGTGACACCATTAAAATCCTAGAGGAGAACATTGGCAGGAAAATCTCAGATATTTCATGCAGCAACATTTTTGCTGGTTATGGCCCCTAGAACAAGAGATATAAAGAAAAAATTAAACAAATGGGATCTCATCAAAATAAAAAGCTTCTGCGTGGCTAAAGAAAACAGTATTAAGATAAAAAGAGAATCAACTGTATGGGAAAACATATTTGCCAATGATACCTCAGACAAAGGTTTAATCTCCAAAATATACAAAGAACTTACACAATTGCACTCTAAGAAGACAAGCAACCCAATTAAAAAGTGGGCAAAGGACTTGAACAGACACTTCTCCAAGGATGACATACAGAGGATCCAGAGACACATGAAATAATGCTCAATATCGCTAGGTATCAGAGAGATGCAAATCAAAACCACAATGAGATACCACTTTACACCAGTCAGAATGGCCATCATAAACAAAGCAACAAACAACAAGTGTTGGAGAGGTTGTGGAGGAAAGGGGACCCTAGTTCACTGTTGGTGGGATTGCAGACTGGTACAACCATTATGGAAAACAGTACGGAATTTTCACAGAAAACTAAAAATGAATATGCCTTTTGACCCAGCAATTCCACTGTTGGGAGTATAACCTAAGAACCCTGAAACACCAATCCAAGAGAATCTATGCACCCCAATGTTCACAGCAGCACAATTTACAATAGCCAAGAGCTGGAAGCAATCTAGGTGCCCATCATATAAATGAATGGATCCAAAAATTATGGTACATTTACACAATGAAATTCTATGCAGCAGAAAGAAAGGAGCTCCTACCCTTTGCAAGAGCATGGATGGAAGTGGAAAGCATTATGCTGAGTGAAATAAGCCAGGTAGTGAAGGACAAATACCATATGATCTCACCTTTAACAGGAAGCTAAACAACAAAACAAACAAGCAAGCAAAATATAACCAAAGACACTTTAATACAGAACAGGCTGACAGGGACCAGAGGGGAGAGGGGAGAGAATTTCAGGGGAAAAGGGGAAGGATTCACAGGAACAAGTACAAAGGACACATGGACAAAAACTAAGGGGGGTGGAAATGGGAGGGAGGTGGGGAGCACTGGGGGGGGTGGGCTGGGATCTGGGATGGAAGTAAAAGACAGAAAACTGTACTTGAACAATAATTAAATAAAAAATGTTTAAAAACCAAAAAGGTCTTGTTACCTTATTTCGATAAATAAAAAAATCAAATTTCTATAAAAGGTATCCACTCAGGCCCAAAGTTCTGCTTTTCTAGGGGAAGGCAGGTCATCTTGTGGAACTTCAGGATATTGCCATGACCACAGTGAGTTTGCATGTCTTAAAATCCCACTATAATTTAGCTCAACTCCTTTATCTGATAGACAAATTAATAAAGAATAAGAAAGTTTCTTTCAGAGACATGCACGTGTAAAGTAAGACTATGATGCTAATCAGACTAAAAACGGACTTTCACCCTATCTCTTCATTCCTTTAGACTGAAGAATGAGACCTAAAAACAAGTGATGGGAAAATTTGAAAAGCAACACAGCAATCAGAACCGTTGTGTGAGTCGAGTCTAGGCCCTCACCTGGGCAAGCACAATGTATGGGACATTAGAGCTGGGGGTGGGTGTTAAATCATTACCACCAAAGCCTTAACCCATCATCCAATATGAATTCTTTGTTTTCAGGGAACCGATAATGAAGCTGGAACCAAATTATTGACTGTGAGCAAAGAGGAAGCAGTGTTGGTTAAATGTACACATTTATACCCTGATATTTGTGTATATTCCAGAACTGTTCTGTGGTACATCTTTCCTTAAAATATACACAAAAACTAATCAGTGAGTAAGTAAAGAAGTCTGTGTGGTTAAATTTTTTATTTAAAGAGAAACCACACTTGGTAAGGTTTGTTCTAACAGGTACCAAGACAACTAAATCCATTTGAAGGGACTATAATTGGTCTGATGGCACAAAGTCACCACAGGCACTGCCCAGGGAGAAACAAGCAAATGTGTGCCTGGTCACACAAATACAACCTTTTAAGTGGCAAATGCAACCTGTATTATGCTCCAGAGGGATGAGGTGATGTCAATGCAATAATTTCCACATAAAGTACTCACAGAGCTAACACAAAATTATTCTGTTAGAAAACACTGCCCTGTAACTGATTGCGGAAATGCATTAAAAATTATACCTTCATGACTTTCTGATTAAACTTTTATAAAGCTGATTGGGGGTAGAGGAATCATACTTGAGTCTAAATGGCACAAACAGTGAAGTCCCCCAAGAACGTCAAGAAAACACTTAGGTAAGCAGCAAAATCATGTTTTTTTCCATTATAATAGCCATCTTTATTTGTAAAAATCCAGATATAAAATGTATTCTTTTAGTCTTTCCGAGATTTTCTTTTTACAAAATCAAAATAGCACATGAAACCCTTCCCTGCTGTCATTCCTACTGATAAATGTGCATCAAGCAGCCCCCCGCCGTGCTGCTCCCCATGCAGCTTACACCCTCGTTCCGGGAAGTCTTGCTTCCCCCACTTGGACATCTCGCTTCCCCAACATGCTTTGATGCTTTCCAATCCGAGTCGAGTTCTGAATTCCAAGACTGAAGTACACAGGAGAGGGTGGGTAAGTGGTGTAGTGTGTGGCGTGGTGTTCTACAGCGTGCAGGACGGGGTCTAGCAGTAGTAGGTTTCCTTCTCTACCTGGCCCGAGGGCTTTGCCTGATGATGAGTTTTCTGACTTCATCATACAAAAAGATGATTCATCCTCAGGATCACACCCATTCCAGGGCAGAAGGAGAGGAAACCAGCAAGGGCCATCTCTTTGAAGAGGCCAAATATTAAAATCAACAGGATCTTATATTTTAAAAGATTTTATTTATTTACTTTTAGAGAGAGGAAGGGAGAAAAAGCCAGAGAAAAACGTGTGGTTGCTTCTCACACGCCCCCTACTGGGGACCTGGCCTGTAACCCAGGCATGTGACCTAGACTGGGAATCTAACCAGCGACCCTTTGGTTCGCAGACTAGCACTCAATCCACTGAGCCACACCATACAGGGCAACAGGATGGTATTTATTTAATAGAGTTGAGGCTGCAACTCAATTCTAAAAGGATGGGCTCTTCCCGGATGACTCATTTTTTTTCTCAAGGGAGCGAGGAGAAACCGGCTGAATTCTGAATGACTGAGTGAGCTGCCAGGGTGTCCAACCTGTGGCCAGCCTGAGGCCACATGCAGCCCAAGATGGTTATGAATACAGCCCAACACAAAATTGTAAATTTACTCAAAACATTATGAGATTTCTTCATGATTACATGTCCCAATATATTTAATGTGTGGCCCAGAGACACCAAAATGTTGGACATCCCTGATAGAGTGACATAGCAATTGGGAGGTGCCCTAGACATAAAGCTGTTCTTCACTGCCAGCCAATTTCCACCAGACTTTCATCAAGTGCCCAGAAAGTATGGGGCCCTGGTGACTGGGCTGGAAGACCAGATCTCCCAGTCTGAAAAGCTGGAGGCTGAGCTGGTTAGCAAAAAAAGACCTTGTACTTTCACATGGTAGATCCCAAGCCCTGCTGAAAAAAAGGGGCCTAATCCTGCTATCAAGACATTGAAATTAATGGTTAACTGCAACTAACTGAATCTGAACCCTAACTCCCAAAGAACCAAAGCTGTGATTAATGCAAAGTGTTTAGCTCTTCCCTGTTTTATAGAGAAAAAAGCATGCCTCTTCAGGGAAAAGAATACTTAACTTCTACTGCTGTTGTATACAGGGTTTTTAATATGCAGTCGAAATTTATGAGACACTTAATGAAGCAAGGAAACATGACAGATAATCAAGATAAAAATCAGCAGAAACAGACCTATGGATGATGAAGATATTGAAATTAGTAGGTAAAGCTTTTAGCTACTATAATCCATTAAAGAGTAAGGAAAATAAGGATAAAAGTGGGAAAATGATGGTAATGGATGAAAGGTTAAAGAAATTTAGCAGAGAAGGAAAACCCTAAAATAAACCAAATGGACACTTCACAGTTTGAAACTACAATACCTGGAGTAAAGAATGTGTGTTGGATGGGCATTAACAGCAGACTGGATAAAGCAGAAGAGTGTCAACAGAAGTTATACATGGATCTAGAACAAAACAGACTCATACACACACAGGCCAAAGGGATGGTTACCACAGGGAGGTGTTGGGGGGATGCGGGAAAAGGAGTAGGGTAATATAGTCAGTAATTTTGTCATAAATGTATAGAGTGACAGACTAATTAGAATTAGTGGGATGATCACACTGCAAGGTATAAAAATGTTAAATCACTGTGTTGTGCACTGAAACTAACATAACCAATATAAGAGTGTATACCAACTCTAAGTAAGAATATAAATTTTAGAAAATTATACAAATTACAGCAGGGAAACCAAAGAATGGACAAAAAAAAGTACCACAGTGCCTTGTGATGTTCAGCAGTCTATAATAAATGTCTAGTAAGAGTCTTTGAGAGAGAAGAAACAAAATGAGGGAAAGAAAATATCTGAAAAATAATGTAGTAAATGTTTATAATTGATTTCTTTAAACTATGTAAGATTATATATTGCAAATGCATATTAATAGCCCTGACCCCATTTGTGTGGCTCAGTTGGTTGGGCATTATCCCACAAAGCAAAGGGTTGCCGGTCTGATTCTGGGTCAGGTCACATGCCTGGGCTGCAGGCTGGGTTCCTGGGTGGGGTGTGTGCAAGAAGAGACAACTGACTGATGTTTCCTTCTCACATCAACCTTTCTCTCCCTTCCCCTCTCTCTAAAATAAATGAAACCTTTTTTAAAAATAAAAACCAATAAGAAAGAAAATACACACCAATAAAAATGGCTACATAAAATATATTTTAGACAATTCAAAACTACATAAAGTTATCACCAGTAGACCACCCCAAAATTATGACTGAAAGAAATTATTCATGGTGAAGAAAAATGGTCCCTGATGAAAGCATGAATCTGCACAAGAACAAAGGCCACTGGAAAGGGTAATGTGGGAATGTACGTGCAGAAAATTGTTTAGAATATTATAGACTATTATTTATTTTTTATCTTCTTTAAAGACTGTATACGTAGAAATGCTCAGATCTCTGCTCGGATGTGACCCCTCAGAGAGGGCTCCCCGACCCTCCCCTTGCAACAGCCCACCCCACCCCAGCCCTCTACCCCTTTACTCTCCTGCATCTTTCTCCATCTTTTCTCCTCCTTCCCCATGACTTATACTTGCAGTTGTGTCTCTTTATTGTCTGTCTCCCCCTAGAAAGTAACCCCCACAAGGACAAGGCCTTGGTCTCTGTTCACCATTGTGCTCCTGGGCCCTGGTCAGGGCCTGGCACAGTGTCAAGGCTCAGCAGGTACCAGGGAGGTGAGCGAAGACTGCCATGTGGGTCAAGTCCCTCACCCCCGCCTGCACCCTCTCCCCCTGCTCCTGCAAGGGAGGGTCACACGGTCACATCCTCTAGGAGAATGTTTAATTTTTGCAAATATCCTTTAAAGCCTAAAAAATACTCTTTGTTTTCTGTCTAATCCCTCTATTCAGGAAAGCCAGTCCTAAATACCTCCAGTGACATAAAGTCGTGACCGGATGCCCCTTAACTAGTGATTTCCTAATCCTGGGCAGGGGTCAAGACACCTCTCTCCTTTCATTCCACCATCCAGACGTTCCGCAGCTCTGGAGGAAGGGCACACTCCTCTGAGCCCCTCTGACCCAGGGAAACTGGGAACACCTCAGACATCTGGGGAAAAGGAAATGCACATAAAATTTAAGTAATGCTTGGCCTTATCAATAGAGAATAAAAGCAAAGAAAAACTTTTCAAAGGCCTTTGGTCTGATTTCCTGAAATTTCAGTCAGGTTGTTTTTTATAAGCAAAGAAAAGGCATCGTCCGAGGAAAGAGTCATCCCTGACCTTCGTAAGGAGATAAACAGAGACCCAGCAGTCAAGAGAAGCAGAAGGTGCCCCCAGAAAGTTCAAGATCATGCAGACCAAAGCCTTAGGTGAACAGGGATGGAAATGTCACTGAGGGGCCGAAACGGTGAGGAACAAGAATAGGTTCTTGGGTTCGGCTGCAGAGGTCAACAGGGTGCCTTCCAAACCGAGGTCCTCATGGAGGATGGGCCAAACTGGGAAGCCAGAGCACACGGCGATCAGAAGAAATGTGGTGAACATCTGGGAACAAGGCAACAGAACGAGGTACATGGAAGGGAAGCGAAAACCCAAGGTGCCTCTGCTTCATGGTTAAGGCAGTGTCATCCACTGCAAGTCAGTGGCACACACTGAAATGATCCTTTG
This sequence comes from Artibeus jamaicensis, assembly GCF_021234435.1. Classification (NCBI taxonomy): domain Eukaryota; kingdom Metazoa; phylum Chordata; class Mammalia; order Chiroptera; family Phyllostomidae; genus Artibeus; species Artibeus jamaicensis. The sequence continues at coordinate 61,321 of NW_026521538.1, forward strand.
GATATATGGTACTACAAATGTATTAGTAAAATTAATTTTATGTTTTTCTTTTCCAGTGTTACTAGAAAGTTTTAAATTACATGCATGGCTTGCATCCTACTTCTATTAGACAGTAATGAAGTGTTCATTTATAGATTAATTCATCAGACGTTTGTGGACTATCTCTCTATTTGGCACTGAAGAGAGGAAAGACTAAAAAAGATGGAGAATCTTATAGTAGCACAAAAGATACAAAGATAATTTGGAGCAAGCTTCAAAGAAATGCAAGAACAGGCTCATTCAGATGCCAGATTTCTCAGGCCTGGAGGAAAAATCCTGCAAACCTCAGAGAAGTGGGAAATCCAAAACAAGAGGAAAGGTTTCAGAAATCTCATCTGGCGTGAGACAGGAAATAGGGTACATGGTCAAATGAAAAAGGACACCACACTGCCTTAGAGTCCATAAATTTATTGAGTAAAAACAAAATCAATGGCAGACGATTCGGCTGGGTTCCAATTTGGCAGTCCCCTTGCAGCAGAGATGAACTGAGGTGAAGAGAAGGCAGAGAGATGCTGGCAAGGGGACACTGAATGAGATAATCTTCCATGTGCTGTAAAAGCAGACGTCACACAGCAGTGTGAGTCAGTTGGCAAAGGCGGAAAGGCGACGTTTAATGAGCAGAGATAAAACCAGAGTGAGCAAGAACTTCCGAGAGAGGAGAGGGCCAGAGCACTGAGAGCACAAGTAGCAACGGGCTCCGTGGAGAAGAGGGTTCTGAGCAGGTGTGCTGGTTCACTTGGGGAACACAGTGACCACATCGTAGCCTTCGGGTGGGGTGACCCGCTCTCGGGCGTGCTTTTCACAGTAGATTTGATCTTCCACAAAGAAATGGCCCTTCTGTTTCAGGTTCGTGCCACAGTCAGTGCACACGTAGCACTCGGGGTGGCGGTGATGGTCCCGAAGCTTCACAAACACGCCGCTGCAGGCGGGAGGGAGGGAAGTGGCTCCATTAGTGACAAGCACAGGAAGGTGGTGCAGCAGGGCCAGGGCATCCTCCCAAGAGGCCCCTCGAAAGGCAGATGAGGGCCTCCCAATTGGCCTCCATGGATAAAGGGACCTCCCATTCCTGGGGTCCAGAGACATTACTCTTGAAACCTTCCAGAAGTCTGCCCCACTTCAACAGAGCAGCCCTGCTTCTTCGGGTTTTGTATGTTCATACCCCGATGGTCTATGGCCAAGGAAAACCTTCACCACCTGACTCGGGGACACAGAACCTACCTGGCCTCCCTGCCCCATATTCCAGGCAGGACTTTTTTCCCCATCACACACAAAATGTGCAACACTCAGCATTTCCCTATTTTCATGGTTTACTCAACTTGCAGGCCCCCCAGTGCCTGGGGACAGCAGATACTCACACAATGCCGGTGCCACATTTGTCACACATGGGCAACTTCTGGGCATTGCCAATGGATGCAGCCACTTTGGTGACCGGAGCCTTAACACTTCTGAATCCTGAGGGCTTGTTGGGATCCCCTACAATGAGAAAAACACTTGGGTTGGTCAGGAACAGTAGCACTGCAGGACTGCAGTAAGTATCACTGAGTCCTGTCAGAGCCGTTTCTACGTTTGCTCCACCAAGGTGGTGGGCAACGGAGTCCAACAGACCTGAGTCTGCTGTGTGATCCTGGGCAAGTCACTTAACTTCTCTGGTTCCCACCTTCCTTTTCTAAAGAACAGATCTTTTTTTTTTTTTCTCTTCACAGTGGCATAAAAAGATTTACAAATGTATACAAAGCCCTCCTACCATCCCTGGTACATGGTCAGCACTCAACACAAACATGACCTGATTAAATACATGCAAACATCACTATGGAAATTTATCAATGCCTTAGGTAGAGTAAGTAAAGCACCAAAAGACTGTATTTGGAAAGAAATCCAATTCACTAGAACAAAGTCACTCCAGTGGAGCTTGATCCAAGCAGCCAGGGCACAGTGAGCAGCCTTCCTGAAGTCAGGTTCATGGCTATAAAAGAAGCTCCTGGTTGCTGGGCTGAGCCGACTATAACCCAGTTCATCACGTCTGCAGAGCCCTGTGTCATGGCAGCTATCAACAATGGTACGCTTCTAATTTTACTACTATTGCTATTTATTTGGTGGGCTAGGTTTCCACATCACGTATTCCTTTACCGTGATGTGGCCTAGTTGTCTTGTTATTATATTCATCAGCTGTGTACACATGTGTCAGTCTGGATTGCAAATTAATAGAGCACCAGAACCCTGTTCTACACACTTTTCCACAGCCTACAAAGCCTAGCACGGTGTCTCAATAAGCACCCAGAGCCCTGGCCAGTGTGGCTCAGTGGATTGAGCACCAGCTTGTGAACCAAGGGGTTGCCAGTTTGATTGCCAGTCAGGGCACATGCCTGTGTTGCAGGCCAGGTCCCTGTCATGTGAGAGGCAGCCACACGGATGTTTCTGTCCCTCTCTTTCTCCCTCTCTAAAAATAAATAAAATCTTTAAAAAATATTTTTAAATATAAATAAATAAAATAAATACCTGGAAACGAATGATGACATGTCATGACAACAGCACAATGGTCCCTACCTTAGTCTGACAAGCTTTGGCCCAAGAAGCTAGAGAAATTGCCACAACAGCAGTTCCAAACAGACACCCAGGAGCATTCCGGGTACCAGGAGAGATTTCATTAAATTCCCAGACCAGGCCCTACCCCAGACCTGTTGAAGCCCCTCTGGGTGCAGGGGCCCCCGGAGATCCTGTCTACCCCCACTTCCTTAGACTGAAGCAGCTGTTCTCCAAGTCTATGTGCCTCAGAATCACCTGGAAGGCATATTCAAACAGACTATGGAGCTCACCCCAGTTTCAGATTCAGTAGGCCCGGCACAGGGCCCCAGCAGGTGCATTTCTAATATGTTTTCAGGTGCTGCTAGTGCTGCTGGTGCAGGAATCACACTTTGAGAACAACTGGATAAGCACCCCGCAAAAATGGCTTTCTATGTAAGGTGCCTGGATAAGGGCAGGGTCATTGTAACCGCAGCCATGCTGGGCAATCCTGAGACAGACAGAGGAGGGCCCTGGCTCTTTTATGAGTTTAGAAATCGAGTCCCCATATGTTGACTGGTGCTTCTGAACCAAAGGCTGAGCTGTATTCAAGTAAGAGGCATTTATAATAGGCTGGGTGTGGTAGACTACAGTCTGTATATTTTGTCCATGAATTCTCCATACCTTCCCTCCCCTTGTCACGCTTCCCACTATGTCAGTGAGTCTCAACAGGGGCGGAGTTTGTACCTGAGGGAACAGTTTTGGTTGTCACAACTAGAGGGGATGCTCCTGGCATCCAGTGGGTAGAGACCCGAGATGCTGCTAAATGTCCTACAATACACAGCACAACCCCACCACGAAGACTTATCTGGCCCAAAATGTCAACAGCAGGTAAAGCTGAGAAAACCTACTCTTGGTGGAGTGTACTTCCTCATCCCATAGACTTTGGGTCTGGCCACCTGACTTGCTTTGGCCAATGGGATGTGAGCAGATGTGAGCCCTGTTCGGGGATGAGAAGACCCACGGAGCCAGGCGTAGCTCTGCCAAGCCACCACTGACCAGCAGCCCTTCACAATCGGAGCAAGAAATGTGTTTGTGGCTGCAGCCCACCACTCACTAATACAATGAGAGAGCTAGCTGGGGTTACTTGGCTGCATTTTAGAGAACAACAAAAGGGAGTATTTCAAAGTAGCCTGGGATTTTAATGGCCCAGCATGGCTGTTTACAGTAGTCTTGCGGGTTTTCCCCAGCAAGCCTGGGAATGTCCTGCACAGGGGAAGTGATGAACACAGGTGTTCACCTGGCAACACATGAGAAGAGGCGGAGACGAGGAGGCTCTGGCTTTCCACCGTTTCCGGCTGGGAGCTCTACAGGGCAGCTTGGAGAAGCAGGTTCCACGCAGGGCCCTCAACAGATCCATCAGGGCAACCACCTCGGTGCTTTGGTTATCCCCAACCTGAGGTACCTTCTTGCCTTCCCAAACCTTCCTCCCTTCCTTGGCTACAGTCCCAACTTTATTCATTATAAACTCTTTTTTTGTATTAACTTTTATGTTTTTTTAAATGTTGCATTGAAGTATTATTTATGTCTTGACTAGTGAGTTTTCAGTGCCCCTTTAAATTTTAATTGATTCTATAGAAAGGGAAAGGGAGGGAGAAAAACATCAAGGAGGGAGAGAAACATGGACCTCTTACACACCTTTCAACCAGGGACCACACCAGCAACCCAGGCATATGCCTGACTAAGAATTGAACCGACAACCTTTTGGTTTGCAGGACGACACCCAACCAATTGAGCCACACAGATCAGGTCACCCCCTTAAAACTTGTACCCAAGGCAGGTGCCTCCCTCACCTCACGCTGACCCTGACCCCGACCCCCACAGGAATCTCAGATGGGCCTGGGTGGGCAGCTTCATGTGTCCCAACATCCCAAATAAGTTCCCTCAGGTTCTGGCTGTTTGGGCTGAAGCCTCCTTGGCTGCCTTCCCTCTGTACAAAGGAGGAAATGGCAGCACCTCTGAGCGCAGGACCCCTTGGAAAGGAAACTGCACTGAAGGAACAACCCCGTGCCATCACGGTCTCTGGGCTGTTTTTCATCTAACTCATTCTCACCACCAGCAAAGGGCAGGGGGCGCAAGAGGATAGAAAGAGAGAAGGAAGGAGGGATGTGGGAGCCTCACACAGTAGGCAGAGAATCCATATCCCTTTGTGAAATAAAGAGATGTAAATTCAAAACAGGGCACAGTGGGAGCAGCTGGATAAAGGCATTCTGGCTGCGGCTTGTTCAGCCCTGCAGCGCCACCTACTGGCTCGATTTTCTTCTCTCCCTCATTCAGCCAACGCTGCAAGCTCAAAGAAACTTCACTTTGAGCTTGCCCTCTCAACCAACTTACAGTAAAAATACCAGCTCCCTTAGGACCCTGGGCAACTAAAAAATTTTCCAGATTTTCCTTCTTCCAGTGAACCTGCATCTCAAAGCTTTCCAGAAAAAAAGTAAAACACAGCTTGCTTTCTATACACTTCACTGCTCAACAGCCTTCCAGGGCTCCACATGGTCTACTGAATCAAAGTCATGGTCCTTGGCCGAGCACCTGGTGGTCTTCAGTGACCTGACTCCACATCCGAGGATTCTCCTGGAACCCCAGGCATCAGCCATAATGAACCCTCAGTACTTAATAAGTCCAGCTTTCCTATCTCAGAGCCTCTGTGACTTCTCAGCCCATGTTGTCTCCTTCCAAGTTTTCTCTCATTAAGTTTCCTTCACTGGACAAATGAGTGGGTAAACAAGATGTGGTATATACATTTTATACTGTTCAGACTTAAAAAGAAAGGACATTCTGACACATGCTACCACATGAATGAACCTTGAGGACATTATGCTAAGTGAAATAAGCCAGTCACAGAATGACAACCACTGTATGACTCCATTCAAATGAAGCACCTGAAGTTGTCCTAGTCATGGAAACGGAAAAGTCCAGTGGTGGTTTCCAGGGACTGGGAGAGTGGGCAATGAGCTGTTAGTGTCTAATGGGTACAGAGTTTCAGTTCTGCAAGATGGCAGCATAATATGAATGCACTTGATGCCCCTGAACTGTATGCTTCAAAGTGAGAAGTCCCACATTGAGTCTTTGGAGGTTTATCACCAAACCTTGCTGCAAACCTACAGGACCCTCAATGACTACATCGCTTCTCTTAATGCTTTAACCATCTGCAAAGCAGATGTTAGCAGCCTTACTGAACATGTGTAAAAACATGGGCTTAAGAGGGATGAGCAACTTGCTGAAGGTCTCACAGCAGGTCATGGGCAGATCCTGAATGTCGGTGCTTTTTCTGCCATGCAGTGCTGCTTTACAAACCAGAGCCCTTCTTGGGTGAAGGTAGCCCTGATGAGGTGTTTACGGAAGTGCAAGATAGAGCCCCAGGCTTAGACTCTTTCTTCTCAAATAAAAGCAGGTCTCTCCCGAGCACCTTCTGCAAGTGGGGGAGGTTTAGATTGGAATTTATACTGTTCCTTTCAGTAAAAATGTAATGCAAATATATATGAAGGGATACTGAAGTGACTACAAGATCTATTATCTCCCTCATTTTTTCACAATTTTTAAAATTTTCTTTGGGACAAGAAGATATCCAGCCCAGGGAGGGAAAAACTATCATTCTCAGACTCTTGCAACTAGATGTGGCCATGTGACTAAATTCTGGTCAAAATGAAATTGGGTAGTATAGGACTTCTGGGAAAGAGAAAGCTGGTCCTTCTGGAAGGGGGACTCCCCAGTTAAACCTTCCCCACCTTCTTTTTTCCTGGTGCCTGGAAGTGGGCATGATAGCTGGAGCACCAGCTGCCAACTCAGAGCATGAGGTAACCTTGAAAACAAAAGCCACAGGCTTGGTGATGGAACACAGGATGGAAGGAGTCTAGATCTTGACGAGCACGGAGCTGACCACCTCAGGGTACCTCTGTGATCCTAGACCTCAGGGCCTTCACTGTAACACGAGGGCATTTGACAAGATGACCTCTGCAGCATCTGTCTGGGTCCCAGTGTGGGCTGGAGTGGGCTAGCTCTCCCCTCTTAATTGAAGGGTTCTGCACACACTCAGCATAAGCTGTGGTTTCTCATAGTTCGACAAAACTGTCATCCTCTAGGGCTGGCCCCCAAGTCATTTTTCACAGGGGCCTAACAGTGGAACTTAATACAGAGTAGGGCTCATTAACTTCCCAACTGCGCAGGTACTCCAAGCAAAGGGGGGAGCTACTAATAGAACAATATCCCTTTAGCATAAAAGAAGAACTTTCCCACTAATTTCCTGTGCTTGTAAATTGCCAACTTCTCTAAAGAACCCACCCAAATGGGAAGTCGCCTCCATGTTGGGGGTGTTTAATAGGGAACATTTGGTTCACTCTCGAAGGACTCCTACGAGGAGGGGGGTTACTCTTCCAGGGGACACTCAGCTCTGACCTTAACTGGCTGCCCTGAGCACACAAGTACCCTCTGGAGCCAGGCTGAAGCAGGTCTCATATCAGAAGCACCAGGTGTTCCTCCCAGGAGCACCCACAGTCTCTTCATAGGCAGAAACACTGGAGAGAGAAGTGTGCAGCAAAACGCAGGACTTCTAGGTACCTGTGCCTCAGAGAAACAGCCAGGGGCAGTGTGTGCAGGGCTGGGAGTCAGAGAGACCAGGAAGGGGTACAAAATCCAACTCTGCAGAGAAGTCATGAGAATCCACAGGCCCTCCAGAATAACCACCTGGGAGGCAGGTGAGCCTGAAGGCGGCTGCTCACAGGTGACCCTCGAGAGAATGGAGAAAAGCATCCCTTCCTCAACACACCCACCCATCAAAAATTTCTCACAATATACTGTCGTTGTTCAACGAAGACACTTATTACTGTTAACCACCTGAATGAAAGTCGGCATCATAAATGCATAACATAGGATGTATGCAATGCCAAGACTATCTCCTGAGACCTGCTGAACCACACAAGTGGCCCTGGGCCTGGGACATAGGCTTCCACCGTGGACAAGGGAAGGCTGGCCTGGAGCCTCTAGATAAGGTTTCAAACCTCCTAACAGTTATGAAGCACCCACTGTGTGTTGGTCACGGTGATGGGTGTTCAGTGCAATTTGCAACATTTGATCCTCGCCCCAATCCAAGAGGTGCCTCCCTCACCTCACCCTGACCCTGACCCTGACCCCGGCCCCCACAGGATTCTCAGATGGCTTCATGCGTCCCAACATCCTGTCAGAAGGATTTTGATCTCCAACTGACAGACGAGAAAAGGGGCCTGGAAAGGCTCAGAGAATTGCAAAAGGTCACATGTGGCGGGCAGCACAACCACCGCAGGCCTGAAAGTGAGAGCCCCGCACCTGGCGTGCTGTGCTGCTTCATTTCCATTCTGCCTGTCGTCATCTGTGGTTTTCACCCACTCGCACATGTCAGCTGCCACGGAAGCCTGGCACATGCGCACACACCAAACGAAAGGGCAAGGGACAGACCAACAAAATCCCACCACTGTCAAGCTCACCATGACCTCAGCCTCCCGAAGAAGTTCACGTGACAGGAAACGCTAGGCCAGGTGTGGCGGGAGCTCAGTCACATTCTCCATCTCTCTCCCCCTCCCCATCTCCCTCTCCCTCTGCTTCCCTCTCACTCCTCCTCCCTTCCTCATCTTCCCTCCACCAGGTTTTAGCATTTCAAAAGCCACGCCTTCCAAAGTACACAGTGCTCTTTCCAACAGGGCTGCGGTCACCTCTGTTTCCACAATGGCTGACCTTCACCCTAGGCCTTCAACAAGAGCCGCTGCCCACACACAGAGCTGATTACCTTTCTCCTCAGATTCCAGGATTTCCTGCAAAACCAGGAATGAAGTGGACTGTTTTGGGGGCTCATTTAACTCCTGTTTCTCCTGAAGCATCTTGTAAACTTCAGATTCTTTGTCGATGACGAGTCCACTGGGAGACTGAGAATGCTCTAAGCTGTAAAGAATGTTTGGAAATTCACTAAGACATGTCAGAAGTGAGGGGGGACCTCCTGAGGCACCCCCTCCCAGTAGAGACACCCTGGGACCCTCGTGAAGGAGGCCTCTCCTAACTCCCGCCAGGACTGCGAGGTGCCCGCAGTCAGCTCTGGCTGCCGCTTCAACGCAGTCAGAAGCTATTTTTCAAAATAGCCTCAGTCACTCAATTACTTTTTGGCCGAATCCCATGGAATGGGAATGCTTTGCTTCTTTCTCAATTACGTAAACAATGTTATGCCAAAAGAAAATTTAGAAACAGGAAAATGTCCACCACGACCTAACCACTAAAACCTCAGTGGGGTCCCCTCAGTTCAGGCCACGTGTGTTCTTTTCCAAGAGCAGAAGTCCCAGTGTTCTTTATTCCTCAGGATATCAGAGTCCTTCTGTCTCCATAAACTCACCACTGTCGTGGTGGGAAGCTCTGGTCCCCTCACCTACAACACACAGTTCTCATAGGGCTGGTGAAAAATGCAAGTGCTTTTGTAAACTGTCAAGTTCGGTTCCACTGCAAGGGCAGGGGCAGAGGCCTCACTCAGCTCAGGCCCAGGGACAGAGCAAGCCAGGCCTTGCCTCCCACACCTTCCCCGTCTGTCTGGGTTCCCCAGATACGGTGAGTCAGGTAGAGCTGGGGGCTCTTTGCCCCCAGGGCCCATTGCCAAGGGAGAAGCTTTGCTGCCTGGTCTCGGGAAGGCGAGGTGTCAGAGGGAGACTCCAGTCTGCTTCACCTGCCGACTAACCCGAATCCCACGATTCCTCAACATCCCCACCTGCACAGCGTGTCCTAGCCATGCCACTGCGTATCAGCACAGCTGACCAGGCTGGTGACTTGTCTTTGGCCTTGTGTTTGACCGGAGGCCAGAAGAGTATTTTAAACACGTGAATCAGACTGTCCTGATGTGTCTCAAAGTGTTCTCATCCCACTTAGAACCAAGTATTTACAGTTTTAATAACACAGTGCAAGTTTCGTCAAACTGATCTCCCTTGGAGTAAATATTCATGACAAATAGTAGAAAGGCCATAAAAGATACGGCTCTGCTTTCTTTTCTCAACATATCACCTGCCACCTCTGGCTCACCCGGCCCCGGTCAGACCAGCTTCAGGCTGCTTCCGGAGTCCAGCAGCCTCAGCCTCTGCACTTATTGCTCCCTGGGCTCCCACACACGGAGCAGACATCATTCATGTCTCTGCTCTGATGGGACCCCTCAGAGAGGGCTCCCCGACCCTCCCCTTGCAACAGCCCACCCCACCCCAGCCCTCTACCCCTTTACTCTCCTGCATCTTTCTCCATCTTTTCTCCTCCTTCCCCATGACTTATACTTGCAGTTGTCTGTCTCTTTATTGTCTGTCTCCCCCTAGAAAGTAACCCTCACAAGGGCAAGACCTTGGTCGATCTGTTCACCATTGTGCTCCAGGGCCCTGGTCAGGGCTCAGCAGGTACCAGGGAGGTGAGCAAAGACTGCCCCGTGGGTCAAGTCCCTCACCCCCGGCCGCGCCCTCTCCCCCTGCTCCTGCAGGGAGAGTCACAGGGCATCCTCTAGGGCAGCGGGACCTCCTGAGGCTAAGCCAGGGAAAGGGGCAGCCCAGCCTCCAGGGCCCAGGCCACCCCCTGCCTCTCAGCCTCAGATGCTTCTTCAGAAGCTGCCACCCCCTAGGGAAGGGGGGGCAGTGTGCCCAGGGGGCCAAAGAGCAAATGCCACAAGGTGGTGCAGTTTACCAAAGCAGAGGGATAGGTTTGTACATAACCCAGGTGTAATTTGTAAGAAACTACAGACCATCCACCCACCAGGCTGCCTCCCAGGCGTGAGGGTGCAGGAGGCAGTGACTACCAAGTTTCTCGGCCAATCTAACCACTTGTCCTTAGGGCTGAAGCCAGTTACAGGTACAAATGCACTACGCTGATTCTGCTTCACTCACTTGTTCCCACTCAACGGTGTACTTATGTCACAGTGCCTTTTACAAAGACATCTGAGATACGTGTTTTCCCCAGCAGCTGCCCAAGTTACCCGTCCCTCTCCCTCTCCTTCTGTTTCCTGGTCAGCATCCCAGGGCACTTGACATCCTCGAGTTCTGGTTGGAAGCAGAGTCACGGGCACCAGTGGAGCTCCGGGTTTTCCCTTTGACCACGATCAGGTTCTCACAGTGGAGGACGAAGTCCTCAAGGAATGACAAATGCTTTGCTGCAGCCACCAGGGAAGGTCAACACGTACAGAGGATAGACTCATCAGCGATCATTCAGGCTGGCGGCCAAGGTCCCTGCTCTTGCCTGTCCCACAGGGGGCTGTGGGAGCCTCTCTGATGGGCCACCTTGAGGTAGTTGGGTTTTTTTTAAGATTTAATTTATTTAATTTTAGAGAGGAAAGGGAGGGAGAAAGAGAAGAGGGGAAACATCATTCTGTGGTTGCCTCTAACACGCCCCCTACTGGGGACCTGGCCTGAAACCCAGGTATGTGTCCTGACTGGGAATCGAATTGGCAACCTTTTAGTTCACAGGCCAGTACTCAGTCCACTGAGCCACACCAGCCAGGGCTTAAAGAGCAGTTCTAACCAAGAGCGCAGTCTTCCTCTGGCCCACGTACTCCGCCCTGTCGTTGGAGTATATGCCTCACTCTCTCCTTGGGTCTTGAGTTCTGAGCCTGCCCTACAATAATGTACATTATTTTTGATGAATCTTTTTTTCTACCATACTTAGAACTATTTTAAAATCAAGATCAGACCATGGAATGTGCTTCAGGAGAACTTTCCTCCTCCTCTGGAGTATGTTGTTATGTCTGGAAGCCGCCAAGGGAGCGCTGAAAACAACAGAACCCAAACCACAAGGTCATCTCGCAGTTTTCCGGAAAACAGTCTTACAGAGTGTTTCCATCATTAAAAAAAGGAAAACAATTCACTATTTTCTCAAATAATGGTAATAGCCATTAATATCCATCAGTGCTTGACAATTTATACAGGACTTTCGATATCCACTACCTTATTTGAGGCATTCATATACCCCACGTCTAAGTTTTAGGCATTAGGCCATAAGATATTAGTAAATGACACCACGATATCTTAAAAAATAATTCTAAGACAAAAATACGCATTAGAAATGAAGCCAAAAAAGCACTGTCACTTTATATATAGTAACAACAATAAAGGAAAGGAATTCTACAGTGATAAGGTTTCAAAAAATATAACACGTCTGCCTGAGTCACCAGGAGGAAAACTCGTGAGGGCGGGAGGTAGGAGTCACCACTTTCTTCCAAACCCGTTCTGCACACCTGCGTAACAAGGTAGAAGAGTTTAATCGAACTCAGCTCCTTTGGCATAAACTATACATTATACTCTTCTTGCTTCCTAGTTCTGTTTCTTCCTGAGTCAAACTTGGTGCTGAATGTTCACCAGTTACCTAAATGTTTACTATTCTCTCCTACTCTTTTAGGACTGACCACAGGGTCTGTCTTCCCAGGGACATCACAGACAGGCCACTCCCGGCCTGTGGAGGTGGCTGACGCAGCCAGGCACTTACAGATGCCAGTGGTCTTTGGAATGTAAGAAGAAACTCCCCCTGAGCTGATCTTCCAGAGGAGAATTTCCGAAGCTGAGTCTGAAGGCCTCATGTGGCACCCAGGCCTATTGCAGACAACGGAGGCACGAAGGTCAGAGTGTCAAGAAGGACAGAGAAGAGCACACCCGTGGCTCTAGGAGCTGGATCAGTACAGCAGACACACAAAACATGGGGAGACATCCATGTTCATGGATTGGAAAATTTCATGTTGTTAAAATGTCCACATACCCGAAGTGATCTACAGATTCAATGCAATCCCTATCAAAATTCCAAAGAAATTTTTTTTTGTTTTGTAGAAATACAAAAAAATTCACATGGACTCTCAAAGAACCTCTAATAGTGAAAACAATCTTGAGAATGAAAAACAAAACTAGAAGCAGCATACTCTCTGGTGTCAAAATGTATCACAAAGCTACATTAATCTAAACAGTATGGCACTTGCATACAACTCTTAGACTAATGAAACGGAATATACAGCCCAGAAATAAACCCTAGCATATATAATATGGTCAATTGATATTCAATAAGGGCGACAAAAATACACAATGCAGACAGGATGGTCTCTTCAATAAATAGTGTTGAGACAACTGGATACCTGCATGCAAAACAATGAAACTGGACCTTTATCTCATGGCATATGAAAATTAAAATGGATTAAAGACTTAATGCAAGACCTGAAACCATGAAACACTTAGAAGAAAACATAGGGGAAGAGCTTGAGCTTCATGACACTGGTTAAGATGAGCCCCCAGCCAGTGTGGCTCAGCTGGTTGGGGGTCATCCCACAAACCAAAAGGTCACCAGTTGATTCCAGGTCAGGGCACATGCCTGAGCTGCAGGTTTGGTCCTGGTCAGGGCATCTATGGAAGGCAACCAATCAATGTTTCTCTGCCTCTCTTTCTCCCTCCTTTCTCCTGTCTCTAAAATCAAAAGTAAAAATAAAATTTTAAAGAAAAATGGTTAAAGCCCTGACCGGTGTGGTTCAGTTGGTTGGGTGTTGTCCCAGAAAGTGTAAAGTTGCTGGTTTGATTCCCAGTCCGGGCACAGGCCTGGTCCCCAGCTGGGACACACACAGAGGCAACCCATCAATGTTTCTCACCCTCTCTTTCTCCCTGCCTTCCCCTCGCTCCATAAATAAATAAGTAAATAAATAAATAAATAAATAAATCGGATATATTTTTAAATGGTTAAGATGACATCCTCTATACTATGTGTTTTTATCAAAATGAAAAGAGATAAATTCTTAGAATAGAACATAGCAACTACTGATATACATACATGTTTCAAGATGTCAATAATGCAAATAAATCTCCAGTGAATTATACTGAGTTAAAAAAAAAAGCCAATTCCCTAGAAGTTACATACTGAATGATTCCATCAATATAACATTCTTGAGATAAAATTAGAGAAACAGAGAGCCGATTAGTGGGATGCCGGGGTTCAGGAGGGTGCGGGGACAGGAGGGAAGTGGGCGGGGCTCGAAGAGGGCAACCGGAGGAGCCCTGCGGTGATGGAGCGGTTCTGTCTCCACTGCATTCATGCCGACATTCTAGTTCCGACCCTGGGCTCTGGTCTTCAATATGCTACTATGGAGGGAAACTGGGTCAAGGGTCTAGAACACCTTTCTATTTTTTTCTGTAACTGCATATGAACCCACAATTACCTCAAAATAAAAAGTTTAATTAATTTTAAGAATCCTTCCCCCAATTGATGGAGGTTAAGTGCTACGTGGAAATGATGCAGGGGAGATTTTAATGCCTGGTTTTTATGTAGGTGTGCGTAGAAGAAGTACGTTGATACAGAAAAACGCTTTGTGTCTGGGAGGCCCCAACCTGGTTACCCTGTGTCCACAAAACATGCAGTGCTGGGTAATCCTACATAACCATGTTCGGAAAGGGAGCCTGGCCAGGACACTCCCTACATTTTAGTCTCCCAAGGCCTAGATGTTGGGCCTGTAATAAGAAACCAAAAGAGTCATTATGGGCACATGGAAAAGAGGGAGGGACGCCCAGAGTCCAGAGCCAGTTCTCTGTGGGCTGCGGACAAGTTTGGCCAGAGGGGCAAACAGCTGCCTTCGGGACAGAGGTTTCTTCTGATCCAGCTCCGAATGAGTTAGGCTTAACATGACCCCCACACCACTGGAGCAGCACCATGCATCCCACTATTCCCACCACGCCTGCTTGGAACTCTGCCTCCCGAGTACATGAGGGGACTGCCTGAAAACACAATTTGGGACTAGCATCTTCGGACTCTTGTGTTGATTGTAGGAACCCAACCAATTATTTCCTAAGAGGGCACTGCTACATCAGGAAGGTGACGGATTAACTGCACTGGTTGGCTGCACTGGTTAGCTACAATGTTAGGAAAGAAAGAAGCTTCCCGTAAGCTACAGCAAAATCTTCTCCATGACTTCGGTCTACATGCTACTGCCTTTCTGGGGGATGGGCATGGAGTTCCTCACGGCCAGAGAAATCAGCAGTAACTGGCATTTACCGGGCACCTACCAGGGTCCAGGTACCATGCTGGGTGCTTTTTATACATCTCATTTTATTCCTTCAGTAACCTGGTCGGGGGAGGTGGTTAGTATTACCTGCACGCCCTGATAAGACAGAATCTCAGAGTTTTCTGCTTTGCCCAAGATCACACAGCTAGTGAGAGGCAGAGGTGGAATTCAAGCCCAGGCCCTGCTATCTACGAAGCCTGTGCTTTTAGGAAAGTATTGAGGGTCATCACACAGAAAATGAAATCTAGACCCCCAATCAAGAAATGACCCAAGAATCCCTAAACTCAGCTGAAAGAGGTCAGAGGGCAGGCGAAAGCTTAATGCTGAACACAGCAACATCTCCTGCACCCACAGGTACACAGAAGGCACTCCACAAACAACTGTTAAACTGAAACCCATCTACAGGCCCTCCCACTCGGCTGGGTGTGTGCTTGGAGAGCAGACAGTGGGTAACACCCTCTCGCCTGACTTCCCAGTTAAATTAGGAAAAGACAATGCTGTCTGTGTTCTTGTCTGGTGGGACATGACCCTGGGAAGTCCTACAAGACAGACAGACAGACAGGCAGGCAGGCACACACACACACACACACACACACACACACACACACACCGGTCTGCTTTCAAGTGCACAGGACGAAGAAATGCAGAATGAGCCCCAGGGAATCAGTAATGACCTCAGATGCAAAGTATGAAGTGAGCCAACTCTGGAATCTCAGCGGATTTCACAGACTAAACAGCGGGGGTGAGCTTGAGACTTCTTCAGAGGGAGAAAGCAAAGTCACCGGGTGGCTGCTGGGTTTGCTGAGAATGCACAGGGCCTTTCCAGCAACAGCCCAGTAAGCAGAGACCCCCAGACAGGCAGCACAGCCTGCTCAGCACGCTTCTGGGCCATGGGTTCCTGGGAATCCCACTGTTTCTGGATTCCTCCTCAAAGACTTTGGGATGGAGCAGAACCTGGGCCCCCTCTGCTGAAAAAATCTGAAAAAGGACCCAGAGGGCCCCACAGCCCAAAAGTCCATGGGGATGGAGGGAAGGCTTGTGCAGTGTCCAGACAGTTTCAGATTTAATTGTCTCAGGCTGAGGGGAGGGTGCAGGCGGGGAGCATGAGGGAAGAAAGAAGACATTAACGGAGGAATAATGGCCGAGGCCATACTAAAAATACCTCCCAGGCACATATTTGTCCCAATGCATAGCAGCTCTTTCAATTAAGGATGTGTCATTTCCTGGGTTATTAAACCCAGAACATGGAACATTCCACTTGGGGACAGTAACAGAGGGTCACATTCTCAGCCTTCCCCCAGCGCCAAAGCAGCAAAAAACAAGAACTGTGGCCCATGGCATTTCCACCAGTCAGCTCCCCCCTGAGCTGTTGGAGAAAAAGCTTCCCTTCAGTGTGTGTCTGTGGAAAGCTTGGGTGGCCCTGTCTCAAGGGCCACCAAATGCTCTGTCTCAAGTACTCCAAACTCTCCCACAGTCACCTGGTAGGACACCATCATCTCAAGCCAGTACCACACTGCAGGAATCAGAATTTGGGGGAAGAAGCATTAGTAGCCACTCTGTCTTGGATACTACAACAAACGCAGTAACAGCTTCTAAAGCAAGAGTCACCTAGCAAAGTCTCCCCTACTAGACTCAAAACTTTACAGTGCCTTTCAGTGCTGGGCACAGACACCTGTGTGGACGGGTGGGTGCCCAATGCCATCTGCTCTTCTTCAGGAAAGGGGAATTAGATAAAGGATATGGCCCAGGAGCCCCCAAGAGGTCCCCACAACAGCCCTTCCCAAATAGTTAAGTCATTTACCCTCTCGTGCCTAACCCTCTCCTACCCCGCATTTGAAGCCATGGATTTATAACTGAACCACCATAAGATCTGGGCAGATTCCTATCAATGGTGAATTGGGGAAAAACTAAACAGCAAAATGGGCTTCAGAGCTAACATGAGAACTGTGGATTCCATTCGATTCTCAGAGATCAGACAAGTTTGGACCACACAGTATTTTCCAACAAATGTGACTGTCACCAGCACTTAAAAGATCAAGAAATCTCAGATAAAAAAGGCATTTGGACTTCTGCTTCAATGCAATTAATCATCAGAAATGGGACTCCCAGGCCAGCACGTGGTGTCTGCCTAGAGCCAAGGAGAGGTTCCCCCTCTGGATGGGGCACGCACTGGCAAGCTGCCACGCGCCACTCTGCTCCCGTCTGTTTGCACTCAGCTCTGCCCTCGTGTCCTTATCTCTGCTACCTTTGGGCATTTGACATGGCAATGGGTGACACAGTCCGTCCATCCCATCTTTATCCTCAAACCCAGCTCTCTGCCACTATCTGTGGTATTCCCAGGTTTTGGATTCATCTTCAAAGAGTTTGGGATGGAGCAGACACTGGGACCCCTCTGCTGAATAAAGACACAGAGCGCCCCCCCCACCCCGGGCCGGGCACCTCAGTTGCTTAGAGCATTGTCCCAATACACCAAGGTTGTGGGTTTGATCTCCGGTCAGGGCACATACGAGAATCACCTTAGATATGAATGTGTAACTAACTGGAACAACAAACTGACATTTCTCTCTCTCAAATCAATAAATAAAAATTAAAAGAAAAAAAAGACATAAAGGCAGCTATGGTCAGGAACAGGAGGGGACACACCTCCTCAGTCCTGAGCAAGATGCTTCCTTAGACCTGTCCACACTGCCCACCTGCAGCCCCACCCTGGGCAAAGCTGCTTCTGCTTCCAGATCAGAACCTGTTCCTGTGGACACGTGTCTATATCCTCATGTGCCACGTCCACTGCTGCGTCCACTGTTGGATCCCTCTCTCCGTGACAAGGTCCTGAGAGGGGGTGTAAGACTTCAAGGAAGCAGTTTCCAACCTGGTGGACGTGGCATGGAAGGCCCTGCAATACCTATTGTGATTGTGCTTGCTTTGGGGATCATGACCTTTTCTGCTTTAATCATTATGAATACCCTTGGCAGTGATTCAGATAGTGTGCCTAGACCTTTCCCGGCTCAATGAACAAAATAATAATATCATACTAGAACGTCAGGGAATATAGGTACAAAGAAACAACCAGAACAATCTGAGAATTCAAGCTTAATCAATAACAGATCATTAGAAAAACACCCAAGATAAGATAGAATACTCTAGGAAATCAGGAGATGATCTCACTACTTTCTTAGAGGGAATCAAAGTACAAAACATGTCTATAAAAGAACTCCTAGAGAAACTTAAAAGAAGTACCCTGGAAAGCCCCCTGCAACATAGGAATAGCCCCTCCTTTACCTTGAATAGGAATATATATCAACTAGACAGGCAAAGTAATAACAAAGGCTAGTTAGTTATTACAAACTAAACAGTCACTAGGGAGTCAGAATTTATAGTACACAGAAAAACATTGTAAGCAAAAAAAAGGTAGATAGCTAAGTTAGACATCACAAGGGCCTTATAATAAATTTCCTATTTTCTCTATTCAATCTAGCGTATCCTTTTGCCCTATGACAAATTCTGAGAAACTTTAATATACAATAAGATACTTCTAATTGTCTGATTAAGGGCTCTCCTAGTTAAAATAATCTTTAATTAAATCTATGGGAACTTTCGTACTTTTACTGATTACCTTTGTATTGATTTTTTCTGCTTAAATGATCATGTTATACTGCAAATGTTAATCACTACCTAAAATGAAAATATAAAAACCTGCTTGTACTTGCAATAAACGGAACAGAGCTTCACTGTCCTTTGAGGCGTGTTGTCGTCTGTTACCCAGCGCCAACGCCTACCCTCACCTGTGGGACCCCTTGACCCGCTGCGGCTGGACCGCAGCACTCATGGACTTCTCTTCCTTCTATTATTTCTACCAGCCTCTTGGGGTGGGGAAAGCAAACCAAAAACTGCATCGAAGTACCTTTCCCTTGGATGGTAAACACAGCAGAAACCCCAAACTGTAAACACTGAAGAATTTCTCAGGACACAGTGGGGCTGTCAAGGAAGAATATGATCACCTCGAAGATGACGACAACCAGAGCTATCGAGCCAGTAACAACATAGGTCTCAGCAAGTAACTGACTACTTTGTGCCAAACACAGTACTGGGCACTTTATAGGTTACTTATTTTTACAACAACCCTGCAAAGCAGGTGGTACTACTTCCTTTTTGGAGATGAGGAAAATGAACCCAGAGAGAACTGTGCTCGAGTAGACCTTCTCTCCCCTAGGTCAGTGGCCCAACCTTCTCCCACCTGCCTGCACACCCGACCCTAGTCCTGGCCTGGAGGAGGGTTCAGGACTCTACTTACACTCTGCCATTCGTCTCCGGCCCACTGGCCATCGTCTTTGACTCCAAGGCGCTGTTGAAGTTGGAGATGTTTTCAGAAGAGTAGAGGCCGGAGGGGTTGTTGTACTGGTTTGTGATGACCCTGGGGGCCGAACTGGAGGCAGATGAGGCGGTGAAGGGCATGGCACTCCGGTTGTGGGCACTTCCTATGTGTCGTACTTCCTACAGGCAGAGACCAGAGGAGGCATCAAGGGGGGTCAGGGGCATCCAACAAACCCCCCTTGATGGACAGTGCTGGATGAGCACCAGGGAAAGAGGTGTTCCAGTGAGCTCCGATGGCCCTGGCCAACACCAAATTTTAGCTGAGAGGCTCTGAAGTAACCCACTAGATATGGGCCACAACCAGGGAGTCTCACAAGCGGGGCATGTGTGCAGGTTCACATGCCAGCTCTGCCTTCTGGTTCTTCCCTGAGGCCCAGTGAAGCTGACCCCTCACTGAGGAGCCCTGGGCAGGACCCCTTTTGATGCCTTGGAGCTGAAACACCCTTTCAGGGCACATTACAGAGGGACTGAGGTTCCAGGGAGAGAACAGGCAGTCACTTCACAGTCAGTGCAAAGCAAAAGATGATAAAAGGGAGAGAAGAAGTCCCCAGAACGGAGAGGGTTAGACAAACAAGATAAGAAGCATCCCCTGAGTAGGCGGAGAAGTTCAGCTTGTGGAAGGGGCCGAAGGGAATTCAGAATCTGAGGTTTCTTGTGGGTGAAGGACAAGGCCAATGACATGAAGGCCAGGGGATACCTGTTACAGGGCGGGGCCCAGGGAGCTGTAACTTGAGAAAGCGCCCCCCACCGCCGGGCCAGCTTGCCAGAAGTTGTGGATAATTACGACAGCTACAACACCTCAGAGCTTTTTTACACACAGCCAAAATTTTTTAAATTAACAACGTGTCTTTAAAAAAAAATCATGGCTTTTCTGATGGCTTGGCTAGCAAGTCTGGGTCAACCCTGGCTCCCAGGCAACAGACACTCCTGTACAGCTGACTAAACTCAACCCACGTGGTATTTTCTGGGTTCCTCAGTAATCTTCCTGAATGAACCCTGGTCTCTTTCTTAACACCCAGGCCTAGAACAACGGCTCCCAAGGAGTTTCTGTTCTCTGTTGTTCTTCCTTTTTCCTTTTTGGCTAAACCTTCGAGTCTTTCGTGCTTTCACAGAAAACATTATGATGAAAAGTAACACCTTAATTTACTGTGCACTGATTTAAAGTAAACAACATGAAAATATCCCTTTCACTATTCACATGAGCACCCTCTTCAACAAGTCCAAAGCCGTGAGGCTTGACTGTATAAAGGAAGTTGAGGTGACTTTGTTCACACTCGGACCAAAGCTAGGGACACACCGTCGATTCACAAAAGGGGAAGTAAGTAGAATTAAGAAAATAAGTCTGGCAGTAATCAGAGAATAGTGAAGTAAATTGTATGGCACAACCAATCCAAGGAATCACATGCCGTTATTAACGGCAGCAGACCAGCAGGCGGGTGGCCTGGGACGCGGGCCCACGTCAGCGGCCGCCCCCCAGCACCACGGGGCAGGTGCACACCTGCAGCCAGGAGTGCCATGCACCGGGGAACGGCCCTTGTTTCTCTGTCTTGGCTCAGTGTTTCCCTGTCACTTCCTGTTCAGCGTTGGGCAAGCTACATGCACCTCTCTCGGCCCATTTCTCCTCTTTAAAATGAAGTAAATAAAGCCCCTTTCCCCCAAGGACTTGGTGGGACGTATCAGCGTGCCAAGCACAGTGCCCGGCACATGGATATGCAACAGCATTTGTCCCCTTTTCTCTCCACAGAACCACATTTTCCACTAGAATGGAAGTCGGGAGAGAATTCAGGTTGGAAATTCTGGTTTTCACTTTATGGAGAATCTTCCAAGAATATATCTGTTTTGCACATAAAAGGAATATCTGTAACCCCATGTGAATACTAGTCTTTCCAGAACTCAGGCAGTTAATTCAGGGCCTGCCTTTTGGAAGGGGTGATGTAATTGTTTGGACTTCGTATTTATCAGTCGCCTAGGAAACTCAATAATGAGGAAATATAAACTAGGTGTGTAACTGCTCTGACCTAAGATAAGCTGGGGTGTTGGCTGGCAATGCATGAACTAACAGATCTTTTCATTAGAGATGAACTCTGCCCCTGCTCACTCTATTTTAGAATTGGTTGGGAAGTGGAGACTGAAAAAAGGAGAGGTGAGAAATTTTTATATGAAGAAAGAATTACTGCATTCAAAAGAAAAAATCCAAGTTAGAAGTTAAAGTATTTGACAATTCTTTTAATCTGATGAGAACTACCTCCAAAACATTAATAAAGGTAATCATCTTACATATGTTTAAAATAAAAATTCAAGCATAACGCATGTAAAAATAAGTACTGCCCTAGGTTAAAACTAGGATTTCAGATCAACCAAATTAAAACAAAATCATTCCTTATATATTATAAAACATATGAGAATTTCACATAGTAAAACATAACATGAACAGTGAATTTAATGAAGTGGCTGGGCCTCCCAGGACACTGGAATTAACTGTGGCGTGTTTTAAATTAGTCGGCACAACGGGCATTTACAGACTGAGACCCATTTTATGAACTTCTCTCACATGACCTATAAAGAGTAACAGGGTCATGTCCGTTCTGAAATGTCAGATGTAAAGTGACTCTTAATGTGACTCTTAGGATTATTAAGTATGACTTTTATTATATTAATGGAAAAAATTTTGTGTGACTAGATTTCTGACATTTTAATAGAAGCTGAGAAAACTTGGTTCACCCATGCAAATGCACCCAGTGAGTCTGATTTCAGACAAGTTTTCTGTTTTATGTATAAAAAGTAGCTAGCTATGTTATCTTTTGATTATATTTCAATTCACCACAGAAATGAGCCTCTCCAAATGCCCTGGCCAGGTAGCTAAATTGACTAGAGCATCGTCCTGATACCCTAAGGTTTTGAGTTCAATCTCTGGTCAAGGCACATACAAGAATCAACCAATGAATGCAAATGGGTGGGGCAACAAATCGATCTTTCCCTCTGTCTCTCTCTCTCTGAAATCAATTTTTAAAAATTTAGAAAAAACATTAAAGTTCAAATCTTCAGTTGGAATTTAAACAGATAACAATCACAAACTAGTCTAAAAGAAGTTTTGAAACACCAATTTACTTATTAATTTACCATTAGTAACTCCTTCACTTATCCAATAGACACATACTTTGTGAAAGCAGTCTGTCAGGTGTGTGGAATTTTGCAAAGGTGTTCTGAACTTTTTCATTTAAGTTTTCCCCCTTACTTAAAAAAAGAATGCCCATTCCCTGTAAATTATTTAAAAGATGTAATTGAGGAAGAGAGAAATAAAATCACCTATACTCTAAGTACTGAAAGATTTATTTACAAATATGGGATCCTGGGTCAGTCTACTCTCCAAGGAAATCCAAACTGTGCACTGACTCCCATTCATTTTTAAAATGAATTACCACTTAATTTTAGTAAATTTAAGGTCTTACTAGATGTCTCACGGTAACAAAAACAGAGATTTCCACCCTAAGCATCATGGAAATCAGACAGTGGGATACCAGGCAGAGAAGCACAGTTTACTATGAAATTGCCCCTTAGCTCCTCTAGCTTCTAGGCTTCGGGGCTCAAATTTACTTGCATCTACGGCATAATTGGCTTGTATCTGAAATACCTAATGAGCTGAGTCAGCTCCTTTATTTGACGGGGTCCGGCCACCCCGTTCTGCACAGGAAGGCTTCCACCCGCTTCCTGTATGTCTTCCTACCCCCAGCTTCCAGGCCATGGCGTCACTGCCTTGGGGTTTTCCAGCCCTTTCCTCCTACAGTTCCCTTACGGGAAGAGCTGAACAACAGCCAGGACCTAGTAATCCCAGCAGTGGGAAAAAATGGGAGTGTGCTGAGCTGTGCCAAAAGCTAAAAAGAAGCCCTGGCTGGGTGCGCAGTTGGTTTAAGCATCGTCTTGATATGCCAAGGCTGCGGGTTTGATCCTTGGTCAGGGCATGTACAAGATTCGCTCAATGAACACATAGATGAATGGAAAACAAATCGACGTTTCTCTCTCCCCTCCCTCTCCCTCTCTCTCTCTCTCTCTCTAAAATCAATACTAGCAGAAACATACTTTTCTCTCCTCTCTCTCCCTCCCATCTATAAATAAAATAAATAAATAAAAATAAAATCAATAAACAAATTTTTAGAAAAGCAAAAAAGACACTGAGTAGAGAGAGGACGAGCAGTGGTGTACAGTACTTACTTGTGGTTCAGAGGCTAAATTCATCTTGTACGGATGACGTTTCCCTTCCTCCGTCACTAAAGGAGACCAGACTTTATTTTCAGATCTGCAAGAGATTGACAAAGCTGTCGTTTCATGCATGCTAAATGCTGGAAATAACATATACTAAAAACAGAATGGGAAAACGTCTCCTCTCACCTGACTCCTAGACTCTGAACTAGCACTCCACCTCCCACCTGTTTCTGCATATTTTTTGCCACCACGGTGATCTTTCAAAAGCTACAATCTGATTTTGTCACACAGGATGGCTGCCCATGCTCAGCCCTGAGCCGCTGGGACTTCTTCAGCCTCGGCCTCCCTCATGCCACTCTGTGTCGCTGACCCCCAGCCACAGTGGCCTCCTCCTTGCTCCTGAGCATGCCTTACACAACCCATCTCCACTCAAGACCGAATGAGGTCTCCTCTGTCTTTCCCAGTATTCCTGGTCCAACCAGTAACCACCTCATCCCTGCAGCTTATCTGGCCCCATAAAAGTGACGCCTCCTTTTTTGAGCTTGCAAAGGATTTCTTTGCACCAGGCACACAGCAACACTCTCAGTCCAGGCTCAGTTTTCAGTAGTGTAGGTTGCTTTCTCTCTGACCTACAACGGGGAGAACACTTGTACTTATCTTTGTACTGTCAGACTGCCTAGCACGGTGCCAGATATACATTAAAAAATCCTGTTCAATTGGTTGGTAAGTGAATAAAAAAATCAATCCACCTACGAATGGATAAGTAAATGAACATCTTGAACTAAGGCTTGAAGGAAAAGATCCGGACTGAGACAGAAGTGGAGATGAGAATGAGGGGAAAACGAGCTTTCAAGAGGGTAGTCATAAAAAGACCTCCAAGGACAACAGGGCACTGAAGTGTACAAAACTTCTGACATCCTGCTCCCCACTTGGTCCTCCAGCCAGTCCTGCGGTACCAGGTAGAAGAAAGCCACAAACCCACTTCACAGATGAGAACCTGAGCAACGGTTCATGAGGAAGAGCTGTGGAAGCCAAGGTTAATGAGACACTCAAGAGCAGGTTAACATAACAGGATATCAGAATGGAGAATATGAACTTGATCCAACAGGAAATACGGAGCCATAAAGGTTGAACCAAATCACTCCTGAAATCATGCCTTTGCGGGGTTCCTTCCAAGACCCAACGGCGGAGGAATGGGAATTCCACCCCGAGTATAACTCCCAGTGCACTCTGCCCACTCATCAGCCTATTGAGAACAGTCAGCTCCCCTTTCTGGCTGTGCACTTTAACTTACACTCAGCACTTTGGCTGGTGTGTGCTTGCCTTCTCTGTCATTGTAATTGCCTGGCGCAGTACCCACTGTTCAGCATGGTGTGGCGGGAGCAACATCCTGAGTAGATTCTCAATGGTTTCCAAAAAAAAGCTTTCATTTCATTATACCTGACAATAGTTAACTGATCTTACTTCCTTGAAATCTTGGCTACTTGTATTGGATCAAGTTAAAATGCAGAAAGATGCCCAAAATGTAAGAAGCACTATGACAACTAGAGAGGAAACCTGAAAGCAACCTGAAATTCCAATTCCACAGACCTTTTAACCTGCCTGTGGTGTGCACAGCACTGAGCTGGGGGTGTCGGGGATTCTGAGAAGGGTGAGGCAGTCCTTGCCCATGTGCAGCTGCCAGTCGATCAGAAATGAAAGGGCGTTTCCAGGAGCCTTACCTGGCTATCGTGAGAGTCATGTTGTCTACACAGCCCTTGATTTTGTTCTGAGCTTCCAAGTGCGTCATGTTGCTGGTATTTTCCCCATCGATGGCTGTGATTATATCTCCAATACACAAATTAGCTATAGCAGCCTTGCTTCCAGGAGTGACCTGGAAAAAGGGAAAGAGCGGGCTAGTTACTACTCGTCTCCAAGGCAACCACTAAGTTACCACGGAGTTAAGTATTCACAGATGTGGATCAAAACATGCAAAAAGGAAAGGGACTGAAATCCTAAGTGTCAATAGTAACAATCCTTTACATTTACGTGATATGTCAGGGTTTACAGAGTCCTTTCCCATATACCATCTCAGGGGATCCTAACAGGCTTGTGAGCAGGGAGGACAAGTATCAGTCCCCATTTTAGAGACTGGGAAACTGAGGCTTAGAAAGACCTGTGCCTTACTTACCTGGGAATCACTCAAGTAGTATATTACTACACAGGATGGGGGAAAAGTAGGTTTATAATTGTGAGTACGTGAAAGAGTTTATTCTTGTATTGTTATTTATTACTTATTGTATTACTTTCCACATGAACTGTAAACCTATGTTTGTCCCACCCTGTATTCCTAGCCATCCAACTAGTATATTCCAGAGCTGGGACTCAGACCTGAATTCAGACCCAATGGCCTTCCCACTGAACCTTATTGCTTCTTTAAAATAAGTTACCCACCGCATTAAACACACACACACTTAGACAACATCGTGTACAATGACATCTATGTCTATGAAAACCTTAATGTCATTTATGCACAGAAACAAATCAGAACACTGCACACAAAACTGTTCAGTTATTCATTTCTATAATGTTTTTGGTTTTTACAATAAGCTTGGATACTTTTGTACTTAAAAAAGGCAATAAAAACTATTTCATAATGTGGTAGAATGAGTTTACACTGGTTCATTTTCTCCATCCGAGAAGCTGACTATGATGAGGGTCGTCCCCATAGGTTCCTGGACTTCTGCTGAAGTCCAGGTCAAGGCTTCTGGACCAATGGTTCCACAGGTAGGGACCCCCAGTGCCGGGGGAGCCAGTCAGTTCCTGCAATGGGCCATCGAACCCACCTGCTACCGACTCTCACACAGATGCACAACTACTTTTCAGGTAAATGCAGATGCTGTTGAGATGAACAAAATACAAACTCAGTTTGAAGTAGTACTAACCCTGGAGTAATTTTTTTTGTTATTAGGTATTTTCTAAACCAAGGTATACTAAAAATATTACTACCACATCAGTGTCAGTCCATGACTTTTGACGTAAAAGACATTCCTTAATGGGAATCTTAAGGAATTCTTTAAGTCCCCCAGGAGCAGAGTGGTGGTAACACATGGGGACATCCAGGGCCCACTGGGTTCTGCCCTCCCCTTGGAGAGGGCCCTTGACACCTGGGAACCAACTGGGGAAGACCTTGTGAGCACATGTGCCTCTGAAAAGCTGAACCAGAGGTAAGAGGCCCTACAAGGCACCAAAGCAAGACACAAGGCTTAAGCCCTAAGTCTCCATACCTGATGCAGGAATGCAGCAGCCATGGTTTCCAATTTCACCAAACTAAAAATACTGACCCTTCTGAGGCTGGTGTGCTGTCACGGTCCACGTCCTCGTCAGCACCTCAGCCCCATAAACAAAGGGTGGATGACTTGATCCTTGAGGTCCCTTCTGGCTTAGACATGCTATGACTTTATCAGGCAAAACTTGCCTGGAATGTAGCAGGATGTGGAAACCAGTGCGGAGATCCTGACCTTCTAACCTTCCTTTCTGGCTTTCCCATCATCCATCTACCAGAACACTAGCCCAAGGTCAGACCTTTTCTCATCCAGCCACTGGGAAAAGACATTTATACAGGCAAGTGTGGGCCCCTCTCTGAGTCAACATGGTGAAACTAGTCTCTGAGTCACACAGGACACCCAGTGAAAACAAATTCTTCTCCTTTTCTGCCCATCTTACTGAGAAGTCTGATCTTATGTGATTTCATGTATATGTGACTTTTTCTAAAGAATAAATAGACCCCCTGTTTAAAAAAATGACCCTACAGCCCTGGCCAGGTGGCTCAGTTGGTTGGAGTGTCATCCTGTACACCCAAAGATGGCAGGTTCGATCCTCAGTCAGGGCACATATGTAGGCTGCAGGTTCAGTCCCCGGTCCAGGAGCATACAAGAAGCAACTTCTCTGGATGTTTCTCTGTCACATCAATGTTTTTCCTCTCTCTCCATATCCTTTTCCCACTCTAAAATCAATAAACATATCCTCGAGTGATGATTTTTAAATAATGGACCTATGCATGCCTTTATTTTGGATCAGCAAAGCTTCTGGATTGGCAAACTCTACCCCCAGAGAAAGCAGCCTGATCAAACTCATTATTACCATGACTAACCCTAATAGTGTTAAAGAGACTCCCCCAAGAATAAAATCCAAAATTATCAACCAGGTCCCTGAAGACCATGTCTCCCTCCTCACCCTCATCATGCCGTTCCCCGGCTAAGCTCTGGCCACAGGGGTCTTCCTTGTTTCTTTCCTCACCGCAAGACCTGAGCACTTGCTCTAACCTCTAGTTAGCTTCTCATCCATCAGGTCTCAGCTTAAATGGCCCTTCTCAGAGAGGCCGTTCTGTCCTCCCATCTAAGTTAGATGCCCACGTCATCCCGATACACTCTATTCTTCTTTACAGTGGCACTTGTCGCATTCGATTTATAAATCTATTTTGTGGGTTTATTTATTTAATATCTGA
Source organism: Artibeus jamaicensis (assembly GCF_021234435.1). Taxonomy (NCBI): domain Eukaryota; kingdom Metazoa; phylum Chordata; class Mammalia; order Chiroptera; family Phyllostomidae; genus Artibeus; species Artibeus jamaicensis. The sequence goes on from NW_026521538.1 coordinate 88,971, forward strand.
GGACCTCCAGTAGGGTGTGTGAAAGCAGATTTCATCTGCCTTTCATCTTCATTGTCATCAAAAATAAATAAATGTGTAATCATGCTATTTAATTTTATCCTTTAAAAGATGTCTATTTTAATGGGGATCAACTAATCATTTTCACAACATTGCTACCCTAGAATATGACCACTCACAAAACTAAAATGATGGGGGATGGGGGGAAGTTTGAAAAGATGAAAATGGAAGTTTCTTTTATATGTTCAGCTGCTAAGAGCTCTGGAATCTCCAGCATTTGGTTCAAACTGTCATGTGGGAGAGGCATTTCTGCTAAGTACATCCCAGGAGGTCCTGGACAAGCTAGAACCAGTCTAAAGAGCTCCGGGCCTGCATACTCAAGGCCTGGACATCCTCTCTTTAGGTCTGATTTTTTTTTGAAAGCCAAACTGACGGGAAGCCAAAGGAAATCTTGGAGTGTGACAAGGCCAGAGCATCAGGTGGGATCTGGACGGACTCACCCATAAACAGATTAAATTAACCTTCTTTTGAGAGCCATTGTTTTTTTTTTAAGGGATTTAAACAAATTATACATTTGCCTTCTACAAAAGCCCTTTCACATACAGTCTCCTATTTGAGATTTTAATAATGGTGACTTCACCACCAACATATAACTTCACAGATGAGGAAACTGACTCACAGAAGCTGTAACTGATTCAAGTTCACACAGCTAAAGGCTTGAGCCTGAACTCAACACCGGATCCTTATCCCACTCCTTTTCTGCTTTACCAGGATGCCACAGGCAGATGGTCCAAGCCCAAGTGCCGGAGCTAAAGAAAAACCCAGAATTAAGGAGACTCATCTACCATGGCATTCTACAAAAGGTACCGGAGTGTCACAGACTCTTGCCACTGCCTGGGTGGCTCCTGCCACAGGACAGTCATCTCAGTTGCTCTGAACGGAGCCTGAGCCCAGCAACCTCATCCCTTAAAAACTACACAAATCAGAACATGGACTGAAAAGGGCCTCAGGAGAGACCTGCCTGCATCTCCAACATCACTTATTTCCCATCTGGACCAGTGGACTCCAACCCTTACTACACTCTAACTATTGATTGTCATCATCAGTTAATGAATGCTTTTTATGTGCCAAGAACAGTTTAAGTATTTGGCAAAGGTTAACTTACCAATCCCCATATGATGCTATCAGGTGGGATTGTTACTCATCATTACATATGAGGAAATGGAGGGACAGGGGTTAAGTGGTTTGCCTGAGGTTATTAGCTGGTGAGTGGCAGGCTGTGGGGCTCCAGAGTCTACCCACTTAACCCAGTATATACCACAATGTCCTTTCTAATTTCCTCCCGACCATCATTCCATCAGAACCAGCTCATGATGAAGTCAGCTCAATTTCTAAAGTGGAAATGCTATACTCTCCTCCAGAGAAACAGACCTAGCAGGTCAATGGACATCCTCAAAAACCCTTTTCAGTTTTCTTCCCCAGAGACCATACAACTCAATCACACAACTCTTGCTGCCTAAGAATGGGTTTAGGCACAATAATTTCCACTGATGGACAGCCTGCTATTTTTTGCAGAATGCACTCCTGTCATCTGCACTCCCGCCCCACCCTCCCCCACCAGGCAGACCAGCCTGCACACCCGCCCTACCCTCTGAGTTCCTAAATGCATCTTTAAAGCCTGTGCATTGCACCAGACTCCTGAACACACAGGTTTCGAAGATTTTAATTTCACTTGTAAATGGTGCAGAATAGGACTATGATACAGCTCTCCTGCTTTCTTCAACTTACATCTAAATAAATATTGCTACATCCAGTTCTATACAGAACTGGATGCATACCCGCTGGCCATGACAAATGAAGAAAAACCTTCCTCTGTGATCATGGCATGTTTCTACTTTATCCCTCCTATGATTCATTCATTCATCAGTCACTCCTTACGTACATTCTGAAAGACAGTGGGGCTTATTAAGATGTGGCTTCTGAAACCAGAAGGGTTCAAGTCCCCTGTGTCTGCCACTTATAAGCCAAATGTCCTTGGGCAAGATATTTCACTTTTGTGTGCCTTGCCCTTCTTATCTATGAAACAGGAATGATAACAGTCCTGGCATCAAAAGGCTGTTGTGAGGACTGCATGAGATGATTCAGGAAGAGCACACTGTCAAGCTCTAAAAATGTGAGCTATTGTTTGTAGATTCTGGGAACTGCACGGCATACAGATGGAAAAGGGTGATGCCTGTCTTCAAGGAGCTCACAACTTACTAGGGGAGGCAGGCATGCACACAGCTGGGGAGTGCTGTGCTAGAAACAAGCAAAGAGGCAGTGGGAACCTAAGGCTGGAATCAGGGAAGACTCCCTGGAAGAAGTGTTACTTAAAACTGCAAAGGCACTACAAGAGGTGGGAAAAAGCATGCTAAGTTATAGGAACAGCATGTGGACTGGCATGGATGAAACACAGGAACAGAAGGGAGAAGAAGGGAATGAGGCTGGAGATGTAAAGAGACGAGGCCGTAAAAGGCCTGTTATTTTCCTTCTAAGAAGACTATACTTTATTGGAAAACAATGGGGAACAACAAAGCAATCTAAACATAGCTTCTGACTCAACTGCCCCCAGTTACTGCCAAGAAACAACCACTGAGCCTTAGTTTTGCTGAGATTAAGGTGACTGAATGGCAATACTCTCACAATGGCAGTTCAAAGAAACAGACCCTTCAAGACTCACCCAGTCAGCCTCCAGGCCAACCAATGGGAGCTGGCTATTAGAGTTGTCCCAATTTTCTCCCTTTGCCCCCCTCCACCCAGCACCTCCACTCCCTTAGGCAATCTCCACAACATTGTTCACGTCCATGGGTCATGCATATAAGTTCTTTGGCTACTCCATTTCCTACACTGTATTTTATATTCCCAGGCCATTCTGTAACTACCTATTTGTACTTCTTAATCCCCTCACCTCTTCTCCCACTGCACCACATACCCCTCTTGGCTGTAGGTCCCTGCTTTTCATGACTTTGAATATTTCTTGCCAATTCTTTCTAGCCTGCAAAATTTCCTTGGAGAAGCAGTTAACAGTCTTATGGGAACACTCCTGTAGGTAACTAACTGCTTTTCTCTTGTTGCTTTTAAGATTCTCTCTTTCTCTTTAACCTTTGGCATGTTAATTATGATGTGTCTTGGTATGGGCCTCCACATCCATCTTTTTTGGGACTCTCTGTGCTTCCTGGACTTGCATGTCTATTTCCTTCACCAAATTAGGTAAGTTTTCTTTCACTATTTTTTTCAAATATATTTCCAATTTCTTGCTCTTTCTCTTCTTCTGGCACCCCTATTTTTTTAATATTAGAATGCTTAAAATTCCAAAGAATACTTAACCATACTCATTTTTTTTGGATTCTTTTTTCTTCTTGTTCTGATCGGTTGTTTTTTGCTTAAGTTCCAAAACATTAACTGGATTCTTAGCTTCCTCCACTGTACTACTGTTTCCCTGTAAATTGTTCTTTATTTCAATTGGTGTATCCTTTGTTTCTAACTGCATCTTTTTTATGTTGCTGAGGTCCTCAGTAAGTTTCCTGAGTGTCCTTATAACCAGTGTTTTGAAATCTGCATCTGATAGATTTCTCATCTCCATTTTTAGTTCTATTTCTGAAGTTTTGCTTTGTTCTTTCATTTGGGCCATGTTCCTTTGTCTCCTCATTTTTGGCAGCCTCCTTGTGTTTGTTTCTATGCATTAGGTAGAGCTGCTATAACTCCCTGCCTTGGTAGCATACAAGGCAATTTCTTGAATGTTCATTTCATACAACATTGTTAACCATGCCCCTTGGAACTGGCATCTAAATGTTAGGCCAAATATTGACTGCACTCACCAATAAGTCAGAGGGAAACTCCAATATTTGCAAGGATGAGGCAATGGTTCCCACCTTTAGTCATCAGATCCCCTGGGGGGTTTTAAAATAAAAACAGATCTCTACACCCCCACCTCAGATCTACTGAAGAGGGTCTCCACAGTGGGACCTAGAAATCTACATTTTTTAAAGCTTCCCAGAAAATTCTGATGCTTGCCAGGTTTAGAAACATCAAGGGGAATGTTGTGTATCCTTTCCCCTGAAGTTCCCTCCCTGAATGGCACTAAGTCATTGGGTAAACAAACAAACAAACAAAAAAATACTTAGCCCTAAACCACAGCTCCTCCAGAAACTGTAAGGGCTTACACTCCCAATAAAGTGCATAGAAGGCCCTTGAAAGAAATGGTACAAAGGAGTTCCCATCAGACTGTCAGCTGATTTCTCAAGAGACCTTACAGGCAAGATGGGGCTGGAAAGAGGTATTCCAAGTCATGAAATCCAAAGACCTACAACCAAGATTGCTCTATCCAGCAAAGCTTTCATTTAGAATGGAAGGACAGATAAAGTGCTTCTCAGATAAGATCAAATTCAAGGAGTTCATCATCACGAAGCTCTTATTATATGAAATGTTAAAGGGACTTATCTAAGAAAAAGAAGATAAAAAAGATGAACAGTGAACGGACAGCAAACTCACAGTTATTAACAACCACACCTAAAACAAAAACAAACTAAGAGTACACCTAGATCAGGAGCAGAACCATAGAAATGAAGATCACATGGAGGGTTAGCAACAGGGAAGTGGGAGAAGGAGAAGGGGGGAGAAGGTACAGAAAATAAGTAGCATAGATGGTAGGTAGAAAATAGATAGGGGGGAGGGCAAGAATAGTAGGGGAAATATAGAATCTAAAGAACTTGAGACACGTGGTCATAAACTAAAGGGGGGAAATGGTGGGGGAGGGGTGTGCAGGGTGGAGGGGAATGAAGGGGGGAAATAGAACAAATGTAATGGCATAATCAATAAAATATATTTTTAAAAAAAACAAAAAAAAAGAAATGGTCATTAGAACAGTATTTTTCTAAGAAGTTAAAAAAAACAAAAAACATATAGTCCCTATAATGTTGGTCAGCATCCTTGACATTCTTTGCAAATGGAATACTATAGAAGTAATTTCATTCCAGATGTGTAAATATCGATAACTCAACCTGGTTCCCATTTTGCCTTGCCCAGAAAACTCACAGCTAAACGTAGGATGCAATTTCAGAAACCACCTGATTTAAAGGCCCTGGCACATCTCTTTCTTCTTCTATGTTCCAATTTTTTGTTAAATCTTACGTGTGTTTTTATGTTTTAAGTATTATAAATATCTGTTTGCTGTTGTAAATCACCTTAAATCCTTCTTACAAGTAGGTGAGAGGATAAATGAAGAAAGTTATAATTCAATAGAATACAAAACAAGACTGAAATAAAGAAATTTGGAATTCAAGTTCACTCTCAGTGCAATGGGCCTTTAGGAACAACTTCCATTGATTTAATGGCTCTGTCACCAAAGTATTCAGGCATAAATTCAAAAAATCCTGAACTGGGGGACAAAGCAGGACCCAGCTCTGCACTGTACCATTTAGACGTGGAAACTGAACTCCCTGCAGTTAGGCTTCTGACTCGATCGATGTCTCTGTGGGCCCGGGGTGCGGCACCAATTTTAAGCCACATTACAACCACAGAAACAGTACGAGTTTATGCGGGTTGGCCTAAAAACCTCAAGAATGTTTCAAGATGTTCTTGGTTACTCCACAACCATTTCTCAAGGAAATGCAGCAATAGCATAAGGTTCAGGTACTCGTAGAGGATTTGTGCCTTAATCCAGCTTCACTTCATGCTCAGTGCAAAGAAGTTATTAATGCCCAGGGGTGACGGTTCAGAGACTCACTGCTCTTGGTGTGAAAGACCAACCATCATTTCTTAGGTAGGAATATAATTTAAAATGAGGTAACAGACAGAGTACCTGAGTTACCAAGAAGTTGGCGAATCTCTCAGAAGTCTCCAAACAAGCCCCCAGGACCCCATGGGTAATAACCACCCATAACCTGAATCCTAACCATCCACTAAACACATAATATTGGTCAAGTTGCTCTCTAGGCCTCAGTTTCTTCACTTATCAAGCAAAATATAACAGCATCAATTTCATTAGGGTGTTGGAAGGATTAAACAAGATTACAAGACTGGCATATAATAAGCACTCAATATACAGAAGTTACCATTACTATTTAATAGTACCACTGTCTCCCAGCACCTTCTATGTGTGAGCCACAGCCTTTGAGACAAGTACTATTATTCCTGCTTTACAAATGAGAGCACTGAACCCTCAGGGGCTGCCCTGGCCCCAGGACACACAACTAATAAATGGACAAGACAGGGTGGAACCCAGATCGGGTTGATACCCAGACCACATTTTCCCACATCAAGATGGCTTTAATTCTTCATTTGCTACAGTAAAAATAAGGCAGAAAGTACAAAGCAATATCTAAATAGTTTGCCCAGCTATGGTTTTGATGTCAAAAATGCTAAATGAACCCTGGCCAGCATGGCTCAATTGGTTGGAGCAGCATTCTGTAACCAAAAGGTTGCAGGTTCAGTTCTCAGGGCACATGCCTAGGTTACAGTTTCGGTCCCTGGTCTGGGCACGTATGATCCTTGGTCAGGGTACATACAAGAGGCAATCAATTGATGATTCTCTCATACATTGATGTTTCTCTCTCCTTTCCTATCTCTCTAAAAAGCCATGAAAAAAAATCCTCAGGTGAGGCTAAAAAAAAAAAAGCTCCACGAATGGAAAAAACCATCTGCAAACTTTAGCAGCAAACTATTAGCAGAGTTTGCCTCTAGGAAGTAAGACTGCAGAAGGGTGCAGAGCAGGCTTTTACCTTATGCGTTCCACATTTTTATACAATTTGATCTTTTCTAACAAGCACAATGGTTCTTAGGTAAACTTTTTATTGAAGTATAACACACATATAGCCAAGTCCACAAATCGTAAATACACAGCTGGCTGGGCTCCCACAAGGAGAGCACACCCGGGAACCAGCGGCGGTTCATCAGAGCTGGTAACCGAACCGGAGGTGAACTCTGAAGCCCCCTGGTGCCTCCTCCCATCACCAACTTCCTCCTGCAAAGGCTACCATGGTCCTCACTCCCAACACCATAATTTTGCCTCATTACTTTCATATTGTTTATATATAAATATACTTACAGATAACATTGTTCAATATAAATATATAGATAACATACAATGGTAACTCTATGAAATATATGAATATGTAAATGTATATGGCGACCCTTTTGTCTGGCTTCTTTCCCTCATCTTACATACTCGTGTGTCTCATCCATATCATTGTGGGCAGTTATAGCTCCTTCAGCCTCATTGCTGTGGTGTTTGAGATCATATAACTCGCCATTTACTTGTCCATTCTCCTGTCCTTAGACAGCTGAGCAGTTTTTGAGTTTGGGGCTACTGTGGATAGTGCTACTTTGAAAATTCTTCACATGGCTTTTGGTGCCCACATGCAAATACTTCTACTGAGTCTTTAACTAGAATTGTTGAGTCACTGGTACATTCAGATTCAGAAGCATAAGTATTTTTAATAATTTTTTTAAAGACATGCTGCAGCCCTGGCTGGTATAGCTCAGTGGATTGAGCGCGGGCCTGCGAACCAGACAATCGTGGTTCGATTCCCAGTCAGGGCACATGCCTGGGTTGCAGGCTGGTTCCCTGCAGGCCAGTTCCCAGCAGGGGACACACGAAGGCAACCATACATTGATGTTTCTGTCCCTCTCTCCTTCCCTTCCCCTCTAAAGATAAACAAATAAAATCTTTAAAAAAAAATAAAGACATGCTGCATTACCCAAATTTATCTATATGCATTTTAGTCATCTTTATCATATATATGTCAAACCTATGTCTTTATTCTGCTGTTTGTTATGAGTAGTCATATGTCTATAAAAATCAGGCCCTGACTCCTTGGTCAAGAGCTCCACCTCCTACAAGACCACCGTGTTCTTCAGGAAAACACTGATGGCATTTACCAAGACGGCAGCGTGCTGTACACATGACAGTACACCACGGTCCTCAGTTTCTGTCAAGCACAGCCTCAAGCAAGGCTAATAACCATAGCACCAATCACACAAGGTACTAGGTACCATACAGCAGGGGTCCCAACCCCCAGCTTCAGGTCTATTAGTAATCAGGTTGCAAGCAAAGCTCACCTGAGCTCCTGCCTCCTATCTTCTCATCTCCCATCCACAGCAGGGGAGTAAAGCTTACCTGGGGTCTGCATTTCACCTCTTATAACAGTCCCAGGTTGGGGACTGCTGCCATACAGAAATTACCTTTTTTGTCTTAGGTCATCATGGGTATATGTCATTTTGGACTTGGCTTTACTACCCTTTCCAGACCCATCACTGGCTAGGCAAGGTGGGTCTGTCCACTCCCTGATTATCTTCATATGCCATGAAAACTGCCCCCAAATTCCCGCCTGGACCCCAGGCAGGCTTTTCTCAGGCCAGCCCTTCAACTCCCCTGCTCTTCTGTTCTGCCCTGTCCACATGGGCACGGAATCCTACAGCTGGACAGCTAATTCTCCCAGGTGAGGCCAGGACTGTGGCTTTCAGGATGAAGAGGGTGGGGAGGTCCTGCTCTCTGGGGACACTGAGCTACTCGGGCTGAGGGCACAAAGCAGCTGAAAGACCATGCTGGCCACCACTCCTGGGCACAAGAGGCTCTGGGGTCCCATCCCTCACATTAATGTCCGCAGTACTTCTCTGAGCTGTGTGTGTGGTGATATTATTAGTGCCCTGGCTGCGTAGTTCAGTTGCTTAGAGCATCCTCCCAATATGGCAAGGTGCGGGTTTGGTCCCTGGTCAGGGCACAGACAAGAATCAACCAACAAATGCATAAATAAGTGGAACAACAAATCCATGTTTCTCTTTCCCATCTTTTCTAAAAATAAATAAATAAAAATATATTGACCAGTGAAATATTGACAATTATAGTTTATTAGGAGGCAGAATATTGTGGCTAAAAGCTGGCTTGGAGTCAGTCTGACGAGCTTCAAATCCTAGCACTGCAATACACCATGTGTCTTGCATCCCTGTGTCAGGGGTTGTGGGAAGGACAGAAACTAATGCAGTTGCACACCTACCACAGAGTTTAAGGCCATGGCCCCTAAAGCCAGTCTGCCCAGCCAAATGCCAGCTCTATCATTCATTACCATACGATGCAGGCAAAGTACTTTAACGATACCATGCCTCAGTTTCCTCACTTTTAAAATGGGTATTTTAATTGTTTCTGTCTCACAAGATACTTGTGAGGATAACTGAGAGCACTTAGAAAAGCACCTCACATATAAAAAGTCCAACATACATTTTAACTACAGTCATTATCAAAGCCAATCGAATAAACATTTCTCACACAAACCAAGTATAACTGCACAAGTGTGATGATCATGCAGTCATCTGGACACCATATTCACAGGTGAATAGCAAATTCACCTGAAAACACTTCTGAATTCATAATATATTTTCTCAATTAATTCTTGGTTGAAAGCAGGACGACTGGGACACTTTTTCATACTAAAAAGTGGGCCCTCACATTCACAGTAAACAAAACCATTGGGTTCACTTGCTTATTTTATCTTTACAGAGAACTGGACCCTAGAGAAGGTAGGGGACCTGCCCAGGGTCACCCAGTGTGGTGCTCAGCTTGAATCGCTGCCCTGGACACTTTACCAGGCACCACATCGAAATTCTGGCGGCTTCTCCAGGCCTTCCTCTGAGGCACTGGAAGTCAGATCATCCTTTAAAAATTAATTATCTGACATAGCTACTATTGCTCATTTTTAACCAGTCTCTGTCTTTTCCTTTACAAGGCCATTAAGAAGTAGCTCAATGAAAAAATTATGTCAATTCAATCAAATTACCTAACCTATGGGGACCTGAGCTTCCTCTCCATAAAAAGCAAAGCCCAGCTCTCCTGTCCTCCCCAGGGGAGCAATGCAGGGCACAGCCTAGGAACGAGCACCGCTTGGAAACCAGTCTGAGCCCAGGCCCATCACGAGAGCAACTCCTTGGTGTTTGTCCCAGTCCTGATCAGCAGGAGAATGTGACCTCAGTGGGTAGATGATAATCTCTTTTTAGTCACCTGCCACACTGCAATACCTTAAGGTCATTCTTGTCCCCTCTCTCCTCAAAACCAAACCACCACTGTTGGCATCCAGGAGTCTGACAGTGTGGGGAGGGAGGATCTCTGGTTAGGGGATCGTAACGTGGCCTGATGAATTTCAGGTCAGGAGGTTCGAGCATTCACTTACCCCATGTTTTTCAGACCATAAGATGCACCTACGTTTTAGAGGAAAATAGGAAAAAAATTTTTGAAGCAAAAAAAATTTTTTTTAATTAAGATTTTTATTTATTTTTATAGAGAGGGGAAGGGAGGGAGAAAGAGGGAAAGAAAAACATCAGTGTGTGGTTCCCTCTCATGCACCCCCAACCAGGGACCTGGTCCGCAACCAAGGCATGTGCCCTGACTGGGAATTGAACCAAGCAACCCTTTGATCCATAGGTCTGCACTCAATACACTGAGCTCAATACACCAGCCAGGGTGGTAAAATATTTAATAACATAAGTAACATAATATTTCACCAATGTAAATGTAAACAAAACTCAAAAGCAGCATTAACAACCATTATGCCTCCCAAATGTGAGGGGGGGATGCACCTTTCAGTCCGAAAAATATAGTACATGCTACTCCCTTCCATTCATCCTCTTCCTCCTCTCTCCTTACATCAGCTGGGATCAGCTGGAGTAGCTAGTATTTCTCAGATCATCAATTTCACAGAATGTGGGAGTGGAGAGCATGGGCCATTAATACCTAAGGAGCCTTCATGGACATTTCTTGCTTTTTATAATCTGACAGATGAGCCCTGCTTTTGACCTTAAGGACATGATGTAAACCTACTTAAGTGAGTCCGGATATAAGACTCTTAAAAAATTAGAAAACACCCTCTGGCTACAGAGTATTCATTAAGCACCCTTTAGGATATTGAGCAATTTGCCACAAAACCACAGGGCTCCTACCATGGGCTCTCCCAGGACTCAGGAGGCAAATGAGCAGCTAGCTCCTCCCCTCAAGAGCATCCCTTATCTGTGACCCCACCCCTTCCTGTCTTTTGTCAGTTGCTGGGAGAGAAAAACAGTCAACATGCACAGAGCAGCAATTTCAGCATGGGTGTGGATTCTCTGAAGGCTTCCCTTGAAAGCAACTAGAGGAAATAAGAAATTGACATAGTGGGGGGCAAAAACCTTACAGAGATAGGGAAGATACACAAGTGTGGATCTGGAGCAGGAACTAACAGAAAAAAATCTCAGGAGACAGTGACCAATGCCTGGTTCATCAGGGAGTCCATGGTAGAAGCCTTAATTGAGAAACTGGGGAGAGGAAGAAAGCTAATTTATGTTCATTTAAAGTTGAAAATCTGGATTGAAATTTTAAGTCATCACAATAATGTAGATAAAAACATTGCAGAACAACAACAAAAAAATCAGCTACATACACACAATGTATTCTGTACAATTCTGCTCAGAAACAGGCAACATTAAGCTACGGTGTCGAGGAAGCATTATTTGGGTGGTAAAACTACTAAGAAAAGCAAGAAGATGATCGCCATTAGCCATGACGGTTACGTGTAAGTGAGCTTCTGAGGCGCTGGCAATGCGCCCTTGACCTGGGTGGTGGCAATCATACAGGTGTTTACTTTATAATCCCCTGCTATGCATTTATATTTTATGACTTTATTCCACAATTTAAAAAACGTTAAAAAAGAAAACAATTTCAAGTATACAGATTACAGAGTTCCACTCAGAAGTTTTAGCAGTTTAACAAAAGACTACAGCCAGTACCAGAGTAATTCATGCAAGAGAAAAAAACAGCCCTGACAGAGGTGTCTCAGGGGGGAGGGCATCGCTCCTGCAAACTCAAAGGCTATGGGTTTGGATTCCCCTTCAGGGAAGAAGCCTGGGTTGCAGGCCAGTCCCCAGTTGAGGCCCATGTGAGAAGCAACCTAACGATGTTCCTCTCTCAAATCAAATTTTTTCTCCTCTTTTTCCCTCCCTTCCCCTTTCTCTAGAATTAATAAAAGAAAAAATTTTAAGAGAGAAGGCAACGATAGCTATTTAAATGAGAGGCACTCCTTTCCCAGCCTAATTTTATGGTTTGCCTTGGTGTGGAGACTCAAAGTCTACATATACAAAACCATACATGCAAACTCTATAAATGTAACACACCTACCAACCAGAAAGGTATGTACAACTCTAGGTCAGTGCTGACACCTCCTCACTATTGTTCACTGTTTACAGAGCACTTTCCGTATCTCAGAGCCAATGGCTGGGGTTATTTCCACTGCGGAATTAAAGGCACCCTCAACAATAGCAGGCTTACCCCAGGTTCAGCTCAAGGAAGCAGAAACCAGACCAGCACCTGATCTCAAATGGCCACTTTCCCATTCCCAGGAGGAGGCCCAAATTTTTCTACGCAGAAATAATGAGATGAAGAAACAAGTAAATTACTGTCAGTATGAGAATGTCACCTCCTCTGAGTCACTTTCACTTTTCATAAAGCACCTGTCAAGGTAAAGATTAGCTTCCCTCACTGGGCCATAACACCTCGAGGACATAGTGTCCTCTCATAACTGAGACCCCAGGGCTCCTAGAACGTGCTCATTAAACATGTGCTAAGTAATTAATACATGAAGGACAAACTAATGAATATACAGTGTTGTTTTGCACCCCATATTGTCATCCTACACAGTGCCACCTACATCAAGCCTTTTTAAAATAGTTAAAATGCCAGGTGGTAGCTGTCCTTTTAACAGATTGCCCATATATCTTCCACTTCTCACAAAAGGTTGCATGTCACATATAAATTCAGAAGTGGAGAGGGCTGACAGGTTAATAATAGACACAAAGAGCGAGGACAAATGGGCTATGAGGTAAGCACGTCTAAATGTGCCTTCCCTGGACGGGCATTTATTAATACGCCTGCAAAGATTTACTGGGCATGGCCAGGTTCAGCTCTGTGTCAGGCTTGGGGGTGGGGATCCAGATAAAAGCAGGCACAGTTTCTGTGCTTGAGGAATTCAGTAAGACATCGTGTACCTAGAGAATAATCCAAGAGGTCACCTCAGGGCAGCACATGGAAGATGGAAGGAAGATAGGGTCTAAGAACTAACTGAGACACCTGCATTTTGGGGGGTAGTGTGGTCACAGAAAACACCCTCAGTCCCGCTAGGCCCACCTGGAAGAAGTGTATGTAGGACTGTGGGTGGCAGACAAGCCAAGAGGTCTCCAATTCTTTTCTTACTGCCCCACCCACTCCCTCCTTCAGCCGCTGCTGGCAAGGACTTGCATCAAAAGGACCCATAGGGATCTTTTTCTTCCCTCTCCACCCTCACCCTCCTTCAACAAAAAAGATGGCCAGATAGCCGGGGAGGGAAGTTTAGGGTCAGCTTCAGCAAGTAGATGGGCCCAAGAATGGAATGTGAGGCCCCACGGCAGGGCCTGGACACCAGGGAGTGCTTTTTGTTTCCTTTTCTCATTTAGACGAAAAAAATTTACTGGCCGCCTTGCGGGTGCAGGCCCTGAATGTGACAACTCTCAGTTGGACACCAAACCTGCCTTTCACCCAAGACTAGATGACCAATGCCTGGGCCTCCAAACACTGAGAGTCTGGGTCTCCCTGCGGTTTCTGCTTTACTTGGCGGTGATGGGTCTGGTGGTCTCCGACTGAACCTTGGCCCTCCAAAGACATGAGGCCCTTCTAAGAATGAAATTAGTTCCTTTGATTCAAGTATTCCCAGGGTTTACAAAAGGGCTGATCGGTTGATAATCCGGGAATGTCAGGAAGAAATATGGCCATGGCCACTCCTGCAGGGGAAGGAGAATGTCCAAGAGGGTGTATTCGGGGTTTTTTGTTTCCAAAATTCCACCTTTTCTCCAAAAGGTATTAGGGAACTGAGACCTGGCCATGGATCTGGTCCAAAGTATGAGAAGCGAGTCGTTTCGGTTTTGTGTTTAAAGTTAATACCACTTGCATCCAGTAAACTTCCCACCCACGCCACCTCACTTTACAAATGATCCAGGTGTTTCCAAACGACTTTCCGTCACTCTGTGACTTGTGAAGAATCTAAAGGTGATTTTTCCCAGAGTGTGCGGGATCTGCTGGGACCCTCAGCCCCTCGCCGTTTGACAAAGCGTGTCCACACGCCCAGCCGCGCTGCGGGGGCGAAGGAACGAAAACTGCCCACTTCTTTCCCGCGGACACGGTAACCCCGCGCCCGGCTGCAGACCGGCTCGCCCCGAAGATTCCCGTCTGGGAAGGGGCGGCGGGCCGTGGCGCGCGGAAAGCGCTCAGCGCACGCTGCTCCCGCCGCACCTGGATGCGCCCGGCGGTACCAGCTCCGTCTCCTGCTTTCGAAACCGCCGTCTCCGACAGCGCCCGCGGGGCCCCAGCCTTCCCAGGTTTCGTCTGAGCCACGCCGCTCCCCAGCCCAGGAGCGCCCCGCTCCCCACGCGTCCCAGGCTGGTCTTACCCTGGAAATGGCGAGAGGCTGCTCGAAATCCTTGCCCCCAACGAGGCGGAAGCCCCATGGCCCCGGGCCTTGGAGGACTATTTGTTGGGTGGTCATTGCGCGGCGGTGGCGAGCAGCGACCCACGGGGACAGACGCAGATAGACCCGGCTGGGCGCTCTGGGGCTCTCAGTCAACTACCGGAGAAAGTGTGCGCGCCTCCGGCCAGAGGAGTCGCGGGCGGGCGGAGCCAGGGCGAGGGCGAGGGCGGGGGCGGCTCCGCCCAGCCTGCGGTGCGGCCGCCTGCGCCTCTCGTCCTCCCAGCTAGGTCTCGCCGAGGATTAGGGAGTGGTTCCGAGGGAGCCTGGAGTCTAATGTGGGGGCCGGGTCCTCCAGCTCCGCCTCGGCTCCCAGTACGGCCGAAGGCAGTATAGGTGAGAGGCATGCAGGTACGGACAGACCGGGATTTAGCACTTCGTAAAACGAGTTTAGAAACACTGTGCGGAGTCAGCCCTCTGAGAGCAGCTCCGTCTTCACGTTTGCTTTTTGTGTAAAAGGTGCTTTCCGAAAGGTCTCATTTGACGCTTTGAAGCAGACAAGGGGTTCAAAGACTTGCCCGAGACTACAGCACAGTTCGCCTCTCCTAGTGCTTAGGAAGCCCGTAGGGGTACTTTTTAAATGCTAATGAACCATCACAGGAGGTTGTAATTAGAATTCAAAACCTTTCCAGACAACTTCCCTCCAGGCTGGAGTTCGCAGTAGGTTCTAACCTTAAAACCTCAGACCTCCACTCTGGGGCGGGACCAGGGCCAATACGACGAAAGGGCACCGGGACGAGTAGTTAGACCTGGGTTCCCAGCCAGCCTCTGGCTCCCGCCGGCTTCCTCGCACCCTCGCCCTTGAGTGCTTTCTCTGTGCCGTGCCAGACCAGACCACGTCGCACGTCGTCCACTCTGGGTAAAGCCGAAATCCTTGAAATGCTTGTAGGGCCACCCACAGGGAGGTCAACACCCTCTCTGACCTCATCTCCAGCAGCCCCCACCCTGCTCAGGGTTCTTTGTCCTCTGCCTCAGGGCCTGTCTGGAATGCTCTTCGTCACCCCAGGGCTTTCCGAGTTCAGTTCTCACCATCTCTCAACTCCCTACTTAAACCTCATCTCTATAACACTGTCACCTTGCCTCTGCTTTATTTTCCTCTGTTGCATTTATCAGCCTGGGATATACCTGATATTTCACTTGTCCCCACACCTAACATTAGTTTCGTGGGGGTAGGATGTTTATCGGTTTGATGAAGGCTGTGTTCTAGTGTCCAGAATAGTGCATGGCACATAGTAGTTAATTAATGTACATTGACTGTTCATATGACCACTTACCTCTCTGGACTCCAGGTTCTTCACAGTTTTCCAGGCACTCATTCATCCTGGCTCCAGGGCCCCAGCACAGAGCATGTGTCCAATGTATGCGATATAGTGATTTCTAAAACATATATATTTGGTCATTTAGATGACCAAAATACATTTCACAAAAATGTTTGGGATTTGTCCACAATTCCTGACTTACAATTCCTGGCTTACAGCTCCTGAAATCCACAAAATTTCCCAAGCGTTGAGAAAGGTAAGGGTGTTTTTTGTTATGTGAATAAAGGGAAAAAGAAAGCCCCGATGGCTGGGGGATGGTTGTCAGGAAAACCAACCCTGTGATTAAAGGTTTAGAGTTTTCAGTCCCACCCTCCCTACCCCCACCACCCACAGGAGGGGTGAGGGGCTGGAGATCTAATCAACCACCAATGTCCAGTGAATTAATCAGTCGTGTCTAGGTAATGAAGTTTCCATAAAAATCAACTGACCGTAACTCAGAAGTTCCCACACCCTTCTCCGTGGTTTGGAGAATTTGCTTCTGAGATTGTCCAGGTTGGTGAACACATAGATGCAGGCAGAGGGGTGCACTTGGAAGCGGCTTGGAAGCGCCACACCCCTCCTCACAAACTTTACCCAGTGTCTCTTCCATCTAGCTATTCATGAGTCATATCCTTTTACAATAAACCAGTGATATAGCAAGTTACAGGTTTCTGAGTTCTGTGAACTGTTCTAACAAATTAATTGAATCTAAGGAGGTGGTTGTGGGAACCTCTAAATTTATAGCCAGAAGAGGCAGGTAACAGCCTGGACTTGTGATTGGCACTCTGAGTTAGAGAGGGTCGTTGGAACTGCCAATCTATAGCCAGTTGGTCAGAAGCATAGGTATGAGCTGGGGCTTGAGGCTGGAGAAAGTATGTGTGCGTGGAGGGGAGTGGGCAGTCTTATAGGACCCAGCCCTTACGTAACCTATGGAATCTGATGCTGTCTCCAGGTTGGTAGACAGTGTCAAAATTGAGTTGAATTCTTGGACACCCTGCTGGTGTCTAAGAATTGTTTGTTGGGGTGAGGACAACCCCCACCCCACACTCCAATTTAATGTTTGTGAAAAACGGGGCTCTGTCTCCTTGTGATCCTGGCCTACCTACCAAGGAGCCCTGTACACAGATTTACACCTGAAGGGGTCATCTTACTTGTCTATTGTTATCACAGTACAAATGAGACATAATGGTTAAACCATTTAAGAATGGTTTGCATAAAGTTAGAAACCAAAGTGGATTTACATTATCTATTCATCCTCTATCCCCTTGCACCCTGATATTCCTTCTTGAGTCTGAGAAAAAGGAATGGAGTTACGGCCAGGAACCATGCACCTGCTTCATCGAAGCCCCAAATCCACCTGCTTTAAGATTCTTCTGATTAGAAAACACGCTAGTGTTTCATGTCCCTGCAGAATTTGGGGGGAATTGCCCGATTCTGAATCGCCAGTTTTGAGTATTTTTGAGTATTGAGTAACAGTTTTGAGTATTTTGTGTCTTAGGAGGAGCAAAAAGGTTGAAAAGCCACAGCTTCTGTGCTCCCCAAGGAGGGGGGCTGCCTCTCTTTCAACCCCGTGAGTCCTGCTGGCAGGGGCCAGTACGTCCTAAGTGCCGACCGACCGTGCTTATTTTACACAACCTTCTTTACAGACAGGGGCGCTAGTACACATGTGAGGGCTGTGAGTCCTCAGTTGCTTCATTTAGTTGTTAAATGTTCTCAGCTGTAGCCTGGATCCATGTAGCAAAAGCTATAAAACAGCCAACCCTTTGACCCAGTCATCTCCTTTCTGGGCAGTGATTCCAAGGACATAATTTAAAAGAAAAAAAAAGCTATATGTACAAGGATATTTATAACCACATTATTTATAATGACCAAAAAAAACAACCCTGGAATCAACCAGTAACAGAAAAGTGGCTAAATATGGTGTGGCCATATGAGGGAATACTGTGCAGTGTGGAAATAATGACCATGAAGACTAAGAGGAGACAGGGACATGTGTTTTCAGGATAGATAAACATAAGTGGAGCAAAATTATTTGTAAACCAAATATTATTATTTGTAAAATTTATGTTAAAAATGAAAATTATGTCTTCTTATTGCTAACAATTAGGAGAAAGTACAAAAACTTTGTATTGGGAGATGGAATTGAGGAATTTTAAAAAAATAATTTCCTCTAATGACGATGTGAAGTTTTCAAAATGAAAATAGAATGGTCTCACCCTGACTGGTATGACTCAGTTGGTTGGACATCATCCTGCAAAGTAAAAGGTCACAGGTTCAATCCCCCATCAGGGCACATGCCTGGGTTGTGGGTTTGGTCTCTGCTCATGGTGTGTGCAAGAGGCAACTGATATTTCTCTCTCACATGGATGTTTCTCTCCCTCTCTTTCTCCCTCCATCCCTCTCTCTAACAATAAATAAATAAAAACCCTGAAAAAGAAAGCTATTGAGTCGTCCACTGAGTTGGCTCAGTGGATTGAGCTCCAGCCTGTAAACCAAAGGGTCACAGTTTCAATTCCCAGTCAGGGCACATGCCTGAGTTCCGGGCCAGATGCCCAGTTGCAGGTGCGGGAGAGGCAACCACGATCTTGGAGAAAAAGTTGTTGAGGACCCTAAAGAATTTTACAAAATAAAAAATACATGAAATGGTCTCAGCTTCTTGGATTGGAGACTAAATGCCTGTCTTTCTGGGGGCAGAAAATCTCATCTTCTTTCTTTTTAATCTCCTCTAGGGGCTGGCACCAAGCTGGGCACACAGCACTACTCAGAAGCATTCACAGACCTGACTCCCCCAGGGTCTCCCAACACAAGCAACCCTGTCTTGTTTTAAACACCGGTACTTATTTATCCCTACTCTCCCATTTCCTCAGACCCTTGACTCCTGCGGAGACCTTAAGCAACCTCTCTGAACTTCAGTTGCCTTGCTATTATTATAATGTATTCCATAAAATTCTGTTGACCTAAACAGCCTCCACCAAATATCTGGACTGTAGGGAGGGGACAGTTGGGGAAGAAGAGGGGATGCAGGGGAACGCTGTAGAAATGGGAGCAAAGAGGGCAGGAAAACACCAGAGCAGTGGTCCAAGAAGTCAGCGGGGACGGTGGGTGTTTCAGGTTTCAGTCCACTTTTCCTGTGTGGACAGGGTAGAAGGGAGGAGTCTGCAGGAGGATTCCCCCAGTCTGGCTTCTGCAGAGCTGGCAACCCCACACCCAGGGTACCACTGCCAGGACAGCCCCACTCCGACCCCGGGGGGCCACTCTGTGGATGGAGACAGAGACCAGGACTGTGCTGGGCTACGCATATGGTGTTACTGAGTCTCCTGGTCCTGGACTCCCCCAGTGGACTGCAGAGCTCCCACCAGGGCCCCTCCCCTGAGGCGGAGCCACTTGGGCCGGGCCCAGGGGAGAGCGTAGGTGACTCCCACACATAACGCCAACACTGGGTTCAGACGCAGGCTCTGCCCAGGCGCTGGAGAGCCGGAAGCTTCCTGGCCAGGCGCGCGGCAACTCCCAGGTCCCCGAAACGGCACAACCGCCTGGGGCGCCCTAAGTCAAATGACAGCCGAGAGTAACTTGCTTTCTCGTTTTGTGAAAAGAATGAATCCTAAACTCAGAAGCTCGCAGAACAAAGACACCTCTCCCACTCGCCCTCGCCCGCCTGTCCAGGAGCATTCAACTCCCAACCGTGCCTCCAGGGGCAGCGCGTCCTCTGTTAGGATCCCACGCGCGGTGGCTGGTCAGAGCTGGCAGGACGAGCGCAACCTCCAGGGGAGGTACCCGCGGCCGAGCCAGGGCCTGGGCAAGGAACTGGCTCCGAATTTTTGCTTTTCTCACTTCCGGCTTCAGCCCAGAGGATACATGAAGTGGCCACTTGGGATTGGGCGCCTCTTGTATTCCAGGAGGCACAGAGCATGCTCCGTGGTGTGTAGGACACCTGTGCACTAGACCTGGCTGGAGTTACTTCCGGGCTGATAAAGGTGCTGGCAGATGAGCAGTGGGGTTTACGGCCATGTTTCCAGTGGACAAGAAACTGAGGTTCCAGCCCCAGAGCTATGTTACCCACCTGCCTCCTGGCTCCCACCTGGGCAGGTGGCATTACAGTTCTCAAAGGCAGAGAGAAGCCTGGACCGCTACCATTTCTCAAGCATGCCTGAATATTGAGAAGAAATTTCAAAAACAGGATCATAGCTGAAGTGGTTCATATTAAACATTTATATTGGAGAAAGGACAAAACACACACACATACACACAAAGTGTGATATAACTGTTGTTCACAAGATAATAAAAATTAATGAAAATGTTATTAATCTGCTAACCATACCTATCTGTAAATTTGTATGATGAACATATTTAATTATGTTATTGTATTCCTGTAGTTTTATATGTAACTTCATCCAGAGAAACTTCAAAAGTCTACATTTGGGCCTAGCTCACATGGAGCCACCCCTTAACCCCCTACCCAAGAGAGAAAAGGTGGCTTGGGGTCAAGGTTACCCAACAGACCTCAGCCCAATACGCAGACAATAAACATTTTCCTCATTATTGAACAGTGACTGTGAGAGTGTTTACTAAGAACTTAACACATTTTGTTGCATTTTATTGGAACAAGATTCCAGTGAAATGTCATAAACTCCTGTTACAGGAGAAGTTGAGGCACTGAAACACAGCCCAGATCCCTCTTCATGGAAAGACTTGTCCCGGCTGCTAGGAGGTGGATAGCATCAGCTCTTAGCCCCTTCAGGGACTGTTTTGCTGCAGAGAGCAGCCTTGCCCCAGGGCAGGCCCTTCGCTGGGTTGATCTAGGTGGGGTTAAGGACTTTAGACAACCCTGATTACTCATTCCAGCTCTAGAGCGCCCTGTGGAAGAAGTTGAGGCTGTCAGGCCTACATCGCAGTTCAGTGTCACCCTCTGCCCAATTTAGCTTCCTCCTCCTGCACCTCCACATGTGTTGTTGAGTCCAAGGCCCCTCCTTCATGAACGTCATGCCTGCTGTACTCTGTCTCTGGGATCCGAGAATCCAGCCTGCAATAGCCCCAGAGAGTAACAGGTTTCCCTAAAATCACTCAGTAACCAAGTAACATGGCAAAGTTTAGGCTGGGGAGGCAGAGGAAGAGCTGTAGGGTCTGTGAAGCATTGTAACAAAACGGAGAGGCAGGCAGGAGGTTATGCAGAGGATCCCAGAAAACTCCTCAGGTCCATGTTCAAAGAGGTCCCAGGGCCAGATGTCCCTGCTCCGCTGGCAGGGACACGACAATCCTGTCAGCCACTCAACTCTTAGCGAGTGGCGAGTGGACAATCTCTTAGCGAGTGGCTTTCCGGGCTTCCTCCTTGGAGGAGCTGGAATTTGAGATAAGCTTCAAAAGTATCAGCGAATATGAAGGCAGAAAAGCCATAACAGGTAGCAGAAACAGAACAAGGTTAGTAGGAGGGGCAGAACATGGTCTGCTGGAATAACATCATTAGACAATAGGCAGGCTGGAAAATTCTGTTGGGAGGGCTCTGAATACCAATGACCTGCTGTGGTGTGCAAGGAGGACAGGCAAAGGCTTCCTTCCCTCTGGCTTCATTCCACCCATTCCACCCGTGCACTCTCTCTGTGACGTCCCCTCCCAGTCCATTTCCTCTTGGGGTTTGCATGCTGCTGGCCTGGCCTGGCTATGGCTGATACTGACATTGACTATTTATAGCACTTGGGGACAGATGGAGTGGCAGGGCCAGTTTCCATGACGCCAGGGCTCCTAGAGGGTGGCTTCCTCTCTGCTAGGACCCCACTCACCCCCTCTGGGTTCATCTTCTCTCCTGTTACCTCTAATACTCTGCTTCCATGTGATCATTCCTTGGGTAGCACTGGAACTGCTGCAGAGTAAGAACAGAGCAGGAGGCCAGCTGGAAATGACAATGCTGGCTCCAGGTATCACCACCTGTCCCCGACCCCTCACATTAGGCCACATTCTAGGCTGAGGAGAGGTTGTGTTATATAACATTCCAGCCGGGAAAGCATAACCTGAAAATAATCACAAGGAAACATCAGGCAACCCCCTCTTAAACGAAAAGTGTTGGGGGAGGAACTATGTTCTTCAAAAATGGCAATGCTATTGAAGACAAACTTAGTGGAAATGTTTCAGATTGAAGAAGACTAAAGAGTCAGACAATCAAATAAATATATCTCATGGTAGACCTGCCCCTGTTACTGGAGGGAATGAATGGATACAGATGAGAGGTTAAAGTAATAAATGAAGGTTAAAAGTGCTGTTTGATAACTAGATGGTGGCTGTATAAGAGAATAATCCTGTCTTAGGAAATGCACACAGGGTTATTTAGGGATACAGGGCTGCATGTATGCAGCTACGTCTCAAATGATTCAGAACACAGTTATGTGTATCTGAGAGAGAGAGAGAGCACAAATGAAGCAAATGGGATGAGATGTTAAAAAGTGAATCTGGTAGAGAATACATGGTGTTTGCACTGTCCTTATTCTTGGAACTTTTCTGTGATCTTGAATTTATTTCCAAATAAAATGTTGCTTAAAAAAGGAAAAAAAATATGGCATGATAGACAGTGTTATGTTCTATGGAGAAAAATAAAGAGGGATGGCAAATGTCAAAAATTAAAGTGATAAGGGAAGACTAGCACAGGAAAGTGATTTGAGTCAAGAACCAAGTGAGCGAGTGGCCCATGCAGATGTCTTTGGGAACAGCGTTCCAGACTGAGGAAATAGGTTCCAATATGGAACAGCTGGCGTGTTCCCTGGCAAGGAGTCCAGGGGAGCTGGGGTGAGCCAGTGAGGGAGGAGTAGGCTATGAGGTCAGAGAAATAACAGAGACCCTGACTGGGCAGAGTCTCGCAGGGCATTTGAGAATCACTAGGAGTGAGAGGGAAGGTCGTGAGGGCTTTACACAGAGGATTAACATGATCTGCCTTTTGTTTTCATCACTCTGCTTGCAGTGTTGAAACAGATGGAAGAGGAGGCAAGAGCAGGGCAGGGAGCAGTGAGTCGGTTGTTGTCATAATCCAGGCGAGAGATGATTATTGGCTGGGACCCAGGGTGGGAAAGCAGAGGAGACTATGAGCACTGCTGGGATTCCAGCTATATTGTCAAGCCTTTGCAGATGGATAGCAAGTGAGGTACAGGATGACTCAAGTGTTTTGGCCTAAACAGCAGCTACAGGGATGGAATTGCCATTAACTAAAACAGGGAGCCTGTGTGAGAAGCAGCTTTAGGGATATGTTAAGGAATTTAATTCTGGGTGTATTTAAGTTTCAGTGGGGATGTGGAACAGGCAGTTGTATGTAGGAGTCTGGAGTCCACAGGAGAGGCCCAGGCAAGAGAGGAGCATATAGTGGATTTTTAAGGCACCAAGGGCTAGGGAAACAGGGAAGCACCATGGATTGGGCCTGAAGACACCGACCGTACGATGTTGGCCTGGGAAATGAGGAACCGCCTCCATATTCGACTGAGAAGGAGCCATCACTGAGCTGGGAGAAGCATGAGAGGGTGGTGCCCCGGAAGCCTAGTGTTTCCAGGATGGACTCCGGAGTGATCGGTGTGTCAAATGCTGCTCCAAGTCCAGGGAGTTGGGAGTTGAGATCTTGCACAAGATTTAGTGGCCTGAAAGTCACGGAAGGTCCTGAAGAGAAGGGTTTTGTGAGGGTTTAGGGGCAAAATCCTGAATGGAGTGGATTCAGGAGGAAACAAGAGGAGAGGATTGGAGACAGCAAGTACAGACTGTCCTTTTGAGGCCTTTTGCTGTAAAGTGAATGGGAGAAGGGAGGCAGTGGCTGGAGGAGGAACAGGAGAGGTCTTCCTTTAAATGAAAAGTGGGGCCTAGGCCTTCTTTGCAGGGTCATGGAAATATTACTGTGTATAAGGGACTTCAATGTTTCTACTGTTACTACACTATAAGGGACACTACTGTACTCTTATTCTCTTTCTGGTCTGATCCTACCCCCTGGATTAAAGCTTAAGCTCCTCTCTGTCATGTTCCTTTATGCAGCTCTTCTTGAAAGCTCTGGTCTCTCCTTCTCTTGTCCCACTTTCCCCTTTGTCATCTGGTCTGTTCCTCTCGTAATTTTCTAGACGTGCACCCTGGTTCCACACCCTCTGCTCTGGCACATGCCCCTCTACAAAGGCTGCCTTTCCTTCACTCCTGAGACCCTGTGTTAAGGAACCACACTTAATTCTTTTGAGAAAAAAATACTTTAGCCCATTCTTCTACAACTGGATTCCCAAAATGAAGATGATGAGGGCACCCCTAAATCCACACCCTAAATCAATGTCACTCAAAGTGTTTTCATTATATTAACAATGGCTTGACTTTTTAGGAACAGACCTTCATATGTGTGTGTGTGTGTGTGTGTGTGTGTGTGTGTGTGTAAAACTCTTAAAGAGGGTATATCTCAATGGTAGTAATTATGTGAGTTCTGTTTTACTTCAATAACTTTCTCTTGTTTGATGTAAGGTAGAAAAAAGGCCTTGACCAATGTGGCTCACTTGGTTGGGTGTTGTCTCACAAAGCAAAAGATCGAAGTTCGATTCCCAGTCAGGGCACATGCCTGGGTCCCCAGTGGGGGGTATGTGAGAGGCAGCCACACATTGATGTTTCCCTCTCTCTCCCTCCCTTCCCTTCTCTCTAAAAATAAATAAAATATTTTTAAAAAGAAAGAAACCACATTTAAAAATGAAATATAATAAAAATTTTACAAAGTAGGAAAAAAAAAGGCCCTGGTTGATGTAGCTCAGTGGATTGAGTGTGGGCCTGCAAACCAAAGGTTTGCCGGTTCGATTCCCAGTCAGGGCACATGCCTGGGTTGCTGACCAGGCCCCCAGTAGGGGGGTGCATGAAAGGTAACCACACATTATGTTTCTCTCCCTCTTTCTCTTTCCCTTTCCCTCTCCCAAAGGAAAAAAATTAAAGTAGAGAAAAGGAGTAATAATTAAAGTTAGGAGAAAAGATTGCCTAGGCAACAGATTATATAAAGAAGCTTGAAGAACATTCATATTTAAGGGCTGAAAAGAGGATGAGAAGCTGGGAAGGAATTCAAAGAAGCAACGAGAGAAAGGCAGCACTGTCTCATGGGAGCCCAGGAAACAGAGAGAGCCCAGGCAGGACTTTGCTGGTGATACTCACTGCTGGGTGATTATTCCCAATGACTTTGGTTACCCCAAAGCCATTCTCGCCCCCTTCTGCCTTGCCCACCTCCCTCCCTTTGGCAATTTCTTTACGGGTAGGAGTAACCATGTGATTGGCTCTAGCCATGAGATGCAGGAAGATGTCTACTGGGGACTTTTGGAAAAGATGTTTCTTCCCTAATGAGGAGAGCATGCAAAGAGAAAAACTTTGGCCCTACACTGCTCCCACTTCCTGCCTTCAGAAGCAGTCGTATAAGGATAGGATGCTTGGAGTTGTCAGGGTAGTAGCCAACTTGTAATCAGGACAGAAAAGCCAGGAAAATCACAAATGCTAACCCAGATGCCCATCTTCTTTTCTGTGAAATATGAGACATTTCTGTGCCACATAAGCTGTCACTTGTTGGGGCAACTGCTCTTGCAGTTGAAGTTATCCTTCACTGATACAGAGAATATGGAGTGCAAAGTTCTTGGTGGACTCTGAGCTCTGCAGATCTATGACACTACATACAGAAGTCAGAGAGCAGGCATGGTGAGGAAGGATGGGCAGTGGGACTGGACCATAGTTCTGAAAGGCTTCAGGGTGGTAAAGAATAGGATGACATGGAATCGGCAGTGGTGCATGAAGATTTCTTCTATGCTATTGCTGCTCTCTTGGCTCTGGCAGAAGACTGAGAAGAGACATAGATCTTTTGTTGAACTTTCAATGTTCAAACACATTGTAGATGCTCATCAAATGGTTATCACTATCATTATTCCACGAGGTCACTCTTGGAGATATTATTGTCTTTGAGTAAACTAGATTTTCCAGGGGTATACTGGTCTGCAGACTCATCCCAGCCCTTTGACCCTTGGAGGCAGTGGAGGGTGATCAAGGGAAATGATACTGGCTTTGGAGTCAGACTGCATCCACTTACTTGCTGTATGACCTTGGGCTGAATTCCTGAGTCTCAGGTTCCTACCTGTAAATGGACACCTACCTCATAGGGTTGGGATGGGATAATGTACAGAAAGCACTGGTGTGTAGTAGGCACTGGAATAACTGGGGAGCTCCTTGTGGGCGTTGCAGGTTGCCTTTCAAACATCACTGTTTCCTCCTTCCTAACGGAGCTCCACTTTGGTCCAGTCATCTCCTCCTCCCAGCTGAGGAAACTCAGGCTCAGGAAGCTTCTGCAGCATTTGTGAGGTCTCACATCCTAACAGGGTTCAAAGGCAGCAAGTCTTCAAACCGGGTCTTCTGACTCCCAGCACATTGTTTTTTTCCAATACCTCTCCTTTTTGGAGGAATTGGCACATTTATCCAGCACAACAAGGTACATGGCAGTCAGAGGTTCTCAACCATAGTCTGTTTCTCCTCAAGGGCAAGACACAGAAGTCACATGCCTTTTATGACCTAGACTCAGAAGTGACATACCATCCCTTCTGTCATAACCTGTTAGTCATGCAGAGCAACCCTGAAAGGATGTGGAAGGAGACCACATTAGGCTGCGAGTCCTGGGAGGTGAGGATCGCTGGAGACTCTTGGAAGCCGGCCACCACAAGCATCTTAACATTTTCATGAAAATAGTTTTGACTTTACAAATCTCCTGAAAGCCTGGAGGACTCCAAGTGGTTCACAGACCATTCTTGGAGATCCACTGCCCGTGATAATTTTAGATCTCGCCAACGTACATAATTTATGCTACTATTCTGACAGTGATTCTCAGATCCACCCCTCTTTTGCAGATTCATCTCAGTTTGTCAGATTTCACTTGAAAAACAACTTTTCCAGAGAGACCCTTAGTCTATCCAGCATTTTGCTTCTGCTGCTGGCCGAGCAAGGCTCCTGGAGGAGTGGAGTACTTGCCTCCCAGGACAGACTTCATAAAAGTAAAGTCATTCAAAATCTCATCAAAGCCTTTTGCATCTATGGGTTCATCTGAAATATTTTTGAATATTTTCAATCTGAACCACTGACCTGGCTAATCCATTCAATAGATTACCTGTATCAAGTAGGAACTTCTTTCATTTATCCCAAAAGGCCCCAGCAAGTGTCCCAGAGGCAGGCTTGACTTCTACATGCTAAGACTTGGCAAATATACCCATGAACAACTTATCCGAATGCTCATGACTTTGAGACACTAGTCTTTGTTCCTTTTCAGAAGAGTCCTAGCACTCGTAGTGTGTGATACAGCTGTGCCACTCCCCCTTCTGGGTGAACACCCTCCTCCATCTGCTCTTCTCGGGACCTTGGCTAGCAGAGCTTGGCACACAGCCTGTGTCAGTTGCACTGGAGTGTGTACTGGGACAGGGCAATAGTGTTCCATTTTCCCAAGTCTGTCACAGCAATGCTCCAAGTCCAGGGTGCACAGTGGACCATTGAGTTCTCTCTGTCTGGCTGCCTTCTTTCCTTCCCAGAGCAGTGCGCCCCTCCCCTGGCATTTTCTTCTCCCCTGTTCCATGAGGTTCTCGTGGGTCATAATTACATTCCACCCACTTTGGCCAAAATGATTATTCCAAGAAAGGACTATAACCATGGCAAATAACCATGTTGGGCCTGCCAGGGTCTGGCATTGTCTTCAGAGAAACCAAACCGGGAGGCCCTTTTTCCTACTCTGAAGTCAGAGAACTGACTGGAGCTGCCTGTCACCATGTTTTTTATTGCTGCATTCAGTAGGTGAAAATGTAGCCAAACAAGACTAACAACACCAAGAATAAGACAAGTTAGACTCTGGCTGGGTAGCTCAGTCGGTCAGAGCACTGCCCCAGTACGCCAAGGTTATGGGTTCGAACCCCAGTCAGGGAACATACAAGCATCAACCAATGAATGCATAAATAAGCAGAATGACAAATCAACATTTCTCTCTCTCCCTTTCTGCCTCTAAAATTAATAATTTTTTAAGAGAATCAGACAAATGCCAACAGAAAGTTTTTCTCTGGATTCACTCCAACCTGAGGCCAATTCTAACTACCTTCCTCCCAGTGATATGTCTCAATGGTCAGAAGTGTTAGGTTTCTACCAGTTTTCATTAAAAAAAAAAAAAAAAGCCTTCATACAATTGACTCTTTGACCTCAAATTATACTGTGAGAGATCTGTGTCCTGAAGAACATGTTGAGAGAAAATAACAGAGGGCTGAGAATTCGGTGAAGATTGAAAGAGAACTCAGAAGGGGCTGGCCAGAGAAACAGCAGCCAAGCCAAGGATGGCATTTCGCGAAGGCAGATGAGCTTGTTTTCACTGGGTGGTAGGGAAACACACACTCCCATGGACTTGGAGGGAGAATGATTTTTCTTTTTTTAGGGCAATTGGCAGTATCTCAAGATTTGAAATGTTCCTGCTCTTTGAGCCAATAATTATACTCAATGCAGCATTGTTTGTTGTGGTAAAAAGCTGGCAATAATTTCAAACAGTTGCTTCATCAATAGGCAGTTGGTTAAGTAAATTATGGAAACATGTCCCAGTTCTATTGTTAAGGGGGGAAAAGACTACGCAAAGCATTTGGTTATGGATGTGTGTATTTCATATGTGCAGAGAAGAAAACTTGGAGAATCATACATCGGATAGCTGGCACTGGGCATCTCTGTAGGGGCGACTGTAATTGCGGAGAATTTTCACTTTCTGAATTTGTATGAGGCTGCAATGATGTGAGAGATTAACCTCTGTTCTATTTCTGCTGCTGTAAGATAATGTTTCCCTTCTTTCATTAGACTATGGTAGTTGAGTGGTTGGGTTTCAAATGTTTTTTTCTAAATATATTTAAAAAATTGAAATTTATTGATGAAAGAAATCAATGTGAGAGAAATATCTATTGGCTTCCTCCTGTAAGAGCCCGAGCAGGGGACAAAACCCACAACCTATGTGTGCGCCCTGACTGGAATCGAACCTCGACTTTTTGGTTTATGGGAGAACCCTCCAGCCCAGTGAGCCACACTGACCAGGGCTCAAATGTATTCTGAAGGTACAGCTAATGGATGAGAAGGAGGGCATGGAAGAGAGCAGTGCCTGTGACTCAGGGCCCCACACTGGGGCTGTCGTGCTTCTGGAAAACAACCCTTCTCCCGGATTGTTTGAAGCCCACTGAGGGGGATTCCACTGAGTCACCCAGAACAGGTGGCAGTGTGAACTGCTGCTGAGTTGAAGGAGGCAGGGAAAGAACCAGGGGACAGAGGGCGAGGTTTTGGGTTTTGTTATGGGACAGCCCCATGCCCTGTGTGCAGTGGCCCTAGGGGTGATCCTAACCATGGGGTGCCAGGGGAGGCACACTTGGGCTGGGAAGGGTTGCACTTCCGCCCACCAGAGCAGGAGAAGGCTCATAGCCGGGTTTAATTGGATGTAGAACAACCGTGGTGTCATTTCCTGTATACTTGTGGTGGTGTGGAGCAAATTCTACATATTTTTTATGTACGTGTATAATGTGGTGCGTAACCACTACACATATTTTATAATGTTGTGATTTTGCCTTTAAAGACATATGCATTATTTTTGTAACCACAACAAATAAACACATATAGAAAGAATGGTGAAATGGTGAGCAATAATTCAAAGAGGGTCATGGAGTTCACTTACTGAGAAAAGGGAAGGTAGTAAGTGGAGTCTGCAAGGAGTAAGGTGGAAGGCCACGTGGCCAGAACGAAAAAGCAGAGAATGAGAAATCAAAGCAGTGACTGATTAAAGTCTCCTTTGGGGAGCTTGGCAAAGGAAGGAGACAATGAACGGTAAGAACAAACAGATACCACGTGATTCTGAATAAAGTTTATTAAATAATATGTACAGCAAAGGTAGTAATTCAACACCTCTATTTATCAAATCAATCCACTGCAATAAAGAAACGTAAATGAACAGAAAAACCTGTGTCTGCATGGTACATGTTCCTGGTGTGTAATTTAAATGGCAAAACTTTAAATTAATCGGTTATATATAATGTCAGGTATTTTTTCTTTCAGCATATAATCTTTTTTGTAGTAACCTATTCTAGAAATAGGACTTAATGCTACTTCAGATAAATAGAACTGCCAAAAAACCCCCACAAACAAACCAAGAACGCCCAAAACAAAGAAAAAACAAACCAAAAAAAAAAAAGAAAAAGAAACTGTAACTGAGATTGCAGTTACATTCTTTTCTGGAAATAATGATTATTTACTTAAAATTTTAACACTTTACAATGGCTATATTCGTGCTAAAAATCTGTCGGTGAGTTATTTGTAATTCCTTCATTTAAATAAAAATGCAAAAAAACTCCATGACTTTCTTATTTTACTCCCCTTCAGTTCAAATTTTTAAAATTATTTTTCTATACAAAGTAGGTACATGGGCTATACAAAGTTAAATGTACATATTTACAGTCCCACTTAAGCATATGATTTTCTTCTTTTACTGATCCCAGAGAGACTGCAAAAGAGAAGTAGTTTGGGGCTTGCCTTTACCCAGAAGCATGGCTAATATATCAAAACTGTTTGCAAGGCATGCCGCCAGTTAGTTGCACTTGCTATTAATAAACCTGTATAAACATCTCAGCATAAAAATAGGTATTTTATATTACTAAATGTCTGAAGATAAAAGAGCCATTGGAAACCTCTGTTCCTTGTTTTATCACACATAGGAAGCTGAAGTTTGATGCAAATTTTAACATATGATTTTATTAAAGACGGGCAAATTAGTGAGGCATATCTGAATTTCTGGAGATATACAAATGCGTGAGGCTGGCATCATATGCAAATGTGGCTTTACAAATTGGTTTTATTTTCTAGCTGTATTTAAAGAGGTGTTCAAAATTACCTACTTAATCAGGAAGCACCCCTCAAAAACCTATTAGATAAGCTCATGGTATTAATGGATTGCATCTAAGAAAGACCAGGAAACACATCAGCCAATACAAGAATTACATTTCAAAATGGGTGAAATGCTGCTGTGCAAATGCACGTGCATACACACTTGTACTATAGTCCCTCCAAGTCAAAAACACAGTGTCCTGGGAAGGTGGAGTGGACCTTCCAAAGCAATTAGTCTTATTTAAGGAATTTCTATCCAGGAAGCACCTCCACTTAACTTGCACCCCCACCTCACCCCAACCATTGGTTCCACAATCTTTTCCTTTGTGATTAAGACTCTGCTCTAGTTACTGGGAATAGGGAACACATTCCTCATATCAGTCATTTACACTTTAGTGTGAAGAAGTCGGCCAGCAAGATTTACAAAGAGGACAAGGAGAGAAGTGAGGGTACTATGGCTGTCTGACGGGTTCCTAAAATGAGTAATGGAGACAGAAGCTGAGGCAGGGACACCGAAGACAAATTTTGCCTAGTTATAGAGACCCCAGACTTTGGGACGACAGTCCAACAGCAATTCTGAGCTATATGCTAAGAGCTAGGATTCCTATACACACCCTAGCACTTGGTATTGCTATTCCTATTTGTGACTGTGGAAGTGTTTGTGGGGAGAGTGAGAGTGTGAAGAGTCTGGAAACAGTTCCAGGTATTTTCAGCCATAAAGTACCCTCGGGCAAAGGTCCTTCCGTCATCCCAGTTATTCAACAGTGAGCTAACAGAGACAGAAATGTGACAATGCTTTCTAGGTATCCCTCCAGGGAAAGTTTACCTCTTCCTCTCTCCCATCCTTCTCAGCACATATCACAATCTCTCTCGGTTATTTTTTTGTGTATCTGTCTCCCCAGTCACCTCTGCATTTCCAACAGGCAGGGAATGGGCCATTTTTATCTTTCATTCTCCTAGGGGTCTAACAGAGAAGCCAATAAACATCCTTGAACTGGGTAGAGTTGTGACTGAACATGCCAAGGTGTCCCACAGGCCCAGGCTTGGATCTGACCTCCTGAAGTGGCAGAACCGCTTCCTCACACCTGGGGCCACTGCATCTAAACCTCCGCTCTAAACGTCCCTTCAAAGAGAAGCCTCTTCAGGGTGCAGCAGGATTCATAACCCTGGGTGACTACATTTCGAGTGGCCCTTGAACTCCTATGGGAGTAAAAATGGAGACACGGTGAGTCTCTTCTCAGCTCGGAGCATGCCTTGCTCATCGGCGGCCCCGGCACCCAGCAGGCAACAGTGTGTGTTACATGAGTCACTGAACACTGCCATCCTTGGTTCTCTGAGAAGAGGCCTATCAACCTCAAACTGTCTGGCCAAACACAATCCAAAAAAAGAGGGGTTAGCAATGGCATTGATCAATGAAATCGCTGCCCTGAAAGTGGCCATTCGTGAATGCCAGCACTATGGGAAAGGAGCACACTGCCTGTGACCCCAGAAGCTAACAGGGCTTCTTGACTGAAGTCACTCGGACATAGACATTTAACTATCTGCCTGGCCACCAGCTCCCACAGGCGAACCTTGTGTGCTTTTCTGTCTGAACACCAGGGGTGTCAGTGGCAATGCCCCTGCAAGCTGGATGCACAGGGCGCCTAAGTTTTGCTTCCATTGCTCCAGAAACTTCAGCAGGTCCAGCGAGGGCCTCGGTCTTCAGGAGTTTTGGGGGCCTCAGCAGCCCAGACAGATCCCCAGCAGTGTTGGTGGTGAGGAGCGGGACTGGGGTCTGTGTGTGGAGCCTTGGAGAATGGGCTGCCTGGCACTCTGAGGGACGGTTCTGGCTAAGCGCCGAGACCCCTTAGAGATGGAGCTGGTCAAAGGTGCAGCAGCCGGAGGCAATTCTGGCCCAACCGCGCCTGGACTGGGTTACAGGTCAGATTACCTAAAACGGGGAGGAGGGGGAGGGCTGGAGTGGCTCCCAGAGCGGCTAAGTAAATACAGATTTGCCTCATTCCTTTCTGCTCAGCGCATGGTTCAGGCCTGTCTGATACACAGTAAGCTTAGACAGGCTCCAGTTTGACACACAACACACTTCTCTGTCCCTCTCTTTTGCTTCTTACTTTATCCACTGCATTACTTTTCCTACTGACTCAACTTTTAAATAAAGAGACTGGTTCATGAATTATGCTTCATCCTCCAATAAAAATCATCTCTGTGGTTTTTCAGTCTTCTTATAGATACAAAGGCTTTACATAGTTGCCTGGAAAAGTACCAAACTGTCTTGTCCTTCTTGAAGTACCTATAAAAAAAACACACGTAGGCATGATGAGAAGACTAGCCCACATGAGTTCAAAGACAGCCCCTCATAACACTCCTGCAGCTTGTACTATGGTGTATGGTTTTCCAAAGCACTTTCCCTTATCTCATTTAGGTTGCAAAATAATGCTGGGTAGTAAGCAAGGCAGGCATTTTTAATACTCTTTTTTTTTTTAAATGGGCTTTTTCCAGAGCGCTTAAGTGACACTGCTGAAGTCCCATAGCTCAGTAAGCATCGCAGGCAGACTTGGATTTCAGGTCTTTCGACTCCCAGCCCACTGCTCTTTCTAATACTTCTCCATTTTGGAAGAATGTGGACATTCATCTTCTAAACTCTAGGATTTCTAAAAGTCCACTGGTTATGACTACACATCAAAAGGAAATTCCTCTCATAAGCCTGCCTAAGTCCTAAATTGACTTCCTGTCTTTGCCACCAACTTTATTAGAGTTTCCGTTGAGCCAGGAACATTAAGCTACTTGGGAACAAAGTCCTTCCTAGGCTGCTCCAGATCCAGAACTGCAGGGTTCCTAATCTAGCTCCTGCCCTCGGGGGTCCCTCTGGAGAGCTAGCACTGTGTGTGTGTGCACGGGTATGTTATGTTGTGTTATCATTACCCTCTCATTAACAGATACCACAATTTGATCACTGCTTCCTTTTCCCACCTTGGATAGAACTTCAGAAACCTGCTGAACACATTTCAAGCAGCCACTACCAGTGGGTTGGAGCTGTTGTCCGAAGTGAAAGAAGATATCTAAAGACATCTAACACAACTGTTTAAACCCCTTGGGGGTGGGGGTGGTCAAGGAGGACACAGGGAGCTGAGACAGGAAGGCCCGAGAGGTGCTGAGATAGCTGGTTAGTGGCGTTCCTTACGGGCGAGAAGGAGCTCTGCTGGGTTACTTTATTCTTAGTCTGAATATTAGGTTACGTTTTGAAGTGTTTGAGGAATTGAGGAATCTGAAATATTTCCTTTACCAAGCTGCCGGGTACACCCCATTAGAGAAGGCCCCTCACCCACCCCAAGTTCTTGTAAAAAAATGTAAATGCTGGTGGAAGAGGTTCATAGCTAATATATACAAGAGCTGTATTCTAGTATCCTGGCCACCTGTATCCACATGTCTACAGCACTTGAAAAATGGCCATTCTGAGCTGAGCTACGCAGTAACTGTCAATATTTATTGCATTTCTAAGACTTAGTACAAGAAAAAGAATGAAATATCTCAACTTTTAAATTCTGATTACGTGTTCAAATGATACTATTTTGAATGCATTGTGTTTAATAAAACATATGAAAATTAACTTCACTGGTTTCATTTTACTTTTATCAACATGGTTTCCAGGAAACTTTAAATTTCTTACATAGCTTGTATTATGTTTCTATTGGACTGCATGGCACTAGACCAGCAATTTTCAACCTTTTTCATCTCACGGCACACACAAACTAACTACTAAAATTTTGCAGCACACCAAAAATATATTTCTTCCCAACCTGACAAAAAATAGGTAAAATTTTGATTTATTCACACTGGACCACTATTGTGTTGGCTATTGTCATTTTTTTATTTGACAGTGTAAGGAAAGAGAGGTTGCTGCCCCACTTTTAAATAGTCAGAAATTGCATGTTTTAGAAATTCTTGTGGCAGGCCAGTTGAAAAATCACTGCAGTATACTATTGTTGACTTCTCAGATCTGGTTTCCTTCTGCACACAACAACTTAAGGTAGCGAGGGCTGCGGGCTTCTGGGGCCCTTGGGAAGATGGGGAAACTTTCTAAAGAGGCTGGCACAGATCTTTCTGGCTTCCCACTCATGCTGAGACCTTGCTGTTCTTATGACCTCAGCGCTGACATTACTTTGCCTTTAGCTAAGCTTCACCAGCGAGATGAGGAAAGAGCTAGTCTTTGGAAAGAATTTTCCCCATATTTCAAGGGGAAAATTGAGGCAAAAGGTGAGTCAGTGCCTCCCAACATCATAGTCATATCTGAGCAGAAAAAACAGAGGCTTGTGGAGAGATGAGCCTTGGTTCAAATACTGGCCCCACTATTTGCTTACATAGGTGACGTGGGGCTGGTTAGTTAATTTCTTTGGGCCTCAGTTTTTGAATCTGTGAAATGAGGATAATTCTTGGCTTACAGGCTGTTTGTTGAATGAATGTCAATAAGAAAGTTTATCAAGCAAGTATCTGCTTTATAACAGAATCTCAATAATGTTGATCTTTCCCTCCCCTGTTTTCAAAAGGTGAATCCTTCCTTTCAATTAAGAAGATTGCTTTGATTAAAGTTATTAGAAGGCTGGAGTAAATAAGATCTTTAGAATGTCTAACATATGCTTGAGTTTCATGGCATAGACCGAGGCTTGGTCAAGTTTTCCTGTGTTGTTTCATACGTGAGATTAAAAAAAAAATTTCCAAATGTGGAAGAGATACATGCCCATCAGAAATACAAACATAATCCATGAATTTGACAACTGCCCTTCCATGCATTTCACGTTGGCACATTTGGTCCTTAGGCTCAGCATTACTGCTACCCACATGGTCTTGAGAGCAAACACAACCTGGGTGGCCCAGCCTTCCTAACGGTGGTACAGGGGCTGAGCAGCTCTTCTTTCCATGCAGAGAATATTGCTGTCTGCACAGTTCATCACCCCTAGTTATGTCTTCGAAACACAGCTGGTAGGAAAAGCACGATGAGATCACTCACCAACGAACCACCCGTCATCACATTTTTCCATGACATCAACAATATCTCCATCTCGGAGTTCCAACTCATCATCGTTCTGTGGTATATAGCTATATAATGCTTGGTAGCTAAATCTATAAATGAGAAAAATGAATAGTAAGGGGCCAGTAGGGTTAAATAAGGAATTTTAAAAGCAATGTCAGTTAAACCAACATTTAGGTAGGGTTTCTTACTTGTCAGCAGAGATAAAAATATTATATTGGTTGCCTCTCTAATGATTTAACATTGGGGGAGATCCACTCAAAATAACATAATAAATTAAGGAGGACAGGGATGGAAAACTGCTGACAAGCAAGTCATGATCACTCTTTTTACTTAGTTTCAATTGGTTACCATAACCAAGGACTTTGTCTAGATGCCTGCCCCCTTTAAAGTCAACCAAGGCTTATTCTTAACATAGGATAATTTGAGTAGATTGTCGAGAACAATCACAGGTTACTTAGGTCCAGAGAAAGACTTTATATTCTGGTCATTTATGCTGGAGAGCCCAAGACAATTGTCATATATTATAAAATGGTCATATTTATATGGAAACACATAAACATATTCCGATTGCCACACTGTTCAGCAAAACTACCTTGAGTTTCTTAATATACCAACATGCACTTCATTCATTGCTATTAAGTATGAACGTCATTTTCCTGAAACTCTTGAAAGCTTTTTTCCTATCCCGTGGATTTGGGAGTTAAGATTTTTATTTGCTTGGTAGTTGGCCTAAGGCAACTTGGTGTGTGCTATTCTGCGTGTTCTAACAACAGCCACTGGAGAAAGATGGACCACAGGTGGTGAAATCTGATACCTGCTTTGGCAACAGGAAAAGCTTTGTTTCTACCTGTTCCTTTTACAAATACCTCAGAAGCATCCACTCCGCACCAGTTCACAATTCTGTTTACTCACTATTTTGAAACACAACAGTAGCAGGCTAAACTCTGCAAATGAGCCAAACATCTACCATTTCAGCAGATGCCAGTGATTTCCAGTGTGGGCAAGATAGACTAGATACAAGTGGAGCCAGTTCCCAAAAACAAGGGGTTCATTCTCCTCTGTTAAAACCAAAGGGACAATTTAATTTTATGTATTTGTCCAAATGTGCTGATATTTTGGTAGATGTATCTGCCTGCCAGAGGAAGGTCTCTAAAGAGGAATTAAGAGAGGCAGACAGATTTCCAGTCGGTAAATGAACACATTTTGATGTTTCTGTGTTTGCCTGCTGTCTCCCCACCCAACCCAGACTCCTTGGAATGCCTTATCCCCCTCACTTGCACTTGGCTGCATTGCTAGGCTCAGCTCTGGAAAGTAATTCCTGATTTCTGCTCCCCTGTTCTCACTCCCAGACTATGGAGCCAGGCTGGAGAAAAGTCCTGTCACCCTGCTGCCTGGGTTGCCCAGTCAGCTCTAGTTTTGAATGGGGTGCATGCTGCTCAGGACCCTGTTCCATTGAGTGTGCCCACCTCCTCTGCACTTCTGCAGAGGGCTCTTTACTCTCCCCCATTTCCTGAGAGGAAGCTTGCTGTGGGCATCACTTTAACTGTCCTCCCCTTCAGGTTTAAGTCTCTCCACCCCTTCCCTCCTGCCTCTGTGCCCATGTGTGAGGAAAGGTCCCTTCTGGCTATGTTGAACTCCCTTCCATAGGTTATTTCCTTAACTTCAGTCTTCTCTCACATCTTTGGACTCTGTCAACCCCTCCTCCTCCGGTACAAATGTACTGAAGTCTCTGTACCCTAAAAATACCTGCTCTGTGTCTGCTCAATCTATAGCCCTTTCACTTACCACCACTCATCGACCCTCACTGACACTGCTGTCTCCAAGGTCACCAATGATTTTTCTAGTTGCCAAACAGAACACCTGGAGGACACTTCTCACTTCCTACCTCCTTGGCCTCTCTAAAGCAGGAGGCACCGCTGACCGAACACGCTCATGTTGTTACGCACAAGTGATTGTTCCTAGACCCTCTCCCGAGTCCCTTGTTGATCCTTCTCAGTTTCCTTTGCTGCTACCTCTGTTGCCTTAAAAACTGGTTCTCCAAGGATCCACCCTTATCTCCCTGAAAACTTGACATTGAATCTCTTTGGGTAATCTTGTGTCCATGGTCACAAAGTACCCACTCTGTCCTAGCTAAGGCCCTCATCACTTCTTGGCTGGATTATAATATCTCCCAACCAATGTCTTTGTCCCTCATCTCTGAAATCCACCTTCTACTCTATTACCAGAGTTATTTCCTCAAAACAAAACATAATCAACATGCTCCTCATTTCACAGCCCTCCAGTGCCTCCTGAGTGCCTGCAGAATAAATTCCACACTTATTGCAGTAGCATGATGGATTCCACAATCTGGTCCCAACCTACTTCTTGAGTGTCGTCTCTGTTTTCTCCATGAACTGTATGCCCGTGGCCACATGGGCATTTTTGAAGTTGTCCTAACACTCCACCTTTGCATATGTGGTTTTCTCATCTAGAAAGATCCCTATTCTAGCTCTCAAATCCAATTTGTCTTTCAATGCTTATTCCAAACCTCCTTCCTCTATGAATGGGGTTAATGCCTTCATGCTTAAAACATACAAGACAGGCAATATTTTGTATTTAAATTTTTGTATTGTTAATGGTTTATTTTATTCTCATTCAAGAGAGAGAGGGATGGGGAGAGATAAAGAAACATCAATGCTAGAGAGAAACATGATCAGCTGCCTTCTGTGTGCACCTGAACTGCGGATCGGGCCTACAACCTGGGCATGTACCTGGGAATTGAACCAGAGACCTTCTGGTTACGGGAATATGCTCCAACCAACTGAGCCACACCAG
This sequence comes from Artibeus jamaicensis, assembly GCF_021234435.1. Taxonomy (NCBI): domain Eukaryota; kingdom Metazoa; phylum Chordata; class Mammalia; order Chiroptera; family Phyllostomidae; genus Artibeus; species Artibeus jamaicensis. The sequence continues at coordinate 127,529 of NW_026521538.1, forward strand.
TCAGGGCAATATTTTTTTTTCCTAATGAATGGGTAAACTCTATTCATTCGGCTCTAGTCAGAACTAACCATTCCTTCCTCTATGTTCCCACACTAGGAGTGAAACCAGTCAGCACAGCTCCCATTTGCCCTTGGGTAGCAGTTTGCTCTTCACCCGTCTCTCTCTCCCAGTAGGCCATGACCTCATTCATTTACTGGCCACTTGTTCTCACACTGGCTGATGGAAAACATGGTATTCTCAGAGAAGCTGGCAGTGTTTCATTCATTCCCCACAGTCAGTCAGTGACCCACTTTCTAAGCTCAGCTGTCTACTAAAACGTGAGAATTGAAGTTTGCAGAGTGTACTTACAAATCTTGTGAGGCCTGACTCCTGTCTGGAGTGACTCTTCGCTGCTGGGCTTGAGGTTGCTGAGAAATGATTAAAGATGATTTATTGTCAGAAGGGGATACCTTGTGATGAAAGTCAAGGGGATGAGAAACAGTGCTGCAGTAATGAACAGATTTTTCGGCAATGTTTATGATCTCATTGCAAACTGCTTCCTGTGAGGTGGCCCCGAGATATCCAGAAACCCCCATAAAACAGTCAACATGGGGACAAAAAAAGAAAGAGAGGAAGAGATGGAACATTCCAGACGAAGCACATAAGTCCAGGGAAACAACAGAGTTGAAGATCCAGGTTAAAAAAACAGATTCCAGAGGTGGAGTGCAGGAGGGATCCAGGCGTAAGCATGGAAAAACAGGTAAGATACAGAATTTGGAATTTAGTATGAATATTAAAAAAAGGTAGTAGCATAAAAGGTTGTAATTAGTGAGTAACTGTTATAAACAGAATAATTTCAGGATAGAAATGCAAGTATGTATCCCCAATCATGCACTAAGAACATTCATTTAATCCCACATGTAGGCAGAGTAGAATTATCATCTCTAAATTCCCCTGGTTTTTTTGAGAGGGGAAGGGGTGGCTTACCATCTCTCTCTACTGCAATAGCCACAAAATTCTTATAAATAATGGCTCGGTGAGTTAACCAAGCATTACTTCAGTCAAGACTCTAGAAGTCAGTACGGATTCTCTTTAGAAAAGCTACAGTCTTATTCAACAGGCATCTTACCACATAGCTCTTTTCAGATTCTGTGAGATCAGGTCCTGCTCTCAATGAATGATGAGAAGGCTGTGATCACCAAGCAAATTATAAGGGAGACATTTTAGCAGATGTCACATTGGAAAGAAACCAAAATAAAAGCATGAGCAAATACATGTACCACACCATCACACTCGATGACACCAGATACTCGCGGCCTACGCCACCGAGTTTCTGCGACAACACGGTGGGTGCACAGGAGAAAATGCAATGTACAGAGTTAGAAGCAAGCATCCAGGCAATGAAATGGGAAGTTGGAAACATGGCCACGGTGAGGTGCGAATGAACAACACAGGGTCCCCGAAGTGGCAGGAAAGAGACTCGGAAGGGCTGTGTTAAGGGATAGCTGTGTCCCTCTGCAGCCATAGGCATTGGTCCCCTCAGTCTCAGCTGGGTAGCATCTATGGATGGGTTGCTGGACCAAGAGCCAGTTTTGGTTATCTGGTTGACTAGGAGCTTCCTCTGGCTAAGCAGGCTCATAAAACTATCAGGTATGCCATCTTTCAGTACTCATAAAAACTAAAAAGGAGAGTAGTGCTTTTGAAAAGCTCCTTGGTAATATTTAAAGTATTGAAAAGACTGTCCCCTGGGAAATCTGCACATGACACACACACACCAGCTGGGCATGAGAGGCGTTCAGAAAGCTCACAGAGCCAAGCTTGCTTCCAGAAACGAGTGTCCTGACGCAGTTGCAGAAACGAAACCATCACTCATCACCCACCAGCTCAGGCGCCACATGCTGACAGGGAGGCACAGGTGCGATCACGGCCCACCACCCATCTTTTAAGGGGGTCTCCCCCAGCGGAGGCCAGGCCTTCACTGAAAGAGTGTCTGAAATTATTTCCCTCAAAACAGATTCAATTCCAAGCTCTAGGAAGTCTCCTTAAGTAAACGTTGGAAGAGCCGTCCCTGGAGAAATCCTCCGGGCAGCCCACAGTCATAGCAACGAGCCTCAGTGACTCCACGCCCTTCTAGAAGGACACTCAGAGGTCTTTTGTGTGTAACTCACTTCTTTCACAAAGATGCCCAGAGAGGGTGATGGCCTCCCCTGATGTCACACAGTTAAGTTAGGAGTACACTTGTTTCCTGGATTCCTCTACTGTCTCGTTGAAATTCCCCTTCCTCCTGGGACCATTTCCCACATTATCAAGTGTGCTCACGGACATTATCTCCACTGAGTTCCACAAAAATGCTGAAGATAGGCAGGACAGGGTCTATCAATCCTGTTTTCTTTCAGAACCCAGGGAGCCGATGCTCAGAAGGGTTTTGTGCGTTCCCTGGTGTCACACAGCCGGGAGAGGCAAGGCCTCTAGGCTGTCTTTCCACATCACCACACCATCCCTGCCTGGTCCTCGCCACTGTACGTGACCTCGCCTTTCAGCATGCACGCCCTGTGCATCCTGTGTCCACCCCAGATACCACTTCTACACTCTGGTCCTTGTGGGAAACCTCTTCAAGCTCTCCAAACTTTTGTCACTTAAACCAGCCCCCTGGAGTTTGACAGGAGTGAAGGAAGAGAAGGAACTGGGGGAAGCCATTTCAAGCTCCTTTTGCAATGTCTCAGGATCTGCAGGCCTTTGGCAGGTGACCAGGAGCTGACCTTGCATAGCGCCATTCACCCCCTGTCCATCCTCTGGATCAGGCTTCTGTGTAACAAAGGAAAGTGATGACATTTCCAAGCACCTAGAATGAAACTTATTCTGGGCACCCTGAGTGGGTGATAGCTCCAGGCAGATTAAAAAAAATCTTTTATTGTATCTTTTCCACCACCATTTAACCCCCTTATACTCCTTCCTACTGTAATCACCACACCGTTGTCCATGGCCATGGGTACTTTTTCCTTTTTGCTCAATCCTTCTACCCCCTTACCACCACCCCCACAATACTCTCTATCTATGAGTCTGTCTCTATTTTGATTGGCAATTCAGTTTGTTCATTAGATTCCACATATAAGAGACATCATATGTTATTTGTTCTCTAACTGGCTTATTTCATTTAGCATAATGTTTTCCAGGTCCATCCATGTTGTCCCAAAGGGTCAAGTTTTCTTCTTTTTTATGGCTGAGTAGTATTCCATTTGTAAATGTCCCACAGTTGTTTTATCTATTCATCTCCTGATGGACACTTGTGCTGCTTTGAGAGAAGGTGGTGGGGAAACTCAAGAGTTAAATATTTTAGCTTCAGTCATAGTTGATAGCTTAAGTGATTAATGCAGGTGGAAAGCAGTTATTCCAGGAACTGGAATGACCTATCAAACTCCAGGACAAGCAATTCAACCTTTGTACCCCAGAGGGTCTGCAAATGAGGGAGATGGTATCTGGGCCATTGAATTGTCAATCAGCAGATAAAGAAATACTAGCAAAATTGCCATGGACTGCAAGTCTTACCTGAATAAACTTTTTCTAAACCCCTTACCTGCCCTTTCCTTAGTCCTATTAAAGAGGTTAGCTTGAGATAAGATGTTAAGATGTTTTTCTTTCTTTCTTTTTTTTTGTTGTTGTTCAAGTACAGTTGTCTCCATTTCCCACCGACCAGAAGGTTTTTGAGGGAACGTAACCGGCCATCTTCTCAGATTGCCAGCATCTGAATAAAATGCCCATAAAGATTCAGTCCTTGTCTCTACTTAGTGGTTCTGATAGTGACAGCCAGCACAAACACTGATTTTTTTGGTTTCATTTTCTGGTGACTCTTGTGGGACACTTTCAGGACTCTCTGGTAAGTCTGGACTTTCGGGTGGGGAGTCATTTGTCTGCCTGGACTGGCGGGGGAGGCCTTAGGGTGCAGGCTTCGAGACTCCCTAGCAGCTGCCAAAGTGATTTCACGTGGAGACTCTCCTCTCATTCTCAGCACCCTCCCTCACCTTCATTTTCAGTCAAATCTGGGTTACGACTCAGAACGGTCCTCGGGAACTGAGGTGCCTTCTGCTTTGCATGCATCACAGAACTCCGTCCAGAAGAACTGTGGTCCCAGGTTATGACTTAGAATGGTTGTCAGGAATTCAGGTGCATTCTGGCGTGTGTGATATTACAGCACTCTGTCTGGTACTATGGTGTGCGCGGGGCAGGCCTCCATTCTGGAAACAGCCTTCTAGGGCGAATTCTGGCTGATTGGTTGATCTACGTTTATGAACCTGAGAAAATGGTGTTTTATCCTAATACTACTTGGCTTATGTATAATCTTGACTCAGAAGAATGCTGACTGCCAAAAGGATCTTTAAATTACTGTACTATACTGCAATTAGAGTTGTTTTGTCAAAGGTCAGGGAAGTGAGAAAATGGTTCACAGAAAAGGGAATTTGCCTGTGGCAGGTAGCAGAAGCTCAGGAGAGAGGGACCCAGAAGATCGGAATGGCTGCTGCAAGCATGGTCAGGGCTCCCATAGCCCCTGCAGCCCTGAAGGAGCCTCCTCCTTCCTCATCTAAGGGAGCTGAAGGAAGAGAGCAGACTTCTCTGGCTTCAAAGGGAAACTTTCTAAAAGTTAAGAGCTGTCCAACCATAGAAGGGGTCCCAACAGCTGTTCCAACTGAGGCCGTGCTGACTACTGCTAGTTGGGATATTGCAGTGTAGTGCTTCTCAAACTCTAATGTGTGCTGGTATTCCCAGGGTGCTGTTTGAATGCAGGATCCTGTAGGATACATCTGGGCTGTGTCCTGAGACTGCACATTTCTATCTGGTGAAGTTCATGCTGCTGGCCCACAGAACAACTCTGGGGAGCAAGACTGCAGAAGACCTCAATTATCTGACACTGAGATTCTTTGTGGCAAGGCTGATAGGAATCACACCTCATGAAATACAAGTTCTCATAGAAATAAAAATAATTCCAAACTCCAGCTGGTGGCCTAATGACCTCGGGTCAAATGAAGAACAAAGAGAGAATGTGGACCATCTCTTAACAGAATCTCCACAGTTTACAGAAGCCCCCCAGCATCTTTTGATTAACTTAATCCCACAGTGGTGACTGGAACTGATCAACTAGCAACTATTTGGCATGTATGAAATTTGGTGAATCAGATACAGAAAGAAGTACTGACATTTTACTATTCCTTTCTTGTATCAAGCACCTTTTTTTAAAGCAGCTTTCAAAGCATACATAGGTCCATTTCCTCATCTGACTCTTGTACTAACCTGTTGACTTGGGAGGGCAGAGAATAAAATTTTAAAGCTGAGAGAAGTCTTTAAACTAGCATGAGGTGGCAAAGCCACCATGTGCAGAGCCTCTCAAGTGTCTGATCACCATATACCACCTCCCTCTCCAGTCATGACAAGATAGCTGGTATCACCAAACGATTAGCATCCAGCTTCTGCCTCTTCTGAGGACAGGCAGTGAAGCTTCTTTTCATTATGTAAAAGGTACAGTGGGTGTTAATAGATATCGTCCAGTCACTAACTTGTCCCCAGTACTAGAAGGAATACTGATAGCTCTGCTTTCCTGGGTCTCAGGTCCTATCCAAACTAGAGGGTAATCATCATCATAACCTTCACATCTGGACAAACTCACCCCTGAGAGCTAAAGACAACTTGCTTGGTTCTTTACTTACTGAAGGAAGAAGACAAGATAAACATTTATCCTATTAGTGAGAGAGAAGGCAAGATAAACACTCATCCTATTACTAAGATTCAGTTCCCCCTCTTGGAAATGCCTTCCTTAGACTTAAATCAAACATCTCATATAACTGAAATATAAACAAGTTTTTTTAGGGGGGTGTAGCATGGGGGGAGCCCTTAATGGAGATGGAAACCATTAACAGCTACCACAGGGATTCACCCTTTGCTCGGAAGGTTGCTTATCCTCACATTTTTCCCCTATAGGCTTAAGTTTTATTTTCTTTCCCTGGCCCCACTTATTGTGTACAGCTTTATATACCTCTTCCTCCAAAGCTACACCGTCCAGTATGGTTGCTAGTAGCATGTGTATCTACTGAACACTGTAGATGTGGCCAGTACGAAATGTGCTGTAAGCGTAAAAATTTATACTGGATTTAAAAAATGTAGTACAAAATAAAGACTGCAAAATATCTTAGTAGCTCTTGATTATATGTTAAAATGATACTACTCTGATGTATTAGGTTAAATAAAATATATTAAAATTAATTTCACCTGTTCCATTTACGATCAGAAAATTTTATATTACATAATGTAGTTCATACTATGTTCCTACTCAACAGTGTTGCTCTGATCCCATTGTCTGCCCTTATTTAGCTTAAAAGTTGATACAAATTCCCACCAGGACCTCATCCAGGGTTAAGAATAAGGGGGGGTATTACTTCATGCTAAGTACACTTTGGACACTTGGGGATGCAATGCAGTTTTTCAAATATTTAGAAAAACAGCAATTGGCTCAATACACGCACACCCCCCATTCCCCTCCCCTGTCCCATCAACAGTAAACAGGTGATAGTGGCTGACCCAGAAACCGCTTTTCTTCCATATTTGCAGGCATCTATGCAAGTGGCCTTTCTTGGCCTGGAGTGCTGTTTCATTCTTCCCGAGTGAGCAAGCCTGCATGTGTCCTTGCTCTGTTGTCCTGTTGCCCTTCTATCCTCAGTTCACAGAAGTCCCTCAGAAATCTGACCCCAGCCTCCCTGGGGCTGTTAATCCCTCAGGACCCACAAAACACCTGGTGCTACTGTGGTTACCAAGCAACCTCTTCCAGCTTTGGGTGTGTGCCAAAGCCTTGAAACCCAAAATAACTGACCACAGGCTAAAGAACAGCAGGAAGTCCTGGAGATGTGGATAGGATAGAGGAACTCAACCTCAACATGGCCTGAACCCTCCTGGAAATATCTGCTCTCTCAATGCCCAAGTCCCTCAGAAATGGCATTCTCCTACTCATCTCAGGTCCCCCACCTTCCCATTTCCTTATATCCCAAACCACTTTGGGTGACCCACACTGGCCTCCTGGGCGGGAGTGGGATGGACACAGGACTAGGAGTGAGAAAATCTGGCTTCCAGGCTAGGCTCTGATACTAATTTGTCTTTTGAGGAAAATGCTGAACTTCTTTGGACTTCCAGTTCTTGGTAAAATAAGAGTATTGGACAAGATTTTACATACATGTCTTTTTGGCTCTACTGTTCCATGACTGGAGTGTGAGCATCCTATGAATGGAGAACTAGCACTGAGCAGGGCTGACCTGGCTGAAGGGAGACAGCATCCCACTCATTGCCCACTGAAGAATAGACAGAGGGCTTTTGACAGTAGCCTCCCAATGCAGGGGGGGGGGGTCAGGCAGTGTAGGAGGTGAGGGGTTGCCTCCAATGGCAACACATTTGAAGCTCCTGGAACACCATAGGCAAACTCGGCCAGAGGAGTAGGAAGACAAGAACGATTTAGGCTACTGGGTTTGGGCTCTAGGAAACTTCCACATGACCCTTTAGTCTCTGATTCCATTGAGTTCTCTTGAGTTTATTGAGAAAAGTATCCCATCTTAAATATTAAAACAATGACAAACAATTAGTTCAGCTGCTTACTACCTGGACTTAATCTCCGTGCAGATTACTCCAGAGAATACACATTAGCTTTGTTGCGATTTGAACCTGATTACAACACTCAAATGCTCCTCAGTCACCTCATCACAATCTGGAACGTGGACTTCCATCCCTCACCTAAAACAAGCGGAGGACTCATGGCAAGTGTGTTTTCAAGTATGAAGAAACCAAAAGCTTTCCAAGACAATGGCTTTGTACTCAAGGTGGCAGAGAATAAGGAGGAGCACAAATTGGCAGAGTGAAAAATCTGAATTTGCCAAATTCTGGAATTGTCTAACCCAAAGTAGAAGGATTCTCCCATCATCTACTTTCTTGTCTCATGTTCCTCTCTTAGGTGGAATGGGGTAAGGAGGATAAAGCAAATTACTTGTTTTTTTCCCTGTTACATTAGTATCACACAACAGGTATTAATTGAGTCCTAACTGCATGCTCAGGGCTAGGTGCTTTTGTCTCCATGATATTTCATCCAATCCTCATAATAATTCAATAAGGTAGTCAACATGTAACTCATCTTACTAAACTAAGACCCACTATGGCTTCAGTTGGGAATCTGAAGAGCCAGGATTTGAACCCCAGCTTCTCTGACTCCAAGTCCTGTGTATTCCACTGCACCCTGATCTCTGGTGTTGCGTGTGTGTGGGGGCGTGTCTACTATCTACCATTTCTCCTAATACTTTTTAGCGGGGGACACTTCAACTTTGGGTCTTAGTTCTCTGCCTTAGATGCTGAGATGCTGATTATTTTTATAAGAACTGCAGCCAATGTCTCTCCCCATCCTGTAAACTGTTAACTACCCTTGGTATTTACTTAGAGATTTCCCACTTGAGTGAGCCAAAGGAAAATGTTGTTTCCCATTCTTAGTTGGGTACCTCAACATTTTAACATATATTTGTTGATTTTAGAGAGAGAGGGAGAGAGAAAGAAACATTGATCAGTCACCTCTTGCTTGTGCCCTGACAGGGGACTGAACCTTTAGCCTAGGCATGTGCCCTGACTGGCGTGCAAGACGATGCTCCAACCAACTGAGCAACACCAGCCGGGGTGAGTGAGTGTCTCAACATTTTAAATTTCCTTTTGGTTCTTGCAAGGTGCATCACATGCTTTCCATTCCAGTTGTGCTTCCATGCTCAAACCAGGCCTATGCCTTTGTTCTTCTCTTTCTGGAACTAACCTAGTTTCCATGTGGTAAGGGATGTTCCTTCCAAGTCACCAAAGCATGTCTTTCTGTCAGCAGTTGGGTAGCTTTCCTTCCTCTCCTCTCCCTAGGGTTGTGGAATAGTTTGCTCTGCATTTCTCAGACAGATGCTTTAAGGACACATCACTTTCCTGAATATTTTTATTTTAAACTTCACACCCTCAAATTTGATTGTTTGGCTGGCTTCCTTCCCTTTAGGAACCAAACTGACATCACAGAAGTGTTGTTGCTTTTTTCAGGCCTCAGCTTTCTCATCTCATCACTAAAATCACATAAACTGGGGGCTCTTGACCTGGTGGACCACGAGGCTCTCTGGTGGACTCAAGTGTGACTCCCTTGAAACTTGATGCAAATTATGTAGGCTGGTCTTGAGTCCTTGGTGACCTCAGACTCTCAAAGGTCCTGTGATCCAGGAGAAGGTACAAGTCACCAAAGTAGGTGATCTTCAAAGATTCTTTTTAATTCGGAAGTTCTATGAGGCTCTCTTACCTACTGTAGGGACTTGCCAGTCCAAACACAGAGCTTCTATCTTAGGGAAGAGCTCAGTAAATATTTGGTGATGCCAATGAAGATTTCCACCATGATCTTCCCCTTCACGTTCTTGATTGACGGGTCTAAACTTCCTTGGCCAAAACTGTGTCCCCCAAACCCAAATTCAAGAACTTCATCGGTGATTTTTAACTCTTGAGCACTTTGTATGTATGTTTTTTGTCAAATTAATTAAGCTGTCCCTCAAATAATAAAAGGGAAAACTTTGCCTTTTCAGTTGAGAAGGTCTGTAGGTCTATAATAAATGCCATATTTGGTATTTGGTTTTTTTTTTCCTTTCCACTCAAATTCACACAGGATTTTAGCTAATCAAGAATATCAAAGGTAAAAAGAACTTCGGTTTTCTTGTCTGAATGTTTTGTTTACAGACTGGGAAGCTGCAAGAGAAGGGAAGTGACTCACCCAGAGACACACAACAGTATCAGCAGAGCTGAGCTAGAATGAGGCATCCTGTCAGCACAGTGCTCTTCCCACTCGACCTTGGTTTCCCCTAGATACCGCCCACCTGACTCACCCCCTCTTGCTGTTCAGAGAGTATACACCTAAAAACATGAGTGATGGGCCCCATGTGATATGAGCTTGAGAGGCTACAAAGGAGCAGAAAGTCAAACCCTTTCACAGAGAAGTGGCGAGGAGCACAGGACAGGCGACTAAGGAGAAGGGAAGCAGCAAAGCGGGACTTAGCACCAAAAAGGTAAGTTTGACAACAGAGTCACAAGGTCACGTGGCAGTGGGGAAGCTGATTGGACACACTGTCAGGAGGTGCTGATGAATACCCACCAGGGCACCAGCCAGCCCCTCCAGGCTCTGCTCCAGCCTCTTCTCCACAGCACCCCTTCCTGCCCACCTGCAGACACCCTACAGGTGTCACCACAGCCAGGAGCTCACCATTCCCTGCATCCCCTTCGCATCCCCACCCCTGCACTGTGGCTGCGCTATTTGTTTACCTTGAATGCCACCCTCTTAACAGTTCGCCTATCATAAAACTCCCTGTTCTTTTTTTTTTTTTAAGATTTTATTTATTTATTTTCTTTAGAAAGAGGGGAAGGGAGGGAGAAAGTGAGGGAAACATCAATGTGCGAGAGAAACGTCCATTGACCACCTCTCACGTGCCCCTAACTGGGGACCTGGCCTGCAACCTACGTAGGTGTGGGATGATGTCTGGCATCTGACTGGGAATCGAACCTATGACCTTTCAGTTCACGGGCCAGTGCTCAATCCACCAAGCCACACCAGCTAGGGCAAAACTCCTTGTTCTTTAAACTCCAGGCCAAATATGCTTTTCTTATGAAGTCTTTCCAGATGGCCTCTTCTTCCTCCTGTTGCTTATTATTTCTCCCCATCCTGAACTTTCAGAGTGAGCTCTGAAAAGTGCTCTCCTCCGCTGTCCTATTTGTGACTCTCCTCCTCTGTCTGCATTATAATTATTTGTGAACAAGTCATTTCCCTAATGGAGAGCTTATACTCCTTTAGTTGGGGTCAATCATTCTTATAATCTTTTCTTCCACTCAACAAATATTCATTGAGTGCCTTCCATATATCAGGTATCCTGGTCTCTCACCTTGGGGCACTAACACTCACTGTGGCAGGGACGAGCAAAGGGGCGAATACCCAAGAGCTGAAGAAGTGTCCCCCTAGGTGAGGTGCAGAAGCTGGGGAAGCAAAGTCAGAGCACTGAATTCGGCCTTGCAGGGGTGGGAGGACATCCTCGTCTGAGTGGAGAAGTGTAGGGCAGGTGGCAATTACCGGGCAAGCAGCATGGGGGGCTTTGGAAGGTAAGGCTGGCTTGCTGTCCGAACAGCCTGATGACGTGGTGCTCAGAGCCTGTGAGTGAGAGGCTCTCCTGAGAGCAGAGGAGGAGGCCCCGGTACCGGTCACCCCTCTGTATCTCTTACAGCACTGGGCGGTGCCTGGAACGGCCTTGATGCTTGAATGGGAGAGTGAACGATCATAACATCTCAGGATGTCTGCTATTTTAAGGCTCTCAGGTAAAATCCCCTCTGCTTCCCAACAACTAAAATAAATACAAACTTTTGGTTCAGCTCCCCACAGCAAGTGGCCAGCAATTTTCCTGATAATGCAAACTGGCCTGGAATGCATTTATCTACATAAGTGACTCAGCCTGAGGTCACATCATCCTGACAAGCCACCAAAGAACAGCTGTCACTTAAGTCTTCTCCATCTTTAGCTCTGTTACCCAAAGAGGGCCTCAAGAGGCAGGAAGCTTCTTTTGAAGGACCCCATCTCGTGAGTTGAGGGCTCATGTTCCCAGGCACAGGAGGGGAAAGTGAAGGGGGCTGGAAGGGAAGTGTGAGGGCGGGATCCCCTTTCTCACAACCCTCTACCTGTCAACAGGGAGCAAGATCTGGGCCCACGGCCTGGGCACCCGCATGGAGAAGGGGCTTATGCTGGGAGAGCAGGAGAAAGGGAGGGGACCGGAGCAGGTACATGTGGGGTCTTGGAGGCCCACCAAGAAAGGAAAAGCCATTCTCAACAAGTCTGGCTTTCCGTGTGGCCAGCTCCTCCTCTCCTGCCCTTCTTAGGAAGCGAGAAGTGCATACCCCTGAACTCCCCCTGAGCTCCCCCAGAGCTCCGGCACCACGCACACTTCCTGTGCACACTGGGTCCTGGAATCAGGTCGTTATGACTCACTGCCGACAATAACAAGGTCTCCGGCCACCACATACTGACTTGGAATGTTTACAGAATTGTTCCCGTGTCAGGGACATTTAATTCTTTTCCACGAGCCTCTTCACCACATCTCCCCAGTGAACTATTCTTCCCTTAACTGGACACACCCTCTTCTTTCCCGTGGAACACACACTCCAGGAACACCTGCCAGGCAAAGGCTTCCCCAGGTATTGCTGTTTCCCTGGGCCCCGCGCTCAGAGCTGCAGCAACAACCCCCTTTGCGGAGCCTCCCCACCCCCCACCTCCTGTCAGGCACCGCACCTCCTCATGTGATCCTTACAACTACCCTTTGAGGGAGGGACCGCCTTGCACAGGAGAAAACTGGCTGGGGTGGTTAAGTGGCTTGCTAGCGAGAGGCTAAGCCTGATTAGTTCCCACTGCCCACACCTTCCTTCTCTGCAGCAAGCGATCCCTCTCTCCCAGTTGTTAGGCTGGGGCTGGAGGCCCTGCCACACCTGTTTGAAGCCCACACAGGCGCACATGTTTTAGGCCTCTGTGGGCTCCAAGCGCCCCCCCCTTACCGCAGTCTGACGCTGCTGTGCCTGCCACTCACACCAACTTAGGCTCCTCAAGGGCAGGGATGCAATGACCCTTGTACCTTCCCCAGAGGCTGGTGTCTACAGGTCCTGAATAAATATTTGTTGAGTGAATAAATGAAACTTTCAAGAAAAACTGGGACTGTGGGTCTGAGACCAAGCATAGCCTATAGTGGGCACTGTACACAATAGACAATACAGGGTTTGGAGAGACATCTTCAAGAATTCCATCTGGTTCTAAAGATATTCTAGAATGTTCTTAGTTCCAGAAGCAGCTCTAGATCACCCAGGATGGCTAGCTTCCATTTACAAAGTGCTAGCCTTGCTCCACTCCCAACCCTTGTCCTTAGCACTTCTCACACGTCACTCCAGGGAACCCTCCCAACCACTCTGTGAGGCAGGCATTTATCATGTCCATTTTACACACCAGGAAACTGAGGCTCGGAAAGGGGGAGTGACTGCCAAGTCCCTAGACATTACCTAGCTCCTTTGGAGAAGGTAGCCAAAGTCTTTGACTTTGGGGGTATTAAACAGCCTAGCAAAATTAGACTCATGATCTAATTGACAAATTCATCTCCCCTCCCAACCCTGGGTTCACCTTGGTCCAAACTGTAAAGTCTCTGTAGCTGTCTCAGAGAGAAGATGGAATATTTACCTAAAAACCTGGCACGCCCACTCAAGGACCCTGTACCTGGGAGGGCCCCAGTGCTCGGCCTGCACGCTCCTCCCAGAATCAAGACACACTGGCTCCCCGGTGAGCGAAGGCCCTGTGCACCCACACAGACACAGGACAGGACAAAGACCCGACGGAGCTGAGCGGGGCAGAGCGCCTGGGCCATGGCAACAGAGTGCGTCTCACACAAAATCAAACCACACTGAGCCAAACCGAAGCTTGGTGTTCTCAGCTGCGTTAGTCCGAGCAAACTGAGATGGTCTACAAAGCACGAATGGGGCGTGAGGAAGGCCTTCCTCCCTTCTCAGGGGCTTCTGCAGCAGGCGGGGCAGTGCCCAAAGTGGGAGTAGCTTTCGAATCACCTCAAGATGCCAGAACAGAGCCTGTCTTTAGCCTCTGACTTCCCCAGGCCTAACCCCTTAATCGAGGACCCCTCTGTTCCCTCCTGGGTGGTATTTTTGTTCCCAAGACAAGCAAGTGGGTCTCTCTGGCATCCACACGGCCTCTGTCAAGAGACCGGGAGTGAGACCTCTGGCCCACCCTGCCACCTGAGACGCCAAGGCACACACGTCATGCTGCAGCCTACCTGGCGCACACCAGTGCGAGCAGCCTTCCACTCAGCCTGCTCGCCACCTTTACGCAGGTCTGTCTGCTCAGCCTCCCTTCCCGGAAAAGGGCTACCCAGGGGCTGGCTGGGCTGGCTCTCCTCTGGGCTGCGGAGATCTGAGGGTCTCTGTTCAGTGCTCAGGCACCTGACCACGTCTGACGGTTTCAAGCAGCTCTTCTTAGAGATCTTGGGTCCGCCAGGGTACCTCTCACCTGCCTCCTTCTCTGCTTTCCTCTCATACTGTCTGCTTTCTTCTCGCCATGGCTGCCGCTTACCCTGGCTGTTAAAGGCATTGCTAAGCTCCGAGATGACACTATCAGAGCTCCCAAGCAGTGGCTGGGAGTAGCTGTCCTGCTGGAAACCTGAAGGTGGCATGTGGGGACCACTGTCGCCGTTGATGTGAAGGGAGGCCTGGGCACCTGGTGCCGTGGAATAGGCTTTGTTGGGGGCAGGAAGGGCCAGTGGGGAAACCATGGAGCGTGGGGTGGAGCGATCTGACCAACCCGAATGGGGGAGGCTGAAGGACAGGGAGGGACTAGGCCTTGCCAACGAGGCAAGGTGGTCAGCGTGATAGACAGAAGCCTCCGGCAGAGGAGGCAGGGGCGGAGTCAGAGCCAGAGATCGCCTGCCTGGGACCCCTACAGTCAGCGAGATCCACTCAGAGGTGACAGCTTGCATCTCAGGGGACAGAGCTCGCTGGGAGTGAGGCAGAGATGAGGGGGCTGGTATGATGAGCTTGCTGTGACTGGGAAACTTAAAAAGAGAAAGGAAAACAAAAGAAAGAAGCAGAAGGTATAGAGTCAGCATAAAGAAGAAAGGAAGGGAATAATCACAAGGGATATGCAGAGAGGGTGAAATGGAGACGAGTGGGACACTCCGGTGTCCCCAAAGGAAACGTCTGGAGAGAAAGTGGGATGTGGGTGTGTGCGTGCGTGATGTGTGCAGGTGGGGGTGGATGGAAGAAGCAAGTGGGAGGGGAGGAAGGGTCCCGGTCCCCTCAGGGCAGCCACACATGGCACCCGCCTGGTTTGCAGAACCGGACTTTCAAAGGGACACACTGGAAGCTCCCCACCCTGCCCCACCCGACCACGTCTGCCACCAAAGCCCTGACGCAGAACCATGAGTTACAAATGGTGGCCTGCCACCGCCCTGGCCTTCCCTTGGGCTTTTACTCTCTCTTCCAGAGAGAAGTATGTGCAGTGTAATCGGTTCGTTTGGTAGTCTTGCTCGGCTATGGTCAGGCGAAAAATCTAGTTGAGTTCCCCACATTACAAAGTAGGATACCCTGCACCAGTCTCATACCCTGTCCCCATAAGATCACCCGATATGGACCTTGATGGGCGGGAAGCCTGCCAATAACCATCTCCCCGTCCGCAGTGGGAGGTTGGAAGAGGAGAAAACGATACGAGGATGAGAGAAAAGAGGCCCCATCCGCTGTCACGCGGGGCCCCTGGCCCTGCTCCCCTCCTCCCTCCGACCGTAGAGCCTGGCTCTGCAGTCGGGCTCTTCGGCGGGAGTCACCCCACCAGGCCCCCCTGAGCCTGGGGTCCTCATTTCCTCTTGGCTTTGGGAAAGTGGGGATGGGTTTGGAACAACTTGTATTTAAAGCAAATTTGCTCATAATTCATGTTCAGGAAAGCAAACATTTTACAATAAACGTTCTTCCTTTCAGCCCTGTGTGGACAGAGATGCTATAAGTTACATTGTCAACCTGGTTTCTGCTTGCAAAGAATACTCTGGGTGTTTATTTTCTGCAGGCCCAGCCTAACCAGCAAAATGAGTAAGAGAACCGTACCGGGCCACAGTATGTCTGGTACAGCAGTGGTACCTCCACTAGCAGCTCACTGGGTACTCCCAGTACAGAGTTTTGGACACACTGATAAAGGCTCTTCTCTTTCCCTAGTCATGTTATTCCTAGAGCAATCACCTTGAGCTCTTCCTTTTCCCCCAAGATAATACTTCTCCAGCCAAGTGTGTGAAAAATGCCATTCGTACGTATAAAAACAGGCCTCGGTGTGTATACTCTGCGTTGCTGAGGGTGGTTCTTGACCACAGTGCTGAAGAACCACCGCAAGAGGCTTGTGCCGTGAGCACTGTGGGTCTGTCGCGACTACGAAAACCAGTGACGAGAAGGTTAGGTACCTGTGGGCTCGCGGTGATGCTGCGACTTGGGGAGGAGGAGTAAGGCAGGTCGATGTACTCCACCGGGTTTTTCACCAGTGGCCTTTTGATCACGTCCACGTAGGTGATGGGGAAGATGCCTTGCCGGGACGTCCCTGGGATCCTCCCTTCGTACCAGTTCTCGTCCACCTGTCGAAGCAGCGTGATCCTCTCACCCTGTAAGATATGGCAAGGCACAGGTCCTTCTCCCATCAGGCCTCAGCACACGCGAGGCCCTGCCTGCATCCTGTACCCTGTGCTATCCTGCTGGTTCATCACAGTCTATGCTCACAAAAACCCTGCAAGGCCTGGAAAGAATGAATTTCACTGGAATGGAGATACTAACAGTAGTAAGGCTACCTAGATGCTGGGGAGTTAAGCTTGGTTGTGAAATATTTCAGTAAAGGAGAAGAAAGGCAGGTTCATCCCCCCAAGCCGGCTGGCAAGTGTCATGGTTTTGGCTGACTGAGTACAAAACAGACATGCAAGCTTCTCGAAGGCAAAGGTTTTAGGGGAGGAGTTCTCTTTCTTCTTCCTTTTTGTAACTTTATTTTTTTCCTGTACCATTATAGAAAAATTAAAACATAAGTAAACATAAAGCAGAGATAATCATTACCTATAATATTACCACTCAGGATTAACTATTAATATTTTGATATATGTACTTCCCAGAGTGAATTCTACGCATGTGAATTAGACTTGCACATATTTTTTCTTATGAAAATTGAGTATGCGTGGTATTTCCCTTCCCAACTTGCTTTTTTATTCTTAACAACATACAGTGAGCCTCATTCTTTATCAAGAAATGTAATTCTACATTCTGAACAGTGTTGCCCAGCTTAATGGACGAGTGTGGACACCCTCTTGTGCACACACACACACACACACCCCGACTCAGTCCCTGGTCTCCTGGTATTGGGCAACTGGGCCGCTTTCAGGGTCTGTCTCTTCTATAAGGGACTCACCTTTATCTAAGGTACGGGCTCACTTCCCTCAAAACTCAAAAAAAAAAAAGTAGCAACTTCACTAACTTTAGCAAGCCCGAGACAGTGACAGGTAAAGAGGGTGTTTGAATTCCCAGGAAGAACAGGGTCCCTGCACAGCTAGCTCACTCGTGTTCAGAATGAGCGCGCTCAGCTCCACAGAGGCGATCATAAGCGAGAGTAACACTGGCGCCCCCTGTTGGCCGAGTGCCGACTGGATGCCACGTGTGTTGCTGGGGCCTTGGGGCCTTGGCGCCTGCGGCTTCATGTAATCCTCCTCCAACAGCTCTCTGAGAGCCGCTTAGCTTCAAATTATACACGAAGAAACGATGGCTCGGAAAAATGACTTAAGTCCCTAAAAGCCACACAGTTGATAAACTGTGACTTTTGACTTCAAAGTTTTTCAAACTTTTCCTGGTGTCAAGAGACTTGATTTTCTCAACAAGGCCACACCACTGTAATGTAAAACCCAGTCACTAGGTGCTCAATAAATGCTGCCTGATACAGTTTACAACGGGGGTCTCAGATTCCAGAAATACTGCCTTCACTCAACAAACTCAATGTAGCTAAACTCGGACACTAGCCTAGGGTTTATTTTTAAAATACCTCACCTTCGAAAATTCTCCAATTGTCCTCCCTGCTACCCTTGACCGGGGGGCATCTTCGAGGTGTCACTGGAGGGCCACACTGCCCTGAGGACAGTGCCACCTACAGCAGCCCCGAAGCGCGGGATGAGTGGGTGGCTTACCTTTCTGAAGGACATTTCTACTTGTGTATCACCATTAAAGTTAAACTTAGCAATAGCTTCTCCGTACTCCAAAATCTGCACCGGTGGCAACTTTTTTGGCTGAGCCTTCTCCGCGGGAGGAAGAAGCTGAGAAAGGGAAAGAGGTAAACGAGAAGAGAGCGGGGACACGGGAGAAAAGGAGGAAACAAAACACAAGGTCTCGGTGAATAAATGGTGCTTTGGGCACCACCGGGCTTTTCCCCGAGAAAAGAAGGAGCTGCGGTACCTCGATGTAGGTGCGCGGGAAGATGCCCACCCGGCCGTGGTGCTCTCCTTCATACCAGTTCTGATCGATCTGCTTATAAATGTAAACAATGTCTC
The DNA here is from genome assembly GCF_021234435.1 of Artibeus jamaicensis. NCBI lineage: Eukaryota > Metazoa > Chordata > Mammalia > Chiroptera > Phyllostomidae > Artibeus > Artibeus jamaicensis. Next base: position 145,654 of record NW_026521538.1, read on the forward strand.
CCTTCTGCAGAGGAAGCTCCCTGTCAACAGAGGGTCGTGTGTGTTAGCAGATGTTCCAATACGTGTAAGACTAAGAAGCATAGTTCTTCAGCGAGAAGAGACCTCGAGGGGGCTCAAGAGGACTATAGTACACAACCGTGGGCTCCATATTTGGGAGTGAGAACCCTACTAGACGGAAAATCACGTCACATTGGCATTGTTCCAATCTTTCATAGGGTGGATGTCAACTTTCAAAAGCACTGGCACTTGAAAATGCTCAGAAGCCTTATCAGTTCGTTGCGGTTTTCTTCGTGTCTTTTTTGGGAATGCCGCCCTGTGCTGGGAAAGTTTGTCTGACACACGGCAATACACTCAACAGTCTGAACTGATGTGCATCAAATGACGTTTTCTTCTAGATACTTTCAGTCTCCCCTGCTTCAAATCACCACCACAGTATTTCTCATATGCGAACACCCTCTATCACTCCATCCGTTCAGCCGGTCGCCCACCCGCCCACCTGTTTCACCACCTGTCACTGTGTAGTAGAAAGGCTCTAAAATCAGGCAGCTCTGGCTTCAAATGCCAGTCACGCCATTTACTAGCTCTGGAACACTGGGCAAAAGCCTTAATATCCCTGAGATACTTTATTAAAGTAGGAGTTAACTCAAAGTTGTTGGAGAATTCAGCAACAAAGTACAAATAAAACACCCAGCACAATGCCTGTCATATGGTTGACACTTGTTAATTCTCTTCCTTTTTTTTCACCATTAAGGGATCTTGGAAAGAAAAGGGGATTTTTAAATGTTCTTCATGCTTTTTCCAACATTTCCATGTCCATCCCTTCATTTGCCCAATAATGATGATGTTAACTTCTAATCAGGACTCCTTTTTTAAGGAAAAAAAAGGAGACACACACACACACAAAACTTGTACACAGAACGAGAACTTAAAAGGAGAACAAAAGTTGTAACTTGAAATTTTCTTGACTAAGAGGAAAATAGCCTAGATCTTTTCCATTTGTGCCTGGAAAGAAAGGTCTCTGATTGCAACCTGGGGGCACTGTGCCTGCTTTGCAGTGTGCTGGGAAGTCCCACGGCACGTCAGAGGTGCTGGCTGAACAATGGGGCCACATCTGGAAAACTCTGCACAAAGTCAGCACCGTGCTGGATGAAAGAACAAGGCAGCCTTTGTGGTCTCACGTTGGGAGACGGGCTTCTAATCCTAAAGAGGCCTGTGAAGGGATCCAGGGCATTTGTCTCTTAAAGGAGGAATGTCCTCAGCCAAATTTTTACCAGACCCCTCCTTGGCAGTGTTCTAAAATCACTCTTCCCTCTACACTCCACCAGGACATGCGATGAGCAAGACCCTCAAGCATCTCCACAGGTGCTGGAGGTCTGTGGGCTCCAATGCTGCTCCCCTAAGTGACTTGCAGCTGTGCAGGTAGGTGGGCGCCTAATGCCCCCACTGTACAGACAGGTGAGAAAAGCCCTCTTGAGAGGGAGAGGTGTGCACTCGTGGTCAAAGGAGATGCACCATGGGGTGCTCGGGACTGCCATCCTGCCCCGCACTGTGGACCACACCCTGGTCTCCCAAAGAACCTGATGATGAGGTCGGTGGTAACAAGTTAACAGAGCAGAGGCGGAGATAAGTTCCGTGGGAAAGAATCTGTTGAACTGAGTGTTGCCATAGAACACTTGTTTGAGTAATATACCAAGGGGAAAAAAATAGAGCCCAGTGACTAAAGATGTCTGAAAGACTCAAGTCTATGGATCTGCCATTTGCTCTTTTTAAAAAGGGCGCTGAAAACACTGAGTCAGGAGCAAGCAGCCCTCTCTCCCGCACTGGCAGTGCTGCCCAGTGGTGACCAGTCCAGTCCACCTCAGCTTTCTCCCCTGTTCTATGTGACAGGGTTGCTCTAAGGAAAAAATTATTTTCACACTTTAAAAAATGAAGTCTAGGTAAATGAGATATCGTCAATACAACACCATTAGATGAATATTACATGGACCTTTCTGACTTAAAAAAAAAAGGAGAGGAGAAGGCATCTATTTGATTAAACTAAAATTTAATCTATAAATCTTAGTTACTTTCTCTGGTTAAAAAAAGGGGGTACTGACTTGCTACACTGTGCAAAGTGTTTAGTAGCTCTATTACCCCGGCTGCTCTGCTGAGCATTAGAGGCATTTTTATGCTCGTTTTACAGATGAGGAAATCTGAGGTGGGAGAGGTCGGGGACTTGCCCACAGTCACAGACACAATAAGTGGTGGAGTTGGGACCGTGAGGCCCACAGTCTTCCTGGCACACGATGCCGCCACCTTTTGTTAGCTGATGGGCTAAAGGACTGGAGCAATTACACACCCAGGGGCACCAAGTTTGTGCCCAGGTTCTGGAAACTGTGGTCTGGTTTTGTGCTGAAGGAGATCACAGCCGAGCAGCCTCCACACAGCAGCTCCTGGCGCCTGAAGGTGGGAAACACTCCCCCTCATCACCAGACAGGACAACGAGATGGCTGCTGGCCATTGCTGCCAACGAAAATTCACTTCCCCTTTTAATCCATGCTTCAAAAATTAATTCCATTTAATCCTTTTGGACCCCCGTCTTTGGTAGCATTCCCCAAATTTCATTCCATGGGAAATATAAAGGTTTATTGATCATTTAAATTTAGGTGACACTGGGTTAAATCAGCTACTCGAGGTTCTTTCTTCATTGAAAGACTTCTAGAGCTTTCTAGAAGCTCTATTTCTAGAAGCTCTAGAAGCTCTATTAATGTCTAGAAAAATGTTAATAGCAACGTATCTCTTCAAGAATGAGTGGGAGGTATAGGCACAGTAAGCAGTGGTCCCAGACTCGCTTCTATGATGGAAGAGTCTTTCTGAGACATACTTTACAGAGAAACATACTTAGAGAAATGTTGGTCTCCTGTGGGTTGGACAAGCCTTTAACTTCTCAGGATGTTGTAGCAAAGCTGGTAAAGTTATCTTCCTAGAGACTGGCTCTGGTTCTTTCCATGGAAAGGGTGGGTCAGATTGAGCTGCCACTTAATCAGGCAAATTGAATCTTTATATAAAAGGGGGCAGGATGGCAAAGTGGAAACAGCCCAGGTTCTGGTGCAAGGCTGCCTGGGTTTGAATCCCGACTCCAACACTGATCAGCGTGCACACGTTCCTTAACCTGGCAGTTCTTCAGTTTCCCTATTTATACAAATGGAAAATAGTAGTAGCGACCTCTCGGGATCACAGAGTAACCTATGCAGCACCGCAATGCGGCGTGAAAGCCCTTTGAATGGTGCTCGGCACGTGGTAAACTCTACAAATCACTGATTTTTATCATTGTTACTTCTCCAACTCTTCTCTGTAAGTGAACTTTTGTGTTTCAAAGAGGCAGTTAAAATGGCACTTACTTTAGTGTCTGAGCTTTAAAGTCAAATTTGGCTCTGGCAGGTCTCATCTAAACACAAGAAACAACATCAGGTTAAAAATCACACTTCACGGACAGAGGAAAGGACGCATTTTCATGGGTTTCCAGAAAGCAAAGCCGAAAAATCCAATCTAACCAGTTCATTCTGGTGTGCACATCTGGGCCAGTTCCACCGCCTGACTCTAGCAGAACACTGGGTGGCTGTTTGGTCAACTATGTCATGCATGAGACTCTCCCGGAGGAGGGCCAGATTTGGGGAAGAGATGGTTACGATAGTCCCAAAGTTTCAGTGCTATAGTTTCCAAAAGCTGACCACGGCTATTAAAAAACAAAACAAAAAACAAAACCGGAGTCAGCCAAAAGTCTTACTGTTGAGGAATTATCACTGCCTTACTCTCACATTTTCCATTCACCTCACTTAAATTACCATGTGCAAGTGGATGAAACCATGATTCATCTTCAATGCCACACGTTTCTCGTGATCTGTGAGCTCATCCAAAAAACCAGATAAAGTGAGCCCTGAGCTCATTCTTTCTCCAAGGCTTCCCTTCCTATTGGGTAGCCCTCTCCGCCCAGAACTCCAGGCCCGGACATTGCCCTGGGCTCCAGGCTTCCCTCCTTCACGGTGTCTGTCACTGAATCACACCGACCCTCCCTCACCCTCCATCCCTCTACAGCCCCGCTCAGGTCTGGCCTCTAGTTCACAGGCACAAAGCTTCCTTTGACTTCATTGCTGGTCACACTAACCTACCATCACTCAGGAGCACAAATAACATTCCTCAAATGCCTCCCTCACATCACTTCCTTGCTTTGAAGTTGGCTGAGGCTCTCAACTGTCTCTCAGATCAAATTTCAATTCCTGAGGTGAGTTAAGGCCTGTGGGTAATTTCTCCCCCCACCCCAACTCATACCTAACAGCCTTTATCTCATATTACACTCTTCCTCTTCCCCTCAGGCAAGTCTGTTTGCTACACCTCATCTAAATTCCCTTCTCTGTCTGGAATTTCTTCATTTCCAATTCTGGCAAAAAAAAAAAAGCAAATAGTTCATCTTACTTACTTATACGTATTTGCAGATCTTTCTCCCCTACCATTAAAAGTAGTTATTTTGGCGAGGGGCGGGGATCGGGGCAGAAAACTGTACTTAAAAAACAGTTTTAAAAACTGTAGCAAAAAAGTAGTTACTTTAATTAACTTTTTTTTTTAAAAGAAGGGTAAAGGAGAGAAATCATGTGAGCAAGCTGCCAATATAATTCTGACCCCATGACTTTCTGGTCTAGGGAAACAATGTGATAAAAACTAAATCACATCTTGTCCTTCAATATTAGAGGGCATGGCCCAAGTAGAAGAGAAAAATGGGAGACTCCAGGTGAGAAAAAAAATGATACTGGAAAACTTCATCAGTCTTAGTTTTAGATCCAAATCTCAGTGATATGCCCCAAATGACCAGGGATCCTCAGGTGGGGTCGTGTAGGGATCTCCTTAAGGGCCATGAATTCACCACAGGAACTTTTTATTTTTGCATTTTCACACTGATACTTCCATCCCTCTACCCACACACACACATATTAGAGATCAGCTGAACGATGGCCTTATAACTGATGCTGCACAATTGCAGTGCCTGCATGTGTCTGTCTGCAACCTAAGAATATAATGTATCAGTTGTAGACAAATAAAAGGATGGATGTGGGGTTAGAGAAAAATGACAAGTTCACAGGAGAAGGCCAAATGACCAAAACTATAAGGACAAACTTCATAGTGATTCCAATAAGTTGGTGGTCACCCCAGGACAGCCACAGAACTGTGTGAACTTTAAAAATTTATACCAAAACAGCACCATATGCACATGAGGAGTGGCATCTGAGTTCAGGCAAAATGATAAGACCTATCATGAAATTAATAAAGCTGTATAGGTGTGTACTTTACCATTTAATTTGCAAATTGGCTTAGGTCAATACTGGGGGTTGGTGAAATTTCTTTTTTCATTAAAGGGAATCAATATATTATTCAAAGTTGAGAAACACTAATTTCCTTAACCTTGAGATACATCACCTGAGTCCTCACTGCTTGTGCAAAGTATCCGCTCCCTCTGTATCTTCCTGTACCTCCCTGAGGCCGAGCCCACCTGGCTCCCACAACACTGTATTACTTACCACGCCAGATTGTCAAGGGTGTAATCTGAGTCTAGTTTCTGCCTCCCCACAGGGTCTTGCATAGAACTAGTGTCGGCCAAAGTCTACTTAATGAAGTCTACTGAAGTATGTCTACATAGCCTGGTGCCCCTGGGACGTGTTGGAGTCTACTTTCTCATGTCTGTTGGTCAACATCTAAGGCAGTGATTTTCAAAGTGCGGTCCCTAAACTGGTATCACCAACATCACCTGGGAAGTGGTTCGAAATGCACATTCTCAGGCCCTGCCCAGAATTGGAAGCTTTATGGAGGGAGCCCAGCAATCTGTATTTAACCAGCGCAGAGGGGATACTGATATGCTCAAGTCTGAGAATCACAGTTCTAGATGGGAGGCAGGGAGGGGTAGGCAGTTTTCTGGCCTCAGTCAGTGGTTACTCTACTCCAGTTGCATTTTCATTCACATGCTTTGTCTACGTGTGTGAGTTTGCAGGCCTGGGGCGCCTTTGTGTGTGCCTGTATTCTCCATCGCTTGCAAGCAAGCAGGCCTGGCAATGAGGGCCAACCGTCCTCAGAGCCTTCAGAACAGGAGCTGGTACAATGAGGCCTGAGGGGCTGTCTTTCCCTTGCAACTGATTCACCCTTGAGAGCCTCTGCCTCTTCCTCATGACATTTTCTTTCCCTCCATCACTTTGAGTCTCCTTCCCCTCCCTAGCTTTCCTTATGCGAACCTGGCTTCTTCTTCCCAGACAACAATCTGACAACTGGCCAGTGTTGCCTCTGTCACTCAAAAGATAGTAATATGAATATTAATCTACTATTACACTGAAAGATTATAAAACTGTATATACTTTGGGTGTCACTCATTTCCATACTGCCCAAGCCCGGGACACACACATTCCTAACAGGAGCTAACCTTCAGCGAGGCCACTGAGGGCAAAACAAACCTTTGGCAAGACGCAGCCTTTGGCCGGCACAGGGATTGCAACACGCTGACCTTAGTGTAGAAGGCCGGGCCCAAAGAAAATCACCTCAAGGGTTTGTGCTTCTTTGTTTGCTTTATAATATTAAGTTTCATAATCTCAGTTGAGAAATGTTAAGATTAAGGGAACCAAAGAAATGTCTTTCGAAGAACGCTCACCCTCCATAGCTTATCCTAACTGCAAAGCTCTTTGGGTTTCAAAATTCACCACTGAGGGTTAGGCACTGCTGAACACTTCGATCTTTCATTCACTGTAAAAGACTGAGAGGCAGTATTGTTCTCTCACAGTTCAATATTAATGTCACTAAATTTTGAAGTCAGTGCAAATAATGCATCACTAGCTAACTTTCGTAACATGTTTCTCTCATCCATCTCTTCAAAGAATCTTGTCACCATCTGCACCAGAGCTATTAACGCACATGGACTCAGGTACAAGGATTCTAGGCGGAATGCACAGGCAACACAGTATCATGATGAAATGCAGCATGTGGAGGACTGGACGCATGAAGGCAGCCGATGCTCTAGGCATGCACAGGGGTGTTGCCAGCAGACCCGGTCCCACAGCCAGGCATGCTTGAACATACAGAGCACAGGACATGATGGGACTCATGTCCACTGACCAGCCACAGAGAGCCAAAGCAAGCCTAAGGGAAGCCAGGATGACAGATGCTGTTTGGAGGACTAATTTGGCCTACAGAGAGGAGGCGAATATGGCTTTGGGTCAAGCAGCAGATCGAGGCGACCAAAACAGACCTCTGACCCAGATTTCCTTTTTGCCGTATCGTCTATATTGAGGAGGTCCCCAAAGCGCTCATTAGTGATAAACTGGTGGTGCGTTGGAATGACACCCGTGTGGCGCCGAGCTGCAATATCGGCCTCTTCTTGCTCGCGCTTAAGTCGTCTCTGGTCCGCTAAAAGTTTCTGCCATGAAATCGCATAAAATGGGCAGTGAATCATCTGGTCCAGGGCATCGAAAAACTACCAACAAAAGCTACTATGGAAAAGGTGCTGGGTCAATGGGGAGGAAAGGTTAAGGATTAGATGTTGCAGGGGCTTCAGGGCCACGACTACCATGTCCTGCTATAACCGCCCCTCCGCACCACTCCGCGCGGGAAGGAGACAGCCCCGCACAGGAGAAACCAGGGGAACACTGGGGCACAGGAACGGATGAAATCCAGAGTTATACTGTCTGCGACCACCCCCCGCCACGCAGCCCCAAGCCTCCTACTTCCTTATACATGGTGGCAAAGGCCAGGTGACCCGCGGGGTAAATCCAGGGTGTTCATAAGCACGGTGGGCTGGGGGCGGGAGGCTGGAGGCACTGTCCTTACCTCGCTCAGGCAGTGACGAGTTCCCACAGAGCGTCCCCATGTGGGGCTAGGCTGGCTGACTGCTCGGCCCGCATCAGGCCTATGGGCTAAACCTGCTATGGGCTTTTAGTCTCTGGGGTCTACGGCAACTGGGCCATTTCTGTGCTTCCTGTGTCTGCTGCTCTAATACGCTCGAGAGAGTGGAGCTGCCCGTTTCAGAAAACATGGCACCCCTTCTCCTAGGCCAGCCAGTCTTTTCTCTGGGTACAGTTTTTAGGAGGCCTTACTTAGCTCAAGGCTAGGCATGTGACTGACAGAGAGCATCAGTGCTCAAACCAGTGCTTGAAGCTGATCTCAGTAAACCCATCCCTCCCATAGTTTAACCACGTAAGCCAAAACCATGGATAAAGACATGAAGTTTGTAAGGGTCTTTGAGCCAGTGTTATTCAGTTAAAAAGATGCTCCCTTTCTGAATGTTACTTTCCTGCTACATTAAAAAAAAAGATTTTATATATTTATTTTTACACAGAAGGGAAGGGAGGGAGAAAGAGAAGGTGAGAAACATCAATGTGTGGTTGCCTCTCACCTGCCCCTTACTGGGGACCTGGCCTGTGACCCTGGCATGTGCCCTGACTGGGAATTGAACTATCAACCCTTTGGTTCTCAGGCCGGCACTCAATCCACTGAGCCACACCAGCCAGGGCTCCTGCTACACTTTTAAACTTAATTATTTCTTCATTAGGTAAAATTAAGCTGAGTTTAAGTGAATGATGTAGAGTATAAATATAGAAAATAAACTAAAAATAATGGTACTTGCATTTTGAAGAAATATTCTCTCCTAAATTAAGGAAATAAGTCATTCATTTCTATTTTTAAAGGTCTTTTAAAGTAATTAAACAATGATGTATTTACAAAATGTTCCATTTCCTCATTGCCTATTGAAATGGCCCCATGGAATAGAATTTTAATGTTTTCTTATTCCATACCAAACATACATTCTTGAGATTAAAATTTTTTATATGAAAAGCATTAATTATCATGGATAATTCTTACATTCTTAATAAAACATTAGTCTTTTTCCAGCAGGTAATTAAATGCCTCAAGTGACACCGAGTCCCAAATGACAGTGGGCCCCATCTTCCTCTTTTTTTCAGGGTCTACAAATAATAGAGTAATAACTCATCAAATGGCTGTAGGATTTCCAGTGCTCAGCTACGTTGCTGTAAAGACTACAGAAGAAAAGACATCAAGTGCTTTGCAAAGCACAATGGAGCCTGGTTTCTAGCTCAGCCTCTGGTACAAGTTAACGTGGTATGTGGCCCTGGGCAAGCCGCTACCCCGTTGGAGGAAACAAGGGGACTGACTAGATGACCACTAATGTCTCTTCCAGGACCAACACAGGATCTTTTCCTGAAATGCCATTACCACCAATGTTAATAATACAGCAGTTGCACAGAAGAATGCCAGGACTGACACCCCATTAGCTGGGAAGTGCGTTTTTTTTTTTTCTTTTCGCATCAGTGGGAGTGGACTAATGCTCGAGGCCATACCTCAGGTGCTCTGGCGAGGTCACACGAACTCAGTGGAAGTGGACAGGGAATGGAGCAAAGCTCCCAAACCAGTGCTTGAGGCTGATCTCAGTAAACCCATCCTTCCCATAGTTTAACCACATAAGCCAAAACCATGGATAAAGACATGAAGTTTGTAAGGGTCTTTGAGCCAGTGTTATTCAGTTAAAAAGATGCTCCCTTTCTGAATGTATCTCTTAATAGATCAGTGGCTACACTGACTTAGTAAAACAGGCCTCCTGTGTGGCTGGCAGAATTCTATCACAAAAACTTCCATGGTGGGCACTAGTAAGCTAGGATGTCGTCTTCTACCACAGCAGTCGGACTTGCACAGGCGGGAACCTCGTCCCTCAGGGGTGCTGACTCGAAATGAATCTGCTCTGTGGCCCCATGGACACTCACTGTCCATGAGTTTTTCACTGCGTTATTACACATAATTCCGTACACCAAATCCTTCCACTCTTTTCTTCCCATGGACACATGCAAGTGCCTCACTGAACAGTGTCTGCAGTGCCCGGAGAGGGGAGAGCCATGGTCTTTCCTGGCTTTTGTCTCACCATCTGGCAGTGATGATTATCATCTAGCTCTCCTCAAAGTTGGAGAGCTTACTCTAAATCCTTAAGGAAAACCCACCTAAACTCTGAAACCACTCAACGAAGCAGAACAACATAGGGCTTCAGACTTTTTAGGGAAAGGGAGAGTGTGTACACATGAACACCCTCCCCCTCAGGCTACCTCTTCAAAGCAATTCTTCCACCTCTTAATTCATTACAGAAAAATGGGCATTGCAGCTTGTTTAATCTGTAAGACCCTTTCTCCTGGGGATGCAACTGCTAGAAAGCATGCCTCCCATCAACACTGTGACCACAGAAGCTTGTGATTTTTGTCCATTTAGCTGATGCATAGAATGACCTCTTCCTAAATCCCAAAATGCATTACTTTTCCAGCCCACTGCACTATAAGACGTGTCAGTAGTTGTAAGGAAAGGGCTGTGTCCTGAAATTCTTGGTGGGCATTCACCAACATTTACTGGGGCGCCTCTCTTCTTCTGAGTTAAAGGCAAGTTCAAATTGTTTCACAGTATGTATCGTGGTCATTATTATTTTTCAGTTTCCTTTTTCTGCACCTGCATCCTTCCCAATATGAAGTGTGCTTTGCGGGAGGAAGTATAGGAGAGGCGTGTGGGTGGACTTCCCTAGAGAATAATCAGGCAGGGGTGGGGGCGATATGAAAGAGCAAAGAGCCGTCCAGGGTGGGTAACCTCTCCCTGAACCTCCTGGGCAGCAGGACTGACTCAAAGTAGCATTTAGAACCCAGCACCTTGGGAACATCACTCCTACTTTTTGGAAGAGTGGAACAAAAGGGAAGTGATTAAGCCTATGTCATATACAAAGTCACTTCTGACATTGCCAATATTTGCTTCCAGTTGCTGGGCCACATCATCTGTCTGATAGGCATCTAGAATGTTTATTTCCCCATGTTTTTATGTATGTGAGAGCCAGGAGATAGTAGAGATGGCACTTACCTCTTTATCATCATGACGTCTCCGAATGAAATCTTCTGTGGATTCCAAGTAATCAGCGGGTATAAAATGTCTCGGTGATTCTGAATCTTCAAAACAACAAAGCAGAATTAAAACAGGCAAAGATTTAGTGGGAAACCAGACTGGGAAAAGAGTTCACCTTCCATCCATTCTAAATTTCAGGTTTTTACAATTGTTGAGACCAATGATCAACAATCAAATTCTGAAGGAAAACAAAGCAAAACAAAACAAGTTCTCCCCACATTTTGGACTTACTTGTAAACTAGCATAATACAAAGAAAACTCATTAGAAGGCAAAAGGTGAGCAGAGAGGACCTTCTCGGAAAACTGTCCCTGCTGAGAGGCGTGCGGGATCTCACAGGGACACACGGTACACTCACACACACACACACACACAGGCCACTGAGAAAGGCTGCCTCTCAAAAAACCACGGGGCGAGTTGGGGTTGGTGCAAACTGCAAGGGGCTCAGAGGTTCAAATGAGCAAATTTCTCAGATGAGCTAAACGGCCAATTTTTCTTTCGAAACAGAGTTTGGTGGTTAGTCTGAATGACATGGGGGCTTTGTTTTTAAAGAAGTGCAGCCACTACGAGCCATGGTTAATTGCCAAGCAAAACAAACAGAAAACAAAGGGTGGACCAGAAAATGAGCACCAAGAGCACACGGGAGGAAGGGACAGAGCAAGCAAGGTGGAGAGACAGGTGAGGTGAGACTGGGCAAATACACAAAGTGCCACCTCCGAGGGATGGTCCCAGTTCACTCTGCGGGTTGTTGTTTCTGTCCAGACCGCGGTCTGAGTGCGGCACAGAGTTCCCATTACTAAAGGCCCTGGGGCAGTCCTCGGGGACCACGGGTCTCTCCTGAGGGGGCTCTGAGGTCCGCCTCAGCCTGGCCATGGTGTGCCTTGAAGACAGGCGTTTGGGGACCGAGGGCTTGCCCCTGGAGCGGGGCTCCTCCTGCTGGGGCTGACTGGGGAGGTCTGGTTTCCGGCCCAGCGGCGGGACTGAGAAGTCCCCAGGGGAGGGTTGTCTGGGGTGGTGCTGGAGGGGCTTTTTCAAACGGAAGGGGAGGGGGCTCATCAGGTAGATGTTCCTGAGGAGTGTGCTCCTGTCCCCTCTGGGATCCAGCCGCCAGTCAGGCTGTCTGGACGTCTGTTGCTGCTCATGCTTCCGGATGGTGGTGAAGCGGGTGTAAGAGGCTGGGCAGGTGCCCTTGCACTTGTTGAGGTGGTGTTTGGGGAAGTCCCCATGAGCGCTGCCACTGCTGCCCTCTCTGCTGTCACTGGAGATGTTTGAGCAGTGATCCAGCTCGTCAGAGCACAGGGAGAGGGGCTCCGCAGGTGCCAGGGCCCTGAAGCCCAAGGCGGGATCCACCATATTGCTGCACGTCGGGGAGGCGTAGACCCCTCCAGGGTTCATCCCACCCATCTCCCTGGGCCGGAGCTTGGTTGACTCCAGGAGGGACTCGGCAGAGCGGGCCGAGGTCAGGCCACTCCGGGACAGCACAGGCGTGGGGGACTTGCTCAGCCTGCCGGACAGGTCCAGGGACGGCATGGACCTTGACCTCTGAATCAGCTGCTCAAAAGCTGTGATGCGGGAGGACACAGTGTGCTTGGGGATGTGCTCCGGGCCCTCCTGGCTGGGGCCCAGTTCGCCCCTGGCCAAGGCCAGGCTGCTCCTTTCAAAGTGGGAGGCAAGATCGCGCACGCTGGAGGAGGAGGCGGAGCCCAGGAAGAGGCCAGCTCGGTTGATCTGGTGCATGTCCCGGTAGAGCATGGAGAACTGCATCCCAGCTTTTCTTGAGAGAGGGCAGGGCCTCCTGGCGCTGGTGCCGTACTCCTGCAGGCTCATGGTGCTGCTGGACTTGCTGTCGTAATCCCGCCGGGAGCGCATGAGCAGGTTCTCAATGCTCCCCCCCACCTGGAGGGGGAGCCCTCTCTTAGAATCATTTAAAGAAACCGAAGTGCAAAGGTTCTCACAGCTCTGAGCCTTTTCTGATGGCAACAGAACGACACTCTTCTGTTCCTGCAAAAGAGCACTGGGAGCAGAGAGCCTGGGTTTGAACTTGGAGGGAAGGATTTCCGAAATGCAGGCTTTGGCAGCAGACAGGGGTTTCTTGTGCTTACACACAGGGCCTAATGCATTGCAAGTGTTAACCGTTCGGCTGTGAACCGAAGATGAAGAAATCATGTGAGCATTCCCACCTTTACGATCCACTGGAAAGCATGCAGAATAAAATAAACAGACCCATTAGGTTAAAGCTGAAAGCTGCTAAAAAACAAAAAAGGAGAGGTAACATGCTCATTTGTAATAGGATTCTTTTTATTAAAAAATTTCCAGTTGATGTCCAGAAGCAAAATAATCTATGCTGCAAAGCAGGTGCAAAGATGCAACGAAAAAATGGCCACCTTGCTAGAGTCAGGAAGGGCTAAAGCTCAGCTAATTTCTAAGAAAGGGAATCAGAACAAAAAAATAAGAGAGAGAGAGAGAGAGATGCTTCAGGGAGAGCAAGGTTGGGATTTACAGGAAGGAAAACTATTAACACCAGAAAGAAAAATGGCCGGTGAGAAACTAGCGGAAGGGACATAAGAGGGCCCGAAGGCCTGGAAGTGACCTGAACAAGGCAAAAGTTATCCCAGTAGCTGGAGGTTCACCCACTGCCAACACCCTGATCACAGTGTGGCTGGGAGACACCCGATTATGGTAGACAGGTGAAAGGCCTGAGGCTTCACTCAGTTACCTTTGGTGGAGGCTGAGCTGGAGGGTCGCTTGAGCCCACTGAGGCCCTGGAGAGGGATGTCTCCACCTTCCAAGACGCTTTTATAAATCTGCCTCTCGTTCTCCAAGCTACCGAGGTCCCCAGGAGCCCCATCCGATTCCCTCTTCACTGCGTGGAAGTTGGAAGAATATATACTAAGAACAATGTAGTTTTAAAGGAAAGAGGGAAGAGGGGGAAAAAAAAGAACATACGTTAGTACTTTTATCATTTTTCTAAAATGCACATTTCCAGCTGAGGATAAGAAACACACTTGCTGGCTAATGAAGCACCGTCCTTTCTAAAGAACATTCTCATTTAGACATGGAGCTGGGTAGATCAGGCGGGCCCAGGGGTGCCCTTAAATGCCCCGGAATCGTTTCCACACAGCAAATGTGCCCTGACTGAGATGATGACTGCACTTGTGCTTTCAAAGAATAACTGAGAAACCCTGCTGGGGGAGGGAGGGCAGGAGATGAGACTAGGAGGGGGGAGGGGGGAGGGGGGAGGGCAGGGGGTGCCCAGGGGCTGCACACAAGACAGGGCAGTCAAAGGCATAAGGAGTGTTGTAGACCGCTCTGCCTGATTTCAGGAATTGTATCTCTACCCCTTGTGGCTAAGAGGAGAGACGACCTTTGGAGTGCCAGCTGCAGGAGACAAAGCCTGTCTCTGGTAGCAAATGCTGCCTCAGTTCCTCTCCCTGCCCCCAGAGCTTGGTTGCAAGTCAATGATGGGTAAGACCCCTCGCAGCGGGGGGCAACCTAAGCCAGACTCGATCACTTGGGAGGCCTTCATGGAAGGACTGGGGGGGGGGGCTGCAACAAAGAGGGAGCAATGGACTCTTGTGTCCTCACCCCCCCCCCCACGGCTTTGACATAGCTCGATGTCCCCATGTTCTCTGGGAGAAGCGCTTCCTGGCTCTAACCCCCTTAAGCCTGAATACCTGTTGGGGAGAGGTGCAGCTCCTTGCCTTGCTAGAGTGTGTCCTGGGAAAAATGTGGCACCGCAAAGACTTCCTGATAAACCTGTGAAATCTGCTCTGCTAAGAGCGCTTTCATTCATATAATAAGGGTCCGAGAGGAAATGAGTATGTCTCCCAAAGTTTTTGCAACCCCCTTACCTGACAGACACTGACTCAGATTTCTTTGTAATGTTATCTACTGTTTGATCCTTGTTGCCCTGTATTCCTGTTTATTACGACCCAATAAAAGGCTATGGAGAAAGAGGCTCCGGGTCTTTTTCTCCTAGGAGAAACTGGCCACTGCTGGCCTTTGTCTCCCGTGAGAAACTGGCCACAGCCCACACCTCCATCCCCAAACAGATCTCGTCTTGTCTCGGCCATATTTACTCATTCACACGTGTCTGTGGCACCGGGGGGACTCGAGAAAGAAGTCGCCCCCACAAGGGGAGCCTCCAACATGTTACCAGCCAGTGTTGGCGACTTCAAGTCCATCACTTGGATTATTTTTCTGGGCTACTTTTCTTTGGCTGATGGAGCATTAAAATCAATCATGCAAAGAGGAAGCCCAGCTGTCCCGAGTCTCAGGAAAATCAGCCACCAAGTAGAGAAGGAACCTGGGATTCTCTGTGCTATTATTACGCTGGCCACATTTTGCACCCGCTTCTTTTTTATATTCAGAACATGACACGTATATCCTTATTTCACTAATCTACCTTTCATTTGTTTTTATCTTGTTGAAGTTCCAGGTATTTTTGCAAGTTACCACAAATCCTTTTTGGAATGAGGTGGGGCACAAAAAAATTAAGAGCATGTATTCAGTGAACCCCTCCCTCCCCCTAACCCGTCTTCTGTGCCCTCACACAGGCCACCCTGACTCCGGGACACACACTCACTCAGACGGGGGAGGGGCTCTTCCCCGCCTAAGCACTCAGGCTCCTGTGAGGCTGCTTCTCAATGCTACTGAATTCAGTTTGCTGGTGTCAATATGGATTTCTCAGCTCCAAAGATGTGAACAGCTTGATGGAATTTCCTCGTCCCCATATTTTATCATGAATATTATCAAGTGCATAGAAACGTGTAAGGAGTTACAACAGAGAACTCCCACATGTTCCCCCACCCCGTTCTACCAGGCACGCCGGGCCGCGTCTGCTCTATCGCAGATCTGCCCATCTCCTTCCCTCCACCCATCAATCACGAAGGGACTATTTTTACAGCTCATGCAGCCTCTGGGGCCCCATGGGCACAGATAACATGGCAACAGCAACTCTACGCACCACCAGGTTGGGTGGCCTATGTGGGGAGCACTGTGCTCAGTGCCTGATGATCATGGTCTCTCTAACCCTCACAAGCACGCCTACTTTTTCCGTTTTCAGAGGAGGAGCCCCTCTGAGAGACTGGCACCCTGGTCAACGCAGGCCCCGCGGCGCAGCTGCAACCTGAGCCACGGCTCGGAGTGCTACCCGCAGTGGACTCTCGGCTGCCGCTTCACCAGAACATATCCCGTAGCTGTGGAGGCTCGCGCAGCGCAGCGCAGCGCAGCACACGGGGCCTGAGAACACTCCAGCTCCACATATATCAGAACCCGTCCCCAGTGGATGTCTGGGACAAGCGGCCGCAGAACCCAGGAGTTGGAAACAGAAAAACAGATGAAGACTAACAGGCAGTGTCTCCACCTCAGGGAAGTGAGGTTTGCCTGGACCACACGGCTGGTTTTAAGGGCTTCGCATGCCTGACGTCAGGGGATTACCTAGGCGGCCAGGTTCCCCTGGTCCCTCCCCCTTCTCTCAGGCCTGGGTCAGAGGACCAGATGCTTCCCCCTTTCCTCGGCCCAGACAGAAGATCATTACTGGGAGCCTAAGGGAGAAGAAAACCAACCCCCAAAGATGAGAACGTAAAAGCAGGCGGATGAAGTGAGTCTACAGAGCCGCCTCCAGGGTGCCACCCAGAGAGGAGAAACCTCCGGGATGGCCAGGAGGGGGCGTCTCCCTCTCCAGGCTGTGCCCTGATTTTTAAGAGCCCACTTGACTATAGGGTCTACGAGGACACTCAGTAAATATTTGTTGAATGAAAGGTCACATTTTCTGAAAGCAAACTGGCACACATTATCTGATTAAGGATGTGTTTTGATTTGTGGAATTATGTATTTAGAAATTTCTCCACACATATAAGAACTGTATCATGTTTACTGAGGGCTCCGAGCTCCTGAGGTCAGTGGCCACAGTCATCAGAACAGCGGGGAGACGAGGACTGCAGGCACGCGGGGTGGCCCAGACCCAGGCTGGCCGTCCTTCCTGGTGTCCAGGCCCCTGCCTCGGTGGCCTATTCCTACCTCTAGAGACAAAAAGCCTTGACTCTGCCAGGCTTGGGGGCCAGACCTAAGGACAAGGCCTGCCACCCATACAGATTTGGGCTCTCCTGCTTCTGCCTGCAGGGCCATTCACAGATGTCCCCAGTTCTGACTGACAAAAGCCATCAATTCTAGTTAGAAGGCTGGAGGACCCCTAATGGTGACTTGCAAGGCTGTGGCACTCCACAGCAACTTAAATAAATGTAAGCTCATCTAAACTGGCTTTCACTAAGAACTTCCTAATTAAAAGTAAATCCGCCTCTTCCCTAAACCTCCCTTCCACAGTCCACCCTCTTCTTTTTGGTTGCATTTTCTGGTCTTGTCCTTCAGCTTGATCCCATGTTTCTCCTTTTTGTACATCCCAGCCGCAAAAAGATCCACACGTGGAAGTGTTTTAGTCTTCCAACCAACGGCTGTGGTGACTGAGGGCAATTTTGTGAGGAGGGAGTCTCCAAAGCCCTGGTTTGGGGCGACCACACCTCGCTCACACCGAGTGACTCTGCCGGGGGCTTCTATCCTGCTGTCCTTTCAACTACCTCAGCCTCGGGCAGGACATCCAGCTTGTCTGCCCTGGCTCCTCCTGACTTCTCGGCCATAACACGGTCGCTGATCTCACCTCCTCTCCCTCCTCAGCTGTCAGAACTCACCCACCCACCCCCACCAGTCCCCTCCACCGCCACTTTCTGGCTTTATTCCACCCATTATCACCATTTTTTTCCTGCTTCCCCACCAGAACGACAAACCAGCCCTCAGGAAACCTCTCAGATTGGATTTGCCATGGCTAATTGTTTTCTTTCTGATACCAAAGCCAACATGCTTTTTCCAGATGTGGGACACTGCAACTTGTTTAAAAACAATATCTAAAAGGTCTGGTACAGTGTTTGTTTGACAATAAGTGTATCCTTTTCATCAGCTCTCCTAATCAGAAAGGCAGACATCATTTGTGCACTGCACCAAAGGGGGAAACTGAGGACCAGAGTGGAGAAGGCATTTGTCATTGATCACAGAGCTGTTGGGTGTTTGCTGTGTTCAAATAGATCTGAGAGGATGAGAAAAGTGGCCTCAGGCCCACTTGAGAGAGACACTGATTACTTACCAAAACAAGTCAAGTTCAGAAGCTCGGCTCTCAGCAGCTCTGGCTGAGGAAGAGCAAGCCAGGAGGGGACAGGGAAGAGAACTTACCCCCCGGCCAAGACGCAGAGCTGGCTGTGGAGTTTCAAGGGGATTCAACAAAAACACACTCACTCGAAGAATAAAGTGAGAGAACAGAGCAATCATTTTAGGGCCAGTTGTGCTGACTGAAGGCTCTGGAAGAGGCGGACAGGGTATTGGCAGCTGGGATCCCAGCCAGACTCCAACAAGGAATGCGGGTCAGCCGAGGCAAAGCTGCTCCTTTTAAAGACTGGGAAACAGTCGGTTTCTCTCAGCCTCGACTCCCTTCATCTGCAAAACCACTAGGTGTGGGGAGACTGTCCTAAATGTTCACCTTCCGATCTGTTGTCTATGGAGACCTTTCTGCTGGGCTCTAGACACACATTCAGCCGCCTCTGGGCAGCTCCACTTCAGTGTTCTTTAGGCATCTTGAACCCGACACAACCCAAACCAAACCCAGCCCTGTTCCTCTACCTCCCATCTCCCAAGCCAGAAGGCCCAGAAAATCAACTCCCTTCTCCCCTCTCCTTGCTCCCCAAATGTAGTCAGTCACCAAGTCCTGCTTACCCCCTGTCCTCGACACAGCTCACCTTAACCCTTCCTTCCTTCCTCTACCTCCCGGTCACCACCTCACCCGCTCACCCACACCTCTGCAGTGAGCACTCCGTCATGCCCCCAGTCTCCAGCCCTGCTTCCCGCCAAACCACTGCCAGAGACAGTTCTAGAAACCATCTTACCACGTCATTCCATGGCTCATTTTATTCATTTAACAAACATTTATTGAGCGCCTACTACATGTCAAACACGCTCCTGGGTGGAGAATCAACAAGGAACAAACCAGACAAAGGAATTCCAGCATCATGGAATTCACTGTTCAAAACCATTTGGTGTTTTCAGGAAGAAACTAAGAAGTAACTGTGGCTATGGGTGGGGGCGGGGGGCAGGGGTGCTCTAGGCAATCCAGAGAGTGCAGCTTCATCCTCTAGCTTTTTGTACTACGTGGAAAAAAAATGTACCTTTTCTACTTGTAATATCATGTTGTTACTATTCACTTTTTATTTGCTGCTCCTCAATAAAGCCCACCTTTCCTCCTCCACAAAACAGAGGTACTCATTCCCCCTGGGGTCCCACCATTGCTGGTGCTGCACTGGATTCTGATTGTTATTTGCAAGTTGGTCTCCCCACTACATTCAAATTTTTCCCTTGAAGGCAGACAATTTATCTGATCAATCTTTTTCCGTGATTGGTGCCTAGCCCTGTTGTTTAGTAAATATTAGTAGAATAAACGATTCCATAAAATTAAATGCCTACATGCACATAGATTTATGACATAGTTTTAAGCCTTGGGAAGTTTCTAATGTTTCATCAAGTTCTTCAAGTAATGAGTTGTGTTTTGAGCTTCAGTTAGATTAAGGGGAAAAGTGTTTTTTTTCTAGCGTATCATTACCACTTAGGAAAATAGCAGCTCTTGAGTGCCACCTGCCGGCCATAGAGTAAAGCTCTTTGTTTAGTCAAAGAATGTATTAGTGCTGATCAATACTGAGCAATGATGAAAATGAGTAGGCTGCACTATTGATTTACAGGCCTGGTTAACTCTACAGAAGTAACACATTGAACATACACTGTGATCACAACTATAAAAATGTATTATTTGAGAGGAAGGACTGGTAGTTATATTAAGACATTAGGACAAAGGGTGAATTTCTTCCTTGCTGTTCCCACATTCTTTTAATAGTCACTCACAACTCCCCTTTCTTAAGTCCTTGGGTTATGTCAAATCTCGCCAATGTTCTTTTTAATAGTTCATTTCTGTCCGAATGAAAGGGGCCAGATTCAGTCCACAAGTTGCCTGCCTGGGTGCTGAGCTAGTTGGATTCTAGTTCATTAGACCTATAGATGCCTTCATTTATCCAGCAAA
The DNA here is from genome assembly GCF_021234435.1 of Artibeus jamaicensis. NCBI lineage: Eukaryota > Metazoa > Chordata > Mammalia > Chiroptera > Phyllostomidae > Artibeus > Artibeus jamaicensis. The sequence continues at coordinate 165,711 of NW_026521538.1, forward strand.
CATTATCACGCGCTTCCCGATGTGCCGGGCACTGTACTTAAGCTGGCTCCTTACTGATTCCAAATACATAAAAACCTTACTCATTCGAACAAACTGGGAGAAAACCAAGCTCAAATTACTGATAAATCCCCAAGTGGTAGAATAGCGGGAGGAAAAAATATCTCCTCTATTCCTGTCAAATATTTCACGTGAGCCAGGCTAAGGCTGAAAAAACAGAGGTCTTTGGGACCTGTTTCAACTGCATAAACAAGAGTGCTTGGTTAATTAAAACATCGAATACCTTTATGTACACGAATACTCAGTCTGACAGCAATTTGCTCTTTTTATGCCTTAGTCCCCTTCTATCCTGCCAACGATGGCACAAATAGTTGCCTAAATCGCCTTTTTTTTTTTCAGTCACTCCAAAGACAATAAATTGCAGCCTGCTTTGCGTTAATTTATTACCCAATTTTGAATCAGTACGGTGCAGATGAGCGCATACTGCCAACACCAGTCCCCTGCCGGAGAAGTTCGTGGGGGCCAGTCTGATAGGATTAGGACGGTTCTCTCACACACCTGCTGGGGGGCCTTGGGCATTGCACTGCCTGCTTCCTCAGCCCTCCAGTAAGGATTAAAAATAACACCTGCTCCTGGAATGCGGAGGAGACTAAATGAGGTAAAGTGCTAAGCATAGGGCCTGGCACCCAGTACATGCTGAATAAATCATTAAAGTCACCACTTCATTTGAGACCTCTGTGCCTGACTCTGACAGCCCACGGGCACTGCTTTCTTTGCTTTTAATCCGTATAGTCTGCTTCAATCACTTGCCACTTTGCCTTCTTATTTACTAGCATTCATATTGTGTGTGTATGTTTTACGCCCCCACCCAAACTATTAAAGGACTATTTCTTATGTTCTTATTATAATACCTAGCATAGTGCCCCAGATCTAGCAGAACTGAGGAATTCAATGAGCTGGCCACCTGCAGCCGGTGCATTTTTTGTCCTGGGCATTTCAGGGAGATGGGGGTGAGGAGGTAGAGGGGAGAGACCAGGAAACAGGGCTAACTTGATACAATCCTGGAAATGTCAGGCATTGGGCAGTCAGAACCGAAGACATGTCAAGCTTTGTCACTGACAAACAGGTGACCTCAAGGACCAGGGAGAGTTTGCTTGGAGCCTTGGCCTTGAAGAAGTCCTTTATCTACCGACAGCCGAAGGTCATCTGGTGGGCTTCACCCCTGACAGCACATCTCTGGGAGCTTAGAAGGCCTGTGACCGGTCACCCTTGGAGCTGAGGGCATAGTTCGGCTAGCTCTTTAACACAGAGCAAGCCTCAGAACCCACAGTGGAGGGAGAAGGGGACAGTCCTGATGCTACAGCTGAACTCCGGCTCCGTTGCACTGGCGGCCCGATCACCAGTCCCACCGTGAGTGCGGACACTCTGCACTCGACCTTCTCCAGATGGAGCTGTCCTTTCCAATAGGAAGCTGTGCCCCTAGCCACTGTCCCAACACATCATCTCGACTGCATCTGATACTCTGAGGTACATTAATCAAAATAATTAATATAGATATTTATAGAAGAAATACTCACAGAATAGATCTGGTTAGAAATTTGGTCACTATCCTAAAAGGGTTAAGGTGTTTTCCCAGTGAATTGACTTTCCAACGAAACTACTCTCGCAAAATGCCCAAGTGACCATCAAGTTTGCCACCAATGTGCATCAACTCAGCACCAGATCAAGTCAGGCTTCCATCTGAGCAGGTGAATTTTGCTCACTGTGGATTTGCTGAACCCAAATGGAGCGCCTCCATTTGGGTAATAGTTGCGCCTCCCTTCCTGCCACACTGTGAAGAACAAGCCACAGATCTGATGGCGGTAAGATGAGGAGCTGCTCCAATCACAGCAAACTCCCAGATCTGCGGGGTGGGCCAGGCACGATGGGAACACAGTCCTTGCCCTGCCCTCAGAAGTTTATGATATATTAGCAGTTATAAAAACGCAGCAACATAATTCAGGGACACAGCAAAAGTCAGTGTCACAAGAGGTATTAACATGAGACTGGGCACAGACAGGCTCAGTGAGGGTCTTCTTGGACAAGCTAAAATGCTTATCATTCACTGTGTGTGCAGGGCAGGGCAGGGCAGGGCAGGCAGCACCGAACCACTCTCAGCGGCGACAGCAGCTGTGTGGCAAAGTTCTGAGACAAAGAACCTGGTAGAGGAGGCAGGGGGGTTAGCGGGTAGTCTGGGGGATGGTGCGGAGGAAAGGATGCAGGAGGGTTTGGGGAAGGTTGCCCCATGAAGACATGAGTGAGGTGTGCACACACCACCCAGGGGGAATCCTACGACCTGGCATGGGGAAATAAAGCCACACCTCTGAGAATCAGACCAGCGAGCCCCCCTCGGCCCCTCCTGTCCCTGTGACAGGCCCTTATACATTCACACACCTCCTCCCCATAAGAATCAGCAAATGAGGTAAACTTTGATCCTAAACTCTGGCTGATACACTCATGTTCTAAAGGTAAAGATGACAACTCAGGGAAATGTGTCAAAATTAACATGGAACATCACAAAATTAATTTGGAAGAGGAGAAAACGGAAGAAGAAAATCGAAGACCAGAATTGAATTGCAACTTATCACCAAACCATGCGCCATCCAAAGCCACTACGCTCTTCAAATGCAACGCACTTGGGCCCAACACACGGGCTCCTTCCCATTTCTGACATTTCACACACTCAGTCATGTAAACAAAGCGGCCACTTACTATCCAGGAGGCTCTGCAGAAATTTCCGGAGTGGGGCTGACTGCTGAGCTCTGTAAATGTCAAAAAAAAAAAAGAGAGAGAGAGAGAGAATGTGATTTATTTTGACTCAGATGTTTCAAGCCAAGGGGAAAGAGAGAAGCCCCTTCCCTTTGCTAACTTAGACAGGGACCCCTGGGAGAAGGGGACCCCTGAGAGAAGGGGCTCGGTGCTGGTGAGGGGTGCTGTCTTTTCCTTGGGAGGAAGCTTTCTGGGCAAGGGGTGTTCTCGTTGTCTCTGGTCTTTTGCCCCCAGCGGCTGCAGCCAAGGTTCTCTGAGTGGGTTGGGAGATGGCCTCCAGGATCGCTTGTACTTTCAGCCACAGGCCCAGCGTGTGGAGGTGCCCAGCGGGCGGAGGGGCCCACCGTTGGGCTGGCACGCATCAGTGGCATGGACAGCACACGCTACACCAGTGCACCCCAACCTTCAGACACCCTTGCCAACCCACCAGACTCCTTCATGCACCCCAGATGCCACATCCAGAGAGAGCCACCCCAAACTTCAGGTACAGAATACCCTGGGTTTGGACCACTTGTTTGCCCCTGCAGGTGTAGAAGTGTGAAAAGGGGGAGAAATGCAGTTTTACAAAAGCTATTAATGACCATCTCAGCCTCAGTGGGGAACATTTCATAAGATTACATGCCACTATGCAAAAGGAAGAAAACAACTGAGAACTACATGCAGAGAAAAAGCAACATAATTGTGTAGCTTAGGGATTCTGTTGTCTCACAGAGAAAAATGCAAAGCGTTCGACATACGTGCATTTAAAAATATGGTGGTTGGATAAATCAGTGAAAAAGTTAACTTTTAAAGATATTCCTATCTCTGATAATGAGCATTACGAGGAAGACAAAGTATCCAGAGGAGAGAAATTTGAAGCAAGGAGAGAAAGAGAAACACCAAGAACAAGAAAAGAGAGAAAGGGAAGGGGGAGGTGGCAGGAGAGAGGTGGCCTTCCTGGGGGCTCAGCCACCGGCCCCCCTCCTGCTGGGTCCTGTCCTTTCCCAGGGCACCTCTGCCTCAGGAGCACAGCTCCCTCTGCTCCCCATTACTCCTCAGAGGAGGCGCCCCTCCCACTTCCACATTCATCCATCCAGCCCGTCGCCTGCCTGGGGTCTCCTGCCTACCCTCTCTTCCTGAATCTGACCTTTGACACCTGCCCCACTCTGGGTGGATGATGCCCAGGGCTCCGCGTTGACAAACTTTTGCACGCCCCTGCCTGCCTTCCACCACCAGGTGTCGATCAGTGCTGTACTCCTGGGGTTCCCCTAGTTCCTCACCACATACTCCAGCTCCCATCCGCACTCACCCGGCAACCTCCAAAGTTTTCTGAAACCTCTCGGTTATCGAACGCATTGACCTTTCCTCAGAGTCTACTTTTGGGGCCTCTCTGGCGGCCGGGTCGTTTTCCCCCTCTCTTCTCACCCCACCACTAATTTCCCCCCACATCTCAGAACTGTTCTCTGCCTGACCCTCCCCGTGTCCTCCGCTCCTTCATCAGCACCCCTCAGTAGTTGCTGGTCTTTCATCCATTCGCTCAACCTTTCCCCTGGGTCCAGCGTCTTCATTCCCCGCAGGATGCCAGCCACCACTTCTCCTCTGGAGACTCTGATGGGCTTTGTAAGCCCCTGCCTCTCCCACGAGACCCAGTCCTACGTGTCCAACTGTCTACCAGATGTTCCCTATGTGATACACAGCCAACTCCTCAAAAATAAGTGACCTAAAACCAAATCCTTCATCTCACGTCTGCACTGACTTTTCTCCCCGTCCTTCTTCTGTGACATGCAGTGCGTCCCCATTGTTCCAGCTGCCTGGAGTTGCTTTTTCCTCCACCCCATTCGTTGTTTTTCACACCAATCAATTCGCCTGTTCCCTGCTATTTCCTCTGCTCTCACACCCCCCTCGTGCTGTGCTGCGGAGGGTGGGCTCTCACCCACTACCCGCCTCCTGTCCTCTCAGCAGCCCCCACCTGGATGGCCTCCCTCCGATTCAGCATTTCTAAGTGCTGACACTACTCTTCCTGAAATACATCTGAATTAAATCACTGGTCTCTGGGCAACATCGATCATTTCCTTAACTGTCTTTTCTGAGTCTCTGTAATCCAGGGTTGACCCTGTCTCCCAAACCTGCGCCCCCACTGTTCCATTACAGCTGAATTCTACTCCCTTCCTTGCACGCATCCTCAACATGTTCACGTCTGTGCTCCTCACCAAACCTCCAGTGGGCACCGCTACTCTCACCTGCACCTGTGTTCCACCCTCTGGGATCTCAGCTAGCGCTCTTCCAGTCTGCTCTGGCTTCCCATAAGACTTCCCTCCCTCCCTTCTGGCACTCAGAGCCCCTCCCACGCACTCAGCTCTTAGCAGGCAGGTACTGCTGAGTGCTGCTGGCACTCTTGTTTAGGACTGTGACTCAGCTGTCATGCTCCTGGAGGCAAAGCCCATTTTTCTGGTGCTGAATTAGAACTTCCGTTAGTGTATCTCATATGTATTAGGGACTAAGGGGCAGCAGGTAACTGAACAAATGGGAAGATGATTCATTTATGCATCGAACTCTTTGTGCCCCTCTTGCCCGGGGGAAGGAGGCCACGAACTGGAAGCCATCTCTGCGACCCTCAGGGAATCACAGTGAGGTCGCTTCTCTAGTGGCCATCCATCCTCATGGGTGTTACAGAACCACTCATTATCTGGACTGCTTTCAGTCCCGTCCTACCCCAACTCACTTTAGGACACACCTGCAACCAAAGCTGTCAACTCAAGAACTAACTCAGACCTTCAACCTCACACTGGCTCCACCCTGCCCGGGCACAGCCCCCTGCCCCTGACTGAGACATCTGTGTCTCAGCTGCTTGCACTGTGGCTCAAATGTGCCTCCTCACGGTTCTGAAGGGAGCCGGGCCTAACGCTCGCCCCTGGTGTCCTCATTCTTCACTGACTCTGGCTTCTGAAGCCCAACTCCCCCAACCTGTTAGTGGTTCCCTGGCCTCTATTCCAGGCTCCCACATTCCCAGTGCTGCTGTAACCCCTGCTTTCCTTATCCTGGCCCTGAGTTACATCTGGCATTCACATGACTTTTGGTACCCAAGTGACTCCCGCTGGTGGTCTGACCCTCCTCCCTTGTCTTAGTTCTGAAGTTGACCAGGATCCACTCACAATCCCCACTTTTCCTGTTGCAGTCTGGGGGTCTCCCTGGACTCTTTAGCAGTGTCTGCATTCCTTTGTATTTTCTGTAAAGACCCCCTTTTCCTTGTAAGGGCCTCTCTTGTTTTTCCAGGGAGCCCTAGGAGCAGTTCTGCAAGCACTGGGCTGTTTTTCTTCCCCCTGGGAACCCGTTTACCTTGGACTTGCTCTCTTTCTGACCTAGCCCTTAATAAACCACATTTTGACATAGCGCCATTTAAAAACATCAGTGCCGGTCAAGTTTCAAATGCTTGTTTGTGGCCGGGCGGTCTGGCCTCCGGGGTGCATGTTTTCATTGAGAACTTTCTGACCTTTTACATCACAAATACAATGCTCTGACAATGTTGAGCACATAAGAGGCACTCAGCGCACACTGCCACACTTTTACAACGACCTCTGGGGCTGCCACAATGACGACGGCCAGACGGTGGCTCCCTGAAAATTCAGAGAAGGCGTTCCCAGGCGAAAGAAGGGAAGTTAGAGGGTCGCCCCTGAAAGCAGAGGAAGACGGGGGAGCCGTTTCAATCACCAGCCACCCAGGAATATGTAAAAAAAAAACAAACAAAAAACCTTTAAGGAAGATGCCAAGCTCAAAAGAAATGGAAGCAAAAATGAAGGAGGGGAAAGAAAGGAATGCAAAGCGGGGGTCAGGAGGCCATGCAGCTTTAAGGAAACCAGCGTGAACTCCTCACCTTCCCTACAGAGAACACTGCGGAGCTGAGGACACAGAACAGAGCTGGGAAAGGGGCTGGTGGTGGCACGAGAAAAACTCAGAAATACCTGTGACAGCTCTGCACTGGGTGTTTTAGTAAGCGTCTCCACTTTTTCTAAATCTGCCTCTAAGTCTGTTTGGCAGAGGTCGAGATCTTTTTCTAGGTTAGTCTGGTTCAAGAAAGAAAAGATGGGAAAGAATGTTTTAGTTTGGAGGAAAGGCAGAGAGAATGGCAGGTTAAGTTTGAAAAATGCACTCTTTAGCGTTAGTGTAATAAGGCAGAGAGGGTATGGTCAGAACGCAAGAGCTCACTGTAAATTACGCAAAGCCATGAGGACAGAGAAGGCAGCATTAGGCACAGAAAATCTACACCCTGAAGTGACCTGGCCTTCAAAACTCTATCCTACTTCCTAAAGAGAACTATAAATTCAACCAAAACCTACCTTCCAGGAAGTACCTATTTTCTCTCTTTTCAGAATAGGGTGACTGCGACAAATACTACATGTCAGAAGAATACGTCATTGTTCAGAAAAAAAAAAAAAAAAAAAGAAGCAAACCTCTAACCATTAGTACAAGTCTTAGAGATTGTTAAATAATCACCAAGCCAAAAAAAAACGTTATCGATTTAAAATAAAAGTGATTTAAGAAAGTAAAAGAAAACCCCAGACACACTCCCTCTACCAGGCTAGAGAACACACACACGGCCCACGGAGGCGCGGCATTACCTTTCTATCCTCTCTAGGAAGGATAGAGCAGTCTCCAGGAGTATAATCCCATATCTTTTTGGGAGGCTGATGGGAAGCAGAGGAGGAAATGAAGAAATGAGCATAAAGACATAAAGACAAACACGGAGACTGGCTCAAACCAAGAGGGGCACACGGGGGCGGGGGGCGGGCGCTGCCAACACGGAGAGGGGGACCCAGAGCGACGGGGTGGGCCCTGGCGGGGACGCTCGTTTCTACAACTGTCTCCAGAGTAAATCTTTGTTGGAGTCCAAATATTGAAAACTTAAACGAAGACACAAAGAAAAATAAATAAATAAAAACGGTAACACCAATTTACACTGAAACAGAAACTTTAAAATTCCTTATTGTTCCTTCTGAACTGGATTGACACCGAGATCCCCCATTTTTGAAATCTTCTCCACCGCCAACTCCATGCTTTGTTAGTAAGTGTGCGAATCTGGAGATCTGGCCGAGGGCCGGTGAACTGACCTGCACGCGCTGTCCGTGCTTTGTGGCAACGATACCCACACACACACACACAACAACGGGTGTTGAATTTTTGTGCTGTGTATCTAGATGATTTTTTAAATCTTTCACTGTTTACTAGACTTTGTTAACATGTTAATGGCAGAGCCATGCCTTCTATATGCCTCAGAGAACAGAGTTTATACGATGAATTTAAAGAGCGAACTGTAAGATTATCTTTGCTTTCTCCTTTAACTCTTCAAGGTAGAATTGGGTGCATTCCCACAACAGAAAGCTGCCCGAATTGCTGTAAGTTTCGTGAGGGAGGGGTTCAAAGAGTAGGACACTTGGAAGTTACAAGCCAGTTCTAACTCTCCTCTTCCCCTCCATCTTTCACTGCCTATTTAGACTTGAAATTTCTTAGACAGTGACCTCAGAGGCGATAGGATCATTAACAGCTCCTGGAATTTTGTGAAAATTTCATTATAACCAACTACAGAAGTGTTCTAATTGGTTTACATTGTGACATTTTGCCCTGAGCTTGCATATAAAAATCATATCAATTTCTGTACAAGTTAGAGGGGGAAAAAAGGGGAAAAAAAGGGCTAACACTCAGGCTGTTTGTAATAAATTTGCAAATGAAAAGCAATCTGATTTCAAGAAGCATTCACCGCTGACAGCACCAGGCCAGTGATGTGACTTCTGTGTCTGTAAAGTGCTATTAACAATCATCACTCTTCTTTACGAACTTTGTACACGTCACAGATGGTTCATATGGGGAAGCAGACATTCTAAGGCCGCTGATGGCATCCCTACTCATTTCTTTACTGGAGAAAAGAGAGACAGTGCTTACAAATTAAATTGGTTTTAAATAACCTTCCCCAAAATGGTCACTGGCATCTTGAATGATTTGATACTCTACAACAACCTATTAGAGCTAAAAGGTATTACAGTCAGGATCTTGCTGAAATTTCAGCATGTTCAGGTGGCGTTCAGTGAAAGGGCTAAGGAAGCATGGAGTCTGGAGTGAATGTCTAGTGTCTAAGTTCTGGCAGGCTTTCCTCTCTCAGGGGAACGGGGTCCTGCATTGGTAGGGAATAAAAAGTAGAAAAGATGATCCACAGGCTTTGGTAGGAGTTTTGATTTCACTCTGCTTCTGAATGACTGAAAACATTCTAAAACAACTTTCATAGTTTATGCCACTTTTTATTTATGTCTCTTACTCTTTTATGGCCCGCAGTGCCTGGGGCAGGAGAGAAGTTGAAAGAAGAAAAATTTTCTCCCTACCTCACTTTCTCACCAAATGCCGGGAGTAATGTCCAGTCCTTCCACTTGGTTCCACTAGGTCACAAGCCCACCCCTCGAAGGCCTTAGACTGTAGGGAACCATTCACTGCAACACTACACTGTCCCTCAGGATAGACATTAAGCTATTTTGGTAAGTCTTCAAAAGCATTATCTTTTATTACTTGAAAAGACCGACAGAGAGGAGGGTGAGAGGTGGAGGAGGCCTAGATATGGTGGCAGAAGAGGGTCTGACTTTGAGTGGTGGGAACACAGTGCAATGCACCAATCTAGTACCACAGAAATGTGTGTCTGAAACTCATTTGACCCTATAGTAACTAATGTCATCTCAGTAAATTTAATAAAAATGTCAAAGACTATAAAAGACCTACACAAAAAAGTAGCAGTCCCATTTAAGAAGGACTCTAAGGTTTATGCCAGCAATATTCATGCCTTTAAAATAAGGGACATTTTTGGAAAAGCAGCTCTTTAAATCATTAAGAGGCAGTTAGAACAATAGGGTAGGGATACAAATCCCGACGAGGCCCCAGTGTCCAGATGGACTGTGTTCCCAACATGTGTGTGGACTGGCTGTGTGGTGATCAGACGGGTTTCCAGTAGGAACAGTATTAATTTGCTAAGCTCTTCACTGAACCTGTTTAATGTATGTTAATGTTTAATGTATGAAATACTGTCTATTGCTGACAAAAATAGATTTGCAATGCCAGATTTAGTAAAACAAACCAATCACAATTGATTAGAAAAAAACTGTGTCATAATGTTTCCTGAAAGCTAATATTTAAGATAGAACTGATTTAGTTACTTGGCCAACAAGGACACAGCTAGAAACTGTGGATTCCGGATGGGACTTGAAAAATCAGTGGCACAAACTCTTGCTTATACATAATTTAAAGCTAATAGCTTTTGTTCTCCTCATGGAAATTTAGAATTATTATATATACCAATCATGGTTTTTTGAGGGGAAGCGGGGAGGAACTATATATCAAAAGATTTTTCTGAGATATTTGAACAGGTTTTAAGAAAAAGAAGAAAAGGAGAAGGGTTAGAATACTATTAAATATTTGCATGTGGAAAAGACTGCCTGAGGTAGACCCCATGGATGTCTGAATGGCAGACAGCAGAGAAAAAAGGGAGAGAACGGAGGAGTGAGGTGTGCATCAAACTTTGGGAAGGGGGACTTGATGCACTTTGGGTTGGATACGTCCCTCTCCACTGGTCACTAGGTGGCGCTGTTCACCCAGGACAGCGTAGCGGCTATTAGGACACAGTGTCTAAGGAGAGGACCAGGTGGGAGGAACGTCTGCTGGACGTCTCTGCAAGTCAGGTGCTCCTAACTCGGGATGCGTGAACTTTGAAACAAAGCTTAGCATTGTTACATCAATTTAGCAGTTTCAGAGACCAGCTTAATTTGTTTTCGTCTTCATCTTAATAAAAATGCACACCATGGAATTTAACATTTTACTAAACTGTAAAGTTAATTCCTGTCTGCAGATAAAACTTGCACACCAAACCACAGTGATTCAAATACTGGATTCAATGCTTAAAGTCTCGAACATCTAATAAAATGTTTTATTTTTATTCATTTAATCCTGCTACCTATAAATTCTTTTTGCAGTTGAAATAATGAAGATGTAAAGTAACTGGAATTTTAAAGTCAGTTTCCAGTCATTTCCAGTGCAAAAACGAGCTCAATTCTCCTTTCTGTTTGATATTAAGAAAATCCTTTAAGTGCCAAAAATCAATTTGGACCAAAGCCAACTCAGACACACCAGGAGGAAGCTGCAGAATATTATTAGGTTGAACACTAAATTCGCTGGAATTCCTAACTCTCATTTCAAAATTCCGGAACTATTATCCTAACTCGCAGAGTTCACTCCCTAAAAGTTGCCTGAAATGGGGTTATATTCGTGGGTCAGATCTGCATGGACAGACCTTTGTGGCTGGCTTTGGCACTTCCCTTGCACCTGTGCCTTTAAAAGTTCGATCTAACGCATGGCAGGGCTGGTCTGCTCAGTGTGTAATGCATTTGCTTGCTTGTCTTCAGGATACCACCAAGACTCTGGTCAAGGAACTAAACCAACAGCCAATATAATGCCATCCACAGGCAAATGATATTTGTTGCTAGTGGTGGGAGGTCCTAAGACGAGCAAGAATTTAGTCGTGTTTCTCTGGGATCTCTAGCAAGAAATACTTGCAGGTACAGTCCTTTCTTGGTGAAATTAAGCAATGGAAAGCTTACAGGTTGTGGTGAGGGTAGACAATCCCACCAGGGACAACCAACACAGTGCTCTACACTCCCTGAATTCCTTGCAAATAGATCTGATTCTTTAGCAGCGACAATGCATCAACAGCATTATTTTCAAAAAATGTCTATAACCACTGAGGCTATTAAACTTACCGGTTTCCCAAACTCCAATTCCGAAAAGAATTTATACCAAGGTTCATTCTTTAAATCTATCTCTTCTGGGCTTATATCCCGACTCTATAGGGGTTGGTGATAGGGAAATGAAAGAGAGAGAAGGATAACATTATGCAAAGATTACATAGGAACAGGCCAGTAGAGATGCAGTGGATTCCCGCTATACACAGCAACTGCATTCAACAGCAGCAATCATCCACTTTTACTGACATTGGCAAAATCATGGAGCTAAAACAGGCAGGAAAGGATGTGTTTATAGAGATGGGGACATTGGGCTAGGGAGCAGGGAGCGAATCCCTCTCAGTCCTAAGGCAGAAGACAGATGGACTGTTGATGGAGAACTCCGCACCACGCTGCTGCCCTGCACGACAAATACGAATATGGCTCTGACAGTAGTCCCATTCTGTGGGGGGAAAGAAAGCCCTTATTTCCCCCTCATAAAGAACTATTAGTTACAAGCAGATAACCTGGTAAGCACATCAAACATTTAGCCATTTATGCCAGGTGAGTAGAGCAAACAATTTTTACAGCCTAGTACAGATTTAGTGCTTATTTGCAAGGCTGCCTTCAGGTTTTCAAAATAAATGCAAATACTGACACTTTTATAAAAGCCAATTTGTTAATACTGCATCTTTAATGGCACATGAGTAGGTGAGAAACCATGTCCCATACACAGTAAAGTGAAAGATGATATAAGTAAAAACAGAGGACACAAGTGAAAAAACATTTTAAACAAGCACCTGTGGGGGATGAATACAGACAGGATATACTTTATGTTCTAACAAATAAATGTTAAAGGACTGGGAGAAACTAAAGGGAGGGAGAAGCTGAGCAAGACAGATAACAGAACAACAGAGGTGGGGACTTCTGGGTTATGTTACAAAAATAGGTTAGATTTCTCACTTATAGGACTCTATGAGGTAGTTCACACAGACTGATCATTGATTCCATGGGATTTCATATTTAATCAAATATTTATAAAGCTCCAGTACCTTTCTCTGTGGAATAACATGTGCTTCTGGAAATAATTAGTTAAAAATGAATGCCTGGAAAGTAATCACATTTCCCCTTCAAAAACAGGAGACATGTTCAACGCAGACAAAACTGTTAGAGGTCCATGGCTGAATTAAACTCATACGTGTTTCAAAAAACCTTGATAGTCACTGGAGAGATGGCGATGTTCTGGAAATAATGTAAAATGTACATGTTCCACTGAGATTAAAGGCAATGCATAAGAAGCTTCACTCCCTTGGGACTCCAACCCCTGCAGAAGGGGCTGCTCGTCCCGTGGCCACGCCCTCACTGTGACCACGCCCTCACCGTGACCACTTCCCAAGCAGCTCCTTCCGGTCCGTTTTTTCTTCATGTGTCCTTAATGGGCCTTTTGCAGCTGGTAGAAATGGCTGTAAACTTTTTCAGTGACCTTCACCAATTGCTTCTTCTAAATCCTTATAAGAATCTTTACCATTATTTCTATTTTTGTTTTAAATTGAGGAAAATATGGCAGAGAACCTTCTTGAACTGAAATTCACTGAATATAAGTTAGTTGAACTCAGAAGGATCAATGTCCAGATTAAAAGCTCCCCCAATTGTCTTTAGGGACTTGGGGCTTAAACCTTGAGGCAGAAGTCATGACCCTTGTGTAATTATGTAAAATAGTGGATTTTGCATTTATTCAGTGAAATGAGGCCCAACACCTTCAAGGATACAACTAGTTGAGGAAAAGCTGGGACATTGGGACATCTTGGATCCTAATATGATGGGATTTCATGAAACCTGTTTCATGTTTCTTATTTTTAAAGACTATTTATAAGCTGATTTCTGTGAATAGTTTAGGCTTTTTAAGAGAAATCATTAAAATGTACCAACTCCTTCAGGAAACTGCCTGAATGCTTCGGTACGCAGACCTGAAAGGATGAACCCACTTTATCACCAAAGGTTGTCTGCAGAGCATTTCACTGCTGAGGTTAATACTGTGCGGGGAACTGAATCGGCAGGGATGTCGAGCAACTTGGGCCCAGAGCAGCTGGCCTGAGGCCTTCGAGCTCCCCGGAGGGAACGTTAAAGAGGTAACACCACACAGTGCTAAAATCTGTACTTGATTCTGCCATTTACATCTCAGCTGTTGCTCCAGCTGTGGATTGGACTGACAGCAAAGCCCTTCCGGATGCACTCCAGGATCTGGGGACTGGCAGGCAGGGCAGGTTCCACAGCACCGGGCTAAGTTCTCTGCTGCCGGGGGCTCTTCCTTTCCCAGCTTGGCACAATCCTTCCGAAGGGGAGGGGCCGTGCCAGGACAATGCCTGATGCTCCTCAAGGACAGTTTTACTTCAGTGGGAGCCGGAGACTAGCTTCAGATTTTAATTAAATAATAATTTAGCGTTCACTGGCACCTCACTTTAGCACACCCGTGGTTCTTTAACCCGCACTGTTGCACTTGATCCTCTTACTTACAACCTCAGGGAGGTCAGTGGGCCAGATACTACTTCTGGTTCCCAGATGAAAACACTGAGGATCAGAAAGGTTGAAGGACTTGCCCCAAGACAGAGGGCAGACTCAAAATCTGAACTCAGGTCCTCCGCGTCCTGGTCCAGTGCTCTTCACACCACGTTCCGCTTCCCGTGCTGCTGTGACAAGGGTGTAGGGCCACTGGGTTTGCAGGTGATACCAGCTAAAACAGGGCCAAGGGACAGACTTGAAACGCCAGGAAGGAACTCAAAGTAACCGTGAACTGGGAAGAAACCAGGCTGGATAAGTCCCCTTACTTTACTCTTCAAATACACATTGTGTGATTACTACCTCAGTGTCTGCCCTTCCCACTGCCGCCCCATGGGAGCAGGGACCCCTCCATTTAACCCAGGGCCTGGCATGTAAAAGTTAATCTATCTACATTTGTTGAATTGAGCTGACATTCTGTAAGGGAACTTAGAGGAGAGTAAAAGGAACAAAGCCTGAAAAAGGCTATTTCTGACAATGATCTCCAATTCCAAGACCAGAGAGAAGAAAATGGATTCGCGCTACGGTAAGGCAGGCCAAGTTGTTATAAAGAACTTTGTATGATTTTGCCAAGGAGCTGAATAGGTCACCCAGGCCGTGAGTCTCCTGTTGGGGTGTTTGAAGATAGCAAGGTGTTTTCTCTCTTTGGGATGGTTGGCGTTCGCACTAGATGAGCTCTGGGGCAGGCCTTACTGTTCAACCCTTCTGCCCACAGGTGTGCCAATGAGGTCGCAATTTACACTGCCAAGCTTACACAGACATGAGTACCTCAAACTGGAAATAAAGGCATTATTTTCCCCCCAAATAATTGCATATTACTGAAAGTAAATTTAGATTCTACATCTGTCGCTAGTTAGTGTACTTATCCATAGTTAACTCATGTGTATGTATGTGTGTGTGTGTGTCCTCATGGTCTGGCAAACCAGACACTGGATGTCAAAGGTAAGACTCAGACCCTGAAACTCACATTCCAACTTTTCTGTTCAAAGTTAACAGGAAAAAATCAAACACAAAGGACTAATCCAACTATTATGAAGACTAGTTGGAAAAGACGGAGATGTGACTGAAAGATCTCTCTAAAATGAAAAACGTCTCTTTTGAAGAAGAGGGCTAAGTAGCGTGGAGGCACTTTGATGCAATGTGCCCTGTCCCGTGCGTTTGCCCGATGGTGCTTTGCCACCAGGTGTCTGGTCACGACAGCTCTCCAAAGACAGCTCCTATCGGGCACTACGTGTTACTCCTCTGGGTTTGTAAAAACAATATAAATGATCCCAAGGAATGATATAGAAGATATTTGAGATCAAGGGGAAAAATAAAACTATGTGGGGTTTTTTTTGCCCTAGTTCTGAATAGTGGTCAAATTAATATGAATCAAGGAAAGGAGAGGAAAATAAAGAAGAAATTAAGAAGTCAGGGATACACCCAAAGCATGACTTTCCAGGAACATCTATGTGGAAGGTTATGTTTTGTGTTTATTGTTTTCTAACAAGAAGAGCACCTCCAGTGAAGGGTGGAGTCAGGCAAAATTCTCCACTCCTCTCTGAACGTTTTGCTTAAAATAACTGTGGTGCACAGAAAATGCTGAAGAATGACAACTCTAAAGCATTTCTGCAAACTGCCATATCCTAATTAAAATGACTCATCCCTTTGTGCTTTTAAAGATGTCACATTTTTATTTTAGTAAAAGTCAAATCAATTACTCTTTAAAATCATGGAGAGCAGGAGAGGCAGAGGGAAAATAATTTGCGCCCGTATTTCAGAGGCTTACTTATTCTGCACTCAGGGTGGTAACAGCATTTTAATAAAATCCAGTCCTCAGTAAGATCACTCCATCCTGCTGGTGCAGCCGGAGGGCTGCAAGGTTATGGAGCTTCGGAGAATCCCTTGCACTGTGATCAGAATCCTGAATCAGCTTTTCTCATATGAAGGGCAAATAAAAGGAAGTGTGATTGGCAGGCAGGAAACTAACGAGCTTATAAAAATTCTCCCCCATGTACAGAAGAGGCTGCTTGTCCAGGGTGGCCTGCTCTGCCCTGCAGGCCATTCCCCCAACTTGTAATTGCCTGGAGATGTGAACTTGTGCAGGGAACCACAGGCCAGATCAAACATGAAATTCTCTCTCAACACTGATTGCACTTGTCAGGAAAAAAAAGACTTACAACATGTTTTTAAACAGCCAGGCACTTCCCCCCCTAAATCATAACATATTAATTACTTAGCTTTTAATGATGTACTAGTAGTAACTTCTACTAAATGTATGCATGTTCAAATAAGAGTCACTTTAAAAAACCCAAATTTAGTCCAGTTAGTAATAAGCCTGCTAAATTAATGGTTAGACGTTTAAAAAAAGACAGTGGCAAAATCAACCTTTACGTTAGTAGAAAATTTGGAATTATTAAAGCCATGCACACAAAGCGCCGGAAAGCCACAGCAAGAACGTTCTTTCATGGAGGACTTATTTTATGAACACCTGCAAAAGTGGAAAGGGTAAAAATACTTCATTTATTCATTGTCTTCTAAACAAAGCAAGTCTATCTCGAGGGAGAAAGAATGCAATCCAAGTGCAAGATGCATCCGGATTAAAGAACAGGGGCAGGGGAGACAAGAGAACTTCAATATGCACATTACCATCTTTTCGTTGGTCAGAACGGAGGACTTGCCCGGCTGATACTCGTAAATGCTTTTGGGCTCTGCACGGTATTTTCTTGTGTCCACTTTCTTATCTGGGGGCTCCCAGTCGTTTCTGTAGAGAGAAAATCCTATTAGAGCTATTTTCATGAAAACTGGCATCCCACGTGTTCTGACTTTGGCTGACTGAAGTCTAACCAAGGAATTTTTATATCCGAAGCATGAAATCGGACTCGGTGCAAAGCATTTAGTTGTGCTGGTTCCCTTCTCAGTACAACAGTCGAATCTCTGTGTTTGCTTCACAAAAGGTTTGAGGTGTCCTGACCTCAAAACCAGGTCCTAGAAAGCAGAGAGAAGGGAAGGAAGCAGCAGCAGCAGCAGCAGCAGCAGCAAAGCTTTCTCTAAAAGAATTCTTTACCTTGCTCTGCTCTCCTGAGCCTATCATTCCCCACACGTGCCTGTACCTCCCACTCCTACCAGTGCGGGGAGAGAGAGTGTATGTGGCAGAGCCAGTGGGTGGTGGTTGCAATCCCTGCGACAGTACTTGCTACCTGGTGACCCAGGCTGAGTGCTTTACCTCTTGCTACCTTAGTTTCCTCATCTGAAAAAGGACTCCATTTGCAAGGATTAAACAAGACAGTGCATGTAAATTACCAGGTCCACAGAAACCACTCAATAAATGTTATTTGCTCTTATAGTCCTGTTCTTCCCTCTTCCGTGCTCCACTCCCTATAATCACCAAAATCACAGCTTTCGGCACAGATTCTTAACCTCATCCAGTGATGGGTTATGAGGATACATGAATCCTTGGAAACTGCAAAATTTTTATGCATGTACATTATTGCATTTGCACTGTGATTATATTTAGTTGTCCCTGCAAGGCTATAAACCTCTGAAAGGCAAGGACAATGATTTATATGTGCTTTTATCCCCACACAGCTTCTGGTTCCATCAGCACACAGAATGCACCCAGCTGGACGGATGCACTTGAAAAGGATCTATAAGTATACCCAGCCTTCCTTTCAAATTAATTAGCCAGCTCCTCAGGCAGATGCTATTTACACATGTGTGAGACTTTCAAAACAGCTATTCATTTGTCTGTGAAGATGGAAGAGGCATGAAGGTGTGAAACTGAGTAAGTCTTTTAGGGAAAAGGAATTCAATTTGGGTAGAGCCTTTGTGTGCGTGTTGAGAAGTGGCGGAGGGGGCATGGGACACCAGGCCAGATGGAGTGAGGCGGCTGCTCCAGAGGGCCTGAGAGCCCAGTGAAGGGACATCGGGTCATTCCAGGCAGGTGTCAGAGATGACCATCATCATCGTTACAACCGCTCCAAGTCTCATATCTGAATAAGGTGTGTCACAGAAATAAATTGATATTAAAAATCGTGGCTTCATAATAAAATTATAGTCTCTGCTATGGGCTCCATTAGTAAACGCAAAGAGTATAAAAACACATGACATACCCTACAGCTAAAATTTCTCTTGTGTAAAGGTAAACAAGTGATCATAGTTACAGTCAACGTTAATGAAGCCCATATTATGAGCCAGGCACTACAGAAAATGTTACATCATTATCTTGTTTTGTCCTTGCAACATCCCTAACAAATGTAAACTGCATTCCCACTTTACAGATAAGAACACTGAAACTCAGAAAGAATAAGTCACTGACTGCTAATACATAACAGAGTAGAGGTTCAAAGTCAGGTCTGCTTGACTCCGGGCTCCAAGGCCACCCTCCCAGCAAACAGACAGACAGGACGTGGCTGGTAGACTGTGTGTGAGTGCCTGAAGTCACAGAGCTGACTGCGGAGCGGGGGCACTCACCTTTCTGGGCTTGACTTGAGTGAGGAAGAGCGGGCTGGGAGGGGAAGTGTGGCTGACCTCTTAACTACCTTCTCACCATCGATGTAGTTCATCTCACTTTTCGAGCGAGGCACAGAAAGGGGAGATTTGGCTGGAGAAGAAAAGTGGGTACAAAAGACTTAAAACTGATGAAAACTGAAAACAAGAAGATGTCTTCCCTTATCCAACACCCCCCACTGCCTCCTCCACACCCAGGATATTCTAAATCACTTACTGTCTTCAGAAAAGGAGTAGCGAGGAGAGTACAGATCTGAATCATCATCTATTGAACAAAACAAAACGCAATCAGGAGAAATCTGGCTACGGTAGAGGAATGAGTGACTTGTCCCCCACTCCCACTGTCCTGGCCACACCTGAGGGCCCACCGAGAGGGAGGAAGCAAAGCTGGAAGCTACACCAGAGTAAACCACACTCGAGAGGAGTCAGTTTGTGGAGCCCACCCACCCATACAGAACCTGCAGTCTGGAAGGTACATTCACATCGCCTGGGAGGTGACTACAGCCTAACTCCAAGAAAAGCATGGGGACAAGTAGCCAAAGGTCCTCCTCTGGAGAATTTCCACAAGCATCGCTGGAACATGGGGCCCCCGGCCTGGCTACCCTGGAATCAGGAGCCAAGACAGATCCCTGATGCTCACCCCAAGTCTCTGGTCTATCCTGTTGAGGTCCACAGAATCCCCGAGGCCTGCTACTGGGTGGGATAGGGTGGGGGAAGGTGTGCGTTCTAGCTCCCCACCTCGGCTGTGACCTGTTTTATACCTATTGTATAGGTTCCCTATACAATATCATTGATGAAACAGGTTCTGCAGCTGAGAAAACAGTTTGAGAAAACCCTCACAATCATGTTTTGATTCCACCCCAACCAGGTTTCTTGAGTGGCTCTTTCCTTAGGACACACGCAGCCATGGCAGGTGCAGTTACGTGGTTTGCGCCGCAAATGTCCTGCTCGGGGTAAGTGCCTACGCTGTGACACTGAGACAAATGAAACCCACAGGGACACTCCGGACGATCCCTCCAGAGTGTCAGGGCGAAACAGTCGGCCTTTCCCATTTTCGAACACCTTCCCAGCCCAAATTCAGAATTCATGCATGTGGAATGAAGACCCAACACCTTCCCTTAAAAATCTGTAGTGACTTTAACAAAACACATGAACTAACCTAAAAAGACAAGCCAAAGGATCCAATACATGTTAGTGACTAAGTGTTAATTAAGTCCTTGTGTCTATAGAAATCATTTTTAGTTTCATAGCAGTAAAGGTCAGAATATTTTGTGAAATGCAGACAAAGCTAACACTGCTATTATTTTTGAGTATTGATCAAAGATGGCCTCTCTATCACCCCGCCTTACTCCCTTCTTTTCTCTACATTTAATCTGCCCCAGGTCTCCCCCAGCCTGAACAAAGAAAAGTCTTCAGGTTCCAAGTTATTTTTCCCTCCCTCCCCGCCCCCTCTCTTTGCTTTAAGGGGTGGGGGTAATTGACATCAAAGCTGACCAGGGCGTAAGGTTCTTCTACCCAACACAGCCAAGACTTCCTCTGCCATAAATTGAGTATGTAAGCTTATTTAACATCTGAAAATAGGGCAGGAGAGATAAAATGGAACCCGGAAGTATATATTTTTACAGTACTATCGGAAGAATTTTGTATTGTCTGTTTTGTTTTAAACAGAACTTCTGATTATTGTACTGATAAAATGCTGCAATGTCAAAGACAATTAAAAATCAACTTTGATCACAGGAATTTGATTGGAAAAGTACTGGCCATCAAATAAAAAATTAGGTTAATTGGAAACCAATGTATGTTGTGCTTAAAATCCAGCCTAGTGCTTTAGCTGACAACCCCGCATCTGCCAGAGCCTTGGAGAGACGCAGTTCGTCGGCAGAGGGGAAGGGGGGTAGTTTCTAACCGGCGCCTGTTGTTGTGGTACAAAGCAAATGGTGAAGGAGAAGGCATTTAAATAGTCAAAAAAAATTTTTTTAAACCTGGGCTCTTTACAAAAATTTTCCTGCTACCGTTGTCTAATGTGGATTTCTAGAAGATTTGTTAAAAGAAAATGAGAAATATGTCTTATAAGATGAAAAGAAGTAGCTTCGAGTGTTAAACGATTTATGTGTTTTGAAACCCAGAAGTAGGAAAGCTAAGACAACAGAGAAAATGACTAAGTGTTCTTTTTTTGAAAAATCCTCACCCGAGGATATGTTTTTATTGATTTTAGAGAGAAAGAAAGGGGGGGGGAAAGGGAGGAGGAACATCGATAGGTTGCCTCCTATACATGCTCCAGCTGGGAATTGAACCTACGACCTACTGGTGTGCAGGATGATGCTCCAAACAACCGAGCCACCCAGCTAGGGCTGACCGAATGTTCTTGAAGTTCTTTCTTACTTGACCTAATTAGAAAAGGACACCTCACCGATCAACACTAACACAGGGCAGGGGTATCTTGGAGGGAACAAGGTTTGCATTTCTCACCCAGTGTCCACAGCATCTGAATCTGACATGTGGATTTCACATCATCGAACTGTGAAGATGGCAAATTGAACTTGTATAGATTCATCTGACACCCAGGGATACATAATTTATTCTTTGAATTTATGTTTGTCTTGCAAACCTCAGGGAAGAAAACTTTACCTGTACTTTTGAATAAAAATACTAGCAGCCCCCATTATTAAGTGCCTAATGGTAGCTGGTAATTTACTAATATCATCTCACTTAATCTTTGCCAAAACTGTAGGAATAAATATTTTACAGACAAGGAAATGAAGGTCCAGGGAGGTTAAGGAAATTTGCCCGTGGCTCATAGTAAACAAGCAAATAGGAATGGAACCAAGGTCTTCCTGACTCCTCTTCCCTACGCCACCTCGAAGCCCCACGACAGCGATGGGTGCTTCATTCTATGGGTCGTCTGACCCTAGCTGCCCAATTCTAGTGGCTGTTCAATGATAATTTATGCTGTGCAAGAGGCAAGGGCTGGGGAGTGCTGTTCTTAAACTCCAGTCATGCACTGCAGTGTTGGCCCGGCTGCCTACAACTCTTGAGGCCTTTGTTCTGCTTTTCTGCCACCCCCTCCTTGGTGATGCTTAAGCAAGTTTTCTGTTACCCCATCACACTTCTAGTTTTCCTCCTGCTGGTCTCCAGGGACAATGGGTAAAATCGAGTCACTCTTGCTACATCTTCCATGTGCTGCTTGCTCCTTGCTCTTCACTCCTGGCAGGCTAGGTCTGTGCTGGGGTAGATGGGTATGAAGGTGGAAATACCAGTGAATGGGAAAACTGGGGGTAAGAATACCCGCCTGAATTTCTACACACTAGAGTTAGCCAAATGGAGTGTGTGTGTGTGTGTGTGTGTGTGTGTAAGACAGAGAAGATTTAACCATAGTGAAGACACACTCAATAAAACACTTCTCAAGCTGTCCACGAACACAGACATTGCCAGTGTCTGAAATCCTGCCTTTACTCTTTTCCCAGGACTTTTTAAAAACAGTGCCAGAGTGGGCTCTGCTGAGCCGGGATCTTGTGATTCTCGCTCATGGTGGAGCCAATGCTGACTGTGCCCCTCCAAGCAGCAAATGTCAAATGTTGGCAGCAACACTCAGAACTTCCTGTGCCAGTGCCTTCCAGGAAGCTCTGACTCTACGCAGGACTTACTCAGGGCGAACAGCTCGCTTCAGGAGCCTGCTGGGCTCCAGTGTCCACACACCAATGACTACAGTCTGGGCTTTGGCAATGTGTCCTGGGAGGCGCGTTTGGGAACAGTTACTCTCTCAAAACTGCCAGGAGGCACACAATTGCCTTTTCAACCACAGTGACTTGAAAAATTAAGTTCTAATAAAAGGCTTCTTCCTTTTTTTTTTTTTCTTTCAGAATTAACGACAATCTTAAAGACACTAGAAAAGGTGCTGGTTGAAAATGATTGTTCTATAAAAATATCCAATTGTATTGTTCTATTAAAAGTATGGGATGATGGGCAAAGAGAAGTATTTGCATAATAGCTCATCTATTATCAATTAAGTTTTGACTTTATACATTTTCTAGGCCTTGAGGATTCAAATTATTTTTCAATATCAATGGCTTGTTTTTAACACAATCTTTTTCCACTGCTCAAATTAATTCCTTCTACTTTATCCCACACACTCAGGAAGAGAAAGGATAAATGGGTCAAGATAAGGATACACGCCACAAACAAAAATATTCAAAGAAAAAGGCATATGCAGAGGTGGGTGACAAAGTCTGGACAGGACAGAAGAGGAAGAATTTGCAAAAGAGGAAACAGGGCCAGGTGGTCAGGAATAGTTCAGGAAGCTTGGAGGTGAGATTCCTAAAGCTGCCTACGTTCTGGTTAAAGGCAATCAAATTTTAAGGGATGAAAACAGGATCACTAGAGGCTGTGGAGTAGCCATGGAAGACAAATTTGGAAAAGAGCAGATTTGAAGGAGAAGAGAAGAGGTGGAGCAGGAAAGGAGCAAAGGGAGTAAAAGCTGGAAAGGGACTCACTGACCTCATTGCATGTGCCACTCCTGGCCCGTGAAGGTGGGGAGGGAGTGACCACCCAGGCCTCGACTAGCTGCAGCTCTGGCAAAGACGTGCACACTTGCTAGGCAGAGACCTTCTGGGCAGCTCCAGTCAGGAGAGCAAAGGTGACCGCTGTGAGCAGCTCGGCCCCTCCTCTGGGCAGTACTAGCTGGAGTTTGGGGCAGGAGGCACAGATCCTGGCCAGGCATCTTCACAATAGAGCGATTTGCTTGGACTCAAGCAAAATAAGGCTATTCTTAGAAATCCTGTAAGGCCAGTAGGGGATTCTTTTAACTCAAATATAGATGTGCCTGGGAAAATCAGCCTCCTAAATCCTTGCCATAGTGCAACCTTATTTCATGGAGAGATAAGGAAAACATGCCATGAGACAGACCAATGGACATGATGTGTCTCCACAACCTGGGGATGTCTTGGGGATGATGTCTTAAGTTATTTCACCAGAAGGTGGCCACCATTAGCCTGACCGTGGTGCCAAAGGAATTCAAAAGTAAGGGAAAAGCTGGTCATTGGAACTTCACACCTGGCTGACATGGTAGCTCTTCATCCTGACTCGGCCAAAGGGGTCCTCACAGGCCCTGGACCACAAGGTTTTACTGCTGATTTGGAGGGATCATTTGAAAATATCTTCCGTTTTCATAAATAGAACTTTTGCACCTGTATCCCCCATTCTAATTCTATATCCAAATTCCCCACATTGCATTCTCCTCTTGGAGGGTGAAAAGGGTGGCGTTCCCCCACCCCAGTGGTCCTCGGTCCTGGGCGAGAGTCAGGGGCACTTTCCTAACTTCCTCTTCCCAGACACCATCCCAGGAGACACTGGTTCAGCCCAGGGAGACTCGAATGACTCAGAAGCAGGGCCCGCTGGAGTTGGGTATCAGAGAGCTCTTGGCACGGGGCCAGCCAAAAACACAAGAGTTCAGCAGTAGAGGAATAGGGATTGGCAGGGCAGAACAGAGTAGGTAAAGCCCATGTTTGGGGAGCTTCAGAGACTGGGGTTTGAGCTCTGGCTCTGCCATTTCCTGTGTGATCTTGCACAAATTACTTAACCTTCCTGAGCTTCACACCTTTACTGATAAAATGAGGACTTGTCCATGAGGTTGCTGGAAAAATAAGAGGACCTCACGACTGTGATGTACTCAGCATAGAGTCTGGTATTCGGTAAGGGCACACAGAGGGCAGAGGGAGGCACGGTCACTGCAGTGGCTCTCCTGTTATTATTAATAGGATTACGACTGAGCTGCTGGCGTGCTGGCCACCACGCTGCTGTTTCTGAAAGCAGAAGAGAGAAGGAGGGTAAGAGGCAGTGCCAGCATCTCTCAAGCCGTTTCTCCACAGTTTGTTACTCTCGCTCCTGCTTCAGGCGGAAACCATGGGCAGGGCGTCTGGAGACCCCCCCTTGCCCCTCCAGGTCTGGGTGCGGTGGAGGGTGGGGCTGGGGCTGGTCCCCACCTGCATCCCATCCCCACGCCCACAGGCTTTTAGACTTAGTGGCAGCTCAGGTGCGAGGAAAGGACCTTTGCTTTTGAGAGAGAATGGAGTGTAATTCCCGGACAAGTCACTTTGGGTCAGAGAGGAAGAAATGATGGAGGAAAAGAAGATCAAGCAAAGGTTTCAAAAAAGGAAAGAAAGAAAAATAGAAAGAAAGTCAAACTCATTTGCTTAGCCTTACTTGAAGGTTATTCTGGTAAATTATTTTTATTTTTGATAAGCTTCCCAATGACAAAGGTATACAGGAAAGAACTCACTCTACTCTCCCCAAGTTTCCTAGCCCCAACTCTGCCCAACTGCCTATTGCAACGAGGAGAGATTGGACATATGGCTGCCGCCCCACTGGGTGCTCGAGAAGACTCTGCAGTGACTGGGAGGGCAGCTCCTTATTGGAATGTACCGGTTTCTTTAAAAGAAAATTTTAAACCTCACTGATCAAGACATGGTAATTCTATTTGTTTTCTGAAACTCTGGCCAGAAGTTTACTTTTTCACAGTAGCTGGGGAAAGAAGGTTGCCAAGCCAGCACAAACAAGCCTTCCCGTGGTCCTTTACGACTTAGGAGAACCAGCTTTGAGACACTTAGAAATGTCTTTTTCATGCTGTATAAACAACCAGGACTGAGACAGAGGCAGTGGCTTTAAGCTAGGTTTTGGTAGGTTTATTGCAAGTAATTCTAGTTTCAAATTCTGAATTCAAACAAAACAAAAAACAAACAGCAGCAACAACAGTCTGCTCCTCCCCAGGAGATAAACTCTGAAATGATGATTCACATTTCTCAATAAAGCTGTGTTTTTTATCTCTCATTAAAAACTACTGGGGAAGCCTCAGCTGGGTGCTAATCTGCCTTTAATACCTTTCTCTGAAAGGCACAGCTCTTTCCCATGTTTGGAAGAGTGTGCAGCCCGGTCTATGCGGCTCAGTTGGTTGGAGCATCCTGTACACCAGAAGGTTGTGGGTTCTATAAAGAGAACAGAGGAAGATACGAATGGAGTTTCCGGTCAGGGCACACACCTAGGTTGCAGGCTCAATCTCTACTTGGGGCACGTACGGGAGGCAACCAGTTGATGTTTCCGTCTCTCTCAAATCAATGAACATATCCTTACGTGAGGACTGGAAAAAAAAAAAAGAAAAAAAAAAGAAGGGCCTTTCTACCGAGCCCAGGGCCACCTGTCGGGAGCACAGGCCTGGCACCGTGCCAAGGGCAGGGCCGAGGAGGACCGGCTGGAGCTCACAGGCATCAAAACCACAAGCTAGAGCATCTTAGTTAAAAAAAAAATTAACATAAAAATAACCTTTAAAGTGATCTAGCTCAAACGTTTCACTCGTAAAAAGCCCTCATCTAATCGAATACATTTGTCATCTCAGCAGAAGTGTGGGCGAGAGATGACATCTACCCGATTTTTAAAAGATCTCCAGGGAAGAAGGCTTCTTAGAAACGTGCGTTAACGTTTTATTATATTGGGTATTATAAATTTTTCATGTCCAATCTGATTTTTTTCCTTTTTATCCTTTAAGACTATTTCTTCCTTTTTGGTCTTTGGGGGCAGAGGAATAA
The DNA here is from genome assembly GCF_021234435.1 of Artibeus jamaicensis. NCBI lineage: Eukaryota > Metazoa > Chordata > Mammalia > Chiroptera > Phyllostomidae > Artibeus > Artibeus jamaicensis. Next base: position 191,857 of record NW_026521538.1, read on the forward strand.
GGTCTACTCCCTAAATTATAGGTGAAAAGTTATTATGTCACTGCTTTTTGTTTATGCTTTTAGGCAAAACAACCCCAGCGGCGGCTTGGCCCTCAGTTGACGTAAACCAAAAAGCAGACGCCACCATCACCCCGGGGTTGCTGGGTGTGGCAGCGGGTGACGTGGAAGCTCTGGGTGTGAAGCCGTGAAACCCTGTCTTCAGATCAACAGCCAGGCTGACTGTGACATGTGCTGGCACTGCCTGTGACCGGCCTGCGGCATTTTTCCAGTCCAATGGGTGCCACTGTTCTCTGCCACAGGACTTCCGCAGGTGCCCTTTGTCTGCTTGCGTCTAGGGGATAATATGCCTTCAGGTATGGTGTGTGCTCGTCATAGAAGAGAACCTTATCTTGCGGAGTGGGCTGGGTTCCCAGGTCCCAATAAAGCGAAAATCAAGAACAGCATTTAGTCAAAGTTGCCTGGAAAAAATTCCCCTGTCCTCAGTCGATTGTTTCTGAAGCAATGCTTTTTGGGTAGAATCAGCACCCCAGGATAAAAAGACCAGGTTATCTCAAACTAAGAAGGCCCTTGGTGGCAGTGAGGAGGTCATTGATTAAAATTAAATCCTCAGCTTTTAATTTTTAAGTCTGTTTTCCTATGGTAGACTTTTCTTTTCATTCAAAACAGGCCCCAGGCATGAAATGATTGGGAACCAAAGACTAGCACATAACAGCAAGGAGACCGAAAAGGAAATAAGGTATTTTAACTAAAACTAACACTTGCCAGTGTGTGATCTCATGCACGTTAAGTGATCGATAAATGTTTAGTGAATGTTTGACTCTAGCATCGATGAGAAGGGCTGTGCAGGATGGCTTGCTGGTCTCATCAGAGCAGAGAAGAACCGCGGTGGTAGCCCTGGAATTGTCCTAGAAAACAACTCCGATTCCACAGTCAAAAGCCCTCGCTCATCAACATTCTCCAGGTGTGTGCTAAGGATCTGCTGTGTGCTGGCAGGTTTTCCATGGCCTTCTGGAAACATACATACTTTTGCAACAGGCACCACAGTGGACTGAGTATGATGAAGTGGCCCCAACTGATTCCCTGCCAGATGTGGACTTTTGAGAACAGAGGACAGAGCTTAGTCATGGCACTAGCCTCAGTTCCAAGGACAGTGTACGGCACACCAAGTGCTCAGTACTGCCCAGGGGAGCGAAGTTCAGAGCACTCGACATGTCCTCCTGGAAAAGCAGTCAATGAAACGTGCCCTGCTTATCCCATGGACTCTCCTCTTTCTGGATCACTCATCCAAAGATTGGGGAATCTTGGGATTAGAATAATTCTCAGGATGTTGCCCTTAACTCCTTACCTTGCCTATTAGAACCTTCTTTGATACCTAGACTTTTTGTCCTAGTGAAGAATATCTTAGATATAAATGCGGCTATCCTCCCCAGCACATCCAAATTCCTAAGCCGGCTCTTTCAGAAAATGTTTTCTGACTTGACCAAAAACTCTGTTTTCAAGAAATATCATTTCCCATGATGACTGAATCTCATGCCTGGATATCTCTTTGGGAATTCCCTACCAAGGAGATATACCCTGAGGGTCCATGACAAGAGAGACCCAGTGATGAGCCAGTTGCAGATATGGGGACCAGGTAACTTTTCTGTTGTTGACAGATGGCACGTTGACCTCCTGCCCACTAGCCATAATGACTCAGCTTCCCTGAGTCACTGCCCAGCCTCTAATACTATGTGAGTGCCCCCCCACCCCGACAAAGCCCTGTTTGGCTGGGGATGGGCAGCTTTTCCTACAAGTTCACAGAATCATAACTAAGCTTCGCTGACTACCCCATTAATCGTGTGACTCCAAGGGAATAGGATTAAAATACCATCTGGACAGACGCTGGTTACATAGTCAGCGAGGAGCAAGACAACACCACACAACACGAGGTTAGAGGGTAGCAAAGGATCGGGAGACGGCCCTTAGCCACCAGAGAGAAACCCAAGGTAAAAAAGAAAGTAACAGCACGGGTACAAAGAGAGGCACATGGTTTTCCTTTAATTACCTTCCGATTTAGGACTAGGAGTAGATGCAGGAAACTGGTAGGTGGGGGTGTAAGGATTGTCCTCTGCAGCAGAGAAAAGCAGTGGATTTTGAGACTACCCACCATGAAGTGGAGGAACTGACAAATCCCCACTGGCTATTCGGATGATTACCTATTTTAGTGTTATTAAAGCACACGGCACTGCACTTAAAAACAGGTTAATGCATGAGAAAGGCCTTAGTTAATGTAGCACATCATGCAGACGAGTGAAATACATTGTCCACCAACCAAAAACGCCTATAAAAACAAAGTCTAGAAGCCAAATCTCATTCCTACAGTGGAACTATAGGAATTAATTTAGGGCTAGGACAACAGACACACTGTCTAAGTATATGGTACCTTCAGAATTTTGCTGGCTTTCAGGAAGTTCGGGGAATTTGTACGTAGGGAAATAAGGGTTTTCTTCAGGAGTGTCTAGACAGAGGAGCAGGTTTGGGAGAGAGAACAGAGGAAGATACAAAGGGAGAGAATGAACGAATAGGAATCCACAAACAATTTCAGGCTCCTTGGATTCTGGAACATACCAAGCTTCACTAGCGACATGAAAGAAGTTAAAATGGCTTTTAAAAATCCAGTCCTTTTGCCTGAAGTACTGAGACACATCTAAGGAGACAATATCATTTCTCTTTTTAGATAAAGAATCATACACATATATATAGGCTCTAGTAAGCAAGAGGCATTTAGCACAAAGCTTCAAGTTTTTACCTTTTATAGGCAAAACTATTAATTATGCTAAGAAATAGTATGTAATGAAAACACTAAAAATAAATCAAACCTTGTACTATGGACATGAGAATCAAGGCAAACAAATGGACTCTTCATTTTTCCATACCTCGGCCCACCACTAAGGCAGGTGGTTTCCTTGAGGACCTGTGATTTAGGCTGTTAACACTGCCTGTGAGGCAGAATGATGTATTTTTCACATATGTACCTGCATCTCAGTACCTAGGCTGCCAGAGCTGGGTCTAAAGGTGAGGCACAGGTGGGTGCAGGATATGGACACTAGCTTTAGGCAGTGACCAGTGGATGTAATGCCATCCCATCAGAGACCCGGGCTTTAGCGTTGCCACCACGACCGAGCTCATCGGCCCAACGGCAGCAGACTTACTCCTGGCTCAGAGACATGAACACAAATGAGCATCTCGGTATTTAGAAGAGCGTGAAGAGGGGCACAGCCAGGTCCATTCCGAGAACTGCAGGAGCTAATTAACAGTGACGTTAGCTGGCATCCACCACTGACCAGAGAGACTCGTTATTGGTGACTTAGGCCAGCACTGACCAGAACGTTTTTTCTTTGCCTTTGTGTGTCATCTGTGCCAGGCAGCCAGACTGGATTTGACCACAGGGGAGGACAGGATGCTCTGCCCACAGGAACAGTGGGACTTCCCACGGTGCAGCTGTGTCCCTGCCTATCAGCTGACTGGCGGCACAGGCGGATGGGAGCTGTGGGCTCATGAGCTGCCCAAGCACTGGCCTGGGGTTCTCCCACCATGCTGGGTCACCTGCAGCCACCCAGCGGGCCCCTGACTTGGAAGCATTTCTCTTCCAGCTTGAGCAGGCGTTGGTGTGTCAGCTCTTGACTGACTCTCAGGGCTACCTGCCAAGGGCTGGCTCCCAGGTGGGGAAGATTATTATTCGTATTAACACCACCTTGCAGGCGTACCAGGTATGCTCCTTCACAAGGCAGGATTTGCTCTCTTTTGCACCCTGCAACATCCCTTGGAGGAAGAGAAGTGGGACAAACACAAAGGTACATGATTGGTCCAAGGTCACATGAGTCCTCGGGAACTGAACCCAGGTGAGAAGTTTTTAACTCCCAGTTCAGGGCTTTCTCACCTTGCTCTGCCTACAAGGCAGTCAGGGGCTGACACAGGGAGGTGCATCTAAAGCTGGAAGCAGGTGGGAGTTGGGCTGCTTGCATCCCAGGCAGGCAGATGCCAGAGCGCGGGGAGGGGGCTGGGCGCAGCCCGTTGCATCCCACAACATCTGGGAGGGAGGACTTCTGAGCCGACCTCAAATCCTGCATCTGAGGCAGGCGCACAAGTGCCCCTCCCTCCTCAGCTCTGAAGGTGTCTGGCTGGGCTCAGGCAGGCTGGTGCTTAATGAAGTCAAGTGCAGAGGCAGGCGCCTGGCACCCTAGAGAAGTGAGTTTAGGCCCTCACCACAACAGTCAACATACGAGCACAGCAGAGCTTCTACAAAAGCAAACCAGTACCTCTGTTTAGTTTGTGGATCTGTTTAAACATGGTCTTGTACCAGTCTTTTGATCTCTCGGTGTTCTGGAGAAAAACAAAGGCAAAGAGTAAAATGAAATGGAAATCTCTGTATGTTTTAGAACTTCTACGATTACAAAATCAAAATGAAAAGTGACAACATCTCAAGTATAGGCTCATGTAATTCTATACATCTTTGTGATTCCACATTTAAATCTTTTTTAAAAATTGCAAAACTGCCCTGGCTGGTGCAGCTTGGTGGACTGAGCACTGGCCTGTGAACCAGAAGGTCGCCAGTTCAATTCCTGGTCAGGGCACATGCCTGGGTTGTGGGCCAGGTTCCTAGTTGGGGTGTGCAAGAAGCAACTGATTGAATCTCTTGCGCATTGATGTTTCTCTCCCTCTCTTTCTCCCTCCCTTCCCCTTTCTCTAAAAGTAAATAAATAAAATCTTTAAAAAAAAAAAGCTGGCTCTGTAACTAATAAAAAAAATAAGAAATTTGGAACTTTTGAGAAAGATAAACCAAGGGATTCATTCAGACGTGAATCTGCAGAGTAACATTTGGCCAAAATGACATAGATTTTGAAAATAGTGAAGATTCACTTTAAACTATGACAATTTTTACAGAATTTTTAAAAAATTTCATTTTCAGAGAGAATCTCTTTCCATATACAGATGACTAAATGGAAGTAACACCCCCCCCCGAAACATATATGAGACAAAGAACACCTGTTTATCAGGTCACTCTCCACAGTGTGTCTAAGTCGCCTCGCACCGGGCTAGACTTAGCATGTATGCCTTCCAATGTGGCCCATAGAGCAGCCAGTGCCAGAGAGCTGGCATCCTAATCACTCGGCTTTTTGTTTTTAAGATACAAATTAAACAAGGAAGGGGGTAGGGGGTTAGAGCGGATATTGTCACTCCCACTTTGCAGAGGAGGGAAAATGAGTCACAGCTGCCTGGAGGCCAAGAGCTGCAGAGAAGATGAGTGGAACAGCCGCCTGACACCATGGGCATGGGTTTGGACGGGCTGCTCTGTCACCCACAGATTACGCAGTCCTGGGCAAGTGTCGTAAGCTCCCTGAGTCCCTGCTTCCTATCTGTAAAATGGGAATAACATTCATATCCACCTTGTAGAGTGAACGATGTTTAAATGAGATAATGGACTTGGCAAATGGGAGCTGTGATAACTATGAGTAATAATTCTCATTATTATCATTATTATTATTTTACAGTTATTATTCTACAGTACCAAGTAACAGTTCTTTTGAGACGTAGCCCACTGCTCTTTCTATTGGCCTTCTCCAAAGGGACCCAGAAACCTGTCTATTAGCTCAATGGACATCACAGAGAAACATATATTTTGACCAGTGTTTTGGTGAGCACCTGGACAGGAATGAGATTCGCCCTAATCTAGTGTCAAAAGCTGGGCTTCCCTAGAGCCCCTGAAGGTCTGCAGCAGGCTGGCACACCTGTACAGGGGGAGGGCTGGGCAGGGCCACCCGAGACCCAGTCTGTTCTGGAGGCCTCGGCAGGGTGAATCTATTCTGTGGTTGCCTTAGAGTTTCCTTCTCACTTTGGGTGATGGGCTAGATCCCATCCAGGGGAACTTCTTCTGCAACCTGTGACCAGAGACCCAGAGCCTCACTCTCCCCAGGGTTCTCTAACTCTGGACTGACAATTCCTGAGTCTGCTCCACGGAACAATAAATAATGTGTCCATGAAGGGGGCAGACTGGGAAACTTCCCAGGAAATTCTCCCCTTGAACTCACACATGCCCAAAGCCTCTCTCAGAGGACCTGCTGCAGGGAAATCTCACTGACTTTGTTCCACCCAGCTTTCCTTCACGTTCATTCCACCACGAAATCCTTTTCCTCACCAGACTTAGTAACACCTCACCCATGCTTTGGGGAGAGCTGCTGCACACTGAGCCCAGGACCAAGGGGGGCTTAGGAGACTGGAGCACAGCTCTATGAGGCTCCTAGACCCTCAGTGGACTTGGATGGTGGACAGAGGTGAGAACCCTCCTTAAGATGCCTTTGCAATCCACAGGGGTGTCCATAGGCACTTGGGGATGTATTCTTCCTTAAGAGGAAGCCTAAGAAGGACTCCTTGGCCAGGATTCCTACCCGGAGTGGGATGCCCACTTCGTCCATGGACACATCGCTTAGGTCCTGAGCGCTCTTGACCACCCGCCTGCCGTCATCCTTGGGCTTTTTCTCAGCAGTCCTGCCAGCAGAGGTGGGTTTTTCCTGGGTCGACGCCGAGTCCCGTTCTCCCACTCTTCTCTCAGAAGCAGGATCTGGAAGTGAAAAACAATCATTAGCTGAAGCTCTTCTGGTGGCTCTAAAACAAACAAAAAAATCCCAGTTGAGGGGGAAGTGTGTTTGCTAATTCTCAATTAGAACAAGTTTCATGTAGAGCAAGGGTCAGCAAACTGGGCCCAGCCACTGTTTTTGTAAATAAGCTTTTATTGGAATGCAGTCACACCCATTCACTTACGTATTATTTATGGCTGCTTTCAAGCTAAAGTGGCAAAGTCGAGTAACTGAGACAGAAACCGTATGGCCTGTGAAGCCTAACATGTTTACCATCTGGCCATTTAAAAAAGAATCTGCAGAGGGAAACCCTCAGTGCTCCAGACATTCCAGTGGTTCCGGCTGTCAAAGAACAGGTAAAACTTTAAAGAGATGGCCAAACATTTCTCGGAAGTCCTTGTTTCATCTTGGGGGAGTCACCTAACTTTTCTGTGCCTCTCCCCTCTCCTCCAAAAATGGGGATAACACTTCCACCGGCCAGCTCACGGGGACGCTCTGAGAGGACCTAACAAGATAACTCACGCCCGAGCGCTCAGAAAGCTGTAAATAGCTAAGTGAACATTAGAATATTTTACATTTGGTTCATGGTTGGAACTTACAGAGCTGATAACATGCCACATGCAGTCTACAGATTATAAAACTGCTTAATTTAACCTTTTATTCCAAGCCATGTCATTTATTTATGGTAGAGCATTACTGAGCACCTGCCAGGCGCTATGCACTCCCGTGCAGAGAACAGGGACCTGGGTTAGGGAAGGCAGGGAGAGATGGCCTCTTCCATTCAGACATGGTAACTTTGAGGTGACAGTGAGATGTTCAAGTAGAAATGCCCTAGAAACCCCTAGAAGAAATGTGGGAGTGGGGCCCCGGTGACAGGTCCCAGCAGAAGGGCAATTTCAGAGCCGTCAGCACAGAAGTGATGGCTGAGGTCAAGGAGACAGAGGAACTCAGTGGGGAAGGTGAACGGGACAGAGTCAAGGGCTGAAATCATGCACTGAGAAATGTCAGTCACAGGTTGAAAAAACAAAGGCTCCCCCAATGTTGTACGGGACAGGAGATGACTCGGAAGGGTGGAGTGAGGTGTCCCTAAAACCAGAGAAGACTGAATCCAAGCAGTATGTGGTTAAATATGTCAAAAAAAACCCTAGCCAAAAACAGAAATGAAGCAAGAGAAGAGTCACAGGATCACTCTAAGGGAGAAGTTTCAGGAGGGCAGTGGGGGCAGATGTCAGATTACAGGGAAAGAAATGACTATATAAGTGGGGTAAATAGGGAGATGGGCATGGAAAAAGTAGGGCAACCAGAGAGGTCACAGGATTGGGGGACAAAAAGGTCTAAGCCAGGAGAGACTATGTCCTGTCAGTGAGGCCCTTAGGTGAGACCGAGGGGTGGAGATGCGCCCTGGCAATGACAACTGCTCACTAAGCACCTGTCCATTGACTGAGGAGGGGGTTCTCATCTTTGAGAGGAACAGGTGCAGAGAGCTGGCTGGAGGACTAAATTTTGGCAAAAAGAAGGAACTCGGGGGTATGTACAAAGCTGTGCCGAAGTCAGAGATGTCCGTGTGTGGAGGAGGGGTTGGGGGAGTGGGGAAACACTGTGGGCACCCTCAGGTTTCACAACTTTCAGTCTGCTTCGTGGGGTGACTGCCCAGATCTGAAACTGACCACTGAAATGAGGGTTCATTCTGGGCCCTACAGTGATTTCTAAACTTTCTGCGGGAGACTCGGTTCAGGGAGTCCTTCAGAGAGCCTGAGCCTGGAAGTCATTACCATGAGTTCTAAAGGATGTTAAAGACCAGACTGGTTTCATGGGATGAGTTCTCATGCTCCCAGGAAATTGTAACAGGAGGCCAAGGATTTGGCAGGAAGCATGGGACATGCAGAGGGATTTCAAGCTAGCAGAGCCCCCCTAAAATGCCTCTGCTGGACATTCTCCTCCCACTGGAAAGGCCTTCCTTAGTGAGATCAAGACTTCAAGCTGCCTCACCTGGTGCTGTCTCACCTGACGCTCCTACTCCTCTTCTTCAAGGCCATTTCTTTAGAAGTAGAGGAAAATCACAGCTATGCCCTTCTCAGGGTTTTGGGGTCCAGAGAATCTTTAAAAATATTTTCATGACAGGTGGCTCTAACACAAATTACTCCACACCTGAGCTGACAGTCCATGGATTTATTCCAAAACTGCCAGAGTCCGTTTGATCTACAAAAATTAGCCCTAAATTATCTTACTTTAGAAGCTTGTGATCATGTGACTTATGATTGAGTGGATTTCAATATACAGACAGCTACACAGCAGCCCCTGAAGAAAAACAGTTTCTTTATATCATGAAAACCCAAAGTGACACTTCACTGCGCCACACAGGTGACAGGGCCACCCTTTTGACATACGCATAACAATGAGGGATTGCTGCTATTTCTCACCAGACAAATGCAGGTCCCTCACATGACATCTTTGAGCACTTCCATCTAATTTTATATTGTTTTCCAAAGCACGGTCCTGGGACGAGCCACTGAGTAAATAATGGTGTGACCACCTGAGACAGGACCTCTGTGTTCGTGGGGGCTGGGAAAGCATGCTTTTTCTTCACACCAAGCTTTGTGATTGAGGGTTACAGCAGTGCTGACACCTCCCTCGGGGAGGGTGGCATGGCCCATGCCAGCCCCTGTCCCAGCCCTTGCTGTCCCGTCTGCCCACCCAAGGGGACCATGAGCTTCATGAGGCCAAACGCCCATGGGTCTCCTTCCCACAGGAGAATCTCGCCGAGCATGAAGCCCCAGAGACTCGGTACAAATCTGTTGAAGGGAGGGAGGCTGGTGGCTCTTCCAAGTCCCATCAGCACATGGGTGATGGGCAGCGCCTCCCTCACTCCCGGGCGCAGGCTGCAGTGCCAGCCGGGCCAGCCCTCTCTACTGCAGGAGCTTTCTGAACAAAATGGTGCTTCTTCTTAAACAAAAACTAACAGTCAGTGAGCTATCTATGTGCCACTCAATCAAACACCACGAGTGGATCTGTCCTAAAACTCAAAGAGGACAGAGCGCGAGACTTCTTTCAGAGCCTGGGGAGTAGCCTGGAGGCACGGTAGAGAGGCCCGCCTTTGTCACAGCACGTCCAGGGTGCAGGGGGTAGCTCGGAGCTTCCTGTCGCACGTGATCCTGACACTTCTTTGAGGCAGGAGCAAGGACTGTCATCCCCACTTCCCACACGAAGAACCTGGCTCAGAGAGGTAAAGCCACTTCCTCAGGGACAAAGAGCTGTGAGAGGGAGGAGCCAGGACCCAACTCTGGGTTTAACTTTTGGGTGTGGGTGCCTTTAAAGACTCTCTTCCACTGCTCCTTTCAACTCCCAAAGGCAGGGAGGAGCCGCAGGAGCTACCTTACTTCCCAAGCCACCCAGTTCTCAGCTACCTGGGCTGGGGCCAAAGATGAAGTGGGCTGGAGCCTGGCCTCTTGAGGAGGGGGCAGCGAAGGGCACCTTGTGCTCAGCCATAGCCTGTCCTGGTTCCACAGCCAAGTCCTGATAAAGCCGAGAGGGTGTGAGAACCCCATGTCCTCCCCACCCGGGCTTTCCATGAACTGTAAGGACAGCGGAGGGCTGAAGTGACACAAAAGTCACGGAGCAACTGCTCAGAAGATGGTGGCCTTTGTTGCCCACCAAACCAGGGGCCCTGAACCCCTGGAGTTCAAGGGTCTCTGCACACCCACCACAAGCATGTGTTTCCACATGTGTGGCTTTTTCTGGGGAATGAATGTACTCGCTGCCTTCACTAGATTTCCCAAATGGTCCGTGACCAACACAAGGTCACCAACCCTCCCAGCACCAGCTGCCTGAGGGCAGCACACTTCCCTGACATGGAAGCCTGTCTCCGTGTTCGACACAAAGTAGACATTCAATAAAATGACACGTGAGTCGGTGGAGGCCCCTACGGAAACCAGGGACTCCCATCCATCAAGCACTTCGTGAATGCCATCGTTCAGTGCTGAGCTGTTTATAAGAGAACATCTGACAGATAAGAAACTGTTCTGCAGTTGAGATCAAGAGTAACCTTGATCTCTTGCAGCCTACAGCTGCACATTAGTAAGTGGTAGAACCAGGATTCAAAGCTAAATAGCTACAGAAAGCCACGTGGAAATGGCTAAACATTCCCACTCCTGGGTTTCCTCAGTTGGAGCCTACGTGGGCCACTCCTCCCAGTCCTGCTCTCATTATCAGGGAGCAAGCCTGGGTATCTGACTGGATTCGTAGTCACTCCCCACCACTGCTACCTCCTGATGATGCTTGCTACTCAGGTGTGGTCAGTACAGAGGGCAGTGTCAGCATCGCCTGGCAGCCGGTTTGAAATGCACATTCTTTCCCACACCCATTCAATCCAAATCTCTGCACATGCAGCCTAAGCCTTGACCAGCTGTCCAGGAGATTCTGATGCCAGCTCAAGTTCAAGGAGTCAAGCTCACACGCACCCTTCCAGACACTGCTGGTCCGGAGGCGCTCACCTGGGTCCATCATCCCCAGGTGACCTGCTAGCATCTGAGCTTGCCACTCAAAATGAAGAGAACTTTCCCATGTTTCCCACCCCCAACCTGTTACATCCTAGAAGAGGGACAGAAGCAACAGAAAGGTGACATCTTCAGCAAGGCCTGTCATGAATACTCTCCACCTAAAATGTAACTCCTTATTCTTTTTAATCAGGATATCTTGTTTTTACCCAGCAAGGCATGTATCACAGCTCATGGGAGACACTTACTAGTTGGGTCCACCTGTCTGGTCTGTCCCCATTAGCCTATAAGCTGCAGAGAGGCAGGAACCATGTCAGCTGTCACCATCCTTACTGTCCAGCAACAAACAGAGTCCCCAGAACCTCAGAAGAGCTCATAGGCTATGCTGATTAAACATCAGGTGGTAAGCAGAAGCCAGCTTTAACAGGGACAGACATTAACGAGCAAAGAAATATTTCTCACCTACCTGAAAGGCTACTGAGTCGTTTCTGCTGTTCTGTGAGTGAAAAAAAAATACACAGTGTGAGATTTACGAAGACATGATAAAACCAAGAAGTCCCGCGTTAGGACCGCAGGATCTGCGTCCTCGCTGTCCTCCAGGCTTAGATGTGAAAATACCGCGTGTCCAGTGAATACGGGGGTGTTAACACGACTCCTGTCATCTCAACCCCCTGCCCCTAGATCTGCACAGGATTCAGGGGACTGTCACTGGTTTCTGGTTGCTTACATCTTGTCTGAAGATAATCTGATCCCTGAAGGAGACCCTCCCGACTCCACTGGTTTCAAGGGAGCAGAAGTTTATACAATCCCAGTCTTGGTACCTTTGAGAGAAAGTAATTATAATCACAACCACACCGGCTACCGTTTCCTGAGCACTTGTGAACAGCCAAACACTGTTCTAAGAGCTTTCACACAGGATAACGAGTTTAATCTTCACAACAGCCCTAGCGGGTAGGTCAGAGTGGTGGAGACACCCTCCGTTAGGTACACAAACTACCCGAGGTGACACTGAACACCAGAGCTGGGTCTAAAACCTGGAATCCCCTTATCTCCTCCTCCAGGGTTCTGTCCAGCTCTAATCACCGGGCCCCCATTCCTCAACAGTGAGGTCTACGGGTGTCTGACCCTCTGAGGTGCTCGTGAGGCAAGGAGGCCAACCTCCCCTTTGGAGAGTTCTGCATGTACGTGCTATGGCATGAGCACAAAAATGACCTCTACCTTCCATAGCCGCTAAATATAAAGCAGCCACATAGATAAAAATAGTACGCTTGCCAGCCCATGGGTGCTATCATCATTCCCCTTGGCTGCGTCCCACCCTCTGTCCAGAATCGGTGTGGGCAAGAAGGAAATACAGCGGCAGCGGAGCTCCCAGCTGGTGGAAGCAGCCCTGCCCACCCCGGACCCGTGGACGAGGCTCACTCGCACTGGCTGGTCAACAGCCCAGCAGAGCTCAAGGCTCAGCTCTGCCAGCCACATGTGAGATGACGTGACCAATCATGGAACCTCATTTTCCTCAGTCTCTCCCTTAGTTCCCACATCTGTTGATTCAAAATGCTCATTGGATCCATGGATCCCAAACTTTGGTCTCCAAGCCAAGAAGGACAAGCTTCCCCAGCAGGCAAAAGCAAATTTACTCAATTTAAAACATGATGTGGTTCCTACTTCTGAGCTGTGAAATGGCTTTTCCTTCTTGGAATCACATGTGATGTTGATAACAGCAATTGTTTTGCAGGGGTGTTATTTAGCAAAGTTAAAAATTAGCAGCCCTGGCGTGGTCCCCAGACTGTTTCATGTGACAAGAGTCTGGGAACCACTGAGGTCTTGCTCTCCAGTGTGGCCCATGGACCAGCAGCACCGATACACCCTGGGAGTTGGTGAAAAACGCAGAATCTCATCCCTGCCTCAGATCACATAAATCTGAGTCTGCAAGTTAGGAAGACCCCCAAGACTCTAGTGCAATAAAGACCAAGAAGCTTTGCCCTGGCTGGGTCGCTCCACTGGTCAGAGCATCATCCCGACACACCAAGGCTGTGGGTTCGATCTCTGGTCAGGGTGCATACAAGAATCAACAAATGAATGCATATATGCGTGAAACAAATCAATGTTTCTCTCTCTCATATCAGTCAATCAATCAATATAGAAGCTGAACCAGGGGACTCATACATCTCTTTCAGTCCTGAGAGTTTTCTGATTCGAGTCCTCCTACCAGACTGTCATAAGCAATCTGCCCTCAGACTCAGGAGAGGGGAGCAAGGGCTGCTTTGTGCGTGGCCTCCAGAGGCAGGCCAGACACGCGGCGCCCCTCCGTTTGTTTGCAGTGCAGGGAGCTGGCTGCCAGAGATGGGGTTAGTAATCACACTGTGTGCCCCGGTCAGTCTGGGCAGGAAAAAAGGGAACCTTTTTTTTAGGATGACTAAACTAGAATTCCAGAAGAGAAGTAAAGTTATCATTCCCTTAGGAGACTTTGCAACAGTTAAGAAATTGTTTTTACATGAAATTATCTGTGAGGCAAAACAGAGCTGCCAGGCTCGGTCAATTCCAAAACAAAGCCAAAAACGCTTGACCTAAACCCCACTGATGATCAGTGAGCCAGGCTGGGCCAGCGAGGCGCGTCCATTCTCCTTCACTCTTCCTGCCCCACCTGCTTGGGGGAACATATGGTTTGCTCTTTATGGGAAGCTACTTCTAATTCCAAAAAAACCAAATGTATCCTTTTTTGAAGGATGTGCGATTCAGGCTGCACAATTCTAATTTTTGAGCTCAAGGGCAGGGCTTAGACAAAAGAAAAAGGTAAGAGCCAAAGGCATTTGGGCAAATAAGAAGAATCGTTTGTTTAGGGAAGAAACAGACAGGGGCGGCAGGTACTTCTGGGCCCAGCGATGCCTCACTAGGTGTCATCAGAGGGACTTGGCAGGCCCAGCTGACATTATACTTGGCATTTCCCAAAAAACCAAGTTGCCTTGAGAATGAATCCCATTTTTAGAGAAACTGCTTTTCCTTCTGGGAACTAATTTGCTTCTGTTTGACTGGATTTTTTTAAAAGATGAGTCATAAAGAAGTGCATAGAGAACCAAAATTTCACTTTGTCCTGCATTATGGGCACTTTCCGGGCAGAGAAAGCTATTGCTGAGAGGAGAATGGGCTCTTACATAATTTAGTGTGGGGTTGGGAGCACTTTTATTTTTGAAGAACACAGATTCACGGGTGGAAATTAATATGGGAGTTGCACATAGTGAAAAAAATAAAATTACTAAAATAACTAAGATTTGAGTGGGAAGATTTTAAGTGAGAGAAATGTTCCATTCATCTGTTTTTTAAGTTGGAAGCAGGAAACAGAAAACTCCATTTAATATGGAGAACAATTAAAAATAGACTTCAGCCCTGTCCTCGTCCAAGTTAATGCAGAGAGAGAGGCGGAAGGGAGGGAAACTATGAAGCAGGCAAGAAGGAAGTCAAAGAAAATGAAGATTTGGTACGAGCTTTGCACTCTGAACAAAATAATTAAACCTCCACTGTGCTTTGAAATTTACTTTTCCACACTCAGAAACCCAGAAACTTGGAAACTTTACATTTGACATTGAAAAGGCCTTTGGGGAAGGAAAAGTTTGTTCTTCTATTAAATTCCAAAAACAAAAAATCAGGCTTTGGGATCATCTTCTGGAATTGTAAAGCAGAAGGGTCAACACACGCAGTTCTCACCTAACAGCACTTCTGTTTCACCTAAGATGCCCTGCGAAGAAGGGGAAGAAGCAGTCGGAGGAACCGTAGAAAACAAACATGGGGTCCCTCTGCCGAGCCATCTGGGGCCACGGAGTGAAGGGGTGAACAGCCACTGCCGTCCCCAGAGGGTTGTACCGAAAGGCAGCTCAGCGGGGCAGCTGCTGGCAAGAACGGAGCTGGTGAGTCACTAAGAAAAAGTCCAACAGCCTCTGTCTGAGAGGTACAAAAAATTGTTCTACGTTTTAGAAAATATTCCATCCACTATGTTTTCTTTTTATAATTTTGGCACTCAAAATTTTGCTTTCTACAGCCCTGGCTGGTGTGGCTCAGTGGATTGAGTGCAGGCCTGTGAAGCAAAGGGTCACTGGTTTGATTCCCAGTCAGGGCACATGCCTGGGTTGTGGGCCAGGTCCCCAGTAGGAGACACATGAGAGGCAATCACACATCGATGTTTCTCTCCCACTCTTCTTCCCTTCCCCTCTCTCTAAAAATAAACAAAATATTTTAAAATTTTGCTTTCTAGAAAAACTCATGATGTCAAAGAACTAAATGATTTAGGACACCACTGAAAAGAGGTGTTACTGCACCTCGATTTTCCAAACACAGCTCTGGATAGAATTCTCATGATGAATTGCAGGGCACTGATTTTCTCTCTCTACCTTTTCTTTCTTTTTGGTGCTAATATCTGCCAGAGGGGGCGGATCAGGGGTCTGCGGTCTGTCTGCTATGATCTGCCTTGTGGGTTGTGGACCAAAGTGGGGCAAATGGCCTCGGGGAAGAATGAGATTTGTGAAAATTTCTTTGGAAAGGCAGAATGACGGACCCGGATGTCATGGACCAGGGAGACGAGGAGGGGTGTGTGGTGAAGCTCTCTTACCTCGGTTGTGCTGCAAGAGCACAATCGTGGGGTTGACAATGGTCGTGGAGGGGTAGGCAGACGACGGCTTGCTAACTGGCGTGAAGGTGTGGGAATCGGTACCAGCACGGGTTGGAGAAACTTCATCTAGCAGGGGACTGGAATCCTGAAAAGAAAGCAAACATTGTAACTTTCAGGACACGAAACCTAGAGCTCATGCTTTTTAAAAAGAAATTTAAAGCTTTATAAGGACCTTAATTATAAAAAGAAATGTAATTAATGAGACATCACGAATTCCAGTTAGAAGCTTAATCTGGAATGCTTGTTCTCTGTGTTGGTATTAGTAAAGGGGGAGAGGGGAGGTAAAGTTATCAAAAGTCTCAGCAACATCATTCAGTTTTTTCACCTGGTAACGATTGTGGATCAATCCAGTTACTGAAAAAGCAAATTCAAATCAAAGTGGAAAAAACATGCAAGACTCATGCAATTCCAAACGCGATCCCAGGATGAGAGCTGGTTTAATTGGGAAAAATTAGGAAAGTTTAGTATGCGTGTTTAAAGAAACATGAGACAATGTGAGGACAGGAAACCATAGATGCAGGAATAGAAAGAGTTAAGTGTGGGTGCTCTTGGAAAGCCTTTCTCACCCACGTCGCTGAACAACCTTCCTAGCACTTGCTCCTGAGATTCAGACAGCATCCTGTCCTACCAGGATGTGGTTTTCACTCCAATATCGAGTGACAAAGATCTCTGGAGTAAACACTTGTGAAAAGCCTGACTTTTAAAAACCTAAGCACATCTCCCAGAAATATCAATAAAATTATTACTACATACTCACATTACAATCTGCATGATGGGAATAATGCCAGTCTTTCTAAAGACAGGAAGCAAGACCTCAAAATGTAGTGAGGACATGTAGACAGTTTCTTCTATCACACCTACAAATTTTGCAATGCTTCTATTTCACAATTTACAGACCCTAACACCAGAATACCATCCTTAAAGGGATTGGAGAACATGACTTTGTCACTCTCCAGATAAAAGCATGGCACACCAGCAATTCCCATGCTCCACCAGAGACCATCGCTCTGTAAGTACTTGCAGGACGAGAGCCATGCCTCCCTACCTCCTCCCCTGCCCCCACCCGGCACAGTGCCCTGCAGACGGCAGGTGCTCAGTAAATGCCACATGAATGATAGGAGCTGCCTACCAGCAAAGGTGTTTCTGCACAACTTTTGTCCAAAAGGACAAAAGTTCAAGAGAACACATGACCACCAAGAGGGGATGTGAGTGTCAGGACCCAGGACAGCTCCCAACACACAGTAGGGACGGCTTCTTAAAAAACCCTGGCTGGGCCAGTCCAACCCTTCTGAAAGTGCCCTGATATCACAGCTGTTATGTAGGAGTGGCAGCTCAGTTTAGTGAATAAAACTCTTCCCCGAGACCCCAGTATGGCACAATGTGAGCTTGCACAGATGTGTTTCATCTCGATTTTTCATTTGTAAAGTGGGAAAACAATTACACTGTCCAGATTTATTCCCAAAGTGATGTAATACAGATAAAGGGCCCTTCAGTGAAAACCCTGGCATGATGCAGCCAAGAAACACATTAACTCAGGCACGCGGCTCTTCACAGTCAGTACCGCCTGTGATGCCTGGAAGGACCACTCGAGCAGGAAGCATTTTATAAACTTTACTCTGGGGCACAAGTCTTATTTCTGGGATGTTACAATAATGGTTGTTGACTAAAAAACCTGGACAAATTCACATGAATTTTTGGCTTCCTTCTTACTGTCAAATAGCTGCTGATAGAGCAGATGCCGACTTGTGGTTTGGCCACCATGCCCAGGGGATCTACTCTCCTTGACAATCCTCATTCAGTTGGGGAACCCAAGCAGCTTACTTATTCACCTCTTACTTTGTTACCTGGGGCCTTGTAGTTGCCAGGCCAACCAAAGTCTCCCAGGAAGCCCATACCAGGTTGATCAGTTGGGTCTGAGGAACTGAGTACACTGTCCCAACCAATCTGCCCTGGCACCCCTGAAAAAACTCAACACGAGTCCTGAGATCTACACAAATGATAACGTACAGGATGCACAACAAAACTGCTCACAACATATACCAGCCACTAAAAAGAAGCCTCGCCTCACACACTGCTCTAAAGAAACATCCTGCGCCCAAGGGAAGAATACCTGTATTCTTCAAAGCAAGGGCAGCTTCTAAATTCACCCACAGGTTGGGTTAGGGTGAGGTGAGTGCACCAGGGAACAGTCTAGCCTTTTCCTCCAACAGGGCAGAGTTATAAAGCTCGAAGACAGGCTATTCAAGCCCTGGCCCCTGTGTGGGGAGGCCCTGACCCAACTGCAATGGCTGCATCAAGAGCTTGGAGAAGAGGATCCAGCCCAGGATGTCGCCATGCCCAGCTCTGCGTTGGAATCTCACTATAATTTATCTTAAAAGCCCCCTCCACCCCTCCCAACTTTCCCTTCTGCTTTCTGCATAACCTCTGCATGAGTGTAGTGAGCCATTTGAGCCCTTTTGTAGGCATGTGCTCACCCCCTGAGACAAAGGGATGTCAGTGAACGTTTAGCTCCATCAGCCAACTGCATGACCCTGTATCTCAAAATGGGGTCCATGGACCCTCAAGTGTCGGAATCCCTAGGATTCACATTACCAAGTGGTCTGAGTCCTAGGTCCCCAGCCCACTCACTCAGAATTCTAGGAGCAAGACCTGGAGCTGATAATTTAAATGAGTTTTCCTGCTGCTCAGATAATCCCATGTCCACTGAACTTGAGAATACCACCCAGATAAACCCTGAGAGCAGGGGCTGGGCCTTGTTCAAGGTTGTACACGGAGAATTTAGAAGAATGCCTAGGACATGGTGGGAACTCAGTGATTGTTAATTAGCCAGCTACTTGTTCTGAGGGACTCTGGCCCCCACTTGTTGGGGCAAATCCTCAGTAATGTAGCTAACACTTATTGGGTGCTGCTCTCTCTGTGCCCAGGACCATAACTGAAGCTTTCACATGCTTACCCCACTGCACCCCACAGCCCTGAGCATAGATCCATGCACCCCTATTTTATAACCACACTTAGCTCCTTTCTGTCTCTCAGTCCCCAGGGCTCCTGAGAAGAGAACAGACTGCGTACCTGGATTAAGCTCTTCCCTAAAGCACTTGGGCTTTCCCACCTATGCTGGGGACCTGTCCCTCAGGTTGTGGGACCTGAAGTGTCAGGGCCCTTGAACTTCAGGCCCAATGAGGCGCTGTGTTGCCACCAAGGCCCTGGGAGCCACTAGTCAGGGGCCCCAACAACATTTTGCCTTTTGAGGAAACAGCCCTAATATTTGAACAAGGCTTTTATGCCCATTCTGTCAATCACATTCTTTTTTTAACCTAGTCCCTGCCATTGCTGTTTAGAAAAGAGTTTGTTTGCTTGCTAAATCAGCACAAGTGACTCTCTTCCTCCCCTGCTCCCTGGTGGAGAAGCTGCTGCTGGCTTTTCCACGCGGTTCTTCAGCTTTCCTTCGCTCTCAGCATTGCCTCTGCTGGCCTGTGGCAGGCAGCACCAGCAGAGGCAGGGCCACGGAGGTAATTTTCTCTGAGGGAAAACAAAGGTCTTTCAGGAGGACGTGCATTCGGAACAGGACAGCGAGGAGAGCCCCAGGGACACACGTGGGAGGCATGCACTCTAGGGACAGCAAACACGGTTCCAGTTGTCACGCAAGCACAGCAGCAGCCAACACTTCCCTCGAGACTTAGTACTTCAGTGAGAAAGGGGTTTTTTACTGCCGGGAGCAGACATTCAGGAAAGCCGTGAGGAAGGGGTCCCAGCGAGCTTACGGTACTTGAAACAGCTCCCGTGAGGTCAGGCTCCGAGACTCGGTGCAGGCCCTCCGGAACCGGGGGGACCAGTGGAGGTGGTGGTGAGAAGGATGGTGGTGTCTGGCTAACGGGGGGGTGGGGGCCGGGCGTGCCGCCTGGCGGGCTGTGGTGGGGCCGCCTCTGCAGATGAGGGGGAATGAAATCATCTAGAGTCGGGAAGGTCAGAGGTGAGCCGCCAGGGGCGGTGGCCGGGACTGGGGGCCCCAGTGGCCCCAGAGATGCTGGAGGTCTGGCAGTGCCTTCTTGCCCTCTGTCGGTATTAACCAGGTAGAGAGGGACAACTATAACCTCAGGCTGGGCTGGGCTGGAAGAAGTGGCATCCTGTGGGAAATAAGGGGGTCGTTACATAAAGGGGTGCGCAGCAGGGAGAAGGAATCCCATATTTAAACAGTTGAGAGTGGACATGCAATGATGCACTCTGAGAACTATTTAATCGGTGCCCTTTCCTCAGAGTGCATGAGACAGTCGGTGCTAGCCAGCTGGCCTCCTGACGCCCTGTGACACAAAGGGAGCCCCATCCAAGTGTACTTTCCGTCCGTCTATTTTTGAATCCTTTTAACACTTTATGAGAGAGAAAGAGAGACGACAGGCAGGCAGGCTGTGTCTAACCCCCAACGCCGCTTGCGGAGCCTGAAAGCTTGGGAGTAAATACAATTTTTTGGACACCTTTTCAGAAAACGTAAACACACTCTCTCTCACCATAGCGTTAGTCCTTGTATTCCACGCGCCTGCATACTTACATGTTGACAGGAGAGAGAGAGAGGGAGACAGAGGAGACTGTGCTGAGGTGTTTAGAGAGAGGAGTTCAGGATTCCAGCCGCAGCAGTATTAACGAGGAAAGGAGGGCAGGGCAGCCAGAAAACAAACGAGCTCTCCCGTGAGTAGAAGACACACAAACATTCCTAATTCCTTGCCTTGGCTGGATAACACGGCTGCAAAAGGTAAGGCTCTTTTCTCCTCCGGTTTTCGGGATCAGAGGTACCCCGGGGGCCTAGCACAGGTGGTCCCACTGCGTCTGGGAACGAAGGCCAAGTCCCCAGGGCAGGACTCTCGCTGGGGTTAACGGCATCTTTATGGGGGTCAGAGAATAGCTTGGGAGGGTGAGGAGGAGCAGAGGGTGGCTTCCCGGTGCCGGCTGTGCGGGAGACAATGCTGGGAGCCGGTGCTCGAGTGCCTTTGGCTGGGTCACGTGCAACACGAGAGAGGCTTTCCGATGCCACCGGGCCAATGTTACTGGATAAACATGGTACATATAAGCTGCTGACCTTTTTATCCCCAACTGCCTGATGACGTGGGTTAGAGCTCACATTCCCACTGTAAACTGTCCTGGCGGCTGCACAGTGGCGCTGGGGTTGGGAGGAAGCACTGGGGACAGCAGAGCCCAGAAGTGAGGGCCCAGGGCACACCGCACCCGTGGGAGCCCATCTGGCTGCCAGGGCCTCAGTGACAGGCTGCAGGGGTGAGGGGCTCTGCTGGCTGGGGGTGCTGGGTGGGGCGTAAGGCTTTGGTGAGCTCCGGTAGAGCGAGTCCTTGCAGGTACTGTGGAGGGAGGGGGGCTGCCATGCAAAGCGGCCCTCTTTAGGGAGAGGCGGGCGTGGGGGAGAGAGAACCTTTAGTATTATTTTCAAGAGACAATGTCAAGACAGGGAAAAAAGAGAAAGGAGGGGAGATGGAAAGAAGGACGACCATTAGAAACAGCAGCATAACATGACCGGAAGAAAAAACAATTCTAGACATGTTTTTAAGCAAATCCTCAAATTCGACTCCTCATGGAGTCCCCACCGCTCTCTGGGTCAGGTGGGAGACTGACTCATACTCACCTGGAGAGGAAGGCCCCGCTCTCCCTCACATCCCAGCGAGGCTGAGCTCGGCCCTGCACAGGCCGCGCGCTGAGTCAATTTCGACACCAGTCCTTGGTGGACCTGCACCCTTCCAGACCTCCTGACCGAAGGCGGGTGCCCAACGGCTAAATGCCAGTGGAAGAAGCCCCAAGCCCCCAATTTTCGACACCTCCCTTCCTCTAAGATTCTTCTTTTATGACTTTGGCTTTAAAAGCTGAAGTTCAGTAAAGTGCTCAAGTGTCTTGCATTCTTTTCCCTTAGGAAATGTGGAATTGGAAGAGTCTTCCTTATTTGTGCTCACAGGAGACAGATGTCCTAACTGAGTCACTGGGTTTTAGTGCACAATTCCATAAGCATAACAAATGAAAGCTCCCCAAGAAAAGAAGGCTGAGGACTTAGAATCTCCATGTGCTCTTTTCTCAGAGGAAACGGTCTGATGGAACTAATTATCAGAAGGAAGACAGGCATGAGATTAAACACATGTAGTCCCCACTTTTTGGTGTGCACAGAACGAAGGGACCAGGCAATGAAGCCCTTGATGGGCCTGCCAGGTTGGACTGTACCAGGTCTACCACAGTCCAGCCCGGTCCCATTCCCACCCAGCTCCCTAGGAGGCACAGAGAATCCACAGAGAATGGGTCAGCCCCACGGCTCCTGGCATAAGGCCAAAGCTCTGGCTCCAGGTTCGGAGCTAGAAAGCCATCATTCACAGCTCATTCCCTCTCCCTGGGCACGACTCTGCCTTGGGTCTCGGTGGGGCAGAAGGTCAGGAAAGGAGGCAAATCTCCAGACTGATCCTGGTTTCAATGAGAGCCATCTGTGAACCTGTGGCTCAACTGGGAATTAGACCATAAGATGAGCGAAGTTTATTTTCTTAGTGTTGTAACTGAGTTGCGTCTGCATCCCCCCCAAATTCATAAGCTGAGCCCCTAACCCCGAGAAATGAGTTTTAAAGGTGGGGCCTTTGGGAGGCAGTTAGGGTTAGATAAAGCCGAGAGGGTGGGGCTCCATGATGTGGCTGGGTCACGTGCAACACGAGAGAAGCTTTCCGATGCCACAGGAAAAGAAAGTGACCAGAGCTCTCTCTCTCCCCACCATGTGAGCCCATGGTGAGAAGGCAGCCGCCTACAACCCAGGAAGAGAGCCCTCACCAGGAGCCAGACAGGCCAGCACCTTGGTCTTGGACTTCCCAGCCTCCAGAACTGTGAGAAATAAATGTCTGTTGTGCAAGCCACGCAGCTATGGTGTTCTGTTATAGCAGTGCAAGCCAAGACACCTGGATGTTCTTCACTGGCCCCTCTCCTTAAAGATAGCCCAGTTCCAGAAGAAAACCAGAACGTCCACCAAACGGCACAGAGGAGATGCATTAGAGTTTGGACACTATGTGGCAAATGGGTTGTGACCAAAAACTGGGAGGGTACGAGGGTGTGAACCTATTTTGAGGTTGTTTTTTACTTTGTTTATTTTTTTATGGAGTGCAAGTGGCAAGGGGGAAAGGATGTTAGCAAGAATAAATGAGAAATAAAAAAAGTTTTTGAGTCTGGATTAGAATATAAACCCAGAAACAGTAAACAACCTATCACTTAACAAACTCAAGTTTTCAAGTAGCCTGGAAGGAGAAGAAGCTATCTGAGGATGGGGGTTAACCTGACATCTGTCCTTTCTTCAGGGTGCCCGTGACAGTGCCAGTGGGATGTGGCCGTAGGTACCAGCCAAAAAGATAAGACGAGTGACCCTCTTCAGTAGTAATGAGGAGCAAAGCTTCCAGATGCACTCACTTGGTTTCCGTGAGCGCAGGCTGGGGGTCGGAGCTTACAGACTAACTGATGCTCTCTGGGAACAAAACACTTGAACTAACACGCACCAAAGGGACTGTGGGGTAAGCTGATAGTGGTTATCTAGGGACGTAAGTAAAAGACAATTTAGAATTAGACTCAGATTTATTTTTCCTTTGAGCTCCCACGTCCCACGTGTGATTCCTTCTTGTCCAAACATAGAAATCCACTTCAGTGGGGTTTAAACTTAATTTGGCTGTGGCTGTATATGGTGCCGCAGCTGCATGACATCAGGCGCGAGCCTTCCCAGGGCCCTGACCCTGTAGAGAGGACGCTTCCCCAGGGTGCCGACCACGCACGCAGAGCCAAAGGCCTTCCTGCCTTGGGGCTTCTTTTGCCCTAAAGGAGGAGCTGGACACGCACGGTCCCTTTGCATGGAGGGAGCCGCCTTCTGCTTCGTATAAACACTGTAGGAGCCACACGGGCAGTTGCATCCTCCCCAGAGTACAGACTATTCGTAAAATTTCATTTCTCTTATTAGAAGGTGAGATAGTGAAAATACGGGAAGAATCTGATATGTTCCTAGTTTACACGGTTCTGGGAACTACCGATCCCCCCGTCCACTGGGGACACCAACATGATGACGCTCCAGGAGAGGGCAGCCCTGGCTCCCTGTTACTGTCAGAGAGCAGGGCAGCAGGTCCAGGCTGGCAGGAGGAAAGGCAGCCTCCACCCCCAACCACGTGCCCCTCGTACCCCAACCAAGTCCCTTCAGAGGACATGCACAAGTACTCAATAAACCTGCAGTAAATAAGTATGTAATTTTTATTTACTTCACATGCTTTCAAAATCATGTCTTTTGAAGAGCTGTTTAAGAAGCCAAAGGGAATAAGTGAACTGTCTTTGAGCTAAGGCACTGATGGCGGAAGAGGATGTGCTCTTACATTTGCCTTGAATGAATCCGCACTGCCTCCTAACCTGGAACAGAGCCAGCTGCATCCACTCTTGAGATGGCAGAGAAGGGAGCCCTGCCCCAGGCAGCACACTCGTCTGTCGGGGAAGGTCTGAGCCAGGGAAACCGATGGCAAGCCATTTACTGGACAAGTGACCTCCCAAGTCCCCATGTCTGATGAAGACTTCAGGAGGTGCTTTTGCAGCTGTTGGTTCCAACAGGGGCCGTGGGTGCTCACGGCCATACCTAAGACAGGCAAGCCATGGAGGGGGCGGGAAGGCTTAGTGGTGCTGCCCACACTGGTGGGCAATTAAGCAACCAACTGTAAGCTTGGGGAGACGGGGGTCTGCAGAGAGGAAGGGGGACATTATCTCTGACTTCGTTTCACTTCAGGGGCCAGTGCAATTTCATGGCCTCAGGAAGAGAAACCAGAGGCTCACTGGAGAAGGATGTGGGAGGCAGGAAGGAAATGCAGAGTTCCCGGGCTCTTGGAGAGTTCTGGGAGCACTGTGACAGAAAGTAGGCACTGGGAAGTGGACCACGTGAGGAACACATTCCTGCAACACATTTTGGGCTGCAGGGCTTCCTTTAAAAGAAAGGACTGCTCTGTTCCATGGCTGTGGCTCCTCCGTGTAAGCGCTCTTCACGGATTGCCTGAATTAAAACTGGGCCTGCTCCTTTCACCAAAAGGGCAAAGTAGCCTCGGGTCGGGGAGGGAAGAAAGATCAGGAAAATAGTCTGCGGGGAAAGGCTCAAGCAAAATGATCCCTGTTCCAAGTCGTACACCTTGGAGTTTGGGGCAGGGGGAGGGATTGTTTTTGTTTTTTGTAAGGGAGGCCTAAGTGGTTTAAGCTCCACTGTACCGCCATCCTCACACTAGCTGCCTGCTCCTGGGCCTTGGGACGAGGGTCTGGCCGCAGCCGCCCGAACTTAATCCGAAAAGACAGAGTTGCTGGAACTCGTACAGCCCCTACCGCAGCAAATTAATGGAATAAACCTGAGAGTGCACTCTTCCTTTGAATATTACACTCTAAAGAGTTTTTAACAAACAGGCTCAGAACTGTTCCCTACTATTCAAAGCCAAATGATTCTCTCTTCCAGAACATTCCCAGACAGACTTAAACATGGTCAAACACTGGGCCCATATTTCCAATACCCTGGTGCACAACCAGCCTCACCCTGTGCCTCTGTTTCCCTCAACCCTGGCTTCTCCCTCACTGATTCCTGCAGAGCTTGTCCAGCGTTGGCCACCAGCAAAACTCTGAGCCCAGCCCATTACCCAGCTGAGCAATCGGGAAGCTTGGACTAAAGCAAAAACACTTAAGAACTGGTGCCACCCGGCTGTCCCCACCCCGCCCTGGAGCACATGCCTACCTGGGGCTTGTCGGAAGGAAGGTTGGGATGCACACTTCTGTAGCCCTTGGCAGCAAGGGAAGAGGGCTGAGCGTTTCCATTGGCATCGGCGTTGGAAGAAGGCCTCCACTCATCTGAGATGGAAAAAAGAAAACAAAAAAACCTCACTCCCAAGGAACACTCCCTGGTTCCCCTCTGACTGAAGGGCCCCGGGTGGAAGGCAGGGACAGGAAGAATGCAAGGGAAACCATACCTGCCGAGGGGCTCTCTGACTCCAGAACTATGTGTGGTGCAGAAAGGATGAAAACAAGACAAAAAAAGGGGTGGGGGAGACAGCAGTGGTTACATTTGCAGGAAACAGCATGCACCGCACAGAAAGACGCAAATCCAGCACCCCACTGCCTGACACAAAATGCCCTCAGTCCCGATGGCCTAATTACCATAGGAACCCACTCCAAACCATGATGTGCTCACAGGCGCTGACCTTTGAAAACACAAGGCTCGCATTCACAGCAATGAAGAAACAATTGTTCCTTGACATTCTTATTTTACAGACTAAATGGCAACAGAACTTCACTGTCCAGTGCCTCCTCACTAACTCTCGTTCCCCTTCTTCACGCCTGATGTGGGCTCAGCATGCCCCCTCCTCATTAGCAGGCTGGACTAATTAACAGACCCAGGAGAGGGAGAAAGAGATCAGCACTTTTTCTGTCGGTCTTGGTGCTGGGCTAGAGAGAGAACCTTTCAGCCCAGAGGTATGTGAGGTGGTTAAGAACATTTTTTTTTCCTCCCTGGCTGCTTTTCTCCTTTCCATTAAACGAGCCACATAAACATTTAAAATCTAATCACCCCTTTCTGTGTTTTCATCACACTAGAAGGCACCCTTGTTTCCCTTTGGCGGGCTCTCTATCACCCTGCCCTCCCAGCCACTGCTCGATGCATCTCAGACCCACTTAAAGCCACCAGGCAACAGAGAGCACAATGGTTATTAGCTCTCCTGGGAAGGCAGGCGGACCTCCGTTCAAATACTGACTCCACCATCCATGGACTCTGTGTTCCTGAGCAAGTTATAAGCCTCAGTTTCTCCATCTGAAGAATGGGGATAATTGGATGTCTATTTCATAAGTATTGGTATAAGAATTAAATGATGTAACACATGAGAAACACTTAGCCCAGTGGCTGGCAGAGCTTGGTAAATGTCTGCTCTTACGATCTTCTGCATCATCTCTTGTCTCCATTCTCTATCCTCCATCTAGCCCAGGGGTCAGCAAGCTTTTTCTGTAATGAGCCAGACAGTAAATGTTTTAGGCTCTGAGGCCACCTGATCTCAGTGGGGAGTATGCAGCCCCTCCGCTGCAGCACAAGAGCAGATATAGATGCTCTGTGTATGAATGAATGTTCCAATACATCCAATACAATGAATGGCTATATTCCAATACACCTTCACTTACAGACACAAATTTGAATTTCATAGAATTCTCATGTGGCCTATTACATTATTTTGACTTCTTTTTCAACCATTCAAAAGTGTAAAAGTCATTTATAGTTCATGGGTCGTGTAAAAAGAGGCATGGCGGCCTCTGGCCCACGGGTCAAGTTTGCCACCCCCCGTTCTGTCCAATGCCTTCACTTCCCCCTCCCTGCGTGTCTCCTCTTGTCTAACCCTGTGCAGAGACAGACGGGGAGTGATCCAGCAGCTCTCACAGCCCATGGCTCCATTTCAATGCGTGTCCCTCAAGGACTAGTGATGGGCCTCCCAGATGTCAAGTTGAGATTGACAAATGTTGACTGAATACCTCTCTAAGTGCCAGATGCGGTCAGTCACCTTTGCTCCAATTTAGTATTTCATTTAGGCGCACAAGTCTGTGACGTAGGTAATCATTTCATTTCATGGATGAAGAAACAGAAACTGACTTGCCCAAAGTCACCAAGCCAGGAAATGACAAAGCAGTCAGCCCAGGTCTCCAGAATGACGTACCGCTCTCTGTCCACCACCCACAGCCACCACTGGCCACTGAGCAGAGCCTACATTTCAGGGAGGTGGTGGGAGCCACAAGGTGGCATTGCTGCGTCAGAATCACGGGGAAGGCTTGTGAAAACGGACTGCTGGGCTTCACCCCTGGGTTTCTGCCAACTCGGTGGTAGGAGGTTAGATCTGAAAATCTGCATTTCTAACACGCCCCCAGACGATGCAAAGGCTGATGATCCACAGCCCACACTCTGAGAACCACCGACACCAGCAAGACCTGAAAACACCCTTATTCTGGAAAACTAACTGTATCTATTTTTGCTTATTTTCCCCCCTGTAAGTCACAGTTTTTACATGTTTCAGGTGCATATTCCTTTAGCAGGTTGTCTGTTACATTTCTGCCCTTCCCTTATGGACAATGCACAGGTGTCTGTCTTCTCTTCCCAGCCACGGGAAATGTACAGGACTTGACTTTTATTCACGTCACTACAATGGAGAGCGTGTGTGACCAAGGGCAAGCTGTTTGTCACTTCTATCTATGTACACCTCACAGGGTTGCTAAAGATCCAGGTCTGTGAAGTATCCTCTAAGTGACCATTTCCTAAGTATCTAAGTGACACTCTCTGCTGCATCTGCCCAGAGCCCTGGCCCAGAGATGTCCTCACACCTAACAGGTCCTGAAACACCAGGTGACATGTGGTGACAATGGTTCTCACTCCTCCCCTAAGTAATTTCTAATTCACCTTTTCTAACAAATCTATTAGATTTACAAATATATTAGAATATCAATAGTGCTGAGTGAGGGACTAGTCAACAAAGGACGTGAGCTTTGTACGTGGATTTTGGGACATCTTATTTTGCTTCCTCTTTGGTTCTCAGTTGGGTTGGCTACTCAGGTGACATCGATAAACAGAGAGATCATGGAAAACTGAAATGAGTCTGTCTCTTCAAAGGTCTAGAAACCAAAGGGACTCCCATGTCAGCCCCAGACCGCCAAATTTGAATGCTGACTATCCTGCTAACTGCATATCTTATGGCAAATGACTTGGCCTCATTTATAAAAGGGAGCTTATCTATCTCTTTTGAGTCACGAGGATCCAATGGAAATGAATGGCATAAAGTATGTGTTTAGTAAACAAGGAATCCAAAGCATAAGGAAAAAAAATTCCCCAGACATAGAAATAAATGAGAGTTGCCAACTTCTGCCATTTGATAAACAGTTTCAAGAACATAATATCCTTAGGGATCAGCCCACTTTTTCTTCTAATTCCAAGTTATTACAACTGTTCCCCTTACCCTGCCCTTATTAGTTCTCAGGGCCCTTGTAAGCATCCCTCTCTTCCTTTAAAGGAGGGCGGAATGTCCGAGGTTTCACCACCCTTCCTCTGTTGCCTAGTCTTCTCAGCCTTGAAGGGTGGTAGCAGCTCAGGGTCACTGTGCGCCTGAAGCAGCCTGCGGGATCTTATACACAGAGCCATCAATTATTAACGCTGGGCAAGGAGACTGTCAAAATGCTTCTTACAATAAATGTCACCTCGAGCTCCTGAGGGGGAAGAGGGCCCTGGAAAGTTGGATCTTAGGTAGGTTCTGCAGCCCTGAAGAGACTCAAGGCTTCCCAGGAGAAGTGGAATTCTTTCGCCTTATCTTTTCCTCCAACTGTTCTTTATACGCCACCTTTTCTGGCCTGTGGCCACAGGCCCCTGATATTTTCTTGTGTCTTATTCCGTGTTAATGTCATTTTGGTCTGTCCTAAATTGTTTTGCTGGTCAGTTTCTTCTTGGAATCTTAGAATAACTTTCTCTGGGAGATTTGATGTGTTCTGGTAGAGTGTCCAACAGATGAGAGGGGTTAAAAGCAACTCCAGGAGTGTTTTAAAACTCTGTATTTATATTCATTTGTTATTCTCGCTGTGTGGTGAAGAACTTAACCTTACCCAAAAAGATGTCTGGCATTGCCCTCTGGCTTCTGGGAGCTGATCTCCTAAGCCCTGGAAGGTCACCCAGATGGGCATGTCCCTGAGTCACACCAATAATGTGCTGTAGGGTGTCAGGACATCGGCAGTGGGTAACGCCTGCCTGACGGAGTCTCGGTGAAACCTCTGGACACAACGGCGCAGGTGAACGTCCTGCTTAGAACAGTCTGAGCAACTGTAACACCGAAATGGTAGAACCACACACGTCCTGACTCCCCAGGAGACGACACTAGGAACTGTGGTTCTTCTCCTGGCTGATTTTAATCTGTAATAAACCATAACCATGAGTACAATAGCTTTCGATGAGTTCTCTGAGGCCTTCTAGAAGACTGTCGAAACAGAATGGCTTGGGGAGTCCCCTAACCTTGGAGCTGGCATCAGAAGCGAAGGTGTTCTCTTACGGGGGGACTTGTCCCTCCATCTCCTCAGCTGGCTTCAGTTCTCACACATGGGCTCATAAAAAGGTCCCCAAGTTAATGGGGGGGGCGGGTAGGAAGTGTCTTTCACTGTCCCAACGTTAATTTTCTCATGACATTTTTTTTGCTACTGCCATTTCTGGAGAGTAAATGTGAGACTCTGCCTAGAACAAATGAGTTGATCGCAGGCCCAAGAACCTTTACATCCAAAGCGAACTTGGTCCTCCAGAATCAGGCAGAAAGAGTGGAGCCAACTGGCACAGAATTAACGAAATGTAAGAGTTGAATTGGGTTTTGGCTTGTGAGTCAAAACACAGACATGGATGGTCTTCAGGCTACGCCAGACAGGAAGCTCGGTATCACACCCGCCACCATTCCAGGCTCCTTGTCTCCTCTGGAGTAAAATCACCTGACCTGGGGACATGGGTGGAGTCACTCTGAGCCGACAGGCCAGCACCCAGACCTGGCCGGGCAGTGGTATCAGGAAGCAGGGGTAAGGTAACGCCTCTCCCAGGGGCAGGGAGTCAGCACTAAGATTACTGCACTAAATTCTTTCCAGGTGGTTCTATTCCAAAAACTAAGGTCGTCCACAGTCAGAGATTAGAAGCTGGTCAGAAAAGTGTGGCCTGGGACGCAGAGACAAGCCACCACGTGACAGCGAGAGTCTGTCAGAGCGTTTAAACCAGGCAGCTCCTAAAGCTCCACCTGCCTCTGAACCTCTGAGAGCAGCTCCACCCTCCCCGAGTCCTTCAGTTGCAGGCGGCTACCAGAGGCATATCTAGACTCCAAATTTCCAAATGCCTATTAGAAACTTCCTCCCAGAAGTCCTTCCCTTGCCAAAAAACTCAACATGTCAAAAAAAAAAAAAAAAAAGGAATTCACCATTCCTTCACCTTCCCTCGTGTCCACCAGTGCCAGCCGCTCTCCTGGTCAGCACGGAGCCCACCCTCCAAGCTCCTAGGCACGCTGCACTGAGCCCTGCTGTCTCCCTCTCCTGAGTCCACGCAGCCTCGGCCCCTGGTCTTCATTCCTGTGGCCAGCACACCGGGCCCAGGCCGTCAGGGCCTCTGACTGAAAGTATGGGAGGCCTTTAGGGGACCTCCTTGTCTGCAGTTACTAGAATGGTTACCATTAAAGATCACCCGCTGTATGCCTAGCTCTGTGTTTAATGTTGATATGAAAGAGCTCACTGAGTCCCCAAAACTCTATTAACATCATCCCTGTTTTCTAAGTGAGAAAATTGATGCTCTCTAAGGCCAAGCGATTTGCTGATATTACAAAGATAATGGTGGCAGAGCAGAGCCTTGATAGAGGACTATACAACTCAGGAACGAGGACATGTCTCCCAGGATGAGAGGGTTGGAAACAGGGGGTGTCTCTGAAATGTGGGTGTCCTCTGACATTTCCATTTAAGGAAAGAAATCGGG
Source organism: Artibeus jamaicensis (assembly GCF_021234435.1). Lineage (NCBI taxonomy): Eukaryota > Metazoa > Chordata > Mammalia > Chiroptera > Phyllostomidae > Artibeus > Artibeus jamaicensis. The sequence continues at coordinate 223,129 of NW_026521538.1, forward strand.
ACATAGCGTGGGAAACTGGAGCTTCCAGTCCACAGGCAACTTGGAGACCTGCAGGAATGGAAGAAGGTGGTAAAGGCAGGGAGCAAGGCAGGGCAAGGGCAGACAGAGCGGACAGGGAACAGATGCTGCCCCGCTGGTGGGGGAGGCAGGACACTCTCTGACACCAGCTGTCTGCGCAGACACTGGGAGCGGGAAGACTCGCTGCCTCACACTGGCCCCCAGTCCAGGCGGGGCACGGCTGCCTGCCAGTACTGCTGAAATCTGTTTTCACCAGGCAGGTCTGGGCCCGGGGGCGACCAGGACAGGACTGGAGACTGGTGTGGCCAGGAAGATGTCATCTAGCAGCCCTGATGGAGGGGGCAGGCAGGGACGCGCGGGGCCAGGGAGCCACGAGGACACAGCCAGAGTCAAGAGCCAGAAGGATGCTGCCGGTCAACGAGCAGTAAGATACGAGGACAAGATCCTGAAGGTCCGACCTCTAGAGTCACATCCCTGGAACCTCCCCCCAGTGTCAACTCATTCCAGCCAGCTGTGTACTATTACTTGGTATGGGACTTTTTTTCCCCTCTACGCAAACCAAGCTTGCTCCTTTGGAACTAGAATGTCTCGGAAGCCATCTTACTCGAGTCCCTCACACTTCATATGTGCCTAAAACGTGTTAGTTAGCCACGGCCAGAAAGCACAGGGTGGACTAGAAGCTCTTGCCTGACTCTGCTGCTGAAACCAGCTGCCTTCTGCCCTCGCCTGATGCTCCCAGAATTACTCTCCCTTCTCACCACTTCTCATCACAATTCCCTGGACTCACTTGGTGTCTGGCACAGAGATGATGCTACATGAATGTCTGAATGAATAATCTGGATTCAGTGATCTCAACTTACAGGATGAAAATCACCTATTAAAGTTAACTTATTGGAAGGTGTGAATGACTGTTATCCCCTAATTAGAATATTTGTGTGTTTAAACATGATTTCTTTCACACAAATTATAGCATTTCCCAACTCCCGGGACACTTGGGCTGTGGCGAGCCCTCTCCAGAGAGGCTGAAACTTATAAGATATAGAATGATTTGGGGGGGGGGGCAGAGAGAGCTTCCTAAAGTGCCTCAAATAACTGCACAGTACTGTAGCAAAAGCCTACTACAGACAGCAGGATAAAGGAGCATTTACATTCTGATAGTGCCACACTATGCCCACCAGAGGGTGCTCCTCCCATCCTCTCATTCACCACCAGAGAAAGGACCAGGTGATTGACAGGTCATTTTATTGAGCCAGTGGGCTGTAGAATGGTTTATCTCTCTAACCATCACTTGGGATTCTCTCTCCCTCAAACATCCTCCAGCTTGGCAGCTGGATATTCCCAGTTAGGCCTGAAGAACAGTTAGATGGTTTTAGGAAGAAATTACTTTGCCTTCACTGTTCGGCCCCACCATTCCTGGAGGTGAACATGGCAAACAGCAGTGGGGCAAGAAGGAGGTGTGGGCCCAGGAATCTAGGGCCCAGAAGTGACTTTCAAGTTTCAGTGCTGGAGGCTGCTCACTTCTTCCCTGAGCCGATTCAGAAAGCTCTCCACAGGGACCAGCATGACCAGAATGGGGCTGGTGCTCAAACCCCAGCCTGGGCTCATCCTTGGTCACCTCCCCGGGCACCTGTGACCAGGAGGGAAGTCGGTTCCCAGGACGCTGGGCACTGACCGTGGCCATCCCATACAATTCCCTTCTCACAGCACACTGCTCCCCACTGTACCGACCAGCTTTCATGCCCGACTCACTTTCCTCTCTGGTCCCTGGGGAGCAGTCGTCCACCCAATTCCTTTTCTCCCTGTATTGCCTTCCTTCCAGAAAGCAACTCCCGTACTCTACAGCAGTAGCTCTCAAATGTGGTCCTTGGACCAGCAGCATCAGTATGACCTGGGAACCTGTCAGAAATGCAAAACCTCGGACGCCACCCCAGGCCTATAAGTAGAAATTATAAATTCTGAAACTCTGACCTGGGGGGCCCAGCAACCCGTGTTTTTACTGCAGGTGGTTCTGATGCAACTCGTGTGAGAACCATGCACTGCCCTACAGAGCGGAGAGGGGCTGCCCCGTCCTGTACTAGCAGAGCCTGGGGAACCTCTAAGTCAGTGTTTCCCAGCTCCCGGGGCACTTGGGTGGTGGAGAGCCCTCTCCAGAGAGGCTGAAATAATTGTATCTTCCAAAATTACAGAGCTCTTTCGAAAAAGCTTGGAAACCATCTTGCCCAAGTCCCTCGGACTTTAAATGTGTTTCAAAGGTGTGACTCACCCAAGGTCAGAAAGCACTACCCCAGGCACTGCCCGGGGGGCCCTGTGCCTGACTCTGCTGGTGCAACAAATGTGCTCACTCCAGATGTGGTGCAAAACTCTTGCCGAATTTCATCCTCACAGTAATGCTGTGAGGCAGGTGCAGTCATCAACCCCATTCTACCAGTGAGGTTACTAGGGCTGAGACTAAATACCTCAGCTAAGGTTGCACAGCCAACAGGCAGTGAAGGACTTGAACACAGATCTATCAGGTTCCAAAGTCCCAGGTTTAAACTTCAACACCATGCTCTAGACGCCCAGAATTCCCAAGGGATGGGTCAGGGTGGGCAGGAGGGCTTCAGGTGGACTTCTTTCACCTCCCTTTGCTCCTGGTTTGCACTGGTCTCCGAACTGCACTTTGACCCCGTTTCCTCGGCTGCCAGGTCATTCCCGCCGCAGGCCCGAGCCTGCCGCACCTCCACTTTCCCGGATCCAGGCCAGCCAGCCGCAGGCACTGCTCAGTGTCCCCTGGTGGCTTCCCAGCCCCAGCCCTTCCGGCCCTCAGAGACACCTAACCACTAGCCCGTCACCCCGCTCCCTCCTCACACCCCCAAGCCATCTTCGTGTTCACCATCACAGTCTGCAAAGCCACCAGCTCTGTAACAAAGTTGCTGCTCATCTGTTCAGTCAAAAGCTAAAATAAAGTGGTGGTTGCTGCTGTGCCTTTGCCTGAATCACGTGAGTACCTGTCAGTTCAGGGCATCGATCGCCACCCATCACAGATGGAACAAGGAGCTGACTGACCCAGGGGCCCCTGGGAGAATCAAGAAGCAGCTGATGAATCCATGCCCTTCCCATGTGGCTTTGACCATCTGCCCCCAGCTGCAGGGTTAGCGCACCTGGTTTGCTTTCATGTTGTGGGCTTTCCTGAGGGCTCACAGGGCTACTGCTTGGGGTGTCCCTGTAGGAGGATGAGGCCCGGAGAGTCACGGCTCCCTTCCCAGTGCAGACTTTTGTAGGGTCCATATCTGAAAAGGAAACATCCAAAGGACAGCACTGAGCCAAGGCTCCTAATGAATTGAGCAACAGTCAGCAACTTGTTAAAGCTGGGGAATGAGATGAACCTGGTTAGAGCCACGCACAGTCTTATGGTGAATGCAGATGAATCTGTGGGTGGTGGAGAGGAACAAACTGCATTTTCAGAGGTTTACCGCCCAACACGAGGTTAGGGAAAACAGGCCACTGTGAGTTCTGAGTAAACGTATGAGTTATAATATCAGCTGAAAACATTTCAAAAGGAAAGTGGGTTTATTTATTTTATTAAATGAAGTTTAGCTTGTTGAGCAGGCGTCTGACCAATTAGTAAGGCACAGTTCGAGAAAGGATTTGGGAAAGACTTCTCAAGCTTCCAGACGAGCTGTCTTATCAAAGACCAGGCTGGCAATGTCAGGAATTATTAGGTGGTTCTCTGCAGAGAAGCAGTGCTCCCTGCACTTCTCCAATAGGACAGGGAAAAGAAAGTCTGAATCAGCAAGTCAAAGCCACGGGGACGACAAGGCAGGACGCCTGGGGAGAGGGCATGTGGGTAAGAGAGCCTCACATTCCAGACGTAATGAAGAAAAGTCACACCAAAGAGAACGACCAGAAACACTACACCCTTCCACGAACAGCGTTCCCTGCACCCCCAGTGGCGCCATCCCTGGGTCCCAACCTCTCCTGCAGTTGACAATGGCCTAATAACAGACCCGGGTCACCTTTCAGAATTCCACTGAGAAGGATTTCAAAATAGGCTTCAAAGGAGCCGGATGCTCTTCCTCCGGGAAATCAGTCACAGGAGGCAAGAAACCGAGGCAGACCACACAGTCCTGGAAGGCACGCGTGCTAAATGTTGCTGCGCAGCTGAGCTGAACCGAATTCCACAGTTCATTACTTCAAACTGCTCGCAGCACAGCTGGGATCTTTGACCTAAAGTCACCAAGCCTGAGTTGTGGGGTAAAGTGTAAGGTGGACGCGGGACAGGACGCAAGCTCAGACGCCCAACGCATCCCCACGCCTGCGCTGGGCGGAGAGAAGCCAGACCTCCTTTCTCCTTCTTTGCACCCTAGCAGCCCCCTTTTCCAACAACTTAGAGCAGTCCTGCGTGTTACAGAAAAGCACAGGCCTGCCCCCTCCCCCAAACACGAAGCACGAAAGCATGATGTGTGGCAGAGAGGGCGGAGCCTCTGACTTGTCCAACCCTACAAAGAGGAGTGACTGATGTCACAGAACAACTGGGAAAACTGATCCATGGCCCACAGCCTTTTCACAAGGAAGAGGAACAAGCTGACAAATCCAGCCTGCTCACAGGTTTCTGAATGCACAGCCAGCTTTGCCCACCTCCTGAAAGCACCACAGGGACAAAGCGTCACCCGGGCCACACTTGCCCTGTTTCGTACAGAAGGAAGCTATGAGCTGGAGCTGATACCTGAACCTTAGCCCTTCTTGGAGAGGAGAAGCAGGAAATGACTGCAGGTGAAGGTCCGGGTGGGGAGGGCGTGCTCTGGGAAATGGCCCAGAGGGCTTCACAGACGTACGTACGTACACCTATCTAGGTTTGGCAGCTGCTTCAAGCTCGGCCCAATTCAGAGGTTCCCTGGGCGGCCACATTAATTCTCGGGGGGACTGGAATTATAAATGAAGTACTGGAAGCTACAAACCTCTAGCGAGAGCCCAAGAAGCCCACGGACCTCAGACCCACACCAGGTTAAATGTTTAGCCTCTGGACTGACCCTTGTCCCAAAGAGGGGTGGGGGGCCAGGTATCTGTCTGTTTGTCTCCAGGCTGGCTGGCTCACAGGAACACACACACACACATGCCGAGGAAGAGAAGAAACCACCCGAGGAAGTGAGAGGAAATGGCTCCTAAACATGCAAGGATTCAGCCTCCAAGTCTTTGTTAGAAGGAAAGAAGGAAGGAAAACCATGCATGATCTGCTAACAATTAAAAAAAAGAAAGAAACCAACCCAAGGAGAGGTACCTGGAGGGAGTACTAGGCCTGGAGAGCTTTTCACTGTCTTCACAGGAATTATTTTAACAGCGGAAATAGAGCGTGCACGCAAAGGGTCGGCAGTTGCTGCAAACACAAAAGGGTGAATGGTGCCTCCAGAAAGAACGTTTGGGAAACACTCAGGCAGTTGAGGAACTGGGCAAGGACAATAGGAGGAAGTCGCCCACACGAAGAGAACACTAGAAAGAGCAGTAGACGTGGTAATTTGAATTGACCTGCCTTCTCTCTTTAGAGTTCGGTGCCAGGACGACAGAACCCTCCCTCCAACCGTCACCCACATGCAGTTGGTCAGTGTCTGTGCCTCCTGCCACACCAGGAACTTGCCAAGATTTAGAGACGCAGATGGCCTGGCAAACAGAGGAAGGGGAGAGCAATCAGGATCCGAGCGGCCCCCAAAGAATGCTGGGGTGTCTGTGCTGGGGGGCAGGGCTCCAAGAAGGAGAGCCATGGCTCGGGCCCCAGGCGAGTGGAGGAAGGAAAGGGACGTGTTTGTGAGAGTCATCACGGCTGCTCCCCCAGAATCTTAACCTCTGGGGTCCTGTGCCTGCTCCTCTCTGAGCACCCACGTGTACAGCCCAAGGTCCTGACACCCAGCTGAGCTTCGAGAGAGCTGGGGTAACTGCCTGGGATGTGGCAAGGGCTGCTGTCTCTCCAATAGCAACAAATAAAGAGATTCGAGCTCAGGTGCTGTGTGCTAACGCCACTCCCATGAGCAACACTCAGAGGTCTTTTGGCCCCAGGTCCATGTAATAACTGGGGGAGGGGCAGGGGGAGCAGGGCTGTTCAGGAAGCAAGATGGTCACTGATGAATGAGCATTGTGCTGACAAGCCCGTCGAGGGGACAGGCAGGGAGGAGCCTTCACGGTAGCCCGTTCACCCTGCAGTCCATCATGCCGCTATTTCAGAGGGCGCACAGCAATCATGTGGCCGTCAATAACTAAGTCGATCGTATCGATGCTTCTTGTCTAGAGATACAAACGTGCTTTCACGGCAATCCTGTGGACCGCTCTTTATGACCAGCTGGGAGATTGGCTGGGTGGGAGGGTTTGGTCACGTTACCATTTTCAGAAGAGGAAGCAAGAGGCTCAGAGAGCTGCTCAGAGTCCTCCAGCTCTCAGGGGAAGAGGCTGAGACCAGAGCTCAGCTGGGCTGGCCCCGGGTTCAGCGACAGCTCAGGCCACCGTGATGACCTTCAGGTTACATCTGCCTCCTCTCTCTGACCAAAAGTGGCTCTTACTGAAGAGAGGGTGGAATCAACCCCCACCTGCCACCCCCCTGCACCCCTGAAGTCTCTTCTTTCAGTGAACGCGTAGGGATGGTGTCAGTGGCCCCGTAGGTTTTATAAGCACCCGAGCCCCAGCCTCTCCCGTGCTCCTCACTGGATGATTAACCCTCCCCTGGCTCCACTCCACAGGCACCTTCAACACCCCTACGTGCAACTTAGCTGAGATCGCCCAGGGCCCCAAGAGCACAGCCCTGCACCAGGAGTGGAGGAGGCGGCGGGCAGGGAGGCCAGGAACCTGCCCCAACCCAGCCGCCCCCGTGCCCCATCCCTCCTGCCCTCTATGCCTCCCCTGCTCAGCTCTTCGACTTTACACTTGGCCTTGTCTCAAAAGGACTACTTGGCAAAACCAGATAAAAAGTACAAAAGCCCAACATGTCAAACTCCGAAATTACTTAAATACCCAATGATAGGACTTTGACCCTCCCTCTTTGACACCATAACATGCAGTGGGATGAAAGCAGAGAGAATCCCTAGAACCCAGAATTTGAAGCAGGAATAAATACTGCAAATCATGCAAATCCTGGGTTTTTTAGAGATGGGAGTTCACGCCCATGAAGAAAAAGGACTGCCAGGGATGCATGCGAGTGGCAGAACTGGGACTTGAACCTGTATCTTGTCACCCCAACTCACGCCACACTGCAGAAGTGACGTGGGCACTTAGCTCTCCGGTCAGCCTCCAGACACTCAGATGAGAGACTACAGGGCAAATGGGACCTCAAAGGTCATCTTATCCATCATTTATGTCACACTTAAGTTTTTCATCCTAAAGCTTTTAAAAACTGAAAAGATGAAAGGCTGTGCATGAAACTAATGCCACTGGAACCATTTATTTCAGCAACTCAGGCTCTTGCCTCAGGGTCAAGGCTGCGAAGGTGAAATGCCGGGTAAGGGAAATTTCAGGCTGAAGAACACCGCATGCATCAGGCATGAGGCACGCCTCGGCCCGTGTGTTTGAGAGCTAAGTCACCTCTGATTCCTGAGATGCAAGAACATGCTCACTTTTTCAGAAAGTTGGTGTGGGAAATGGGTCTCCAACTCAAGGCCCGACAGGGCCAGTGACCAGTCCCACCAGGTGAGTGGTCCAGGCTCACCCCCCTCTGCTCCTCCTGGAAACGTTTTCCAGTACCAAGCCAGGCCTCCCTTTAAAAGCCTTACCTTTGTCCTGCCCATTGCTGCCTGGTGCCAACCCATTCACCACGGCTTTAGAGGTGCCAACGTCACATTCTGAAAGAAAGAAAAAGCACAGGGCTAAAGATGAGGTCCCCCTCCCCCCAGGTACCGAGTCCCACACAGTGTGAGGTGCCGGGGTCATGCAGGCTTCCGCAGGCCTGGGCTCCGGCCCCCTCCAGTGTCATGGGAGAATTCTGAGGACTGTGTGTGGCCTGAAGCAAGAGATGAGGCAAAAGCTGTTTGGGGATGGAAGTATCTGGTGAGTGATATGAATTCTCATGCCTTCTTGCTATGGCTTCATTTTGGACATTTAAAAAAAAATCTGCTTAATTCCCTCAAAAGGGCATCTCCTGCCTGACAAAGGCTTATCTGCCCATTCAAAGGCCACTCGCATGCACCCCCGTGCGGTCGGACTGACTGGGGCAACTGAAAGCTCAGGCTCTGAGACCCTTTTCGCCACCCCACCCCACGTCCAGCCACCAGCAAAATCATGCTGTCCCTCCCTGGACACTGCCCCTCCTCCCAGCCCACTGTCCCAGCGGAGTCCCTTGTGTCATTGTCCCGGAGACAACGAGACCTCCTGACCGTTCTCCCTGCCTCCATTCTGCCCCTCCTCTTCCCCACCCCTCCGTCTGCACGGGGAACACTTCCTAGGCCTGGACCTAACCAGAGCCCTGGGCTTACAAGCCCCAGGGTGCAGGTCAGATGAAAACCAGACAGAACAATGCAGTAGGATTTTCTAAAATCCCTCTACTTTAAACTTGCTGTATTTCCCCTCTGTTTTATTTTATTTTGTTATTTTTTAAAGATTTTATTTATTTATTTTTAGAAATGAGAAAGGAGGGAGAGAAACATGTGATTGCCTCTCGCACACCCTGCACTGGGGGCACCTGGCCAGCAACCCAGGCACGGTGCCCTGGACTGGGGATCGATCCACTGACCCTTCGGTTCTCGGGCCAACACTCAATCCACTGGACCACACCAGCCATAGCTCACCTCTGTTTTAGAAGTAAAAATGTTGGGGTTTAGTCTGGGAATTCAACCATTTATTTATACTATTTGGTTGAAAATGAATGTATTCCAAGTTCCCAAAAATGTACCAAGGATTGTTGGGAATACAGTTTTGTAGTAAGTGGGATGGCCCGTATCTTGGCATACCTAGTTGTATTTAAATTAACGAATTGACCTTCTCGATAATTAAAAGCAAACCAACAAGCCCCAAAGGCCAGCAGGCACGGGACAAAGCCTGGGGACATTCGCCCTGGACCGGAGGCTCCTCAACCCCTGGTCCCAGCTCTCTTCCGGCTGCATTGCCCCCTCCCACTGCCCGACATAGTCACTGACTCTCAGTCACACACTTTTAGACCAGCAGGCCTGCTCCCTCGAGGCTCTGGCTTGAGAATGTGCCCTCCCCCTTTTTTACCTCAAGGAAGTCCTATGTATCCTCTAGACAAATGCCACCTTCTCTGTGTCAGCTGAGACCTGTCTGAATCCTGCTCAGCTGCAGACACTGAGACCCTCGCTGCTCACCTTTGTCCCACCCAGAATCGATGGAGGTGGGAAAGAGCAAACAGGTGGGTGGGCAGGCCCTGCCACCCAAGAACATGTGACCAATGTGCTTGGAGTGACCCTTAATGGCCCAAAGCCAACCAATCATAACAGCTATGGTCTTTTAAACATCTGTGTGGCTGGATCTGAGGAGCTATGCTAAGCATTCGATAATTAGCATCTCATTTTGTCCTTAAGACTCAGGGCTCTGGAGCTCAGTAGTAGGAATTGCTATTCTATAAATAAAAAATTTGAGGCTCAGAGAAGATGCCAGGCTCTGAGATCATTAAGCTGGGGTTTGAACTCTGGTCTGTTCCATCCACAGGCTGTCTTGTTCATCCCTGACTGGGATAAACACTTACTATTTTTTAAAAGATTTTATTTATTTTTAGAGAGAGGGGAAGAGAGAAAGAAAGTGAGGGAGAGAAGCACCAATGTGTGAGAGAAACATCAACTGGTTGCCTCTCATACCCCGATCGGGGGCAGAACCCACAACCCAGGCCTGTGCCCTGACCAGGAACAGAAATGGAATTGAACCCGGGACCTTCTGCTTTGCAGGATGACACCCAACCAACTGAACCACACTGGTCAGGGAAAACATCTTTAATTTTTAAAACGGAAAATATTTTATATACATATACTTTAGATATATTCTATATAAACTAGTTTATGTATACGTATTTAAACCAGATACATTCCGTGTTTTATACATTTTACAGAATATATCTGGCTGATGTATATCCTACTTCCCTAAACGCTAGCACTGGAGCCCCGTCCCAAACCCCAGCAGCTCACTTGACTGAGACAAGGTCACCCCACCTTGTCCTTAACCATCAGCCTTCCCAACACGAACTACCCTCACAGGCCAGCCCAGACGCTCCTGGATGCAGACAGGAGCAGGGCCCACTGCTCCTCCTCCCAGCAGCCTGGACAGGTCCACCCAGGCTCCGCTCTGTTTACTGCCTTCGTTCCACCCACGGATGAAGGCCAGTTCCCCCAGAGGCCAGCATCTCCCTTGCACCTCCATTACTAGGGTGGATGAAAGGAGGGTGTTGGCAATAAGGCCAAAAATCCAAGTAAAAGAAACATCACAGGTTCTATCGCCCCACCTGTCCTTTGACTATCCCTTTCCCCACATACCTGTCCTAACTTTTCTTGGTTGTCTTCTTTCCAGGACTGTAGACTTTGTTTTGGGTCTCCCTGAGCCAGCATCAGAGCAGCCTCTGAGCTTCCCCCGGCCTAGCCCCATGTCTTTCCTTTCTTTTTTGTCCTTCTATTAATTAAACACAGCTAACTTAAAGAAATTTTGAAAGATTATTCCATCCCCTTAGACTCAAACTCTGCAGCACAGTGATGTCCAACAGCCTGGGTTTGCCCCAACTCCACTACTCACTAACCAGTGACCCCAAATTATTAACCACTCAGGGCCTCAGTTTCCCCATCTGAAGAATGGGAGAAGTAAACCATGCCCACCTCTGTGGGTTTGCCAGGAGAGTGAAATGAGATAATGCAGACAAAGCATCCACCTCAGTGACTGGCAGCCAATCCTGACTCAGAGTAAGAATGTAATGGTGCGACCAAGAGGGGGGCCCCAAATAGGGATTGGTAATGGGGTCTAGACTCAAGGTGTCCAGGAAATATTAGAAAAAAACATATAGGATGTCCTCACCCCCACAAGTCTGAGCTTGGAGATGGGACACATGGAGCAGGGCCACTGAGAGCTGTTTTGCATAGCAACAACTTTGCAGCTAACCTCTGGCATGGTCATTTAACATATCTATAACCTTGAACTGGTTTCACAGATATGTTAAATAGTTGTGGCCATGCTTTGAACCAGGAGGATGGAAGTGACTTCCACCTAAAATATAACTGGGAGGCAACTCCCCCTGGTTATAGTGCCTATGTGAAAGCTTGGAGATGACTGGCTCCACAGGGCCACACCTGCCCAGACTTACTATGGCAGCCCAGTATAGCTAGAATAGGAAAATGCTGACAGGTATAACTGATTGTAGGAGGAGTCGGAAATGAGGCTGCTGAGGAAGACTGGCACTGGGATTTAAACCCAAGTGTGGCAGCCATGCTGGGGCTTTTTGGGACCACGCAGATTTAGGGTGCTTCCTTTTTGCCACATGGCTTAAGAAGCAGGAGAGACTTTTCCAGGAAGAAAAGGGGTGAAAGGACTCTTGCTGGTGGGCCATGAGAAGGTGCCATATAGCTTCGGGGTCAACTGGAGATCATGGCAGTGACAGAGCTGATGGTGCCAGGAGACTGAATCATGGACCTCTACTTCTTTTCCTGAGATACAGTACCCTGGACTGGGCAGATAGAGAAGGAAGGACTGCATTTATGGGTATTCTAAAGGACTCTAGTATTTTAATGAAGACATTAAGTCATTACTCTAAGTCTGTATAGCTTTAAAATAAATAATTCCTTTCCTTTTCACCAATCTCTGGCATTGAGAGATGTCTTTCCTGTGGTGATGGGCAAAGTGAACCTAGTACGAGGGGGGAAACCCCTGGAGGAAAAAGGGGGGTCCTTTTGGTAATAGTATATAGTGCACTCCCCTCGTCTGTTCTGTAGCAAGAAGAATGCATCGTTTTCATGCTGCTCAGTCCACTCAGTCCACCAGAGGTTAAAAGAAATGTTTTCTACATAGCTGCTCTCTTCCCAATGATCATTTTAATATTGGCATAGTATCTCATCGAGTAAATACACAATGAACCTATTGACTCCCCACCTTCCTTTGGGTGATGTTTTTGTTTCCTTCAAATGAAGATAGACATTCCCAAGAGTGGGATTATCAGGTCAGAGGGTCCTGACTTTCTGGACTCTGGCTGTGCAAAGTCTCCAGCCAGCACCACGCCCAAGAGGAGACCCTGGGGACAAGTCCCACAGGGACTCCACAGCCTTGCCCTCCTGCCCCTCCCTTCCTACTTCCTCTGCCCTTTATTTGTGCCAGGAGAAAGCAGCAATGCCAGTTTAGGCTAATTCTGACATTAGAAGAACAAAAAACTTTAGGCTGCAGAGCAAAAGTTTAAAAAAATGACAACAGAGACAAAAAGTTAAACAAAAACAAAAAATGAGTTACAAAGCAGGAACTGCTGGCAGTACCTGAATCCACCTGGAAGGGAAAGTGTGCAGCCTTTTCATGCCCAGCAAAAGCACGGATGGCACTGGGAGCAGTGAGTGAGTGAGTCCTCCTCATAAGGAGGAAACTGGGGCTGATAACCGGCGGACGGAACGCTGGCCAAGCCTTGGGCAGGGTATTCATGCCTCACTTAATCCGCACACAATGCCAGCGAGGTGGCGCTTTTCAGACGGCCACTTTACAGAGGAGGATGCAGAGAAGGGTCCACCACAGGCCCAAGGTCACACAGGTGGCACCTGAGGAAGCCAAGTTGTGGCCCTGATCGGTTCCACCCAGAGCCCTCCTTGGTCCCAAAGCACACATGGCCCTGCCTAGTTTAGGACTTGGCTAAAGGGCACTGTGTGCAAATGAATGAAAAGCCTTGTTTTTCATCCCCAGAGGTCTCTGGGAACACCCTGGAAATAATGCAGGATTAGAGCACCCTTGACCGAGCTCTCCCCTAGACACCCCCACCACTCCCGCTGCCTCCGGGTCGTGGGAGGCTGCAGCCGGGCTCAGTAGCTAAGGTGGACCTTCATTTCCAGATGGAAGCAACTCGCCCTCGAACTCAGAGCTGGAAAGCAGACAGCTCCTGGCTGCACAATGAGCAGGAACGCACTCCCTTCCCATCTTCCCCAGCCGTACTATCTCTGCCAGCTCTACGTTAAACACACTCAAAACTGGTCATCTGTTTAGGTCTCACAAAAGGGTGACTGAAGGGCTCTGCCCGCCAGGACGAAGGCCCATTAGATTAATTTGCACCCTGGGGCAATTACGGTCAGTCTGTTTACTTTCGCTGCCGTCACTGGGATTAAGAAAGCCATTGGGGTGTACATACGTCAAATTTTTATCAAATTGTATACTTAAAATATCTGTAGTTTATTGTATCCCAATTATATCTCAATAAAGTTGTTAAAGTAGACGGAAAGGGAGCTATTATAAAGGTCAGGATGTGAGCATGTACAGTGTGTGGCACAGTTCCTGTCACAGGACAGATAATAAATCCATAACAATGAATGTGATGACAGTGATGACGACGATTTATGGCAAAGCTTTAGCACTTACCCAGGTCCCAAAAACTAAAATATGAAATGCAGTTGGGACCTTCAGAGTAAGGAGGAAATCTGGGTAAACTGCCTAGTTCTGTAGATTTGTCCAGAACAAAGGGTTTTTAATGACTTACCAGAGCTCATGGTGGTGACAGGACAAGTCCTCTGCAACTGGGGCTCTGAACTGCTCTGCAGAAAAACACATATCACATAATGGCATTGGTGAGCGGCAGGTTCAAGACAAATCCCCGTGGCTCATGTTAAAAATGAAAATAACATATATATCCTTGATGAAGCAGAGCTGAACCAGGAGTCAGCGTGGCCAGGCTCCTGGTTCTTGGCCTGCTACGCACCAGCAGGACCTCGGGCACGTCACGCAGCCTTTGTGGTCTCAGTTGTGTTACCCATAGTTGGTCTCAGTATTATCCAAGGCCTCTTCCAGCTCTAAAATTCAATCAAAGCCCTCAAGTCACAGGAGTGCACATAGGTCAGGGAGAGCTTGAAGCAAAGGGCCACATTTTGGGAGAAAGGTAAAAATCACAGTATTATTGGAGGTTAATAATAACAAAAACAACAGCAGCAGCAATAAATACACCTTATTAGGCACAGGGAAATGTTCTAGATGCTTTCAATATATTAATACATTTGCTCCTCACAACGACCCTACAAGGTAAGCTCTAACGTCCTATTAGTCCACACAGATGAGGGAACCGAGGTACAGAGAGGTGAACAGCTTGCCTGCCCATGTGGCAGAGTCGCTACTGGAACCCAGACAGCCTGACTTGAAAGCCCAGGCTCGTAGGCGCTGCACAGACCACTGAAATTCAAATGGATCACCCTCTTATTCAGTGTGGTCTCATCCTTGGGCCCCAGTAACCACTGATCTGCTTTATGTCACTACAGTTTCTTCTCTCCTAGAATTTTATATAAATGGTACCATAGTGCATGTAATCTTCATACCTGGCTTTGCTTGCTTAGCATAACACAGTTTAGCATTTGGTCATATATATGTGGGTCCTTATCTGGACTTCATTCCGTTCTGTTGATCTGTCTTAATCCAATAACTCACTGCCTTGATTACTATAGCTTTATAGTAAGTCTTGATATAGGTAATATGAGTCTTCCAACTGCATTCTTTTTCAAAATTGCTTTGGTTCTTCGATTTCCATATAAAGTTTAGAATCATCTTGTCAACTTCTACCAAAACCAAAAACAACCCCCAAAAAAAGAAGGAGAAACCTGCTGGAATTTTTATTGTGATCATGTTGAATCTATACGTTAATCTGGGGAAAATTACCCTTTTAACAACATTGAATTTTCCAATTCATGAGAACAGGCTATCTCTCTTCTTATGCAAGTCTTTAATTCCTCTCCGCGGTGTTTTGTGACACTCAGACTTCAGATCCCACACATATTCTGAACAGCAAGGTACAGCCGAACGTCTGAAGGACAATCTGAAGAGCGAGTCTTCAGGGTATGTGGCACCTTGCTATTTAAAGTGTGGTCTGCAGACCAGAGACTCTGGCATCAGCTGGGAGCTTATTAAAAATGCAGAACCTCAGTCTCTACACCAACTGAATCAGAATCTGTATTTTTAAAAGACCCCCAGCTGGTCCCTGTGCAGTTTAAAGTATGAGAAGCAATGATGTAGAGGAAACCAACTCCCAGGTTCATAAATTCTGTAATAAGAAGGTCAAGGTATGGTTTGAAGGTCTGCACAAGGAGACATGCTTTAGCTTCCTTTTTAACACGGGCATTGTTTCCTTTCTGGGTGGCTGCCTTGATCACTGCCCTCGGAATTGACCCAGGAGAATGCTCAGGGCAACAAGGAAATCATTCTAAGTCCTATGCAGCCCAAATCAGCAGTACTTTGCCTCTGTCACTGTCAATATACCTGGGACTACCCTTGACCCTCAAGAGCCCCTCAGATCATTGTCTAAGTGGTGGAAACATTTGTTCTCTCAGTCAAGGAACACAACCTTCTATGTTCTCTACGCCCAGTGGTTTCTAGTCCTGGTTTTATGATACTTTAGTTTTCTTCCCAGGACCAAGAGGGCTGCTGTGGCCCTGACTGGTGTGGCTCAATTGGTTGGGTGTCATCCCGCACAGCGAAAGGTCACCGGTTCGATTCACCTTCAGGGCACATACCTAGGTTACAGGTTCGGTCCCTGTTCAGAACATGAACTAGAGGCAACTGAGTGCTGTTTCTCTCTCACATCAATGTCTCTCTCCCTTTTTCTCCCTCCCTTCCCCTCTCTCTAGAAGTTAAATAAATGTAAATAAATAAATGAGTGAATAATAAAAAGGGGCTGTTCGATAGCATCCAAACATTTGTATTTTAAAAATAATTTTAGTAATCAATTTTATTATGTTAAGGTTTAATTCATTCAACTTTTAAGGCATTATTGAAGAAACGGTATTGATTCAACTATGGAGCTATCTTAACAGAAAGTACTTTTATTGCTTTAAAGTCCTTCTATCTTTAGCTATCTGCATAAATAACAGTTACATAGTTGTAACCACAATGTCTGGACATTTTTGTGTTCATTTTTTTTTTAAATTCACTGATTTTAGAGACAGAGGAAGGGATGGAGAGAGAGAGAGACATCAATGTGAGAGAGAAACATCAATTAGTTGCCTCCCACATGTGCCCTGAATTGGGGATCAAACCACCCATCCAGGTATGTGCCCCAACTAGGAAATGAACCCATAACCTTCCGGTGTATAGGACAATGCCATCTGGCCAGGGCCCAACTTTAAATTAAATATTTCATTAACATTTCCTGGATTTTTACAGTCATTATAGCCATCATTTTAATGGCTCTATAATATTTCATAGTAATAACACTCCATAATTCATTTACCAATTCCCTCTGTATAGTTTGCTTTAATCCATCTTAAATTTTACAAATAAGGAGGTAGCATTCTCAGGCAGGGAAGAAATGAATGGAAATGTCCTATAAAACAAACATAAAGGATGTCTCGTCTCACACATGATGAGTAATCATTGCCACAGGTGGGTAGTCCTTTGCCCATTTGACATTTTTCAATACAGATACTAGTGATTTCTAAGTGTCAGCCCTTTCTTAATTACAAACTAATCTAAAGTACACATGGTCAGGAATAATATCCCAAATACTATCCATTACTTTGACATAAACGTCCACCAACCACAGTAGATGCCCCTGCAGCTCTCTGGGAGGCCCTCCCTGCGTCAGGGATTAACCACGCAGTGGTTGGGCTGGAAGGAGGAGGCCCTGGCCAGGTCGCTCAGTTGGTTAGAGCATCATCCCCATATGCCAAGGTTGCATATTTGGTCCCTGGTCAGGGCACATTGAAGAATTAACCAATGAATGCATAAGTAAGTAGAACAACAACAACAAAAACTGTCTCTCTCTCTTTCTCAAATCTACAATAATTTTTTTTAAAAAAGATGAAAGGAGAATGGGCTCAGAGTGACAGGACATTCTTTTGATGACAGCGTAGGTGACAGTGACAATGTATAGGGGAGTACCAGCTCTGCACATGAAGACTTTTTGGGGACCAGGTCCTGCTGCATGCTGTCACTTGGTGATTGACTGAATCTGCAGCAGGTGACACGAAGGCGCAGTGGGCAGTTTTAAATAAAAACTGCAGCAAGAATGGCAGTGGCAGCTGTGCCAAGGATGGCGCCCAGAGTCCAGTCCTCACCAGTGGTGGCGACAGCAGTGACACCCTACCCAGACTATTCCAGGGCCTGACTTTGGCTCTGATTCCAGCCAACTCAGCCTCCTTGAATTTCTGCCCCTGTTCTGACTGCCTGTCCAGCCTCCCATATACTCAGAACCACCCAAGGTCTTGCCAATAAATCCCTTTTCAGTGTGAGTTAACTAGGGGTGCTTTCTGGTTTTTCTGCAATGCAAGAACATTGACCGGCAAAGATGAGGGGGAGGAGGGCATCCCAAAGGTTTCACTGGGAAATGAGAACCTTCATTCCTCTCTCCTGCAATATGGCCAGCCAGATCCGAATCCCACGTGGCTCAGCAAATGGTTTTGTCAGTGGGATGCATCCAGGAAGATGTACAAACCAAGCCCGACCGGAAAAGAATGCTAAGCACTTTGAAAGTCATAAGCCAGTCCCTACTGTTTATTTGGACGTAGTACAGGCATTACAATCATATGTGAAATGTGAAAGTTTATTTTACATAAACACTTGTGACACTTAATATTTATTTAAAAACTAAGTTGCAAAGAGCTTAATCTGGTTGAGAACATGATGGCACCTCTTTGGAATTTCTCCCACTTGTCTCCCACTCGTCTGCTCCAAAGGAGGCAGGAACCTTTGGGTAAAAGCCAAAAAGGTGAACAGCTCCATCTAGTGGCAGAACTGGACAGGTTTCCCCCCCAACGGGTTGCAGGAACCTACACAGTTGAGTGTCACAGCTTGGGTGGGCCAGTGAGGGTCAAGCCACCATTCCCGCCCACTGTGCTGTGGGACCTACCATACTTGGTCAAAGTGCTGCAGCATCAACATAGACATTCCACCAGAAGAACAAGATGTGAAGTAGCCAGACTTGTTAAGAATGCATCTAGATAATTAACAGCTCTACATGGTCCCTCCCTAATTCCACGACCCTACAATTCTGAGGTGACACAGAATGAAAAATTACTGAAAAGCAAAAGTTATACTCCTGCTTCCAGCTTATGAAATAGGATCCAATAACTAAATATGGGTCTTTTGTTGGGGAAGGAAAGAAGGTCCTTATATGGGTGCTCCGGGGGTATATGAGCAAGGAGGAATTGAGTTTGCCTGTAAACACAAGCTCAAGGTTCAGCAAAGCTTCTTAATAGAGAATGAGCCTTCGGTCGGCCTCTCAACACAGCATGCTCTAGCTTTGGCGATGCACAGTGGTGCTTTCCCTCCATGAACCACCCTCGCCCCTCTGCACACACAAAAGACTGTAAGTTTACAGAGCAGAGACACTGTCATCCCCAGGACCAAGCATACAGTGGGTGCTCAGTCATGAACTTGGCCCTTCTCTCTATTTCTCCTTCAGGACCCAACTTTGGAGTCTTGCCATCAAGATAACCAGACCATCCTTAACTCTACTGAAGCTGCTTAACAGGAAGCTAGCTCCCCACTCTGACCAAACCCTGGGTCTACTCTAGCTTTGAAATCCAGTCTGGGACTTGATATATTTGCAGTTACTTCCAATGGCTTGAAAAGAGTAGAGACAGGTCACAAAGCCTCATTGCCTTTTTTTTTTTTTTTTAATCCTTATTGCTTTAAACTTTGCTGACCCACCACAAAGTCATGCTTCTCCAATTTTGACAGCTCATCCTCTTCTCAATCTCCATTAATGTCATTTCTCTTCAAATGCACTCTCTACAGTATTGCAGAGGGTGCAGAGGCTCTTCAGAAAGCCAGAAAGGACAAACACTGAGTCACTAACACTTCCTTTTCAAGGAGAGGAAGTTAGCATAAGCTCGACCCTGACATTAACTTCAGTCTGGAATCCCGTAACATGGCTGGTGGCTCAGAACACAACAAACACAAGATTTCTGTGAAAAGATCGATGCTTCTGGAGAGCGAGCAATAGGAAAACACATCAGAGAGGCCATCCCCCACACCCTCCCATTTTCTCCTGGAGTCCCTCCAACACAGTTTCCGTTCTATCCAATTATCTGAAATGGCCTTCAGAAAGGTTTCCAGTGCACACACAGGGCCAAGCCCAGTGAATTGTGCATTGACCAGGGCCTCAATGACCTTTCCACTGAATGTAAGACAGTTAACTCCTTCCTCCTCCCACAGTCACTTTCTGGTCCTGATCTCTAAGAGTCACTGTGTACTGGTTTACCCTGGGCCACAACTACTGTCCCTCTAGAAAAGGGCCTCTGTGGTCCTTCTAGGAGTTCAAGAGCCGGGGAGCCCTGGCTAGTCCTCATTCCTTCCCAACAACACTCTCACTCCCGTGAGGATTTCATCTGGGATATTAGAACCAGAGGATCCATGCAGGTTACAGAGTCCTTATTCATGGTTTCCCACTTGTATGGGAAGGTGGTCCCATGAGCCCCTCAGGCTGCACTGCAGGTGCCCACCCCCGACCTTTCACTTCAACCAGGGAGCTGTGCTTTTGCCAATTTCATTCATTTATACTTCTTTAGCTTTCCTTGGATAAATGGGTTCTATAGCTACAAAAAGTTTCTGAATCAGAAATCTAATCTGCCTCTCATTATTTATGAGCAAAAACAAATTCAGAAAAGTTTCCTCTGTCTTGCTTTATACCCCTTTTCTTAAGCCCACTCTCCCATCCCTCTTCTAAATTCCCCTTGGCATTAGAATCTGAATTCCAGATAATAGCCAGCCCTCCACAGCTGACAGACTGGACAGTGTCATTTTCCCCTTTGGAACTTTTTGATATCTCATGAAACAATGCAAAGTCCTGATAATGAACTGTCAGGACCAACTAAACCCATCACTCACCTCTCCCCACCTTCCCTCCCAGTCTCTGCTCCTCCAGGCGGCCTTGTACACGAAGCCCAACAGACAGTGAGTACCTTCAGGCAGGGCAGTGTCTTGTTCATCTCTATTCTAACATCTACTAAGGCACCCAGCACAGAGCAAGCACCCAATTAATATCAGTGTGGAGTGAACATCTGTCCCTCGCATACGCCCGAGTGCCCTTCTTTCTCCTCTTCTCTTTGCCATGCCCTCCACCCAACACCTGATAAGTTGCCTCGTCTTGTCATCTCTTCCATCTTCATGACTCATGTGTCCTAGCCACCTCTGCTTTTCCATCTGCGCACTCACCATTCCATTCCATCACCTCACTCTCAGAGCATTACAATAGCCTAATAAGGCTCAGAATCACCCTCCTAGTTTGTGTGCTGCCACATTCTGACCTCAGCAATGAAAGAGTTCCCAGGACAGATTTCAATGAGGGGAAGATCTACAGGGCCCCTCTGAGCTCAGGGGGGTTGGCTCGGCAGTATGGGGCAAAAGGAAAAAAGGCGGTGAAGCTCCTAAGGAAGAATAATGCATCTAAAACACAGATCCGTTGATCCCATTCAAACAGCATTTCTTTAGCACTGACTGTGCACCCAGGAGAGGGGTTGGCCCAGAGGCCACCAACATGAATACGACGCAGCTGTTGTCTTTGAGGCTATCACAGAGTGACGGGGTGACAGACATAGCTCATTTGAACATAATAATACAATGGGAAACCCTTCTGCTAGCAACCTGACCCGAGACCTAAGTGTTACGGGAGCACAGAAAGAAAAGGAATGAATTCTGCATGGGAGAGAGAATCAAGGAATGGATAAACCCTAGAATTTAGAAGTGTTCAATGCCATGCCTTCTAAAATGACCTACAATGCCACACTTTGGGGAACACTAGTCTAAAACATCAAGTCCATGTACCACAAAACCCTGTAAGATAAGGTTTCGAGGACTTTCCCAGCCTCATTTCCCCATACCCTCAATAAGCCCTGAGCTCCGTGTACACTGTAGGCGCCACTCCTACTGAACCCTCACGAGATTTCCCAATTCTGGGTCTTTAGTTTCCTTGTTTCCTCCCAGTAACGCCCATCCTCTCACCTCCCCAAACTTTAAGGCCAATCCCAACAGTCAGATCTACTTGGCCCGCAACTAAAGGTTTTTATTTTGGTTTAGTTTTGTTTTTTAAACCCCCATTAAAATTCATGATGGTAAGAAACTCATTTTAATGACATCTATTTGTAATCAAAGGATTCAGAAATCCCATGCGAAAGTCTCACTAAGACCATCAGACTCTCATGTCAGGTCCATGCCAGAGGACGGGGACAGATCCAGAGCAAGGGAGTTAAGCACCAACAAGCCTGCAAGCATTTTTAACCTTCCATACCTAAATGAAGCCTTTAAATGAGCATACAAAGTTGATTCTGTCAAAAAAATTGCCAACAACCAAAATAAAGCCCCCAAATAGCTTAAAGTCTTATGAAAGCAGCATTATTTGAACTTCAGACACTAGACTTTAGGAGATAACCTGTAATCATACATTATTGATATAATGCATAGTTTACAGCAAACATAATAGAGGGTTAATATCCTTTTTTTAAAGAATCCTCACCCAAGGACCTTTTTTCATTGCTTTTAGAGAGAAAGGAAGGGAAGAGAGAAACATTGATGTGAGAGAAAAACATCAATCAATTGCCTCCTACACACTCCCGGACTGGGGATCGAACCTATAACTTTTTGGTTACAGGATGATGCTCCTAACAACTGAGCCACACCAGCCAGGGCAGGTTAATAACCTTAGTTTAAGGATACTTAATACTTATACTTATCGCCAAGAAAAAAATTAAAAAGGCATGAAGAAGTAATTCCCAGAAGAAAAAATGCAAATCTATGAGAAAAATGTTTACTTAACATGATTAATTTTTAAAAATATTCAAATAATGACTAATCATTTTTTCCACTTCTTAAATTAGTCCACAAATTAAAAAACATTAGTGCTCAATGTGGACAAAGGCAAAGATGCCGGCATTTTCCTACACGGGCGGTGACACTGCAGATTGTTACCACTGTTTCCAGCCCAGCGTATCAGGAGCTAATGTACCTGTTCCCCTTGTTACTTTAGGGGAGTCTCACCCGAAGAAAGAGCCCCAAGTGACAATAAAGCAATGCAGACAGAGATGTTTGTCACAGATTTATTAAAGGTAGTGAAAACCTAGTAACACTCCAGTATGCGGTGACAGTGGACCAGACCGACTACACGGCCACACACTCCTGCGTGGACTGTTGAACAGTTATGAAAATAAATGGTTACATGGACCACACAATATGAGAAAAGACTTCTTATCATAAGATTAGGTGAATAAAGCAAGGTATAGGTCTGTTTGACATTTGTGATTATAATTATGTAAAAAACAAAATATATGCACATATTTGAAAGGAAATATGCCCAAATCCTAGTCATGATGTGGTAATGCGACATTACAGGCAACCTTACTTCATTCATATTTTCCAATCTGTTTATAAGATAGTTATAATATTTTTTTAAGTGAAAGGTAATTTTTTGCATGCCTGGCATTTGATACCCAATTGTTTAATCTTTAGAACTTTCAGGAGAAAGTTCTAGAGACAAGCTTTTAAAATTGCCACTAACAATCTTGCCCATCAGAGCATTGCAATCTTCCACATGATGCAACCTTCCGCAGAACTGATAGCAAACACCCCAAATGTGGAATTTCAACATGAATTGCCAGTGATTGCTTGTGTTTAATGAAGCCAAGCTACTCCCATGCAGTGTCTTTTGAGGACGGGGTTGGATGGGGTGGGGATGAAATGACTAGAATGTTCAGCCAGATTTCCTAAAGAAGCAATTGAACTGAAAGGTTTCGTCTTAAAATAGTCCGCCAAGACTGCCAGGTGACAACACACACAGCACCCCACTGCTCCCCAGGACTCTGGCTGCCAGCTCCCTGCTCCTGACCCGACTCCATGGCATTCCACAGCCCTGAGCTCCTTCTCAAACTCTTTATATGTACAACTCTGGGCACACAGAGTTTCTGAAACATGCATTGTTAACCAGGATGAGTCTTCAATACAAACACTGGCCCATTGGTGTTTCCCAAATATGGCTGTGTCCACGGAGCCCAAACCAAGCTGTCTGACGGCCGCATTGGGAGTGTGGGGCCCTTCTCTCAGACAAGCCAGATGACTCAAATGAGGGCAGATGCGCAAACTCATTAGATAAAAGCCAGACATCTTAGCTCTATTTCAACTGTAAACACAAAACCTCAAACTAATAAAGGCCAGCCCTGGCCATCAGTGACGCCTTTCTTCTGAAGTAGCCACTGCATCATGTCTCCCTGTAGAGAAAGCATGAATGGACGCATTCCGAATTCTCAGGAGAGTCAAATTGGGCTGTAGTCTACCACAGAGGGAAAGGGGACTGAGATGTTACTGTGTGTGGCTTAACAAAGATCTTAACAAATCTGAAAACGGTCTGTCAGATGTTGAGAAGGAGGAAGAAGGGTGGGTTTGATATGGCAGGAGAGGTGTCCACTCTTACAGACAATCCACAGTTCAACTTTTCTTTTAAACCACAAAATTGCTCAGGCTACGTATTTGCCACACCATGCTTCACACAGACATCTGCAGAGCAGGCCCACGGCAAAGCTCGGGAATGAGGGAACAGAAGTTCCATTCAGTGGAAGGCCTTAAATACCTCGATTCACAATACTGGCGCATTCAGGAATTGTTTGTTTTCTTTAAGAAGTTCTGAAGTTTTACTGAGAGTGTACTGACCTAGCAAAAAGCCAACATGAAACACTGAAAACATTATCTTTCCTAAGAACGCCTCTCTTCTTGGTGGCATTTATTTGGGAACTGGGGTGGAACACACACAGGCAGGCCCAGAATCAATAATCCCTGAACTCGGGCCTGTGCTGAGGCCTGCGTAGACCATTAGTGCCTGGCTGCAGAGACCAGGAGACCCTGGCTTCCACAAACCGCACAGTGAGCTCCAGTACAGTAGCCACCCTTCTCTGTTTTCTTAATTTTATCCTGCACTTATTTTAAGCAATTTTTCAATACATCAGGCAAAACAAATTACATTCAAGCATTTGAGAAAACAGTGCAAATTTCTGAAACAGGTTTTTTCAAAATAAGGAAAGACCATGAAAATATTCAATGTAGTGCCAAACTCACAGCAAACATTAAAAAATATACATTTAAGAAAATCTATATTGTCTCTTAGACCAGGCTACCTGGAAATAGATTGGTGTCTATTGCACATTTACATACCGATAAATAAAAATTTTAATTACATGCCCACAAACACACACACACACACACACACACACTTCCAACTTCAGTCGCTCTATGTGTATCCAACTATATCAATAATCACTTTGAACATCAATGGTCTAAATGCACCACTTAAAAGACACTGTCAGGGTGGATCAAAAACAAGACCCAACTGCATGCTGTCTACAAGAAACCCAACTTTAACTATAAAGACATATATAGATTAAAAATAAATGGATGGAGAAAAATATGGCATGCTAATGGCTGGTATATGTGCTCAGTGGCTCTGAAAGAATAAACAAAACAAAACAAAACAAGGTCAGAAGAACTGGGCTTTAATCTGAACTCTGCCAGGGCCCTGAGCCCCTTCAACGCTTTATATGTATGACTCCAGGCACACAAAGTTTCACTTTTGTTAGGGCTGTACAAATTGGGAAAACCCTTAATTCCTCAGCTTCAGAGTTTATTCATCTATAAATGGGATACCTAAATTAATAAGATGTTTCTAAATTAAAATTTAAAATATATACGGGCTGCGGCCGGGTGGTTCAGTGGTTGGAGTGTTGTTCCATACACCATAAGATTGAGGGTTCGATCCGCAGTCAGGGTACATATCTAGGTTGCAGGTTCAATCCCCAGCTGGGGTGCATATGGGAGACATTAGATGGATATTTGTCTCCCTCTCTGTCTCCCTTCTTGTCTCTCTAAAATCAATAAACATATCCTCAAGTGAGGATTAAAAAAATAGGCTTAAGCCTATTTAAACATACATATATATGAAACATTCTATATTGTTGTATTATAAAAGTATTCTAGCCAAGAAGGTGCTGGTCTAGTCCCATTATCCTTTGTTTATTGCTTTAATAGACTGTTTAATATCATCACCGTGTATCTTATTGTGAGGTTGATATTACTGGCACTTACCTGCACGAAACATCGGGCTTCTCTAACTGAAGTAGCATCTATGAACCAAGGCATCCATCTCTGGCTCTGCCCTCCTATACAAAGTCAGGCCGTGAAGGGCACTCTCGATAAAGGCGTCAGGGACAAACCTTGAGAACATTATGCTCAGGGAATAAGCTGAAGAGTATATGACGCCACCTACAAGAGGTAGCTAGTGTACTCAAACTCAGAGACAGAAAGTAGAATGGCTGCCGGGAGCGGTGGGGCCGGGGAGAAAGGTACGTTGTTGAATGGATACAGACATTCTGTTCTGCAAGCTAAGAGGAGTTCCGGATGGATGGTGGTGGGGGAGGTGGTTGCACGACAATGTAAATGTACTTAATACCACTGAACTATGTGCTTAAAAGATAGTTAAGATGTTAAATTTTACATTATGCGTGCTTTACCACCATAATTTTTTTGTAAAGAAGAGTGACTTCGGAATTGCTATCTCTTTAAGGTCAGGTCTCAAGGAACCAAACCACTCCCAGCGAGCGCCGTTCACAGAAGGTGCACGCCTTCTGTGCCAGGCCCTGTGCTCAGGCTGCAGATCCGACAGCTGAGCCATCCCTTCATTTCCTGAGTGCTGACTGTGACCCAGCCACTGTGCACGTGCTGTTTCTGATCTGTGCAACTCCGTGTAAGGTTTCTATACCCATTTTGCAAATGGAAAAACTGAGCCTCAATTAACGTTAAAAGACTCATGGAAGAGTCCTGCAGAAGCCAGCAGGAAAGCTGGAATACACACCCCAGCGCTGGCTCCCAAGCCTTTGTGCTCTTTCCAGTCCATGATGTGGCTTCACCCACAGAGGCACCAAACGGTCCCTGCTTGAAGCCAGAGGCTCTTATGTCAAGGTCAATTAGAGAATCTACAGGCCTAAAAAAAGAGACACAGATAACTTTAGGGGACATTTTTACCCAGCTATGGCAAAGAAATAATCCAATTTATCAGCCGAGATACGACATGGTGCCTGCCCTCAGAGACCTTACATTCTAGCTTGGGGAAGACTAGCTGCCTCAAACCCTTGATGAATCACTAGAGGCAGCATGAGACAGCATCGACGGACTGCCCTCCACTGTCGGGATGTGCCAGCTGGGAGAAGGCCAAGCTTCAAGACCGACCTGCAAAAGACCTGGGGCCATGCTGACAAAAGCACCTTTTCTGAATGCTTAAAATATCCCTGTCGGTCTTATGATACTAACGTCAGTAAGGAGAGTGTTTGGGGGCCGGGGAGGGTGGGTCAAACTGGATACACTCACATTTTCTAACAGCCTTGAGGAAGCAATGACACCCATCAACACACCCTTACCTACAAAAACCTTTAAAAATGTGTACATGAACCCTAGAATAAATTTAACAAGTTTCAGCTGCTGCTCTGCCATTTACTAGGCTCATGATCTGAGGATGGTCAGTTAACCTTGCCTAGCCAGGGTCCTCATCTATAAGATGGGAAAAACAACAGCCACCAATTTCAGTGTCACCATGAGCGTTGAATCAGGTCAGGCACGTCAAGTGTGCCTGTCACAGCATTAGAAAGTGCTCACCACACCGTGGCTGCTTTCAGCATGATCGGCAGCAGCAACAGTCTCTGAGGCTGTCTGGTCCTCAGGTGGTTTCTGAGTAGCTACAGATGTGCCTTTTCATCTACAGAGAGGCTTGTCTTCTCAAGCTGATTAAAAGAGCAGCCCGGCTCAGCTGGCCTCTCAAGAGCCTACTGCACCTACTTCCTCTCTCCTCTGAAGTTACGTGGCCTGCCTTTCCTCAACAGCACCATCCCCTCTGTAACTGGGCTTCCCACAGTTACCTCTCATGGCTGTCACTAGCTAGGTGTCACTTGATTTACATCTAGAACTTACAGTCTTGCATGTCTCTGGCTATTAAACGAGCTGTTCGCCTGAAGTTTCCACATAGGTAGTGCTTGGTGCACGGTAAAGAATAGGCCCAAGTCCAGTCCAATGGGTGGAAAGGATTTCTACTGAAGCGTCTGTGAAAGTACGAGTATACGAAAGTAAAGTAAGCACAGGCCACAACATGGCCTTGAATGCAGGCAAAGGCCCTTGCGTTTGTCTCTGTCAGGCCATAATACACAAGGTACAGTCTTCGGAAGTTTCCTGATTCAATATTAATCTGACCGAGGCATGCAGGATGAACTACAGAGGTAGGGGCACCAGGGCAGGTACTGCATGTGAGCTGAGGTCAGGCCCACCAAGAGAGCTTTGATGTCCAGCGATTTTTATCAGAGCCCCACCGTGCCCCACCACCTGCCAAAAAATTTCCCTTAGCCACATATACCCTTCCGTACCCAGGAGAGAAGCTCCCAGCAAACGTATTTTGCCCATTGGTCTATGAAAAGCTCCACAGAAGCCTTGGTTACAGCAACCACAGGTGACAATTTCTACATTTGTCCTGTCTTGTTTATTTGTAGCAAAAACTGCTGCTCATAGAGAATTTGATTTTCTGAGCTTACTGCTGAAATCTCATTCTGCCACTTTTGCAAATCTTTTTGTTTTCTGCCCAATTGCCTTGGTGGCTGACAACATAAAATTATCAAAAAAGAAGAGATGTCACACATCCCTCAGAACTCAAAGAAGCTTACTAACTAGGGACACTGTAATAGCAACCGCTTAACCAGAATAAAAGGTGACGCAGTCAGGGAGGTTTAAGGTCATTTTCAAACTGATGTTAAAGAGAATTTCTCAACACAAAATGGCCTTGTCTTCGCAATTCACAATTTATATAAATACAGCGTAAGCCACTGGGAGAAAAGAACTATGTTTTCATTTAAAGTTATTATAGGATGCGGGGATATGATAATGACACTGTATTCTGATCAGGAGAATATTAAATCCCTTACACCCAACTCTTTCAGCAAAGAGTTCTAGGTGTTCAGGCAGTGACTCTACCGCTGTGAGCCTCGGTTTCCCCATGTGCAAAATCAGATTAAAATATCACTAGCCTGGAACAATGGGGCTGAGCATTTACCCAGGTAGCGCAGTGCTTGGTATACAGCAAGCACTCCAGAAATAGCCACGTACTCACATAATTGGGTTATTTGCCATTTGTCTGGTTCTAATTTCAAAAATGAGGCGAATAGGAGTGGGTGGAAATCCTGACTAATAAGAGGCTCTAATTAGTCACCGTTTTACTATAACAACAGTTTACTGGGATTATGCTTCAAGGAGACGGGCACTGCCAGAAATGGAAGTTTTTGGGGGTTTTTTTTTTTTGCTTGGGACAGAAAAAAACACAAAATTTGTGGTGACCCCACCCAGCACTCACATTTGTACAAAACTTCGAAGGTTATAGAACAGCGTTGCCTTTGGCTGTGCAAAACAGGCTGTAAGGAAAGAGAGAAAGAGGCAGAGGCAGACAGAGAGAGAGAGAGAGAGAGAGGAAAGAAAAAGAAAAAGAAACACAACATGGTATGTCTTTGGGAAGGTTTCGTGTAGCCAAAGGGCTCAGAGAATCACAGAATTCAGGGCTGGAAAGGACCACAATTTCCAAATGTTATAAGCTTTGAAGTCCCTACAGTGAGATGAGCAAATGCAACATCCAGGTACACATCCTACCGGAAAAAGAAAGGACCCCCGCCCCGCCGAGCCCCTCCAACAGGACAAGGTGGGGAAGCCACACCGGCAACAGATGTTGCAACTACCACACCTGTGGTGCTGCTGTGCTTTCTAGAGGCTGAGCTGCCCGAAGACAGGCGTCTGTGACTGCATGCGTTTGGAAGTCACCAGGGCGAGAATATTATTCTAAGTTGCTTTAAAAATCTTTGTTGTGACATTCTCTTCCTTCTATTAAGAAAAGCAGTAGAAAATTAAAATCTGAGGTCTCATAACATGTACGGTAACTTGAAGTGTCTCTAAAACTAACGTCTAAAATCTTATGTAAAAGTGCAAAGTTGGGGAATAAATGGCTTTCTCCTTTTAAAAAATAAATCATTAATTAGAGCAAATCCACCATCAATGCTCTTTAGTACTTCTGAACTCATTACTTCATTCAATAGAAGTTCATTAAATGTGGAGCATTGAATAGTGGGTCTTCTCACTGTTTCAGTTTATAGTTACAACTTACATATCTGGACACGAAGTCATCAAAAATTCTAACGGGGCATAAGACTGCAGAGGTGGGGGAAAGAATACAGGCCCCATACAACACCCCCCCCAGTCCTTTAAGTATATGCTACAAAAATCCTCCATAAAAATGGAACCGTAGCACTCTTGGGTGGGTTCCCAACCTTCTTAGAGAAAGCTTTGGTGTTTGTGGAGTTTGGTGAATATATTACATTTCTGGAGGACATCCAGTTTAAGGAGCATGTAATTATAGACTTTCTTCCTATCAGTTTAGCAATAGAGGTACAAAAACAAGTAAGTTTTTTTCTGAAAAAATGTAAAATCCAAGTAAATACACTAGACTATAAGGGAGAAAAAAACCTAAAATATGTGCTTAACACTCTAAAAACAGAAATGAAAAATGCTTGAACTCTCAGCAAGGTAATGAAACATTTCAAATATCCATCTGCTAATATCACAGCTCTAAAACTGACCGCCAAATTTAAATGTGGAGAACCAGGTGCAGCAGACCCTGGGTAGCATGGAATCCAAGATGACTACGCAGTTTGTCAGGTTTTGCTACATTGTCAAGTCTGATCGGTGAACAGGGACAGAAACTCCCGGTGACTCTAAGTTACATATATGTGTGACTTAAAATACGTTGCTGCTTCACTGCTGGTTACACCAAAGTCCAAAGAGAAGGGAGGGAGGGGCAGGCAGGCTCAGGAATGTGCCCTAGACGCCGACCAGATGAGAACAAGCTGGAAAAGCCCTTTCTTGGAGTCACCGGGCAGCCAGCATTTACGCATTGAACACTGAACACAGACAAGCAGCCGAGTCCTTCCAATGGGGTGCCAGACGGGGAAACCCTTCCCGGGCCACTCAGCTCTGCTCCTTCATTAAAGGCAGAGTGAAACCAGCTGCAGGGAAAGGCAGAGGGTGACCCAGCCACGGCTCTGGAAATTCCTAGCAAAGAAAACAAATGGCGTGCCTGGGTCACGGGAGCTCATAGATCACAGTGCCAGACGGGAGATTGCAGGCAATTAATTTTCAGGGAAATACAGAAATCATCCTTCGAGTGTTGCTCTGCTCCTGGCTGGAAACAAAGTGTGGTTTCTCTACAGGATGCGCTGGGTTCACATTCCAGTCCCCTGGGCCCCTCTGCCCCCAGGGAGGGAGAGCAGGTGGTGGAAGACTGGGGGGTGGGCGGGCGGGCAAGGAGTCCCCAAAGGCCAGCACAACAGTGTGTATGAAGAACAGACCATTGTTGCCCAGTCCAAACAATATTTCAAGGGGGAAAACAAGGGCCAAAGCTTTCCAAGAATTATGAGAATTATAGGACAGTGATATAAAATTCTTCCCTAAACAGAAGTTAGTTTTATTTGAATCTTATTTCATTCATTTCTTCTGTCCCTGAAATCTACACAAATAACATGACAAAATTATATTTAAATATAGATGTTATGGGAAGTCATTTTTAAAGTCACAAAAATGTTGAGATAATCAAAGTGCTTGTTTCCTCCATGCCCTGATTTTCCCCCTTTACCGCTCTATCCGTATACAGACTATGGCAAGACACTAACAGACCCTTCTTGGCTTTAATTTCACCAAAAGCCAAAAACGCTGCTCCATGTAATTATGTGGTAAAAAGATCCTAATAAAATCACTGTTGTCTTTTTGTGGAGTACCAGCTATTGTCCTTATTTTATCCTCAAACAAATTATACTTATTGAATTATCTATTAGTTTTACCCCTACATGAGGTAACATCTCTTCCTCCCTTTCCCTCTGAATTTAGTAATCTCTTTGAAATTTACTGGTTTATAAATTCCCAAATGACTCCATGATCAATAATTTTTCACAAATGTAAGTTTTTTTCTGGCAGATATTGAAAAAGTATTAAAGCGCTACTCACAATGTTGGTCCTGGTCTACGCTGATTGGTTGGAGAATTTAGAAAAAAAACGAGCGTTTTAAAGTGTATTCTCCCACGTGCCCCTCAACTAAATCTTTAACTAGGACTTCAATTTTCATTGTGAATTTGAATTTGAGTTCTCTGTGTTTAAAAATAGTTTTGATTCAGGTAACAGCCAAACTTACACAGGTTCTTCCCCGAGACGTGTTGACTGAGACGGACCCGGGGGGCCCTCGAACCGCCTTTCTGGCAGATCTGGTTTAGGGCCACGCGCTGAGAAACACTAGCCAAAATGACCGCGCTGGAAATGATCATGAATTTGTTGCATTGCTTTAAATATAATCTATAATTTTGTACTGACAGTGTCAGAATTCTACTTAAGCAGGATGACAGTATTTCCTTTTTTCCTCTGCAAAATGTTCACAGTGAATAAAACAATGTGCACATGTAATTCTACCTGCAGGGCCTGCTGGGCGCGGCTGCTGCCCATCTGCACAGTCTGGCACTGGGTTTCCACGTGAGAAATCTACCCGGAGTGCACGCATCGCTTAGCGCGAAACTTCCTACACGGATGTTTGAGAAAGCAAATAATTCAGTTGTACCCCGAAATGAGGGCTATTTCGTATCACAGTCCACGGTGACCATAACCTTAGAAGAGGAATATATTTTGATACATTTGTTGATGCCATCTAAAGAGCAAATATTTATTTTTTAATCACGCAGTCTTTCCGCTTCTGTTAATACTTAATCCTACCATATTATTTTAAGGGGAAAGTTTTCAATTCTTATCAGACTCTTAACTTCTCAATGTGTTTCCACTAAATATAGTCTCATTAATTATTTAGCAACAGAAAATACTTTCTTGTACAAAGCAATTAGAAAGGCAATTAAAACCCTCCAAATTCAAAAGAGCTGCTATTCAGGCATTAAACATTAAAAAAAGAAAAAGAATCCCTCTTACACTTCATTTCAGGAGTGTAGTTTTTAGATTTAACAGGCTTTATTTTTTTAAAACATG
The DNA here is from genome assembly GCF_021234435.1 of Artibeus jamaicensis. Taxonomy (NCBI): domain Eukaryota; kingdom Metazoa; phylum Chordata; class Mammalia; order Chiroptera; family Phyllostomidae; genus Artibeus; species Artibeus jamaicensis. The sequence goes on from NW_026521538.1 coordinate 255,313, forward strand.
TTTTAAAGGACAAAAGAAACCTAAGCACAGAACCAAACATCCAGATATGAGAGAAAGAGACCCACAATGTTAATCTGTACACCCAGACAGCCAATAGCACTCATACCCTGGGGGGCTGGTAGTTACAAAGCATTCAGGACCACACCAGTCTTCACCAGGTAAACTTACAACTTGGGGTGTGGGGCACATATACTCAAGTCCCGCTCAACATTTAGTTTGAAAGGTAGCCAGATCTGAGTGTTTGCCCTGAGCAATAAATAAAACACAACTATTATTATGATCAAGAGCTCCCCAGGCACCATGCTTAGCATGCTATATATAATATCTCATTTATCCCCAGTACACTTATGATGTGTGTACTGTTGCTACCAGTTAAAAGAGGAGGCAATGGTTCTTCTCCAGGGTCACAAGGCTAATTTGCGATGGAATTGTGACCTAAAACTCGATCTGGGTGGTGGTACATCACAGGCTCTCAACCCCTACCTCACTACAAAGATGTCTCATCGTGCACTTCCCTTTCTTTCACTCTCCCCCCCATTTTAAAAACACCTTTCCACTGCACTCATGTGTATGGTTATTAAGTCAACACACTCAACAAATCACTCCACATACCCACCCAGCCTTTACGAGGAGTCTGCCTAGTGCCTCGGACTGTGCAGAGCTAACTCCGGATCTGAGCGCTGCTACTGCCTGGGAGGGACTTACACTCCAAGCGCCGGAGGGCACTTAAAAGCAAGATAATGGGTTTTTGTTTTGTTTGAATGCCTCGGGACGCCTGGACAATGTCCACTGCTGGCTGCTGAGAGTGACAGTGAACAGAAGCTTGGACGGAGGCCTGTGAGCCAACAGAGGTGAGTGCTCTGGTCCAGGGAAGGAACTGAGTGCTAGTCAGGACCTCCGCACCGCTCGCTTGGAGCCTCTCACAGCACAAATCCCCAGTCTAGGCTTTTTTATTCTGCAAGTGGAGACGTTAAAAGGAAACTATATATATTAGTTTAAAGTGAAATCACATTTTGGGAAATTCAAAAAATCATTTTAAGCCTTTTCGTAGTTATGCCCTTGGGGTCACCCTTCAATCTCAAGTAATTGAGTCCAGCTGTTTACTCTCTTGACATGACTCTTGCCAGCTCAAGTGGCAAAGATATCCCAAGTTCCAGTTAACACATGGCTCTTTTTAGCACTGGTGGGAACGCTGGAGGGACTTTTTTGGCCAAGCTTGGGCTACAATTTTAACAGAGAGGCGTTATTGCCCAGGATCCAGCAAGGCGGGAACAGGTCATCAAGGTGAGTGAACCACAAGGAAGTGGGTCAGTGTAGGTGGCTCATGGTCATGAATGTCCCCTTCTCCCTCCATCACCAACTCATGGCCAATTCCATGCTCCCCTTTAACAGGAGGTCTGCTGCCTCTCTACCCACGCCCTCACCCTTCCCTCAGAGGCATGGTGATTGATAATACAAGCTCAATATCAGTTATTGGTTCCACCACTTACTACTAGCTCTGTGACCTTGGGCAAGCTGCCAGTTTTCTCATATGTCAAAGGTAGTAATCACAGCATTCCTCTCATGTGGCTACTACAAGGCTTGGTTGGAATAATATAGATGAAGCCCCCAGAAGTAGCTGGCACAAAGCCAGGCATGGGGCAAGAGCTTCACAAATGACAGCTGTTGCTCAGGACTCCCGGCACTCGCTGTCTAGTCCACCCTTTGTCCCACTAATGTGACAGCTCCTATACCATTTCCTCTGCTGTAAACCAGGGGTAAGTCTCGAAAGGGGGTGCCGAGCACCCCACTCATTGTGACATCCTCTCTACTCTTTGCATTGATCTACTCTTACAGAACGGTCAAAAAGTATTTTTGTTTGGTAGGTCGGTTTACCTAGCTACAAGGGATCTTTAAAAACTTCCCAAAGTAAGAGACTCTCTTACACTTACTGGGAACTATCTCAGTATCTTACAGAGTGGAAAATATTCAATAAAAATCATTGTCAGGCTTATTTTGTTATGGAGACCTTAGAAACAATCTAGCTGGACACCTAACAGTACAGATGAGGAAAAGGCCAGGTGGGAAAGGAGAAGCCTGCCCGCGAAGTCGGAGTGAGCTTGCGACGGGCCTGGAATGAAACAGGACTTTTAACTCCCAGCCCAGTGTCGTCTCCCCCAGAGGATGCTGCCCTGAGTCAAACAGCAAAGAGAACTTCATGCTAATGTCATATTTCAAGTGGAGCAAAAATTTTTATTTGCTGTATATATCCTTTCTGAATGTTCACACGATGTAGTAAATAGGCAACAAATATTTGATTTGACTTTATATAAAAAGTATATGACACTAAGACCTTCACTAGGAAAACATCTTCTAGATCCCCACTTTCCATGGACAAAGCGATAATGGAATGTCCTAGATGAAATGCGCTGGCTGCTATGGTCTGAATGTTTGTGCCCCCAGGCCAAGTTCATGTGCTGAACACCAAACCCCCAAGGTGATGATATTAGAAGGGGGGGGCCTTTGGGAGGTGATGTGATCATGAAAACAGCGCCCCAGAGGGATCCCCTCATCCCTTCTGCCGTGTGAGGACAGCCTCAAACACGGCCGGGAGAATCAGCTCTGTTTCACAGTGATTATCTTCGGTGAGTTCGGGTGGTGGTGGTGGGGGAAGGCTAAGCCGGGGGGTGGGGTGAAAGGTTACCAAAGTCACCAAAAACTTCCTTGACTAGAGCGCTAGACCCATTTTCTGAGCCTTCCGATCGACGTTTTACTGCACAATAATTTATGGGATATCTGAGGCATGTTGTGAAAAAAATATACGTCTGACATTTAAGACTATTTTAAAAGATGTTGCTTGTAAGAAGAGCTGGAGGGGTGGCAGGTTAGGCTTCACTGGTGCCTGGGGGGGGGGGCTGTTTTTAGCAGTTTGGGGCAGGGACCCGGGCCCCGGGCCAGCTCTCCACACACCCTGAGGCCCTGTTGGGCCAAGAAGGCGTCTCTGCCCCTGTCTGGGGCCTCGGTGCTCTGTTTGCCCTTCAAGGTTCCCTGCTGCCTAAAGAAACATTCGAAATATTTCCGTCAAGGACCGCTGTGTGGAAGCAACAGGAAATCAAGGTTTACTCCAGCGACTCCCTGCTAATAAAGAGGCAGGGGTTGTATCTGAGAATCAGTCTTCCAAGAGACTTGTTATTTTTACCAGATGTTTTCAAAGGCAAGTCTTGTGCACAGTATTTGAGAGGTGTTTTTGTTTTCTGGAATAAGGAAGACTTAACCATGAGACATATTACAGCTGAGCACTAAAAGCCAACCCAAGTTCAAAGTGACATGGGAGAATGCAACCTCCTCAGAAATGTGACTTATAAATTTTCTTGGGGCATAAGAGAAATTAAGTATTTATATACTCTGAAACTTCCTAAAAGTGGTGAAACCAGTTCTTGGAAAAATCAACATTTACCTTCTTCTAACAAAAAACACTGGGTGAAAGAGACTTCACCAGACCAGGGATGTGGCCCCCATACACCCCAGCTTCGCCCCACTGCTTGCCCACCTCCCACCACCAGGCCCATTTCCACGGGGCAGCGGCACCTATGACGAGAACACCCTTTCATCCTGCTCCCAGTGCCACGCCTCCCCAAGCTGGGCCATATGTCTGAAAAACGTCCCTCCACCTCCCCCAGCTCCAACAAACTCAGTTGCCTCATTCATGCCCCTCAAATGGCTCCCACACCCGCCAAAAATATTTCCCAGAATGAGACTAACCCCCCAAAAGGATGGACGACAGATTTCCATAGCCCCAACCCACCCAGACGTGGAAACCGCGCATGTACCATCTCTGCATCTTCCCCATAGCGTGTCATCTGCATATTTCTACTGTTAATTTCTACGTCTGCCTCATGGGCTCCTCTCTCCTGACTGCTCAGAACACGAGCTTGTAGAGAGCAGTGTTCTCGGCCTCGGTGTGTGGAGAAAACCTGCAGAAGAGAGGCCATTTCTCCTGAGGAGCTGTGTGGGGTCAGCAGGGGCTGCTGGTCCCGGCAAGGCTGTTTGGCTTGGGCCTCCCTTTCCTAGCTGCTCTCCAGGGGCGACTTGCTTTGCTTCTTTGAGCTTCACTTTCTTCTGCAAAGAGTGAAATAACAAAACCTGCCTTTGGGGTTATAATGAGGAATGAATGGGATGCATGGAACACCCTCTGTGCATAGAGGACTTCAATCCCTACGTCAACCATTATCACTTTTCCCAAACTCTGCCTACACCTTTTATAAATAGTTCTTTTATTTAAGTCTCTTAAATTGCCCAATTTCAGTATGCCATATGTTTCCTGCCAGGACTCCAATACTGTCAGTAAATGACATTTTCCTAAATTGGTCATCCCCGCCTCTCCCCTAATATACGATTTTCTACCTAAGAAAAAGATGACACTAGCCTTCCCTTCCATATCTTCCCAATGTCCCTCCTGTTACCTGAGTCTGGCCTGCCCAAGGCCCAAGCAGAGCTGGCCACTAAGTCCACAAGCACCACGTCTGGTTTTCCCTGCATCTGAGGCTTCTGCAGTTCTCACCGAGTTACAGGGAATTGAGTCTGAAGGCTCCAAGTGCCCGTACAGATCACTAAGCCTGCATCTCCCAAAATGTGTTCCACCAGATACTGTTACCAGAAAAGTTAGCAAGGATGTGGCAGAAAGGGTGTTGTGGCATCTAACAAGTTTGCAACACCTCTGGGTGACCCTCAGTGATCCATTTGAGTAGCCGAGAAGGCTCGTCACAAAACATTGTATTGAAATTTGCTAAAACTATTTCACTAACTTATTTGGCCACAGAACCTCTTACCTACCCCTACTACCTTTGGGGTACCCATTAACATACTGCAGAACAGAGTTCTACAAAACACCCTTGAAAAGGAGAGAAAAAAGAAAAGTTCACTTTCCTACAGTCAAGTCAGTCAGTAAATGGCAGAGCCTGTCAGACCTTCGAATCCCCTTCTTACAACACCAGAGGTCGTCTAAACTTCACCAGAATCACCAGGAGTGCTCATTGCACTGCTGCGTCCCACCCCCGACTTTCTAACTCAGTGGGCGAGGTGAGCACTTCCGCCGGTTCTCAGGGGCTGCCGCTCTAGCAAGCAACCTGAGCCGCGCAGGCACCGCCGCACCTGGCTGCGCGGGGCTGGGGCTGCGCGGTGCCTCGGCTTACAGTCAGGACCTAGTGGGGAAGCTGAGGCATACACACCGGAAAACGCCCAAATGACAACAGGGTTAATAACTAACAGTTCAACACACAGGCCTACATCTAACTAACAGCCAGTCCAATGGCCCAGAATCAAGGACCTATGCAAACTGGTCAGGGGGACTTGAGCTGGATCTTAAAGGACAGACAGGTTTGAGTAAAAAAAAGAAAAAAGAACTGGGAAGAGCATTCCAAGTGACAACAATGGTTCCCATTATCCAAATGCGTGTTTATAGAACCCCAACCTTTTGTAGCTGGAAGGGGCCTGGCCCGCCCAACACTCTGGTTCCTACATTTGAATGTGGGTGTGACTGCTATTTCGAAAATTCACGGGAAAACACTTAATGCAAAATAAAGTAGCTCCTTTCCAAATAAGTGATTTGGAGGATCTGGCTAAGGTCGTCCTGCTCCCTTTCCAGCTGCACCTGACTTCCCCTGCTCGCCCTCCCTGCTCGGGTGCCCAGCAGCCCACCTCCAAGCCATAAACCAAGGGTCAAGCTAAGCTGGCCACTATGTCCACAAGCCCACAGGCTCATGCTTTTCTTGGGGAGTGGGGGTAAAACTGTAGAGCTGTCTTCCTGCAAGTCCTGTTCCAATGGAGCTCTGATGAAATGAAACAGGTTCCACACATTCCTCCCACCTCCCCACTCCCCACAAAAAATATCTGGGAAAACAATTTCCACGAGTTGGCCATAGCAAATTTCCTCAAAGGGAGAACCAAGAATGAAAATACCATTCTCTGTGATCACTTCAGGGGCTACCATAACTCCCTGAGGCTCCTAATTCCAATCTTGCAATGCTGTTGCTAGCTACTGCTTTTCAAAGAAATGGTAATGACCTCCCTGGGGTAGGGAAATGGAAAGCCTGCCTCTCACAAAACTCAATTGCTGGCATTCATCGAACATTTGGTTAACATAAGGTAGGATGTGGGTGATGACTACGGAGACATAAAACGCCCTCCCAGTTAAGGCGGAGAAAGCGCACCGGTAAAATCCTAAAGCAAATCAAGTGGTGGAGCTTCAGGTGGAGGCGGTTACTTCCCGGGGACTGCGGTGTGGCGGGAGGAAGGGCCGCGCAGGAGAGGGGAGGTCAGCAGAACTGATGGTTCATGAGCACCTGCTCTGTGCCATACACTGCCGGGTTCTTCACCTGCTCTCGCTTGTCATCCTCATAAAGTCCTATGAGGGAGATCAATGTCTCCCTTCACAGATGGGGAACCAGTGCCCTGTAAGGGTAAGTGACTTTCCCAAAGTCGAATAGCAACACCAACATGGGGATTTCAGCTCTGGTCTGTCTGAACCCAAAAGTGCTGGACTTTGATGATGTAAGACCTATAGGTGACGCGGGACCCTGTACACTTCCCCCGTCAAAGTCAACTAAATCAGGGTAAGTATACTCTCCGGTCTTTTCCAAAGATTTAACTCACAATTAAAAAATGGTAAAATCATTATATAAATTTGAGTCACACACACACACACACACACACACACACACACACACACACGAGCTGTGTATTTACCTAAATGTAAAATATCATGGAGTTCTAAATCAGTTAAGTATGGCGGGGGGTGAAAATTTGGACCATTTGTAAAAAATTATCACCATGGACAATAATACATTTAATGCCTTTAAAAAGGTTCAGACACATGAGTATAGTGGCCTGAAATACAATCTTCCTTTTTCTCCTCCAAGATGTTACACAAATGCAACAAGGAAGTGGAGAAGGGAAGATGAATGTGGCATTTCAGTGAATTTAGGAGAAAAAACCCACAGGCTCAAAAACTACGTTCTGGCTTGTAAAAGCCACTAAGAGTGATTCAAAAACACTTAGAGATCAGTATGTCTTAGAACTGAGGAGTTTCCACACCACACATACGACAATACTAGTAAATACATACAGGTCTGTCTACATGCCCAGCACTGGTCTGTAAGCTTTAGTGTTTGGTTTTTTAAATCCTCACCTGAGCATATGTTTACTGACTTTAGAGAGAGAGGAAGGAAGGGAGAGAAGGAGAGAGAGAGAGAAAGACAGAGAGAGAAACATTGATGTGAGAGAGAAACTCTGATCAGTTGCTTCCCATATGGGACCCAAACAGGGATCAAACCTGCAACCTAGGTATGTGCCCTGACCAGGGTCAAGGCTGCAGCATTTTGCTGTATGGGCAACACTCCAACCAACTGAGCCACCTGGCCTGGCTAGGGTAAGCTTCAGTGTTTTTAATCATTGCATTTAGTATGAGATAAATACTATCTTAGAGATGAGGAAACTGAGGCACAGAGAGATTAAGTAATAGCCAAGACCAGAGTAGATGACAGTAATCGGAGAAACCAGGGTTTAAACCCAGGCCCTTGGCCTCCAGAGCCCACTCTCATACCGCTGAGACAGATCACCTGTCCCAGGGCACATGTATAGGATTATCGCTATCCCATGGTTTTAGTGGCAAAATATTAGAATGGCCTAAATATCATTCATAGGCAATTGCATGTTATGACACATCTTACTGAATGAAAATAACAAAACTATGAGAGATCATGAGGTAGCTTGAAATGTGAGACGGAATGATTTCTAAGATTATGGTTAAATAGAAATGCCAAGTGTAAAACACTGGGAAGAGCATGATGTCATCTGTGTGAAGAAAACATAGATACACATATATTTATAAACTCAAGAGAAAATCTCCAGAATAGCATACAAGAAACTGGTACCCAGAACTGATGTTGAAGAGAAAACTAGGCACCTCAATAGGGGAGAGATGGAAGATTTACTTTTCACTACAAACATTTCTCCAGTTTTTGAATTCTCAACATGGTCATGTATCACCTACTTATTTGAAATAAAAAACAAAAAATTATTTGAAGAAAATCAATGACTTGCTTTCCAACCTAATTCATAGTAGGGAAGGCAAGTAGAGTAAAAGTGATCAGAACAGTCTCTTTTTGACAATTCTCTATTCACCCCATCGAGAGAAGTGAGTAATTTCCTACCATGTTTTATAATAGAGATTCTGAAAGGAGGAGGAAGAGGAAGAGGAAGAGGAGAGGAAAAGAAGGGAAAGAAGGAGGATAAGAAGGAGGGGAAAAGAAAAAGAAGAAGAGAACAAGAATAACAAGAACAAGAAGAAGGGGAAGGAAGAAAAGAGGGAGGAGGAGCAGGAGGAGGAGAAGAAAAGGAGGAGGAGGAAGAGGAGGAGAAGGAGAAGATAAGGAATAAGAAGGAAAAAGGGAACAAGAAGAACAAGGAGGAGGAGGAGATCATGGCATCTACTTTGTTCAATTCAGACTCCTGTTTCTGGAAAACGCAGTGGGCAGATAGCAGAACATAATTCCCTGTGTAGATGGTAGCAAGAGGTGTTTCACTGTCTGTGCATGAGAATGCAGGAGAGAGAGCGAGGAATCCCTTAAAAAAATAAAATGACGATGGCAGGTAATGACCCAGCACAACCGCTGTGGGGCTAAAATAGAAATGGGTATGTCACCTCCATGCCACTAAAGAAACGGAATCTCTCATGTCCTACAAAACACGCAAGGCATCTTGCCTTGCCAAATTTAAACGGGGACATTATTTTTGAGTTACTATAATTAGTTCCCATTTGTCTATGAATCAGCCTTTATGAGGCAATAGCATCTAAGCCCTATCAGATGAAACCCGAGGCGACATCATCGCTGTTTATTATTTTGAAAAGAAAGAGAGGGTGCCAAGTTTCCTGCAACACCCAATTCAAACACTGAAATTTGGAGGACAGAATGTCCTGTTGTCCCTGTTTGAAGATAGGAATATATTTTCATGTAATACATCAGTCCCAGGTTCAGCTGGCAACAAACAGGAAGGAATTGAATTCCAGAGCTCAAAAATAGGACTTAAGTACTAAAGCACCTTTCTTTGTTCCTATAGGATACTCTTTACATTTTGACCTCTTATGTTGGGGCATGTTTAAGAAGAACAGCCCACGTTTATGAACAAACACAAAACATTTTCATCAAAAGATACCTGCCTAAGTGACAAGAGACTGGCAAATGCCAGTGTTGTTAGGCTATTTCCATGTTCCTGATACACGGCTTTTAGAATTAAGTTTCTCACAGGCCATGATGAATTTCAACACCAAATATAAAGACAGGGGGAGGGGGAAGATTCCTATTTGGGCTTGAATGGAACAGGTCCTTTAAGGTGTTCTGAAATCGGGTATATAAAGGCAGTAGAATCTTGTGTTCCCCAAAGGGAGCCCAGCCAGAGGACAGGCAACACTAACCAGGCAGTTAGAGTCTGAAAGAGGCTTAACGTGGCACGTTTGGAAGTCCCAGAGGCCCAGTGGGAGGTACACGCCCAACGCTGCAGCTCACAAAGACCGCGGGTCCGCACTAGGCCAGGGGTCGACTGCAGCTCATGTGAGGGAGGGAGGGTGTGGGCGCAGAAGAGGGAGATCCACTCTTCAGTTGCCTCAGATTTATTCGCCGCCAGATTCATTGTATCAAAGCCTTAAAATATTCACTCACACCCACGTGGCCTGGGTAAATGTGTGCAAGTTCACCTGTACCTTCTCTTACAGCAAAAACCAGGGGATCGGGTCCCAGTTTCAGTATTTACTAGCCAGCTCCCCTTCAGCAAACCACTTTAACACACCAGAATCTCATTTTTACCCTCCAGTACAATAATGACAGAAAATGGGGATGGGGAGTGACACTTGCCCATCTAACCTCACAGGGACTCTTGTAAGAATCAAAATGAAGTCATTAATAATGGTTTAATGGCTTTTTCAATGTAGCAAACATTTATAAAACACTGCGAGCCAGGCATGAGGTACAGAGAAATTCTTACTTTTCACAACTCTCTGATATAAGGTCTATGATTAGCCCTGTTTCATGGATAAGAAAACTAAGGCCCAGAGAGGCTCCGCAACTTTGTCAAGGTTACATAACTAGGAAGTGGGATTTGAACTTGGGCAGTCTGACTTCAGGGTCTGTGCAACTATATAGTAGTGTGCCCCCGATCATCCCATAACTGTGATTATTATGAATACCCTCGTATTAATCCCAATTCCACAAATGAAGAGAATGATACTCAGAGGTTGTCACCAGCCAAGATAAGATCAGTAAGCAAGTGCCAGGCAGAGAGATAGGATTTGAAACTCAGTCCATGACTGCAGACCTTTTACTCTTAACCACAAAGTAATAAACTTTGATCCACAAATATTTACCCTGTACCTACTGTGCTTGAAAACACTACTTTTTAAAAAGGTAGGAAGGGGTGGTGTTCCCTCAGGAGCTGAAAGCCTTTCCTATCACTTCCAGGCTGTGGCGGCTCCACCCGTGATCCCAGGGCAAAGTCTGGACCCCGCACACAGCAGGCGCCTGGGGAAAACTGATGCTCATAAGGATGATGAGGACAGAAATATTTTCAATGTTAGGATATAGTTTCAAAAGGGAATTAGACTGCTCGGTTTGAAGAGGGAAAAGCCCCACAGGGCAGAATGCCAACAGTTTTTAAAACAGTGTGAACAGGTGTGGTCTCTCTCAACAGGTGGCATGTGTCAGGAGTCCTGTTCATTCCTAGTGACCTTTCAACTCCTCAGGTAGGATGACCAACTCAGCTCAGTTCTCCCTGGACTTTCCCGGTAGACTCATGTTCTGGGAAGCCCCTCGGTTGTCCACCCTAGAGGGCAAGTATTAGGTTTTATACTCTTGACCTTCCCCCCGAACCCCCTGGTTCTAGCAGAGTGCATTGCAAATAGGTGCTTAGTTAGTCTCAGTTGGGAGGACAAATGGAAGAAGCAATATTTCATAGTACTCACTTCCATTGTACAAAAGTTGCCAGGCAGCAGTCCCCACACTGCTGAAATGACTATGTGAGAATCATTTCAATTGGCACTTTTATTGTTCCTATGCAAATGTGAATTCCTAAAGTGGGTCCTTTAAAAATCTTTTCCTAAATCAACATCCCTCACTGAGATTTTTCTTAGTAAATCCTTGTCCATAGACAGTAAAGAGATAAATTTCAATCCAGCCTCAGTCATCATCATCCTAAATCTGTAATAATGAAGTTAAGATGTTTTTCTTTATGGGAATGACAAGCCTGAGATGAGGGAATGTTGAGGCACTGCCAGGTGCCAGGATAGAGCTGCTCCTGGACTTACTCATCCCAAAACAGGATGGGCAACTCTAAGAGAGGGCGCACTCCCAATACCAAGTTCTTTTTGCAGAAAGGTGGAGCACCTGGCTGCCTGGTTCCCCTGGCTGATACAGTCCTCAGAGTTATCATAAGCAAGACCTTCCAGCCTCCCTCTGTTCTCTGTTCCCCAAGTGTCCGGCTTCCAGCTCAGGCAGCCCATGCTCTCTGCTGGCCCATCCCTGACCAGTTTCCTTCCTCTGGTTCTCTGACCGGGGCTGGGTGGCCTTGGTCTTGTGCCTCAGCTCAGGGAGAGGCCCAGATGCTGAGGATTCCACCCTGGCGGAGGTTCTAGTGGACCCAGCCCAGCCCTGCCCTGGGTGGGAGTTCTGAAGAGACGGTCTCTCGGGGGGTCAGGGCGGGAATAAAAGTTATGGGCAGTCTGTAGGGCTGAGTCTTGTCCTGAGTCACTAGCCCGGCCCTGCGTGGTTATGCCAGGCAGCCCAGGGAGCCTGTCACAGCTTAAAATTAGAGAACATGATGATGAGAAGTGCAGTTCTCGGAAGGGCAAACAGGGAGTAGAGGTCACCCGAGCTGGGAGAAAACTCCTGTTGTCACAGAGGGTGGTGCAGCCTGGAGCTAGCAGAGCCCTGAAAAGTCCTTTAGACGCCTACAAAGCTCCATCCGCTGGCCTGGGCCACAGGAGGAGGAAACAGTCAGGGCTGAACAAAAGACGGTAGGTTATCTCTCAGCAGAAGGAAGTCCAAAAGGCTAAGGTCTGAATGTAAATCATCATCAGGGAAGGTGGGTTTGAGGGGGTTTGTTTTGGATTTTTTTTTTAAAGCTATGATCAGAGCAAAGAAGTAAAGCAAAGAAGTAACAGGCCTGCTTGGGGCAGCCAGCAGATTGTTACAATGGTGAAAACAAGAGAAATGGTTCCTTGCGGTGCTGTTTCTACCTCCTCCACCTGAGAGCACGTTCTCCGCACTGGAAAAGGCGGCTTGGTAAGAGGTGACTGAAGCAGAAGACGGGTGTGGAGGCGGAAGGAGAGCCACAGCTGCTAAGTCAAGTCAGGTTTTCAGGCTCAAACAAATCCACCCACAGGTAGCCAAGGTGCGAGCAGGTGTCAGTTACCCTCCAGAAAGGAATGTTGTTGAAAGATGGGGAAAGAAGGTTCCAGATATATACCCCAAAAAGCTTGGCACCAATGTACAGAAAAATTCTAGCCTGGAGTATGAAGTAGATGAGTATCCGAGAAAAGAAAACATGGCCATCATCAAGAACTAACGTGGGTTCACTACGAATAAATACCAAATTAAACCAGTTCCTTTTTAAAATTTTGGTTTATCAATATTAGACCAATAGTTCAGGTGATTGTAACTTCACCTGGGCCAAACATGACGGAAGAAACTTGAGCAATTAGGTGGGTTTATATACGGACAACTGAACCATCAGACCACCACAGGCACGTGGATATAGCCCCGTCCTGGGACATTCTGGTCAACAACTCCTGTCTAGAGTCGACACAAATGAAGGATACAGCCAACCTGTGACATGGCAAAAGCTGGACTGTAAAAGTCCTTCAAGGAGGCAAGACAAATGAATCAAGTCTAACGAGGTTAAGTGTAAGACGGCTACACGTGAAGTCTGCATATTTCTGGGGGAGCTGAGGGGGCAGTACTCTGGCTGACCACATGCTCCACATGAACCGGGAGCCTGAAGTGGCCACTGAGAAGAACAGTCAAGTCTTGGCTGTGTCAGGGTCCTTGTGACGATCCTCGGACAACTTCTGGGAGGGACCCCAACGCACCTCTGGGGTGCCAGGAGAACCTCTTCTAATGCTCTCATTCATAGCACCAGAAAAATTACACCTGGAGGGTTGGGCTGAAAAGAGGCCACCTCTCAAAGTATACCTTCAGATCACAGCCCAGCAGGGTGATGGCTGACACCTTGGAAACAGCTTCTGCTAGATACCCACGATAGTCAAAGCCATTCGTCTCGAGACTGTCGCTCTCAACACTAACCAGCAAAAGGACCACAACCCATGGGGATGGGTCACCAAGGGGTGGATGTCAGGAGCATTTTAAAACTGGTGACGTCCTTCTCACCCAGTGACCTGGGAGTGACAAGCCAAGATCCCTGAATGGAAATGCCTGGATGGACTGCTGTCTTAGCTCATCAATCACACAAGAACCTTTGGAGATATTTTTTCCAAGGAAGGGGACGTCCCTGAAGGAAATGAGTAGATGCCAAGCAGAGAATATAGCAAATCAAAATACTTCCTGGAGCAGTCCAAACCCTTGGCTGATGTCCTTCCAGCTTAAATCTTGGGACTCAGGATCAGCCCAAAGGGTCCGCAGTGCCCTCGGAAACCCCTCAGACCAAAGACACTGGCTCTTTCTAAGCCACGGGATTTCTGAGCTGAAAGGGGGCATTGGACATCATCCAGTTCTCAATTATTTTTAAAAAGGGGGGGAATATGGAAGTGCTGGGCGTAGGCAGTGCTGCAGAGCTCCCTAAAGTAATGAAGAATTAGAAGACCCTGGTCTCTAAAGTACTTTTTCTAAAAAAGAAACAGAATGGGCATTCTAGCCAGGTCCTGTTTGGTTAGTTAACAGAAGAGCACAAAGGTTCAAACCAGTCTCTCCCACCCCCAGTGCTCAGTGAGCGAACCTTCCCATCCTGGAGCTAAGGAGAGGTGCTATGGACCAAGGGTGATAGAGAGCCCAGACGATCCACAGCGAATGGGAACCAACCTCACAAAACTGCACCACCCATGAACAGGCAGTAAGGGAACCAGCCACACCCCACCCTCTGCCCACTGAGACCAAACCCTAAACAGAACACGCTGAACATCGAATATGGTCCAAAAGCTTGGAGACAAGTTGTAGAAATAGAAAGCACACAAACAAGCATTTCTAGCCATTCTATCTTGCATCCCATTCTGTAAGGAGGGGTCTGGAAACCTAACGAATGACTTTTTTTTTTGCTGATACAAAATGATTCAGATGAGTGTCCACTTTCTCGGTCTTAAGGCTTCTTTTTCAGTGCTGTTGCTCCAGGGAGGAAAGGTCCGTTGTGCCCCACCGTCTGTAACACGTGCTGCACCAGGGCAGTCTGGATCCGGAGAAGCAGCGCCAGCGGCTAGAAGGGGACAGACTGAGGCACTGAATGTTTGAACTACAAACTCTGAATCTGAGATTCCTCTGTTTACTTAGAAACGGTTGCTGACGCCTGCCCCAACCAAAGATAAACTCGGACAAACCCGGAAAGGGAAGGGGAAGCAGTGAGGTAAGTGCTGTTGTAAACCTGGCACCGTGCAGAGGAAAAGCTCCTCGGTTGTCAGGACACTGTTTTCCTCTCTGCAAGAAAAACGGGGTAACAGGCCCTGTGAGCAGTGATGATGGCTCTGAACAGGAGCCAAGTGGAGGCAGAGGCTTGACATCTTTACACACTTAGAAGTCATCCATAGACACACGTGGAGACTGTTGCAGTGTAGAGGAAAGAAGATGGCACTTGGAATCGGAAGAGGTGCATCCGAGTCCCGGCTCTGCCTCAGGCAAGCTGGGCGACATCAGGGCAGGCGCTCAGCCTCCGTGTTTCAGATCCATGTGAATTACAAAGCGAGTTGGCCTAGCCGATCTTGTCACTTCTTCCAGTTCCAGCATCCTGTTATACTATTGCGTTAGCCAAAAAGTTCATTTGATTTTTTCCATAAGAGGGTAGAGTGCTAAGTTGTTTTTAACTTCATTAGAGACAATTTTGTTAGATTGTATTGTGACAGCTGTCATATCAGCGTGCATTTAAAAACACTTACAAAACTGGTGAATTTGCGCGTAACCATTTTAATATTGAAGATGGAAGGGAGTATGCAACATTTTCAGCATATTATGCTTTATTATTTCAAGCAAGCTAAAAACACAACTGAAACACACACAAGAAAATATTTGTGCAGTGTAGGGGAAGGTGCTGTGACTGATCGAACCTGTCAAAAGTGGCTTGTGAAGTTTCGTGCTGGAGATTTCTCGCTGGACGATGGTCCGTGGTTGGGTAGACCATTTGAAGTTGATAGTGATGAAATCAAGACATTAATTGGGATCAAAATTATATCACATGGGAGATGGCTTGACATACTCAAAACATCCAAATCAATAAAGTTATTGGTGAAAATGAAAAGTGTATCTTTTACAGAGAAAGCCATACAGACTTTTGACCAACCCAACACTAATACTGCAGCATAGCAGTCACGTCTCCATTCAGAAAGCGCTGGCTGAACACCCCCTGCACTTGTGGTGCTCCACGGGCCACTAGAACAGTCTTGCACTCGAAAAAATCTTCTGATCCACACACACACCAGCAGCCTGTAAACAAGCTGCTACAGTACAGAGGGGAGACGTGTGGACAGGGAGAAGGGTCAGCTGACCCAGCAGAAAATGGGGCACCAGGCAATCAGGAACAGCTTTTCAGGAGTGTGCTGCCCAGGCCGGCACTTGAAGTAGGAGAGAATTAAGCCAAAGGAAAGGGTGAGAGGAATAAATGTACAAAAGACACAGGAATGGCCCACGAGGGCATGCTCAGGGGGAGCAGTTCTGAGATAAAGGGTCTCATAAGCCATGCTAAGAAGAGCTATTAATGCCCAGCATTCCCAGGCCCCCAACTTTCCCCACTGTGCACCTCAACATCTCCTTATACATTCTCAGGGCTGGTGTACGCCAGCACAAGGTCAACCACCAGGCAACCCTCAAGCCCCTGAGCCCCAGCCTCTCCTTTCATCCCTGGACATACAGCAGCCACACCTGCTGTACACAAAGGCTTCTTGCTAGTCGCTCAGTGGGCCTTCCTTTCAGCTCTCGGCCCCAACTGCCCAACCCACGGCAGCTGTTCCAAATAGTTTCCGTCTTCCTCAGAGCTGCAACCGCATCCCACCAGCCCACTCATGCTCAGTAGATGATCCCCACCTCCTCTGTTCCTGGCTGTCTACGCACAGCTCCCGTGGCAATCCACTGCCCACCCGTCCTGAGTTCTTTCCTCAAAAGTCCAGGCTGAGCTGTGGGCATCTCTGCCCACAGCACAAAGTACAGGGAAGAATGGAGACCCCGGCCATCACCCAACGCCAGCTGTTGCCCATGCATCTGACTGGGCTCAAACAAGCACACCTGAGTGGGAGAGGTACACGGATGTACTGTGCATGCCAAGAGGCATTATGCAAATATTACTAGCAATTCAATCGTTGCTGGCTGAATTAATGAGTACACGTCAGTGAATCCGATGTTGAAGAGGTAATCTAAAGAGATGCAAAACACACAGTGTCTTCAGGTATTGAGCCTAGAATTCTGCCAAGAAGGTCCTTTCTGCAACACAAAGGACGAGGCTGTCTCAGGCCTGGTCTCTGCTCCCTGCTTTGCTTCTGTACAAGCGGCCCGTTGAATGCCAACCCAAACACTACTGAATCATTTTAGTGCCAGTTATTTCTGAAGTAAAATTCCCAAAGCACACTCAATATATTTAATATAAGATACACACTCCGTAGGTTGAATATATACTGCATACGTATTACAGTGCGTATTTATTTTTCCAGGCTCTAAGTGCCAGGACAGGCTCTCAGCCAAGGGCATGGAGCACCACGCACACGCAGCCAGTAGCTGGTGCGGCCCTGCCGTGTGGTGCCCTCGGCTGCCTCCACGCCACCACCCGTGCTGGGCATGTTCTACAGCATGCACTGTTTACTTTGCTAAAAACCTTGCCACGTGTTTTTTGTCCTGGCCAACAATTCTGACACATAATGGTTAAGAGATGGTATACAACTGGTGTTAGATCTAATTGAAAGAAAGGAAAAATAGGGGGATTACTTCATAAGTTATATAAATGTCTAACCTCTATGCTTGCTGCATACCCGAAACTAATATGATATTGAATGTCAACTGTAATTGGAACATAAAAAAGATAACTGTTAATAAAATAAGCCAAAACAAGAATTTTATTGAAAAGAAATAAAAGTGTCACCCAGAATTATAAAATTCAAGTGTTAGGGCAGTCAACCAGTGAACATGGGTCAGCTTATAAGTCCAGGAACACAGGCTTTGGAAATAGTCTATAGAATGCCAAGAACATAAAAATGCTGCCCAGTTCACCTCCCTACTAAACAGAGCAACAGAGTTCTCTTCCAGTGTTGCAGGTTTCGTGTTACAGCGTGAACACAAAACTCATTAGACTTAGTTCTTTCATGTTTATTACGGTCACCATGAGGAATAAATAATGACATTAGGATCCTTGCTCCATTGGGACTCTGCTCTTCTAATCCCACAGAAATTGCCATGCGGCTAATACTCTGGTTTCCCAGAACTCATGCCCAATGCCGAGTGCTGCATGGGACAGAATGGAGAATTCTAGACTGTTAGAGTTGGAGGGGAACCCAAATATAATCTTCTTTTATATAAGAAACAAACTGCCCTGGCTGGCGTGGCTCAGTGCACTGAGTGCTGGCCTGTGAGCCAAAGTGTCACTGGTTTGATTCCCAGTCAGAGCAAGTGTCTGGGTTGCAGGCCAGGTCCCCAGTAGGGGGCATGCAAGAGTCGACCACACACTGATGTTTCTCTCCCTCTCCCTCCCTCCCCTTCTCTCTAAAAATAAATAAATAAAATCTTAAAAAAAAATAAACTACCGTAGGTTGTCCTAATGTGGGTGGCAAGTCAGGGCTGGGCAGGTAGAGGGCTGGGCAGGTGGAGGGCCAGGCAGGGCCAAGTCAGGGTGGAGATTCCAGCCTCTTCATCCCCGGCCCAACATACCAAGAGTCCTGCATGAGCTTTCACCCTAAAGCAAAGTAGCTGAAAATGAAAAAGTGATCACGGTGCTGCCTTCATCCTCACTAGCACATAGTTTCAAGAAGTTTACAAAAATAGTTTTAGGAGGAAAAAGGCACTGTTAGGAGAAAGGGAAAGTGCTGATCACAATAGCTCATAAAATGGGAATGACTTAGATGAAATTCACACGGTTATTCAAGTGTTAGGTTGGTTTGTTGACTCTGTCTTGTTTATGTGGCGTTCATTTCCCGTCATCTACTGGGCACTTTGGAAGGCGCCACCTTCCAAAAAACTAACAGCCCTCTCTTCCTAAGACGGTGATTTCTGTTATCTAATTACATATGTTTTTGTCTGCTTACTATAAAAAGGGAAAAAAACCTCAGAAATGGTCAGCTCCTTCAAGTTCAGTAGTTCAGTTCTATTTGGAAGAAAAAAAAACTGGACCTATTTGAAAGCAAATGTAATTAGTAGATTTGTATAAACGTTCCCAATATGGTAATTTTATGAGCAAACCACATTATACAGAGTACATGACATGTTTCAAAACTAATATAATGGTTTGATATTTTTAAAGAATACCAAAAAAATCATATTATTGCTCTCTTTCCTTCCTCTCTTATTTAAAAAATGCATAAATCTCTTTAAGGAGGAAAACATCGGTTTCACAACCCTATTGCTCCAACTATTTTTCTCCCCATCCTTTCAAGTTTAGCTTCTATTATTTAAAAAGGAGGATACAAAATGATGTCTTGCTACCTCAAGATCCCTTGATTTTTCAAGATAAGATTTTAAACTGAAGTTTTAAGTCAGGGGTTATAAAACAAAAAGCCCGAGAAGGTCCAGGCAAGGGGCGGGATGGGGACTGCATCCAGCTGGGGCTCGCGTGCCCCACATGCAGGGACTAGGGGTGCAGTGATATAGTCCGTTGCTGGTCCATGCAAGAACATGTCCCATGATGCTGGAGAGTCTAATTGTCAAGTCAGGAGAAATTCTCTGACCTTTACAATGCCAGCCACTTCAAAAGCCTTTTAAAAACTAGTGTTTTGTGGGCAGCTGGTTTGCAACCGACCACCCAAAACACAATGCTAAAAACATGATCAACACAGGGGGAAAAATACATCTAGAAACACAAATTTTGTTGAAAAATGAAGGTTGCTATCTATATTTTTTAAGAACCTATATTTCTCTATATTAATAACCTTTCTCTTTTTTAATAAAGCTTTTTTATTTTAAGATTTTATTTATCTTTAGAGAGGAAGGGAAGGAGAGAGGGAGAGAAATATCAATGTATGGTTGTCTCTCATGTGTCCCCTGCTGGGAACTGGCCTGCAACCCAGGCATGTGCCCTGACTGGGAATCGAACCACGATTCTTTGCTTCACAGGCCCACACTCAATCCACTGAGCTACACCGGCCAGGAGTAATAACCTTTCTCTTGGACAGGGGAGAAGGGAGAAAAAATGAAATCGGCTGTTAGAAAACAAAAAGGCTATAGATGCCCCCAACTTTCTTTTTTTATATAAAAACAATAGCTATTCATAGAAGAGTATTTTCAACTTTGGAGTCCACGTTGGGGCAATTGTGGAAGCTGCGAATTTCCTAAAGTCTGGCTGCCTCGAACACACCTATCTTCCCTCAACTTTCTCGGTCTAAGAGAAATTCCACCCCAGAGCAGTGCCCTGCCGCTCAGAGCTACCCACACACAGTCACGGTCGTTATGGTACACTAACGGTTTGTGTGTTAGAAGGCTTGATAACTGGCAGGGGAGTATCACCTCCCGAAAAGGTAACATTATCACATATGCAAATAGTGTATGTTCATATGCGTCCTAGAGGAATTCTTGACCCCTCCTCCCCAAAAGCTTAAGAACCAATGACCCACTACCTATCTGATTATAACAATGAAAGTTTAATCGCACAAGTTCAAGCCCTAACAATGCATTTGATTTTTCAAAGCATTCCTCGGCAGGAACCATTTTTTTATTTAATCACTGCTGTAATCAGCAGACCAGAGAAAATCTCCGAGTAAGGAAAACAGAGTGAGTCATCTTGGGGTTGTTAAGGAGGCTTCAGGATGAGGGCACTGCTGTGAAGTAGGTATCAGATGGTGCCTCGTCTAAATTAGTCAGTGGAGCATTCAGAGTGATTTCATCCCGTGACATTCGGTAATCACTGGAGAGGAGGCTGATCTCCTCGTTTTAGTGACAAACCCCAAGTACAATCTTATATTTACCTCCTCAAACCAGGGGGAAGAAGGAAAGACAAAAGGTGTATTTCACTCTCTATTTGTAGTCACTAGATGGAAAAGGGAAAAAAAATATTGGCTTTAAACATGGTTGGTAAGTGGGATACACTTTTCCTGTTTTTTGAAAAAGTACAAAATCAAATGTGTAAACCTCTTGGAGAAGCACCGACACCTAAGAAATGTCACTGCTGCACGAAATGGGTAGGACACAATGACAAACCAATGCAGCAGCCCAAGGAGATGCATGCAGAAAATGACCCCCGCAGAAGCTGCCCCAGCAGCACACACTCCAAACGGCAATGAGGTGAGCAGCAGCATGGGTCCGGCACGCAACCTGGACTTCACTCTCAGAAAGGTGACAACTTACACAAATTCCCTTTCAAGCATTTTCCTACAGTAGCAGAGATTCTGAAGACAAGGAACATGAGTTTGGGTTGCTTTTAAATTTGACTAAACTCTGGAGCTGGAAACTATCAAAAACAGGAGATTCCAAATCCCCTGTCCTGTTCCACGACGCAGCAGCAAGCCTTTGCTTTGAAGGGTGGCAGAGAGCTGGCCAGCTGAAACATCCATAATTTGTGGCTTGACTCCTGGCAATTACAGCTCATTTCTAATCCATATTTGTCTAAAGCGGCTGAATCAAATTTTGGCTAGAGACAGCCTTAAATCCTTTTTGAAAGGAGGGATGGAAGAAGGAAAGAAACTGGCCTAATCCCTAACCTGCAAAAATTTTAAATTCAACTTTTAAGAGGACCAGTCCCAAATTGCCGATGAACATGAAGCCTTGAGCAAATAAAGGCCATGGGCAGGGAAGAGGCAACCACCTTGGTCAAAATACACAGTGAGCAAGAGCACTCAGAAAACCAGTCCGTGAAGGAACTTGAGTGTTTCTAGATCATGTGGAAGGAAGGCCTAAAGAAGATACTTAAAGCTAATACATCAACATGACAGAGAAAATTAAAAGTCTAAATGGGTACACAGTGAAAAGTAAGTTTCCTTCTTATACCAGTGCCTTCCCCACAAGCCTACTCACCTCCAGCACCTCATCCTGAGATGGTCTGCAGCATACAAGCAACGAACCACTGTTCTGCTGTTTAGCATTAAGGAGGACACAGCCTTTGTTTTTTAATGGCCCACCACTTTAAGTCTCTAGGGGCACCAGAAAGTGCCATCCTTTTATTCCTAGAATCACTTACCGAACAAGTAAGTAGGGAGGAGAAATCCTCCCCGATATGATTGCCGGTAAGTTTCATTTCTCTTTCAGCTTTTTTAGTTCCACTCTGGGAACAGAAGACAGATGAAAACCAGGGTTGATGTCACTGGTCGCAAATACCATTTCACTGAAATCTTCATTTTGCCATAAACTGCTGATTACAGATATAGAACGTTATATAATCAATGCTTACTTTTCGGAGATTAGAGGCTAAAGAAGTCCCACTAGATATTTTCACTGAAATACGAGGGTCTGGGACTACATGTAAAAGCAAGTGCGAGCTGCCCATTTCCCGAGCCATCTGCAGCAGCAGCGCAGAATGCCGGGTCTCACACGGCCCTCAACAACCGCACTGGTGTCCTGTTCTGTCATCTCCACAGAAGGCCTGAAAAGGCCAGGCTCGGGAGAAGAAGTGAAAATGTTTTCAAAGGAAATCTTGAGGCTATTCAAAGAAGGCTTGGAGGGACAGCTAAACCAGGGGGCTCACCAGGGCAGCCAGAGCGGGGTGGGGCCCAAGCTCAGGGCAGGAGAGAGCGGGCTGGCAGGCTCCGAGGACCACACTGTCCGTCCGAGATGACAGGACTAAAGAAGCTCCCAGGTAAACTCTAAATGAAAAACCTGAGGAGCCCAGCGAGAACATGCAGGAGGCTCAGTGGGGCAGTTGGCCTGGGGAAAGGACAAAACCAGAACGTAACGTCCGTGTTTTAGGCCAGAAGCCCACAAACAAATGAAGATGGGTGGGATTCAGAACAGATTTTTTCTCATCAGTCGATGGCAGTAGAAGGACACGGGTGATACATGAAACACACACGCATCTATTGTATGACAAGAATCAGAGACATTTTTGCTGCTTTTTATTTGTAGCACTTATTCTTGCTATTTCAAAGACATCCTAAATACTTCTGAAAAGGAGGTACTGCAAATTATGGTGCCTATCGGATCATCTTCATAAGATTTTATCACCTCTAACTTTCACGGCAAAGTGACTGACTTTTCAGGCATGTTTTTCACTTAGTGAACCTTCATTTAATGAACTTTTGGATGATATAATTATAGGATGAAAAAAATCTGAAACACTAACAGTGAATTAAATTCAATAGTCATCAAAATAGCTTGCAAAGTCCCAGTGCGTATAAAGCACAGTGAGTTTACACGGTATTGGCAGAGGGTGCTCGCTCTTTCTCTCGCCAGCCAAAGGCACAGCCACGTGCCAGCTGCACAAATGCAGTTATAATGCATTTAATTGACCAGCAATTTTAAAACTAACATTCTTTCATTTTATATATTTTTGAGGTACAACTGATGTACGACACTGCATAAGTTCCAGGTGTACAACATAATAATTTGATATTTACATATACTGAGAAATGATCATCACAATTAGTCTAGTTAACACCTGTCACTATACATAATGACAGGATTTTTTTCTCGTGATCAGAACTTTTAAGATCTACTCCTTAGCAACTTTCAAATATGCAATATAGTATTATTAAATATGGTTGCTATGCTGTACATTACTTCCTCAGGACTTATTTTATGATGGGACGATTGTACATTTTGACTCACTTTGCCCATTTTGCCCACTCCTCACCCACAACCTCTGGCAGCCACCAATCTGTTGTTGGTACTGAATGTAGGAGCTAAAAGGAATTTTCTTGTTTTGGGGGAGTCACGGTATTTCCAATATTTTTATACAAGGACATGCTTTGTTCCCACTCTTGTATCATGTTATCTTATTTAAATAATTTATATTTGCAAGACAGGAAATTCTACCATATTCCTTAGCATGTGTCTTCACTTACTTCTTAGTAGGGATTTTACATGGGAAATCCAAGCTTTGCCTTCCCTCTTTTCTGTCCAAATCCCGTCTCTCCCTCTTTTCTCTCCCTAGATGGTCTCATCCAGTCTCACCACTTCAAAGACCATCTAGGTTGGGATGACTCTCAAAGGTACCATTTCCAGCCCCAGGCAATTTTACATCTCTGGGAGAATATCAAATGGGAATCTCAAATGCAATATATCCCAAACAAAACCCTTAGGGTCTGCCTAAACCTCCCCCTTTGTCCCCCATCTCGGTAAATAGCAACTTCATTCACCCCCCAGAAAACACCAACTTATCCTCAACTCCTCCTTTTGCTTATACCCACACCCAACCCAACAGGCTCTCCCGTCTACATATCCCGACCTTCCCCATCTCACATCCTTCTGAATCCACCACACCAAGCCACGCCTGGACCACCAGAAGAGCCTCCTGGAGGTTACACTGACTCTACTCTTGTCCCCAAACTCTGTTATGCACTCAGGACCCAGAGAAACCATTTTAAAGTACAAATCCGATCCCATCACATCACTCAGACTTCCCCGGGGGTATCCGGTCACGCTCGGAGTAAAACCCAGACTCCTTCTCATGGCCTCCAGGATCTGGCTCCCACCTACCACTGACCTCATTTCATATCACTCTCCTTCCCATAACTGCCCCCAGCTCCAGGCCAGCCAGACTGGCTGCCTTCCTGGTCCTCTCTCATGCCAAGCTCCACCATCATCAAAGGCCTTTCTTTGAGCTGGCTGTTCCCTCCGCCTAAACACCCCTCCCCAGATGCTTCCACTCCATTCTGATCGCTGCACAAAACAAAATCTTTCTCCCTGCCCCCCACCCCACAGAAGCCTTTTCAGATCACTCTTTCAAAAAAGGGCCCCATCCTGTCCTTCATGTTGTTTTTTTCTAAGTTATGTGTTCTGACCAGGAATTGAACCCATGACCCTTTTGTTATAGGACAATGCTTCAACCAACTGAGCAACACCAGCCAGGGCACTTTGCTTTCTTTTTTGTACTTATTACTACCTGAAATTATATTACCTATTTAGCTATCTGCTTCATTCATAAAACAACATTTAGTGAGCACCCACCACAAGCAAGGTGCGCTTCCTAGAACCAGGTGATACAGCAATAATACGATAAGCAAAGCCTCCTGCCCCCAGGGAGCTCACATTCTTGGTTGTCACCTGTACTCAAATCTATGCTCCAGGGAAATATGGACACAGTCGGTCTTGTGCCACTGAATCTCCAGGACCCAAAGCAGTGCCTGGGCACAGAGTGGGCATTTTTAACACATACCTGCTGAATAGGCAAAGCGCCCCACCCACCTGCGGCCATCTGCTTCCCTGGGGACTCTCACCAGAGAGCTCACCCTGCTTACCCGATGGGACTCCAGTTACAGAACCCAGAATGTCCATCATGTCCCTTTAGACACAGTAATCTGAACTTTAGACAAAGTAATCTCAAGCTTTTCAAGCCTGAGATGGGTCCCTAACCCTTGGCCTGCTTGTCCTGACTCACTGCCCTTCCTACCTGCTCCAGCGCTCAGCACGCTGCAAGTTCCCTGGTGGTTGTGCCACTGCGATTTGTCTCAAGGGACACAAAAGCACCTGGTCCACATGGTGGGAGCTGACAAGGCAGTTAGCGTCAAACAAGCCAGCTTTTCTCAAAAGAGTGTCTGGAATCAAGATGCACAGGTCTCACTGCCGCCCTGGCTCATGGCGGCCCTGCCCTCCATGGCTCGCATGAGACCTCCAACAGCGATCAGCTGCAGGCCTCAACACATTCTCTTCTCAGCTGCAGAGCACATTACTGTTAAGGACGTGTCTTTGCCTCTTTCAGCTGCCGCAGAGGTGAAATGTTTACCTGTTGTGATGAGTAAGTAAGTTTCATTCTAAAAGGAATAACACTTGTTAACTGTGAAATTACCTGATTGCAAATAAAAAGGAAGGTAACAATGAAGTGTAATTAATTCATCTTTCAAAAAACAGCAGCTACAGTGGTAGGAAGGAAAAAAATTGCAAATCTTCTGAAGAACCACTCTGAGGGGGGGCTCAGAAGACAGGTATTGAAAATTCACGTTTTTGTCATGTGTTCATGTTTTATTTGTTAGCTTAGAATTGCCATGCCAAATAGGGTTACCTTATACTTGCCAAGCACTTTGCTCCCTTGGAAGCATTCTCACAAATGCAATCTCTTTTTGCAGGGCAGGGTTCATTTCCGACTGGGGCCCAGACGAGTCCAGCTATTCACCTCCTATCCCACAGTAAAAGTGGCAGAGCACATCGGGTACCAGAACCCAGGTAGGCCTGGTTCCGTAGTTCCAGCCCAGTGCCCTTCCTTTCCATAACAGAAAGGACAGTGTGGTTCCCTGAAAACCACATCCTACGGGCCACTGAAAATGTTTCCCTTCATTGTAGAAGTAAAAAAACACATATACTCACCAGTGGATTGATGTGATGGAAAGATGCATTGGTCCAGGAGCTCTGGGCAGAGAGAGGGTCTCATAAACTCTTCCAAAAATGCCAATTCCTGCAACGACAAACATACAGAACATCTGGTATGAATCAGGCACCTGCGGTCTCTGCCCAAGGTCAGTGCACCAGTGAACCTGACATGGTTCCCTGTAAAATCACTGGATATTGGGCAGAAAGAAGCGTTAGAGATCATGTATAATGGGGATGACAAAGTGAAAGCCCACTGGGTCACATCTAGCGTATAGAAGTATTATTACATTGAGCTATAGGATATGTTCAGAAAATCTGAGACAAACTAAAAACTAGATATGTTGTGAAACCCAGACCTCTGGCATGTCTTTAAAAAAAATCAGGAGATCTGTCAAAAATGGCCCATATTTTTGTTGGCATATGATTAGCTGGTGCTAAGAAGCAGCTGCCCTTCATGGGCAAGCTTGGCTACTCCAATATGCCACAGTCCCCAGCACTCCCTATTGTCTCAACACAGAGGAGAGCTGTGATTATCACTGTCCTTGCATTATTGTTTTCTTGTGGGACAGAACTAGTATCTCTACCTATGATTTTAACAAAAGTAGGAAAAAAGAAGAAAAGGGGGTTGTGAGTTATAAGAGAAAAGATGGTAGAGCACATATATCAACTTAAGTTCCTAACCTCACTCCTATAGATGTTGCAACCCCTGAACAAGTACAAAACTCCCATTTTATAGAAATGTGCCCACTTCCACAGTTAGAGGTAGAGCCAATTCTAGAATCTAGGTCTCTTGACAGCCAGTCCACAACCTTTCACTACGCCCCATTGCACAGCAGTCTTACATTATGAAGCAAAATACACACACACACACACACACACACACACACAGAGAAAGATATCTGTGTGTTTCTCAAAGCTAACACTAAATTCAAGGAAATTACAGTTGAAGTACCCAATCTATTTTTTACTAAAATGTTCACCAGACCTTACTTTGTCAAAAAATATAAGAGTAAATTATATGAAGTTCCCTAAGGGTTCATTTTCTAATGTAGCATTCTCAATAATTTTGCTGCTTTAAGTACAAAAAAAATCTCACAAATGTAATGTATCTACTATTTCAACAGTGCTCAGTTAATGTCTAAAATATACTCGTTACACGAGAAACATTTCCCTTTACAAGGCTATAAATAAGCTTATTATATACAAGGTACTAGCACTATAATAAGTAAATAATGCTCAACTATAAGATCTTGGTGGGAATTATTTATATCATCCCCTCAAAGAATGTATTGATTCATTCACTCAGCAGATATTTTCTGAACCCTGTTACAGGCCAGGCAGTGTGTGAGGTGACTGAGATACGAAGATGAACGAGGCCCAGTCCTTGCCCTCATGGTGGTCTGTCTGGATAAGAGGCAGACCCAGACACTCAGGGAGAATTTGAAAACAACAGGTACATGTTAAGAGCTGGGTAGGCACAGTTGTACAGAAACACTGAGCAGGGGCTCCTGGCACAGCTGAGGTGAAGAGACACTTCCCATCATGGGCAGGGACGTGAGGAAGCCCTGGAGCAGGGATGGGACTGGGGCAGGCACGGGGCAACCTAAGGGGAAGGTGAGAATTACATGTCATGGGACAACAGGGACAAAAGCAAGGACTGAGAACAGCCCCTCCAATGTGGTCCGGTCCAAGTCTCATATTGCCTCAGGGGCCTTAAAAACCCCTGCCTTTTGCCACGTGCCCCCACATCTGCTGAGACTTCACGCACAGCCCTGCGTGCGCCCCCTTGGAAGTTTACCTCGCGAAGGGCCCTTGTCAAGAGTCAAGAGTGCCACCAGTTCAGCCCCGCTCCCCGGCAATGCCCACCAGGACTCCCTCCGGCCAACTAGTGCTGTCTGTGAGTCTGCAGACCAAAGAAATGAGGTCTCTGAGAAAACAGTAAACGGATTTTTTCCTGTGCTAGTCACCAGATGGTCCTGTCCACCCGAGGGCCTGCATTTCCAGGGCCAGAGTCTGCTATGCAGTCAAGCTTCAAGCAAGAAAAATTTAAGAGAACATGTCCCAGTGTATCTGTCCATCAAAATCCCTAGGAGGAGTTCTCCTGTTCTTCAGGGATGAGAAAGAGATGAGGCAAAGCTTGGAAGGGAGGTGGGGGGAGATGACGAACTGAAAGGGTGCTTCCCTGGTTCTTTCCCAATCAGGGCACATGCCTGGGTTGCAGGCCAAGTCCCGGTTGGGGAGTGCGACAGGCAACCGACCGATGTTTCTCTCACACATCGATGTTTCTCTCCCTCTCTTTCTCCCTCCCTTCCTCTGTCTCTAAAAATAAATAAATAAAATCTAAAAAAAGGAAAGAAAGAAAGCATCCCCAAAAGACAAGCTTGTGGAAAAGGGCATAAAGAGGAGTGAAGACTGACTATATGTCCATGGTTAGTAGGGCTTGGTGTTCAAGGTCAGTATGAAAAAACAAGGAGACAGAATTCACTTGGAGAATGAGAAGAGCTCCCCTAGATCTCTAACTGAGAAGCTCTTCTCACTAGAAGAAAAAAAATTCCTGGACCCCAGGCCTATTAAGTCAGAATCTCTGATTTGGGGGCCAAGGCAACATTTGGGTGATTCTGATGCCCAGACTGTGGTGCCCATTTGGAAAACCATATCTTTCACCCAGAGGGTCTGGGAGCTCTCCGGTACAAGCTCCTGAAGTTCTGTAGTTCAGCCTCCTTGGGGCAGGATTCACGGATCCAGGCTCTGGAGGAGTTGTACATTCTTAGTACATTTACCCCCTCCTTACATTACATTACAACATCCATCATTTAACTCCTTTTTATTTTTATTTATTTTTATTTTTAGATTTTATTTATTTATCTTTAGAGGGGCAGGGAAGGAGAGAGGGAGAGAAATATCAATGTTGTCTCTCGTGCATCCCCTGCTGGGAACTGGCCTGCAACCCAGGCATGTAACCTGACTGGGAATTGAACCACAGTTGTTTGGTTCCCAGGCCCACACTCAATCCACTGAGCTATACCAGCCAGGGCCTCCTTTTTATTTTAAGTAAAGAAAAATACATAAAATGCCAGCATCCAGAATGGAAAACCTAGGTAAATAAATGGGGCCTTCCTCCTTGCTCCAGTCCATATACCATGACCCAATGCCAGTGCCTCCAGATAAACGACTACAGTTGCTCCGGTCTCAACAGGGACCTGAGCCCTCCTACACTTGTGTAGCTCGCCCTGGCAGAACAGAGGGTCTGAGAGGATCTAGGCATCAAGGTGGCCTTCGAGGAACAGCTCCAAGGCACACAGCACTCTCATCAGGTCCTGACTGCCTAAAGAGCAGGATGCTGCTGATCAATACAGTGGCTGGAACCCCACCAAGCCAACAGAGCACTTCTGTTCCCAGATTTCCACGTTGTGGTCAATTAACAACCTGAGCAATGTCAGGCCAAGAATGGCAAAGTAAATGCTGTGTAACAATGCGGGTTCCCTGAATGGTCCAGTCTAGAGAGATCTCTTCCCCAACATCCCCGGGTGCTACCAGATGACCTCAAGACAGCCCAGTACCTGAAAGCAGATGGCTGACCAAGGTCACTTCCCCACTGCAAGGCCCAGCAGCAATGTGCAGTATCCTTCACTAGGACGAGAGTCCCCTTCAACTGAAGGGTTCTTCAGCTGAGTCACAGTGCAAACCTGGAAGAGCATGGGTGGGCACACATCTAGGAAAAGCGCAAAATACTAACTTGGCCCCTTCTGGTAGCCCTCAAGTCATAGGGGATCCATTTTTTCCTACTGCACCATTATATCCTTGCCTAAAACAAGACCCTTCGCTGACTCAGTCCTCCAAAAGAAATCACAAGAGTTGCTCTAGGCCCTGCCAAACACATTGAACACTATTACCTCCCTCCCTCATCTATATCCTCAACTCTACCCCGTCCCAAGAGTGAAGAACGATACTGGATTTGTGAAGGTCATCTACGCCACCTTCACTCCTACCAAACATCAATCCAGACCACCTGGCTCTGGACCACAGGGAGCTTCTCAGTCACACATTCTCAAGGCAGCACCGTCATAGCACGAAGTACTTCTCCTCTTGCCTTTTTGTTGTTTTTGAGGTTTCAAGGGGTCTCTAGTTTGTCTGGCTAATCACTGCATGGTCAATACACTGCTTTCGCACCCTCCAGGGTGTTTCGAGACTGTATCTCAAACTGCTGGTCTCCCAGCCAAAAGATGATCGAGCCAACCCATTTCCCAACTACGTAGTCTTGCCACTGGCCTCTGAAACTTGAGCATCCACTAAACCACAGGTGGCAAACACAAGGCCTGTGGGCCGAATCTGGCCCTCCACCTTGCTTTATCCAGCCTGGCACCTTGTTTCTACCCGGCGGCAGCACCGAGCTCTCACTTAACTGTTAAGTAGTAGTTACATTTACACAGTCCTAAAATTACACTCGGCCCTTTGAAGGCAACGGCAAGACTGATGTGGCCCCTGGTGAAAATGAGTTTGACACCGCTACACTAAACAGTCCACTAATTTAGTGGACCTTAAGAAGGACCCTGCCCAGAGGCTAGTCTAGAACTGGAGAAAATCCCCAGCTGACCTGGAGGCTGACCAACTCAGGAAAGAAACATATCAGCACGATTATCTTTATATTTCTTTTGTGCAGGGCTTTTTTTCTTAAACCACACAGCATTTACTATTTTTTAAGATAACTTTCTAATATACGCAAAATAAACTCCTTTTTGACCTTGAAGAGCACTTCCCGAGTTCCCAGAACAAATCCCACTGGGGCCATGCCCAGGGCCACATCCTTAGGACTTGAACGCCATTGAAGTTCCCAAGATGCTCGATGCCAAGGCGGTTCGAGCATCTCTCACCTCTGGTTCCACTGCCCAGCCATCCTCCCTCATACCCCTTGGCAGAGGAAAGTGGGTTTGGAGGAGCTTTTTAAAGTTCCCCCACCCACTCCACAGACTCAGTAGGAGGGAGAACGAATGTTTCCAAGTTCTCTGAATGACACAAAAGCTCATAAAGTAGAATAAAACTAGTTAAAATAGGAAAATGATTTTTAGCTTCCCTTAAAAAAAGCATGCCTACTTTAAAAGATTCATAGTGACTTCATACTTTCTTTCTCCCAAAGCTGGTGGTTCCTTCCCTCTTCCCTGCTCCACTCTGAAGACAAGATACCCATTCCATCTGACTGAGGCCCCCTGAGAAATCCTGACAAAGCCTGGAGCACCCCCTGCAGATGGCCAGAGGCTCCTTCCCCTCAAGGACGGTTGCATTTGCTAGTCTCTCTGCCTGCAAAGCTCTGAATTTTAAAAAAATAATTAATTCTTTTTTAAAAAAAGCCAAAGACTTTACCTTTTACATATTCTGGTTTTGTGACTTCTCTTTAAAAATACCAGGATCTGGTAATGCTGGGCCTCAAGGACAACATCTAGGTGGAACTGGGTGGTAGCGATTCCCTCTCACATGGGCAAGGCTCTCAGACTCATCTCCCTAAACACCAAGGTCAAGTGTCATTTGCCATTTAGCATGGTCCTTGCCCTGCTTTTTTCTCTGAAAAGAGAAATATTTTTCTATCACAGCAGGGAATGAAAGACCAAGAGGTTCTCATATTTTTCTAAAACAGGAGAGACACCCCTGTTTTTTTGTGCAAGTGAACAGCATTCCTGCAAGTTTGATTTGGAGTCTCCCACCCTTCCTCGCGTTGCCTGCCTGGCCTCTGTGATTTAGACCCCTGGACTACAACTCACTAGAAACAAATTTCTTACTCTAAGTCAGCAAACACATTTTAAAACTAAACCATTGGAAAAGAAAACAGCTTCAGTGCACCGTATCCTGTTCTCCCATGAATATTTTGGTTCTTTGGTCTCACCTTCCTGAGAACACAAGATCCTGCTTTCGGCCACCAAAGGGGAAGGTTCCACCCTTATGCAATGATCACAGCCAGGTAAATAAACAGGATTTCTTTTTTCCATTGAAACTGCAGTTCTATATGTAGGAGAGAAGAAAGGTCCCCAGGGCACGCATTCCCCCACCTTTCCCATCACTCCCCCACCTTTCCCATCATACCGCTACCTCCACCCCCACAGAACGTGCTCGGAATGCAAGTGCTCAGCAAAGGGGGCGGGCAAAGTCAGAGAAACCAGGTAAAGGGCCCAGGGAATGTTTTCAGCACGTCGTTTCCAATCAGGCTACACAGAAGAAGCACCTGCGGCTCTGGACTGATCGGGGAATGTTAATATTCTCCTCCTCAGGTCACACTCATGGAGACTGCCTGGCATTGATAGATTCTTCCTGTGGCATTTGGAAACCACTAATTTAAAAAACTGTGACCCCTAGCTACCCTTGGCAGCCAGGCAGGACGTACCTCTCCAGTCAGGTGCTGGTGCTGGACTGTCCTGCGAGGTAGCCACTCACTAGCCATACTCGGCCACTGAGCCCTTGAAATGTGGCTTAGGGTGACAAGCAATGTGCTGTAATGGTAACACACACTGGTTTTGAAAATTTTGGTGCGGACAAAAAAGAATATGAAATTTCTCACTGACATTTTAAAATATCTATTACATATGGAAATGGTATTTTAGATACACTGGGTTAAAAAATATGTACTTAAAATTAATTTCACTTGTTTCTTTTTACCTTTTAATGTAGCTACTAGAAAATCATAAATTGCACAAGCGGCTGACACTGTGTTTCGACTGCGCAGCCACGCTGGAGGAGACACGCAGCATTCTAGCATTCTAGCGTGGGGATGACAACCGCAGTGGAAAAAATGCGCACTTGGTCAAGCCTGGTCTCCACCCACCACCTGCAGGATCCTGAGCAAGTTCCCGGTCTGTCTGGCGTCCACTTCCTCCCCTGTACATGGGCATGATGACTGAGGGGGGCAGAAATCAGATGCAAAAGAGTGCCTAGAAGCACTGGACAAGGCTTATTCCCACAGGTGGTGCTCAACGCCAGTGCACTTCCCACCCTTCTCCCTCCCCTGGCACCTTTAAGAGCACGGAATCTGAACCCAAGATCTCCTGGCATCCAATTTACTAACCGCAACACCCAGTTTGCATAATGACCATAGATGGCACAGTGGCTTCCCATCCACGGGGTACAAAGGAGCCACCTGGGGAGCCCTGACCCCCCACCCCCAGGCCCTGACTCTGTCCACATGCAGTGGATCCAGGCACATACACTACTCACGAGAACTGTGCGGCACTGCAATGCCCACGCTCCAGGAGTCCCGCCGAGAAACACTGAGGAACCGTAACCAATAGTGTCAGGGTTGCCCCTGGACTTCCCCAGCCGGCAGGCAAGGCAGCCTGAAACAAGGCAGCTGTGGCCCGTGGACGAGCCCCAAACTGGCCAGGGCTTTCCCCCGGTAGAGGGCTGCTTTCCTGACGTCTTTGAAACTTAGGTAGGAAATGACTGTCTGCCCTAAACATTGTTTCAAGCACCAGAAGGCAGCTGACATTTCCTGCCCTCATACAAGGCCCCTGAGGAGGATCAAAAAATACTCCTTGGCAATTGGGCTAAAGGGACTGAGCTGCTGAGCGTCCCCACCAGCAGCAAGTTCTCTTTCCGCCCTTGCCTGGTGCCCAGAAGCACCAACTCTTGCTTGAGCTGTTTGGATGCCAGGTCAACCTCGTGGGTCTTCTGCAGAAGAGTTTCCCCTGCTTTCCTAGGAGGCCAGAAAGGGGCCAGGACTTCCGTACACAGACCTGCGAGGTCCAGTGCCTGTTTATTCTGGGGTCTTCAGCCCCTGGAAGAAGTCATTTTATTGAATGTGAATGCTGGACAGAGCACACAATCAATTCAACCCCGGGAGACTCACTGGCAGAAAAAAACACTCTTTATTCCAGGGCTGTCCCACCTGCGACCTGTGGGCCGCATGCAGCCCAGGACGGCTGTGAGTGAGGCCCAACACAAAACCGTACATTTACTTACAACATTATGAGATTTTTTGTAATTGTGTGTCACAGTGTATTTAATGTGTGCCCCAAGACAACTCTTTTTCTTCCAGTGTGGCCCAGAGATGCCAAAAGGTTGGACACCCCTGAAACCAAATAGTCACTGCCTCAAATTTTCATGGAAATAGGGTACAAAGTAAATAAGCACTAATCTGAGAATTCTGACATTTTTTTTTTTTTTACTTTTAATGCAGGAAAATGATCTGGGGATTGCCCAAAGTGTAGCAACACAAAGTACATGCTGACTCTGGCATATCAGCCCAGGACCGCTCCCCCTCCCCGCCCCCACCCACCACAGAGCATGTCCCCCAGACTGCCAGCTCCCCAGAGTCTGCCTCTCACACTCCTCTGCCCCACACGCGGCCTGTCCCGCAGATAGATCGCACCAGGAACATGAATACAGGTAGGCCTCCAGGTAGCCACGAGGCAAACAGTCAAGCCCGAACATAATAAAAAGTAATTCAAAATGTTAGTGGATCTGGCTGAACACCAATGGGAGGAAATTAAGTCCTTACTGCATAGGAAACTATCTTTAAAGTCCTTTGTTTTCTACCACTTCCTACCCCCCACACGGCAGCTATTCTAGAAACTCGCCTCTACTCTTCTCCCCACTCCTCCCGCCTCCCCAATGTCCAGCCTGTAAACGCTTTTCCCTCTCCTTTCCTCTAGCCACCATACCATCTTCTCTCACAAGTTCTGGGCCTTTTCAGATATAAATGAAGTCCCTCCTTACACATACACAGACAGACCACCCTCAACTCCTGGTCCCCCAGCGCAGCCTCCACTCATTGCCCTCACTCTATGAAAAACACCCAGGAGCTGAGCTAACCAAGAGAAAATTGTCCCTAGAAGGCAGAGAAACTGGGAAGCCCAGTAACAGACAATGGAACTCACGTTAGCAGAGAGAAGAAAGTCCAAGGACCCTCACAGTGGTATGTGGCGAGGAGCAGTGAGTGGGAGCCAGCACCTGGTAGTGCTGTCACTGCTCTGAACCCCTGGCCCAGCCCCGGAAAGGATGCTCTGCTGGAGAGAGAACCCAGGAGCAGCCGTTAATAAACCGTACCACCTTGGCTCCCGGGAACTTCCAGTAACACATTGGCTGGGTATAGCCCTCACTACTGTAGTGGGGAGACAGTAGGGTATAGAGAGGGGTATTTCCCAGGTAGGTCTCTGAATACAGCAGGGATTTGTCCTGGCACCTGGAGAAGTTACAATGATCTGAATGTGTAAACTGTGGGCCTAGCACCAGAATGAACTTCTGAGATGGCTCTGCTTACGCAGATGGCTTAGTGTTCCTTGCTTCACCACACACCGAGGCAGGGTGGAAGGCAGTGAGGAGGAACAGGAGAAGTGATGGTGAGAATGGCCCAGCAAGGAGAGGGGATAAGGTAAAAACTGATGAAGGGTTGCATCTGGTTGTGAAGAGCATTAAGAGGAGAGATAAGGGCAGCCACGTGGCACAACCGAAGTTCTGGCTCTGCCATGGATTAGCTGTGTGGTCTTGGTCAAGTTCCTACACCTCTCTGAGCCTATTTCCATTCCTGCATAATCTCAAGGCTGGCCGTAGGTGATCAGGGTCCTTCCCAGCACTGACATAGTCCATGGCTCTGTGATATGAAGGATACCTACTGTGGGGGTCATGGACAAGCAGGTGGGGAATAGAAAGGTAGAAATAGGAGGAGGGTACAAACTATTCCAAAATCTTATTTAATATGATATCTGAATGTTGCTCTATGAATACATTTACTGGACCTTCCACAGCTGCAATTGTCAAGCATGGCCTGTCGTCACAGGTCAGTTTCTGGGTCCATTAATCTTGATAAATGAACAATGTCCACAATGTGTTTGGAGCAGGTCATTTGCTTATGAGCTACCCTGAAGACATAGTAACAACAGTACCTTCCTCAGAGTGGAGAGACCCCCCTCATCCTAATGAAGGCCAGAGTTCACCCTCCCCTGTTTGCAGATGAGCAGACAAGCTCAGGGAGCAAATGACTCCATGAGTCACACAGCTTGGAGGAGCAGAACCAGGAGAGAAGCCCAGATTGTCTTACTCCCCATCTACCATTAAATGCCAATTAGATAACTGAGTGGGATCCATGCAAAGCTTGGACACTGAGAAACCCCACGCAGATGTACAGAACTGATCCAAGAGGATGGGGGAGGATTCTGCAAAGGGGAGCCAAGAGCAGCCTTTCCTTCCTCTACCACCTTAACTAGCAGGTTGATCACCAGCTGTGGGGGTTGGTATCCGCCTACTATCCTGTTACATATACAGACTTTCCCCTTTAAGCAATGCAGGTGGTGACTTGTACTCTAGAAATGAGGTACTCTAGATCCTGGGGTCCAACTGAAATCATATGCAAAGATCCTATACCACTTTTTAAATGTGCATCCACGGGCAAGTCATTTAACATCTTAATGCCTCAGTTTCCTCATCTTTGGAAGAGGGATAACAACAGTATGTCCACCTCATGAGGATTAAAAGAGGTAATACATAAGTGCTTAGCACAATGCCTACAACATAAATGTTGGTTATGATCACTATGATTTTTCTGGGAACAAGTCCAAAGCTTTCATCAGATTCTCCAAGGGGTCTATGACCCAATAAAAATTAAGAATCCCTGTTCTACATGCTCAGAATGAAACTAAGGCCATTCTGTGGAAAGGGCAGTACCTCCTCTAGCTTCCTTGCCTTTCCTGAAGAAGGGGATTTTAGGCTCTCTATGCTGCCTACTCTTAGAGGGCACAAGAAAAAGAACAGATGAATGGCACTGAAGGCACTTGGTTGTCATTTCTGTGGCTGGAAATACTTCTTCGGACCCAATAAAACCCCAATTTAAAAGTGATAAATTAGAAAAGAGAGAATCAAACCCTAACTCCAGTTTCCACATGATCAGGAATAAACCCATTCCCTCCTGGTCTGTCAGGGTGCAGGAGGGGGAGCTTCTGGCACTGCGGCTTTTCATTCCAGGTGTCTGGCCACCTTTCCTGAATCTCCTGATGCTCTTGGATATGAAAAAGACCTGAAGCTGAGGTTCCATCTGGTAAGAGCTGATTAAGGAGGAAAAGGATTAAAAAGAAAGGGTTTAAATGATGTAAGAGATGGAAAGCAATTTAAATCCTAACTTTGCATGAACATAGACTCTAAAATCCTCAATAAAATCCTCAGCAAGCCAAATACAGCAATGTATAAAAAAGATCATATGCCACAATCAAGTGGGATTTATTCTGGGAATGCAAGGTTGGTACATTTGCAAATCAATAAATGTGATTCACCATATAAACTAAATGAAGACTAAAAACTACATGATCATATCAATAGAAGGAGGAAAAGCTTTTGTTAAACTCCAGTACCCATTTATAATAAAAACTCTCTGCCAAGTGGGATTAGAGGGAACATACTTAAGCATAATAAAGGCCATATATGACAAACCCACTGCTAGCATCATACTCTACAGTCAAAAACTACAAGTATTCCCCTATGATTGGTAACAATCAATACACGGATGTCTGCTTTCACCTCTCTTATTTAACATAGTACTGGAAGTCGTAGCCACAGCAATCAGACAAGAAGAAATAAAAGGTATCCAAATTCAAAGGGAAGAAGTAAACTATCATTATTTACAGGTGACATGATACTATACATAGAGAACCCCAAAGAGTCCACCAAGAAACTACTATAACTGATAAATGAATTCAGCAAAGTAGCAGGATACAAAAGTAATACCCACAAATCAGGTGCATTTTTATGTGCCAATGATGAAATAACAGAAAGGAAAAATTTTTTTAAATCATATTCACAATTGCATCAAGAAGAATAAAATATCTAGGAATAAACCTAATCAAGGAAGTAAAAGACCTGTACTCAGAAAATTATAAGACACTGAAGAAAGAAATTGAAGATACAAATAAGTGTAAGTACATACCGTGTTCATTAATAGGAAGAATTAAAATAATTAAAATGTCCATGCTACCCAAATCAGTCTATAGAC
The DNA here is from genome assembly GCF_021234435.1 of Artibeus jamaicensis. Taxonomy (NCBI): domain Eukaryota; kingdom Metazoa; phylum Chordata; class Mammalia; order Chiroptera; family Phyllostomidae; genus Artibeus; species Artibeus jamaicensis. The sequence continues at coordinate 293,095 of NW_026521538.1, forward strand.
TCAATGCAATTTCTATCAGGATTCAATGACATATTTCACAGAACTAGAAGAAATACTTCAAAAATCTATGTGGAACCACAAAAGGTCTCATATAGCAACAGTGATCCTGAGAAAGAAGAACAAAGTTGAAGGAATCATACTACTTAATATCAAACAATACTATAAGGCCATAGTAATCAAAACAGCCTGGTACTGGCATAAAAGCAGACATATAAATCAATGGAAGAGAATAGAGAGCCCAGAAATAAACCCATGCATTTACTGTCAATTAATATTTGACAGTGGAAGCAAGCATATACAATAGGCTAAAGATAGTTATTCAGCCCTGGCTGGTGTGGCTCAGTGGATGGAGTGCTGGTCTGCAAATTAGACAGTCGCTGGTTCAATTCCCAGTCAGGGCACATGCCTGAGTTTCAGGCCAGGTCAGGTCCTCAGTAGGAGACAGGCAAGAGGTAACCACACATTGATGTTTCTCTCCCTCTCTCTCTCTCTCCCTTTCCCTCCATCTAAAATAAATAAATAGTTCCCCAAAGCAAGGAACATAAAAAAAAGAATAAACAAATGGGACCTCATCAAATTAAAAAGCTTCTACATGGCTAAAGTAAATAGAATTAAAATGAAAAGAGAACCAACTATATGGAGAAACATATTTGCCAATGATACCTCAAACAAGGGTTTGCTCTCCAAAATATAGAAAGAACTCACATGACTCCACTCCAGGAAGACACACAAAAAATTAAAAATTGGCAAAAGACTTGAACGGACATTTCTCCAAGGAGGACATACAGAGGACCCAGAGACATATGAAAAGATGCTCAGCATCACTAGCCATCAGAGAGATGCAAATTAAAACCACAATGAGATACCACCCCACACCAGTCAGAATGGCCATCATAAACAAATCAACAAACAAGTGTTGGAGAGGATGTGGAGAAAAGGGAACCCTAATGCACTGTTGGTGGGAATGCAGAATGGTGCAACCACTGTGGAAAATAGTATGGAATTTCCTCAGGAAACTAAAAATGGAACTGCCTTTAGATCCAGCAACTTCACTGCTGGAATTATATTCTAAGAGCCCTGAAACACCAGCCCAAAAGCACCTATGCACCCCAATGTTCATAGCAGCACAATTTACAATGGCCAAGTCCTGAAGGAAACCTAAGTGTCCATCAGCAAACGAGTGGATCAAACAACTATGGTACATTTACACAGTGGAATACTATGCAGCAGAAAGAAAGAAGGAGCTCCTACCATTTGCGACAGCATGGATGAAACTGGAGCGCATAATGCTAAGTGAAATGAGCCAGGTGGTGAGGGACAAATACCATATGATCTCACCTTTAACTGGAACATAATTAACAAAAGAAAAAAGCAAACAAAATATAACTAGAGACATTGAAATTAAGAACAATCTAACAATAACCAGAGGGGAAGGAGGAGGGGACATTGTGGGGAAAGAGTTTTCAGGAACTACTATCAGGGACACATGGACAAAACCAAGGGAGATGGTGGAAGCAAGGGAGGGAGGTGGGTTTGGCTGGGGTGGTGGGGAGGGGTGGGGAGAAAATGCAGACAATTGTAATGAACAATAATAAAATAATTTTAAAAAATAAATTAAATAAATAAAATCTTTAAAAAAGATAGTTTATCCAATAAGTGGTGTTGGGAAAATTGGACAGATACATGCAGAAAAATTAAACTAGACCGCCTTCTCACACCACACACAAGAATAAATTGAAATGGATCAAAGACTCGGGTGTTAGACCCAAAACCATAAAAATTCTAGAAGAACACACAGGCAGCAAAATCTCAGACATTGTTTGCAGCAATACTTTATTGAATATATCTCCCCAGGTAGAGGAAACAAAAGAAAATATAAAAGAATGGGACTATATCAAACTAAAAAGTTTTTGCACAGCAAAAGAAGTCATCGACAAAATAAAAGACCCACAGAATGGGAGAACATATCTGCCAATACATCTGATAAAGGGTTAATATCCAAAATTTATAAAGAACTTACAAAACTCAACACCAAAAAACCACAAACAACCCAATTTAAAAATGGGCAAAAGACCTAAATAGACACTTCTTCAAAGAGGACACACAGATGGCCAATGGACATACGAAAAGATGCTCAATGTCCCTAATCACCAGAGAAATGCAAATTGAAACCACAATGAGAGATCATCTCACAACTGTCAGAGTGGCATCATCGATAAATCAGCAAACAACAAGTGCTGGTGAGAAAGAGGAACACTCTTGTACTGTTGGGGGAGTGCGGATTGGTGCAGCCACTATGGAAAGCAGTTAGAAGATACCTCAAAAAATTAAAAATGGATCTGCCTTTTGACCCAGCTCCCTGGGAATACTTGTATATCCGAAGGAACCCAAAACACTAATTCAGAGGAACATAACCACCCCTATGTTCACTGCACCATTATTTACAATAGCCAAGGCATGGAAGCAGCCCAAGTGTCCATCAGTAGATGGGTGGATAAAACAACTGTGGAACATGTATACAATGAAATACTACTTAGATGTAAAAAAAAAATTATACCCTTTGCAATAGTATGGATGGACCTGGAGAACATTATGCTAAATGAAATAAGCCAGTCAGAGAAAGACAAATAACACATGGTTCCATTCATATGTGGAATCTAATGAACAAACTGAACTAACAAGGAAAATAGGGACAGATTCATAGATAGAGAGCAGGATGACAGCTGGGGGAGGGGAGGTCAGGGGGTAGAGGGATTGAGTAGAAAGGAAAAAGGACTCATGGACATGGACAGCGGTGTGGGGATTGCTGGAAGAAGGGGCTATAAGGGGACTAAATGGTAATGGAAAATAAAGATTGAACAAAATGTATTATAAATTAAAATAAAAATAAATAAATCCTAACTGCTTTTCTTTGGCCTCATGACTTTGGACAAAAAAACTCAGTTTCTCCATCAGCAATTTGGGGGGCTCATTAACAGTGCTTGCTTCGCAGAGGAGTTACGAAGGCCAAATGAGATCTGTGTAGACATTTAACACAGCATCTGGTAATAACTCTATAAGTGCTCACTTAACTGATGCTAAGCAACTTATTATTACCACTGTGAGGATGATGATGATGATGATGAGGGATGAGGCAAAGGGCAGCAGAGTCACGAAGCCTTATTATATTATTGGTCCAGGGTTTTTAGATGTTGCTACACTGAAAACAGAATCAAGGAGTTTATATCAGTACCAGAGAAATATCAGTACCGGAAGGAATACAGGGTCTTGGGCCCAAAACACAAAAGAGCACTAACTGCAGAAGCCCAACCCTCAGAAGGTTCCACTTATAGAGCAACGGAGGTAAACCCAGATGTGTGCCTGACAGAAGGGCCCAGCTCAAACATCCCACATCTTTACTCTTAGCTGGAATGGCATCAACTCCATAAAATTATCTAGGTAATTCTCTATAGGTAATTCTCTTTGATCAACAATGGGGGAATTACCACTTCACAAACACAATGTTGGGTTGGATGAAATCTTTCAAAGCAAGGGACATTCAGAAGACAAACAAGTATACAAATAAAAGAGAGGCATCTGGGACAGTAAGAAGACTGCCATGGCCACCCCGGCTCCCAGCAACCCTCGTTTCCAATCTGCTATCCCCCCTGAATTTACCTTGTTACCTCCTTGGCAGACTAGGAATGAGTTTGAAAGCCATGCTCTTTTTCCAAATAATTTTCGCTAAGATAAAAGTAATATACGTTCATCATAGGAAGCTGGAAAAACAAAGGAAGTCTCAAAGGAAACACAATAGTCCAACCACCAATGTTAACATACTCATTTAGCGCTGCCAGTGTCTTTAAATAGAATCACATCACACAGTTTTCCTAGGATGCCAGTGCTGAAGAATGAGTAAAAGCAAAAGACTCAAGAAAAAAATTTAAACTGGTTGACAAAAATGGAGACAAGCCTATGTACATGCACACACACACACACATGCACACACACGCACACAAATGCAGGTCTTGCTTCTCAAGGACCGCTCACACTCACCATCCAGGACGGTCACTGTGGTCAGCCCTGAGCTGAGTTTCAACTCAGAGGATCAAAAGAGAACTCCACCCACTAAAACAATGCTCTTTAAGTATCAAAAAGGCTAGCATTACAAACGAGCGTTTTTAAAAACACATTTTTAAAAAACCCAAAACCTGTGATGTGTTCCTTGGCACAAATCTGGGTCGGTTCCTGGTGGGGTTCCAGGATAGAATTTCAAAGATACTGTAATTATTCCTCATGTCACTGATACCGGTCTAATAGACTCGAATAAATCAAAATCAAAATGAAAAACAAAACTGAACCTCTCTGGCAACACACTTGGTGCTTAGAAAACATGACTTTCGACCAGCGTCTTTTATGGTTGCCTCTTAAAAGCATTTTCAATACCACTTATGCCAGAGTAACAGGAAGGTTAATTTTTGTTGATTAGTTTCAACGAACTGCCTTCAAGGCTGCCCTTGTCTGTGTAGTGGATAGAAGTCCCAGACAAGGGTGTCTGTTCAGCAGGAAAGAACTCTCCTGAAAGAAACCATGCAATACTGGAAAGGGTGGCTCATTGAGAGAGTGAGCTCTTTACTGCTGGAGGTATGCAAGCAGAGTTGTACAAACTGTGTGACTTACAGCGTTAAGACTCAAAGTCCTCATTTCTTACAGTGGAAGTCACGAGGACATTACCCCATTGCCTCCCCTCATTCTTCATTAATGAGAAAGAGGGTAAGATCACTGGCGTGAGTTCCAGTGAAGACTTTCAGAACGAAGAAGGGCCATAAAGAGACAAAAGTCAGGAGGTGAGAGTCCTCATGAGTCTGGAGGAAACAGAGAAGCCCAGAAGAATGGTCTCTAGGTTTGGACAAAGAATTCAGAGGTGTCTGTGGGTGGCTCTGGGAAACTCCAAGACTCAGAGTAGAGTCCACATGCCCTAACTTGGGACTGAACTGCAGCAGCTTTTCTGGGAAAGATGGAGCTTTTAGGACTTTATACAAAGCCCACTTGGGCCTCAGGACACAGGCATCTCTGCCACGGCCCTACAAACCCTGGACATGACCAGTCAAATATAGACGGAAGCTGACAAATATAGACACTTGAGAGTGTCCTGGAGCTGAGGGTTCAAGGCAGGTGCCTTCTAGGACCCCCAAGATAACCAAGTCCAGCAGACAATGGCCACAATTAACTAGGATGCCTTATTTCCTCTACACTCTACTTTTATAATAAAAGTGAAGGGTAACAAAATAAATTGATACTTGCACCAAAAAACACCATCTAGGAGATGCCCTAGTTCAGTGCAGATTCCGATGGGCCCTTGTTTTGGATGGTCCGGAGAGCCAGGAACAACATGTGGCCCAACTCAAACCTGTAACTTAGAATTTTGGACAGACCTGCAAAGTCTTATCGGCAAGGTCACAATAGGCCAAAAGATGTGCATGTTACTCCATGTGAGGAACCCTTGTCCTCTAGCGTAATGTATGATGTGACATTCAGAGAAGCAAAACAGGATTTTGCTTCCTCCGAAGACAGAGAGCTGGTGCAAGGGGAGGAGGGCCAAAGCCTTACCTTACATGGTGAGGAGTCAACAGATAATGACCAAAAGTAGCACAACTCACAAGTTATTGGAAAGCGTGGAAGTAAATACCAAAAGAATTAGCTAATGTTTTTTAATGACGGTCACTGGGGAGTTGGGGTAGAGGTGACAGGGCAGGACGATGGTCCTGGAGGACTATTCAATTCTCGAAACCATGTAACTGATAAACACTACAAATTTTAAAAACAAGAAGAAAAAAGGGAAAATGGGCTGGGATACCATGGGTGCGTATATTTTCCAAATTAAGGTATTTAAAAAAATACTTCAGTTAAATGATGGTACTCAAATATTGTTTCTCCATATTTTTCAACCAGAGTATGAGTTTTTTAGTAACTTCTTGCAACTAAAGTAATACTGTTCACTGTTAGAAAATTAACACCCCCTCCAAAAGGGGGGAAAAGGGAGCAACAGTTGTAAAATCAACCTCCAGGGATAACCACTGGATGATTTAGAGGTAGTTTCTTTCTACATATGTGCATATGTATATGCCGATTGATAAAAACACTGAACATTTCTGAACTCTTTGGACCTATCTGATGACCATATGGCTTTTGTTTTGTTTTGAGGGGAAAGGAATGTTTTATTTTGAAGAGCATTAAACAAACAAATTGGGCCTTTGCTTCTGAAACCATCAGTCAATATCAAGATTTCATTCTATAGGGCTAAACATGTCAGGTCATACTCTGACTTCATGGCACATGTACAAAGAAAAACAAGCCCTTTTAGGATAGTGATTCTGTAATTTTCTCAGAATTCCTAGACATAAAATTACAGCAATGGGGTGGCAACTTAACTGCCAACTGGTTTCACCTCAAACCGTGGTGCTTCCTGACTCTGTGCCTGTCCTGTCTCTTCCTATGCGAGTCTCTTTGCTTCCCTTTCTCTCGCCAGGGTCTCCAGCTTGTCACCATCTTTTCTTCCCATGGCGGCCACCCCAATGTCTTGCTTTATCCCCCTCCCCCACACCTATACCTTCTCCCTGCCACCTTAATGGGGTGCAATGTGGAACCGGTGATGTGCTCATTACTTTTTGCATCTGCAGAATAGAATTGTCTTTAAGTCTAAAAAGGCAATACAATGCATTCTAGTTAGGCATTTTCTAAAGCCCATGTTGCCTCCCTCCCTTTTTTTGAATAAAGGCAGCTACAGCACCAGGGCCTAGCGCCTAGGTAGAAAACCCTCAGAATAAGAAAAACTCTGACTCCTTCCTGAAAAAGCCAATGTAGACATGGAAGAGGCCTTGTGTGGGTAGGAGGGGCAGGTTCCCAGAGGGGAGGCCAGAGAGGAGGACTAATGTCAAAGCCAGCTCACTCTGCTCCTGAGGCACCCAGCCCAGCATCGCCTCCTGTGGGGGAGGCAGTAGGTCCAGAAGGCAAACCTACAACTATTAGGGCACCCAGCTAAAGAACCACCTCCTCATGCACCTCTCGAAGAAGGACCTGCCTCTTTTTCTAACCATCAAAAACGCCTGAGTCTTTTTCCACAAGAGCTTCTTTTAAAATCAGGTCACCCCCATCCTACTCGTAAAAGATTTTTATTGTAACCCAGATGCTAGGCACATCTTAGAAGAGTTCTCCGGGTTCTTGTTGCTTTTTGAAGTGTAAGCACTCTCCCAGCCCTAAGAAGTCTGCACACTTCACATGGCTGCTTCCTACAGCTCCAAGTGTCTGATTAAAAATATTGCCCAGGCACAATCCTATGGCTGCCACAAGAAGCCTCCCACACAGAGCATGCAAACCTGATCTGGTAATCCAGCCAGATCCAGCAGTGAATCCACCTGCAGCCTCATTATCCATCCCGCACTTCCCAATTTTGCCATAGGCTCCTAGAGGGATTCTTCCCCTTAGATACCCGAGGTCAGCACACATGGTACTGTATCTACTGCACATCCTTGAGTCCACATCAGAAAAGGAATGTGATCCACTGACAGGCTTGTACTCCAGGAACTTACACTGGTTCTTATTTACTACTGGGTTTTTCTTGGTAACTATTCCAAAGCCATCTCCTTGTGACCATTTATGAAATTAAGAACGAAAAAGAAAAGAGAAAAGAAAAGAACCATATAACTTCATGCATATGTAGAATCTAATAAACGAACTGAACTAACAAGGAAAATGGGGACAGACTCATAGATGGAGAGCAGGATGACAGCTCTTGTTGGGGGAGGTTAGGGGGTGAGAAGGGATTGAGCAAAAAGGGAAAAGGAATCATGGCCATGGACCACAGTGCGGTGATTGCTGGGGGAAGGTGGGTATAAGGGGACTAAATGGTAATGGAAAGAATACAATACAGATTAAATTTTAAAAAAAGAAAAGAAAGATGGAAGCACAAGTGAGGCAGTTCTGCTTTCCCCATGTATTTCCCCAGGAAAATCAGGCGACAGCTCCAGTCCTGAGAAATAAACCAGTACACTCCAAAACAACAAATTTTCTACAAATGACGCTGGCAACTGGGGGAGGTAGTGTAGAGGGGAGAACAGAAGGGATGGACCGGTTCTCATCAAAGAGCATAGATGAGTCAAGTTTTTATACAGTGGCAAATGTTCCTATTGGACTTGCTTCAAACCTGTGTGTGGGCTGATTCTCTGAAATAAACAAAATTCTCTTGTATAACAGAGGTTATGGGGTGATTAAGAGGGTGAGGATTCCAATAGAAAAGAAATCACCCGCAAAACACCTTTGACTAAAAGAAATCATCTCTGATAAATAAGATCAGTTCTTTGGCCTCCACTGGGTTTTAACTCTGCAAAACCTGACCAGGGACATGGAGCCATAGCAAGGGGTCCATGCAACCCCTGAGGCATGCGTATGTGCTCCCGTTTAAGTTCAGTAACAACCTGAACCAGTGCAAATTTTCAGAGCATCGATATGTCCTGTTCCACCCAGCAAAGAGCTGGAATGCCAACCCTGGTTTCACCCAGCTCCCATACGCCGCGGAGGGAGGCACAATGTCCTGAACAGCACTTGGCCAAACACGTATGAGGGAGGTGCAGCTGCTGAGCTTCTGTGTTTACCAGGAAGAATGAGTGTTGATTTTGCAGATTTTTGATAATGTTTTCACAGCCAGTGTTATTCCCAACCCATTTTAAAATGCAATCTGAACAACACCCTTTTCCTCATCAGTCTCCTTGAATTTAAACAGTTCCATCAACCTTGGTCCCGGAAGCCCTTTCTCTGCTGGCCACACCTCAGTTTGGCCAAGTGGGGGAGCAGGAGGGAGCCAGGGTCTCTGCAATGGAAGGGCAGGGGGAGGAACCATATATTCAAACACTGGACACTTGGCTTAGGACCCTGGTGCCCAGCAGATCTGCGAGGGCCAGCAAGGGTCACCTATAGGGAGGACTCCTGCAGCTCTCATGGTCTTTGTATTGGTTCAACCACATGGTCCATTGTTGTACTGAACTGATTCCATATTCTTGCCCAAAATTTAGTTACCCAAATGTAATAAGTCATAAGGATTTGAAAGGACTAGAGTGAACTAAGAACTTACTTCAGACTAAGAGCAAAGAATGGGCCAAACAACCAGCCATCCTGCCGGAGGAGAGCTGGCATGCCCCCACAGAAAGGACCCAGGCTAGAAAGAGCCATTTACAAAACGCTGAGAGTTTGCCCAGGCCCTTTTGAAAGCTGGGTTCTTGGGTTGTTTCCTGATCTCTCTTTTTCCAGAATCTCAAACATTGACTATTATGTAGAAAAAAGAAACATTTAAAGGGACAAATCTATCTTTGGGAGACATAGGAAGAATGCTGTTTGAAGTAAGGACCTTTTCTCTCTTTCTCTGACACACACAACCACATACACACACTCAACTAGGCTTCTGAGAAACCCGCTGCTGAGGCTGACGCCCAGCTAACTCGGCCATAGCCAGCAGTCTGTGCCAACCACTGATACAGTGGGATAGCTGTCTGACCAGCTCCCTTCCTGATGCGGGTCTATTTTTGGTTAAAACTTCGGCTTCAGATAGGGGCTCAGATTTGCCTGCAGCTCCCTCCTTAGAAGTACTATTTGATGACCGTCCTCCTCCAGGGTCTGTGCTAAAAATGACGCTGTGAAGAACAAGTCAGTTTCAGACCCTTATTGCCATGGTTTTGATATCTGTGTAGGGATCAAACTGCAGTCAGACCAGAAACGTCATGATGAATATACCCATCCTACTATTGATTAGCTATCTATCTGTATGTCCAACACACCATGTAAACATCTTAACTTCTGTGATGCTTACAATATAATTTCAGAGATAAAAATCAGCCCAGTAAAAGCTAACCAGACAGCCATATAAAGCAAAAGGTAAAAATTAAGTCCTGGCCGGTAGCTCAGTTGGCTGGAGCACCATCCCAATAAATACACCAAGGTTGTGTGTTTGATCTCTGGTTGGGGCACAGACAGGGGTCAATCAATGGGTTTATAGATAAGTGGAACAACAAAATCTATGCCCCCCAACATCAATAAATTAAAAAATCAATTTTAAAAATACCATCATCAGTAACAAGAAGTTGTGAGAATGAACAAAGTATGGGCTATAAAGGTCACCCAGACATTGCACAGGGCCTTGGGGCAGGAGGAGAGTTTGTAATAAGTAGAATATGATAAAGACAATCCAGAAAAAAGGCCTCATTGGTGACCACAACAGAAACCCTGGTGCTTCCTTCTTCTCAGAGAAATCAAGGGCCAGGTCATATGCTGGCCAACCAAGAAAGCAACCATTAACAAACCCCCATCTCTTCCAGGCCCACAGCTTTGTATCTCTCTGGTATGGATCATAGACTCGAAGTACAAAACTCTAAGGAGGACAGATGTACAAGCAGGGGCTTCCCGATGGTTGGAATAAAAGTGGTACCCACCACATGTTGGCAGCCTGAAAAGCAAGTCAAATTCTCTATAGTTTTCTCCCTAAGTGTGGTTCTCATATCGCTGCATCAAAACCCCTGGCATCTCTCCAGACCTGAGAAATCAAAATCTTTGAGGGTGTCGCCAGGAAATCTGCATTTTTAACAAGCCACTCAGTATGATCTCCAAAGTATAAAAACTGTTGCTAGCTTGTTCCAGGCCTGTTCTCTTCCAAAATGGGGGTAATTAAAGAAAAGGTCAAGTGTCTCAATTAAGAAAGAGATTTAAGTAGTAACCACATACTGTGGTGGAGAGAGGGAGTGGCTGGAGCAATCAGTGGGACATCTCTGAGGGTAAGAAAATATGATGCTGAGCCACCGAGCCGCATAGGGAGACCTCCCTCCACTGCAACCTTGGAAGATCATAAGACAGAAGGTGATTTCTTTCCAGGAACCAAAGAGGACTTCAGTTTGGTGGATCTGGGCCAGTCTCAAGAATGGATGAGTTTGGCCCAAAGCACCCTGCAAGTGGTACCTTCTTCCCACACCCCATGGCCCTGAGAACTAGTGACTACCAGGGGCCATCCCAAGTCCTAACAGATCCCAGGAAATGGTAAGGCTACTTCTACTCTACCCTGGACATCACAGACAGTGACCCAGAGTGGTCAATGCCCACTCAGCTCTGTCTGGCTACAACATGGCCCTGAATTGGCATCTATACACCCACAAGGGTCAGTGAATTTCCCCTGTCACTCCCCAGGCCTGAGGCAGTGGCAGGGCTAAGTGGCTCCAGATCTAAGTGGTATGTACCAGGAGTTCTCAAAGTGTGGTCAGCAGCCCAGCAGCATCAGTATCACGTGGGGACTTGTGAGAAATACAAATTCTCTGGCCCTTTTTGAGCTCCTGGGTCAAGTTCCACAGCAGGCACCCAGCAATCTGTGATTTAATGAGCACTCCTGGTCATTCTGATGCAGCCAAAGTTTGAGAACCAGTGTATTAACATTATTAATAATATGAACCATAATGGTAAATCAACAAAACAGGCATCTATTTACATAGGCCCATAAAACACTTTGAGTATATTATCTTAGGGATAACCCTCTTCTAATCCGAAGGCCCTATAATTCATTTGACTCCCACAGCAATTCTGAGGTAGATAAAGCAGCATTATTATCTCATTTTGTAGGTAAAGAGGTGACTCAGGTGATGAAGTGACTGACACACATCACCCCCACCCGGAGCCCACTCACTGACAAGCCACAGGAGAGTCACTGAGACTTTGAGTAATTAAGTGATCAGCCTGCACCAGTTTCTTCTCCCCATGGCCCAAAGGGTTACTGTTGGTGGTAGATATTGGCACTCCTTCTTTTTACCTGGCCCACTGTTACTCACCTCAAGTGACTATTTCTAAAACCATCCTCCAGTAATTCAGGATTTGAACCAAAAAGGCAATTTTTAAAACCACGGCAAGACAGATCCACATGGACTCCCTGCTGACGTGACATAGACAACAACCCTCAATAGATAAGTGGGGGTTGGAGGGCTGGACCTCAGACTGCATTTTACAAATGGACACAACACGGAGCTGGTAGTTGAATCCCCAGATCAACCCTCCTCAAGTCTGTCTGTGAGAGGGAGAGGCAGAGGGCATGGGTAGCTTTGACTGTGAGCCAAAATGTTCAAATCCCAGCATTTCCACCATTAACCAACATGAGACAAAGCCCAAGTCACTTAGTCTTTTTGACCCTCAGTTTTTTTCATCTGAAAATATTAATACCTTGTAGGCTGTTGAAATGATTAAATAAATGACAATGTACATGCAATGCCTGCCACACATTAGACATTCAACAAATATTGCAGTTCATGTTGTTTAATTCCTAAAGTGGCCATCATACTATGTTTTTGCCCCAAAAACTATGCAATTAAAAAAAGGCAAACACCTGAAATTACATAAGAACTGACTGCAGAAGAACTGAACTACCTCCTAAAGACCAAGGAAAAAGAGGAAGGGTGGCAGTCTCAGGGGGCAGGTCACCTGTTCCCTTCAGCTTTGGCCTTCCTTCAGCTCTCAGCTCAATTCTTTGGGGACCTTCCTTGTCCTGCGAGACTGGGTCAGCTTTATTTAGTGTATGCTCCCATGGCCCCCAAGTACTTCCTATTCATAGCCTTACAATGTTTATAAATTAACCCTTATGTGCTTAAAGGCTATGCTTCCACCATCTCATTAGGTCCAAGGAGTCAAGGCCCAGGTCTGTTTCTGCTCACCAGCACCTTCCCCTGGTATTTTGCCCTGTGTCTGGAACACAGTAGGCACTCAAATATTTGAAGAATGAATCATACCAGGGCAGCTGGGCAGGGATGAGTAATGGGAAAAAGAGGTTGTGCGCAGCTGGCTATGCATTTGTGCAGATAACTCGTTAAGTCAGAGGTCTATGACTCAGGGTTGCCTAGACAAGCATACAAGTTTTTCTGACCCAATAAACTCAATCTGCCTCAGCCATATCGTTCAGCCAATAAAGGCTGATTATTAAACCCACTTTCCCCTTTCAGTGGGCACACTTTCCCCCAGAGCCTCAGTCTGCTCAGAGGGCCAGCCAGAATGAAGTGACAACGGCGCAGGAGTCCAGGCAGGCATGGAGTTTATTGTAGTTCTCCTGCTTCAATATCGGTTAAGGAGGAGGAAAGACCCCAGCCTCACCCCAGCTTGAACTCTGAAGCAAGGCATGGAAAATGCTAGCTGCATTTTACTGAGTGTCTCCATGTGCCAGGGAACAGTCTGCGGCAATCCTCAGAATCCACTGAGGAGGGTATGGTTCCCATTCTACAGATGAGAAAACCAAGACTCAGGAAATTAGGAACACACTGGCAATCACATAGATAATAAGTAGAGCCAGAAGTGGAATCCAAGTTAGACTGCACAGTCCGTGGGTTCTTGGCCTGTTTCAACCACCTTTCCCACAGGGCGGGTGTGTTTCTCTTCACTGAAGGATGCACAGGCCTTGAACTAATGCAATGGTAAGAGGATTTAGTCCATGTTCTTCTACTACCATGTGATCCAGGGTAAGTCATTTTACTTCCCTGGGCCCAGGAAGGCTTGCTCCCCAGTAATGTAAAAAAGCAAAACCAGATGACCCTTAAGAGAGGAGAGGAGACCCAGTGCTTGAGCACATAAAATCACCTGCCAATCAAAAGCTATCCTCCAATCTCCTCTGCCTGGTCCCTACCTGGACCACCCCCCCCATATGCCACTGCTCAGCTCTCCCTCACCCGAAGTGGAGGACTGCCAGAGACTGCGCTTCCTGGTAGGGCAGAAAGGAACAAGAGAGGCCACTGATTTTCCTACCAGAACCCCTGAAAACAGGCTAGGAATGAACCAAGGATAAGCAACAAGGGAAATGAGGCTGTTTACCATACATTTAATTAAAGCCGAACCTCCCTTCCTGCAGCAGAAAATTGAAAAACTACTACATACTGTGAAAAAGCAGCTGTCTATCCCCCAGGTTCCCTGGGACTCACACCCAGCAGTCTCCCCTCCCCCCAGCACCAACTCCCTTTGGGATGGGTTCAACATGCCCAAGACCAACTGTGAGAACAGTCTCCAGAGGTCAGGGCCATCGGTCTGAGAAACAGTCTCTCTCTGCCCAGCATCAGCCTCTGAATTGCTGTACAGAGTGATGTGGAATTCACAGTCTCTTCTACAAAGCCTTACAAGGTCAAAAATGTCCAAGCTGTGTAATTCCTATGATGAAAAGCCTGTGGAACAGCACAGACTACATGTCTAATAGGAAGGACACTTTGGAAGCCAAAACTTACTGGCCAAACCACGGAGTCAGCAATGGCACAGCTGCAGCCAAGGAGCCCGGGTCTGGCCAGGCTTCAGCAGCACTCCAGCCTGTGCAGCAAGCAGCCCCCAAGACCGTTACCTCCTTTTGCCAGTCCCCCGCCAAGAGGGAGCACCGTCACCCCAGCACCAAAATAGGAGTCACAAAGTTGGCATCCACTTTGGGGAAAGTTGTTTACCCCTGGGTCATCATTCTCTTTGTAAAACCTACTGATTTTTACATGTATGGTATGGCATAGGGGAAATGGCCATAGACACTTTGTAAAATATTCATTAAAATGAAGCCTGAACTATGAGGCAAAGAAGCAGGGAAGGAAGAAACATCCTCTTCTTTACCACAAGCCTAGATGTGCTAAGTCAAGCAATGTATAAGGGCAGAAAAGTAGAAACAAAGGAAATAGAGCAAGAAGAAGAGAACATAGAGAGAGGAGAATGGTGTTGAAGAGGAAGCCCAATGTCAAGTTGCCCCCACCTGACCCTGCCTCTGGAGCCTTGGTCTTGCTCCCCCAGCCCTAACGCTTTACCAAAGCTGTTCAAGAGGGAGGTCTATGAATCCACCCCAAACATCAAACATCAAAGACATAACAACCCTAACAAACCAACCATGCTACGTCAGCACCCAATCTCCTGCAAAATAAGAAAAGCAAACCCGCAAATGTCAAGTGGACCCATCACCAAGTAAGATACCAGACGCAAAGTTTGAAAACATTTCTAGCTTCTAAAATAAGCTACTAGCCCTGGCTGGTGTAGCTCAGTGGATTGAGCTCAGGCCTGTGAACCAAAGGTAGCTGGTTCGATTCCCTGTCAGGCACATGCCTGGGTTTTAGGCCACATCCCCAGTAGAGGGCACATGAGAGGAAACCACACATTGATGTTTCTCTCCCTCTCTTTCTTCCTCCCTTCCCTTCTCTCTAAAAATAAATAAATAAATAATATAAAATAAATTAAAATTAAAAATAAAAATAAAACAAGCTACTAAATGCCTAAATATACGCAGGAAAACGCTTTCAAATTAAATGATAAAATATACACTTATAAAATAAAATTGTTAAGTTTTTAAAAAATAAAGAATGTGTTGTGCTTGAAAACTGAAAGGGCATGAAAAACTATCAAGATTTTGCAATAAATATGGGGAGGCTTAGGAGGCTGCAGTAAGACTGCGACCAGATCTGATCTATATTAGATGTAAAGCTACGGTTCTGTAAATTAGGGGAAAGAGTAGTCGGCAGCTAAACTGCAACCAATAGATTTCGACTGCATAAAAATGTGTTAAGATGGACATTTCTACAAAAAGATCTTTAAAGCAGTTTTTATACATTAACTTGAATACTCTGAATACCACTTACCCTACTGTTCACATATAAAAAAACACAAACACAAAAGACGGTTCTAGTTCTTTCCATGCCTGACTTTGATGTTATTATCACATATGAGTTCTGCACTGAATGATGAGACAGAAAGTGTTTATTAAACACCTACTTCCCCGGCTGGTGTTGCTCAGTGGATTGATCACTGGCCTGCAAAGCAAAGGATCACTGGTTCGATTCCCAGTCAGGGCACATGCCTGGGTTGTAGGCCAAGTCCCCAGCAGGAGTGCATGAGAGGGAGCCACACATTGATGTTTCTCTCCTTCTCTTTCTTCTTCCCTTCCCCTCTCTCTAAAAATAAATAAATAAAGTATTTTTAAAAATACACATATTGAAAAAAAATACACATATTGTGTGCCAGAGCTAAGGTTCCCCTTTTGCCTGACCCCTTGTCTCCCCATTTCCCAAACAGCTGCGACAGGTTAGGAATGTAGAAAGAGGCCTGAAGGTCAGACCATGCTTCAGATTCAGCTGATATTCAATGGCGGGCAGAGGTGAACAGCATGCACAGAGAACTCGATGCTCCACATAACAGGAATATGTCAGCCCCTCATTTAGAGATGACTTTTTTCACCCTAAGAAGCAGACAAATGTAGACTGACGAACTCTTTCACCATCCTTCTTCCAGTGGCTGCTAAGCCAATCTTCCTACCCGTCAGGCCCTCCTGATTGAAGACAGAACTTCCTGCCCTAATTTGATCTTATTTGTGGCCACCGATAAGACTGATCTGGAATTCAGCAGGATCTCAGAGTAGTAGAATAGTGAAAACTGGGGCTGTCTTGAAAAAAGGATGAAGTCACATCACTAACTTCAAGGAGACAAGTTTCCCAGGCCCTCATAGAGCTCAGAGCGAGGTCCTGGTGTACTTAGAGGTTTGAGATGGAAACTGTGAGAAAACTTTTACACAGTTTCAAGACCCAACCCAAAAGGGCCTCCTTCTCTTTCTTTTCTTCTTCCCCGTTGCTATTTTTTCCCTTTTCGCTTTTCTAGTCAACACATTTCTTGAGTCTTAACACATGCATGTTTCCTAGTTTAACATGGCATTTATCAACACAATGCAATTGTACACAAAGCCTGATGTTTCATGACATCTTCTCTGAGGAGATCTTAGAGAAAATCTTGTGAAACACAATCTCTGAAGTGAAATTCCACCAAATGTGATTTTATGTTGTTGAATCACAGCTCCTACCAATGACCTACACCCCACCAACTTCATGTCAATAGTCAGAATTATGGGTGCAAAGTACTGCTAATGAATGCAAGGCCAGCATTCTTCCTGCATAATCACATATGGGACATGCATGAACCAATTTATAAGACTGGCACTATCAGTCAAGTAGTAACAATGAAGGACAGCAACCATGATGTACTGAGCCCCTGTTCATGGGTCATGCATTAGGTTGGCACTATTAAACTATGCATTACTTAGTTCAATTGTTACAAGAACTATGAGGCCAATTTTATCGTCTCAATTTAATGGGGCGGGGGCAGGGGGGAAGCTGAGCTCAAAGACCTTGCCTGCAGTTACACAGCAAGTAAGAGGCAAAGCCAAAATATGGCCTCAGCACAGTCCAACAACTCTTCTCTCCCCAGTGGTGAAGAGTCAGACAGGACTCACTGCCTACAGCACATGCGGCAATGCCCTCCCCAGTCCCCGGTGCCCCTCCATTCTATGTGTGGACATGGCAGTGGCAGTGGACACGAATGCTGGGGGTGGAAAACCTGTATGCCAGAAATATCCAGGGGGGAGGGGGGTTGGCAGTAAATGTCTGTTTGTTTTTCATGATTTAAATGAGGGAAGGGGAAAGGGAGAAATCTGCCATGGAACTACTTTCTCTATGCACCCAATAATGTCACTTTTCTCCCAAAGCATTATCTTAAGCTTCTGTACTTGAACAGTTTGAAAGCAATCAGCACAGACCAGCAAAGTCTGACCTGATCAGGCTGGGTTGCAAAGACGCAATCTGTACTGTTTTATTCAAGTTACATCCAAGAGTTGTCTAAAACTTTCAGATTTCAAAGATATCACTAGACAACTCCCAGGGACTTGGGCTATCAGAGCATCACTAGCTTCTCTACTTCATCCTCAAGTACCACTGAAGGCAATGCCAGGGGTTCATGGGCACTGCCGGCCTGGCTCCAAGCTCCTGGCTCTGCAGCAAACCTGCAGCTAAGCTCTGCAGCCCTGAGTCACTGCCAACCAACTGGGGCATGTGTGTGGTGTTAAGAAAAATACCAACAACAGGCAATATACCCCTATTTGGAAAACAAAAAAATAAAAAATAAATAAAACCACATTCACCAATATTCCTACCACAGTATTATTTGGGGACATTTTTTGCAGATATTTTCATACACATTTAGCACACAGTTCTGACTGTAGCTTATATACAACTTGGTTTCCTATTCCTTCAGCTACTACTTTTGCTTGATTACCGAGGGTTACCTATTCTATGCAGCCTTTCCCAGCCATCCTCTTGCCCAGGGAAACTGACCTCTTTTGTCTTCTATGCATCCACTATTCTCTGAACACACTTGAAGCATGCTCCTCTGAAACTTGACTGATTAACCTAAACATCAGGCTCCCCTTATAGACGACAGCCCTTCCAAAGCAGTCTGACTGTACACTTAGATGATTTTTCACATAGTTGGCAGAAATGACACAAAATTTTAACAGAGGCCAAGTAGGAGTGGTGCGTGGTGACTGATTTGTTTTAGCTTTCCTCCTACTTTTTGATGTGGTTCCAAACTTTCTTTAGACAACATATAATTCTTTCATGCATATTTAACTGACTATAAAAGTTTCTAAGAACTGTGACTGATCAACTTGAAAATCATACAAAGTAGGAAGGGGTCTGACAGCATAAGACCCAGTATTAAAGCAGGAAAGTGGGAAAGTGGGCAGTCCTAACATCTGCAACTAAATAAGCCCTGAAAGCTACAAAGTAAGAGATTCCTGGTGGACAGAGCAAGGTGTTGAGACTGGACAAAATGGGGAATCGAACCCAGCCAGGTCAATGGAAAAAAGGTTGGGGAAGGAAACAGAGTCTTCCTGAAATGATACTACAACTAAATAGATTTGCTTACAGCAAGTGAAATGAAGACTTGGATTATTTTGCCAAATAGTATGCCTAAAACTCAGCTGCAGGCTATATTGCAGGCTTGTGAGGAAGAACACATTTCGCATTTCAAAAATATCATATCTGGGTCTTCTGGTCAAGATGCATAGGAAACGTAGGTAGACATGCTTTGCCTCCTCATACAACCACAAAAAGAGTTAAAATTAATCTCAAAACAAATAACACCCAGAATTGTCAGAAAATTGAACTGTATGAAAGTCTGACAACCAAGGATTTAAAGAAGCCGCATTCATCCAGGCAGGTAGGAGGGGCAGAGATGCAGAGACATCAGAGAGGCACGGTGTGGTGCAGAGAGGTGGCGGTGATGGAGCAGGCATGGGCGGTGCCACATTCATGTATGATGGATAAAAATCGGAGGAGATACCTTGGAAGCAAGCGATCCCAGCCCCAGGACAGACCACACAGCTCAGGATTCCAGAGCCAGGAAGATAAATCTCCATAACTTCTGTCTGTAAAACCGGTGGGTATTGGGGTGACAGAAGAAACTGCCGGATTTTCAGGAAACTCCACTTAATGGGATCACATGGTCTTAAAACCGCAAATCCACCCACTGTGGGACTGAACAACAGGGCAACAGCTGGGAGAACACCAGTCGTATACAGGGAGTGGGTGAAGTGACTGGAAACATGGAGAGTGCTGGGCAAACCTGCAGAAGCCAGGGAGTGGCACAGTCCCCTCTCCAAGCTCTCCCCCAACATAGGGCCACAAAGTAGTAAAGGGGGTTGTCCCACCCTGGCAATTACCTAAGCCTCTGTCCCACACAATTTATAGGTGCCTTTCTGATAATAGGCTATGCTACTAAGACAGGGAGTCAAAGCAGCTCTGCCTAATACACAGAAACAAACATAGGGAGGTTGTAAAATGAGGAGACAAAAAAATATGGCCCAAATGAAAGAACAGAACAAAACCCCAGAAAAGGACTAAACAAAATGGAGATAACCAACCTATCAGATACAAAGTTTAAAACACTGGTAATCAGGATGCTCAAAGAACTCACTGAGTACAGCAACAACATAAAGGAAGAAATGAAGTTTACACTAAGTGAAATAAAGAAAAATCTACAGGGAACAAACAGTGAAGGGAAGGAAGCTGGGATTCATTATCAATGATTTGAAGCATAAGGAAGAAATAAACATTCAACCAGAACAGAAAGAAGAAACAAGAATTCGAAAAAATGAGGATAGTATAAGAAGGTCACTGGACATCTCCGAATGTGCCAATATCTGAATCATAGGGTTGCCAGAAGAAGGAAAGAGCAAGAAACTGAAAATTATTTTAAAAAATAATGAAAGAAAACTTCCTTAATTTGGCAAAGGAAAGAGACATACAAGTCCAGGAAGCACAGAGTCCCAGACATGATGGATGCAAAGAGGCTCATTCCAAGACACATAATTAAAATGCCAAAGGTTAAAGATAAAGAGAGAATCTTAAAAGCAGCAAGAGAAAAGTAGTGAGTTACCTACAAAGGAATTCCCATAAGACTACCAGCTGATTTCTCAAAAAGAAACTTGGCAGGCCAGAAGGGACTGGCAAGAAGTATTCAAAGTGATAAAAGCAAGGACCTATAACCTAGATTACATTATCCAGCAAAGCTATCATTTAGTATGGGAGGGCAGATAAAGTGCTTCCCAGACAAGGAAAGCTAAAGGAGATCACCACCACCAAGCCATTATTACATGAAATGTTAAAGGGACTTACGTAAGAAAAAGAAGATCAAAACTATGAACATTAAAAAGGCAACAAATTCACAACTATCAACAACTGAATCTAAAAGCATACAACCAAAAGAAGAACAAAT
This sequence comes from Artibeus jamaicensis, assembly GCF_021234435.1. Classification (NCBI taxonomy): domain Eukaryota; kingdom Metazoa; phylum Chordata; class Mammalia; order Chiroptera; family Phyllostomidae; genus Artibeus; species Artibeus jamaicensis. The sequence goes on from NW_026521538.1 coordinate 313,684, forward strand.
CACACAACCAAAATAGAAACGAAATCGTAGTTGAGGTGATTATTTGGAGGGGGATCAGCTGGGAGGGGGAGAGGGAGGATGGGGGAAAAGTTGCAGGATTAAAAATCATTATTAGTAGGTACAAAATAAACAAGGGGATATTAGGAACAATGTAGAAAATGGAAGCCAAAGAACTTATATGCATGATCCATGGACATGAACTAAGGAGAGTGGAGATTGCTGGAGGGAAGTGGGGTACTGGGAAGGGGGGGAAACTGGGACAACTGGAATAACATACACAATAAAATACACTTAAAAATAGACACTCTCAGTAAAAGTATAAAACAAATATCTTCAAGGACATCAGGAAAGAATATCTGAACATTAGGAAAAAAGAAATGTGGGTACACAATGACCAATTCGTGCCAAAAAAAGAAGCAGCTGTTTCTTGTTGTGATTACCAAGGTGGTAAACCAGGTGAAATGTGAAAGGTAAACTGCATTAGATATCAGCAAAGTAACTAGAAAAACCTCCAGTCATTCACCTGCAGATAAATCTGTCGCATAGAGTCAGTTTGTACTAGTGTACGACTATCTAGCCAGTTGAACAGCTACCCCCACAGAATGTGCATCACCCCCTCCTTTGGGCCAGGACTGTACTTCGCACATACCCCTGTCACAGCACTTATCAAACCTGATTGAGCTCCTAGTCTGTCTTCCTACTAGATCCGGGGTCAACACACTGTGACCCACAGGCGAAATCTAGCTTCTCACCTATTTTTGTAACATTTTACTGGATGAATCATGCCATTCATTTACATGTCGGCAATGGCTATGTTGGTGCTACCAGGGCAACTCAACTCTGTTGAGTATTTACAACAGAGATTGACCCACAAGGCTAAAATATTTACTACCTGGCTCGTTAGAGAAAAAACCTTCCCACCTCTATACCAGATGATTCTTTCTCTTTCAGGCAGGAAGGCTGTCTTATTCCTCATGCACCCTCAGCACTAGCACAGTGCCTGGCACATAACAGGTGTGCATTAAACATCTGTGCACACTGACATCTTCAAATGTCCTGACGACAAGCTAGAGAAAGGTTACTGACAGCACAACACAACATTCGATCCTTTGCCACGTCCTGTCCAATGTCTTCTTAACAATGACCTGACTAAAGAGAGACACAGGAGGCAGGCTCATCAAACCCCCAGATGGCACCAGACTAGGAAGAGGAACTCATACTATAGATGACAGAATCAAGATGCAAATGATCCAGCCAGCCTCATTCTGGGCCAAGCACAAAGCTGGTTGTGCAAGTCCAGGCTGGGGGCAGCTCTAAACTTCCTCGAGTCCATGGAACCTGCCCTGGCAACCATTCATGTGAAACAGAGCTGGGTACTGTCACTGACCACAAGGTTCATCAGAGCCCACAGGCCAAGAGTAATACAGTCTCAAGTGGCATCCAAAGTAGGACGGTGTCCAAATCCCAGAAAAACGGTGACACTCCCACTGTACCTCACAGCAGCCAGACCACAGTGGAAGATTCAGCTCAGGACACCACACTTTTTAAAATAAATTTCTTAAGTGAGTTACAATCCCATTATTTAAAAGGTACCCAGTGCTTTCTAGTGAAAAGTTCTATTCCACCCTGTCCCCCCCTCAAAGGCGACGCGTTACCCATTTCTTTTGTGCCCTTCCACAGACACTGTGTGTATATACAGGCAAATAAACATATACTGTCCCCTGCTTTTTTCGCACACTATCTATGCAGTTCCATGTTTCCTACAGAGTCCCACGCCAACACCCAAAAAGCAACCTTGTTCTTCTCTGTGGCTGCACAGAACCCAATCGCATTGAGATGCTTGACTGGTGAGCACTGAGGTTATTCCAGCCTTTTACTGCTAGAACCAATGTTGTAAGGAATGAACATACATCATTTCTCACCTGCGTGGGTCTATCTGTAGGGCAAATTCCAAGAACTGGAATTACAAGGGAAAAGAACAGATGCATTTGTAATTTTGATGGATGTTGTCAAATGGGGCACTGCCTTTTAAAGAGAATCATCGAGTTTCCAAGAGAGGGGGCTGGAAATTATGTTCCAGAAGGAAGAGTTCAAGGGGCTTAGTGTGGAAAAAAAGAGGGCCGGGAGGAGAGGTGAGCACCATCAGCTTTGAAGACCCTAGGCTGCCACCAATAAGTCCAATCCTCCCTCACTTACGCCTGCCAGACACATCCTCAGGGACTTACATACATCATCCCACCTGACTGTTAGGACAACCTGAGGGATGGACATATCTACCCTCACTATGCAGGTAAGGAAACTGAGGCCAGAGTCCTCTTGCCCAATTCCACAGAGCTGATAAGAGAGCTGGGCAGAGCCAGAACTCAAACCCAACCAGGTAACTCCACCATGTGAGCTCTTCACTATCACAGCCCCAGGTCACTCCAGCCCTGGCTGCACAGAATTCCCTGGGAGGCTTCTGCACAGGCCCCACCCCCTATCCTCAGATTCTGATCTGACTTGTAAGGGCACAGCAGGCACATGTTTAAAATCAACCCCCCCGCCAACCCCAGCCATCCGCTCAGGTGACTCCAGTGTGCAGCCAAGACTGAGATCCATTGCTCTTGTCTACATACAGCAGTAATTCAACTAGGAAAGACAGCAGAGCCACCTGGAACCCTCCGGAAAACAATTTTTTGGCCCCGCCCATGAGTTCCTGAGTCAACACTTCTGGAGTGGTGCTAGGAAATTTGGTTTTCAAGCAAGTTCCCAGGTGATTCTGCTGACCTGGGGACCACACTTCAAGAACTGCTCTAGAAGCAAGAGCTAGCACTTCTCTTAGTAATACACAGGAATTAACATGGTACAAGGTACATGACCCCAGTGATCTCTCACGGCTTTGGAAGGTCCAATGAGATAATGTCCTCTATAAAACAAAGTGAAAACAGATACTCAAGTGTCTTCACCAAGTTCATACAGTTTGCAAATGGCACAAAACCTTCATTTCTTTTTCTTTCTTTTTTTTAGGACATTTCTTTGGCTTGTACTCAGGTTTTTCTAACATCTAATTCAATGACCCTTCCACTATACTAACACCAGGCTCTCAGTTCCAGGAGGCAGGAACCTTGATTATCTTGTTTATCTAATTTCTCCTGAACCTAAAACATAGTTGGTGCTCAACACATATGCTTGAATAAATGAGTAAATGAATTGTGGTGTATAAATATAATGAGACATGGGTCCTGAAGAAGACAATGGTAAGACAGGTTGATTATACTTCATACTAAAGAATTCTAAGAATTAGAAGCATTCAAAAAAAATGAACTACCCCTTGTCCTTGGAGAGACACCAGCAAACGCTGAACAGCCAAATAACAGAAATGTCACAAAGCAACTATATACTCTGAGATGACCCCCATCATCTTTAAAAGCTTTTGTGAAGATAAATTTTAATTTGTGTGTGTGTGTCCCAGTAGATGGGAGGTACTCCATAAGTCTTGATTATTGGTCGACTGGCCTGCCAACAGTTTCACTGTGTAAATTTAGACTCATTACTTCACTCCCGTGCCTCAGTTTCCCTAAACATGAAATGAAGAGGTTTGTTAATCAATCTCTAGGGATTATCTTGCAAATAATAAACAACTAACAGATGTATCGAAGTACTCGAAGTGCATACTATATCTGTCTTTTCTCCTCTCTGCCATTATGCACTGCAACTGATCCTGCATCTAATTGATATTTCCATGAAAATTAAATATAAGGAAGAACCAAGGGCAAATTCAAATTCACACAGATCAGCTTTTTGACTGCTATGCCTTTACCACTTAAATTACTTGTCTATCTTTTTTTTTTTTAATTCATGTTTCCAGCAGTCACATGTTGGGCACCCACTAGGGACAGAGAATTGGGAAATAGAGGGAAAACCACACCCAGCTCTGCTTTCTTGGGGACAAAACTATATCTACCACTTCCATTATTTAATGATACCTAAGCCCTGGCTGGTGTGGCTCAGTGGACTGAGTGCCAGCCTACAAAACAAAGGGTCACTAGTTCGATTCCCAGTCAGGCCACATGCCTGGGTTGCAGGCCAGGTCCCCATTAGGGGGTGCACAATAGGCAAGCACACACTGGTGTTTTTCTCCCTTTCTTTCTCCCTCCTTTCCCCTTCTCTCTAAAAATAAATAAATAAAATCTTTAAAAAAATAAAAACACCTGAGTAATGTCAAAGTGTTCATCAGAATGTACTAGTGTAGAATTCTGTGTTTACCAATTCATTTTGACAGGAAAACCACAACACAAAATAATAAAACCAGAAGCGAGCTGAGATCCAGAGGAAAGTTCTCAGTGTTTAAGATGCAGGATGCTACATGCCAAGGTTTCACCTTTTTGACAGGCAAGAAAGAACATGGCGCCCACGCCTAGGACCACTTCACTCAACACCGGAATGATACGAGGGGTCACACTCAGAGTGGTTTTCTGGCAACAGCTCCTCAAAGTCCCCAGCACTGTGGAGTGTTTGGGGCTCCTGGGAGGTTTCTGAGAGGAAAGGACAAGAAACTGGAACAACTCCCAGGCACCTATATAAAGTCCTTATATACTTACTTGGAGCATTAAAACCCGTGTTTTCAGATACAATACCCAAAAATGAGAACACATGCAGCAGCTTTTAAAAGATTGTGACCCTCCTTTATTAACTTCACAAAGACGATCTGAGGAGGACCAAAGTGGAGACGCCATTTGTGAAAGAGAAGATGACAGCTTTGGCCTCATGCTGGACAACGCCAGTGACGCTGCTGGCACGCAGGAGGTCCGGGGAGAAGGACTCGGGACAGGGAGGCTCGTCCAGCACTCTGAAGCCAGAGCTGAGAAGCTGAGGCGGGTGTTTGTCGCAATGATTCGGCTCCTACACACATTCTGACAGTCACATTCAGGTGCGTGTGAACAGGGCTCTTCTTCCTTAAGGAACCTCAGACCTGCCCGTGCAACCGCTCACGGGCCCACACTGCCAAGAGCCAGGACGCCTCAGCTACGGAGCAGCTTGCTGAAGGCATCACTGCAAGGACAAAAAGCCAAGAAAGCTCACATTTTATTTTTCCTATTCCTGCACACCTATCTATGGCTGAGGAGGTTAGGGCTGAAAGTGTTACAGATTGAAAGCATGCGGCTCAGGTGTCCTAACACATTAAGATACCTGGGAATCCCATTGGGGCGTCTATTAAATGCAGACTCCCAGGCCCCACTCCCAAGCATCCGGTGTATGAATGGGGAGGAGCCACCCCACCAGGACTCCACACACCTTGCCATTCTAAGGTAGGTGGTCTTGAGATCTCTGTTTCAGAAACACTGACCTGGTCCAACAGCCTTTTTTTTTCATAAGCGAGAAAAATAAAGGCCAGAGAAGTGAAGCGCCTTGACCAAGTCCAACTTTCTAAGCTCAGGAGGAGGAAATGTAAGTATAAATAAACGCCTCAGAGTATAATTCAAATTGTTGAAGGACACAGTCAACCCTGAGCAGCAGGCAGCAAGCTAGCTTCTTAAACTGAGCCTCTCACCAATTAAAAAAAAAAAAAAACCCTGCCAAGAAAGAACCTGCCTGGAAGGAAGACTAAATAGCAAACCCCAGTAAGTACAGGACCCTGTCCACACTCCAAAGTACTGTCACCCGCACTGTCATTTCCTCTGCACCTCTGACTGCCAGCACCTGCAGGGCGGGGACCCAGTCCCACCCACCCCGCATCAGCGCCAGCACCCAGCAGGCTTCCGAGAACGCTCTGCATTGCCCGATGAAAGCTATTCCCACCCGCTGCCTAGAATTCCTTCCAAGAGGCTGGTCCACCTGGCACATTTCTCTGCCAGCCTTCCAGCCCCAGCTCAGGTGTCACCCACCTCCTCTGAGAAATGGCTGCCCCTCCCCCATCAGACACAATCGAGCGTCCCCTCCTACCTCTCCCAGAGGACCCTCACTGCAGACGCGTAGTCCACCATTTGTCAGTTGTCTCCCCAACCCAGGCTGCTTCCCCTACCCTCCCAGTCACAGCCTTCCACTTCCAAACCCAGCAAACCTCCAGGCTTTTTCGAGAGTTCTTCCTATTCACATTTTACTGCTATATAACAAACCAGGTTTCCTGTTTCTTTCTTGTGTTTATTATGCTCAGGATATTTTTTCCTAGTGCCCTGAGAATTATTCCCATGGGAAACATTCAGCTCCTTTGGAACTTTCTTGACACTAAACCTTCTTCCCTGAGAACCTTCCCTCGGGGGCACACCAGGGCTGGCAGCTGCTGATAAGGGCCAGTGTGGGGTAGGGTAGCGGAGGGGCACTCACTGCACGGAGGCTGAGTCGGGGAGTTGCTGGCCTGGCCTGGCTCCCCCACCCACAAGCCGTGCAACCCACCACAGCCAGCTTCACCTTCCTGGGCCTCAATGTCCCCGCCCATAAAATAAGAATAATATAACCGAACTTAAGGGGTTGTTGCCAGGATTGAAGGTAATGTCTGCATTATACCTAGCACATGGGGTTGAAGTAGGTAGCCCCTCAAAATTTGAGCTGATATCATTATTTTAACTGGTTCTGGCTGTTCAACAAGTAGCTGTTCAGGGGACGGCCACTGTGAAGATGGGAGCAGCAAATTTTTTTTCTCATGCCTGGAGAATTCTTTCCATAGGAAACATTCAGTAAGGCCCCCTGCCACGCATATCTGCAGTCATGAAGGAGAAATTAGAAATGAAGGGGGCTGCCTGGAGACTTCAGGAAGGCCAAAAAAAGGATAATTTCCCTCCTAGGGCTAAAAGGCCTCTCAAACACGCCAGTCCCCTCACCCCCAACCCGCCCAGCCTACCCCTCTGTTATCTAAGACAAGTCACTGAAGCTCGGTGAGTGTCATTTCCTCATCTGCACAGCAGAGATAACCTTACCAACAGCCCGACCGTGCAGCATGAAGTGAGGCAATGTTTCTTGGCGCGTGGTCTGCAAACCACCTGCTCACTGGGCCCTGGTGGTTGCCTCCCCAGCCACTAGTCCCCTTCCTTCCTTCCTAACAGAGCCCCATTTGGTTCTAGTGCCTGCCCCTCCTCCAGACACGCTCAAAGTGCAAACACCTCCAGTGATTGATTAAGGGACAGACACGTGACCCAGGTCCAGCCAAGGAGGCATCATGGATGTGCCTCAGGTACATTCCTGGCTCCTAAGAGAGCGAGCCAGAAATCCATCTACACTCTTCTCCTTCCTCTGGATGTCATGTGTCTGACGAAGATGTTTGGAAATGCTGCAGCCATCTTATTCCGGGCCTGCAGATGAAGCCAGCACCACAGTGGGCCTTGTTGACAGCACTGAGCGACTGAAACGATCAACCCTGGAGTGCCCCTACCTCAGGGTTCAGAACCACCCCACTGCACAGCTCCAGGGGCTTGACTCACAATGCCGCCCCAAAAGGGTGGGTCTTGGAGTCATTCGGCCCATCACCACTCCTGCTCCAGAGACAATGAGCTCCTGTTAGCCAGTCTAAGTTGGAGTTCATCCCTTGCAGCTGAAACTATCTGGATAGAACTTGCAAAACCTACAGAACATGTTAAAAATACCGATTATTGGGCCCCACCGGGGAGAAATATGCATTATGAACAAGAACACGAGGTGACTGTGAGGCTCCCCACCACTTAAGAACCACTGCTTTAAGGGAAGGTAAAGGTACCCAGTGTGGCGGGGCACACATCAACACTCTCAGCTGGTCCACAATGGACTCACCTGAGAAACACATTCACCTACCCATTTCCTGTGACCGGCTGCTGCAGGAGAACAGATGAGGGGAACGGAGAGGGGAATGTGAGTTGTAGAACAAATGGCACCTCTTCACAAAAGGCGGCTCTGCACAGTGGCAGGAAAACATCTGCTAACATTCAGCCAGAACCCTCCTCCGTGACAACCCGACTCCATTCGTTTCCTCAGCAGTTACAGCTGGGGTCATTACCTGGAACCTATTTCAGTGGCAACTGCAGCACACAGCAGAGTGGCTCATGGCCACACATCTGGCCATTCCGGCTCTCCCAGGGGCCCTTTCAACTTCATTAAAAGGTCATTTTCCTGGCCTGGCTATTTCTTATCCTGGACTGATCACCCTCTATGGCACCAGGAAACTGCAAGGGAAGCTGTATTTACTAGGGAAGATAAAAGGAACTGGCCGAGCCACCAGGCCGATTCCTGAAATCCCTGTTTCAAATGTCAGAGGCGCAGTGCCCTTAGGGGTCACACTCCACACCCCATTCCAAGGGAGAAACCAAAAGCAAAGCGGGGCGGGACTTGGGCTCCCCTACACACAGCTCCATCTTTTAGCACTAGTCAGAGTTAGGACATCTCTTATCATGGCAGTGGTGATGGATGGAGCGGGGACAGAGACTGCTTAGCCTGGGAAAGAAAGGTGGAACAGAGGGGCAGGCTCTAATTGAGAGAGGCCTTTGCAGGATCCCAGGTGCCTAGATAAACACTGTCCGTTCACTCACCTGTCTCTGTGCCCTACAACAAGGGGCTCCTCTTGTTCATCTTGTTCATCACTGCACCTCCAGCACAGGTGTAGCACCCGCAGCACGCTGGTCATACTCGGTGCATGGGGGGAAGCCCTCAGGAATGCGGGCTGATGAAATAGATACACGACTGGGTGAATGGACAGTGGATGGACAGGGCAGCCAAAGAGTTCTAGCCATGGAATCAGGGAAGCCTTCAGGAAGGGTTGAATATCTACCGGTAAGCCAGATCTTGAAGCATTTAGACAAGTGGAAAGGAAGGGAGGACCCACTTCACCCCAAGTGCCTACCACGTCCTTAGGCAGAAACCTGGTGCTCAATTAAGTGTTTCCTGGATGAGTGTACTACTGAACTGGCTTTCCTAAGTGAAGGAAGCCGGCTTCACTTCCCAGAGCCTTTGTTTCTCCCTAGGTAAACAGAAGCCACTCCTAAACAGCAATTAAATTCATAAACCAAAGAAAAGGCAATTGCCTCCCAGTCTCTACAAACACTCCTACCCAAAGCTAGTTTAGCGGAACGAGGATACTCCATTTCTCCTGGCACGGAGTGTTCCAGGGTGCATTGCGAAGTGACAAAGGCAATGTCAACCTCCCCCCCTTACATGTGTATCTACATCTAGAAATACTGGAATGATACGAAAGAAACTAATAAAAGAGATTATCAATCTCTAAGGAAATATATCATTTATCACCTGAACTAGGACACTTTGGGGAACAAAAGAGGGTATCACTGATCATTCACGGGCACAAAGGACACAAAACCAGGACTGTCGTGGGCAAACTGGAATGCGTGCTCAGCCGCCCAATGGGGTCTGGGTTGGGGAGGGAGTGAAGAAGACATCACGGAGGCGAGTATGAAAGTTTTCCATGCACACATTTTTATAGTGTTTTGATTTTTAAATCGTGTGTGTGTGTATATATAACTATTTGAAAATGTAATAATTCTTTTAACAGGAAGGGAAAAAAGCTTCCAGATTTAGCCTTCCAACTCTCCCGGACAGACAAAAGCCCATTGGGGGGCGCTACCGAGTAGCTGCCCTGAAGAGCACCCCTTGATAGTGAGTGAAGTCACGTCGCGGCACAGCCCCTCTGCAGCGCGCGAGAACGAGAACGCAGCCGTGAGAGGAGAGCTGTGCATGGCCTAAAAAGGCTCGGACTCCCGGGCCAGCCCAAGAGGGGAACGTCAGGAGTGTAAACAGTGTGACAGACAGAAAGCAGTTCAGGTTTTACACAATCATGGCAACAAAGTGAGATTGATTCACGACTGAACTAAGCTCTCTTTATATTGCTTCTACTTAAAAAGGAAATGTATTGACTACAGTCCTCCTCACGGATTTATCTTTCCTGACATCAAGCACATTCATAACCTATTTTAAATTCCAAGGAACAATGCTGGGGTTTAGGAAAGTGAATACCAGTGTGTTTCACCAGAACGTTTTGGAGCCTGGAGAGAAGGTCCTCTGACTTTTAATTGCTGAGGAAATATGCACATGTATTTTTTTCCTTATCAGTAACAACTCAAGTTAGAAAAACTCTTATCCGGGATGCCTGAACTTCAGGATGGGTCTTTCTTTGGAGGAGCTGCTCTTTGAAGCCTCTTACAGACCATGGGTGACGTTGCCTTGACCTTTAGTCCCTTTGGTAGCCATGGGCTCCTTTTACAGGACAACTCCTCAGGCTCAGGCCTGAATTACCTGGACTGGAGAATGTCCCGTTTCCCATCTCCTAGAGACCAGCCTAACCATGGCCCACTACGAACCCTTAAGGAGATCCACAGAGCTTTCAGGATGGCAGGACCATATAATTTATCATCCAGACAGGGACACCTGAGAGCGAAAGGGGGCGTTATGCTTAATCACACTGGGACAACAGGCAAAGTCCCCCTGTGAAAGTGGAATGTGAGGTCATCCTTCTACAGTAAAAATCTGGCCCAGCTTACCTTTCCAGACTTTTTGCAGCCTGACCATACCACATGATCCAACCCCAAAGGAGCTGCAGTTCCCCAGCATGCCACGGGCTTCACTATCTCTGTGTTTTTGCTCACACCATTTCCCCCTCCTGCCTCCACCCTGCCCCATCCCTGGCCAGTCTGTAATGTGCCTCTATTCCATCTACGCAGGTCTAACTCCTATACTTCCTTCAAAACCCAAGTCCAACGGTACCATTCTTTACTGCATTCATTTAACAAATCATCATTGACTGCTCATTATGAAGTCAGGCACAGGGTGAAGAAGACTGAAAAAATTTCACCTCCGATGGAACTTTAATTTGTGTGTGTGTGTGCACAACTGTGATAGCTCATGCCAAGGGTGGGCATTGGGTGATATGCTGGAGAGTCTACTCCATTAGTTTGTGCAGACATGCACCCCCTGCCCCACAGGGCTGGAGCTCCTTGCAGGCAAAGCCCAAGAGACCCATCTTACAGCCCTGCTGAGCTCACCATGCACCCTTGGATACAGCAGGCTCTCACAAAACATTTACTGGGTTAATAATTAATACGAAAAACTTTATTTAGTCTGAAGACAGTCTCCTAACAACTACTTCTGAGTTCTCCATGAACCTGTATGGGAGGGATCCGAGGGGAACCTGAATTCCCAATGACCTTAGAGAAGCACCCCAGGCCCTGCAATGGTGACTCTCATCAGACGCCAATGCTGGAAGGAGGCGGAGGTCACCTTACTCAACACTGCGTTGCTTCTTCAGAGGTTAACTGACTCACACATCCAAGGGCACGCAGCTAGCCAGTGACTGAGCCACTGGAGAGGTCAGAAGGTGACACAGAATTTAATGACTGGATAAATGACCAAAGGAGTCACTGGGCAGCCGTGTCTGGAGGAGGGAACCTGGGGTGGGGCCCGGGTGATGGAAAGGTAGGGGGGATTGTTGCTGTCAGTGAGGCAGCGGGGGGAAGCACTATGGTAGGGAATTTGGTAAGGGCAGGCCACAGGGTTACAAAGGGAGGCCTGCTACCGAGGCGAACACATCTTGCCTGGTGATGCACACCACCCGAGAGAAGGGCGCAGACACGCCTCTTCCATGTCTGACCTGGAAGAGGGGCCTGAACAAGGAGCAGGTGGGGGTGAAGCAAGACTCTTCTAAGGACTGCCCACGCAGCGCCCCCTCTCAGGAGAGGGGGGCTGCCTGATCTGACGTATGGGGTTGCTGGCCATGCTCAGACAAAGCTGCTCAGAGAAGCTCACGTCGAGGCCAAGTCCTGGGACCTCCCTAGATGCATTTGCCTTCCTGCCCTAAGCAGCATGGGGCAGACGAGAGTTCAACAGTAACGAGCAGCAAAGGAGCCTGGCGAGCAACACGGCTGTGTCCCAGCTCATCCGCAGCACGCGTGCCCCTTTCTCATGCCTTTCCCATGGTGCGTAGTCATAGCAACCATTTAATAAAGGCATTTAAGAAAGAAAAAAATGGGCAATTAACTGGATCTGAGTTCTTATTTTAGTCGCACACAGAGAAACCGCCAAGTCGATTTGCAGCAGCCTGGACGGGACCCCACACACCTCTCACGGCCCCGGCCCATCTGCGGCCCTAAGCCACGCTGGCCTGCCACACCTTGCTGGAATGTTTCTTCCTGGCCCCCACCCACCACTACCCCCACCCTGGCCCTGCGGAGCTCTGTCAGTGAGGGGCCCCGAACTGCAAACATTCACTAGCACACGACGTAAGTCTCTGGAGCTAAAGGAACAACTCAAGTTCCTCAGATGGGCTTTCCACGTGGCCTTCCGTTAGCCCTGTGCTCTGAAGCCAAAATACAACCAGGTCCCCAGAGGGCAGCGTTGCCTGACCTTGGCATACTAACATTTCACAGGGGACACCTCTTTGTTGTGGGGCTGGCCTATGCATTGTAAGATATTTAGGAGCACACTGGTCTCCACCCACCAGATGCCATAGCATCCTCTAAATGGTGACAATCAAAGATGTCCCCAGACATTGTCAAATGTCCCCAAGGGGTAAAATCATCCGTGGCCAAGACCCACTGCCGAAGGGAAACCTCCCTAAATGTTCTGCTCCATATATTCCCACATGCTCAGCCACCTGGAGAACCTAGTCCTCCAAAAAGTTTAGAGGTCAAAGGCAGAGCTTTGGCTCAAGAGGATCTTGGTTGGAGTCCTGCCTCTATGTCATACTATCTGTGACATCAGGTAGGTCACTCAGCCTCTTTGAGTCTCCATTCCTTCACCTGTAACATGGGATCAACAAAACGGTCCCTATCCGACGGCAAGGCCATGGCAGTTACATAAAACGACACATAAAGACTGACCAGCACAATGAGCATTCAATAAATGTTAGGGGTTATTTTCAGGCCTGGAACATTCCTTTTAGCCAAGCCTAGAGTTTAGTCTTCTATTTTTGTGGCTTCTGATCTTCCCCCTCCTTCCTATGCCCTTTACACCTGTTAATGTCTTTGGTCTTAACCTTTGGTCTGAAGGAATCCTTCCTGCTGGTTCAAAGGCATCTGAGGTTAAAGTGAAGGAAAGAACACACACACACACACACACACACACACACACACACAGGACCTTTCAGATCCAGCCCTGCACAGACCAACTCTCCTGACAAAGGTTTCGATTGTTGTCTACAAACAAACTTTTCCACAGGGAGGTCTTAAAAGAGCCAAAAACTCTCCAAGTCTGGACACTTCCAGTTCTCACCACCATTCCATCCCTGATCTTGGCATATCCCTTCTCCCTTCTGGGCCTCAGTTTCCTAATCTGTGAAGTGAGGGCTGATGAGCTGGGAGAGCCCCCAGCACCATTCTCGGAGACACTGCACAGCAGTGGAACGCGGCCATGTGGACGGCAGCTGGACCCACACTTCAGGTACACACTTCACTGGAAATGAGGGTCATAAAGACAAATCATTCCCTTTTTATCCCTGAGTTCCCCCCAATCCAGTGGAATACAGTATTTGCAGAAAGTGGAAATGAGTATTGGTTGCCATCGGAGTCAGAGACCTGAGTAAAATGAAATCCTGTGCTAAGACCTTGGACAAATTAGCTCATCTCTGTAATCCTGCTGCCTTGTCCATGAAATGGGATAATAAAAGAGGCAGAAATGATGTCAAGATGAGACAAAGATCATGAAAGCTGGTACAGAGCTGGTATACACACTAGGTATTCAAATAACCATATGTCTTCCTTTGTGGACATATTCTGTTTCATATTCTGTAATATGTCTCCCAGTCACTCTCCTCTGTCCAAGCCCTCCTCTGCCAGGAAGCCTTCCTACAGGGACTCTGTTTCGAAAGGTCCAAAGCCATTAAGGTTGGCTTGGGGAATAGGGGCAGAGCAGTGGGCAGAACAGGAGGGGAAGGAGTTCACTAATAACCAGTTCCCTGCCCCTGACGATCTCCTTTCTGTGAATTCAGGAAGATTAACTGCCCTTCTCCGTGCACCCCAGAATGGAGCACTGACCTCAGCCACACTCCAGGAGGAAAAGGACTAGGACTAGGCGGCTTCTGCTCTCACCCCCACTTGGCGGTCTCACAAATCTGCAGCCCCGACCCTTCCCCTTGCCCACGCCCTACAACTGGAACGACTCCACTGTGGGGAGTGGAGCATATGGCAGATGAGCTGGAACCAGAAGGCAGGGGGCTACTGATAAAAACAGAGCTCAGGAGATAAAGAAACCGGCCCGAGGTCTCCCAGCTAGTTCAGAGGCAGGCTGGGGTAGAACAGGAGTCTCTGGGCTCTAGATACACCAAGCCTCTGCCCACACCTCTTTCCCCCCTGCTGGTCCCCTCCTGTCCCAGATGTCACCATTCTTTTAAGTTAGGAAGCCTGCAGTCACCTCCACCTCTTCCCTCGCCTTATTTCACCTCCTCCTCTAACACCAAGACCAGTAATTCTTCAGTGATAAAAAACAAAACAAAAACAACAACAAAACACTCCCTGGTCCCCATCAGCTCAGGACAAGGAGCCCAAGCCGAGCTCCCCAGAAGTCCATTCTAGTCAGGAGGGCCAGACTGTTCTTCCCTCCATGTGCCTTCATCATGCTGTTCTCCCGTCCAACAACCTGCCCTGGCTCCGCTGTCCCACTGGATTAAACCTCTCCTGCCCCACACGCCCATTCCCCCAGAATGAGCCCACCTGGTTTCTCCTGTTCCCTGCGGGCTCCCCCAGCCTCTCTCCCAGACGACCTCTTCTCAGCTCCCTCTCTAACCTTTGCCCATATCACTCCGGGCCCTTGGCAAGTCTCACCTTCCCCCCTCTTCCCCATCCTACTGTCCTTCCAGGCTCTGTCCAAGGGCCCCCCCACGAGGACGGCTCCCCTGACCTCCACGGCCCGCAGCAACCTCTGACTCCTCTCACACAGTCCCCACTGCACAGTGGCGGGCCTAAGCCTGGTGCCCTCCTGGCCTCTGCTGTAGCTGCCCCGCCAGAGCTGTATGAGCCCCACCCCCTCGCCAAACTGCAGTGGCCACTCAACAACTTGGCCATGTTCCTTCCATCTCCAAACCCAGCCTGGCATTCATTCTACAAATATTATCTGAGTGCCTCTAACATGCCAGAAAATTCTCGTCCTTGCTCTTGAAACCCTCCTTACCATTCAAAGCACTTGTTAAAGGTCACCTACTCTGTGAATCTTTCCCCAACCAACCCCTGGAGTCTTTACCTCTCCACCTTGGGACCTCCTAGTTGTCCTCAAGCCAGTGTCCCCCCGTGTCCTCCCTGAGATCCAGACCTTTTCTTCACTCCTGGCTGGGCCTCCCACAATACCCTGTACCAATAAATGCTCAATGAATCGCTTTCACAGTGAACTGAAACAGAATCTGCCCAGTTCTCCGGCCAGCTTGGGCTTCTGGGTGGCCTCAAGCTCCGTACATCCAAATGACCTCTTACTGTTCTTCCCAGATTGGATTTGGGCCCAGACTGAGTCAAATGACCTCTTATCATTCTTCCAAAATTAGGCTTTCCTCTTTAATTACACCTTATCTAGCCATACTCTATGTGGATTCTAATTACATAATTACTTCAAGCCCTGGGACTTAAAAACAAAAAAGAAAAGAAAGGCGTGTACATGATTACACAGGTAATTAAATCCACCCAATATGCACGTTTACATATACTATGCTCCATTTTCTTGCTCACATACAATTCTGTAACCCATAAAGCAGAGTCCGTGGCTGGGTCTATGTGACATTAAGGTAAAAATCTCACCAGGTGGGAATAGATGAAGGAGAACTTTATGGAGAAGCCGAACCCTGAGATGGGCCTGAAAGAAGCGTAAAGTCAGCCCCCGGGCCTCTCCTTTTCCCCTTCTGCAATGAAGAGAGGGGGGTGTATGACCTTGAGCACGGGATTTTAAAAGCATGACAGGCCTGATCCCTGCTAACCAAAATATCCACCCTCTGCTGAATTCCAGGTACTGACCGTGCTGTCGCTCTCCTAAGCACATTGGCACAAGGCTTTGTGCCCTTCGTCCATTCTGCAGACAAGGCCCAGGCTCACCCATCTGGGTATTCCCAGCACTCAGTCCCTCCCTATACCAGAAAGGGCTTCAAGCAGGTACTCTTCCTGCCTTCTCCTCCAGCCTTATTAAAATATATGCCCCTCTCCCAATGTGCTAAGCCTTCTCACGCCACCCTGCCTTTGCATGAGCTGGGCCCTCTGCCCTCTGCCAGGAATGCCCTCCTCCGGTCTGGTTCTAGCTCCCCTCTCGTGTGGCCCCCACTGCACCCTGTACTTGCCCTAACTTACTACTTATCACACTTTGGCATAAAAACTCTTTCATGTGCCTACCTCTCCCTTCAGACCACAGTCACCAAACTTTTTGATCACACCCTCCTATTAGGATAATAGCATTGAGCATGCGTGCTAACCAGTTAATTATAAATCTGTGTTATAAATAGGAAGGCTATGTTGTTCTATATTTGCATTAAAGAATAAATAGAACTTGAAGTGATCATGTTTTCTGCCTGCTCTCCATGAGTGTCTTAGGTGCACCCAACGTTAGAAACAACGTGAGGACAGCGAGGGAGCTTTATTCTCTTTGTATTCCCAAAACAGAACCCAAAACTTAGTAAGTGAACTAATTCACCCCACAGATAGAGACCAGCTACAATGAGCCAGGAACATGCTGGGCTCTGAGGGGTAGAAGGGTGACAAGAAACAGGCCTGGCCACTGTCATCATGGCTCCTATAGAGATGGGGTTGGACAGGCAAATGATGCTTTTCTAAACACGCCTAACAAAGCAGCCGAGATGGATGCTGTGAAGAATGCTATGTCCAGAGCCACCAAATCATGAGCCTCACACACGTGGGCTTAACTTGCTCCGGAGGGTCAGAGGAGGCTTCCTTCTCTGCTGCTGCAGGTGAAATCTGAAGGGTCAGCAGCACTTACTCGGTGAGTGGAGGAAAGTGCACTCCAGGCTACGGAAACTGCACCAGCAGAAGTTCCAAGGCCGGACCGAGAGGCCTAAGTGCTGGGACTAACAGAGGCTGGGAAAATGAAATGAATGGACAAGCCGCCAAAGGAGGGTGCATTCTCCTCCTCCCACTTACTTCTCTCCACTTATCAAGACTACCTCCAGCTTCGTACCTCTGAAGGGTCGCTCAGCCCTGCCACTGCCCAGTCCTCTCAGAGACAGGCCCCTGCCCCTTCTGAGGAGCCCAAAAGCCCCACGAAGACACTCCTGAAAACCATGCATGTTGCCATGGGCACCACCAATCAAAGCCTCCGGGGCAGTTTAATTTTTTAAAGAGTATGTTAAATATTTTATATCACCTAACAGCACAGCTTCTTCCTTGCCTACAATGATGGAAAGGAATACCCTATACTTCCTGAATTAAGGATTCACACAAAAGAAAATGCCAATCTAAAAGACAGTCTGGAGGTGCACACGGTTGCCAAGGGTATCCTCTGGATTTGCTGGTTGCCCAGGTTCCTTAAGGGAGCAACCTGGGGACTAGAGAACCACAGCCGTGAAACTCCTCTCTATGGGAACTTCTCTGACTCCAGGGAGGGAAAATTATTTACAATGATGCTTCAGGTGAGTGTTTAAATAGCCCATGACTTGAATAATTAAAGACAAAGGCAGGACCATAGACTGTAATGCAGGCTGGCGGGCGGGCGGCTCCTCCTGCAACAGCTGTCTTGAAGAGGAGCTGTATCTTCTATCAGCATGCAGGCATGACTAACATTTCCCAGCTCCTGGGGGGCCTTGCCCCCTCACACCTGCCAGTGCTGGCTCACTAATGTACCGTGTCCAGCATAAAGGCCCCACAAAGTAAACGAAATAGTCCTCAAAGGCCTGAGGCTGCCTTGGCCCAAGGCTCGTGCTCTGGCAGCCTGGTTTTCAGCAACCACCACCAAACCTACTTAGATGCCCGGCACTGCTGAAGCCTGGCTTTCTCTAGCTACTCTATCTTCTGTCCCTGGTGGGATTTTGCTTTCTCCAAGCCTTACTCATTTTGTCCTGCTCTCGGCAGCCCAGTTCCTGCTTTTGCCTTGCCTTCTCTGTCTGGATCCCTGGCCTGCTCTCAAGCCCACTGCCTGGGCCACTGGGGCAGCAGCTCAGATCTCCCAGCTCCAGTTCCGGCCTCTCTTACCTCATCCCTGGCTTCCTGCTCCTGCCCAGTCTCATATCACCTGCCTCCACGTACACCGTCTATAAAGAGAGGCCCAAGCACAGAAAAATCAGTGGTGTATGTCTGTACAGCCATCTAACATCAGCACACTACACACACGTTTCCACTTTCCCCCTGCCGTTTTGTTATAAGCAGCTACAACCCCTGACCATCATTCTGTGCTCACAAAAAATAATCACCCAACACTAGGTCTGCCCCAACTAAAGACAAACACTAAGTAGAGAAGCAATCTGCCAATATATTATCGATTCACCTGTTGGTCAAGGAAACTGCTTATGTGCACAGACACCAGGTTCCTTGCAAATTCCAGGCAACAGGGGAAACTGTTTGGATTTCACAAGGTATGTGCTAGTGACCCTTCATACTGGGAAACTAAGCTCAAAGGTCAGCCTGCAGGCTGATGTTAACAATCGATGCACAAGGCATTATATAAATGAGTAATGAGTTTTCTCATTGACTATCCGGCAGGAGGACAATTCCGGGATCTAACTAAGCGCCCATTCCTGTTCCAGCTGCTATGAGCTCGAACATCACCCATGATGGAAAGGTCCAAATGGGAATGAGGCTGGCTGAGCCAGGTACAGGTTAAGGCACAAGTACTCAATACTCTTGATCACTGGGTATGGGTACTCGGGCTATATTTTATGGCACATTGACAATCCAGGTTGTCAGGAAAAGTCTCCTTCCAGGTCATTCCTGGGTCCATCACTGGCCTCTCTGTGCTCTCTGCCCTGTGTACTGCACTTGGGTGAGACAAGATACCCATGGGTTATCACGTCTAGCGTGCCCTCACTGCCCTACCCCCAACACTCACTTTGTCATACTAAAACCTTCCTAGTTCAAAACCTGAAACAAACAGTTCTCCTGCTGGAGAAGATACGATCCTAGCCTTCTTGGTGTTAATGAAGACATCAGCTCCAGGAGAGCAATACCCATGTCTCTGTTCACTAATGAACAAAATGCAACTGTGGCTACTGAGCACTTCCTAAACTAAAGATCCACATATAAGCAGGGATTCACTTATCCAATGGTGTACCTTCCCATCCCTGGGAAGGGATCAGAGCTCTCTTTCTCTTCATCCAGCAAAAGGGGGCACCTTAGGACACCCTGCAACATGGGATAGACCTGCTTTCAAGCCTGAGCAATGATGGGAATGCAAATCGCCACACAATAGAAACCTCATAGAAAGGGCCAGGGTCCAACTGCTCAACTACCTGGGCTTCTGCCCCTTCTCTCTTCTGCCCTCCTTTGGCAAATCCCTCTGCTCCACGGGGCTGATGGTAAATGCCTGTGATCCCACCCCTCCAAGGTGGAGGTGCAGAGATGGGAGAAGGGATGTTTGGGGACAGAAGAAAGGGCTGCCAGCAGGGACAGACCAGGAAGAAGGAAAGATCAAAAGGATCCTTGTTCAGAGTACAGGGAATTCAGAGGCCTCAGGAATATGCTGGCATTTTTACCTCAACTCATGTGACCAAAGCAGCCCCTGGCTTAGAAACATTCAGTTCTGTGTCCTTCTGCAGGTTGCCTCTACACACACAGCCTTGCTTGCCAAGGTTCTTTTCCCATTCCAGTCTCCTGTTAGAAAACACCTCCTAGACTCTACCAATAACTTCTCATTCTCAATAGAGCAAACCAGCAACGTGGAGTGATTACTTGTGTCAAGCACAGTTCTAAAGACTTGCACTACTGGATTATCTGATCCTCCCCACAATCCTGTGAGGTCGGTGCTATTATTTTCTCCATCTGACAGGCGAGGCAACTGAGGCACAGAGCAGTAACTGCCCCAGGAAGCCGCAGAGCCAGAAGGTGAACCCAGGCAGCCTGAGTGCGAGACCACACTCTCAGTCACCCTATGTCCTGAACTCACTGCAGGCGCAGGGGAGCCAAACTCCAGGACTAGAGGTCTGTTCCCAGCTCAGGCTCATCCGGCCTCATGACCTTAAACAAATGGCTTTTCTCTGCCTCAGTTGCCTCAACGGTGAAACAAAGCTGACCACAGATGCCTGGTGTAGAAGCCGTTTCTTAGCTCTGCAGCCCAGTGTTGCCCAAGAGAACTTTCTGCGGCGATGGAAACATTCTCCGTGCTCTCCACATGGCAGCCACCAGTCTCATGTGGCTACTGAGCACTTCAAACGTGCCTAGTGTGACCGAGAAACTAAATTTTAAATTGTACTTCACTTTAATTAATATAAACTGAAAGAGCCACATGTGGCTAGTGGCTACCATATTGGAAAACTCAGCTGTGGTCTATAAATTCCCGGATGGCAGGAGCCGTTTCTCATTAGTCCTCACTGTACTCCCAGAGTCCGGCATCGACCCCTTTGCAGACTACTTAGTGGTCCTAGCACACTAGCTCACAGGTTTTGGAAAACCAAAATAAGTTAGGACAAAGCACTTGAACATTTTTAAACTCCATAAACATAAAATTATATCTGTAATTCATTTTCTTAGTTAAGATGAATCTGATCTTAACTCATAACGGTGTGAGGCTGATTAAATGATCTGTCTGGGGGAAATAATCGTCCACGGTCAGAGCTATGGTCCAGAATTCCTATGTCTGCTGACTCTAAGATCAACACATTGGAGTCCCCAGACTCTGTAGGTGAGCCAGGGAGTGGGCAGCTGAACTAGCCAATAACAAGGCCTTGTTCTTCTAGTAGGATCTGGAGATTCTTGCAGAGCAACTCACATATTTCCATATTTCTAAATGGAAAAACCTAACACCATACACCTCCTACGTAGCACTAAGAACGGTAGCAGACACAGAAAATATAAAGATGACTTTGATACAGTCCTCAAAAGAAGCCCACAGTCTAGAAAAGGTAAGAGGTCAACTTTGCAGAGTCCTTCCTTCTGTACAAAGCACCAAACCACAATCAGAAGAGACAAGCCAAACACAATCAATTCAGTGACAAGAGCTGTAACAATTGAATGCACCATACTTTGCACATAGTACATACTCAGTATAGTGAACTGAATCAAATCTTGACTAACAGCTCATTTTAAGGTTGAGCAAACCAAGACCCAAACAGGTTAAATGACTTCTCAAGGTGACCCAAATAGTTAGTAACAGGGCTAGAGATAGCACCTGGGCCTCATCACTCACCAACTCAACGATCTATCCAGGGGTAGGCAAAAGTAGGTTTACAGCTGCACTGTGACATTCTTTTGAGCTGATAAAGCTGCTGTAATAATCATAACCTGCATGTCTTTTTCCATACAAACAACTGTAAACCTCCTTTTGCCCACCTCTGTATGCTGTCTCCTGATTCTTCTTACTGGATAGCATGGGGAAAATGGCTGGATCTGTCTGGTATTACGTCTGTCTCAGAATAAACATGGATTTATTTTGCTAGAATTGTGTATTTGGGACTCTTAAAATCTGATGACTAACCATGTGCATACTGTCTAAAAACATGCATTCAATCACTCAATATACATTTCATGGGAACATACTACATAACAGGCACCAGTTAAGGGCTTGAATAGAAATGCAACAAACTTTTGGTCAAATCAGAGTTGAGCAGCCATATTTATCTCTGCCCTCTCCTAGAACCACACTGAAAGGGATTTTCTTTTTTTAACAGAAAGGAGACAAGAGGACACAAGGTAGGTCAACAGAACTCTGGAAGACGGAGAGCTGACCGCCATGCAGTAGCTGATTCAGGTTTCTATTCCGTCTGCTCTGCTAAGCACAAGCGGGAGGAAACCACTCAAAAAGTGACAACTTATGTCACAGAAACAGGAGAAGATGCAGGAATTGGAGGCACCAAGGACTGTGAGAAGCAGGAGGGGGTCTATATAGACGACAGCCTGCTAAAAGTTGGTGCAAAGAGCAGTCAGACCCCAGAGTCGCTCCGTAATCTGCTCAGTCTGGTGGCTCTGCTTCCTTAGCGAGCAGAAGGTGGCAGTTCACTGTTTAGGCAAATTACACTAAGACACTCTAAATTCAGACACAGGTGAGAGAGGGACACACAGCTAAGGGAGGTAAGGAGAGAGGGAGGCAACTTTCAGAAAACAGATGGATTGAGTGAAAGTCTGCATACACCGAAGGGGGAACCCAGCTTACTTTCCGAACAAGGCTCAGAAAGTTCTCCCAGCTCCCAGAATGGGGAACAACCAGCCTATTCCAACCTCAGCCAAACTTCAGGAAAACCCAACATCCACAGAGAAAGGATCTATAGACACTGACATCTAAGTGCCCCAGTGGGGGAAAAAAAGTGGGGGATTCTGTGCTGGATCACCCTACAATGAAATTAACAGCCCCTTCCTTGTCATACAGATGCCCTATCAGCATTTTGGTGTCCACCCTTACAACACAAATGGACAACTCAGAAGGATGACTCCAATGGGAAATACAGTAACCTAAATAAGCAGAAAAAGGGATTTGGAGGGAACAAAGACAATGTGAAGAACAGCAGAGAAAATGCCAGAAAACATTAGACGTGAACTGATTGGATCCATGAAATAAGAACAGGATGTATTTAAAAAAGAAAAAAGACAGAAAAGTGAGCATTTGGAGAACAGGGAGTTCTAGAAAATAAAACATGCAAGTATGTTTCATGTAAAACCATGAATATACATTTTAAAAATTCAAAAAAAGAATAAAGCTGGAGACATCACTCTAAAAGTAAAACAAAAATAAGATGGAAAAAAAGAGATTTTAAAATTACAAACTTGAACCAATAAATCCAACATCCAACTAATATGAGTTCCAGAGGCAAACTCAGAAAATGGAGAAAGGGAAACTATTAAAGAAAACATAAGAGAATTTCCCAAAATTGAAGGATGTAAATCTTCAGTTCAAAAGAGCACGCCAAGGATGCAGCACAATAATTTTTAAAGCAAGAAAACTCCAAATACAGAGAAAGAGAGAAGATTCTAACTTTCAGCAGGAAAAAAGCAGGTTGCCCATAAATGATCAAGAACGGCATCCGAGTTTTTGACATCACCACTGGATGCTAGAAGACGGTACAGCAATGCTTTCAAAATTCTAAGGAAAATGGTTTTCAACCTAAAGTTCTAGACAGATCAAACTACAAACTGAGTGAGTGTGGCATAAGATGCTTTTAGACTGGCAAGTTCGAAGTGATGAGCTCCCACAGACCCTCTCAGGAACTCCTGGAGGAATAAATCAGGAAAGAGGAAACAGCCTGCAACCCGGAACAAGACGAGGGAATCCCAAGGCCCAGAAGCCAGTGGGTCCAGAATAGAGAAGAGGAATGGAGGCCTCTGGGAGCAAGTTCTCTAATGCAAAAATACTTAATAAAATTTAAAAAAAACATATGTTATGAAACAGAAATGTTTTAAAACATTATCAGAAACTCTGGGAATTTATAATATGTACATAGAAAACTAAATAAACAGAAAAAAGTAATTATTAACTCGAAAAAATGTACAAGAAAGAAAAGATCATTATATGGCCAAGGCCATGAACACAATTTACACAATCAAAATAACGTAAGCACTGAATATCGATATAACCAAAAACTGTGATGAGATGACAGGAAGGAAGGGAAGGATGTGGAAATGGGGAGGTGATAGAGAAGAATAAGGGTTCTTCTAATCAATAGTAGGACATGAAGAAATAACATCTAAAATGAGCAATCAAGCACCAGTATTGTGAGCAGATAACTTACAAATGTGATAGTAATATAAGGAGAAATGACTAAGAGCATTGGAAGGGACTGTGGCAGGCAGAATGACCCCTCAAAGATGTCCATATCCAAATCTCTGAACCTACAAACACGGCAAAGGGGAATTAAAGCTGCTAACCAACTAATTAAAACAGGGAAAGTATCCTAGATTATCCAGGTAAGCCTGAAATAATCACAAGGGTCCTTAAAAGTGAAAGAGGGCAGAAGAACAGAGTCAGAGGAAGATGTGACTATGTTAGAAGGACAGAGGGATGCCATGGGAGGGCTCATCTGGCCGTCGCTGGCTTTGAAGGTGGAAGAAGACCACGAGCCAAGGAATGCAGTCAACCTCTAGAGCTGGAAGAAGCAAGACAGATTCTCCCCAAAAGAAGATGCAGCCTGGCTACCACCTGGATTTTAACCCAGTGAAACCCTTTTCAGACTATTAACTCACAGAACTGTAATATAAACATCTCTTGTTTGAAGCCACTACGGTGGGGTAATTTGTTACCTCCGTAACAGAAAATCATGTTCAGTGACTGACTCTGGGCAGTGGATCACCAGGACGAGGAGGAGGACAGTGTTATTTGACTTTTAAAACTTCATATGTACGCATACGACTTTGATACAAATTAAAATTGTATTTTAAAAGATGAAACACAGATTCTCCCCTGCCAGATCTCACAATCAAGTGGAGAAGCCTCTGTTACTAAAAAGTAAACGCAGGAAGAATAGCCTCTTTTAGATGTGAGGGGAGCCTGAAAAGAGAAGGAGGAGTCCTCCAGACAACGGAGAATAAGGTCTTTTGGGGAGGGGACAAATCCTGGCGTGGGGAGAACTGGTCTTTGGGGACAAGGAAGAGTTCTGAAGGACTGGGACCTCAGTGGGTCTGCCAGAGCCGGTGGAAAAGGCTGGAGTAGGTCCTCAACACCACCCGACGTGGCGCCTGCCCCACTGCTGGCTTCTCCAGCTGGAGGACGGACCTGCATCTCTATTATGGGGCACACGGGCAGGTGAAGGCCCAAGAAAAACACATTTTCCTAGACCATCAATTGTACTCAACAGTAAAGTGTTTTGAATGATTTTATGCTAAAACCAGCCCATATCATAGAACACAAAACTCCTGTGAATTTTTAACATAAAAATGGGAGACTCAAGGGGACATCTTGCTTAAGAAGCCTACTTTACACACTAAACTTCCTGTGGACCATGAGTGCATGACTCAATCTTCTCTGTAATTAGTCAGTTGGAAAAAAGGTTGAAAGGGCTATACAGCATGCATCCATCAAAGTATCCGAGACTCTACACTAGCAACCTGCCGGTGGCAGCCTACCCTCCCTGTGTCACCACAAGACAGACACCCTTTGGTTCCTAACCAACACTCATCAGAAAGATGAGAAGCAACCTATTCTTTTCCAAAGGGGTCATGGTCTTCCTCCTGGTAGGAGGGTTCATTCCACCTGGGGAAACAAAGAAAAACCATCGCACTGAATTTTTCAGCGGGAACAACTAAAGTATTCACTGACACACTTTCAAGGCCTAAAGAGCACTGCTCTCCTACTCCACACATTATGAGAATCAGCAACAAGATCTCCCACTCCACCATCGTGACCCCCGACCCCTTACAGTGCAGGCCTCTGCCAGAGAATACACTGCAGATGTGCTTTCCAGGGCAGGAAGTCAAGAAACAGGGCACATCTCTTGGGAGAGGGTGTCCCTTGTGTCCACAATACAAGGGTGGAAACTTTTTCCATTGTTATAGCTGGTCTGTTATAAAAACAATAGCCACATGACAGTGAGCTGGGAATTTTTTTTTCTAAAAAGAGACACTACTGACCACAGAAGAGGGAGGATGGGGGTGTCAATGGAAGACCACACAGAAGCAAAAAGCAATTTAATTGGGTTTGGTTTGTTGGTTTTGTGTGTAAGACACATGTACACACATTCAAAAAGACTGAGCTCAGCTAATTTCAAATTAAGAACAGAGAACGTGAAATTTTAATGACAATACATTTATTAAAATACACTACAAAACTACATCATTGGCAGTAAAGAAAGGATGGCGAGGAGGGCAAGGAAAAAGACATAACAGGAGAGAAAAAGAAATGTTCAGAAGAGGAAGATGTGGGGAAAGGATGGGAAGACGGTGAGGTACAGGGACAGACACCCATGCCTAACCCTCCACAAATAGAAAGAACCACTAAAATCCAAAGAGACATTTTCTAGGCCTACAGAGTTAGCCAAGTAAACCTTACTATACATGGCCAGCTGTTGGCTTGGGCTATAGACTTCCAAGTATTATCACTTATTATGCCTTTGAATGATCTGGTAAACCACTGTTTAATTGCTTGTTGAAACATTCAGAGACTTAGCTTAGGTCACAAGCCAGGAGCTTCCCCAGATGAGCTATAATCCAGCAAGTCAGTCATCTCCAGTATCTCCTCTGAAAAAGAGTACATGAAACACTACCTCACACAAGGTGCAAGGAAAGTCAGAGGAGAAAATGCTGCTTGAGTTGAAAAGAAATTCCATGGAAAACTTTTTTCAGTGTCTGCATTAAAAAAAACTGGGTCTTCAGCAGAACTGGGTCCAACCTCAGCATTCTCTAGCATCACCACCAGCACACCTGACCTATCACATGTTCAAGTTCTGTGTGCCCCAGTGGATCCAAAGGCCTCAGCTGGCTCTGGAAAAAAGCAGCCTCCACACTGCAATCTGAGGATCAGAGGACAGATCCCATGGAGACTCAAAGTTAGTACCAGGCCCAGGCTGGATTCTGAGTTCACCCATGCTCAAACCCTTGTGTAGGCCAACCCTCTCCACACTTAACTTCACTCTAAGGGATGCAGAAATCTGCTATTTCACAGGTGAGAGTCCCCAGGTTCCAGCCCCACCCTTTCTCCTCTAAGCTTGGTGTCTGTGTTTTCTCCTTCCCCACCTGACCTGCCCCAACCTCCTCCCCAGGCTTTTCTCCAGCGTCCAATCTCTCCCTTCCTCAGCCCCTACGTCTTTCTTCACTTTACTCCATCTTAGAATTGCCTCTGTTGGAGGAGGAGGGGGCTTCGAAGACACATCTAGAAAACAAAGCCTAGAATCTATACCCATCTGGGATTCTACCCCAGCTCTGCATTTTGCTAGCTGCATGACCTCAGACAAATTGGCAAACCTCATAACCCATCAAATGACTCAGGGAGGGAGGATGAACCTGACAATCACAGAGGTCTCTTCCAATTTTCAGGTTCTAAATATCTAAACAGTCACCTGTATGACCATAAGTTAACCATGAGTTAAGCATACACAGAAAGAGAGAATGAATGATAGCAACTCCCTTCCCCCAGCATTCTATCATCCTCTCCAGCCCCCATCTGCCCAGCCAACTACCCACTCTGAAGGTCTGTGCCTCACTCTGGGCAGTTCTAGCTCTGAATTGTTTACATACAGTAAAACCTCAAGAATCACCTAATCAAGAAAAAGGTAAGTCTGAATCCAACAGAAGTCTGAGTCTCACAATGCTTCTTTCATGCCATTCAGCAAGACTTAACATCAATTTAGCAAACAGAAGAGAATCTAAAAATGAAACCACAAACTGTACTTTTGATTCTAAGGACAGTAATGCTATCAGGAACGCTGGAAAATGGTCTGCTCCAAAGCCCTTCTATTTACCAAGGTCCAGAGTATGGAAACTGCTATTAGCCCAAAAGCCAAAGCAGGTTGGTGGCCAGGATCAAAGCCAGCTGTCCTGCCTCTGGTCCAGAAGTCCTTCACCAAAGCTTTTTGAGACCATCCATCTCCTTTTTCATAGAGAAATAATAAATCCTAAATTACCAGTGAGTGCCCTCTACAGCAAATCCATTTCTATGTCCAGGGAAAGGTCCAGAACTAAATCTAGATGACCAGCTGATTTACTAATGCTGCCTAGTAAAATTACTGCTTGCTTTCCTGAACCCTGACTATTCATTCTTTGCAAAGAAAACCCCAGACTCTGTTGCCTATGTTGAACTCTATTTTGGAGAGGGGAAAAGAGGGGAGAGCTGAACAGTTCTTTGTCCTTCCAGTAAGGAGCATTTTTCTGTTGTCCTTTCCCATAAGGCCTACTCCACCCCGCAATGTCCCCAATCCCTTCTGAAAAGTTCACAGCAACTCTCCAACTAGAATTTTTAAATGCAGCTAAGAGAAGGAGAAAGCCATTAGCAGGTAAGTATCCAGTGGAAGATGATAATACCCTCCCTTCTCTTCACCTTGTAGGGTAGAAAGCACTTCTTTTCAGTTGCTAATACCCTTCAGGGAAGTCACCAGAGCTAGTTCAACTCAGGGCCCTCTAGCTGAAAAATGAGCTCTCAGCAACCCCTGCAGAACTAACCTTTCACTAACTATCAACTCTAACAGTGTCCAGGGCAAAGGTATTAACAGACCAATCCCCTTTCCTGTGGACCCCTCTGGCCGACAGCAGGAGTCTGAGACACCCCTGGAGCTTGGCTGGCAAAAACCTATTTAAGGCAGCATCAAGAGGGTGGGGCAGAAATTTGCTGGCAGCATCCTCCTCCTATACCCCTCCCTCACAGCCAAAACACACCTCACAGCCAACACACACCCCTCACTTCATAGACAACCATCTATCTCACCTACGTCTCTTTAAGGCTCTAGATCGGGAGTCCCCAAATATCCAGTACGTGCTTTCTGTCATTAAGGTTGGTGTCCCTGTGTGGAGCTCATTCCTCTTAATCAACCCCCTTCTCTTTGGTCACCACCAAGCCAAAAACACAAAATTGAATCTAGAGGAGTTCAAAAACCAAAGAGGGGAGTGGATACAGACAAACCATCCCTTTACTTATGAGAGGAAAAAGGGCACAAGTGGGGGCGATGTCAGATTCCTGGCATGCCGTGTAGTTCCATGATGTCTGTAAGTGAACCTTCCTCCAATTGACAATGAAATCAATTCAGCCAATTTCAGCAGGTCGGCTCTCTGACAACAGGAGCATCTCAGCGCTCAGTTTAAAACAAAAATCCAAAGGCTCGGCCAGAACACGCTAGAAAAACCCGGGGTCTGGATAAAAGGAGCCACTCTCAGTGGTATGGATCCCTTCTGCTTTTACGTAGCAATGTAATAGCGTGATAAATTCTGTCTGCCTTGAGAAAGCATGCACTGGTGAATTTCAAAGCCATCTTACGACAGCGGATGCTGGGGGATGCAGAATTCGACAGCACATTCCCCCATGCAAGGAACATAATGACTTCAAGCCTCTTTGCGCCTCTATCTTGAATGGGGCTACCGCTTATCAAGGAAGCCTTGTCCGAAAGCAGCGAGGGGAAAGCCGGGGATGTCCGGGGAATTCGGAAAAGGGAGTTGATTTCAGTCCATCTCGGTGATGACCTGCCAGTCACTCTAGAGGATGAAGGATCATGGGCAGATGGGCAGACAAGGCGTCCTGAGACGGACACACACACACACACACACACACACACACACACACACACTCGTTCTGGCGGGTCCTAGGCCAGACTGGTCGTCCTTGGCCCCTCCCGCCGCCTTCCCCTCCAGAAGGATGCTGATGAATGAAAACACCTGAGGTGCCTCCATCCTGGCGCTCGCTCCTTTCCTTCTTCCCTGGCTGCAGCAGAGGAGTCTCTCCTCGGTAGTTTCACTTTACAGAGCAAACCCACCCAGGCTTTGATATCGCCTCCACCCACCCATATTGCAGCCAGCCTGAAGCAGGAGGACGTTCTTTCCTGGCAGAGGCCATGATCGCACGTACCCCCCACCCACCAAAAAAAAAAAAAAAAAAAAAAAAAAAAAAAAAAAAAAACGTGGAATCTCCTAGAACCCTCGCATCCCGGGGAACTTTCCTTGAAAGACTGGCAGGAAAGAGGGTTGGCCGAGGAGGGCCACGATTTCCCTGTGACTACCGGGGATGCTCTGGGGGAGGGGGTCCCCAAGTCCTTCCAACAGCTGGCCCTTTAAACGCGCCTTCTCAGAGCGTGGAACAAAGGCACCGCCCGCAGGGGCCAGGCTGGCGCACGCCCCCGGCGCCGGCGCCGCGGATCGGATGAGAGCGGGCTGGCAGGCGGCTGGCGCGGGCTTACCTTGCGGGTCGCCGGGCGGGCGGGCGGGCAGCGCGCGTCCTGCCCCACTCGCACTACACGCTGCAGTTGGCCCCGCTCTGTTTTTCTGGGACTCGGCGCTGACTTCACCGACACTCCGCAGAGGGCCAATGGGCTGCGGCGGCCGCCCCCTCATTAGCATGCATCTGGAACCGTCCACTCCGGCTGCACTCTGGCAGTGGGCGGTGCCAGGGGGCGGTGCGTAGCGCGGCAGTGACAGGAAGGGGCGTGTGCGCCAATAGGAGGCAAGGAAGTGCCCGCCGCCCCTCCCCGCGGTATTGTCAGCGCAGAGCGCGGGCCCGCGGATCCCTGGCCCGTAAACGCGCGCGGGGGACCGGTAACCCTTTCTGTGGTGGCCGACTGAGGGCTAGTTTGGAGGTGGGCGCAGCGCGCCCTCTGGCCGTTCAGAAAGATCGCCCACGGGAAGCTGAGAAGGGCCCTTGGGCATAAAATAACATCGGTCGTGTATGTTACTTAAGCGTACATGTTACTTGAGCATGTATGTTACTTAACCCCTACGCTCCAGTTTGCTCATCTACAAAACGGTATAATAGTAGGATGTAGTAAAGATTAATATAGTTAACCTACGTAAAGCGTTTAGGTCAGTTATCTGGCTGTGGCGCTACATAAACGTTTGCTGCTATCATTACTATACTCTATACCAGCCAGGGTGCTTAATGCTTCCCGGATATTTTCTCATTTGGTCCTCATAGCCTTCAGAGGCACTAGTATTAAACCCTATTTTTCCAAGCAGGAAAACTGAGGTGTGGTTTAAGTGGCTTGCTCAAGGTTACACGGAAAGCGCTACAATCATGATTTGAACCCAGGCTCTAAGCGTCCATCCATGTAACACATTTATTCCGGGGCTGCATGGCAGGCATGTGTTAGGCCCTTGGATCACTGAAGAAAAAACAAGCAGGCAAGGGCCCTCCCCTCACGAAGTTTCTTATTTAGTCAGGCAGACAGACAGATCAATAAGTGAATAACTAACCAAGATGGCCTGCAATGTGAAAAGTGGAGTGAATAAAATAAAACAGGGTAGTGTGCAAGAGGAGAGAGATCTACTTGACTAAATTGAGTTTTGAGCTAACCATTGTGTGGTACCATCCTGACCTCCTTCCGTCCCCCTCAGTGTTACAGAAAAGGAATCATAGAGAGGGAAAGCTGCTTGCCCAAGGTCACAGGGCCAGCAAATAGCTGGCCTGGAACTTGATCCCTCCACGCCTAGCTTCCCACATCCCTGGGACATCCTAGTCATCCTTGGGCTGAACAGAACTGACTTTGGTCAACTGCCCTAGGCAAAATTCTTCAGCCAGAGCAAGTTCTCAGTTAATAGGCTGTGTGTGGCACCGTAAAAACAGGCCTTGGTGACTGAAGTGGGTGATGGGAAACCCACCTGCTAATGTTCTTAGATGTCAGGTGACAGTGACAAGCCTTTTGCTGAGCATCTGCTGTCCTCTTCTGTGTAAAGGAAAATAAAATTTTAGAAAACCCCCAGCCACCTGAGAGCTTACTGTACAACTAAGGAGACAGGACAACACTAGAAAACTATTCAATCTAGGGAACCCCCAGCCCAGGCCTCTCTCCACTTGCACCTCTTCCGGCTGCTTTGCAAAGAACACTGCACTAGGAATCACGCTTCCCAGACTCTGCTATTAACTTACTGCATGATCTAGGCAAGACAGTTCCTTCTGGGCCTGTAAAGGAATAAAAAGGCTTTTCTTGAGCACATCTAGTCTGCTATACGCTATTCTGTACTTGTGCTAAGAGCTTTACCTGCATTAACTCACTGACACCCCACGACAAGCCCAGGAGGAATACTATAATTATCTTGAGGTTGTCCACACAGGAGGAAAATAACAGGTAGAGAAACTAAGTAAGCTGCCTACCCAGCAAATTCAGGGCAACACCATTTAGAGTAAAAAAAAATCAAAACAATTAAAATATTCAATAAAGTGAATTGGATAAAAAAATTACAGTACAACTATATGATGCAATACCAATAGCCATGCAAAATGAAAGAGTAAAGTGACACTTATTAACACATAAAGATGATCATTATATATTGTTGAATGGGAAAGTAGGTTAAAAACTAGTTTTATACTGTAATCCTATTAGAACAATTTCAAATAGTTCTAATGAGATTATTAGTATTTTTGCTCATCTATATTTTTCTGGTTTTCCTTCAAAAAATCTATCAAATTGTTCAATGAAAAGAAAACAAAATAATTTTAGTTTTTAAAAACAGATTTAAGCCCTGGCTGGTGTAGCTCAGTGGATTGAGCGCGGGCCTGGGAACCAAGCAACCACGGTTCGATTCCCAGTCAGGGCACCTGCCTGGGTTGCAGGCCAGTTCTCTCCCTCTCTCCTTCCTTTCCCCTCTAAAGATAAATAAATAAAAAAATCTTAAAAAACAAAACAAAACAAAACAACGGATTTAAAACAAAATAATTTTTAAATGAAAAACCAGACTTTACCCATGGACATTTGATCTGCATGCAGGGCCATCTCTGTAAGTGAGAAACTGCCTCAAGGAATCGTAAATGAGGCCACAGTCTTCTCCTCATCCCTCAGATGTCAAATTCCTGTGCTGGTTCCAGTCTGAGTGACTATTGCATTTCTCTCCGTAAAGCCTGACATTGTCATTAGAGTTTGTGAGCTAAATGGAAAAACACGGGAAGAACAAGAAGGAAGGGAAGAAGGAAAAACAGAGAAAATTCCTACTATCCTTCAATACTCATCTCAAATGTCTTCTCCAAGAAGTATTCAGAATCAAGGTCTAATAACATTTTAACACTGAAAGCAACCCAAGAAATCACCAGAGGTCATTGTTCAATTCATTCCTCTCTCCAGTCATTCACTGTTGTGTCTGAGTAGCAGGCCCCAAGCTAGACACTGGTGACACTTGGCTCCCTGTCTTCCAAAGGTAACCCTTGATGAAGCAGTTGCCCAGGGAGGCCCAGGTCCATGGAGATGCAACCTGTGCTGGGAAGGGTCCCATGTTCTGCTCTTACCATTTTGAAATTCTTCATATTTGAATAAGATGCCCCGCAATTTCATATTGTAAATTATGTGGGCTTGTGATGGGGAGGAGACACACCAAGTTCTTATCAGTGCATCCAGTGACCGAGCCCAGAGTAAAGCTCAGGGCTCTCTGCTCTCCATCCCAGCCATTCTCACATGGTTCATTCCCAGGTCCCTAGGGAAATGTGAGTTCTCCTGCTTTCCAGTCTCACTAGCACCTCATTTATTCCTTTCTCCTGGAATTTACCATATTTGGCAGGAACTCATATATATGTGTGTAGTCTTATTCTTCATCCTCTCTCCCCACCAGATTGTAAATTCCATGAGGTCCTGTCTTGTGTCTGCTCACCTCAAACAGTGCTTAGCAGTGTGTGCTACACACTGGTAAAAATCTGCTTAAATGTGATTTAATCTTATTAGTAAACCCTTGTTTTCTCTTCACATGCAACGGATTATTCCCAGCAGTCTTTCTGCCATTTGAGAGAAACAAAAATGTCAGGAGAGTCGATCATACAAACCAGGATCATAAACCGGCAGAAGGAAGCAGCCCACAAAGTGGTCTATAAGTGTGAAGAATTAAAAGAGGGAGCAGGAGAAAAAGTGAATCTATACTTGTGTGCTGTGTAGATTACTGAGGGCACAGGACTGATTTGCACATCGTGGAATGCCATCAAGAATTCTGCATTGTCCAGAGATCAATGCTGGGGACAGTGTTTTAGGGAAGTTTGGCGAGATGGGTGGATGCTGCTCAGAAGTCTAGGGGCCAGGAAGAAATGAGAGGAGCTATGGTGTTCACTCTGCTTAGAAAGCAGGGCCAAGATGAGCATAAGTCAGTAACCCACAAATTCCAGTCACAGGCCTCTGTTCATCAATCTAAAAACACTTGTGTTGTAGGTTGGATACAAACGTGTACATAATAGGATCATACTTCTATACAATTGCATTGTATTTGACCAAGTACGTAGGGTTTCACTTTGAGGTTGCTTCATGCTATTAAATAGTCAAAATAAGACATTTAAATAAGAACTGGGTAGACCTTTGAGAAGGGGGAAATGGGTAGAAATGAGAAGTACATAAGGTACTTCTCTCCATTCCTACTGTGTTAATAGAATGGCCTGCCCTAGGTCAGGGGTTCGGGAGGGTTACAAGAGGAGGGGGCATCTGAAGGCAGCTGCAGAGTCGGGGATGCATCAATTAGAATATGCTGAATTTAATTTAGAAGACTTACTCCTCTGAAGTAAGTTAGTTACTGAAGTGTTTACCTGAAGAAAAATCATTTTTAGGGTTATCAATAAAAGCCAGAAAGAAGGAATAAGCAGGGAGAGGGGAAGAAAAAGAGGGTTGCGAAGGAAAAGGAGGTGGATGGCACGAGAGGAAGAGAAATCATGAAATGGACTGAAGAAAAAAAATACAACTTCAGAAACAGGGCAAGTAGCTTCACTGAACAAATGTAACCTTAACGAGATTTTTAAAAATCAACAATGGTGTTAAGGGAGTAACTGACATTCTGGAAGCTGCTGGGAGCTTTGTCAGAGGTGACTGGAAGAGTTCACTGAGGAAACTCATTACACAGGGCCAAACTGAGTCACACGGGTACCCTGGGACGGTTGATACCAGTTTGTCAGCATTTACCAAGAGGACTTGCTGCACAGTGTGGGGAAAGGGCAGGAGAGGAGATGGCAGGAGTGCCCATCAGGTAACAGCCCTTTCTCCATCACCTCTGCATGTCTGTCCTGCCCCAGCACTTGCTTGCCTGTCTCCTAGGCCAGTCTCCTAAGCTTTCGCTAACCTTGACCTGCCTCCATGAGCAGCATTGTAGTGACCATCCCTCATCACTGTGCTGTGCTCCTCAGGGATCGCACTGCCTGCTCTCCCAGCTGGCCGAACCAAGCGATTCACCAGGCACGCCTGGCTGTCTGTGAGAGGAGGTCTAGGAAAGTCCTATTTCCAGGGATGTAGGAACCCTCTTAAAATTGGTGATCTAGGCAGTACTTGTGCAGCCAACCTGTTTATCTGGTTCTGTCTGTAAGAAGGAGGTAAACTAAAGGAACCATGTCCTAGAGCCAAGTGAGTGAAGGAGAAGTGGACAGAGATACCTCTCTTTTTCCCCTTAGGCCAAAAGAACTGAGGGCTTTTTAATTTGACCTTGATTAGAAATACAGCAGAACCAGAGAGTATACTAGAATTAGGCTCCCCAAACCCGCTGCAGCCCAGCTTACCACCCCCAAAGAAGCAGAGTCATTCATGGTGAGCCCTCCAACAGGAGGAGAGTGAGGACCCCTGAGGAGTCAGTGGCAGCCCCTTCGTTCAACTCACTGTGACCCTTGGACAAGGCTCAGTGGTGTTAAACAATGTAATTCTACCAGTTGGTGTCCAAACCATAGGCTGCTCCATTTTTGGTTCCAGACTGAATATACTACACCTGGACTAGGGCTCTGAACAGCCAGGGGATTCATTAGGGTGGGAGCAGAGCCCTGGGCTTGTGGGGAAACAACCCTCAGATTTTTCAGTTACCCAGTTTCATTGGTCTGTTCCAGGTCCTCTGCTTGATACTGGGAACCAGAGAACAAGGACAGGACCTTATCCTCAAGATGCTCACAATCTAGTGGGAGAGACCAAAAAAAGCACATAGTCAATGACAAGACAGTGTGATAGACACACTGTTTTTAAAAAAATTGAGATGTAATTCACATACCAGAATATTCATTCTCTTAAAGGGTCCAAGGCCAGTGGTTTTTAGTATACTCATAAGTGGTTGTGCAACCATCGCCAGGAACTAATTCCAGAACATTTTCATCACTGTTAAAAGGAAAGCGATACATATTAGCAGTCAGCCCCCTTTTCCCCCTTCCGCCAATGCCTGGCAATCACTAACATAGTTTCTGTCTGTATAGATTTGCCTATTCTGGGCGTCTCATATCAGTGGAATCATACCATATACGGCCTTTTATGTCTAGCTTCTTTTACTTGGCATACTGTTTTCAAGGTTCATCCTTGCTGTAGTATGCATCAGTATTTTGTTCCTTTTTAGGATTAAATAACATTCCTCTGGATATATTATCACAATTTGTTTATCCCTTTATCAGTTGATTCTACTGTGGGGATATAATAAATAATGCTGCTATGAACATTCACATACAAGTTGCTGGGGTTTTTTATCCTCACCCAAGAACATGCTAGAGAGAGGGGAAGAGAGAGATTGAGAGAGAAAGAGCAACATGGATGTCAGAGAGAGAAACATTGACCTTGTACATGCCCCAGTCAGGGACAGAACCCACAACCAGGCATGCGCCCTGCCCAGGAATCAAACCCAGGCCTTTCAGTTTACAGGATGACACTCCAACCCACTGAGCCATACCAACCAGGGCAATTCACGTACAAGTTTTTGTGTGGACATATGTTTTCAGTTCTCTTGGGTATATATCTAGTAATGGAATTGTAAGCCATATGGTATGTAAAACTCTAAGTTCAACTTTTTGAGGAACTGCCAGACTAGCCTGAGTTAGGTTTCTATTATTTTTAATGGCAGAGGCCAATACACCTTGCTGAATGAAAAGCATAGCTCACTTTATTTATTTATGTGGGTATTACTACTTTATATATTTTTATTAAAATATTTTGAAAGTTTATAAAAACTTTCTGAGGATAAGTATACTACTAGTCATTTTAGACAATTTTGAAAATACAGAAACATTTAAAGGGGAACCAGTTAAAATCATCTATACCCCTATTGCCCAAAGCTACCACTATTCCTATTTGGCATACTTTTTTCCTTTTAATCTTTTTTTTTCTCTGTATACTTTTAAAAAGCTATGTCATATTGTATGCTGAGTTTTATAATCTGCCTGTCTCTCTGATCGTTATATTGTAAGTAGTTCACCATTCACTGTTTTATAAACTAGTCTTTATTTTATGTTTTCTTTTTTAAATGTTATCTTAATTTTCCTTGCTTTTGAAGAGGGGGCTAAGGTAAGAGAGAGAGAGAGATAAATTTGAGGGAAAGGGGAAAAACATACCAAGGAGAATACATGAGGGAGAAAGAAAAAAAGAGCAGGAACGACCCTTGTTTGCTTTCTTGTATGTCCATATTTTATCCTGCCTGGTTGCAGACAAGATTTAAGGCACTGTTGTCTTTGTGACCTGAGAGCAGCTCTCTGGTCTCTTTTGTGGGTGGCGGTGGCTGCAGTGGCTGCTGTTGTTTCCATGTGCCTGGAACACTGAGGCTGAACCGGGGACCGCTTCCGCAGACTGCAGTGTAAGACGGCCGATTTGCAATCTTAGCAAAATCAATCTATTGGAAACTACCGAGGCACGAACAGCTCATGCACTCCGAGGCAGATCTGCCAAATGAGATAAACGGGGCTCAATCACCAGGGAAAGTCAATGATGCAAAAATGCATTTCAATCAATCGTTATTTCCTCCTGGGATATCCACGACATCATATTCTATTGTTTTGATGCTTTTGTGGCAATTCTGGTCTAAGCTTCTGTAGGCCAGACCGGGAGAACTCCCTCATCCAGGTTTCATGTGTCCAGGGGTTGGTTAAAGAAAAAAAAAAGGCCACATTTTGGTGGCTGTCACACAGAGGCCTAGGCAGTCACATGTGTGAGAAGTGAGGACTTTCAGTTTTATAAACAAATGCTAAACCTCTGTGTATAACGGGTGATAATTAGCAAGGAACATAATGGTGAACTTTCCAAGATAGAAAATCACAAAAATATTATGTCATTAATTCACATTTATAACACATAAAATATAGAGTGATGTTTTTAATAGCCTATCATTTCTTGTGCCACTCAATTGATTTTCTCTTAAATATTCTACCAGCAAAATTTGATCACTGTGAAAAAATAAAAAGCCATTGATAAGCAAAAACTTTTAATCATCTCTCTTAAATTTTACTTCTATTTTTCCAAGTTTCTCTCCATACAGGATGAGAATGATGATGATGATGATATTTTTTAGAGAGAGAAAAAGGGAGGGAGGAAGAGAGGGAGAGAAACATTGATGTGAGAGAGAAACATTGATTGGTTGCCTCTTGCGTGCATCTCAACACGGGGACCAAACCCATAACCCAGGCATGTGCCCTGACTGGGAATTGAACCAATGACCTTTCACTTTGCAAAACGATGCCCAACCACCTGAACCTCACTGGTCAAGGCCATGCAGAATTTAAAAAAAAAAAAGACCATGTAATACATGCTGTTCTGTAACCTATATAACCTATTTTTAAAAAATTATAATATATTGAAGCTGTTCATTCTAATCACGTCTTTTCCACAGTGTCATGATGTTGCCTGGGAGGGTCAGGCCTCCAGTCTGTTTGGAAGGCCACTGGGTCCTTGGGAGGCCTGACTGTAACGGTTTGGGTCAAGGAAGTGGGGGAGGGACTAGAACACAAAGTCTGATCCCAGCTAGGGGGTGTCCTGCGGGAACTGGGGCCCAAGTAAGGAGCTAAGTCAGACAGGCCTGGCCTGTTAGCCAGCTCCAAGGATACCATTAGGGATAATGACAGCCCAAGGGTGGCTAGAAAACCAAGGGCACAGGCTAAGACCCAAGGTCCAGTCTGACCAAGGAGGCTCAGAGTGAGGCCGTTCCAGGGTCTGGGAGAACATGTGGATAATCTGAAGCAGTTAACTCTCTCTGCAAGAGCAAGGCATGGATCCGTTTGTGCCAGGCCTGGTTCTCAGCAGAGTGGAAATTTAGTAAGTATTTGTTAAATAAAGGAATGATGGTTCTGCTTCTTCCTAATAACGTTTCTGGTCTTAGCTTAGATATTCTCTCCTCTGGAGAACAGCTAGAAAAGAGAGCATCAGTCCAGACTAAGGCAACAGCCTGAGGACAGTCATAGAGCTGAGTGCCAGATGTGTGAGAAGAGACCAGAGGGTTTGCCAACGTGGCTATAGTTTTAGGCAGAAAGCTGAAGACGCTAACTAGGGCCAGAGTCCAGTGGCCTTGAAAGCTAAGCTCATGATTTTGCATTTTGCCTGGTAGCCAGTGAGAAATCAACAAAGGTTTTAAACAGGGCAATGGTGGGAAGGAGGTGACATGTAAGGACAGCCTGTCCGGTGGCAGCAGCAGGATAAACTATAAATGACAAAGGCCAGAGGCAGAACATCCAGTAGAGAGTATATTCTCATTGTCTTGGTATGAGGTAATAAGGGCTGGGACTAGGGAGGTGACCATAAGGAATGGTTAAGAAAGAGACATTTCATTTACCTACTCATTCATTCATTCAACAAATATTCATTAAGCACCGAGAGCTAGGAACTGTGCTAGATCTGGGCACCAAACTGAGGAAGGCAGACGTGGTGAGGTTTGTTTTTTGTTGGGAGACAAGGTGCTAAACAGAGATGATCAAAGACGACTCCCTAGGTAACTGGGGTCATGACGGCATTGTTAACAGAATAGAGGAGTCAGGATAAAGACCTAGCTTGGGCATCTAAGAAATAATTCTGGACTTTTTTTATGTCACTGTAGGACAGGCAGATGGAATGACCTAGCAGGCAGGTGGGAATGCTGGAGAGGGATATCAAGGCAGAAGATAGAGACACGGGTACCTCTGCAAGGAGAGGGGCTTCCAACCCACAGGGGGGCTATGGTTTAGGAAGGTCTGAGCCGGCCTGACTGGGCACCACGCCAAGCTGAGAGCAGGGAAAGAAGACAATGCAGATGGTGCAAAGCCGCCACCTCTTTCCTGGAAGTCCCAGCATGATGGCCCCATCACGCACACCGATGTGACTCTTCAAAAGCTGCTTTATTTAAAGCCTCAGATCTGACTCCTGTTTCACCTCTAGCTTGGAAAGTGCTCTTCACTCTCTCAGCTAGGAAAGGGTGTAGTGCAGCCAGATGGTAAACTGTGAACAGAAATAAACTCTCTTCACATGTAGCAAGTATATTTATATCCAATCCCATAATATCACTGCAGGAGTAATTATAGCCAATCCCGTAATTGCGTTGCGGGTATCAAAAACCAACAATCAGATGTGCGGTGGAGACCAGGAAGATACGACTGTCGTAACAGGGAGGCTCAGGGCCAGCTGCTGCCCTGGGAGGTGACTGGGCGACACGGGGCAGGACCGTCGACAGCTCGACAGCTTATCCAGCGGCTCTACCAACAGAGGTGGGGAGGCGGCAAATAATAACTTCATGAGATGCACGGCTCAAACCCCCATTTCACTCATGCAGCATGCTTTCAGTCTTTTAAAAAAATGATAAAATCGATACTTACTGTGCAAGGTTTAGGAGACACGGAAAATTGCCCATAATCCCACAATCCAAGAACAGCCTTATTAGAGGGTATTATGCTAAGTGAGATGAGCCAGACAAAGACAAAGACCAATGATTTCAATTTTACGTGGAATTTAACGAACAAAGTAAATGAACAAAGAAAACAGAAACAAACTCCCAGGTACAGAGAACAGCTGATGATTGCCAGGTGGAGTACGGGGAGGGGGGGATGAGGAAAAGAAAGGTAAATGGCCAGTTATAGAGACAGGCAAGGGGCTGCTCGGTCTGTGGAGTAGCCGCTTTCTGTCTCACTGTTGCACTAGTAAACTTTCTTTCACTTTAAATGAAAAAGAAAGAAGCAATGCAAACAGTCACGGGGGTGTAAAGTACAGCATAGGGAATATGGTCGATAATATCATAATGACTCTGTATGACAGTAACTTATCAGGGTGACCACTTTGTAAGTTATATAAATGTTTAATCACTATGCTGTACACCTGAAACTAATATAATATTGTATATTAACTTTAACTAAAAAATAAACAAATATGAATTGCCTCCCCCCAAAATAAGTTAACTTTTTTGTATTTATCATTGCGATATTCTGTGTGTGTATAGATAGATGTCATACTATAAATAACATTTTATATCTTGCTTTTCTCATTTAATATTAGGAGTACTTATATCATAAAGATATGATCTAAAGTATTATTTTAAAACTTTCCATTGTGGTATATGAAATCTATATAGCATAAAATGAATAAGCCAGAGCTTCAATATATCAAGAAATCATTCCTGCCCTGGTCAGGTGAGTCATTTGGTTGGAGCATCGTCCTGTGCACCAGAAAGTTGCAGGTTTGATCCCCAGTCAGGACACATACCTAGGTCCTGGGTTCCATCCCCAGTTGGAGCGTGTGTGGGAGCCAACCAATCACTGTTTCTCATATCGATGTTTTTCCGTCTGTCTCTCTCTCTCTCAAATCAATTAAAAAAACATATCCTCAGATGAGGATTAAAAGGAGAAATACTAAGTCTTAATATAAGATTAATTAAAAAGGTAATTTGCTGAGTAGAAAATATAATTTGATTTTTGAGAAGTAAAAGACCCAAAACAGTATTACCTACTGTTAATGTCATAGGACATGTAAAAAAAGCACAGAAACACAGATGGGAGGAATTTTCTCTGGGGATAAAGAGTGTTGGTTTCTATATTTTGTGTATCTTTAAAAATGATCGAAACCAAATATGGCAGTAGCTTAAGACAAATTTATATGGTGAATCAATGTGTGTTCATTATATTCTCTGTATTTTTCTGCATGTTTGAAATGTGCATTATCATTTTTTGAATTGATAGGCTCTATTTTTTGAGCAGTTTTGGGTTTACAGTACAGTGGAGCAGAAAGTACAGGAAGCTCTCCTCTGCCTTCTCACACCCCCTCCAAACACACACACAGATGCCGGCACACAGTTTCCCTGTTACTAACCTCTTGCCTTCGTGTGGCACATGTATTACAATTGGACCAATATTAATACATTATTATTCACTAAAGTCCATAGTTTACATTAGCGTTCACTCTTTGTGTCGCATACCCCATGGGTTTAGACAACTGTATGGTGCCATGTCTAATCTAGGAGACAGTTTCACTGCCCTAAAAATTACCTGTGCTCCACCTATTCATTCCTCACCTTCCTCCCTCCACCCAAACCCCTGGCAGTCGCTGATCTGTTTACTGTCTCCATAGTTTTGCATTTTCCAGAATGTCATGTAGAGTTGGAATCATACAGTATGTAGTCTTTGCAGATAGGCTTCTGAATAAATCATTTTTAAATCAATCATTTAATGAAGAAAACAAAAACTACCAGGAATTTCACTATTTCAATATACATGCATACAATGTATCTTCTCTCACGTAAATAGGATCATAGTGTGCAGAATATTGTGTTACCTTTCTCTTCACAAACCATATACGAAACCAGTGTGGTCCCAAAAAATTTTAAGGCCTTCAAGAATGTTTCGTGGTATGGAATATTATATCAGTGAGCTAACAAATAGTTAAGTATTATTGGACATTTAGGCTGTTTTCACCTGTGGCAGGAATTTTTTCTGGCCTTGGGGAGCCCCTTTTAAGTTAAAAAAGGCCCTTGAAGTCTCCAGAGAATTGGAAACAGTCAGCCTTCTAGTCTAGATATGTGGGACCTGGGCAACATGCTTGACATTAACTGTGAATTTCCTACGGTCAAAGACACTGTTTACCTACTTTCTTCCCTCATTGCCAGCACAGCAGGTGTGCGGGGACATGGAGGCAATGCATCTGACTGCCCTGAACTTGGGGTCCTCTCTGAGGAAATTCCTGAACCACAGAGAGGACTGACTTCTTTAAGAATGTGTACTGTTCACTAGGAACTCAAGAAAAAGATCAGGGAGCCCTGTTTTGCAGAGCAGGGCTAGATGGGCTCCGTGAAGAACTGGGACTCTGGGACGGGGTGCGAACAGAGGGCAGGGGCCATGTCTGCGGAGAAACAGTGAGAACCTGCCCACTGCTCTGCGATCAAGGCCAAGAGCAACTGGAGTTTTCTGTAGGTGGAGGAAGTGCTCAGACTCTCCTGAGAACATTTTCCTTTCTTCAATCAGTATATTAATATTGCTTGAGAACCTGCAGTCTGGTATGGGATTTCTGGTCCGAATCCCAACTCAGCTACTCTCAGGCTATTTGACTTTGGGCAAGTAGCTAAGCCATGATAGTTTCAGCCCCAAAGAAGAATAAAAGAACACCACCTTGAAGTGTTGTCATTAAAGTTAAATGAGATTATATGTATACGCAAAGTGCAAGGCAAAGGGCCTGGCGCTTAGTAAGTGCTCAGTAAATGTTGTGGCAACGAGGGCTGAGCATCTGTTCTTTAAAAAAGCAAAGTGAACTGTCAGCAAGAACATGAGATAGCCAAGCCCAGAAGGTCAGCAGGATTCTCAAACCGACACTTTCCTTTTAGAGGAAGGCCCAGCACATTTCACAACACCAGGCATGGCCTTGATTCAAGTGGGTGGGGAGCTACGGGGGCAGGAAATAGAAGCACCCTACTCAGTAGCTCTAAAGGAATCTGGGCCACTTTAATCATTTCTGCAAGCGACCTGCCAGTCCATGAGCATTCCCTTGTTTCTATGTCCATTTTTCCGAGTAGCCATCGCTAGCTCTTATCTTTTGTTTGGTCGCTAACTCTAGCCATTGCAGGTGGGTTTTCAAATGAGCACATGGCCTTTGGAGCCACCTGGTTCTACCACCCACCCAGTGAGGGACTATCCATGACAACCCCACGCGTTCTTGTCCAATCTGGGGGACATTCTTCTCTTTCCTTCAGTCATTTCCAAGCAAACCTGGCCAAGTTCATCTTCAAAGCAGATCTTACATCTCCCCTCGTCCTGCTGTCACCGTTGCCACCCTCCTTCACCCCTGGCCTAGACTGCTGGCCCCTAACTGGCCTCCTTACTTCCACACTTCCATCCCGCAGTCTGTTCTTCTTCAGAACCAGGGTACCTTGGAAAAAAGTGAATCGGACCAGGACTGTCTCCCTATCTTAGGTTGAGTTTCCCAGGAGCAGACCCTGAGACAAGGATTCATGAGCAAGTGTTTTATTTTAAAAGTGTCTCCAGGAGAAACCCGCAGGGAATGGGGGGAGAAACCCCACAGGAATCGGAAGTCACCACGCAAGGAAGAAGCCTGGGAGCCTGGACTGCATCCAGATTCGTTTCTCCTAAGGATGACGGGCTTCCTAGTCCCACTGCACTGGCTGAGTCCTGGGCTAAGGGGTTTGTTTAGGAGGAGCTCTCTGTGCACGCAGGCAAAGAGCTCCAGCATCCCGAGGGTTGTCCTGGGAACAAAGTTGCAAGAGTTGGTCCTTATAACACAAGTGCACAGAAGCTGGGAGACTGACACGCAGAAACCACAACAGGGCCCCTTGGCCAAGCGCTGACAAGGTCCAGTGTCCTCTCTGCTTCCCTTCCACATTTCCTTCATAACACACACTGTGATTTATAAGGAGTCTATACCATTGTCTCTTTATTGTTTGTCTGTTTTCCCCAT
The DNA here is from genome assembly GCF_021234435.1 of Artibeus jamaicensis. Taxonomy (NCBI): domain Eukaryota; kingdom Metazoa; phylum Chordata; class Mammalia; order Chiroptera; family Phyllostomidae; genus Artibeus; species Artibeus jamaicensis. Next base: position 357,842 of record NW_026521538.1, read on the forward strand.
GAAAATGAAATCTCCAGGAGAGTAGTGAGCGTGTTTGTCCTGTTGGCTTCTGTACCTCAGTGCCTAGAATAGAGATGGCACGTGTGAGGTCTCCACAGAAATCTGCATGCATTGGATAAGTGGACAACGGAAGCTTGGTTTGGACACCTTCAGCAATGAGGAGCTTCTGCAGGTCATCCTGTCAGAAAGCCTACACGGAAAATCTGCCCAGGGCTGAGCCATGATCATCTCCTGGTCCACACCAGCCAGTCCCCCGTCTGGAGTCTGGAACAACTCAGGACATGAGGACACGTTCCATGTCCAAGGTCCCACCTTTCTCTCCTCTAAACTAACCAACTGCAGCTCCTGCACACGTTCCTCATTTGACTTGAATTTTGGAGCCACTGGCATCCATACTTTCACTAGTCTGATAAAATTCCTCTTACCTACCCACACAATGAATGCATAGCGATCCCTCCCACAGCACCCTGAATACACCCAATCTTGGAAGGTAAACTGGGCCAAGCCAGATAAGAATTTAAAGGAGTGAAGCTGAAGCTTACCTGCCAGTGCTCCAGAGCCAGCGAACCCAGGTTTAATCCCAGCTCCACACTGTTAAATGACTGATCCTGAGCAAAATACTTAATTTCTTCATCTGTATAAGCAAAAAAAAAAAAAAAAGAGCACCTATTTTTGTAACAGAGTGGTGTGAAGGTTAAATTAAGTAAGACAGTGGATGTAAAGCACTTAGTAGAATGCCTGGCACATCTTTAATGGCTTGGATCTTCCCCCAACTCTGCCTCTGGCCTGCTCACTCTCCATGCCCCCACAAGATCCTTTTCCCCAGTCAAAGCCTCCTGCTAATCCAGCTCCGTCGCAGACACCTCCATGCTCCTGCAGGCCTGACACAGCGTTCAGGTCCTGTATCCAGGTGTTTTCCTGGCCATTATTTCTTCCCGTTTTCTCACTATGTCAGGATTCTGCTTCTCTCACCAACCCCTGACCACCCATCCACGTCTACCCTTTCTCCCTTTCTCTTTCACTTGTCCTTCTTGCTCACTTAATTCTTTCTTGCTTTGTGTTTTCCCACTATTTCTCCTATCATGCAAACCAGAAAGGTTATTTTAAAATTTTTCATCTTCTATTCTGCCTCCTACCTTGGTTGCAGGTAGCTAAAAGGAGGTGATAACAGTAAAAGTGGTAGATAAGCTACAGACCATTTCCATCTACTCCTTGCCACAGACCGAGGGGTAAAAGTCAAGGTTGAGAGGGCAAGGATAGAGGAGAGACAGGACGCTCTCTTTCCCTCTCACCTACAGGTGTGCTTCTCATTCCCTTCCAGCCTGCTGTATTAGTGCGCTCCAGTGAGCGTTGTCTCTCACTGTAAGAGGAAGTCTGGTTCCTAACTTTCATGAAAATGTCTCTAATATTTTGCCATTAATTATGATTTTTTTCTAGGTTTTGTGCTATAGCACAAAGGCTATAGCCTTTATCCAATGTGGGGAATTCTCTTCTCTGTTTTGCTAAGCTTATGTAATATGTCATTGTGGTTATTTGGCTTGTGCCTGTAGGTTGAGGGCAGAGCACTGAAAATGAGGGAAGCAGGGTGATAAAAAGGTTGGCTTGGGAGGTGTCCTGGGGCTATCAGAAGAAAGCAGTTGAGGCCAATTGAGGCCAAGCGAGCAGGCAGGCGATGATGGAGCTTCCTGTCCTGAGGGACGGTCACACCTCAAACCCTGCTCTTGCGATTTGAAGGCTCTACTGGGACCTTGAGGGTAGCCATGCAAAACTTGGCTCTTGTTACAGTTCTTTTACTAATTTTATTAATTTAAATAAGCAATTCTGGATTTTCAAGAAGCTTCTTAAATTGGAGCAGATAACTGAAACTTCATCCCTTTTTACGTGAAAGCTTTGGGGACGTGGATCCGATCCCGGTTTTCCATTCCACCCGCTGCTGTGAAAGCCACTTGTTCTTGCTGTGGGTAGATCAAGCCGCTTTTTCTCCCTGATGGAAATTCAGGAAGGAAACCAAATAATTCCCAGCAGAGACAAGAGTTGACCACAGCACCATCCAAAAGGGCTTTTAAAGATTTCGATCTTGCATGTGAGAACATTGGCAGCCAAGGGTGGTTACTCACTCTGCACTGTCAACTAGACAGAAGGCGTGGGAGGAGATGCGGTCTGCCATTTTGACAGGAAATTCTTTTCTGATGGAGAAGGGTTTGCAGTGGAAACACTGCCGAGGTGCACTTTAACACTGGAAAATTTCTGTGAAAGTGTCTGTGACGGGCATCCAGAATAAAGCACTGAACACGCAGGCGCAGACAGTTCTCGGCACACCACCCCGCCGACATCGCGGGGCTGGTGAAAGGAGGAAGCGACCTTCCGACATCAGAATCACCCAGTGTGGCGTCTACTGATTGCTGTTCTAACCCTGTTACATGGCATCTTTGTGGTGTCTATTGTGTTTTTAACATGGAAAATTGGCCAACCTGCCCCTGGTAAACCAAGAGTTGACTGCATCACTTAAAAAAAAGATTTTCTTTATTTATTTTTAGAAAAGGGAAAGGGAGGGAGAGAGAGAGGGAGAGAAACATTGATGTGTGAGAGAAACATCGATGGGTTGCCTCTTGCACGCCCCCAACTGGGGCCCAGGCCCACAACCCAGGCCTGTGCCCTGACAACCTGTGAATCGAACCTGTGACATTTTGGTAGGCAGGACAATGCTAAACCCACTGAGCCGCACAAGTCAGGGCTGCACTTCACTTCTTTACTTAGTTTCACTCGTAAGTGAAAATAAGAAAATTTTCTTTCTGAAGAAAATAAGTGCTAAGCAACCTGTCATGAACGGTAAATTTAAACAAACCAGGAACGTGCCAGACAGCTTTGGAGTAATCTCAGGTGACAAGTGAATAAAATCCAGGAAGAAAAGTTGAAGGAGCTGGCATATCACAGCCTTAAAAAGAGAAGACAGCAGGCTCACATAGTGACTGTGTCTAGTACAGTAAACCGGATTGTACGCGCACTCCCAAAGCACGCTGGATGCTCAGCTGCGGCGGTGTAGTCGGCAAGCGCTGCTGGCTTAGCTCAGGAGAACAACGCTCCAGTCCCACCTCTGTCAACAGGTGACCTTGGCTGTCTCCCTGTTGACCTCGGTTTCCTCCCCTGTAAAACTAAAAAGTCCGATGACTTTAGGATTCCCAGGCAAGTCTTTCTGCAAGGCTCACAAAAGAAGAAAGGTTTAGACGGTTCAAACCACTCCGAAAATATGGTGCTTTTAAATCACTACATGATAAATGCATTTATTTAGTGAGCGGAATCATTCAAACAGGGGACTTACTAGGAAAAAGAATAATGAAAGAGGTGCTCCGCTGTAAGACTCTGGGAGCCAGTCTGCGAGTAGGACTAGTAGGGTGCTCTGGAGGAGGGGTGGTGTCTGCTGCCTCCTGGGGACCTCAGCGCCGGCAGGGCCCCTCCTCCAGCGTTCAGGAAGCAGCAGACACACAAAGGCTCTGAGAACACGTGGTAAACTCCCAGGTACCCTCCACCCGGCTCCAGGCCTCATCCCTCATGGCCGATGTATGCTCCCACCCAACTGACCCCCAAACCTCCTCTCAGATTATTCTGAAGCAAGTCCTCCCAGACAAGGTGTAAGTTTACCCACTAATATTTCAGTGTGTAGATCTGAAAGACAAGTAGTTTGTATATACAATATCATCACACCAAAAAATGAACCACAATTTCTTAAATATCATCTGTCAATTCAGTGTTCAAATTTCTCTGATTGTGTCCTAAAAATGTTTTATTTAATCTAGAATCACCTGCCCCAGCATGCACACACACACACACACACACACACACACACACACACACACCCCTTGGCATCTGCTTATTGCAGGAACTTGGTCTCTTGTCCTAGAGTCTCCCACAGTTGGGACATTGCCGGTTGCCTCTGCATAGGATCGTTCGACATGCACTTTGTATTTCCTACGAAATGGTAGGAGGTCAAAAGACTCCATCAGGCTTAGTTTCTACTTTCGGGTGGGAGGGGTCGAGAATGCTTTGTAGGGAGTCTGTTGAATTTACATCAGAAGGTGTACAATGTCCTTTTATTTATTTTTTTTATGTTAGCAACCATCGATGGTCATTGCCGAGAACCACCACTTCATGACACATCACACAAATGTTGATACGCTCCTCTCACTCCATAGCTCCATCTCTGTTTGTTGGCTGGTGTATTTCTGGAAGGAAGAGCCTCCTCTCATCAACTACGTGGTTATCCTGACGCTTCCAGGAAAGGGCCACAGAGTAAATGCCACTTCTCTCCCTTTCTTTACCGGTTTTAAAAAGATGACAAATGGTTTTGTTTTTTAAGTGTGATTACACAGTCATGGGTTTAAATATATACAAGGAATGTGAGTTCAGTGAAGGTATAATCCTTATTAGTTGTCCCATCACCGGTCACTGGGGTTGGATGGACCTTTGGGCCCAGCTCAAGTGGTAGTTGAGGTTCTTATGTTTTCTTTTTCCAGTTTTATTACAATACAATTGACATATAACATCACATTAGTTTGTGTGTTACATAGCCTGATAGATGTATATATTGCAAAGTAATTACTGTGATAAGTTTTAGTTAACATCCTTTGCCTCACATAGTTCCAATATTCCTTCCTCATGATGAGAACTGTTAAGATTTATAGTTTTAGCAACTTTCATATATATAACATGGCACTGGGAGCTGTAGTCACCGTGCTGCATCGTACGGCCCCCAAAACTTATTCCATGGCTTCTGCCCTGGGAAATCAGGAAAAGAGCGCTTGCTTCACCGTAAAGCTGGCCCTCAAATCACCCCACGTGGCTGTCCAGACTGAACTGGTTTCCTGATAACTATCTTCCTGCACATTCCCATCCCCACTCCCTGCTCCTCAGCTGGGGTGGTGTACTTTTGGGAGGCACCTGGAAGTGAAAAGTTAGGTGTAGGAGAGGGTAACCTACCACCCTAACTCTAGGGCAGCTTAACTGGGTTAGTCCCTCTCTTGGGTTTGGGTGCATCCTGAGACCCAGGAGTCCCGGGCCTGGGGCCAGCTTCTGTCCTGCCTGACCCCAGCATGTCCCTGGTACATTCTCCCAGGTGGCAGAATGACTGGGGAGAACCTGGTTTCCAATTCTCAGAAAGGTAGGCCACAGGGGAAGAGAAAGGCTTGGTTGGGAGCGTTGGGCAGCGGTGAACATAGCTTCATAGCTTTAGACATTTAGACGTCTGGCACATGGAGCAACACTGGCCCTTCTGTAAATGCCAGGGCAGAATGGTCCTTCTGGCTCAGACACTCCAGGTCAGTGCTCTAAGTGAGAAGACATAGATTTCACAGTCCAGTCTAGTCCCTTGTCCTGGTTCTTTGTTTCCCAGTCATCATGGAAAACAGACTGCCACTGGCGTCGTTGAATTCTGAGCATGCTTAGAATTTGTCGTGAGGCTGCTGCTTTTCATTTAAAGTTGGTGGAAAGCTGCAGTTTGGGGGAGCGTGGTGGGAGCTTATGAGAACCTCAGAGGGATCCTGACAGCTGGGGTGACACTGACCACTTGGTTAAAGCAGATTAATTATGGCGCAGACACCCCACCCAAGTGCTCTCATCTGAGACACACTGGCTGAGTGCTTCTGCAACAGTCGCCTGAGGTGTCTGGAGCTGTCCTAAGCCCTTCCTTGCCTAAATCTTCTTTGTTGATCCCCTCATTCAATTAGGTGATATACTTAGTAGCCTTCACAAAATTATTATTTTTTATTAGTTTGAGCCAGCCTAAGGCAGTTTCTGTTGCCTTCATGCATGTGCGCACACACACACACACACACACACACACACAAACAAAAACCCTCAACTAAAACCACTGTAAGGAGCTCTGGATAAGGAGCCACAGCGCCTGGATCCATCCCTTTCCCTCTGACACCCCCTTCCCTGTTATCACATCTTTAAACTCCATGCTTACTAATATCTGCCTATAACCAGAGCTGAAGCAATAAGGTGAACTAAAAATAATGATAAAAATAATAATGCTAATAATAATACCTATCACTCCTTTTTGCACTTTGGGTACCAGGAACTGTGTTAAATGCTCTACATAAATTATTTTATTGACTCTAATGCTCAAAAACAGCCCCGGGTTTGTTGGGATGCTTTTGACTCTACACAGAGAAACCCTAAACTCAAAATAGCTTAAACATAAGGAAGTTTAAACATGAGTTATGTATATGTAACAGGAAGTTCTTAGTGAGGGAAGCTTCAGGGCCAGTCAAATTAGAGGCTTGGTGATGTTGTCAGGGACCCAGGTTCGTTCCCTCTCTTTGCTCCGTTGGCTTGGGTCTCCTTGTGACTGCAAAGCAGCTGCTCGGTTTCCAGGCATGCAACCGAACATGGCGCTGTTTAGCAGAGGGATAGTCTTTGCCTTGTGTCTCTTTTTGAAGCACAAGAAAAGCCTTCATAGAAGCCTCCAGCTGCTCACCTGTCCCATCTCTATGGCCAGGACTGGGTCATACACTCATGCCTTACTCAACCATTGAGCAGGGAGTAAGATTACTGCCAAGAGTGATTCACCTCTGAGTTGAGAAGGGCAGAGGTAAAACACTGAGGAGAAACAATGAGGTCTTTACCAGCGAAGAAGAGATAACACTGTTAAGTTGTTAAAAGCATCCGCTACAGACCTCGTCTAATACATAGGACAGGTAAAGTGACTTGCCCAAGGAAAAACAACTAGTTAACGGCAGATGTGGGATCTGACCCCAGAATTGTCTCTAAAACCTGCTCTCTCAACCTGTACTCTGGGAAGCTATTAGTCTTCACTAGATCCTTCCTTCCACCTTTGAGGAATTCAAGGCAGTAAGGCCATCCTGGGTGTTTCATGAGAAGAACTGGTGTGGGAGCTGCCAGACACTAGATTCAAGAGACCAAGCAACAGAGCAAACCTTATTTGGTTTCTTCCCTCGTGGGGAATCTCTTTACCCCATTGAGAGGGAATTTAGAACAATCTAAACTCAGCAAACAGGCTTCACTGCCAGATCTCTGGCTTTCTAAGTGAGCACCACATGTGAATAAACACCCCTTCCTTTCTATGTTTTTCCAGTCTTCCTCTTATTCTCTTATTGCCCTGTTCGGGGAATTCCTTCTCCCCAGCTTCAGTCATTTGGTTCTGGTGGGAACTTTCAACGACAGTGTCAAGGGGTGGCATCCAAACAGTTGACAGATGGGAAAGCAGACACCACCCAGTCAGAAGGGTCACTGGCAGCGGTGGCAAAGCAGGAGGAGGGCGCCCCTGGGTGGACCAGCAAATGACCAGCTTTAGTTAGTGGATTGCTGGGAAGTCCCAGTGCCAAGAAAGGCCAGGGGGCCCTGGAGGGGGAGGGGAGGGAACTCAGGAGGCTTGGGCCAATGGCTATTTACCAACTGGTATGGCAACTCTTCATTTTGTGAGTTCTTAATTTTAGATGTTGCATGTATTGGTTCTAGAATGTCTATTTGATCTTTTCTGTATAGATTGCAATTCTTTATTGACTTTTTTATCTTTTTATATTGGTGCTCTTTTCCTCTATTTTCTTTAACATATTTATAATACTTATTATAAAGTCCTTGTCTACTGACTTAAATATCAGAATCATTTATGGATCTGCTTCCATTGTCTGCTTTTCCTCTTAATTATTATTCATATTTTCCTGATCTTTGCAATGTCTTATAACTGGATAAAACAACCTTGGGGGTTGTAGATGATGTTATTTTTGTCAGGTGATGATTCTTTTTTGCTTCTGTTAGCAGATGGGTTGAGGGATGGATCACCTCCAACCAGTCAGGGATCCAGTTGCGCTGGGGCTGGACTGCAGTTTTATTAGTCCCAGTCCAACCCTGAGCCATTTCGTGCCTCAGGGGGAGCCCACTCAAGCTGTTGGTTGTCAGCCTGCCGGGTCTTCTCGACCCTGAAAGTCAATGGAGGATTCAGTTCTGTTCTTTCATCACTTGCCCTACAGTTTCCAATTTTAGCAAATGTCTTGAGGGGGGATACCCATTGTATGTCTGATGTGGTCCTTCTCCCTCCAACAGAATTTTGTTTCCCACGCAGTACAAGTCAGCAGGAAATTTCCCGCTGCTGTTAGACACGCCCAGCCCAGCCTTTCCTGCTTTACCCCAGAATTCCACAAGTGTCCCATGGGAGAATGGACCACGAGTTTGGAGCGCCTCTAGATTCCAACACTACACTCCTCCAGCTCATTTCCATCATCAGACCCTTACTAGTCTCTCTTTGTCCCTGTAATGACCTTATGCCCACCCCTGACCGGTGTGGCTCAGTTGGGTGGGTGTCGTCCTGCAAAGTGAAAGGTCACAGGTTTGATTACCGGTCAGGGCACATGCTTGGGTTGCAGGTTCAGTCCCGGTCAGGAGCATACAAGAGGCAACCGATTAATGTTTCTCTCTCACATTGATGTTTCTCTCCCTTTCTTTCTCCCTCCCTTCCCCTTTCTCTAAAAATAAATAATAAAACCTTTATTTTAAAAAAGGACCTTATGTCTAAGCCAAACTCTATCTTAGGCCTTCCCCCAGACTTGGCAAACACTCCCAGGGAAGAAAATGATCAGATTATCAGCTTGTTGATAAAGGACTCTCTCCTCTCCAGAATTTTAGTTCATTAGTCCTCACTGCTGCCACAACAATCCAATATCTTTAAAAATATGACTGTAAAATTTACCCTGGTTTTCTAGTTATTTCAGCAGGGATATTGGGTTCTTGTAACATATCACATCCTATCCAGGAGAAGTCCTGTGAAATTATTGCAAGATGTAACCACAGTACAGTCTTGCAGGTGTGACCTGGAATGCCAGGGTATGCAGCATGATACATGGCTGAATGAACCCAATCCTCCCACGGCCCTCCTCTCTATGTGACCACAGTGAGGACAGGCGGCCCAGGTAGACCACCCAGAGTCCTTCTGCACAGCAACTGGGAACCAAGAATGCGTTTGTATTTGTAGTGGGTATGAAGTGGGACAAAGCTCCAAGAGTAAGTCTGGAGCTTCCATTGGTTATGTCCCATCCTCATGAGGAAGCCAGGCTCCAGTAGGAGGGACTGAAGCCCTCACACAGAAAGAAGAGGTGTAGGAGCGTCCAGGGTGTGGATGTTGGGGTCCCTGATTTTTGTCATTCCTGCTTACCTTGGTAAGCCATAGCTTGCTCTTTTTTTTGCCTGAGCTGCTTCCAGCCTCCTGAGAGCCTGAGAGGCTGGATGAACTCGAACTCTCTCTTTCTCTATTTATATATATAATTCATACACACACATATATATGTATGTATATATATGAATGACAGCAGTTATCATATATATGCCCTTGGGCTTTCTGAGATACCCTGTGCATAAACTGCATTATCCTTTTCCTCTTAAGCGAAGTGGAGGTGGTTTATGTTACTTGTAACTCAGCGAGTCTTAAATAAGACTGCTCCTAGAGAGGTGGGCAGGTTTAGAAAGGCCTGGTGAAGTTATCTCCCTCAGTGCACAGAAGGATGGTGGTGCTGCTGAGACCCCCGCTTTGGATCATGAGTCCTCACCCCAAAGAGAGGTGGATGCTTCAGGATTCCGGACACTGAGCCGCTGTGGGTGGAACTTCAGACTTGCCTAAGAAGTCTGTGGCCAAAGCCATGTTGTTTCACTGGACTCCAGTTGGGAACCTGCCTCCTCACTCTCGATGATGATATTCATAGGTCGGGGGAATGGAAACAGGGAAATTCCTATGTCTACACATTTCATCCACTCCTGGGGCTCCCCACTTGCAGATGAGCCTGAAGTTTACACCGGAGGGTAAACAAGATAGCTATTTGGACATCACACACCACTTTGCCAGTTTCCGTTCTCTTGAATTATTTACCATCTAATCGTCTGCATGGAAACAGAATCTGGAGACACAGTCAGTGACGCAGCCTTACTTGTGAGTTAGAGAAGGAAAACCAGAGTTTGGAGAGGTACCGGGAGCATAAACGCCTCACGGCTTTCTGAAGCCCTCCAGCGAAGTGGGCAAAACGGGAGCAACAGACAGAGCGGCAGGCGGGAGGCTCTCGCCGGCACGACCAGGGCAGTCTCCCCTCTGAGGCCACACTCCCCGGGGAAGGCAGAGGCCTGGGTTCCCATCTGGACTCGCCCCTGAGCCTTGATTTCTCATCTGCAAAAGGCAGGCTGCAAAGGGGGGTGGGATGGAAAAACAAGCTTCTCTTTTGACTTAAAAGATTGTTATCGCAAGCTTTATTTTCACCATCGTACCAAGAATTTCCCATAGGAATAAAGATTAGTAGCTCTGAAAATAAGAAAAATAGTCTAAAAATAATTCAGGCAGTAAAACAAGAACTTTGTAAAACTAAGAAAACAAATAAAACCCACTAGTAGTCTCTCTTCTCAGTAAGAATCACTCATGATATTTTGATCCATTTTCTTCCAGTCTTTTGTCTAACCACGTATCTATTATAGTACTGAGAAATATAGAAATTATACTTCTTTTATAGTCTAGTTTTTTCAATTCAACATTTTGTGGTGAGCCTCTACCCCACGTCAGTACTCATTTAAAACAAAATTTTTAATGGCTGTTTTCAAATAGTTCACTGTAAAGAGATACATAATTCAAATATTCCTAATTAGAATTCAATGGGTTCGGTTTGATTTCACACTAAAATCTAATCGGGACACTATGAAGGATGCTGGTGTGGACACGGTCACAGACCAGAAGAGAGGACGAGGCGCAGACCCCGAAGCAGCCCTTCTCTACGAGGACCGTTTCCCGCCGCGCGGTGAGTGCGCACTGCTGGCCCGTGAGCAGGCAGTGAGAGAAAGGGAGCCGTGGATGGGTGGGTGGGCGGGCAACCAAGGTGAGGGTCTGGGTGAGCATGCAGGTGAGGGTGCGTGAGTGGGGAGCAGATCCTAGAAAATTCATGACCCTCATCGTGGAACTTGCTTATAACTGCAATCGTGCTCTTCCACATGCTGTCACGGCCACGTGCCACCTTTACACTCACATTTCCTTCCATTTCTCGAAGTACCTTTTTCCCTTTTACACAGCTGAAATCTAAAGTAGGAATATTTTTATTACCCATTGTTTTTCCATTTGATTTGTATGAGTTTAGGACAGAGGAAACAGCTGCACATCAATACAAAAAGACAGCTCGTTTACTAGTTAGTGATGTCCTGTGTACATCACCGATTTAAACGTGGTTTGAAATTTGCAGAAAATTGGTCCATTTCCAACAAATAATTTTCAGGACGGGGAATGAAGCAGGAGGTAGGCACACAAAGTGTACACAGCCAATGCCTCCCTTTTCCTCCGAGGCCACCAGGGGGAGGGGTTAGGGGTAAGTAAAGGCATGTCGGGGAAAGTTGGGGAAGCATCCACACCTGCTCTTTGTATCAAGTGTCTAGAGACTCTCTAAATAATTCAGGTGTGGTTGGCTCCCTCCAAGGGCAGGTGTTGAGGAGAGTTTCCAGACAAGCGTCTCTTCTTGCAAAACTGGAGCAGACGGAGGATCTGATTACTTGAAAAGGGGTCCAGTTAGTAGCTATGACAACCTCGTTCTTCAGCCTTACTTACAGCTTGCCTTGGACTAAGCAGGTAGGGGAAGCTTCTGGGAAAATACTACTACTGCTGGTGGTTAAGAGCATTGACGCCCAGTTGTCTTGGTTCTAATCCAAGTTCCACCCCTTCCAACTGTGTGGCCTTAGGCAATTTACTCATCCTTTCTGATCCTGACTTTGTGTACCTGTAAAATAGGGATAACAGTGCCCTCAGACTGTTGTGGCATAAGGCTTTTATTTTAGTGCCTGGATATGACAGATATCTCTTAAGAGTGTCCCCACCTGATTTTCTAAGAATAGATGTTTGGACTTTAAATAAAAGAGTACTATCTAGAACTAAGAGAAAGCTATTTCTTAGAACAGAATAAGTAACAGCAGCTAACAGTTATCGAAGGTTTATCACAGGCTGGATGTTGTGCTGAGTGCTTTACCTAAAATATCACAAAGCCCATTTATGGGCAAGTATTACCGAAGTTCAGAGAACCAGAGACTTTCCGCAGGTCAAACAGCTAGTGGTGGTAGAATCAAGGTCCAAACCCTGTTCTGACTCTAATCTCAAAAAAGGCCTGTGTTCCTCCCTCTGGGTGACTGGGTCCCTGAAGTTACGTGTCTGTGCCAGCGCTGTCCCGGTGAGCAGGCTGAGGATGCCGCTGGGTTGCAGGCGCCATTGAGGCTGACATTCTTAGGTCTATGGGGCCAGGCTGCCCCCTAGTGTGGGAGGAACCTTAAGACAAGATGGAATAAAGAGCGAGTTGCTTTTCTGAGGTTGTAGTGAACACTCCTCCCTTCCAGCCTGGAGCACACCTGCCTGGTTTGGTGCCTTCCTATTGTCCAGAGGATTTCTTCTGGGAATTGAAGTAAAGTGGGTGGTAAGGACTGGGAGGTAAGGAGAAATGTCTGGAGGAGTAGAGCAGCAACTCTCAGACAGGTTAAGCTTTGAACCATTGGGTAGGGGAATGTCTGTTCTTACCAGCACACAGCACTTAATAAGTGCTCACTGAATACAGAATGAAGTTTTCAATCTCATTCTCATTAAAGGGAGTTCTGCCAGCAAGAGTGGTTACGAAGTTACTCACCGACTTCTGCTGGAAGCACTAGCAGAAAAGACATTGTGACGAGTAACCCACCGTCCACTCCAGCAGACTCCAAGGGCATGTTCACATTCACAGCTGGGTGAGAACCATGACAGAAATAAGCTGGGGTCAGCGAAGACGTATGATCATTTTAGGTTGCCACCTTCACTCCAGTGTCCTTAATGGCTCTGGGGTCTCAGAGAAGGCCCCCTCGCACCTCCCTAATTCTGCCCAAGTAGTCCATTTCAATATGCAATCAATAGCCACCATATGGAAACAATCTAAGTGTCCATCAGTAGCCAGGTGGATAAAGAAAATGTGGCATATACATAGATAAAGGAATAGTATTCAGCCATAAAGAGAAAGAAACCGTACTATTTGAGATGACATGGATGAACCTGGAGGACATTACACTAAGTGACACACGTCAGACAGAGACATCTCTCTTATATGTGGAATCCTAAACACACGCACACACAGCAAACCAAGCTCACAGAGAACAGACCGGTGGCTGCCAGAGGTGGGGGAGGGAGGTGGATGAAATGGGTGAAGGCGGTCACACGGCACAAACTCCCTGTTCTGAAATGAGTAAGTCCTGGGATGCAATGTGTGGCGTGGTGGCTGTCTGTGATAATTCTGTACTGCATCTTTAAAAGCTGCTAGGCATTGATCTTTAAAGTTTTCATCACAAGAAAAAAATTATAACTGTACAATGACAGATGTGAACTAGACTTATTATCATTTCACAGTATCTACAAATATCAAGTCATTGTGTAACACACCGGAAACTAATAGAATGGTACATGTCAATTAAGCCTCAATAAAAATGTGCTGATCACTTAGCACCTGCACAAGCATTGCTCCCAGCTGCACTCAGTGGGGAACATAACTGACAGGCATACCAGGCGGGTCCCTACTGCTAACTGTGGTGAACATGGATGGAGCTTCTTTCATGACCTAGGCGTCTAACCCATTGCCTGGTTCTCCCCTGATAGGTAGGTGTCAGTCCTCCAGTTTTTGACAATAAGAAAATCGAGGTCTATTTCAGTAAATGGAACTCCGCTAAGTTCACACAATTCACAGTCGGCCTTGCAGGTCAGTGTGACTCCCAAATGCATGCTCTTTCCACTGTCCTTTCGGCTAATTCTTTGAAACAATAAGATGCCTTTTCTAAAATGCAAGTCCTTCCAAGAGAATTACTCCCACTGAGCCATCAATTTAAAAACAGATGGCTTTTCTCACACTTTGGTTGTTCAGCTTTCTCCAGCCTAATTTCCTGCTGGTCCTTGGTCTGTACTCTCTGCTTAGGGCAGGTAGATAAGCCTCTCTTTCCTCTCCAAAACTACCCTGGAATTTCACCTTTTCTCCATCTCTTACAGAGCCATTTAGCTTTCCCCCATCCTACTGCAAAACCTGAATTACCAAAACAATTACATCAGTGATCTCAAGGAGATAAAATAACCTTCCAAGAAAATCCACAAGGCCTTATGGGTTATTGTGGCAAAAAGTGCCAGCAGCTTACCCGATACTTAGCTTTCTTCCTTCCCCATGAAGCGGATCCTGGTTTTTGTTTGGGCAGGAATGTGCTCAGCTGCAAAGCTGTATTTCTCAGCCTCCCTTGCAGCTCAAGTGGTCCATGTAGCCACATCAAACATATCCTTCCCTAATGGCTACGTTTAGCACAACAGATCCCACTTCCAGTTCCATGGATCAATTAGGATCATTTTCTTTCTACCCAATTTTCCTCCTCCCTTACCGATTGACTCCTACTTCTTGGAGCTGCAATGGGCCCAGACCCCTTATAGACAGGGCAGGCCACTCACCAGTTCTGGCCAAACCATTGGTTGAGCCTTCCTGGAAAGTCGCTTAGAAGGGGCCGTTGGCACATAGGTTTTGCCCAGGTGTCTAGCTGCAGTCCTGATGGTTAGGACACCACGATCACACATGGGGGAAGGCCTCAGCCTGGGATGAAAGAGCAGAAGCCAGGAGGGTCCTGGATGCCTGATGACATCAGGGAGCCATCCCCTCGGCCGACCTGGGACCCCTACCTCCAGATCTCTTTTTCCATGAGACAAAAATGAACTTCTATCATGTGCCTGCCCTCACTGTTCAGATTTTCTGTGACATGCAACTCAACTTCTACATTTACTACAGTGATGGGTTCAGGACAATTTAGTAAGAGTGGAGCTTAGAACTTTTGTTTGCTGGAGGTGGGAGGATAATAATTTTTTTTATCCCACTCCAGCACCTAATCCAGTGTGGATAGATTGCTGCTGGCAGGCATGGGTCTAGGTCTGTGGTTCTCAGAGTGTGGTTCCTGGATCGATGGTGGCAGCTGCAGCAGCAAGTGGAAATTTATTAGAAATGCAAATTCTCTACCCTATTCCAGATCTAATGAATCTGTGATCTGTTTAATAAGCACTACAGGTGGTTCTGAGATTCCAAAGTTTGAAAACCACTGATTTACAGGGATCTACAGAGAGGGCCAGAGCCCTGATCAAACCATGCCTGAACTATACCTCTGGACTTCCTTAGTTATGTAAGCAAATAAATATACTTTCTTTCTGTTAAAACTAGTTTGGGGTTTTTGTTACTAGTACATGAACATTTTCCACTTTTGCTGCTTTAGGGACACTATCCATACAGGGCACAAAATGCTACCCAGAAACATTTTGTTTCGCGTCCATTTGAGAAGCAGATGTGAGCAGTAATGGCATCAACACCACTTACCCCTGTGTCAGAAAAGAGAGTTAACAGATTTAAAGCCTTAGCCAGCAAGCTGTCCAGAGGATTTGTCTAAATGCTCAAAATCTTTGTGTTTGCCTGGAGATTTGAAAATGAGTTTCTAATTCAGAAGAGCATACACTGCACGCACTTTACACCACACTGCAGGACTCACAGGCAAGTACCTAGAAACCCAGAGTCCTTTGCTTTTCTCCTGCCCACTGCTTATCCCCATAGGCCTGGTCCCCTCAACCAAGTCAAGGTCACCTTTCTTCTTTCAGGCCAAAGACGACATTCACCTGGGCTCCCCCTTCTCTTTTCCAGGCCCACCGTGGGGTTTCTACTGCTCATGCCCTTCTCAGTAGCAGCCACCCACATACTCCAGGTGCTTAAATGTTTGACAAAACCCAGCACTCTGTCCCTCCCTGCCTGAGTGGAGGGCAAGGCTGGTCTGGTGACCAGACGAAGCTGGCATTGGAAGACCTGGCTCCTGAAAACTGCCTTGTGAGGAACAGAAGGAACTTCTGCTTTCTTGTAAAGTGAAGAAGAGCCAAGTGCACAGTTGGGCACCTGAAAACCATAGCAAGTGACCTTCTCCCATTTGCTGAGTGTTTGCTATGTGCCCCTGCTCTGTCAAGTGTTTAGATCACCACCTACAATGTAGGAAGGGTCAATATTCCCACAAGGAAACAAGCTCACAGAAGTAACTTGCCCAAAGTCACTGCTTCAGTGGCAGAGCAGACCCTTGAACCCAGCTATATTATCCAAAGTCTTCTAAAGTGAAAGGCATTAAAACCCAAATTCAACTAGCATAAGCAAAATAGAGAAAGTATTGAATTGACTCCAGGGGTGGATTTCAGGCACAGATGGAACTAGGTGGGCAAAGTCTCTTTCCTCTGCATTGGATACTTCTTACCTGGTCTCTGCAGTGGAAGGATGGATATTATTAGCCTTGGTCCTTGAGTGTTAGAGCTAACTCTAGATAAAGTTTCTCCTAATACCTGCAGTAAAAATTTGATTCCACCAGCATGCTGTACGGACAAGTTTAAATCACATGCCCAGCGCTAAAGCAATCATGGTAAGCAGGTAACAGACTTATTGGACCCAACACCCAAGACCACCACTAAAAATATGAGGTACTGGGATATCAGAATCCCTCCTCTGAATCACACAGATTGAGCAGAGGTACTGCAAAATGGAGAGAGGGTTCCATAAAATAAGGGATACAGAGCAACTAACACCTATTATAATCTAGCTCTTAGTTGCCCATTCCATAAGAATAGTTTTGTAATATATGTATGCATTGTATCATTGAGACAATTTGGGCTTCATGTAACAGAGAACCTAAATCTGAGTAAGCTTGGCTGGATGAATAAGAACACCCGCTACCTTACATAATATCCCAGAGACTTCCTTTCCCCCTTGGTGGGCAGGTGGGAACTTTGGGGATTGGTGTTTCAGTGGCCTGTGTTGTGGAGTTAGTGGCCAGGACCCCAAGAGAGACTTTAAAAGGCTCCTCCTCTAGTTAGCCAAGCCAGCAAGTGTGAAGACAGCCTGGGTGGGGTTACTGGTGAGGCTGTGGCTGCCTCCTGGCCCTCCTTAAAGGATCGCTTCACTTTCGGTGAAAAACAAGAAAGAGAATGCTGCAGAAATGGACCAAGAAATGGTCTCTGCAGAAATGGACCAAGGCGGAGGTGGCCACCTGAGGGGAACTGGTCTTGCTGAACAAGGTTTACTGGTGTTTCCCAGACCAAACCCCTCCTCCACCTCTTGTCCTGAGAAAAGCAGCTCCAGTTGGGATTGAGCCATAAGCCATCTGGCTGTAATAACTTCCCATTTACTCACATGAGCTTCTGCCCCAAATTGGCATATTCACTGCTCTCCAGCCTTGTGTCTCACCCCACTCTGGACTTTTGCTCCCACCAGTCCTGGCCTGAATGCTCTGCCCATCCTTCCTTACTCCTATGTTTTGCTCGGGGCCCAGACTCAAGCCTGCCTCCTCAGTGGAGTGAGTTCCACACAGGCCCTGCCTTCTTGGGTCACTTTCTATTTCAGACGCCAGGGCTGTCTGTTGTCTGGTTGTGAGCTGACTGTGGTATTTGCCATACGGTTTCAGGAGGAACTTTATTGCCTTTTCAGGCAAGTTATGACAGAATTCCCCATTCAGAGGACAGGGCAGGCAGGGTAACGGGCCAGACCATGTAAGGGTCTGGACGAGAGGTCAGTTTGGAACTGGCCCAGGAACATGTTCCACACGACACCGTAATTCTCCTGCTCATAAAACACCCTTGGGGGTAGTAAGCAGCAGCATGTAACGAGTGCTTATTTTATTGGAAGGAACCCCATGAGACAGGAAATCTTTCAACCGCCAACTGTTAGGCACCAGGGCCCCCAGGAACAGGTGCTGGAAAGAGGGAGGAAGAAGGGTTAGAGCTGTCAACACAGGCGGCCCTGAGGCAAAGGGGCTGCCCAAGTGGACCCTGGGTGGACCTGGCACAGTGGGAGCACCTTCCTGTGGTATACACCCGACCTCGGGCCGACACCACGCCTTTAGTAACTCACTCCAGGCCTCGTCTCCTCACTCCCAGCCTGAGTCCCTCCCCTGGGCATCTACCTGGACTGCCTCCCAGCGGCTTCCGGAGGAGACGATGAGCAAAGGCAGAGCTGTGGGGTCGCAGGGGAGGGAAACGGGGGTCAGGGCAACAGTCAATGGCACACAGGCTTTTCATAAGAACTTTATTTCTCAAAACAAGGGAAGAATCCAAAGTACTAAAATAATCCTCTAATTTTATTTTGGAGAAAAAGAATAGGATGATAATTCATATAAAAATTTCAAGCATAATTGTTGCAGACACTTCATCCTGAAATGCGCACCTCCTGCCTGCAGCTCCAGGGTCCAAAGCATTATGGGAAGTCTCCCAGCCTCGGAGAGCCTGCCAGCATCTGGAATGCTTATTTACATTTACTCCGCAGATAAATACAGAAGATTAGCCTTCCCAGCGGAATGGATTCGGTCCACTTTTGAG
Organism: Artibeus jamaicensis; assembly: GCF_021234435.1. Taxonomy (NCBI): domain Eukaryota; kingdom Metazoa; phylum Chordata; class Mammalia; order Chiroptera; family Phyllostomidae; genus Artibeus; species Artibeus jamaicensis. The sequence goes on from NW_026521538.1 coordinate 376,227, forward strand.
ATTGTCTTTGATGAGAATGCTAAAAGAGCCGCCCCTCTTCTGAGTTCCAAACCTTTCCTTTTCAAAGATGACTACGAGTGTAAAAGAAAGGGAATGTGGAAAGACTCCCTGGGTATGGCGGCTCTCGGTGCCACACAAACCCCAAGGGAGACCACACCTCATGAGGTGATAAGGTGAGAGGTGGTCGTGACTTTTCTGTTGCCTCTTATGCAGGGAAACCACACCTTTCTGTTTCTACTACTGCAGAAAATTGGACTGTACCAAGCAAAGTCCCTATCTGGAGCAATTAAGCTAAGTCCCTATCCATGACAATTACTTTTTAATTTAAAAAGTGAGAAGGAAAAAAGAAAACAGTGAGCTGGATTACAGGTCATCAGCCAAGACTGACGTTGCCAAACCGAGCCCAGAAGCCCCGGGTGCCTTCCACCAGGAAGACCCTTCCAGGACGTGGGAGACAAGACTGGGCTCATCCCCTGAGATTCTTAACACAAGGTTGACTGTGTAGCTGTCTTGGAACATCCGGCTCTTCTCCGAGTGCTTTCAGCTGGTGTTTCTCTGAGGAACAGGGAGGTTCTCGTGAAGGTATTTTAAACTTCCATGCTCTGAGAAGTCTGAGACCACGTGGTCCTGCCCTCGCAGCAGCCACTTCGTAGTCAGCAGTCCCTCAAGTCCTACTGGTCCCCGAGCGTGGATTCTCGAGGTGCTGATTCCCACCTCGGCTCCTGCAAAAACGCAAGGATGAGCGTGTGGCTTTCCCCAGGCCCTGCTTCCTGTCTGCACACCAGCCCCTCACGCTCCTCACTTGGCCTTCTCACCCCGTGCCTACTCCTGTCCCTGCCGCCCTGGGCCAGCTGGGTTCCGCTGTCCCTGCGTGGAACTGGATGCTGGAAATCATGAGCCCCCTTCTTGAAACAACATGTGGGCCTCTCTTCCACACTTTACTAGAAGTGCTGTCTATATCTGTTTAGTGCCTGGATTGTGTATCACAATTTGATATTTGGGAATTTTTTTTGACATGTATAACAATGTCTAGTATGGAGTTTTGATCTCCCTAAATACTCTTCAAGTCTTAGAAAGTCGCCCTGGCTGGTGTAGCTCAGTGGATTGAGCGTGGGACTGTAGAGCAAAGGATCGCGGGTTCGGTTCCCAGTCAGGGCACATGCCTGGGTTGCAGGCCAGTTCCCAGCAGGGGATGCACGAGAGGCAACTATACATTGATATTTCTCTCCCTCTCTCTTTCCCTTCCCCTCTAAAGATAAATAAATAAAATCTTTAAAAAAAAAGAAAGAAAGTAAGGGACGTGTTCTCAAGTACCCCCAGAATTCTTGGCACTTGGACACTCCTCAGACAGTCACTGAATACGTGAGAGGGCTCTGCTCGTTTCCCCGCCCTCCAGGCTCAGACATGGGAGCATCGGGGTTTTCCTGGGTTGGCTCGGAGTTCCACTCCACGCACGGTGGGGGCAGGGCTCCCTTGCTTTTCACAACCGTACTGAGCATGTATGATGTATGAGGCCATGGGGACATAGTAGTGAATCACTGACACGGGTCCCACTTTTGCAGAGCGGTGGTGATGGAGTGAAGGGCACTGTGATGATGGAGTGAAGGGCGCTGTGACAGACTGCATGGATGGGGGGGTGACACTGGACAGGGTGGTCAGGAGGGAGCGCCTCCCTGAGGAGGGGCCTGTCCGCCGAAACCTGAGCAATAGAAGAAGCCGGCCAGGGGAGGGTGCTGCGGGCAGAGAGGAGCAAGGGTGGAGACCTGAACAGGGGTGAGTCTGGGGGAGAGGTTGAAAAAGAGTGTGAGCACCAGATTCAAGCCCTGGTTTAAATGGCTCTGGGCCCACTCCCTAACCGTCTTTTGTGCTTCAGTTCTTTTCATTAAAAAAAAAAATGAGAAAAATAATAGAATCCATTCTGTTGAGGTAAATGTGATACTGCATGTGATGCACGTAACACATGTGCTGGGAATATAGTAAGTGCTCAGTAAACATTACACATCACTGTTCTTCGTGCATTTGACTCAGCCAGAGTGTGAGCTTGTGCTCGGAGCTGGGGGTGGAAGGACAACAGAGTGGGTGGGTCCCTTGCTTTCCCCCCAACTTGACTTTCACTTGAAAGCTGGGCACCTCAGCCCTTACGCTGCTACTTCTTCTTCCAGATCATGGAATACAAAGTCCAGTGCAAGTGATATAATAATGAAATCAAAACCCCTACATAATGGAAACAGGGAATTAAAAATAAAGTGTCTACCAACTAAAAATAACTGAGTAAAATTCCCTTTAATAACCTTTAATGATGCTATAAGAACTATTTCTCTGGCCAGATCACCTACTCAAAAGTTCAGAGGGATTAAAAGGTTTCAAGTGGTTGAAATACTTCTCAAATGTGTCATAAATGCCTTTATTGGGGCTTTGTATAATGGTGCCCCTGAAAACCACAGAGAGTCTGAAAAATCCCTGTACTCCTGGGGATGGAGGTTTTATTGTTAATGATGGAAGGGGAGAAGGGTGTCTTTCTGAAGCTTTTCAGTTCAGTCTGCTGCAGAAGTAAGCCTTGCACCTCTGGGCTTAGCTGTTTTTGAGGCCGACACGTAAGCCCGGCACAGACACTAACACTGCTTTTGTCCTGTCTGCACGGGGAGTTCTTAGTGCTGACGTAGCCTGGCTGTGTCCTTTTAAAGAAGTACGTCTGCCACCTAAGTGCTCTCAAAGACCCTGGCAGACACACCTGTCACAACCTGTGTATGGAGCCAGGCCGTGGTGGGAGGGATCCCGGCTTTGGGTTATGAGACTGTACAAGCTACTTCACTTCTTTGATTCTCACTTTCCCCATGCACAAAAAAGAAAATACAAGCACTGTCTTCTTAATGTATGAAATGCTCAGAGCACAGGACTTCTACCAGTTACTTTCTCTCCTGTACCCCCGCCCCAACTCTGTCTCTATCACCTGGACCAAGCATGTGACCATAAAGGAGAGGTGTCTCCTCCACCCTCACCACGCTCCGTGGACCACACAGTGGTGCACAGGGAAGGCTTTCTCCCACGACCAGTCTTTCTTACCCAGTCCGAAGCGGTAGCCATCGGAGAAGCGAGTGCTGGCGTTCCAGAATACACAGGCGCTATCTACATGCTGGAGAAAGAACTCTGCTGTTTTCTCTGCAGCATAAACAGAAGAAACTGAGTCAGGAGGACCCACAGAAAATGCCCCTGCTTCCAGCCACGCACCAGTGACTCACTGGGGTAGGGTCCAGGCCCCTGTGGAGCTTCCCCACATGTTAAACATCAAGATTTGTGACAAATACAAAGAGGAAGAAGGCAAATGAGCTTCATCGGTCCCTTCTGTGGAGAGAGTAGTTGCCTGGGTTGGAGCCCAGATCTCCCACGGCACACATCCCCTCAATGCAGCAGCGGCCTGTCTACACTGCTTATTTATAGGCTCTGGGGCCAGAATGCTTACCTTTGAACCCTAAGTTCACATCCACTAGCTCGGTGACCACGGGCAGGTTTCTGAACCTCTCTGTGCCTCAGTAAAATGGGGACTGACAACATGACCTAGCTGGCTCCCAGGGTGGTGGAGGGGATGAGCTGAACTGATACCCACGGCACACGCGTCACAGTCCGGCACACGGGTAAGAGCTCCGTAAATGTTAGCCGTTGTTATTGGTGCTGCTGTGATTCCCTGACAAACTGACGGTCAGTTCCCGGAGGCGGCCATCCTGGCTTCCTGCATCACTCACTGGGCCTCACGGCCTGACACCCAGGCATGTCTTAAAACACATACATGTCTGTGGAGGGAATGGATGACTGTGGAGTTGGTTCTGCCCTTAATCTCCTGAACCTCAGTTTCTTCAGCTATGAAATGGGTGTATTCCAAAAACCTGGAAGGGCTGCTGTGTGGATTAAATAATAACGCCTGTAACGCGGCAGTCATTGTTAAAGTGGAGCTAATCTTCTCTTCCCTGCCTCCCCCCGTGGGACCACTGTCACAGCGTAATGAGGTAACAGATGTGAAAGCACTTGGCAAACCAGCAAATGCGGCCGACAGCAGGCATCACCATCAGTCTGTTCAGATTATGTTTTCCCGCAGGCCGCGAGGGACTGAGAGCAGCAGAACCACCTCAGAGACTGAGGCGGAAGGAGCAGACACCATATGCTCGAAGCACTTGCATACTGACCATTCTCTGTGATGATGACATCCGTGTGGGAGCTGCCGTACTTGTGGATGTGGTCGATGGCATCCTGGACGCTGTCCACCACTTCAATGCACAATTCCAGGTCCCCGTACTCAGTCCGGAGGGACTTCACTTCAGAGGGGCTGAAGGTCAGATAGGAGGCGAACTTGGGGCCTGCGTGAATTTTCACCTGGAACAGAGGAAGGCCAGGGGCAACAACAGAAACACAAGCGAACAAGCACACACCTCCTCCTCCTCCAGGACCAGACAGCAGGATGAGCCTGCAGATGATAGGCCCGAGGTTCCTGCGGCCCGGAGAGCTAACCCAGTCCTCCTTTTAAAAGCAGCTTACTTTTGAAAATGCTGACTGGCCACAGGCCAGCAACGGGCCTTCAGCAAAACTGGAGCAGGGATTTAAGCAGGAAGACTCTGAACACTAAAAATGTGCAAGGTAGCCCTGGCTGGTGTGGCTCAGTTAGATGGAGCATCATCACCTAAATCAAAAGGTCACAGGTTCAATTCCCAGTCAGGGCACATGCCTGGGTTGTGGGTTCAGTCCCTGGTCAGGGTGCATGTGGGAGGCAGCCGATCAACATTTCTCTCTCTCCAGAATCAATACATGTATCTTTGGGTGAAATTTTTTAAAAAGTGTAAGGCATTTCATGGGTTAGCCACATAAGCCCCTGACTGCTGGCATTTCATTAACATGAACTCGCCTGACTGTAAAAACCCCATTCCCTGCATATGGGACCCGGACACCGGGCTCACAGAAGGGGACATACCATGTGCACACTTCTATCCCTTGCACCCTGGAGAAGTCCTGGGTGTGCTTCAGAGGCACGGGACTTGGCTGGCAACCACATCAAACTGTGGCTACTTGCTAAGAGTTCCAACTTTGTGAGTCAGGCCCCACCTCAGTTCAGCTCAGCTCCAGCCACAGAGGCTGCTTCTCCTCTCGCCGGGAGGAGTTAAAGGATTCTGAGGCTGGTTACTGAGGACCCACTCAGAGGCCTGATTCCGCATAAGCCTTGTTCACAGAGACCTCCCAGGTAGGGTTTATGCCTTGATTCTCTGGGACCGCGCTCTTGCTCAGTTCAACTTACAACAAGAGAGGTCTGTCCTGTCCTTGTGCTACCGAGGCCCCGTGTGGTTTCCTATCTGAGACCCACTTCCTCCAGGCCTGGAGTCCAACCATGTTCCTCAGGGACTGAAACCCCATCTTGAGTCCAGCTCTGTGCAAGCCACCCTGCTGGTTTACTTGCTGAAATGCAGCGGTGCTGCATGAAGTGTGCTTATTGGCTCCTGGTGATCCGAGGCATTTCAAGGCACTCGTGGGGAACCCTGAGGACATCGTGGGTTTGTGTGAATCAAGACTGGGGGTTTTATTCTTGGCAAAAGGAGTGCTTTCCTCCTGTCCATCCAGTGTGCCTGGCACACACGGGTACCCGATTACACAGGCCACTAGCATAAAATAAGGCCCCAAATCAAGTGAGCATGTGATCTAACTTCCTTTAATTTGTGGGGTGCATTTTCATTTTCAAAACAATCCTTCAAGTTCTCACTGGGTCCATGCCACATTTATAAACTCACTGGAGCCTTCCTTTACAGCAAAAAGATGGAAGGGGAGAGACACAAAGTGACCAAGGCCAGTGGTCACTTTCTCTACTGCTGGGCTAGTTCACAGAATTCTGAAAGGGCGCCATGACAGCAGGCATCAAAGCTTAAAATTCATTCTGACAAAAAACTTAAGAATGTCCAAGTGTGTCTGGAAAGCATCTATTTTGTCGCAATTAGGAATTTAAATGGAGCATACGTTTATGTTGGAAATTTACTGGCACCAGCTGTTTAGAACCCTCATAATGTGGTATGAAAATAATCCCAGAAAAAGAGGATATACACATTGCTGACTCCCCACTATCACTGTATTAACTACATTAATATTGGTAATGGAAGATATCTGGGGAAGGGTAGATGCAATACATTTTCGGTTTGGGAACATCTCTGCACATCTTTTCAAATCAAATCCCAACAGGCATGTGTTCAGCCACGAACTGTGCCCTATGCATCAGAACAAAGGCTGCCACGTGATCTGTCCCGTCTTTGAACCCTCTCAGCAGTCAACACGTCCCACTCTGTAACAGAGCTGTTTATGGGCGGGTTCTTCTGTCTACTAGACTGTCAGAAGGCAGAGGCCATGTCTTCATGTCTTACTCATCTCTGTGTACTTGGCACAGGGCTTTCTACACAGCAGATGCTAAAAAATAGTGCTCCTTGAATGCCTTACGTGGTATGGCAGGTGCTCCTGGTCTACTCCCACAGGCCTCGCAGTCTCCACGCAGAAGGCAGAAAGTGATGTATGAATCCCGTGAGACTTGTCTTACCTGCTCCACTCTCAGCATGTCAATGATCTGGTCAAACAGGGGTGTTCTCAGCAGGTCTCGGTGGATTAAAAGAGTCTCCAAAGCGTTACAGGCAGCTGGATATTCACATTTGGAGTCTCTGACTAAAGAAGGAGGACAAAGAATTGTTTCTATTAACGCGACCCAGAGCCACAGAGGATTTGACGGATGTTTCACCTGTGCGACAGGGGACCCCATCCAGCTCACCTAGTCTGGAGGCTTTATCGACACTGGCCTCGGAATCCACGTACATGTGGCAGATCCCCTCACTGTGCCCCATCACTGGGATCCCCTTCGAGGCTTTCTGGATGTCTCTGACCAGCTGGGAAGAGCCACGTGGGATGATTAGATCTATGATTTTGTCTAGTCGGCAAAGATCTTCCACCTCTTCTCTGGTGTTCACCTGAAGGCAGAGAGAATGAAAAGATAAAGAGGGTGTCTCCTAGCCCCATGAGATCTAAGAAGTAGCAATATCCCCGTTACAGGCAAATACCTGCACCTTCTCATAACTACCTCGGGCACTGTGAAAAATCGCTCCAGAACAAGATTAGGTCCCGACCATGGGAATTGATGCTGTCCAGCAAAAAAACATGTGGGATGCGGTCTCTGCCCTCTGACAGATGAGCTGAGTAGGGAAGACGGGGCTAGGACACAACTAGCTACCCACAGGGCAGATAATTTTTAACCTTCCAGGAGAGGTGTTACAAAGTGCGCCCTCTGGAAGGTGGAGGTACCAATTACGTCAGGCGATGAGCATCTCAGGAGAAAGTGGCTGCTTTGCTGGTTCCCCAGCCAAAGCCTGGGTGACAGGCTGGGTCTTGCTGGGGAGCTGTAGCTCCTCCCATCACCGACAGCCTCAGCCCTGGGAGGCTGGCCGGACCGACCAAGGTGCTGTGTTAGGACAGTGAGATCGTGGGCAACTTTCTGTCTTGATTTTTGATTTTCCCTTTAGTGGTCATGTTACTTACAACAGAAATACAAATTTACACGTACAAAAATGTTCACAGCAACTGTAATCTGCATAGTCCAAAAGTGGAAACAACCCAAATGTTTGTCAACAGAAGAAAGGATGGGCTGTAGTACATGCATACAAATAAAATACTACACGGCGGTGACAGAGAAATCTACTGGCAGGTTCAACGATGTGGATGGATCTCATGGACATGATGATGAACAAAAGAAATTCAACATAAAAGAGTGCATTTGGTATGACTCTATTATACGAAGTTCAAGAACAGGCAAAACATGTGAAAGAAGTAAAACAGTGGCTCCCTGCTGGTGGTAATGGGGTGCGCTGATCGGGAAGGGCGCAGGGGCCTCTGGGGTGTTGGAAATGTTCTCTATCTTGGCATGGCTAGTGGTTATGTACATGTGTACATGCAGACAGACAAAACCACATTAGATCTGTGCACCGACTATATGTATTGTACATTAATAGGAAGAGGGGGAGAAACTAGGATGTGGCAGAGCTGTGGTTTAAATCCCTAAAACCTGTGCTCTTTCCACCCACTACACTACCGTAAGAAAAGCCCAGATTCGCATCGGTGAGCATGAAATGCAATAGGTTTGTAGACCTTCCCCCAGCAGCCAGAAGGATCCTGGAACGTGGTGCGAGTGGGCCTCACCGGAAGAAGAGGATTTGGAGCCAGCCTAAGTCCAAATCTAAACTCTGCTACAGGCTGTGTGATTTGGGATGAGTTACTGAACTCTGAGACTGTTTTTTTTTCCATCTATAAAATACGTAGAAACAGATATTTTCTCACAGAGTTGTTGAGAGGATCAGGTGAGACAAGGAAGTATAGTGCCTTGACTGTAGTACATGCTCAATAAATTGTAACTCTTACTATTTGGTTCAGAAACTACAGTTGACAGCTGAGGAGTATCAGAGACTGGTTAAAATGATGATTATAGTAACAATAACAACAACAACGATGCAGCATGACCTAATTCTTACACCCTCCATGATGGTTTATGACAAACTTTCATAAAATTTGTCTCATCTGACTTGGCCTCAGTCACTCTGCCAGTGAGCAGAATCCAGGCCTCATACTCTCAGTCTGGTATTCCTGTTGCCCCTCGACCTAAAGAATGAAGGGCTAACAGGCATCCTTATAAATCAACAGTGCGAGGACACAGCTGTGTGAGAGTGGTCTTCCTAAGCCACAGAAGACCCAGGCATTGTCCAATGTCGGAGGACGCACAGGACCTGCTGCCACATCAATGGAGCCTGCTGGTGGCCGGGACTTCCACAGCTAAGTTTTGCTTCATATACCCCAAGGCCTGACCTGGCCCCTCTGGGTCCAACTTGCATCCTTCTCAGGGACCTACCAGCTGTACTGCCTCCTTGACTCCATGCATCGAGAGGGCCTCCTGGGTCAGCAGGTGAAGAATCCGGTTGCTGTGTGCGGCCTCCTTCCCTCCTTTGAGTAACAAGCCATTACCACTTGCAATAGCCAAGGCTGCCACCTGGAGACCGAAGGGGAGAGCAGTGAACCAAGGGAAAAGCAAGAGCAACAGTAACGTCAGCACTGGGTACTTCTTCTGTGCCAAGCACTGAGTTAATCGCTTTTAAAGGCCTATTCGGTTTCATCTTCACAACATTCCAGTGAATCAAATGCCTGTCTTATCTCTCTGGCTTTACAGATAGGGACACTGAAGACCAGAGAGGCTGGTGACTCCCCAAGGTCACTAGCTTCTAAGTGGCATGGCCAGGAACCCTGAAGGAGCCGAACAACCCAGGCCTTAGGAACTAAACTGTAAGCCTTCCTCAGCCCATCAGCAAAGTAACCTGAGTTAGGTGGCCAGGGTCACATGGCCCCCTCCCTGCTGTGGCCGCAGTGGAGGACGAGGACTCTGCGGCCCCCTGCCTCAGTGCTTGCTCCGCCTGACTTAAGCAGAGGCTGGGCGGCATTTTTGGCCACATCTCCCTCTGACTCTGTAATCACTGAGGGCTCTAATCCCCTGGTGCTGAGAGCCCTGAGAGGCCCAGAGCTCCCACCAGCCTGGATGGCTCAGGCAGAGGCCCTGGGGAGAGGAGCAGGCTATGCAGGGGGAGGATCAGTCACCCTCCTGGGGCGCAGAACAAACCTCACTGCCCCGATCGTCCAAGGCCTGAAGCTGGACTTTCTGAATGCTCCCAGGGTAAATGAAAAGCATCCCATTTTTGTTAAATAATGATGAAAGACACTTTCCTTAATAAAAACCTTACCTGAATATGTTAATCTCTAGATTAGTGGCTCTTATCTTGTTGGGTTTTTTTTTTTTGCTGCTCATAAACCCCTTATTAAAGTATGTAAACTTTCTCCAGATAAATACCCAAACATACTGAATTCCCATAAAACTTTTAGGATTTAAGCATTCTGTGATGCCATCCAAGGTTACGACCCTAAGTGAGGAGCTGCAGCTGGCTAAAAAAAACTCTGTGCAGTGCCAGCTAGTGGATAACAGGTGGCAGAGAAACTCCATGGACACAGCCTGCACGGAGAAGACTCAGGACCCATGTCTATCAGCAGAGGGGGTTCTGCAGTGCCCCCTGGGGCACCTCTGAGAGATGGGTCAGAAGGGTAGAGGGTATGGGAGCCCCATGGAGAACAGGCTGGTATTAGGTCACGTCAGGGAGTACCCTCCACGGAGCGCTCTGGACTTGGTCACTTAGGCCCTACAGCAAAGAGTGCAGGTTGTTCGTTTTTCAGATAGACTCTTTCAGACTTCATGGCTAGTGCAAAGAAAGAGCCGGTGTCGTAGTCCAGGGGGAGAATGGTCCCAGATCTCTGGGAGAAAGTTTAGGGCAACAAGAGCATGGCTGCTTGGCAAACCATTTCACACAGGGTTTGTCAACACTGGCCTGTGATACGCCAGGTTCCTGAAAGAGGACTGTATTTTAGTTTCCACCACTACTGGACATCCTTTTTCTAAGAGATGCACCTACAGGAAGCCACCTGTGACACTGATAATAAAGGGGCCTTTTTCACATGGGTAAAACCAGCTAGGAGATGAAAGACCCTGCAGGAGGCTGGCAGGGACTCTGGTCAGGGAACGAAGAGCCCGGCGAGCTCCGATGTTGGGCAGTGTGCTCCCATGCCCCGGTGCGGTTCGTCGGGGCTCACGGCCCACACCCGCACTTGTACATTTCATAGTAATAACATTTATAAACTTCAGTTTCTTCAAGTGTAAAATAGACATATAAATACCTACTTTAGAATTACTGGAAGAATCAGTAATATACGTTACCTTAAGAACAACCTGAGAATAAAGCCTCAAAAATTATCTTTGGGGGGGAAAAAGATAAAACTTTCTCACTTAAAAAAAAAGAATCTTTAGGAGATTTATTTTGGCGTCAGTCACTTACCTGAGGTAGACAGTCAGGGCGAGACTCAAAGATGACCAGCAGAACTCCGATTGGGACAGTCACTTGTTCCAGTTCCAAGTTTTTGGCGATCCGGGTCCGGCGCAAAACGCGCCCCACGCTGTCCTGTGAAGAGGCAGCGATCTGCCGCAGACCGATGGCCAGGCTGTTCAGTTTAGACGTGGAGAGGCTCAGGCGTTTCAGCAGGGGCGTTGCCAGTCTCCCTGGAGAGGTGTGAGGAGCACAGGACAAACAGCGGGTGTGGGCGGGCTGCACGTCCACTGAACCTGCCCTGCTGTGTCAGGCAGGGACGTGGGATTTACCGGGTCCCGGCAAGACGGGGACACGCCCTGCACACAGCTTCCCCGGTGTGGCGGTGTGCGTCAGCACGTACAGGTATGGAGAGCTCAGCAAGCTCAGTTCCAGAAACCGACATTTGCATGAGTAACTCGCAAGTAAGGAGGATCTCACCGCACCACTTTTGTAACAGTGTGGAACTGGATTCCACCTGTAAATTCAGACAACGGGCTACAATGCAGTTATTAAGCTGTGCGAAACACAGTTTGTGAGAAAGGAAAACTACAGAACAGCATGTGTGATGGGCCCCTATTCATCACATGTTTTACGTATGCATGTCTGGAAGACGTAAGAACAGTAATGATCACTGTCCATGTTGCTGCATGATTTTAACCTTTTACAATGAATGATTTCCTAATCAGACGCAATAAAGATTTTTTTGAAATAAAAATTTAAATGGAATTGTAAGTTCACGTATAAAATTTTCTTTAAATTTAAATACAACAGTATGCATGGAACAATTCTCTATACTGACACATATTCAAATATATGCATGTACATATATATCTCAGGAAAACCACATGAAATCACACATCACAAATCATTACTGTGGTTAATGTTGAGATGAGATTATGAAAATCACTCCATTCTTTTTTATAGCCACACCCACCTAGGTAATAAAAAGATCTCAACTTTGGAGGGGAGAAACCAACCTCATATTAAGAAAAAATATTAAACCATCATTCTATCAAACAATATCAATATTATTTAATTATATCAATATTAATTTTCTTCGCATTTCCCCCTGTGCTAAAAACCAAGTTTTAATTATAGCGCACGTTAAATGTTACACTCTAGTTTTTCACCTTACAATGCACACACATTTTCCATCTTGAAATAGTTGTTTAATTCCTAGTAAGAATTCCACTGAGTTGATACAGATTAATGCATTAACCACACTTACATTATTTGGTACTCAGGCTATTTCCAGTTTATAGTGTGATGAATAATCCTGCTCTAGAAGTCTTTACTGGCAAGCCTGTTTTCTCCTCCTACAATATTTTCTAGGGTAAATTTCCTGGAACAGCTTCTTGAGTCAAAGGGGATCACCGTGTTCACGGAGACCCAGGACTCTCCTCCTACGCCACTGTGCGTCCTCGTGAACTTCCAGAGAAAACTGCGGCCAGGAGTCAGAGTCCTGCCGACTGCTAGTCGTGCAACCTTGAAAAACAACGTTAACCTCTGCAGGTCCTAATTCTTTCACTTTAGATTATAAAGAACTGCATAAGATCTCTTCATTTCTTCCATTTTTGAGAGTTTATTTTAGGACTTTCCAATACCGCAAAACTTCAAAAGACCAGTAAACTCTAAAGGAAGTACCAAAGCAATGGCTCAAACATATTTTAAGGAATGAAAATAATGTTGATGAGCCTTGGGTTTCTTTGAAGGGAAGAATATTAATGTGGCTGTTTAAGGCACACTTATTCAAGAGAAAAGAAAATTAAAAACCCCATAAAATCAACCCCCATTATCATAGGGTGCCAAAGGCAGAGGATGAGGAAAGGGGAGAGTGAGCACCTACCGGGCTCTCCACAGTCGGTTGTCTGCAGAGCGAGCTCGGCCACCTCACCTGCTCTACCACGGGCCCCCCCGAGGGTGTTCTGGCCGGCCCCTGTTGCTGACTCTGGGCAGACCCCACATGGGCTAATTCTCTGCGAGATATAAGCCGTTCTATGACTATTTCACAGGCACAGTCCGTCTGGGTTTGAATCCCAGACCTGTGACAGGCCACATGGTTGTAGGCACGTGACCACTTCTCTATGCTTCGGTTTTCTCCTCTCTAAAATCGGGATAATAAATAGCAGCTACCTCACAGGCACCACATTGTACAGATAAAATAAGATTGTGTCTGTTAAGCTCTTGGCACGATGCCCGGCAACACAGAAAAGGCTCCAGAAATGTCAGCTGCCGTCAGCTGAATGCTTACAACAGTGAGGTCCTCGATCTTCTTTTTTGTCTGGAAGTTGCCATAATAGAAAAAGCCCTCTGGGGGGCTGTGCTAGAATATCAGGGGAAGGGGGTGGAAGTAGTGTGTATTGTGTGAGAGCCTAGTGAACACTAACCACCAACCCTCAATAAACAGGATGCATAATATACAATTTCTTCCACAACAATCTTGACTTTAGGTAGCCTATGATACAAGAATTAAATAGAACCCTCCTTAATGCTGACTTCAGATTGCCTGGTATTTACCCTCTGCCTCCTCCAAGTCTTTTTTGTTGGCTAACAGGATCTCATCACGCTGGTCGGTCAACAGATCAGCCAGATGATGGATAATCTCTGCTCTCTAGGAGGAAAAGTAAAATGTTAAGCAAGCAAACATATTAATCCAAAAAGGATGCACACCGCTCTTTTAAACCTACTCTTCTAAGTATGCCAGGCCTCGCCCCCGAATCCAAGGTGACCGGTGACTGGAATCTTTTTGCTTCCTCTCACTCACTTCCCAACACTGCTCCTTTCTTTCTTTCCTTCCGCTCTCACTGTTAACTTCCCCCTGCTTCTTCTTACTCCTCTTCCTCTTTACCACTCCTGATTATTGCGATTAGCAAACCTTGGTGGAAGGTAGGGAAGGGGGCATAACAAATTATACAATTTATCCATGACACAGTTAGCACTTTGAATCTGCATGACACACACATCCCCACACATTTAATATCACTAGTTGTATATAGTTCATTTCCCAGCTAAGTTTTTGCACCTGTTTTTTCTTTTTTGACAATTATTTCTTGAGTGAATTCAGACAAAGGGGGAGAAATCCAGTCCTGGATGCTTGAGGAGACCCTGCCCTTCCCCGCCCAGACTGGGAAACGCGGAAGTCAGTGTGGTGATGGCGGAAGGAGTAGAAGTGGTTTAACAGAGAGAGGAGCTGAGCTAGGCGGTGCCTTTGCTCTCCTTTCTCTACTTGTAGTTATTTTCCACTCTTTTCCGTTCTTAGTCACAGTACTCCTCAGAAGAAATCTATGTACATCACTCTCAAATGCATCCTTAACAACACACGACGTGGGAAGTCAGCCAGCCCCAGCCTTCCCCTGACCTCCCCGAGTTGCCAGCCTTATCGTGTCTGCTACTGCGACTGATTCACTGTGGACAGGGCCGGGCTAGGGTCTCGGGGCAGGCTCTGGAGCTTCTACCTTATGGATCCGTTAGATAATTAGGATAAGGAATTTTCCTACATTTACGGGCCCAGTATGTGGCAGGACTAAGGAGCCTCCCTGGTCTCGTCATATTCACATTCATCACATTGGTCAAAACATCAGAGTAGTGGAAAGCTACCCTACGTCTCAGCCCATGAAAGACAAAAGGGAAAGTAAAATTCAGAAAAAAGACAAAAGGCAGGACACGCCCAAATCAGACTGGTGACAGATAACTCTGGGGGACGCAAGGAGTAAAGGGGGAACAGCAGGCTCGGCCCTGTCCTAAATCTCACAGCATGACTCACTTTGAAAATGAACAAAACCATCGGGTTACTACCTGCTCTGGTTCCAGAGTGGCCAACGTCCTCCCTCCAGATCGAGCCATTTCTCCCTGCTGCTCCACCGTAGGGCCTGCAAGCACATTTGCAAATCTCAGATCGTGGTCAGCTTGGTTCCCTGTCACCATCTTGGCTCATACGCAGGCTCATCACACGTGCAGACCATGCACTTGATGTCCTGTTATGCTTGTTGCACACACAGAAATCACTCCACTAAAATGGCAAAGGGTATGCCAGAGTGACTCAGGCATAAAAACAAGAAACTTGTCCTGTTTCTGGGGTAGATGAGGTAACTCATGTCTTCTGGAGTTCCTTTCGGTTTCACTCCGGCCTGTGTTTTTTAACGTGCTGCTATTTCTGAATGTAGACTACACACAAGTCTGTCTCTGTGAACACTCGAGAGCACGCACCCAGTGTGTGCACCTCCACTGTCTCCTGGTATGTGGCATCCAGCATGGAACTTGCATAATGTTTCTTGATGAAAATGGTTGCTTATACATTTTTTAAAGATTTTATTTATATATTTTAGAGAGCGAGGAAGGGAGAGAGAAAGAGAAGGAGAGAAACATTGATGTGCAAGAGGAACACCAATCAGCTGCCCCTCACAGGCACCCAGGAGGGACTGAACCCGCAACCCAGCTATGCGCCCCGACAGGGAACTGAACCTTTTGTTTCATGGGATGACCACTGAGCCACACTGGTCAGGGCTGCTTATATTCTTTAACTTAGTGATTTTAGAGAGAATTAGGAGGCCTAGTTAGGCAGGTGAGATACATTTTATAAAGCAAAGCCAAAGCCAGTCTTACAAACTGTCCAAAACAACACCACGTCTCAAAGCACCAGCACATCAGCTCTGGGAATCCCTGTTCCCAGCCTGAGAGCTCGGCTTTCAGCTCCACAGAGGCAATGGCATCGCTCGCTACCACCCACAGACCACAGGACTCCACAGAGAACTACTCACCCGCAGGCTTTACTTCAGAAAAGAAGGTGCCAACTTTCTTTCCCTCTACAATGTCTGTGATGACATGCCCAGACACTTTTGGGTGAGTTCCGTTGGCAATAACCACCGAAGTGCCACCTTGCAAAGCCCAGAGGGCCGCTTTCACCTGGCAGGAGAGGTCAGATCCAAAGATGGGATTCGGACCTTTGCAGGGTCCAGTTGTCCACATTTTACATTGGCAAAATGACATAAAACACAATATGACACTGAGAAATTTAAGTACCCAGAGGATGTTCTGGAAGCTCTGGAAGCACACCCAGCCCAACTGTGGCTTGTGCTGCCTAGAGATGAAGCAATCGAACCCTTTGTGCTCAGACTGTACTGGGACTCACAACTTCCACACTTGCCACACTGCGCCTCAACAAACCGTCCAGTCTGGTGTGTGACCAGAGTCTGGAGCTGAGCACTTTTAGCCTTGTAAACAACTTTTACATTTGTCCTCATCGCTGCCACTGCTATGTGATGCTGTATCTTACAGGTATAACTTCTTAGAACAATTGATGGGAGAGAAGAATTTTTGCAAGATTTCATCAATAAATATTTGAACTCATTAACATTAGAGGATTTATGAATAACGAAAACTACACAGACCTCGCCTTTAAGGAGTTTACAATACAAATATACTCTTTATATAATACTGGTGAACAGAGTACATATACAGACATGACTAAATACTGGTACACAGTGTGCATTAAGCCTGTATTTCGATATGCACATACGAGTATGTGAGAGTGTATGTGCCTCACATGTGAACCACTCGCCCGCAAACAACTGCGAACGTAAAAATGACGAGGAAGTGCTCTGGTTTCTGAGCTGTGACAGGCAGTGTGGGCCCCAGGTCTCACCTTGGCTTCCATGCCCCCCATGCCCACTCTCGACTTGGTTCCGAATGTCACAGACTGCTGATCTCCAGGATAGAATATATCAATGAGCTTCGCATCGTCTGACCCTGGGGGGCTGTCAAAGAGGCCTAAAACGTAAACAAAGGTTCATTACCCGGCTTTAGCGGAAGTCAGTGCCTCCAAGAGGGGCCCCCCAGGCACTGCCGACCACTGTGTACCCAACTTGTCCGGAGGGACTCTGCTGTCCTACCAGTGCTACCCAGAAAAGACAGCGAGGGACCAGTGGCGTCCACCCACACTGAGAAGCAGCTCCAGGAGGACTCACCTTACATATCTGTCACCAAGCTTAATGTCAATGTTTGACAGCACCAGGGCATGGCCACATCCTTGGCACAAAATTTATCAGCCCCACCCAGAGTCTACCCAGAAGCTGCCCTCATCTCTGCTATGGCTACTTATGATGCTGAACCAAAGGATGGAACTGAAAAAGATGAGTGACTTTTACAGAAAGACCGCAGCAGGCACAACTACTTAACGTGACTATTTCCCAGCAGGATGAGATGTGAAACCGGTTCTCATGAACTCTCACAGAGCCCTATTATACCACCCATGTGACGAGTGAGCTGTTGTGAAGGTCAGGCTGAGTCGGCAGAAGAGCATGCAGCTCTTGCATTCAGTCTGGATTTATCACCACAAAGCCTGTGTCCCTTATATAACTGAGCAGAGCGACAAAAGAATTACGTGAAATGTTGTATGCATACAATCCAAGATTAAAAATGGTCACAACTTCACTCTGAGCAAGTTGGAGCCTTGGAGGGGGAAAGAGGGGCCTGAAGAAAGGGAGTTGCATCTAGGCCCAAGGGGGACACAGGCAGGGAGGAACAGCACCTGGTCGCAGACCGGCTGAGGACATCTGGGGCAGGGATGCTTCTGGTTTTAGCTCACTGCTCTTCTTGTGCTGAAATATGCCCCTCTGCTGCCCTGTTTCAAAGCTTTGCCACAGCCCTGCTGTGCACACCCTTTCTAGGGAAGCAGGGCTCAGGGGAGGGAGGAAATCGGTGTCAGCACAGAACAAGTCAGCGCGCAGCAGTGACAGCAAGAGTCACCTCTCACAACCTCTGTCCACCGCGATGCAGCACGTCATAGCGCGTCACAGCTCCCAGGATTCAGGGTCCGTTCTTCCCAGAGATACTGTGCACGGAGGTCACGGGCTGGGATTCTGAGGCTGTTTTGGTTTCATACAACCGGATGGGCAAGGCTGGACTATTCTAAGCCAAACCTTCACCTAGGTGTCTCCAGAGACACCTAGAGGTTCCTGACACTCTGGTACTCTGCCTACTCTTTTTCCATTACAGCAGCCCCTCAAAGCCAGCAAGAGGATATTCACAATTCTGACACTGTTCTAAAAATCAACACTTGGCGGATGACGGAGAGAGGCAAGAGCACAAACCTGTATGGCAGTTTGGGTGTGTGGGGCTACATTAAAGCTGTTCACTGGAGTCTAGTTCAAACTGGGTTTTACGCACTGATCTCTCAGGCTCACATCCTTCCGAGGGAAGAGTGCAGATTTTTAAATCAGAAGGAGTAAGATCAGAAACTGCCTTCTACCAAGAACTAGCTATGTGACTTTGGATACGCCATTTAACTGATATGAACTTAATTTTTTATTTCTTCATCTGAATAACTGGGCTGCCCTACTGACTTTACCGGGCTGTTACCAGGATTGAATAAACTGACATCCACAAGTACCTAGAGCAGCATTTGAGCACAGTAGAAACTTAATTTAAAAATCTGCTGATTAAACTTCTTCTCCAGGGTGGCTTACTCTTACCCCAAATTAGCCACTCCTGTCCTGAGATTTCACATGTACAAATGACAAACACAGCAAACAGACATTTCACAGGCAGAGACACTGACATGTAAGGATGGTATCTCCTACCTTCCACACAGGCAGGAGACTGACCAATCCACCTCTCTCTGCCCTTCGGCCCCTGCCCTGACCTTTCATGGGTGGAGTGCAAACTGGAGAACAAGCCTGGCCAGGTTAACTTGCCTGGGGTGTGGGCTGGGAACCAACCAGATTTTTCTGACCTCCTGGGAAGGTAACGGGGGACTTTGGGGATCTTGTAGGTTGGGCCTACTTTTGACATGGCTCTCAGATTCCTTATGGGTCAAAATGTACATGGGAACAGGTTAAGAAAGTGGGAAGTGAATGGAGAGTCAAACTGGAGCCAAGAGGGGCCCCTCCATGGGGAGGGAGAAAGGACTAGAGTAACACATTCGACATGGTGGCCACACGGCCTGGATTTTCTGCAGTGGCTCCAATTTAAGATAATCTGTCTCAGGAATTACATGAAAAGCTGAAAGTGATCAACACAATGATATACCGCTTTATAGCACTAGGACAGCTATAATCTAAAAGGCAGACAACAAGAGGTAAGCGTTGGCACGGATGTGGGGAAACAAGTGCCCTCACACACTGTGAGTGGAGATGTAAAGCGGTGCACTTTATACTGTTCTGGAAACGGTTTCCATGGTTACATGGTAAACATGGTTTGGAAAACAGCCTGGCATTTCTTCCAAAGGCTAAACGCAGAGTTATACCACACCATCCAACAATTTTGCACCTGGGTACAATTAAGAAGATGTTCACACTAAAACTTGTCCATGAACTTCAAAGCAGCATTAGTATATGATTTCATTTATGTAAAATGTCTGGTTTGCAGGCCCATGATCAATCCACTGAGCTACACCAGCCAGGGCAATTTATGTAAAATGTCCGAAACAGGCAAATCAACAGAGACAATGGAGATCAGAGGTTGCGCTGGGTTGGAGCTGGCGGGAGGTGAGTGACTGCCGGCGGGTATGGGGTTCCTGCGGTGGTGATACAAGTGCTCCAGAATCGTGACGAGGGTTGAAACACTGTGTGAGGACACTAAAGAACACTGAACTTCAAATAGGTGAATGGTATGGTATGGTATGTGAATTTTATCTCCATAAAGCTGCCACAAAAACCGAATCTAAAGTGCCTAGAGATGACAACCTTTCAGCATTTAAACTGCATCTCCAGGATTACCCCCTTCTGAGTCATAAAAACCCTTTGTCAGACTGCAGAGCTCAGAAAATATTGGTCCAGGAAGCTCAGAGAGTACCAAAGAAGTTGGACCCAAGAAGGAACACACCAAGGCACATCATAATTATATTAGCCAAGATTAAAATGAAGGAGAGAATCCTAGAAGCAGCAAGAGCTAAGGGGACAGTCACCTACAAAGGAGTTCCCATCAGACTGTCAGCGGATTTCTCAAAAGACCTTACAGGAAAGAAGGGGCTGGAAAGAGGTATTCCAAGTCATGAAAACCAAAGACCTACAACCAAGATTGCTCTATTCAGCAAAGCTTTCATTTAGAATGGAAGGACAGATAAAGTGCTTCTCAGATAAGATCAAATTTAAGGAGTTCAGCATCACCAAGCCCTTATTATATGAAATGTTAAAGGGACTTATCTAAGAAAAAGGAGATAAAAAAGATGAACAGTGAAAGGACAGGAAACTCACAGTTATCAACCACACCTAAAACAAAAGCAAATTAAGAGGACAGCTAGATCAGGAGTGAACCATAGAAATGAAGATCACGTGGAAGATTAGCAACAAGGGAGTGGGAGATGAAGAAGGGGGGAGAAGATACAGAAAATAAGTAGCACAGACAGTAGATAAAAAATAGATGGGGGAGGGTAAGAATAGTAGGGGAAATATAGAATCTAAAGAACTTCAAACACGTGTTCATGAACTAAAGGGGGGGAATGGTGGGGGAGGGGTGTGCAGGGTGGAGGGGAACGGAGGGGGGGAAATAGAACAAATGTAATGGCATAATCAATAAAATAAAAAAATATATTAAAAAAAAGAAAATGTTGGTCTATAGTAAAAAAAGAAAATCCGAAGGACTCAAACAAAGAGGGCAACTTCAAGTGCTCCACATGTAGTATTTAAAACAAAGGCTGGATAAAAGGCAAAGGCATTGCTTTGTACCTTCTACATCTGAAAGAATAATCAAGAGGTCCGTTTTCATTTCCACGGCCAGTCGAGCAGCCAGGCTGTCATTATCTTTAACACTAATAACCTAGAATGCAGATAAAAAGTCACAAGTGAACGAGCGATACGGTTCAAGGAGAAGTTCGCAGAAGTAGTCAGCTAAGCTCTGGCAGACAAAATTAATGACCAAGTACACAGATGACAGGTTTTGCAGGGCCATTCCGTCTGCAAAACACCGGGCCTACTTGGCAGCCCCCCTTTCCAAACATGCACCATTCTAGCCACTGACATGCACAAGCCATGCGCACAGCACCATCTCTAGTCTTACACCACTCTCACACCTCTCACCCCGCTGAATGAAACCCTGTGACTCCAGGAGAGTTTATGTACCACTGCTCAAGATGCCACCTCCTCTCCCAGTTCCTCCACCTCGTCAGCGCCCAGCCTGCGGTGTTAGTGCATGCAGCAAGGCGCAGCATTAGTGTCTCCAACATGCTGGGCCATTAGGGATACTTCACCCACATTTACCCCCTGGAGGTCACTATTGGGCTCAGCTGGAGGGACAACAGCATCATTTGTGTTGACAATGGGGACGATGTTCATTCGGAGGAGCTCATGAAGTGTCCCATTGAGGTTCCGGCGCTTCTGTTCATCATGGAAATCCAAATTGGTCACCAAAATCTAGAAGGTTTAAATAGATCAAGAACACAGGAAGGAGAAAAATGATGAACTTCCTAGTAGGAACAGTATGCTGAGATGCTAAGCCTGGGGAAATTAATCTTCAGGCTTCTGAGACCCAGTACAGATCTCAATGGAACACACATCTTTGGAGGCTTACCCAATTTTTCTAGAGATGGGGAGAAAGTCAGAATCACTTGGAAGATTTAATGATGTTCAGGATTTAAAAAAAAATACTTTAATTCTGAGAGCTACCAAATCTCATCCATTTACAAAATAAGGAAAATTAATGTACTGACTTTAGAGCAATACTGGGGAAAGTAATGACTGCCATTAGTTTCTAAAATATCTTTGTATCTCAGCCTCTGCTTCAGGGTCTGGCTGCAGCACCTCTGGCGAGGGAAGGAATGAGTGGTTTACCCAACTGGGAAGCGCATGAGATAAAGCCAAGGGGGCCGTGTCGTCACTGTCCTTGCTCTGTGGCCGGCCACTACCGCAGTTAGCAAGGCTGTGTCTGACTGAGCATGTGGGACTAATCTGAGAGGTAGTGTACGGAGGTGCATCTTCAGTCACACCCTGAAAGGACTGGCGTAACTTAGCTCAGAGGGAGAGGGGAGAGCTGGGCGTGGGGCTGGCAGTCAGCCCTGCTTCCCTGCTCAAATCCAAGTTGCCAGCAGTGTTTTGCAGGAGAGAAAGGTAAATGGGGATGAGGGCCAAGAACTAAATAGAAACAAACCCTGAAGCTGATGAACATGTTTCACTGAAAACCCTTTGATGTTTAAGGAAAAGGGTTCTCGTGTGTAAGGCAGGCTGAAGTAGGAATGGTTGGAACAGGTGGTCGAGAAGGAAGGTACTGAAATAGCGGAAAAGGCCATGCCCTGAACTAGGGCCTGGCTGTAACTAACGTAACAGCAGCCCGAATGATATAAAATGTGGGTGAAGACAAAATGGTAACATGTCTAAAGGAAATAATTCACTCACTCATTTGATAAAAATACATTGGGCCCTGGCTGGTGTGGCTCAGTGGATTGAGTGCCAGCTTGCAAACCAAAGGGTTGTTGGCTCGATTTCCCATCAGACCACACGCCTGGATTGCGGGCCAGGTCCCCAGTAGGGGGCGCATGAGAGGCAACCACACATTGCTGTTTCTATCCCTCTCTTTCTCCTTCCCTTCCCTTCTCTCTAAAAATCAATAAATAAAATCTTTTAAGAAAATACATTGGGTACCTCTGAAATGCCAGGCCCTGAACTAGCTGCTGGGATGGTGAGTAAAAATGTTGATGCTTTGGATAAAGTGGAATGGGGCATATTTTTGTAAGGATAGATAGATCATGAATTCCTTTTTAGAAAAGTTTAGTCCTCTCAGAAATAGGACTGGGTCAAAGGAGAACATACAGAGGCTTCCATTGCATTTATACTGACAGAAAAAACACCTAAACTAACAGAGAGAGGGGTCTGCAGCCACAGGAAACAGGCGGACAAGTCCACACCTTTCTGTTCCAGCTCACTTTTTCAAGGACACTCTAGAATAACACCAGAACGTCACTGAGTAACAACTGTGAACACGGTGGGGAAACAAAGCAACAGGAAATGGAAGAGCAAACCCTGAGAGGACACATATGTAACATCACCTGTGTAAAACAGCATCTGTGTAAATGGACCAGAGGCAGCGAAGGAGTTTAAAAATAATAACTTGGGGAGTTAGGTTTTTACTATTGTTTTGTAAAGTGACTATTCAGTTGTTTTGTGATATTTAGGTCTAGTCAGTGTGTAGTTGTTTAGTTGATGAAAAAAAATTGAAAAAAATTCTGGAAATTTAGGTACAAAAGAAATAATATAGAAATAAGGTTCTAGATCAGGGGTAACCACTAAAAACTAAGTTCCACGAATATGGGAACCATGGCTGTTTCGTTTACCACAGTATCCCCGATGCTTAACAGATTTCTTGCTACACCATAGGTGTTCAAAAATATTTTCTGAATGAATGAAAAACCAACCACAGCATTTCTTCCAACCTTCAATGCTTGATATCTATTATATAAGGCAACCAGGTGCTACCCGAAGCAAGCCACCTGAAGTCCGAGTTGCTAATGAAATAAAGACATCTAAATTTTCTGTCTTCAGGAGCATTAGCAGTTGGGGTGCCCTAAGAAATGTTAGTACAACAACCAGAGCTAACACTGAGAGCATACTGTGGACCGGACACTGTATTAAATGCTTTTCATATGTTTTTTCATTAAGCTCAGGAAAAACCCTTGGAAGTCGGGCTGATCTTATCCTTGTTCTTCAGATGAAGACACTGAAGCACATAAATGTGAGACTTAAAAGACACTCTCCAGATCTCCCAACCAGCAAGTGGTGAAGCCGAGACTGTCTCCTGGTGGTCTGGCTCCAGAGCCCTTCTCAGTCTTCTTGCTCCACGGGAATCACCCCCAGCCTCTCACCTGGGCAGCACAGATGCTGTACTGGGTAAACATGGCTTCATACAGGGCCATCAGTCCACTCTGCCCTGCGGCTGCACAGGCTCGGGCTTCTAAGACAGGAATTGCCTGTAACACACCAATAGACAAGGTGTGGGTGGGAGAGAGGAAAGGTGCCTGAGGACCCCTGGAACAGGGGGTGGGCAAGCAGCACTCACCAACTCTTTCAGCTGGTTCTGCCCCGAGTGTAGGGCCTGCCGCACGCTCTGGGACAGAAGGATCTCATGGCGCAAGCGTTGCTTGCCAAAAGCTACTGCTCCACTGGTTACCAGCATCATCTCTCGACCTTGATTCTGCAGCACTGACACCTGACATTGAGGAAGAAAAAGGCACAAGTCACTTGTAAGATCTCTCTCCTCCTCTCTTCCCAAGAAACTCAGGTGGGATGGACAACTGAATGGATCCCAAATGCTGGTTTATGGAGCAGCAGTGGACTGGCCCTGGGAAGAATTACCCAGGTTGCTTGGTAAAGATACAGATTCCTACTTGCTTACTCAAATCTGATAAGCAGGTGGCAGACAGGAATCAGAAGTTTTTAATGGGGGATTCTGGTGTGCAGCTAGGTGTGGCATCTATAAGGTTTAATGGCACCTGTTATAGTTTAGTATTTGCAAAAGGCCTAGTTGTTACAGGAAAAATAAGGCCAGAACAGAAGTCAGGAGCCAGGAATTGCAACGTAAACTTAGCAAATGGCTTCCCAAATTCTAAGGCATGAACTGGGGGGATGAGGCTGTTTCTGAAGTATGTCTGATTCCCCTGGGTCACCTCTGGCTAGACCAGGGACAGACACTCACCCTTTTCTGCTCTGTCTGCCCACAGCCCAGGTATTTGTTCCCTACCTGGGACAGGTCCACATGAAAGGGTCAAAGGTTCAAGATGCAAAAAAGTCAATATTCCTGACCTGTCCTTTCTTCCTGATGCCTGAACACTACAACCTGGTTCAGGAAATCACAAACAGCCGTCTGTGATCAACCATGATTTCAAAAAATAACTTTTTTTTAATCCTCACCCCAGAACACTTTCATTGCTTTTAGAGAGAGAAGAAAGGAGAGAAGGTTTTTTAGGGAGAGAGAAAGGGAGGGAGAAAGACAGAGAGAAACATCAATTGGTTGCCTTCTGTACACTCTCCAACTGGAGACCAAACCTGCAACCTAGGCAGGTGCCCTGACCAGGAATCGAACCTGTGACCTTTCGGCCTGCAGGACAACACCCATTAAATAAGCTACACTGGTCGGGGTTTAAATAATAACTTAAAAAAAAATTATTTCATTATTGTTCAAGTACAATTTTCTGTCTTATACTCCCATCCCAGCCCACCCCCCCCCAGTGCTCCCCACCTCCCTCCCATCCCCCCTCTCTCCCCTCTCCCTTCTGGTCCCTGTCAGCCTGTTCTGTATTTCAGTGTCTTTGGTTATATTTTGCTTGCTTGTTTTGTTGTTCAGGTTTCTGTTAAAAGTGAGATCATATGGTATTTGTCTTTTAACACCTGCTTTATTTCACTCAGCATAATGCTTTCCAGTTCCATCCATGCTGTTGCAAAGGGTAGTAGCTCCTTCTTTCTTTCTGCTGCATAGAATTCCATTGTGTAAATGTACCATAGTTTTTTGATCCATTCATTTACTGATGGGCACCTAGCTTGCTTCCAACTCTTGGCTATTGTAAATTGTGCTGCTATGAACATTGGGGTGCATAGGTTCTTTTGGATTGGTGTTTCAGGGTTCTTAGGATATACTCCTAACAGTGGAATTGCTGGGTCAAAAGGCATATTCATTTTTAGTTTTCTGTGAAAATTCCATACTATTTTCCATAGTGGTTGTACCAGTCTGCAATCCCACCAACAGTGAACTAGGGACCCCTTTTCCCCACAACCTCTCCAACATTTGTTGTTTGTTGCTTTGTTTATGATGGCCATTCTGACTGGTGTAAAGTGGTATCTCATTGTGGTTTTAATTTGCATCTCTCTGATAGCTAGTGATATTGAGCATCTTTTCATGTGTCTCTGGATTCTCTGTATGTCTTACTTGGAGAAGTGTCTGTTCAAGTCCTTTGCCCATTTTTTAATTGGGTTGCTTGTCTTCTTAGAGTGAAGTCGTGTAAGTTCTTTGTATATTTTGGAGATTAAACCTTTGTCTGAGGTATCATTGGCAAATATGTTTTCCCAAACAGTTGGTTCTCTTTTTTGTCTTAATACTGTTTTCTTTAGCCATGCACAAGCTTTTTATTTTGATGAGATCCCATTTGTTTACTCTTTCCTTTATGTCCCTTGCTCTAGGGGACATATCAGTAAAAATGTTGCTGCATGAAATATCTGAGATTTTCCTGCCAATGTTCTCCTCTAGGATTTTAATGGTGTCATGGCTTATATTTAAGGCTTTTTTTAAATTTATTTTTTTATTGATTATGCTGTTAGTTGTTCTATTCCCCCTCCTTCATTCCCCTCCACCCTACCCCCCCCCGTCCCCACCATTACCCCCCTTCAGTTTATGACCATGTGTCCTAAGTTCTTTAGATTCTATATTTCCCATACTATTCTTGCCCCCCATCTATTTTCTATCTACTGTCTATGCTACTTATTTTCTGTACCTTCTCCCCGCTTCTCCTCCTCCCACTCCCCTGTTGCTAACCCTCCTTGAGATCTTCATTTCTATGTTTCCACTCCTGATCTAGCTCTCCTTTTAGTTTGCTTTTGTTTTAGGTGTGGTTGTTAATAACTGTGAGTTTGTTGTCCTTTCACTGTTCATGTTTTTTAAACTTCTTTTTCTTAGGTAAGTCCCTTTTAACATTTCATATAATAAGGGCTTGGTGATGATGAACTCCTTGAATTTGATCTTATCTGAGAAGCACTTTATCTGTCCTTTCATTCTAAATGAAAGTTTTGCTGAATAGAGCAATCTTGGTTATAGGTCTTTGGATTTCATGACTTGGAATACCTCTTTCCAGCCCCTTCTTGCCTGTAAGGTCTCTTTTGAGAAATCCGCTGACAGTCTGATGGGGACTCCTTTGTAGGTGACTGTCCCCTTACCTCTTGCTGCTTCTAGGATTCTCTCCTTCATTTTAACCTTGGCTAATGTAATGATGATGTGCCTTGGTGTGTTCCTTCTTGGGTCCAACTTCTTTGGTACTCTCTGAGCTTCCTGGATATCCTGGAAGTCTATTTCCTTTGCCAGATTGGGGAAATTCTCCTTTATTATTTGTTCAAATAAGTTTTCCACTGGTGGCTGTTCCTTTTCCCCTTCTGGTATCCCTATAATTCGGATGTTGGAGCGTTTAAAGATATCCTGGAGGTTCCTAAGCCTCTCCTCATTTTTTTGAATTCTTGCTTCTTCACTCTTTTCTGTTTGGCCATTATTTGCTTTCTTCTGGTCCACTCCATTGATTTGAGTCCCAGTTTCCTTTTCATCACTATTGGTTTCCTGTGCAATTCCATTCATTTCAATTAGTTTCACCTTCATATGTTTGCCTAATTTGTGGCTATAATCAACCAGTTCTGTGAGGATCCTGATCACCAGTGTTTTAAACTGTGCGTCTGAGAGTATTGCTATTTCTTCATCACTTAGATTTATAGGCTCTGGGGCTTTGAGATCTTCTTGAGCCATTTTTGGTCTGTTTGCGCCCGTTAAGTCTGAGGAGCGGAGCCTTGGACTCCCAGGTCGCTGGGTTATGACTCTGTATGTGGAGGCGGGCTCAGAGCGGGGAAATGGTGGCCCCCTCTGCTGTTTCTTGCAGCTGGGTGACGAGCAGAGCCTTAGGTTGTTCACCAAGGCAGGGCCACTTAGGTTGCTGGATTATGACGCTGTATGTGGAGGCGGGGTTAGATCGAGGAAATGGCGGCGCCCCCCCCCCCCGCCTGCCGCTGGGGCTGCTGGCTCTCGATTCCACGTGTGTGAGTCCCTCTGACCAAGTTTTCCTGTGCTACCCCGCTCTGCCAGCTGCTGGTTTCGCCCCTCTTACCGGTCAGGCTGAAGAATTTGTTATCAAACTTCCGAAAAGTTCAATTTTCTGTGTTCTGGCTGTGTTTTCTGTTGCTAAAATTTTGTTGTCTCTAAACTTGGTCGTGTGAGGAAGCACAGTGTCTCCATCTATGCCTCCATCTTGGCGGAATATATTTAAGTCTTTTATCCACCTTGAATTTATTTTGGTGTATGGTGTAAGTTGGTGCTCAAGTTTCATTTTTTTGCACACAGCTGTCCAGTTCTCCCAACACCATTTGTTGAAGAGGCTATCTTTACTCCATTTTATGTTACTGCCCCCTTTGTCGAATATTAATTGACTGTAGAGAGTTGGGTTGATTTCTGGGCTCTCTGTTCTGTTCCATTGGTCTATGTGCCTGTTTTTATGCCAGTACCAGGCTGTTTTGATTACAGTGGCCTTGTAATACAGTTTGGTATCAGGTCTTGTGATCCCTCCTACCTTGTTCTTCTTTCTCAAAATTGCAGCTGCTATTTGGGGTCGTTTATGGTTACATATAAGTTTTTGAAGTGTTTGTTCTACGTCTGTGAAATTGCCATTGGTACTTTAATAGGTATTGCATTGAATTTGTAAATTGCTTTGGGTAGTATGCACATTTTGATTATGTTAATTCTTCCAATCCATGAACAAGGTATATGTTTCCATTTGTTTGTGTCTTCCTTGATTTTGTTCTTCAGGGCTGTGTAGTTTTCTGAGTACAGATCTTTTACCTCCTTGGTTAGGTTTATTCCCAGATATTTTATTTTTCTGTTTGCTATATCAAACGGGATTTTTTTCTTGATTTCAGCTCTTGCTGTTTCATTGTTAGTATACAAAAATGCCTTTGGTTTCTGGATATTGACTTTGTATCCTGCTGTTCTGCCAAATTCATTTATTATATCGAGCAGTTTTGGGTAGAGTCTATAGAATTTTCCATGTACACTATCATGTCATCTGCAAACAATGACAGTTTTGTTTCTTCCTTTCCGATTTGGATGCCTTTTATTTCCTTTTCTTGTCTGATCACTGTGGCTAAAACTTCCAATACTATATTGAATAGAAGTGGTGAAAGTGGACATCCTTGTCTTGTTCCTGATCGTGGTGGAAAAGCTTTTAGTTTTTTCCCATTGAGTATGATATTGGCTGTAGGTCTCTCATATATGGCCTTTATTATATTGAGGAATGCTCCCTCTATTCCCACTTTGCTGAGTGTTTTTATCATGAATGGGTGTTGTACATTATCAAAAGCTTTTTCCGCATCTATTGATATGATCATGTGATTTTTGTCTTTGCTTTTGTTTATGTGATGTATCACATTTACTGATTTCTGAATATTGAACCATCCTTGCATCCCTGGGATGAATCCCACTTGGTCATGGTGTATGATCTTTTTAATGTATTGTTGGATGCAATTTGCCAATGTTTTGTTGAGGATTTGAGCGTCTATGTTCATCAGAGATATTGGCCTGAAGTTTTCTTTCTTTGTTGTGTCTTTATCTGGTTTTGGAATTAGGATGATGCTGGCTTCATAAAAAGAGTTTGGGAGTCTTCCATCATTTTGGATTGTTTGGAATAGTCTGTGAAGGATAGGAGTTAGGTTCGATTCCCAGTCAGGGCACATGCCTGGGTTGCAGGCCAGTTCCCGGCAGGGGACGCATGAGAGGCAACCAAACATTGATGTTTCTCTCCCACTCTTTCTCCTTCCCTTCCCTATTCTCGAAAAATAAATAAAGAAAATATTTTTTAAAAAGATTTAAAAAAAAAAAAGGATAGGAGTTAGCTCTTCCTTAAATGCTTTGTAGAATTCTCCTGTGGAACCA
This sequence comes from Artibeus jamaicensis, assembly GCF_021234435.1. Classification (NCBI taxonomy): domain Eukaryota; kingdom Metazoa; phylum Chordata; class Mammalia; order Chiroptera; family Phyllostomidae; genus Artibeus; species Artibeus jamaicensis. The sequence continues at coordinate 405,770 of NW_026521538.1, forward strand.
TCTGGCCCAGGGCTTTTGTGTGATGGGAGAGTTTTGATTACTGCTTCAATTTCATCTGTTATTGGTCTGTTCAGGCTTTCTGCTTCTTCTTCATTGAGTTTTGGAAGATTATATTTTTCTAGAAATTTGTCCATTTCACCTAGGTTTTCAACTTCTTGACATACAATTCTTCATAGTAATTTCTTACAATTCTTTCTATTTCTGTGGTGTCCATTGTAATCTCTCCTCTTTCATTTCTGATTGTGTTTGAGTCCTCTCACCTTTTCTGGATGAGCCTACTTAATGGCTTGTTGATTTTGTTTATCTTTTCAAAAAAACCAGCACCTGGATTCATTGATCTTTACAATTGTGCTTTTAGTCTCTATGTCATTTGATTCTGCTCTAATCTTGGTTATTTCCTTCCTCCTACTTGCGTGTCTCTAGAAGGGAAGCTAGTGACTTAAGATCATCACCAGGTTCTCCCACTGTTTCCATCAAAGTTCTCCTTTGCACAAAATCTTCATCCTGCTTTGAGACTGAATCCCAACTGCTCTACCTTGCCAAAGCCCTGCCTGACGGAGGGATCAGCTTTACTTCCCACTTGCCCTAAGAAGATCATGACCACTGCTCACAAGCTCACCTCTTCCCTGGCCCCCCAACATACCACACTCATTCCTGTTTTTGTCCCCCCCTTTGGAACCCATTTGCAGAGCCTCTTCTTCCCCAGAAGCACTGGCCTGCACAACTGCAGGGCACTACTCACCCTGTGCACCTGGCAGTGTGGAAAAATCCCCCTTTGTTGGTACAAATCAAACCAGCTATAAAGGCCTAGGCTGAGCCCTAGCTCTGCTAGGGGGCCCCAACAACTGCACTGTCATTTGATTTTTCTGCCCCAGGACCCATCTGTTAATGCCATGTGGGCCTGCTAGTAAGTATGCATTTCAATACCTACTGTCTTAAATAGTCTCCTACCAAACCTGTTTTGGGTGTCCCAGTCCTAGCTCCCTAGTAGCAGAGAGGCCCTTCAGAGGTCTGTTAAGTCCTTCAAAATGTGGCCCTTCAACAAATATTTGTTAAAACAAATTGATCTGATGGGCTCAATCTGGAAGACAGATTTGATAATAATGCTCAACATAGAAAATACAAGAAAATGCCGTCAAATTTCAGGCTAGCAGTTTCCGACTCCTCAGTAAAGTTCTTATAAAAACTGAAAATATGGTTATAAAGAATAGAGGGCTAGAAAGGAAAAGCTCTAGCTTCATCTCCAGGATGCCTGGCTACCTGGTTTTTGACTCTTGATCAAGGGCTGGCAAACCATAGCCTGCAGGTCACATCTGACCTGCATCTGTTTTTGTTTTTTTTGCATCTGTTTTTATAATCAGACTGGTAACGAAACACAGCCACGCTCATTCATTTACTTACCATCTAAGGTATCTTTCCTGCTTCAAAGCAGAACTGAGTAGTTGAGGCACGGACCATATGGCCTACAAAGCCCAAAATACTTACTATCTGCCCTTCACAGTAAAAGTTTGCTGAGTCCTGCTCTTGACAAAGATAAGGGTAGTGGGATTTGTGACATGCTTTAAGTCCAAAACTCCAACTGTCAACCCCCAAGGTCAGTTTCTTTTTTGGATAATCTGCATTCAGCCTGGCTTGACTGCATTGGCGGCAGAGCATTAGATCCTCACCAGAAACTTCTGCTTTGAGCCCTTCCAAAGCCAAGATTCCTTACACAGATCTCTTCTGATTCAATCTGGAAAAAATGGTGATCCCTGTCTCCACGTAAGGACCCCAGGGGGCTTGTGCACAGTGGTCTGTCTGTCTCTCAGACCCACCCCTAGTGTTTGCTTGCACTCTCTCTCTGTTGTTGCCTGTATCCTTTGCCTCCATATATATATATATTTTTTTAGCTTCACCCAAGGACATTTTTCCCCATTGCTTTTAGAGAAAGAAAGGGACAGAGGAAGGGAGAGAAACATCAATACAAGAGAGAAGCATTAATTGGTTGCTTCCCATATGTGCCCAGACCAGAGATCGTATGCACCCAGACCAGGAATGGAATTTGCAACCTAGCAGTATAAGCCCTGACCGGGAACTGAACCCGCAAACTTCCAGTTACAGGATGACACTCCAACAAACCAAGCCACATCAGCCAGTGCATATCCTTTGCCTTTAAATGAAAGCCTTTCATGGTTTTCTCCGTGGAGTCTGGTCCTTTTAAATATCTGGACTTGGAAAATCTTTGCAATGATAGCTGATCTTTATTTCAAGATTATTGGACTAAAAAAAGAAAAAGCCCAAAAAAACAGGAAGAAGAAAAGTTCAATATTTACCCACATCCACCTGAGTTCTCAACCCTAACTATATGTCAGAGTTACCTGGGAAACTGGACACTCGGTACGTGAGCCCCACCCCAGAGATGTGTTAAATGACTGTGTGCAGCCCAGGCACCTCCAGGTCCTCAGACAGTGTTAACGTGCAGCCTGGATTAAGAAACACTTATTACTAAGGAGCCTGAGGATGAACTGAATGAAATCAGCTCTCCTCCTTGACTTCCCTCTGCTTGCCCTGGGATGCTGTCCCCCACGGACTGGCACCTTCAGCAGGGAAGGAACTTTTCAAATTGGGTTAAATCTACTGCACTCAAATCAAGATTATTTGTACAAGTTGAGAAACCTGACACCTTAAAACTCTATTTTTTTTTTTCAGTTCAGTAGAGTTTTCCATCTTGGCAATTACCTGCTCAACAATAGATGCCAGGCGTCCCAGTGCCAGGCCGCACTCATCACCTCGGGTCACCACGGCACTTCCAAGTTTCACCACGATTCTCTTGGCATGTTTCAGCTCACTGCGGTGGGCAAAGGGCTTGCCGTGTGTGCGGCTGAGGGGCACAGTGATAAAGGGGATGTTGCTCCAGGAACGGATGTTCCTGATGACTGAAGGCTGGACATGATCTGTACCCCCAAAGTCAATACAAAAAAAAAAAGGAAAAGAAAACATATCCCATTAAATAGATATATGCACAATATTAACCAGTTTAGCCACTAAAAAGAATTGCATTATTATTCTTAACTGAGTAAAACCCATATATCAAAAGCCAGACCTAGCGTGTTCTTATTCTAGTACGGAGTGGAGTTTGCACTCACTGCGCAGGCCACAGGCACACTGAAACACTGCCGGTGAGGAGTCAGAACAACAAATTGTTCTGAACATGTGGTGGCAAAATATATCAAGAGCCTTAAAAATGTTCTCATCTTTTCATTTGACAATTCCACATTCAGAAATTTATTCTAAGAAACTAATCAGAGATCAAGACTAAAAGATTCACCTGAAAGCTGTGCACCAGTGTTGTTTGTAATAACGGTATTAACAGATTAAATGTTAAAAGGGGGGGCAGATGGATTTATGATCATTTTTAGCATTTTTCTTTTTTTTTTTAACGATTTTATTTATTTATCTTTAGAGGGGAAGGGAAGTAGAGAGGGAGATAATATCAATGTATGTTATCTTGTGAGTCCCCTGCTGGGAACTGGCCTGCAACCCAGGCATGTGCCCTGACTGGGAATTGAACCACGGTTGCTTGGTTCACAGGACTGTGCTCAATCCACTGAGCTACACCAGCCAAGGTTCTTTCTTTCTTTCTTTTTTTTTGGCAAAGCTGTATATGACTTCTGAGGAGGCAAAACAACAAACAGAAGTTGGTTAAAAAGCTGAAAATACACTTACACAAGCCAAAAGCACTAAGAGCTGAATGTCAGGCACTGAACCCTTCACCACTTGTCACAGGCCCAACTCTTCCCACTAACTGCTTGCCAGTCACCCGCTCCCTCTGTCACATGGTGCGAGATTTTCTGCTCTAGCAGGGTACAGTGCCATCCGTCAAAAGCTACATTTCCCAGACTTTCTTGTACAGCTAGACATGGCCATGTGCTTAAGTTGTGCTTAATGCAATATATATGAAAACATAATTGGGACTTCTAGGAACTTCCTTAAAAAGAAAAGTGCTTTCAGAGTGAGATCTTAACCCACGGCTGCCTGACTTCAAGCTGCCATCAGCCACATCTATTTGTGCCCATTCACGGCTATAATTTGTTCCTACATAAATCAGCAAGGCTCCGCGGCTCAGAGCCCTCCAATTACTCTCTATATGTAGAATCATTCTGCCTCTTAGAAGCTCTTCTTTTGATTACCCAATGCTATGTTTCTTATTGATGTCTTTTTGACTGAAATTACATTAAATGTAAATAAAGAAAATATTTTTTAAAAAAGAGAGAGGAGGGGAAAAAGGGGGAGGGATTCGGAGGAACAAATAGGAAGGACACAGGGACGAGAACTAAGGGGGGTGGAAATGGGAGGGAGGTGGGGAGCAAGGGGCGGGGGAGGCTGGGATGGGAAAAATAGACAAAAAACTGTACTTGAAAAATAACTAAATAAAATTTAAAAAAAAGAAAAAAATAAAAAAGAAAAAAGAGAGAGGAAAAATGCTTTCTTCTCCCCTTCATCCATCCTGCTGCTGGGAACATGGGTGTGAAGGCTGGAGCTCAAACGTCCACTTCAGACTCTGAGACAACACAGTAAGAACTGCGAAGGAACAGAAAGGAGCACGGAAGCCGGACGACTTCGCACACTGCTCTGGAGGCCCTCAACTGCCTCCCTTATGTTAGGACCCCAGGCTTCTCCCAGGAGAAAAAAACAGAGAAAGAGATTTCTAGCCTGTTGGAGCCATTACTGTTTTGGGTTTTCTGATACACGCGCCGGCCTCACTGTAACTGACACAGAAGGAGAACGAGTGCACAGCCAGAGGGGCGGGCAGGCGAGGAGGCCTGGACAGGGGAAGAGAAGCTGCCTGGGGGTGGGAGTTGCCGACAGGTGGTCTCACTCACTGCAAATGGACCTTTGCTTGCTGGGCCTCTTGGACTGTAAGAAAGTGAGGGAACGTGGGCACACAGGTTCTTGGCAGGACTACATTTTAGGTATTCCTGCCCCCTCCCCAGGAGTTCTCTATGTATCTCCCCAGAGGCATTAACGAATGACTAAAAGTAATCATTCCGAGCCACCTTTTGGACCATTTTTCTATAACTGTACTATCACAGAATCACTTCCTCCACTTGAATCAAGCACTATTACCTCCATTTATATTTATAGATAGATTTCTCAGAATCTCTCTAGACCTAATATCTCTGTCTTCTTACCACAGACTAAGAACTCCTCTAACTACAATCTAGCTTCTGTTCTTTTCTCTACGCTGTCACGATGGTGGGTAAAGCAGGCAGAATCTCATTCTCGTGGCCTGGAAGATCACCGTGTGTTCTCCTCCCTCTCTGCCTACTTCACACACAAATCTCAGAAAGGACATTTTTAGGGAATTGGTAAAGGGTCCTTTACTCTCTCTCCTAAAGAAACTTTTAAAAAAGCGACCATGCTTCAAGTCCATTGGAGCTACCAGGCCTGCAGTCCAGTTGCGGGCAGAAAGCTGCTCAGTAAGTCCATCACCTGTGACAGACCTGGTACTTGGCACCCTTGCTAGACCCACGGGTGGGCTGTCCCTTCCCGCTGGAGGACAGGTCTGCTGTTGGGGCTCAGTTCCACGGAGCGCTCCCTTTCTTCACTGGGTTCAGCAATGCAGGTACCCTGATTCGGTCAAGGTTATTATCCTAGGCACCCAAGACTAAGCTTAAAAGTTCCATACGTAATAGTCCTGGCCTTGCTGACCTGACAGAGACAGAGGCGGGAAAGGGAGAGACTTACTCCCCTGGGGTCTGGACTTGGCATCACCAGAGGCTGCAGAGCTCAGAGCTATGCCCTCCCTTTGACGGCTTTCAGGACTAGGCCCTTTCTCACTCCTGCCCACTACAGGGCTCATCCTGTGCTGGAAGTGTGCTGACACCCCAGGGTAGTGCAGGCACACAGGTAGTAAGTAGCACATGTGTCGGTCCAGGTGATCGCACGACAGAAACCAGTTAGAATCTATCAGGCCAGGTTAGCATGAATGAGACGCCTGATGAACAGTCTTTAATCAGGAGAGAGAGTGGCTTGGCTTGGTGCCAGGCAGTTGGGGTCACTCTGGTTGCTGGCGATTGGGTCACCGCAGACCAGGGCTGACAAAATTCAAAAGGAGGCCGCAACAGGTTTCAAGCAAGTGGAGGTGCTGTCACGTCAGGTCGGCTAGAGCACCAAGGAGCGTTCTCTGGGATCCAGGGCTTTTTGGATTTCCTGTTCAGCAATGCTTTCACCTTCCTGGATTGACCCTACCTTTCTAGGGGGCATTTTTAAATAATCTGCAGTGTATTATACTTTTCAGGGTCCACACTGAGGACTGAGAAGGCCTTGATTCCTTTGGAAAAATCTAAGGCTTCAGGATGGGTAATCTCTTCCCATTTCCTAAGCAACCTTCAGGCCCTAAGTCCCAAAGAACAGCCATCTTGTCCTCGTACGTCTAAGGGGCTCCTGAGTGTACGTGTGTGCACGTGTGTGGGGGCTGGGGTGGAGTAAGGTTGCCCACATTCCACGAAAGGGCCGTGGATTATACTCCAGGGGGGAGAGGCCTATCACCTTTCGGCATCAGAGTCCTCAGGCCTGACCAGGAAGGAACCCACACAGGATTTCTTCTCCCTTCCTGGCTTTCTACTTTCCTCCATGTCTGTATCTGTATGTTTTCTCACTTTGCCTTTTTAATTTATTTTCTTCTTTTCTGCATATTATGGTCAGTGAACATAGGGCTGCAGGCTTCAGAAAAATGTGGATACAAAAATAGAAAAATAAATCTAGGGACAAGATCAAAAAGTGCCTCCTTCTGTGAATGAGGCTACTGAGAATAAAGTATAATATCAAGAATAAAATACTGAAGTAAATACTTACTATATACTAAGAGCTGTGTTAACCACTCAGACACCTTTCTTTACAGGGCAGAGGATATACTATAAAAGGTCAAGTGTAGACTCTGGAGCCAGACTGCCTGCGTTGGAATCTCAACCTTCTACATACTTGCTGTAACCTTACGTAACTCATAAAGGGGGAAAAAAGCACGAGCGCACTAACAGGCACTGGCACATACAGAAATATTTTATCATATTCCTGTATGATAAAAAAGGGTTCCCTAACATCGTCATCGTTACCATCACTGTTATCTTACTAAATTCTCATGGTAATCCTCATGACTTAGATATTATGAGTCAGCTACTATAAGCCTCATTTTATAAACAAAGAAAGTGAGGCCCACAGAATTTGAGTAACTTACCAACCATACCGGATGCAAAAATGACCACAATACCTACAGCTTCTCCCACCCCTTGAATCTGTGCTGGCCCTATGACTTGCTTCGACTGCAAGCATGAGGTACAGAAGCCATGGAGAGCCTGCTGGAGGATGAGAGACCAAGTGGAACAGAGATGACCTATCGCCCCAGCAGAGGCCCCCTGCCCTCAATAATCAGCCCCAAGCCAACGTGAAAACTGACACAGACACCAAACCACCGTGCAGCTGAGCCTAGTCCAACACACCAACCCTTAAAATTGTGAACTAAACCCATAGCTGTTGTCACTAATGACTTACAAAGTAAGTAGCAGAATTAGTTTTCAAACACAGGGAGCCTGAACTCTACATAAATGAGTGAACCCTTACACTCTTCTTTACAAGAATGGGAAACAGAGATTTTTTCTAATTATAGTAAGCTTGATTAGTTGATAAGCAAGTCATCTGTGGTAAGGTTTGGAGACAGAATGTTGAGAAGACTTAGGTGTTATCAAGCAGACAGCCAACTCAAACTATAATAAACAGCCTCTCCACAAACGGTGCTGGAACAACTAGATATCCTTAGGCAAAAAAATGAACCCTGACTTAATCCTCACACCTTATACAAAAATTAACTCAAAACAATCATGCACTTAAATGTAAAACTGTAAAACCTTTAAAGAAAAGAAAGAAAATCTTCAGGATCTAGGGCTAAACAAAGAGTTCTTAGACTTGACTCCAAAATAATAATCCATAATAGGGAAATCTGATAAACTGGCCCTCATGAAAATAAAAGCAAAACAAAAAACTTTTCTCTGCAAAAGACCTTGTTAAGAGAATGAAATGACAAACTACAAACTGGGAGAAAATACTTTCAAACTACATAGCTGATCAAGGACTAGTATCTAATAAGACAATACTCTCAAAAATTAAGAGCAAAAAACCAAACAATCCAATTAAAAATGAGCAAATGACCTTTCACTGAAGTAGAATATATAAATGGCAAATAAGCATATGACAAGATGCTTAACACCAATAGCCATTAGAGAAAAAGCAAGTTAAAACCACAGTTGGGTGTGGCCACACACCTTTTGGAATGCATAAAATAGAAGAGTGACAACTTCACATTTTGGTGAGGACGCGGAGAAGTGGAAAACGCATATTGTTGGTGTCAATATGAAAAAGTATAGCCATTCTCCAAAAACAATATGATGGTGTCTTGTAAAACTAACTACCATATGACCCAGCAATTGAACTCTTGGGCATTTATTCCTAACAAATGAAAACTATGTTTAAGCAAAATCCTGCACACGAATGTTCACAGCAGCCTTATTCATAACAGTCAAACAACGGAAACCAGATGCCCTTCCATGGATGAACTGTGGTGCACCCATGGTAGGTGACCATTAAACACTCCTCAGTAAGAAAAAGGAACCTGTTTATCCAGACATGTTGGATGAGTCTCCAGAGAATTATGCTGAGTCAAAAAAAGCCATCCCCACTGCTCATATAGTGTACGATTCCATTTATATAACATTTTTGAAAGGACAAAATTATAAAAGTGTAGAACAGAGAAGAGATTGCAAGGTTAGAGACGGAGGAGGGGCATGGCCAGAAAGGAGAGACCTGGAAAGTCATACAGTGATAGAAATGTTCTTATCTTGACTCTGTCAATGTCAATATCCTGGCTGAGATACTGAGGGAACTGGGTACAGGGTATAAGAAATGTCTCTGTATTAATTCTTGTAATTGCAACTGAATCTATAATTTTCTCAAAATTAAAAGTACTTAATTACAACAAAGTAATAACAAAAACAGCTTACAAAATTGGGGGGGATGAATATAGGTAATACTTTATTTAAATTATTGTTTTAATTTTTAGTTACTTATTCATTTGACATAAAAGTTGTAAAAATGTATATAACTTGATGAGTTTGAAGATAAGTATATACTGTATGTGTGAAACTATCACCAAATCCTATGACATAAACCTATGTATTTTGTCCAAAAGTCTCAATTTATTAATAAAAACAAACACAGAACATTTCACCAGTAGGCTGCTTCCTTCCTTACTGTCTTTGTCCAATTCTACCATTTTATATTTTCCCCCTCCTTTAAGACCTTATTCGAAACGCACTCTGACTGAACTCCCCACGCGCTGCTAAGCCGTTGTATGTGTACAACATGGTACCTACGCGGTCTGGAGAGAGCTGTAAGCCGGACCCAGGGCAGCAGATGGTGCCTGAAGAGCTGGAAGCCAGAGCAGCAGACTTGGCTCAACATGTTGTGATGTGGTCACTGATCAGAGTACCTGCGGATGTATTTTTTAAAAATTGAGTAATGAAAAATACTACACAATTCATTTTCTTTTCCTCTATTTCCCCATGCTCAGAGTAAATATTTGACATCCCTGCTCCTCACTCCCCTGTATTAGGGAAGTGCCTACCTCCTCTGCATAGTGTAGAAAGGAGAGAAAAAAACAAATGGTTTCTTCCCACGCTCCATCTCAACCGTCCTTCCCCTAGAGGATTATGAGTATTCTGAGTGACGAAAAAATCTTTAAGGTATAGTGTTTATGTACTGATACTAAATCTTCACCACAATTCCTGCACTACTGGGGACTCAGTCTCCAAATGATCAAAACCAGATTCAACATCCAACAAGGGTGATCTCCACCTTCCTGCTATTACCCCCAAAAGAACTCTAGAAACCACACACCTGAACTGTCGGCCTGATCCTCACAGACACAAGAAGGAAGAAAGGCCAGAGGTTGCTGCCATGTCTTTCTTCCTGCTGCCCAGCACACTCTTACTACCCTGGGAAGGAGGGGCAATGTCCGCAAACGTTTGGCATTTTAAATGACTGGGTACAACCCAAGGAGGATGAGTACATGGCTAGACACCTGAGTTAAGACCATGGTGGTTGTGGGCATTTTCCCACCCTAGGTCAAACTTGAGGCTTTAGACAAAAAATAATGTATTTCACAAAAAGGTAGGGGGTTCCTTTACACATACACACACACACACACACACACACACACACACTACACTATTTACTACTGCAGCTGTAATATTGCTGCTTTCACAAGATAAGAATACTACACCTTCTTTGCTTGCAGAAGCCTCCTTTTAACCTATGCTTTATGGCTTGGTGGAGATAGTCCAGCCGTCTTAAATGTGCCTCAGAGACTAGCATTTAGGCCCATAGCAAAGAGCAATAAGGAGTGGCGTGTACTGTTCTTCAATTTATACTGCACAAAGGCACAGACGGAAAGGGGAGAGAAGAGATTGGCAGGATACATCTGGTGTAAAAGATACGGCATCTAATAGGCAACAGAAGTGCTAAGTACTGTCTTTGTTGACTTCTGTGTTTGTGACAGTCTGGAAGATCCCAAGAGAAAATTATTTTAATAATATTGAAGCATGATATGGGTCCATGGTCTGTTTGCTTCTTGTGTAAATTCCTTCACTGATTGTTGCCAAACAATTATTTCCATATGAATTATCCAAAATACTTGTAGAAGAGCCAAAGTGGTAAAATAATCAAGTAGTGACCCTAAAATTCCAGTTCCGCCTCCTTCAGAAACCTTCCCCAGCCACTTCAGCATTCAAAGTTGGGCATAATCCTACAGGTTACCTATGAACTGGTTCATGCTTTTCCCAACGAGGTTATAAACCTCCCACCGACACCACAGTACACAGTAAAGGAACAGGGGCTTTGAAGTTGGGATAGATTTGGGTTGAAGCTTTGTACTTGCTAGCTGTATGCCTTTTGGAGGGTTACATAATCTTTCTAACCCTCAGCTTCTTCATTTGTAAATCAGGGACAGGAACGGTAAGGACTGCATAAGATTATTGTGAGAATTAAATGAGATAATGCATGGAATGCCTGTTTGTAACGGATGGTCAATAAACGTCAGTTTTCCTCCTCCTGTCTTTTGGGCACTAATGGTATCTTACAATCATTTCTTTCCTTTAGGACCTGCCACCATAGCAAAGAATTCAATAAATATTCTCTGGTGAAGATAGTCATAAATGGGACTTACTGACTGTTTATCTCTTTTCTAAAAGTAACAGAAAGCTCTGAATGTTTAAGATCATTAAGTTATTAGGATGAAAAGTGACCTAGAAACCAAGCCTGCTGGCCTCTTCCCTATACGGAACTGCCTCTGACTAGCCCTTTCCTCACTAGAAGGAATGGTTCATCCTGCCGGAGTTTATTATGCTCTCCAAAAGCATTCATTATGGCCTCAAAAATCAGTGAGCTAATTCAAGGGAGCAAAAGGTATGGTGTGTGTTTCTAGACTCAACTTCATCAGTAGAAAAGAGTTTCCATGTTTTGACTCAGGACATTTCTCAAGTACCTCTTTATAAAAAGGTTCTAAACAGGACACCCTTATCTTAGTGATTTGGACGGAGACTTGAACTTTAGTCCTAACAAACTTTGCCCAGAAATACAGGACCTGCATATGGTTCACTTAAAGGCAAAGACCGCCGATAAATCTCACCGCCTTAGAGGGCCAGGGACAATGGGGACGGCAGGTGCTGCCTGACGTGCCAGGAACTACTCACTGTCCGCGTGTCATTTTGCAAAATGCTGTCGAGAGCCGACCCCTCAGATGCGGGGGGGGGGGGGGGCGACACCCGGTTTTGAGGAGGGGATCGCGTTTGAGGAGGGGATCGCGAAAGCCAAACGGGCCACGGGGGACTACATAACACAGGCCCCTGAGAGTCGGTGTGTTGTCAGGTACAAACCAGGGTAAAATATCGACACCGAGGCAGGTGCAATGGACCGAGAAGGGGTCCACTGAATCTCCAAACGTCCATATGGACCAGTTCCTCCATTTCTTTGGCCAGGAAGGTCGGGTGCCCTAGGTCCCCGCAACCCTGGTTTCCACCACGAGGTTCTTAAGAACCCTGCCGGGGTCGTGCTGCGCACCCAAAGCCCGCTGCCATCCCTCGGCGAGCTCTCACGCCCACTCGTGGAACCCGGCCACCCGGCTCCTGCTACCGCAGTGCTCCCGCGGCCCGGCGCGCCCACGTTCCCCCCACCTCGGCCCAGGCGCCGCATCAATCCTCGCACAGGCGCAGGTGACTCTCCATCCCCGCGCCTGCCGCGCACCTGACTCACCCCTGCAGCGCCTGGCCTCATCGCCCAGCCAGCAGTCCACGCGGGGCGACTTTGGCGCCGGCTTACTTTTTTCTTCCGTCCACGTCCCGCACGATGACCTTACGTCAGCGGCGTAGGAGTAAAGCCAGGCCGCCGGGCCTGCGCTGTTAACGTGGGGCCAAGGGGCTGAACCGGAGCTGCGCAGCGGCAACCGCGGAGACGCTGTCTGAGAATCTGGTCCTCGCTCCACGTGGCGGGCCCCGCCCACCGAAGTCTTAGCAGACGCCGGAAGGCGGGGCTTGAGTTCTACTGCTGAACATCCACGTCCTAGGAGAACGGGCCAAAGAAGGTGTCCAAGAGCCACGCAATGGGCCCTTCCAGGGAGGCTGAAAAGATGCCTGGATCCCTCAGTTGCAGGTAGAAGCCATTACGTGTGCTTTTCAGTGTGTGTTTCATATCTCGAAAATAAGTTGAATGTACACATACTTAGAGCTCACAGTCTCAGCAAACTTTTGCTACTTAAAATGGAAAATTTTGGTACTGCAATAAAATGATTTGTCCCCTAATCGTCTGTATGCTTTCCCAAGGTTCCCAGCCTAACTTTCATTCAGCAAGGGCATTGGTGAAAATACTTAAAATAGTTTTATTTAATCCCAGACAACTGAAACTATTTCAAAGGTGAATGAGGATCCACCCTTAAAATTAGAGCTCAGACTCTCTCCCTCTCTCCCACTTGCTGTGTTTTGCTCAAAGGGCATTGCTGCACAGGCACAGACACAGTGCTGGGCGCGCGGAGGGGGGGGGGGGAAGAATAGGTGCAGCACCCGAGTGGAGTTCGGTGACAATGAAAGCCTCTTGCCTCTTCTGTAGTAGTCCCTAAGAACATTGCTGAGCCTTCTTATTCAATCTTTCGTTCATTAAACATTGGCTACTTTCCGAGTCAGGCATTCCCTAGGTGTGGAGGAAGACACTGTCCTCTCCGCTATGAGTTCACAGCCCTATGGGAGAGAAAGGTACTTGAGCACATGATTTAGAAGACAATGTGATTAATTCTAGAGGAAGGAGGCTCAGGGATTCAGGCAAAGCTTTAAACACATAGTAGACATTCAAATTGTGCTTTGAGCGAGTAGAAGTACGCAGTTAACCTAGAAAAGGGAGCAGGATCATAGGAAGAAGGAATGGAATGTACAAAGGCATGAGACATGCCCTGTGAGAGGAGGCTGCATGTGAGACAAGACAGGAGAGGTGTTTGCCACGTTGCAGAAATTTAAAATTTTTTCTTCTTTTTTTATTATTGATTTTAGAGAGAGGGAGAGAGAGAGAGGAAGGGAGGGAGGGAGAGACAGAGAACACCAACTGTAGCTCCACTCATTCTGTATGTTCCCCAACCAGGGATCGAACCTTCAACCACTTGGCTTATCAGGATGATACTCCAACCAACTGAGTAACCCAGCCAGGGCCCAAAAAGATTTCTGAGTCATGCTCAGAAAGGTTTTGAATTGTATCATCTTCAAATATAGAGGAGCATTACTTTTAAAGTACTCGAAATGGCATAATGGGATTTGTATTTAATAAATCAGTAATGAGGGGGAGAAGCTGGGAGGTTGGGTGTTAACTTATTGCAAAGCCTAAATAAGAAATAATGGCTGGCAAAAAAAAAAAAAATCCAGCAGTGGGCATAAGGAGCATAAAGGAGCAAGAGCTGATAGCACTTACTACTTGAAAGCTGGAAGGTGAGAAGAGAGGAGGGGTACCTGCAAGTCTGGGTGTGCTGCAGTATAAAGAGTTAGGAAACAGATGGGAGGAGTTGTTCTTTTGGGTGAAGGATGAGAGCAGCAAACACGTTAAGTTTTGAGCCCTTTGACTTGGAAGTAGGGTGGGAGATACCAAAGAAATAAAACCACCCTCCAGTTGTTTCATCCAGCACCTCAGCTTTTCCTTTAAGATTCTTCTCATGAATTTAGAACAAATAAGACAACTGTGGGTATAGCTAAAGCCATTAGGGACAGGAGTCTTCTCCACTCGGGAAGTCCTGTCCTGTTCTTGACGTGTTCTTAACCCACATGTCACCTTACGGTGATTGCTTGTCTGCCTTCCTTGCTAGAATTTGAACTTCTGAGAGCATGAAAGTATACTTTTGGCACATACTATACACTCAATATATATTTGATAAGTAAATGAATTAAACTTTTTGTTTCCCTTGCCTGAGGTGATACATCACAAAAAAATTACTAAGAGAAATGTCCAAGATTTTACTGCCCATGTTTTTTTCTAGTTTTATGATTTTGAGTCTTACATTTAAGTCTTTAATTCATTTTGAGTTTCTTCTTGCATATGGTGTAAGAAGGTGGTCTAGTTTCATCTTTTAAACATACCTGTCTAATGTTTCCCAACACCATTTATTGAATAGACTGTCTTTACCCCATTGTGTGTTCTTGCCTCCTTTGCCAAATATTAATTGACCATATAGGCATGGATTTATTTTTGGGTTCTCTATTCTCTTCCATTGATCTATATATGTCTGTTGGTCAGGATGTGGGAGAAAGGGAACCCTCGTGCACTGTTGGTGAGAATGAAGATTGGTGCAAGCACCACGGAAAACAGTATGGAGGTGCTTCAAAAAAATTCAAAATGGAACTGTCTCATGACCCAAGAATTCTACTCTGGATATAGTATCTGAAGAAACCCGAAAGACTAATTTGAAAGAACATATGCACTCCTATGTTCATTGCAGTGTTATTTACCGTAGCCTAGCTATGGAAGCAACCCAAATGCCCATCAATAGACAAGTGGATGAACAAGTGCTATACAATGGAATATTACTCAGCCATAAAAAGGAATGAAATCTTACCATTTGTGACAGTATGAATGGACCTAGAGGGTATTATGTATAAATGAGCAAACAAAACAGAAACAGACTCATAGATACGGAGAGCAGACTGGTGGTTGCCAGAAGGGAGGGGGGTTGGGGAACAGAGGGAAAGGGGGGAGAGGACTGAGAAGTCCAGTTTGGTAGTTACAAAACAGTCCTAGGGATTTAAAGTATAACACTGGAAATATAGTCAATAATATTGTAATAACTATGTGTGGTGTCAGATAGGTACTGGGAATATCATGGGGAACACTTTGTAAAGTATATGATTATTTAACCACTGCTATCCACCTGAAACTAATATAAAATAATGAAAATAAACTGTAATTGAAAAGCATTCTTTAAAAAGACAGGCTCTGAATGTTAAATACATCAGTAAAAAAGGGAAGTTACTTATAAATAAAGAACATTCTTACGTAACAATAAACAGGGAGGTTCTTGCTGGAGAGCAATTATTTTTCTTCAAAACATAGTTGTATTTTCTGATTATAAAATTCAGAAATTTATTATTTTTTTAAGCCCTAATTTTGACATGTTAGCCTTTCGGGCTTTTTGTTTACCTAGGTGCACCTGTATAAATAGTTTTTGCTTCACAAAAATAGGACTGCCAAGTATATGCATTATTTTGTAGTCTGTTTTATTCACAAAAACAGAGATTACGAATGCTTTCCAATGGCAATAAAGGCAGGTCTACTCAATTTCAGTGGTTGTACAACGTTCCAATCTATGCATATAATTTAATTCATCTCCTATTGTTGGACAGTTTTTCCTCTTGGATGATGTTTAATTAAAGTCAACTTGTTGGGTCGAAGTTCATAAACATTTTAAAGGCTTTGATACGTATTATTAAATAGCTACTTGCCCTTCTTTCAGTCTGATGAAAAGTGTTTGAGAATACCGGTTTCTCCACATCTGCAATGAGCTGGCTGAGATTTCATTTTCATTCTCTCCAAATTGTTGTACATACCCCCTTATAGTAAAACTTGCTCCTTAAATACATGATTACAATAGAGACCTTCTGTGTAGTAAGTCAAATAACTGGTAACTCATTTGTATAGGTAAAGGGAGGGAACTAAGAGGACTGCGTTGTATAGATTCTTTAAAAAATGTTTTAGCCCTGGCTGGTGTAGCTCACCCCTCCTTCTCTCATTCCCTTCCTCTCTAAAGATAAATAAATAAAATAAAATATTAAAAAAAATGTTTTAAAGGTCTGTTACAAGGGGAGTGATGGAAGTAAGATGACCCAGTGTGTTTGAATCAGTCTTCTTTCTACATAGTTGGGAACTAGGCTTAAAGCTCATCAAACTACTAGAGGGGTAGAGAGGAAAAGAACACTTGAGGTATTTCTGCCTTGGAAGAGCAGATGTGCGGATTTCTGGTGGAAGATCTCATATACTACAGTTTAGAAAGGTGTGGTAACTTACCTCATCCCTAGCTCAGTATCTTCTATATACATTTTCCTTCTCTGTCTCTTAATCTCTCATGCATGTGGGGTCTCTGACCCTCCCATGTATGAAGGGCTTCCATACATATGCATACCTTAAATTTAGTTATTCTCTCCTGCTAGTCCATCCCATGTCTACTTGATTAGATTAGCCAAAAGAACCTTGAGAGTAGAGGAAACTTTCTTCCTCCCCTAGTTGGTGCTGAGCAGGACAGACTCGCTGGCTGGAACCCTGCACTTCCCACGTGGCTGCTGCAGATGAGATCTTGGAGCAGTCAACACACACTGGCACAAGGTCAGTGTTCTTACCATGTCAGCACACCCCCCGATCTCTGTCTTCAGCATCATGGGTTTTTTTTGTAGGGCGATGAAAATGTTCCAGAATTAGTGGTGATGGCTGCATAATACACTAAAAACCACTAAAAGGGTGAATTTTATGGCATGTGAATTACAGTTGTGCTTTTTTTTTTTGTAAAGGCATAGAATGGGTTTCATAGCACTTGGGCATAGAAATAAACAATTGAATAAAGGAGTTGAGGGACCAGATATTGAAAAGGACGCTAAGCTGTTGGGAGTGGATTGGATGTGGACTAGATGTCCTTCACAACCTAGGGTGACTTGTCACATAAGTGTATTTCCCTTTAAGAAGCCCAAATTGGAGAACTATAGCTTTAATAGTTTTCTGGTCTAGTCTAGTCATCTCCTTGGAGGCAGGGTTGCTGAATTAAATAACACACATGCGTAATGAACTCTGGTGGGACCCATGCCATCAGCTTCCCAGATCCCCTTGTGTAGAATCTGCTTGGTACAGAAGCACTTCCTCCTAGGTTAGTATTAACCGTACAAGAACTTTGCCACCTTCTTCCAGGAAAGTAATTTACTTTCAAGGTACTTTGGAATAATGCTTACAGTTAGCTTTTTTCTGAAGTAGGATGTATGAACTAATGTATGTCTTATTGAACGGCAATTTTAGAGTCAGACCATTAACATGCTGTGGAAAAAAAGTAGACTGTCTCCAAATTTCTCTGCCTGGCTTTTAAGTGCCCATATGAGTACCCACCTTATATACCCCATCTTAGTGCCTATTTTTGCCAATCATTTCAGCTCCCCAACCCTCTGATCCACAGGAGGCATCACTCAGGTTGGCCTTGGCTCCAGGGATCACCTCGTCTCCCAGTCCTTCCACCTCCTCAAAGCTTGTCCCTCACTAGTCTAGCTCACATTGATCATTTCTCAGAACAAACGCATCTCCTGTGTCACATGTCAGTTTCCCCCTACTACATTGTCAGCTCACTGAGGGGCTGGGCTGTATCTTACAGTTCTATTTCAGAGTAGGCACTCAATACTATTTTCACTATCACGTCCTGTTATTTACACTCTATGTTTTATAAAAGGGATTTAAAAGTTTAAGACAAGTAGGTAAAATGACGTCTTCCATCAAAATTTTATCTTAATTACAAGGATAAAATAATTATGCTCTAGTCCCAAACATTTTAATGCTTCCTACTTTCCAAGTTTTCTTTTTCTCCACTCAGAAATTATAATAGGAAATTACCTTTTTAAGTAGTTTTCTCTACAACCCAGAATCTCTGAGTTGATCATGCAGGTATGGCCCAACCACGCGCACATGCACTGCCCTTTGTAAGCTGCGGTTGTCTTACGTTAAAGAAAAATTGATGTCGTGTGGAATTCACTACTAATGGCAGGGCCCCACAACTGGGGTCTTTGGAGAGTGTATTTCCCAGGAAAAGAACCCAAGTTCCTTGATTTAAATGATATGCAATCCAAGATAGCAGAGGATTAGGTAGAAGCTACACTAACCTCCTGTAATTGAAACCATAGTTTGGCAGCGTGCTTCAGCAAAAGCCAAACGAAAGCCAGAGACAGATGCTGGTGTAAAAAGGAAAGGTTTTATTCACATGCAAGCAACCTGGAAGAAGGGGGACTCTCATCTCAAAGCCCATCTTAACATTTCAGTGCAGGCAGGGGTTTTTATAAAGAGGGAAAGGGACAAGGAGAACAAAGAGATCAGGGGAGAGGCTGCGGACATGTGTCTTTGGTGGTCTTGATATGAATCTTTAATGTCAACGTCCTGGAAGTGGTCAGTGCCACCCAAATTCCTGCAGTTCGGCAATCTGTGTCACCCAAAGTTGTGATCCAGGACATTTCTTGTACAAGTAGAAACTGGAACTGCTGGCATGTGCAATATGCTTACAAAGAAACTGTCAGTATGTGAGTTATTTTATCAGCCTATTAGTACACCCTATTCTATTTCATGGTAAGTCAGAGTGGTATAAAGTTTTCATTCCATGTTACAATTCCCCACTGTCAATTCTGCCTCCATATCTTTGGAGCTATTGATGTCCTCAGAATCTTCTGGGGGAATAAACAACCTAAGCCTGTTATAAAGCAAAATCTTGTGAGTTAAAAGCCAGTATATTCCTTTAGAGGTGCCTGTTGAGCAGATACAATTTTTCTGGTGTGGGAAAAACTAGTCGTAAGGAAGTTTAAAACAATAAAAACAAGCATTATAAAGAAAAGAATGGTTAAACTTAAATTCCTCGTAATATGGACCTGAGTCCCTGTGGTGTCCATGAAAATAGCTAAAGGCTGGAGGAAGTCTTTGTTGTTATTTGTCCTGTTATCCCTGTGACCAAGACTGCTGTGGAGTTTTTAGTCAATTTGATGTCAGTACAGAATACATGGCTTCGGTGTCTATTAAAAAGTGAATGAGCTTGTTTGCCACTGTCAATTGTACCAGGGCTCCTGTGGGAAAATAATAATAATGGACTGGGAGGTGTCCAGAGGAGCCCCTGGGCCTCTTCACTTATTGTTTAAATAATCATTTTGTTTTACCATCTGCCTATGTGTCTTTTTAAAAATTTGTTTTCTTCTTCCTATGCCCATTGCTAGGCACCCAAGGCTTTCTGCCTTAGTGTCCTTCTGTACCTGGCCTATCGTAGTTGCTCTGATTTTGTCTAACTGCCTACTGTATTTCCCCCTCAAGGATCCTGGTTCTGAATCCTTTCAGGGAAAAGGAGTGCAGGATCCTTTCTGTAACTTCTTCCTGCTGAAAGGGGCCATCATTTTCCTTCAGAGCCAAGAGATCCTTGCACTGTCAGAAGGGTGATGAGGCCTGGGCACAGAAGGTGGTAATGGTGCCTAGAGGTAGTATTCCCTGAGTAGGAGCAGAGCTTGGAATCTGGTGGAGACAAATTATTTTACAGTTCTCAATATTATTGGGGCAAAAGCTAGAAAAATTCAGGACCTAGTTCTGTTCATAAGTGAAAAATAAAACTTTGAAGACAATGAACTGAGCCAGAGTTTAATGTCCATAACTCTGTATTATAGAGTCTATTAAAACACAATTTCCCCTCTTAAAATCACCATTA
Organism: Artibeus jamaicensis; assembly: GCF_021234435.1. Lineage (NCBI taxonomy): Eukaryota > Metazoa > Chordata > Mammalia > Chiroptera > Phyllostomidae > Artibeus > Artibeus jamaicensis. The sequence goes on from NW_026521538.1 coordinate 425,796, forward strand.
TTTTTATCAAAGAGCTGGTGAAATGACAACCACTTCATTTATTGCATTAGGTCCAATTTCAAATTCAGCCTGATTATTTGCATAAACATAACAGGAATCACAGAGGACTATATAGGCTTTCTTTAAAATGCTTTGCTGGAATCTTATAAGATTCCACATTGAGCTTTAATTAGCCCCAGAGGGCAGAGAAGGCAAGCCACTCAGTTGCCATCAAGCTTTACCTGCAATCCTATAACTTTGGGTGAGTCCCACAAGTTCTTGACAGTCTTCTTGCCATTTCCCAGGAAAGCAGCATTCACTCTCTACTTGAAAAGACCACCATGAACCTTATGAATAAGCAATGTACCAGGCCATCTCTCCAAGGGGCCTGAATTGGCTTCAAAGTCAGTCTTCATTCTTTAAAGCTTTTGCTGACATCCAAAGCCTAGGCATGTCTCTCTAATACATGATATTCCAGTCAAAGTCTTGGTTAATAAAATAATTGGAAACTGGCTACGTTTCCTCTTAGGAAGAAATCAGATTCCTATTGAATCTATGCAAACAAATATATTGTTATGGAAATAATACTACCCACTCATTAAGAGTTGCCAAATTCCAGAGGGATCAGGTAGGGAAAAAATATAAATGCCTCAGTATTGCTCATGAAAGTAAAATTTACAAAATTGCTTTAAGAAAAAATAAGTTCCTTTATGTCTGAAAAACAAAAGGATTAAAAATTAGCAATGTTTTTAACAAAAAGTTACAAAGACTACAATCATCTTCAGTTTACTATCTCATAATCAATTTTCGTTTATGCTGATTATTTGCCAATAATTCTATAAATCCAGTTATTCCACAGAATTCTAGTAATCTTCATCCAGTTAAAAAATATGACCTGAAAATTTTCATTAATACGTAATTTAGAGTAAGTCGGAGACCTTTCCATGGATCTTTCTGAAGATGTAACATACTTGTAAATGCATTGGGGTAAAACAATGACTGTCTTTAAATGCCAGAAAATTTTCAAATGACATGGTTACAGAAATGATTATAATACAGTTGACAAAGGAATTTGCTTTCCTGTAACAACATTTTAAGATAACAATTAGAATTACAAATTAAAGTATATCAGCCCTGGCTGGTGTAGCTCAGTGGATTGAGCGTGGGCCTGTGAACCAAACAACCACAGTTTGATTCCCAGTCAGGGCACATGCCTGGGTTGCAGGCCAGTTCCCAGCAGGGGACTCATGAGGGGCAACCATATATTGATATTTCTCTCCTTCTTTCCTTCCCTTCCCCTCTAAAGATAAATTAATAAAATATTTTTTAAAAAAGTATATCAGAACCTTGTAGACTTGTTACTGAACCCAACCAGTGGTTGGGGTTTGGGGTTCTACCACTTGTCACCTACCAGGCAAATCTCCAAAGACTGAGATAGGTGGAAAAGAAAGGAATATTTTATTTAACAGCAAATTTCTGCTTAAAATATCTGGGTAACAAAAGGGGAAAGAAAGTCAGAGTATAACATCAAAAAATAGTCTTATTACAACTACTACTTAGGTTTGAGAAATGAAAATTTAACACAAGGACAAAAATCTGTTCACAGTGCTGACTATTATCACCAAGGTCTTTGGAAATAATGGCAAGCTTCTGCTTAACGACTGTTCTTTCTTGAGACACTCAACGAAAAATCACCCTGTCACTCTGCCAGCTCAGTTCAAGGTTACACTTGGAACCTCCTCTCCCACCCAAATGTATCATAAACAGGTGGCTTAGCTGGTCTCCAGTCGCTGTCCAGTGTCAGGAATCTTTCAGAGTCTGTGCCCCTAGGCTTCTGCTCACAGGCCCCCACTGGCCACTGTTGGCAGGCCTGCTGGTGACCACAGACATGTTGTTGAGATCTGGGAAATTGAGAACATAGCCTGACCACAGCAAAACAGGAACAAGGAACAGCATGCAAACAAAGGCTGAGCAGACATCCTGCAGTACGTGAGTGCCCTACTTAGAGCAAGATAGGCAGATTGTAATCTGTTTAGTTTTGAATTTTGAAACCCCACCCTGTTCCCGCGCGCAGTCTCTGTCAGCAAATAGCTAACTGCCATGTCTGCTTCTGTTCAACGCTTGCTTGCTTGTCCCTATATAAGGACTTAGCTGTAAGCGCTCGGCGCGGCTCTCGTCTGCAGCCCTCGTCTGCAGCCCTCTGGGCACCGTGTCTCAGGACACTCCGAGAGTTCGCCCCTGCGCAGGTTCCAATAAAGTAAGATCAAAACCCTGAAAGGTCTTGGAAAATTATTCTCGAGTCCGGTGGATATAACAATGTCCCCTGCCCAGGGGAGGGGGAAGAACCAACTGAGTTTTTGCTTCCTGGCACACCCCATTTCAAATGTCCTCTCCCAGAATTTCATGCACACTGAAAGCCAGTGGGAGTGTTAGCCTTCCAACCAATGCGGGACAGTGCCAGCCATGTTTGCCTTTGCCCCTCTTCTGGCCACTATGTTTAGCAAGAGGGCAAAGTCTCCAGTCACACATGATCAGCTCAAACCTCTTCCCAATTTCTAGGGGTGTGTGTCCCCCATTACAGACTCTTGGAGATTTTTATATAGTTTCTAGAACTTCCACTTTAAAAATTAAAATATGTGCATACAAATAGAACATAGTTACTATTTCTTTATTTGTCAAAGCTTTTTATGTACTTTCAGCATATCAAATAGGTTTAATTAGTTCAAAATTTCTTCCTCATAAAGAGAAAAAAACAAATCCTCAAGGCATTCCAGGGACCCACAGGAATGACCTAAAGCCAATACTAAATCAAGAAAAAGTCTCTTAGAACTTAAGCCCTGGGAAGGTTGTCAAACATAATTAACCAAAAGATTATATATCATTATGAAACAATATTAAATTATTTATTTACTCAAAGTGACAATAAACATCAAACATAAATTCAGGCTAGCAAAACTTTAGTTCTTATGATAAAGTTCTTATGGGTTTTAAGGTAATCAAGTACCTGATTAACACAATATAACACATAACTATTTTTAAAGATATAGAATCTTTGCTTTCTAGGCAGATGCAGGAACAATTTTTTCCCTTTTAACAGACTAAAAAAGAACCAAACAAATTCTTTAATAGTTTATTTTTGATATTTAGGTTCATTTACCTAATTAAATTCATTATTCAGCTAAACTATATAATTTCCTCTCGATATCCTCTTTATAAACCTTCTTCGACTTGCACAAGACTTTGTGTGAAATACACAATCTTTCTGCAATTTATAGTTCCTTTTAGTTCGCTGCTTCTTAACTCATTCAGAAATAACCAGCTTTAGAACAAATGATTTTTTTCCTTGAAAAAGTGTTTTCATACTTTACACTTTCTATTACCAAACCATAGTTTCATTCTAACTAAATTAGAATTCTTAATTCTTAGAAACTTTGATTTTTAGTGATAACTAAAAGTAAGTAATTAGCATTGTTAGAATGATACTTTTAAGAATACATTTCATAACTTTCAGAAATAGCCTCCCATTGGCAAATACACTCACATTTTCAACAGACATACTTCAAATGAAGTATAATACATATTCATTAACAGATCCAAATTCATTTTCTAGCTTCCCTACAATAAAAAGCCAAAGTAGGCTAGCTCAGATCAATGAATAGTTCAGTATTCTGTTATTTCAGAATATCTAGGTATTTGATGATTTTTACCATTTAACCCAGAAAAACTCTAAAGTTCCAAGTCACCAAAGACTTTCAAAAATTATGTTTACATTTATTTGTAATGATTACTGAAAAGCCTTATAAAAACTTTGCATTTTAATTACATCTATTTACTCTTTACAACTTTATAAGATTTTAAAGTCAGTTATTACTCAAGTCATTTTCTTGACAAATTCTGTAAGAGATAACATGAACTTATTGCTGCAAACACAGGCAAAACATTTTATGCTAATAACTTTTAAAGATATCAATTAAATTAAAACCAGCCTTAACATCAAATATTTTTCTATATGATCCTGAGAAAATATTTGAGATATAGTTTTTATTTTTTTCCATACACATAACAGAAGACAAGATTTTCTTTTTTTATTTTTGTATATGTCCTTGACAACTTTAAGGAACCTGGAGATATCAGGCTTGGCTTGCTTTAGCCACTTGAATTATTTTTAAAAGTTCCCATTTTTTTTTCACATTGAGGTGGCATAGTTGCCCCTACTCCGGCAGCCTGCTCTGGGTTTGGCATTAATTTCCCTATTGTTTCCAGGACTGCAGCAAATCCGGGACCTCCAGGAGGAGGATTTAGAGTGTGTATAAAACTTATCTCCTCATTTTTTTCTACTTTCTGAGTTTTACAGTCTGAGAGGGGAATGAGATCTTTTCCCCTCTTTGTACTATCAATTTAAATTCTGAGTAGAATCCTTGTAGCATAACAATATGAAAGTCTGCACATAAGAAATTCTATTTACCAAAACTTTGGCAAACGATTCTAATTAGTCATTGACATAGCATAAGTTGACCAGTCAGCTTAATGGACCTAATGGATTCTCTGATGGCATCGAGACTGAGCTGCCCATTTCAAAACAGAAACAAAAACATCTAAAGCAAAGATCTCAAAGGAATGAGTATTCTCCAACTAAAGCTTCTAAAACACAGGTGGCAAATATAAGGCCCACTGGCCAAATCCGGTCTCCACCTGATTTTATCTGGCCCAGCACCTTGTTTGTACCCAGCGCTGAGCTCCTTGCCCCTAGTTAAGGAGTAATTAGATTTATACAGTCCTAAAATTACATTCGGCCCTTTGAAGGCAACCACGAGGCTGATGTGGCCCCTGGTGAAAATGAGTTTGACACCCATGTTCTAAAAGGAAGGACTGGGACACTATTGCAAATGACTTTCACAAGGTCAAAATGGCAAAGTCCAAATGGTAGGGACAGAGGATTCACTGTATGCACAAAACAGCAAAGAGCAAGCCAAGTCCTTACAGGATAAGAAAGCAAGCAAAGAACAACTGAAACCAAAGTTTCATTGCAGACAGACAAGAGTTCTCAGAGAGCCCCTAAACAGAACAGATGAGAGCTCTCAGAAAAAAATATTCAAAACTGAGAAATCCATAAATCAAAACACCAAGTGTGCTCCGAATCCCACACTGGGAGAACTGAAGTTTTCTTAGTCACTGAGCCGTACCTACCACCGAAGAGCACCTAGTGATTTCTACAGAATCCCGGACAGTCGGGCACCCTGCCTCACCCGAAGTCGTGGTAAAGGCCGTTTCTTGTATAGCCAGGAATTGGAACTGTTGGTGCTTGCAATATGCTTATAAACTGTCAGTATGTGAGTTCTTTTTATCAGTTTATTAGTATACCTTATTCTAACTCCATTTCATGGTAAGTGAGAGGGGTACAAATTATTTATTCCTTGTTACATTCCCAGGATCAAACTGGATTTACAATTAAATTATAGAAACATAATCCTGAGTGATGAACTGAAGACTAGCTGGAGAGAAGCCTCATAACCAAGGACTTACAGAAGAAGCCACATTGAGACTGAGACATGGGAATAACACAAGTGTCAAAACAGTTGAGAGCATCCTCATGATGACTCTTGCACTAGAAAAGCTGTCGTCTACTTTTTTTGGAAGCAGTATGGCCAAAGAGAAGAATGTCTCTCAAATTCCAGCTTTGAGGAGGAGTTCAGATTGCCAGAACTGGACTAGAACTTCTGAATTTCTGGGGGTGTGAGGCCCTGTGGCTTCCTTGGGAAGCTGTGCACCAACCCTCAAGCCTCACCTTCATTAGCACCGCCCCCCCAATCCCACCAACTCTGGGCTGCTGGAGTCTGGGGCCACTCAGGTGTGCAGCTTAAATCCTGCCTCACTGTGAGGAGGGAGAGGAGCACCAGCAAGAGGTAGTTGTCCGCTCTGCAGGGGAAAAGGACTGCTTGGTCCCTGGTGATGCTGGGAAAAAGGCTTGCTCTTCTGTAGTTACTCTCAACCGAAGACTAATAAATGTTGCCTAAATAAAGGTTGGAACCTAAGGTGGGGGAGGGGTGCTTTGTTGCTAAGGTGTGCATGCATGACACAGCTGCCAATTGTGACACATCTGCCAATTGTTGGCTCTCACTCAGCATGTGGGGCCAGCATCCCACTTGCTTGGGTCACTTGCTGTGCCTTGGACCTCTGCCTGTCACGTCCAGGCTGCACCTCTGGGCCCCATGGCTCCTTTTCACATGGCAGCTGTTGTGGCTGCTGGTCCAGACACCTCAGTCTCCAGTCTCCGGAGTTAGCCCTAGACCCTGTCCTGGTGACCTCCGTTTCCCTGTGGGCTCACCAAGCCCTGGTCTGGATTAGCAAAACCTCGCATTTGAGCCTTCATATATCTCTGGAAATGCTGAACCCTTATCATTCCAACAGGAAGCCTCAGTTCTGCCTACAGAGTCCTCTGGGGAAATAGAACCTTCTTCAACCCATCAGAAGGCCCCAGCTCACCAACCAGAAACCCCTAATTCAGGAGAATCATCTTCAGTCCAGGAGAAGACGTAGCTCAGCCTGCTGTGTCCCCTGAGTTGTTGAAATCTTCGTTAGTTTATCAAGAAGTTTTAGATCAGCATCGAACCCCCCACCACTCTAAAGACATTGAAGCTTTAATTCAGCCAAAGTGCTCAACTCTCTCAGTTGCCAGTACAACCTTCTCCAGTCCAGCAGAAGGATTCAGTTCAACCTCCAAAATCCTCTACACATGGTGTAGCTCAACATTCAATGCATCATGAGATGATAGTCTAAACTCTAGGTATGGGTGAAGCTCAGCATTCAGTGTTGCCTAGTCAAATGTTATTAAGTGTGGATCCTGGGGTTTTGAAAACATCAGAGCACCCTAAAGGGATTAAGCCATCTGTAATTGAAAAGAGGTCTCAGCTCACCCTGCAAAATCAACTAAAGTGGGAAAACCTCCAACCAAGCAGGGTGTCCCTCCAAAGAACATTGAAGAGATAAAAAACATCTCTATCACAGGAAAAGACATCAGCTCAGCCTATATTGGAAGCTGAAACTATAACCCTGCAGGAGACTACAGACCCAACAAAACACTTTGAAGTGGTATTTCCACATCCAGAGCCTTTTCAGACTCACCTGAATGAAGGCTCCACCGCAACCTTGCCTGAATTCGCAGTTCAATCTTTGGAAAGGAAGCAACCCATAACACCATAATCTGTGGGGGAGGAGGAACATCTAACAGTGTTGTAGCAGAGTACCGCTCCACCAAAACCCTGAGGTACACTTCTACCTCCAGAAGTGTACCTCAGAAGTGTATGTCAGGTTCAGCAGCCTACCTTGCCTGAAATCACAGTTCAATCTTTGGACCTGGAGTTCACCGTAATACCAGAACCATCTGTGGAAGCAGAACATCCTATAACCATGCAGGAGACCACAGCTTCTTCAAAACACTGTGAGTTGACACTTCCACATGCACACACTGGGCAGACTAAGTAGCAAACCCTGTCTGATCACAGGTCAAGCATAGGACCTGGTGCTCATCATAACACCATTACCTGTTGTGGTGGCTGAACATCCTACAGTCCTTCAGCAGACTACAGCCCCTCAAAGCACTCTGTAGTGACATTCCCACATGCAGAACCTGTTCAAGCTCAGCAGCTTAACTTGTGTGAAGTCACAGTTCATCCTTCAGACATGGATCTCACCATAACGGCAGAATCCACAGTGGAGGTTGAACATCCCACAAGCCTGCAACAGACTACAGCTCCTCCAAAGCATCCTGAGGTGATACTTCCACATACCCAGACTGTTCAGGCTCAACAGCTTGTGTGTGTGAAATCACAGTTCAGCCTTTGCACTGGAAACTCCCTATAAACCCCAAACGTACTGTGGAGGCTGAATACAGTGCTGCAGCAGACTACAGGTTCTTTAAAACACCATGAGTGATACTCCCACACTGACAGGCTGTCAGGCTCAGCAGCCTACCTCATCTAAAGCCACAGTTCAACCTTTGGACCTGGAGTTCATAGCACCAGAACGTACTGAGAAGGCTGAAATCCTATAACCTTTCAATAGACTACAGCTTCTCAAAACACTGAGGTGACACTTTCACATGCACAGGCTCTACTGGCTCATCGGCCAGCCTTGTCTGAATCACAGTGAAACATTCGTACTTGGAGCTCACCATAAACATAACCTACTTGGATGCTGGACATTCTATAACCCTTGAGCAGACCACAATTACTTCAAAACACTGAGAGGTAATACTTCCACATTGAAAGTCTGTTAAGACTAAGCAGCAAACCTTGTCTGAAGTCCCAGTTCAGCCTCAGGACCTGGAGCTCACCGTAACACCAGTACCTATTGTGGAGGCTGCACAAGCCCTGGGACCCATGCAGGCGTGCAGGTTCTCCAAAGTGTCACCCTGAAGTGACACTTCCACATCCACACACTGTTCAGTCTCAGCAGCCAACCTGGTATAAAATCACGGGTCAACTTTTAGACTTGGAGCCACCATAAACCCAGAACCTACTGTGGAGACTGAATGTCCTACAGTCCTGCAGCAGAGTACGGCTTCTCCAAAACCTGGGGGGGGGGACACTTTCAGATTTGGAGCCTATTCAGGCTCACTAGCTAACAATGAATTCATAGTTCAACCTTGGACATGGAGCTCACTATGACACCGGAACCTACAGGGGAGGTTCAACATCTTACAGCCCAGTGGCAGAATACAATGCTCCAAAGAACCCTGAGGTGACACTTTGACATTTAGAGCCTGTCTTGCTCAGTAGCTAAACATGTGTGAAGTCATAGTTCATTCCTTGGACCTGGAACTCACCATAACACCAGAGTCTCCTATGGTGGCTGAACATCCTACAGTCCTGCAGCACAGTACATCTTCAAAACCCGGAGGTGACACTTTCACATTTAGAGCCTGTTCAGGCTCAGAACTTAACATTGTGTGAATTCATAGTTCAGTTTGGACCTGCAGTTCACCATGACATGACACCAGCACCTACTGTGGATGCCCAACATCCTACAGCCTTAAAGCAGAGTGCAGTTCCTCCATAGCAGGAGGTGACACTTTTCATATCCCAAGTTGTTCAGGCTCAGCAGCAAATCCTGTGTCAAGTCACAGTTCAACATTTGGATCTGGAGCTCACCATGACACCAGAGCCTGCTTTGGAGGCTGAACATCCCTGCATTGGAGTACAGCTTCTTTAAAGCACTCTTAGGTGACACTTCCACATCCACAGCCTGCTCAGGCTCGGCAGCCGACCTTGTGTAAAATCACAGTTCAACTCTGGACTTCAAGCTCAACATACACCCAGAACCTACTGTGGAGGCTGTACATACTACCACCCAGCAACAGACTAGAGACCCTTCAAAGCACTCTGAGGTGATGCTTTCACATACACCAACCTTCAGGCTCAGGAGCCAACCCTGTCTCAAGTCACAGTTCTACCTTTGGACCTGAAGCTCACCATGACACCAGAGCCCAAGTGCAGGCTAAACTTCCTATAGCCCTGCAACGGAGTACAGATCCTTCAAAGCACGCAGCGGTGACACTTCTACCTCAAGAACATGTTTTGGCTCAGCAGCCAACATATCTGAAGTCACAGTTCAACCTGAGGGCCTAGTGTTCATCAGAACACCAATACCTATTGTGAACGTTGAATATCCTACAGCCCTGCAGCAGAATATAGCTTCCCCAAAAGACTCTGAGGTGACGCTTGCACATTAGAGCCTGTTCAGCCTTAGTAGCCAACCCTTTGTGGTTTCCCAGTTCATCCTTTGGACGTGGAGCTCAGCATAACACCAGAACCTACTGGTGGTGGCTGAACACCCCATAGCCTTGCAGCAGAGTACACCTTCTTCAACAAACCCTGAGGTGAAACGTTCATGATTAGAGCCTGTTCAGGCTTAGCAGCCAATCTTGTCTGAAATCAGTTCAGACATTTGGACCTGGAGGTCACCGTAACACCAGAATCTATTGTGGAAGCTGAAATACCCTATATCCCCACAGCAGACTACATGAAAGTTCCTCATCCAGAGCCTGTTCATGTTCAGCGGTCATCCTTGTCTGAATTCAGTTAAACCTTTGGACCTGGAATTTATCAGAACTCAGCAGCCAGAGTCATCGAGCAGGTCCTCCAACAACTGAACAGAATGCCAACATGAACATATGTGAGCTCTGTACCAGCGATAGTGAGACTCTGTCATGTTTTGGTCTTGACCCAAAGCAGAAGCTCCACAAAGTGTCTGTACCAGAGTCCAACTCCTACAATGGCACCTTCATTATCTTAAATGCAAGGAAACTCTATTTGTTACAGTAATAAAGATACTTGGAAGTCATACTGTTGGGCTGGAAACTAATCCTCGGTGAAAATAATTTGAGAGAATTACGTAAGAATTCAACTGAAGGCCTGTATCTCTCAAGTATTTAATTTTCAATTGTAATTCTGATGACTCTTGAAGATTTGTATCTTTTTAAGTTGCCAGCATTAAAATATTGAGACATAGGAACAACACAAGTATCACAACAGTTGAGAGAATCTTCACAATGAGCCTTGAACTGGAAAAACTGATTCTACCTCGCCACTTGGCTTGCTGTCTAGGCTAATTTAAAAATGAGGCAAGATAGTCAGACTGCATTGTGATAATGAATGTCTGACACCCATTGTGATGAACAACTATACTTAGAAAATACAGAAAGCTCTTTCATGGAAATATTACGAGGCTGAAAGAAGAAGAACAGCACTGAGCTAATGGCTGAGCCAGTGAGGGCATCCTCAGGCAAAAGAAGGCGACAGCTTGTCAGTCTTTATGATGAAGCTTCTCAGTGAGCAACGAGAAGTAAGGTTTCTAAGCCACAGTGGGATACAGAGCAATGGAAAAATAAGAGGACAGAAGCCCAGGGAGAACAGGAAGAGCAGGAGTCACGTGAGCTCACCAGAGTGCCAGGGTATGGGTATAAGCAGTCTGGTCGGGGCGGTGCCTCTGACTGTAGCAGCAATGATTTTTATTGTAACTGCCTGTCTCACTGTAATCTGTGATGGAACAGCATCAAAGGAAGGTAAAGAAGGAAGCTTTTTCTTAGTTCTCCAGCACAAGATGCTCATCAAAACATAAGATGGAGGGTGTTTTCTGGAAAAGGTTTAGGATATGTATGGACCTCACAACACCATATGCAAGAAAAATGTGGCCCAGAAGCTACATGACAAGGATTCATCTGATGAGGATGAGCTTTTTGTCAAAATGGTGAAGGCTGAAGCATCCACCTTAACAGCCTGAAGGAGCACTGCTAAGAGACAGGTGAAGAAAGTGAAACACGACACCATCACCCAGTGAACCCCATCCTCGGGCCACCTGCAAATTATATCTGGAAATGTTGGCTCAGCATTGCTGACAAAATACATATTTTCCTATTAAAACGTATAAATTCATAACCAACTTAGAAAATCTGGAATTTGTTATAAATTGTATTCTCATGTTTAAACTTCAGTCATCTTTCAAAGTACTCTCCACCTGATACAACACTCTTATCCAGGCGTTTCTTTCCACTGCACAAAAGGTCTTTGAACTCAATTGATTCTGATGCCTTTCAGTGCATCTGTAGTTTTTTTTGTTTCTCCTCTTCCACATTAGCAAAACATTTCCCTCTGAGGACATTTGTCATTCAGGGAAACAAACAAACAAAAAATTTGCTCAGGGCAAGACCAGAAGAATAGAGGGGGGCACAGGTTTTTGTCGAAAACTGCTCAATAGTCAGCATGGTGTGGGTTGGTGCACTGGTAGATCACCCATTGTGAAATGGGCAACTGTGTTGAAAGTTAAAAAAAAATTCACTGAAGTCGAACGCACCCCACACCAGCTGGTGCACTGATACAGAAGAGTTCCTAGAACATTCACCTAGCAGGGGAAGCCTGTACTGTACTACAAGGGCCTGCACTCCAGAAGATAATTCTGTTTTTTTTTGGATTCCCCTGATAATAATAAATGCTATTATTCTATAAAGATTTTTCTTTTTTTTTTTTTAAAAAAAGAACCCCTCATATATATAGAAAAATAATCATGAGGCAAACTACCTATCAGTTAACTTCTGTGTGCTGCTAGAATTAGTATAACTGAGCTCTCAATCTGGTTTATTTCTCTACCACCATGGAGGGAAAGGAGAAAAATGAATGGTAAAATCATTTGTTCGTAGGAAAGAAGGCTGGGATTCCACATTCATTTTGAAAACTTTTCATGGAAAGAATTGCCATCCTCACTCAGGCATGGGAGGATTGTGACCCAGTGGAGTAGGAAAGAGTCAGATAAAATATATAGTTAGTAGTTTTCTATTCTGAACAGTCAGCCCCTTTCAAGCCCATGGGGCAGCACTTTCCAAGTTCATGTGGGGAACAGTAGGAAAGTTGCCCAAATGTGCCTGTGAGCAGATGGATGAAGACCTTGCAAACCTTTCATCAGGCATAACACTCTTCTGGAGGAACAGCTCTTTGTGTTCTTTCCTGCTTGAGAAGTATAGAGCTTAAGGTGTATCTGATGTTCTGTAGGTTATATATTGAGTTTTTTGGAGCAACTCATTTGCAATTGACATTACTGAAGCATGTTCTAAGTTCTAAGCAGAGAGCTAGGATGAATAAATTGTCTTTATTACTTTCCACATGTACAAAGATTCCTTCAGTTAGGTCCTCTATTATCCTAAATGCCTTCTGGTCATTAGCCAACATAAGTAGGCTGCCGTAGGACTTCCCATAGGGAAAATTAAAACGTGATTTTCTCCTTTTGTTATTTAGTCTCTAGGCTGAGAACTCTGAGTAGTAAGAAACACAGGATAAGGATGGGACAGACTGAGCCTTTGTGAGAGTGCACTCCTTTGCTGAATGCCACTTTGAATGGAAAGAAGAAATCAAATGGCAATTTCCAGTCGATTCTGGGTTGGCCCCGTGGAGGCTCTGGCTTCTGGGTTATGTCCACAAAGGTCACAATAGTTGTCAAAGACATTTCTGTTACTTTGGAATCCTGCAGGAAAGAAGTCCATGACAGGTCAGCACTTGGTACCAGTTCAAATAGCCCTCCACTTGACAACCTATTACTTCCCCCAAAAAGACCAAAACCAAATTGCTGTTAAGCAAGATATTACCTTTTTCTCATATTGATCCTACCGAGTTTTCTATGAGATACAGAAAGTGAATTTCTTAGCAGCAGTCCTTGACACCAGCACTGGGAACAGTTAACAGCTACCTAAAGACTGACTCTAGCTTCCCCCAACTGGGAGCTGCCTGGTATCAGAGAGGCCAGATGGCAGAACTATCTATGACATGCTTAGCTGCTCCACCTTCCAGGTCCAAGAAGCTTCCAAGCTCTGACACAGTACACATGTACTAGCGGAAGTAGGAGTGGCAATTCCACTCTTTACTCAGTTGTAGGAAGAAACTAGAAACTTCCAGTTTCTAGTGGAAGAAGCAAAGAACACAGAAATGGAGATTAAAAAAAATTAGGTTCACAGCATCTCAGGATTAGAAAGGATCCTCCCAACCACCCGCCAGTTCAAGTCAAACAAAACAGATGCTCCCAGGAGAAGCGGCCTTGCCAAGCCGACGGAGGGTCTCGTCTAACAGCCGCTTTCGGTAGATGTGGCTGCAGCCTGATGGAACTGCCAGATACAGACACGTGGGAGAAACTTCTCACATTAAAGAAAAAACTACCGAGTGAGCACGATAAGTAAGCTCAGAGGAAACAGACAAGGAAAGATGAAGATAAAATGTTAATAACTTAAAAGATATATAAGGATATAACAAAGCAGAGAAAAATGAAGGAACTCTTCGATATTAAAAATATAATGCCAAAATAAAAAATTCGGTAAGAAGGTTAACAGACAAAGTTGAAGAACTCTTCTAGAAAAAACAAAAAGTTAAAGAGATAGATAATATGAGAGACAAGAAGAGTAGAAAATCAATTAGTGACCCTGTAACAGATTAACAGGAGTTCCAAAAAGAGAGAACAAAGAAAATAGTAAGGAAGAAATTAAACGTGTAATACTAGTAATTTTTCAGAATTGAGTTTTCAGAGTAAAAAAACTCCACAGATTGTTCGATATGATAAATGAAGAAAAAAACCTACTTGAGGCATAATATGTTAGAAGCTTCAGACTACTAGGAGTAAACTGGAAATCTTAAAATCAAGCACCAATCTTAAAATGGTGCTTGAACAGCAGTATTAAAAACTAAAAGACAATGGAAGGATGCCTTCAAAATTGTGAGTGAAAATCATTTTCAATCTAGAATTGTTACCTACCCAAATGATCAATTATGAATCATGATAATGATGATGATGGTGGTTGAATGAAGTTGTCTTCAGACATGTGAACTAAAGGAAAAAATGTAGTTTACATGTGCCTGTTTTCAAAGATGTTATTAGAATTTGAAGTCCACCAAAATGAGAGTAAATTGAGAAAAAGAAAAAAATAGTGTTCAGTAAACAATGAATCTAACACAAATATGAAGCAAGAGGAATTCCCAGGATGACAGTAAAGAAAAGTTGACTAACAACTGCTGGGCAGTAAACAGTCCACATTACATCAGGTTATGCAGGTCTCCATAAAGAAAATACAAAGGTCCAAAAGAACCTATGCACCTCAATGTTCATAGCAGCACAATTTACAATAGCCAAGAGTTGGAAGCAGCCTAGGTGCCCATCAGTAAATGAATGGATCAAAAACTATAGTACATTTACACAATGGAATTCTCTGCAGCAGAAAGAAAGAAGGAGCTCCTAGCCTTTGCAACAGCATGGATGGAACTGGAAAGCATTATGCTGAGTGAAATAAGCCAGGTGGTGAAAGATAAATACCATATGATCTCACCTTCAACAGGAACCTAAACAACAAAATAAATAAGCAAGCAAAATATAACCAAAGACACTGAAATAGAGAACAGGGGGACAGCGACTAGAGGGGAGAGGGGAGGGAATTTCAGGGGAAAAGGGGAAAGGTTTACAGGAATGAGTATAAAGGACACATGGACAATAACAAGGAGGGGTATAGAAATGGGAGGGAGGTGGGGAGGGCTAGGGGGTAGGCTGGGATGGGGGAAAAAGGCAGAAAACTGTACCTGAACAACAATTAAAATTAAAAAAATATGTAGGAAAGGTAGAGCTGATAACATTACATGGAGAGTTTAAGTGTTTGAAAAACTGCAGTGAGAAGTTTTACAGAGCTGTTGGATAGTGTGAGAAGTCTTAGCCATCAGCTAAAAGAAAACTAAAGAAATGAAATATGAGGTAATTACTAATTTCAGGAAGAATGAAAGATCTCACAAAAATTTAATTTCTTGACTCAACATATTTATATAATCATAATATTGAAACACTCTATTTATTTAATAAAACATTTTGAGGTAACTACCTTGGGACAGTAATGGAAGGGTAAGAGAGACTAACAGATCTCAACTCACCTGCCAAAATGGGAAGTCAATAGATTATCTATAAACTCCTGATTCAAGAGATAACTGAATAAAATATTGTCTAGAAATTGAGGTAAATACCAGAAGAAAAGAGTAAAAGAGTCTAACAGATAATTTTTGAAGATCAGGATGGTAAGGAGGATTATGAGACTTTTTTTTATAAGAGATCCTCTTCTGGCATTTTTTGCCTTTAAAAATATATATATGCTATTTTGATAAATTATACAACTATTAATTTGAGAAATTATACCATTACTTAGCATTAGCCTCATCTGCGAGGGAACTCGGAAATACAAGGTAGGCTTCACAGCCCCAGCACCTTGTGTTGTCCCCACCCAAGGAAAGGGAGTGGGGCTTTCTATGCCTTTGCCCGTAAGTCACAGGTTAAGGGCCGTCTAGGAAATGTGTATTTCCAGGCCCTCCACATGGGTTCCGGTAGTTGGAGGACATCTTTGCAAAACAAACGAAACACAAGAGGGGGAAAACATCAGGAGAAAAAAGTGGGGGAGGGAAGCCAGGGGTGCAAAATACAAGGGTTACTGCAGAAAGAAAAATTATACTTGGTAATCAACAGGGTATCATATATAAGACATAAAAGAACTCAATGAAATGCCCCAACTAAAAATGTATCCACCATCTTTGACTCATTCTTCCTCAATCTCCACATCCAAGCAGTCATGTTCTATCTGTGACACCCCCGAATCTTCTGAACTCTGTCTGCTTTCTGCAGCCCTCACAGCCCCCACCTGGGCCCAGGCGTCCTCAACATCTCCTGGTGAATTTTGGCAACAGTGCTCTAAACTTCCCCTCGGTGTTGCCCCTCACCTTCTGAAACAGCAAGGGCAATGTCTACTTTGCTTATCATGCTATACCTAGCACCAAGCCTGGTACTTGGCACAGAGTAAGCACTCAATGAAGATTTCATTTTTGACAAATGAGCAGAGGTATTTTTGGAGACACAGAATAGAAATTAACAAGAAATAAATCACAGGGTAGAAAGTATGCTATAGCTTAAGAGTCAATAATTACAGATCACTTTGTAACCTTAACCTTACCTCCAACACTGTAATTACGATTCCTGAAGGCTGTGCTTCATTTATTCATGTATTTACTTATTAACTAACATTTCAAATGAAATGCTTATTCTTCATATATTAAACAAAATTGCCTCTGCTCTGGCCACATGGCTTAGTTGTTGGGAGTGTCTTCCGTATGCCAAAAGGTTGTAGGTTTGGTCCATGGTTGGGCACACGAGGCAACTGATCAATGTTTCTCTCTCTGTCTCCATCCCTCCCACTTCCTCTCTCTCTAAAATTAATAATTAAAAAAATATATCAAGTGAGAAGAAAAAGTATATATGTGTGTGTTCTTTCATGCCTCTTTCAAGTCTATTTCCTGTCCCTTTCACAGGCAACCACCTTCTGACTTTTGTCACTAATGATCAATTTTGTCTATTCTTGTATTTCATAAAAATGGAATCTTACAGTGTACTTTTAAATGTGTTTGGCTTTTTTCACTTCAAATGTTCTTATGATTTATTGCTGTTGTTTTGCATACCAGTAATTCATTGTTTTATTACTGAGTAGTATGGGAATATACAACAATTTGCTCAGTCTCTTGATGATGACTATTTGAGATGTTTCTAGTATTGTGCTGTCATTGATAAGGCTGCTATGAACATTCTGGTACACGTTTTGTTTTGGACATGTGTATTCATTTCTTTTGGTTAAATATGCAGGAGTAAAATTGCTGGGTCATAGGGAAGACAAATTTGTAAAGATCAAGAGGTTGTACCATTTTCATTCCTCCCAGCGGTCTATGAGAATTGTAGTTATTCCACGTTCCCGCACTGTTTCGTGTTAGCACTCTATTTTAGCTATTCTTGTGAATATGCTGGTGATATTCTAGTGAGTGGTGTCTTGTGGCTTTAATTTTGTATGTCCCTAAGGACTAATGATACTCAACACCTTTCATGCTTATTGGTCATTTGTGTATCATTCAAATCTTTTGTCCATTAAGATTTTTCTGTCTTCACATTACTCATTTGTAGATATTTTAAATTCTGACATGGATTTTGTTGCCAGATAATGTGTTAATGAATATTTTTCCAAAATTATAGCCTGCCTTTTCCTTTTCATGATGGTATCTTTTCATGAGCAGAGATTGAACGATATTTGTTTCCTGTCCAAGAAATATATGCCTGCTTCAAATCTGCAATGATACTGTCCTGTGTTTCTTTTAGAAGTTTTGTGACTATGGATTTAGGGTCTATATATAGGTCTACAACCCAGACACACGTACTTTTTGCATATGGAACTAATTAATTTTCCCCACTATGTTTATCCAGTAGTTCCAGTTTTATCCAGTTGTTCCAAAACCAATTATTTTTTAAAAAAATGTCTCCTTCCCATTGAATCGATTTGTGGATCTATTTTTAGACTCTATTCTGTATCGTTGGTCTATTTGTCTAGCCTATGCCACTACTGCACTGAGAGTTACAGTAAATCTTGAAATCAGTAGAGAAAGTCCTCCAAATTTGTTGTTCTTTTTCAAAATTGTTTTGGGTTTTTAAGTCCTTTATATTTTTATGTAAATTTTTGAATCAGCTCACCTATTTCCACAAAAATGCCAGGTAGGAATTTTCTGTGGGGTTTGCATTGAATCCACAGATCCATTTGGGGATATCTTAATTTTGACTCTTCTACGTCATGGTATATTTCTCAATAATTTATTTAGGTCCCCTATGATGTCTCTCAGAAATGCTTTATAGTGAAGAAGTCTACCCCTTTTGCTAAATTGGTTCCTAAGTATTTCACGTTTTTTAATGCTAGTGTAAATGAAATGGAATAAATTCACTTTTATAACATCTAGTTATTTTTAGATGTGTTCCTAGTGACGTTTTCCC
Source organism: Artibeus jamaicensis (assembly GCF_021234435.1). Taxonomy (NCBI): domain Eukaryota; kingdom Metazoa; phylum Chordata; class Mammalia; order Chiroptera; family Phyllostomidae; genus Artibeus; species Artibeus jamaicensis. The sequence continues at coordinate 444,132 of NW_026521538.1, forward strand.
CTAGTGACTTTTTTTTCCCTATTGACTTTAAGAAAGTTTATTACAAAAGTGGTAAATTATATTGTGAAGAGTTAAAGAATTTAGATAAGTGAAAATAAGAAAAACACTCTATTTCCATCACTAAGAATACCACTATTAACATCTAGCTCTTTATACACAAAAACATCCATATATGCATTGTTCACCAAAAGGTATCATAGCAGATAGGCTGTTTCATAATTTGCTTTAAAAAAAAGTTAACCTCTACCTTTTCATGTTAGTAATATTTCTATCTAAAATATAGTCTGTACTCAAAGTTTTCCCAACTATCCCAAAATGTGCTTTATGATTGTTGAAATCAGAATCCCAGTCCAAAAACATGAACTGTATCTGTCTGTTATGATAATTTAAAAGAAATTAACCTATACTATACTCTGGGTTCAGGATATAAAAGAAAAAAACTGAGGAAAAAGGATATAGATGTATCCATCATGACAGCATGCTATTTCAGTAAGCAGGCAGGGAGGATCAAGATGAAAGTTAACTGTGTCTGCTCACTCTAACCAAACATTGGCTGGTAGCATTAATTGGCTCTCAGAAGTCAAAAATTATATGGTCATGAAATGGTTGATGAGACAATGTAGGCTTTGCAAGGATTAGTGAACCTTTATGAGTCATGACTTACCTTTACGGACTGACACTGGTACAAGAAGCGTGCTCCTGATATATGAGCTTGTGGGTTGGACTGGAGGCCTATATATGCCCACAATACCTGGATCTCCAGGGAAACTGGCAGGACACAGCAGGATGCACAATGTATAGCCTGCAGAAGAGTAAAGAAGCGTCTGCTTGAATTGCAGATGGTTGCCTATAATCAGTCACCATGCATTAAGTACCCTCGTTTCTTTCTTTTTTTTTAATTTTATTTTTTAATTAAAATTTTTTTATTTATTTATCTTTAGAGGGGAAGGGAAGGAGAGAGGGAGAGAAATATCAATGTATGGTTGCCTCTCATGTGTCCCCTGCTGGGAACTGATCTGCAACCCAGGCATGTGCCCTGACTGGGAATCGAACCATGATACTCTGGTTCACAGGCCCGCGCTCAATCCACTGAGCTACACCAGCCAGGTCGTTTCTTAAACACTGTACAATAACAGAGAAGGCAGTGCGGCTTAGAGAACGCAAAAGTTCACCATAAGTCATGTTATGTCCTTGATTTTAGGAAGATTAATATTCTGAAATGGAAACTACTAATACAGAGATTATAAAATGTGAGCCCATTTACACTGTTTATGAGAAGTGCTCAGTGAGTGGTGCACAGTCAGTATTGTGGAACACCAGAGGACAGAACTGAGATGAGTAATCTGTGACTGGAGAAAGTGGCAATTAAAGGAAAATTCAGGTGGAGAGATGGCATATAAAAAAGTACACAACTAGAAAAGCACATTATGCCACGGAGGGACATTCACTGATTAATGTGAATAGTAGTTACTGAGTACCTCCTCTGTGCTTGGCGTGTACCAGACAATGGCCTTGAGCAGACACTTGACTGGAGCAAAGGACTTGAACACAGGAGCAGTGAAGGTTAAGAAAGAAGACATATCAGGGACTTCCGCCAAGATGGAGGCATAGGTGGAGATGCCATGCTTTCTCACACAACCAAGTTTAGAGACAACAAAATATTAGCAACAGAAAACACAGTCAGAACACAGAAAATTGAACTTTTCGGAAGTCTGATAACAACAAATGCTTCAGCCTGACAGGTAAGAGGGGTGAAACCAGCAGCTGGCGGAGCGGGATAGCACAGGAAAACTCGGTCAGACAGACTCAGGCGCGTGGATCCCAGGTATGGGGTTGCAAAGGGCAGATCCAGTGAACAACCCAGTGAGTGACCCACGGACCCTGCGAGGGCACAGGGCGGCACAGGTTGACTGTAGTGGCGCATTCCTGCGCAGATAGACCAGCAAGGGAGTGGGCAGTGAGACGGGACCCAGCAATCCTGCCCTGGAGGCCCTGCCCCGCCCCTAAGGCTCCACTCCTCATACTTAATGGGCGTGAACAGACCAAAAATGGCTCAGGAAGATCTCAAAGCCCCAGAGCCCATAACTCTAAGCGACGAAGAAATAGCAAAACTTTCAGATGCACAGTTCAAAACACTGGTGATCAGGATGCTCACAGAACTGGTTGATTTTAGTCACAAATTAGAGGAACATATGAAGGCTAAACTAATTGAAATGAAGGGAATTGCACAGGAAACCAATAGTGATGAAAAGGAAACTGGGACTCAAATCAAGGGAGTGAAGCAGAAGGAAGAAAAAAATGACCAAACAGGAAAATATGAAGAAACAAGAATTCAAAAAAATGAGGAGAGACTTAGGAACCTCCAGGACATCTTTAAACGCTCCAACATCCGAATTATAGGGATACCAGAAGGGGGAAAGGAACAGCCACCAGTAGAAAACTTATTTGAACAAATAATAAAGGAGAATTTCCCCAATCTGGCAAAGGCAATAGACTTCCAGGAAATCCAGGAAGCTCAGAGAGTCCCAAAGAAGTTGGACCCAAGAAGGAACACACCAAGGCACATCATAATTATATTAGCCAAGATTAAAATGAAAGAGAATCCTAGAAGCAGCAAGAGCTAAGGGGACAGTCACCTACAAAGGAGTCCCCATCAGACTGTCAGCGGATTTCTCAAAAGAGACCTTACAGGCAAGAAGGGGCTGGAAAGAGGTATTCCAAGTCATGAAATCCAAAGACCTACAACCAAGATTGCTCTATCCAGCAAAACTTTCATTTAGAATGGAAGGACAGATAAAGTGCTTCTCAGATAAGATCAAATTCAAGGAGTTCATCATCACCAAGCCCTTATTATATGAAATGTTAAAGGGACTTATGTAAGAAAAAGAAGATAAAAAAGATGAACAGTGAAAGGACAGCAAACTCACAGTTATCAACAACCACACCTAAAACAAAAACAAACTAAAAGGACAGCTAGATCAGGAGTGGAAACACAGAAATGAAGATCTCATGGAGGGTTAGCAACAGGGGAGTGGGAGGAGGAGAAGGGGGGAGAAGGTACAGAAAATAAGTAGCATAGACGGTAGGTAGAAAATAGATAGGGGGAGGGCAAGAATAGTATGGGAAATATAGAATCCAAAGAACTTGAGACACATGATCATAAACTAAAGGGGGGGAATGGTAGGGGTGGGGGAGTGCAAGGTGGAGGGGAATGAAGGAGGGGGAACAGAACAACTGTAATGGCATAATCAATAAAATTAAAATTTAAAAAAAAAGAAGATATATCAGTATTACATTTTGAAGTCCAACCAAGCAGTCTGACCGTGGGAGGATTAATTCCATAATGTGGGAAGGACTGATGGAAGTGAGGACTTTAATCAGAAGGTTACTGTAACTTAGCACATACAAACTATCCTCAGATATGCTCTGTGCTTCTCTAGCTTCATACATTTTTATAGTAAGGCTCAGATACAGGCAGAAATGTGTATAAACTAGGAACAGGAGAAGACACACGATGTTTATGTTTTTACCAAGGAAACTGTTTTCCAAGTGGCTCACCATTTTGCTGTCCCACAACAGTGTCTGAGGGTTCCGGTGTCACCACCTCCTTGCCAACACATGCTATCCAACTTTTTAATTATAGCCAACCCCGTGGATGTGAAGTGGTGTTGCATTGTGGTTTTGCAGTTCTTTAATGGCTAACAATGTTGAACGTCTTTTCTTGAGTTTGTTCTCAGTACTTTTAAACAGTTTTCTTTTCTTCTAAAGATTTTTTTATTTTTTATTTATTTATCTTTAGAGGGTAAGGGAAGGGGAGAAGGAGAGAAATATCAATGTATGGTTGCCCCTCATGAGTCCCCTGCTGGGAACTGGCCTGGAACCCAGGCATGGGCCCTGTCTGGGAATCGAACTGCAATCATGTGGTTCGCAGACCCACGCTCAATCCACTGAGCTACACCAGCCAGGGCTAAACAGTTTTCTTTTCATTTAATCTACATTTGTAGATTTAGATTTATAATATAAAATGTAGATTTTTCCATGTTGTCAAATGTCCTTGAAAATGTCATTTAAAAATGTAAAGTGAGAATAACAAAGAGATTATAGTTCCACTATAATCTCAATACAGCTCCTTCCGATATTCAGCCATGTAGCGCCCAAAATCCACAGTCCCTCGGATGGCTTTGAAGTTTAAGCAACTCCATTTGACTTCAGTTGTCTAAAGGCTGGATCAAGAACATGTGTTTACTTATCCCCCAAATCTCTTTAAAAGGAAAGAAGTCATAATAGTGCCAAGAAAGGGAAAATGGCGCTTTAAAAATTATCTCTAAGGGGAAAGGTATTTCAAAGTCTGAACTAAAATTCCAAGGTAAAAAAAAAGTTGATAAATTTCACAATATAAAAATCAACTTCTGCATGACAAAAAAACACCATAAACAAAGTCCAAAGACAAACTGGGAAAAATACCTGCAAATTATACCACTGAAAAGAGTTGATTTCTCAAATGCACAAAGATTTCCTATATGTCATAAGACCAGTGATTCAATAAAAATGGGCAAGGGATATAAACAGATTATAATGAAGAAAGTACAAATTGTTCAACCATACGTCAAGATAGTCCACCTTATTCAAAGAGAAAAATGAAACTACACTAGGATGCTATTTTTCACTTCTCTGATGACCAAAGAGAAAAAATCTGAAAGCACAGCACTGACGAAGGTGCGGGGCAACAAGCAGTCTCTTCGATGGATGGCAGGACTGCAACTTGGTACAGCCTGCGTAGACAATGAATTGGCAACACTTAGTAAAATTTTAAGTGTATATACCCTTTGATCTCGAAATTCTACTTCTAGGATTTACCGAATAGGTTTATCCTCCCATGTATGAAACGGTACCTGAATGGAGGTTATAAAATGCCACACTGTGTATAACAGGAAAAGACCGAAAACAACCTGAGTGTCCACAAATAAAATGGGTGAAATTTATGGTTCATCTGTATAATAATGGAATATTATACAACCATACAATGCAAAGAATGGGGGGGCTTACTATGTAACAAGTTAAAAAAGGCGACGTACAGAACAGTGTTCATGATGTACCATTTGGATAAAAAAAAGAATGCGAGCATTCACCTACGTGAGCATGCATTATCTATAGAAGGAAAGAAATGAGTGACTTTGAGTGTCTCTAAGGAAGGGAAGAGCTGCCTGGGCGAGAGATTTTTACTTTGCACTTTTTGAATTTCAGACCAAGTATATCTATTTGTGTAGAGAAAAATAAATCATTTAATTTTTTAAATAAAAACAAGTAAAGTTAAAGGTACAGCTGATTAAGGTGAGGAGGTGGAGGGCGGGCACCAGGGAAAGCAGCACAGCTGACCTCACTTCCGCTGCAGGTGAGAGGCCGGCCTGCTGCGCGTGGGCCTGCCGGGCATCCGCAAAGAGCAGGGACAGAAGCGGCTGGATGAGGCTGCTTACGGGGCAGCGGGTGCTGAGGTTTTCACTTTCTCTCTAATACCCTTCTACATGGTTTGAATTTTTGACCCGGTAATGTATTGTCATTAAACATAAATGTAAAAACATAAATTTTTATAACAACAGAAAGAACACAATTTCAACCTCAAAGAATCTGGGCTGACTAAACATTCAAGATTATAAGAGAATATTTGAAATATAGATGAAATATATTTAATTTAGTTTTCTCTTACTATGAGTAAGGTTGATTTCGAACTGCAGAGTAATCTCTACATTTTCTACATTCAAATTGTTCTCCTCCTAAGGAAAATAAGTTAGGTATAAACCTAACCTCAAATAATGACATCAAATGGACATGACTTCTTATATTCTTATGACAACCACATTATCCTCCTTCTACAAGAACCACATTATCTATGGAAATAGGGCTGGTTTTGATTTCAGTATTCACAACAAAAGGGGAAGGGAGTGTTGGTCAGGATGGGTTTTCTCTCCTCACCGACACACTGCAGTTCCTGCGGAGGATCCTGGCCCACTGTCCCTTCTGGGCTGGGTCGGCATTGCCAAAGACGGCAACGTGCTCTGGTCTGGGCCCTCCGTGAAGAGTCTGGTACATCTCTTGCTGCAAGTGGCTGCAGCCCATCTTTTCCAGCCTGAAATTAAACACCATGCAGTCTGGAGTCCAATGCTAAGATAATAATGTGACCATATTAGTGTATTAATCTAAATATTAGAAATAATAGTATCAAATAAAGTGGACAGTAAAATAATCCTCAGGAGGTTTAGAGGAGTGTCAGAAAACTCTTAGCAACATTACTATTATTTAGATTATAAGACAATTTCTAATTAGCAATCTCTGAACTCTCAAAATATAAAAGTTGCCATATCAACATAATCTTTAGATAGAGACAAAATTGTGGGAAATGATGTAGAAGCAATGAATTACCTGAGCTTGCATCCAGACATTGCATTCACTCCAAACTGTACTTCATGTCTCCTAACAGAGCAAGTTCCATCACCCTGGCTTTGCAAAAGGGTCATCTGAGGTGAAAAGTGATGGTCAAGGAGATCATAACAGAAAAAGAGGCAGATTGGAAAATTTATGCTTTCATTGTTTCTTTAACACTGTATTTTATTAATACCATGGTACAGTTCGAGTCACAATTTGGTTCCTTCATCTAATAATTAAAAAACACAGAGATGGCCCTGGCTGGTGGGGCTCAGCGGAATGAGTGCCGGCCTGTGAACCACAGGGTCACCGGATCCATTTCCAGTCAGGGCACAAGCTTGGATTGCAGGTCAGGTCCCCAGTAGGGGGCGCGCAAGAGGCAATCACACATTCCTCTTTCTCTTGCTCTCTCCTTCCCTTCCCCTCTCTAAAAATAAATAAAATCTTAAAAAAAAAACACAAAAACCCACACACAGAGTTCTGTTTTTCCAAAAGTGGTTAACTACACACTAGCATATAAATACCTCATTAAAGCAAAAATCAGTTACAATCTTCACTTTTGGCCAGTCTAACATAAGTTTTAGAGCCTTTGGTCACATCAACATTTGAGAACATAGTCTATGAATGGCCTGGTTAAGGAAGTCCTGGATACCTAAAAAACAGGGGAACCGCAGAACAGGATAATCCAGATCAGCAGCTGCAGCTTTTCTCATTAGGCTGCAACAGGCCAGTCAGCTCTGAAAAGGATACTGATTGACTTACGTCACCAGTTAGAGCCAGGAGTGGCTTCCCAACAATATAGCCAGGATTCCCACTTCTAGGAGCAGGAAGAGAAGCAGCTGTGCTCTGAGAAGCCTGCAGAAAGAATAAAAGAACGTCAAGTATGGAGAGAAGCATGCTCCCCCACCTTCCTCCCTTCCTTAAGGCACCGCAGTAAGTTGGCTACTCTGGACCATCTGGCTTCCTTTGCAAAAATTTCTAGTCCAATGACTTTTCCTCCCCCCCCCCCCCGCAAAGTAAATCCTGAATGATCTACATACTGAAATTCACTATATGCTACTCTACCAAGAGTTACAAATAAGGATCTATCAGCCATTTCTCAAAAACTGCTATAAATTTAGGGCTATGTTCACCATGGATGAAATGAGAGGAATTTATGTGTAATTTATAAATATATTTTAATTAACTATAGATGTTCCAGAAATGAACTCTGAGAGACATGAGACTTGGTTGGTCACTGGAAGGCAGAGTTGGGAAGAAATCCGATTCAACAAGATTTTAAAATGCAGCAGCAGCAGAAGCCAAAGGCGTTGATGGAGACCGGAAGTGTGGGCCCAATGGGGTGAACACTACACTGAGTGCCACCACCCTGTGTTTTTGCCAATATTCAGAGGTGTGTACAGGCAGAAATTCATGCTCATTGTAGGCACACAAGCTCAAATAATATGCTAAATGTCCAGAAATATGAGAAAAGCCAAAGAACTTCTGTGGGGTGATGGCTGAGTTTATGATTCAAAGTGATTATTGAAAAAGGGAGTTTGGGTCTGAGATTGAAATCCTGCTATGCTGGGGACCAGACAGAGAATCAGAGAAAATGTTACTAAGTAAACACTGTTGAATCCGGAACCTTAAATGCCCAGGCCTCTTGCACAGTGAACATCCAAGTGTGCTGTAGAGTTCCCTTGGCTCTGACTTCGTGCTAGAGCAATGTCTGTTCTTTTCCTCTGCAGTGAAAGGGCTATTTATCTTTTTAAATGAATTCAGAAAGTCAGCACATTACTTAAAAAACATGTTGGGCCTCAACTGATGGACTGAACTAGGCCTTCATAGCTCCTTCTGTGTCCCAGCTGTCACAGAGGAAGTGTCCCCACCCCAGTATCTCTTCCCTCCGTCACCCCCACAGAAGAAGGGCCCTAACCCTGAAGCGAATGATGAAGTGTTGCTGTAGGGAAGCACCTGGCTCCACGGTCAGGTTGGCTTGTCCGAAACTGACAGAGACTTTCTGGATCCCAAACGTTCCATTGGTCTCTATCTCATAGGTGACCTGAAATGCAAAAGTACAGTCAACTTACAACAATAACTTAGTGGGCCACTTATGTTTAATTTAAATTTTCTGTCTTTGAGGATTTTATTATAAGTAAATGAGGGTACAGTTAACAATACTATATATTTGAAAATGATAAAAGAGTAGGTCTTCAAAGTTTGCACTGCAAGAAAAACCTTGTGACTGTGTGGTAATGGTGGTTAAAGAAACTAACTGTGGTGATCATTCTGCAGTATATACAGGGGTGGTCAAAACTCGGGTTACAGCCCTGGCTGGGCGGCTAAGTTGGTTGGAGTGTCATCCCACACGCTAAAAGGTTGCAGGTTTGATTCCCAGCCAGAGTATATACCTAGGCTGAGGGTTCAATCCCCAATCAGAGCATATACAGGAGGCAACCGATGGATGTTTCTCTCCAACATTGATGTTTTTCTCTGTCTCTCTCCCATCCACCCCCACTTCCTCTCTCTCTAAGGTCCATGAACATATCCTTGGGTGAGGATTTAAAAAAAAATAAGTTTTACAGTTGTGAATATGCTAAACAGTTTATTATTACATTATTTATTATTATTTATTTGTATTATAACTGTAAACCTACTTTTGCTCACCTTGTACACATATCAAATCATATTGTACATCTAAAACTAATACAATGTTATATATCAATTGTATCTTAATTAAAGATATAGCTGAATGAGGGAGAATAAACAAGCAGTCTTAAAAATGCCAAATACAAGTATCATGAAAAGATAAAATTGATTTCATCTTATACATACAAACGAAAAAAAGAGACTGGATGGGGCTCTTTGAAAAGATTCGTGGGAGAGGTGAGTTTAGAGTAAGAATCGGAAAGGAGGAAAAATAGCTTTTGACTGTGTGCAGGGGAAGGCAGAAGCACAGGCAGGTGAGCTGGCGTGGAGACCGTGCAGACTCGGCTCTCCCCATGTCCGAGGGTGAGTGAGGAGAGTAGCTGGTGATGAAGTTATCAACGGAAGGTGTCCTTCGATTTCTGAAAAATTACGCTTTAAGATAATTCTTACTTCTGTAGGTTGATTAGAGGAGACAGAATAGAGGGAAAGTTGATGAATCTGTTTCAGATTTTCAGACTTTCAGATGATACTGACTTCAACAGAAGAAAATGTGGTCAGTAAGAACCCTAACAGATGCATGTAAGCAAAGAAAAGAGGAGTCAGAAATACTCTTTAATGTTCTTAAATGCAATACTGGAGGACAATAGCATTGCAAACAAGTGAAACATGGTAGGGAGGAAGGGGCAGGGCTCACTTCTTGACGTGCTTTCAGGTAATGCACAAAAATTCACATGGGTTGGTGTGGCACTTGACAGAAGCAGGGGCACCTCTGGGAATGGTGATCGACATACTTCAATCTAGAACCTGAGGTCGGCATCCCTACCTGGGAAACAACATTCTGACAAGCGTTTCCAGCCAACAAAGGAGAGCCAGCCTGTGAGACAGGTGTTACAGGAACCTGCAACTAGCAAGGGGAAGAGGCAAATCAACGGAAATTGAAAGCAGCGTTGTCTCTTCTAGCTACAGCTCATGCTGAAATGAGTGTTTTTCATTCCGAGTACCAACTCTCTCTCTCCTTCCATCGCCAGCCTACAGCTTAGTCATTCCAGGTCTGCGTACCTCAACACTTATTTCTCAGATCATTAATTCTATTACATATAAAATTAAGGTTCCATGCTCAAATAGGTTTTAGAAATACTATATTTGACACCTACCTCTTAGAGATTAACAAGGCCCTCAAGCATATCAAAGATTCCAAAAAGTCTGCCCTAAATATAGTGTTTAACCTTCACTCAATATTTCCTAAACTTACCTAACATCTTTTGAACTTTTAAAATCCACATGATGCTTATTAATCACATAGAACACACACAGAAAACATTGTTTTAGATCCACATTTAACATTTAGATACATCACAAATACATTTTCTTTCACCATTACAATCTAGACTAAAATTGCCTCAGGTGCAAAGAGACCGAATAGTCTCTTTACTTTTTCCAGATAAAGAGCATCATACCTTCATATTCTGCAGGTCAGTCATATCTCCTGGAACCTAAGGAAGAGAAAAGCAAGAAAATGCATATGCATATACCTTAGTGAAAATCTCCAGAAGCTTGTGGTTTCACGTACAGGGGTAGGAAGAATCGACGCATTAGAATAATTTGCTTCCTGTCTTCTACCTGACTCTCCTTCAAACTAAAACGCCAGGAGTAAAGCTGAGGGGAGGTTAAGTGAGTCCAACTGCAATGCCCACCTACTCTGAACAAGGCTCTACTGAATAGCAAAAGCAAGAAGCTTTAGTGAAATATTGAGATGTCAGCCCTCCCACCCTCCCAAGCCAATCCCATTAGCCGGGAGGTTGAAAACCTCTTAGCATGACCACATAGCCCTAATGTTTAACCTTTCTTCAGACCACAGCGTTTCTAAGCCCTCTGCCTTTTACACAGCTCTTGGGCATTCGGACTTCCAGTTCAGTGCTTTTCCCACAACCCAGCAGTGGGAAGCGTGCTGACTTCAAACCCACAGTGGTGCCAGTGGGGAGAGAAGGGACACCCACCTTCAAGACTGTGAAGTTGTAGTAAGAGGCAGCATTGAGGGCTGGATCCAAGGTGCAGCTCTTTGCCGGGTTCTTGAAAAAACGAGTGCAGGTGATACTTTTACTTTCCAAGAAACCTTAGAACACAAAGAATTAAGAAGGTGGTCAGTGAGAAAGCCTATTTTAACTTGAACCAAAAGGCTGGCACTTGTGCTCTAGACTCACTTGCAGGATTGTTCTCGGTACAGAGTCCTCCAGCTCCGAGCCCTGCAGGCTGCTTCAGTAAGCTTACTAGAGACCACTCGGAGAAGTAAGTCAGAATGGGGTCCCCAGCCTGAACAAAGTATAGCAGGAATATGTTCACAACAAGATTGGAATGAGCCCACCAGAAAATGAAAAAAAAAGAAACAAAAATTTACTGAACAGCTTATTAATGTGGACAACACTGGCCTCCAAAAGAACTGACAATGGTTTGCCTGACGGCAGCCAGACACCTCAGAGATACCCACTCAGTCAACTGTCAGTTATGAGGGAAAAATCAAGCCAAACAATCCCATCCCCCTCTCCAGGCTCACCCTGTAAAAAGGTGGTGGTGACTCGGTTTGGAATGTCGAAGTGAATGATTTGCCTCCAAACTCTGTGGCCAGCGCCTGGAAGTTGGATGCATTGACTTTTTGGAGCTCTTGGAAATAGTTTAATTTTGCTAAAATGTTTTTAAAAAGGAAAGGGGATTAGATAAAAGAAAAACATTTATTTCTAAATTTAGTGCATGCCAAGAAGTAATATTTTTATTGAGGCATAGTAAATACACAGTAAGGCTAAGTATACAAATGCAAAATGCACTCATCTTAAGCATAAACTCAAAAGAATTTTTACAAATTTACATTATTTTATTGCTACTACTCAGATTAAGTTATAGGACATTTTCCCAGAAAGTTTCCAATCAATATTCCACATTCAGAGATAACAATTCTGATTTCTATCACATTCTAATTCATTTGTAATCTGTTAAATGAATTATTGCTTTAGCATCAAGATCTGAGATAAGAATCTGGCCAATACTATGGAAAACAGTACAGCGGTTCCTCAAAAAAAATTAAGAATTCAGCTAGTGCATGGGCCAGCAACCCTTCTTCCAGGTTTCTGTGCAAAAATGTTGAAACCATGTATTTGTAGAGACACATGCATCCACATGTTCATCGAAGCATTATTCACAGTGGCCGAGACATGGGAACAACCAAAGTTCTGTCAGCGGAAGGTTGGATAAGGCTGTGGTATACAGACACACAATGGAACACTACTCAGACATAAGGAAAGGGGAAATACCTTTTCATTTCATGGGTCCATCATGCTGCCATTTGTGACAACATGGATGGACCCTGAGAATTTTGTGCTAAGCAAAGTCAGTCAGAAAAAGTCAAGAACCACATGATTTCACTCATACGTGGGATATAAAACTGAAAGCAACGAATGAACAAACAAGACAAAAAAACCAAAAACGTATAGACACGGACAACAGTGTGTGGTTACCAGAGGGAAAAGGAGGCAGCGGGGTAATGAATGTAAAGGGTCAAATACATGGGGCCAGGAGATCTGACTGAGTGGTGAACGCACAGTGCACTACACAGATGGTTATCTTTCGAATTGTACACTCGAAACCTATATGATTTTATTAATCGGTGTACATTTGAAACCTATAATAATTTTATTAAACCCCAGTTAAGTACGTTTTTTAAATGATGTAAATATTCACCTAGCTATTGTATCTACATAATTAAAAATCTTGAAAACAAGAAAAAAAAGAATATGGCCAATGAATTCCAGTTAGTTCCATGTCTCTGATGCCAGGAATGTGTATGATCAGCAATTTGTGATGAAAACAAGAGGCTCAATAAAGTGAACATTTAGCCCGCAGTAGATGAGTCTCTAGTACAACAAAATGGTACTGTTTCCATAGGAACATGGCAAAGTTGGAGACAATATCTGATTCGTCCTCAAATCTTCCTGTTCCCTCTAAACTTTAACTGGCCTGATAGGACCTTCAACAGTCCTAATAAGAATGTTTTCATCTCTCGAGTATATGGATTTGTCATGTTTTATTCTTTTCACCTTGTAATTTCTACATTCAAAATTTCAGACACTCTGAAGGGGTGCTTTCTCTAACAATTCTAAAATCTATATCACAGCAATGCACACATCTGCCCAAACTCCTGCAGCCGTCTCCTTACTCAGAGAACAGGAGAGAGATGTAGGAAGAGGCCTCTGGCATTGTCTCCCGCCCAGAGGTTGGCTGGTAATGAATAAATTTCTGTTTTACCACCCAAGTCTTCTGTTAACTTGAAAAAGAAACATGGCGGAAACTTGCCCCATGATAAATCCTTTAATTCTTCATGTAATTATGGTCATTTGGACAGATTCAAAAAGGTATCAAGACCTTCATCACTGAAAGCTAATGAGGAATCCACATACAAAAGCTTGACCTTTATCCTCTACAATCAGTCTTAATTATTTGACTTTTCAGCTTTCTGATACAGCAACAAACAAGCACAATTCTCAATTCGGAGGACTTCCAGACTATTCACCCTCTCTTTACCTCCCAGATCCTTGCTACTCAAAGTGCGGTGCACAGACTAGCAGCCCCAGCATCACCTGGAAGTTTGCCAGAAACTCAGAATCTTAAGCCACTCCCCAGACATGGTCAGAATCTGCATGTGAACAAGCTCTCCAACTGATGCTGATGCTGATGGTTTGCAGACCACCTCCTCGACCCCTGACCTGAATCTTCAAACTTTAAAATTTCCAGGAGCTGTTTAACATTTCTCTCAGAACTCACACCCCAGAAACCACATGGAAGAAATACCTCATAAAATGCAGTTATTTCTGCCCTTATAAATGAAAGAAAAGTTAAGGTTAAGCTAAGAAAGAAGATAAGCTGAGATTAAATATCTACCTGGCTATTTTTTCATGGCTTAAAAGAATAAGAGAAAGTTAACATTTTACATCTCCCGTTAGTGCAGGGATACTGGTGGCAAGAAGGGACGATGTAGGTAAGAAACACAGGCTAAAGATAGTAAGTAGAGATTTTGTCTAAAACTCTAAAACGTTTGCCTAAAAATGTCTCCCATCATACATGGTATGCATTACACTGAACAGAGCTTAAAGGTATTTAGATTGCTACAATTCCAGATGTGGAAGAAAGCCTAGAAATGCCTGGCCCTATCCCATAAGGAAATTTGGATCCTGAGGTAAATGAGTTGCAGAAGGCCGCAAAGACATCTGGCAGAGGCGGGACTGAAGCACAGGTCTCCTGATACCTGGTCTCCTTTCTCCCACTCCATCGTGCTGCACAGACGTTGACTAAGAACATCCATTCCTAATGATCACTGTCAGCAAATATAAAGTCTTTTGAGCAAACAGAGACCTGATCTATCCTTTCTGGGTACAGATAATTTACCTTGGGAGACACAATGTTTATATACATTGAGCAATTCAAAGTGCCCTATAGTTTCCAAGGGAATGAACTTCATGTGTTGTAGGAGAAAGAAAGTTCAAAACCACTGCTCCAGAAGCAGTGGCAGGATGGTACAGGAGGCAGGAGGGGAGATTAAAAGCAAGGAGAACCAGTTGGATGCTACTGCAATAGCTCTGGAGCTCAATCATAAGGCTGGAACTAGAAGTCAGTGGGAGATTTGGAAAGGATGGGGCAGCCGCAGACTTATAGTGGTCCCAGCCCTGGCAGGGCAGCTTGTTTTGTTAGAGCATCGTCTGTCCCAATACACCAAGGCTGCAGATTCGATCCCAGTTGGGGTACGTACAAGAAACAACCAATGAATGCATCCATAAGAACGACAAATCAATCTTTCTCTCTCAAATCAATAAATTTAAAAAAATAGTAAGTTCCCCCAAACCAAATACTGGTTATTTTCTAAAACAAATCTAGTTTTTCCTATTTCTTTTTAAACTGAAATCAGGATCAGTTAACTTTCAGGTGTAAGGAACATTTAACTCTGTTTTGTATGAGATCAGTAAACGGCAAGGCTGAGATCCGACCCTAATGCTCTTTCCCTTACACTGTTGCTTCATGAAACAAAAACAAGGTTGGTATATACTCATTTTTCAAAGACATTCATTCAAGTATTTCCGGTGCCTCCTGTGTATCACTTATGGCAGAGTCCGTGAGTGCCTTCATGGAGAGTGTATCAAGTGGGGAAATAGACTCTATCTGTAATTATCTGGGCTAACAGGAATGATTACAATTAAAATTCTGGCCTAGGCTGGTTAAGTGTCATCCTGCAAAGCTAAAGGTCACCAGTTCAATTCTGGGTCAGGGCACATGCCTAGGTTTTGGGTTCGGTCCCCAGTTGAGATGCACGTGAGGGGCAACCAATCAATCAGTATTTCTCTCTCTCTTCCCCTCCTCATCCTCTCTCTAAAAATAAATACACAAAAATATTAAACAAAATTAAAGTTCTGTATGGGAGAAGAAATTGCAAATATTCACTAATAAAAGAGAGGGGGCGGGTGGAGAGGCAGGATAACAGGAATTCAAAGGACAAAAAATAATAATTTTTTAAAAAGGACAGAGACAAAGCCAGCTTTTTGTAAATATTAGGCAATAAAAACACCCAAAATATTTCTACTCACAGTTGTTCACATGGACACAAAACTGCCTAATTCCATTTAAATCCACAAAAACCCTTGAAGGAAATGGGGAATTACTCCTGAAGATAAGAGAGTTGTCCACACACGCCCAACTTGAAGACCTATGAGGAAACAGGATAAATAATAGATATATTTAGAAGTGCAGAGTTGGGTCCAAAGAAGGTTGCCCCATGGATGTCAGTCAGATGCCAAAGAGAAAGCTCCCTGGGCAGCCACGGGACAGGACAGCACGAAGTGCTCGTCTACTGGGCAGCCCTGCCGTCCAATAAAGAATCTGAAGAGGAACATCACTCCTGGGAAAAACCAAGGTAACTCCACTTACAGAATTGGAAATGGGGGAGGAAGGCAGATAGAGTAACTCTTCCAACTTCCAAATATTACCTATTCTAGGGCCCCAATTCCCTTTAGGACTCAACCTGCGCAACACGGCTCACCTCACGCTGCCTGGAAGGCAGAAGGAGAAAACTGTTCTGGGATGGATTAGATAGCAGTCTCTGTCGCAGCAGCAATTTATATCGCAGGTACCAGGAGTCAAGTCGCAGATACAGATCGGTAAGGCTATGAAGGTACGACATAAAGTAGAGAGAAAGGGATGAGGATCTCTAAATCCTTCCAAGTGAGAATTCCCCGCTTCTGACAGCCCGGTCTCCACTGCAGCAATTCACTTTGTTCACAGAATTTTAGATCTAAGTCTGTAGCTTCCATCCCCGCACCTCCTTCCCTCACCTGGGAAGAGGTCCATGGTCCTATTTTCAGGCGTTGAAGGGGTCACGACAGTAGGGCCCACCGCAGAGATCCCAGGCACGGCCCTAGGTGTTCCAGTCCCCTCCGAAGAGTATTCAAGGGTCCCGCCCTGTACTCCTGGGCCCAAGTCCGAAGAGGTGGACGATGCCCCTGACGGGGAGGAAGACGGCTGAGGACGGACGCCCTCGGGGACCATCAGGAAGAACACCTGCAGTAGCATGAGCGAGGAGGGGCACATGAGGCAGTCGAGACCCCCAAGAGTTTAAAATGGGATTTCGGCGGTCGCCAGACGCGTCGCTAGAAAATTGAGGTTAGGGGGAGGAGTCGCATAGAGTCAACGTCACCGTTTGCATTGGTTCATTGGTTCATGGAGAGGGCTGAGAACTCTTCTGCCAATAGAAAGTGGCGTTATTACAGCACTTTCAGCAAGGTTTAGTCTGCGCCCTCCTCATTAATTCGGGACACTGCCTCCGTCGCTTGGCAACCGCCAAACTGGCGAGGAAGCCCGTGCCCCCCCTTTCCGCTAGGTGGCAGTACAAGTTCAGCCGGAGGCGGCGCAGACTTCTCTAGGCCTGGTGGACTGAGCCCATCTTTTTTGATGGAGGGAAACCCCAGTCTGGAACTAGAATCGCATTATCCTTTCCATCCGGATTCTAAACAAAGATAATCCCAGGGGAAAAAATACACCAAAGATTACATACCTAAAAAAAAGTTTCAGCTAAATATTGTATGCGGGGGGAGAGAATATTAGAAAGATTCAGTTCCTTAAATTTCAACTTTGAGAAATTACAAAAATATTTTAACCTCAGTAAACTTATGAAATCTCTAAATATGGACCACATATCTGTTACTACAGAAAATAGTGAGAGGAGGGGGGTGAGAAATGGAGTAGGGAAAATGTGAAAAGATAGAAAACTTTGGAAAAGACAGATATTTTCTAGAAGATGAAGAGAAAATAAGATTCAGGGATGGAAATAGCCAAGAGAAGAAAAATTATTATTATTTTTTTTGCTATGATAAACCACCACTTTTTGTAGCCCTCTTTGGGAAAGTTTGGGTTTTCCCAGGAGCGGCGTGTCTCTTCCGATTTTCTAGAGCAGCACTGTCCAGGGGGACTTCCTGCAGGGTGGGAAATGTTCTATAACTGCACTTCCAGTACAGCAGCCACAGGCCATGGGTGGCTTCTGCACACTTGCAATGTGGCTAAGCTAAGAAGCTGAATTAAAAAATTTTAATTCGAAGTTAAATAACTACTCGTGACTAGTAGCCACCATATTGGATTATTTTTATTGCTTGGTTTGGGGATATAGATTAAGCTCTGGTAAGAGTTATCTTAAATCTGGTACACTTACAGCCATCGCTGAGGAGGAGGTCTAAGTACGACATGTCCCCGCCAACCAATGAGGCAGAGCGGCCTGTGGTGCTGTTTCTCCGAGTCCAGGCGGCCGGCTGCGAAGGAGGGTTGGCGGAGGTTGCCCTCGCTTTGGTGGCCGCCAAGCTGGGGCCCCGGGTGGTTGAGGGAGCCGCTGTGGCGCTTCTGTCACATCTGCTGCTGTTGCCACCCCCGTTCTGCGCCCCCGGGGCGCTGTGCGTTTGGCTTGGTAGGAGCCGAGCTGCCGGAGACCATTCTTTGGGCGCCAACGCCGGTGGCAAAGCGCAAGTGGACGTGCGCAGGATCCGCTTCCGCAAGGGCCCCTGGGAAGGCCGGTTGGCAGAGCCTCTGACTGTGGCCTGAAACTGCCAATCCTTTCCAACCCCGAGGACCAGATCCTGTATCAAAACAGAGCGGTACAATGACGAGGCCTTTGACTACCAAGTGCCCAGTAAGGAGGAGAGGGACTATGTGCTGGTGTTGAAATTTGCTGAGATCTACTTTGCAAAGTCCCAGCCGAAGGTATTCGATGTGCGATTGAATGACCATGTCGTGAAGAAGGACTTGGGTATCTTTGATCGTGTTGGGCATAGCACAGTCCATGATGAAATCATCCTATGAGCATCAGAAAAGGGAAGCTGAATGTCCAGGGAGAGGTGTCCACCTTCGCAGGGAAACTGGACATCGAATTTGTCAAGGGGTACTGTGACAATCCCAAAGCCTGTGCACTCTACATCATATCTGGGACAGTAGATGATGTCCTGAAGCTGCATCCTAATCCAGGATTGGAGAAGAAAGAAGAGTAAGAAGAAGAAAACAATGAAGGATCTAATTGGAAAAGACATTCCAATAAGAACCAGGCCCAACCCCATACCTCGGACAATAGCAGCCTCTTGTTTCCCTCCTGGCACCCGTCAGAGTCTTCATTCCAACCCGCTTCTGCCTCTGCCGGTTGTGAGAACAAATTTACCATCCTATATAGGACGAAGGAGTATAGGAAAGGAACTTCAGAAGTATTAGTTTGGTTTTTCATTTTTCCATGATGATTAAAACAAAGAAGATACAAAGAGGCAGAGTGAGCGGAGAGCAGCCCTCCTTCACCACCTGGTCCCAAACCTGCTTCAGTCCTGGTCCTCTCTTTGCGGCTGGCCCCCAGCCATCCCCCTTCTCTCTAGGGGATCTGTGGTCAACTGGGTCCTACCTGTCCCAGGATCCTCATCTGTGGACCTAGTGGAAAGGACTCTGAACTTGGAGCAGACCCCCTTTTTTAGGTTTGAAACTAACAGCAGGGAAAAGGGCATCTTATTACCTGAGAGACCAGTGCTGGGAGTTGGGTATGTCCTGAAGTTATGTCCAGATGCATTTCCAGATGTCCTGGGATTGAGAGTATGTGGTGTGTGTGTGTGCGTGTGTGTCCATGGACGAAGATATATAATTTGTATAAAGATGAAAACAGGAGGGGGTTTTTTAACAAGAGAAAGAAGATACTTTCTTACTTGGAAGCCTTTCAGGCTTTAGCCCACTGGTGGTACCACCTTGCTATTTGAGCTTTATTGTCACCTATCTCCCTGACGTGGGCCAGTTAGAGGACTGTCTGGCATCCAAGACGGTTAGTTTATGTCGGGTCCTCAAATTGCTTCTGACTTATTACCACAACAAGTCATTTTGATTTCGGTTCCTATTGGGAACTTGATTTCTTCTCTCTCTTTTTATTTCTTCATCTGGCTCATCTGAGTGCTCTCTCAATCATCTCACTAAATTATTCCCAAGAAGGAAAGACGATATGAGGACTTGGGATTCCCTTTGCCTGAATGTCTTATCATCTACCACTTCACCTTGATGGTACCTCCCTCTCCGAATCTCTGAGTCAGCCACCTGGGAGCACCCGGTTCAGCAGTTCTTTTACTGGCCCCTTTGCGGGGTCTTGCTGCCAGGTGACAAAGATGCTTTCCAGCCTGCAGCAACAGAACACTTGACCTTAAGAGTCTCTTCTGCTCTTATGGATTAGAAAAGGCTTACGTTAGCATCATGTAGGAGCAACCTCAGAGACTTGAGCCCTACTAAGTGACTGACCACTGTTTAGAGTGTCTAGTATCTGATGTTCATTTATTCCCATGTCCTTTTATGTCACAGGTCAACCAGTTTAGAGTTATGTCTAGAGATGCCCCAAGGAACTGGACTGATGGTCTCTACCTGGCCCAGGGACACTGCTCACCGATCATAATAGTATGTTCCACTGTCCTTTCATTTTCTTATCCAAGTAGCAGTCAGGTTCTTGGTGTGACAGGGCTGAAAGATTTCCAATCAGCCATAGTCCTGGCAGCTCTGAAGCCAACCTTAGCATCTAAGTGTCTGTCTTGAATTCCCTGGAATAATTTCTGCAGGAAATAAAGCTTCCCTGTTTCCTTCCGTTGGTCACTGTCATCTTTTTCCAGCTACAAGTAGTTTTGTGGATGGAAGGCAGCAGGATTGACTTCTGCTTGGGCTGCCGCAGCAAAGAATCTCAGGCCAGGGCAATTTTTAAAAGAGCATGTTTAATTTTGAGTTTGTCTTTTTTAGGTATGTTTTTAAAGAGCTGCATCTATTTGACCACTTATTATGTGACAAAGTAAGTAGCCCTTGGGCTCATGTCCTGGGTTTTGGCTTTAAAAAAAAGATATTATTTATTTATTTTTAGAGAAGGGAAGAGAAAGAGAAAGAGGGGGAGAGAAACATCAATGTGTGGTTGCCTCTGGCGCTTCCCCTACTGGGGACCTGGCCTGCAAACCAGGCATGTGCCCTGACTGGGAATCAAACTGGCATCCATTTGGTTCTCAGGCTGGCACTCAATCTACTGAGCCACAGCATCCAGGGTGGTTTTGGGTTTTAATGAGTGACTCCAGGCCAGCATTTCATCCTTTTACGGTTGTAGCCCTTTATTGTACCTGTGACTTCGGCCTCACTATTAGGGCATTGAGTCGAGCAGCTGGGTGGTTGTGTCCTAAGGCTGCAGTTGGGAATTTGTAGTGCTTCACAAAGCTCCCTGCTTTAAAGGATGACATTCTGTAGCCTTGATCCTGGGACCACTTGCCTGGGGCAGTGGACACCCTGACTATTATTAATTGGGCTTCTGACAGCGGCTTTGGTTACCATTCCATCACAACTCCTCAAAGCTGTAGACAAGAGCCAGTAGAGCTGATAAGAGGAGGAAGACTTGTTGCCTTTATTCTGCCTTGTCAGTTTGCCTGGGTCACACTGAGGAAGGAGAGGTCTCTGCCTCTTCGCCTCAACACATCCCTTCAGTGACTCAGAGTCTCAGAAGGAAACCCTGGCTCCTGGGGCCACTTCCTCGTGGCACTGTAAGCCAGGCAGCTCTGCTCTGCCTGTTTCCAAGCCCACCCTTTCCCCCTGAACTTGGGGATAGGGACGGGCACTTTTTAGTTGTGTCTGAAAGGAAGGAACGTCTTCCTATGGCTGACAAAAACAAAGGGGAAATGAGGTAATAGGAAGAAATGGTGAGGGCTGGACTGGAGTCCCCTGGGCCAAGGGCTGATCACACCTGACTGATGCCGAACTTGAAAGCTTTCTTTTTTTCTCCTCCAAGATGATATAGGTACATGAAGTTTAGGTTAAAGGGATGGATGGGATAGGGCACTCTTCATTTTTGTTTTTGTATTGTACGGGTCCAAAATTACTTTGAAGTAATTTTGCTTTTTTAAAAATTTTCCTTTTTGTGCTGTTTGTTCCCATGCCCATATTTTGAGCTAGGAGTGAGACCTGCACTGCAGGGATCTGACTGGGGTTGCCGGGGGATGAGTGATGCCAGATGGGGGTGGGGAACGGGAGGCCTGGGCTCTTCTACGGGATCCACACTCCGTCCTAAGCTTTTTAGGAGAAGCTTTTTAGGGGTCTCCCCCTGGAGACCGGCTTGCTAGAGCTAAGAGCAGACAGCCCAGGTAGAACTCCTTTTGCCAGAGTGTGGTTTCCATTGCTTTGGGCGGCCCAGGCAGAGAGGTCTGCTGAAGATGGCCTAGAGGCGGCTGTGTCGCTCTGATTTGGGCCAGGGGCCTGCCCGCCTCTGTGAGGCTGTTCTGGGCTTCACTCACGCTGGAACACTGTGCTGGGAAGCAACCTGTGGGACCCATGTCCCCTAAACTAGATCCATTTTTGGAAAGATTTTCACTATTAAAAGATACCTTGAGTTCTGGTGACTTGAAAGATGGTCATTTTCAAGTGTCAGTGATGTTAGACTCCCAGGAGGACCACAGGGCCTGCAGGGCCACCTGTTGGTTTGAGAGTGTGATTTTACTCTCTTGCTCTGATTGTTTGCCTTAAAGATAGTGGCCTGAAATTGGGGATCACATAAGAAGTCGTTTAGGCTTAAGAGATGGTATGAAGTTTGAGTTAAGTTTACCTGGGAACTGTAAAATCCAGCTTCAGAATTGTGATTTGACTTCTTTATCTTTTTTGGAGAAACTTCCATTTTAAGGAATTTTTCTTCTTATCCTGCCTCTACCCTGGCCTGGGAAGACCTGGCCATGGCTTCTAGAATCTCAGTTGAAAGTAGGAAAACAGCAGCAGTATATATTCTCTCTTGTAGCACTTATGTACCTTTCCCTAGAAAATGACTCACTTTGAGAAGCACAGAGAAAGAAGCCACAGGCTCTCTACCCTCCCTTGGGGCGGGGGAAGGACCCACCCGGCTCAGCATCAGGCCTTGTCCTCTGCTGCTCTGAGCCAGGGTGGGCATCTCCTCTAGATTCAGGTCTGGGCAGGGGTCTTTCAGTCCCTGCCATGGGGCCGCTTCCCCATCCCTGTTCTCCCCTCCCCTTTGTTGGCCAGCTCTGACCTAATTCAAGTGTCTTCTTGCCCTGAGGAGCCTTAATGGCATCAAGTGGTAACATGTAATATTGTCCTCTGTGCCTCTCTAAAAGGACCAAGGAGAGCAGGTGAGCTTTCCAGAGTGAGAGACTTACAGATGCTTCTTTTTAAAACAGGGCAGGGGATATGCTTTGGTCTTTCTTCTGCTATGACTCGAGGGGCAGAAGCCTGGGCTATGGCTTAGTGATATGACAGTGCAGAAGCAGAGAACCAATAATATCTAGGATCTTTTCAGAAATCTTTGAAGAAATCTGCTTCTCTTCTATGGAAAGATATAATGAGGGATCCAAGAGCTCTAAGAAAATTGCAAAGAAGCCTTAATATTCAAGCTTCAGAGAGCTTGGAGTAAAGCTTCCCGTTCGGTCTGAGCTGGCACTCTCTCTGTATTAAGACCTCTCCTGGAGCAAAAGGGCTAGACATTCTCATTTTGTTACAAGACTAGATGGGCACCAACAGGTCAGCTGTCTAGTGAGGGTGGGTTTCTTCTCTGCACTTGGGTGGCTTGCTGCCAATCTCCTTTGTCCTTTCCCAGCTGCCTTTTGTCTACCCTACTTTAGGTTGCTAAATTTTTTTGATAAGAGCAGATAATCTGGGGGCCGGCTGGGTGGGCAGGAAAAGAGCAGGATAGATCTCTTGGGATTGGCTCCCCCCGGGGAGTATACAATCAAGGAGCTAGGACTGTGCCCGCAGCCAGGGAGGCAGTGGTGCCCGGCAGACTGGGCAGAGAGGGCCTCAGCACCTCTCGTATCCATGCCGTCCTGCAAGGCGGGGGCACGTACCACCAGGCCAAGAAGAACTCCATTCTCCCCTCTGTTTTGAGCTTCAGTGCTGTACTTCGGTATGAGAAAAAAACAATAACAAACTGAAGTGCACTTTCCATCTTTTCAAAAAGACAACTATTGGGAAAGGAGGGCTGAGTTTCCAGCAGGGTGGGGGAATTGGCAGGGAGAGACAGTCTGATCAAACCAGGAATGAGACATTCTTGTCCTCTTCCCCGATGTGTCACGGTCCAGGGAATGAAAAGAAATTTGACCCTGGAATAGTTTCCTCCTTGGGTTTTTCCTCCACCAAGTTCTCCCAGGCCGGGACCAGCTGCCTGTTGTGAGCCCAGGGCAGCCTCTTCAGCCATTAACCTGGCTGGTCTGGAAGCCCGCCCTGCCCCTCCGGATTGGTCCTGGCTGCTCTGTTCTGCACCAAGTACTGGAGAATAGTGTCAGGTTCACTTCAGTAGGCCTTTGTAGTTCCTACTCTAGATTCCCATCCTCTCTCTGTGGAGGCAAAACCAACTTTGTCTGTAGCCTCAAAGCACGTCTATAGCAGCACAGTGGGATGTGACTGAGGGGCTTTGGCCTGGCTGGCCCCGGAAAGCAGTAGAGGTGGATGGGACAGTCTTCCCTTCTGGGCTGTCTCCACCCGTCCCTACCCCTTTCCATACCCGACCCGACTCCCACCAAAAAGAAAAAAAACAAGATGTTTTTCACTGTCCATTGCTTTGTGTTTTCATGAACAATTTGTGGTGAAAAGAAAAAAAATCTAGTACGCTGACCTAAAATGTAGCCAATATCTCCTTTTCCAAGTTAATCACTTTAGGCACATAAATTATAAAACACTTGACCTCGTTTACATTTTCTGACAAGATATTGATATTCTAATGTATTGAAGTCAGTACCTAAATGTATCTCTGTTATGAATGTTCTCAAACATATTCTCATACGATTGTGTAATGCTGAGGAGATATCTGTATTTGTGTTTGGGCACAACACATTTATCTACTTTGTTAGTGTTTTCAGTAGGAAAAGGCCAAGTTCAGATTATTCAAATTATGTGTATTTACTAGAATATGAGCCCCACAAAACAGGGGGTTTTATCTGTTTTGTTCACTGATGTATTAGATGCCTAGAACAATGCCCAGGGCATGTTATATGTGTACTAAATATTTTGTAAAAGACTGTTTTGTTGAACTCTCAGATTTAACTCTTATGAGTATTTGTATAATGGTTTATATTATTTCAGGATTGCATTTCTTTATGTAAAATTTCCATTGTACAACCAACTAGACACTATTTTAGATTTCAAAGTTTGGAATTTACATCATAATTTTCAACCAATGGTAAGTCAATGATAAATTATTCCTGAATATATTAACATTGGCAAAAGAATCTGTTGATTGAAGTAATTTCAGAGTTGAGTATAGGGAAATTACACTTCAGGATCTGAGTTGCATTTTCTAATTTTTGAATTTTAGCACTTTACAATTTTTTTTTAGAATAGTTGCTTTTTTCTCTTTTTGTTATAGTTGGACAAAAATATTTGTACCGTTGCCATTATATGCATGTAGGAATATTTGTAATACAGAACTTGCCATTCTTTTGAAATATAATATTGAAATCTGAAAGACAGTTTTGAGGAAGGAGACTTAAATTTGTTCACATGTGTCATGCAGATGCTAGTTTCAACATGGGGACCAAATCTTCAACTGAAATAGCTTCATATGACATCACCTTGTAAACAGAGGTTTCCAAATTAAATCATGTGATACTAGCAGCTGTCTGTGTTTGGTATTGAAAAGTTCAATGTGTGCTCAGAAATTTAGCCAAGATATTGAATCAACATGGCTATAGTGAACAAGTTCTGTCCTCTCATGACTCTTCCTCTTTTTTCAAAACCTCTAAAAGTTACCGAAAAGTTACATGGAAATGCATAGCCATATTCATCCATGCACATACCTTGATACTGAGAAACATGAAGGGGTGCTCTCATTGGACCAGCTATTATGAGAACCCTTGAAATATAGAAGGCAGATGGGATTCGATTGAAGGTGGACAAATAAAAGTTGCATAACAGAGGCTTAATACAGAAGTGGAATGGCTCTTGGGAATGTTCTGGGCATACGGTAATAAGCTATGGGTATCTATCAGTAAGGCCCTTGGACAATGTGTGAGTTATTGATTGAAGTACCACTGTAGGAAGAGTTAGGCAGGGCAGCCTCTTAACCTTATTATTACTTGTGCATGCAGTGGGTAGCAGAAGAACCTGCTCCTAAAGAGCGCAGGGGCAGTCTATGTAGGCACTTTTGCTGAAAAGACAGGATGGTGCCTTGGATCGCTTTTGACATCTGGGAGGAAGAGAGAAATCTCACATCTTGAAGACTGGTACTAGCTCACGCTATCAAGCTGCACATCCAACATTCCCTCCTCCACAAATCCTAAAAGCAGATTTCAAAGAGAAAAGCTACACAAGAAAGGTTTAAAAGACACTATTTTCAAAAGATCGATAATAAGACTGACTCTTGACCTTTTAACAGAAGTAACAGAAACCATAAGAAGTGGAATAATGTCTTAAAGGAGCTAACCTAGAATTCTATATCCAGCAAAATATCCTTCAAAAATGAAGATAAGAGAAAAATGTGCTTAGAAAACAAACAAACAAAATCACCACCAACAGACCCACACAAAGAATTGCTAAAGGAAGTTATTCAGGCTAAAGGGAAAATGATTCCAGACAGAAGCACAGAAATACAGGAATAAATTAAGAGCAATAGAAAGAATACATACCAGGTCAAAATGTAAAATTCAATTGTATTCCTACGTTATCGCAATAATAAATGAGAAAATAAAAATCTTAGGTGATAAAGTTTATGATAACATAAAAAGTAAATACCTAGGAATAAGTCTAAAATAATGCAAGATGTCTACAAATCAAACTATATATTAGTTTTGAGAAATTTTAGAAAACCTAACTAAGTGGGCAGCTATACCAAATTTCTGGCTAGGAACACTTATTAATAAAAACACAACAGTTCTTCCCAAATAGATATATAGGTTCAAGGCAGTTTCAGTAATACTTCTAGCATTTTTGGTAAAAACTGACAAGCTGATTTTAAATTTATTTGTATGTAATAGCAAAATGCTAAGGTTAGCCTAGAAGATCTTGAAGAACAAAGTTAGAAAGACTATATCTACTATATACCATAAGTATTTATTTATTTTTAGAGAGAGGGGAAGAGAGAGAGAGAAAGGGAGGGTGAGAAACATTGGTGTAAGAGAGAAACATCGACCGGCGGCCTCTTGGCCTGAACCCCAATCGGGGTCCGTGCCCACACCCTGGGCATGCGCCCTGAATGGGAATCCAACTGGTAACATTTTGCTTTGTGGGATGAAGCCCAACCAACTGAGTCACACAGTCAGAGCACCACCTCTTACTCTTAAGATAAAATAATTATTAGGATATAATTTATGGCTTCGGCTTCAAGGTAGACAAATAGATAAATAGAAAAGAGTAGAGTCCAGAAACAGACCTACGCATATGTAGTCACTTGATATATGATAAAAGTGATACTGCAATGCCATGAGGAAAGTATAATCTTGTCTATATATTGTGCTGGGCCGACTGGATAGTCATGATATTCAAATGGACAACAGTGTATCTCGACTCCTAGCTACACACACCCAAACATCAGTTTTATATAGATGTAGGCTGGGATAAAGCAATAAAGCTACTGAAGGTAACATGAGAGAGTATCCTCAGGATCTTGGGGCAGGCAAATGTTTCTTAAATTGGACAGAAAGGTCATTGATCATGACAAAAAAGATTGATAAATTGTATCTCATTAAAATCCAGAACTTCTCTTAAGAAAAAGATACCATGAAAGACTAAAAAGGCAAAATTGTCATTTTATTTTTTAAAGTAAAATATGAATATATGTTGAATCATTTTCTTCAACTGATACTTTTTAAATTAAAATTTTAATTTTGTGATATGTAGATTTATTATAGAAAATAATAAATTGTAGAAAATAATAGAGATCCTGTGCATCAGTTTAAAGGTAACACTTTGCAAAACTATGGTACACACAACCAGAATATTGGCATTGATATAATCTACCCATCTTCTTCTGATTTTCCCAGTTTTATTCTTTTTTGGGGGAGGGATTTTTAAAAAGATTTTATTCATTTATCTTTAGAGGGGAGGGGAAGGAGAGAGGGAGAGAAACATCAATGTATGGTTGCCTCTCATGCGTCCCCTACTGGGAACTGGCCTGCGACCCAGGCATGTGCCCTGACTGGGAATCGAACTGACATCCCTTAGTTCACAGGCCCACGCTCAGTCCACTGAGCCACAGCAGCCAGGGCCCAGTTTTATTCTTGCATGTGTATGCACACATGTGTGAATGCATTTAGTTCTATGCAATTTTATCATGTACATGGTTTCATGTATCCACCTCCACAATAAAGATAGAGAAGTTCTATTATCAAAAAGATCTCTCCTATTGTCCTTTCGTAACCATTTCCACCTCCCTCCTCTTCCTCCTTTTCTCCAGGATGCATCATTAATTTTTGTAATAACCATGATTAAGATAACTATGTGATTTAAATGGTGGCTCACAAGCATTTATCCAGGTAAGTCAAATAAATGCTGTCTACATGTTTAACAGAAAAATGAAAGTTTAGTGGCTCTGAAAGAATTAATTCCCTTGCTTATTAAGAGATTAATAAACAATGAATACATTATAGAGGGACAATGTGTTTTCACTTGGGAATCTGTTTAAATTTTTTCTTTAGCTGTTAGTTCTTTCTAGCCATTAATATGAAGAACTATATTAACAACACACCATCTACCATTCTTAAATTAAAATCCATTTATGATATTTTCTTTTCCCTCAGTGTAAGAGGGGGGTATCTGCTTCTTCTCTTTTCCTTTCTTTTTTGCTTTACTTTATTTCATCCTTTGGAAAGTGTCCATGGTTCCATTTCTTTCTCCAGTCTGAATGTGGGTAAATTTCACTCTGTGGTAGAGACTGCTAGTCACTGACCACATTCACATTCTCCCTTCTTTCTCATATAAACAGAACCCCAATTTTTTACTGAGCACAGTGTAACCACAAGATGACATTTTCCAGCCTCCTTGGCAGCTAGTTAGGGCTATGCATGTAGCTTTGACCAGTGAGTTATATGTTAAATATTAATGGGGCTTTGGGGAAATCACTTGAGAAATTAAAGCTGTTTTCCCTTTTCACTTCCTTCTCTATTATGCTTCTTAAATTTTGAGTGAGCCGGCTGGAGCTTGAGTAGTCATTTTGGAAAGTGGAAAGACATGCTAAGCAAAGGTAAGCAGTAAATGGAAGAAACCTGGATCCCTGGAAACCATGGAAAATTCACGCCTGCCCGAGACTTCCTACCCCTGGGCTTCTTGTGTATACGAGAGAAATAAATTTACAAAAGACACCAGCTATTAAGTCATAAAATATTTTAGTGGCTTACCCATACTTACGTAATAATTAGAACTCTCAAAGACCAATTCATATGATTACTTTAAATATATTTACATATTCAAGCTAGAGTTTCTTTTAGAAAGTAAACTAAAATTTAAACTAGAATCTCTGTGTGGACATTCATTGTCCTTTTTCAGATTGGGGTTGTGAACTTTTGGGCACAAACCTGTACATTTGGGGTACTATATTATGAGAGTGTACCTTATGTAAAGATACTGCTCTGGCAGGGGAAGGGGGACGCTGCCCCATAGCGTCCAGGTGGCAGTAGAAGTCCACTCCCTCGCCTGGCCTCTGTTGACCCCAGAGGGAGTGGCACTGCTTGTTGCTGCTGCTGGTAGGAGTGGCAGCCAGCTTTCTCCCAGTCTACTGTGCTCTACTGGCAAATATTTCACTATTCAAAAATTTGTTCCAGTCATGGTATTTGAGAGAAAAGGTATGATGAGCTATTTTTTCTTGCCTAATTATTTCTCCAGTTTGAATCCTCCTCTTAGTGTGAAACCATGTCCCTTCCTCCTATCGGCAGTGCCATAGACCTCAATGCTTCACTGGACACAGTCCTGTTTTCTGTCATGGACATGGCAAAGCGTTGTCCATGTCCATGTGGCCGAGATGTTTCTCTGGGGCTTGAATGGTGTGAATCACAGTAGCAGATGTGTGGGGTTTGTGAGTTGCCCAGTGTGATTGTTACCAAATTCATCTTTGGTGGGTTTCTGGTTTATGGGTCCCTCTAGCAAGACTAGGGCAGGGGTCCCCTGCCTGGGTTTGAAGGCGGTGCCACTTCTCTGGACCATAAACTTCCCAACTTGGTCCAGACTTCTCTGGTTATGCTCATTGCTCTAGTACAGAATTTTTAATCCAGGGAGCTCCCAAGGAAATGAAGTTCCTCCAACAGAGGTTCCACAGAAAATTACACCCTTACTCAAGTTCAGAAGTTGATTGGCTACCAGTTTTGTCCCCTACAGTGCTTAGTCCAAGGAGTCCAGTCAAATTAGGGCACTTGTTTGGGCAAAGCATGGAGCTCTAATATCTGGAAAAGGGATCACACTTGGTACTCACAGTATTTCCTGACCTTTTGATTTGAGTCATGGTTTTGGTACATTGAAATTTTTTATTTATTTGAGGGGAAAATAAGACTCATTTAATCAAGAGAAACTCATATCACAAAAGCCTAGACAACCTCCAAAGCATTAGGGCTCCATTTGTATTTATTTTCTAGAAATTTCTCTTCTGTATCTAAGAATGGTGATTAGCATTCAGTCTAGAGATGACATCAATGTCTCTACCTCCTGTTTTCAAGTTGTCTAGGAATTTCTTCCTGATAACTCGTATGTAATTTATACTTCATAATCATAAAGGTTTATTTTAATTAATATACATTTCTTGGTGGAAAGACTGTCTCACTACTCAATCAGCCATAAGAAGAACTCAAAATACATTCTGGGAAAGACCACAATCTCTCTACCCATTCTCTCACTACTTTTTGGTCAGATTAATATTTATAATTACAGTAATGTTTATAATTCATGTAATGCAGGCATTTAAAAATATGTTATTGATTATGCTATTACAGTTGTTCCATTACCCCCCCTTATTCTCCTCTGCCCTGCACACCCCCTCCCACCTACATTCCCCCACTTTAGTTCATGTCCATGTGTCATACATATAAGTTCTTTGGCCCCTATATTTCCCATACTGTTCTTAATCTCCACCTGTCTACTTTCTACATACATTTTATGCTACTTATTCTCTGTACCTTTCACCCTCCTCTCTCCCCATATCACTCCCCTGTAATAAGTCTCCATGGGATTTCCATTTCTGTGGTTCTACTCCTGTTCTAGTTGTTTGCTTAGTTTGCTTTTGCTTTTGTTTTATTATTTTATTTTATTTTTTAATTTTTTTTATTGATTATGCTGTTACAGTTGTTCCATTCCCCCCTTCATTCCCCTCCACCCTACCCCCCCATCCCCACCATTACCCCCCTTTAGTTTATGACCATGTGTCTCAAGTTCTTTAGATTCTATATTTCCCATACTATTCTTGCCCCCCATCTATTTTCTATCTACTGTCTATGCTACTTATTTTCTGTACCTTCTCCCCCCTTCTCCTCCTCCCACTCCCCTGTTGCTAACCCTCCTTGAGATCTTCATTTCTATGTTTCCACTCCTGATCTAGCTGTCCTTTTAGTTTGCTTTTGTTTTAGGTGTGGTTGTTGATAACTGTGAGTTTGTTGTCCTTTCACTGTTCATGTTTCTTTAACTTCTTTTTCTTAAATAAGTCCCTTTAACATTTCATATAATAAGGGCTTGGTGATGATGAACTCCTTGAATTCGATCTTATCTGAGAAGCACTTTATCTGTCCTTTCATTCTAAATGAAAGTTTTGCTGGATAGAGCAATCTTAGTTGTAGGTCTTTGGATTTCATGACTTGGAATACCTCTTTCCAGCCCCTTCTTGCCTGTAAGGTCTCTTTTGAGAAATCCGCTGACAGTCTGATGGGAACTCCTTTGTAGGTGACTGTCCCCTTAGCTCTTGCTGCTTCTAGGATTCTCTCCTTCATTTTCATCTTGGCTAATGTAATGATGATGTGCCTTGGTGTGTTCCTTCTTGGGTCCAACTTCTTTGGGACTCTCTGAGCTTCCTGGATTTCCTGGAAGTCTATTTCCTTTGCCAGATTGGGGAAGTTCTCCTTTATTATTTGTTCAAATAAGTTTTCCATTGGTTGCTGTTCCTTTTCCCCTTCTGGTACCCCTATAATTCGGATGTTGGAGCATTTAAAGATGTCCTGGAGGTTCCTAAGACTCTCCTCATTTCTTTGAATTCTTGCTTCTTCACTCTTTTCTGTTTGGCCATTATTTGCTTTCTTCTGGTCCACTCCATCGATTTGAGTCCCAGTTTCCTTTTCATCACTATTGGTTTCCTGTGCAATTCCATTCATTTCAATTAGTTTCGCCTTCATATGTTTGTCTAATTTGTGGCTATAATCAACCAGTTCTGTGAGGATCCTGATCACCAGTGTTTTAAACTGTGCATCTGAGAGTTTTGCTATTTCTTCATCGCTTAGATTTATAGGCTCTGGGGCTTTGAGATCTTCTTGAGCCATTTTTGGTCTGTTCGTGCCCTTTAAGTGTGAGGAACAGAGCCTTGGACTCCCAGGTCGCTGGGTTGTGACGCTGTATGTGGAGGTGGGGTCAGAGCAGGGAAATGGCGGCGCCCTCCCTGCCGCTAGCCACGGGGACCTGCTGGGTCCCGGTCCAATCGCCCACTCCCTCGCTTGTCTATCCACGCACAAATGCGCAACCACAGTCAACATGCAGCACCGCTCCCTCGCTGTTTCCCCCGCAGTCGCTCGCTTGGTCGCTCGCTCAGTTGCTCACTAGGTCCAACCCTGTGCCTGGATTCCACGCGCCTGAGTCTGTCTGACCGAGTTTTCCTGTGCAACCCCGCTCCACCAGCTGCTGGCTTCGCACCTTACCGGTCAGACTGAAGAATTTGTTGTTAACAGACTTCTGAAATGTTCAATTTTCTGTGTTCTGGCTGTGTTTTCTGTTACTAATATTTAGTTGTCTCTAAACTTGGTTGTGTGAGAAGGCACGGATATCCACCTATGCCTCCATCTTGGCGGAGTTCCTGCTTTTGTTTTAGGTGTGGTTGTTAATAATTGTGAGTTTGCTGCCATTTTACTGTTCATATTTTTTATGTTCTTTTTCTTAGATAAGTTCCTTTAACATTTCGTATAATAAGGGTTTAGTAATAATGAACTCCTTTAACTCAACCTTATCTGGGAAGCACTTTATCTGCCCTTCCATTCTAAATGAAAGCTTTGCTGGATAGAGCAATCTTGGATGTAGGTCCTTGCCTTTCGTAACTTCAAATACTGCTTTCCAGGCCCTTCTTGCCTGTAAGGTCTCTTTTGAGAAATGAGCTGACAGTCTTATGGGACCCCTTTTAGGTAATTGTCTTTTTTTTCTCTTGCTGCTTTTAAGATTCTCTCCTTATCTTTAATTTTGGGTAATGTAATTATTATGTGCCTTGGTTTGTTCCTCCTTGGGTCCAACTTTTTTGGGACTCTCTGAGCTCCCTGGACATCCTGGAAATTTATTTCCTTTGCCAGATTGGGGAAGTTCTTTATTATTTGTTGAAATAAGTTTTCAATTTCTTGCTCTTCCTCTTCTCCTTCTTGTACCTCTATAATTCGGATGTTGGAACATTTAAAGGTATCCTGGAGGTTCCTAAGCCTCTCCTCATTTTTTTGAATTCCTATTTCTTCATTCTTTTCTGGCTCATTGTTTCTTTCTTCCTTCTGTTCCACACAGTTGATTTGAGTCCCAGTTTCCTTCCCATCACTATTGGTTCCCTGTACATTTTCCTTTATTTCACTTAGCATAGCCTTCATTTTTTCATCTATTTTGCATCCAAATTCAACCAATTCTGTGAGCATCCTGATTACCAGTGTCTTGAACATCTGATAGGTTGGCAATCTCTTCATTGCTTAGTTGTATTTTTTCTGGAGCTTTGATCTGTTCTTTCATTTGGGCCATTTTTTTTCTCTTGGTGTGCCTGTTATGTTGTAAGGGGTGGAGCCTTAGGTGTTCACCAGGACCAGGTAACCCACATCGCTGGGTTGTGAGGCTGCATGTGGGGAAGTGCAAACAATGGTGCTTGCTCTGCTCTTTGCCAAATTTCAGTCACTTCTCCCACTACCCACGAGCAAAGTGGGCCTTTCTGGTACTGATTCCTTGGTGGGTGGGCTTGTGTATGTTCTAACACCCTGTGGGGCTCTCCAATGAACTCTCCTGTGAAGCTGAGAGTTTCTCCCGCTGCCGCCTCAACCTCCACAGATGTTTTCAATCAGAGGTTTGAGAGGCTTTATTTCCCTGCACTGGGACCCTGGGTTGCAAGATCTGTTTTGCTCCCCAGCTGTTCCTCCTGGTTTATCTGTCCATGAATGTGGGACCGCCTAAGTGCAGGCATTTTTTAAATCTAAATATGGTATCCATTATTGTTACTTTTATCATGGCTATTGACAACTAATTGGGGAGTAAAATAATTTGTCCACAGCTAAAGAAACCTAAAATATTAGTAGGCAAGTGGTAGAAGTATTTTAATTTTGACTGGGGTTCTTTTAGCACCCTGAAACTAACACCAAAATAATATTATTTATTTATTTGATTACTTATATCAGTCTAATGCAAAAACCCAAACTAATCAAGAATTTTTATATTTGTAGTGGCAGTGGTGTAAACATCAGAGTATACACATAAGCACTCTTTTTTATTTTTTAATATTTTGTTTATTTATTTTCAGAGAGAGTGGGAGTGTGAAAGAGAGGGAGAGAAACGTTAATGTGTGAGAGAAACATCAATCAGTTGTCTCTCACACACTGCAGCTGGGGACCCAGCCTGCAACCCAAGCATGTGCCCTGACTGGGAATCGCATTGGTGACTTTTTGCTCTGTGGGACAATACTCAACCAACTGAGTATGCCCATCGGGGCTTCACATAAGCATTCTGTAAAAGTTAAATTGAACATACCTTCCATTACAATTTTTTTAAGGCTTCTGGTCTAGAAGGCAGCACAGGTAAATGAAGTATGTGCATCTTCCCACAATCACATCAAAATTGAACTAAACTACAGAGCAATCATCATTTAGCACCACCTAATATCTAGCTAAACAGAAATCCTACAACTAGGTACTTAAAGAAGAAGGTATATCAAGAACGGTAGGAAAGGCAGAAATGTGGAAGGGCTGGTCTGATACCCAAGTGTGGTAGATAACTGGGGGGAATATCTTGGCTGTGGAGTTCCCCCCTGGGGAGTGAGGGGTCCCAGCTCCATATCAGGCCCCCCAGCCCAGGGTTCCAATGCCAGGAAGAGAAGTCCCCATTACTTCTGGCTGTAAAAACCTACAGGAATTGTGGCTGAGTGAGACAAAGAACTTCTGTAGTCCCAGGCAGTTTATCTTAGAGAGTCCATGCATAGACTTACTTGGGTCAGTCCCTCTCAGCTCTAGCCATGGGGCAGCAGCTTGAAAGTCACCAGGGACATACAGGTGGAACTGAAGTGTCTGGCATCAGGGCAAGTGCTGGGGTGGGGCAGCTTTCTGCCAGACAAAAAGGCATAGGCCATTGTTCCTTTTCTGAGAACCCCCTCCACAGATCCAGCAGGCAGGTACCATATCTGAGTCTCCATCAACCTGCATTGCACTGTTTGCTCCCCTGCTGGTGATTCTCTGACACCCTGCACCACCCAACTTGTAGGCCCGACCCAAGGCATTTCCAGTGGCTTTTCTGTGTTAATGACCTGTCTTGGCTCATGCTTCAGGCTTTCCTAAAATCTCTCAAACAAGCATAATCTGGCCAAAGTGTGCCCTATACCTCTCACTAAGTGGCCCCAGGCTTGGCACTAACTATAGCTAGCTTTGGTTTGCAGGTCGGCCTCACCTAGGCACCTCCAAACCTAGCACAAGCAGTAGCCATCTGCGCATTGTTTTGTAGCTCAGGCTGGGTGGCTCCTGGCAGAACACAGTTGGTGGCTGACCTTGTACTATACCTCACAAAAGGCCCCAGGACCAGCAAGCCTGTTAGATAGCCTCAGACCACATAGAAGCACCACCCAACCACCTCCACAAGTGACAAACTCAAGGAGCAGACTCACCGGGCACCAGAGCCCTACTGAAGTAAGTCCTACTCTGTGGGGTAGACCACACACTTTTGAAGTCCACTCCCCTCACTGGTCTAATTGGCTACCAGATCTTGGATCCCCATGCCAATGAGAGACCACGTAGTGCAGGGATGTCTGGAACCCCCTCCCCCAGTGCTCTAGGGTCTGCCTGGAGCTCAGTGGGCACTAGGAAGAGAGAAGGGAAGAGTCCTGGGCTGTTGGGCCCTGTATGCCACTCAGCTAGGTGGTAAGCCCCATTCCCCTTCCCCACATGGTAAGCTGTAGTGCCAGCCACCCACCTGCCACCAACGTGTACTCCCCCAGCATGGGCCTTGAGCAACAGAGCTGCTGCTGCCACTCTACCCACTCCAGCATGGGCAGGGCCTCAGACTCACCATACAGATGTGCGAGATACTCCACAGTGGTTCATGGTCATAGCCAGTCCTTGCAGCTGATCAGCCTTTGGTATAAATTTCTCCCATTTATATGCCAACAGCAATCAAGGCTCTACTACATTAAAAGGATGTACACAGCCCACATGGGGCAGGGGGCTGCACCTGGAATACCCAGTTTGGGTGATCACACAGGCTGTGCCACTGGACCCTACAGAACACCTACTACATTAGGCCACTCTACCAAGCCCAGGAGACATAGCAGCTCTACCTAATACATAGAAACAAACATAGGGAGGCTGCCAAATGAGACTAAAAGAACATGTACCAAATGAAAAAACAGAACAAAACTCCAGAAAAAGAACTAAACAAAATGGAGACAAGCAATCTCCTAAATGCTGAGTTCAAAACACGGGTTATAGGATGCTCAGTGAATTTAATGAGAACTTTCGCAACACAAAAAAGAATATATAAACCATAAAAAAGAACCAGTCAGAAATGAAGTATATACTAACTGAAATAAAGAATAATTTATATGGATCAACAGTAGAGTAGATGAAGCTGAGCATCAGATCAGCAATTTGGAATATAAGGAAGATAAAAACATCCAATCAGAACAGCAAAAATAAAAAAGAATCTAAAAAATAAATGAGGAGTGTGTAAGGGTCCTCTGGGGCAACTTCAAGGATACCAGCATTCATATTATAGGGGTGTTGGAAGGAGAAAAGAGAAAGCAAAAAATTGAAAATATATTTGAAAAGATAATGACAGAAAACTCTCATAGCCTGATGAAGGAAATAGACACACAAGTCCAGAAAGCACAGAGAGTCCCAA
Organism: Artibeus jamaicensis; assembly: GCF_021234435.1. Taxonomy (NCBI): domain Eukaryota; kingdom Metazoa; phylum Chordata; class Mammalia; order Chiroptera; family Phyllostomidae; genus Artibeus; species Artibeus jamaicensis. The sequence goes on from NW_026521538.1 coordinate 480,954, forward strand.
ACAAGAGGAACCAAAAAAAGTTTACACCAAGACACATGATAATTAAAATGCAAAATGTTAAAGACAAAGAAAGAATCTTAAAAGCTGCAAGAGATAAGCAGTTAGTTACCTACAGGGGAGTTCCCATAGGACAGATGATTTCAGTCAGCTGGTTTCTAAACAGAAACTTTGCTGGCCAGAAGAGACTGGCAAGAAATATTCAAAGTGATGAAAAGTATGGACCTACACAACCAAGATTACTCTACCCAGCAAAGCTCTCATTTAGAATCAAAGGGCAGATAAAGAGCTTCCCAGACAATAAAAAGCTAAAGGAGTTCATCACCACCAAACCAATGTTAGGTGAAATGTTAAAAGGTCTTCTTTAAGAATTAGAAGAAAAGATAAAAATATATAAATAAGAAAATAGCAATACATACGTATCTATCAATAATTGGATCTAAAAAACAAAATAAATGATCAAGCAGAAGAGAAACAGATTGTTAGACAGTTGCCAGATGTGGGGGGCATGAGTGAAAAAAATGAAGAGACTAAGAAGTACAAATTGGTTGTTACAATATAGTCATGGAGATATAAAATACAACATAGGGATTGTAGTCACTAATGTCCTAATAACTATGGATGGTAACAGATCAGTATGAGATTTATCCAGATGATCACTTAGTAAGTCATATAATGTCGAATAACTGGGGTGTACACCCAAAACTAATACAATATTTTATGTTAACTGTAATTGAGAATAAAAAATGATTTAAATAAATTTTTTTAATCCTAGTATAAATTTATTTTTGTTTTAGGTATTACAAATTGAAAGAATCTTGAGCAAGTTTAGATATACAAAAAATAAAATAAAGACCGTCTAACCACTGAATATACTTCATTTTACTTGAATACTCAGCTCTCCAATATTAATTTTGTTTCTCTCAAGACATATTAGATAGTCTAACATTTTAAATGGCATTCCTACAATTATATTCAGAGAAACAAAAGTATGGACGATGAAAACTATCTATGTGGAAAATGACATCAATTTTAAAGATTATGAAAAAGTAGTTTTCTTTAGTTTTCCTGGGAAGAGAGGCTATGCAAAAGCTTTCTTTACTGAAGTGGTTAGTCCCAAGCTGCAGTATCCGATGTGCAACTTACCAAAGTTCAGGAGGCCAATATCTGTTTCCTCAAGATGGTATAATAATGGAGTGTGGAAGCTTTCCTGATGTCAATCAGCTAATTAAAATAAACTAGACTTGCTTTAAGGAAAAGGGCAAAGCCTTTTCCTTCCTTACACTTATAAATCTCCCTGCTCCCACCCACTGCAGACTTGTAACAATAGAGTCAACAATAAGAATGACATCCTTATACTCACTCTTGTAAAATGCTTGATTTTGTTTCCTTAATGACTTTGTCTCCACCTTCCTCCACCTTGTGGGTGAGAACTGACAAATACTTCTTTCCCTAGTCGTGGTACATTTAAAAGCAAACAATCTCCCTTCCCAAAAAGTTTTTGAAAACATTATCCCAGCTCTGACTAGTGTAGATCAATGGGTTGGGCATCAGTCACCCTGCAAACCCAAAAGTTGCTGACTGGATTTTCCTGGTCCAGGCATGTACCTGGGTTGCTGGCCAGGTCCCTGTTTGGGGGCCTGCAAGAGGCAATTGATTGATGTTTATCTCAAACATTGATGTTTCTCTCCCTCTTTTTCCCTCCCTTCCCCTCTCTCTATAAATAACTACTTAAAAAAATAAAAAGAAAAGAAAACATTAGGCCAGCCCAGTGAGGGACTATACTGGTTGAGATCTTAAGGCAGTAACAATGTGAGAGCCAGCATGTCAGCTGTGAAGGAAATATTGCCTTTGTTCTACGCATTTCTCTGTGTTGGTGATATCCTGATTTCTTACTTGTAGCAAGGCAGAAACTCTGAAATCTCCATTTAGGAACAATAATTATAACTTTATTATTTCCTCGGACTTGGTGAATGCACACAGATGTTCTGCCCAGTCTTTCTTACTATAATCTAATGGTGCCTCCATCATAAGGCTCATTTTATTGACATTAAAAGGGAAGTAAAAAGAAAACTAATTGTGATGTTGGGCATAATTACGAGATCATCATAAATGTTGAGGTAAGTAAGGATAAAAGAGGAAGTAGGTGAAAGGATAAAGCACAATGTCCAAAATAAAAGGCGTAACTAGTGTACAACTCGTGGGGAAGGAGTGGAGAGAGCAAAGTGGAATCAGTCCAGCGAAGCTGACTTAAAATGGAGCTTGTATAGTCAAGCCAACAAAACCGGTTCAGACCAAATTGGTTGAAGCGTGAGGAATAGATTTTACTTTACTTTAGCCCAAGGACTCAAACGTTTGAACTTTAGCGTGTGCGTCAATGCCTGGAGGTACAAATGTGAATCCCGTAGATAACGCTCTGAAAAGCTGAGGAGAGACTGTTCACAGGTTCAGACCTTCTGACATCCATTTTCCAGACCACTGACATCTGGAAGATTACTATCTTGCGCCAGTCCAGAGGCTTAAGAATGCAGGAGTGAGTTTCTCCAGAATGAACTTTTTATTGTAAGAACTCTTAGCTTTTCTTTCGTCTTCAGAACACCCTGGGCATTGTCTAGTTGTATTTCCAGTTTGCAAACCCTAAGACACCTGAATAAATCTGCCATTTATCTCTAGTCAAAGCCTCCTAAGTCTTTGTGCTCAGTTGACACTAGAGAAAAGAATGACTGTGGCTGTTTATTAGAAACTGATGTGTAATTAATTGAATATAGATCTTTTGGGTGGGGCATCAATGGTGAGAAAATAATTGTATATAAAGACATATTATTTACTTATACTCTGTCTCATTTAATAAAAAATTTGTGGTGGTAGATATTTTATGTAAACGTCTTCCTAAATGAAAAAAAAAACATTATGAAACAAAACAGTGACACTTCTTTCCTTAATGTGGTTAAACGAGGCATTGCTTCTCATCTGTCTGAAACGGTGAGGGTATATTAACACCTCACATTGGTAATTAGGAAAACCTTTTTCACAATAGTTTTGTTAGGTCGGTAGGACCTTGTCCTACCATAAGGATGAAGAAACAGCATGAAATGCTAAGTGACTCCCCAAATTAGCATCATTCCTAATTATTAGAACCAGATCTAGAACTTAAGTTTCCTCTCACTTAAGTAGTGTTCTTTGTACTGCTGGACCAAGGTTTTTTTCTAGTGACAAGTTTCTTTGGTTTTAGTGAGTATGCAAATGTATCACAAAACTCTTACAGTCAAACAGTGCTGTCCAAGATTTTAAATGGAGAAATTTGGACACAGTGGAAGGCAGATGTACTGGGCATTCTGGTCCACAGACCCACTGTTTATCTCCTCCGCCCTGCTCTGTGCCTGGGGAGGTCATCCAGAGCGAACTGCATTAAAGGGTTTCTGGTTAGGTTCGGCAGGAGACTGGAGTGTGTGAAGAGTAAGGTTGGGTGTTAGTTCTCAGTTCCTTTCCTGATGGCAGTAGCTGTACACCTTAACTGAAAGTGTAACAGACTCTGTGGTCCCCACCATTTACCATCGGTGCTCGCTGCTTCTTATAAACAGTGGTGGCTCCTTTCTGCCACTCTCTGCCTGAGGCCTTTTTCTGGACGGGGTGGGGACAGCACGCCCAGCCCATGTGCAGGGCAGGCCCGAAGTGCTGGACAGTTGATATTGCCAGGGGGCAGCCCTTAAGCAATGGCACATGGAAATTGGTGGATAAACAAGCCCACTGCCTCTCCCCTAGGCTGGGACAACTCTGAGCTGTGTTCTCTACCATCTCCCACAGGTCCCTGTTAAGAGGGAGCCCACTTGCACTCAGTGGTGATCTGCTGGTCTGAAAATCCTGCCCTGGCCTCCTTCCTTGCCACCTCATTTTCCTACCCTCTCCCAGCACCTCCTGGGATACCACTGGTGCTGAAATCTTAGCTTCAAGGTCTGCTTCTGACAGACCCCAACCTGTCACAGAAGACACAGTTCTTATCAGGCAGCTGTCTCCTGCGGCCACGGCTTACTCTGTGGAGTCCAGGAGCCACTTCCTTCCTCTCCTTGCCCCTGCAGGCCAAGCGTAGTCCTGGATACCCATTGTTGCTAGTTCCAGAGTGATGCATCATCCCATCTACCCACGGCTGCAAGACAGGCTGGGCAGTGTAGTTTGTATGCCGGGTGGCTAAACAATGCGTATTCTTTTAGTTAGGAAGAACATGAGAATAAGAGTGAACATCTAGCAGTCTCTGCCACAGGGGCACACTTCACATTCCAAAATTTTTTGGAGGCATGTCGTGACATAATTAAATGATTGAAAGCAACACTGATGCAGTCAGTAAGGATTACAAGGCAATGGCCACCATCATATGAATAAAAGCATCACGGTTACCTACAGGGTGCTGTTCAGAGTGGCTGCTGTCTGGGAAAAGCTGGTTCTGCCCTGGCTGCACTCTTCTTGGAGGCAGGGTTCTTGCAGTTTCTCTGTAGCGCCGATTTGTTGACATGCGAACCTCATGCTTCTTAGTTACAGCAAAACTGCTCCACACCCAGTGTCTGATATGCTTGGTTTTATATCTCAGGCATTGCTGTAACAATATTTATACTCATTTGTAGCAAAAATAAATTTTCTTTTTACAAGTCAATAAAAATTTGGAGAGACTGCTGGGTGGGACTTGATTTCATTGGGTGCAGTGTTTGACCACCCCTGTGTTAGGTATTTTAGGGGATAAAAAATGAGTAATAGTCCCTTCTTTCCAGAACTCTGAGTCTAGTAGTGATGAAGGGTGCGGTGAGGATTGACTGGAAAGTTGGGGTGGGAAGGAAAACACCAGGGTAATTGTCTGGATCCTTTGTTAAGATGTTAATTATTAGGAGTCCTGAATCCTACCCTGGTTTATTGTTGAAATTACAGAAGGTGCCCTGAAGCCGTAGGGAAGAAATAAAGGCCGATAGCTCTGAGGGCCAGGAGGGAGAGCAGAAATTCCGAAGCAGTGAGGAGGGGCTAGATGTCGGTGGGTCATGGGTAGTGGGGACTCTCTCGTGTTCTGTGGTCCTGTCCGGGGCGGTAACATCTCAGAAAAGATGGCCGTATGGTGCCATTGACTTAGCTTGTCCTTACTTAGCACTGGAACACAAAACCTGTCACGTCTCAAGGTTGGGCAGTGAGACTATCAAAAAGGATCAAGGTAGGTGAGAGCTTAGACATCCTCCCCCCATTTTCTGACCCTTGCACATCTCCCAGATTCTGGCGTAAATCAGGGAGATGAAGGGATTCCAGTAATGACCGTGATGGACTTTCTTGCCAGCTCAGAGGAGTTGAGAGGGAGTTAAGCTGATATAAAGAAAACAAAGATAACAACACTTGGACACCTACATGTGGTGGTTTAAGAATGAATGTGCCCTGTGCATAAATAACTGAGACAAAAAGCAGAATATGGCTCTATGGGAGGCTAAGTGACAAGACATAGCTTATAATATATCATGGCCCATTATTTGCTGTGTGGAAATACTATAGTTTATTTTCTTTTTTTCCACAAAGCTTTTTCTATCTAGGCAGAGGAAGCAACTAGAGAGCAGTTAAACAGAGCATGTGGAAAGAATTCTTTTCCTCACTGGTTCTCTTCTAGCTTGCTCCTATTTTATAACACAAAGCACAGTAACAAATAATTGCCCATGTGGTAAATATTTATGTTAGTCGAGTATTGATTAAATATTTTCTGATGATTCCTTCTACTTTCCCCCAGTCTGATGGCACGCTTGAGCGCTTCCTGTCAAATGCATGTCGCTCATCCTCTGGGCTATGGAGGCAGAGCAAACAGTGTGGCGTCTGCAAGGCATGATGGCACACAGTGCGGGTCCCTCTGCTCCCCCTGCTCTCCCTCCCACAGACACCCTTCTCTGCCTGCAGCTCACTCTTTGTCATTCCAGAGGCTTCAGAGCAGAGACCTCTATGCAATTTCTATTTTTCCTGGAAGAAATTATGGCGAACAGGCGTGTGGGTAGGCTTAGAGACATTTTCTATATATAGTCTGTATGTTCTTGATTCTAAAACACTTGGTAGAGACAGGTTTTTAATGGTTTGAGATTTAGCGTGTATCTTGCAGTCATTGTCAAAAGAAATCTGTGTGTTTCCCAGCAGAACTGTAAGTTGTGCTGTGTTTGTCACTGTGCACGGGCATGCTTAGTGTTGCATGGAAGGGGATCTCTTTATCTGACTGCCAACTCGGAAGGCTTGTTTGTCAGGGTTCTTAATGCAAGTGAGTTTTAATTTAATTCTATATACCTAGTTGGCTTTTAAAATCTTTTAAATACTATAATTCAGTAAACCTGAACTTTTTAAGTAAAGATTACCTGTTATATGATTAATTACTTTGAAAACAATAGGGATTATCACATTCTTTGAATTGGGTCAGAAAAATCTCAGAGGTGGCAGAGATTTGTTTGACCAATTCACATTCTGAGAAAGAAGTTTACTTGGGAGTGATCCATCTAATGAAAGGTTCTAGCTAAATTTTCCCCCTAAAAATGTTTTTAAACTTATTTATTAATTTGAGAGAGATCAATTTGTTGTTCCATTTATTTATGCATTCATTGGTTGATTCATGTATGTGCCCTGACTAGGGATGGAACCCACAACTTTGGCATATTGAGAAGATGCTCTAATCAACTGAGCTACCCAGTCAGGGCATTGTCTAAAATTCTTATGAAAATGTTTAATATTTAGTAGAAATAATAGAAAAAGTGTATGAAGAGAAAAGTCAGTAAACACCTTTGCTCCCCTCCATCCATTTCAAGCCTCCATTCCTCACCCAGAAGACGGTCCTTCCATGTCTTTTTGATGCTCAAGCATGAGGTGCATCAGTAGGTTTTTGTTGAAAAATTGCCATGGTTGATTTGTACAAAGCCCAAGACAAGCTACAGCAGGTTTGTCAGGGCTGCCTCAATGCCCTCAGACCTCTTTGGTATTTCTGTGCATGCCAGCTCCTGGTGTAGTAGCCCACCCGATAGCCTGTCCCTGTGTCCCTCTGTGAGCAGGCCCTAGGGTTGCTGGAACATGCTTTGCCTGTGTCAAGAGGGCTTAGAGGCACCTAGGCATTCATGTCCCACCCTTTATCCCAGGTCCAGTGACTGATTAGCACAAATATATCAACTCTGGCGCTCTTGCCTTCCTTGTCACTATAACAGTCAGTCATTCCAGGGGACTTCCTGACTTTGATTTTTGACACTAAAAACAATGCTATAATACACAACTTTGTACAGATGGTCCCCAACTTATGATGGTGCAAAGACGATACACATTTAGTAGAAACTGTGCTTCCAGTTTTGATCTTTTCCCGGGCTGGCAATATACAATAAGATACGCTCTCTGCAATACTAGACAGTGGTGGTGAGATGATTTTGCCCAACTGTATGCTAATATAAGTGTTCTGAGCACATTTAAGGTGGACTAGGTTAAGCTATTGGTAGGTTAGGTGTATTAAATGCATTTTTGACTTCCAATAGACTGGACTTCTGATGGTTTGTCAGGAGGTAACCCCATTGCAAATTGAAGAGCATCTGTACATACAAAGATATCCTTAAGTATTTACTTAAAGTGGAGTTTCTGGGTAAAAGGCATCCTCTATTTGAGCCTGCTGAGGTTGAACTGCGCTGCTACTTGCTACAAGGTTGAGATGAGGTGGTGGACCTGGAAGGCTGTCGTGGGGTCTAAGTGAAAGAACTGGGCAAAAGAACTTTGGTTCTTTCTTTCAACAAATATTTACTAATCTCCTATCATGTGCAGATTTTGTGTAGGGTGTATGTATTCAGTGGAGAACAAAACAGACATGGTTCCTGCCCTCTTGGAGTGTATCAAGTGGGGGCAGAGGGGAAGACATTAAGCTATAATCTTATAAGTAAATCTTTGCAAACTGAGTAAGTGCTAGAAAGAGCAAACAGAGGGTGATCTGCAAGAATATAACTGGGGGGCAGCTAATTTAGAATGGCAGATCAGGAACAACTTCTCTGGGGAAGTTACAGTTATTAGAAAATTAAAAAATTAAAATTTTTTCAATATTTAGATTATTTACATATCCTACAATTCATTCTAAAACATTTTATTTTATTTTGTATTTATTAGAATCAAATAGAGTTGAATTTGAGTTTTGCTCCAACAGAAATGACGGCATCTTTTTACTACATTCCTCAGAAACTCCCTTCTCTACCTTATCCTCTCCAACACCCACTCCTGTCATGGTTATCTTATTTTTAAAAATTGTCATAATATTTGCAAGGTGGAATTTTCTGACCTTCCAGCCTCACCTTTTTCCTGGCTCACTTCAGGCTAGATGCTAGAAGGAGGTCTTTAACGGGGTGGAGAAAAGTGAGAAGGACCCTGCAGTGGAGTATCAGGAAACCTATAAGCATGAGAAGTGGCCGTATTAGCAGGAGAAATGTTTGTCTCATAAATGTATCAGGCTGAGAAATCTAGAGGGTCTGAATCCTACCACGGCTCCCACCTTGTAAAAAATACCTGATGGAACTCATTAACTAAGGACGGAGGCCTCCAGGATGGGGTGCAAGGGAAGGCAGTGAAGCTAAGGAGACCAGAAAGGACAGAAGAACCCAGAGGCCCAGAATAGTCTCTGAAACATGGTAGATGTTCAATAAATATTTGCATAAGTGAATGTGTAAATGATGCTCATCACGGGTAGATTGTACACAGACTGATCAGCAGCCCCGTGGGAAAGAGCAAGGCACTGTTTTGCATTGTGTGAACATGATAGCTTAATGATTGGAACATTTTTAGTGATATCCTATGCCTGCCTGGATTTTTAAATTCTAAGGGCTCAGGTAAGAACATATCCCATCCTCTCTTGAAATGGGGGAAGTATTATCTGTGAACAAACTAGGAGTTAGGCAAACCTTGGCCCCAGGCGGGGCTGCGTGTTGAGGCCGTGCATTGAGGGCTGAGTTCACTTTGCCTGACCAGACCACCAGTTACTGTCCAGAGGCTTGGGTACCATCCACTTCCGGCCTCCAAACAGGATGCAGTGGTCAGTCAGTTGGGAACAAGAAGTCCTGTGTGACTAGGGTCCTGAATGGCAAATTTTGTCAGAGAAATGCATAACCCTGTTGGTGACAGGGAGAAGACCTCTTCTCACCTTAAACCAAGTCTTGTCATAAGTAGACTGGGCATAATTATGACGACCTCCTATGTTGAACAGCTAGCTAGAAGGGTAAGATGTGAAAAAGTCCCGATTTACATTTAATTTTCTTATGGAAATTTGAGAGAGATTGGAATAGCTAATTAAGTTCAGCTATTTATTAAGCACTTAGGCAAAACACTGGACTAAGTGCTCTTGGATATGGGAGGATGTGGATGGGGAGGAAGGAGAAAGGATTTGTAGTCAGATTGAAGAATATGAAGTCAGACTCTGGATTGTATACATGAAACACTGTAAATGTGTGTGTGTGTGCGTGGGGGGAAGCTAGCGAGGCATAGAATTAAACAAAGCACTAATTTTGCTCTCAGAACTTGGAGGAGGAAGGGTTGGCTGGGAGACTAAAGGTTTAAGGTTTGAACTAGACCTTGTTGGATGAGCCAGGAGAACCACCTAGGCTAAGTAATGATCTCAAAAGTCTGAAGATCGCTATTATCTTTGCCTGCTCTCCCATTTCTTCAGGCTCTGCTGGCCCCAGTGGATGGAGGGCCTAATGTAAAGGAGAGCAGGGTGCCTGACCTGAGCGTTGCCCCCAGGGTTTGTCACCCCTGTTGACCTCTGCAGAGGCAGAGGCATTAACAGTAACGCCGGAGCTTTCTGCTGTTGACTGGCCTGGTATTGTGGGCTATTGTCCTCAAAAACTGGCTGCCTGCCACCCTGCTGTTATGGTCTTGAACCTCAGATTCTGGAGGCTATGTGTTCTTTACAAGTTTCCCCTGCTTCTAGGACCAGCAGTGTCTGGAATTAGAAGATGGAAATTTATGCCCTTGGGAATCTTGATTGCTTAGCAAATATAATCCTGGACATTGTGAGTCAGTTAAATGTGGTAAATTTTTCTTAACTGCAACTTTGCACCTTCTCAGAGCTACTTTAAGTTCTCTGGCAATGTTCCCATGTAAGGGTGGCCCTTTGGAGAAGCGTAGGCACTTTCCTTCCTTTAATTATTTTGTTCAAGTTCAGGAACCAGCAGTCAGTAACTCCTTCCTGCCCAACCCTGGCCACAGAGTTTCTGACTTCTCCCTAGAGATGGTTATTTGGAAACTTTTTGAGCCAGTGGAGAATCAACTCAGAGGCTTCTTTTTCTTTTAGACCAATGGGGATATCATGTGTCATGGATAGAAAGATTTGAATACTACCATTATCACATTGAGTCTATATAACCAAGCTATTTCCATGTCTTGGCATACAGCCAGAGTTAACTTGGCTTTGCTGGATGTAGCTACAATGAATTCTGTTTGAACAAGAAATCATGTGTAACAAATGCTTTTGCAAAACCATGTCCATTTAGCAGTGACTTTAATAAAGATACGCTTCAGCAAGAGGTTTTGGTACAACAACGAAATTTAAACATCTATATGATGCTTAACATTTTAAAAATAAATTTTTTATTTTAGAATAAATTTTGATTTACAGAAAAGTTACGAAGTAGTACAAAAAGTTTCTATATACTCCATACCCTGTTTCTCTTATTACTAGCAACTTCGATTAGAGTGATACATTTGTTCTAATTAATAATGAGACATTATTATTAACTAAAGTCCATACTTTATTCCACTTTTTCAACTTTTTTTATGCAATGTCCTTTTCTGTTCCAAGATACCATCCAGGAATGCACATTACATTTAATCCTCATGTCCTCTTGGCTGTGACATTTTCTCAGACTTTCTGTGGTTTGGATGACTTTGACTGGCCAGGTATTTGTAGAATGACAGTCAGTTGGTGTTTGTCTGATGTCGTCCTCATGATTAGACTGGCCTCACATGTCTTTTGGAGGAGGGCCACAGAGGTGAAGTGCCATTTCCATTACCTCCTACCAGGGGCGTGCGTGATCGACATGACTTATCGCCGTCAGTGTTGACCCTGGCCACCTGGCCGTGGTCGTGTTTGCTGGGTTTCTCCACTGTGAAACCACCGTGTCTCCCTCCCTCCCCACACTCCAGTCTTTGGAGGTAACCATTACGTGCGGCTGGCACTTGAGGAGTGTTACTGGCTACCTTCTAGGCAGCGGAGTATCTACATAATGTATTCATAATTCTTCTGAACAGCAGATTTATTTATTCTCTCTCATTTATTTACTTATTCAATAATTTGCATCAGCATAGATTCATTTGATTTTAGATTTTGGGTTATAATTGAACACTGCTTCATTGTTCAAAGTGTTCTAGTTTCGGCTATTGGGAGCTTGTGCAGTTGGCTCCTGTGTCAGTTTAATACGCCTCAACTGTGATGTTTTCTGATTACTTCCTTATTTTCTGGTCCTACAAGATGCTCCAAGCTCACCTTGTATATTTCCTGCCCCAGTCCTAGAATCAGCCATTTCTCTGGAGGACACAGAGATCTCGGGCTAGGTATGCTCATTGCTACTTGGGTATCACTGTTTCTAATCCTTCGAGCAAAGAAATAAACAAACATTCTAAACTTTGTATACTCACGACTATAAATATTGCGGTATTTATCCATGTGCAGTCTAAACTAGAGTTCATACTGATGCCTCCAACTCGAATCCGCCACCACACGGATTGTTTCGGCCACCTGCCCTTCCTCGTCTGAACCCTCTCACTCTGACATGAGAACCCCAATTCCTACTGTCGCCCGTTTGCTTAGTTGTCCCATTCCAATCGACATGGATAGTGCTCTCAGAATGACGAACCACTATCCCCATGGGAAACAGTTTTAGCAAGTAGAGTAATGTGGTTTTGTGCAATTCCTTTCGCCTTAAGTCTTACATCCTTCCCCTTAGGTCAGCACTTTTCCCCCACCAGCCTCAGTGAAGTTTCATGCATTTGTAACACAGTTACATTATTTTTTCATAATCTACACTCCATTCTGGGATCCCTTAACTTCCTGAACGATTTTTTAAAAAATTTGTGTACATTAAAGTTTATTCTTTGTCCTCTAGAGTTCTGTAGATTTGACAAATGCACGGTTATGCACCCACCATTACTGGATCATACTGAAGAGTGTCCCCTAAAATCCGCTGTGCTTCGCAGATTCCCAGCGAATCTCTTCCCTTACCCCAGTGAAGCTCTGGCAACCACTGGTCTGTATACTCCATTTAAATTCATCTTTTAAAAATTAGTTTTATAAAGTTTTGGAGCTTTTATACATTGATTGGGCTTCTCTAGATGATGAGTAGTTTCTTTGGAAATGAATGTCTTTGACCTTAAAGAAACTACAGCTGTTATTAGTTATCATACCAGCAGCTCGTGGATTTGGGGCATGCCTCTTGAAGTAGCATTAAAATTTTATGATTTTTAAGGAAGTGTCATTTTACTCATTATCTCTGCAGACCTTGAGACATTTAGAGGAAACAGGGCACTTGGGGTGGGGTAGGAGGATGAAGAAGGTAAAGAGGATGTTGCAACAGAAAATGTGACAGATTTGACCTCATGCAGGGAAATGGAGGGGCACTGGTTGTAACTCAAGTGAGAGTGGCCACATGTAAGTTGTGAAACACTTCCCATAAGATAACGTGTATACCACACAAACTTCACCAAATACCGAGATCGGATTAGACGTTTACCTGTAGTTTAGGACCTTCACTTCAATTCTGCAAACTTAAAAGCTCCTTTTTAAGCCTGTTCACTGCTCAAGATTGCTATGCTTTATACACTCTAGGCCTACCCTCTTCTGGTGCCACCGTGTGGCACGTACTTGCCCTGTGGAAGAGGGGGCCATTCTGCAACATTCAGGGGCTTTCCCTGCCTGAGAGTTCAGGGCATTCCTCTCTGGCTACCCAGGCCACTGGCTTATCCCAGAAAAACAAAGACGTGGGTACACTCAGGTCATCTACACCCCTCAGTCCCCTCTCTCAACATGGCTCCAGTTCTACAGTTGTTGTTGAATATATAAGATCATTTTAAATTTGGGGAAGGGGGTGGAGAGGTCCTTTGTACTGTAGGAGGGAAGGGACTTCTGATCTAATTTTCCTCAGGTACCCTGGGTTGCTTCTGAAAAATAAATGAAAGATATTGAAGGGGGGAAGATAAGAGACATGAGAAGAGAAAACAATGTATTGTGTAATCGAACACAGACATGTGAGGAGGAAAGGAACTCACACTTGTTCTGTGCCAGCTCTGTGTTAGAGTGTCTGTTAGAAGTGTGGACCCTGAGAAAGAAGATACCTACTAAGAAGGACTCCTGGTGGCTAACTGGGCTCCAAGTAAAAAAACAAAACAAAACAAACAAAAACCCAGAGCCTAGCAGCCATTTCTATACAAGGATCTCTCATGCAACCTGTACTGCAGGGAGAAGCCTGCATTGAACTGCCTACCTGCACTGTCTTTCTGCCATTTGGGCCAATCCTTACAAATGAGTTCTTGGAATCCTATTTCAACCAATCCTATTTCAATCCTATAGGACTGAGACTTTCTCCATCCAATCAGAGTGGTGCAGCTATATTTTCCCCCATCAGCTTCTTCACAAATCAATCAGAGCAGCTCCATTTGGACCAATTAGGAAAGTGCCTTTTGGACCAATCAAATTGTGAGGATTTGGGGTCCTCATCTGCATGAGGACAGGGCAATCAGGGACCAGGGCTGGGACTTCTGTCTATGTAAGTCAACTTCCCTCTGGCTTTGGGAGTGCACCTTCTCTTTCCACTGAAAACAGAAGACTTGCCTCTTCTCAGCTGGAGCTGAAATACCAAACATATCTCTCAGAAGCAGAGCAGGCCAGTGCAGGCCAGGGCAGAGCAGAGAGGAGCAGAGGAGACTGGCCCAGAGCTATCTAGCTGGACAGGGGCCTGACTACTGGGCCACCCAACTCCAGGGCCACCTCATAGCTGCACTGTTTTCACAGCTGTGCTGTGTCTCAGTTGAGCCTGTTTGCACTCAATAGTTCCCTCCTTCACCATGTCCCAAATTAGAGATTCCTACTGGCATTGAATTGGCACCAATGACCATCAGTTGACAGAAGTTCTCACATATTTATTCTCCCCCATCCCCTACAATGACTCTGTGAAGTAGATGTAAAGAAAAGAAATCTATATGGGACAGATAAAGAAACATTCAGAGAGGCTCACTAACGTGTCTAAGGTCTCCCACAGTAAAGATTTGCACCTAGATATACTTAGCTCTAAAGCCCTGGCAGCACATTAAAATCAGCTAAGCCCTTTAAAATTTTTTTTTCAAAAAACCCTTGCTTGGGTCATACCCCAGACCAAATAAAATTCCAATCTCTAAGGGTGGAGATGGGCAGCAGCATATTTTAAGTGTCCCAAGTGATTATAATGTGCAGCCAGGGTTGAGAGCTGTTTCTGCTCTGAGAGACAGCATCTTTCCTACTTTTCCCCTAAAAGAAGGGAAGGGGCATTTTCTGAACCAATATGCCTTTTAAATACTCTCAGAGCCCTTTTAGATCCACCCCACTGCTATGTCCTACCCTTACACAGATAGATGCTTATCATCTCTGGATAACTGTGAGCAAGCAGATGAACTGGGGCCAGAGGTTATTACTGATGGTAGAGAAGTACAGATTCAATTGAGTTACATTGTCAAAGCACTGTGTCAAATAGTGTCAAGAAAATTTGCCATTAGTTTCAAAATGTGCTGCCAGTTTTGTTTTTTGAGTATTCACACAACAACAGCAAATGGTACTGACTTGCTACCTTGGTTTATGGTGGGGGTGGGGTGGGGAGGGGTGGTGGTTAAGAAGTTGGGGGTTGGGCCCTGGCTGGTGTGGCTCAGTACCCTGAGTGCTGCTTGCCTGTGAAGCAAAGGGTCACAGGTTCAATTCCCAGTCAGGGCATATGCCTGGGTTTCAGGTCAGGTCCCTAGTAGGGGGCACACAAGAGGCAACCATACATTGATGCTTCTCTCCCTCTCTTTCTCCCTCCCTCCCCCTCTGTCTAAAAATAAACTTTAAAAGATGTTTAAAAAAAAAGAAGATAGGGGTTGGGTCTATTGCTGGTGGGGAAAAAATCTATGAATTCGTAAGGTTAGATTTGTCAATTGCCATACAATATGTAACATTTTACCTCATGATTCTTGAAGTACTGCTATTTAAATGTCTATGGTATCCTTATCAATTACAAAAATCCACACTTTGCAGTCTTCTTTTAGCTTTGAAAGCAACCATGAACATGAACAAGGACTTTTAAAAAATATCAAAAGGTCAAACATTTCGAACACTGTGTCACAGATTACAAAGAACATTTTAGTTCAAATATATTCAAATATAATAAAAGTTGAATGGATAAATAAATGAATTCTTGGAATTGACAAAACACGTCATTTTGTGCAATAGTTTCCCTGGGCGTTTATTTTAAGATACATAAAACCAGAGCACCTCCTTTCATTAGTTTTATCAATAGACTTCTGTTTCAATGGAGAAATAGAAACAATGTAGAGACCATAACGCTCGTCAGGCCAACCACCCAGCCCTGACCTCCAGTGAGGCAGAAACTACCATCACCATCCTGCCCAATTTGCGCAATGCCTGCTTGGGCGCTGTTGGGTGTACGGAGAGTGCCTCAAGTCATCAAACCACACCACGGGAACTGCACGCTGGACAGAAAACCACACTGTGCGTATGGTCCTTCTGTTACTGAACTCAAGGGTTTCACCACTTGGGGCATTCCCTTTAAGAATGAGACACGGTTGTCCTTAGGTAGTTTTATTTACTTGCAGCAAGTAAAGGACATAGGGGGTTCACATCCAAAACTTAGAGCAATGAATCTGCATCAAATTTTGCGTTAAGCTTGAACATTCCTTCACAGAAACTATTTGGATGATGCAAAGGCTTTCGGGGATGATGCAATGAGTGCAGTGCAAATAAGAGTGCAGCACAAACGCTTCAAAGATGGTCGAGAATCTGTTGAAACTGATCCACGTTCTGGAAGGCCTGCAGCAAGCAGAACACCTGAGAATGTTGAACATGTACGGGCTGGAATCAACAAAGATCAGCCACTGGCAGTGTGAAAACTAGAAGCTGATATGGAGATTTTACGCAGGATCTTGATACAAAATGTGTTGTGGCAAAATTTGTTCCGTGGCTTGTACCAGAAGGAATGATGCTCCCAGAGCAGAAGGAACATTGTGCTACAGTTGCTAATGACTTGATTCAAACTGTTACCAATGAACCAGATTTCCTCAAGAGTGTTTTGAACAGTGGAAGAGATGCTGGGAGAACTATGTGAGGTCCAAAGGGGCCTACTTTGAAGGGAATTGGGGTGTCGCTGTTCTATATACAAGTTTCTAGTATTTTCTTCAATAAATGTCTTTATTTTCCCCCACATTTACATAGCTGGATACTTTGTGGACAAACCTTGTATATGGGCAAAAGTAGGTTTATAATATGCAAAACAGAGTTGTTCTTTTAAAAAAAAAAATCCTCACCTGAGGACGTTTCTCCCCACTATTTTTTAGAGAGAGAGAAGCATCAGTTGGTTGCCTCCCATCCACACCTGGACCAGGGAATGCAGGCACCCCAACTGGGACTGTACACGCAGGGGATCAAACCTGAAACCTAGGCCTGTGCCCCGACGGGGAACAGAACCCACAACATTCCAACTACGAGATGATGCTTCTGCCAACTGAGCCACACTGGCCAGCGCCAGAGTTAACTCTTGTATTCCTGTTTATTAATTACTGTGTTCTTTTCCATACGAACAGCTGTGAACCTACTTTTGCCAACACACACACATGCACACTGAATTACATGTTGATTTCTCTTCTGCAGTCGGCCGCACCTGTGGGGCTGAGTTTGGGTTCCTGCCCAGCTTGTCCTGTTTGCAGCTCTGTCTGCAACGTGCTGGGTATTTTACATTCTAACCTTTAGTAAGAACCACCCAGACCTTGAGACTCTCGTCCCAGTTAACACTTTCCGAGTTTTTACATCTAATATTACATTCCATAAATAAATTTAAGAACATCCTGCCCTGACTGGAGTGGGTTGAGTGTTGTCCTGAAGGCTGAAAGGTCGCTGGTCAATTCCCGGTCAGGACACATGGCTGGGTTGCTGGCCAGTCCCGGGTTGGGGGCACGTGGGAGGCGATCGATCCATGTTTCTCTTGCATGTCAATGGTTTCCTCCCTCTCTCCCTCCCCTAAATAAATAAACAAACAAATAAATCTTAAAAAAAAGGAAATTTAAGAACACCTTGATATTGCTGCCTGATTATTGTGCTACGGACAGCTTACACAGTGAATATATTGTTCTGGTTTACATCAGTGTAACAGCTTTTTAGCTCTGACCAGTGTGTTGTTCAATTAACTTTATTTTCTTGTAAATAATCTCTAAATGAAATGCTTAGCCAATTTTGTGGTGATCATCTTGTTGATTAGGGCAATTTTTAAAACTGAACCTTGCCATCCCCACTCCCAAGTATGATTCCTCCCTGCCTTATATAATTATTGCATGCCATCAGACAATCTTCCACTTTTTAACCTAAAATTCTTTTCAACTTTTTATTGCAGAAAATTGCAAGTATGCAAAGCGAATAGTAAGTCAATTCCCCGCATTCCCGTTACCCAGTTTCGACGAAGATGACCTCGTCCCTCATCTTGTTTTAGCTGCACCTCATCTATGCCTTCTCTTTCTTGAACTAATCCCAGATTTCTTCTGTACATATTTCAGCATATGTCACCAAAAGAAAGGATTTTTGCACAGTAATAGACAATACTAATATCATGCCTTAAAATGAACAGTTCTTAACATTATAAAAGATATCCCATAAACATTCAATTTTTTCAATTGTCTCAGAGTTTCTTTCAAATTGGTTTGAATCAGAATTGAAGGTCCAGGTATTACATTTAGTTGGCGTATCTTTTAAATCCTGTTTAGTCTCAGGTACCTCATGTTTTTCCTTCCTTGCAATTTATTTGTTTAAAAAATGGAGTTGTTTTATAGTGTTTCCTCCAGACTAAATGTTACTGATTAAATTCCTATAGTGTCTTTTAACATGGTTTTCTGTGCCCCGTATCCTGTAAATGGGCAGTTGTACCTAGAGACTTCAGTGTTTTGACAAGAACACCTCAGTGGGGGTGGCGCGTGCTCCCATCAGGAGGCCTGCAGTGAATGGCTGCACTTCCTTTCGTGACATAAGCAGTCATTGATTATTGTTTAACATTATTACTTGATTAGCTGCATGCACAATGGTGATACCCTAATGCTATCAATGTTATTCATTATCTGAAATATTTTAAGGGGCTTTTCCCTCATCAACTATTGTGTTGTCCTGTGGTATCTTTCATGCAGCAAAGGCCTGCCGAATGTTGCCGTTTCCCCCTTTTATTTACCTGTTTTAAGAAAAACGAATTGGTTCTACAGGTGAACAATGATTTATTTATAGCACCTTTAGGAACACCTGAGTGGTAACATGTCTGGTGTGTTTCGATCCATTTCACTTATTCTTTCTTATTGCTGCTCCGATTTTTACTACATTGGCTAGTTGGCTCCTGAGTCCTTTTGACACAACGCTAGCAGTTTTAGATAGTGTCCTTGCTTTCTGGTGTGACGAAATATTCCAGTCTCATCTTTCATACTTCCTGCCTCAGTGTTGGAATCAGCCATTTTCCCAAAGAGCCTTGGTTTGTTTTAACAGAAAAGAGTATGTAGAGAGCACACTCTTGTGCTGAGGTAGAAGGTAAATAAAGGCCTACAGGGATGAGAAAATGAGCTGTGTGGGTATTTGGGAGAACAGCATTCTGGGCAGCAGGAACAGCAGCTGCAAAGACTCTGAGGCTGGAACAGAGGAAGCAAGGAAAGGGAAGTGACAGGAAATAAAGTCAGAGAGGTGGCGGGGGCCAGGCCAGTTGGAAGGGCTTTTGTTTTGCTTGGAATGAAATGGAAGCCACTGGAGGGTTCTGAACAGAGAAATGACATGATTTATTGTTTTGTTTTGTTTTGTTTTAATCGGATCACTATGGGTTTTGGGTTAAGAATGGACTCAGCAGGGTTAAGAAAAGAATCTGGAAGAAGGCTATCACAATAAACCAGGGAGCAGTGAAGGAAATGAGAAGAGGTCATGTTCTGGAATATTCTGAAGGTGGAAACCAAAGGGTTTGCTAAAGAAGTGGACTTGGATTGTGAGGAGAGCGAATGCAAGTGTGACTCTATGGTTCATGGTCTGAGCCATAAATGAAATTGTAACACATCCTGGTCATATGACAGGCATCTCTCTGTGGGTCAGTGCTATGTTTGTGGAGAAAGGGGGAAGGACTGAAATGAGGGCGGGCAGAGAGGTTCACAAAAGACCAGACAAACTGAATCACGAAGGATGTGTTGGAGGACCAGGTGAACAGGAGGGGAAAGGGCATTCTGAGCAGAAGGAACAACTTGTGTAAATGGAGAGTCATGAAAGCGCTGTGGGTTGGACATTATAATCCATTTTTAGGGAATGGGGACCTTCAGCAGGTAATGAATCTAGACAGGTAGAGAGAGAGAGAGAGACCTTATGTATTCCATGGTAGGAAACTGAATTTTATTTTATGAGTGATAAGGAGACTAGAATTTTAAAGCCTGAGAATGACATTATCAGGTGTACACTGTAGAAAGAGCATCTGGGCCCTGGCCAGATAATTCAGTTGGTTAGAGTATCATCCTGATATGCCAGGGTTGCGGGTTTGAGCTCCGGTCAGAGCACACACAAGAATCAGCAAATGAATGCATAAATGCATGGAATAACAAATTGACCTCCCCCTCTTTCTCTCTCTCTCTCCCCTGTTCCTCTCTCTCTAAAATCAATAAAGAATAAATAAAGCATAAGAAAGATCTGGGCAGCAGAGTGAGAGAGAATGAGGATAAGGAAAAAAGTAAAACTTGAATCATTCTAAAAATAATTCAAGACCATTTTATCATTAAGAGATGAATATCATCATCCCTTTTTAACAAGCCCCTTTACCTCTGGGAGTGCAGCTTTTATTTTCTACTTCCTATTAGAAATAACAATAAAATAGTGATGATATTTTTGTTCACACATTTATTTTATAGGATAAAATCTCAGGCCTTTAAAAAGATGCACAAAACCCCCATCTTTTTTTGGTAATTATTCTTGAACAAATGAGAATTAATATTTACTTAACTGTTGTGTTTTCATGATGCCAAGGAGGGTGTGAACACCAGACCATATGATTAAATTGTAGCATGAGGCATATTACCATAAAAGCATTGAATGTCAAACAAAGGTTCATATAATATGAGTTGGGGGCTAAAACCATTCTTCTATTACTGTGTATTTAACTCTGATGACCTTTAAATTTTTATGAAGTGGTAGTTATTATGATGACCTTTTACCTCTTCTGGTTGAACCAGAAGTTGGGTACTTTACTTGATAGCTTCTCTCTCTAGGATGAAATTAAAGAAGACTGTGTTAATTGTTGAAGTAACCTTTAGTCAGCGATGTGATGTCCAAGTAGATGATAGGAATCTTTGAAATTTAATTTTGTGTGAAACAGAGAACTGTTGCCTTGTGCCCAAACTGGGTTCTCCATGGCTGCTCGGGCGCCGGTCTGTCTGTTTCTCTCACCTACCCCCTCACTCACTTTGGGTCTTCCCTGGCCCCACCCCATCATTGCTTCCTTTCTAGCTTGGATGGTCTGTTTCCCATTCTGTTGTTCACAGGATGTTCTGTGGATGTGCTGTTTCACAAAATTTTCTCCAAAACAATGATGCAAGGCAGTTATAAACCCATTACAAAAACTGTTGGTTTTCCCACATAGCCCATTGTTTAGTTAAAAAACAATTCTAGGACAATAGGAGAAATATCAAACAATGTTCTTTACTACAGATGGAGTCTAAACTGGCTCTTGAGAAGACATCCATTGTTTTCTTTTTTCACTTACTATAATTAGTTGTTATTACAAATGAAAACTCCTGTGACTATGAACCACATAGTAAGACGAAGAGTCTTGTCGTACAGACACAGGTTAAGGCATCAAACATTTGTTGAGCACATACTATGAGGCAGGCACTGTGCAAGGTCACAACAGAGATGCCCAAAGGAAAGAGTCAGCCCTGCCCTTACTAAAAAATGACAGCGATTGAAATACACGCATGCACTAAATAACAACATTTTGGTCAAGAGACTACATGTACAAAGGTGGTCCCATAAGATTATAATGGAGCTAAAAAATTCCTATCCCCTACTGATATCATAACCATGGAAACAGCATGGTGCAATGCATTACTCAAGTGTTTGTGGTGATGCTGGTATAAGCAAAGCAACTGCACTGCCGGCTGGGTAAAAGCGTGGCACGTACAATTACGTACAATGCATAATACTTGATAATAAACAACTATGCTCCTAGTTCGTATATTTACCGCACTACATTTCTTATTGTTATGTACTTAAGTAAAAAAAGTTTGCTATAAAACAGTGTGCCATGTTATGCGGGCAGCAGCCTCATACCTCTTGTGTTTAGAGTGTTTCTTGGTTGCATCATTTGTCTTGCACTTGATGTAATCTGTTGTTTAGTACAGTAACATGCTGTGCAGGTTGTACCTAGAAAAAATGGTCTTTACCATAGAAGCCAGGTGTGTAGCAGGCTCCCCCATCTAGGTGTGTGAAAAGGCACTCTGCCATGTTGGCACAAGGACAAAATTGCCTGGCAGTGCAATTCTCAGGACATAGCATGTATCATTAAGTGTCCCATGTCTATGTAGTTAAGAATATATTTTCTATATAGGAATCAAATACAATCTGTAATGGTTAAAATGTACTGTGAAGAAAATGTCTTATTGCATATTTGGATTTAGAAAAAAATTTCCTGCTGGAGGAGCAATGCAGAAAAAAACATGAACTGGGAATCCAGAACCAGATCCATATCCTTGCTTTGCTGCTATTCATTCATTCAACCATTCATCAAATACTCACAGTGAGGCTGCACGGTGGGAGAAACTGTATTAGGTTCTGGCGAGTGTGGTTGCAAATAGGGGAGACCAGCTACCTGCTCTTTATCTTTGTGAACATGTGCAGCTTCACTGTTCCATGGCTCAAACCTTGGTTAGACTAGATGTCTGAGGTTTCTGTCAAACACAAAATGCTAAGGTTTCTGATGGCCTCTTCCAGGGAGAGGCCCCCCAGGCAGCCTTGGGACTTGAGGACTTACCTTCCTCTCAGAGGGATTAGCTTTGTCCTGATTTCAAAATAATTTCACATACAGTTTTGAAAATCTTTTGGTCGGCGTCTTATCAGCATTGGGCTCATGTTGGCAAAGCCTGGGTGCGGCAGTTCCTGCTCAGAAAACTTCAGAGGCAGGAATCATAGTTTGGAAGGAAAAAAAAAAGTGTATAACTTGGGTCAGTACAGCGCTACAGCTGTTCCCAGCAAGCAGCCTCCTCGATGTTCCATCAAGCCTTCCCTCCAATTACAGGACTTCTCCTGCCTCGGAGTCCTGGTCCGTCGCTTGGGTGACCCACTGCTTCTCGGGTCTAATAAGCCCCGTAAAGGGCGTGCTCATCAGGAACCAGCAGTGCTCAGCTTCCTGGGGCGGGAAGAACTGTCCTTGCATCCCAATTTTCCCAGTGGGTATCAAGGTAACAAGTTTCTTGTTATCGGGCTTCAAAATTGCAGTAAGTAAATAGCATTTTTGCTTGCAGCCAAGATACATTTTGCAAGGGGGGGGGGGAGGGTTCTGTAACAATGAGAGAGAAAGAGAGCGCGCGTGAGACATTTGAACACGAATACAAAAAGTTACAACCCGGGGAAGCCTCCTTGTAGCTTTACGGAAATGAGCAGCCGGACTTTCCTGGCCAAGGCCAATCTGTCGTTTCCAGTCAATGAAAAAGACGGAGTTTGAGGTTCCTTCCTAAACCGCCGGCTAGTTTAGCCCCTCCCACGAGCCTGAGGGTCTGTTATATCTCTGTTCCTTGAGTACCTCTCTCACTGAGACCGACCACAGCAAGCAGAGACTGAAAAAAAAGAGCAAAGAGGAAGAAAACAAAAGCTGCCAATTATGGAAGATGTAAAGGGTAAGAGCAAAATTGATTTGATCCGAAATCCTTAAGAACAAAAAAGAAAAAAAAAAAAAGGAAAACAGAGGAAAAAATAAAAATCCAAAGCCCAGACCAAAAGCAAATACTTGAAAAACCAAGAGGCAAAAAGCCCTAAATGATCTCTCCCACCCTCTCCTTCTGAGAGGAGGCAGAGAAAGAACTTTGGGAAACTTTTTAAGACTGTAAAGCCCCGTGGTTGTTGTCTAGGGTGGCTCTTGAGGCAGCTGAAGGGGATCATGAATATTCATTATCCACTTGTATTCAGATTTTTTTAAAGAGGTAAATGACTTCTTCCGTCCCCTGCAGTTTAAGAGGCAGCTGCCTCATTAATAGTCCAGAGTCGTCTTGCTTCGGTCGCGTACCTCAGCGTATTTGCTTGAAGACGCTGGGCTCAATGAGCAGATTTGTTTTGTTCTCGAATTTCCTGAGTGCTTTCCTGTTGTGAAGTTAGCAAAGGCTTCTCTGCAGGGAGTTAGAGTAGTTAGTGTGGCAAGAGGCTGTCACAACAGGACCCCAGAGTATGTCTTGCAAAAGACTGAAAATTTCTTGGAAGGAGTCTGGGAGTGTGCACTTGTATGGAAGGGGGAGGGGAGAGAAGGGATGGAGGGCAGGGGAACGGTTTTATCTTAAAAAAGCAAGGCGTGTTTGACTGACTATATTTAGATTTTGTCTAAAAACTACAACAGCAGCCTGCTTTGCACAAATGGTGTGCAGTCTCTGTCTTTTACCTCTTTTGGTCATTTTCTGCGGGGAGGGAAAGCTAGCTGCTCGCCGGTCTGCGGGAGCCAGGAGGAAGGTCTGCAGCCGTGTGGGTGCATGGGGTTGCAAAGCTTCTTCATCCTGTCTCCTGTCTAATATCCCCACACGTTTTATCACATAGAATGTGGAGGAATGGGACGAGCAACCGGCAGACTTCTTAATAAGGATAATCATGATAGCTGTTAACATTTACTGAGTCTTTCCTCTGCGCCGGGAGCTGTTCTAATAAGCTTGTTACTCGTGTCATTTATTACTCATGTAAAGTTATGAAATGAGTGCTACATACCATCCCCATTTCATAGATGATGCAGTTGAGGTAGTGGGAGAGTAGCTGGCCTCCCTTGGAGTCACACAGTAAGTGGTGAATTTGGATGCAGGCGATGGGACACAGCGTCCGCCCGCTGGCCTTTCTTTCCCCCCCACTGTGGCTCTGCTCCCGAAGCTCTCGCTACTACCAACCCCAATGATTCCAGGTTTGCAAATCCTTGAGGCTACCAGTGTAATGATACTGGTGAAATTGCGTGTCTGCAAAGGAATTTGTGCTTTCCTATCAAGCTAACATACTTTTTTCTCACTGGGTACTCATGCTCTTCTTTGTGGTAGAACCTAGGTATTGTCATTATTACCTTTGACAAAAGGGAGAGGCTAAGGCCAGGAGGGGTTTAGGTGACAAGAACGATACAGTGAAGCTAGACCAGAAATCCCCGCCTCTGGTTTCCCCTCTAAGCAGCAAGCCCAGTCATCAGTGTATTTTTGTCCCCACCCCAGCCACTTTCAGTTCCCCAAAAGACCTTGCTTCTTTCCTCCCCACCAGGCTGTTGCTAGAAACTTACCTCTTTCTTAAAGGCTTCTTATCTGGCTCTCTCCTTCCCCTTTAGTCTGGAGCCACACCTCCTGGCTTTGAATTCCAGCTCCACCTTTCACCGCGAGCCTCCGTTTCCTTGTCTGTCAAAGCGAAGGGATAGAATATCTACCTCACAGGGTTGTCGTAAGGACTAAGGGAGGGATTCATGCAATGTTCTCTGAGCAGAGCCTTTTGCACATACTCAATACCTGTTAGCTGCTGCCATTTCTCCTTCAAGCCTCATCTTGGTTGTTAGCTTCCTGTTTAAACCTTCTCTGACCCTTCGAGCCTCGGATCAGGCTCTGCCTTGGGCGTTTCTACAACACCTCTGATTGTCTAAGGCGGTTTATCAACCCAGCCTACATTGCTGCCCTCTGCACTGCCGCCTCCCTCCCCCAGCTCTAGTGTCTTCACTCACCGTGGGATCTTCAGTGTCTAGAGCAATGTTTAGCCTATAATGGGCACTCAATGAATGTTTAGTAAACTAACTATTATTTTAGTTGATGTTCATCCTAGAGTAAGGAGGCTTGTTAAAGAGGGAACTTTAAGTTTGTTGTGGACCCCCGGCTGGTACATATACTCTCGTGCAATCGATAAAGACAACCCTCTAAGTAAATGAAAAACAAAACACGTCCCTACTAGGCGGGCGATATTCAAAACTGATGCGGCCCCGTGCCAGGGCACCCAGTCTGGCCAGTCTTTCAGATTCCTCATAGAACATCTGGTTCCAGATGAATAAAACATCTGGTTCCAGAAATAATGCATCTCCAGCCCCATTTTATAGCATAGTCTAAAACAACAGATTCTGGTAATAGAAGAAAACAAACACTACCGAGGTTGGCCCTGGGTAAAATCATGAAGTACATTAAATCTGCTTCTAACGCCCTTTCTTTCCTCTTCTTGGCATACCTTCAAACCAATTTGACAAATATTATTGTGTCTACCATTTGTAAGTCGCTATGCCAGATGTGTGTGATATCAACAGTTTGCTCACAGTCTAGCAGGAAAGACAGATGCATATACAACCAACTCTAATTAGAGCCAAACTTGGTAAAGTGCTAGTAATAATAGCTGACACTGATTCAATATTTATTATGTGCCAGGCACTGTAATGTTTTAATGCATTGTCTCATGTAATCTTCAGAATATACCTATGGTATAGATTTCTGCATCTGACAGCTGTGAAGGGAAGTTACATGGACATGGTCATACAGCTAGTCACAGGCAGAAGAGGAATTTAGATCTATATAGTTAGGCTACAAAGCCCAGGGTCCTAATGCATAAGTTCTCCTACCTCCCTAATATCTGTAATACAAATCCAAAGAAAATGCCATGAGAAACAAAATAGAGAGTGATGGTTTCTGGGAGAACTCCTTGAAGGATGATACTTCAGTTGGACCTAGAAAAATGAGTAGAGTCTGGTGCCTGAAACAAGCCCCTTCCGAGTCAGCAAAGTCAGAGCCCAGATTTAACAATTAACAGCTCTTTTACCTTTTCCACGTTCTGAGCAGGGAACCTATTTACATGTCCGTCCCGGAGATTTGGAGGCAGAAGCCCACAGTTCAGCCCTGACTATGAATTTGGGGATTACCAGGCCTTGACTAGTGTGGCTCACTGGGCTGGGCACTGTCCTGAGAACCAAAAGGATGCTCGTTCCCTTCCTGATCAGGGCACGTGCCTGGGTTTCTGGCCAGGCCCCCATCTGGGGGTTGGGAGCATGTAAAAAGCAACTGATTGATGTTTCTCTCACACACCAATGTTTCTCTCCCTCTCTTTCTCCCTCCCCCCTCCAAAATATATAAAGTCTTAATGAATTTGGCATTACCACTTATGTAATAAAATAAACCTTTACAAAGTAATCAGCTGCATATTGAATAATTTTCTTAATCATGATTATCTTGCATGGTCATCAGGCACATGTGGCAAATAGTTTTTACAAATGCCAGTGATTAATTAGTCTTGCTTTTACTTGGCTAAACTGCATTTTAAGAGTATTTTCTCCCTTGCATTGTCTCTTGGGTTGCTTCTGCACTGTCTTTAACCAGTAAGTGATTGTGCCCAAGGGCATTCACCTGTAACCCCACTGTGAGGAGAGTGGTACTGGACTCAGCCCCAAAGAGTGGTGAGGTCTGGGACAAGCCACAGAGGGTCTGTTCTGCTGTGAGCTCTGTTCCCTGCCACAGTTTGGAGCAAGGTCAACACTGAAGGCAGCCCATGTGGTAAAGAATCATCCAGCCTCTCGATGGTTTAATGGAAGTCTACAAGAGCAGACGCACTAGCTTCGTTTCAGTGACTGCTGTGTGGGTTCTGAGGCAGTGTTTCTCAAGCTTTAACAGACATATGAGTCACTGGCGATCTTGTTAAAATGCAGATTCTGATCCCGTAGCTCTGGGGTGAGGCCTGAGATTCTGCATTTCTAACAAATTTTCAAGTGATGGTAATGCTGCCCCTCCCTAGGCCACACTTTGACGAGCCATGTTATGGGTCCTTGCGTGCCTTAATCTGGGGGTTTATTTTGGTACTAAATGACCAACCCCTCCTCCATCCATCACTCTGAGTCATTGATCAGCTATGTCATTGCAGGATAACGGGAAGCATAATTCATTCATTCATTCATTCCTTTGTTCATTCATTAAGTTAATACACATCCAGAACAGGATGTGGAGTCCCGCAAGTTGTCATGCAAGAAACAAGTCTGAATGTTCATCGCACAAAACTATTATGTATCAAAAGTCCTTGCACTGGATTTTCTAAGTATCTCTCACCTTTTCTCCGTAGCTCCAAGTTTTCCACACCTAGTTTCACGACCTGCCTCCAACCTGAGAATCTCTGGAGCAGAACATTCTGCCTCTAGTACCCTTTGGTGGGTGATTGGAATGTCTGGGAGCCGGGGTTAGCAGGGACTCAGGGCTCTGAGACTGGGAGCAGCGTGCCTGGGGCATTATCTCCACCCTGCAGGAGTGAGGGGGAAACATCCCAGGTGCAAAGGAAGGGAGAGAGGACTGACGAAATTTCCATAGGTTTGAAAAATTGAAGGAATCATCAGGAAAAAGAAACTATTGGAGAAAAGAAGATGGGAGAAGTTGTCTGACATGCCTTTATCCTGCAATTTTTATGCTAGAATATCAAAATGACCTTAGAGACCCAGGAACAATGGCAATACATTCCCTACAGAAAGAGGTGTTTCCTTTCAATTTATAGGGATGATGTAGACAGTTTCTTCATGTCTGTGAGTGTGTAAGTAATATGGCACATGTCCATTAAAGAAAACACGAAAACGTACATTAAAGGAGAGAAGAAAATAGTCACTTATGACAATACTTTGGTGTATTTCCTTGCAAGTCTTTTTACTGAATACTATGCCTGGGTTGTTTCTCTCTTTCAGCAGGTACTTGAGTAGGACCTTGGAAAATTAGGAGACGGCCTTGCGATCATTAGGCTGCATGTATGTACAATTTGAAAGCCTGGCTTTTAGTGTAGTGGTGAAGCACAAGCACTTTCCATCTTACAGCCTAGTCTTTGTTAGCATAATTTTCATAGTTACATCATTTATGTAAATATTCTGTAAATATTTTGCTGTTATCAAACATTTAGGTTGTGGCCGTTTCCTATAAACATCTTTGTGTGTGACGTTGTTCAATATTTGGGTTGCACCCTCAGGACAGAGTCCCAGAAGCAGAATTACTGGGTTAAAAGCAGTAAATGTGTTTTGAAGATCTTAGTCACTTGGCCGAGGTGCCATCCCTAAGACTGGATCCTTCAGCCTCCCATAGGCAGGTCCTGTTTTGCTGCATTTTTGACAATTTTGGTGTTTTTGTTTGTTCTCATTTTTAAAATAATTTTGTCTACTTTTATGTTGTTTTCATTTGTAGCTCTTTAATTACTAGAAATCTGATTTTTTTTTACATAAATTCTTCTTTTGTATTTTGTTTATATCCCTTGCATGTTTATTATTTATTCGGATTTTATGTTTTTAAATTAATTTATGTAAGCTTTTCATAAAATAAAGATATTCACGTTTTTCTGCCCTATTTGAAATTGGTTCCCTGAATCTCTCCTGGTGTTTTATACAGAGACTTATAGTGAAGGATACATTCAACAAATGTTTTATCTGTGGTGTTGTAGTTTTCAAAGTAGTTTGATATTGCATTTTTAATGTCTCTTTAACCCATGATAATAAAACTTTTAAGTTCCAAGTAATTGTTATTTATGTTTAAACCATTGATTTCAATGAACTTTTATTTTATTTCATGATAGAGAACATAACTTTATAGTTTCTGAAGTTTCTTGTACATAAGCATATAGTGAATTTTTATAAATCTAAGAACACTTGTGAATAAGATATAGTCTGTTTTTAAGATATAAAATTGGATATTTATAAATCTACCCAGTCATTTCAATTATACGGCAATTCTTCTCCAACCATGATTTTCTTCTATGCAAAATTATAGTATATATGCATTTACTTTTGTATACTCTTATTGATACCTGTAATAATTTCAGTTCTAGGAAAAAAATGAGATGTGAATCATTTTTATAGTAGTTTATTAGAAAAGGAGGGGTAATGGAGAGTCGGGAATATAAAAGGAATGTAAAGTAGATGCAGAAAGCAGTCTTAGGAAACAAGGTTTTGGGAAAGATAAGAGAAGGTAAGATAAAGTTCTCAGATAGCACCTTAGGCAGCTGGACCTTGAATAGTTACGTGCCTTTAAAAGTATGGGATGGGTGTGTGTGAAAATTACCAGTCCTTCCCCTCCCAAGTAACCATGGCAGACTCCAGGAGGCCAGATTCAGGAGGTAGGTCTGTTGGCAGGATTTGGGAGGTGGGGGTCAGAATTTCTGAACCATGAAACTGGAACAGCATTGCTCAGTGGATACAGAATCAGACACACACACAAAAAGACATCTGAAGTGATGTGTCACCAGCAAAATAATTTTTTAGACATTGCACTGAAAAGATAAGGTTGGGAGGACCTGAAAAGTTTCCAGGGAACAAGGGTTGGTAAATAGAAATTAATAATGTGGTACTCATATTTTCTAATTTAAGCTGTATAAAATGTTGATACCATATTTTGATTAATGCCCTTTTATTACTTTATTTTGCTAGTCTTGGAAATAATCATAGACTTTTTCATATATTTTCTTTCTCTTTCTTATTTTAAATTAAAAAAATTTGATTTTAGAGATATAGAGGTGGGGGGAGAGAGAGAGAGTGATTTGTTGTTCCACTTATTTATGTATCCATAGGCTATTTCTTGTATGTGCCCTGGCCAGGGACAGAACCTGCAATATTGGCATATTGGGATGATGCTCTAACCAGCTGAGCGACCTGGCCAGTCCTTTGTTTTCTTTTTTTTTTTTTGGTTGATATGGTAACTGGTAGTCTGCAAAGATTATAGCTCCTAATTCCTAGATGTCTGAGTGTTACCCTTATATGGAAAAAGAAAAGGGTTTGGGATTTGATTAAACTAAGGATCTTGAACTGGGAGATTATCCTGGGTTATGCAGGTGGGCCCTAAGTGCAGTCACAAATGTCCCTTTAGTTGGGAGGAAGAGAGAGACCTTCTTAAAACTGAGTTTGTCGGGGTGACATTGGTAACAAAACAATACAGGTTTCAGGTGTACAACTCAACAAAACATCATCTGCACACTGCCAAAAGTAAAGTCTCTTACCACCCCCATTTATCCCTCCTTTGCCTGTAATATGAGGGTTTATTTCTAGACTCTCACTCTCTTCCATAATCCACAGGTCTATTCTTGTGTCATTTCTACACTGTCTTGATTACCATAACTTTGTAGTGCTTTGAAATCAAGAAATACAACTTTTCCAATTATATTTTCTTTTTTCAAGATTATTTTGACTATTATGGATCCCTCGAATTTCCATACAAATTTTAGGATCAGCTTGTCAATTTCTCCCAAAAGATGTATCCTCTATAAAATATTGACTTTAAAATCTAATTTTATTCTCCGTTTTCATTGGGGAATTTAGCTCAAGTTTATTTTAATGGCCATTCTTGTTTTATTCTCCTAGTGTTTAATGTTTTCTCATATAATGCTCTTTGCTGTAGAGACTCTGGACTTTTGTTTCTCTTTATATATATTTCTACAAAGCTGTGAATAACAAACATTTTATTTTTATTCTTTTCTATAGATATCTTAAATATTAAAAGAAAAACATTCCTGAACTTAAGTTTATCTTAATATCAAAATAATGAACATAGTAACTTTTGACTCTGTTGTGAAAGATAAGAATTCAAGAGCTTCTGTTTCCTGTGTTTTCCTTTCTTATTTTATTTAAACTGATGTTATAAATTGCAATATTGAAAATTATTTTTAATATATTCTTTTGATTATGCTATTTACAGTTGTCCCATTTTTCTCCCCTTTGTTTCCCTCTGCCCTGCACACCCCTCCACCCCCCCAGCCACCAGTATTCCTCCACCCTTAGTTCATGTCCATGGGTCGTACATATAAGTTCTTTGGCTTCTACATTTCCTATACTATTCTTAACCTCCCCCTGTCTATTTTGTACCTACCATTTGTTTCTTATTCCCTGTATCTTTCCCCCATTCTTCCCTCTGCCCTTCCCTGCTGATAACCCTCCATGTGATGTCCATTTCAATGATTCTGTTCCTGTTCCAGTTATTTGCTTAGTTTGTTTTTGTTTTGGGGTTCAGTTGTTGATCATTGTGAGTTTGTTGTCATTTAGTGTTCATATTTTTGATCATGTTCTTTTTCTTAAATAAGTTCCTTTAATATATCATATAATAAGGGCTTGGTGATGATGAACTCCTTTAACTCAACCTTATCGGAGAAACACTTTATCTGCCCTTCCATTCTAAATGAAAGCTTTGCTGGATAGAGCAATCTTGGATGTAGGTCCTTGCTTTTCATGACTTTGAATACTTCTTTCCAGGCCCTTCTTTCCTGCAAGGTTTCTTTTGAGAAATCAGCACATAGTATTATGGGAACTGTTTTGTAAGTAACTGTCTCCTTTTCTCTTGCTACTTTTAAGAAAAAGCAAGAGATTCCTTATCTTTAATCTTGGGTAATATAATTATGATGTAACCTGGTGTATGCTTCTTTGAGTCTGACTTCTTTGGGACTCTCTGAGCTTCCTGGACTCCCTGGAAATCTATTTCTTTTGCCAGATTGGGGAAGTTCTTCATTATTTGTTGAAATAAGTTTTTAATTTCTTGCTCTTCCTCTTCTCTTCCTGGTACCCCTATGATTTGGATGTTTAAACATTTAAAGTTGTCCTGGAGGTTCCTAAACATTTCCTCATTTTGTTTTTGCATTCTTATTTCTTCATTCTGCTCTGATTGAAAGTTTCTTTTTCTCTTTTGTTCCAGATCATTGATTTGAGTCCCCGTTTCCTTCCCTTCTTCACTGTTGGTTCTCTATATATTTTCCCTTATTTCACTTTACATAGTCTTCACTTTTCCCTCTATTTTGCCACCATACTCAACCAATTCTGTGAACATCCTGATTACCCGTGTTTTGAAATCTGCATCTGATAGGTTGCATATTTCTTCAACCCTAGTTCTACTTTTGGAGTTTTGATCTATTCTTACATGTGGGCCATAATTTTTTGTCTCAGCATGCCTGTTATGTTGTAAGGGGCAAAACCATAGGTGTTTTCTAGGGTGGAGCAACCCACAGCACTGTGTTGTGGTGCTGTATGTGGGGGAGGGATCTGAGAGGGAACAATGCTGCTTGCTCAGCTCTTGGCCAACTTTCAGTCACTTTGCCTGCTACCCACAAGCAAATCGGGCCCTTCTGGTGCTAATTCCCAGGTGGGTGGGCTTGTGTATATTCTAGGACCCAGTGAGTCTCTCCAATAAACTCTCCTGTGAGTCTGAGAGTTTCTCCCACTGCTGGAAACCCCATAGTTTTTACAGCCAGGGGTTTTGAGGATTTATTTCCCTGTGCTGAAACCCTGGATGGTACAGTTTGTCTCTCTCCTCAGTTGTTCCTCTCAACTTATCTGCACTCAAATGTGGAACAACCTTGTCCACCAGCCACCCCCTTGCTTGCCCCAGTCTGCCAGCCACTGCCTCACTCACCTGGTCCTCCAGCTGCAGCCTTGCCATGTGTCCTCTCCATCCAGGCTGCCCAATCCTATCAGTTTGGATGAATGTTTCTTTTCCAACTCCTTGGTTGTCAGACTTCCACACAGTTTGATTTTCTGGCAATACTGGTTAGTTTTTGTTTTCACATTTGTTGTTGTTCTTCTTTTGGTTGTGTGAGGAAGCAAAGTGTATCTACCTATGTCTCCATCTTGTCCAGAAGTCTGAAAATTCTATTACTCATTTATTTCACAAGGCTTTAATTTTTCTTTAGGTATTGATAATCAAATTCACCACTCCATGCATTTAATTGATTTCAAAATAGTTCTTTTCCTCATTCTTGAGGTGTTAATTTTGGTTTGATCTAATAGGAATAGCAAAGTAATTTTTAGAAAGGGTATCAATAGGGTAAGAGAGTGACAACTCATCTAAATACAGAAATTTTATCTCCCTTAAGTAATTGGAGATAGTCCTCGATTGTCTTGAGAAATTCTATTCTTTGAGGACAGCTTTTTTTTAACCTGAATATCTTCTTCCCTTCCCTTCCCTTCCCTTCCCTTCCCTTCCCTTCCCTTCCCTTCCCTTCCCTTCCCTTCCCTTCCCTTCCCTTCCCTTCCCTTCCCCTCCCCTCCCCTTCCCTTCCCTCCCCTTCCCTTCCCTCCCCCTTCCTTTTCCTTCCCTTCCTTTCTGATCCTTTCCTCTTCCTTCCTTCCTTCCTCCCCATTCATTTATTTTTCTTTGTATCCTGAGAATATTTTCCTAAGATTGTACTCTACTTTACTAATTCAGTTTTTCATAATTATCTCCAGTATAAACTTTCATTCAATTACAATGTTTTTAGTTTCCATGAAATCTTTTATCTTAGTTTGTTCTGTTCTCACAGCAACATCCTTTTGTATCTAACTAAAAAGTAAACAAAGAAAGATTTCCCATTCTTTCCTGCATCATATCTCTTTTGGAAGAAAGTGTTTCCTCTTTTATTCTTTCTACTTTGTTGCAAAATTTATCTAATCTCTGGCCTTATCCATGAAAGAAAAGAGATTATTTTTGTATGTGCATATAAATGAATGTGTATATTTTCACCTTATTCTAAAATGATCTAAGGAAGCTTTGGGGAGAGTCATTGCCCCCCAATGTTAGAGGGTTGGAATGTAGGGTCTGCCTTTGGCTCCCTCAGATTCTGTTTGCATCCTAGAAGAATAGAATCACCAAATGCTTGATTTGCCTTCTATTGAAAGACAACCTTCTATCCAGAAAAGCTCATTCAGATGGGAGAAAGACAAAAGTCCTATCATCATATAGTCCTGTTTCAGAGGATAGAGGAGCTAGTCAGAATTTGGTCAATATTGTTTTCCAGAGACAGAATTATGTTCAGGAAGAACCCTTCTTTGGTCCCATTTTCTTGCTTTTGCCCCTTCCTTGCTGAGAGCAAGCCTCTGTTGAACTGGAGAGAGAGCTCCTGTTTCATTTAGTACCTTGCCCAAGTAATGCCCTTTGTTGGAGATCACTTGTAAAGCTTCTTTATTCTCATGGTGGACACGTGGCTGCCAGTTTAGAGGCAACAACCAATACCCAAACAAATAAAACAAAGACAGACTAAATAGCAAACCCAAGATTTCCCAAAGACTTGCCATTCCACCGTGCTGTTTTTTCCCATGGTGAACTTTTGTTATGCCCAGGTTAATGGGTGTTGGAAGGGCCAACTAAGTCCTCTATTTACTTGGCCCTGGTCATGCTGTTCTATCTCAGAAGAGCTGATACTTGCCATTAATGCCATTTCTTAATTGAGGGAAAACCCATTTCTTTTAGGATACAAATGTAGATTTTCACAAGAATGTGGGAGAGTATGGCAAAGTATTTTCATTTATACCATCATTATACATAAGATTCAGCTTTGTGCGGCCTGTGTTAGGGTAGGGAATAAACCAAAAAGTTGGTGAGCAATAGAGAGAGACAAGTATTGGGCTCCTGCAATAGTCCAGTAGGTGGGAGATGTTGGGGACCTCCATCTAAGGCATTAAATAGTGAATGGGTGGGAGGGGCTGGATTTAGACATTATTTCCAAGGTAGAGTCTGAGTTAGAGGGCTAGGTGGTTTGTTGGGAGAGAAAGAGAGATGTCTTCAAGTTTAGCTTTGGATGGTTTGGTCAATAAATGTTTGTATGTAAGGCTGGGAATGATGGAGGGGAATAGATTTGAGCAGGGAGGAGGGAGATTAGTTCATTCTAGCACATGCTGGATGTGAATGTTTATACATTAAGGAAGAGACCTTATGTTGGTTGCTAGAAGTTTGTGTCCAGAGCTTGGAGAGGTCTGGCAGAAGTTGAGAGGTAATGGAAGTTGGGGTTGGAGCATGGAGTCAGTGGTTAAAAGTGTGGGTATAAATAAGTCACCCTGGAAAGGGCAGAGAATGAAAGCAACAAGGATGAAGGATGGGACCTAAGGAAATACCAATATTAATAAAGGGATGTGAAGAGAAAGAATTTAAGAAAAGAGATTCAGAAGGAATGCCTTAAAAGGTAGTTTCTCGAGAAAGCCAAGGAGAGAGTCTAAACCTTGTAGTCAAGGGAGAGGGTGTTTTGAGAACCATACCAAAAAGTGCCAGAATTGCAGACTAGGCAAGAAAGAAAATGAGAATAGGTATTCATTGTCTCTCCTTCCAGCATACCCCTCTTGCTGTCTGTTCCTGCCCCACAGTGTAATTAATGTATTTGGGAATTGGAGTGTATTTTATAATGTTTCCTACCCACACTCTGTACTCTCCTCTGCAAATGAAAAAACCTCTAATGGTACCTTTTACAGAGGAAGAAATATAGTGATTAGGTTTGAAAATTTGGTGCTTATAACTCTCCTTGGTGAAAACAGATTTAGTCGAATATTTAGTCATATTAAGAGGTTTAAGAGCAGATGTTAAGAAAGCAGGAACAGTGAGTTGGTGGAGGGCAGGAGAGAGCCGACTTGTGGGATGAGTTGGATCACGGGAAGAATGTTAAAGCTGGAGTGAACTTGCATTTGTTTGATGGAGAAGAGCCGGCAGAATGGAGATGGACTCTTTTATTCAATAAATATTTGTTGAGCAAAGAATATGTCAAGCACTTTTTGAGCCACTGATAATACAGCAGGAGATAAAACAAAATTCTTAACCTCATGGGGCTTATGTTCTGGGTGAGGGGGTGAGGGGAGACATACAATAAGCCAAAAAAAGTAAAATGTGTGGTATATTATGTGATGATAAGTACTAAGGAGAAAATTAAAGCAGGGAAGGGGGAATAAGAAATGTTGGGAGATTACAATTTTAGATAGGATGGTAAGATAGAAGGTGCTTTTGAAGGAAGACCTTAAAGAGGGGAAGAAGTGACTATCTCCAGGAAGAACATTCCAGGCAAGCAAGTACAAAGTCCTAAAGAGAAATTAGATGTTTAAGGAACAGCAAAGAAGCCAGTGTGGCTGGGTGGGAGAGAGCAAGGAAGTAAGAGCCGAGAAGTGGGTTTGGCCTAAACAGACCTTCCAGTGCCTTGCAGGCCATTGTTTAACCTTTGCTTTTACTTACAGTGAAATAGGAAATCACTCTGGGTTTTGAGCAGAGGAGTGACTTGATTCAATTCACATTACGATAGGATTAATCTGTCTGCTGTATAAAGAATAAACTGAAAGGAAGCAAGGGCAGAACGGGAGAGACTAGTTGGGAGAGAACTTCTATAATAAAGGTGAGAGATGACTGTATTCAGTTCAGTTCTCGGTGGTAGCAGTAGAAGTGGTGAGAAGCAATTGGATTTTGGATTTATTCTGAAGACAGAGCCAATAGTATTTTCTGATGAATTTTGGCTGGGAAACAAAGGGAAAAGGAAGCTGACCCTAGAGTTTGGGGACTCACAAGAGACTAAAAGGGTGAAGTTGCCTTGAGCTGAGATGGAAAAGGCTGTGGGAGGAACAGGTTTGTGTGGGAAGATCAGGATCTTGATTTAGATGTTTTAAGTTTGGTAAGAAAGGTCTATTTGATGAGAAACGCCTATTTGACATGGAGATTTTGAATTCAGCAGATGAATACGGAGTTGAGGGGAGAAGACTGGACTAGAAAGACAAATTTTGGTCATTGGCTGGTGTTTAGACTCAGTGAGATTGGATTCAATGTAATAAGACTGGATGAGAGCACCAAAGGCATGAGTGTAGAGATAGAAAAGAAGTTTCAAGGACTGAGCCTTGGGAAGCTCACACTCTAAAGGCTGGGGGCAAGAGGAGACACCATCCTGGAAGACTGAGAGAGAGAGAGAGAGAGAGAGAGTGTGTGTGTGTGTGTGTGTGTGTGTGTGTGTGTGTGTGTGTGTGTTTGGAGCGAGGGTCAGGGAATAAACTAGGAGAGTATGGTTGTAGGAACCAACTAAAGAGTATTTCATGAAGAGGAAGTGGTCATCTGAATCTATTGCTCAGATCATGGGTTAAATCAGGTGAAACTGATGATTGAATTTAGCACAGTGGAGGTCCATGGTGGTGCTGATAGGAGCATTTTTGGTGCAGTGCTTGGGACAAAATTCTCACTGGGGTTAATCCTATTGCTTCTGCTTCCCTGCATTTCCCACCTCCCTGTCCCCTCCCTGAATTAAGGAGAAATAAGTGTCATCTGAAGAACATCACTGAGTGTGAGGTTCCTCAAAGGAAATTCAGAGTCATGGTACCAGAAAAAGGGGAAATGGACTCTTGGGCAGACAATACAGCATATGTTCACTTCAGCTAGAAATAGCCTGTTTCTGTCCCGTTTATCCTCTTTACGGCTTCTACCATCAGCTATCTGTAAACTGTTTTAGGAATGGAAACTTTTATAGAAAGGTATGTAACCTGCTGCTGGAAAACCATCCAGATTGTAAACATTTTCTGTGAAAGAAAAGCCAGGGTCCCTAGGGCCAGAAAGTGTGGTTTTTACAAAAGTGTCTTTCCAGTGAGTCACTCCAGGATTCAGATTGTGAAGACAGCTGCGAACTCCCGGCCCCTACCTGCTGTTGCATTCCCTAGACTTGCCTTATGGTTTCAGAGGATATATCCATTTGCAAAACCCAATGATTTGGAAGACTTTGCACTTTAAGGGAGAACCTGGGTAGGCTAGGAGTGGGAAATCACAATTTAGATGTGGTCTAGGCATCCCTGCATTTGGCATTTCAAAAGGACTCAGTGAATGTTAGTGCTGGAAGAAACTTGAGTCTTCTCAAATCTCTTCATTAAAATAAAATTAATTTTATGTTCTACCTTAAAATTACATAAATAATACATTTACTGTAAAAATTTGGAGTATATAGAAAGCAAATAAGAAAAATAAAAAGTCTGTAAGTTCACTACTCACAATTCTTTATTAGGTAACTTAATTCTTTGTTATGTAACTTCCCAACTTTTATCTTATCTTCCTCCCTCTCCACCTTTTTATTGTTTGTTGTTATTATTTAGATTCTAAAAATGTTGGGTCATGTTAAGCGTACCAATTGCAATCATCTATTTTACTTTATCGTTTGTCATGACAATCGAATGGCTTTTTCCATATGATTTCTAATTGTTGCAGACAGTGCATCACTTGAACATATACAATATATTTAACTATTTCCTTTTGTGGGACACATGGGAAGTTTCCAAATATTTTACTGTTATAAATAAGAGCCTGTGGATTGATCTCCATGTATGTCTTTGGAGATTTTTTTAGGATAAATTCCTAAAAGTAGAATTCCCAAGTTGCTCTCCAAATTACAGTAGTATATGAGTGACAGAAACACTGAAGTCTTGAATTGGGAAGGAGTGCGCCCAATTTGTCCAGTTGGTTGGTGGCTGCCTTTTAAAGGCCCCTTTTCTTGACGCCACACTTCCAGTTACATTTAAGCCTCTTGATTATTCATGTCCTGTAGGACTCCTTGGACCTTGATGACCTGCAGTTATTTTTCATGCAAACTAAATGGCTCCCACTCATGCTAGGCTAGTTCTCTAATTCATCTGTGGGCATAATCTAATTCATCTGTGGGGATTAATCTAAACAATAATCTAAGCATTTTTTTTCATGAGAGAAAATGGTGTTTCTCAGATACATTTCCCCATTAGGGCTGTAAATGTTTCCAGCATTATTAGTCAAGCACCATCACCCACTGGATATTCCCTCATACACTTGAAGCATTTCTGAAGTTTCTCTAACTTCTTTTTAACTTTACTTGTTATATGTTTTCTCTCCAAAATCCTACTTCACAGTGGTAGTTCTCTATAGGAAGGCCATCTTTCAGGGGACTCCAGTGATGGAGTCTCCATCACACCCTGTTGTGATTCACTTTGACTCACCCCAGCCCAACCAACCAGGTCGGCAATGTAGAGAAGGGGATGAAGAAACTTTCCTCTACCCTTCTAGTTCCTTCTGGCTGGTCTTATAACTAAATCAACATGAGCCACGTTAACAGGAGAAAATAGCCAAGTTTAATTACATACGAATATATGGGAACCTCACATACATAAAAGAGTCAGAGAGCCAGCATACATGAGACATGGAGGGACAGAAAGGTAAAATGAGTTTTATAAGGTGTTCTGAGCTAAGGATGAAATAAGGCATGTCAGGGCTTCAGAAGGGGAAATGTCATTCTCAGGATGATAAGAGCAGATGTTCAGTAATTATATACTTGCTTTGCCCTATACGTAGGTCACAAAAAGCTGTCTCTGGTAATAACTAATTATAGGAAAGGCCCCTAATTTAAATTCTTTAAGGGAGAGGTAAAAGTTTCTTGTGAGTCCTCAGGGTCTCAACTGCCTTTAGCTCAAAATAATTCACACACCGAAATGGTACATCCTGCGGAGACCTGATCTGAACTCCTTCAGCAGAAGCACAGCAGGGCCTTGCCATTAGAGCAGGTTGTACTGACAGCTCTTCCGTAACTGAGAAATTTTCAAAGGCAATGGCAATTTGGCCCATTCTTTACCTGTAATGCCTTTTCCAATTTTACAAATATATTTCTTAGGCTCAGCCATTTGAAATGGACAGTTTTGTAAGTCAAAAACTGTCAAGTATTGGCAATGTCTTATGATTCATCCTAATATGTCAAATGATCCTAGATGTGAAGACTATGCTATAGAAAATATCCCAGTTTATCCTCAAGATAAATTTTGGAGGCTCTGCTATGATTCCCAAGCACCCCTTTCATCATGTTTTTTTCACATAATGAAAGGCAAAGCTTTTTATTTAAAAGTGTCCATTGTTGCTGAAAAAATGGAGAGAATTAATATTCCCAAGTTGTTGGTGAGAGTCCAAGGAGTAAACTTTCCCAGAGGAAAATTTGGTTATAATTATTTTAAGCCTTAAAAATATCTGCACTCTGAACCAGCATATCTACTATGAGAACGTACCCTAACTAAAGCAGCCTGGGTGTCTGTGTAGATGGGTCACTGGATATTTACTAGAACACTGTTTGTAATAGTGAACAATTGGAAATAACCTAAACTAATATATATATCCATATATGAAACAATAATCAAATAATGTAAAAGAATTTCCAAGGACAAGAGAAATAAGCATTGTTAAGAGAAAAACAAGGTATAAAGTTGAACACCGAAGACCTATTTTGTCAAAAAAAATTTACCATAATAAATATAGACATCGACTATGCACAGGAGGAAGACCTGCAAGATACAAAGTGAAATACTGAGGAGATTATTCATGGGTGATCAAGAGAGAGAGCATTTTATTTTTTTATGCTTTAATGTATTTTCCAAATTTTTAACCTTGAGCATACAATAAATTTGCAATAAAAAATTAATTTTATTTAGAAATTTCTAACATGGAAAATTTTTAATGTTAAGTGGAAATTAATTGACTAGTAAAAAATTAAGCATGTTTCAAAGGAATATGTGAAATATAGCAAATTGCCTGTTAGTGTTATTTTAATTTTCAAGTAAAATTTGCCTGTTAATTTCCCACAAGTCTACAAATATGTCTTCTTGCTTTTTAAGAGCCAGTGCTATAACAGAATATTTAAAAATGAGATGTGAATAACCCAGAAAAAAAATTCCAAAGAAATAGGCAGTACACCTGAATTTGAAATAACAGAAGCAGGTAAAAATAAGAATGAAACTGGAATGAGGAAATTATCTTGGATTAAAAAAAGAACATGTGCTTACAACACCG
This sequence comes from Artibeus jamaicensis, assembly GCF_021234435.1. Taxonomy (NCBI): domain Eukaryota; kingdom Metazoa; phylum Chordata; class Mammalia; order Chiroptera; family Phyllostomidae; genus Artibeus; species Artibeus jamaicensis. The sequence continues at coordinate 521,898 of NW_026521538.1, forward strand.
AAAACTGATAAACTCTTAGAATATCAACTTAGGAAGGTTGGCATCGTTTCTCCTCACTCTGCCTTGCAGATGAAGTTTTCCAGCGATAACGACAGCTCCACGAGGCAACGTGGAATTAAATAACAGTCTCAAAGCAGAGCAGACCTCGATAATCATGGCGGAATTTTTCTTTTTTAAAAAGATCAATATTATCACTTACCAATGGGATACATGCATATACAGGGTGGGGCAAAAGGAGGTTTACAGTTGTGAGTACATGAAGCAGTTTATTGTGTTATTATTTATTAATTATTGTATTTTCCATACGAACAACTGTAAACCTCCTTTTGACCCACTCTGTAATTAAAAATTGAGTTTCCTAAGTCATAATAAAGAACTGCCTTTGCCTATCCCATCACTTTTTGCCTTATGTCTATGCTGAAGTCTTATTCTCCAGAGTAGCCACTTTAAATCTTTTTAGGATTTCTTCTGGTATTTGTGCTCACAACTGCTAATTTAGATGTTACTTGTTCCTTTCATATTGTCACAGCTGAGTGCTTTTTAACATTCCCCCAGGGGTTGTCCCCTCCACACCATCCCTATACAGTGATATCACAATTTTTAGTTAAATCAATACCCAGTGTTTGTTTACCTTAGCATATCTAGATAAGTATTGTTTGTGCCTCAGATTTCCTTTACTGTATGACTTTTTATTTTTACTGGCATTATTTTTTTAAAAAAATATTTTATTTATTTATTTTTAGAGAGAGGGGAAGGGAAGGAGAAAGAGTGGGAGAGAAACATCAATGTGTGGTTGCTCTCTTGAGTCCCCTGCTGGGAACTGGCCTGCAACCCAGGCATGTGCCCTGACTGGGAATCAAACCGTGATACTCTGGTTCGCAGGCCCGCGCTCAATACACTGAGCTACGCCAGCCAGGGCTTTACTGGCATTATTAATAAGGCCCCATTTCTTCCTCTGCTTAGTTTTCCATGTCTCTATTAGTAATTCTTTTTTGTAAATTATTCAGTATAATTTCGTACATAGTCAGTAATCTTTTATTTTTCATCCCTCTTCTTTTCTCATTTATCTATTCTTCTTAAAACTCCTCTCTAAATTTGTTGTTTTGTCCTGGCTGCTTTCCTGGTCTGCTGCATGGTTGTCTTCCTGGGCTTTCCTTGATCTCTCTTCTGTGCCGATTCTCAGTTTATATAATATCGCTTCCTCTTTCTAGGTTCACTACCTCATTTGGGTGGAACACATCCTCCAGTAGCTTCCTGAGAACAGGTACACTAGAGTAAAAATGAAGAGGCCTTTGTGTGTTTTAGAATTTTAAAGTCCAATGATATTCTTAGTCCCAACTATTTCTTTTTTGTCACTTGTTTTTCCCACCATACTGTTTCCAGGAAGCACTTAGGATTTTTTTCTTTATCTGTTACTTACTAAAAATTTATAGTGATGTACTTTGGTGCGAGTTTATTTTCATCTGTTGTGTTGAGTGTTCTGTTCCTTGCATCTGGCAACAGATCTTTCAGTTTGGGGAAATTGTCTCATGTGTTTCCTTTGATAATTCCCTGTTCCCAGTTTTCTCTGCCGTCTCTTTCTGGAAGGACTATTAGTCAAATGTTGTCCCTCTTATATTAAAATTTTAATTTATTTTGTTTTCTCTCCATACTCCCTGACAGTTGGCTCTACCTTTGAGGATATTTCTTCAGCTTTACCTTTCAACTCATATGTTAAAATTTATTTCAGATATTATAGTTTAAATTTCTAAACACTTGTTCTTACTTTCTGATGTTTTCTTTAAACAAAATTGTGGACTCTTGGTCTCAGGTGCAGTATATTCTCATCTTTCTGAGAACAGTAATCAAAGTTTTCTTTACTGTTTTCTATGCTTCGGTGTTGTTTTCATTTCTGTCTTTCATGTTAAAGACTTTTTCACATTCTCTGATCTTCACACAGTTCTGACAGGCTAATATTATTTTTTCCTTCATTTTATAGTTACTGGGTTTTAGAGAGTATATCATTGTTTTATTTTATTTTTTACCACAAAAGCCTGAAAAAGTTATCATGGACCAGCCAAATCCATAGTCCAGCTTCTTGACCAAGTTGGATTCTCTCCATGAAGTCTCTTCTTAGCCTCCTATACTTTACTCCCCCAACCCCCAGAGACAGTTGTCTTACTATCTTAAACAGCTCTGTTAAAAAGATCTGATCTTTTAAATGTTTAATGGAATTATTTCTGCTTCCCTGCATCTTTCCTCTGCCATTAGCACTACTAGTTCTGTCCTCTGGGCCATAAAGATGGACCAAATCTAAGTCCCCATAAGATAATTCCTCAGATGTTTGAAAGGACATTGTCATGACTCTTCCGTGTCTGCCATCCTCTAGCCTGAGGAGGCCTCGGCTCTCCTCCTGTATTTCACTCTTTTGTCAAGCCCTACTTACTTCACATTTAGAATGAGCTCCTCACTGTTGAGGTCTCACTAAGTGTGGTGTCTATAAAGTAATACAGAGACCAGATATGCTTTGGAGACAGCCTTGAAGGGGATGCTGACATTTTATTAATGTGTCTTGTGACTAGTTTACTTTTAACCTGGGGAGTTTCATGTACTCTAACATCTTTCCTAATTGATGGTAGTTTTGATAAGCTTCTCACAAATTTTAATTTCTAGGACTGTGGGCTGCTTACTTCTGTTCACTTCCTTTTTAATTAGGGTTATGAGTATGTTGTCTTTGTTGTTTACTGCTCTGGTTAATCTCCTTTCAGGACCACTTGCAGTTGACCTTAGTAACCCCAAATGAAGGTATTAAGGTAATACTGAAAAACAAAAAGATCTTGTTAATGAAATGTGCATAAATAAAAACATATATGCATATTTAAAAAGGGAAATACAATATAAATGAGGGTTTTCCATGCATCATATTGAGTACTTTGTACACATTACCTCATTTGAGCCATGAACTACTGTTCCTCCCATTTTGGAGGTGAGGAAGTAAGGCTAATGCCATATAACTAGGAGGCCAAATGTGTGAGATCTAGAAATGCCAGAGTCAAGACTTATAGAAGTGAAGCTCACACATTACATTTTGTGCTAATTAAGCTGATACTGTTGAATGTAATTATCTTATACATTTGACTCTTGAATAACACTGAGGTTAGAGGCACTGACCCCCTTGCCCTCCCACAAAGTTAAAAGTCCCTCACAAGTTAACTTGTCCCTTGATATCTGTGAGGGATTGGTTCCAGGACTGCGCCACTCCCTCCCCACCATGGATAAGAAAATCTGAGCATGATCAAGTCCCTCATATAAAATGGCACAGAACAGTACATATGTATAATCTACTGAGGTGTGCTGCATCTTTCTCTTTTAACAGAGCATACCACACATAAAAACTTTCCTTTAATCAGCGAAGGTGATGACATTGACATTTTAAATACTAATTTTTGTGGTTCTTTAAGAGCAAGGATTAGGTCTTATTCATATTTACATATACAGTACCAGGCACATTCCAGGCAATCTGTGATTCAAATCAGTGCTGGCATGAATACATGAATGAGTACTGAATGAATGAATGAAATTGTAAGACAGCAATGACTACTAAAATGTTTAAGTCTATTAAAGTTATTAGACATATTTACTCCTACACTGAATCCTCAATACATTGCTTTGTTTTATGAGCTCATATATTTACTCTTTGTAATTTTTTCCCTTCCTTGCTGTCAATGTTCTAAATGGAACATCTGTAGACTTGAAACGTGCCTGAGGCTCTTTGCAGATGGGAGAGGGTAAAAGGAAGTTACCCTGGATAGATCATCGTGGCCAAAGGAGAGTAATAAACTCATATTTGATCCAGGCCATGGCCGTATTCAAGGGCTTTGATCTGGGGCGTGGATTCCAGCTGCAGGGGCATCTGGGGAATATACTCTTGCTCTCTGGCCAAGTCATTGGACAGGGAGGTTTGTCCTATGAGCACCAGGAAGATGCTGGAAACACACTGGAAACAGACCAGATCCTACAGGAAAGGAGTGAACTGAAACCAGTAGAGGGAGTCAGCCCCCTACCAATTTGGTCAACATTTGCAGTCAGGCTCGAGTGCTAGGGTAGAAATGAAATGAGAACCAGGACCTGGGTAGCTAGGCAGACTGTCACACACTCTGGGACAGATTTAGCTAACTAGGTTTGCCCAGATTCTCTCATAGAATGGGTTAAATTTCTTCCAGAATACATGTTCCAGGCATGGGAGTAGTCATGGGTTTTCTGATGCTCTCCCACTAGGGCAAGGATGTTTCTACTATACCTGAGATATTAGGTCGAGTTGATACTCAGGAGACAAATCTATTATGTCTTCACCAGGGCAGGACAAAGCTAGACAGGAGCAAAAAAGAAAAAAAGCTGCTGAAGGAAATTCTGTGAATAGAAGCTTCCTTCTCTTCTTTAGACCTACCACCCTCCAGTTTGTTGGTGTCTCTATCAAAACACACTGCTCTGAACTGAAGACAATATGGTACAGATAGTGCCATAAAGGCACTGGTCTGCAGGGATCCATAAAGGGCTTACGTTGTGCCAAGCCCTGTGCTAAGTACTAGGCTTTCACTACTCCATTTACCCATAAAACAACCCTGTTGACCAATCAACATGTAGAGCATGTTCATCACTTCAAAAAGTTCCCTCATGATTCAGTACATATTTATTTATTTACTTTTTAGTTGATTAATTGAATGAAAAACTGAAAATCACTTTATGGGTGGAACATTTTCTTTCTGCATTACATTGGAAGTGAGATTTTGACAAACTAGGTGGGTGAGTATGTCCAGAATGGGAAAATAGTGAGAGGACATGTCAAATAAGGAACATGTGTCAAAGGAGATAGTGATATGAATGTGACTTGTACTACTACGACAGTTGGAAGAAAAAACTAGTTAAAGTATTTTAAAGACTATCAAACATTGCAGGAATGAGCCATTTGGAAAGTCCAGTCATGAGCGGGAAGGATGTGAAGGAGGAAGAGAGAGAATATTTTCTGTTCCCTTAGTGGCTCTATCTTGCACTAGTTTGTCTCAGTTCTTCCTGTTTTGTTTTGGTTTTTTTTTTTTTGCCAGTCTTGCTATTATTTTATGTATTTCTGAATTGATTCTTTAAAAGCCCTAAGACTGCTTTTTAAACTCCCAGTCCTCTATATCACAAATCCTATTAGTTTCAGGATTCTTGGATAGAGGGGATGGCGAGATGTCTAAGATAGAAAGACATGGGGCCGGAAGTGGAAGCCTTGGTTGAATTATATACCAGGCCACAAACAGGTTGGGCAAGTTCCCTTGCTTTTTAGTCTCAGTTTTCACTTCCCTGCAAAATGGGATTGTGTATGTGTGTGCATATGTGTACATGTAGCCTCTGTTTTCCTAAGGAGTTTCTCTGAGTCTCGAACAAGGGAGTGGACATAAGTGTGTTTGCAAAATATTGTCGAGACTAGCAAAATATAAAGTTTGTTTTTTCAAAATGTAAAGTTTTATGAGCAGCACTATTGCTATTGTAACATGGCCATTTTCTAGACTCCATTTAATTTGGAAGCTCCCTAATTCACAATGATTCGTGTGGTGGAGTCATTACTGTGTTGGAGCCTTAAATGGAGACTTTATCCCAGATTTCCGAAAGGTCATCCACCCCATGGTCACATGAGAACAGAAAGTAGATCTTGTTTGCTAATTGGTTTCAAGTATTGTCAGCTTCAAGTGGAGGTCTCTGGGCATCTTTGGCTGGCATATCAGGGGGCATTGCAAAAGAAAAAGGCTAAATCTTAACTAGATCTCAGAGCAGATGCGTACTCTTCTCTTTGCTACTCCTTTTCTTAAAAAAAAAACAAAAACAGATTCTACTGTTAGAATGCATGTGAGCCTATGTGCATCAGCTTGTTTTCATTCATTTTCCGAAAGCTTTCCTTTGCTCATTTTATTTTAAAGATATAATAATCTAACACCCCAATTTTTATATGATCTTTTATTTTAAGACTTTCACAAAATTCCTAGACATTTTGCTCAAATAGTGTTATACCTTCTCTATTTCACAGGTATGCATGAAAAACCAATATCCATTTATATTCTTACTGGCATTTTGATGGCAGGAAAAAATGCCTGAGCTTATTTTAGAAAAAAGTCACATGGCAGAAAGAATAACAAATATTTGTGGTTGCCTTGGGAACTCAGCTTCTAGATATTACTGATGATGGAAAGGAGGAACAAACTTGGAGATAACACATTTTGGTGACTAGGAGAACAACAGGAGGCCCTGCAAAGAAGGGTGGAAAGAGAGAGAAAAATCTATGTAAAATATAAGTTCCTAGTCAAATGTTTTCTTTTTGTGTGTTTTTAATTACTATATCCTGCCTTCCTAAGGAAATAACATGGTGGGATGCTTTATATAACCAAGTGAGTTTCTTGTTCAGCTTTTTTGTTGTTGTAGCAGTAAAGATCAGGATAGCCCTTTGACCATTTGCCAAATTAGTCATAAGATAGGTGTCAAAGGGAAGAGACGCTGAAGCCAGGAAACCTGCTCTGTATCCTTGGATCTTTCTTGTAATAGCCCATCTTCAGAACACACGGGCTTCGTGGGAGCACTAAAAATGTCTTTGTGGCTTGCTGCTAGCATTTCCAGCAGACTCACCAGCAGCTCTTGGCTCTGATCAACTTCAAAGATGCAGGGACTCCTATGAGCTCTGATATCTTGTTTAGAGATTGGGGCTAACTGCAGGTCTGGAAAAAAATTCTGGCTTTGTTGCCAGTCATCCTGAGACCTGGGTAGACCTGGAATGTGGAAGTTACAGGGGTCAACACTTCTGAGATGCATGCTGCATCTGACTTGCTGGTCCCTCTAGAAACATTTGGTGTACACCCAGAACACTGTCGGAAAGCACCCCTGGGCCTCATTGCTCCTTCCTCTGGCGCTGGCAGACAATAAAGGAGGGAGAAAGTTACTTGTTGGAGGAGGAAGTAAAGCTGGAGGCTTGGGTTGGCAGTAGGATTTAAGCATCAAGGTCTGTAAGGCTCCAAGGCTCTTGCCACTCCATTCCATCAAGACAAGATCATAATGGGGTGTGTTGCAGGGAGTTCGAACCTAAGAGAGTATATATACATATATATATATATATATATATATATATATATATATATATATATATATATATCACAGATAACAATGACTGGGTTCAGTTTCCTGAGGTGATAAAGATTGGCAGGCCCACATGTAAAAGTGAGGAAACACAGGTAACAGGCTCTACTGCTGCGTATCAGCTGGAGTGGGAGGCCTTTCGTGAGGGCATAATGTCAGATCACATGACTGGACAGCTACTGTGGACATCTATCTGATCACCCTCCCAGTGTAAAAACTCAGCTCCTCTCTGACTCTGTATTCTCTCTACATCTCCTGAGGGAGTGGCTGGACAATTCTCCTCTGTTGTCACAGACTATATTCAAGAGGGTCCTTTGATTTCCCCCAAAAAGGGGGTACAGCAGAATGTTCCAGTGTTTGGATGAACCAGTCTTCTGATCCTAGTTCTGCCTCCTACTAGCTGTACAGCCTCAGTCAGGTAACTTAACTTCTCTGAGTGTTAGTTTTCTCACCCCTACAATGGGATTCATGTTCAGTACTTGGTTTACAGCTTTGTGATGAGTATTAAATGAGATGATGCAAGTCCAGCCCAGGCTTTGGTTGAAGCAGCAGTTGCTGGAATAATTGTGGGCAAGATCGTAAGGTCACAGGACATGAAGGTCAGCCACAAAACCCAACGTAGCAACTTATGAGGCAAATTTTCTCAGAAGATGGCTATGTAAACTGGCCACACTTGGCTGAAGGAAGTGGATAGGAGGCTAGGTTGAGGGGTAGAGAGGATAGAAGAGAGTAGAGTTAAAAATGAGTGTCAGTTCCTCTTAATAATTAAGAGACTAAAGTTCCCAGAGTCAGACAGGCTTATGTTCCAGCTCTGCACTTTCTTTGTGACCATAAGCATATTACTCAACTTTCTGATCCCTGGTTTCCTCAAGTGCAAATGGGTTAATGATAGCTACAGTGTTGTGAGGGTTTCATGAATAATGCATGTAAAGTGCTTAGCACAGTGCCTGGTACCCAGCTGGCAAGCGAACAACAGATGATGATGATGAGGGTGATTGTGAGGATGACAGTTTTCCTGGTTTAGAGTCCTGCAATGCTGCCGTTTTCAACTGATGAGGTGGGAAGGAGACAGGGTGAGTAACTACCCTGTTACTGGGTGTTGGCAAAGTGGATATCTTGTCCAGGGCCTCGTTTCTGAGCTTCTCTTCTGCCTTTTGACTCAGGTCCTTCTGCTCTGTTGCCCAGAGCCTGGGTGCTGCCTGAAGCCCTTTGCTTCCCAACCATCCCAAGGGGTGGTTTTCCCCTGCCCTTCCTGTACTGTCTCCAAACTCCTGTTCTTTCTGTGTAGCTTTGTCACAGCTGCGTTTGGGGAACACAATCCATCTCAATAAGTCACTCTAAGGTGTGAAGGACCACACAACTTTCTTTCACTTTTAAGGCCATCAGAGGTATTTCTTATTTAATTCCCTCAAGCTGGAAATTAGTAGAGTGAGGAGCCATGGAGGATAGAGGGTACTTTGAGCCCAAGGACTTCCATATTGCCCTGAAAGGAACCTGCAAGGCAAGCCTGGAGGAAGGGGCCAGATTAGCAGGGGAGGAAGAAGGTATGAGTTTCTCCTGCCTCCTTACTGCATCCCCTTTCTTTGCCTGAGAAAGTGAAACTGATTCTAGAATTTGAGGCTAATGTTGTTCCCCAAGGAGGAGGTCAATGTAGGACCAGCAACTACCAATCCAAGCTTAGTCCTAGATTTGGGTTCACCAATACCCAGCGTCAGCAGCAAAAGCTGGCAAAGGTGACAGTGACAAGAATCTTCTCATCCACTCTAGACTTTCCTATCTCGAGAAAAAGAGGAACCCTGGAAATTTGCAACGTAAAAAATTTTAATACCATTTGTAAATATATTTTAAAAGCTTTTGGTTACTTGGGTATTTCACATTTGTATACTTGATTTTATACATTGACTACAAATGAAGTTCAGGCCTTATGAACTATAATCATCAGTATCATAAGCATCATAATCATTGAATTTATAGTTCATATGGTGGCTTCTTATACATTTTTTCAATTTAATTTAACCCTCTTAATGACACCGTCAAGGAGGTATGACTGTTAATCCTCATTTTACAGTTGAGGAAACAAAGGCTGAGGTGACTTACTCAAGATCCCCGATCTAGTAACCTGTCTGTAGCTTCTGTTTTCCTTTGGGTTTTTTATTTGGTTGCACCATCCAATGTGAAGCATGATCAAATTAATTTCCAGGAAAAGAATTGAGAGAGCAAAAAGGAAATCAAATCTGTGATTCATTGATACAACTTCTAGGGACATTTGATCAGTTTATAAGTATTTCACGCTATATTTCGACCATCTTCATTTTTTTTCCAAATCAAACTCTAACCTATTGAAATTGATATGCTGCTTCTACTCTACATAAACACGAAGCTCTACATGTCACAAAGGCTTAGAAGGATGGGTGTCTAGTAAATCAAGGGCAGTGAAGTCTATTTCTTACTTGAAGACATAGATGTTTTAGGAGAGGGAGGGAATGTTAAAGATATTGTTTGTATAAATATGCAGAAGTGCAAGATTGGCAGCTCCATGCAGGGCTTCGGGTCACATAATACAAAGGAAGGAGAGTGAAAAGAACATTGTTGTATAAGATAAATTACCCCAGTGAAGTGGAGGCTTTGAGTGAAATGTTTCTATTACAAATTACAAAGCAAGGAAGAAGCAAAATAGACTATCAGTGGAATATTTGAACTAAGGAAGGGTTTTACACATTTGATATGTGAATTATTAGTATTTTGAAGATATCTTACCACCTTTGTCTTGGGAAATTTGCTTAACCCATCTCATGTAAATGAGACTAAACAGAGACTAAAACAATACTTAATTTATAGGACCTTTAAGAATGTTAAATGAAAAAAAATGATGTGAAGTGCCTAGCATAAAGAAGGTCATAATAAATGTTGGCAACACTTTTGTCCATTATCCCACACCCTAGCTCCTTTCATTTATGAAATTATGAAACACTGTACTTTGTCTAGATAGATGTTGCAAATAGAATTTACCAAAAAGAGAACCTGTGAAAAAAATTTGATTTTCCTTGCAGATACTTTTTGCAAATCAGACAAAGATATTAGTACCCTTCTTCCTTGATTTAATTCTCATTCAAAAAAAAGTTGTGGTTAAGAAGGTAGTTTGTTTAGGCATCAATAATTCTGAAGAAGGAAAACATAAGGCAACCAGACACATGGTGTCAATTTTTAGGTAGGTAGATTAAAAAAATATATATCAGAAAAGTAATAAGTGAGATCTCTTAGTCAAATTTGCTAAAGAATATGGTTCAAAAAGATAAGAGCTTAGCCTTGGCTGATATAGCTCAGTGAATTGAGCATGGGCCTGCAAACCAAATGGCTGCCAGTTGATTCCCAGTCAGGGCACAGGCCAGGGTTGAGGGCCTGGTCCCCAAGAGGGGGCGTACGAGAGGCAATGGCATATTGATGTTTCTCTTCCTCTGTTTCTCCTTCTCCTCCCCTCTGTCTATAAAAATAAATAAAATCTTTTTTAAATTTAAGAAAAAAGATAAGAGCCTAAAAATAAAATAACCAACTAAATGAGAAATCTGATTATGTAATCATAAGTAATCTTAATGGGTAAAAAATGAAAGGTATTTAAAACACTTATTTCACCAGATGAACTTTGATAAGATACTCAGAAATTATGGATGAATTTAATTTTCTTTTATATATTTATTTTCTAAAAATTTCTATGATGACTATGACTTTTATAAAATGAAAAGTTTTTCCCTAAGGATTTGTACCATAGAGAAAAAAATGGCAAGTAATTGAGAAGAATGTTTAGACACTTGGAAATGAGGCATGCAGGAAAAATGCTAAAGATAACAAAAAAGATGTTATTTTGGTGACGGTTCAATGCTAGAACATGAACAGGAAGAGGGATGCACAATGAATTGGAACCTCTGAACTTATATTTTGCTTCAATCTAGAAAAATGCAGCTTAATTATTCAAAGAAAAATATGCACCATTAAGAAGTAATTGAAACACATGGGAAATTATTAAGAGCCCCTAGTTTTTCCAAATGACTATAAAGAATTTTACAATGATGTTCTTTAAATTCTCAGTAGCCACTTAAATCATAAAATATGGGAAAGGATGGATTCAGGAAACTCCATGTAAAATTGACTCTTGGAAAAACCTTGAAATAAATGTGGAAAATGTGTTAGCATCACTTGAAACTGGCATGGATTTGCTAAATTAAGGTATATCAAATTACCCCAATTTGGAAGACATGTAGGAGGGTGCTAGAGTTAATAAATTTTGCCAGTCTCTCAAATTTATAGGAACAGTGCATTGTATTTTAGCAAGAGGTTCACAAAATTTTGTATTTACAGAAAATTTCAAACAAAAACAGAAAGAATAGTTGACAAACCTCTATATGCCAACTACTACTCATCTACAACAATTAACAATATATTGAGATTTTTGTTTCCTCTATTATTCTCCCCTCTACCAAATGTTTTTATTGTTGGTTATGGAATATTTTAAAGCAAATCAAAAGTATTTTATCATTTTCCTTGTTAGTTCTTTAGTATACGGAGATATATAGCAAAGTCTTTTATGGTATGCTTAAAGATGAGTTGGAGAAATGTGGACTGGATAAGAATCAAATAGGAGAATTGCTACTAGCACGAATCATAACTAAATCATATTGACGAAAGGTCTGAAATCCACCTTGAAGATAGGTTATCGGGGGAATATATCACAGGGTTGTATCCTTTCCCCAGTCTTGTAAGACACATTTTACCAATGATTTGGAAGAAGGCATAGAAAGCATGTTTAGCAAATTTGCCAACAATACATAGCTTTTAGTGAGTGTGCAATGTATTAGATAAAAGAATCAAATATCATCAGGCTGGAAAGGTGGGCCGTCACCATAAAGGTTGACGTTTAAATGATACAAACAGGGTGAGAATCCTAACTTGGACATAGTGCATGTGAGAAAAGATCTCCAGGTTTTACTGGACTCAATATGAGTATCTAAAATAAATAGACATGTTAGGCAGTTCAATTAAAGTTTCCAAATCAAGGATGTAATCACTTTGCTACATCTGTAGTATTATCCTCAGTTTAGAGTAATGTGTTTTGAGAGGGATATTAACAACCTAGAGAGAATGTAGTGGAGGGTAATTAGGGTGCATGAGACCTGGCAAATGTGATATGTAAAGAATGATGATGGAACTGGGTTTATTTAGCCTTCAGAAAGGGAAACTTGAGGATAGGATATATATATACTGGCTATCTTTGAGGATTTGAAAAACAATTTCATATTGAAGAAGTAAACATACTCTGTTTTGCTTCATAGCTTAGAGCTGGGATCAGTGAGTAGAAGTTAAAATGAAACAAAATCTTGGGTTAAGATAAGAGCTTCCGAGTAATTACAGATGTTTGGCAATGGCCCCAACTACATGGACATGCTCTTCTGGCCCCATTAGAAAAGTTTATTGCAGAAGTTAAATATGTAAGAATTCTGTAGGCATGGATTGGACATTTGGAAGACATTTGAAAGCTTGGTTGTACACTGGAATCACCTGCAGAGCTTTAAAAACTGAGCAGTGCCTGGGCCCTGTCCCCAGACATTTGAATGCAATTGCTCTGGGTAAGTCTGGAAAAAATCCCAGCTGATTATCCTAGTCAGGGCTGGGAACCTTGGAGTGGTTGAATTCTAAGAATTTTTTCAACTTTGAGACTTTTTTCATCTGAAAAAGATATATCACTTTCATGGGGTATTTTAAAAGTTGCAATGGTAGAAAGCCTGAAGATGCCAATAAAGTCCGAGAGAAAACTGAGCTTAGGGAAGAATACACAATTGTTTGAGTGATGCTAAAGTTGCCAGAGGGTACCAGTGTTGACAGTTTGAACAGAACCCAGTATTAGACCAGTGGGGCCAGACTGGACCTTGATGCAGCAACCTCAGTACTTGGGTTCTCACTAGGGAAGAATTCAGAGCCCACACTCAAACTGTAAGAACAGTTTATTTGGAAAGTTATGGAGGTAAAAGTGAGTGGCAGAAGAACTGAGCCAGGAAACAAATTACAAAGGCAAAAAAAAAAAAAGTGTCCTTAGAGCTTAAGGGAGAGGAAGGTAAAGGTAGCATGCTTTTTGGGGAAGGAGACGGGGAGGGAAAAGGCCCAGCTTGTTCCCAGAGGGAATGTGCCCTGGGTCTTCTGTCCTAAGGGCTTTTAGGGAAAAGTTCAAAATTCGTGTTCACTAGCTGTTTATTCCAGGGGTAGTGTCTCGCTTGCTTGCCTAGCATCTTGCCAGGATGCTGGTGGTGGGCTCAGGAGCATCCTTTGGGGTGGCTTGGAATTCCTTATCCTACCTCTCTCCCTCCCAATCCCTGCTGAAACTGTAACAGCAGGGAAATTGTAAACCCCCCCCCCCCCCACACACACACAATTCTTCTGACATTGTTTTTGTAAATGCTGACTCTGGCTAATATGCAGCTTGATGATAAACAGCATGTTTGTTTAAGAATCCTAGGAACTAACTTCAAAAGATACTGCCTCTGACCTTCAGGCATCCCAGCTCCAGGAGATTTGCTCACCTCTAAACATAAAGCCAGAATGACTGAAGTCAGGATGACTAAATCAGGGTGATGCCCACAGGACCATCTCCGTCCTTATTGGAGTAGATTGTGCTCATCTGCACGTAGAGAACTTTTCAACTCCCTCCCTTGATCTCTTCGTTATAAAAACGTCGGCCTGCACTGAGAGGTGGAGATGGGCTTTAAGAGATGAGTCCCCCATCTTCCCAGGAAAATTAGCTTTGAGACATTAGAGTCCCTCCTCTTCCAGGTGGCTGGCATCTGAATAAATTTTCTTTTACATCATCACCTGCCTCTTGAGTATTGGCTTTCAGCGCAGCAGGTAGCCAGACCTGCATTCAGTCACAAAAATCTCCAAAATGATTTTGAAGCTCATTTTTTGAAGAGCATTTCTTGAAGAGCTTCTTGGCAATTCCCTAGCTTCCGGTTCAGTCCTCCTCCCACCCTTGTGTTAACCGATCATGAAGGTGACTTCACAAAGCTGGCTGGCTTTACAGCGGCAACGAGAGTGGCTGAGGGAGTTTCCCATTAGGTACTGACAGGAGGTGTGCTGCCCCCACACATCTTCGTGATCTCTTTCTTATAAAAGGAGAAAATCATAGGTGGGAAGGATATGTTGAGTTGTTCACAAAAAGAGCACAGAGAAAGTGCCTCTGAAATGATGGTAGAAAGGCTGATGACAGTGCTTTAAATGTGAAGAATAAACTGGGCGGCCTTCACCCAGTACCCCTAAAAGGCCTCACAACTGCTCTTCTATTTTTTAAAATTATTAATCTTTAACTAGGGGGTAGCTACAGAGTCGTGAGTCAAAGCAGTGGTTTTCAAAGTGTGGTCTGTGGAGCAGCAGCTGCAACATTACCTAGCAACCTGTTAGAATGCAAATTCTCTGGCCTCACCCCAGACAGACTGAATCAGAAACTCTGTGGTTGGTATTCAGCAATTTTTGTATTAACAAGCCGTCCAGGTGATTCCGAGCAGGTTTATGGCTGAGAACTGGGTTACAGAAACTATGTTTTCAGAAGGTTCTCTGAACAGGAAAACTATGAGCCAAAGGAATTCTAGTCATAACCACTAAGCCAGGTTGGGAAGTGGGGTAGACAATTTCTTACTAAAATAGGTCAAGTTACAGGAGAGAAAATCTGTAAGAGAGAAAGGTTAAATAGTATCAGAATGAGGAAGCAGTGGTCCATCTAATTAACTCATGTCATTACAAAGGTACTATTGAAATGACTATGATTACTAATACATACCTGCACAAAAAGAAATTGGATAATATTAATTAAACTTCTTAATATGCTACATTTTGTTCCACCTTGGAGATGTGCTTTGTTATGAAAACATTATGTCTAGTCTGTTCTAGCCAGTCCTTAACTGAAGCTCTATGTCAACAGGAAAAATAGAAACTTGCTGAATTTTAAGAAGATGATTTGGCTGTTACAATTTTATTTTCCTGTAATAACAGTTGCCAAAAATGTGAAAAAAAAAGTTATGATCTTAATCATAACAAATTGACCATAATAACGACAACAACAACAACAATCATAACTACAGTTCCCATTTATCGAGTGCCTGCTGAAAGCCGATGCTGCTTGTTTGGCGGTTGTGGATAAGCAGACATAGTCCATGCCCTCTGAGCCAGTGGTTCTCAACCTTGGCTGCACATTAGGTGCACCAGGAAGCCATTAAAAAATAACAATGCTGAGGCTCCACCTCAGTGGTTCTAATTTAATTAGTCTGGGGTGGATCTCTGGAGTTGGTATTTTCACAATGTTCCCCCCCTTGAATCTGATGCGCAGCTAGAATTGAGAATGACTGGAGTGGTGGAACACTTAAGCTTGTAGGTAATTACAGTGGCCTTAAGTGATATGAAGAATGAGTTTAGGGTGATATGAGAAGTGCCAGCTAGCTCAGCATTCATAGAAGTGTTCTCTGAGGCATCCTTGAGGATGTGACTTTTTAGCTGACATCTGAAAGCTGAGTAGAAAATAGCTAAGCAAAGACAGTTGGGGGAACAATGTTCTAGGCAGAGTAAAAAAATGCTCTAGGGCTCTGTGCCAGAGGAGGAATGGTGAAGTGAGGGCTGAAAGGAGGCCCTCCTTTAAAAAGATGATTTGGCTGCTACCACTTTATCTTCTTGGGGTTTTGGTAAAGAATCACAGATATCAAAAATGTGAAAGACATTGTGAAGTGTGAAAAGAGTGAGGAAATGGCTGATAAGAGTCTAGAAACCAGGGAAGGGGCAGAACATGTAGGGCCTATGATTTACATAAAGAATTTTGGTCTTTATTCTAAAGTAATGGGGAAGCTATGAAATGCTTTAAGTAATTAGGGGTAAGTGATCATATCCACACTTTGAAAAGACTTCTCTGGCTGAAAGCAAAGCAAATTGTCAAGAAGCAAGACTGGATGCAGGGAGACAAGTTGGGGGCATGCCATGGGAGGTGGTGGTGGTTGGCCTAAGAAGCAGGCAGTGTGATGGAGAAGGATGGGTGGACATCAAAGTCTTTGGGAGGTAGAATCTTAGCACTTGACACAAGGTCTCAGTAACATTTGCTGAGTAAGTGCATTGCTTGGATATGAAGGGTCAGGGTGACAAAGGAATGGAGGATGATGCCATTTTTCCTGGTGTCACAACTGGATGATTAGAAGAGATGTTCACCGAGCTATGGATATTGAGATATGCAAAACTATAGGATGAACAGGTATGGGGTAAAGGGAGGAAGCATGAATTCTGTTTGGGCAGAATAGGTTTGAGGTGCCTATGAGTCATCCAAGCTAAAAGGTCTAAGAGGCAGCTGAAAGGTCAAGAACACAAGTGTGAACTAAAGATAAGTTAGAGTATTTCTCAAAAAAAATGGACAGTAGTAACTGAGACCGTGGGGCTGGCTGAGCACTCTTTTCATGCAGAGCTCTCTGTGTTCTCATATCAATTTCCTGAAGTAAGTGATAGAATTTTGGCCTAGAAAATAAAGATTTAGAAAGGTTAAGTAACTTGCCCAAGTCACATAGCTAGTAAAAGTCAGAGTTGAGATTCTATCCCATTGGGTCATTACATACTTATAAAGGAGGGGATGCATTGGTTTCACCTAAGTGTACAGCCTCTCTTTGATCAGAGTGATTCATTCTCTGAAACAATGCAGAGTTAACTATTCTTGCTTAGAAAAAACTAAATGTGTATTTCCTTCTATTATAAACATATCATTTGACTCTATTATTTCCGGTAATTCAGTGAGAAAATATTTCATGGAGTTCATGACTAAGCTCTGGGACCCAAGTTTGGGATTTACTGCCCAAACATCTGTCCTCTTGTTTCCTACAATACATGCAAACTGAAGCTGAGGTTGCCTGGCAGCTCGCTAAAAATAGAAGCATGGAGTTGAGATGTTAAAACACATTTGTAATAATCAAACAGCAACCTCCCTTTTCTTGATAGAAACCATTGTGTGATAAACATTCAAATCAATCCTATCCAGTTATTTATTCAACTAACATATGGAGTAGTGACACAGGCCAGACCTCTGATGATTTCTGGAGATCTAAAAGGTACACTCTGTTCTTAAGGTGTTGTCCTCAATGAGACTGACATGGGTGAAAGGCTATGTATAGTATTGTGGGAGGGGTGCTGAGACAGATGCAAAGGAGAGTATTTAATTCATCACTAGAGAAGGGCAGAAGACTTTTAAGAAGACTTCTTAGAAGTGGTGACACGTAAACTGCTGATCCCCAGCCTCAATTTCCTCATAAGCTGGAGTTAGCTAGATAAAGAAGAGAGGAAAGAAGAGTATTTTAAAGAGAAGAAAGAAAAAGGACATTGTACACAGCATGAGAATATGAAAAAGAAGGGCCAATTTAGAAACTAATACCTTGAACTATGCCTGGATTGTGGGGGGACATGGCCTTAAACTTGTTGTTAAAGAGTTTGACTTTTATTTTGAGACACATGGGTATCATTGAAGAAGTTGACACTGGTGGGTTGCATAATCAGGTCTGCACTGTTGTATGGGTCACGTTGGCTTCAAAGTTGAGGATGGAAAAGAGAAGAGCTAGATGTAGGCAGGCCACTAAAGAAGCTGTTGTAGGAATCCAGTCAAGAAATAAAGAATAAGCAAATAGATTTGAGAGATACTTAGTGGGTATAATAAACAAAATCTGGAGTTTGATTGGAAGAAAAGGAGTCTAGGGAAGCTGGGGGTATGGTAGTGACCTTCACTGAGAAGATTATGCAGAAAAATTTGAATGAGAAAGAACATGGTGAGCTTGATGATAGAACACCAAAAGAGATGTCCAGTGGGGGACTAGAATTATAGATTGGGAGTCAAGAGAAAGTCCTGGACTGGAGGTACATGTCAGGGAATCATTGCTATAGAGATTAAGGAGTCATCCCCATAAAGATTAGGAAATCATCATTGTTCAGTTGGGTGAATGTATTTAAAATGAGATGAGCCAAGTTTCCAAGATGGAGCTCTGTGGTACATCCCTATTTACAGGGTACAAGGAGAAAGAGAAGCCAGCAAAGTAGAGGTCAGAAAAGTAGGAGAACTACTAGAAGAGCCCACTGTTAAAAGAGCCAAGAAAGAGAATGTTTGTAGTGTCAAGAAATTAATAGTATTAAGCCCTGGCTGGGTGGCTCAGCTGGAGTGTCATCCTGTATACCAAAAAGGTTGTGGGTTTGATTCCCAGTCAAGGCACATACCTAGGTTGCAGATTCGATCCCTGGTTAGGGATGTGTAGCAACTGATCAGTATTTCTCTCTCACATGAATGTTTCTCTCTCTCCACCTCCCTGCCTTCCTCTCTTTATAAAATTAATAAACATATCCTCAAGTGAGAATTTAAAAAAAGTTAACAGCATCAAATTCTACAGGGAGTATAAATATGGGGAATTGTTCTTTGGATATTTGTGTGAGTGGCTTTTATATAAGGATGTCCAACATGAGGCTCACAGGCCACCTGTGGCCCAGGATGGCTATGAAGTCAGTCCCAAACAAAATCATTAATTTACTTAAAACCTTTTTTTTTTGCTTAGCAGTTTTCGTTAGTGTTTGTGTGTTTAATGTGTGGCCCAAGACAATTCTTCCAATGTGGCCCAGAGATGCTAAAAGTTTGGACACCCCTGCTACAGGAATGGTGGTGCCGAATTCAGGAGTGGTGGATCAAAGAGTGAGTGAGTTGTGGGGAGGTGGAGTTTAGAAATGCACAGAGTGCAAGGAGAAAAAACCAACTAAACAAACAAACAACAATTGGCGTGGCCTAGATCAGCTCACTGGGGATGCATAGGGAGAGACCTGAAGGTAAGAAAAGTGGAACAAAAATACCAAAGCTCTGAGAAGATAGGAAGTAGCCTTTCCCCACCCAGTCCTGAGAGAATAGGTGGAGGGTGAGCCCAACAATGTCTTTGTAATTCAAGTTAACTGTCTTGTCCCTAAAGATGAGTCTACCAGTGCATCATTCCCTGAGGTCAATTGTAGATAATGAAGACTTTCCCAGAAGGTGGAGTAAAATTTTCCCCTTCAAATCATGTGCTCCCAGAGTCTTTGGGTTTGCAGATATGTCTAGGAAGAATTTAAAATATTTTATCCATCATCCCCAAGTACCATACTGTATGCTTCCTTTTGTTGGGTATCCTGAGCTTTTGCTGAGGTCAATACACTTTTTCCTCCATTCAAAACATTGTAATTCCAAAGAAGAAAAAGCATACAGAATTACTCTTAAATTTTTTTAAATTTTAAATTTTATTTACTTAGTTTTAGAGAAAGGGGAAGGGAGGAGAAAAAAAGCGAGGGAGAGAAAGAATTGGCTGCCTCTTGCATGCCGCCAAACAGGGACTTGACTCATAACCTTGTCTGGGTATGAACCAGCAACCTTTCTGTTTGTGGGATGACACCCAACCCACTGAGCCACATCTGTCAGGGTAGAATCATCTCTTACCTACTTTGACCTTCCAACTCTGCTTCCTTGTTCCACTGCATCCCTCCTACCTTGGTGAGTCTGGGCAAATATGAAAGAGCAGACCACCTAGCTGTGAGCAAGAAGTGCACAGGTTGAGCTGTACTTGGGTACTTGTGGTCTCTGCATTGCATCTATGGGGAAAGACAATCTATTTTCCCTTGTGGAATAAAAAGAATGAGAATCTTGTGAAACCAAACATGCAAAAGATAGACATAAAAGATAGGCATACATACCCACTTACTGTTTAACAATGATCACCTAATTTTTTTTCAAGTATCATGGCAAGATAACTTGGTGGACATTAAATAATAGTAGGAGCTGTTAGTTTGATTACTGGTATTTTAGGAGGCTATCTTTCAGCATTATGAAGGAAGAACTTTTAGGAAAATGGCATACGTGAGTCATGGGCCCAAGCACCTTCTCCCCCTAGACCTCACTGGAGACATACTACACCGACCAATTCTTTTAGTTGTTGCCTTTTCACTCCATGCAGATGACCTGAAATCACCATGTTCACACATTCTTTCTTCATTTAGAGTACGAAATTGAGAAGGACACCACTTTCTTAGTTGTACTTTGGATTTGACTAAATACTCAGGTCAAAAGATTGAACATACTTTTTAAAGAGTGGGCAATTTTGGTAGGAGCTGCTTTCATCTGTCATGTATTGGTTTTAACCAATTTTGCTTGAGGAGGACACTTCTTTCTCCAAGGTCCAGGGACCTTTCTCTAACCCCTCCTGCCTTCTACCTTACTAAATAAATACAGAAAATATGCTTTAAGAAAATCTGGGGGCTCTTAGTTTGCCCCTCCCAAATATCAGTTGTATCTGTCACGCCTTTGACAAAAACTAGATACTAATCAATTTCAGATTGAGTTTTCACGTATCTGAAATGTCGTTACTCAGTGTTGATGGCTGAAGAGAGCCAGCTGCTTAGATACCAGATGATCTGTGACAGAATTACCACAGACATTTAGAAACTTGATCATATCTTAACCAGAGAGCATTCCTTTTTGTACTGATAGATAACAGACGAGGTTTCTAAGAGGTAGGGCCAAATTTCCATCAAGACAAAGCTTTGAATCTATCCAAAGTCCTATCAAGTAAGACCTGACAATTCTGCCTCAAAGTATACAAAAGATATTATGGAAAGATATTATGATCTGGAAAGAATGAATCAGTGGAGACCAAGAGATGGCTGCTTGGACTAACCAGGTTAGTGAGTGGCTAGTAGGATAGGAGAGTGGGCAGATAGCAGAAAAGTCAATATTAGACCACCAGTGTACAACTTCCCACTTCCCCATGCCCATCTTCCAGGCTCCTACCATCTTTGCCATTTACTCCAAACTGGAAACATTCTTCAACTCAAAGCCTGTGGGTTATCAGGAATTTCTACTAAGAATTTTAAATTGTTTAGAGAATTAAGGAGGGAAGGAATAAAAGAAGGAAGATAGATAAGGGAGGGCCAGAGGAAAGAGAAGAGAGAAGGGAGGGGAAAAAAGAGGGAGTAAGGAAGATCATGTGGTAAAATATTTTAAGAATTGTTCAGTGCAGAAGGGAATTAACATGCAGGCAGGAACTGCTATCCTTGGGGTATCTACTTTCAGGGTGGGCCAATGGCTGATGTCTTGGAGTTTGGATTTCAGGGATGTTCTTACCATTCTGAGAACTGACAGGATTGGCTTGCTGTGCCTGGACTATTCGTGCAGGGCACTTGGTTTGTGCTGGGCATCCACTTTTCTTTGGGGAATTTGGAATATCGGTGAATGCTAGATGGAAGGTGCCTATTGTACTAGCCTTTAATGAAAGCCTTGGGAACAGGGTCTCTGGTATGCTTCACTGATAGACATTTCACAGTTGGGGGAATTATGTCCTATGGACTTTACTTCCCTCACAGTTGAGGGAAGACCCTTGGGACACTTGCATCTGGTTTTCCCCAGACTTTGTCTCATACTTTCTCTTTGCTGATTTTGCTTCATATCCTTCCACTATGAATGATAAGATTCACTATAATGAATCTTAGCTGCAAGTATGAGTATATGCTGAGTCCTCTTAGTGAATCTGTAACCTTTCAGAGTTGACTATGCCTTTATCCAGTAAGAACATACTACACCTATTATTCCATATCTTGCTCTTAACGTATAAAATATTTGAAGATAGTTTGCATCAACATTCATGGATCTCAACCTTTTCCATGCCTGCATAGTATTATATATAGCTGTACCAGAATTCATATAGCCAGACCTCGATTAATGGACCTTTAGTCATTTTTAATCTTACTTTTACAAATAATGCTTATATGTGCAACTTTTTATACATTCATAAATGTCATCAGCATATTAAACTTCTAGAAGTAAAATTCTTGGGTCAAAAGATATATGTACTTTTTGATAATATTACCCCACCAAGGAGGTAATATGAATTTTTACTCCAACTAATATGTAAGAAGTGACTGTTTCCACACATCCTTATTAATATATACAATTTCTTTATGGAATTTTCAGTTAAATTTACCCTTTTCAGGTGTAAATTTTGATGAATTTTAATAAATATGTATAGTTATCTAACCAAAAGTATTCTACTCCAAGAGTATTCTGTCATCTCAAAAAGTTTCCTTGTGGCCCTTTGTAGTTGACTTTCTGTCTCTGCACTTTTGCTCACTGATTTAATTTTTTGTCCTTAGCTGTGCCTCTTCCGGAATAGCATATAAATGAAATCATATAGTACATAGCCTTTTGAGTCTGCCTTCTGTCATTTAGCATAAGGCTTTTGAGTTTCATCCATCTCATTGCATTTATCAGTAGTTTATGCCCTTTCCATTGCTGAGTAGAATGCCATCATATGGTTTTATTACAATTTTGGTACATTCAGTAGTTGGTGAGCATTTGGATTATTTTGAGTTTTTGATAATGAATAATGCTATTAGAAATATAGGTACAGTTTTTGTGGAGACAGGTCTTTGTCTTAATTCTTCTTGGGCAAATACTTAAGAGTGGGATTGCTTGGTTATAGGATAAGTATATGTTTAACTTCATAAGAAACTGCCAAACTCTTTGAAAAGTGTCTGTGCCATTTTACATTCTTAACAGCAATGTAAAAGAGTTCCAGTTGCCCTGCATACTTGTCAACATTTGGTAGTGTCAATATTTTTATTTTGGCTGTTCTAATATGTATGTAATATTATTACATATTTATCAAACTTTTAAGATTTGCTATTCTGAGAAGTAATAAAAGGGAATTTAAGGGGGAAAAAGGGGTGGGGTTTGGAGAAGCAAATATGAAGAACACAGGGATGAGAACCTGGGGGGTGGAAATGGGAGGGAGGTGGGGACCATGGGGTGGGGGGGCCGGGATGGGAGAAACAGGCAAAAAACTGTACTTGAAAAATAACTAAATAAAATTATTGAGAAAAAAGAAGTAATAAAAGTATCTTATTATTTTTCATTTATATTTCTTTAATTAAGGTTAATTAGAATACATTTAATATATTGAGAATATATATATTTCTTCTTTTGAATCATCTATTCATATGCTTTGTCCATTTTTCTATTAAGTGGGTTGATCATTTTCTTAATGTGTTTTAATGACTATATATATTAAGGAAACCAAGTATTTCATGGTTGTAAACATTTTCCCCAGTTCGTCATTTTTTATTTTGTTTATGCCATTTTTATGGAATATTTGTATGTTGCAGGAATATTTTTATGTTGCTTCTGACTTTTGTACCTTATGGATACAAAAATGGGCAGGTAGAAATGAGAGGACTTATGAATGTAAGATATAGAACACAGTGAACTGTAAGGCTAGGTGATCTGGGTGGGTCAGTTCACTCCCTCCACACCATGACCCCCACACCAGTGATATATGGTCATACAGATTTTCTCAGTCTTTCTCATTGGCTACAAATAACCAAGGCTTGTTGAGAAATGCAGCTGCTTTGAGAAATTGTAGAGTCCCCAGGGCATAATTCTTCAATTTCAGATGTGGAAGGGGATTCATTTAGTGGAAGCAATGTGCTTACTGCAGAGACCATCAATACATGAGATTGTTACACTTGTTGGCTGGGACACAGGGAATTCCTGTCTGCAGTCTCAGTGATATCACTTCAACGGAAACAACCCTCCTCCTTGCCAACCCTATATTTGAATATGGGATTCCACAATGCCCACAAAGACTTATTGTGCTCCATGCAATCTATGTCCAAAAGAATTTAGGAGAGGCCAAAGGGTGTGGATGAGGAGGTAGATGGTATGGTGGGAGGAAGTGAGGAGGAAAGCAAGGGAAGGGGAATCTTTTGCTTCCTTATTTCCCACAGATAGAGCCCATGTTGGCATTTGATTTTTGCAGTCATTAACGTTTTTAGAGTCAGTCACACCAAGTGCAAAGTCAGTTACTTGCTGCTAATCTGAGAGGATTGCAACCCACAACAAGAACTATGGGGTAGGGAGCATGGGGATTGGCAGGAAGAGCTTGTTTCCCCACCCCCGAACCCTTCTCCTGTTTCCACTTCCTGTGTCCCACCCAAAGCTGAGTCTCTGAGGCATTCACCCAGGATCACCTAGGCTATTTTAAGGTAAATGCACTCCTTTTCTTACCAAAGAGCTGTGAACCAAGAATAATCAGCTAATCAACATTTGAAAGAGTAGAAATAAAAGATCATAAGTAATGCAAATAACTTCCTTTGAAGTCTGTGGTTCAAAAAATCAGTGAGCTAGGACATGGGTTATTTACTCAATTACCTATCTTTCTACTTCTCTTTTCATTTCCCTAAACACACATCTTTCTTCTGCTCTTCTTATTCTCTGTCATTCCTATGTCCCTCTTGCTTTCCCTCCATCTTCTTTGAATTTTGCTCTTTAACTAATTGGTCATCACTGAGGCCTTGAAGTTCGTTTTTAGCATTTGTATATTTATTGACATTGCACTGACTTCCTTGATTTAAAAACAGGCAAGAAAAACCCCCAACCAAATTAAACTGCTTTATCTTCAAACTCAACTCTGGATTTATTAATTGGGAAAAAATGGGGTTGGGAATATATGAAATAGACTAAGATCTTCTCATTGCCATCTGGGTGAGTTCTTTTGTGTCAGGTCGACTGAAAAGGAATGAACCTGAGTAATTTCTACATGTCTCTAATGCAGGGCCATGGATGAAGCAATGGAATGGAGAGACTAGGATCAAATCCTTGCACTGCCATTTGCAAGAGTTATGACTTTGAGCAAGTCCTCAAACTCCCTGAGAATCATAATTTCCACCTCGGCCACCTAGCTGTCAGCTTGTGACTCTCAGGGACCAATCACTTTTATATTTTTAAAGGTATGACATTGTCTGGTATCATTATTGACAACAGTCCAGACAGCCCTTCCAGCCAAATCATCAAAGCCTATCACTTTTCATTTCTGGGTGATGAGATTGACTTTCACATATAGCATTAGTACCATGTACCAGGCACTGCAGTGAGCCACAGTTATATGGTATAGGGTAGCATGATGGTGAAACGCTTAGCCTCTGGACCCAGGATGCCCAGGACCCCAACATTTACATCTGTGCAATTTTGGGCAACTTAACCTCTGTGTGACTCCATTTACTAATCTGTAAAATGATAATAATAATAATAGTACCTGTAATTATGACCTTATTTAGAAGTAGGGTCTCTGCAAATATAATTAAAAATCTTAAAATGAGATAATTCTGGATTTAAGGTGGGTCCTAAATCCAATGACTGCTGTCCTGATAAGTCAAAGGAGAGAGAAAAAGGCCATGTGCAAACAGAAGCAGAGACTAAAGTGAGAGACCCACAAGCCAAGGAGCTCCAAGAGCCAGCAGAAGGTAGAAGAGGCAAGAAAGGAATCTTCTTCAGAGCCTTTGGCCCTGTTAACACCTGGACTTTTGGCCTCCAAATTGTGAGAGAATAAATTTCTGTTAAATCACTACCAAGTTTGTGGTAATTTGTTGTGGCAGTCCTGGGAAACTGATATAGATAATAGTACATTACCGCATAGGGTTGTAGTGAGGGTTATATTAGTTGCTATATTTAAAGTGCTAAGAGCAGAATTTGGAATACAGTGAAGGCTCTAAGCATAGGCTGTTATGTATTGTTAGTTCGTTGAATGTGACTTAGCAACCCTATGATGTAGGTACTATTAGGATTCCCATTTTGCACACGAGGAACAAGACAGAGCAAAGGTGAACTTGTCTGGGCTCTGCTTTCACTTGAGCCACCCCTCAGAAGTCTATGGAATCTGACTTTATGCTGTTGGATACTGGTGACTGTTGGCTTGGTAACTCCTCATGATAATGCTCACTCAGTCAACGTTCTTTAGTCATGAGCTGCCAAGATCACAAGGTATAGAGAAGACCTTCATGTGATGGTGTTTACTCCTTCTTGTTGCATCTTCCCAGCCTTGGTCTTGGCACAAGCTTTATTCTAACAGAGCCAGGACTTCAAACTTGGCTGTGTGGTTGTCTCATGACCTGACCTCATTGAAGTGCCTTTAGTACCTCCTCACAAGAGG
Organism: Artibeus jamaicensis; assembly: GCF_021234435.1. Classification (NCBI taxonomy): domain Eukaryota; kingdom Metazoa; phylum Chordata; class Mammalia; order Chiroptera; family Phyllostomidae; genus Artibeus; species Artibeus jamaicensis. Next base: position 548,069 of record NW_026521538.1, read on the forward strand.
CAGGGATGTGCTGTCTAAAAAGCCACACCCTCCCTTCTCTGAGGACTTTAAAGGCCCCAATGCTGGTGCTTCATGTGGATTATACAAATGACTAGAAGTAAGTCATAGCATTTTAGGTAAAGGAAAAACTCTCACTGGAACCTGCAAAGTCTTACAAGCAAGGCAACTAACTACCTCCTTGACCATCTCTTACTGTTCTCCCCTCATCACTCTTCTGGCCACATTGGACTCCTGGTCAGGCATTGTCCCATTTAAGGGCCTTTGCACATGCAGTTCTGGTTGCCTTATATGCTCTTGCCCTAGAGGTATACATGCATTCTTCTTATACTCAATATCACCATCTCAGAGAAGCCTTTCCTAACTACCCTATCCTTGCTTTTCACTTTTCCTTTCTTTCCTTCCTTAATAGTTATAATTATGTAACATACTATAAATTTTACTTATTTATCTTGCGCATTATCTTTTCCCCCAAACTAAAATATAGCACCATGAAAATGGGGTCATTTATCTGTTTTGTTCACTGCTGTAGCTCAGAGCCTAGGGCAGGTCTAGTGCATGGCATAATACATCTAACAAATAAATGTTGAATGACTAATTTAAAGAGTAAATGAAGCACAGCTCTCTCCCCCAACAACAGCTATAGTACTCCCAAACTGAAATGGGTCAATCCATTAAATATCTAGGGATAGCACAGGACAAAATGACTACCAGAAGAACAATTGAGCTCTGAAGCACACTGAGGGGAGCACATCCTCCTATTGAGGCTGATTTTGAAGGAGACAAGGAAAAGACTTAGTGAAGAAAGAAAGACATTAAATTCCAAGAGAAGGAAATCTTAGAAATTTCCAGGAAAAGTCAGAAGCCAAAATTCATCTATTCATTCAACTGGGAATACAGCAATGAACAAGCTGGGGGGGGGGGGAAGTCCCTTCACTCAGAGAACTTACATTCTACTGGTCATAATGTTAAGCATTATGATCTTTGAAACAAATATCTGTTTATTGGAATTGTGAGATGGGAAGAGCTTAAATTTCCAAAGGGCTGAGAGATCTAGGTAGACCAGCGTAGCTTTCACCTGGAAGTAAGAAGCTACCTTAAATTCTTGATCAGGAAGAGCTCCGGCAATGTCAGGTATGGAAGGTTTCTGCAGCCACACAAGGTATGGATTCTGATAGGAAAAAGATTTAGAAAGGGGGTGGGGCATATCTGAAAGGGCCATTGTAGAAGAGGTGGGGACAGGAACAGGATTGGATAGCATTGTAGAAGATGATGGGTCTAAGGCAGCTGGAATGAAGTGACTGAGAAAGACCTTAAAGCCCTAGTGTGAGAATAATTTAAATATGTCACCAAGAAGAACTCCTTGATGGAGAGGAAGGGAGATGGCAGAGATGGTGTGGAGACTTTGACTCTGGGAACTGGGGGAATAGCAAGGCCAGTTTAGGACCAGTTTCCTGAGCTTCAGTGATGGTTCCATCACTGGGCTGTGTAAACATAGGGAGGTCCATAGCGCCGCACTGTTTATTCACCAGTCCTTGTCTATGTTTGCTGTCTTGTTCTCTATGTGACAAGCCAAGATTAGTCTGGATGTGACCCATCAGAAACTGGAAACAATTTGAATCTAGTGAGTCACACTGGATCTGCAGAACTGGAAATGCAAAACTTTTGTTTTTGCCTGAGACCCACCACGTCTGGCCAACACCCCAAATCTTATTATTAATGGAGTAAAATTTTAAGATATCTTTGGTATCATGAAGTTAAGATGCTGAGGTTTCTCTGTACAGAATTTTGACTGAGCACAAAATTAAATAATTCTGATCTTCACTTTGATAGTATACTAACTTCACTGTAATAGGATGATACTGTTTCTGCAAGAATCAAAATCCTTTTTTTTTTTCCTGCCTTTGACATAGCTACTTGTATTGAAATCAGTCTGTGTCTACTCAAAGCCTGGGTTTTCTTCAATTTTGTTTCTCTGTTAAATGAAGAGTTGAAACGTCTACCTATTCTCTTACTTTAAACAGAAAATCCTTCTCATTTGTCACAGGAAAAGAAAAAAAATGGAAGGGAAGAGGTAGTCTTGAATTCTCCAGAATAATGAGACAGTTCAAAGGAAAACAAAACACTTTGCCATAAGATACTTTTGATAAAAATATTTCTTGAAATCATTTTCCATTGTATGATAGAAACCACATTGCTGTAATCCACAAGGCAAATGAAGGGCTTTTCAGGGGGCAGACAGTCACTGTGAAATTTCCATAATAGAACTTGGCTGTAGCAGGCATGGCATTTGAAGGAGCACTGGGGGGTCCAAGAAGAGGAGGTAGTCACCTGAGTGGTTCAGTTTTCATAAGTCCACCTGGACCCCCATGTCTAGCATTACCTGCCATAGGCCATAGAAAACAGTATTTTAATTACTTCTCTCTGGGTAATCTAGTCAGTTACAAGAAAAACAAACTTGACTATTATTTTTTTGTTACTAAAACTTTTGAAAATTGCATATGAAAAATTCCTAAACTTTCTCTCTGATCCAAGTCTTTTCTTATCAATTTTTTAATAAGGAGAATTTAATGAAGGGCTTGAGTATATTCTAATAATTTGGATATCATTGCAAAGGCAAGGCAAATGTGGAAAACTATATTTTCAACTGTTCAGGGATAATAATGAATTAGTAAATATTCTTATTAGGAAAAGGAAGAAACCTGGCTGTTTCCCACCTCAGAATGTTTGCTGTTGCTGTTCCCTCTTCCTGAATGTTCTTACTCTGTCTCATAGCTGGTGTTTAGTCATCGCCTAGGTCTGGGCTCAAATGTTACCTTCTCAGAGAGGTGTTCCTAACTTTCAGTTGAATCATTCCCCCCAACTCAGCTTACAAGTTACTACATAACATTCCTTGGTTTTAACTTCTTCTTAGTGTTTATCATGACCTGAAGTCACTTATTTACGTACTACTTTCCTGGTTTATCTATCTCCCCAACTAGATTGTGAACTCTAAAGAATAGGAACCTTATTGGTCTTTTTCACTGAGTACTAAGATTAGTGCCCAGAGAGATGCAGAAGAAAAATGAGATGGCAAAATTCTCATCCTTATGCAAACACAAAAATTAAATAAGTAGACCTTTTTGAACAGCCGGAAGAGGGTAAAGCACTCAAAGTTCCCGTACAGTAGAAACACTGCTGCAGTATGCTGCCATTGGATACTAGATTTGTAATTGTTCATCCAAAGCCTGTGCTTGCTATAAGCTGTTTGTCAGTATCACAACTTTGGGAACCCTGAGGTAGGTAGTAAGTACTTAAGGGGCTCTCTTCCAGATCCAGAGCCCTGGCATCAAACAGGACATTTCTGCCACACCAGTTGTATCAGGATGTTCTGACTTCAAGATATTAAAATCCTAACTTCAACTGGATCTAACCATAAGTTTTAAAAAATATTTTATTGATTATGCTATTAGAGTTGTCCCATTTTTCTCTCCTCTTTATTCCCCTCTTCCCTGCAGCTCCCCTTCCCACTCTAATTCCCCTACCTTAGTTCATGTCCATGGGTCATACATATAAGGTTTTTGGCTTTTCCATTCCCTATACTATTCTTAACCTTCCCCTGTCTATATGTACCTACCATTTATGCTTCTTATTCTCTATACCTTTTATCCCACCCTCTCCATCCCCCTCCCCACTGATAACCCTCCACATGATCAATTTCTGTGATTCTGCTCCTGTTCTAGTTTTTTGCTTAGTTCATTTTTATTTTTGTTTTTATTTTTTTAGGTTTGGTTGTTGATAGTTGTGAGTTTCTTGTCCTTTTACTGTTCATATTTTTGATAATCTTATTTTTCTTAGATAAGTTCCTTTAACATTTCATATAATAAGGGCTTGGTGATAATGAACTCCTTTAACTTGATCTTATCTGGGAAGCACTTGATCTGCCCTACCATTCTAAATGATAGCTTTGCTGAATAGAGTAATTTTGGATGTAGGTCCTTGTCTTTCATGATCTTGAATACTTCTTTCCAGCCCTTTCTTGCATATAAGGTTTCTTTTGAGAAATCAGCTGATAGTCTTGTGGGAATTCTTTTGTAGGTAACTCTTTTCTCTAGCTACTTTTAAGATTCTCTCCTTATCTTTCATATTGGGTAATGTAATTATGATGCGCCTTGGTGTGTGCTTCCTTGGGTCCAACTTCTTTAGGACTCTCTAAGCTTCCTGGACTTTCTGTAAGTCTATTTCCTTTGCCAGATTAGGGAAGTTTCCCTTTATTATTTTTTCAAAACAGTATAAGTTTTATGGAAATATTGGATCAGGGTTTGTTGTTTCAGGAGCTCAAAATGCCATCAAGGACTCATTCTCTTCACTTCTGCCCTGCCATCATTCAATATCATCCCATTCAGGTATGACAGTGTCTGAGGAAGAAGAGAGAATGCTTTTTTTCCTTTCCTAGATTTGCCACAGCAGACTGCCTCCAGAATCTCATGGGCCATTTGGGGTACATACACATTGTTGAACCAATCACTGGTGAGGGAGTGAGATTATGTAGATCAGTCTTATCCCTGAGTTTGGTGTTATCCCTTTCCCATGAGGTGTTTGGCTTGCTTGGAGGAGTAGCAGGGATCTGAACAAAACTGAGGTTCTTTGGGGAGTGGAAAAGGTGGAAAGTGTGGTATACTTCTTCTGTTGTTCTTTTGTTTGGAAGCAGTAGATAATTGTGTTGCTAAAACTTTCCCCCCTAAGTTTATACTGTTTTATCTGATGGGTAAGCACTGGTTCAAGATTCTAGAAGTTGACCTTGTGCCCTGTTAGTGGAATTGCAAATTGGTGTGGCCACCATGGAGAACAGTATGGAGGTTCCTCAAAACATTAAAAATAGAACTATCTTACTGAGCCAGCAATTCCACTTCTGGGTACTTATGCAAAGAAATCCATTAATTCAGAAAGATATGTGGACCCCTATGTTCATTGCAACATTAGTTACAATAGCCAACTATGGGAGCAACTTAAGTGCCCATCAATAAATGACTAAATAAAGAAGAGATGGTATATACTACAATGGAATATTACTTGGCCATAAAAAGAATGAAATCTTATCATTTGTGACAACATGGGTGGGTATAGAGGGTATTATGCTTAGTGAAATAAGTTAGAGACAAATACTGTATGATTGCACCTATTTCTGAGATCTAAAGAACAAAAGAAATGAACAAACGAAACTGAAACAAAAGCATAGATATAAAGGCCAAACTGATGGCTGCCAGATGGGAGGGGGCTAGTTAAAAAACTAGCAATTTGTACTTCTTAATTCCTTCATAGCAGCACAATTTACAATAGCCAAGAGTTGGAAGCAACCTAGATGCCCATCAGTAAATGAATGGATCAAAAAATTGTGGTACATATACACGATGGAATTCTATGCAGCAGAGAGAAAGAAGGAGCTACTATCCCTTTGCAACAACGTGTATGGAACTGGAAAGCATTATGCTGAGTGAAATAGGCCAGGCGGTGAAAGACAAATACCATATGATCTCACCTTTAACAGGAAGGTAAACAACAAAACAAACAAGCAAGCAGAATAAAAACAAAGACACTGAAATAGAGAACAAGGGGACAGTGACCAGAGGGGAGAGGGAAGGGAATTTAAGGGGGAAAAGGGGAGGGATTTGGAGGAACAAATATGAAGGACACAGGGAAGAGAACTAAGGGGGGTGGAAATGGGAGGGAGGTGGGGAGCACTGGGCGGGGGAGGCTGGGATGGGAGAAATAGACAAAAAACTGTACTTGAAAAATAACTAAATAAAAAAATATGGAAGAAAAAATTTGGAACACAAATAAATACTCCAATAACTAATAAATAATAATGCAAGAATAAAAAATATTCATTTTCTAATAACTCAGCTTCAGTAGTCAATCACTCATTAAATTATGTTATTGACATCATACTCATGTCAGATATGTGCTCATGCTCCTCATGATGTATAATACATGTCCTACATAGTATATGTTAATATCTATTGACTGATTAATAAAGATTGAGGTTATCATTTTTAACCAAAAAAAAAACCAAACAGTCACAGGGGTGTAAAGTACAGTATAAGGAATATAGTCAATAATACTCTAATGACTATGTATAATGCCAGGTGGGTACTTCAAATATAGGAAGGATCACTTTGTAAATTATATAGATGTCCGATGACTATGCTGCATACCTGAAACTAACATAAAATAATATTGAATGTCAATTATAATTGAAAAAATGATTCTAGAGGTTAATGCAGATTGGAGACCCTATAGTTACTATCATTTGTGTTAAGTCCAAGCCTCTGCTCAAGAGCTTGAGGTGGGGCACCAATCTCAGTGTACGGATGCTGCTGCTGACCAAGAGGGGACAAGGAGGGGATGCTTGGGCTCCCTTTTCCAGCTGTTTCAATACCATGCCTTGTCCTTAGAGAAGTGCAATCTATCCTGGAGAACCCATTTTACTTCCACGTGTCTTTATTACTTTATTTTAGCTTGCTTTTACAAAGCCTAAAAAATGTTTGGGGATAGTTTGGGAATCTGGAGAGGAAGAGAGTGAATTGTCAGAGTGGAGGGAATGGGGCAATGATTCCCTGTTTCCCTATACTATATGCTATTCATTCTGATCAAAGTAACTTTTGCCTTTTATATAATTCTGCAGCTTTTCATGTCCCACAACAAGGTGAAATTAAGAACAGAACAGATAACAAGAATGATGAAACAATCAAAACCTTACAGCCTCTACATTATTATTAATTAATATATAAATGTGGTGGAAATGCAAGGGGTGTGTTAGCCATGAAATGTCATGTAGTTGTGGGACTTTGGTGTTTGATGATGTATTCTGAATACTTTTTCACATCTTAAACATTTTGTGGTAGATTTTAATAACGAGGAGGGCATCCTTGCTTTTTGTTATTTGTTATTTGTACCTTGTTAGTCTCACATGACTTATTAAACAAACTGTCAGCGTGGGATTCTTCCCTCTCCTCACTCCATACCTGATCACAGATCTAATTCTGCCCATTTTCCTCATGACAGCCACTAGCTCAGTCTTGGCACTTGCCTCATCATGTTACAGACAAAGCCTTTTGTTTCTGAATTATCACTGAATTACTTTGCAGGTGCCTCATGGATAAGGATTCTTTTATCTGTCTTTGATGTCTCTGGGTAGATACTAGACCATATAGAAAGGGGAGGAAAATCAATGTCTGTTGATTTCTTATTGACATTTTCTGTTTTGCTTTTGGTTTTAGATTCTGGGCTGAAGGGATTTTGTTCCAGAAATATACTGATCATCCTTGGCTTCTCCTTTATCATGGCTGTCATAGCTCTGATCGCTGTGGGGCTGACCCAGAACAAAGCATTACCAGAAAATGTTAAGGTAACTCAACTCTGTGTGCGTTTATGAGGAGGCATGAGCAGAGGGAAAAGGGAGGTTATGGTAAAGCAGAGTACAGGAGGAGCTGAGGTTCTGGAAGCCCAGGAGAGCAAGTCACTATTAGATTAAGAAAGTAAAATGGAAACGGATGCTCATCGGGAAGAGGGAATGCCTTGAATCGATTAACAATGGGAAGACAACTGTCTTTATGATTGTTCAGCAAATTAATTAAATAAATACCAGAGACAAAGGCTTGGTTCACCACATCCATATTAGTGCTATACTGTGCTGATATTCTGCTATCTGGTGCCATCTCTACGTCTTACTCTTTGTTTCCCTGTGGATGTATCGAAACACTGTACTCTTTGTTCTTCTCACTCCATCATCATTACTATCACCAAAATAATTGGAAAGCTCTGAATGAAGCACTTTGGGAGTCAAAGATTGTGGGGAAGACTTGTTTCTCATCTCCAAAATATCGAAGAGCACAGCAAAATCAATTTTTAAAAAAACACAGAGAAACAAGTATCAGCTATAGTAATTTGAAATGAATTCATGAATGGACAGATTTCTTATGAAATTTCCACATTTGAAGAGCCAGTTAATATTACTGAAAACAATTAGGGTCATTAACTCTGCTGTGATTTGTTTCTCCTTCCTTTCAAATTCATGAAGGTAAAATTTCAAAGACATGCATATCTCACAAGACCTTGTAATATGGTCAGTATTTTATTTAATCTATTAATTAGAAAGCATGTGGTAAATTTAAATTTATGTTGTAAATACATCATTTTAATCTTTCATTGAAATTACAGAAAATAAATCTACAAAGATATATCCAGAATATACTGATATATTATTGAGCACATATGTACATGTGGGTGGTGATGTAGTCAGAAGTTAACTTGACAGTGGTGGCCCTAGAATACATGTGCAGAAGTATATTTTCTTATATTTGAAGATAGTAAACTGTGATCCTGGAAATATAGATGCATATTCCAGGCTGCTGAAACTTTTACCACTCACCCAAATCACTTGCTGTATAGCAGAAGCCTGGATGTTATACTGGCATCTGTTTGCCATACAAATTCAAATCAACTGGGACTGTGCACAGCAGTTCCTTTGTCCACACGGAAGGCTGACACCATCTCATTGGCAATGGTCTCTTGCCTTTTAATGTTGAGTGAGGTCGGCTCTCTTGGCAAAACTTCACTCACAGTCGAAGCCTCATGACATCTCAGTGCGGTTATTTGTTTACCAGTTCCAAAAGTACATGATTGCTTTCTTGATTTGACCTTTTTACATGTTTATTATTGCATCATTGAAGGGGGGATTGCCTAGGAGGCAAAATCCATGGCAGACTTGATTTGTGTGTTCCTAATTAATACTTGCCATGAATGACCTTCTTTCATTCTCAGTAGTCATCTTAAAGTCTACTGTGATTAATACTGTTGCGTTGGCCTGGCAAAATGGAACAGGGTCTTTGGCATTTTTTAAAAATAAAAGGTATGAGTATTGAAGAGCAGATGTTGGCGTCTGAAGTGAATCTTTATAGCAATATCACTAGTTTCTTCAAGATAATTTTATATATGCAAATGAGCCACTTGTTGAGGTTATACACTCATTTTAATAAGATCCTTGGCATATATTGAGGGCAAGAATATTTTAGGAACTTGTCTTTGGTGATGGCTTTAAGCAATGTATGCTGTCTAATTTGATAGTCACTAGCCACATGCAGCTCATCAGATTCAATGTTCTTCACTTGCACTAACCACATTTCAAGTGCCCAATAGTCTCCTGTGGCTGGTGGCTACTAAACCGGACAGTGCAGACACAGAACGTTCCCATTGCTGCACGAACTTCTATTGTACATTGCTGCTTTAGAACTTACTCTATGGTAATATCTCGGAAATCATCATTCAGAACTAAGTTTGATGAGGAGGTTACATGACAAAACATGTTTAAAATCTAAAATTAGGACCAATAAATGAGACTTTTTTCTTGCATGGTTTGTAAATTAATACCAAATATCATGAGCCACTGAATTATTTTGAGTAGTTTGTTGGAATAAATATATGTCCTTCCAAAAATTATGATTTAAATATAACATATTTATATATTTGTACCTGATACATTTGTTTTAAAAGACATCATTTCTAAAATAAAAAAATAAAAAACAATTAAAATTTAAAAAATATAAAAACCCCCACATCATTTCTTTATGACCATACCTCATTCAGCATCTCTTTATTCATTTGTTCACAAATTTATATATCAATAATTATTATTTAAGTGTTTAAGTATCTATGTCAGGCACTGGGTTACACAATTGGGAAGCCAGTACAATTATGACTGAGCTTATCATCTGGGGCAGGAAAAACATTTAATAGTTGACACAAACTACTAATTACAATTGTGATGAGTGCCACCAAATGTAAGTTCTGGGGGCCAGGGAAGTTTTCTTGGGAAAAAAAATGACATTAACAATAATATCTGAAGGATTTTTAGGGGGTAGCTGAGAAAGAGCTGGGTAAAGAGTATTCTAGGCAGAAGGAAAGCAAGTGCAAGAATCTCACAGCAGGAGATAGTTGGATACCTACCAGAAACTGGCTGGACAGTGAGAATAAAGATGGATAAAGATGGATGAGAGAGGTGGTGTGGGCAGGGCCTTGCAAGTCAGGTTGAGGATTTTAGTTTTAATCCTAAACCAATGGGAAGTCAATGACATGGTCAGATTTGTGTTTTGAAAAGATCACTCTGTCTGCAATGAATTGGTGGCAGGAAGGATAAGAGCAGATTTAGGAGATTAGGTTAGAGGTTATTACAGAAGTTTGGAAGGAGGGGAAGGTTTTGAGTTCAATTTTTGAAGAATTGTTTTGTAGGTATTGAGTATGAAAAGGGAAATGTCAAAGAAGCAGTTGGATATTCAGATCTGGACCTCAGAGGAGAGACCTGTACTACCGAATAGAAATGTCACAAGTCACATTTCAATTTTTCTAGTAGCCACATTTTTAAAAAGTGGAAGAAGTTAGTTCAGTTTGTTCATTAGATCCCATATATGAGTGAAATCATGTGGTATTTGTCTTTCTCTGACTGGTTTATTTCATTTAGCACAATGTTCTCCAGGTCCATCTAAACTAAAGGGTACAGTTTTCTTTTTTTTCACAACCAAGCAGTATTCCATTGTGTAAATGTCCCATAGTTGTTTTAGCCACACATCTACTATGGACACTTGGCTGCTTCCATATCTTGGTGTTTGTAAATAACACTGCAATGAACATAGGGGTGGTTATGTTCTTTCGAATTAGTGTTTTGCGTTCCTTTAAATATATTCCCAGAAGTGGATAGCTGGGTTGAAAGGCAGCTTCATTTTCAGAACTAATAAGGAAAATGGGGACAGACTCATAGATGGAGAGCAGAATGACAGCTGGTGCAGGGGAAGGTTAGGGAGTGAAGGGATTGAGCAAAAAGGAAAAAGGACTCATGGACATGGACAACATTATGGTGATTGCTGGAGGGAGGGGGGTATAATGAGACTAAACACTAATGGAAAAAATATACAATAAAAATTAAATTTTAAAAAGTAGAAGTAGAGGATGTATATTAATTTTAGTAATATATTTTATGTAACCTGATATATCCAAAATATAGGGGTGGGCAAAAGTAGGTAACAACATGATAAAGTATGCTTGAGTATAGCAACTAGACTATAATATGTATAAATAATGAAGGCTGGCAATTTGAGCATTGAAGAGATTGTACCTAAATTCACTGTGCCATTGTGCCATTCTCTTGAGTTAATGAAGCTACTATAATAATCATAACCTTCATGTCTTTTTCCACATGAACAACTTTAAACCTACTTTGTCCATCCCATGTTATTATTTCAACATTTCATCACAATAAAGAGTTATTAATGAGATATTTTACATTCTTTTTAAAATTGTTGTTCAAGTACAGTTGTCTCCACTTTTACCCTACCATGCCCACCCCACCCCACCCATCCCCACCTCCCACTCTCAAACCTGCCCCATTTGGCTTTGTCTATGTGTCCTTTATATGTGCTCCTTGATAGCCCTCCAACTATTATCCCTCTCCCCCCTCCTCTTTGATAACTGTCAGTCTGTTCTTTATTTCAGTATCTCTGGTTGTATTTTGTTTGCTTGTTTGGTTGATTAGCTTCCAGTTATAGGTGAGATCGTATGGTATTTATTTCTCTTTCACTGCCTGGCTTATTTCACTCAGCATAATGCTTTCCACTTCCATCCATGCTATTGTGAAAGATAGGAGCTCCTCCTTTCTTTTTATATTCTTTCTTTTAGACTATCTCAAATTCCACCATGATTTTCCTCTTATAGCAGATCTCAGTTACCACTAATCACATTTCCAGTGCTCAGTAGCCACTTGTGGCTAGTGGCTACCTTATTTGATAGCATAGGTCTAGACTAAAGATATATCTCTGATGTCATTGATGTGTTGTAGCCTTAAGAGTGGTTAAGATCATAGGAATGGAGTAAAAAGTGAGAAAAGAAGAGGGTAAGGACCAAATCCTGAGGAATTCTATAATTGAGAGGGTAATTAGTAAAATAATTCCTTCTAAACCATAGTGATAACATTGCTTTATATGGTGCTTAATAGTTCATGAATTATTTCCGTGCTCTTAGTTCAATTTCTTCTTCCCATCAGTGTTGTGAACAATGAAAGATTATCCTCATTTTATTTTATTTTTTATCCTCATTTTATACATAGCAAAATGAGAGTCTTGAAAGTTGTTTAAGGTGGAAGTGGGGCTAAGTTTTCTGATCCAGAGATTAATGTTCTTTCCATTTATCTTAGTTTTGCCAAACAATACATCTTAAAAACAGGAATTGAATGCAGGATGTTTATATTGGGAAATAATCCCCAGCAAACAGGGAAGGAGAGAAGGCTACCCAAAAAGTGTATTATGAGGGTATCACCACATTGGGCACCTGCTTGATCCTACCAGGACCCTCAGAAGAGCTGCAGAGAAGGCACTTCAGAATCATCTGCCCTGGGGACTTATACCCCAGTTCTCATCCTCTGTTGGTTAAGGGTTGCCCCACTGAGTAACTCCCTGGCATTTCTGGGTCGGAACATGAATCAGCAGGGCTATATGAGTACCACAGATGACCTACTAGGCACAGGAGAGACGACCCTGAGAAGAAATAGAGAGATGAGAAGTATAGCTGGGGCTGGAGTAAAAGGTTGGCCAAGAAGATGTGAAGTGGCCACAACAGGTATCTGAAGCATCATTACATCCATTGCTTTTTGTAGGGGAGAGAGCATTTGTATAAATAGTTTCAGTACAATAGGCACACACTAACATAGAGATAAGTATATAATGCTGTAGGAGCCCAGAGGAAGGAGTGCCAATATGCCTGGTCCTGTGAAGATATCACAGAAGAGATGACTTGGGGCCAAGGAATAAGGAACACTAAGGAGTTTGACAGAGGCGAGGTAGGGACCTCTTCCAGACAAAGGCCATATTGTGAGTGGCAGAGCAGCAGCTTAAAATAGCAAGCAATCTTTAGGGAACCACCAGAAGTCCAGTGTGGTTGGCATACTGACCATGGGGGCAGGAAGGAATTGTGGGAGAGAAGAGTTGAATCTGAGCTTAGCATGCTGGGCTCAGGGGTGGACATCTCATCCATTAAACTGCAATAGTATTCAAGGTTGGCTCTGTATATAGAAGCACCTAGGGAGCTTTAAAAATACACTCCTGTCTATTTCTCTTAGCAATATTCTGATGTATCTCCTTGTAAGGGAAACAAAAGAAATAAATAAACAAACAAGACTACATCAGACTGAAAAATTTTTGCACAGCAAAGGAGAAACCATCAACACAATGAAAAAAAGGTAGCCTATTGAACTGAAGATGATACTCACCAATGACACATTCGATAAGGGGGTAATACCAAAAATTATAAGGAATTCATACAACTTAACACCAAAAAGAACCCCAAATGATCCAGTTAAAAAATGATCAGAGAACCTGAATAGACATTTCTCCAAAGAGGACACACAGATGGCCAATAGACATATGAAAAGATGCTCAACATCACTAATCATCAGAAAAATGCAAATTAAAACCACAAGGAAACTACCTCACACTTGTTAGAATGCCTATCATCAGTAAACCAACAAACAAGTGATAGACAGGATGTGGAGAAAAGAGGGTCCTCATGTACTGTTGGTGGGAATGCAGACTGGTGCAGCCACTGTAGAAAACAGTATGGACATTTCTCAAAAAATTAAAAAGGGAACTTCCTTGTGACCCAGCAATTCCAATTTGGGAATATATTCAAAGAGACCCAAAACACTATTTGAAAAAACATATGCACCCCTATGTTTATTGTGGCATTATTTACAACAGGCAAGGTATGGAGGCAACCCTATGCCCTTCAGATAAAGAGGTGGGGGTACATTTTCACAGTGAAGTGCTACTTGGCCATGAAAAGAAGGAAATCTTACCTTTTGTGATGGCAGGGATGGACCTAGAAGGTTTTAGGCTAAGTGAAATAAGTTAGTCAGAGGAAGACAAATACTGTATGATTTCACTTTCATATGGAATCTAAAGAACAAAATAAATGAACAAACAAAATCGAAATAGACTCATAGACAGAGAGCAGCCTGATGGTTGCCAGAGGGGAAGGGAGTTGGGGGACTGGGTGAAAAAGGTGGAGGGATTAAGAAGTACAAATTGGTAGTTATAAAATAGTCATGAGGATGTAAAGTACAGCATAGAGAGTATAGTCAATAATATTGTATGGTGCTAGGTAGGTACCAGAAATATTGGGGGAACACTATGTAAAGTATATGTTTATCTAACTGCTAGGCTGAACACCTGAAATTAATATAAAATAATATTGAATGTTAACTGTAATTAAAACACTAAAATATAAATAAATAAAATTTAAGAATACTCATGTGTGGGCCTCACCAGGTCAATTAAATCAGAATCTTTGGGGGTGAAGCCAGGCATTGGTGTGTTTTAAAAGCTTCCCAGGTTGATTCTAATGAGTTCAAGTGATTGCAAACCACTGCTTTGAAGGTTTCAAATAGGGAGGTGATGCCCAGATATGCGTTACCAAGAGTACTCTGAAATAGAGAGCAGATTCGAGGAGGAGAGACCAGTTAGGATGCTCCTGTCATGGTCTAGACAAGGTACCTGAGGCTAGAATTAAGGTATTGTCTATGGGGTGGGGGTATAATGTGAGAGACACTTAGGCTGACCAGATCTTAGTGATCCAATTCCTTAGAGGACCTTTTAAGATAAAAATGGAGCATCTTGAGACAGGAATGTTAAGAACAACCTCTGTGTGCTTTTGTTAGAGAGGGTGGTGGCCATAGCTCCTCCTGGTGCAACTTTACACATGTGAAATCTTCACCTGTCTCTCCACCTCCTCCCTCTGATTCTTCATTCCTGTCCTCTTGCAGGTATAAATTATTCTTCCTGCCCAATGTGTGACACAACACAGGCCATGGACTCACACTGCCCGGGTTTGAACCTCAGCTCTGCTCTTTCTAGTTACTTTCTAGTTTCTAGGAATTAACCTTTTTGAGCCTCCATTTCTCCAACTGTAAGATGGAGCTGATAATTGATATGTCATTGATTACTGTAAGAATTAAGTGGAATAAAGTAAGTGGAGTGCAAAGTACTCCAGGTGGAAGTTTGGTCCACTGTGGATATTAAGTGCTAATAATTCATGTGTTACCATCTTTGGCCTGTCTACCTGGTGACAAACTGCCACTTATCTTTATCCTGGCTTCTTCCCATCTGACTTGCCCTTGTCTAACCCAGCTCAGGTCACCCTTCCAGTCCTAATGGTCTAGACTTGTCCACTTCTTGCCTAACCCAGTTTGGGTTCAGCCTTGCTGGGGAGGAATTGGCCTCCTGCCTGGGCCATATTTGGCAAAACACCAGAACTCTTTAATGTAGTGATGTGTTTACATGCCAAACTACCTAGGTTGTAAGCACAATGAGGACAAGGACTGGGTTTCAGTTGTCTTTGCATATATTTTATTATTTACTTCATTCATTCATTCATTCATTTAACAAATAGTCATTGACTTTATTTTCTGCCCAGTGAACATGACTGGCAAAACCTTACCTTCATGGAGCTTATAGTCTAGAGTAAGAGATAATCATTAATCAAATAATCACAAAATAAACGTTAAATTGCAACCACCACAGCATCTGACTTGGGTGATTGCCTCATAAAAGTTTGCTGACTCTATGAAGAGAGTGAACAGCTAAACCTGCTCCCTCCTTGGATGTGAAGAGCATGTGAAGGACCAACCTGATAGCAGGGTTTGTCAGTGTGAGAAGCAGGCTCCTTCTTCAGGATCCCCTAAAGATCCTAGTTCCCCAGAGCCTCCTCATTTCCACCTTCCAGGTTGCAGGGCCTGGGAATCAACACTTTTCACTGGCATCCTGGGGCATTCTCATGTCATTAAAATCTGGGAACCGCTGTCCTGTCCTATAGCTAGTAGTGACCACTTCAAAAGAGAAACAATATAGGCCTTAATGAAGAATGATTAGCTGTACCAAAGTGTCCTCTGAGAATGTTGCACGGCCCATGTAGAACTGAGAAAGTGCTTTTGTCATGGTGAACCTGGGTGGGGGGATAGTGGGGAGGTATGCTTGGTTCACCACTTCCTTTAGTACCTGCTCCTTGTTGAACCCTGGCAGTTAATGAGTTGCCAGACATTCCCTTTAGCACAAACATTCCATATTCTGGCGCACACAGAAGCCCACAGGGCGCTCTCAGAGGCACCAGACTGACCCAATACCAAACCACATGTCTTCATTAGAAGCTGGTCACTTCTATGGAATGCTGGCTCAGGGACCAAATGGCTTTGACTTCAATCCCAGATCTGCTGCTTTCTAACTATGAGACTTTGGGCAAGTAAATTCCTCTCTCTATAGCTCAGTTTCCTTATGTGTAAAATGGAGATAGTACCTACTCTGAGGATGGCTGTGAGGAATAGTACCAGTAACTCACTTATCAGAGTGCCCAGCACATCAGAAGCCTTCAGTGGAGAGCACCTGTCAACACTGCTTTGAGGGAGATGAGTTCTAGGCAAGGCTTTCACCTGTTAGTGTGTTATGGTCACAGAGCCAGCAAATGTCCAGCTGCTGTACTAAAGTAGTGGCCTGTCCCCATGCATCTACTTTTTTTCACAAGTAACTAAAGTATTGTTTTTTTAATTTAATTATTGTTCAATTACAGTTTTAAAGTACTGTTCTTAACAAGCATTTGTAATTTTATCTTTTTATGGAAAATTTGGAAGGATTTGCTCTAATTTTTAACCTTAAATACTCCTGGACAATAACTGTATTATTTTTACTCCACTGGCTATTAATGTTTCATTTAAAAAACAACACCTGGAGATGGGTGGTGATGATGGTTTAACAAGAATATAAATGTACTTAATACCACAGAAAGGTACACTTAAAATGGTTAAAATGGTCAATTTTATGTTCTATGTATTTTACTACATTTAAAAATATAAAATAAAAACAAACAATAAAACTGTGGTTTGTATAGAAGGTCTAGAAACTCCAGTTAAAGAAAAAAGATAGGAAGAAAATGGTCTCTAATCATTTATAGGCCCTTCCAGCATTTCAGTAGCTAATGGAGACCTGGTTTGTTTATAGAGTACTAGAGTACACTTAAAAGGATAAGCTTAGTTTATTCAAAAAGGTTCACAGAGATAGACTGATGAGGTTGCTCAAGTATCTGTTAAAGCTACAGAAACTTTTAAGAAAGATACTGAAGAACCAATTATGTCTGAAGGGACTGAGAGAAGTTAGTTATCACACTGTTGTCTGTGGCACTTGGCTTATAATTTTTGGGGGGAGTGGTGGTGGTGGAATGCAACCCTAATGGCACTACTTTTTATTAAACTGAATACTAACCTCTTTTAAGACTGAAGAAGTTTAGGAGCCATATAGTTCTATTCCCACTCAATCATTCATCTGATTCAACAATTGTCTGTCGAATTCCTTCTTTGTGCCCAACATGTAGTACAGCACACCATGGTGGATGTTGACAGTGGCCTGGTAAGCAAAACAGACCCGCCCCAATATAGCTTATAGTCTGATAAGAAAGACAGGCATCAATTAAGCAGCCACATAAACATGCAGTTACACATTGTGGTAAGTTCTGTCTTCAGAGAAATACTACAGGCACTCTGAACACATGGACTAGAAGGGTACAATCTAATTTGAGACGGTCAGAGAAGGCTGGGACTTCAGGTGCAGGGCTTTCTGGGCAAAGGCTCTGGAAGAGAAGCTGAACAGCCCACGTAGAACTGAGAGCAGGCCAGTGTGAGGGCAGGTGTTTTCTGAATGAGCAGACTCAGAGGAGAGGGTTAAATATCCCACTTCTGCAAAGCTAAGAATAGAAGTAGGTTATCTGATGCTCCACTTTTCTCTTTTTTTGTATATCTAGGGAGATGTACCCAGAGGCCTGGGCCTATAACATTTGCACAGGTAGAATTATTTCCGTACTAAGGAGTCAGCCCCACTTCCGCATGGCCTCCACTCTCTGTGAGCTCAGGGTCCGCTGCCACCCACCTCTCCAAGTCTTTACCAAGGCCCCTACGTTAGTGTCTCCAAGAACCAAGCAAGGACATTTTGACACTTTTTCCCCCCAGGCCACTGCTTCTGTTCACTCAACGCACTTCATGAAGATCAGCTACTATGGCTAACCTTATGTTGCTGACCACAGACTAGCTTAGGACAAAAATGTCTGCATAGTAAGATTACAGCTCTATAAAAATCACCATGCATTTAAAAAAGCTTGGAAGGAATAAATAAAAATAACATTGATGTCTAGTGGGTGGGATATTAAATAAATGTCTTTTTCCCTTTAGCTTCATTTTCTAGATGCTATTTGGCAAACTTTTGTACTCTTAAAACTGAAATAATAATATTAAAGAAATGTCAGATCTCTTCCTCACTACTCAAACCTTAGGTTTTTCTTCAATGTGAAGAACATACTCATAGAAGCTTTTAGAAATGTTTTAAATATGAGCTACAGAGAAACACTGGGTAAGGTTGATAGCATGGCAAGGCACAGCACTTCTCAAAGCATTTCCGTAGGGTAGAGATTATGTTTAAGACAGAATTCCGTGGGCACTGACTCTGGGGATGCTGGCATACACAGAGTTAAGCAGGCTTCTCCTCTGTCAGACTTCCCTGAACCATTCACTACCTCTCAGGTTCATGAGCGAAGGCAGGGGACAGAGCACATAGCATTCTCCAAACTTCTGGGAAGGTTTATTTGCCCAGATCCTTGCAGGCTTCATACTCTCTGGGATACACACTGGGAAATACTGGCGTAGTGAAAGAGAACAAAAAGTGGTTCTCGATGGATCTGTCAAGGCATTAATTATCTGCATCTATTAGGCAAGCCCTTGAATAGTCCTGGACATAGTGTATCATCTTTAAAATACGATTAGAGCCCTGGCTGGTGTGGCTAGGTGGATTGAGCATGGGCCTGTGAACCAAAGGATCTCAGTTCAGTTCCCAGTCAGGGCACATGCCTGGGTTGCAGGCCAGTTCCCAGCAGGGGATACATGAGAGGCAACCATACATTGATGTTTCTCTCCCTTTCTCCTTCCCTTCCTCTAAAGATAAATAAATAAAATAAAATAAAACAAATTTAAAAAAATAAGATTAGAGGAATGAACATCTAGCTCTTAAGTGGACCAGATATGAAAATGAGTATATGTGCTGACAGTTTTGTTATAATGAGAGGCAAACTCTTAAAATGCTCAAACAGAATTCTCAGTCCAGCTTTATCTGTCCTACAAGTGGCAAGCAATATAAGTTTTATTCTGCAAACCATTTTAGAAAACAAAAACATTTGGCACAGTGCAACAGGTTAGCATTCCAGTCTGCTGTAGATACAAGGTGAAACGTCCTTAATTCCTGCGTTAAAAAGTATGCTCACTCTGGCCAAGTGGCTCAGTTTGTTGGGGAGTGTCGTCCTGTAAACCAAAAGGTTGCAGGTTCAATTCCTGGTCAGGACACATACCTAGGTTGTGGGTTTTATTCCTGGTCAGGGCACATATGTGAAGCAAATGATAGATGTTTCTCATGTTGATGTTTCTCTTTCTCTCAATCTCTCTTTTCTCTCCCAAACATCCTCAGGTGAGGATTAAGAAAAGGTGGGGTGAGTTTGCTCTTTTCAAACACTTGCCAAATGAGTAGTAAAAGCTTTCGTTTCTCAACCACCTCACTGCATAAGGCCTTGGAGAAACAGCCTGATAGAAGCAACGCTGGTTCCTTTGTTCGACTGGAAGAGTGACTTTCATGTCAACAAAGACAGAATGTCCTGATTCCAGATAAAGGCTGCTTGCTGTTTCTGCCTCACTAACTTTGATCATTTGTTGCTGTGGTTGGAACATTTTCTGGCAGGAAGAGTCCAGGGCCCTGCTAGGGAACAACAATATTTTGTCCTGTTTTTCACGGCTTCAGACAGCTCAGTCAGACCCCTCTCAGCCCACAACAGTCACCACCTAAGCCAATTCTTGGTTTCCTCTTGCTGCAAGCCTAACTGCAGAGGAATCTGTCTAGCTTAGTTTCTTTGCCGTGCCCAAAGCAAGGCCCTTTCTTTATAAGGGCATAATGCTAATTACTACAGGGAATCCTCTGTCATGTGTACAAGGCAGAGAACACTGTAGAGGTCATGGAAGTCAAGGATCCTCACGCTGTACAATGATGATACTCCCAGGTCTGTGGTTAATTAAGTAAGACTTGACTCCTCAAAAGACTTCATTTTTCCCAGTGGTCCAGGGAGGTCTCTTCAATTCTCATTCTTGTCTTTTTTCTCCCTGGAAGTTCTTAGGGTGTTTTCTTTTTCTTTCTTTTTTTTTTTTGGTTAAAAAATATAATATACATATATACACACCCCAGACAGGAATTAACAAAGTGTTAATACTATACTAGTTAATGTCTACAGAATTTGCATTTCAAGTCAAAGGAGCATTGATGAATAGACATAGTTTTTATTATCTTAATGAACTTTTTTGCATTTTCTAAATTTTCTATAATATACTTGTATTATCTTTATAATAGGAAAATAATGTTATTTTTAAAAACACCCATATGCTCCTAAAGGCTAAGTCCAAAATGTTTATACTTATTAATTTTTTGTCTTTCTGTCAAAAGAAAGGAGGCTACTTTTTTGATTTACTTTTGTGAGTTCTTTTTAACTGAGTCCTGCTTATTTATTTATCTTCGCTTGTCTTTCTCTTTTTTGAGCTTGCTGTTAAACCTGAGTATTTTTTCACCTGAGGAACACTTGACTGGTTTTTGTTGCATGCTTCTTTCATCTGCTGAAGCTGGTTCCTCATCTGCTTGGCAGCCTTTATTTCTGCTTTAATTTGATGACTTCTTCAGCTGACAGATCTCCTTTTTTTAAAACTGCCACTTTAGGCTGTTTATCTTCTTTGTCACTGTGATCACCATCTTCATCTGGGAGCTGATGCTATATTCCCTTGGTCTCTATGGTGGGTCCTTCCCTGTAGCTGACCTGTTCCTTAAAGTGGGACAGGAAAGCTGGCTTGGCTGGCTGCAGGTGACACCTGGTTCCATTTGCTCATGGTTGTTCATGGGAAGACTGGTTCCCCATGTGGCCTTGAGATTGTGGAAGTTCTTAGGTTCTAAGCATGTGATAAGACAATATGAGGGAGTATATATATATATATATATACTGCTGACTTAAGCATTATGTTTTGTGTGTGTGTGTGCGTGTCACCTGGATACCTCAGAGATTTCAGGTTAAGTGGAAAGCTCAAGGAAGTATGAGCTTATATAGAACAAAAGTGTCCAACCTTAATATTTAAAGAGCTTCCTATGAAAACCCTTTATTTAAAAATGTATAATTTTGAAAGAATGACATCAAGCAGAGTGAAGGTGAAAGAAAAAGGGAAGTTGAGTACTACAAGGTAGTTTGTAACTGTCATAATTCCATTCTCACATTCTCAGTATGACTCTTACTTAGGACTCCATAGAATTAATGTTACCATAAAGTGACTGGATCTGGAGTGGGTCGGCCTTGGGCCAGCCTATAAGTGTGTAGGTTCTTCATGCAGGAAAGATCTCACAAGTCCAGGTGATTTTGAGCATATGTTTATTAAAGCTGAGCCTAGGATAGACGAAGCAACAGAAAAGAGCCTAGGTAGGGTTGCTTTGGTTCTCTAGAAATGTTGTAAGACAGAAATAAGCCTGGGCAGGTTATTCTGCTTCCATAAAAAGTCAGAGAAAAGGGGGCCTCGAAGACATGTTCAGCGGGCTAGCTCGGGACAAGCTGCCATTGCCTATTGCTCCCCTGGTTGCAAGTCTCGTGGAGACCTGTTGAGTTTAGGAGATGCATGCTGATGGAGGAAAGAAGAGGGGGAATGGAAAGGCACAGGCATGCTCCTAGGAGGGACAGCGCTCAGTTAAGCATCATCAGTGGAAGACCACACTTGGAGGTCCACAGTTTAAATGAGCCACAAAATGCGATGAGAGGAGTTAGCTCACACTTTAGAAGTGCTACCTCTGTTTTTCCTTTTGCCCCCCCCATTTACTTTCCTCCATTTTTGTCTCCAGTACAGGGATGATAAAAGGTATATGTGTCCCTCACAAACCCATAGCAGACATTGTTATTCAATCATGGCATTTTGTTCCCTGATTAAACTCAGGGGTATAATCAAAGATGAATATTAATTGGTCAATGTGGGCATTCTTTAGTCTACTCCTGGGAAAATACCCCAGAGAAATGAGAGCTCATGTCCACAAAATAAAATACATAAGAATGTTCCAAGCAGCTATATTCTTAATAGTTCCGATCTGGAAACAACCCAAATGTCCATCAAGAATTGAGTGCATAAAAATATGCATATAGTATATGAAAATGATTACATACTCTACAGAAATGAAAAGGGATCAGCTACTGATATACACAGTTTGAATGCATCTTAGAGACATAATGTAGAATGAAAGAAACTAGACATTGTAGGGTAAGTGGAGGCAGTCTGGCTTCCTCACCCAGGTGTCTGAGTAACTAAGGGAGCAGTGTTCCCATAGCCTTAGAGGGGCCTGATAACCAGTGTTCACATGGCCTTGAGACTGGGTCTGATAAACTCTTCCCATAACATGAAGTGGACTCACATGTACAGAATTATGTTATGTCATGTAATGTTCTGGCAGTTTTCTGCTTTGTCCCTCTCTAGTACTTAAACAGGTAGGGACTCCCTGCTGGGGGTGATGATGATGAGAGACACACAAGGGGACAGGTGCCATGATGGGTGCCATGCTGGGGAACAGGGATCACAACATGAGACATGCAGATAGGCATGCAGCTTGTAGCATGTGTGGCTTGCCCACCCATGAATAAAGGCATGCTAGACATCCCAATGGTTCCTTGAATATTTTTATGTCTGCATAAATACCATGATCCTGCCTGGCCTTGAAGGGTGGCAACACAGACATAAAGAGGCACATTATGTCACTCCATTTATTGTAGTTCAAAAAATAGGCAAAACTCATCCATGGTGATGGAAGTCCAGACCATAGTTACTCATGAGGGAAACTAAGAAGGGTACCAAGAAGCCTTCTGGAGGCTAGAATATGTTCTATATCTCCACCTTGGTGATGATTTATATCAATGTCCACATGGGCAAAAATTCATTTGGAAGCACAGCTAAGATTTGCATATTTTGCTATAGTTCTCTTTCATTAAAAGTTCTTAAAAGGGTGCACCAAGTCTCTTCTGGTCAAGACATTGGCATAAGCATGGCTTGGCTCCTCCCACAACCACATCAAAATTAATACTAAAATATAAAACAACCATCGCTCAGGACCATCAGAAATTGAGTTGAAAGGAAGTCTGACAACTACAGAATTGTAGAAACCACATCTGTCCAGACCGGTACGAGAGGTGCAGATGCTGAACTGGGTGGTCTCTCACTCACATGTGATGTATAAAAATTAGGGAGGGATATTTCAGGAACGAGGAGTCCCAGCCACCCCCACCCCCCACCATCCAGGGTTCCAGTGCCAGATAGACAAGTCCCCACAACTTCTGGCTGCAAAAACTAGCTGGGACTGAGTTGGTGGAAGGAACTTCTGGAGCCCTAAGCAGTTCCTCTTATAGAACCCACACATGGACTCACCTACTCAGACTCACTTCCTCTGAGCTCCAGCACTGGTGTAGCCACTTGTAAGGCACCAGTGGCAGACAGGGAGAAACTGAGGTGCCTTGCAGCAGAGGCCATTGTCCCTTTTCTAAACGCTCCCCCAACAGAGCCAGCAAGCTGGGGCCATATCTGAGACCCCATCAATCTGGCTAACACTGTTTGACCTGCCTTGGAAATACCCAGAGATTCCACCCCACCTAACCTAGGGGCCCATCCAAGCTGCTTTTCCTTATGAATGGCTGGCCTGGGCACATGCTTCACAACTTCCTAAATCCTATCAAACTAGCAATAGTTGGCCTCACTGAGCCCCAGGCACGGCACAGCAGCAGCCAGCCTAGATTCACAGCTTGGCTTCACCTGGAATTCCAAGCCCAGTACAAGTAGCAGCCACCTCAGATTGCTTTATAGTTCAGGCAGGATGACCTGGGGTAGAACACAGGTGGGGGATGACCTTAGCCTTCACCACCTGGGAAACCCTGGGGCCAGTGCACCCAGTGGACAGACCATGTTGCAGCACCCTACCTTGCTCCTGCACAGCTAATCCTCCATGGAAGGTGGAGTTTGGTGGTAGTGGTCAGAGCCAATCCTTCCTTGTAGCTGACTGGCCTGGGTAAATCCCTTTCATTGATCTGCCAACAGCAACCAAGGCTGAAATACAAGAAAAGGGTGTATAGTAAACCCATTCAAAGGGCATACCTTGAGTACCCAGCTTGGGTGTAGGAGAGGCTGTGCCACTGGATTTTACAGGACACCTACATCATTAGGCCACACCACCAGGACACAGAGTCAAAGCAGCTCTATCTAATACATAGAAACACACATGGAGAGGCTATGAAATGAGGAGACAAAGAAACATGCCCCAAATGAAAGAACAGATCAAAACTCCAGAAAAAGAGCTAAATGAAATGGACATAAGCACTTTATCAAATGCAAAGTTCAAAACACTGGTTATAAGGATGCTCAAGGAACTTAGTGAGCACCTCAATAGCATAAAAAGATCCAGTCAGAAACGAGGGCTATACTAATTGAAATAAAGAACAATTTATAGGGAAACAATAGTAGAGTGGGTGAAGCCAAAAATCAAATCAGTGATTCGAAACATAAAGAAGCAAAAACAACCAAACAGAATAAGAAGAAAAAAGAATCCAAAAAAAATGAGGAAAGTAGAAGCAGCCTCTGGGATAGCTTCAAGTGGTCCAACATTCACATCATACATTGGGGTGCCAGAAGGAGAAAAGAAAGAGCAACAAATTGGAAACCTATTGGAAAAAATAATGAAAGAAAAGTTTCCTAATTTGATGAAGAAAATAGATATGCAAATCCAGGAAACACAGAATCCCAAAGAAGATGGATACAAAGAGGCCCACACCAAGACACATCATAATTAAAATGCTAAAGGTTAAAGATAAAAAGAGAATCCTAAAAGCAACAAGAGAAAAAGCAGTTAGTTATCTACAGGGGAGTTCCCATAAGACTGTCACCTGACTTCTCAAACCAAACTTTGCAGGCTAGAAGGGATTGGCAAAAAATATTCAAAATTATGAAAAGCAAGGACCTATAGCCAAGATTGCTCTACATAGCAAAAATATCATTTAGGATCAAAGGGCAAATAAAGGGCTTCCCAGACAAAAAACTAAAGGAGCTCATCATCATTAAATCATTATTATATGAACTGTTAAAGGGACCTATTTAAGAAAAATAAGATAAAAACTATGAACAATAAAATGGCAATAAATACGTATCTATCAACATTTGAATCTGAAAGCAAACTAAGCAAACAAGAACAGAGGCAGAATCATGAATACAGAGAGCATTTTTATGATTGTCAGGTGGGAGGGGGTATGGGGGAATGGGTGAAGAGGTGAGGGGATTGAAAACTACAAATAGGCAGTTACAGAATAGCCATGGGGATATAAAGTACAGTGTAGCCAAAGAATTATATGCATGATCCATGGACATGAACAATGGTGTGGGGATTGCCTGAGGGAGTGGAGAGTGCTGTGTGGAGGGGGGCAAAAAGGGAAAATCAGGGCAACTGTAAACATAATCAATAAAATATAATTTTTTTAAAATATAGAAAGTCTAATTAAAAAGGGGGCACCAATATGAAAACTATTATCTAGTCCTTGGTCCTATATTTCTCTATGTAAGGATCATAAGTTCTTAAGTCTGATTCAAATCCAAGCTCTGTTACCCATTAAATGTGTCTCTTGAGTCAGTTACATAACCTTTTGTGCTTTAGTTCCTTGCCTATGCAGAGGGGATAAAAATACTTTTTAATTTATAGCACTATTCTGAGGGTTAAATCAGGTAATTCTTATAAAATGCTTCATAACACACCTGCCTGGTACACTTAATATACTCATGAAATGTGAGCTGGGGACTTTATTTTCCTCCTGTTCTCTGACCATATAGTTCTAACTCATGCTGTCTTCCCCCACCCCAACATTCTCTCTTCCTTTCATCACCCCCTACTCTTCTTAAGAGCCCCAAACATGAAGTTTAAGTTTATATCCCTTAACATTTATCGGGTACAATTTATAGTTATATTTATAATAAAAAAGAAAGCAAGTATTTTTCATGCCTCTCTTCCAAAGCCTCAACCACATGACAGACCAATTTAATAAATATTTGTGTGGTGGCAGATAGGCATCAGTAGCCTTTGAAGTTCTCCAGGTAATTCTAATGCTTTTTATGTGGACACAGTTTGGGAATTACTAAATTAATGGCTCTGTATTCCCTCCATATTATCTCAACCACTTCAGCACATGGTTCGGAAACTAGCTGCACATTAGAACCACCAAGAAGCTTCCAAACAAAACTGATGCTCAGGCCCCACCCTTGCAAGGTCTGGATATTTCTAATGTGCAGCCAATATTGTGAGGCACTAGGCTAGAGTGGTGGAAGTTCTGGACTTCTGGTGGATCTTGTGACCAGGGCAACTCTAGGCAACTTGCCCTACCCCTACGTTCCATGTTCCTCTTGAATTAAAGTAGTTTCTCCTCATATTTTTGAAAATTCTTGTCTTTGTCTTTTTTTTCTCTTGCAAGCTGAATATGGAGAAGAACAATGTAATGCTGATAAGTTCTTGGTTTGTTTTGCCCTCAGTATGGGATTGTGCTGGATGCAGGCTCTTCTCACACAACTTTGTACATCTATAAGTGGCCAGCAGAAAAGGAGAATGACACAGGGGTCGTGAATCAGATATACGAGTGCAAGGTAAAAGGTAAGATGAAGGAAAAGGGAAGGGGGGACAGTGGGACATGATACACATAGGGCAAGTGGAGGACATGAAGGAAAGCAAGTCAAGGGAAGAACATTATGGAGCTGCTACTGTTATTTTGTTGTCATTATAAAAATAATTCAAAATCATTAAATCATTGAGCTCTTGAAGCATAAACTTAAAAATAACTGAGTAATAGTACCTCCCATCAACAGGACAGTTCTGTGTGCTGTGCACCAACCTAAGTACTAAAAATATTACTTCATCTTCACAATCTCCCTTTGACGTAGGTATAATTATAGCTGTTATTTAAAATGAGGGCACTGAGGTTGAGAGATGTCATGCCACTTGTTTCAGCTTGCTTGAGCAAGTAAGTGATGGAACGGGAATTCAAAGGGAGAGCTGCCGAACTTCAAACCCATGTCTTAGCCAGTGGTTCTTAAATTTGAACCCTCTGGAGGGTTTGTTAAAGCACAGATGCTGGGCCCCACCCATCTTGAAGGCCAGACATTTTAAGTTAAAGCAACTAGTTGATAACCTTGAGCTGATTTTCTTATTACAGTTAAGTAACCGGGTTGTTTAAAAACCTGTGAATGATAAGGATAACATATCTGGATAATTATCTATAAACCGAATCATCACCGTAAAGCATTTGACAGTGTGGATGTTCATTTTAAAGTGAACTGAAGTTGTTAAGTGTTAACTTCAAAGCTTAAGGAATCTTGGCTCTAATCCTTTCCATAGCAACAATTAGTTTTGCTCTAATACTGGAAAAACAGTATTTCTAGGGAGGTAGGTTATCAGAGTGGAAAAATCACTGAGGGGACATGGAAGAAACTTTGCTTCAGAAATGTTAGGGGTCTAGCTCTGATCACTGATCACAGAGCTAGTCAGTTGCAGTTCCAATCTTTTCAGTAAAAGCTAACGTGCCTGGTGCTTATTTTAAGTTTTGTTTTAAATGTCATCTCCATCCATTTAGATCTAGGAATTAGTGTGATTAATTATAGTTTTGTGGAAGAAACATCAAAAAGTAGCTACATAGAGTAGTTACCTATAAAATTCCCATTAATAGCTGAACCTGTTAGAAAGGTTATGCAAATGCATGTGAAAATTGCGCCATCCAGTGGCAATATTACTGAACAGCGAACAGACCCAGCCTGAGGTCTGAAAATAAATCCCTACTAAGCCAACACTGGTTCAGTAAGTTACCCTCTAAGTAGAACAAATTCATGCATAATCACATTAAGAAATTGTCTTCTTGGATTTTATTAGAAAACACCTGTCTTTTGCTCTAATATTGTCACAGTGTGTTCTATACTTAAAAAAATATATTGTCATCTGCTTCTACATCTTTTTCTAGGTCCTGGAATCTCACAATATGCTCACAAAACAAGTGACTTGGGCATTTATCTGACTACATGCATGGAAAGAGCCAAGGAAGTGATTCCAGTATCCCAGCACCAAGAGACTCCTGTTTACCTGGGAGCTACGGCAGGCATGCGGTTGCTCAGGTACAGCCATGTGTAGGGAGAGTGCCACACTTCCCAAACACCTACAATTCTAAAAATCCTGAATGTCAGTAAGTGGGTAAAACTCCCAAATTCAGTATGTTTACCTTGGGAGTTTAAGTATGTTTTTTAAAAATTCCCATTTGCCCTTCTCCCCCAGGAAATTCAAGGGAGCAAGGGCACAAAGAGAGAAAGATCAAGTCTATGTGAGGCCTGTCCAGAAAGTATCCAGACTTGTAATATGAAAAATAGGGGCATTGATTGAAGAAGATAAAGATACAAGAAACATTGTACATAGGGCATTGACGTCCTAGTCCCCTTCAAAGTAGGAACCTTGGGACCTCACACAGTTTTCTCAGTGTCTCTTTCATTCTTCAAAACACTCTGCAAAATCCTTTGTTGGAATCGCCATCAGCTGCCCCATCATATTTTTCTGAATCTCACTGACAATCTGAAATCTCTTCTCTTTCAAAGATGATTTTGGTTTTAGGAAAAGCCAGAAGTCATAGGATGTCAAATCTGAGCTGTAGGGAGGCTAAGTCACTTGAGTGATTGGATTTTTCACCAAAAAATTCTGCATAAGATGTGATGCATGAGTGGGTGCATTGTTGTGCATTGTCCCAGAAAGCCTTCTGAACCATCTGAATAATGTCTGTGGAGGAATGGTCAAGCTTAATGGAAAATTTGAGGCAG
Organism: Artibeus jamaicensis; assembly: GCF_021234435.1. Classification (NCBI taxonomy): domain Eukaryota; kingdom Metazoa; phylum Chordata; class Mammalia; order Chiroptera; family Phyllostomidae; genus Artibeus; species Artibeus jamaicensis. Next base: position 577,092 of record NW_026521538.1, read on the forward strand.
GTTCATTGCTCTACTCACTCAGTCATTTTGAATGGGACAACCACACAGTACACATGCTCACTCAACAGCATCTACTGCCCCCACTGACTAGTACAGTGAAGCTGTCTTTGTTCACACACGCTCATTCCAGTCCACTCTCCTTGACTGCCAGGTTATATCAATGTCATGCAAACCATCCTCATTATATTAATAATGGCTAGAATTTTTTTGGACAGAACTAGTATACTCTGGGATTTGGGGCTACAGATTTAGCTGTTCAATCTCTGAGAGAGGTATGACCCAAGGAGAGTCACAGATGTCCCAAGATATAAATATTCACAACTAGCACATCTTTATTGGTTACTTCTTAGCATTTGTGTGCACTATGATTCATTCATTCATTTTCTCATTCATTCATTCATTCACTTGTTTGTTCATTCATTCATGCTGCATGTACTGACTGACCACTCTGTCCGAGGATATGGAAGTAGGTATTCAACTGGCCAGAACATTTGTTTGGTTTTTCTTCCATAAGATGGCTCTAGTAATGCTTAGTTGTCTTTAACATCATCCAAAATAATTTTGTTAGATTGTATTGAGACAGCTGTCATATAAGCACACATTAAAAAAAACTTATCAAAATTGGTACATTTTTGCATGGTCATTTTAATATTTAAAATGGAAGAAAATATGCAACATTTTTGGCATATTATACTTTATTATTTCAAGAAAGATAAAAATGCAACTGAAACACACAAAAAAGATTTGTGCAGTGTATGGAGAAGGTGCTGTGACTGATTGAACATGTCAAAGGAGGTTTGTGAAATTTTGTGCTGGGGATTTCTCACTGGACAATGCTCCATGGTTGTGCAGACCAACTGAAGTTGATAGCAATCAAATCAAGATACTCAGTAAGAACAATCAACATTATAGTGTCTGGGAGATAGCTGACATACTCAAAATATCAAGAAGTAAAGTCAATAAAGTTATTGATGAAAATGAAAAATGTGTCTTTTATTTTATGGAAAAAAACTAAACAAAAATTTTGACCAACTCAATTATTTCAGCCCTCAAGGAGATCAGAGTTTCAAGACAGGGTGATCAGTGTTTTAATAGAAGGCTGCTCAGAGCTGCTACAGGAGTGCACTTTGCCCTGCCTAGAATGGCAGGAGGTCAGGAGGATTCCCCAGAGGAGGGGACATGAGAACTGAATCATGAAGGAGGAGTTGAAGGGTGGGCAGGGGCATTAAAGGCAGAGCAGACATTGTGTATTCCATAGCCTATGTTTTTTTTTTTGACAACTATTATGTTTCAGGCACTATTTTCAGTGCTGGGGATACAGTGAAGAGGACAAAGTCCCTGCCTTCCTGGGGTTTGCATTCTAATAGAAATGCAAAGGCAAGAACATGCAAGAGACCAGGACATGCTCAGAGGACTATAGATAGAATGTAGGACTATAGATAGAACATATTACTATTATAGAAATAATAGTAGTAGTAGTAATAATATTAGCAGCTTGTATTTGTTGAGCCTTTACTGTGTTCTTTTCACTATGCTTTAATCATACCAACCCTATGGAGTAAGAGGCATTATTAACTATCATTAACCAGGTAGGGAAGCTGTGACTTACAGATGTTAAGTAAGTTACCCAGGGTCACACCTGGTAAGGTAAGTGGTAAAGTCAGGATTCTGAGTTGGATTCTGAGAGGGCAGGTTCTAGATCACATAGTCCCTTGTAGGGCATGCTAGGGAGTTTGGAGTTTATCTGGAGATAATGAGAAGCCATTAAGTGATGTTACACAACTGGTGCCAAGTAGCAGAGAAGGTGAGCTGGAGAGAAGGAAAACTAGGGATAAGGGGGCCAGTTGGTAGGGTATGGAATTCAAACAGATGAATTACAGGAGTCTCATGCCAGTTGGAAGGTAGCATCCTCTAACCCTGAGGCTCTCAGTGTTGAGTATTCTATATCTTGGAAGCAATGGCATCCCATTTTCATTATGACAATTCTACAAGATTCTTCCTTTAGGTCTCAAGGTCTCAGACATGCCAGAGAACTGAGGCACAATGTGAGGAAGATTTTTTCGAGGGAGATTTTTTCCAAGTCTAGAACCAATGGGCATTGGACATCTGTCCTAGGACATTTGCCACCTGGTGTCTGTGATAGACCTAATTAAGAACCTCAAGCAGAGCCTGGATATGTAACCAGCTAGTAGTCACTAGCAATGGCTTGTGACATACCATATTTTTAGGACCATAAGACGCACCTAGGTTTTAGAGGGGGAAAATAAGAAAATAATTTTTAAAGCAGAAAATGTAGTAAAATATTTAATAATCTGTGATCCTGCTCCACCACTGCCCCCCTCCCCCCACATTGAGCCAGTTAAGCTACATTCAGACTATAACATGCACCCCCATTTCACTCCCAAATTGGGGGGTGCATCTTATAGTCTGAAAAATCACGGTATTAGTTTCAAGTGTGGTGATCAGAAAATACCCAGCCATGACCACCACAGTAATTAAAAGTACCTTGATAAGTTTTTGGAGCCAGGAAACAACAACAAAAATGTTATTTTAGGAAGACAAACCTATTAAAGATTGAAAGAATTTGGATTTGGAGAGAATGGGACAAGAAAACAGTTCTGCCTCACCTAAAAGGAGGCCCCCTCAGGCAGCCATGGGTGGGTATCTCCATCATTCTGTTTATTCCAGTGAGTTATGATGCACTTCCTGGGAGAACTGACTGGAAGTTATGGCTGAAATGGATAGGTGCATTTATTAGAACAAAACCAGTAACCTCAGCTCTTCCCTTTGTGCAGACTTGAAAACGAATGGTTGGCAAACGATGTCCTGACGGTGGTGAGAGATGTCCTCAACAACTACCCCTTTGACTTCAGGGGTGCCAGAATCATCTCTGGTGGAGAGGAAGGTGCCTATGGCTGGATTACTATCAACTATCTGCTGGGAAAATTCACTAAGGTAATTGATTATCTGACAGCATCCATTGAGTGGCTCCCTAGAAGCCAATGCCATTGCTATCTCAGGCAATACTTGGTTTGCTGGCCAGAGTGAATGATGGATAAGTGAACAAATTAATTTATCCCCACATTTGCAAGGGTCATCAGAGGTATAATTCTCTTAAAAGAACTTTTAGTATTGGAGAATAAGGAAGCCATATGTTCAGTTTAGAGAGACATAAAAAATCTGTCATTAAAAATTAGAATAGCTAATATTTGCCTAGTGCTATGTGCCTTGTGCTATACTAAGCACTTTCCATGTACTATATAATTTAGTCTTCAGAACAACCGTGTGAAGTGTTCTCTTATTTTAGTCACAAATTGAGGCCTAGAGAAGGTTAATTATTCTGTTCAAGGTTACATGGCTAGAGAGCAAATGAATGAGGATCTGAACTTGAGTTTTCCAGCCCCAAATCCTGTATTCACCAACACTGTACTGCTTCTATATTGCTGCAGTCTGAGCTTTGTGTTTGAGGCCCCTCTTTTCTTCCTGTTGATCTGATGTGGATTCAGGAACCTCTAGTGAGCTTTGTGTCACCCTCAAGCCCCTGCTCCTTCACATTAGGAGGTTCCTGAGTTTAAGAAATAGTTTAAGACACAAGGTATCCAGACACTTCTACCTGGATACTGTACTTACCGGTAACTACTCTCTTTCAGAAACTGAGGTGGCTCAACCTGTTGCCAAATGACAACGAGAGTCAGGAAACTTATGGAGCTTTAGACCTTGGGGGAGCCTCTACACAAATCACTTTTGTGCCCCAAAACCAGACAATCGAGTCTCCACAAAATGCTCTGTACTTTCGTCTGTATGGCAAGGACTACAGTGTATACACACACAGTTTCTTGTGCTACGGGAAGGATCAAGCACTCTTGCAGAAAATAGCCAAGGACATTCAGGCAAGTATAACTGAATCCAGACCTACCCTGCACACATCTGGGCCACCAGCCCCCACATCCTGTTGTTTTCTCTCTCTGCTTCAGTAATTGATCTGAAGTTGGTTACTGTACTTTCCAAACTTTTTTAGGCACCATATCTAAGTACATCTGGTAGATCCTTATGAATTGTTCCCTCCAGACATCACCCACTATATTTGTTTACTGCACTGTCTCCAAGGAAACAACTCAGATACTTTCTTGGGAAATAATTTCTCACCCCTAGTCTTGGGGTTGACAATGAAAATTACATGTGAGGGTATTGTTACAGGGAAGGGTGTGTGCAATTTATACCCTCTTTATCACTTCTTAATCTCCATCTCCTACAAACTGCAGAAAACAGGGTTGTTGGAAACAACCTGGAGAGGAGGGGAGGAAAAAAGGCTTCGGGGAATACACTAAGTTTATGGATCAGTACTTCAAATCTTGTCCCTTCATGCTTTCTGCATTTTGAAAGCAAGAAAGGTTAAACATACTTGCAATTATGTGAGGACCCGGCACACCCTGATAAACAAATACAGAGCAAGGATGTCATATCCAGCTATTCCCTGTCTCCACTAAAAGGAGGCCAGTTATCTGCTCTCCTTCAAAGCTCACCCTCTGGTTCTCAGAAGCACTATCCATAAGATGACTTCCACTGGAGTGGGGGCTGCTGAGAGAGATGCCTACTGAGCACCAAGTCTCCATTAAGCCTCTAAGCCACAGCAGTCCCTTTCTTTGCTTGGACATACTGGGTTGTGGGTTAAAACTGTTTTGATGCCCCTGGTTTAAATAATCTAAAGCACTTCCAAATCTTGGAGCTTCTGATTTTTAGCTTGGAGATGGAGGTGGGGGCATAGATCTACTCCTGAAAAACTACCCCACTCAGAATTTTGAGAATCTTTCTGGTTTTTTTTTTTTAATCTGCTTCTAACTAGGTGATTAGAACTAAGCACTAAGGAACATTCCAAACCAATGGCATTTCTGGGCCCAGCCTGAGCTGAATTAGCTTTCTATGACTGGAGAAAGTTTATTTATATCTGATACCATTTCTAGTGCCTGTTATATAAATCTGACTATTCCCAAGGCTGATAAAGGCAGGACAGAGGCATACTGATGCCGATGCTGAGTGCTGGGAAGTTGTACAATTCTGACACATTAATGAAGTCAGGCTGGTGCTTTTTTACCCAAAGCATTTGCACATGACCCTTTCAAGTGATTTTTCCACGCAGGCTACAAATGGAATCATCCAGGACCCATGTTTTAACCATGGATATAGGAGGGTAATGAATGTAAGTGACATTTACAATAGCACCTGCACCTGGAAATTTGGGAAGCCTCTTTCATTCAATCAATTAGAAATCCAGGGCACTGGAGACTTTGAAGAATGCCAGGAAAGTGTCACTACACTCTTCAACATCAGTCAATGCCCTTACTCCCACTGTGCCTTCAATAAGATTTTCTTGCCGCAACTTCAAGGACAATTTGGGGTAAGTTTATGAAATGATAAGGTATATTGGTTAGGATGGTTTTTGGCTGCAAGTTATAAAATATGTACCTACAGAGAGTTTAAGTAATAGGATTTATTTTTCTCCCATATAATGATAAGCCTTGAGGTAGATAATTTAGGGCTAGTTTTTTGGCTTAATAATATAAGGACATGAGATCGGTTTTTCCAATATCTTTTTGTGGTCCTAAGATGGCAGCTATTGGTCTCAGCATTATGTCTTCGCATGCAAAGACAAACCAGGCAAGAAGGAAAGTTTCTCTTGCATACATCTTCAATTTTGCAGAAGGACTAACAAATATCTTTACAGAGACCATTGGCTAGAATTTAGTGAAATGCATGCACACCTTTAAACCAATCTAAGATACCAGGGAATGTATTACCATGGTTGATTTAGACTAATCACTGTTCATTCTCTGGAAGTGGGGAGTCTTCCCTGAGCACATTGCTTTCTCCTACCTGGGTAAAATCAGGAATCCGTAAGCCAGAAGGAGGAGGCTGGGAAACATGCCCCCAATTATTGCCTTCAAGCTTAAATGCTTCCTCCTGGGGCGGGGGGTGGGGGAGGAATGGTGGTGGTGGTTGCAGCAGAATTTTCTGCTGTTGAATGTGATGCCTCCAACCAAGGCAGGGAGGGGTGAAATTGAAAAAGGGTGGAAGAGCCTTGAATGTCCCCTGGAGGCTTTTTTGTTTTGTCCCTTAGTCTTTCATTGAAATTGTCCTCCTCACAGCTGTCTGAACCTCAGTTTGGCAATATCTGTAGATTGCCTTCCACTGAATAGGGCCTGTCTTCTCTGAATACAGCCCTTAGGGTGAGTACTGTACCTATTCCTGTTTTGTCAGTTTTCTTCTTTTTAAAAAAATTTTTAGGGGTACCCTCTATGATTTCTCCCTAAATCCTAAGGATTCTTAAAATATGTTTTCTCCTTTATAAAATGAAGATAGAGATGTCTTATCTCTTTGCTGTTGTGAGTGATAAGCCAGACAAACAGTGGACTGATAAATGTCTTACAACCAACTCTCTGGAGATGGAGGGGCTAATTTAAAGCATTTGCCAATTTTCATGGTGTAAATATTCCCACCATGGCCTATTTTAAGCTATCAACCTGACATTAGCTAACTCAAAACCCCATGAAATTTTCAACAGTTAGCTCTCATGAGTGGGTAAGAGCCAGTGCCGGTATATCCCTGCAAACAACAAAAAGCTAACATGCCATAGCACCAGGTGGTTAGTTCTTTCTCCAAACAAACCTCACTCTAGGCCTTCACTCCTGCAGAAAGTTACCACTGTGAAGTTCTGCATCTTGAGGCATAATTATTAGCAATACAAAAATTTAATTGTATTTTAATTATTTCCAAAACCAGTTAGCCTGGGTATTCTCAAACCACAGAAACTTTTCAGTTTGGTGATTTTTGCCACAACTGCATTTAGCACTGATGATCTGATTCTTAAATTGGAAATTGAGTCCAATTTATAAGCAAATAAAAAATATCAACGAGGAAGAAGGAACATCTGTAGTGAATTATGTGGTAATTTAGAAATTTTAAAAAAGATTACATTGTACCATTTATATAAACAAAAAGGTTATAAACAAATTCAGTAGGGAACTGGAATTGAAGAACATTAAAATATTTGTTTGTTTACATATGTATGTATTTGTGTGTATATTTAGCTCTGAGTTTCATAGTAGCCAAGGAGAAAAATAAGACATAATCAAATATGTAATTTTCATTATATCCAATATACCCATTCCTAGGCCAAAGCAGAGTTATTCCAAGATTGAATCCCTGGGATATTTTATGAAGGATTTTGCTAGACAGTGTCTTTGACCATACTCTTTAATAGCAATTTAAAAATTTTTATAGTAACTTTAATCCAGAGGCATAATATTAAAAAGCCAACTTTGTGATGGCAATTTTGTCATGGACTGAGGTAATATAAATTTTTGATACTCATCTTGATAGAAGAATTGAGTGGTTGGAAGAGGGGAGAGACATATGTTCTTCAAATAATCTTCCACAAGTTTTGATTATCTAAGCTAGCAAATGAAAGATGAGGAGCTGACTTTTTGAAGTAATGTTCTCTGATGATGTCCTAGAGTGTTTCTATTTGAGTTGCTTCCTAAATATGGACCTACAGGTTATAGAAACCAATGAAGTAAAAGTTTACAAAGTAAGGTTGATTCCTACTATGGAAATTAGGGAACTAATCACAGAGTTTGATCTCAATGGGAGGGCATCCCACTTTGTACCTAAAGGAAAAGTCAGGAATTCCTAAAGCCAAGTCAGCATTTTCCTCCAGAATTGCCCTGGGGCCCATTCTGGAAAAGGAACATCCGATAGATTGAATCTCCAAAGCCCTACACCAAGAATAAGATCAGGATTGTTTTTTTCTTAAAAAACATTTAAAGAATCACCTCCCGTAGCCACAGGAGGAAACTTGAACGATCTGATTTTGAGCCATGTATCTTGCTGGGGTACTGAAAGAAGAAAATGGTTTTGTTTCATTCAATTTAATTCTTGGGATTAAAAATGGAAGTATTATGAGTAAGATTAAAGTTTTTTTTTACATTATATAATGTGTATAAATTAAAGGGAAAAATTCACCCTAAATTCTTCCATTCCATTCCATTAACACTTTATTTTTCTGGGTTGAATTCCAATGCATGTTGGTATAAGCAATATTCCATGCTATAAGAGACTTTTCTAAGGGTTTTAAGAGGCCATCTGAGATAGTAAACCCAATAAAGTGGATTTCTGAAGAACACATACAGACAGGAAAACTGCCATCTAGGCCCTGACACAGGGAAGACTTTAAAAAAAGACAGGTAGATAGAGGGAAAAAAAGAATATAATATGGATAAGCTAGTCTTAGAGTAGGAAAGGAGAAACAGGTGGCCTTATTCTGGAGCAGAACTGTTTAAGAGAGAAATACTAATAGATACTTTCCCAGTTAAGACAGCAGGGTTTGCACTTGAATCTCATTCTAAGTCTTGGTTTCTGGTATGCTACCAAAAGAAATGTGTATGTGTGTGCACATGTAGAAAAGTAACATGGTTATCTTAGAAATTTTTTAAAAATATAAAGGACAGGGTTATAACTTCAATTTTGATTCAGGTGTTTATAATAGGAGGCCATCTTCATTTTATTTTCTATGTCTTATATAATAGTATTGCATAATTGCGTCCTGCTTAGTTGATTCTATTTTAAGAGAGAACTCTAAATCATAACCTGCTAAGTCAAGATGACAACTAAAACCAAAATATTGAGGCTGTCAAGACAAGTCATTCTTTTTGTGTGTGTGGTAAAATACTCTTTTACATAATAGAAAAAGTACAGTTTTAACTACTTTTAGGTGTAGAGTTCTATGAAATTAAGTACATTTAGCTTATTGTACAACTATCACCATCATGCATCTCCAGACCTTTTTCATCTTCCAAAACAGAAACTCCACCCATTAAACTAAGTACTAACTCCCTGGTCCTCTTTCCCCTCAGCCCCTGGCAACCACCATTCTACTTTCTGTTGCTATGGATTCGACTATTCCAGTTACCTCATATAAGTGGAATCATACAATATTTTGTCCCTTTATGACTGGCTTTTTTCACTTTGCATAATGTCTTTAATAAAGCATTAATTTTTAACTCCTTAAGGGATCACCAGACTCTTTGAAGAATGTGATGAAAACTAAAGGTCTTCTAAGCAGAAAAATGGACATATAAATGTATGCCAAAATCTTTGCATACAATTTAAAAGATATCATTATCCCTTGCAGTGGCCCTATGAATTCCACATTAGAGCCTTTAATCTAAAACAAAAAGTACATAAAAACTAGACGTTAAAGTAGAATCATGAACTTACGCAGGACAGTGTCTGGGAGTGAATGCCACACAAGTGTCAGAAGTCAGTCTATTTAGAAGTATGGAAAGCATAGAGATAAGTATGCTAGAGACAAACAACCCTGCAACTGATGCTACTTCTGCCTCTGAAATGCTTCCTACCAGGGCAGAACCAATGTAATATCTAGTAATACAAGTTAGAATGAGTAGTGAAGTTAAAATGGGGGGGTTGAGGAACAAGTCAAGTATTTAGTTTGGAGCAGAATCTTGAGACTAGACCGTAATGCCTGTTCCTTCTATTTTTACAATGCTTCATTTTATCTCCCCCCCCCCCAGGGTACTATCAGTATGTTTTTGATTGGACCTTTGGAAAATAATTTAAGATACCCTTTTTCTTCCTTTATGGAAAAATTTGGCTTTGGATTAACATTCTGGATTTGTTTCCCTGGAAATCTGGTAAAGGTGGAATGTCAGTTACATTACCAGGCAGCAGTTCTCATGATAAAATGACCCCTGAAATAAGTTGCATCAGGTTTGGAAGAAATTAGAAATGAACTATGCCTGTTCTGTGGGTTTCTCTAATCTGCACAGAGGCTCTATAGAGAGGTGGGCAAATCTAGGTTTACAGTTGGTGAACCCAGCAGGTGGATAGGTTGAGGAGCCAGTGGCATGACCACCACAATCACCAGACCTCCCACCCCAGTGGACTCCTTCTTTGGAGGTGTTGTCAAAGATAAAGTCTCTTCACGGAAACCACGTACTGTGGATAACTATACGATTCACTGCATAAGAGAGGCGTGCCAAGAAATTGATGACAATAAAGAACGCTATGCCAAAGTGTGCTTGAATATAGCAAGTAGACTACAAGAATATGTAAATAATGAGGGCTGGCAATTTGAGCACTGAAAGGATTGTACGAAAGCACACTGTGGCATTCTTTTGAGTTAATAAAGTTACTGCAAAAATCATAACTTGCATGTCTTTTTCCAAACAACTGTAAACTTCCTTTTGTCTACCCCATATATGTGGAATACATAACAAAAGGCTTTATTTTTATAGCACTTTTTACCATCCATCATACTATCTGCTATTTGTTGGCATTCTGCTGCCTTCCACTAGAGTACAGGGATTTTCATCTGTTTCTGTCACTGCTTAGAACATAGTTGGTACTCAGTAAATATTGAACAAATGAATGAATGATATGCAGCCAAAAATCAAGAAAGAGGTGGAATGAAAACAGTGACTATTGATTTTGGCAATTAGGAGGTTACTGGTGATTTTGATGAACACGGTTTCAGAAGCCATGTCAGAGTGGACAAAGGGCTCCCTGGAAGATTCTCTGAAGTCAGGGGAGCAGGGAGGGAGATGGGTAATTAATATCACAAAAACAAGAGAAAACTTTGAGAGAGGATAGACTGCTGTATTTAAACCAACTCAGTTAAGTTAAACAGGAATGGATTGCATTTCTATGTAGGTTAAAATTGCATAAATTTGGCTGATGCAAATGCGTTTGTCTTTATAATCGACATGACTGTTTTCCTATATGTCCTGAGGCCCTGGAAGGCAGAGATGGTGTACTTTTTCATTTGCGGGCCTGACAAGTGCCTGGAATGTTGTGTATTCACAGGAAGAACATTGGTGTTTGGAATATTATAGCGAGAAGATCAGCATGCACAGTCTGGCAGTGGGAAAGAGTAAAATCTGTTCAGAGACCTGAAAGTCTCTGACTTAGTTCAGTGGGACTCTGACTTTAGTCCATGTGGACCAGGCAGGATTCTTGCCTCTGGTATTCTAGACACTTTTTCCCAAGCTTAAAGATCATCTTTTTAATCTTTATATGCCTTTGTTTGAGGTTTATAGTCCATAAACTCATATTTCTATAGTATAGGAAAATGGTGATGATTTTAGGAAGATTGAGGATGCAAGCACGGCTCAGGAGTTTGGAAAGAAAATACTTCCAGGCTTTGGAAGTAATGAATAACCCTGTTTAGATGGGCATATAAAGGACCACTACTGGGACTCATAGAAAATAGGACATATTTTAAGCTCTAAAAAAAGTTATCTCTTACACTTGTAAGGGATCCAACCTTATTGAAAGAGGATCTGACAAGATGTGTATCAATATTTAAAATATGCTCACCTCCTTTTAAAAATTGGAGTCTAGCATACCTGCAAAAAATATGCATATTTTAAGGCCAGAGTTTGATAGTTTTTAAGGGATATATCTATGAGCCCTTCATCTAGATGAAAGTATAGAACATTCCCAGCACCCTAAAAAGCTCCCTTGTCCACTCTCCCAGTTGATAACTATCCTCTCAAATGACAGCAGTATTTCAACATCTATCACCATAAACTAGTGTCGCCAGTTCTTGCAATCAGCGTGTGTCCTTTTTTTTTTCTGACCTCTTTCACAGTAGTGTCTGAGATTGATCTATGTTGTTGCATGTAATAGTAGTTCGTTCTTTCATTCCAATGTGGCATTCCTTTGCATGAATACACTGATATTTATCTAGCCCTTCTGTAGTTGATGGACATTTGAGTTGTTTTCGATTTGGGGCTATTATGAACTGCTATATGAACATTGTCCTGCCTTTTAGAGTATATCTCCACTCATACAATATAGTTGCCTTCTGAGCAAACATTTTACCCCAACGAAGTTGTCCCAAGGCAAGGGTACAAAGATGCAATACACTGTAACATTTATAATAGTGAAACATTAGAAAAACCTAAATATGCATGAATATGAGATTGTTTAAGTTAGTTATGATATATCCATACACAGTACCCTTTTGTAGTCACTAATATGGGTAAGGTAAATCTGCATAGGAACTTGCCCATGATGTATTATTATCAAGTGAAACAAAGTAGGATTATAAAACATTATGTCTAGTATGATCACATTTATGCAAAATATATACATATATTTTGATATTTTACATATATATGCAACAAGTATTAAACAGGAAATTATAAAGTGTATTTTTTCTAGGGGATGGTTAGATTAAGGAGAGACTTTCATTTTTTATTTGTAATCATTCTACATAATTAACATATTACTTATTTTGTTTTTGTTTTTTTTTTCAAGGATTTTATTTATTTATTTTTAGACAGAGGGGTAGGGAGGGAGAAAGAGAGGAAGAAAAATATCAATGTGTGGTTGCTTCTCATGTACCCCCTACTGGGGACCTGGCTCACGACACAGGCATGTGCCCTGACTGGGAATCGAACTGGCGACCCTTTGGTTTACAGGCTGGCACTCAATCCACTGAGCCACACCAGACAGGGCCCCGTGTTACCTGTTTTGATGGAAAAACAATGAAGAAGGCGCCTTTTATCATTTGAGAAATGAATAAGAGCAGGATTCTGAGATGATGAAGGGAGGCTTCTGAAAAATTTCAGGAGAAAATTTTCAAGAGCCCGTGGCATGCAGAGCTTTGGGGGTAGGAGGTGGCACAGACCAGGAGACCCTGATGACTTGATTGCTATGTTTGGCACTGAAGGCTCAATGTTTTACTAAATTCACCTATAGAAAGTTTCTGTTTGCTCATATTTTTAAAATAAATTCTATTTATTTAAAGAGCAAATAGCAAAAGTAAGAGAATTTCTTAATTCTTCAGTGAGGAGGAGCCTTTGTACAGTGTTTGTGGGAATGCAAAATGGTGTGGCCACTATGGAAAACAATATGGAGGTTCCTCAAAAATTAAAAAAAAAGAACTACCATATGATACAGCACTCTCACTTTGGGGTTTTTATCCAAAAGAATTGAAATTAGGACCTGGAAGAGATATTAGCACTCTAATGCTCATTACAGCACAAGATGTGGAAATAACCTAAAAAGTTGATTGATGGATGAATGGATAAAGAAAATGTGGTATATACTTACAGAATATTATTCAGCCTTAAAATGAAGAAAATCCTGTGATATGTGATGAAAATGAATCTTGAAGACATTATGCCAGGTAAATTAGCCAGTCACAAAAGAACAAATATAAAAGGACTCCACTTATATTAGGTTATTTCAAATAATCAAACTCAGAACCAGAGAGTAGAATGGTGGCTGCCAGGGCCTAGGGAGAGGAGGACATGGGAAATTGCTACTAACAGGCATGAAGTTTCCGTTATACATGAGTAAGTGCTACAGATGAGCTGTATAACATTGTCCTAATAGTTCACAATGCTGTATCAGACACCTAAAAAAGTTTTAAAGGTTCTTGCACTATAAAAAATTTTAAAGTAAAACAGAAAAACCTTCCTCTCTCTCCTGCCCCACAATCGTTAACTCTTAACATATGTAGTTTTAATGAATAAGAGGGAACTTCTCCAGGCATTAGCTGTGTGCATCATAGCTATCCGGTCTCAGAATTAATCCAGTCTCTCACTCAACAGGGATTCAGTAAGTGCCTCTTACATTTTTAAAAAATATTTTAATTACCATTTACATTCAATATTATTTTGTATCAGTTTCTGGTGTACAGTACATAGTAAGGCAGTCATATACTTTATGAAGTGTTTCCCCCGATATTTCCAGTACCCATCTGGAACTATACATAGTTATTACCATATTACTGACTATATTCTCTATGCTGTACTTTACATCCCCATGACTATTTTGTAACTACCAATTTGTACTTCTTTTTTAAATCCTCAAGGATATATTTATTGACTTTTAGAGAGAAAGGAAGAGAGACAGAGAGGGAGAGAGAGAAACATCAATTGGTTGCCTCCTGTGTGAGCCCCTACTGGGGATCAAACCCACAACCTAGGTATGTGCCCTGACAGGGAATAGAACCTGCAACCTCTTGGTGTACAGGAGAATGCTCCAATGAACTGAGCTACCCAAACCCACTTGTACTTTTTAATCCCTTCACTTTTTTCTCACTCAGACCCCCCAATCCCCTTCCCCTCTGGGAACCATCAGTCTGTTCTCTGTATCAATGAGTCTGTTTCAATTTTGTTTGTTCACTTATTTTGTTCTTTAGATTCCACGTGTAAGTGAAATCACATGGTATTTGTCTTTCAGTGACTGATTTATTTCAGTTAGCATAATACCCTGTAGGCCCATTCATGCCATCACAAATGATAAGATATCATTCTTTTTATGATGGAGCAATATTCCATTGTATATATGTACCATCACTTTTTTGTCCACTTGTCTACTGATGGGTATTGGATTGCTTCCATATTTTGGCTATTAAAAATAATCCTGCATCTGTTCTTTTGAAACAGTATTTTGGGTTTCTTTGGATATGTAGCCAGAAGTGAAATCACTGGGTCATAAGGCAGTTCCATTTCTAATTTTCTGAGGAAACTCCACAATGTTTTCCAATCTGCATTCCCACCAACAATGCATGAGGGTTCCTTTTTCTCCACATCTCCACCAACACTTGTTTGTTGATTTATTTATTATAGCCATTCTAATAGGCATGAGGTGATATTTGATTGTGGTTTGAATGTGCATTTCTCTGATTAGTGATGTTGAGCCTCTTTTCATGTCTATTGGCTATTTGTATGTCCTCTTATGAGAAGTGTCTGTTTAGATCCTTTGCCCATTTTTTAATTGGATTATTTGTTTTTCTGGTGTTGAGTTGTATGAGTCCTTTATACATTTTGGATTTAACCCCTTATTGAATCATTGGCAAATACCTTCTTCCATTTTGGGGTTATCTTTTCATTTTGTTGATGGTTTCCTTTTCTGTACAAAATATTTTAATTTGATATAGTCCCATTTTTAAATTTTTTTCTTTCATTTCCCTTTCTTGAGAAGATATATAAAAAATATTGTTGAAAGAAATGTCTGAGATTTTACCACCTATGTTTTATTCTAGGATTTTTATGGTTCTGAGTCTGATATATGTCTTTAATCCATTTTGAAGTTTATTCTATGTGTGGTATAAGAAGGTAGTCTAGTTTCATTTTTTTTTGCATTTATCTGTCCAATTTTCCCACCACCATTTATTGAATAGGCTGTCTTTACCCCATTGTATGTTATTTCTTCCTTTGTCAAATATTAATTGACCATGTAGGCATGAGTTTATTTCTGGGCTCTCTTGTGTTCCATTGATCTATGTGTTTGTTTTTATACCAGTACCATGCTGTTTTGATTACTGTAGCCCTGTAATATAGTTTGTTATATCAGGTAGTATGATACCTCTAAGTTTGTTCTTTTTCAAGATTAATATGGATGTTCAGGGTCTTTTGTAGTTCTACATACATTTTTAGGTTATTTGTTGTAGTTCTATAAAAAAATGCCATTGGTGTTTTGATAGAAATTGTGTTGAATCTATAGACTGTGTTGGGTAGTATCTCTTACATTCTAGGCAGTGCTCTAGGAACTAGAGGGAAAGCAGTGTTGTGCCACTTGATAATTTATAGAGCTCTTCCATGTGCTAAGTGCCACGTTAGTGCAGTTGAGAATTATACAGATGTGGTCCTGCCATTCTAGATGCAAGTAGATTAGAGACTAGAAACACAAATGAACAAAAGCAAATCAGACCATAGTAATTGCTGCAAAGAAAGAGATGGAGTCCTTTGAAACGGAATAACAAGAGGGTACTAGTCTAGATAGATGACTAAAAAATCTTTCTGAGAAGGAGATGTAGAAGTCAAGGGAATTCCAACACAGGGAATAGCAAGTATGCAACCCCAGAGAAGAAAAACTTGGCAGAGATTGAAGGCCAAGGTGGCTAAGGTGTGGTGGGCAAGGTGGGAAAGAGTATGAGATGCTATTGGCAAGGTGGGAAGGGTTAGAACATACCTGTCCTTGAGAGACCTGGGAGAGTTTGGACTTTAATCTAGGTATAATCAGGAGTCACTAAAGGCTCTAGGCAGAGGAGTGAGATTTTCAAATTTGTTTTTAAAAGATTTCTGCAACTGCCATGTGCAGGATGAATTAGAATAGCACTAGAAAGCTAACATAGAGATCAAATAAGAGGACATTACAGTGTCCACACAAGAGATGATGGTGTCTTGAGTTAAGACGGTAGAAAGAGGACCATACCAAGATCTTGTTCTGCAACCAGCATGATATTTAAAGTGTTGGAATTCCCAAGTTCCAGGGATGTGGAAGCTGTCTTTCCAAATGAGGAAATGGATGCTCGGATGGGGACATTAGTGAGGAATAGAGAACCACCATGACCCTGCTCATCCCTCAGTCAGCCCCTGACAACTTCATTATCCAGGTGAGAGGAGGCACCTTGCTCAGCCAGATCCTAGGAAGGCGTCCAAACCCTCCTTCCACATCCTCATTCTCCAGCCCTCTTTCAAATAGTAAATAGTTTATAAATCATGTAACCCAGCTTTCTCTTGCCTGCCATGCCTTCAGGGAGGACTTACAGGACCTCTTCCTCTTTTTCTGTCTTCTCTTTTACCCATCTTTCTCCCTGACCCTCCCATTAAAATTACTGAGAAAATTAGCCACCAGCTGGCTCAGAAATGCATGTCAGAAGCAAAGTGACCCATCTTGCTAGGGTCTGAAATATCAAAAATTCTGTGAATTGACTCAACAGGGATTTCCAGGTGCCTTCACTAGGGGTATGACATTCTGAAGAGTCAGTGTCCCTCTGTGTTGAACACTGCAAAACTGCATTTCTCTCTTGCAGGCATTTTCAGCCTATTACTATGTGATGAAGTTTTTAAATCTTACATCAGAGGAACCCCTCTCTCAGGAAAAGATGATTGACACGATAAAAAAATTCTGCTCTCAGCCTTGGAAAGAGGTGAGTGACTACAGACAGCAGTTATTACCATTGTTTTGTGCCCTTAACAAGAGAGAGGATGTGAATCTGCCCTTCAGGTTGCACTAATTTGACCAAGATATGGTAAACATATTAGGGAAGCCCAAATGGGGCAATCAGAAATGAGTTCATAGACATTTTCTAATAACTTGGCATTCAATGGCTTAAACAAAAAAGGTCTCACGTTCCTCACCTATTGCGAAGTCTGGCAGTAGGCAGCTGCTAGCATGGGGTCAGCTGCAGCTTGACTCTATCTCAGCCATTACTTCTGTTTTGTTGTTATGCCTATTTTTTCATGGACACAAGATCTAGCTTCAGGGGTCACAGACACATTCAAGGTCAGAAGAAGGGTAGAACCAGATACATCTATTCCTTTTTACAGGAAGGCAAAAACAATCCCAGAAGCTCCATAGCAGTTTCTCTTATATTTCATTGGCCAGGACTGGATGGGAGAATAGAGTGCATAGGATTTTAACATTAGCTGAGAGCCTCAGATTCATCATGAGCTGCTTCCTGGATCTGGGCATATTGTCACCCACTCCCCTCCCCAAACACCCAAATTAACAGTTTTATTAGCAAGAAAGATGGGCTATTCACAGAACCTTTTACAGACACCATTGTATTAAGACCCTTTCTCTACTTCCCAGGTCCAGGGTATTTCTTACTCACTTATAAATTTGAAGCACAATGTTTTTCTTGTCTGAGGCACTGAGTTACTCAAGGTTTGGTGGTATTTGATGAAAGTTTCCAGGAAGAAAAGAGCTATGGGGTCTAATCTCATTTAAAAAGACAGATCACCTAGGCCCCTAGATTCTAGGGAGAGTACAAAACAGCAGCTGTTTTAAATTGACACCGTTGCAAAAGTGAATGGTGCTTTCATTCTGCAAAAATGCAATTAATTAAAAATGGATGCTGTTCTCATCAGCAATGACAAAGGGGGAAGGGAGGTTGTGCAAGAATCTGGAGGTTTGGAATTCTCCCTAAGTATTTTGAGTTAAAACAGGAAGGAAGGGTATTTAGGGCTTTTCTTTTAAAAAAAAACTTTTAAAAAAGATTTTATTTATTTTTTTAGAGAGGAGAAGAGAAGGAGAGAGGGAGAGAAACATCTGTGGTTGCCTCTCAAACACCCCCTATTGGGGACCTGGCCCACAACCCAAGCATGTGCCCTGACTCAGAATCAAACTGACGACCCTTTGATTCGCAGCTCACACTCAATCCACTGAGCTACACCAGCCAGGGCTTTTTTCTTTTTAATTTTTTAATATATTGATTGATTTTGAGAGAGAGAGACAGAGAGAGAGAAACATCAGTTTGTTGTCCCACTCATTTATGCATTCACTTGTTGCTTCTTGTATGTGCCCTAACCGGGGATAGAACACACAACCTTGGCATATCAGGGACAACGCTCCAACCAACTGAGCTACCCCACCAGGGCTCAGGACTTTTTTAAAAAGCTGCTCAAATATGGCCCAGCACCTTACAGTTTGCAAAACACTTCGGGGAGGCATTTTGCAGCTGGTGGTGATCTGTGGAGGAAGAGGAACATCTCGGAGTTGAAGAAATTTGACATCAGGTGTATGTATGGTTGCTGAGGAGATAGATTGAGGCTTCACTTTGAAAAAAATTACTTCTTGTTCAGAGTGAAAACTCTTGTCAGGTTTCCTCTCTTTACCCTCATCTACTTCCTATTTCGTCAGATTACACTAAGTTAGGAATCTTACAGTATGTGGACCTGTAGGTCTGCCAGGTAAGTCATGTGAGGAATTGCTCAGGAGCTGAAGCCCTGGAAGTAAGGACAGAGAGGCCTGCATTTGGGAGAAATTCTGAAACATTTGGTGGGGTGGGGATATGGGAATATGGGGTGGATGGAGAATGGAGTTGTAGGTGAGACCCAGACCCTCACCCAGAGCCTAGAATGTTGAGATGGGTGTTATCAACCAGTGTTCATTTTTTTCTAACTGCATTGTTCAACTGTATGGAAAGAGCATAGTTTGGGGGGGTTGTCAAATGTTCTGTTGTAGGCTAACTATTTTCTTCTTTTCTTGCTATCCTCAACATGAGGAAGAACTGCTATCCTGGTGTGACTTTAGTCTGGGAATGTCCCTTCTAAACACCTTTGACAGACAGAGAGCTAACAATTGTTAAGCATATATTATGTGCCAAAAAGTGGGCTAGATGCTTTATACATACTGTAATAGTATGCCTGTCCCTGCTTTGGCGGGGGAAATAAAACTCAAAAGAGGGTGAATTCTCTTCCCATTTGGAGGGCACATAATATTGAATCCAATTGAATCCAAGCATTAACGTGTCAGTTCTGGGTTATAAAGGTGAAGCGATTAAGAAATACAAATTTTCTTTTTTAAAAATTAAAAAATAATTTATTTATCTCTAGAAGGGAAGGGAAGGAGAGAGGGAGAGAAATATCAATGTATGATTGCTTCTCGTGTGTCCCCTGCTGGGAACTGGTCCCTGCTAGGAACTGGCCTACAACTCAGGCATGTGCCCTGACTGGGAATTGAATTGCAATTTTTTGGTTCACAGGCCTGTGCTCAATCCACTGAGCTACACCAGCCAGGGCAAAATACAAATTTTCTTAATGTAAATTACAGCACGGTGATATAGTCAATAATATTATAATTAAGTATAGTGTCAGTGAGTACTAGAGTTATTGGGTTGATCACTTTGTAAATTATGTAAATGTCTAATCACTATGTTGTACACCTGAAACTAATATAGTATTCTGTGTTAACTGGAGTTGGAAAAAAAACCATGATCAAGTCTGCATTGATGTACCAGGTAGATGCCTTTGGCTTCTATATTGTTCGCTAGGATCATAAATAATCCTCAGCAGATTAGACTGCTCAGCCAATGTTCAGTTTCCCAGAAGGAGGAGGGGCACAGGAATGTTGAAGAGTTCAAGGAAATTAGGCCAAAATGGCTTTCCCCAAAGGGATAGGCAAGACTTCAAGAACCTGTGGGGTTGCTGGCAGTGGATTCTTGAAATCCGTATCCCTTAGGGGTTTTTTGTTTGACAGGCCTGCCAAGACTACATCAAATGGGAGAAGGGGTCTTTTAACAAAGGAAAACCAGAGAGCAGTAAGAAAGGGGTAGGGACCTAGTTGGGCGAAGTCAATTGATGTCACACCAAGATCTCAGGAGAATATCATATACAGAGGAGTTGATCAAAGAGTAATTTCAAGGACTGTGATAAAAAGTTTCCAAGCTGGGTCATTTGAAGAATTCCATCAGAGCAGGACAATTCATGCTAGGTGTGGGATTAGTTTTCCAGAGATTGAGGGCTGCCAGGAGCCAAGTGAGAAAGACTCCAGCTAGCAGTTAAAGGTTAGAGGTGGGGTGTTCCTTGTGAGGTAAGAGAAACCTGGGCAAAAGGCAGGTAGGCAGGCAACCAGGATGACCTACATATAAAACATCTGGCATAACTACTAGTACATGCTTAACAAATGCTAGCTCTCTCACTTCCTAAGGTGTACAGGAGGGAATGCCTACCTCAAGGGCTGAGGAATAGGGCAGTAGAAAGAACTCTGAGCTGAACTAGAGATGCCCTGGCCTGTTGATCTTGAGGGGAGAAGAGGAGCAGAGCCAGCTGTGGACATCCGGCATATATTCACAACGACTAGGTAAAGGCAAGGCAAGGGTTGTCAGGTAGCTATTAATTCCTTCATTCAGGAGTAGGGTAAACACACGAAGGACTAAAAAAGACCCCTTTGCATGACTTTCATGCAAAAAAAAAAGTAAGGACAGATAACAGAAGGTGAGATGTTGATAATTTTAGCAATCCTGAGCAAAATGCTTCCTAAACTGTGTTCCAGAGCTGTTTCTCAAACTTGATTACGTACGTGATCCTCCTCTCGTGTTGGCTGTTTTGCGTGAGGACTACCGAGCTTCTATGGGATGCTGATGCTGCTAGCCTAGGGATTAAATTGAATGGCTCTTTATGACACTATTTCCTTAAGATACTTATAGAGGCTCTGAACCAAAGACTCTGGTCAAGAGCATATAGGAAACTGATACACAAAAATTAATGGATTTCATGCAAACTCGCTCACTAACTCTGCACGATGTTGCAGAAGTGAAGGGAACCAGGTTTGCTAAAGTAATTGTGCTGATAGAAATGTATTGGCCTCAGAAGCTACTGAGGTGGTCCATTCTATTGTAGGACAGTGTAAAAAAAATTAATGGGTTTCTTTTGTGCAAAATTTTTCACACCTTTAACATGCTAATCTGTGAAACTCAAGTTTCACAAGGGATGAAAGTGTTTCTGACCTACTAGATAACAGAAATGACTTTTTTCCTGGAGCACTTATTACCATCTCATAAAATCTTAGAGGAGAAGTTCCCTAAACATATTCTATAAGCCCTGGCACCCACTGAAAAAGCACAGCACCATTCCCAAAACCTGCTGGAGAGGCGGACTTTCAGGGCCATGTGAGCTGGGGCTTCCCCCTCTGTTGATCAACTGAAAAAGAGATCTTGGAGAGTTGCCCATTATACAAGTATGATATTTCCCTCACTTCATTTCCAGCTGAAGATGAACTTTGGTGCTGTGAAGGAGAAGTACCTGAGTGAATACTGCTTTTCCGGAACTTACATTATCTCTCTTCTTCAGAAGGGCTATCATTTCACACCTGATAACTGGAAGACTATTCATTTCATGGGCCAGGTACTTATTGGGTTTTGGGGAGGTTGGGTTGTTGTGATTGAAGCAACTTTGGACTTGAAAGAGGTAGGAGTCAACCTGATTTAAGTTTGGGCCTGATGTCCTATTCCACCACTTCACCTCTAACCCACACTGGCATTTTGTGCCAAACCCTTCTGGGTTTGTTGACCATCCAGTTGTGGATATCCTTTCTAAGGAGAGCTTCCTGCATTCTGAGACTCTCCTTTCTGCTTACATAACAGTGACAAATCCTTATAAAACAAAAAGTGATAAGTTATAGTAATGTTACAGTATTTTAGTAGCCACAGTGATTCTGTGTGCTAACCTCAAGATCCATCCTGAAGACCCCTTCCATGAATCAGGAAAGGATGATCATGGTTTCTCACAGTGGGTGAAGGCTTTGTTGGTTGTACTTTTAAGGCTGACCAATCTGAAAACTCAGTGTGAAGAAAGCGATGAGTGGCTGTGAATGAGGGTCTTTGCTTAGAAGCCAGGCTCAGCAGGAGCCTTAAAGGGGAAACCTCACTGCTGTGCTTTATCATAGCGCCACCTGCAGGTATCCAAACAAAGAGAAACATTTACACCTGCAGCATGGCTCATGTACAGACAACTCATATTGAAAAATATCAAGAACAGTATTTCTCTGCATTTTATGCCTATACCCAGTAATGGCAAAAAGTTTACCCCTTTATTAAATTTGGTGATTTCGAGCAAAAAGAAAGCCATTGAGGCAGTGGACTTGTAGCAGCCTTGGATCATTTAAATGCAAATCTTCCTTCTATCCCATCAGAGTTTGTTTTGTCTGTTTGAAGGACATATCTATATCAAATTTACAAGTGATTTATATTACTTGAACTCCAATGAATAATCCAGTATTTCTAAACCCTGGATGATAATTCTAGTTCTGGAGCTGTCCTTGACACACCACAGTCAGATAAGGTTCCTCTCCCCCATCAAAATAAATGGGCTTTTTAGACATTAATTCCAGTATTGGTAATGGGTTAGGAGAGAGGAACATTTCCATATAGCTGGAAGGCAAA
Source organism: Artibeus jamaicensis (assembly GCF_021234435.1). Lineage (NCBI taxonomy): Eukaryota > Metazoa > Chordata > Mammalia > Chiroptera > Phyllostomidae > Artibeus > Artibeus jamaicensis. The sequence continues at coordinate 599,794 of NW_026521538.1, forward strand.
TTGGCACAACCTTTGGGGAGACTGTATTAGCAATATGTGCTAAGAGATCTAAAATATGCACCTTACTTTATCCACTTACTCCATTTCTGGGATTTATAAATAATGGATAAGGTGAGTAAAAATGAACATATAAGGAAGTTCATGTCAGGGATGATGTTATTGAAATCCCTTAAAAACATGGATGGTTCTTACAAAGTACTGTTAAATGAGTGATTCTACATACAATTTAATTCCATTTTTGTTAAGAAGAAAACTTCACAGAGAGGACTGGAAAGATATATCACAAAATAATAGCAGCGACTTCTGAGTGTTGAAGTACAGCTGGTTTTCTTTTTTTAGGATTATCTGTGCTTTCTAACTTTTCTACCATGACCACGTATAACTCATATAATAAAAATACTTCCAAAATTATTTATTATTTATAAACTATATACTCCAATAAGTGATAAGGCAACTGGAAAATATTCCTAGGAAAAAGGCAGGGTCAGAGCATATTTTAATCATTTAATAAGAACGCTTTCTCATGCATATGCTGTCTTCCAACTGCCATAAAGACTAATTTGCTGGGATTATTCTCCAACTTTCACTAGTTGAATCATAAAGAAGTCCTGGTGTTATATGGGTGAGATTCTAGCCCTCACAAAGATCATTATCCCTAATGCTTTGCCGGCTGTCTGTCACCTCCCACCTCCCTTCTGCACCCCACCCCCAACATTCACACACACAACGAAAGAGGAATGCAAATCTCCAAAGACCTATCTAAGTTCTCTTTAAATTCTGTGGGAGAATTGGGCAGTCTGTCATAAAGATCCTCTCTGAATTCTGAGAATACAGTAGTGAGGCTCCAAACTCTCCATAATCACTTGCTGCTGCTCCATTTCCCCCCACAACTAAATTCCCTATTTAGAACATATAAGTAATCCCTGTAGAGAACTGAATGCAGTGCTCTGGCTACTTAAGTGTTATGAATGGGGTTGCATGAAAGCTCACAGAAACAACAGATTTTCCTTACTGTTTGCAGATCCGGGACACTGATGTGGGATGGACTTTGGGCTACATGCTGAACCTGACCAACATGATCCCAGCAGAGCAGCCGATGTCTGCACCTCTCTCCCATTCCACCTATGTCTTCCTCATGGTTGTCTTCTCTCTGATCCTGATTGCAGTGGTTCTCATAGGCTTGATTATCTTTCACAAGCCTTCATTTTTCTGGAAAGACATGGTATAGCAGGAGCAGCTGCAATCTGCTGGCTGGAGTGAGAAAAAAACTTGTCCAGGGGGCACTTTCCTCCACAGTGGTGTACAAGGTTCACTTTCCTTGTTCATGAAGGCCAGTCTTGACCAGTGTAAAGCTTCCTGGGTTTTGCTGAAGCCTTTCCCTGGAAGGTAATCACCACCTTCTGCCTCAAGAACTTCCTGGTGGACATTGCCTCTTTTGTGAGTCTTTCCTAGCTCCAGCCCCTCCTTCCTTTTTTGTACTCTGTGCTCATGTAGGTCTTAAAAACCTGCCACCTTTCATGATCTTTGCTTTATAAAAGAACAATATTGGCTTCGTCTAGAAGAACAGAGTCTTGACTCCTGTGCTAAGAAAGTGTGCTGGCTAAAAGAAGAACCTCAGCTGTATTCTTACAGACCCTTTCTCCCTTGTTTCCCATTTATTAAGAAAGCCATACAGTGCCTTTGAAGAGCACAGACACACATTCCACTCTCAGCCTGCCTTTGCACGGGAGAATTTTCTAGACCAGAAAAATATGTCTAGGACCAAAGAGTCTTGCAAGGGAATTTATGTGCTTGTGCCGGTTAATACTACACTTAATCAAAGCCAAAACAAAAATGGGTCACACATTTCAGGGTGATGCCAGAATGCTACAGAGCTGAACACCCAGATCAGATTTCTAAAAAGCTGATGTACATATAGGCATTCAGATATTAGGGTATATATTACATGGTAGATGTATACATACCAGGAAGAAAAATATAGTTGGCTTGGGAAGTGCATCCTCCTCTGCATTTATTGAAGGTTTTGTTTTTATTGTAGTAAAATACACATTACGTAAAATTCACCATTTTAACATGTACGATTCAGTGGTACTGCACTCACAGTGTTGTGCAACCATGACTACCACCTAACTGTAGAATATTTTCATCACCAAGAGATTGGCTAGAGACAAGACCATTCCTGGGGAGGCTCAAACCACCAACCTTTCAGTTAATAGGCAGATCTGCTAAGTGCACCACAAAGCCACTATTGAATTTTAAAGCCATGCCATATCTTATTGTCCCAGGGTTTACTTTAGGGAGAAAGTTGCATTAGCGTAGTGTGCCATACCTTTTTGCTATTATGATATTTATGCGTCAGAATGTGCCAGGGATCAGATCTGAAAGTGTTGATGCTACTCCTGTCACACAAGCATGGGTTCTATTTACTTGTTCCATGGAATATTTTGTGAGAGAAGCAGCAGCTATGGATCTTGTCACAGAAATATGAAGAGACCCTGTACCCCCTTCCTTTAAGGATTACTGTTAAGAGTTACCTTTTGAGCAGGACCGAGTGGCATTGTGTTTACTCTGACCTTGCCCAGGCTTTCCATCTCTGGATCTAGGGAGTGACTACTGAGCTGATGTGGGGCAGGGTGGAGGGGAGAAGGAAAAGCTCTTCCACAAACTAGAAGCCAAATAGCCCTACATTTCTTGAATAACCAAGTCAGTTTTTACAATATCCAGGTGAATATAAGTATAATAAAGCTGTGGACAGGAACATTTTCTTCTCTGATACCCGCAATTGAACTTGTTGTACCTTGATAAGGAATAAAAAGTCAAATTAGGCTCTTTCTAATAGTAGTTAGCTATGCTGTTATAGCTAGTATTTATTGAGCATTTGTTGTGTACTATGCTCTGTGACCAAGTGCATTATGTTCACTTTCTCATTTAATTCTTGAAATAATATGAAGATAGGTACTATCATTCCACTTCGTAGGAGCAGCAGGTGAGGCTAAGAAAGGTCAAGTTACCTGCTCAAATGGCTGAGCTAAATCCTGGCATGCACTTAACCATTCTTTCCTCTCCCGAATATACTACTAGACAGTCTCTTTATAACTTCAAAGCATGCACTTAAGTATGCATGAATACAGGGCATGGTGGAAAGGGAAGTAGACACATGACCCATTTCCTAATGGACTTGGAATTTAACATTGCTTTAAGTTCACAAAGGCTGTTGTGGCAATGCTGATATTCTGTTCATATACTTTGCATGGTAACCTATATGATGTATGATGCTTATCAATGATTCCCATACTCCTGGCTCCTTAATTATATGGCTTGCTCACTGAACAGCAGAATCAAATCAAATAAAATAATCAAAATCAGAATCAAATAAATAGTAGTTGATGACAATGATGAAAATAAAAGATCATATAAATACAGCCAATAACAGCAGGTCCTTTCTTACTTATGTCTGCATATACAAAGCACTGTCAGGTACATTATCTATTCTGGTCCTAAAGACCCCACAAAAGTGTAATTTCCATTTTACAAACAAGGGTCACTCACACTAGTACATGGCAGAACTGATACTGAAACTCAAGTCTTTGCCCCAAGTTTATGGCTTTTTATTTTCTAAACACTGCCCCTCGGCAAGCTGAAATCACAATTCACAAGTTTCCTTTTGTAAACACTGAAATCTTTTCCTGTTCCATTTCTGTCTTATTGCCTGAACTCTCCCCTTCTGCTCCCTCCCCCCCACCAAAATCTGAAAGGTATTTGGGAGCGAAACTCCACTGACAAATCTCAAATCATGGAGATAGTCAGCAGGCACAACCTAATCTGTTATAGGGAAAGAGGGCTTTGAGGCTGATCAAGGAAACTGCTATCACCATTCCTGATGGGGAAGGCAAAATAAATAGATTACTATCAAATAATTTTAATATTGGACTTCCCACTGGTCATAAATGATTACCATTCCTTCTTGGACTTTCACCCAAATTTGGTTGTGGTGACCCCATTCCTTTAGAAAGTGGGAAACTTTCTATTTCTATGAAACCACAGGGATTAAAATTAGAAGTGGTTATTTCTGTAGACAAAAAAATTGAAGTTAATTAGGGTGTGCATGTATGTGTATGAGAGACAGAAAAAAATATAAAAGTTTTACCTGAATAAGAAAATAAAACATGATATAAATAAAAGTTTTTAAAAAGTATATTTCATTTTAGTATTGTATCAATCAAGACCTCTGTAAGAAAAATATGGTACAATCAAACTGGGTTACTATAGAGAGTTTAATAAAGTGACTATATCCAAAATATGAACACTTTAACATATAGTTAATATAAATATTAATGAGATGTTTATTTTTTCATATTAAGTTTTTGAAACCTATTATGTGTATATTATACTTACTGCACATCTTAATCAGGACTACTAGATTTCAAATGCTCAAGGTCGGTCATATGTGACCAGTGGCTACTATACTGAATAGCACAGTAGTCTAAAAACTACAAAGCCAAACAGATACAGGCAATAATCATTTGTCTTTCTCTTAAGGGAAGTCTTTTTAAAAAACAGGTACAGATGCAATAACCTTCTTGATATTATTTATTATATATGAAGTTTAACATTATTCTTAAACAAATTTTTAAAATTCCAGCTCTGTATTTCACTTTATTCTTCAGGTTTTTTTGCCTTTTTGGGGGAAAGGCAGAGATGCCTGTTATTCAGGCCAACATGCCCGGCCTTTGGAAAATTCAGTCTGGATTCAGAAATAATACAAGTAATTTTGATGCTTATATTTTATAGTCAAAATGTATATTTGAATATTAAAATAAAGATAAGCCTCTTAACAGCTCACTCAATTTACCATAAAATCATAAAATCGCTATTAACATATGTTCTTTTTATTGTCACTTAAAAGACGAGCCAAATTTCATCCATACTGGTCTGGTCCCTCTCTGATTCAGGTTCTAATCATTGATATTTTGTTTGAACATGACAGTTGCTCCTGGTCAGCTGTGCTCATTAATGATATACTTCAGTTTTTTTAAATTAATGATAACAACCTCAAAGTTTCAGTGGCTTACCATACCAAACGCCGATTTTCTTGTTCATGGTTCTGCAACTCAGCTGGATAGCTCTGCTCAGACAGTAAGTTCAGGCCTGCTGTATGTGCCTCACATTATCCTTGTCTGTTGGTTTCCTGAGTCTTGTTCTCATGCTGAATGGCAGGGGCACAAGAGAATGAGAGGAAACGTAGAGTACCTGGCCATAAGACAATGGCCAGGATAGCATGTCGCTTCCATCCACATTCTACTGACCAAAATTTCAAGACATATGACCAAGCTCCACATTAGCAAGTTGGAAAAACAATGCGAATAAGGGCAAAGTCATATGGCGAAGGACATGGATGATTAATTCTAACAGAGAAGGAATGAAGCATTGGGCCCAGGTTTCAATGTACCACAGTGTCTCATTAACTAAAATGTAAAGTATGTTTTCTGTAAATTACAATCTACTTATCCTTCCATGGGATATTCTTTTAAAAACATGTCATTACTTCCAAGATGTCATCAATCTGCAACTTCTCTCCACAGCCTTAACCAGGGTGCTCCGATAGCTCCCAAATTAGCCTCCCATTCTAAAACAGGTTTTCTAAAGGACCATGCCTCTATTTATTGTCCTTATTTTGTCTGCTTAGGACCATGTACAATTAACTACCCAAGTTTTTATTTGTACGAGTCTAATAAACTGAACACAACCTGTTTTATCACAGTTATAATGGATTTTTTAATAATGAGGAAAGAAGTGTCTCCATAAGCCTTTTCTTTAGAAAAGTGGCATTTAAGACTGTACATGTGATCAAATCATTGCTATACCTTTTGCATTTTTCTATTTTAAATAAATTTCTAAATTTAAATTTATGATACAATCATGGCATCATGAGCACCTGAGTTGACCTTTTGTTTTTAGGTCCCTTTGGTGTGTTTGTTGAATAGCAAAGCTCACCAGAGAACAATTAGTTATTGACGAGTGAGATCCAGTCATCTAAGAAACAATCTCCCAATAATGTGAAAGGGAGGAAAGTCTTGGAAGTTAGGCAGGGAATAGAGTGTATTTAGGATCACCTGAACTCAATCTACTTTCCTCCTAAATCTGTCCCTCTTCCTGCATTTTATCATGATTCTAATAGCATCATTGCCTTAAGTAACCAAGATCAGAATCAACTTCATCAATAGAATGTGCCCATTTTGCCTTTGCAACATTTTTTATTTTGATTCCCTTTTCCAATCTTATTGTTACTGCCCCAGTAAAGACCTGATACCAAGAATGATGATCTTGTCACAAATTTATTCTGCCAGATTAATCTCTATAAAATGCAGGCCCAATCACATTGCTCCCCAACCGAAACTGTTGGTGGCTTTCTGTTGCCTACAAAATTAAGGTGAAACTCTCCAAAAGATATTTGAGTCTTTTGATCCATGCCTGATTCTTCACCTGACACTGTTCAGTTTATTTGCTCAACTTGGAATAACTTTGTCCCCACTCTCCCTTCAAATATCAGTTTCAACGCTCCTTCATTGAAGTGTTCTCCAAATTGCAACTCCGAATAAGCTGCTTTTTTCCTTTGTAACCACAGCTCTTTATCTGTATCTTTAGTAGGACACTCAGACCATTCTATTCAGTGTCTGGGTGACGCTCCTTGAGGATAAGATTTGTGACCTATTTCATTCTGAAAAGTTGGGCTCAGGTCATTTTAGGAGGAACTAGGTAAAAGTTCTAGTTAATCTCCCTGTCCACTGCCAGAGGGCTGGTCCATACCACTAATTCTGCTTTAATATGCTTATTTATATTATCTCTTGATATATCCATCCTCTTCCTCCAGCTTTTAAGGACCAGCTCAACTCCTGATTCTTCAAGGAAGCCTTCTATTACTCACATTGAATTTTCCTTCTTGGACCATACATTTAGTTTCTGTATGGCTAACCACTCAGCTCTTGATTGTACATATTAAAGTAGAATTTTAAGGATTAGAATGCACCTTAGTAAGTCACTCTAATCAACATTTAACATATCTATGACTCACCCAGGGATCTTGCTGAAATAAAAAGTATTAAATTTTAATTAATAAAAAATGGTTCAGTAGGTCTGGCATGAAGCTAAGGTCTACATTTCTAACTGCCAGGTAATGCCAGTGCTGCCATCCAGGGATCTTTGGGTGTCAAAGATCTCAACTACTTTACCATTCCAGATAAGTGGTCATATACTCCCTGACTGCTGGGCTTGTTTTGGCAACCCATTCCACTGTGGGCCAGCTCAAGTGCCACTTAACAAAGCTTACTCCTTCTCTTACCCAACAATCCTCAAGTGTTTCTGTACATCCTGAGATTTGTCTGCCCTGTCTCCTGCCTTTGGAAAACTACTGCCTCACACTCAGTGAACAGGGAGGCCTCAAAGGGATTTTGCCCTGCTTTTCTGCCCTGCCCCTACTTTTCAGCGCACTACCACTGTGTTATTGGTAGAGGCCTTATGGGAAACAGTTGGTGGGTGATCCATAATGCAAGCCCATACGTAACCTTTCAAAATTCTTTAAAACTTCAGCTGCTTTCCTGTTTCTGTCTATGATGAATCTGACCTTCTCTCCCTCTCTCGGGGGTAAGAGCTGGTGTTCTTCAGGAATTTGGTACTGATTCAGGTTTTAAACACTATGTTCTGTTTTACATTTTAAAACACTCTGATTTTGCAGTTTAACCAAACAGGCTGAAGCTCAGGTTCCTGCTATATGTACACAATTATTTGTAAGATAAATAAATGAAAAATAGAAAATTGTTTTTTACGAAGTTTTCAACCTGAAATGCAACCATTAGCATATAACATTAAAAATAGAGCCCCAATAAATAAATGTCCAGTGTTTAAAGCAACAATTATATGTATTCCACATTGTTAGTTTCCTTATATTTACAAATACTCATACAAAAAATGGAAAGATGTAGATGGCTGATTTTGTAATAATGCAAGAATTTTTATTATGAAATGATTTTGGTCCAGCAATACCAAAAAAAAACTCGGCAGATATAAATAAATAATGGGCAGTTTTTAAAGTGAACTACTCAGCACTAATTGCAGTCTTTTCCTGACAGTAAATTATAATGTTCTCTTTCTGTTCAGCTCTGCTACCTACAGGCATACCATAATTGTAATCACTAGTTTAAAAGTAGGACTGTTTGTGCTGTTCCATGTCTCTCGAATTTTTACCTCTATAGTAGCAGTCAACTGAACCATCTCCTTGAAATACACATGTAGATGAAAGTCCTTGTGAAGAATATGCTGTGAATCTGCTCTGTCTCCTTCAGTTAAATCCACTTGCAGGATGTGTTCTTCGACTATCTTCTGGACAGACCAGTCTAATAATATAAAAGAAACAAGTTATTTTTAACTTTTTTATTACTAGAATCTTCAAATATAAACAAATATAGAGTAATAGAATACACGCCCATGTGCCCACTACAGAACTTAATCAATGATCATCATTTTGCCAATTTTGCTTAGCCGACAAAAAACCACCCCCGGGAGAACAGTTCCAGGCAAAAACCAAGAAATGTGTTAATTATAATCACAGAAAGAAAAGGATTTAAATTATATGGATGGCATTGTGCAAAAGAAGTAAATGTGTACTTTTACCAACTGTCAAATGGCTAAGGTGGGCAGGATGATTGTATGATGCAACATGGTAAAAGTAAACAGGTAAGGTGTTTAATCATACAGAAGGATGCACCTTGCATGAAAGGAAGGAGGTTATATTTTATAGGACCCTCTCCATCCTTCCATGAGAATAAGTTACCTTTACATATAATGAGGTGAAAAGCACATGGATAAATTGAACTAGAATAGGAAGTATCCTGGACAAAAGTGGGACAAAGACAAGGCAACTAAATTTGGGATACTGGTTTGAGTGAAATGAACCAAGTAGTGTGGCTAGACAAGAAAAAATGTTAATCTAGGTAGGGGCTTCTGCTGATGAAATGGTAGTCAAGGGACAGGGTTTTATAAGTATTGAAAAATAAGGAAGAGGGAGAGAAGAAGGAACAGTAGGATGGGAAGAGAATGCTAGAATTTAGGATATTAATATGGAACAGCCTTAGAAATTATGGTCCTGCAGATGATCAGTTATGGCATTAAGGGAATTCAGGGTGCTGGGCCTGTGAGGCATATGACTTGTTTTAGTGCCACCATGATCTCGCAGGAACTGAATTATAAGGACTGAGTTGGGTGCTAAACTCCTCAGTGAATGTGAGGGAGTGACCAGGAAGCTAATAAATGACAGTGAAGAGAAAAGATAAAAGGCATAATCAGAGAAGAGTTTCTATTAGGTTTAACAAGGGTGGGATGGTGGCCTAGCCAAGGCAATGAGGAGATGGACAATACCGATGCCACCTGTGGTTATGTGGGGCATCACTTTCAGAGGTGAGCTGCTGGGAACACGGTGTACTTAAGAGAGACCCAGTTTCCAAACATCACAAAAAGGAATGTTCTTTGAGAAGATGAAGATATAAAGGAGTTTTATTTACATCACATATGGGAGAGTCCACAGAAAAAGTTAAAGTCTCTGGAAGGCTGATCGTGAGATGATCAACAGATGGAGAAAGTGTGGGGATGAGGCTCTGTCAAATTATCTGAGTTGTTGTATGATAGGAACTACAGAGGACTTCCACCAAGATGGAGGCATAGATGGAGACGCTGTGCTTTCTCACACAATCAAGTTTAGAGACAACAAAATATTAGCAACAGAAAACACAGCCAGAACACAGAAAATTGAACTTTTTGGAAGTCCGATAACAACTAATTCTTCAGCCTGACTGGTAAGAGGGGCAAAACCAGCAGCTGGTGGAGCGGGGTTGCACAGGAAAACTCAGTCAGACGGACTCGAGTGCGCGGATCCCAGACATGGGGTTGCAAAGGGCTGACCCAGTGAGCGACTGGTGGATCCTGCGAGGGTGAGGGGCGGCGGGTTGACTGTGCTGGTGCATTCCTGCGCAGATAGACCAGGGAGGGAGTGGGCAGTGAGATGGGACCTAGTGGGTCCCAGCGATAGGAGGCAGCAGAGACGGCCACCATTTCCCTGCTCTGACCCCGCCCCCACATACAGCCTCACAACCCAGCTACCTGAGCGACCCTGCTGTGAACACCTCAGGCTTCGCTCCTCACCCAGCAGCGGGAAGCAGGAGAGGGGGACGCCATTTCCCCACTCTGACCCCGCCACCACATACAGCATCACAACCCAGCGACCCTGCCCTGGAGGCCCCACCCCACCCCTAAGGCTCTGCTCCTCATACTTAATGAGGAGTCATACTTAAACAGACCAAAAATGGCTCAAGAAGATCTCAAAGCCCCAGAGCCCATAAATCTAAGTGACAAAGAAATAGCAAAACTTTCAGATGCACAGTTCAAAACATTGGTGATCAGGATGCTCACAGAACTGGTTGATTTTAGTCACAAATTAGAGGAACATATGAAGGCTAAACTAATTGAAATGAATGGCAATGTACAGGAAACCAATAGTAATAAAAAGGAAACTGGGACTCAAATCAAAGGAGTGGACCAGAAGGAGGATAAAAATGACCAACCAGAAAAGAACGAAGAAACAAGAATTCAAAAAAATGAGGAGAGACTTAGAAACCTCCAGGACATCTTTAAATGCTCCAACATCCAAATTATAGGGGTACCAGAGGGGGAAGGGGAAGAGGAACAGCAACAAGTAGAAAACTTATTTGAACAAATAATAATGGAGAATTTCCCCAATCTGGCAAAAGCAATAGACTTCCAGGAAATCCAGGAAGCTCAGAGAGTCCCAAAGAAGTTGGACCCAAGAAGAAACACACCAAGGCACATCATCATTACATTAGCCAAGATTAAAATGAAAGAGAGAATCCTAGAAGCAGCAAGAGCTAAGGGGACAGTCACCTACAAAGGAGTTCCCATCAGACTGTCAGCTGATTTCTCAAAAGAGACCTTACAGGCAAGAAAGGGCTGGAAAGAGATATTCCAAGTCATGAAATCCAAAGACCTACAACCAAGATTGCTCTATCCAGCAAAACTTTCATTTAGAATGGAAGGACAGATAAGGTGCTTCTCAGATAAGATCAAATTCAAGGAGTTCATCATCACCAAGCCCTTATTATATGAAATGTTAAAGGGACTTATGTAAGAAAAAGAAGATAAAAAAGATGAACAGTGAAAGGACAGCAAACTCACAGTTATTAACAACCACATCTAAAACAAAAGCAAGCTAAAAGGACAACTAGATCAGGAGCAGAACCATAGAAATGAAGATCTCATGGAGGGTTAGCAACAGGGGAGTAGGAGAAGGAGAAGGGGGAGAAGGTACAGAAAATAAGTAGCATAGATGGTAGGTAGAAAATAGATAGGGGGAGGGCAAGAATAGTATGGGAAATATAGAATCCAAAGAACTTGAGAAACATGGTCATAAACTAAAGGGGGGAATGGTAGGGGTGGGGGGTGCAGGGTGGAGGGGAATGAAGGGGGGAATAGAACAACTGCAATGGCATAATCAATAAAATAAAAATTAAAAAAAAAGAAACTACAGACAGGGTGGGATGTACTTATCTCTGGATCTTAAGTGAAGCTTACATGATACTGTTCCAGTGCCAAGCTATCAGAGAGACTTTGGGACTTTCTTTGATTATTAAGGTTAAACATCAGTGTTAGTTTTGGTGGTTATACTATTAAAAAACACAAAATTAAAAATACAACACAATCCTAAAAAACTCAGGCAATTAATGAATCTCAGAATAAAAAGATAAATGATGTTTATACTCTTCTGTCATTAATAGGTACTTTCAGAAAATAAAGCTTAAAATCTCGAAAGATTCATATAAGGTAACTATATTTCAAAGGAGAACTAAAGGGTACCCCTTGAAGAACGAAAAAAAATTGGAACAGCCCTGACCCTGACCAGCATGGCTCGGTTGGTTGAGTGTTGTTCTGCAAAGCAAAGGGTCATCTGTTTGATTCCTGGTCGGTCAGGGCACATGCCTGGGTTGCAGCTGGTCCTCAGTTAGGGTGTGTGCAAGAGGCAACCAATCGACCTTTCTCCCACACACTAGTATTTCTCTCTCTCTCTCTCTCCCTCTCTCTCTCCCCCTCCCTTCCCCTCTCTCTAAAAATAAGTAAAATCTTTTTTTTAAAAAAGAATTTAGAACACAAGGCAGTATTTTAATCTCCAGATAGTATGTTTATAGAATACTGTTTGGAAACATAAACAGTTCTGAATATTTATTAGAAAGCCAGGCCCCAGTTTAAATTTACCCAATGTTGGGTAAGAATCAGGATTCAGGGACTTTCCTCTCACCCCCATGCACAGCTTCAGCTGCCTTTCCCCTGGCGGACTCTGGTTTCGTGACAGAAGAGCTCTATCATTGTCCCTACATTCCTGAATCAGAAGAGCCCTATAAAATGAACACGGGAAACCCAGCAAGAATTTTATTGAGAACGACGATCTGGCCAAATGATTTCCAGCTTGAATGCATTTAATGGTCTGCAATTATTTCAGATGATAAGATAGAACTTCTGAGTTCTATTTCTACTAATGCCACAACGTACCCACATGATCTGGAACATTACTCTATTTTAGCAGCAATTTCTTTACTTCCACATCTCCCCTTTTCCAAATGCACAGGATTGTTAGAAGTTTTAAACACACTGTAAGTTTCTCCAGAATTGAAACGCGAAGCACAACGCTACACACACACACACACACACACACACACACACACACACACGCACGGCTAGCAAACACCTGTCAAAAGTTTGAATGAATGAAAGCATCCGTAACACTGCTGTGCTGCTTTCCACACTGCAAGTTACCGAACTTCATCCCTGGTAGAGTTTCTCAGGACAAGTTTCAAACCACAAAAGATTTATCTAACTCAGGGTAAGTCACTGGGAAAATAAACAAATGTGAGCAGTTTCGTTTATAAAACGAAGATGGCATGACACGAGCGAGTGAGCAGATCTGCCATTTCCTTTGTTAAAACTTGGAAAACACTGGATTGTTTACACAAACAGCAAGCTCCGGAAAGAAAAAAGAAGCCCTAGCTTATCTAGGGCGCTCTTGGGGAGGCCACACGCTGCACCGCACCTGAAATCAATTGACCCCGCTGTTCCAAGCTGGGAGATAGTTGGCAGGTCGCGTAGTTGCCCCGAGCGTCGCTACCAGCGCCACCTGCCCCTCCGCGCCCCAAGGGGCTACGGAGGAAGCGACGGCGTGAGCGAGCGCTGGCGCAGAGCCGGCTCCGAAACGTCCTCCCTGGGGAATGCCGGCTCAGCCGGGGGCTCCGGTTGTCGCCGCGGACCCGCCTCCGGCCGGGGAGCTCAAGTCCAGTACTCGCCCTCTGGGGGTACTATTCTTCACCAGGATGCGAGAGAGGCAGGGCTCCCACGACCTAGGCCACACCCCCCTGAGGCCTTTTCCCCAACGGACTTCGGCACAACTGTAGCGACTAGGGCGCACACCGAGGTGGCGGGTGAACAATGCCGAGGCTTCCCCCAAACGCGTTGCACTGTGGCGATGACGGCAGTGACAGACTCTGGCGCTTCAATTCTAGTTACAAACCCAGGTTGCGTGTGAACAGCGGTGGTGCACGGATTTGTTTAGAGACGCTCGGGACTCAGTATACTGAGGGCCGGCACGGCGCATGCTCCCTGACCACCTTGACGTCAGGCCGTGAGCAGCCGGCGTGCAGAGGACGGCGGGCGTAAGACTGGCAGCGGACGGTTGGTGACTTCTAGTCTTGCAGTTACTTGCGTGGCCTGTCGTCGCAGTCTTGATAAAGCAAAAGTGCACTGTTCGTCCAGGTGAACGTCGTACTGCTGGTTAAAGCCCCCCACCCTTCTCTGTCAGACTCTGCAGTATTTTGTCTGGAGTCCAGTTCTGTTATACAAACAAACAAAACCCAGCCGGGGTCCAGGTACCCAGGGCCAGACCTGGACGGGCCTCTGGGACTTGTAGTGTCCAGATTCTGGCCTTTTGATAGCAGTGGTTGATTTGCATCAAATTGTGGGCCACTTTATTTTAACTTAACTTTTGTTTTTTCTTTTATTGTTGACACTAATACAGATGTCCCCATTTCTTCCCCTTTGCCCGTTTCCATCCATTCCTCCACCCTATCCCTCTTGCCGTCGCCACACTGCTGTCTGCATCTATGAGTTATGTATATGTGTTCTTTGGCTTATCCCTTCATTTTCTCTCACCCTTCCCCGCTACCCCCTCAGACAATTGTCAGTCTGTTCCACGTGTCCATACCTCTGTTTCTATTTTGTTTGTCAGTTTGTTTTGTTCATTAGATTACACATATGTGAGATTATATCTGAATCATTTTATTTATTGTCTTCTGTGTGTTGAACACCTTGTCAGAATTGGTGGAGGGTAGGTGAGTGTTCACTCCAGCGGTCCTCCTCACTTTAGGGTAAGCAGAAAGATGGACTTGCAAGATGAGATGTAATGAACAAAAATCAAGAATTGGAAGTGCTATTGGAGGTCACAGAAGAGCCAAAATTGGGGTGGGTGGGCTGGACTTCTGGAACACGTGGGCTTTGAATCAGGCTTGGAAACATATAATGCTGGCTGTTAGTGGATAGTTGGAAAAATCAAAGGGTGGAGGTGGTAAAGGTACATGAAGAGTCTGACCTGGCTGTCATCCAAGGTTTATGTTGGAGAGTGATGAAGAGGGCTTGCTTAGGTGGTGCAGTGGACATGAGGGGCTCCTAACGCCTCACTTTCAGCCACGGCCTTCGTTTTGAGTTTCTGTCTGATGGAGACTATAAGTACAGGCCAAGAAATATATCTTTAAGTTTAAATGAAAAACAATATTATATAACTTAATGTTGTCCAGTTTCTGGACCTCATGGCTGCTGTTGCTCTATGAATTAGTAGTTTTATATATCCAGTTATGGTGAGTAACAAAATTACATTGCATTTGTGTGTTAGAGGTAAACTTTGAAAAGATACTGTGGTTTTCGTAAACTGTTTCGGCATTATTTATTTTTATGTACCTGAAGCCTTGAGGAAAGTGGACCCAGATCTTTCTTGACCTGTAGGAGCAAGTTGTGACGGTTTGGGGGCTTAGTACTGACCACAGTAGATTGTTTAGTTTTACTGCCTTTAGTTTTCCATTTAGTTTAAATTGACTTATATATAAATTCACACATCAGAAAATCCTTTGTCAGGTCACTTGTTCCTAGTTTTTTATTTTAGAAAATAAGATCACAGTTAATGAAAAGGTATTAATTTTTAAACTTGTCAGGTAATGGAACACCTGGAAATAATGATGCTTTTTGTAAAACACTCTTAAATAATGCTGTGTCACACTTAACTAATTATAGAATTTTTTGTTAAGTTTTACATTTTCCATACCCTAGTAGCAGTAAAAGGTAGCTGATGCAATGTATTTAATAAATTTTGATTTTGACAAAGTGGTATTCATTGCCTTAATTTTATTATAATTTTGTGTGAGACTTTCAGTTTTTGGTGTAGCATCTCAATTCAAATAAAAGAAGTCTGGGAAGAGCATGATTTGAGAGACATTACTATAAGGGAGTTCAGAAAGGATTCATAAAATTGGATTTTGGACTAAATTTAGTTCTACTAAGAAAGGAAAGTGGATTAATACAGTTGGGAAGGTTTCCAACAGCTGGAAAAAAACAAATTTCTAGTTAGCTCATAATTAATCAAAGAGATAGTGCTATATACCAGAATATGCATTTTGTGACCATTTCATACTCTAGAGACTTTTCTGTGACTTTATTCTGCTAACACTCCTGAAACCAGATGGCATCTGACTGAAGTAATCAAGGTGACTGAATGCTAAATTTACACACAAAATAAAATAGGTTTAAGGAATTTTTATTTGAGGAATATCCATAGTGATAAAGGCAGTGCTGGATTAATTTTCAGAATCCAGAGATTTTTTTATTATTTATTTTATTTATTTTTAAATTTTAATTGTTGTTTAAGAACAGTTTTCTTCCTTTTACCCCCATCCCAGCCCCCCCTCCCGTTATTACTCCCTGCCCCCCACTGCCACCTTGTTATTGTCCCTGTGTCCTTTAAACTTGTTCCTGCAAACCCTTCCCCTTTTCCACTGAAATTCCCTCCCCTCTCCCCTCTGGTCACTGTTAGCCTGCTTTCAATTTCAGTGTGTTTGGTTATATTTTTCTTGTTTGTTTGTTTTGTTGATTATATTCCTGTTTAAAGGTGAGATCATATGGAATCCAGAGATTTCTAAATGCTAAGCAAGAAAGCACTGAATAAACTACTTGACTTTTTATTCTCAGGCTTTCACTATGGACCTTCAGGTCCTCTGATACAAAAAGAGCTAATCCTCAATTTTCTTATCTTTTAGAAAAAGCTTTAAATGCAAGAATTGTAAATTAGCAATAGCCTTGAAGAGAAGATTGGAATTAACTGTTGGAGTGAGTTTTTTTAACACAAAGTTGAATTTTTGTAAGAAGGTGAAAGTGTGAGTTACAATTTTTCCTTACTTCCACATGAGATTTTTCAATAGAGCAAGTGCAATTTTCATCTACATCTTCAGTTTTATCTAATATTTTGTTTGTTATCATTTATCTTTTATCATTTATGGGATGATAAATGAACCAGGCTAGAAACATCTCCAGGTATGTAAAAAATTTGTTAATAATTTCTCCTACAATCAGGCTTTTATTTGAAAATTTATCATGATGTAACTATTGGATTACCACTGCTAATGTTTTTCGTAGTTTAGCAGATTAAATTTACAGGTGTAGGCATCAGTAAGCCAGGTATTGATTTTAAGTTTGTTTTAGACGTTCTCACAGAATGGAAAATAAATTCAAAATTCTCTTTTCCTAGCATCCTATTCCTGCAGTGTCTAAGCTTTGTATATTGGTAGGAAGAATCTTAAAAAGGGTTGATTCTTTTCAAGAGTCATTAAATCAATCTCTTAAGTGCCTTTTTTTACAGACTAAACAAAGAATTTAGCTAACTTAGACATGATTCCCTTCTGTTCAGTATTTTTAATCACCTTTTGGATCTCTCACCTAAACATCTCATGAGCATTCCTAAGCAACACTGGAAAACTGAAGTCATCATTCCTACCTCAACTACCTTTGTACTTTGACAATATTGAAATGAGGCTATCTCTCAGTTACTCAAGCCAAAAAACTAGGAGTCTTTGATTTTTCCCCTACTTTATTCTACATGTGTAGTTACTCACCAAATCCTGTGAATTCTGCCTCTTTTTTTCTTTTGTAATTCAAGAAATTGTAAAATTAATGTATTAAAATAGATTAATAGCATAAGTGGATTATAAAATATCACATGATTATCTGTTTTTAAATGTATTTTAATTTAAATATTGTTGGTATGCAATATTCTATTAGTTATATTAATTTTAGGTGAACAGTATAGTAATTTGACATTTTAATATCTTATAATGGGAGATATACATTCTAATTCTAGTAATAAATGAATCTTTCTCTACCCTCCATTTCCATTTCCATTTCCATTTTTTGATTCAGATCTTCAGCATCTCTCATCAGGAATGTTAAAATAGCCTCTTAACCAATCTCCCTGCCTCCCAGGAATATGTTTTAATTAGATCTTTAATTAAAATCTGTAGGTACCACAGATTTTAATTGAAGTTATTCCTTGATATTTTTTCTGTTAGCATATGGGGAAGCTATTAACTTTGACATATATTCTTTTACTCTGCCATTTAACAACTTTCTAATTATGTCTAAGCTTTTTTCTCTGAGTATGTTGGATTTTCTACATATAAAAACTTTTTTAAAAACATTTTTTATTCTTGTTCAAGTACAGTTTTTTGCCTTTTCCCCCCATCCCTTCCCACCTCCCTCTCCTATCTCCACTCCACCTTGTTATTGTCTGTGTGTCCTTTATAATTGCTTCTGCAAACCCCTCACTCCTTTCCCCCTTTATCCTCTCCCCTCTCCCTTCTGGTCACTGTCAGCCTGCTCTCAACTTCAGTGTCTTTGGTTGTATTTTGCTTGCTTGTTCATTTTGTGGATTAGGTTCCTGTTTAAGGTGAGATTGTATGGTAATTTGTCTTTCACCACCTGGCTTATTTCACTTAGCATAATGCTCTCCACTTCCATCAATGCTGTTGCAAAGGTAGGAGCTCCTTCTTTCTTTCTGCTGCATAGAATTCCATTGTGTAAATGTACCATAGTTAAAGACTTATTTCTACAGACAAGGATTTTTGTCTTCTCCTTTCCAGTAGTTATACCTCTTCTGTTACATGTCTTATTGCATTAATCAGAATTTCTAATAAGTACTAAAGGTGATCAACTACTATATATTAAAGATGAGAACATATTTACTTAATTTGCAATTACATTAAAAAATTTAAATAACATACTTTTACCTCAAATATTATAATAGTTGTTTTATTTCAGTAATATGCTATATCATTCTTAAGACTATTTTTTATTTATTTAGAAAGTGGAAATGAAAGAACCACCATGAAAAAGATCTCAAAGAAAAAAGAAGATATTAAAAAAAAGGTAAGGTATTAATGGAGCTTATAAGGATTTTGATTATACTAAATAGCCCAGATATCAGTGTAGTATGATCCTGAAAACTGTGATATTTTTTAATACACTTTATATGTTAAAAAAAACAATAAAAAATATCAGGGATAAAATGTTTGGTCTGCCCGTTATATAATAAAGAGTACCGGAGGTGAGTTATTTATGTATTTATTTATTTATTTGTTCCCTTCCTTAAATTTTAATTTATCTGTTCTCAGCCAGTCAGCACTCCATTTCCTGCTTTGCTCAAAAAAAATGTTTTTCTTTTTTTAGAGAGTGAAACATATATGGAACTGATATCTACATGTCTTTTAAAGTAACTCCAATTCAGATTCCTGGTTTACCCCTGCCTTATACATGGGGAGGGGGAGTTATAGATTCTGGGAATGCTGGGTGAGATTATTTGAAATTAAAGGGAGACCTTTATCAATCACTTGCCAGGGTATATGTCTCATCATACCTTTAGGGCAGGCGAATTAGGTATTTTTAATTGGGTTGAGGAACATACTGAAGTTTTAATAAGAACTGACCATCTTAGGTCATATTGACCTTATACAGTAGTTCTTAAGAATGGTGTAGGAACTTCTAGTGGATTTTGAAGTCCTTTCGGAAAGTGTGTAGACAAGGATGGTAATAACGTCTTTACTGGGATTGTGGCAATACCCTGCTTTGGTATTTGACACAAACCCATGTCTTTACTGTGGTGGGAAACCTGATGTGTGTCTGCTTGTTCTTTCTACTGCAACTGCACGTTAGTTTGGTTAGCATGTACAGTTGGTATTTAAGGAGAGTTTTACTATTCCATTTCTTAAACTTAACATGAAGATCAAACTCATCCATATTATTCTTAAAAAAGATTTAACATTGCTATTATGGTTTAATTTTAGAATATTGAGGTTTAAGAAACTATAAAATAGCACATTGTTAATAGCAGTACCTTCAATTACAAATACTAGTAGGCAGCTGGAAATACGGTATTCAGGAGAGCAGAGCTGGAGACAGATTTAGGGAGCCACAGAAATACATGTGCTCTCTAAAGCCTTGGAATGGGCCTATGTTTAAGCTGTGAGGAGAAGTGTAACCATTGAAGGATACAGGGAGTAAGTGGCCCCAGAAGTAGAAGGGTAAAGGTCAAGGATATAGAAAGTTTTTTGAAAATAAAGGTGCCCAACATTATCAGGGTACTGATATCAGGTGCCCAGATACTACAGGGTAATCAGGTAAAAGCTAACAGTGATACAGTGTTGAGTTTCAAAGTATTTTCATTAGTCTGACCTCATTTGAACCTCCTAAAGGATATATAAAGTATACATCAGTATATGATCAGTAAGAACTATTAGATTTTCTCATTAAAAGGTCCTTTTTGATATTACAGAGAGCAATATCTTAATTAAAAATCTACCATATATAAAGGGCTCATACCAACTGATAAAAAGATGAAATTTAAGAAAACAGGCAAAGGCTATGAATTGGCATTTTAAAGAAAATGACTTTAAAAGGGTTGATGAACATCTAAAAAGATGCTCAATTCCAAAACAAAAAGATGCAAGGTAATGTTCATCTCTCTCTTTTTATTTTGCAGATGTCAGAAGAGACAGATAACATTGCAGTAAAAGAAAATGTAGACAAGCATCTCCAAAAAGGTCCTCAATAAGTATACCACAACTCTGATGCTGTCAGTTTTTATTTTTAAAAGATGCAAATGACTAATCCTATCCTTGCTGTTTCAACTGGGAACACAGGTTTATTAAGAGATGAGTTCAAACAGAAACTACACTTTCTAGACAATACAAGATGGACATATGGAAATAATTAGTAAAGTCTATATATGTAATAAAATTTTATTGGTTAAGATTTTATTTTCTCTCTGTCTGTAAACATGGAGAATCCACTAGTATTTGAGACTGTTAGTCCATAAAGATACAAAGATACAGAACCTGCTTTAGGAAGCTGTGTAGATTTCAAGAAAAATACATAAATAATGGATGAACCCTGGTTCATTCATCATTATTAGGTAAATACCGTATGCCACCTGCCATTCTAAGTTCTAGGAATAGAGTATAAACAAACCAACTAGTAGTTTTAAAATTATAACAAGAAGTACTGCAGTTGAGAATGAAGATTCTCACGACCTATAGTGATTTAGCATTTACTTACCCTTTATTCTCACCATCCTCTATGTAACCTCTATGTAACTCAGAAGCAGGAAGAAGAAAGGCAAAAAAATGACTAAAAGGTCCTCCATTTCTATTGTACTTAGGACTGCCCAATCCCTGTCTGTCTCAGTCCATCTGGTGGATGAGCAAAAAATAACACATGGTTTGGAGTGCCTGAAATATCTGGCATCTTCTTTATTCCCTATGAGACTGTCATGCTAAGAGCTGGCAGAAGTAGGAGTCAGCAAATTTTACAAAACTGACACAAGTAGTTCAAATGAGTACCTAGAGACTTACCTCTCCCTTTTAGATTCCTTTCCAGTTTCATCAAGTTGAAGTAACCTGACTTTAACATCTGTATATTCTGTAGAGAAGTTACATAGTCTATGACAGTTCTAATAGATTTTTTTTTCCCAAAAGGAAAAAGGTAAAGATTTGCTTTTCTGAAAGGTTTTATTTTGCCTGACTACAAAGAAGGTCTATAGCCAGTAGCTAAGGACGCACAGGGTGGAAGAAAGAAACTTCAGCCTGACCATGCATAAAGGCATTTACTCCAGATGGAGGAGGGGGAGGGGACATTGGTTTGTCTGAGGTTCTAAGCTCTCATGGGGCCATGACCCAGTCTTCATAATTGTCATGATCTTTAAAAATGCATGCAATTTAGGTATTCAGTAAGTACTTTTGCTGCTATTGCTGTTTAATTATTTTAAAATGCATCATGAGCTCTGTATTGTATTGGCTTCTTGGTAGGTTTAGACACAGAAGAAAATCAAAACATAATTGAAACATTGAGAAGCAAAGTAAGAGGAAAGCTAAAAAATGCTAAGGTAATGCTTATTTTCTGTTTTTAAATTTGCTGTTTAGATGCAACAAGTATCAAATGAACTTTTCTGTGTTAAAAGGAGCCAAAATTCAGTCTTAATATAGCTCCTTAAATCCAAAAACTTCGAGTTCCTTTCCATGCTTTTTTTTTCAAACTTAAATCCAAGAAAAGTTTAGTGGTTTGGTCATGGTAACTATATAAGGCATCTCAGGGGGGAAATATGTGTATACTTTGTAAGAGAAGAACATTGAGAAGTCTTAGTTTTTAATCTATTTTGAAAAAAGACTTTGGAGTACAATTATGTTTATACATGTGAAGATTAAATTTTCTATACCATTTATGTTGTTTCAGATTAATCAAAATGAAAAATCTTCAACTCATCTGTTCCTTGATAATAAGATGAATCAGTGGTCTAAGGTGAATAACTTTGTTTAACCTTTAAAAACCGCATTATGGCCTGGCTGGTGTAGCTCAGTGGATTGAGTGCGGGCCTGCAAATCAAAGGATCGTGGTTCGATTCCCAGTCAGGGCACATGCCTGGGTTGCAGGCCAGTTCCCAGTGGGGGACACACGAGAGGCAACCATACATTGATATTTCTCTCCTCCTCTCCTTCCCTTCCCCTCTAAAGGTAAATAAATAAAATCTTTTAAGAATATTAAAAAAATGCATTATAGAGGCATACTTTAAATAGCAAAACTTTACCCATTTTAAGTATATGATTCAGTGATTTTTAGTAAATTTACAGAATTATGCAGTCAACACTATAATCCAATTTTAGACATCTAGATATAAATAGGATAGAAAATAAACTTTTGTGTTTTATGTATTTTTAAAATTTTGACTCTTAATGACTGGATTTTGCTTTTTCTTATAGAATTAATTTCTCTCTGAAACCTCCCTAAAAACAGTTTGTTTTAATATATATGTGAGAAAGAAGTGATAAGTGCTTTACATTTATTTTATTTATTTATTTTTTAGATTTCACTTATTTATTTTTAGAGGAGAAGGGAGGGAGAAGCATCAATGTGTGGTTGCCTCTCATATGCACTCCCACTGGGAACCTGGCCCACAACCCAGGCATGTGCCCTAGACTGGGACTTGAACCAGTGACCCTTTGGTTTTCAGGCTGGTGCTCAATCCACTGAGCCACACCAGCCAGGGAGGGCAGTAAGTGCTCTACGTTTCAAAGATTCAGACTTTACAGCATTGAAAAAGGAGGCCTTATTTATCAGCAAGTTTGTAACTATGAACATGTCACCTTTAATACTTTTAACTACCTCTCACTCCACAAAGGTTGTAGAGAAGTGGAGCAGTGCGTGTGTGTGAGCGCAGACATACGTGAGGGCACCTGACGTCAGGGAGAGAGAAAACGCATTTTCTCTGAGCCCACACTTTGATTAGACTGTAAGGTAATCTCTTGATACTCTGACTGGAGTAGAGTTAGTTTGGGAAGATGGAGAAGTTCTGGACTGGATACTGTTTTTTATTACAGAACCTTCAAAATAAAAATTCATAAACCAGACTTAAAGTTAAATGTAATTTGATATTGTCTCTCCTGCTGCTCCTAGCTCATAAATAAGATAATAGTTACTATTTACCTCATTGTAGAAAAATACTTCTTTCATTTATAAGCAGAGAAAGTATTCATTTCAACACTGAGTACTGGTTTACCGTTGTTTAACCCACAGACCGAAGTCTCCTTGGATGCAGGCCTTTCGTTTTTCACTCTGAGTAGTGAAGAAGGCTCAGCTTTGGGCCAGTCGTCAGAGCAGGTTGGATGTGTTCCCCTTCCTCTGATACCCTCATTCTCAGGAAAAATAACTCTTATTCAAGGCAAAGAATGGAATACTCGGAAATTTTTATTTTTGAGCCACCTTCTTCTCTTTGAATTGAGTTGTTAATAGTAATTCCTAAAATGTATTGAGTGCTTACTGGATGCCTAGTGATATACTAAACTTTTAGTATGGACTGTATCATTCAATCCTCAGAAAAACCCTGTGAGGCAGGTATTATTTTCAACTCTGTTATGTAGGTAAGGAGACTCAGGTATGAGAGTTAAGCATTGATAAGTATAGGCTGTCAGCTCCAAAGCCTGTGTTTTTCTTTGGTTGTTCCTGTCCTGTCCAAGTGCCCTGCATTATTCTTGCTAATATCTCTTACTCTCCATAGAGTCCCGATCTCCATCCCTCTTAATCTAATCCCAGAGCCTTCCAATTTCTGTCGCTTCTTCCCAGTTCCTCTCAAACTCCTTAGCCCCTTCTGTTACTCCTTTTTGTCCTTTCTCAGTCTCACCAGTCTTTTCCCATCACTTTCTGATTTGTCAGTCTCTTTCATTGGTTGCCCTGTCTGTTCATGCTCCTCTATATTTTTCTCTGATTTCTCTCTACCTTCAACTCTCTCCACAGTTTCCTCAAGCGCCCTCCCCCAGTGACTCCTGTTCCCCAGAGTTCCTTCCCTCTGATAACACCTCTCAGTCATGTCCGAGTCCCTCAGGTCCTTTTTGGAGTCGCCTTGGGCCCCCATTTGCCTTCCTACTTCTTCCCAGCGTCTTCCATTCCGCTTCACACTGTGCCTAGTCCTTTCATTCCTTCTTTATTATTGTTGCTTTTTTTCCACAAAAATGGCTTTATCTTTTAAAAATTTAAATGAAGTATATACATTACAAAAACTTACTGCAGAAAACCATGGAGAAGAAAATAAAAATCACAAGAAATCCCACTGCCCTTAGATAAACCACCGTTATAATTTTTCATACTTTTCTCTGTACTGCTGCCAGTACAGGCACACACACAGACTTTTATACAAATCAAACGATAGTAGTAAATGGCAGTTTCACTTTTCCAGGCGCTTAGCCAAGCCTCGTCTTATACTTGGATCCTCTTTTACTCACATGCCTTAATTACATCCAGTTCATCACAAATCCTGTTGGTTCTACCTTTAAGTATTCCAGAATCTGATCTACTTTTCACTACCTCCACTGGTACAACCCTAGTCTAAGCCACCATAACCTCTCATCTGGGTCATTGCCATGGTCTTCCTCTGTTTTCACTTTTGCTTGAACTATTTTCTGTACCACACGGGTAGTCAGAGTGATCCTGTTAAAATCTGAGACAGGCCATTGTTTTGCTTATAACTTCTAATGGTTTTCTATATAACTCAAAACAAAAGCCGAAGTCCTTACAGGGCCCTCCAAGTCTTACATGACCTGGCCCCCTTTGGTACTTCTCTGACTTAATTTCTTACTACTTTCCCCTTCTCCCACACAACTTTAGCCACGTTGGCCTTTTACGTATCCTTCACAGCACGCTCTTGCCTCAGAGACTTTGTAACTTTTATCTGTCTAGAAAACTGTTCCCTTAATTTCATGCTCTCTCCCTCACTACCTTGGGCCTGTGTTCAAATGACGTGTAACTAAGACATTGGTCAGTGGGAGAAGTAGGATACGTGGGCATGAGGAGCTCCCAGTTTAGATGCAGGGTTTTAGAGTGGTCTGGAAAAGTCATCTGCCCCGTCCCTTGTGACTTTGGGGCCCATAGGAAACGACTGTCCTCATCACAGGGAAGAGAAAGCTACAGTTTTGTGGGAGGCTGAGCTTGACTTTGATCCCTTCCTACTGGGAGAAAGGGGAGTGCTTATCCCAAATGTATTGTCTGGGCAACCCAGGGAAAGGCCCAGGGTTACGTTCAGAAGGTTCTACTTATCATACCACATTTTACAAGGCATGTTTCTGTGAGATGTGGTGGGGGAGATTTTCTCTCATTTCTCACACCATACTCAGGTGTATCCATCTAGACATATGTACATCCATGGGATCTAAGGTGAGAGCATGACCTACTTGGCCACCAGGGCAGACCTGAGCTGTGAAGACAAGCTGAGAGCCTCGGGGTCTTGTACAGGAAGGTTGATAATGGGAGCTCCAGGTAGAACAGAGAGAACCCCTTTTGTCTGTGATTGGAATCTACAGAGACCTCCTATGTGGGAATTCCCCAAATCTTGCTTCTGTATGTCAGTGCCATATACCTTGTTTGAATTCTGAAAAGGATACCATAAAGATTTATGGATATAAAATATTTTCTTGATTTGATGACAAGGGTAGGAAATAGGGTATGATGATGTGATGATATGATAGGAACCTAGGTGATACTTACTGATCAAGAGCTGATGGAGGCCATGTGAGGTCCTCTACTCAGAGACATTGTATGATTAATTCGTTCTATTTAACTATCTACCCCTAAATATATGGTTTTGAAAATTGAGAGATTTATTTGCATGACTCATGTACTCTGTCTCCTTCTCCTTTTCAGTATGTGTGGGTTTCAAATTAGACAGTAAAGTCATTGAAAGTGAATTTTTGATTTTTGGTGTGAAAAAAACTCAAGACTTCTGATTATGATATAAAAATATGTATTTTTATATTTAGTAAATATCTTTCAATACCTATATTCAGATTGTAATTTGTATATATCTAGCATGTTTTAGAATTTCACTATAATCACTTGCCATAGACTTCTATGTTGAATCTTTACTTTTTTTCTTTTTTCTTAAACACCATCCAGAAAACATCAGGAATGCTCCACAATCACTTTAGATACTACTGCTTTCTGAATAGTGAAAAAATGGGGTTTAAGACCACCTGGCCTGATGTCTCTAGACTTTGCCCTACACTGTGAATTCTCAGTGACTGATATGTCATAGTTCAACATCTCAGAATGTCCTCCATAGGAGAGGAGGGCTTGAATTACAATCCTAATTGCAAGGAAGTGCTATAGAAAAATCATACTTTAAAATATTATATCTTAAATGAGTTCCTCTGTTCAGTGAAATTTCATTGTAACAATGTCAGCTTGACTTTGAACTGGGAGGCATAGATGAGAAAGACAATCATAGATATTTATTTTTCTTTTTGGTATTCAACAGAGATCAGTAAGTAAAAGTTGTTCCAAGCATTTTTCACCTGGTGACAATTTACAAGGTTTTGCTGAAAGCCAAGATGAAGATTGTATGGAAGAAGTAATTTTTCCAGATTTACTTGAAGTAAAAGCTGCTGAATATGAAGATGATCGAGAACAAATAAAAAAACAACAGGCAAATATTTTTGTGCCAAGTAATTCTCCAGGTAATGTTCTTTTTTTTAATCTTTAAAAAAATTTTTTTGTTCTAACTCAGTTACCTCCATTTCCCCACCACCACTTTCCCCCAAGAAAATATTTAAGTCCTTAATGAATCATTTTAAAGGATAATAGTTTTTTTGTGTGCTGGATAGATAAAAAGTACCGATCTAAAATTATAGAATATTTTGTATATTTGTTTTTCATGCCTTCTCTAAGTTGAAGAGAATTGGTTAAGAGAACTCATATGCCGTTTGTGTGTGTGTGTGTGTATCAGGCTAGACTTTAGCAGTAGGTACATGAGAGTTCCCTTTTGCTCCTTGTTCAGTCAATACCAGTTCACTATTTTGGACATTAAAGTAATATATAGTTTTTGGTATTAAGTGGTCAACCACCGTAAACTGCCAAAAGATATGATGCCACGCATTTTAGAAGACGAAGGATTCTATATGCAGAGAAAGCCAGAAGTCTATAAAAAGACCTGCAACAAGATGGAAAACCGCCTGCTTCAACTAGAAGAGGCAAGTGTGCCAGCTCACAGGTTAAACCACTCACTGATAGTGTGTGGTATTTGTTTTTGATGGAATGTTTAATCATTTTTTTTCTTAATTATTTTTGGTAGGGAATGTGTTGGTTTGAAGAAAGTGCTGAAATAATGTCATTACCTTCACCTGTTAGACATTCTTGGAAATTCAGACTAAACATAAGTCAGGAACCTTTAAATCCAGCACTGAAGACTGTGTACAGGAAGGTAACCAACAACAGTTTATTTGTAACTATGGTTAGAATTCTTGTAATATCAATTATAACTTATTTTGTGGTATTAATTTATGTTTTATAGATGGTGATAAATCTAGTAATATAATGGTAAAACTATGATGAAAGGTTAAATAGCCATTAAAATTATGTTTTTGAGGAATATTTACTGATACAGGTCAGTGTTCAAAATACGAAGTGGAAAAAAATCCAAATGAAAAATCGTATATGATCCTAATTTTATAAAAATAGGTAATGAATTTATCAATGAATAGACAGGTATATCCATACACATATATTGGGTAAAAGGACTGGAAAATATATCAAAGTTAATAATTATCTCTAGATAGCAGGACATAGGATTATTTTTATTTTGCTCAAGATACAGCATAGATAATCTAACACAATTATCAGAGACCATTGCTGTTGGGGAGAGAGGTCCTGAATCAGTGGAAGCTTACTGAACGAGTGAGTACATGAATGAACAAAAGGATGGTAAGTAAATTCAAAACATACAATTTTTGGAGAAAGATTAACCACCATCCATATTAGCCTTTGTAAACCTCCAGATTCTTTTAAGATTTTATTTATTTATTTTTACAGAGGGGGCAAGGGAGGGAGAAAGAGACGGAGGGAAACATTGATGTGAGAGAGATACATCGATTGGTTGCCTCTTGCATATCCCCAAGTGGGGACCTGGCTTGCAACCCAGGCATGTGCCCTGACTGGAAATTGAACCGGCTACCTTTCAATTCACAGGCTGGCGTTCAGGCCACTGAGCCACACGTCAGGGCTGGATTCTGAAGTTGGGAACACCGGACTGAACAAGTAACTTTTTCCTCCAGTGCATCATCCAAGCACGATTTCAGTATTCAGTGGGCTCTTAGAGTTGGGAGTATATGTGTATGTTGCTTCACCAAGCATCTAACCTGAGTGTTGAAATTCATTCTGTAGCATCCTTAACAAGTAATGTGCTGGAAGTCACATCTGACAAATGTTTCTGCCTGCTTTTTCCTTTCTCTATATTTTTTTTACTCTGCCCAGCCAGCCTTGAAAACAGTGCTCACTTGGGGTTTCTCACCAGAGTAAATAAATATAAGGACAACTGAAGAGAGATAATAGCTGCCTGAATATCAAAGTCTTCTCTTTGCTGTTTCCTCTGCTATGTACTTTAATGCCCTGTTGTACCCCTCCTACCCCACACCTTATTTGCTCATTCTTTAGTGACTAGTTTTACCTATTTGACTATGTCCTTTACTCCCTCTTCTAGCATTCATATATTTACCAGGATTTTACACATGGCATCAGCTTGGATGTGTTTGTGCTTGTATCTGGCCTTTGAATCATTGTTACCTAGATATTTGTGTTTTTCTTCTAACACACCTAGTTCTAGAAGTTCACTTAATCCCCTTAGTTAATTGCTGCTTATATAACCAGTGTCAGGTAGTTTACCACCTCTCAAGAGAATTCATTTCAGTATTAGCCAGTTCTAATTACATATTGTTTTCTGTGCTGAATTAAAATCTGCCTCCTGGATCACTACCACTCATTTGACCTTGTTTGTTTGGTCATAAAGAACTCATAAAGTACTTCACTTACATAACAGGGCTTTAGCTATTTGAAGCCTATGGTCACTTCCAAGCTTTAGTTTTTGTTCTCCAGCCTAAACTCACTTCCTTTGACTGTTGCTAGATACCCACTCTCTATCTCAGCTACCATTCTCTACTTTGTGAACACCTTAGTAGGTACTCATGGGACAGGACCAAGAGTGGGCGCTTGCATCACTCAAACAGAACCCAAAGAAAGTAAGCAACATAGTCATTCGACTAACATTGAATCTGCTTAATAAAACAGGCACCTCTAGCTTACCAACTTTAATTCTCAGAAATTCATTTATAATCTGGTTGCTTACCACAGAAACTGTTTATATTCCTGGTAGTTTTGCTTGGTTAATGACCAATTTACTACCAATTAACTAAATCTTATAGATAGAATGTAGAGCAGGTTTTCCCCTTTGAGTTGGCCCTTACATAGAGAATAGAGACAAGACAAGGATAAAATGAAACAAAAGCCTTATGGCTGTTCTCTTGCCTACCTTCAACACAGTGAGGTTTAAAGGGGAAGATTCCTAGGTCAGGAGAGATGTAGACTTCACGCTGGTGACTACAGTCCCGAGAGGAACTGGATCTGCCATACCAGGTCAGGGGTGGGTCAGAGTTATTTTGTTATAGCAGAAGGTGTAATAGCAATGTCACAGACTGATCCAGAGAGAGGGCTCATGCTAATCTTCTTAGGTGGATGCAACCTTGTCTCCTATTGGGAGTGGCTGGGCATGCCTGACTTGGGCTATACATGCTAAGTAACCTACTAGCCTTCTCAGATTATATCACTAAAAACCAGTGACGTGCATATTGATACATATGTGCTTGAATTCAAAGTAGGATACTAAAACATTGTTGAATCATTTTGCCTATAATCTAAGGTTTACAAACTTCAGGTGATTTAGAGATGATCTGGTATACAGATGACAACAGCCTCATGTGTAAAGAAAAATGGTCTCCTTACAAGATAGCATTAGCTCAGAAGGTCCAGGCCCCTCCAGGGAATTTTCCAGGGGATTACCAACATATTTACTTTGGAACAATGTTTTAATAAGGGTTTACCATTTAACTCTTGCCCACAGATGACAGTTATATCACTATGTAGTTGAACTATTCACTCAGCAGTTTGGACCACCATTTGTTGCAGTGTTCCTATAGGAAATTATTTGGGAGCTTACAACTTGAAAGCCCAACCTCTACTGGCATAAAACAGTATTATAAGCAATAATTTGTAATGCTGTATAAATATATGAAATCAAGGGCCATAGTCAACTTTAAGAAAGAAGGATCAAATTATTGGTTTTTGCTTTTGTGTCTCTTAATTTTCTTATAATTAACATGTTACTTTTATAAGGAGAAGTTAATTGTAATTTTAAAAGAAACAGAATCAAATTAACATCATATACATATTTTTCTTCAAAAGGCAATGAAATCTGATCTAGAAAGCTCCATTAGGACCAAAATGGAAGGTCAAAGGAAAAAGTA
This sequence comes from Artibeus jamaicensis, assembly GCF_021234435.1. Lineage (NCBI taxonomy): Eukaryota > Metazoa > Chordata > Mammalia > Chiroptera > Phyllostomidae > Artibeus > Artibeus jamaicensis. The sequence continues at coordinate 630,318 of NW_026521538.1, forward strand.
CCAATTAGATCTCAATATTGTGGGTTTGCAATTTAGCCATCATCCTCTCTTCAATCAAGAACAAGTATTATGTGCTAGGCTGCTCCAACTTTATGAGTGTTTTCAGGACAGGCAGCAACAGAATTTATCTCAGCTGCTTTTGGAGAAGGTGAGAATGGTTTTTATTATATTACTGGGCTGAACATTTAATATTGAAAGAGTAAACAAGCCACTTAGTTCAGAACATTTTCCCTTAGCACTTTAATTATTTAACCAATTAAAACAATGGTCAATTTCAGTTTTTCTGAAAAGAAACTAGGAGTTGACTGGCCAGGTGGGCAGCCTCGGAGATGTCCTGCAGGACATGTAGAACTTACAAATGGTTTACTAACCAGTGGTGTCCTTGGTCCTATGACTCAAGAAAAGTATTTGAAATGATTACTATTTAAAAGAGTTGTATGGCTGTTTTTAGTCTTGTAATAGAGCATTTTTGATAAAAATATTAGAGATCTTGAACCTCATATCAAATGTGAGACGTCTTGGTTCAATAATGATTAATCCAAATATCACTTAATGACATCATAAAGAGTATATACAGCCTGAAGGGAAATCAAAGGAGTACTCACTGGTTATTTTTGGAATTTGTACCTCTCAGTTAAACTGCTGAGTTTCTGATATGAGAGCATTTTGTTAACTAGTGTTTCCTTTGAAAAGATTTTGATAGGTCTCATACAACAAATGAATACATTTGAAAAATATAAACTTAGTGAGGTATTTAATTAAACATTCAAGCCTGATTGAGTCACCTATATCTGCTTTTTAAAATACAAGTGCAAAATTCATAGGGCTGAATCCATTCAATTGAATTTTTATGTAGCAATTGTGTGGAGGCACTTAATAGTTGAAGACCATGCATTAATAATGTTGGAATATTTCCTAAAACAAATATTGAATGTTGGAATAGTTCCTAAAACAAATATTGAATGTCCTAACTTTTAGTATAATTTGGTCATTGTTTTATGAATAGAGGAACCAACTCTGAAATTCAGATGTAGACCATTGAAAAAAGTGATTTGATTCATGGATTTCTACTATATAGATAATTTTCCAAAAATATGTAATTTTAAAACCTCATCTAGCAGTATCAATTTTATTTCATTAGCGTTCTATCACTGTATATAAGACTGTATTTTTCATGTACCATGGCTCTTTGTATAAAATAACATTTTGGTTATTTTGATCATGATTTGATGTGTCTGTCAATCATGATTGTAACATGTTTCAGTATTATTATTATTATTATTATTATTAAGTCTTAGGAGCCAAAAGTAATTGCCTAATTGATTTTTACTTTTCTTCAATTTATTGTCTTATATGCATATAAACATTGTCTCTAACCTCCCAGTAAAATGTAAAAAGTGTTAGAGTATGTTCTTTGGTCTCTCACCTAAATACAGATTTATAATTTATGTATTATATGTTCTTATGTATTTTTTTGCAGTTATTTTTTTTTTATTTAGTTATTTTTCAAGTAAAGTTTTCTGCCTTTTACTCCCTTCCCAGCCAACCCCCCCCATGCTCCCCACCTCCCTCCTGTTTCCATCCCCCTTAGCTGCTGTCCATGCGTCCTTTATACTAGTTCCTCTAAATCCCTCCCCTTTTACCCCTGAAATTCCCTCCCCTCTCCCCTCTGGTCGCTGTCCCCCTGTTCTCTACTTCAGTGTCTTTGTTTTTATTTTGCTTGCTTGTTTGTTTTGTTGTTTAGCTTCCTGGTAAAGGTGAGATCATATGGTATTTGTCTTTCAACATCTGGCTTATTTCAGTCAGCGTAATGCTTTCCAGTTCCATCCATGCTCTTGCAAAGGTTAGGAGCTCGCTCTTTCTTTCTGCTGCATAGAATTCCATTGTGTATATGTAACCACAATTTTTTGATCCATTCGTTTAGTGACAGGCACCTAGGTTGCTTCTAGCTCTTGGCTATTGTAAATTGTGCTGCTATGAACATTGGGGTGCATAGGTTCTTTTGGATTGGTGTTTTAGGATTCTTAGGATATAATCCCAGCAGTGAAATTGCTGGGTCAAAAGGCAGGTCCATTTTTAGTTTTCTGGGAAAATTTCATACTGTTTTTCATAATGGTTGTACCAGACTGCAATCCCACTAACAGTGAACTAGGGTCCCCTTTTAGATATTTCACACAGCAACTTTTTCACTGATATGTCCCCTAGAGCAAGGAATATAAAAGAAAGAATAAACAAATGGGATCTCATCAAACTGAAAAGCTTCTGCATGGCTAAAGAAAACAGTATTAAAATATAAAGACACCCGACTGCAGGGAAAACATATTTATTTGCCCATGATACCTCAGAAAAAGGTTTAATCTCCAAAATATACAAACAACTCACACGATTCCTCTCTAAGAAGACAAGCAACCCAATTTAAAAGTGGGCAAAGGACTTGAACAAACATTTCTCCAAGGAGAACATACAGAGGATCCAGAGACACATGAGAAGATGCTCAATATCGCTAGCTATCAGGAAGATGCAAATTAAAACCACAATGAGATACCACTTTACACTGCTCAGAATGGCTATCATAAACAAAGCAACAGACAACAAATGTTGGAGAGGTGTGGGGAAAAGGGGACCCTTGTTCTTATGTATCAAGTATTATATGTATGTATGTAAAACTTATGTTTGAAATGCATGGCTCTGTTTGTTGCCATTGTGGTCAAACCAAGTTCAGAGTAGTGGAAGACTCACTGTCACCCAGGGAATTCTTAAACTGGAATATGTCCCTTTACATAAGTATGAATCCCACTTACAGAATAAGGAGAAATGTTTCAGACAGTATGAGACAGTAGAAAGGATACTTAGCTAGGCAGATATCTGCTCTTTTCCCTTCTAGTTTTCTTTTAATTACAGAAGTTATACAGGAATGCATTCTCATTGGAAAAGACATTTCCAATGTGATAGGAATACAGACGTTTCAAAGGGTAAAAGTCCCACTTCTTTCCTCACCTCATGGTTCTGAGCACAACCTTTAAGTCTCTTTTTCATGTATCTCTGTATATGCATATGCCATAACAGTTTTTAACATCAATTGAATCTCCCCAAATGTATAATTTGGCAACTTGGTTTTTAAAAATTAATTCTGTATTTTTTCATATCACTATGTATAGATCTGTAAGTAATATAACTATATTTTAATATGTTTAATCACTCTCCATTCATGACATTTAGGTCATTTCCTTTTTTATGATTACAGATAATGAAGCAATGAGCATCCTTGTACCTACATATTTGCACACACATGTGAAAATTTCCATAGGCCAGATTTCTAGAAGTCAGATTTCTTGGTCAAGAGTAAGGGTGCATGGCCCTGACTGGTGTGGCTTGGTTGGGCATTGTTTTGCAAGGAGAAAGGTCATTGGTCCAACTCCCAGTCAGGGCACATGCCTGGGTTGCAGGTTTGGTCTTTGGTTGGTGTGTATGCAACAGGCAGCCATCGATGTTTTTCTGTCACGTCAATGTTTCTATCCCTGTCTCTCCCTCCCTTTCCCTCTAAAATCAATAAGCATGTCCTTGGGTGAGGATAAATAAATAAATAAATTTTAAATGTTTGCCAAAAAATATAAAAAATAAAGTTAAAAAGCAAGTGACAGAATATGATGGAAATATACCAAACATATTCAAAAGGTATACTTTTATGAATACATATTAAAACTGTTCATGGAGCGATTAGTTAAATCAGTGTACAAAAAAATCTCTTTTCTTTATTGTAGCTTAAAGCACTAACACATGCTACCAAATTAGCAAATGATAATTTGGAAATAAGCCAGCTGACTGGAAAATCTTTAAAAGATTACTATTGGCAGATAAGGTAGGTTTGGGGCCATTCATGTATTCATTGAGCATTATTTATTTATTTATTTAAAACACTAATTTTTTAAAAAGATTTTATTGATTTATTTATTTATCTCTGGAGGGGAAGGAGAGAGGGAGAGAAACATCAATGTATGGTTGCCTTTTGTGGGTCCCCTGCTGGGAACTGGCCTGCAGGGAACCGGCCTGCAACCCAGGCATGTGCTCTGACTGGGGATCGTACCACGATCCTCTGGTTCACAGGCCTGTGCTCAATCCACTGAGCTACACCAGCCAGGGTCATTGAGCATTTTTTAAGTAACTTCTTTAGATAGAGCACTGCACTTGCTATGGAAAATATAAAATAAGAAAAAGAAGAGATCCCTGCTCTTCTTTACATTTACAGAAATGCTTCCAGCCTTTCCTTTAAGACCCATTTTTTGTGTGTAAAAATATTTCACAGACATGTAACATAAAAATAGTTGTAGTTTTAATATCCATTGATTTAAAAAAAACATTGGTCTTAAATATGAGTTTACTAATCCTTTTCATTTCATTTGGATTATATTAATCTCAAGCATTTGTATATGTTTGAGAATTACTCTACACGCACATATGTAGATATTATTCATTCTAAAGACAGCACCCAAAGAACACATAGATTTAAGGATCCTTATTTAAAAAAATATGATCTACAAATTGGGAACCAATGGATTATGGACTAGTTGGGAAGAGAAGTTAGGAAAGTATGAAATAACTGGGAAAAATGATTCTAAGATGAAGCATAATTATGTGTCAAGGAATCTCCAATAGCAGGAAAGCTTGCTGGAAGGTACTTACTGAGTAGCAAGTTACACTGCTCAAAAAGATAAAACAGTTGTCAATATATATGAGAGGGAGTTGATAATTAAGGAATTTTCTTGAGATCTGGCTGGTGTGGCTCAGTGGATTGAGTGCTGGCCTATGAACCAAAAGGTTGCTGGTTTGATTTTGAGTAAGGGCATAGGCCTGGGTTTGGGGCCAGGTCCCCAGTTAAGGGCATGCAAGAGGCAACCAATTGATGTGTCTCTCACACATTGATGTTTTTCTCCCTCTTTTTCTGCCCCCTTCCCTCTCTCTAAAAATAAATAAAGAAAATCTTAAAAAAAATAAAGAATTTTCTTGGCTCCCTGCCCACTGACTGGACATAGTTCTACAAACTTTGTTAATTTAAATACTTGGTTTCCTTGAATAACCTAGTTAAATGCAAACAATATTACTTGAGAAGGTTGACATACACCTCACACAGGGCCTGGCATATAATGAGTGTTCAGTAAATATTAGTTGAGTTAATATGAATAGAAGATTACAAAACAATAAACTAGTGTTATTTATAAGGTAAACAAACTGGAAGCAAAGAACGGATATTGGCTTAATGAACACAACAAGTAAACTATAATACAGAGAAAAAGAAAAGTAGACTTTAGATAGGGTGCAAGATGATGGATAGGAGTCTACCATTCTGTGTGTGTGTGGCAGGGGAGAGAGGCTTTGAAGGGATTGTTGCCTATATTAAAGCAGATAAAAAGCAATGTAATATATTTATTTTGAGAAAAATTTTCAGAGTGGTGTTGACGTGCTGCAAAGTGTGCAAAGGGCAAGTTTGTGCACATCTGAAAAACAATGTTTCTATTAGAAAAGCTGTGCACATGTAATACAACTAAATTAAATGGCACTTACATATTCAGCCTTTAACAACTGTATATTAGATGCCTACATTTTCCTCTCCTCTCTTCCCTCACATCCAAGCATAACCATTCCCACTGATTCTGAGTTATTTCAGGTGTTTATCTCATAGCCTGACTACTCAGATAGTCTTCTAAACTTCTAAAATACCTCTCTTTAAACCATGATCCATATTGAAACCAGAGTGATTTTTGTAAATAATAAAGCCACACTAGTGGCTTTTTGGTACCTTTAAGGTAAAATTCAATAGCTTTAGCATGATCTACATAATCTGACCCTGGTGACTTCTTCAGCTGCATTTTAGGGGTCCTCTGCCTTGGAACTTTATTATCCAGTGCCCTAAATGGACTATGCTCTTTAATATCTATATATCTTTGTTTTAATGCCCCTTGTATCTAGAAGGTTCTTTCATTATCTTCTACCTAACACTTAGTCAACATCATATTTTACTTAATTTCATGTTACTTTCTCAAGGAGGCTCCTACTTCACCCATTATTTTAGATTAAATTCTCTTTTTATACTCTCATAGCACTTACATATTTCCCCTTTCATGGTACTCATAATATTTGTAATAATTTACTCTTGTCCCTGCTGGGATATTAGTTACCAGCACCTAAAGTATTTCCTGCCACATAATAGTTACCTGTTATGTATTTATTGATTTGAATTGAATGTCACATATTCTGTGAAGTCTCCCTACTGTTGTCTACTGTCCTCTTATTTATGCCCACGCTCTGACTTGTGTGTATTTCTATCATAACACCTATACCATTTTATTGTGTTAATTAATTTACATGTATATAAGCTTCTTTGACCCAGAGAGGATGTCTTTTTTCTTTGTATTCTCCCTTAATTGGCACAGTGCTTGGCATGTAGTAAGCATCCAGTATATATTTACTGAATGAATTAACAAGTGACAGTAGGCTTCTGTTTCTATCAGAATGGTAGACTAGATTCCCCGAATGGTCCTTCTGATGAAAACAACTAAAAATGTCTGACAAAATGCAAATATTATCTTTAGAAACATATTGCTGAAATGGCAAAAAGGTAAGGCATCTACAAAAGCCAAAAACATGACAAAAGGAAAAGTCCTAAAAATTAGAAGTAAAACCAGCTTTTAAAAGGAGTGTATTTGTTAAACACTAGTAACCTTGACTGTCATTCAAACAGCTTCATGGAGTGCCCAAGGCAGAAAATAAAGCCAAGTTCATCTTAATTGGAAAGTTTAATAGGAGATCCTGTGGAAGCAGGTGTTAGATTTCATGAAAGGGAGAATGTAAAGGGGGTGACAAAGAAAATGGGCATCTTTTAAAACAATGTTACTCCAGTGTCCAAATAATATGTCTAATCAGGAAAAGAATGTCTAAATTTGAAGCAATGGTTCTAATTGTTAATCTGAAACAAGTTTAATAAATATGTACAAAATATGCAGAAAATCTGGAAATACATGGATTTTAGTGGAGAACTTTTGCATAGTGAAAAATCTTTAAGCCATGAAGAAATAAATTACTAAATGGAATTTCAGTCTCTAAATAATCAAAAATGTTGGTCAAATGGAAAAAAAATCATGAGGTAGAGCAGGGAGTTCAGAAGAATTAGCATAATACATTCTTCCAGGCTATTTTAATGACATGAATAGTTCTAATCTACAAATACATTTTTATCTACCATTATTGTTGTAGTAATACAAAACAGCTCTATGAATTAGAAAGGGAAAAGGACTCCTCCCTACTACACAGTATATTACAGACTTGGAAACAGATAAAATCTCTTCGACAACAGCAAGGGTTTACAAGCACCCCAGTGAAGTTACAGTTTCAGAGGTGAGTGTGGTTCTTTTTGTCCTTATGACTTTCCTGAGGAACAGCACATGAATAACTGGGAAGTCACAGTAACTGGGAGAAAACAAAGAAGCTACATAACTATGTGATATAGTCAAAAAGACATACCTTGAATGTGTAAATAATTCTTACAACTTAAGACAACTCAGTTAAAAAGAGGTCAAACAATTCGAACAGACACTTCACTAAAGGTATGTGGATGGCAAATGAACACATGCAAAGATGCTCAACATCATTTCATATCAATTGAGAAATATGAATTAAAACCACAATGGAATATACTACACACCTATTAAAATGGTTTAAATACAAAACAAAACAAAAAAGAAATAAGAAGGACAATAACAAATGCTGACAAAGATGCTGAGCAGTAGGAACTCTCATTGATTGCTGGTGGGAATGTAGAATTATACAGGCTTTGAAAACAGTTGGGTACAGTATTATAAAGTTAAACATGGACTCAGCAGTCATACTCCTAGGTAAAACACGCAAGTCATCAAAACATGTCTAGTGGGAGATATAGTTAAAATTAAAAACTACACTTGTTACTACACTTCATCTTAGCTAAAAGGCTGAGAAGCAATATACTTGTTACTGACTGAAGCTGTTTGTGGACTCAGTGAAATAACTGGTTCCCTCCCTACAACCCCTTGATCCTGGGTCTTTTTTCCCAAAACTATAAAGGATCAGTGTAATTTCAGGCAATTAAGAAAGGTGTTTACTTTGTTGATTTTTTTTCCTGCTGCAATGGTTTTTAATGAAAATGCTTTGACGATTTCTAAAGTTCCACCATGGAATTTTATTTATCAAAGACTCCTAAACTCACATAAACTTCCTGTCTTGTCTCTGGTCCTTTAAATCAATCTGATCCACTCATGCTTTGTGAATCCTTGAGTAGAAAAGGAGAGCCACAGAAGCCATCATCTTCTTCACAGCAGTACCTGCGAACCAAAATTGCCTGCTCACCACCTACTCTTACTGTCACTACTCTAAACTCCAGTTCCACCTGAGGCCCTTTGAATTTGTTCTTCCTGACGTTTAACATCCAGCTTTCCCAGAGCTTTGGGTTTGCTTCTCCAGATTTTGGTAGGAGACTTTTGCAGTAACTCCCACAGTGTTGGTGACCAGGTTGGCCCCAGTAGAGTAGCCCTAACTACCCTAAATTGGGACATCTAGTTTGAGCAGTTAAAGTATCATTCTGATTAATCAGAAAAGCAGTATTTTTGAAGATGTTCCCAGGAACTCTATTTCCTGGCCAGGTTTACCCCTGATGACCTCACAACCATCACCGTCCTTGGACACCTGCTTGAATAAGCTTGTAGCGTGGCCTACAGGAAAGACAGTAATTACGACAGGAGGGCCTGGGACCTAGGCGCTAAACTCAGGTTATCTTTTCTTCATATATTTTGTTTTTGGTGCAATGAATTTGATGGGTCTTTGAGATATATCCCTCAGTAAAATAGTTGAATTGGCAGCTGGATAAATGGTTTTGTACTAGAAAGAAAAATACGAAAGTCTAGCATTTTAATTGGAGCCTTATATGTTCACGAAACTTCTTAGAGAGGGTAGAGAATGAGATGAGAATAGGACTTGAGGACTGAATGTTGAGAAAATACTTTGAATGGCCTGGTAGAAGAAACCAGAGGAAAGACAAGAGTATGGCCAGTTAGTGTTTTGCCACAGAGGCAAAGAAAAGGATGTATTTTAAGTAGGAGGGAGTGGTTAATAGTGTTTCATGCTTCAGAAATATCAGTTAAGTCCAGGATTAAAATTATGCATTGGATTTCCTCACACAGAGATTACTGATCTCTGAGCAAGTTTTATGAGGTGATAATGGTAAGAGGTTGAGGACATAGCCTTTCTCATTTAGGCAGTAAACTCTCCTTGTCAAATGTTAGTAACACTGAGTTAATCTTAGAGAAACTGGCTGGGCAAGTAGCTACAGACCTTGTGTTTTGGCTACCAAACCCAAACCACAGTACTGGTGAATAGCACAGAGAAACTAGATTCCTGTATGTTGTCTTCATCTGTGTTCTCTGTAAGGTGCCTACCCACCTGGAGCAGATCCAGATAACTGTCAAAGGGACTTATTAAAAGATAAAGAAAGTTCAAGCTATACAAGCAGGAAAATCCACAACATTTAGTTTAATCACATTCTCAGAGATCCTGAACAGTAGGGAGGAAGCTGGGACCCAAGATCACTGTCTCAATAATCTCCCTCAAAAGGGATTCTGGGTATTAAATCACCTCTACTCTTACTGTACATTATAATCACCTGGGGGAGCTTTAAAAACCACTATTATGATTTACTTTGGAAGGCAAAAAGTACATATTATTAGAAGTTTTAATGAGATAAGTTCACATATCATACAGTTCACCCATTTATTTTTTTAACTTTATTTTTATTGTTCACACTATTACAGTTGTCCCCATTTTCCACCTTTGCCCACCTCCAGCCAGCCCTCAGCCCCCGCTTCCCTCAGGCCATCACCCCACTGTTGCCTGTATCTGTGGGTCTTGCATGTATTTTCTTTGGCTAATCCCTTAACCTTCTTTCATCCAGTACCCCCTTCTGCCACTCTTCTGACAGCTGTCAGTCTGTTCCATGTATCCATGCCTCTGTTTCTATCTTGTTTGTCAGTTCATTTCATTCATTAGATTCCACATGTAAGTGAGATCATATGGTATTTGTCTTTCACTAACTCATTTATTTCACTTGGCATAATAATCTCCAGGTCCTTCCATGCTATTACAAAAGGTAAGATTTCCTTCTTTTTCATGGTCAAGTAGCATTCCATTGCGTAAATGTACCACAGCTCTTTTATCCACACATCTACTGAGGAGTACTTGGGCTGTTTCCAGATTTTGGCTCTTGTAAATAATGCTGCTATGAACATAGGGGTGCATATCTCCTTTCAAATTGGTGTTTTGGGGTTCTTAGGATATATGTATACTGTCCAAAAGGTATTCAGCCATGTAATATGACAAATAGAGACATTTATTAAAGAAGATACAGGAAACATTGTACAAAGAACAATGATGCCTCAGTCCCCTTCAATGTAGGCACCTTGGGTTCTCCTAGTCTCCATTAGCTGCCCTGTTGTGTTTTCCTGAATCTGATCAGTGGTCTGAAATATCTTCCCTTTCAAAGGTGATTTTAGTTTTGGGAAAAGCCAGAAGTCACAGGATGCCAAATCTGGACTGCAGGCGGGCTGAGTCACCTGGGTGATTTGATATTTTGCCAAAACACTCTGCATGAGATGTGATGCTGCATGAGCAGGCACATTGTCATGATGAAGCTGTCCCTCACCAGTTGCCCATAGCTGTGGCCTTCTGAATCATCTGAATAGTTTCTACAGAGGAATGTTCAAGCTTAATGCAAAATTTATTGCATATTTATTGCTCTACTCACTCAGTCATTTTGAATGCATCAGCCACATAGTATACATGCTGACTCAAAGGTGTCTATTGTCCCCACTGACTAATACAGTGAAGTCATCATCATTCATACACATGCAATCCAGCCTACTGTCCTTGGCTTGCCAGGTTTACACTGACGTTGCACAAACTGTTCTCTTATATTAATAATGGCTGGACTTTTTCCAGACAAACCTCATATTCCCAGAAGTAGAATCGCTGGGTCAAAAGGTAGTTCCATTTTTTTCATTTTTCGGGATATTTCATACTGTTTTTCACAGTGGCTGCACCAGTCTGTACTCCCACCAGCAAGTCAAATGCGTTCTCTTTTCTCCACATCCTCACCAGCACTTGTTTGTTGACTTATGATGATGCCATTCTGACAGGTATGAGGTGATATCTCATTATGATTTTAATATGCATCTCTCTGATGATTCGTGACATTGAGCATTTTTTATGTGCTTATTGGCATCTGTGCATTCTTTTTGGAGAAGTGTCTATTCAGGTCCTTTGCCCATTTTTTAATTGGATTGTTTGTCTTCCAGGTGTTGAGCTGCGTAAGTTCTTTAAACATGGAAATTAAATCCTTATCAGATATATCATTGGCAAATGTGCTCTCCCATACAGTGGGGTCCCTTTTCATTTTGTTGATGGTTTATTTAGCCATGCAAAAGCTTTTTAATTTGATGTAGTCCCATTTGTTTATTTTCCTTTGTTTCTCTTGCTTAGGGAGATATATTGGCAAAAATATTGCTACGTGAGATGTCTAAAATATTACTGCCTGTGTTTTCTTCTAGTACTTTTATGGTTTTGCAACTTTCATTTAAGTATTTTATCCATTTTGAGTTAATCTTTGGTTATGGCATAAGTTGGTGGTATAGTTTCATTATTTTCCATATACCTGTCCAATTTTCCCAACACCATTTATTGAGGAGAATGTCTTTACTCCATTGAATGCATTGCCTCCTTTGTCAAATACGAATTGACCATAAAGGTGTGGGTTTATCTCTGGGCTCTCTGTTCTGTTCCACTGATCTATATGCCTATTCATATGCCAGTACCAGGCTGTTTTGATTATAGTGAACTTATAGTATAGTTTGATGTCAGGTATTGAGGTTCTTTTTTTCTCAAGATTGTTCAGGCTATTTGGGGTCTTTCAGCCATTTAAAATGTACAGTTCAATGTTTTTTAGTGCATTCACAGAGTTGTGCAATCACAATTACAATTCTCCAGTACTTTCATTGTTACTGCTTTAAATAATTCTATTTATTATTAATTAGGATAAAAATAAATAAGTGTGGTGAACAAAACCAAGGAAAACTGTCAGAAATATCTGAGACTGAGAAGAAAACTGAAGGAAAAGCATATAAGAAAACTGAAGAAAAAGCATATAATAATGGGGAAAAACAGGAGGTATTTATATTGAAAAATAACATTCAACTCAACTAGTTATAATATTTCATTGTCAGGTAGAATAGGAAAACTTGGTATTTGTAGCAGTTACCCAACAAAATGACAAATATAAGAAATAAAAGTTTAATTTTAAGAATAATTGTCCTAAGCAATGAACTTACATTGTAAATTATATATTTATTTTTTGGGTTTCCTAGAATCTCTTATATTTAGCTTCAGAACTTGAAGAAACAGATATTGAAAGAATAAAGCCAATTACTTTGGTGCCACAACTTTCTTTTGCTGCAGAATTAACAAACGTGTCCAAGTGTTCACAGTAAGCGTTTTTATAGGATTATTTCTTTCTTGTATATTGTCTGTTAATCGTCTAGTTGTTTTTTTTTAATATTTTATTTATTTATTTTTAGAGAGAGGGGAAGGGAAGGAGAAAGAGTGGGAGAGAAACATCGATGTGTGGTTGCCTCCCATGTGTCCCCAACGGGGGACCTGGCCTGCAATCCAGGCATGTGCCCTGACTGGGAATCAAATCAGCGACTCTTTGCTTCACAGGAATCATCTATTTTTTAATAATAATGTTAAATTCCTTGAGTGAGTACCATATGCCAGGCACTTTGCTACTCTTTTTTATACATTTGCACATTTAATTGCTACTACAGCTCTATGGTATTATCTTCATCTTAAAGATGGGGGAACTTATGCTTATGGAAGGTTAAATTGCCAGGGTCACATCTCTAATCCATCAGTGAGGTGGGAGATAAACAAGTTTGCTTTGATGATTGTTTTTTGTTTTTCCCATGGTAGTAATTTTTGTTCACATATGGATAGGTGGGATATAAAGCCACTGTAAAAAAAATAAGATTATATGGTAGCCCTTGGTCATTAAGGGACCCCTTGCTTTCATAAAATGTATTCTGTATCAGCAGGCCCCTCTGGGCAGTTTTCTACTTTGCCATAAACTTCTTTCCTTCATACTTGTGACTTCTTTCTTGAGGTGTTTCTCCCACTCCTGGGACACTTCTTGCAAAAACAGGTATCACACAGACCGCCATTTCCATCTGTAGGCCTAAGGATCTCCTCTCTTTTAAAGAGGATATGGCAACTTAGAGCACTGAACTATGTCCAACTTTCAACATTTCTGTCCCAGGGGACATTTTGTAACAATTCACTTTTGAGTATTGTGAATGTGTGTCATTTAGCACAATGTTGCAACATAATGGGTGCCCAACAAATATTCATATATATTAAATGAATGAATGGATAGTTGCATTTTAAAATGAACATAAAGAGTAGCAGACACAAAGGCACAATGATCACAACTAGCTTCCTTACCAGAGACGCACAATAGTGAAGCAGTGCTTTATCTGTTCTGCACCTGCTTCTCAGAAGGGCCTGAGATCATTTATTATGTAAGACACACATGCAAAAGGACCATTTAAATGAGGACAAGAGAATAGGAGCAATAGAATGGAAGTTGGAAGTAAAGAGGAGAAAGAGAAGGAGGAAGGGAAGTATTTGTGCTGGGAAACCTAAGCTAAAACTTAGTGGAAGTTACAGCAAAAGGAAATATGATGATTTATATCTTTTCAAAGTTATTGCTATTATGTGGCATTGCTTTCATTATCCATTTAAAATGTCCAGTTGAATAAGAATTGAAACTAGAATAATATACTGATGTCAAGGATAGAAATGAAAGGAGTATAGGAATAAAGGAATATAGGAATAAAGAAGAATTTAAAAGTTTACAGATGAAGAAAAAAACAGGATTACCTGAAGATAAATATAGCCCCAAATTAACAAATTTTCACCATCAGTTTATGAGCGCATTATTAAAACCACTTTCAGAGGATAACATGAAGGGCAATATTTATTAAGGTATTTCTGTAAAGGTAATTGGGAGTATGGTTAGAGGAGACCAATAGGGAGAATAATTAATCTTTTGTCCTTGAACCCTCTGAGAACGTTACTGAGAAGATGGGCTTGTATGCAGACAGGGAAATCCTGGGCCAGTAGGACCATTTGGGTGGAGAACAGGAGGGAATTTTTATGTTTCAACCACACCTTATCTTCCAACCATTCTCCCTTCTAAGAAAGTGTATCAGGTATTAAACATCATTAGGTCAGTTTCTTTACAGCTAAAACAATATTCAAATGAATGTTGGTTGAGGGAATAATAAATAATGGATAGAAGACTCTTTTTAGGAATGTCATGTCACTCCAGGGATTGATTTACTTCTCAACAAGTGTTTTTATAGAAGCCCTAGAGAACTAAGCACTCTTGCTTGTCTCTCAAATCTTTGGGTTCAGAGAAAGAATGTCCAGGAGAAAAAGGGTGTGTAAACTAAAGCCTAAAGGGATTTGTAGAGTTCTTTAATAAGGCACAGCAAGCCTGTTGACCTAGAACCACCTCGTAGAGGTTATCAGAAACATGCAGTGCACGTGTGCACTCTTTTAAGAGTTAGAAAACATTTTTGAATTCTTGATTCAAGCTTTCTAACCCCCATTACTAAGTCCCTCAGTTTCCTCCTCTCATAAAACATGATGGATAAGTGCTATAATATCTTTAAGTTATAATTTAGTAAAAATATAATTTATTAAAGTAAATTAATAAATTTATATATTGCTTTTAGTAAAGCAATAGCTTTGAAGTATAATTTAGTAAAATAGCTGAATGATTTACAGAACCTTGATTTTAGTTCTTTTTCTATTTTTGAGTAAATATTTTTCTTAAAAACCATTTTACTGGGTAGGCCAGTGTGGCTCAATTGGTTGGAATGTCATCCTGTAAATGAAGTGTTGCTGGTTCAATCCCCAGTCCAGACACATATGGGAGGCAACCAATCAGTGTTTCTCTCTCTTCCTTCCTCTCTCTGTAAAAGCACTGAAGAGAAATGTCCTTGGGTGAGAATAAACAAAAGAAAACAAAACAAAAAACATTTTACTGGGTAGGAGAGGCTTTTATCCAGATATATAGGGGTTAAAGAAACCATTTACCCTCTAATATGATTATGTTTTCACATGCTAAGGTTCATTTTGAAATGAACATTTTAATATTCATTTTGCTTTTCAAAGGTCTTTGAAAAGTTTATTTAATTTTTAGGCATGAACAAAGGAGGAGAGCCAAAATTCAGAAGCTTAAATATTTTATTAAAATATTGTACAATGATAAACAGGTTTCTTGTACTTCAACATCTCCTCTACAGTTTGATTTTAAAGTCATGTTTCAGCAAATTTTCAATATCCAATTAATATATTGGCCTGAAACAATTTGCCTGGAGGTATGTCATTGTCATTTACTTTATGCCATACATAATTTTAATTTTCTTGTTAGCTACTGTTATATGTAATGTTACTTCTTTTATTGAGATAACTGATCTATGTGGTAAATAAGAGATTTACAAATAGTATATTTGTAATTTATTATTAGTTTTTATGCTATAAGCACAAAATTATTCATTAATGGTTATTCTAAATATTTTTCTTCTTTCCTGCTAAAATTCCTACTAATCCTTAATGTGTAGTATTTACTATTCATTGCTAGTGAGACAGAAGATGGTTAGTAAGCTATAATGAGCAGTATAGCTATTGTAAATATTGAAGGATATCTCCAAATTGCCCCAGCCCTGACTCAATTTCAGTCTCTTGTTATATTTGTTCTTTACCTGGTTTTGGATTTGGGATCTTTTTAAGAATCTAACGATGTAGGTTTTTGCACTTCAGGGCTTGGAATACTTCTTTCCAGCCCCTTCTTGCCTGTAAGGGTTCTTTTGAGAAATCAGCTTACAGTCTGATGGGAACTCCTTTGTAAGTGACTGTCCCCTTATCTCTTGCTGCTTCTAGAATTCTCTCCTTCATTTTAATCTTGGGTAATGTAATTATGATGTGCCTTGGTGTGTTCCTCTTTGGGTCCACATCCAAGATTGCTCTATTCAGCAAAGCTCTCATTTAGAATGGAAGGGCAGATAAAGCGCTTCTCAGATAAGGTCAAGTTGAAGGAATTCCTCATCACCAAGCCCTTATATGAAATGTTAAAGGGACTTAGCTAAGAAAAAGAAGATAAAAATATGAACAGTGAAAGGACAGCAAAGTCACAGTTCTTAACAACCACCCCTAAAACAAAAGTAAACTAAGTGAACAGCTAGATCAGGAGTGGAGCTACAGAAATGGAGATCACATGGAGGGTTAGCAACAGGGGAGTGGGAGGAGGAGAGGGGGGAGAAGACACAAAGAATAAGTAGCATAGACTGTGGGGAGAAAACAGGGGGAGGGCAAGAGTAGTGTGGGAAATGTAAAGCTAAAGAACTTATGACACATGGACATGAACTAAAGGGGGAGAATGTGAGTGGGAGGGGGTGTGCAAGGTGGAGGGAAGTTAAGGGGGAGGGAATGGGACAACTGTAATGGCATAATCAATAAAATATATTTTAAAAAAGAATCTAATGAGAGAACATACACACAACAGACCTCCATCTCTGTTCAAAGACCCCACCATGAGAACCCCTGCAATACTAACCTGCACTACTAAAGAAAGAAGAAAGCAGGACAATGGAGAACAATTAGATACCATAAAGGAATCTAGACAAGAAGCCTTGATGGCTAATATAGGGGTTAAACTTGCATCTAGACCTGAAAGAAAAGTTTTGAAGGAATATAGGTTTGTGTATGTGAGGGTGGGGTAAAGTTTGAAGAGTGGAAAGAGGATTATAATTATTAATCTAAGTTGAAGTTATTTTTACAATGCCTAAATAGCTTTGTGCTATCCTTGACCAGAGGCTGTATTCATTTCATTCATCAGAACTATCAAGTGCCTGTCATCTTAGAATGTACCTCTGTTTAAATTCTTATTTTAAGTATACTGGCTATACTTTCCTACTGTCATACCTAAACAGTGATATGATATAATAATCCAACCACTTGAGGTTTAAAATATGCCTCCTAATATAGATAAATGCACCTTGTGAACCTTTTATTGTCCTATTAGCACATAAGCCTAGCAAACTAAGAGGCAGGAAAAGAAGCTAACTTAGCTAATGGGTGAATTAGCTAATGGATGAATTATACCATTAGCAACTTTGGAAATTAAAAAATAAATATATATGTCCTAGCCTAACAGATTCTAACTTATATTTCTTATTTACTTCTTAACATTCCTCTTCACTGATTCTTCATTTTGGCCAAAGTGAACTGCTTGTTTTTTCCCATACATCCTTGCAATTTCCCTCTTCTGAACTTTTGGATGTTCTAGTTCTTCCATTACAATGCCCATTTGCATTTTTGACACTCCGTGTCTGCCAGTCATTGGTGTTGATAGCTGCCATCAGGGGCCAAAGCTGCCTTCGGGAG
Source organism: Artibeus jamaicensis (assembly GCF_021234435.1). Taxonomy (NCBI): domain Eukaryota; kingdom Metazoa; phylum Chordata; class Mammalia; order Chiroptera; family Phyllostomidae; genus Artibeus; species Artibeus jamaicensis. The sequence goes on from NW_026521538.1 coordinate 647,895, forward strand.
ACTTCACCACGTGGAATTCACCTTCACATTTATTTCTATCTAGGATCAGATGGACCTCCAGCCTTGCAGTCTCAGAAAGTGGGTTGGACAGTTCCCTGAGAATACAGCTACATACCCTGAACAAACTTACCAGGGTAATACATCAGATCAGAGTGCCAACTCATCATTTGAATACATTTATCAGTTCATTGTGCCTCTTTAGCCAGTAAACTGATTTACAATAAGAAATTTCTTTCATAGAGCTGAATATTTTAAATCCATTAGTTGTAATTCCTGCAAACCTTTCAGCATTAACAGATACCTTTATCAAAGGGACCCATGTATTGGCTTAAATCAACTTTTACAGGGACAGTATTTAGATAACCAGAAAAAAATATTTGCCTCTTTGACCTCTCTTTTTTCTCTGAGTTCTGTGTTAATCAGTCATCCTTTTGATTGGCACATTTTTCCCTTATCTTTCAAGAGGCATTCCACCCCTTCCAACCCCCCTAATTTCCTTCTTCTTAGAGTATATATCACTGTTTTCCCAAACAGCAGCAACATAGTATAGGTCAAATTAAGATTTTGGTATTGAAAAATACTTTAGGTTTGTCATTATGGCAGTGATGGAACTATAGTAAAAGTACAGGATACAGAATCAAAAGACCTGGGTTTGGCACCCAGTGGACATGTGTGGAACTATCTACTGAACTCCTCCCTTCCGCCTTCTTCTGGGACTTTTCCACCTTCCCCCAACCCTATAGTGTGTTTAATCTGTCATCAGATTACATGAGCTGATGAGTCTCCTTTTTTTCTAAGCAATTCAACCTGGGTTTCTATTACTTATAATAAAAACTAGTAGTTTCATAGAGATACTCCATTTCCTCATAAACTGGAAAGAATAATACCTGTTTTCTATCATCTTCACCAGGTTTAAATGAGATAATGAACTTTAAAAGTGTCACACAAAAGTAAGGTATTCTCAGAACTGTAGTTATAATCCTTTTATTCAGTTTATTTTCTTTGAAGCCAGTGAAAGGCATTCTACCTTTAGGGTCATACAGTTATCTACTTTTCTCATAATCATGGATGAAATGCTATAGAACAACAACTATTTTTATAGTCTAGTCTTTTTAAAAAGAATATAAATGTGTTCTTGAGAATCCTTATCATAGTTTAAAAATTTTTTTACTTCCAATGAGCTATCAATCATTTCTTTTATATTTAGGTTTATGAAATAAATAAAAGGGCAAGCTTACTGGCAAAACTATATATACCTTTACCTAACAACACAGAGCTGAAAAGCAAGACTGTCTTGGAATATGTAGAGTTTAGTTCTGATGAACTGGTCATACCTGAGTATGGAGAAGTAGGAAGCAGTAAGTTTATTAAAAATGCTTCTTCCCTGTTATTTCTTCATGAGTTCCATATCCTAAATGACCCCGGGTCATCTATGTGAGTAAAGAATTCTATGTTTGCAGTATTGGTTAAAAATATATTAAGTTCTTCCAGATGTTAAGCTACATTTTTAAGGAGTTTGTCTTGAATAGATCCTTGGGAAATCTGAAATTTGCAATGCGCCCCTGTGCTTTTCCCAGGTCTTCTGAGACAAGAGCTCCACCCCTGACTGAATAGACTGCTCTGCCTCTCCTTTAATGAAGCCCAAAGTTGCTCCAGGATGTGTTAGTTCATGTTAGTTCATCTTTAAACTGAACAGGGAAGCAAAGAAGAAAAGGAAGGGGAGAAGGAGGGAGAAAGGAAGAGAGAAAAGGAGAGAGGAAAGAAGGGTTGTTTCTGTTCACTTGTTTGGCAATTGATTGTATTCTTTGTGCAATTAAATTTGTTAGCATGTCTGTGAAAACAATGACATTGCTCTCTTTCTCCCCTAGAATTTTTTTCTTTTACCTTCCTAGGAGTACTGCAACTGCTTGTGTCCATCTGGTGAAAAGGGAGGAAGTATGAACTTGTGTTTATAAAAAGGAAAATTCTAGCAGCAGTAGGAACAGTTTAGTTTATTTGGATGTTGTGTTGTGACCGTTCAAGGCCAGACAGGTTCATGAGATTTGGGCAGACAGAATATTCATGGAGCCATTGGGAGGTCTGACATGCCTTTATTCATGGGTGGGTGATCCATGCACTGCAGCGTGCCCCTTGTGTGTCACTGTGTGTCACACTGCATGTCCCTGTCCCCTTGTGTGGCACCCAGCAGGGAGCTCCTTACTCCTTTATAAACTAAAATATAGACAAAGCTGGCAGAAAGCCAGAATACATTGTATAACAGTATGATTCTGCACATATGAGCCCACTCAACGCTATGGGAACCATTTACCAGACCCAGTCTCAAGGCTATGAGAATACTACTTATCAGACCCATTCTCAAGGTAATGGGAAACTGCTTTCCTTAGTTGCTCAGACATCTGGGTGAGGAAGTCAGGCTGCCTCCATTTACCCTACAGATGTTGATTTATTTTTTAAATTTAAATTTATAAATGTATTAAATATTTATAATGTTTATAATTACTAAGACAATAATTGTCTTTATCTATAACAGAGAAGAAAATAAGTAGAGAAAATAGTTTGGGAAAGAGAGAATGAGGGAGGGTATAGTCTGCTTAGAGTCCAGATGAAGATAAGGGTTGTGGAGACCCAGGAGAAAAGACTCAAGAGTGAAAAATTTAGGGAACATTAAGAACTTGGCAAGAGTTTCAAGGAGTACTGTTAAGCTCTCTGGAGATTGAGAGAAAAAATGGGGAAAGAACACTTAGGAATGCAGGGGAAGGGTGCAAAGAGTACCTTGTCTGCCTCTCTTTCTACCACCAGTGATCCTTTCTTCCCGGAAGCCACTCCTTGAAAGAAGGGTTAAAAAGCTTCTAGCCATAGGAAGAGAAAAATAGAGCTGTCCATCTCTCTGTAATCAGATCAATATTTTCCTCTCTTTTTGTCCTCTGTTTGAAGCAATCTACCTTGAGGCATCTTAGATGGACAATGAGGGAGAGATCCATGATTAGAGCCTGGGGTCAGCACAGAGGTTCCTTTGAGTTCCCGGATTCCACAAGTAAAAGTCAGTAGAGAAATCTACAGTGTGTTCAAATTGCATGCTTTTAAAGTTTTTTATTTGTTTTTTTTTAATGCCTTTTATAAACAGATGTGCCTTTTGTTCTTGAGGGAAGTGGAACTGAAGAACTTTGTCTTTTCACATCAGGAAAACTAAGCTATTCTCTATCATGGGCCTTAGATGAAAATGGTGTTCCTCTGACACCTATGTCACAGTCATTAAGATCCGCTTACTGCAGGTAGTAAACTTTTATGCTTGAAAAGTAGTTCCAGTCCTCAGCAAAGCATCATCCACAACCTGTGTCTATAAAAAGGAAAACTAGCAGCAGTAGGAGTAATTTAGATTATTTGTATGTTGATTTATTTTTAATATATTTATAAATAATACATATATATATATATGTTCTACTAAAACAATAAGCATCTTTATATGTAACAGGCTATATCTCTTCAATGCTTAGGATCGTAGCCATATGGAGGATGAGAGAGGCAGTTCTTAACTTCTAAGTGAAGGCCAAGACTCCCAAGGATTTTATTTCTGGAGTCTTTATATCTCCTGGTCATTCTGGATTATGAAATAATAATTTATGCATTATCAGTTGGCTGGAAAGAAATCCTAGAAATGCTATGTTCCAAGACTTCCTGGAAGAATTGGAATTAATTTCTAGATCATATCCACAAATAGTATTACTAGAAATAAGTACAGTAAACTGTATAAAAATAATGATCATGCTGGCTTATATAATATGCTGCTCTCAGTCTAAATGTTGGTGTTTTGTAGACAGTTTGTCTTTACTTCTTGGTAACTTTAAACATTTTTTTTCTTAATTCAAAGAGTTTGAGGGAGGGAGGAATGGGGAGTTACTGTTGAATGTTTGTAATGATGAAAAATTCTAGAAGTGGGTATTGATGGTAATTGTACAACACTGTGAGTATACTTAAAGCCACTCAATTCTGTTCATTGGCATTGGGTTGTGGAGGAAGGAGTACAGATGAGAGGGGCATTTTGCCATAGACCACAGATGAACAGCTATAGAGGTAGCTGAAGGAGTCATTACAGCAAGAGTAGATGTTCTGAGGTTTTTGTTACTTTTCCTGAGGTAGAAATCATGGGATAATGTTGGAATCCAATCACAACTTTCTTTAAAGACTATGATGGGGTAAGTTTCACTCCCTGACCTATTGATGAACATTTGTGCTTTTGCCTCAGGCTTTGTTTCCTAAGGGACCTGGGCTAAGACTGTTCCCGTGAGAAGGAAACTTTTTTACTTGATGGTGTCAAGGGTTTCAGGACCTAGAGATCTCTTATGACAAAGACATGAAAACATTCAAAATATGAGGGCAGAAGTGGGAATTAAAGAAAGGGAGAATACTGAAACTTCACCTGTCTATAATTTTGCTCATATCCTACCATACCAGGCTTTGGCTTTATTAGCAATAATTTCCAAAGATTCATCATAGAAACATGAATAGACATTGGTGGAAAGTTGACAGTGCAAAATGTGTGTCCATGTTTGGGTGAAGACATTACTGAGTCTGAGTCAGAACTGTATTTCGGGCATCCAGCTGATAGACTGGAATTTTTCTTAATTACTTGATAGGAAGGGTCTTAGAAATCTTCTAGTCCAAAATCCCTCTAACTATACATGATGAAACATTATCTATGAAGGCAGAGATTAAATGACTGAAATAATTGATGGCTCTGAAGAAACTGTTACAAATTAGTGTTGAATTCCTTCTGCAGTTAGCCCATAGCTGAAGTCACCAAGGATGCATTATAAGTCTACCATATCTTTTATGGTTCTCCGACTTCCAAAGATGGCCTTGTACTACCAGAGATACTCTTTTGGCACATACTTCCCAATTAACTGTTACTCTATATTATGTTTCAACTGTAAAGATGTGGCCTAAAGATTCTTTCTATATTGTGGATTTTATTAATTTTGCTTAAGCAAACATCTTAGTTAAATTTCAATGCTAGCATCCTGTGGAAAGAAAATAATGAGTTACCATGCTCAGGGGTTACAGAATACATCCAATAAGCACTGCACACTATTCAGCATCTACTATGAGTATTTTTCGCTACTACACAGAGGGTGGAGGTGCCACAGATGAATATTTACAGACTTTACCCTCAAGAAGTTTACTTTCTCTTAAGGGAGGGGGCCAACCTCTATCAAAATGCTGTGATAGTCCTGACTTGTGTGGCTTGTTGGTTGGGTGTCATTCAGCAAAGCAAAAAGTCACTGGTTCAATTCCTGTCAGGGCACATGCCTGGGTTGCAGGTGTGGTTCCCAGGTGGGGCTCCTATGAAAAATAAACAATCAGTGTTTCTCTCTCATATCTGTATTTCTTTTCTCTCCTTCTCCCTTCCTTCCTCTCTCAATAAATAAATAAAAATCTTCTTAAAAACGCTATGGTACAAGTTAGAATATTCTGAGAACCAGAAGAGATATCGCATCTTAGCCTTCTATTTTATCCTTAAATGTAGGGGATGGATAGCTTCGTCTTTAAATACCTAAAATGGGTAGGTTTCCCCTGCATAACAAATGTATAACCTGCATATTGGATGCAAATTCACAAAATATTTTACTTCATGTTAGTGTGTTAAGGAATGTAGATGCAAGAGGCGTTCCTGGAATTCCATGGCTCATTAATACACAGAAGCTTTTTGAATGGGCAAATGAAGTCAGAATTGACCCAAATAATCCAGAATATTCTGATTTAATGGAATTTATCATGGTAAGTTATAGCAAATATCAATTCTGGAAATATGTTCTGTTTCTTAGGCTCTGCTTCATTTATACCACCATAGTTTGCTGCACAGTTTTCTAGGTACTAGGAGGCATATAAATTTAAATCCGAGGCCTAATGATTGGTACTTTGCCACTACTTAGCCCATAGCACATCCTAGTGGCTAACCTTCAGGCTAGCATCTGTTGTATACCTACTGAGTGCCAGGCATATTATTAGGTGCTGAGATATAAAGGAGACTTACAGACACATTTCTTCCCTCAAAGACTCCATTAAATATTCATGTCTCCTACTCTTCCTTATAGCCAACTGAACTGCTCATCGAAATATAATACATGTGCCCCAAATATGCTTTCTTTATGTTTTTATCCACGTCATTCCCTCTTCTTAGAAGGCTACCCACAGAGGCTATCTTACCCACCCTGCAAATATGATAAACATTTCTTTGGTAATATAAGTTAAATATGTGCTCATCTTTCCTTACCCTCCTGCTAACTTTTTTTCTTTTTGTAAACATTTATGGTTCTAATTTCATTATGCCTTAGGTTGCAGCTATTCATTAATGTGTTTTATCCCTCCTTGTGGAATTATGGTTAATAAATTTTTATCTCTCTTATGGCAACTGGCACTTTTTCCTGCATGAACCATGTACTCCTATTTGCATCCATTGAATAAAGCAGTGGTTAAATACATTATTGCAGTTAAGTTTCCCTAGATCAGAGCTTCCCAACTGATGTGCTAAATTGGTTACATGTGTAGAGATATATTCTCTCTCACCTCATAGGATAACCAGATACAGATGGACTCATCTTTCAACCTAGTATGCAATACAGATATTTTAAATGTATGATTATTTTAAAAGTTTGTTTGTTTTTAATATTTTTATTTTTTAATTACAGTTGATATACAACATTATATTAATTTCAGGCATACAACCCTATGATTAGACATTTAGATACCTTACAAAGTGATCACCCCAATAAATTTAGTAATTATCTGACACCACATGTAGTTCTTATATTATTTTTAAATTATATTTTATTGACTATGCTACCCCAATTTTCCCCCTATTCCCCCTCTGTCTGGTACCCCCATTCCCTCCAGCAATCCCGCACTTAGTTCATATCCATGGGTTGTGCGTGTAAATTCTTTGGCTTCACATTTCCTATACTGTTCTTAATTTCCCCTTGTCAATTTTGTACCTACCAATTTATGCTTCTTAATCCCTGTAGCTTTTCCCCCATTTCCCCACTTCTCCTTTCCAACTGATAAGCCTCCAAATGATCTCCATATCTGTGATTCTGTTCCTGTTCTGGTTGTTTGCTTGGTTTGTTTTGTTGATAGTTGTGAACTAATGTTCATAGTTTTTATTTTCTTCATTTTCTTTAAATAAAGTCCCTTTAACATTTCATATAATAATGGCTTGGTAATGATGAACTCCTTTAGCTTTTACCTTGTCTGGGAAGCACTTCCATTCTAAATGATAGCTTTGCTGGATAGGTTATAGGCCCTTGCTTTTCATCAGTGTGAATACTTCTTGCCAGTCTCTTCTAGCCTGCAAACTTTCTTTTGAGAAATCAGCTGGAAGTCTTATGGGAACTGCTTTGTAGATAACTCTGCTTTTCTCTTGCTGCTTTTAAGATTCTCTCTATATCTTTAATCTTTGGCATTTTAATTATGATATGTTTTGGTGTGATCCCCTTTGGGTCCAACTTGTTTGGGACTCTGTACTTCCTGGACTTGTATGTCTATTTCCTTCACCAAAATAGGGAAGTTTTCTTTCATTATTCTTTCAAATAAGTTTTCAATTTCTTGCTCTTTCTCTTCTCCTTCTTGCATCTCTATAATTCAAATATTGGTACATTTGGGGATGTCCCAGAGGCTTCTTATTGTATCCTCATTCTTTTTAATTCTTTTTTTTTTCTTGCATTTCTGATTGAATGCTTCTTTCTTCCTTATGTTCCAAATTATTGATTTGAATCTCGGCTTCATCCTCTTCACTGTTGGTTCCCTATAGTTTTTTTATTTCACTTAGTGTAACCTTCATTTCTGCCTGGATCTTTTTTATGCTGTTGCTGTGGTCAATGAGTTCTTTGAGCATCCCGTTAACCAGTGTATTGAACTCTGTATCTGAAAGGTTGGTTATCTCCATTTCATTTCATTCTTTTTTTGGACCTTTGTTCTGTTCTTTCAATTGGGCCATATTTCTTTGCCTCCTCAATTTGGCAGCCTCCCTGTGTATTAAGTAGAGCTGCTTTGACTTCCTGTGTTACTAGCATAGCCTATTGTATAAGAGCAGATCTGTCTGGATGAATGTGGGTTTTTTACATCCTTGGTTTTTGGACTTCCATACAGCTCGATTTTCTGATGGTTCTGGGTGATATTTGTTTTGTAGTCTAGTTGTAATTTTTTCTGTAATTGTGTATGGAGGAGAAGCATGTTTACCTACACCTCCATCTTCTCAATAGACATTTAGATTGCTTTCATTTTTTTCATTATAAAAGTAGTTGCCTCAATGAATATTATTGTATGTATCTCTGGGGCATATGTGTGCAGATTTTAGGCTGGAAGTCTCCAAAGTGCAACATATATAATCCAGGGAATATATCATTTTGGTCTGTTTCTTTTAAGCATTGTTCCCCTGTGTTTGTCCTCCTTCCACCATCCTCTTGATCCTCTGGTTTCTCCTCCAAGTCACAATATTATTAACTATATTCCCTACGCTGTACTTTACATCCCAGGACTATTTTATAACTACAAATTTGTACTTCTCATCCCCTTTTAAAGTATATTTTATTGATTATGTTGTCACAGTTTTTCCAAAATTTCCCCCTTTATCCCCCTTCTGTCCTGCACTCCCCAACCCTCTAGTATTCCCCCTCACTTAGTTCATGCCCCTGGAATGTACATATAAATTCTTTGAATTCTCTGTTTCCTATACTATTTTTGATCTCTCCATGTTTATTTAATGCCTACCAATTATGCTTCTTATTCCCTGTACCTTTTGCCCTACTCCTCCCTTCCCCTTCCCACTGAAAACCACATTCTGTTACTATTCTAGTTGTTTGCTTAGTTTTTGTTGTTTTTCCTTTTTTAGGTTTATTTGTTGATAGTTGTGAGTTTGTTGTCATTTTACTGTACATAGTTTTTGATCTTCTTCAATTTCTTGGGTAAGTCCCTTTAACATTTCATATAATAAGGACTGGGTGATGATGAACTCTTTTAACTCGACCTTATCTGGGAAGCACTTTATCTGCCCTTCCATTCTAAATGAAAGCTTTGCTGGATAGAGCAATCTTGGATATAGGTCTTTGGATTTCATGACTTGGAATACCTCTTTCCAGCCCCTTCTTGCCTGTAATATGTCTGCTGAGAAATCAGCTGACAGACTGATGGGAACTCCTTTGTAGGTGACTGTCCCCTTAGCTCTTGCTGCTTCTAGGATTCTCTCCTTCATTTTAATCTTGGCTAATATAATGATGATGTGCCTTGGTGTGTTCCTTCTTTGGTCCAACTTCTTTGGGACTCACTGAGCTTCCTGGATTCCTGGAAGTCTATTTTCTTCACCAGATTAGGGAAGTTTCCCTTCATTATTTGTTGAAATAAGTTTTCAATTTCTTGCTCTTGTTCTTCTCCCTCTGGCACCCCTATTATTCAGATTTTGGAATGTTTAAAGTTATCCCAGAGATTCCTAAGCCTCTCTTTTTTTTTTTTTTTTTTGAATTTTTGTTTCTTCATTCTGTTCCAGTTGGATGTCTGTTTCCTTCTTTTGTCCCAAATTGTTGATTTGTGTCCTGGTTTCCTTCCTATCACTGTTGGTTCCCTGAATATTTTGCTTTATTCCACTTTGGGTATCCTTCATTTGTTCTTTTATTCTTTCATTTTGTGACCAAGCTCAATCAGTTCTGTGAACATTTTGATTACCAGGGCTTTGAACTCTCCATCAGGTAGGTTGGCTATCTCCTCATTGCCTGGCTCTCTTTCTGGAATTTTGCTCTGTTCTTTCATTTGGACCCTATTTCTTTGTCTCTGAACACCTGTTAAGTTGTAAGAGGGTAGGGCCTTAGGTAGTCTCCAGGGCAGGGCACCCCTCCCTGCTGCTCTTCAGTGCAGTCTGTCAGGGAGGGGCCGGAGAGGGAACAGTGCAGCTTGCCAGCTTGGCTCTAGCCCCACTTTCCAACCAACCCTCTTATGAGACTAGGAGTTTCTCCCACTGCAGTAACCCCACCATAGTCCACAGTCAGCTCTGAGTCTCAGTTTCCTATCCAGCCAGCCCCACCCACATAGTCTGCCACCTCACTGTGGATTCTCTCTGGCCACCCATCTTACCGGTCTGGTTGGCTTGGTTGAATGTTTCTTTCAATTCCCTGGTTGTCAGAGTTCCATGCAGTTTGATTTTCTGGCACTTCTGGTTGTTTATTGATTTTATATTGGTTGCTCTCCTCCTTTTGGTTGTGTGAGGGGGTGAAGGGTTTCTACCTATGCCTCCATCTTGGCCAGAAGTCTGTACTTCTTATACCTTTATCTTTTCCTTTCATCCCTAACCTCCCTCCTATCTGGCAACCACCAAAATGTTCTCTGTATCTGTGAGTATGTTTATGTTCTCCTTGATCATTTATTATTTTTTTTTTAGAATCCACATATAAGTGAAGTCATCTGGCATGTGTCTTTCTGACTTATTTCACTCATTACAGTACCCTCTAGGTCTATCCATGTTGTTGCAGATGGCAAGGTTTCATTCTATTTTATAGCTGAATCATATTTTATTGTATATATGCATCACTTCTTTATCCATTTGTTTATTAATGGACACTTAGGTTCTTTTCATTTCTTGGCTATTGTAAGTAATGCTACAGTAAACCTATGGATGTATGTATCTTTGTGATATAGAGCATTTGGTTTCTTTGGATAAATACCCCAGAGTGGAATTGTTGGGTCTTCTTTGTCTGTTGGTATGGCCTTTGTTTTAAAATCCATTTTGTCTGGCATAAGTATTACTTCCCAAGATTTTTCATTTTTATGAAATATCTTTTTTTCATTCTTTTACTTTCAGTCTGTGTCTTTCGATCTGAAGTGAGTCTCTTGTAGGCAGCATATGTGTAAAGGCCTTGTTTTATTATATATTCAGCCACTGTATGTCTGTTGATTGGAGTATTTGATCTATTTGCATTTAAAGTAATTGCTGATAGATTTGTATTCATTGCTATTCATATTTTCAATTTACAATACAAATACTTTCATTTTCTATATAACTCATGATGAGGGAAAGGTTCAGAAGCCAAGTACATTGGAGTTTTGCATTATCGTTTTCTGATTCTATCTCTTTACAAATTTAATAGTTCCATTTTCTACTTATCTGAAAACTCTTATATCTCACAGTTTAAGGAAAAATATTGTTTGCTTTTTAAAATTTTTTAAAAATTGAATTTGTTGTGGTTTCAGGTATACGGTTTTATAATACATCATCTGCATATTGCATTATGTGCTCACCACCCAAAGTCTAGTTTCCTTCTGTTACCATGTATTTGACCCCCTTTACTTATCCCTTCATCTTCTATTCACCCACCCCCTTCCATTCTGGTAACCACCATACTGTTGCTTGTGTTTATGATTATTTTCTTTTTCATTTATTGATTTCTGTTTTGTATTTCACACAAGTGAAATCACACGGTTCTTGGCATTTTCCAACTGATTTATTTCATTTAGCATGATACTCTCAAAATCCAAACATGTTGCAAATGACAATATTTCATCACTTTTAATGGCTGAGTAGTATTCATTTATATACATACCACTTCTTTATCCAGTTTCATTGAAAAACACTTGTTTCCATGGCTTGGCTATTGTGTATGATGCTGCCATGTATATAAGGGTACATATATCTTCATGAATAAGTGTTTTCAAATTTTGGGGGTAGATATGTAGAAGAGGAGGGACTGCTGGATCATATGGTAGCTGTATTCTTACTTTTTTGTAGAACCTCCATATTGTTTCTTCTAGAAGCTGCACCAATTTACATTCCCACTAGCAGTGCACAAGGATTTCCTTTTCTCCACATCCTCTCTAGCACTTGTTATTTCTTGTCTTATTGATAATAGCCATTCTAACAGCTGTAAGGTAGTATCTTATTGTGGTTTCAATTTACATTTCCCTTACACCTAGCGAAGTTGAGCATCTTTTCATATATCTGTTGGCCATCTGTGTGTCTCCTTGGGAAAAGTGTCTCTTCAGCTGCTCTGCCCATTTTTTAATTCTACTTATTTGCTTATTGTTGTCGTTGAGTTGTATGAAGTCTTTGTATATTTTGGATATTAGTCACTTATCAGAGGTATTATTTGCAAATATCTTCTCCCATTCAGTTGGTTACTTTTTTGTTTTGTTGATGTTTTTTTTTTTTGCTCTGCAGAAGCTTTTGTTTGATGTAGTCCCATTTTTTGTGTGTGTGTACTTACCTTGCCTTTGAGGTGAAATTCACAAAAACCCCTCTGAGACAAAGGTTCATAAGTTTAGTACCTATGTTTTTTGCTATGTATTTTATTATTTCAGGTGCTATGTTCAAGTCTTTAATCCATTTTGAGTTAATCTTTGTGTATGGTGTCATATAGCAGTCTAGTTTCATTCTTTTGCATGTGGCTTTCTAATTTACCCAACAAAATTTTTTCTTTCCTTTCTCCATTGTTTAATATTTTAATTTAAGTGTAGTTGGTATAAAATATTATATTAGTTTCAGGCATATAATATAATGACTCAACATTTTCATACCTTACAATATGTTTTGAAATTATTTTTGAATTTTTAAAAAGTAATATATTAAGTCAAGACTTTATATCATTTGTGTTTTACAGTACATGAAACATAAAGGGAAGGATATTCCAAAGTATTTTCGTCTTGAGCAGTTGCAAGATGAATTTAACTTTGTTTCTGAAGAGGAAATGAAAAAGAGTAAACGTTTTCAGCTATTGCAACTTAGAAATTCAGGTCAATTAGATGTTTTCCCTCTGCAGCAAATACCCCCTTATGACAGAGAGATTCCAGATTCAGTCTTCCAGGTACTTGGTTTCTATTTGAGTGTGACTTATATGGTGTTAATATTTTGCTACTTTAAATCTGTCTTAATTTCTTTTTTTTAAGCTGATAATCAGTAGACAGACCTCCCCCCTTTCCTAAGGCATTAAAAATGTACAGGTCTCCCAATTCCAGAAAGTCCTTAGCTTGCCTTTACAACTTAGTTGTTGTCCAAACAACCTATTCCATAGCCTAAACTTTAAATTGATGTAATTACTGTATTTTTGCTATTATAAAATATATCACTAATTTAAAAGAAGCCTTTGGAGATAAGGGAGAGAAACACTACCACATTAAATTTACATACTGATTATAAAGCACACCTGTTTCAGAAACTTCAAAATGTGGTGAAAACAATTAGTCTTATGCTATGTGGGGGTGGCATGCTGGAGCCTGCTATCACCAGCTGTGAGAGCCTAATGTGTTCCTCTCTTCCCAACCCTCCTTCAATGACATCATGGTTGTTGCTTTAAATTTGTTGCTGGGGAAATTTTTACACCATATATCAACAAATGCTACAAACTTGGGATTCCTCTCCCACTTCCAGAGAACTGGTTGTTGAACATTTACTGCTACATCACTAGTCTGAAAATAGTGGATTGTTAAGAACTAATTACTGTGAAATAACCAATTGTAGTAATTATAATACTTGAGCTTGCAAAGAGATGGTTCAAGAAGAAAGGGTGTTTCTTCCCTGGAGACAATGCCTCTGCAGTAGAATTACCACTGTAGGGTAATCTCAACCAACTTAGATAAGGCTATCAGATTCTGATGTAAGATACTAAAGTTTATACACATAAAGAGTCAGAAAAGGACTTCCGCCAAGATGGAGACATAGGTGGACACACTGTGCCTTCTCACATGACCAAGTTTAAAAACAATAAAGTTTTAGCAACAAAAACACAGCCATACCACAGAAAATTGAACTATATGGAAGTCTGACAACAATGAGCCCTTCAGCCAAACTGGTAAGAGGGGCAGAGCCAGCAGTAGAGTGGGGTTGGGCAGGAAAGATCCACTGGACCGACTGGGACACAAGACCCAGGTGCGCCAGCAGCTGTGGGCAAATCCCAGGTGCAGAGTAGCAGCGGGCAGACACACTGGGCAGACACACTGAGAGCGCAAGGTGGTGACCCACTGAGGGCAGACTGCAATCACACATTTGTATGAAGATAAACTGGTGAAGGAGCGAGCAGTTAGACAGACCACACAGGCCCCAGCAGCAGGAAGTGGCAGAGGGGACCTCCATTGTCCCTCTCTGACCCCGCCCCCACATACAGCATCACAAACCAGCGACCTGGGTGGCCCCACCCTGGTGAACACCTAAGGCTTCGCTCCTCATACATAACAGGCACCAACAGATCAAAACATGGCTCCAGAACAACTCAGAGCCCCAGAGCCAATAAATCTAAGTGATGAAGAAATAGCCAAACTTTCAGATGCACAGTTCAAAACAATGGTGATCAGGATGCTCACAGAACTGGTTGATTTTAATCACAAATTAGAGGAACATATGAAGGCTAAACTAATTGAAATGAATGGCAATGCACAGGAAACCAATAGTAATGGAAAGGAAACCGGGACTCAAATCAAAGGAGTGGACCAGAAGGAAGGAAAAAATGACCAAACAGAAAAGAATGAAGAAACAAGAATTCAAAAAAATGAGGAGAGGCTTAGGAACCTCCAGGACATCTTTAAACATTCCAACATTCGAATTATAGGGGTACCAGAAGGGGAAGAGGAACAGCCATGAGTGGAAAACTTATCTGAACAAATAATAAAGGAGAACTTCCCCAATCTGGCAAAGGCAATAGACTTCCAGGAATTCCAGGAAGCTCAGAGAGTCCCAAAGAAGTTGGACCAAAGAAGGAACACACCAAGGCACATCATCATTATATTAGCCAAGATTAAAATGAAGGAGAGAATCCTAGAAGCAGCAAGAGTTAAGGGGGCAGTCACCTACAAAGGAGTTCCCATCAATCTGTCAGCGGATTTCTCAAAACAGATCTTACAGGCAAGAAGGGGCTGGAAAGAGGTATTCCAAGTCATGAAATCCAAAGATCTCCATCCAAGATTACTCTATCCAGCAAAGCTTTCATTTAGAATGGAAGGGCAGATAAAGTGCTTCTCAGATAAGATCAAATTCAAGGAGTTCATCATCACCAAGCCCTTATTATATGAAATGTTAAAGGGACTTACCTAAGAAAAAGAAGATAAAAAAGATGAACAGTGAAAGGACAGCAAACTCACAGTTATTAACAACCATACCTAAAACAAAAGCAAACTAAGAGGACAGCTAGATCAGGAGCAGAACCATAAAAATGAAGATCACATGGAGGGTTAGCAACAGGGGAGTGGGAGAAGGAGAAGGGGGGAGAAGGCACAGAAAATAAGTAGCATAGATAGTAGTAGAAAATAGGGGGAAGGGGAAAATAGTATGGGAAATATAGAATCTAAAGAACTTGAGACACATGGTCATAAACTAAAGGGGGGACTGGTGGGGGAGGGATGTGCAGGGTGGAGGGGAATGAAGGGGGGAAATAGAACAACTGTAATGGCATAATTAATAAAATATATTTAAAAAAAATTTAAAGTGTCTACTTCATTATTTTTGTGTAGTCTTAATGATACCTATAATATGTAATGATTTCTATTTGCATTAGGGATATACCTCACAAATGTAGATTAACAGATGCAAATTTATTTTAAATTATGTACATGAAGTATCCTGACAAATAATCTCATACCAACGACTGGATGTAAAATTAAAGTTATTGGTTATAATCAACACATATTGACTACTTACTATGTGCCTCGGCCCGCGAGACAGTCAACGGGGTCCGCCGATGTACCTGTAACGGATGAAGGGGGATGGGACAGGAGGCGCGAAGAATGGCAGCAAGACAAAGGATTCTGATCAAGCTGCAAATTTTATTTCAGAATGGAGGGAGTTATATAGAGGAGGGCAGTGGAGGAAGTGCAGTGGATAGGTGGCTTCAAAGCGTGCTCTAGCCTGCGATTGGCCGGGGGGTGCATGGCGGGCACGTGATCAAGTCACTGATTGGTGTGCCACCCGCATGTCCAGGAGGGGGAGTTCTATGGCTCCTAACCGCAGCATCCTGTTATTCAGGTGCAACCTTCAGGTCGGATTGTATCAGCCTGTTTCAGGCTTATCCCAGCCCCCAACATCTCCTCCCTTATTTTTATTTTTAAGGTGAGGAGTGGACATTAACCGGCTAGGGGAGGCAGAGGTCTGGCTCCTCCTGAGCTCATCCCGAGCTCTGAAGCACCCTTTTCGGAGGAGAGGGTTGGGGTGCTGACCTCTATGCAAGCCGACTTGCCTTTTTATTGCTTTGAGGGCGAGGAGAATGTAGATAGGGTAGACTTTAACCGGCTGGGGGAGGCAGAGGCCAGACTCCTCCTGGGCTCATTCTGAGCTTTAGGGTACCTTTTGGGAGGAGAGGAGTTGGGTACCAACCTCTTTGCAAGTCAGCTTACCTCTCAGGAGACTCGAAGTGGCCGTATGTACAGGCCTCTCCTTGCAGTGCTTTGCCTTGCACCCAGCGGTGTCTATCACAGCTACTTGGCTGTGAAGCATACCTTCGAGGGATATGCTTCTCCCGCAGGAGGGGAACCTGGCAGGAATCGTGGGCTAGCACCCCAGCGGCTGTATGGCTCAGAGTCCGCTCCATGTTTCAGCATTTCTAATTGTTGATAGTGCACCTGAATAGGTCTTCCTAGTACACTGTTAAGTTGGTCTTTGATTAAGTTGGTTATACGTCTAAGAATCCAGGGAGCAAAGGAGAGGATGAGGGTGATAGAAACTAAAGGTCCTAAGAGGGGAAGGGGGTAGGGGGAGAATTCCGTTAAGTCCACCCCAAAGGGTGTGTTCGGAAAGTTCTTTTCCTTTACAGACGCAGGGTTGTCCAAATAGGGCGAGGCAGGGGTTTTGGGGTGGTCCTTCTCGTCCTCCGTCTGTCTTTAGGTATGGGAGTGTTCCGAGTAGTATAATGATGTTTATTCGGTGCGTTCTGTTTCCTGTAATAGAAAGGAGAGAGAAGTCCCTCAGGGAGTATGGCTTATCCCTGGGTTTGATTAGATGCCGGAGCAGAGGCGAACATAGTCACAGAGCTCTCCTTGGCGATAGGGGCGGATGGCATTTTGGCAAGCGGGGTTGGCATTTTCATAAGCTAAGTGTTTAACGAAAGCGTTTTTACTTTCGCCCGCGCCAAAGAGCCTCTCAGCTAATTCCTGTAAACGACTTATAAAATCACTGTATGGCTCATCTGGGCCTTGTCTTATTTTTTGCAAGAGAAGTGGTTGCGGTACCTTTTTTGTGGAAGGCGCCTCCATGCTTTAAGACCCGCGGACTGGATTTGGGTTAAAAGTCCGGGGGAAATTGAGCTTGTCTCTCATTGCTTTGATAGGGGCGGAGCCAAGAAACTTAAGGATGGTCCAATTTTTAGAGGAGGATTTTCGCATATTGCGCTGGACAAACTGTTTAGCAATGTCTTCATATTCGCTTTTCCAAAGAATAAAGTCACCTCCGCTCAGCGCTGCCTTTGCTAGAAAGAACCAATCATTGGGCGTGAGCCAGCGCTCACTAAGATTTTCAATTAGGGCAAGGGAAAAGGGAGCTGTGGGCCCGTAGTGTGTTACAGCAGCTTTGACTTTTTCTAGTGTTTTAAGACTAAGTTTTTTATACGTGTGAAAATAAGCTTGGGGGGTCGTAGTGTCTCTTGTACTGGGCTGTGCCTCATCTAAATCTGAAGGGGAGCTATCAGAGTTTTCGGGGTCATCACTGTCGGGGAGGGGGATAGCTGCAGCCGCAGCTGAACTATCTACGTTCTCGGTCTTATCTGGGCGAGTCTGGGATCTAGTGACAGGGAATGCTAAAGTTTCGTGGGGAGGGGGACTGATCGTAAGAGCGGAGAGTTCATTGGCAATGGTTTTGATATCTCGGATGAAAGAGAGGGTTTCCTGAAGGAAAGGCTTTGGAAACGGAGTGAGTGCGGCGGTGGCCGCCAGCGGCAGAGCAGTGGGTGCCTTGCACACCGCGGGCGGAATGGCGGAAGCGCTATGCACCGGAGGCGAAATGGCGGCGGCGGGTGCGTGACAGGTACTATAAGGAGGCGGTTTGAATGGTGGAAGGACTGCCGCTACGAGCGGCGGCCAGTCGGGATTATTGTAGCGAGCGGCCTCGTACTCTAACTCTGCCTATTCAGAGGGGTTTAACTGGTCGCCGGGGTCCTGGGAATTGGGGGGTGGAGCAGAGGAATAGAACTCCTGAAGGGGAGGGTACAGAGAAGGGACTTGAGGGTCTGTATCTATTCGGATGGAAACAGAAGGACAGTTTGAAGGCGCTCGTGAGGGAGGTCGCGAAAGCAAGTCAGCACGATCGGGAAGGCCGTGGACTGAGGGGGGCTTTGGAGGGGGCCGGGGATTGATTGCGGAGAATTTCTTGCCCTTCCTTGCAAAGGCGCTGTATGTCAGGGGAATTATTGTGGTTTTTAAGGATGTCTGTTATGAGGTTATAATAGTCAAAGGCAGTTATAAGGATAGTCTCGGGGCCAAAAACCTTATAATAGTCATTTAGACAGTTGCCTACACGGCGCCAGACGCGGGAGTCAATGCTACCCTCCTGAGGAAACCATGGGCAGATTTTAAAAACGAAAGTGAAAAAGGAATTCAAATCTTTTTTACGAACTCTTATCTTGCGCACCTTGAGAGACTCTTTTAATTGAGCAACGAACAAATCATGTTGTGAGCATGCCTGTCCCATGGCTGGGTCTTACCTTTTGAAATGCCGCTGTCGGGGAACGGGGGTCGTCAGGGAATGCTGGCGCGCGGTTGAGTAGTCGCGGTGAGCCGGGCGAAACGCTGCGATCGAGGGGGACAGCGGTCCGCACAGGCGATCAGCGGGGCCCCACGTTGGGCGCCAGTTGCCTCGGCCCGTGAGGCAGTCAACGGGGTCCGCCGATGTACCGTAACGGATGAAGGGGGATGGGACAGGAGGCGCGAAGAATGGCAGCAAGACAAAGGATTCTGATCAAGCTGCAAATTTTATTTCAAAATGGAGGGAGTTATATAGAGGAGGGCAGTGGAGGAAGTGCAGTGGATAGGTGGCTTCAAAGCGTGCTCTAGCCTGCGATTGGCCGGGGGGTGCATGGCGGCACGTGATCAAGTCACTGATTGGTGTGCCACCCACATGTCCAGGAGGGGGAGTTCTATGGCTCCTAACCGCAGCATCCTGTTATTCAGGTGCAACCTTCAGGTCGGATTGTATCAGCCTGTTTCAGGCTTATCCCAGCCCCCAACAACTATGCATCATGTACTTTGCAGATATTGTTTCAGTTAAGTCTCATAATCCTGTGACATAGGTGGTTGTGTTATTTATTACTTTTATTATTATTATTATTACAACTACTAGGAAACAGATCTGCAGCAGTTAATCGACTTTCTCCCAAACCACACAGTTGTTGAACCCAGGATTTTGTGCCTCCAAAGCCCATTCTCTTGACCATTATACAATTTTCCACTCCTGTTTTTAGTGATCACCAGATAAATGCATGCATGAAGAATATTTCTCAATCATCTTCACATTTTCTCATGATCTTCTCAATCACAAATATTTCTTAATCATTACTCTATTTTAAAAGTTGGAGGGACCTCATCCTAGAAGCAAACAAAATAGAATCATAAACTGTTTTTATCTAATTCTTAGTGGAAGAACCTGAAAGAAATGTGGTTTTTTTTCTGTCAGTGCCAGAATGTTGCCAATGTGTCCTACACATGAAGTGGAATAAATACTTCACATTTTATTGCAGCATGTCATGTATAACTCTGTTACACCCAAGAAGTGAAACTAACTTATTTCTCTGTTTAGGAATGTGAAAGTCAGATAGAGAAGGATGTGTCCATTTCAGATGTGAATTCTATTACTGCACAAAGGATTAATTCTGCCAATTTTATGAAAAAGGTAACAACAAAATAAGATTACCATTATGTTTGCGTTTACTTTTGTGAAAACTGCTCTGCTGGATGTTTCAGTACTATACTCTTCCCAGAGAGTCAGACAGAAAAACCTACTTACTCATCACCTCTTTCTCACCACTGAGGGGTTTTCTGTTCTGTTCATTTGTTTTCAGAGTTGGCTCCTTGTCATCTGTAAATGTATACCATTGGTCTACACTGTTGATACAGAGATTACTTCAATAGACAGCAAACTGGTTATTAGTGTACATCCCAACTTTTCCTGTTTAAACATGAACATTAATGACTTTTGCACTTGTTTTAACCCTAAAAGTTCACTTTAAGAAAGATGTCAGCCTTTTGCCACAATCCTTACATTTATTAGGAATGTAGTAGACCACAGCAGTTCAGGGAATAAAGGGATGATTAAAGTTGGGATAGAATTGGCTGAAAGGAAATACAGAAATGTGATTATATTTCTTTGAGTTTGATTATCGAGATTCATGTCCATTACAAGCAGCTGTTAGAGAAATGCATTCACAGGGTAATCATCTCCTTTGGTGAAGAATGGTTCTGTACATGTGGACTGTGAATTAGGTGTAAAAAGGGATAAGAAAAGAGTTTAAGATGACATGAAATGGACATGGAAGGACAAAAAAAGTAGAAAAAACCCCTTTGCTTTTGTGTGACATTAATGTGAGAGTTAAGAATGATTTTAGTCCTGTCCGGTGTAGCTTAGTAGGTTGGAGCATGTCCTGTAAACCAAAAGGTCGCAGGTTTGATTCCCAGTCAGGGCACATAGTCTAGGTTGCGGTTCTGTCCCTGGTTGGGGTATGTGTGTGTGAGAGTCCGTCGATTGATGCTTCTCTCCTTCTCTCTCTTCCTCCCTTCCCCCTCTCTAAAAAATCAATAAGCATATCCTCAGATGAGGATAAAAAATGAGTGTAGCAATAAAAGCAAACAGAATCATATTTTCACTCATCTAATCCATCTTTCTATTCATTGTTTGCAAAAATTAGGGGTGAAAAATAGTGGTACCAGTAGCATTGTAAATATTTGATCTTAAGATATAAATTACACATTTCTTAAATTCTAATTTTTTTTGTAGATGAGAA
The DNA here is from genome assembly GCF_021234435.1 of Artibeus jamaicensis. NCBI lineage: Eukaryota > Metazoa > Chordata > Mammalia > Chiroptera > Phyllostomidae > Artibeus > Artibeus jamaicensis. Next base: position 668,834 of record NW_026521538.1, read on the forward strand.
AGTTGCTAATGAAAAGAATTGTCAAAGTTAGCAAATTTAACTTATCAGATATTGTGGCTGATTATGAAGAAATTGTATCTGCAAGGTACATACTAAAATTATTATAAAGTATGAAGTATAAAGCTTTAATACCCTCAAAATTCTTTAATAAGTTCTCTGTATTTATATTAATTAAGTTATATGTCTAAAGAATGAAGTGAAACATAGTAGCCTAAAATGTATTAATCATTTTAATATTGCATTTTTGACATATTGGTATGATATGTACTCTAAATTTTATAGTATTTTAGTTTTTAGTACTCTCCTTATTGGTAGTTTTTAGGTCAAGAAAGAAAAGAAAAACTTTTGTCTCAGGCTAATTTTACCTTAACATTTTCCTGTCCTGAGACCGTTGGTGAGAAAGCCATTGCGGGTGGCCCCACGCACTGATCTTGTAATCTAGCCCTTTCAAAACTGGGAGCCCTAGTGCACTGTTGGTGGGAATGCAGACTGGTGCAGCCATTGTGGAAAACAGTATGGAATTTCCTCAGAAAACTGAAACTGGAACTGCCTTTTGACCAGCAATTCCACTGCTAGGATTATATCCTAAGAACCCTGAAACACCAATTCAAAAGAACCTATGCACCGCAATGTTCACAGCAGCACAATTTACAATAGCCAAGCGCTGGAAGCAACCTAAGTGCCCATCAGTAAATGAATGGATGAAAAAACTATGGTACATTTACACGATGGAATACTATACAGTGGAAAGAAAGGAGGAACTCTTACCCTTTACAACAGCATGGATGGAACTGGAGAGAATTAAGCTAAGTGAAAAAAGCCAGGTGGTGAAAGACAAATACCATATGATCTCACCTTTAAGTGGAACCTAATCAACAAAACAAACAAGCAAGCAAAATATAACCAGAAACATTGAAATTAAGAACAAACTGACAATAACCAAAGGGGAGGTGGGAGGGGATAATTGGGGGTGAGGGGGAAGGGTTTTCAGGAACAACTATAAAGGACACATGGGCTAAACCAAGGACGTCTGGGATCAGGGGAGAAAGGCAGGGATGGCTGGGTTTGGGGGGAGTGGTGGGGGAAATGCAGACAACCGTACTTGAACAATTAAAAAGAAAAAAAAACCGGGAACCCTGAGCCCTACAAGGGCACTGTGGTCCAGGAACAGCAGTTGGTGGAGCCTTGGCTGGAGTAATTCAGTCTTCATAGTGTTCCATCTGTGAAATTTAGGGGTAGGAACAGAAGTAGGGATGCTTCTGGGCAGCCACACTGGGGCCACTGGCAGGTTGGTGGTATTACCAATGTAAGGTTTTAATTGGTTTAAGCTGTTGAAATCTACTGTGTTTTATTTTCAGTCTTTGGGGAAAAGTGGTTTTAATTGGTTTAAGCTGTTGAAATTTACCGTGTTTTATTTTCAGTCTTTGGTAAAAAATGGGTGTGGCCATAGAGCTCTAATTTATGTTACCAGGGTTAGCAGCATATGTAACTAGCTCCTATTTCAAATTCATGTAGAAAAGTTGAGTTTCTAATCATTTTTAAGAGAATGAGTCTCAAAAAATATATATTATTCTGAAGACTATCATATTCTAATGAATTACCATTCTGTCCCCTTGTGTCTTGTTGGCCTGTGTCTGCAAAGGGCATGGAGCAGTCACGTTCCCTCTCAACGTGAGAGTGAGCATGGCATCTCCTCTGTGCTCCGAGAAGTGTTCCTTCCTGGGTTTGGAACAGCTGTCTCCCCACCACAACAGGGAGAATATGACTCAAAATAATTGCCTCATCTATAATAATTAATTCCTACAATTGATATCTTTTAAAACTAAGTTATCTTGTATTTATGGGACTGACTCATCACATTTACTCTTCAGTCAGTTGACATATGTAGTTTGTAAGCTTGTTGAACGACGAAGAAAGTTAAAGCCTCAGAGGAAAGAAAGGAAAAAAGTGGCAGCACAGACTGTCTGTGATGGAGATGTTAAGATTCTCGTCAGAATCCTGAGGGCTTATAATATTCCTTGTAGGAAAACAACAGTTAATAGGTAAGTTCAATATCCACCAATTTTTAGAGTTACCAAAGATCTGTCTTAAATGTAAATTTCCATGCTGTCCAACTTGCATATCTTTGCACTTTATAAATGCTCCATATACAGAAACTGAACCAAAGTTGAAATCTTCATTTGGATAGTCAAACTTACCAGCATTGCCATGTATTAAGAGTTTTCAGAAGTTTGAGATGCCCAAAGTAACTTGAACATGTATATTTTTGGATACTATATCAAATCCTAGTCCATCTTAGGAAAACTTGTGGAGCCACTGTTGCCAACTACACTATTCTCTGCCACTGGCCCCTCTCAGTATTGGAACTACAACACTGCAGAGAGTAGATTCTGTTTAAAACCTGTCATTTAAGATGACTTCTGCAGAAATCGGGTCTTGCCCATCTTTCTGCAAGCCTTTAGGGGTTTTATTTGTGTTTCTTGTGCAGAGGGTGTGTGGGGCCAGAATGGGTGTCATGGTTGAGTGATATCACATTGAGGCATTGTGAGTATTAAATACTCATGTATATTTAGTGTATCCTGAATATCGAGTGTCTCTTACCTATTTAGTATCATGTATGGTTCATGTCTATCAGTGCCCAGGTGCCTCAGTAATGTTCAGTATATACCTCTCTGTGTTTACAACCTATGTGCTCTACTTGTTTATCTTATGTCTACCACACCCTATGAATTCTGCAGGTGAAAAACAAGTATTTTGCTTACTAACTACTAATCTGTAGTTAAAACCTTTTAAATGTTTTTGCTCATGTTTATATCCAACCTTATTTATTTAACAGAATTTATATTCTCAAAACAAATGCACATTTCAAAGGCTGCTTGTGAAATGACATCATAAAATCACCACCATTTTCTATAATCATCAATTTGTTAAAAAAAAAAAAAAGAATGTTGTAAAATGGGGAGGATATCATCTCAAAGTATCATTTGCTGTAGTTTTCTCCTTTTGCTCAGGAGAACTTTACTGTAGACTGGATCCGATCCATATTCCATCGGCTGGAGCCACTCTTCCAGAACAGTGATTTTCAGATGTTTAGCTCTAACCATCTTCAATATAAAAATCCAAAGTGAACTCTGTAAAATCCAGGGTAACTGGATTATATATATCCATTCACAGAGGCAACAATCTTCCACTCCAAACAAAACTAACAAACTAATTAAAGTGCATATCTCTCTATTGTTTTTCCTGAAGAGCCTTGGATGTGCCTACTTATTTGACATCATCCACATCTCGCCTGAGACGTAAAGAAACAATCAAATCAGTAGCCTCAGATGATTTCTTAAATGAGGTAAGTATTTAGCACTTTTATAAAGTGCAGTTTCGATCATGTTTGCCCTAAGTTGCAACTGGCTCCTAATTCGTCTCTCCCATCTCTAATCTGTTGGACTTCCAGTTTGCTTTTCCAAACACAATGAAGGTGCTTTTTGTAGAATGTAACCCTAACCATTTCATTCCCAGCTCCCCTGCTCTCACAGTCTATAGAATGAGGTACAAGCTCTTTAGAATGCCCACAAAATTCTGTAATGATCTGGCCCTTACGAGCCAGTCAGCCACATCATATCTCTTTTTACCCAAAAGCAATATTGCCTAGGTACACAGTACTACTTGTTCTAGAAAGCCTGTGCACATACCCTTTCCTTTGCCTGCAGTAGCCTCCACACAGCTCCATATCATCGGCTACATTATCGGTTAATGTTTGTACGCTCAAACTGGGGCAGTGTTTTCTCTGTGACGCTCTTCTTGTGAGCCTCACCCCCAGAAAATTACATTCCCTCTCCTGAGTAACTGTTGTATCTGGAACAGGTTTCTATTTTATTTCTCACATTTCATTTACAATTATTCATTTACCTCTTTATTTTCCCCAAATAGACTATAAAATCCATAAGGAAAAGTTTCATTTATTTTTAGATCTTAGAAAAGTAATATCTTTAGATCTTGAATAGGACCAATAAATTGTTATTCAATGAATGAGTGAATAATGGTTGTTTGAAGAGCTAGGAAAAATAAGCCCTCCTGTTGTCAACCAGTAACCAAGTAATTTCCTAGCCTTCTATCTTTTGTCGACTATGTAAAATATTACAGAAATCTAGTCAGTGTTCGTTGTGTGTTTCAGGACGCTGTCCGCCCTTTTGTGGAAGTTTCCTTTCAGCACACTGCGTACCAAACCAGTACTGCGAGTGGATCTCATCCATGCTGGAACGAGGAAATTAAAGTGGATTTTGTGTGAGTTGGAGGCCGTTTTCCTCAGCTTCTTAAAAAAATAATAAAATTATTTGAGTCATTTATTAAAAATAATGGTAAGATAAGCTTTACTTTTAAGCTTTTAAATTATGAGGTATTTCCAACATCGATATTAATATATATAAGTGTGTATACAAATGTAGGTTTTGAGGAAAAATAATAAAATGACCTTACTCTTTGTATCCAGCTTCCAGTTTAAAAAGTAGATAGTACCAATACCCTTGAAGGCTCCCCCATGCCAATACCGAACAGCATCCCCTTTCTTTGCCCCCCACAGGTAACAACCATGAATTTGTGTTTACCACTGTCTCTCTTCCCTATCATTTTAGATCATAGATATTTATCTCTAACTATGTATTGTTAACTTTTGCATGTTTTTTAACTTTATATGAAGTGAATCATCTGCAATCTTGTTTCTTTACTCTTAACTGAGAGATTCATCCACGTTTATACTTATATTCCTTCTTCCTCCCCTCTTCCTTTAACCCCTCCCTCCCTCCCTCCCTCCCTTCATCATTACATCTGTGTAGTATTCTACTGTATTTAAATGGCACAGTTTAGCTCTGGCTGGTGTGACTCGGTAGACTGAGTGCTGCTCTGCATACCAAGAGGTGACTGGTTCGATTCCCAGTCAGGGCACAGGCCTGGGTTGTGGACCAGGTCCCCAGTTGGGGGCATGTGAGAGGCACCCTATCAATGTTTCTTTTCTTCTTTTTCTCCCTCTCTTCCCCTCTCTTTAAAAATAAATAACATCTTAATATAAAAAAGACATAGTTTATACTTTTTCCTGTTGATGCACATTTGGCTTGTTTTAATGTTTTGCTACTAAAATAGTGTTGCTCTGAACATTCTCGCACTGTCTTCTGGCACACACATGTGAGAGTTTCTTTATAAGACAATAGCTCTTAAACTTTTCCGCGATTTAGAAATCACCTGTACTTGTTGTTGTTCTCCTCCTCCCTGTCCCCCTCACTCTCCTCCTCCTCCTACTCCTCTCTCCCACCCCCGCCCCAGATGGGGCTGCTTTGGCTCACTGAGAAGTTAGAGAAAAGGGGCCTTGGAGGCAGGTTCAGGGGGTTACTCTGGGATGAGGTGTCACTGTCCGTTGCTCCCCTGGTTGCAAGCCTCCTGGGGACCCTTAGAATTTAGGAGATGCACACCTCTAGGGAAAAAAGGTGTGGGCACGCTCCTGGAGAGGAGAATGCCTATACAATTTCTTAAAACATTTCTGAGCCCACCTCCGTAGTTCCAAATTCAGTAGGTCTAGGGTAGGACCTGATAATTTCATTTCTAACAAGTTCCCAGGTGTTACTGATACTATTAGTTAAGGGACATTTTGAAAACCTCTGCTCTAGGACATATGTTTAGGAGTGAAATTGCTAGGTAGCAGTTGAATTCAACTGCAACTTTACCAGATAATACCAAACTGTTTTCCTAAAGTGATTGTGCTACATCTTCAATAACATTTTATACTTTTAAAATTATTTTTCTAAAAAAGTATTTTTCTAATGTGGTGGATTTACAATGATATTTTCATTGTGGTTTAACTTACGTTCTCTGATTTCTAATGAGATTGAGTTCCTGTTTTCCCATTTAAAAAAACAATAGACTTTATTTTTTAGAACAGTTTCAGGCTTCCCATAAAATTGAGTGGAAAGTACAGAGAGTTCTCATGTATCCTTTCCCAACAACACACACACACAGCTTCCCTCAGCATCACTGTGGTGACTCGTTACAATTGATGGACCAATATTGGCACATCAGTATCAACCAAAGTGCACAATTTCCATTAGGATTCACTCTTTGGGTTGTGCATTCTATTGGTCTTCACAAACGTATAATGACATGCATCCACCACTTTATCATACAGTATAATTTCACTGGCCCCAAAATGCCCTGTGCTTCATTTACTCATCCCTTTATCTTTGCCCTGGAACCTCTGGCAACCACTGATCTTTTTACTGCCTCCATAGTTTTGCCTTTTCCAGGATAACATTGCATTAATTAGGTTCTCCGGCAAAACAGAACCAATAGGGTATGTGTCTCCCTCTTTAACATAGGTGAGGCTCCTCCAATTAGCTGAAGGCTTAAGAGAAAAAAAGACTCACCTCCCTCTAGGAAGAGGGAAATTGCCAGCACACTGCCTTCACACTTGAACTGCAGCTCTTCTCTGGGCCTACCCTAAAGGTTTTCAACTTGCCTGTCCCACAACCATGTAAGCCAGAATTACAGAGGGTAATTTGCTGTAATCAGAATTTACTGACTTATTGTTCAGTGTGGAAAGAACACTTACATGAAGGAGAATCTGCCCTCTTAATATATTTTAAGTGTGTGATATATTATTGACAGTAGGTACGATATTGTACAGCAGACCTCTAGTGCTTACTCATCTGGCTTGCTTGAAAATGTATGCCTCTTAATTAGTAACTTCCCATTCCCCACCCTATCCCACACTCAGCCAGTCTTTGAGTCTATGATTTAATTATTTTAGATGCCTCGTATTAGTGACATCATGAAGTATTGGTCTCTCTGTGGCTGGTTCATTTCACTTAGCATGAATGTCCTCAAGATTCATCAATGTCCCATACTGCAGAATTTTCTTCTTTTTTATGGTGAAGTGTGTTCTGTTCTGTGTGTATACCTCATTTTCCTCATCCATTCATCTGTCAACAGACATTAGGATGTTTCCATATCTTGGCTATTGTGAATAGTGCTACAGTGAACATAGGATTGCTAACATCTCTTTGAGATCCTGGTTCAATTCTTTTGGATACTCAGATATGGGATTGCTGGATCATATGGTAGTTTTAATTTTAATTTCTTGAGAAACTTCCATATTGTTTCCATATCAGCAGCACTATTTTGCATTTCCACCAAGAGTGTGCAAAGGTTTCAGTTTTCCACATCTTTATCAACACTTATCTTTTGTTTTTTTGGATAATAGCCATCCTCACAGCCATAATGTGATATCTCATTGTAGTTTTTATTTTCATGTCCTTGATGATTAGTGAGCATTTTATTATTAGTTAGCAATTATTGAGTGTTTTTTCCTATACCTATTGTCCATTTGTATGTCTTCTCTAGAAAATAGCTGTTCAAATTTTGGCACATTTAAAAATCAGATTATTTGCTTTTTTACTATTGGGTTGTATGAGTCCAACCCAATATTTTAGAATTTAATCCCTTACAATACATATGGTTTACAAACATTTTCTTTTATTCTATGGGTTGCCTTTTCACTCTGTTGACTGTTTCATTTTCCATGAAGAAGGTTTAATGTAGCTTCACTTGTTTACTTTTGCTTTTGTTGCCCATGCTTTGGTGTTTGGTTGTGGCATGAGATCATTGCCACAACCAATCACATGAAGCTTTTCCATCCTGTTTTCTTCTAGTGTCCTTACAATGTTAGGTCTTACATTTTAAGTCTTTAATCCATTTCGAGTTGGTTTTTGTCAATGGTGTGAGACAAGGATCCAGTTCGATTTTTTTGCATGTAGGTAGATTTACTGACACCATTTATTAAAGAGAGTAGCTTTTCCACATTGCATATTTCTGGCAATCTTGTTAAAGATAAATTGACCTGATGTAGATGCAAGGATTTATTTCTGGGCTGTCTATTCTATACCATTGGTCTTTATTTCTGGCTTGATGCCAGTACCATATTGTTTTTGATTACTATAGCTTTGTAATATAGTTTAAAAAAATCTGAAACTGATGTCTTCAGCATTGATCTTCTTTCTCAAGATTTATATTTGATGCTATGGCTATATAATAGGTTTTGTTATTGGAATTAAAGTACACTGATAAAGACAAATTTGAAATATAGAGCTTAAAGCTGTTCTCTAAACTTGATTAGCTATTTTCAATAGTTATTCTTTATATATCTTTAGCGTTCACTGGGATGAAGGCTATATAAGGGACTATCAACTCTATCCATTATCAAAGTCCTCTCTCTTTTCCTGATGCCCTTTCCTCCTTCTGCTCCGAATATTTTCTGTAGATCATGTGGTTCCTGACTATTTGCATGGACCTATGACAGCATCACTCTGACTTTAACTCCTGAATCTCTCTTGGTTCTTTTGAATGCCAACCCAATGGTCTCCTGGAACTTGAGCTTCCAGCACTGCTTTTCCTTCCAGCATCTGTGTTCTTGACCTTGGCTCTTTGTGAGTGAGTCCTGATTCTCAAAATAAAGCAGTCTGTTTATTCCTTTCAATTTCCAGCTACTCTCTGGCCTAGAAGATTATATAAATGAGGTCCTGCCTGTCGGCTCTAACCAGAAAACTCTACAGTCATTCAGTGACTTTCCACACAAACTAACAGTTTTGAGGGCTCAGATGGAAGCTGTAGGAATACAGAATCACCAACTACCAGTACTTTCCCCAGGCCTGCTTTGCCAAAGAGATTTGACAGAACCCCCCCTATCTATCCCACTGAAGGAAATTGTCTGTACTACTTGAAAATTCACATCCCAGCCACCACTCCTTAAAGCAAAAACCTGTGGACCCTAACCAAGAGTTGCAAGAAGAGAAGAACCCTGTGGATGCCATTATTTCAGCTTGAGGGAAAAAAAAAAGACTGGTATATCTTGAAATTTTACCAGCTTTGACACTTCTGCTGTTAGCATAAATCAAGTCTATTCTTCTAGATCCAACAAGGCTTATGGTATTTTTAGAGCCCTTGGCCAGAGTTCTTAAACAGATAGCCTTGTTATTTGGCTGCCTGTCTAAACCCCGTACTTCTTGTTTTGCCTTGTTCTCTGATATCAGCTTACCTGACCATTATTTTTACTATTTGTATGTGAAGGGAAATATTGATTGAAAGGAAAATCAATTATATTGTATAACATTAACTTAAGTAATTAGTATATAAAAGTGTATGTTGTTAAAGAGTTCGCAAAGGTATAAAATATGGTTGTATGTATGGAAATATTTGCTATTTTATTTTAGACATTAGAGTTGGAAGAAATATACTGTATTAAATTAATGAACTTCGGATAACATATATTAATCAGTAAGATAAATAAATTTATAAGTGACCTAAAGAGAAAGAGTCTGTAGAGTATTTGTATTCTTGAAATTGTGGCAGTGAAATAAGCCAAGAGCATGTTCAGACTACAGCCAGGTGGATCTAAGGGTTCAGCTAATGGAAAACCGTTCAGCTACCACTTTTCATTGCCTCAGATACAAGAGCTCTATTCCCTTCTCCACATGACACTTTAATGACTAAAAACCATGGTCACCCCTTTGTAGGTGACTGTCCCCTTATCTCTTGCTGCTTCTAGGATTCTCTCCTGAGGGTTAGCAACAGGGGAGTGGGAGAAGGAGAAGGGGGGAGAAGGTACAGAAAATAAGTAGCATAGACAGTAGGTAGAAAATAGATAGGGGGAGGGCAAGAATAGTATGGGAAATATAGAATCTAAAGAACTTGAGACACGTGGTCATAAACTAAAGGGGGGAATAGTGGGGGAGGGTGTGTGCAGGGTGGAGGGGAATGAAGGAGGAAATAGAACAACTGTAATGGCATAATCAATAAAATATATTTTTTAAAAATGAAAAAAAACATGGTCAAATGGGTTAGAGAAAATAATAAATAAATAATAAATAGTTATTAGGCTTGTGAGCTTTACTTTGGAAAAGAAATTGTGAAATTTGAGCAAAATTCGAGTAGAATGCAAAATGTAAAATAATGTGGGACTTGAGTGATTTGAAGTATATACTAAGTTGACATACTCAAAAATGCCTTGGAGATGAGGGTTATCATCTCTCCTGTTAGCATAAGGTAGTAAATTCACATGGCCTTCCTGTCCTGTCTTAGACATTGCAGCATGAAGGGAACTCTTGAAGGAGCAGGGTTGGCTTATCACTTAGAAGAATAAGGAATCTTCCACTTTAAAACTATTCTCTAAACTCAACATTTTTTCAGTTGTCACTTTGTCCGCAGGCCTCAGAATGTTGTACAAGCTATTGGAAATTCTTTGTAATAACACCCGTTTTCTTAAGCAACAAGTTTCAAGAAATAATGTCAGTGGCAGATGGTATAGTGAAAAGAGCCTGGCCTTTACAGGCAGCCAAAATTGGGTTCAGATTAGGGCTGTCACCTGCTGGTGGCATTAGCTTGAGCAAGTTATTTAACTTCTCTGAGCTGTTAAGAAGTTACACTGAGATTCAGTACAGGAGTTGGAGCTGAGAGTGAAAACTCTCTGCTTGTGATATGCTATACTATTCATTCAGCTACCTCCAAAAATGTATCTAATCAAGTAAGCTATTAGCAGACAGCTTGCAAAATTAAATGAACTCCATTTTTTAGTTTCTGGTTGGAGAATATAAATGTGGGGGAGAGAATAAGTTCTTAGCTGAAAGCAAAAGAGCAGCTTAACCGTGTGTGTGAACTAGCATAAACTAGCAGAATTTAAGGTAGTTGGACCATCTTAATGTACTGTACTCCAGATAATTTGTTTACATTGGATGCCTATAGTAGAAAGTCTTTCTGTTTGACACTTAAACATTTTTCATTCTTCACACAAGTTATCTTAAGAGATAAATAAGATAAATTACAAAGCACATACTGGCTTTAATAAAAGATAGCAGTTGTCTTCAAAGTACATAGTTTTTTTCTTAGCTTACACATTATAACAGAAGAAAACACAGGCAATTTTATAGTCTTTTATAAATAATGCTCTTATAAAATAAATTAAGCATTTAAATATGTTTCTTATTTACAGTTCACCAGGACATGATTATAGCCTCTCAAGCTTATCTAAAATAAGAGATAATATATATATCAACATTTTTGATGAAATGATTATTGAAAAACATGAGGTAAAGTAAAATAGTTATAATGTTGAAATAATTCTAAGGTCAGCTTGAATGAAGTCTAGTAATATAGATGCAATATCTTGTTTCTAACTTTTTCTAAAAAGGATTTGGAGCAGCTTAAAATAAAACCATACCTGTAATAAGTCAGTTCAAAAATAGCAGGGATCATAAACCATATATAGTAGGAAGAAGGGTAAATATACCAAGAATTTAGAGAAGTAGTTTTCTGCAATTGAACATTACATTAAAATGTGAGCTTCTTGGTAGCCAAGAAAGAAAGATAAGAAAAAATGGGTTATATATCTCTCATGGTCTGATCAAAGAAAATATACTGCCTCTACAGAAAAGACCAAATGATTCCTAAAAGGCAGTTTTATTCCATCAAACTTTTAAAATTGTTCAATGTCTTTCTTGTACATATATAAAAGTTCCCAACACAGTGTAATGCCATAGCGAGCTCTATAATAAACGTTAGTTTCCTTCCTACTGAAGTTGGCACTAAAAGTGTAAAGATGCATATCCATTACCTTCTCTCTTGGGGCTCTGACTAAGCTTTAATATGAATGTCCAACAAATTCTGTGGCAACACTATTGAAAGTGCAATGAATTCTACACGGAGGGATTGGGGATCAACCTCCGAGAAACTGGACTAGGCCCTGAAGTATGGTTCAGGAAGAGCCTTCTATCAGAACTAATGAGAAACATCAAGACACTGTTTTCCAGGCCAGGAGCTACAGACATAGTCTTATGAAAACATTTTCTATCAACTCTCAATAAAGTCTTATGGTAAAATATTAAACAGTAATTTGGTAATGGCTGTTCTTCAAAAAGCTAAATGGAATATAGTTTTCTGATGATCTAAACTGACAAAAAGTAGAGCTTAGAAACCCCAAAAGAATGCCTTACAAACTTTTTCTTTCATAAATGAATTATCTCAATGATTGGTTTGACCAGACAAGAAAAAGCTAAAGGAGTTCATTATAAGTATTACAAGAAATGTTAAAAAAAAAAAACCCTTTTTGAAAACAATGGCAAACTAAGATATATGCCATATCAGAATAAAAGATACACACAAACTAAAAGTAAAGGGATGGAAAAAGGTATTTTATACAAATGGAAATTTTTAAAAAGCTGGGATAGTAATATTTATATAAGACAAAATGGACTTTAGAACAAAGGCTATCATAAAGCACAAAGAAGGACACTACATAATGATAAAGGGAGCAATCCAACAAGCAGATATAAGCCTCATAAACATTTCTGCACCCAACATAGGAGCACCTACATATATAAAGCCAATCTTGATGGACATAAAAAGAGAGGTAGACAGCATTAAAGTCTTAATAGGGGGATTTAACACCCCATTGACATCAATGGATAAATCTTCCAGACAGAAAATCAACAAGGAAACAGCAGCTTTAAATGACACACTAGAAGAGATGGATTTAACTGATACCTTCATAGCATTTTATCCTAAAGCAGCAGAATATACTTTCTTTTCAAGTACACAAGGAACATTTTCTAGGATAGACTACATGTTAGGACACAAAATAAGTTTCAGTAAATTTAAGAAGATTGAAATCCTCTCAAGCATCTTTTCTGACCACAGTGGTATGAAACTAGAAATAAATTTTAAAAAAACTGTAAAATACACAAAGACATGAAGGCTAAATAACATGTTACTAGACAATGAACGGGTTAACAACAAAATCTAGGAAGAAATCAAAAGATGCCTTGAAACAAATGAAAATGAGAACACAACAACCCGAAATCTGTGAGACACAGTGAAAGCAGCTCTAGGAGGGAAATTCATAGCATTAAGGTCCTATATCAAGAAACAAGAAAAATCTAAAATAAGTAATCTAACTTTACAATTAAAGAAACTAGAAAAAGAACAGCAAAGCCCAAAGTGAGCAGAAGAAAGGAAATCATAAAAATTAGAGCAGAAAATGGAAATTTTTTGGCCTATTATTACCTTACAACCCAGTCTATGAGAGGCAGGCAAGAATATAAGCCGGGATTTTCCCTTTTCTAAATAGTATGGCAACATTGTCACACATAAGTCTGATATCTAAAGCATATGGATTTTATTCATAACAACAGAAAGCCAACACTTGAGAGAAAAGTGCTGATGTAAAGGAAAGTGGTTTATTCAAACGCCAGCCATCTGGAAAATGGGGGACTCATGTCTCAAAGCCCATGTCAACATCTCAGTAGAGGCAGAGGTTTTTATAAAGAGGGAAATAGGAAGCAGGATAAGTAGATCATGAGAGAGGGTTGAAAAGTTCTCTATGTGAAGGCAAACACAGTCCACTCTGATAAGGCAGGTGATGGTATGTGTTGTCCTGGTTTAGTCATTCTGGCTTCATATCACCCTGGCTTTACACCTCATGGCTCCAATTATTTGTCTTCTGGTTTGTTGAAGCCATAGGTCAGACAACATTTGCCACAATAATGTCTGTCAAAGTGGCAGGCCATAAAATCTCCAACACCAGTCCTGGCTGGGTGTCTCAGTTCGTCGGAGTGACATTCTGTGCACCAGAAATGTTGCAGGTTTGATTTCTGGTCAGGGCACATACTTAGGTTGCATGTATAAGAGACAACTGATCAATATTTCTCTCTCACGTCGGTGTTTCTCTTTCTCCACCCCCCCAATCTATCTTTCTATCTACCTTCCTTTCTCTCTAAAATCAATGATAAAATATCCTCAGGTGAGGATAAAAAAAATCCCACACCACATTCATCTGAAGGGCATTTGCATGAGGCGACTGATTTTGCTTTTCTCATCCACCTTATAGTATTTCAAGACAGCCAGTTAACCATCTTTCTCTTGTGATTATTCTTCTTGGGAGTGGTATGAGACTTCTTCCTTTTCTTAGCACCAAGATGAAGTCTCAACACAAGATGAAGAGTGGACATTTTTGTGAATGTTGTAGTCAGACAAAGTATGTCCATCTTCCAGTTTTCCAGTTGCTTGCCAGCAAAAAAAAAATTGATGATCAGGAGGAATCTCTTATCCTGGAACTTGGCCTTTACATCTGATATTATTGGGTTGACCAAAATGTCCATTTCATATTTTTCAAAAAAGGACACATTTTTCATTTTCCCCAATAACTTTATTGATTTGGATATTTTGAGTATGTTGGCTATCTCTGGAGTGGTACAACATTGATTGTTCTCAATTAGTTTCTCAATTTGATTGCTATCAACTTCAACTGGTCTGCCGGACCATGGAGCATCATCCAGCAAAAAATCTCCAGCACAAAACTTTGCAAATGACTTTTGACACGTTCAATCAGTTATAGCACCTTCTCCATACACTGTCCACAAATCTTTTTGGTATTTCAGTTGTGTTTCTACCTTTCCTGAAATAAGAAAGAATTATACATAAAAATGTTGCTTTTTTCTTCCATCTTCATTATTAAGATGGCTACACAAAAATTCACAAATTTTGATAAGTTTTTTAAATGCATGCTGGTATGAAAGCTGCATATACACAATACAATCTAACAAAGTTGTTTCACATAAAGTTAAAGACAACTATGCACTACTAGAGCCATATTATGGAAAAAAACACAAAATTTTTGGCCAACCCATTGTATGCACGGGTCCAACCCTGAGAGTTATGGCCTCTGCATAAAGGTGTTCATGAGAATCTGCATCATGAGGGCAGTGCCACCACAGATGGTGGGCGGGAAAGGAAGAACACCATGCTGGCCAGCGGGGCTTCCCAGCACCCCAACTAGAGCCTTTTCCTACATTCTTTAGTGTGTTCTTCAGTATATTTTTAAAGTTTGCTGCACTGAGCATATCTACTATAGTAAAAGTATTACATTAAAAGTGTAAATAGTCATTCATATGTCATAAACTCCATAACTGGTTATTATTTTGCTTTAAGTAGTCAATTATGTTTTAAAGACATTAAAAAGTGAGAAAATTATCTTTTCTATTTATCCCTTGGTTTATTTTTAAAAGAAAGAGAATAATTTTTTATACTTACCTATAAGTTTGTGAAATTACTCATCACATGATATAAAGTAAATAATAGAAAAATTATTTATTTTAACAGGATCACTGTTTCAGGAACTACAGTGGTCATTCATATATAAGAAATAATTGGCTTGGATCTATTGTATTCCCTTTCTCTGCTCTTCTGCAACAATCTGAGGTAACAGAAAATTATTCTTTGCTGAGTATTCTAAGTTTTTACCTCTGGCCAATAGAAACATTGTCTAATGTCTCTGAATTAGATTCTGTGGTTGGCAGGTTGTTACATCTGTTAAAGTGATCTTTTATTTGAGAGCCATTGGGTTGTTGGAGTGTTTGAAGGTTTTAGCTGTCTCCAGAACAGAAGACACCCCCAAATCTATTTCTTAAAACTTTAAAGTGTATATTGATACAGATGGCACAGCTAACTTTGGATCTTTAAGCAACATTTATATTTGGATATAACTTTTAATAGGACCAGACTCACAGATGTTCTGGTTAAGGATGTTGCTTTGTAAGCATGGGTTTCCGGAGCTTCAGCTCCTCAACATTGTTTATCATTAACAGTGAGACTCGGGATTAGCACTTGTCTCTGTTATACTCCTGGAGGGCTCTGCCATTGGGTTATGTGGCAAGAATATGCCTATGTGACCAGCAAAATACTCCAGTATAAAAACTCCAGCCTAGATTCTATTTTGAGCTCTGCTACTTACTTACAGAATTGTGCCAGATGTAGAATATTCAGAAATGAATTTTCTACCTTAGTGGACTTCACTGTCTGTAGAAGAAGTCTCACATTACAGTACAACCTCGTAATACTGTAGTGCTTTGAGAGGGTTATGAGATAGGTACAATGATACAGTAGGAAGTACCTTACTCTTCCTAGTTTGGAGGGGTCAAAGAAGGGGGTTGTTCACAGGGGTTGTGTGGGTAAGAAGAGAATGAGGAGAAGAATGAAAGATTAGGGAAATATTTACAGAGGAGATAACTTTTGAATCAAGTCCTAGAGATGAGTTTATCAAGCAAACAAGAGCATTTGACTCAGAAGGATCTATTAGTTAGTGTGTTAGTTAATAATGCATTTGGTTGTGCCACAGAAAACCTAACAGTGGCTGAGGTAAGGGGTCTATTTATTTCACCTAAAAAGAAGTCTAGATGCTAGTGCAGCAGCTCAAGAATATCTTTAAGAACCCAAGCTACTTTTGTGTTTCTGTTCCACTGTCCTTACCACATGACTTTCGTCTTCATAATTGCAAATTGTTCACTGCACTTCCAGCCTCATATTCACGTTGCAGACAGGAGTCAGGGTGAAGCAAGACGTGGCAGTGCCCATATCAGAAAAACAGACACTTGAGCAGAAAATCCTTGCAGACCTCTTATATCTTGTGAATGTGACTTACCCCCTACATAGCTGTCATGTTGCCACCTAAAACTGTTGGTGAGAAAGGAGAAGAGAATGGGTATTAGGGAGAAGAGTAGGAATGTCTGGATAACATGCAATCACAGGATGTCACGAGGGAACATGTTGTGAATACAAAGTGCTGCAAGTAAAGAGAAATAGAAGTTCAAGTTGTTGGAAGGAACAGGTGTTTGTAAATCCCAGGAGATATTTCTCAGTCTCAGCAAGACTCTAGTATAGAGAGGAAGTTCAGAAAGTGAGCTTCAAAGGTAGACAAACTTGGGTTGTACTCCTGGCTCCACTACTTATCACCTGTGTTGTGATCTTGCCCAAGTGACTTAAATTCTCTGAGCCTCAGTTTCCTTATCTACAAAATGGAGAGAAGAGCAGTATCTATCTCACTGAAGGATGTGGTCTATATCAACCACTGGGCACAGTGCCCTGCACATACATAGTGCTCAATAACTGTCAGCTATGATCATTAGTTGTTATGATTATAACATAGCTCTTCCCCATACACACGTGTACACACACATACACACAGGATCCTTCCTTCTGTGGACCTGTGGGCTGCCCTTCCTGCTCTGGCAGTTTTTTTTCTCTTTCTAGACCCAATGAAAAATTGTGACATTGTCTTTGAGCATTTTTTCTGGGCCCAAATTAGACTTTTTCAGAGTTTTATCACTCTGATAGAGTAACTTCCTCATTATTCTTACTCCTGCCCTCTTTGCACAGTACATATTAGACAGGTACCCAGGATGTCAAGGGCGCCTGTGAACAGATCACCATGGAGAACCTGATCATCCTTGTACAAGTACATATTAGCAGAACCAGCGTGTGCCCATGCAAGCCTGCTTCCTCCGGTGGAGAAGATAGAGCTGGGCTGCACTATGTTTGGCCGATGTTTTCATTGTGCAGAACTGATTGTGTTAATACATTCTTTCAGATTAATGGAACATTCCAAGTAAATATCCCACCCATTTTGCTTGGGTATACTTGGAGTAAGACTTACATGTCTCCTACAGAAGATTATAATGGGCAGAATTTAAAAGAATGTACCTTTTTAAACATTTTTGCTACCATTGAACCTCAGATATCATATATCACCTGTAATCCAGAACTAGACAAGGTACGAATTATTTTTGCTTACGCTATCAATGAAGTGTAAAGTATTTTAAAAACCAATAACAATAATTTCAGAGTTGGCAAGAAAAACATCAGTTTTTGATATTTTCGTGTGGGAACAATGTGGAACAGTATTGAAATATTTTAAACTTGATTTTAGTTTTCAGATCAAACAGATGTCTTGTACAGAGCACAGATTTTTAAAAAAAGTTGTAAAGCAATATTTCCCAACCGAAGAATCATAACTACTGTATTTAATGATGATGGGAAACAAATCTTAGTAACAAGATATATCAAGGCATTGAACCCACCTCAACAGCTCCTGGACATATTTCTTCACGATTCCAATGCAACTCTTGTAAGTTATATTTATTTACTAGTTTTACTGAGATAAAACTACTATCCACATATCATATAGTTAACCCATCTAAAGATTACAATTCAGTGATTTTTAGTATCTTTACAAAATTGTGCAACCATCTCCATTTTCATCACTCCAAATTTATATATTTTACCTTGTTTTTAATATTAATTTCGACTCTAAGTTTCTTACTAAAATTGTTTTGCCTTCAAAGACAGCTCCCTCAGAGAAAAACCACCTGTGTTGCAATGTGTCCTCCTGAGCCCCAGATGGAAGATCTTTTTGGTCCCCTTTATTTCTGCCCCCATGGACGAGAGAGGTTACTGTTGCCACACCAGTTCACATGAGCATCCTGGCTTCACAGCTTTTCTATCAATCTTTGAAAAATGATGTGAAGATTTCTTTGACTTTCAGGCAAAATAGAAAGTTGTGTACCTAAAGGGGTTGTGTCCTTCTAAGGTTGCTTCTCACAGGAGTGCTACTCATTATATGTGGGGATGCAGAAAAGTGTTCTGTCTTTCTGTGTAAACTGCCAGCACAACACTCTCCACCCCATCCTTACGTGACTTTATGCCTATCTATTTGCAAGCTGACAAAAGAGACATATACTCAAATTTTTATTTCATATAAAGTGAAATTTATTCATTATAGACTCAAGAGGATGTAGTTTCTTCCACTTTGAGAAAGCAAAATATGAAGTCAGAAGTACATGTCTCCCCTATAAGAAAAAAAGTAAGCTTTGATTAAAGAACATCTAGGAAAAATCACTCATACGTATTGTTTTGTGTGGTTCAGTTTTGATTGAGTTGATTGGATCTCCTCAGAATATTTATTTGTCTGTTATTAAGCTCCCTTAGCTGGACTTTTTAAGCTAAAACCAAAATTTCTAATTTAGGTTGTCTTTTGCTATATTCTTCTTTTCCATTTTGAGTTTCTTCCTGTCTGTATTTCCTGACACCTCAAGTCCAAGGAGATAATGATGCTCTTGTATTTATTTCAAAGAAGATATTTGTGTTTTTTTTAAACATAAATCCTACCTCCTTTGCTTGTCAAGGACTGTGAACCATGACAGTGTAGGAAGTCATAGCTCATAAGTGGCAGCTATTGTAAATTAATGAAAATATTAGTGGACTTTGTGTGTTAACTTATTATTTGTTTGTATCCATTTCTTCTTTCCTACTTTAGCCTGCGTCCTTTTCTCCAGTCCTAGAGTGGGAACAATTAATGATATAATTTCTGTTGTTTGAGAAAGTAGGTTATACCACTATCTTCCTGCTGCAGAAGCTCACAACAGCTTATATTAATAAAAATAATTCCAATTTTGAACCTAAAAGCAAATCAAACTTATGCTATTTTTCAACATCTCTTTTCAATTTTAACAGTTATATTTTAAATATACATGTGATATATCATGTTTAAATTTTTCATAATTTATTACAGTGATATGTAATGGTTAACAGGCATGCTCTGGAATCAGGCTGAGTTGGGCTAATTCCTAGGGACCCCATATATTTGTTAGTTGTGTGGTGCTGGGCAAGGTAAGCTTGTTGCCTCTTCTGTAAAACAAAAATAATAATAGCATCTACTTCACAGGATACACTAAATGCAATGATAAGGCATTTAAAACATTGTGATGAGCATATAGTATGCACTCAATAAATGCTGCTTAATATTATTCTAGGACCTCATTGCTCATTTTGTATCTTTAATTCCCGTTATGACTGATACACTGGATGAAAATGATGGCTTTGATATATGGATGACATCAGAGGTAACAAATTGCATTTTATAATAAAAATTTATAATATTTCTTACTTGCTTTTCTTTTAAAGAAACCTGTTTTTATTGATTGATTTGAGAAAGAGAGAGAAACATCAATTTGTTGTTCCAGTTATTTGTGCATTCACTAGTTGCTTCTTGCACATGCCCTGACTGGAGAATGAACCCACAACCTTGGTGCATCAATGCTCTAACCAACTGAGCTACCTGGCCAGGGCCTCAAACAAACCTGTTTTTAAAATATGTAGTACTTTGCCTTGTGAAAATGAAAGCATTTGATAATTTAATAAATCAGTTTCAGTTCTAGGAATAATCTATAGATATAATTATGAAAGACCAAAAATCTTAATGTTATATGTGGCAGCTCATAGACATTTTATTCAATAGGAATTTCAGGGATACAATAATTTGACAGTCTCCAGAGAGAAATATGGCTTGTTACTATGGAGCTGGTCACACCCTGAAGTCTAGGGCAAATGCCACCACTCCCCAGGTTTCCCAGTCTCCCCACATTTGAATGAAGAGCTTGTATAGTACATGAATTGAAGTTCTCTTTAGATTGGTTGCCAACTAAAATACAGGCACCATGCAATATTTGGGACATATTTATACCAAAATATTATTTGTTTACTGCAATTAAAATTTAATGGGGCATCCTATTTTTGCCCCAAATCTGGCAACCCTGTTTAGAGCACTTCTTTCATTCCACCTTACACAATACTTAGTTGCTTATGTACTGACCCAACCCATTCTCTAAATGTACTTCCAAAGGTTAATCTCCTTTTATTAAGAGGAAGACTTGATTCTTATTTATTTTTATACCTAGCCCTTATAAACTGCTTTAAATTTTGCAGGCAGAATTTATTTATTTATTTTATTATAAATAAAATATTTCATAAATATTTTTAATCGGAAAATATTAGTATGATGGGAGCCTAGGAGAGAAACACTTTCTATCTGGAACTGATGACCCCAGAACTTATTTAGAATGTTTTAGAGGCTATTGAGCTGAATTGGATTTAGGGAGTACAGGGTGAATTCACAGGCAGGTTTCCCTGTCTTCTGCTTAGTGAGAACAAGGGAGGCACAAGCATGTGGTTCTAGGGATTCAGTGATTCAAGTCTGGAGGAACTCGAACAGGTGTCATTAACTCCAGACTCGTCACACTAATTAGAATGTGCTCAGGCATAGTATGATCATGCAGCACATTGAAAGGCAGCCCCTCACATAACTTAAATATAATCATCAGGCAAATTCACCCCCCAACTCCAAACACTACCCATAACTTAGATGTTACTACAGGCATGAGATTCTTCTTGGCATATGTCTTCCCACTGACATGAACTTCTTGGCCATGTGGTGTCCATGTGGATAACTAACTAGATTGTAACAAGACCTGAGTTATTTTCTCCTACCTAACATTTTGGAGTCACACTTTGGTTCAAATCTTATTTCAATCACTTCATAGTTCTGTGTGACCTATAATAAGCTATTTAGCTTCTTTGGACCCTAATTTCCTCATCTGTGTCATATAAAGGTTTTGAAGGGCTAACATACACAAAGCATCTGGAACTCAGTGTATTGGTTTCCTACTTTCATCCATTCCCTCCTCTTACGAGATCCATGCAGGGAACCTTGTTGGCCTGACATTGAAGACTACTCATATTCTGTTCTCCACTCTTCTGTTCACACTTTTCTTTCAGAAAAGCTATGTTGCCGTCCTCCCTAACCTCCACCCCCCACCATCACATTAGCCAGTGTGTACTGATGTGGCTGTATCAGTAGTAAAAACGTTAAGAAGCTTTCATACTGATTGGTAAATGGTCATTTCTGAGACCTCCTGAGCTCCCTCCTCCCAGTCTCCCTGGCCACCACAGCCCTTTCTCTAAGACTATAATGAACTAGAAAGCACATGTCCTATCTCAACGGTGCAGCTGCTGCTCAGCAGCAACAAACAATCGCAATAAACACATGTAGGCCCATATGTGTTTTGATTTTTCAAGAGAAGCCAGAAACCTAGAGTTTTATCATGAGATCTCCCAATTTGAAAAAACATTCTGGGACCAAACAGAATACACCTATGCACTAGAACTAGGTCATAGTCCACCAGCCTGCCACCTCTGCTGTGTTTTATCTCCGCTACAACTGCATTATTAGGCACCATTTACAGGGTGGGCAGAAATAGGCTTACAGTTGTGAGTATGCAAAACAGAGTTTATTCTTATATTATTATTTATTCCCATATTATTTATTTGTATTACAACTATAAACCTACTTTTGCCCACCCCTGTATTTGAATACACCCAGCCCAGCCGTTCAGCACTTTGAGTTGAAGACGTTTCACTCTTCTTTCCCAATTGAGTCCCAACTAAGATCTCATTCTTTCTTTCTTTGCGATGAAAGCACTGTGTTGGCACAGAACAGAGTGTAGCACTATTGACCAAAGGATCCCTTCATTCTTGCTCAAAAAACACCAGCAGTATGTTATTTCCTATCAGATGAAGTTCCCTAAAATACCAATCCACACACCCCTGTATGCCCAGGGCAGTTTACTATTTGTCTAAACAAAAATGTCCCACTTTGGATGATAAATTACTTGGTCACTTACACAGTGCCCACATTAACTCTCCCGTGGTAAAGGGAACCCCTGTGTTCCAAGGTAAGGTTCTCTCCTCCTAATGCCCTAGTGTTTTATCAGGCAAACGGCCCCAGAGCTTTTGGCTTTGCAGTCATCCTAGTATTGATTGCATTACTCAACTTTCCTTCGTCCATCTTTTTGTTGTTGTTTTTCTTGTTGCTTTGGTTTTGCCTTAGCGCTGCATCAGTTTGGCTATTGGAAACAAGGAGGAGCATGCCATACTTCTCTGTAATTTCTTTTTGTATTTTGGAAAGAAAGCTTTGGTCCTCCTGGGAACCTCAATGTTAGAGGTAAGTGCTGGAGTTACTATTCAAACAGTGTAAGCAAAAACATTCAGCTATCAGCTGCAATTTTGAAAGACTTCAACCCCAAGTTTCCATTTTTTCATAAGCTAGTTAAGGAATTTTGTGGGCACGCAATTATTTAGTTAAGATAATGTTGGTTCTCATCAAAAGTTCTACAGTGTAAAGAATGACTTCCTTTTGTTTTTCTTCTCTCTAAAATAGTACTAGTAATATGGGGTTACTAGAAATATTAGATTACACAGTGAATATTTGACACTGAGAAGAGCACTCGGTTCGTGGTAAATGCTCAGTAATGCTGGTGGTAATAGTTACCGTAGTAGTTGTTTTGGCTGTTAACCACTATTGTCATCATCATCTTTTCATGTTCCTAATACTAAGATCCTTAAGAAATACTTTTCCCCACTCTCCATTGCTCAGTTTTTACCTGCACAAGAAATGGGCCAGAAATTCATGTTTACGTACCTGAAATTTTTACAACTTTATTATATACTCCTGCGTTCATACATCCAAAAATCTGTCTTCTTTCAAACTTTTTCTATTTCAACCTAAATATCTTGATATGTGTTATAATTTCCAGTCTAGTTTTATGGGGTTTTTTTCCTGATGGCTCATTTCTCTACATTCCCTTGGCATAGCTTTTATTTTTGTGCCACAATTGTGTCAGCTGAAAGCCTATGGTTAATTTCCCCCATATGACCTCCTGCTGTAGTTTTAAGTGCCACTAGATGGCAGCAAACAGTCAACAATATTTCAACAAACATTTGCTTTTAGACCTGTGAGTCACTATCATCGGTGGCGCCCTGCAACTATGTTTAAACTCAGTTTTGTGGTTGAGGCAAAGCCTCCTCTCTACTGTAAAGGAGATGAACACAGTGATAAAGAACAAGAGATTTGGAGCTAGGGAAAGCAGGCTACACAGCACAGTGTTAAGAGTATGGGTTGTGGGGATTGATCAGTGAGGGGTTTTAAAACCAGCAATGCCATTTACTAACTCTGTGATCTCATTCTTTTCTTAAAAAAATATTTTAATTGTTTTTTCATTACCATTTGTCCCCGTTATGCCCCCCACCCTGCAGTCACCACACTGTCGTCCATGTCCATGAGTCCTTTTTCCTTTTTGCTCTATCCCTCCACCCCCTAACCACCACCACCCACAGGCATCAGCCTGCTCTCTCTCTACCTTTACTTCTCTGAGCTTCAGCTATCTTCTCCCAAAACAGGAGTCATGCCTTTTACTGTTACCCTAGACGTGCCCCTTAACAGGACTGTTATCTGAAAAATTAGCATAACAATCATCCCTATCTCAGAGAATATGGAGTGAATCAAAGCAGGAAAATTAGTGCAAATGCTGAATAGAGTACCTGATGTATATAAATACTCAGTGAATTGGAAATAGTCATTATTATTGTTACCTGAAATTTTTATTCTTTGCTAAGAAAAGTTTGCACTTCAATAACACAATGATTCTTATTTCTCAAATTGTTTCCTGATTTTGTTCTTAGAATTAATTTAATGGCTTTTTAACTTCATTTGGCTTTTTTGGAGCCTAAAGCTAGTTTCTGTACCCAAACTCTGTGGCGCTCACCCCCTCTTCTGAATACATGCTACTCAAAACAGAGCTAGTCCGCACAGCACCGTAGTGTGAATTAGACAACACTGCCCCTACCTCAGAACACTTCTAGCTGCTAGGAAATTGTCCTGATTTTGTTAGAACAATGTATCTTATTGCCATGAGGGGACATCACTGGCTCAAAAGCTCTCATTTGAATCCTCACACTAGCCTGGGCCTAAAGATTTCTGGAGCTCCAACTTGTTTTCCTTTCCAAAAAAATTTAAAGGCCCCATAAAAGACTTTTAGAAATCAAAAATATAAGGTGTTTACATTGTAATTTTCACATTCAAAATGTGTTAAATCAAGTACCCACCTCAAATGACTTTAACTTCTTTTCCTCATACAGGGGCACATGGCTTATGTAGTAACTCATGAAACTGATGAATATTTGCTTTGGAATCCATTAACTGGACAATGTCATAAGCAGTTTGACCCATTTTGTCCTTTACAAAGCGTAGACTGTTTGTTTGATGATGGAAATGTAAGTATACAGTGTGAAAAAAATCTTTGAGCTACTTCCTCAAGTCAAATCAGTGATCCATCACCCTGGCTATACATTAGAATCACATGAGGAATGTTGAAGTAAATATAAAAGTTCAATTAGAATCTTTTACCCCTAAAGCCCCCCACCCCAAGGTGATTCTGTAGTGCCTCCGAGGCTGAGGGCCAATAACCAATGAGCAGCCTAATGATCACGTAAGTCTGGAACATCTTCACCTCCTGCCTCAGAACCTGCCTTGGCTTCTGTCCCCTCATGGGGTAGTAGGACTGTAAAATTTTGCTTCATCCTAACCAGCTATGGGCTTTGGTCTCCCATGGGCCGGTACTGATTTTATGTTAATGTTTTAATAGGTCTGGTTTAATATTCAACAAAATAATACACCAATGGCTGTATGTTTTGACTATTCAAAGGAAAGTTTCTGGAAACAGTTGCTTCCAAAAAGTCTTCAAGGGACACAAGCACAAAGCATACAGGTAAATCATATTTTCCAGCTGTGTCAGTGTGAAAGTTGCCCTTGCTTCTAATCTTTACTAGTTTTGACAGCTCTTGTTATGTTTATATAGCTGATTGCTTATTAAATTATTTGGCAATGTTAATAAAACCTAGTTTTCTCTGTCATCGAGCCAGAGTCTGGGCTAACCTTGAAAGAAGATGGGGAAGAAAAGCAGCAGACTCTCTGCCCAGGGCTAGGAGGCCAAGCAAAGCACAAACCTGGGGTTAGGCACCAACTCAATCACCACATGGCCCAGCCACTGGACCTGTGACACACTCTGTATTGCTTCGTACTTGGTATCCCAAACTCCATTTCAACTGCTGTTTCTGGATGGGCCATGGTATGGCAGGCTGCAGGCAATGCAGAAAAAAACCTGAAAGCTATGAGCCCAGGGGGAAGCAGGGAGGAGATGAGATAAAGAGAAAATAACAATACAAAAATAGGCAGGAGACAATTCATAGGAACAGAAACTCTTAATGCTCAACCTCACTCACAATCAGGGAAATACCATTTAAAACAATGAAACACAATTTCACATGCATAAGATTGTCAAAAATATTTTTAAGTGTGATGATACCAAGTGTTGGCAAAGAGGCAGAGAAATGGTGGGAGTATAAAATGCTATAAACACTTTGGAAAGCAGTATGGTGAGAGCTGTAAAGTTGAAGATGCTCAAACTTTGATTTCTCCAATCCAACTTCTAAGTTTATGAGTATACCCTATAGGAACTTGCACAAGGAGACAAGTATAACTATGTTCATTACAGAATTAGAAATAGAAAAAAATTGGAAAAACTTATCAACCAGAAAATTGATACATGATTTGTGAAATATTCATACTATGAAAACTTCTATACAGCAGTAAAAAGAAAGTATTAACCAGTTTACAATAGTTCTCAACTTGACCATGCATTCATTACATCTCTGAGGGTAGAACCCACACAGCAGTGTTATATAAAGCTCCCCAGGTGATTGATTCAAGTGTGCAGCCAAGGTTGAGAACCACTGACCTACAGCCATGTATGGCAACATGAATGAATACAAAAAATGTAATGTTAAGCAAAATAAAGAAGTTGTCAAAGGACACATACAACACAAAAACATTACATAAGGTTTGAAAACTGTACGTTGTTTATATATAGACATGTAGTGATTGTATAAAAGCATTTATAGGAAAGATAAATACCAAGTTCAGGTTAAAGGTTACCTTTGGGGAAATAAAGGAATGAGATCAGAGAGAAGTATACAGTGTACTTCAAGTCTATATGTACTGTTTTACTTTATTTAAATATCTAAATTGAGTATGAAAGAATGCAAAGATTAGCTATAGCTAGGTAGTAGTTATATTGGGTGGATGTATATTACATTATTTTCTTTGCTTGTCTGTATATTTGAGGCAGTTTACAATATCACAAAGAATGCAGGGTGGTTGGGGGGAAAGATCAGACAGTACCAAAGCATATAAAGTGAAGAGTTTCTCTCCTCTTCCACATCTCCTTCTGCTCTCTAAGAAATAACCACTCTGTGCATCCTTCTAAATGTTCTCCATGCAGCTGCAAGCATATGTTTATCTGCTTTATATATGTGTATTATACATATTATACACCTAACATATAAATATAGGTATATATTTATACCTATATATGTTATATATATTACACATGTTAGGTATTATATATAATATCCATGTATTATATATGCATATTGTGCTATTCGTGGTCTTTTGTGGTTTCATATAAGTTTTTGGAATATTTGTTCCAGTTCTGTGAAGTATACCACTGGTATCTTTACATGAATTGCATTGAATCTATAGATTGCTTTGGGTAGTATGGACATTTTAATGATGTTAATTCTTCCTATCTGTGAACATGGTATATGATTCCATTTATTTGTGTCTTCTTCAATTTCTTTCTTCAGTGTCTTATAATTTTCTAAGTACAGGTCTTTTACATTCTAGGAATAAAATTCCTAGGTATTTTATTCTTTTTCAAGCAATTGTGAATGTGATTGTTTTCTTAATTTCCCATTCTACTATCTAATAAAATATTATATTATATATAACATGTATAT
Source organism: Artibeus jamaicensis (assembly GCF_021234435.1). NCBI lineage: Eukaryota > Metazoa > Chordata > Mammalia > Chiroptera > Phyllostomidae > Artibeus > Artibeus jamaicensis. The sequence goes on from NW_026521538.1 coordinate 696,221, forward strand.
TATATATATATTAGTTATAATATATTATATATTAGGTATAATATGTAAATATACCTAATATGTATTTATAAATAAATGTATAATTATATATTCCTTATATTATAAGTATATAATACTTACATATAAACATGTACAACTATATATTTATATGTAAATATATACTTATACAAATATATATTTATATATAAGTATATATATATTTCCTGTTTGTTAAGTTGTTTCAAAGAAGGGAAATGTGCTTATCTCTCTTGTGCAAACCACATTTGCAGCACCCACAGGCCATATCTTTCTTGTCCCATCCCAAAGTTGCAAGTGAAACATTGCTTCTTCTAGAGAGAGAATGATATATTTAGAAATGGGGTTAGTTGTTTACTATTAATCATTCTTCTACTCTTGCAGCTAATGTTTATTGAGTGCCAACTATGAGCCAGCACTATGTTAGGTAAAGGTGCCACAAGGAAAAATGCATGTCTCAGTATTCTTGGGACTTGTGTTCTGGAGGAAGAAAGAGCAGGAAACAAGCACTTGCAGTATAGAGTGATAAGTGCTATCAGAGAAGTAATGAATGTGCTTTGGGGGCACATAGCTAGAGGACCTGACAGGAAGGAGAGCTTCCTGGGAAAAAAGTTATGACCAGCACAGTGAGGAAGGTGAGTAAGAGCTGGCCTAGAATAAAATCAGAAAAGAGAATGGTCCCAGAAGAGAGCAGGAACAGTGGGCATAAAGATCGGCAATAGCAAGAAGATGTCTGTCAAGCAGCTCAGAGGCCAGCTTTGCTGCTGTCAGGGAGTGAGCAAAGATGAGCTCAGGAATAAGCAGAGTTCTGCTAGGGATTTGGGCCTTTATCCTCAGGACAGTCAACACCTAACATTACCAACGCAAGGGCTGCCATGATGAAAATTGTGTGTTTGAAAGCCGCTCTGGCTGAGGGTGGACTCTAAACCTTTTGCCAAATAGAATCTATAAATGTAAAACTCATAGTTGCCTCTGACTTGTATCTCTACTGATTTTTTTCTGGTAGGTTAATGGATGGCCCTTGATCTTTTGCCTTGACAAATACATACCACAATAACCACTCTCTATAGTGAACAATGCTTTTGTTATAACAATTGAGAACACAAATTGGAGTGTGCATAATGACAACATGTGTATTCAGAGATGAGTAAACAGAAATTCTCTTTAAGCTTTTCATTTTTATTTTTTTAAGTTTCTTTTTTATTGTATTTTTCCATTACTATTTCTCCCCCTTATACTCTCTTCCACCTCCTTCTACCTACCTCCCCCCACCCACAATCACCACACTGTTGAGGACAACAGTCCATGAGTTCTTTCTCTTTTTTGCTTAATCCTTCCACATCCCCCCCGCCCCACGCTGTCAGCCTGCTCTCTATGAGTCTGATTCTATTTTGCTTGTTAGTTCAGTTTGTTCACTAGATTCTACATATGAGTAAAATCACATGATATTTGCCTTTCTCTGACTGGCTTATTTCATTTAGCATAGTGTTCTTCAGTCTATCCATGCTATCACAAAATTTTCTTCTTCTTTACCACCAAGTAGTAAGTATTCCATTGTACCATAGCTGTTTTATCCACCCATCTATTAATGGGCACTTGGGCTGCTTCCAGGTCTTGGCTACTGTAAATAAAACTGCAATAAATACAGGGGTGCTTATGTTCTTTCAAATTAGTGTTTCAGGTTTCTTCAGATAAATTCCCAGAAGTGGAATTACTGGGTTGAAAGGCAATTCCATTTTTAATTTTTTGAGGTAACTATAATTTTCTAAATTATAGAAAAATTATCCTTATTCACATGGGTGAATATGTTCTCACATTTAGTAGGTTGTATTTTTATTTTGTTGATGGTTTCTTCTTTACTGTGCAAAAACTTTTTAGTTTGATGTAGTCCCATTCATTTATTTTTTCTTTTATTTCCCTTGCTAGAAGAGATATATCAGAAAAAAATATTGCCACAAGCAATGCCCAAGATTTCACTTCATATGTTTTCTTCTAGGATTTTTATGGTTTTGAGTCTAACATTTAAGTCTTTAATGCATTTTGAATTTATTCTTGTGTGTGGCATAAGAAGGGGGTCTAGTTTCATTTTTCTGCATATATCTGTCCAAGTTTCCTAACACCATTTATTGAATAAACTGCCTATAGCCCATTGTATGTTTTTGCCTTCTCTGTCAAATACTGACCGACTATAAAGGCATGGATTTATCTCTGGGCTCTCTGTTCTGGTCCAGTGATCTACGTATCTGTTCTTATGCTGGTTCCATGCTGTTTTGATTACTGTGGCTTTATAGTATAGTTTGATATTAGGTAGCATGATTCTTCAAATTTTGTTTCTTTCTCAAGATCACTGATGCTATTTGTGGTCTTTTGTGGTTCCATATAAGTTTTTGGAATATTTGTTCCAGTTCTGTGAAGTATACCACTGGTATCTTTACATGAATTGCATTGAATCTGTAGATTGCTTTGGGTAGTATGGACATTTTAATGATGTTAATTCTTCCTATCTATGAACATGGTATATTATTCCATTTATTTGTGTCTTCTTCAATTTCTTTCTTCAGTGCCTTATAGTTTTCCAAGTACAGGTCTTTTACATTCTAGGAATAAAATTCCTAGGTATTTTATTCTTTTTCAAGCAATTGTGAATGTAATTGTTTTCTTAATTTCCCATTCTAATATCTCATTATTGGCATATAAAAACTGGTTTCTGGATATTAATTTTGAATCCTGCTACTTTATTAATTTATCAGTTCTAGTAGTTTCTTGGTAGAATTTTTAGGGTTTTCTATGTATAATACCATATTATCTGCAAATAATGACAGTTTTACTTCTTCCTTTTCAGTTTGGATGCCTTTTATTTCTTCTTCTTGTCTGATTGCTGTGGCTAGGACTTCTAGTACTATTTTGAATAAGAGAGGTGAAAGTGGACATTCCTGTCTTGTTCCCAATCTTAAGGGGAATGCTTTTATTTTTTTCCTACTGAGCGTGATGTTGACTACGATTTTGTCAGATACAGCCTTTATTATGTTTAAGTGTGTTCCCTCTATTCCCACTTTGCTGAGAGTTTTTATCACAAATCGGTGCTAGATTTTATCAAATACTTTTTCTGCATCTATTGATATGCTCATGTGGCTTTTATTCATCATTTTGTTTATATGGTATATCATGTTTATCGATTTGAGGATATTGTACCAACTTTGCATTCCCAGCATAAATCCCACTTGATCATGGTATATGATCTTTTGATGTGTTACTTTTTTTTTTTAAGATTTTATTCATTTATCTTTAGAGGGAAAGGGAAGGAGAGAGGGAGAGAAATATCAATGTATGGTTGCCTCTCGTGTGTCCCCAACTGGGAACTGGCCTGCAACCCAGGCATGTGCCCTGACTGGGAATCGAACCATGATCCCTTAGTTCGCAGGCCCGCACTCGGTCCACTGAGCTACATCAGCCAGGGCTTGATGTATTACTTTTGGTTTGCTAATATTTTGTTGAGGATTTTAGCATCTATGTTCATCAGGGGTATTGGCCTATAATTTTCTTCCTTTGTAGTATTTTCATCTGGTTTTGAAATAACTACGATGCTGGCCTTGTGAAATGAGCTTGGGAGTCTTCCTTCTTGAATTTTTTGAAATAGCTTGAGAAGGAGGAGTGTTGGTTCTTTTGAGAATGTGTGGTGAAATTCGCCTGTGAAACCATCTGGTCCAGGGATCTTGCTTGTTGGGAGTTTTTTGTTTTTTGTTTTTGTTTTTACTGCTTCAATTTTACTACTTGTAATCTGTCTGTTTAGATTCTTCCTTTCTTAGTTTTGGGAATTTGTATGTTTCTAGAAAGTTTCCATTTTGTTCAGCTTCTCCAATTTGTTGGTACATACTTGTTCATAATACTTTCTTACAGTCCTTTATATTCTTTTGGTGTCAGTTGTTACTTCTTCTCTTTACTTCCTGACTTTATTTATTTGGGTCCTTTTTTTTTTCTTGATAAGTCTGGTTAAAGGTTTGTCAATCTTGTTTATCTTTTCAAAGAACTAGCTCTTAGATTCATTGACCTTTTGTATTTTTTTAGACTCTCATTCATTTCTGCTCTGATCTTTATTATTTCCTTCCTCCTACCCACTTTTGGGGCTTTTTTTGTCAGTATTTTTCAGGCTCATTTAAATGTGAAGTTAGATTGTATATTTGAGATTTTTCTTTTTTCTTGAGATAGGCTATGAATTTCCCTCTTAGGACTGCTCTCCCAATGTCCCACAGATTTTAGGTCATTGTGTTCTCATTGTCATTTGTTTCAAGGTACCTTTTGATTTCTTCTTTGATCTCATTATTGGCCCATTCGTTGTTTAATAACATGTTATTCAGCTTCTATGTCTTTAGGGATTTTTCAGTCTTCTTGTGATTGATTTTTAGTTTTGTGGCATTATGGTCAGAGAAGGTACTTGATATAATTTCAATTTTTCTTAAATTTATTGAGACTTGTTTTGTGTCCTAACATGTGGTCCATCCTAGAAAACATTCCATGTGCACTTGAAAGGAATGTTTATTTTGCTGCTTTGGGGTGAAATGAGCTCCATTTGATCTAGTGTGTCATTAAGGCTGCTGTCTCCTTGTTGATGTTCTGTCTGGAAGATCTATCCATTGAAGTAATGGGTGTTAAAATCCTGTACAATGACTGTACTTCTGTCAGTCTTTCCCTTTATGCACATCAAAATCTGCTCTACCCATTCAGGAGCTCCTATGTTGGGTGCATAAATGTTTGCTAGGGTTATATTCTCATGTTGGATTTTTCCCTTTATCATTATGTAATGTCCTTCTTTGCCTCTTACTATAACTTTGGCTTTAACGTCTATTTTGTTGACTATAAGTGTTGCTACCCCAGGTTTTTTTCCTTTCCATGTGCATGAAATATCTTTTTCCATTCCTGTTCTTTTAGTCTGTGTGTGTTTTTCATTTTGAGGCTGGTCTCTTGAAGACAGCATATAAATGGATCTTGTTTTCTTATCCATTCAGCTACCCTATGTCTTTTGATTGGGGCACTTAAGCCATTTACATTTAAGGTGATTATTAATAGATGCATATTTATTCCCATTTTATTTTTTAACTATTTTCCTCATTTTTCTTTTTCTTATCTTCCTTATCCTTCTTCTTCAGACAAGTCCTTTAACATTTCTTATAATTCTGGTTTGGTGGTAACAAAGTCCTTTAGTTTTTTTTTTTAGGTTGGGGGAGGGGGTCTGGGAGACTTTATTTCTTCTTCAATTTTTAAATGATAGCCTTGCTGGGTAAAGTAGCTTCAGTTGTAGGTACTTGCTTTTTATTGCTTTGAATATTTCATACCATGCCCTTCTGGCCTGAAGTGTTTTTGTTTAGAAATCAGATGACAGTCTTATGGGAGCTCCCTTCTAGGTAACTACCTGCTTTTTTTGGGGGGCTTTTAAGATTGTCTCCTTGTTTTTAAGCTTTGCCATTTTAATTATGAAGTGTCTTGGTGTGGGCTTCTTTGGGTCCATCTTGTTTGGGACTCTGTGCACTTCCTGGATTTGTGTGTCTTTTTCCTTCACCAGGTTACAGAAGTTTTCTGTCATTATTTCTTCAAATAGGTTCTTGATTCCTTGCTCTTTCTCTTCCCCTTCTGGTATCCCTGTGACACAGATGTTATGCTTCATGTTGTCTCAAAGGTCCCTTAAACTATCCTCATTTTTTAAATTATTTTTTTTCTGTATATTGCTCTGATTTGGTGTTTTTTCTATTATACTTTGTCTTCCAAATTGCTGATTTGATCCTCTGCTTCCCCTAATCTACTGTGTGTTCCTTCCAGTGTATTATTTATCTCAGATATTGCATTTTTTATTTCTGACTAGACCTTTTTTATGGTTTCTATGTCTTTTTTCAGGCTGCTGAACATCCTTTTAATCATTACTTTCAACTCTATATCTGATAAATTGCTTGCCTTCATTTCATTTATCTCTTCTGGAGAATTCTCTTTTTTTTCATTTGGAGTCTGTTTTTTTTTTTTCTTCCCATTTTGGCTGCCTCTTTTTGTTTGTTTCTGTGTATTAGGTAGATCTTCAAAGACTACATCAGATGCTGCCGGTGACTGACCCTGGGCAATCTGTTTGGAGCTATCAGCCTGCGGTTACTTCTGCCAAGCCTGCGTGTGTGCTGAAACACCAAGCTGTGCACCTAGGCTGGCATTTACCAGCACCAAGCCTGGGGGATGGTCTCAGGGCACCCAGAGATCTGCCTCTGCCTGCAGGCTGTCTGTTAGGCTTAATCACTAAAAAAAGCCTCTGACTGTACTCCTTGGCAGGGTTTAAGATCTGCAGGGTGGGGCAGGAGGGATTTTTGTGGGTGGGGCTATTGCTCATCCCAAGGCTGATATGATACTGCATGGAGGAGAGAGCTCTGCCCTAGAATGATGGCTTCTGCAGTATGAGGAATGACTGAGCACAGGGATCCTTGCAGCTGACCCTTCAGCTCTTTCCCTAGAGCCATCAACCCCAGACTCTCTTCATGTGGCTCTAATTGCTCTGTCTGCCCTCCACCAGAGCCCAGGGTAAGTGGCTACAAATGAAATTTTGGGCATCTCTAGCTATCTCTCCCTGGCAGACAAAAACGTTGCTGCTTTTCACAGCTGGGTGTTATGTGGGCATCTTTCCTGGTTCTGGTGCTCTAAGCTGGGGAGCCTGGCATGGGTTTTAGACCCCACATTTCTCAGTGGGAATCCCCAGCCACTGAAATATCCCTCCTGAACTTCAGAGGCTGCCTGTGGGAGCACAGCCAGCCCTCTTGTGCCTCTACACTTCCTACCAGTCTCAATGTGGTGGTGTGGTTTCCTTTGTAAGTCCTTGATTATAACATTTCTCTCCAGGTAGTCTTCAGTTGGTTTTTCAGGATAATTTTTCTATAATTTAGTTGTAATTCCAGTTTGGTCCTGGAAAGAGGTTAATACAGTTTCTGCCTACTCCACCACCATCTTGGATCACGTCTTTTAACGTTTTAAAGGTTATGAGTTCCCTGAAAGAAAAGGGCCTTTGCCAGAAAATAAAAAGCGTATTAATATTCCATAAATGTATCTAATCAGCGTAACCCAGACCTCTTTCTCAGGCCTGAAGGAGGCCTAACTAATCCACAAGAGTTGCCTGGATTGGTCAGTTGGGAAAGAGGGAGGTGGGGATGGGGGAAGGAACATGGTCTGGAGGGGGCAGATAGTGGTTGGTGACAGCAGTTAGGGAATTCAGTCTAGTGTACCTGTCCTACCTGGAATAGTTGGTGGCCCCTGCAAGATGGTGCTGGATTTCATACTGCCTTTCTCCAGTATCTCCCATCTCCTGCTGTGTTCTGTTGTGGGAAACTCCCAATCCTGACCCTATTTCCTAATCTAGTGGTTCTCCAACCATGGCAGGCATCAGAACCACCTGGAGGGCTTGCTGAAACAGAAATTGCTGGGTCTTGCCTTCAGAGTTTCTGATTCATTGAGTCTGAGGTGGAAGTAGATAGTCTGAATCTCTAACAAGTTTTCAGGCCACACTTTGGGAACTTCTGGTTTGGGTCATCATCTGACAGACAGCATTCTCAAACCACTCCTGAAATTTTCTGCGACTGAGAGGCCTAACAAGTGTTGCCTCCTTTTTAAATCACAACCCTCATTCCACTCATGAGGGAAAAACATCTGTTCCTGTCTCTCCATCTGCCTCCATTTCTCAGCTCAGATATATCCAAAGTAAAAGCTATAAATTCAGCCCCTCACTCTTGTCTATGTGAGCCCTGCAAGGAGGGGAGGGCTGGGTTGGGGTAGCAGTGAACTAGAGAAATCTTCCCTTCCTCCCAGCAAAGCCTGCTGGTGGGAAATGTGGTAGGACATTGATCTCTGTTGGTGGGGTGCTGGAGCAAGAGCTTGGGGATAGGGAAGCTGGGATGGACTCTGTGTGTCTGTGTGTGTGCAGGAAAATGCAAAAACCTGGCTCCTGCTGCTGAAAGAAACAAGTACTCAAAAGAGTAAAGATGATAAAACCACATTAGAAGAGTGATGATAATAATAATAGCTGGTGTTTATTGAGCAATATGTGCCAGGTTTTATGTGCACTACTTTATTTTAAAAATTTTGCGAAACCCCAAAGAAGTAGGTAATATTATTGTCCCTCTCTTACGATGTCGTAACTGAGACTCAAAGCAGTTAAGTAACTTCAACCAACGTCATAGTCAGTAAGTGGAAGAGACCTGTGCAGCTGCCAAAGATTATCTGGGAGAATCAAAAAGCATGTCAAATGCTTGTTTGAATACATGAATTGGTGGCAGCAGATTTGTCTAACCCATGAAAAATACCTTTTGTAAATTCATCCCCCCTCCCACGTTCTGGCAAAGTAGTTTTAAAATCAAATAAAACTCTGTTATCTGTGTTTTACCTTTGTGCCTCTGTGACTCAGTGGTTTTACCACATGAGACAGGTTTGGGTTCCTCCTCATTATACTTAGCAATCCCTCCAGAATTTTTTCTAATTTTCAGTTGTTTGTATTTCAGCCTGAAGAAATAATTTATTCTGATACTAATAAGAGCATGGTAGATGATCTAAAGAACAGGTATGCTCTATGAAGTGATATTATGGTTGTCATGTTTTCTCCCTAGTCCCTCATTCAGCCACCTTGCAGTCCTCATGACTGTTCAAAGTCCTAGTGCTCAACACTTTGAATGCCAAACTCAAAATGTCAGAGTTTGAAGTAAGGAAAGGTTTATTGATCAAGGAGGTGCTAACCGAGAAGATGGGAACCCTAGCAGGTTCTCAAATCCATCTTAAGAAAGTACAGCATTTAGGCTTCTTTTATGTCAAGGAAAGGGGAAATGGGAGGGGCAAGAGATGATTCACGACTGCAGATATCTGGGTACCAGCAGGGGTCTGAGGAAGACCCCAGCTAATATGAGTCCAGTTTTGAGGCTCCTGCAACTCTCTGATAAATCATCATTATTTTTGTACACATGTACCGTATCTCCTTCGGAGGGGCACCTTCCAGCAAGGGGCTGTTTTTGTAAAAACTCAAGCCTCAAGGAGAATTCCTCTAATGATTAGAATGTCTGCACACAAGAACACAACAGGCTTGAGCAAAATAGAGTCAGAGAGCTGACCACTTCACTCTGTTGCACTCTAAACCAGACTCTCAAAATACCTATTAGATTCAGCAACAGAAGCATTAAATGGAGATTATATAGTTATTCCCCTTGAGTCAGCTGTATTACCATACATGCATCAAAAAGCAGCTCCTCTGCCATCCAGATGCTCCTTGAAATGACAGGCCAAGTTAAAAATGGTTGCCTGTGGAAGACATTGTGGGCTGCTGCTGGGAAGTTCTCAACACAGACGCCTGTTGACTCTACAGGAATAACGCAATAGCTAATACTTCTTTAAATGACATGAAGGTAAATGGCCCACAACTTGGTGAAAACATCCAAGGTGGGTGGTAGAAACATCAATACTGAACCTTCTAGGGTCTCACCCTCCCTATCCCCTTTTCTCCCCCCCAACACACAAACACACCCTAAGGAGTTGTTCAGTCAAGCTTAGAGGGTCACAATCTTTGCAGCAGGCCCTGTTCCTACTCCAGATGTGTCTAGAAGTTTCTATGCTAGAAACGTCTAGATCTGTCTACTCTAGTGATTAATGTTGTCATAGCAGGCTGACATGTAAACCGATACCAACTAATCAAAACAGAGCATTAAAAAAAATCATTTTGACACTCCCTTCTTTCACTAGCACATAACCCCTACCTCTTGCTCCCTTCCTTCTTTTCCAGTTCTTAACAAAAAGGGAAGAAATGAAGTTGGGAAATGGTTCCCAACTTCTGGTTTTCATCAGAATTGCCTTCTGAACTATTTAAATACATAGGTATCAGACCAGACTTGTTGAATCAACATTTTGATAAAGTCCCACAAGCGGATTCTCTTGCCTAGCTACTACTGAGACTACCTGCTAACTCCAAGTCACTTAGTTACACTATGTACTCAGCCAAGAGGGAGTCCCAGCAGCTTCTTCTGCAGCACACGCTAATTCTGCACAGAGGACAGGCTTCCCAGAAGGGATCCTTCAACCAGCCCACACTGTGCCTCACCTCTCTCCTCCCTGGAACAGTTCATCACCAAACACTACTTTGGGGGCTGGGTATGCGAGCAAAAATCACCCACTCAATAGTCCTGAGTGTACATAATTGTAGGGGAAACAGCTGATCGCACTTACTAGCCTCCCATCGCCGCTTACTGATTTAACTGATCTGATAAACCCATCCCTACTAACATCCCAGACCTGATACCTGAATTTTTGTAATTCAGATTTTTGCAGTCTCTTAGGAATCCAACTTCTTATGTCAAAGGAGGATCTTAGAGAATAGGAATGTCAACCCAGTAATCAGGCGGTAGATCACTCCTGAAAGGTAGCAACCTACACACTGGTAACTGGACTACCCCAGGAAGCTTCTCGCTTTCCCAAGCCAAGCAAGTGCTTTCTTCTCTCAGACATGACTAATGTGAATGAATAGTGGCAGATATTCCTAGCCATAGAGGTCTGATTTCCTCCTAAATTAAATATGTATCATTATCATGCTCAAGTAAAAATGGCAAAACTCCTTTCACATTTATTAAACGAGTTGTAATTTGTCATAAATATAATCATCATAGGATTGAAAGAACTCTGAAATGTAAAATTATGGAATGGCGACCTAAGCAGCCAACACGTTGGAATCGACAATGTACTTCTGTTTTGCGACAAATTCTTCCTAAGCTAGAACTTGGCACCGGAAGCTTTGTTTCCTCTGAAGAAGAGAGTGAATTTGACAGACTACTACAATTTTATTGGGTTTGTATATTATTTGATGCATTCATTACATTTGTTTTATCTATGTTGGTAATTGCCTTGTAATAGTCATCTTAAATATCCCTGAAATACCTTTTATCTTGATCCTAGATGATAGATGCATTTCTTTATAGACCGAAAAATTTAAAATGTAGTGAGCAGTTATTATCGTGATCAGGCTGCATAGCATTTTCTTGGAATCAGTCTTATGCTTTATGATGTATAAGCCACAAACTTTGGAAAGAAATGCCCAAAAGGAAACTTCCTGCAACTGAGAAACTGGAAAATGGTTTCTAGGTGGTAGTACTAGAATGGATTTGCTGTCCTTGGTCCTGGGCAAGGGGACTCCGGGCAAGCTTTAATATTTTCTTCATGAAAATTACTCTCAAATTTATACATCGACCCTCAACTTCTCACCTGACTTCTCCTCATATATTTGAAAATATCTTGGACGATAAAAAGGCATCTCAAATTCATCAAGTTCATAACCAAACTTGGTTGGCATTTGGTATATTGTTAGGATCCTCCTTTTCTTTCCTTATCCTACCCCCAGTTCTGGGAATCTGCCTACCTCCTCTTTTCTAGGAACTGGTCCAGTGGATTTTTGAAAGGCCCATCCTCCCAAGAGTGAGATTCCTTCTCCCTTCTATCTTGTAGAGAGATATGTCTCCTCTGAGAGAGGAAAGGAAGGAATTTGTTGGGAGTTGGTATTTAGGTTGCAAGGGAAAGATCTGTAGTTACTATTCATTCACAAATGGGGAGGCAGTTGTTTTGTTTTGCCTTAATTTTAATAGAATTAGGAGTAAACTGATAAGCAAAACAGTTAAATATATGCCAAGGTTTAAAATTTGGAGTCCTTTTAAAAATTATCTGACTACTTAATAATACACAATCATAAACCTGCACTAAATCCTGTAGCTGGGGCTCTAATCCTGGCTCAACCATTAACTAGCTTGACCAAGTTACCTAACTTCTCTGTACTTTCTACTCCTCTGTGCAATATAAATAGGGATAAAAATTGTTATCTGTTTTGCGGTTTGTGGTGGTGAGGATAAAGTAAAATAATATTTACCCTAGCACCCAGCAAGTGTTTAGTAAATGTGAGCCATTATTTGTATTCTATATGTCAGGCATCATGCTGGGCACTGGGGTTAGGACAGTGAGCAGAACAGGTACAACCTTTTGCATTTATAGAAACTGTGAACTAGTTAGACCAGAAAACATGTAATTGCAATGTATTTTGTGACATAAGTTAAGGAAGGACAGTGTACCATGCAACCACATGAAAAGAGCATGTAAACAGGTTTAAGGATTAGAGGTTGCCTCCTGAAGTGAACAGTCTAAGGCCTGAAGGAGGTTCATGATTCATCTTGGGTAATTTTACGTATGTCTATGTTGCATAAGCCTTTACTCCTGTCTCACAGTTATCACTTAGTAAATACAAACCGAATCAATGTTAAATAACTTATTCCAGAATGCTCGCTTAAATCCCTCATTTGTAAGACCAAGCAATTTTCTTGTTGGCAGTTTGCTATTCTAGAAAGGGTGCAAGTATGTGGAATGCTAAGTGTTCAGGCTTTGGCATCAAACAACCTGGCTCTGCTTCTCTGTAAAATATGTTTGCTTGAGAACTAAACATGTATATGAAGCATTTAGCACTATACTAGGACATAGTAAGCAACCACAAAATAATTATTACTTTTTTTCTGACTACCATTTCTTCCAGGTTTCTGTCACCTTTCTGCATACAATTACTTACATGATTGTAATGTAGGTTTACATGTTATTCTGTTTTTTTGGTCCAGATTGCAGGATTTCCTATCCAGATGTCATACACTGATATACAGTCAATTGTTGATGCCGTGTATCAAACTGGAATTCACTCCTCTGAATTGCCCCATACAGAATTTGCTCTTGCTGTGTACATTCATACATACCCGAACAACATATTATCTGTATGGGTCTATCTGGCTTCCTTAACTCGACAACAGTGAAAAGGAAGAGGGGAAAAGGAAAAGTTGTACCCTGGGCCCCAAGACCAGAAGCAACCTGAACTTTTCCAGTACTTTGGTATTTTGCAACTTATCCTCAAGTTCAGCCAGTTATGAACCCACTTTTTGGTTCACTTATAGAATTGGGCACCATGAAAACTCACTCCCTGAGTCCTTAAAGATGAGTCTAGATGACCTCCTCACCAGATACCTCTTCAAGAAGGACTCTTTTTGGAAAGTCTGGTGGCCTTGAGTTTTATTCTGGGAAAGAAGCAATTCCGGCCTTTTCCTCTAAAGCCAATGTTAAGTGTTACTCAAATTGTGGGTCTCATACCACTTTCATCAAAATCACCTGGCTAGCCCCATTAAAATGCAGATTCCCACACCCCACTCAAGGCCTACTGAATCCAAACCTCTGGGAGTGGAGATCTAGAACCTACAGTATTTTAAACAAGCTCCCCAGGTAATTCTGATGACCTGTTAAGAACGAGAACCCTGCCTTCCAGTGTTATAATTACTAAAGTAAAGCTGGTATGTTTGATGCTGGTCTGATGCAATCCCAGGTAGAAGTTATTCAAACAGAAATCCTCAGATCATTGCCTCTCATAAAGTAAAAGATGAATTCGCTGATTAAGAATAATAGGAAAACCTGATATGTTGGGTTGAGGATTAAGGTCAGCTTCTGGGAGCTTTTCAAAAGCTTTAACTCAGGATGCTACTGATGTGAAGTTTTTTCAGCTCCAAGTATTTGTAAGGGACTCCCAGTAAACTAATGAGTTTTCCTGATCCTGCGAAAAAAGGGAGAAAATGGTTGTATCAAATCTTAAGACTCCTTTCTTTCTTTAAAGTTCTTTTTGTTTAATTGTTGTTCAAGTACAGTTATCTCCATTTTCATTTCACCATGTCCCCCAGCACCCCACCCTCGAACCTACCCCCTTTGGTTTTGTCCATGTGTCCTTAGGACTCTTTTTTTTCTTAGTGAACTGCCCATTCTGCTTCTGGCACTTTCCTCTCCCAGTGGTGGCCCCAAGGCAGCCCACTGAGATCCTAGAAGCCCCTCAAGAAAGAGTGGACAGAGATCTAAGTAGGAAACTTTGTACTTTCTTGTAGTTTTTTATTCTAAGAAAAGTATTTATACAGTTTACTTAAATGTTATATAACAACTTACTTGTTAAAAAAAAATCAAAGGATGCAGATTTCCAAAGTTTGATGAGAGTAGTTTCATATGAGGTGAGGGTAAGAGGAAGAGAATTCACCTCTCGCATTGCAGGAGCACTGTGGCTTCTTGGGTCACTCCCACAGAGAGCAGGGACTGCAGATTCAGCCTCCACGACCCCTCACTCTGCATCCTCTCCGTAATACATCTGCATAGGCTGGTGCCAGAGAAGACCTTATTTATTTGTAGTGATGTCAGTCTTAGACCATTCTTGAGATTGAAAAGTAAAAAAAAAAAGTAGGGATGTGCATGAAGGAATGTTTTTTTCTCCTATGTTAAAACCTAATTGTGCATAAGAAAACTGATCAAAATTTTAGTTTTTATTTTAATGCTTGTGTTTAAAGGGTATATGAAGTTTTGTTATTAACAAGTCTCTCCCATTGATTGGGGTAACACCAACTGTTGTCTGTGGAAAGACGAGGTTGCAAAGAAATGCTGCATTCATGCAGTTCATTTCCGTGGCACTTAGTGTGTCTACATAGCTATTCTGTTAGTTGTTTATGGTTTTAGAATTGATAGGTCACTTAAGAATAAGTCAGAAAGTGTTCATAGACAAGCATGCAGGACTGTTCTGTGTTAAATGCATTTCTTTACGTGTGTGCTGCATGTGCTTCTCCAATAAAATTTTTTCCCCAAAATTGTGTAATTGTCTGCAGTGAACTGTTTTCATTTGACTATTTAAGAAATACATTAAGTGTAACATATAATTTTAAAGTTCTTTCTGTAAATCATTCCATAAATAATTACAGAGCATTCTATATGTACCAGATTTCAGAATGTGCTGAAGTACATCAGTGAAAAGCCAAAGGTTCTACCCCTGTAAAGCTTATATTCCTAAACTGGAAACAGAACATAAGCAAATAAATAATAAATAAGTGAGATAATTTTAAATGATGAGTATTATAAAGGGAACAAATCGGATGGGGTCTGGAAAGGGACTTTGGTGGGGTTAGAGGGTATTAGCAGAGAAGCCAGGAAAGACTTTTCTGAAGAGACAGTGTCTGACCTAAGATTTAAAAGATGCTTTATCACCCTAACCAGTGAGGCTCAGTTGTTCCGGTGTTGCTCCACAAAGGTAAAGGCTGGGAGTTGGCTTCCTCAGTTGCGGGTTGTCTTGGTCAGGGCGCACAGGAGAGGAATGGATCAGTGTTACTCTCATGCACTGATGTCTCTCTCCCTCTCTTCCTCCCTCCCCTCTCTCTAACATAAAAAAGATGATTTATCACTTAGATTGCATTCAGTTGCATGTAACAGAAACCTAATCACACTAGCTTAACCAAATAGGGATTGCTTTTTTACATAACAATGAAAACACCTGAAACCAAAAATCTGTTAAAATTATATATTAGGAAGATGAAGGGAAAAGGAAACGTATGTGTGTGAAAGGTAATATAAAGCATCTAAATCTTCACTTTCCAGGAAAATATGTAAATATATCTAAAAATGATAAAATCATAATATAAGTATGTTATTTTAAAAGATGATAGCAAATACTGTAAGAAATATCTACAGGAGTTCAAAGTGGTTGCCTCTTTGGAATGGGACTTGGAAGTGGGGAGGGAATGGAACAAGGAACTGTTGCTTTTCATTATATGCCTTTTAGAAATATTTGACTTCTAATGCATGTACATGAGTTACCCTGGTGCACTTTAAAACTGGATAATAATCAGAGCTTTATGGGAAGTGTTGGGCCTCTTACCCTGCAGAAGGCTTTGCAACATGTATGTGGCAAGAGCAAAGAACCCAAAATGTTAAAGTCTGGAGGAATCCCAGCCATCACCCAGTTCACTTTATAGATAATGAACCTAAGTCTCAGAGGAGAGAAATGATCTTCTAAGGCTGCTCCACTAGGAAGCAATAAAGCAAGAACCAAGAACCAGAGCCCAGGGCTTCTGGTTTATAGTCCTTGGCTTCCACTCTAGCCATTGAAAAGAATCCTGAGTGTTGTTATGAAATATTCACCAGAATATACCGTAAGACAAAAGCTAGGTACATGACAGAGAGTGAAAAGTGCTATTACTTGTGCCCAAAATGGTGCAAGAGCATTATGTATATGCACGGTGATAAAAACCTGGATATCACGAGAAGTGTCAAAAGAAAATAGTAATAATGTTCCTTCTGGGAAGAACCGGAACAGAGGAGGGAAGGGAGCTCACTAGTCACATACAGTTTTTCACTGTTTGAATGTTTTACCTTTTGCGTGCATGTTTTTTCTTTTTTAAAAAACAGTTTTAAATGAGTGGCTTTTCACTGCTTACAGTTAAGTGAGTTAGAAAAGCTCTCCGGAGAATCTGGTCCCATCCTCATCTCTTGCCAAACCTGTCTCATGCCTTATGCTGCTGGCACACTGCACTCTGCAGTTTCCTTACTCTGCTTACTGTGTAGTTCTGCCTTTTTAACTTTCACACCTTTCCTGATTACTACTTCTGAGACTTGGAATGTCTTTCCTATCTCCTCTTCACTCCGGGCATACAACGGCCTCCATACTCATTCCCAGGGCCTCCTTAGGGCCTTTACATTGGCTGTTGTTCCCTCTTCCTGGAACACTCAGATATCAGATATCTGCATGCTCCCTCACTTCCCTTAGGCCTTTGACTACCTCACCTTATAAAGCAATATCCACCCCCTGGCTTATTTCACTTACCAAAATGCTCTTCAGTTCCATCCATTCTGTCAAAAAGGGTAGGAATTCCTTCTTTCTTTTCTGCTTCATAGTATTCTATTGTGTGAATGTACCACAGTTTTTTAATCCACTCACTTACTGATGGGCACTTAGGTTGCTTCCAGCACTTAGCTGTTGTAAATTCTGCTGCTATGAGCATTGGGGAATATGGGTTCTTTTGGATCGGTGTTTCAGGGTGCTTAGGGTGTAATCCTAGCAGTGGAATTGCCGGGTCAAAATGCAGTTTCGTTTTTAGTTTTCTGAGGAAATTCCATAGTTTTCCACAGTGACTAGACAAAGCTAGATGGGGCAAGTTCAGGTGTGGGAGGTGGGGATGGGTGGGACAGCGGGGCACAATGGGTGGAAAATGGAGACTGTACTTGAAAAACAGTAAAAATATATAAAAATAAAATAAAAATAAAACAATATCCACCCAGTTGCACTCTCTATTCTGTTTTTCTATTTATTTTTTATACTACTTGTCACCATGTGACTTTGTTGTTTTTTTATTGTATTTCTCTCTCCCCATTAGAATATAACTTTATGAGAGCAGACTTTATTTAGGAATTAAGTAAGTATGTAATTGTGTCTACCTTGCCCTAAAGGAATTAATGAAGAAACATTATAAAATCCTACATTTTGCATTTATGGACTTAAAATCTAAGACACTGGGCAAATTATATATATTCACACACATATTAATCTATGAAATGAATGAACATTAACGTCCTTTCATCACATGAGACAGATCCAAAAAATAACTTAAAAAAATCTCTGAACGAATATCTCCCAGTGAATAACATCTTAAAAGTAGAAATCATGAGAAACAACCTATTTACTACACTGATGATTATAGTCTGTGACCCATTTTCCTGAAAGGATACTTAAGCCCTGAAAATTTAAGTTATTGGGAAGCCAAATTATTGTCATAAACTCGCTTATTGAACGTGAATCGGAACCTGAGGAGGTAAGTACTATTTAAATGCCATTATAAATGGCATGAAGCTTTTAGCCTGTGTCCCATATCCTCTCCAGGGAACCCCTGCAACTGTGATAGACCAGGGCTGCCTCTCTCTGGATAAGGCTGGGCTAGGCTGGGCTCTGCCAAGTCATTGTCATTGTCAAATTCATGTAATATACACTTATCACTTTACAGCAGTTCTTTATCATGCGACTTTTGGGGCAAAGGATACTAACTGAATGGGATAGTGTTCTGTGATTTATTTTTTAATATTGAAAGAGATTGATTACATTCTTAGGAAAATGAAGATCACTGTCCTGGGCTGACTAACCACTTCTGTTGTGATATTCCACCGAATAGGTTAAAATACAGTTGATTAAATGTCTGCTCATCACATTTCAGGTCCCATATTATCCTAATTGATGTTGGAGTGTTTCCATGCTTTTGTAGTTTCCTATTTAGGACCTCAGATGGTTAATTACATTCACTATGGAATTGACAAACTAGGTTATTAAAGGTAATCTTAACTTTTTTCAAAGTTTTTGGGAATCTCTAAAGCAAAGGAAATAAGGAAGGGGAAGAGATTAATTAGGGTTCTAGAAAGAGGTTTAAAAACTTTTAAAGACAGCAAAATTTCGCGAGAAAGGGCTTTAGTGGCTGTTGAAATGGCCAAAGCACATATGCAGGAACTGATAACCCCAGAAGCAGCCCGTAGGATGTACGGGACTGTTGTAATGTGAAGTGAGGCACTCTGAATCCAACCTATGAAGGGTTATAAACGCCAAGTTGAGGGATGGGACCTCAACTCTGCGGGAACTAGGGAGCCATCAAAGGTTCTCAGCAGGTGAGTGGCAAGACCGGACGGGCCACCAGAATAACGATCAACGTTATAATTTTTCTGATACTCCCTTCCGACTTCTGCCCACCCCTCAGGCGGGCGTCCTTAGGGTTCCGACTACGGGAACCGCAGGGTGGTGCCAGGGAAACGGGGGGGGGGGGGAGATGCCGCTCACGCCGGACAAGAGCAAGCACGCGGTCTCCCGGTGTAGCACCTGGGCCGAGCCGGCCGCCGATTGGACGCTCGGGGTGACCCCGCTGTATCGCGAGACGAGATTGGCAGAGGCCGGGCAGCGTGTGCCCCCGCGCTGGCTTTGTACGCGGAGCCGACTGCCGGTCCTTTAACAATGGGCGGCGCGAGCGCCCAGGCGCTTGGCCCGAGCTGAGGCCGGCGCTTTGCGGCCGACTGTCTGCAGCATGAGCGGGGCCGGCATTCCCCTCATGCTCGCGGGACTGAGGCTGTGAGGGCCGCGGTTCCGGGTAAGAGAGGCCACTGTGAGACCTGCAGGCCTGGGCTGAACGCCGGACACCAGACTCGCCTGGCCCGGCCTTTTGTTCGCCTTTCTGGGGCCGCGCGACACGGTGCTCTCCTCCTCTGGAGGAGGCGGCGGCCTGGTGCGGGCCGGGCCGCGGGGAGGCTCCCGGGGAAAAGCGAGTGCCCAGCCTTCTGCTGTGCTGACTCGGCCCGGGGCGGGCGTTCGTGTCGGGGTTTCTCTGCGGGAGGTTTTCCCCTCAGGCAGGCTGTGACTGGTGTCAGGTCTCTCCCCTCCTCAGGACGGGCGGGAGAATTGGAACCCCGATCGCCGGGAGCCCGAAGCCGGTCCCCCCTCCTGGCTTCCCGAGTGTGGTGGGAACTCCGGCCCCAGTTCCTCCCATTTTCCCGGCACCCGGTCCGGCAGTTTTCAGAATAAGTCAGTTCCTCCTGACTGGGTAGCTCAGGCCCTCTCCGTACGGCGTCGGGGAACTGGTTTGTATCCTGCTGATTTTAGCACCAGCCCGGTGAAGGTGAACGGTCCCTTCGGGTGGCCTGAGGTCACACCCCTCAGGGAGGGGACGCGGAGGGTCGTCTGGAGGGAGCTGGCAGTGACCGCGTCTGGGGTGTGTCTTACAGACCGAAGTTGCCTCGTCTGGCCAGGCGCGCCGCCGGGTCTCATGGAGCTGGAGGGGCAGTGGTGGCGGGGACAGCTGGCTGCAGATATTCATCAGGCCCTTCGGTACAAGGTAACCTTGATGCCCGGACCTTTCCACGGGGTACTTGGTGTCTCCCGCCAGGAGTATGAATCTCAGCTCTTTGAACAGTCAGGTTCTTTAACCACTAGTTTCCAGACCAGAAAAGGCGAGTTTGATTATTCGCTCAAGGTTAATTGACTTACTTCCAGGCTTCTTCCGTGGGGTGTCAGAAAAATCTGCAACTTAAATGGAGGGGGTGGGGGTTGGGGCGGGGTAGTTGGGAGAGAGAAGGTGTGAAGAGACATTCAATGTTTCCAGGTGGAACAGAGATCTGATATTGTACTTAAAAAAAAAAAGCCAGTGGCATTTTATTAGGCAGAGCAGCCCTTCTTGTTCTGTATGCGGTGTTGCATGCAGCTGTGTAATGTCACACTCGCACATAAATTCCCCAACCTTTCTACTCACTTGCTGTGAGACTTTGGACAAGTTACTTAATTTTGTTTCCCGATTTTTCTCATCTGTAAAATGAATAATAATAAAAAAATGTGCCTATGGGATGATTGTGAAGATTAAATGAGATGATACTGTACATGTGCTTAGAACAGTGATAGGCATACATTGTAGTAAGCACTAAAAAAAGTGATAACTAGTTATTCTCAACCCCCAAACCCCAAGATTTGGGGCTGCCTCCTTAAGGTAGAAGGAATTAGCTGCTCTTCCAGCTAATATCGAGAGCAGAAAGTAGACCTGGTATATTGGGGGAGAAGAATATGCTTTTCTGGCACAATGCATAGTGTTTTGTTGCTTTTACATGACAGTTTTACTCTGTATGACACATCTTAGCATAATGAGCCAGTTCTGCTTCTTTGAGAGTCAGAGACCAGATCCAAAATTATCTCTAACTTGACTCAGTTTCACCATAGATAGAAAGAGAGCCACTTAAAAGGTATAGAAATTAGAAAGAAGCAAAACAGCTGACACTTTAATAAAAAGGATGCTGATTATTGGGTTGAGAGATCCAGGGATGATAATGAGTTAAATCTTGGTTTTCTTTAAATCAGGTTAAGTAAAATTAGAAAACCTAATTTTGACTTGAATTGTGACAATTGTACCCTTTTTAAGGTTTGAGATTTCTAAATGCTACTTATTAATTCTGACATTCAGTCTCTTAGACACACTAAATAAACCTCAGTCCTCTAAGAGGTCTTTTCTACCACGAAGGTCTCAGCTATGGAATGGTTCTCTGGAGTGTTAAGAGAGCTGCAGGTTTTCTTCCACTTTGAAAATTGTCCCAGTACTGTTTTCGGTTTTTTGGGTTTTTTTGCAGATGTCTTTCAGTTTTAAATGTTCTTTTCTAAGTGTTATCTCTTTGTCTTTCTGGTATGTGGTGAAATTAATTACATATTTTTAAAATAACATCAAACTTAAAAGACTTCTTGTTGATTTCCATGTTTTCCCCCCATCGTTTTTTATTCTTATATTTTATGTATAATTTTAATCTTGAGTGATTACCTGCATTAGTTTTGTCATTTGACATTGGAAGTGGATTTTTCCCCCCAGTAGATTTGTTGAATGCTTTTGCATATTAGACTCTGGGGAGGATCCAAGGAATAAAACACAACTCTGTTACTAAACTTGCTTAGAACTAACAAAAGACAAGATAGTGCATCATCTGAAGGAATTCCATTGAAAGTTATCTTGGGCCACTTGTGGCATGCTATTCTGGGTTGTCTTTATTTTTATCTTTAAGCATTTTATAAGCCAAATGTTATGATTTCACACAGTGACCACACTTTATAAAGAATTTTTGTTAATTAGTAAAAGTTGAACCTATGGAACTGGAGAGACCACTGTTTGTAATATACTGAATCAAGGAAAGTTAAAGTGAACTTTAACTTTATTATTAAAATGAACTTTTCTTATTAAAAAATAGATGTTAATTGCACACTGTTAATTAGGTGATTTAGTTAGATAATCATATGCTTATTTATTTGTTTACAGTATTTGAGTACCTGCAAGGTACAAGGAGCTATACCAGGTGTTAGAGTGGTAACAGTGAATGAAATGACATGATGCCTGCCTTTTTGGAGTCCCATAGAATTCAGAGTATCTGAATTTAGATCTTTCTTTGCGGAGTTGCCATTTGAACTCTATGGAAGGTGTTCTGTGCTTACACCCAGTGTTTGTGGAGGAGTAATTGGTGTAACTAGTATTATGTCTACTAGGGAAGAGTAAAAAATTATAACAAATGGAAATCTTCAACCCCATATGCCCACTATACTGTTTTTGTAAAATATAATTAATTGCCTTCCCTTATGTATCTCCCCCCAAAAAACCCCTACAAAGCAGCTGTCTTCTTATACTGTGCCATCTTTTTCTTCTCATTGTTTTGCTTTGCATACTAGTGTCTTAGAGTGCTTGGGGTAGTATTTTTAGGATCCTTTATGGCAGATGGAAGCAATGCTAGTTTCGTAAGAAACACTGAGAAAACATCTCACACAGTTGTACACTTGTGAGTATTCCTTCTAGGCCTTTCTTTCCATCCTGACTGGACAGTTAACCCATTCTGGGAAGGGGATGGTACTTGGGATGTTTGAGCTGAGGAGGACTGGAGAGTGGAGGTGGAGATGACAGGTCTCTCTGCCATGGTCCTATGGGATCCTAAGAAGCAGACAGGAACGAGAGTGTTCAGTTCTAGGGGATCAGCAATAGACAGAAAGAACATGTAGGCTGAGAAAAGCATAGGTCATTTTGTTATGCCTGCATAACTGCAGAACCTGGGGAAGAAGTAGATCTGATAGCCATCTGGTAAGCACTTGTACTTTACCATATAAAATCATAAAAAGAAAATGTATTGGTCACATTGGTTAAAATTTCCAATTGACGGCCCTTGGGGTTCTCGCCTTTCTCTTGTCTTCATTTAATAAAGTTACTATAGTTAGAAATAAAGTCCACCAGTGTTTTCCAGCTGTTTCCCAGTGAGTCTTTAAGACCTCGTTCAGGCCTCTTTTGCATTTAGCCTACTCTGGCTTTTTTTTCTCAAGAACCCAACCCCGAACTGCCAGGGATCTCCCTGTTTAGTGGCCTATACTACCTTGTAATTACTGTATTATGTATGTGCTGATAATCTTTGTATTTTGGTTCACCTGCTAGAGGCTTGAGATTGTTTTCTAGCTCACATGTTAGCACAGTGTCTGCTACATGGATAAGGCTGAATAAATGTCATGTAAGGACAGGAAAGAAAGGTGAAATTTGAAATTGTAGCACATTTACACCATTGTAAAAGTCTACAGAAATGGTAAAGGAGAAAAGAAAAACCCTAGGGACTGCATAAGAAATTGGGATGCTCTCTTTATTTGGAGAGATTAAATGTTTTACCTTTGAACAGCCAAGCCAGCCTAAACCAATGTGTTTTTTTCCTCAGTAGCATTTGTTTTTGCTTTTCTCACTTTCATGAAAATTAAAACATAAAATGCTATTAACAGTTTTTAAAATATTTTAAATTATAAATGCATACAGTTAAAAACATTTGGATAGTATAAGAAGGATTAAAATGAGCTTTCCCCAAGCTCACTATAAGGTTACCACCACTACTGTTTTTTTTCTTGTAAAGATAGCCAATAAATTAATGTATCTGCAAATAAATTATTTTTGTTGTTGATACAAGGGGTCAAATATATATTCTATACCTTCCACTCCAGGCTCACTCAATTTATCAAATTTTTCCATATCAACATATACAGGCCTACTGCCCTTTAATGTTTACACTGAATCAGTGCCCTGTAGTTTATTTAATCAGTTGCTTGTTGATGGACATCAAGCTTTTATCTAATTACAGTTAAACAATTTTTTTTATTGATTGATTTTAGAGGGGGAAGAAAGAGACATCTATTTGTTGTTTTACTTATGTATACATTCCATTGGTTGATTCTTATTTGTGCCCTGACTGGAGATGAAACCCACAACTTTGGAGCATTGAGACATGCTCTCACCAATTTAGTCACCTGGCTTATTATTCGATAATTTTAGGTTCACATGCAACTGTAAGAAATAGTACAGAGAGATCCCCTGTACCCTTTACCCAGTTCTTCCAGCGTAACATCTTGTAAAAGTACAGCAAGATATTGATGTTTATATAGTCAAGATACAGAATGTTTTCTATCACCACAGTAATCTCTTGTGTTATGCTTTTATAGCCACACCCTTTTCCCTGCCATCCTCATTCCCCCCTCCTCAACTTGGCAACCACTAATCTCTTGTTCATTTCTATAATTTTGTCAGGTCAAAAATGTTAGTTATATGAATGGAATTATACAGTATGTGCCCTTTTGGAATTGTCTGTATTTTCTCAGCATAATTCTCTGGAGACCCATCCAAATTGTTGTACAGAAAGCTTTTTATTCCACTATCATGCTATTAAAAATGGGTCTGCAAAGGACCTTCATATATAGAGGGTAAATTCCTAAGGCTAGTGTTGCCACATTAAAGGGTATCTGCAATCTGCAATTTAAAAGTTTATTATTACCTACTTGTCCTTCAAAAGGTTATATTGTAAACCTGACCAATAATATCTGGGAGTTCCTATTTCCACTCTTTATATCATAAACAAAAATTAATAAAATATAATGTGGTAAGTGAAAAACTGATTTTTTTGAATGAGATGAGGTATATTTTTATATGTTGTTGGTCCTATTTTTTCTATGAACTGTCTGTTCATGTTTGTTTTCTTTTTCCTATTGATTTATGAGTTCTCTGTATAGCAAAGAAATTAACTCATCCTATGTGTCAGAAATATTTATTAAATTCATCTGTTCTTTCCTAATTCAAAATGTCATTGTTGTCAAATAAGTTCTTCTATCCAAGAAGAAGGAATGTCTTTCCATGTATGCAGGCCTCCATACTCCTGCAGAATTTTAGAACTATGTTCATACAGTGCCTGCACATATAGGTTCATTTCTAGGTACTTTAATTTTTATAGTTACTGTGTATGGAATATTCTGTTTTCTAACCAGCTTTTAGTCTACAGAAAAGCTGTTGTTTTTTTATCTTAATTTTGTAAACAGCCATCGTACTGAATTCTTAATATTTCTGCATATTTTTTTCTGTTTTTCTTGTTTCTTTCTGGATATAAATGCTATCATTTGAAAAATAATAACTTTGTTTCTGAGAGTGTCTGTGATTCTTTCCAATAATTAAACCTCTTTCCTTTTCTGTTTGGATTGGTTAGTATTCACAGAAAATGTTAAATAATAATATGCAGTAGTCAGTATTAGAATGCTAGTCATTTTATTGTTTCACATACAAGTGAGATACTGGCTTTTATATTTGAGATCTTTTTATCTCCCTTCATCAAACAAATATGTATCTGTTATTTCTCTCAGGGTCACCTTTGTGCAAATACTATTTTGACCTCTATCAAGGTGATTGTACATATTTATGTGTGAAGTATTATTGTGATTTATATTAATATATTTTCTAATATCAAACCATCCTTGCATTTCTGGGATATACTACAATTGAAACATTCTTTGGATATACTACTAAATTATATTGGATAGTATTTTTTAAAATTTATTTCCTGTTCTTTAAATTTATTAGGGTGACATTTGTTAATAAGATTACATAAGTTTCAAGTGTACAGTTCTGTGATAGATCGTCTGTATATTGCATTGTGTGCCCACCACCCAAAGTCAGATCTTCTTCTATCACCATATGTTAGATAAAAATATTGAATGCTTCACAAATTAGCATGTCATCCTTGCACAGGGGCCATGCTAATTTTCCCTTTATTGTTCCAATTTTAGTAAGCACATGTTGGATACTGTTTTACCTAAAATTTTATATCTTATTAAGTTAGATGGATGTGTAACTTCCATTTCTTGTGTTTGTTTATTGGAAGATGTACACAACATAAAATTCACCACTTAAATCACTTTTAAGTGTACATTTTAGTGACATGAGAAATAAATTCACATGGCTACCATAACCACTGTCCATCTTCAGAACTTTCTCTTCTTTCTGAACTGAAACTCCCTATTTTCCCTGCCTTGCAGTGCCTAGTAACCACAGTTCTGCTTTCTACCTCTGTGACTTTGACCATTCTAGGTACCACATACAAGTGGAATCAGATAATATTTGTCTTTCTGTGTCTGGCTGATTTCACTTACTATACTATCTTATGGTTTGTCTGTGCTATAGCATATATTAGAATTTCATTTCTTTTTAAGACAATAATAATCCATTGTATGTATATACCACATTTTGTTCACACATTTGTTGACGGACACTTTGGTTGTTTGTTTCTACCTTTTGGCTATTGTGAATAATGTTACTATGAATATGGGTATACAACTATCTCTTTTGAGTCCCTACATTTAATTCTTTGGGACATATGCCTAAAAGTGAAATTGCTGGGTCGTATGGTAATTCTACATTAATTTTGGGAGGGATTTGTATTACTGTTATTCACAGTGGCAGCACAGTTTTATGTCCACTAGTACACAAGGGTTCTAATTTTTCACCATATTTGCTGACACTTATTTTCTGTTTACTCTGTTTTTTTGTCTTAATAATAGCAATTCTAATTGCTATTATTAAGGGTGTGAAGTGGTATCCCATAATGGCTTTTGTTTGCATTTTCCTAATGAGTAGTGACATTGAGCTTCTTTACGTGTGCCTATTGACCACTTGTAAATTTTCTTTGGAGAAATGTTTATTTTAGTTCTTTGCATACTTTTTAAATGAGTTGGTTGTTTTTTGTTGAATTATATATATAAAAGAATAATTTCTTTTTTAAATATTTTTGTTTATGCTATTACAGTTGTCCCAATTTGTCACCCTTTGCCCCCCTCCACCCAGACTGTCCCCACTCCGAGTCAGTCCCCACACCATTGTCCATGTCCATGGGTCATACGTATGTATATGTTCTTTACTAATCCCTTTACTTTCTTTCAACCAGTCCCCACCTGCTCCCACACCTCCTACAGCTGTTAGTCTGTTCCAAGTATCCATGCCTCTGATTCTATGTTTGCTTATTAGTTTATCTTGTTTATTAGGTTCCACTTATAAATGAGACCATAAGATATTTGTCTTTCACTGACTGTCGTATTTCACTTAGCATAATAGTTTCCAGTTCCATGTTGCAAAATGTAAGAATTCCTTCTTCTTATTTTTTTTTACTGCTGCATAGTGTTCTATTGTATAAATGTATCACAGCTTTCTTGCCCACTTACCTACTAATGGGCCCTAAGGCTGTTTCCAAATCTTGGCTACTGTATATAAATAATGCTGCTGTGAACATAGGGGTGCATAAATTCTTTTGAATTAGTGTTTCAGACTTGTTAGGATATATTCCCAGAAGTGGAACTGCTGGGTTAAATGGCAGTTCTATTTTTAATTTTTTTAAGAAACCCCATACTGTTTTCTACAGTGGCTGCACCAGTCTGTACTCCCTCAACAATGCATGAGGGTTCCCTTTTCTCCACATCTTCACCAGCACTTATTGTTTATTGATTTATTAATGATAGGTATTTTGGCAGGTATGAGGTGATAGCTCATTGTAGTTTTAATTTGTAATTCTCTGATGACTAGTGAAGTTGAGCACTTTTTCATATGTCTGTGGGCCATCTGTATGTCCTCCTTGGAGAAATGTCTGTTCATGTCCTTTTGTCCATTTTTTAATTGGGTTGTCTTCCTGATGTTGAGTCATATAAGTTCCTTATATATTTCAGAGATTAAATCCTTGTCCTATGTATTGTTGACAAATATGTTCTCTAATACAGTGGGTTCCCTTTTCATTTCAATTATACTTTCTTTAGCAGTGCAGAAGCTTTTTAATTTGATATAGTCCCATTTGTTTATTTCTCACTTTGTTTCCTTTGCCCTAGGAGATGTATTGGCAAACATAATTCTATGTGAGATACCTGAAATTTTATTGCCAAGTTTTCCTTTAGGCTTGTTACGGTATCATGATTTACATTTAAGTCTTTTCTTCATTTTGAGCTTATTCTGGTGTATGGATGGTATAAGTTGGTGGTCTAGTTTCATTATTTTTGCATGTAACAGTCCAGTTCTTTCAACACCATTTATTGAAAAAACTGTCTTTACTCCACAGTTTGCTCTTTGTCAAATATTAATTGACTATTAAAGACATGGGTTTATTTCTGGGCTCTCTATTCTGTTCCATTGATCTATGTGTCTGTTCTTATGCCATTACCAGGCTGTTTGATTTCAGTGGCCTTATAGTGTAGTTTGATATCAGGTATTGCGATCCCTCCAACTTTGTTCTTTTTTCTCAAGATTGCTGAGGCTTTTCGGGGTCACTTTTGTTCAACATAAATTTTTGAAATATTTGTTCTAGATCCGTGAAATGTGCCCTTAGTATTTTAATAGAAATTGCATTGAATCTATAGGTTGCTTTGGGTAGAATGGACATTTTAATGATCTTACTTCTTCCAATCTATTAACATGGTATATGCTCTCACTTATTTGTATCTTCCCCAATTTCTGTCTTTGGTATCTTACAGTTTCTTGTGTATGAGTCTTTTACTTCCATGGTTAAATTTATTCCTAGGTACCTTATTTGTTGTTGTTGTTGTATTAGTAAATGGGAATGTTTTCTTAATTTCTCTTTCTGATCGTTTGTTATTGGTATATAAAAATGCCATTGATTTCTGAGTATTGATTTTGTATCCTGCTACTTTGCTGAATTCATAAATTAGGTATAGTAGTTTTTTGGTGGAGCTTATAGAGTTTTCTAAGTACAATATCATGTCATCTGCCAATAAAGGACAGTTTTACATCCTCCTTTCAAATTTGGATGCCTTTTATTTTTCCTTCTTCTGATTATTATGGCTGGGACTTCCAGTAATATGTTGAATAAGAATGGTGAAAGTGGACATCCCTGTCTTGTTCCTGATCTTAAGAGGAACACTATTAGTTTTTGCCCATTGAGTAGGATGTTAGCTGTGGGTTTTTAGTATATGGGCTTTATTATGTTGTGGTATGATCCCTCTATTCCCACATTGTTGAGTGCTTTTTATCATAAATGGATGCTGAATTTTAATGAATTGCATCTATTGACATGATCATGTGATTTTTATTTTGTTTATCTTATATATCACATTTATTGATTTGCGAATATGGTACCAACCCTGCATCCCTGGAATGAATCCCACTTGATCATAGCCTATGATCTTTTTAATGTATTGCTGGATCCCTTTTGTTAATATTTTATTGAGAATTTTATCATCTGCATTAATCAGAGATGTTGGCCTTTAATTTTCTTTCTTTGTTGTGTCTTTACCTGGTTTTAGAATCAGGGTAATACTGCCTTGAAACAGCTTGGAGGTCTTTTCTCCTCTGGAATTTTTTGGAATAGTTTTGGAAGGGTAAGTGTTCTTTGAACAATTGGTAAAATTTGTCTGTGAAGCCATCTGGTCCAGGACTTTTGTTTGCTGGAAGTTTTTTTTTTTTATTACTGCTTCAGTTTCACTAGTTGTCATTGGTCTATTCAGGTTTTCTGATTCTTTCTGATTCAGTTTTGGAAGATTGTATGTTCTAGAAATTTATCCATTTAGCCCAGGTTGTCCAATTTCTTGGCATATAGTTGTTCATAGTATTTTCTTTAAATCCTTTGTATTTCTTTGGTATAGTTGTTACTTCTCTTCATTTCTGATTTTTTTTTTTTTTTACTTGGGTCATCCCTTTTTTTCTTGATGAGTCTGATTTTGTTTATCTTTTCGAAGAACTAGTTCCTGGATTCATTGGATCTTTTGAATAAAAAATTTTTTTTTAAGATTTTATTTATCTTTAGAGGGGAAGGGAAGGAGAGAGGAAGAGAAATATCAATGTATGGTTGCTTCTCGTGGGTCCCCTGCTGGGGACTGGCCTGCAACCCAGGCATGTGCCTTGACTGGCAATCGAACCGTGATCTTCTGGTTTGCAGGCCCCACGCTCAATCCACTGAGCTACACCAGCCAGGGCTTGAATTTTTTTTTTCATCTCTATGTCAGTTACTTCTGCTCTGCTCTTGATTATTCCTTTCTTACACTCACTTTGGTCTTTGTTTTTCTAGTTATTTTTTTTAGTTTTTCTAAAACTAAAAAAGTTTTAGAAAACTTTGGTGTTTTTCTAGTGTTTTCTAGTTGTTGTTTTTCTAGTTATTGTTTCTAGTTATTCTAGAAACAATAGTTGTTGTTTTTCTAGTTATTCTTTGTAGAAAACTAGTGTTTTCTAGTTGTTGGTTGTTTTTCTAGTTATTTTAGGTCCAGTGTTGATTATGTATTTGAGATTTTTCAGTCTTCTTTAAACAGGCCTGTAATGCTGTGAACTTCCCTCTCAGGACTACTTTCACTGTGTCCCATAAGTTTGGGGTTGTGTATTTCATTTTCATCTGTTCCCAAGTTCTTTTTGATTTCTTTCTTGATCTCACTGATATCCCATTCATCATTTAATCTTAATACATTCTATTTAGCCTCTAGGTATTTGAGTGTTTTGAGATTTTTTTAAATTGAGATTGATTTCTAGTTTCACACCATAGTGATCCAAGAAAATGCTTAATATGCATTCAAGTTCCTTGAATTTGTTAAGATTTATTTTGTGTCCTACCATGCTGTCAGTCTTTGAGAGTGATTAGTGTGCACTTAAAAAGAATGTGTTTTCTGCTGCTTTGGGGTGAAATGTTCTGTAAATATTAATTAAATCCATTTGATCTAGTGTGTCATTTAAGGTTGCTGTTTTGTTGTTGATATTTTGTCTGGAAGCCCTATCCGTTGGTGGCAGTGTGGTGTTAAAATTCCCTACAATATCTTTATTACTATGGACCTCTTCCTTGGAGTCCACCAAGATTTTCTTTATATTTAAAGGCGCTCCTATATAGGGTGCATATATGTTTACAAGGGCTATATCTTCTTGTTGGATTGCTCCCTTTATGTAGTGACCATCTCTTGTTATGGTTGTTTCGAAGTCTTTGTCAGATATATGTATTATTCCCCCAGATTTTTTCCATCTCTATTTGTATGGAATATTTTTTCCATCCCTTCATTTTCAACCTGCATTTTCACCTGGTAAATCTTTTGTTCTGTGGTATATCTCTTTTAGATAGCATATATATGGGTCATGTTTTCTTATCAGTTCAGCTACCCTATGTCTTTTGATTGGAGCATTTGATCCATTTACATTTAAGGTTATGATGTAACCTTAATGTAAATAGGTGCTTATTTATTGCCATTTTCCCCTTTGTACCTATGTTCCTCTCCCTCTGTTTTTTCTTCTTCTTCAAGCACTCCCTGTAACATCTCTTCTGGTGCTGGTTTGGTGGTAATGAACTCCCCCTAGTTTGTTTTTGTTGTTTTCTGGGAAGCTCTTTTTTGCCTTCAGTTTTAAATTATAGCCTTGCTGGATAGACTGGTCCAGGTTCTTGCTTTTCATTACTTTGAATACTTCCATTCCCTTCAGTTACTCTATTGAGAAATCAGCTAATAGCCTTATTAGAACTCCCTCGTAAGTAACTAACTCTTTCTTTCTTGCTGCCTTTAATATATTCTCATTGTCTTTAAGCTTGCCATTTTAATTATGGCATGGCTTGATGTGGGTCTCTTTGGGTTCATCTTCTTTTTTATTTCTTTAAAGATTTTATTTATTCTTAGGGGAAAGGAGGGAGAAGGAGAGGGAGAGAAACATCAATGTGTGGCATGCCCCTTACTGGGGACCTGGCCTGCAACCCAGGCATGGGCCCTAGACTGGAAATTGAACCTGTGACCCTTTGGTTCACAGGCCAGCGTTCAATCCACTGAGCCACACCAGCCAGGACTCTTTGGGTTCATCTTGGTTGGGACTCTCTGTGCCTCTTCAACTTGTGTGACTTTTTCCTTTACTAGGTTAGGGAAGTTTTCTATCATTATTTCTTCAAACAGGTTTTCTATCTCTTTTTCACTTTCATGATGTAGATGTTGCATTTCATGTTGTCCCAACATTCCCATAGACTATCATTCTTTTTAAAGTCTTATTTCTTTTTATTGCTCTGACTGGATATTTTGTCCTATCTTGTCTTCCAAATTGCTGATTTGATCTTCTGCTTCATCTAGCCTGCTTTTAATTCCATCTAGTAAATTCTTCATTTTAGATATTGCATTCTTTATTTCCATCTGTTTCTTAGTCATAGTTTCTGTGTCCTTTATTCATGCTCATGTAGTTCCCACTAAGTTAATTGTAGTTCTCACTAAGTTCCTTGAGTATCCTTGTAATCATTACTTTGAACCCTATGTCTAATAAATTGCTTGCCTTAATTTCATTTAGCCTTAATTTTCATTTCTTTTTCTGGGTATTCCTCTTTTTCTTTAATTTGGAAGTTGTTTCTTTGTCTCCTCAGTTTAGCTGTCCCTTTTTGTTTGTTTCTATGTATTAGATAGATCTGCTTTGCCTTCCTCTCTTTATGTAGTAGGAGAATGGTGGAACGTTGTGATGCAGTCTGCTGGATCTCCTGAATTGTATGCTCTAGCAGTGTCACTTGTGTGGGTTATGTGGGCTCTTCTTTTGTATTTAGGTTGATTGTTGTTGGCTCATTTGTTGATGGAATCTCCCCTCTGGCTGGCTGGCTGATTGAGAGGCTCAATCCCCACCATGTTTTGTATACTGTTGTACAGGTGCTGACAGAACAACACAAAAAGTAGCAAAAGTATTCCCCCAATAACAGGAGCAAAATCAATGACAAAAGAGTAAAGAATAATAAAAGTGGAAAGAGTAATAGAATAGTACATGAGAAAAAGAATATGAGAAGACTAAAAGAAAGAAAAGTGATTATGAGAGAAGAGGAAGAGAAACAGTAAGAGAAAGGAACAGGGATTTAGTCAAGATGGCAGCATAGGTGTCCACCTCCTTGCACAACCACATCAAAATTACAACTAAACTACAAAACAACAATTATTCAGAACCACCAGAAATCAAGATGAATGGAAGTCCTACAACTACAGAATTAAAAAAAAACACTACTGAAACTTGTAGGAGGAGTGGAAACACAGAACAGGCTGGTCCTTTACTCATATGTGGTAGATGGAATTTAGCAGGAGTATCTCAGGAGCGAAGGGACTCAGCCCCACACAAGGTGCCCTAGCCCTGGGTTCCAGTGCGAGGAAAATAAGATCCCATAACTTCAGGCTGTAAAAGCCAGTGGGGATTGAGGCTGTTAGACAGAAGCTTCTGGATACCCAGGCAGTTCCTTGTAAAGAGCCTATGCATGGACTTACTTGGACTCATTCCCTCTGAGATCCAGGACCAGGTCAAGGAAGGTACCAGGTGTATTTGTGGAGGAACTGAAGTGTCTGGCATCAGGGAAAGAGCTGGGGGACAGCTTTCTCCCAGACAGAAGTGCTAGCAAAGGCCATAGTTCCTTTGATGAGCCCTACCCCCACAGAGCCAGCAGGTGGATACCATAGCTGAGATTCAGTTACCTGACTCACACTGTTTGCCCCACCTTGGTAATAACCTGAGGTTCCACCCCACCCAACTTTTGGGCCCACCCAAGCTATTTCCAGTGACTTTTCCATATGAATTGCTTATCTTGGCTTATGCTCTTGTTTTTCTAAGTTCTCTCAGAAAAGTAGCAGCTGGCCTTGGTTCACAGCTTGGCCTTGCTTGGGCACCTCCAAGCCCAACACAACTAGCAGCCATCTGCAGATCACTTTGTAGGTCATGGCTGGTGCCTCAGACAGAACACAGGCAGTGAATGACCTTGGCTTATACCTCCCAGGAGGCCCCAGATCCTGCACACTCAGTGGACAGCTACAGACCATGTTGGAGCACCATCACCCAATTACCTCCATAAGTGACACACTCAAGGGGCAGACTCAGCAGGCACCAGAGTCCTGCTAAAGTAAGTTCTACTCTGTAGAGTTAGGCCCCTGTACAACTGATCCACCAGAGGTTGGTGGTCAGTGGTCACAGCCAGTACTTGCATCTGATCAGCCTGGCTAAATCTCTGCTATTAACCTGCCAGCAATTAAGGCTCAACTACAAGAGCAGTGTATACAGTCCACACAATGGGCACACTTTGAATACCCAGCTTGGGTGATAGGAGAGGAAGTGCCATGGACCCTACAAGACACCTACTGCATTAGGCCACTACCAAGCTAAGGAGTCATAGCAGCTCTACCTAATACATAGAAACAAATATAGGGAGGCTGCCAGTATGAGGAGACAAAGAAACATGGCTCAAATGAAAGAACAAAATAAAACTTCAGAAAAAGAACTAAACAAAATGGAGACAATCTGCTGGATGCAGAGTTTAAAATACTTTATAAGGATGCTCAATGAACTTAGGGGAAGAGTAAATGAACTCAGAGAGAATTTCAACAGCATAAAAAAGGACATTGAAACCATAAAAAACCAGTCAGAAATGAAGGATATACTAACTGAAATAAAGAACAATTTAATAAAGAAATCAGTAGCAGAGTTAGCTGAAGCCAAGAATCAAATCAGCAATTTGGAATATAAGAAAGCAAAAAGCAAGAAGGAAAAAAAATCTTATTAAAAATGAGGATAGTTTAAGAAGCCTCTGGGACAACTTCACATGTATCAGTATTCACATATGGGGGTGCATGAAGGATAAGAGAAAGAGTAAGAAATTGGAAACCTATTTGAAAAAATAATGACAGAAAACTGCCCTAATTTGGCGAAGGTAATATGAATAAAAGTCCATGAAACATACAGAGTCTCAAACAAGATGAACCCAACGAAGTCCACACCAAGACACATCATAATTAAAATGCAAAAGATTAAAGACAAGGAGAGAGTTTAAAAGCAACAAGAGAAAAGCAGTTAGTTACCTACAAGGGAGTTCCCATAAGACTGTTAGCTGATTTCTAAACAAAAACTTTGCAGTTTAGAAGGGATTGACAAGAAATATTCAAGCCCTGGCTGGTGTAGCTCAGTGGATTGAGCACTGGCCTGCGAACCAGAGGATCGCGGTTCAACTCCCAGTCAGGGCACATGCCTGGGTTGCAAGCAAGTTCCCTGAAGGCCAGCTCCCAGCAGGGGACCCATTAGAGGCAACCATACATTGATGTTTCTCTCCCTCTCTCCTTCTCCTCTAAAGATAAATAAATATTAAAAAAGAAGAAGAAGAAAGCAGGTGGAATTGGTAAAGGCCTTATGATTGATCTTATTAAAAAAAAAAAAAAGAAAGAAATATTCAAAGTGATGAAAAGCAAGGTCCTACAACCAAAATTACTCTATCCAGCAAAGCCATCATTTAGAATAAGAGCTTCTCAGACAAGAAAAAGCTAAAGGAGTTCATCATCACCAAACAGTATTATATGAAATGTTAAAGAGTCTCCTTTAAGATAAAAAATAGGAACAATAAAATGGCGATAAATTCATCTAGCAATAATTGAATCTAAAAAACAAAATAAATGAACAAACAACAGAAACAATCATCGATACAGAGAATGCTTTGATTGTTGTTAGATGGGAGGCAGGTTAGGGGGAGTGGGAAAAAACATTGAAATGATTAAGAAGTACAAATTGGTTGTTACAGAATAGTCATGGGATATAAAGTACATGGGAAATAGGCAATGTAGTAGCCAAAGAACATAATATACCTGACCCATGGACATGGATAATGATGTAGGGATCACCTGAGGGACTTAGGGTGAGGTCTTGATGGAGGGGAACAAGAGGGAGGAATCGGGACAATTGTGATAACATAATAAAATATAATTTATTTTTTAAGAAGAGTAAGGACTAGAGAAAGGGAAATGGAAAAAAAAGAACAAGAAGGAATTTAAAAATAAGGAAAGAAGGAAAAATGGAGTAAGAAAAGAGTAAAATAAGAGATATGAAAGAAAAAAACAGGAAGAATGAAAAGTAGAAGGAAAAAAGCCAAGAAAAACAAAAACATAACAGAAATAATGAAAAAGAACAAAGCATTCATTTCAGCAGAGTTTAGTTCTTGCCTGCCAGGTTCTCCCTTGGGGTATGGCTCTGATGTTGTCTAAAGCTGGTATAAGCCAATGTCAGATGCTGTCCATGACTAGCCCTTAGCAGCCTTTTGAAGCCACAAAAGATCCAGTGTTTGTGGCTGTCTCCTCTGGGCTTGGCTGTACACAGGATGGGCCATGCTGCTGCAAGACTGGCTTTTATCAGCACAGGGCTCAGGGATGGGTCAGCAAACCAGGATCTGCCTCCACCTACCTCTGGCCAATAGCCAGCTGTTGGTCTTAGTCTAGTCGCTAACTTGATTGTTTCTGAGAGAGCTTCTGATGAAGTAAGAAGGATGGGACCCCCGGATCTCCCATGGGAGGTCCCTTTCAGACTTCAGAGAAGATGACGGGTATGTTCCCCATCCACTAGCCACACAGCTTAGTCTGATTTAGATTATTTCCCTGAACTTGGCAGAGTAGAGCCCCCAGTAGGAAAGCATGTGGGGCCTGGAGACCCCAGAGGTTCGGTTTGCCAGAAGCCAGGAGGGTATTTCTGTGACTCTCCCATGAGGGAAGTGCTAGACTGTTTCAAGGAAAGCGTATGGGTTGGTTGCTCCCTAAAGCCAGTCTCAAACACCTCCTGAGTCTACATATGTTGCTGTTTCCTCACCAGGGATTCAGTTGCTGGGGTTGGAGGAGAGGGCAGATGGCAGGGGGAGGGGGGATGCAAGGTGGGGCAAGCAGGATTCCAGAGGGTGGGGACAGGTATCCCACAGGGTTCGGTAATTGTTTTTCCCCTAGGCGGGGCTTACCCTTCTCGAGAAACATGTCTGCTGCAATGTGGAGGTATGTCCTGGCATAGGAAGCCCAGCAACTACTCCCGCACATCTCTTCCCAGTGCCTCCCACTCCAGATTTTCTTCAGGCAATTCCAGTCCATGCTTCCCTTTGCCATAGCCCAAGGCAAGTGACTGTGAATGAAAAATTTGTGCTTTGGCTCCTTAAAAAAAAAAAAAAAAAAAGTGGCCTTCTTTCCAGCAGGTTCCATCTTTCCCAAGCAAAGGAAAACCCCATGGCCTCTCACCATTGGATGCTACATGAGTGGCTGATCCTGGCATTGGTGCTCTGTGCTTGGGAACCCAGTCTGGGGTCTAGGCTTCACTCCTCTCAGGGGAAGCTCCCACAGCCATGGTGTATTTTCAGCCTGCCACCATGGGAGTGGGCCATCTCCTTTTGCATCCCCAGCCATCCTACCAGTCTCAAGGTGGTTTCTGCCCAACCTTGGTTAGAAGTCTCTTCTTCCGTTAGTCTTTGGTTATTTATTTTGGATGGTTGTTCCCCTCTTTATTTTTATTTCCAGTGTGGTTCTGGGAAGAGGTGTGAGAAAGATCCTCCTACTCTGTCGCCATCTTGCAAATATCATCCTCCCCTCCCCCACAAGAGTTCTTTATATAATCTGGATATTAACCCCCTATTAGATATATGATTTGCAGGTATTTTCCCCCATTTTGTGGGTTGCCTTTTCATTTTTTTTGATAGTGTCCATTGATGTACAAAAGATTATTTTAAAAAAATATTATATTTATATTGTTAGAGAGAGGGGAAGGGAGGGAGAGAGGAAAAGAAACATCAGAGAGAAACATTGGTTGCCTCTTGTCTGCATCCCTATGGGGAACCAAACCCTCAACCCAGTCACATGCCCTGACAAAATCGAACTGGTGACTTTTTGCTTTGCAGATGATGCCCAACCAACTGAGCCATGCTGGTCAGGGCAAAAGGTTTTAATTTTGATGAAGTGTAATTTATTATGCTTTCAGGATTTTTTCCATGATACTTCTATTACGATACCTGTTGGGTTTAGTATTGCTATTATACTCATCTCATAAAATGAACTTAGAACCCTTCCATCTTTCTCTGTGTTCTAAATACTTTAACAGTATAGAAATTTTCTAATTTTTAGAAAAAAGTTTATTTAATTCTGAAATTGAACAGTTATGTTGGGAAAAACTTTAGGTCTATGAGAGGATGATGGCAAAGGAGATATCCTAAAACTGTTGAATGGGAAATATATTAGAAGATACTCATGAGTGAATACTAGTTTCTACCACATCCCTGCAAGTATAATATAGTATGTGACATGCTTGGAGTATATCCACTTATCTGTTACCTTCTAACCAAAAGCCCTGAGCTTCTTGGAGGGTGTGTATATGTGTGGTATGGTTGAGTTTTGAGCAGGATGTTTTTCTGAAAATGCCTGGTAGAGAAAAACAGGTTTCCCTTACTGAAAATTTTACTTCAATACATCTATTTCATAATCCAAGAAACACCTATAATTGGTCTTGTTAGAGGTAGTTAAGGATAAGAAGAAAAGTGTAGTTTAAGTTTTAAATGCCATTTATTATTCTTCTAACTCAACGTTTTCATTTTTGTTTCACTCAAGAAAAGTATACTTTAGACTCTCGTAACACTAATATATTGGGGGGAAAGTGATCTTTGCATTGTGGGAATACTTCTCCTATAGGCTATTTAATTGAATTTTGTTACTCTTGATTTAGGAACTGAAGTTGCCGTCCTACAAAGGCCAGTCCCCTCAGCTAAGTCTCAGAAGGTATTTTGCTGACTTGATTGCCATTGTGAGCAATCGCTTCACACTCTGCCCTTCTGCCCGACATCTTGCAGTCTATTTGCTGGACTTGTTTATGGATCGTTATGACATCTCTATCCAGCAGTTGCATTTAGTTGCACTTTCCTGTCTGCTTCTAGCAAGTAAGTATGAATCTGACCTACATGATTTGAAATTTCTGTTTATAATAAAATAAATTTATGTGGAACTTGGTAAAATATCACCAAATTACATTTATTCCAGTTTATGGTTATCAGAAAGTTTATGTTGAAAGTTCTCCTTGGCACTATAATTCTTAACTATACATTAAAATGTGGCTTTGAAGTCCTGTTGTATTTTTTTGTTTGTTTTTTAAATTTTTTAGAGAGAACAACATTGATTCATTGACTTCTCGTATGTGCCCTCACTTGGGATTGAACCAGCAAACCCCTTGGTTTTGGGGATGACACTCTAATCAACTGAGCTACACCATCCAGGGACAGAGGTCTTTTAAAAACATATGTGCCTAAGCCTTACATCCTAAAGATTGTGAAACAACTGTCTAGGCCACTCCAGATCTATTGACTCAGAACCTACATCATGGGGTCTGGGTATTTTCTAAATTTTAAAAAATTTCCAAAGGTGATTCTGATGTACCTTTGCAATTGAGAACTATTGCCTCAAAGTAGTGGTTTTCATCCAGGAGCATTTGTGCTCTACAGGGGATTCTTGGCAATGTGTGGAGATGGTTTTGATTATAATCACAGCCTGTGAGGATGCTGCTAAATAAGATCCAGTGAGTAGAGTGGGACAGTCCCCCATAATTAAGAAACATCTGGCCCAAAATTCACTAGGACTAACATTGAGAAACTCTGACTAAAAGGTAGCATACTCACCCTGACTGGTAATGGCTTAGTTGGTTGAGCATCATCCCACAAAGCAAAGTGTCTTTGGTTCAATTCCCAGTTGGCACATGCCTGCCTAGGTTTCGGATTCAGTCCTTGTTCAAGGCACGTACTAGAGGCAACTGATTAATGTTTCCCTTTCACATCAGTATTTGTCTCCTCCTCTCCCTCCCTTTCTCTCTCTATAAATAAATAAGTAAAGTAAGTAAATAAATAAATAAAACCATATTCTTTGTTAGAATACCTTCTATTGACTATATAAGAGTTAATTTAAAGAACTGAAAGGGACCCTTCTACAGTCAGAGAAGATACAGGAATATTGCAGTAGAGCGAAGGGCACAGCATCAGCATTGGCCTGTGGAAGCAATTGACCACAAAAAGGCATAAAGTCATCTGCACAGAAACCAAAGAACTGAGGATTTCAATGGGATCTAACTATTGCTTACTCCTGACTACAATCAGAAAACATCTTGGGACTTCAGCTAAGATGGAGGCATAGGTGGAAACACTATGCCTTCTCACACAACCAAGTTTAAAGACAACAAAATTTTAGTAACAAAAAACGGAGCCAAAACACAGAAAATTGAACTATACCGAAGTCCGACAATAACGAACCCTTCTGCCAGACTGGTAAGAGGGGCAGAGCCAGTGACTGGCGGAGCCGGGGTTGCTCAGGAAAACTCGGTCAGACCGACCCAGGCACGCAGGGGCTGGCGGTTGGTGGATCCCAGGCATGAGGTTGCGACAGAGCAGACCCAGTGAGGGTGCAAGGCAGCAGGCTGACCGCGGTCACACATTTGCTCACAGATAAACCAGCAAAGGAGCGAGCATTGAGACAGACTGCAAAGGCCCCAGCGGCAGGAAGCAGCAGAGGGAACTGATATTGTCCCTCTCTGACCCCGCCCCCACATACAGCATCACAAACCAGCGACCTGGGCGCCCCCACCCTGGTGAACATCCAAGTCTCCACTCCTCATACATAATAGGCACAAACAGATCAAAACATGGCTCAAGAACAACCCAGAGCCTCTGAGCCGATAAATATAAATGATGAAGAAATAGCCAAACTTTCAGATGCACAGTTCAAAACACTGGTGATCAGGATGCTTACAGAACTGGTGGATTTTAGTCACAAATTAGAGGAACATATGAAGGCTAAACTAATTGAAATGAAGGGAAATGCACAGGAAAGCAATAGTGATGGAATGGAAACTGGGACTCAAATCAAAGGAGTGGACCAGAAGGAAGAAAAAAATGACCAAACAGAAAAGAATGAAGAAACAAGAATTTAAAAAAATGAGGAGAGGCTTAGGAACCTCCAGGACATCTTTCAACACTCCAGCATCCGAATTACAAGGGTACCAAAAGGGGAAGAGGAACAGCCATGAGTGGAAAACTTATTTGAACAAATAATAAAGGAGAACTTCCCTAATCTGGCAAAAGAAATAGACTTTAAGGAAGTCCAGGAAGCTCAGAGAGTCCCAAAGAAGGTAGACCCAAGAAGGAACACACCAAGGCACATCATAATTACATTACCCAAGATTAAAATGAAGGAGAGAATCCTAGAAGCAGCAAGAGATAAGGGGACAGTCACCTACAAAGGAGTCCCCATCAGACTGTCAGCGGATTTCTCAAAAGAGACCTTCCAGGCAAGAAGGGGCTGGAAAGAGGTATTCCAAGTCATGAAATCCAAAGACCTACAACCAAGATTGCTCTATCCAGCAAAGCTTTCATTTAGAATGGAAGGACAGGTAAAGTGCTTCTCAGATAAGGTTGAGTTAAAGGAGTTCATCATCACCAAGCCCTTATTATATGAAGTGTTAAAGGGACTTATCTAAGAAAAAGAAGATAAAAAATATGAACGGTGAAATAACAACAAACTC
The DNA here is from genome assembly GCF_021234435.1 of Artibeus jamaicensis. Classification (NCBI taxonomy): domain Eukaryota; kingdom Metazoa; phylum Chordata; class Mammalia; order Chiroptera; family Phyllostomidae; genus Artibeus; species Artibeus jamaicensis. The sequence goes on from NW_026521538.1 coordinate 737,209, forward strand.
ATAGCTATTAACAAATGAACCTAAAATAACAAAAACAAACAAGCAAAAAATTAGAACAAGAACAGAATCCCAGAAATGGGGATAACATGGAGGGTTATCAGCAGGAGAGTGGGAGAGAGAAAGAGAGGGGAAGGTACAGAGAATAAATAATATAACTGGTAGGTAGAAAATAGGGGGAGGTTAAAAATAGTATAGGAAATGTAGAAGCCAAAGAACTTACACGCATGACCCATGGACATGAACTAAAGGGGGGAAATGTGGGTGGGAGGGGGTGTGCCAGGCAGAGGCAAATAAAGGGGTGGAATGAACAACTATAATAGCATAATCAATAAAAATATGTTTTTAAAAATCTGACGGTTCACATGCAGCTGCTGCACATGTGGAAACCTTTGCTTATGCCATAGGCACAACTGGTAGGCTGCAAGGTGGCATCAGATAGAACCATACTTGTTACCCAGTGCAGACACTGCTGTTGGCCTTTTGTCTTAACATCTTCCTGTAACTTGTGGCATTGTTAGTTAGTACGCTAGCTGAAGATAAAGAGGGTGAGGAAAGGAATTGAAATGTAGTTTTTTGTCTTTCAGTAATGTGAAAAAATTGTCTTTGATACTGAATTTGAACCTGTTATGAAGTTTCTATATTGTTCATGTCATTACAATAGAAATGTAAGCCTCACCTCAAAGTAGTATTTAGAAATATGTGCTGCCTTTACCTTTAATCCTCACTTCAGGGTTTGGGATCCAATGTGGCTGCTTTCTAAAGAACATTCACCGTACACCCTGCCACCAGAGTACTTTCTAAAACACCTTTGTGTTTTTACTGCAAATAAACTAAATGTAGGCCTGTGTGGTATCATTTCTGGTACTGACTTTTGTCTCAAGTTTTATTTTCCTACCCTTATTCTTCCTTTGATCTGATGACCTCAACTACTTATTTGTCTCCTTGAAGTTTTTTTTTTTAAATTTCAAATCTTTTTCAAACCAGGTTGAATATAAATAAACATAGCCCTAGTAAAGACTTCCCACTGCCTGTTGATTTAGGTAGAAACTCCTTAATGTAAAATGTTGAACCTTTCATCTGGAACCAGCCACCTTTCCAGTTTCATCTTCTAACCCTATCTCCTTGTACTTTGAGCCAGATTCTTAGCAGAATACTCTTTTTCCTGAAAAATCTATATATCTCCTTCAGTCTATTGTCCTCTAAGATCCAGACACATCACCTGCTACTCCTCACCCAGAAAGCTTGTGAAGTAATGCTTATATATTTATAATTAACCTTTAACCATTAATGTTTCATCTTCATAAGCAGTCATGTGTACAGTTCACTATGTTTTTACCATTGGCTACGAAGCCCTGTGTGGTTTAATAATTTGCATAACATTGGAAAAACCCATACTTGACACTTCAAATGTGTGAGAGTCCACAAATGAAATGGTTTCTTGTTATCCTACAGATGTTTGTTGATTGGTGAACTAGGTTATAGTAGAGACACTAGAAACCAAATAATTCAAGTTAGGCTATTTTTAAAATTTGGAATGATTAATGAAAAATAATGTTTTGCTTTCTATGGCCATCACTACTATCCTTTACCACTACCAAGCCCCCCTTCTCTACACCTGCAATTCTTAAAGTGCAGTGTATGCCAAGTGGGATACTCCTCTTGGTGGACTGTGAAGTTACGAATGATGCATAGTCAGTTCATAGACCAACTTACATTTATGACTAAAGTTTATTTACTGGTAACTTATTTAATGAATTAGGAATTACTATACTAGATATTCATAAATAACTGGTAACTTACGTAAATGAATTAGAGATTAATAAACTAGATGTTCATACATGTTACTACCAAAGTTTACTGAGGACACTAGTTAAATAATTTAGTAAGAATTCTGGCCACCATGCAATGCTTGGGATTGGTTCCAAGTTCCTGCAAATTTCAGAGTTTGGGGAAAAAGTTACTTTATTTGTGTACTCTCTTAGGTTAGTTAGAATAGTTTTCAAATTGTTCCTGTTTTTAAATTATCTATTAGTTTAAGGTCATGATTAATTTATTTTATTGAAAATTATTTGATTTGAGCTATGTGGTAATATGTAATTACTTTTTGTTTATTTTCAAGGAGCTAGGCTTTAGGATTTGTGTTTACTGTGGTTCAAATATGAATTGTTTATCACCTATTACTGAAAGAGTTGGACACCTCCTCCCTTTGTCCTCCTGCCACCCCCTAACCCCTCTTTCCCAGAGACAGAAGAACTACTTTTACATTATTCTTCTCCACTCAAGAATGGGAAAGTGTGAGATGGGTATCCCCCTAAGTCTCAGCACCTCCCAAATAAGCAGTGCTCAAAAAGAGTATAAATTGTGAGTTCCGTACAGCACAAGGAAGCAAATAAGCTGGCTTTTAGTAGCTGCCTGCAATCTCTCCTCACTGCAGTCTGTAACTTGACTACCACAGAAGCGCTTAGGATGCTTATGAAACTAGTAGCCTGTTTTCAGGACCTGATATCTTTGTTATACTTATGGAGTTCATCCCAGTATTTCTTACATTCTTACACTCTGTCTTCTTACATTTAGATACCAATGGCAGCTTTCCAGTTAGTTATCATAAAAACTTTATTCAAATAATGCTTCTCTGCTCACAGAATGATTGAATTCTGTATGCCCCGCTCCCCTAGCTGCTCCCTGCTTTGGTGGGCAGCCTGTTGTATGAAAGTGAAGAATAGTTTACAACTGAGAGCTGGATTCTAGTTATTAAAGAAATTGGGAGGTTGTCAGTAGTTTGGTCAAATCTGGAGCACAGTTTGTAAGTTCTAGGTACTAATGTATATCCAGCTACCTCAGTGTAGAGAGGTAGGAAGAAAGGGCCTCAGGTTATGATTGGAGGGTGGTGTGTAGTGTTGTAGAGTAGGGATTATAGTGATGGATTGCCTCAGTTTGAATCTCTTGTGACCAATATAAGATTGGTCTCAAGAACCTTTGAGTCTGAGGTTATTTCTCTATAAAATGAAAATAAAGACTTACAAAGTTGTCTTGAAAATAACTGGGGTGATATGTTGAAAACCAGGTAGGAAATTTAAGGAGAAAAAAAAAGCAGGTAGGAAATCAAAATATAAGTTAGCATTGCAGTGATTACTCCTCCATAAACTGTTTCATGATCTTTGGTCTAGGTCCCTATTCCTAAGGTTCTGGTTCAGTCCAGAAAAGACTGGTTTATCCTGGGAAATTCTCAAATTCCACCTCTTTGACATGTATACCCTGGCTTTCCTTGGCTTCTGTGATCAGCATTGAACTTGTGAAGAGCATGGAAGCAGACTCAGAGATGAGGCTTTTGATGATTTGCTCACGATATTGGGTAGGTAAGAAATCATCTTGGAGTCAAGATGAAGCCAAAAGTGAGATTATAGGCTTTTAATAGTAAAAACTTGTGACAAGTGCTTGTTTTCCCTTGCTCATTAATACTGGGCTGACAGAGCTTTTTACTTTACTGTCTGATAGGTGAAAAATTATAGCTCACAGTCGATTTGATTTACATCTTAATTTTTAATGAGAATAGAACCTTCTTTTTTTCCTATGAATTGCCTCTCCTATTCCTTATCTATTATTCTGTAGTCTTATAAATTTGTGAGAGTTCTTGGTATATATTATGGATGACTGTTTTCCTACTTCATTATAAAAGAACAGAATGTAGGTTGAAAGAGCTCACCGTGACATCTGATCCTTGCCCTACTACCACATACCTTCCATTCACTGCTGGCTTTGAAAATATGCTGGTTTCCAGGGCTGATATGAACATTTCCTATAAAGGAAAGACAACCTGATGTTTTGTTTCTGTGTCCTCTAATTCTTTATTTTCGGGGAAGCAGACGTGAATTTCCTGTGTCCTTATTTCCTGCTTAGGGCCTTTGTCAATATAATCACATGGTTTCTGGTATTTCCTTTCATTTGAAGAAACTGAGCTTTGTTATCTATATGTGGTATTGTGGGTAAGTAGATTTAAAATACCCATTCACATAGCATTTAGCACAACAAAAACTATGGTTATGAATGCAGGTTTTCTTTGATGCTGTCACACACTTTGAAATCCTTTCATATCCATGTATCTGAATATTTATATTCCTATATGTAGTGAAAAAGTTAAAAAAAAGTAAACCTGAATAAAATCCAAACTATGGCCCTGGCATGTGTGGCTCAGTTGGTTGGAGCACTGCCCTGTAACCACAAGGTTGTGTGTTCGATTCCCAGTCAGGGCACATACCTAAGGTTGTGAGTTAATCCCTGGTCCTGATGTGAGCTCCTGTGATCCCCATCTCGGTGGAATGGGAGGCCACCAATCGGTACTTCTTTCTCACATCAGTGTTTCTCTCTCACAAAGATGTGTCTTTCTCCCTTACTCTTCCCTTCCTCTCTCTCTAAAAGCAATTTAAAACAATGTCCTCAGGTGAGAGCTACAAAAAATCTCAAGTGTGGTATTTATATACTATGCAGTTTATTTTTAATGTTGTAAATCAAGATACAGAGGCTTTCACACTGGTAATAGCAGAGTACTTTTACTATAGAAGCTCCATAGATGCTTAATAATATAGAACTCTGTCTATTCTGGTAGTTGTTGTCCCCATCTAACTGAGTGTAATACTTTGGTCTAGGAGTCCAGATTTGGGAACTCAAACATAATGCCTTTCTTTTGGCTTCCATTTTTAGTTTGGCTTAATTTATTTGACCTAAAATGAATTGGCCAACCTCACTACCTTGGTTTCTTGAGCTGTGAAATTGGTTATACAGAATTTTGTTTTCAATATTGAAAGTTGCAAGGAGATAATATGAAACTTTCTTTATCCTTGTGTTAAACAGTGAATTATGGTATATTAATTTCTTCAAAGGAACTTGAAGAATGATATAAATTCATAAATTTTTACAGTATTTCTTTGGGGTATACTGCCCTTGTTGCTGCTGCTATAGAAATAGCAGGACACTTTGAAAGCCTTAATGTTCATCCAGAGGGACTGACCTCATTTCGTTGGTCGTTCTCCTTCTGAAGAATTCCAGTCTCATATTAAGAACACAGTGGGTTCCCCCTATATTTTTATGCAGTGGTGATGATGCTAGACTACCATGTCATAGAGACCACTTTTAGTACTTTGAGCTGTACTAAGTATATGCTATTGGGAAAACTTGTGAGATTCACCTTGATGTGGTTTGAATTAGGAAGAGCTATCTAAATTTATGAAAAGTCTGAATTATGTTTTTTTTATTAACTCCTACCCGCAGCAATACTCAGTTAAGAATAGTGTAAATCTAAAGAAGTTCAAAATTTCTGGAGCAGAAGAGAAATTATTTGCTTCCTTGGGCTTTCTTCTTGAAGTTATGATCTTAGAACCTCCTGCCATAGGAGACAAACCTGCTACTCCAGTTCCCCCTTCCTAAGCAAAGATCATGGTAGTGAGCATTACTTTCTTTTCCCTGGTCCTAAGGCAGGCTGACTTGAACAAACCCTACTGGGTCCATCGCACTGAGCATCTGGGCTGAGTGACCCTGGCCATTACCATTTTTGGAGCGGCTTCAACATGTGGTGTAAACTGGTCTCTCCTGGAAGAGAAACTCATCTGGTTCTTACTGCTTTGGTAGTCATTCTGGCTCTTCAAAACATGGTTTTAAGTGGATAAAATATATTGGAATAGTTATAATAGTAGAACAAAAGTTTTTATGTAGTAATATGTAACATTCTAACAACTATCATTTTGAACAAGTATAAAAGCCATTATAAGAAGTCCATAACAATTATAATATAATGTGATTGTTTTAAACCCTATCATAAAATAGAACATGATACTAGGAAGGTAGAAGGCTTTAGTTATAATCTCCCTTCTTCTCTGGACCCCCAGGAAATAAAGACCCAAAGAGACTTGAAGACAAGTCTTTGATTCTGTTGGTGCATCTGGAAAATTATAATAGTACATGGTAGTTTGAATTTTTTCCAGCCATGAGTTCTACAAATACTGAAAATGAATGATATATATTAAAATACTTGTTTGAAATTTAAAGTGTAAGATGGTATGTGTTCTATTTAAAAATTATTCTGGGGCTGGAGAGGGAATTATAGAATATATTCCTTATGTTGTACATATAGATAGGTATTTCCTGAAAAAGTGAATGCCTTTAACTAATGAAGTTCTGCCATCAGATTGTTTTTACTCCTATTCTGTTTGAGTAAGGGGATATAAAAGTTCATATAAAGTAATTCCCCCCCTTTTTTTATAACAGACTTAGCTAGGTTTCTGTTTTGAATTCAGAAGAAGTGGGACAGATTTTTTTGTGTGGAATGAAAATGCTAGTGTCATATATTCATCCAGTTTTTTCCCTCAGTGTTTCTCTCTCCTGAATTGAGATTGTGCTGAAAATATGCTGAGATGACACTTGACACTTAGCTACTTTTGGTTTTGGATAACTCTGTGACATTAAGTCCTTTAAACTTTCTTCTATTCAAAAATAAAATAATTCTCTAACACCAACCACTACCTGCCCCTCTGACAAAGAAATTAACTGAAAAGACTCAGCTGGTGAGATTTGACAGTGTCTTTTTCATTGGCACATGTGACTTTTTTTATTACACAATAGGACTTAGATCAGAATGTTTATATGTTCCAGTTTTTTTAGGGGAGGGTGAAGGGTGAGGGACAGAGGCATTAGGAGAGAAAACATGCAAATATGACATCCACAGAGTTATGGCACAATTTGTATCTCTCCAAGTAGGGGAAGGAATATCTTTGGACCTAAGTCTTTGCAGTAAAAGGCAGTAAATTCCATTGAACTGACTAGACCTATAATATCATTTGCCTAATATTGTCTTTATTCCCCCCCCCTTTTTTTATAAGGTAAATTCGAAGAAAAAGAAGATAGTGTGCCTAAGCTAGAGCAGCTCAACAGCCTGGGTTGTATGACTAATATGAATCTAGTTTTAACAAAACAAAATTTGCTACATATGGAACTATTATTATTAGAAACCTTTCAATGGAACCTCTGCCTTCCAACAGCCGCCCATTTCATCGAGTATTATCTCTCTGAAGCAGTACATGAAACAGATCTTCATGATGGCTGGCCAATGATTTGCTTGGAAAAAACTAAACTCTACATGGCCAAATATGCAGATTATTTCCTGGAAGTATCTTTGCAAGGTGGGTCACTGTGGACACAGTAAGTGACTTGTGAGCTTGTGACTTGTATATTCTGTTGCTTAAATTCATTTTTGATGTCTCCACAGATTATGCCTTTCTAAATTATGCACCTTCTTTAGTAGCTGCTGCATGTGTGGCTTCTTCAAGGATTATACTTCGTCTTTCTCCTACGTGGCCTACAAGACTGCATCGTCTTACTGCTTACTCCTGGGATTTCTTAGTGCAGTGCATTGAACGGCTATTGATGTAAGCCTCCTTGTTCTGTGTTTGTAATTTGTTGTTAATGTTTTCCGTCATGTATAAGGGGCCCTAAAAGCAACTTTTCAAAATACAGAGCTTTTATGGTATTTATTCTGACAGCTTTTACTGCCACGAACAAGCTCCTGTAAGAGCAATGCTTGGTGGAAGGGGAGTCCCTTTGGCTGTTATCCAGGTAGAGGTTGTTATTGCTAGTACAATTCTGAGCACATGATAAGGAAAGGAGATGTTGTTGTGTGAGCTCATGACTGTGAAATCAGTCCAGGCAAATCTTGCCTCATTCTTCATTTCCACATTTTTAAATTATTGGGCCCCAGGATGTCACCAAAGTAGCAGCCACATTTAAGTGCTTATTGTGAAAATATCTCCCAAGCTGGACATAACCTTTAAAGCTCTACCAGCAACCAGTTCCCTAGGTTTGTACCAGGGAAGGAGCCTTAGAAGGTTAAGAGTGAGATCTCACTGTTGTTGAAATTATGGTCATAGTGACTATCTAGGTACAGCATGCAGTCCTTGGAGTCAGCAGTGAGGGAGTTGGGGGTAATGCATAACTTTCTTGCAAATTCTTCTCAAGTAACATTAACAGTTTCTTTTCAGCGCTCATGATAATGATGTGAAAGAAGCAAACAAACAAAGGGGACAAGCAGTACCTCAGCCAGCTCAACTAAGTGTGTTCCAGACAACCTCCCAGCCCTCACGGCCAGTTCACTTTCAGCAACCTCAGTATCTCCATCAGACGCATCAGACTTCACTGCAGTATCGCCATCCTGTATCAGAACAACCAAGCTGTCAGCAGATCGTATCTTCCACACACACCTCATCTTACACACTACAGACATGTCCTGCTGGCTTCCAAACCAGTGTTCAGGGCCTGGGGCACGTGCAGACTGGTGTTGGGATGTCACTGGCAATACCAGTAGAAGTTAAGCCCTGTCTGAATGTTTCTTATAACCGGAGTTATCAGATAAATGAACATTACCCTTGCATTACTCCATGTTTTGAAAGGTGATTTTATCTGAAGGTAATATTTGATCCAGACTGTTTTGTGACTTGAATGACAAACTTTTTGTAAACTCCTCTGAAGGAATTCAAATTGCATCAGAATTTTTCAAATAGCAACACCAGGAAAACTGACTATCACTTTGAATACACCATAAATACCTGGGAGAGCTAAGCAAAAACTTTTAACAGTATGTATGTCAAATTCTGTTAAATCCCTACATGACAGAAATTTCAGACCCTGGCTGATGGTCCAAATATTTCAAAAATATTCAATACAACAGAAAATTTGGACAGATTCCATCCCTTTTGCTGTTTTGAGATTTGACCTGTGGTTAGGCTCTTCTGGGCTTAATGTTGGCTTGTATGTCAGAGATTAATGTTTGTCTGTGGACTTGCCAAACAGTCTTTTTATGAAGGAAACATACAGTATTAATTTTTGAAGAGTTCTTTTTTCTTTATTCTGCAGGTTTGAGTTATAGTCTAATCCACAAATGAATTTTTGACTAAATTTAAAGTCATGAGTCACTACGCTATACTGCTCTGTGCAGTTAAAAAAAAAAAAAAGATGATTCTGTATAACTTCCTGTCACATAGTATATAGGTACCTGGATTTATGTACTGAAATTAAGGATGGAGTAGATCTCTTAAAATCATGGCCATAAATTTTTTGTTGTTGTTTTTTCCCTAAGTGATCAACCTCAAATCTTTAGAATTGAAACACATTTAACTCAGGGAATTTGTACTACTTTGAAACACGTAACTGTAATTCAACATGTTTTGGGAATGTTATAGTATGAACTACCTTTATAACATAGATTAAATACTCCTGCTAGGATGTGTTTTCAAATGAGAACATAATTGTAGCTTAGAGTGACTGAAATGGGGGTTTCTATCATTCAGAATGCATAGATAGGTTTTGCATTTCTCAGTGCAATCATTGATTTACACTCAGATTTTATTTTACTCAAACATTTTTTTGAGGGAAGGCGTAACTAAAATGTCAGTACTAGAATTAAGTCCTGTAGGTTTATTTTTTAAGTGGAATGTGGCCAGGGTAGTTCTCAGGTTGTGCTAGAATAGCACTTTGTTACATGGAAGACAGGTTTTATAGGCAACCTTTGTATTCAGCTAGTCAGTATAAGCAGAGGTATTACTAAATTTCAGTAGCCATTTTCAGTAGATTGGCCCCAGAAACTGTCATGGGACTTTTCACTGTACTGGTAATGAGTGAGAACAGCAATAATAAGTCATAATGGCAAGGGCAATTTGGGGGTAAAGAGTTTGGGGGGAGTAAACTTTAAAAGTATAAAGAAAAAAATCATGTAATAACTTATATTATGCATTGTGCTCTTATCTGTGGAAGAACAGAGATTTGGTGGAGGGAAGCTTTCTGATTTAAAAATTAGTAAAGTGTGTCTTTTTTTGTATTTTTTTAAGATAGCACTTGAATAGAAGGGAAACTGCACGGCAGGTGTGCGACTGCCACAGTACGCATTGAAGACAAACTTACTATAAAAGATGTGGGTATGCAGCAGGAGTCTCAGTAATTGAGCCGAATAGCTTCTGTTAGAAAGGGAAGGGACTCAAAAACTGATCCAGACGGCTCCAGTGGTAAGTGGGTGGGCAGCTCTTCTGCCAGAGTGAATTCTTAGAGAATGTCCTTTCCTTAAAACAAAGGTAACTTTTATAATTAGAGTACATAGGGCATGATGTGGATTTATTAGCCTGGTAGATAAAAATTTAAAAACCACTCAGGTAAGAACACTCACATGGCAGTTTTCAAGCATGAAAATTGTTTTCTGAAAGTATCATTTTTCCTCTTTATAGAAGGCTGCTAATTGGATTTTGGTAGTTCTTACCTCAAGAGAACTTGAATTATTTGGGGGAAAGTGGGTTCAAAAGAATCTATCTTTCATATTCACATTCAGAACCCAGCAACCTGGAGTCTAATTTTCAGATTTTAACTACCTCAATAATACTATGAATGTAAGATATTGGGATAGAGATCCCAACTTGAAACAACAACTGGTGCCTATGGTAATTTAATGTATTGTCAAATGCTTTTATTGATTGGTTTAAATGTCATTCTTGTTATAGAATATGCCTTTTTTAAAAGCTTATAATAACACTTTCCCAGTTTGTATTTAAAAAAAGCTAAAGAACACTGGATTAATTTTGGGGGGGGGCAGAATAAAATAATTGGTTTCTATTGCTGCATACCCAGGGTGGGATGGGATGGGGTGTTTGGAGAACCAGAAGTATTTTTTAAACATTAGGTTTCTGTATCAATACAACTCACAACTGCTAGCTTTGGGGGATGCGGGTGGGGGGAGTTAATGCGGGTTTCATTTTGTTTAATTTATTGATTAGTCTTTAAAGTAGGTCTTTTTTTTTTTTCCCTGAGATTACCGGACCATCATTAAATGTGTACTGTGAAGAGATTAATGATATGTATAAAGGGCTTTACCAAAGTCCATTAAATACACACTACTCAAATACAGATTGCAAACCAAAATGTATCTGTCGTGACATTAATTGCAAATGGCAAGTATGGTGCTAAAGTCTACACCAATGGAATTAGATGAGTGCTATGCACTTGATTTTAAAATAAAACTAGTTTTCAGTAAAATGGTTTTGGTGTTTTGTTTTAAATTTAAATTTGATGTATATTTGTAGCTTCATCGAACTGTGTCATCACTTACATCTGACTTGCAATCACAATTCTGTTGTACTTAGTAATAGCCCTCCAGATGTAGGAATATAACTAGTGATGGGAAACGTTAGTCCATTCTTCATGTATTCCATACGAAGCATTGAAGCCCTCAAAATTACATCGGACACTAGGGCCTAAAATCAGTTATAAGTGTGTTAGCAGTGTGTAGTTTATTAAACAATGCAAGCTTCAGAAAATTTGAAGTCTGATTCAAATAAAAGTGGGGAGACAGAAAATAATCATGGGTGTGAGAGGGAACAGGGTCAACAGTTGAGTGGTAGTGTTCTGTTCACCTGAATATAAGTATCATTTGCTACGTAATTCAGCTTAAAACTTAGATATAATTTTCTTGAAGAGTAAAATTTTTAACGGGTTTGTATGTGTGGGTTAGGAATTCACACTCTTAAAAAGCATCTTTTAAATTAGTCCTGAATATTGTCAGTTGCTCGGGCACAGTGGCAGGATTTAGCAACAGCCCTTAAGAGAGTCAGTTAGTGTACACTGCTCTTTAAGATTAAATTTAAGGAAAAAGAGCAACAAGGATTCCAAATCAGGACATGTAGCTTTACTTGAGGTGATTCTGAACCCATGCGACAAGTTTTTAATCACCAACAACTCCTCAAGTGTGTGATAAAAGACAACCTTCCTAGCCACAAACAGCTAATATTTAGATCAATATGAATAATGCACTTGAAGCTATTCCAATGGTATAGTCTGGAAGTCAGTTTAATATTATCTTGGTTTCAGGATGAGTCAATATCCATTTTTAAATCCCTAGAGGTAAAAAAAAAAAAAAAAAAAAAAGTATAGTCTTTTGAAAGGAAGCATCAAGACCAGGCTCTGGCTTCCTGTGGGAAAGACCTGCTGCCACCCTACCTCACTGCCACTGTTGTGTACAGTTTTTTAAAAGACTTTTTAAGAGCAGTTTTAGGTTCACAGCAAAACTGAGAGATTTCCCATGTACCCCTAGGCCCAGCACATGAACAGCCTCCTCCGTTTTCAACATCCCCTCAACAGGGTGGTGTATTTGTTAGAACTGATGAATCTACATTGACTCATAATCACCCAAAGTCCACAGCTTACATTATGGTTCAGTCTTGGTGGTATATACATTATTTGGGTATTCACCATGGTTTCATACCAGGTATTTTCACTGCTAAAAGTCCTCTACATCAATTCATCCCTCTACATCAATTCATTCCTCTCCATGAAACTCCATTTGCCCCCACACACCACCCTCCTCCCCACTACCCTTGGCTGCCCCTGATCTTTTTATTTCCATAATTTTGCCTTTTCCAGAATGTCATACAGTTGGGATCATAATATATCAGCTTTTCAAATTACTTTTCACTTAGTAATATGCATTTAAATTTCCTTTATGTCTTCTCATGACTTGACAGCTATTTTTAGTGCTGAATAATATTCCATTGTCTGGGCAGATCACTGTTGATCCATTTACCTAGTAGTGAAGGACATCTTGGCTGCCTCCAAGTCTCAACAATTATGAATAAAGCTGCTATAAACATGTGTGCAGGTATTACTGTGCACGTTAAGTTTCAGCACTTTTGGGTGTATACCAAGGGGAGAGATTGCTGGATCACAGGCTAAGAGTATGTTTAGTTTTATAAGAAATTGCCAAACTATCTTGCAAAGTGGCAGTATTTTGCATTCCTACCTACAATGAGCATTCCTGTTCCACATCCTCACCTGCATTTGTTGTCAGTGTTCCAGATTTTAGCCATGCTAGTATGTGTGTAGTGAGTGGTATCTCATTTTAATTTGCATTTCCCTGATGACAAATGGCATGGAACAACTTTTCACATGCTTACTTGCTATGTGTATATCTTTGGTGAGTTGTGTATAAAGGTGTTAAGCCCATTTTTAGAATCAGGCTGTTTGTTTTCTTACTGATTTTTAAGAGTTCTTTGTGTACTTTGGATAATAGTCCTTTATTAAATGTGTTTTTTGCATATATTTTCTCCCACTCTGTGGCTTGTCTTCTATTTCTCTTGACATTGTCTTTTGTGGAGAAGTTTTTTATTTTAATGAAGTCCAGCTTATCAATCATTACTTTTAGGAGGGAATTACAGACACTAGAAGTCTGGCTAAATAGAGAATTGAGGGTATTACACAATCAAGGCATTATAAAGATAATGGAATAAAAATTAAACCTTCCTAATTATCAAAAGAAATAATGAAAACATAGCAGGCTGTATGTAATAGTAAAATATTTTTAAAAGGTAAATTCAGAAGGTATAGCAAAATAATGTGATGAACTAAGATTGAACATATAAAATCAAAAATGTAAAGGGGCTAATAAACTCAAACTACTAAGAGAAAACAAGTCCTCCCTGGCTTGGTAGCTCGCTCAGTTAGAGCATTGTCCTGAAATGCCAAGGCTGCAGGCACATGCTAGAGTCAACCAATGAATGCATAAAAAAATAAGTGGAACAACAAATTAATCTCTCCCTCTTCCTCTCTAAAAAGAATTACAAATTTTTTTAAAAGAAAAAGGATTTCAGACTAAATCACAGGCAAAACTCAAGTCTATGCCACATAAAAGATCTACAACAAAAATATAAAATGATTCAGAATAGTTGAAGATATAAGGATGCCTAAAACTACTCAAACAAAAAGCAACATCTTAATAACAGATAATGCCAAATGCAGGCCCAAATGTATTAAACCAGACTGGGTGGGGGTGGGGCACTCTGTAATGCTAAAGGTTACAATTCATGATAAAGGTGAATAGTTATAAATATCTGTGGATCAAATAACCTTGGGACAATACTAAGTAAAAACTAGAGGCTAATAAATAAATAACAAACAAATAACAAATAAACAAATAAACCAAACAAAAACAGAAGGAAAGAAATAAAAGCAGAAATTAATGAATTATAAAAGAAAACAAAAGAACAAATATCTGCATACATGCAGCTATGCAAAAGAAGAATAGAGGTTAAAAATTGGAAGGGAGATGTTAAAATGACCACTATTTGCAGATATGATTGTAAAACCTGGAAACTCTAAGATAATCAAATGAAAAACTATTCACTTACAAACAATAAGTGAATTTGGTAAAGTGGCTGGGTACTTAATTAAATTAGTTTTCATATATAAACACAACTACCAGTTAGATTTAATTAAAGATATACTCAATTACAACAGCTACCAAAAGAAGATAAAATACATAGCAATAAATATTAAAAATGTGCAGGATCAGCATGAAGAAAACTGTCGAACGCTCGAGAGTCACACGGAAGAGCACTGGAACAAGGCACACTGTATTCTTGGACAGGAAGCACCAACATCAAAATGGTATCAATTGTCATTAAATTGATATATAAATTTGCAATCTTTCAAGCTAATTTTTAAAAATGAACTAAACTGACAAGAATAACCAAGAAATGCTGGCATCTTACATATTAAAAATATTACAAACAACCAATAAATAGAACACTATGGGTACTGGCAAGTGAGTGGACAGATAATTCAATGAAACAGAATAGAAATTCCAAAAATAAACCTAAACATGTAGAATTTAATCTGTGATAGAAATGGCACCTCAAATCAGTGGAAGAAAATATGCATTATTCAATAAATTGAGTTGAGAAGCCACCTAGACAAAAATTGTTCCCCATCTCAAAAAATTAATTTGATGAAAGAGAAGTCATAGAAGAATTACTTCATAACTTCATAACAATTATAACTTACAAAAGGGGATAATTTTTTCAAGTATGTATGAGAAATCTAGAAGCCATAAAATTTAACTATATAAATTATTTTCTGTGTGGCAAAAATCACCATAATTAAAATTAGAAAACAAATAACAAAATGGGTAAAACATTTGCAACTAATCTCCAAGCAAGGGCTAATTTTCTTAACATATAAAGAGGAAATGATATAAACAGACATTTTTCAGGAAAAAAATGTCTCAGAAGACACTTAACCTCATTTTAAAGTTTGATAAGAGTGTTGGGGTGGGAAGGCTTCATCCTACATTACTGGTGGGCATTTCCTATGAATCAAATTCTACAGAGGGCAATATATATATATTATCCTCACTCAAGGATATGTTTTTGACTGATTTGAGAGAGAGAAAAAGAAGCAGAAACACTGATATGAAAGAGAAATACCAATGAGAGAGAGAAACAGATTAGCTGCCTCCTGTACGCACCCCAACTGGGGATCCAACCCACAACCTAGGTATGTGACCTGACCAGGTATTGAACCTTCAGCCTTTTGGTGTACAGGATGGCACTCCAACCCACTGAACAACCTGGCCATCGCACCTCTGCTTTTCTTTATCACAGCAGGGGGAATCTGGTTATAAAGCCTAACAATATACCTAGGAGACCAAAGATCTGGATTGATCTCCCGGGAGTGTTTCTTCAGGACATTTTCTCTCACATAAATGTAACTAAGAGTAAGAACCAAACATTTGCCTAAATATTCATGTGATTTCTGCAGTACCTTTTTTTCTAAAAGTCATCTATGAGGGACTAAGGAGAGTGGCAGTTATGACCAAAACACAAGAGGTATGTAAGACAGGTGACTTGAAGTCCAAATGTTTTCAAGTTCAGTTCTGGTACAAGAACATGATTTTATGTTAATGTATGCATCTAGAGTTCACAGAGATTCCTCACAGTTTTCATCTCATTTGAGAAATCTTATAAAATATAAGAGGAAAGTATTAACTTCATGTTTTAGATAAAAACTGAAGCCCAAAGGTTTTGAGTGTTCAGATTCATGCAGGTAGTGGCAGAGATGACAGTAAAGCCCAAGTATGTCACCTGTGGTGCACCTCTGAATTGTGACAATCCTTCATATTGGCTGCAAGCTGAAAGGAGAAAAGAAAGGATAAAATTGTTTCTTTTATATTTTTCAGTTTTTCCCTCAGTGTAGAATCTTAATGTTGAAACATTAAAATCATCTAATTCAATATTCTTATCTAGAATTAGTAGGTGATGAAATCAAATTAGTGGGTCACAGTTAGAAAACTAATAAAAAAGAATCAAAGAGAACATATGAGTGCATTGCCCCAGCAGGTATAAGTATTGTTTTATTAAACTTATTTATAACTCTAGGTCACAGTCATAAAAGCTTGAAAAAACTACTTAATACCAGGTTCTCAAAGAACAGGATGCATAAAAATCATATGGACCTCAGGATCAAAAGATTTGATTCGGCAAATCTGGAATGGAAATCAAGAACCTGCATTTTTAAAAGGCACAAGTGATTTTGATGCAGTTAGGTTGTACTTTGAAAAACCATGCTATGTGTAATGCAGAAATGAAACACTTTTACTGTACATGCATATCTTTTCCAGAAGGTTCCAAAGACAGCCAGTGACATCCCTTTGCCACACAAAACCACCTCAGTACAGAAGGGCAGGGCTAGGCGGCATGTGCTTGCAGCCTGCAGCCTTGTCCTCGTACTGACCTGCAGATTACTCCTGTACCTACCTCCATTCCTAGATATTAGGTTACTGCAGTAGCAACATGTTCAGGAAGGGTGACACCACAGCTAAGATCTGGATCTCTTACACAGTTAGTGGCTTTAGAAGTGATCTAGTGTCAACAGGTGTCTTCGAGTGCTCTTTGACTTTGATTATTCTTAACACAATTGCTTTATTAAATATGACTAAATTAGGCTTCAGGCATTGTTCTTGGCATTAGAGGGAATATAAAATGAACTGTCCCAGAAGTCTTCAGAGACAGACACCACCACTATTCGCCACCCCAACACACCCAGGTCAATAAAGTGACTCAGCAAATAATTTGTCTTTGCTTTTGGCAAAGGTGCCTCATGAATTTCAGCTACCAGGGAGGTAGTTTGTTATAATCTGAGATGATGGGACCATATTCTCCAATTACACACATTTCTCCCTTCTTTCACACACCTGAAGGAAGAAATAGGATTCATTTCTTTAAGAACTTATAACCTCAACTGGTCCTACTATCAAGGCATCCTCCAAAATTATGTCATCCTAGAAACCATGATCTCTCCGAAGTATTAAGAAATACTGTTTAGGTATGTGCTGCTACAGTATTAGCAATTATGTGTATTTAGGAAGACTCATGTTTCACTGGACAATTCCTCCCAGTGAGGTGCTAAGTGAAATTATACAGACTTTGAATTATAAAGGTGCAAAGCCTTCCTTTATTCACAAATCACTTTAGGGTAGGCCACTGGGTATATTTCACTTGTTCAAAGACAGGTAATTTACTGGGTTGGCCCAAAAGTCTGTTTAGTTTTCTCCATAAAATAAAGGCACAATTTTCATTTTCACCAATTTGGATATTTTGAGTATGTCTACTGTATCCCATGTGGTATGACAATGATCGTTCTCAATTAATGTCTCAGTTTGATCACTATCAACCTCAACTGGTCTACCCAACCATGGAGCATCGTTCAGTGAGAAATCTCCAGTATGGAACTTTGCAAACCATTTTTGACATGTTCGATCAGTCACAGCACCTTGTCCATACACTGCACAAATATTTTTTGTGTGTTTCAGTTGAGTTTTTACTTTTCTTGAACTAATAAATAATAATATGCTGAACATGTTGCTTATTTTCTTCCATCTTCAGTATTAAAATTGCTGCACATAATTCACCAAGTTTTACTTTTTAATGCATCCCGATATTATAGCTGTCACATTACAGTCTAACCAAATTGTTTCAAATGAAGTTAAAGACCACTAAGTGCTACTAGACCCATCTTATGGAAAAAATCAAGTGAACTTTTTGGCCAACCCAATAATTTTACTGTCTCAAAGGAAGTTTGTCAAAGGATTTAACATAGTTATTGCTGGGTAGTGGGACTGTGGATGACTCTTATTTTTTTCTGTTATAACTTTGTGTTCTGACGTGTTCTATAGTAAATATGGATTACTTTTACAATTGGTAAAAATACATTTGAAAAATTTTGTTAAAATAAAAAGCTTCTCAGATCAAGGAGGCTGACTTCTTTAACGTGTCTCAAAGAGGCTCTAAATGAAACCCGTGGTATTTATGCAGTCTTCTTTTTAATAGGATCCTATTCTGATGTTCAAAGATACTTTATTACTGAACAGCAAACAAATGTAGGACCAGCAGTCTTTCGAGAAAATCATTTATAGATTCAAAAACTGTAATGCATCAACTTCATAATAAGTCAATTCATTTTATAACTCACAGACAGTAGGTGACCCAAAATACTTACATTAAAACCCAGTGGTCTCTGGCTCACATAACAATAGCACTTCGAAGAAAGCCTTCCAGAAGATGGTGAGGTTTCTTCAATTTTTGGGAGAACAGAATTTCAGCATAAAAGAGCTTTGGAGGAGAGGAATCTAACAAACAGACACGTTTCCACTATTTACAAAGCAAAATAGTTTCTGTCACCTGTCAGAACATGACAAAGTCACAGTACATAAATCATGTAAATAAAATCTGTTCTATTTGTTCTATAGCAGTATAAAATCATGTTATTTTCATCCAAATAGAAAGACTTACTCTCTAAATCCAAATATTGCAACTTAAATCCCCTATTACCACCCTAATATGCCTAAGAGTTGGGATGCACTCTTCTGTGGGCGTTTGAAGAGTAGTGTGCTCAGTGGAAGCCATTCCTGTATGACTGCTTCCATGTCTTTGGAAGAGTCCTTGTATCTGGATAAGTACTCTGATTACAGATAATAAGTCAAAGATTTTAGTAGACCTCTTAGAATAAGATTAGGTCTCTCATGAAATCCTTTGGAGATGATCAAACAAGGTTCCAGCAATTCAAAATGTTGCCACTATCAATTTTCTAAAAGTCTAGGTGGCCCTGGCTGGTGCAGCTCAGTGGATTGAGTGCCAGCCTGTGAGCCAAAAGGTCACCAGTTTGAGTCCAAGTCAGGGCACATGCTTGGGTTGAAGGTCAGGTCCCTGGTTCAGGGCATGTAAGAGGCAACCACACATTGATGTATCTCTCCCTCTCTCCCTCCTTTCCTCTCTCTCTGAAAATAAATAAATACAATCTTTTAAAAAGATAAATAAAAGTCTAGGTGCTGTGGAGACAAGTACTGGGTGGGGTTGGCGGGGAGACTCAAGGCAAAATATTTTTTAAATAATCATACCTACTTATTCTAAATTTTCACTGACTAGCAGGGTAGAAAAAGTCCATGCTGACATTTTGTTCCCCAAAGCACTATCATCACCAAAAGTAGATTTAACCTTAGAACCTGATACAGAGTATTGAAGAGCATTGCAAAAGAGATCTAAAACGGCAATATTCTAAAGATTTAGGGTATGATATTTTTGTAGTTACTAATAAAACATTTTTTAAATTAAATTCCCTTGTCTTCTTTTTTATATAATTTTTACAAGATTTTATTTCTTTATCTTTAGAGGGAAAGGGCAGGAGAGAGGGAGAGAAATAACAATGTATGGTTGCCTTTTTGCGTCTCCTGCTGGGAACTGGCCTGCAGGGAACCAGCCTGCAACCCAGGCATATGCCCTGACTGGGAATCGAACCACGATCCTTTGATTTGCAGGCCCGGGCTCAATCCACTGAGCCACACCAGCCAGGGCATTACTAATAAAAATTTCCACTGATGTACTGAGACTCTTTGGACTTTAAACTCTGGTTTCTCTCACTGTAACTTAACAAAATTATTCCTACATAAGGCCCCTCCAAAGCAGGCAGTTGTGGCTGAGCTTAATGTCTAGTTTAATTCCAGAGCCTATTCTATGGCTCAGAGAACATCTGAACAGGGTGATGGACAAGAAATGTATGGCACAGACTGCATTAACTACTGTAACATCCATTCTCCTATTTGGCCTCAGTAACAGAACCCAAATTTTCAGTTGGGTACATGGTCACACAGCTAAGTGACTTTCTCAGCCTCCCTTTCAGTAGGTATAAACATGTGAACTAAGTTTCAGCCAATAAAATATGTGGAAGCAAAAGTTTGAGACTTCCAGAAAGCCTCCTTTGGAAGGAAGGAGGAGAAATAAGCCCAAGGCCACATAGCTTGATAAACAGTGGAGCTGAGATTCAAACTGGTAACTGTGTGATTCCACCGTAACCTAAGGGCCTGGTGAACTCTTATGAACCATCTAGAGCAGAGTTTGCCAAGCTTAGACCTGCAAACTAAGAATAATTTTGCCTTTTTAAATGGTTGAAAACAAATCTAAAGAAAAATATTTTGTAACAATTTCAGGGTCCACAAATCAAGTTTCATTGGAACATAACCACACTGACTCATTTACATATTATCTGTGGCTGCTCTTATGATGACAGAGTTGTAACAAAGTTGCTATGACCTACAAAGAACAAAATATTATCTGGCTCTTAACAAAATGGTATTGATCCCTGACCTAAAGAATGGGAAGGGATTTGGTGCAATACAGGTATGTGGTTGGGTAGGGATAGTGTAACTCTGGTGGCCATTCTAGAAGTCCAAATGGGCCAGGGAATAGTTGTCTAGCAAATGTCAGTTTTTTATAAATATTTGTTCACTTCATAAAAGTATGGCCATTAAGCACATAAAAAGATCCTCAGCACCAGTAGCCATCAAAGAAATGTAAATTAAAACCATAATAAGACTACTACACACCTACCAGAATGGCTACATAGTGTTGGTGAAAATGTGAAGCAGTAGAAACTCTTAACACATTGCTGATGGAAATGTAAAATAGTAAAACCACTCTGAGAAAAGTTTGGCAGTTTAGTTTTCTTTCTTTTAAAAATTTATTTAATTGATTTTTTTTTAGAGAGAAAGGAGAGAGAGAAATATTGATTTGTTGTTTCACTTATTTATGCATTCACTGATTCATTCTTGTATGTGCCTTGACAAGGGATTGCCTTAGTATTCAGGACAATACTCTAAACAATGTGACACAAGTCATTCCCTTCCTAAGTATTTACCCACAAGAAATGAAAACATATGTCCAAACAAAGGCCAGTCAAAAAATTGGAAACAACCCAAATGTCCGTCAATAGGGGAACAGAGAGCCAAACTATGGTGTATCCATACAATGGAATAGTACTAAGCAGTAAAAACAAACTACTGATATATTAACAACATGGCTGGATGTTGTTCAGAAACATGATTCTGAATGAAAGAAGACCCACAAGAGAACACACTGTATAATTCTTTGTTTTAAATTCTAAGAAAGACAAGTTTACTCAGCAAGGTTAGATGCTCGTTAGTGGTGAAGGCAGCCAAGGAGGGATTTACGTTAACAGAGATCTCTATTTTCAATCCTTTCCAAAGAGGAAAGGCCAGTTACTTTTGCCTCTCCATTGGATTAGAACTTTAAAACATTTTTTAAATACCAGTTTCAAATACAACCAAGATAAATCTGAGAGAAATTGTAATAAAATGATGACTCTAGTCCTAAAACAATGATACAAATAGGAAAACACCTGTAAAGAAAGGTACTTGGGATAATAGGAAATGATAGAGAAATTGATGTCTGATCTGGGTTGTGCTGGTTGTGCAAATCCAAGATAAAGGATGGGAGCCTGCGAGGAAAGCGGGAAAGAGGCTTATGTAAGACCTCTCTGGAGACTTGCCCAACTGCAGAAGAGAATGGGATTTATAAAGTGATAAAATGAATATATTTAGTCTATAATTCGACTGAGTGAAGGTTTCAGGTCCTGGGATAAGTTTTCAAGAAGCCAATAAAGAATGAACAAAACAGTTCATAAACAAAAGAACTCATGATGACCCCTGGCAATAAGAAACAGTACCAAAGCAGGAACCCCAACGTAGTGTAAAAGATAATTTCAAAAGAGAAAATGTATTTGCAAAATGTTGCACATTATGGAAGAAGTAGTGTAGCAAATTAGAGCACAGGCTTCAATTTACAAAGTGAGTCAAAACTGAGTTCTAACCCAACTCCATTATTTATCAGTTTTGGGCAAATTATTTCATCTCTTTGAGCCTTGATTTCCTCTTCCATTACACAAGGTTGTTAAAAGAATTAAATGTATTGGGGCTGCCCTCATCAGGTGGTTCAGTTGGTTGGAGCATCGTCCCTGTACACCAAAAATTGTGGGTTCAATTCCTGGCCAGGGCACATACCTAGGTTGTGGCTTTGATCCCCTTCATACGAGAAGCCACCAATTGATGTTTCTCTTTCTCTTCCTAAAAATCAATAAAAATATCCTCTGATGAGGATTTAAAAAAAAAATCTATTGATGCAAAAAAATGCACTTACATTGTGCTTGACACATTAAATGCCCAATAAATAGTACCTATTAGTATTAATAACAATTAGCATCTCATAGGCTGGGAAGAGAGCAATATTGGTGCCATCATGGATGCTATTTGTTTGAAGAATGATGAAATATCACATTAGGGATTCATAGTAAATGGTATTTGGGTTCATTAGTGCTTTCATCACTTACCTGTCTTTTGAACATTCATTTTTCCTTCATTCAACAAATACAGTTCTTGTGACTTTTATGTATCAGGTAATATGCCAGGCACTGGTTACATGTACACTGCACCCTTGATTCAGGTCGTACTGGAGAAGGTCCCTATTTTGAGAACCATTGCTATAGAGAGTAAATAGACTGTATTAACTAACCCCCAATCTCAATTTCTTCTCATTGACACTTTTTAAAATTGTGTGTAAATCTCTTTTGAAGCTGGAGATACTAAATAATTTCATTTAGTGTCAGTCTCCTCCTACATTGATTGTTTTTACACATGATTTATCAGGAACTCCATTCATTCCTTCCACCCTTACTCCCATTTTCTGTTTTTCTACGCTACCCAGAAGATCAATTTATTTCATCAAGTCCCAAACAGCTGAAATTTCTTCTATTAGTAGGTAATTTTCCATGTTCCTTTAACCTTCTTTATTTAAAGTAACTCAGATATATTTTCTTAATATGCTGTTTGACAAAAGTGATTTTTTAAAATCCACACCCAAGGACATGCTTATTCATTTTAGAGTGGGAAGGAGGGAGGGAAATATTGATGTGAGAAACCGCAACCTCTTCTTGTATGCACCCCAACCACTGATCAGCTGCCCCCGGTAAGGATTGTAACAGGGAACCTCTTGTACACACCCCCACTGGAGACCAAACCCACAACCCAGGCATGTGTCCTGACCCATGTACCCTGACCAGGAATTAAGCCTATGACCTTTTGGTTGACTGGAGGATGCTCCAAGTGAGCCATACCAGCTAGCGTGACAAGAGTAACTTTTTGATGAGCCTATTAAATCATGAGCTTTAAAAATGTGTGGTGCATTTATAGAACATTGGGATTATTAAATTACACTGTTCATAATTTCTCTCTGCTTTTGGTGTCCATTGCTCTGACCCAAGGATTGTTAGAAGACAATACAGGCATTGCAGTGGATTCTGTTTTTACCTATTCTAGCATCCATTTCCCGCTTCCTCCTAACAAAAGCTTAAATTCTTATGTACCTCTCCCCACCAAACATTTGAAGATTACCCTCAATTATGAAATGGGACTTAAACGTCTAAGAGTAATTCATTCTCTTTGCCAGTGCTTGGTTCAAAAATGGGCATAGACCATTGTGCTGTTTGAGAGTAAGATATTCTTTGTTGATTTTCCCAAATCCTTTTCTGATAATACCTCATGTTGTTGACTTTTCCAGCCACAGCAGAACCACTTAAATAATTGTCTCCAGATAATGGTCTATAACTCTGTAATAATTCCCACGCCCCCATTCTGGTTCTAACTGAAAGTACAAACCACAACATGCGTACTATAAATATCACTGAGATTCCTTTAGTTACATTATCTTCTTACACTTGCCCACTCCAAAACTTGAACACTTTTCTGTCCATTCACACACTTTCAAAAATACCTTTAAAGTATAGTTTATTTCCATCATTCATAACTCAGACATATCTAATTCTATTTGTACATTTGGAAGGATGGTATGCTTAATCATTTCAAGAATGCTAAAAAATATAATAAAGATATCAAATAACATTTTTTCAACTTTTGGTAAAATAAAAATCTCTATATATGAAACAGGTTTCCCATACTCCAGCTAGTTTAAAAAATAAAACCAGTTTGAGTCCTTATTAAGTCTTTATGCCAGTATTTTAATTTTCACTCTACCTCTTCAAGGAACAAAATATACTCCACATGTAATCACAATCAACACAGTGATCAGAAGAGATGTTGGCAAAGAATAACTAGTGTTTTATTACAGTATACTTCTGAATGCAAAAACTATTAGCAAACAATTTTTGCACTGTTGATACTATTATATTTTATGTCAAATACAATTTTTTTAAATGTTGCATTTGTAATATAACATAGGGATTTAATCTATTCAGCAAATATTTACTGAGCATTTACTACATGCTAGGCATTGTTCTGGGTATTGGGATTCAAAGGTGAAAAAGACAGAAAGATGCTTATGTTTTATTTTTAATCATTTACATTCAAAATACATAAACCTGTTATAAAATGTATAAAGTCACAGATGTCATAGAGTTAAGGTTGAAAAGTGCAGAGATGACCAATTTATGACATCAGTTACAAGATGAACATTATTTAATATGTATTTTGACACCTCTGAAATCAGCCACATCTTACAACGTGGGCAGACCTACCAGCAGTAGAGATGGAGTTATCACAGCCTGCATATGTGCATCAAAACTTACTAAACAAGTGTCAGGGGCTTGGAAGAAAATCCGAGAGACAATGGTAAAGCCACCCTTTTAAGGATTCTTGATAAATCTTGATATTTATTAAGAATCTTAATCTTTATTTATCTGTATTTAATAAAATACAGAAGTATTTTTTATATTATAAATAATATAGGGTCCAGCAGAAGTAATGCCACTGAGTGTGGCTGGCAGGGTATATTAACGTCTCACACAAGATGAACAGCAATTTGAACATTTCACCTAAAATGTCATATGCTGTGTTTAAGTGGGATATTGTTGTCACAGAATTACATGGTTATGATTTTGTAATAAAAGATTTGGTATAGATTGCCAGCTCATAAAAAGGGGGTGTTATTTGTACTGGATCCTGTATAAAAGTTTACAGTGTTCATTTCTTGTAAGAGAGGGAAATGAAATTCGGAGAGGTTGAATGATGCTCTAACTCTCAAAGCAGAGAAGGTAGGACCAGAGTCCAGGTCTAAGTTCACTCTCATGCTTTTTCTACCAAAGTCTTCAGTTATATGGAAGAAAAGGCTCTAGAATGTGGCCCTAGTTTTGGGACTATGGAAAAGAAACTTTTCCACAACCAAACTCCCTCTTTGCCTCAGTTTTTCCATCTATACAACAGCTAGTTTAATAGACATAACTGATGATGTTACTGTAAACATTCGGTGAGATAATGTGTGTAAAAGACTAACACAGATACTGGCCTATAGTAAGTGCTCCATGAAGATTAACTATATGAGATCCAGCTTTACAATTGGTAGGAAATAATTTAAAGTCATCCTCAATTATCCCACAAACATTGCTCACAATATGAAGCCCACATGTAGTTATCTGACTAAAATACTGGAAAACTAAACAGACTGGCCAAATGTTTGAACTAATTAATATAATAAAAATTTCCACCTTAAGAAGTTTTATCCAGGTCCATATGCTATTGTGCCAAGACCTTACCTGAAAGAAAACATACAAAAAGTAAGAATAAAGGGTATCTATGACCATCAAGTTACTACTCTTATGTGTACAAATGCATTTATAAACACAATCTCAAGTAACACATCATCAAAAAACATTTAAAATGTGTAAACAGATCATTTATTTTTGCTCCCTTTACAATATGATTATAATCTGTATACATTAGTGCTAGTAAAACAATCCCAAGTTTTGGAAGTTAAAAGTTACCACAGAGAAACATGATTTGGCCAGAAAGTAAGAACTTGTTAGTGGCTGGTATCTTACTTTATATGTATCTTAAAAGACTTTTTCATCCATTACCAACTTAGAGCTTTACACATAGTATGTAGCTGTATGTAAGTAAATTGCAGGTGCTAATGTTGTTTTGTTTTCTGTTCAAAAGATGGAATGTTTTGAGAAAGGGTCAATGTCTAGATTTCTTCTTTTTTTCGCCTTTCTAGGTGAGCTCCTCTAATTTTGAGAGTTTAAGTGAAAATCTAAATTATAACAAACTATATGGAGTTAACCTGACTTAGTTTCCATATTTTTGTTTCTATTAGAAAGTAATGTGTATTATACAGTATCACATTTAAAAGTATTTTTAACTACCAGGAAATGTTAATGAAGCAACTCACATTTTTTTCATTTCACCTGATGACAAAATTTATAGGGTACCCTGTAGTAAGGAAAACTAACTCAAATTAATATATCTAAACCTATTTCTAAAATTGTTGCATTTTTCAGAAGCTTCTGGCACTTAAAGCCTTATCATGAGGCACAATTCTGGTGTTTTACAAGTTTCAGCATGACGACTACACAGTAGCAAAGTTTAACTCCCTGAGTATTTTAAATATTAGCCTATTTTCTCGAAATGTTAATTTTTAAAAAATGTTTTTGATAAAATCTCACCATTATCCAAATTTAAAATAAACCTTAAAAGAAAGCCCGCCTCATGATTCAACTGTGAGCGTCCCCTATTAATTTTGAACTTAAAACAAACATCATCAGTTTGCTTGTTTGGAATTAAAAAGAAACCACCACCACCACGAATTGCACTACATAAATCCTAGGACCAAAGTCTACTGTTGTGCATGGTTTGATCCGCTGAGAAGAGCCCTATGACCAACTCTGAGGCCGCCCGCACTGCGAGGAGCATCTCTGGGAAACGACTCGGGAACTAGGCTCCAAGTGAGCGGTGGCTAGAGCGGCACTTAGTGGGGCTTCCCCGGATTCTCCGCCGCTCAGCAATTCTCCGCGCGCCCCACCTCCCTTGGTCCCAGCCGCCCGCCCCTTCCTCCCCGATCAGCCATCATCAGCCCGATCCTCTCCAGGGCGGAGGGGAATGACGGGAACAAAAGCCTGACACACCAAGAAGGTCAGGGTAGGAAGCGAGCCCCACCCTGCCAAGAGGAGTGAAGGATCTAGAAAAATTTGGCGGCTGGTTAACAGGAAGCGCGGGGGCACGTCCTAGGACCATTTAGGGCACCTTGACACCCAGCAATCCATCTTTTGTCCTTTAGAGAGGCCTCCATGAAGCCCCCAACTCTGTGGACTTTCCGGGCAGTTCTTGACTCTGCCTTCATTGTTGCCCCTCATTGATGGCATCCATGAAAATTACATCCGGGTATTCGAGGAACGGTGACCGGATTCTCCCGGAAGTGACGCGAGCGCGGAAGGATCCGCGTTCCGCTGAGGAAGTCAGTTGTCGAGGCATTCCCGGAAGTAGGGTTGGTAGGGGCGGTGGCTGTGACTGAGAAAGGTTGGGCCACCTTCTAATACGTCTTTGCCTCTCAGGCAGTGTGCCTAACACAAGCATTGCCATGACATTCAGTCCTTTCTTCACAATAGTCCCAGGAGGGAAAAATATTTCCCTTTTCCATACAGAGAAACTAAGGCTAAGAGACAGCCAATGATTTGTTCAAGATTATAGAGCTTGTATTTGGTGCTGGTCCAACCCCCGTCAGGCTGGCTACAGAACCTGTGCTTTCAACTTCTTCTGTGGAGCTTCCATTTGGAAAAGTGCAAAACCCTCGTGCTTGGCATCCTGGTAAGCCACGTCTGCAAGGGCTGTTCATCTTCAGCTCAGCATCCCGTTGCCCAGGGAGTGGGGCCACACAGCTACTCTGCTCCTTACACTGGACACACAACCAAACTCAGCCTGAGTCACCTTCCCTAAAACAATGACCTGAAATTTCACTTGGTCTCCTGCCCCTTGACTCCACGTGCATGGCTTTTTTCTCGCTGCTACCAAGGAAACTGGAACTGGCTGTTAGGCTCTGGCAAACAGTTTTAACTGTTAGACACTTGTAAATTCAGGACTGTTTAGACAACTCGAGGCTTTTCACCATGATAAAATACAGTCTTTGGCTTTAACTAAGAACTGATCATTAAATTGTACTCTATACCAAATCAATAATGTTTCTTCTAATTTCTGTGTCTTCAGAATATGACTGAGAACCAATCCTTTGCTCCTAAGACTACGTTAACCAGCTCTCAAATAACGTATGAATAGCTACTAATATCATAGTTTTGTAAAAACAAATCATGCATAGAAAAAAGCACTAACAAATACATCAAATGTGAATTTTATCAAAAGTGATAAAATTTAAACTGACCATTTAATCTATTTATTTTCTACTTTCTATTTTCCATGTCTGCTATAATATATTTTTAATACAGAAAAATGAATTGACCATGATAAAACATTCTTAATTGCTGGTCATTATAATGAAGACAAAGGCATGTTGTCACATTTTGACAAATGATAGTCTCTGACACAAATCACACAGAGGAATTCTATTTGGAAAAGCATTGAATTTTTTTGCCAGTGTTATCAAAATACAGTTTGGGGTCAACAATCCTCACAGGAAACATGAAGCAAATGAGTAAAACTTGTTTTTCATATACTTCTGTATAAAAATATATGACAATCAAAATTTTTTCTTCTAAAAAAAAAGGGAGGGAAGGGGATTTGAGGCACTTGAAATTCAGGAGAACAAATATAGAGAGCTATTTTTATTCTACCTCCTTTGGGATACAGCTTTAAGTGATTTATTTCAAATTGCAAAATAAAGTCTTCATTCTCTATTCTATCCCTATTCTATATGGTCCTGCTTATATCTGTGATATTTGACATGTTTGAAATATTAACATATTGGTTAATCAGAAAAGATACCTTACAATCCTTGAAGCTGAAAGGTATGTTTGCTTACTATAAATTATAGATTATCAGTATATTCTTTCAATCTTTATGGGCAATGTACTATTGTGCCCTTGAGAAATCATCACTCAGTATAACTTGCTCTTTTTAATATACTGTCTTTTTTTTCTTGCTCCATTCAAGTTTTTTCCCTTCCTTTTTCTTCTCCTCTTTCCTCTTCCTCCACCACCACCTCTACATTCTTTCCTCCTCTCTTCCTCATCCTCCTTTTTATTATTCAGTTTCCCTTTATGTATTCTTCAGTTTTGCCATACTATCTCTATTACAGATGTCTTTCTATATGTCTTATTTAGGATTTTCTGGACTTCCAGAGTCTGAAGCATGGTGTCTTTTCATCAGTTACAGCCACTTTCAGAGGTTGTTTCTTCAATCGACTCTAGAGTATTTTCCATATTCTTTTCTCCTGGAACTCTGATTAAATGTTCTGGAATTACCATTCTTCCTTGTATCTTAGTTCTTTTCTTTGTTTCTATCTCTTTGACTTTTAATGCCGTATTTAGTAAATATCTTCATATCTATCTTCCATTTTATCACTCTTTCATGAGTTTCTAATATGTAATTTAATATGATCCTTGAGTTTTAATGTTCAAGTAATTATTTTTATTTTCTAGACACTCTGCCCAGTAGTTTGTAAATTTCTCTAATCAGTTTTTATAAACTCTTGGCTTTTTTCCTGAGGGAATTTGTCAATGTTTAGCACACACAAACAAATCCATAACAGAAAGTATCAATCCCATTGGGCTGAGGATACAAACAACAGGAATTTGAGAGAAAAAATTCCACAGCAGAGAGAATCAAGGGAAAGTGATTTCAAAAACCAGTATGCCATCTTCCCACAAGATGTTTACCAGTTGCAAAGTTGTACATGCATAGGGTGAATTCCAATAAACTCAGTATAAAAGAACATCTTTGAGGCTAAAGAGATGAATAGAGATTCAGCAGCTGTGGGGTGATAGGGAGAAAGAGGATGGAAGTTAAGGTTAGTAAAGGTGGAGAACTTACCTAAATACCATAGACTTTTAGAAGAGAGCACAGAAAAACCGTATCTTAGAAGTAAGGACAAAAAAAGTAAATCAGCTTTAACAAAGCCTAAAACTAAGACTAGACACTATTAAGATGATCTGTTTGTACCATACCTTTTTGCCAGAAGAAAAATTAACTGTCTCAGGAAAGAGATAATGTCATTCAAAATTTTATATTAAAAAAAAAACACAGAAATTTATTTCTCACAGTCCTATAGACTAGAAGTCCAAGATCAAGTTGTCACTGGTTTGACCTCATTTCTGAGGCCTCTCCTTGGCATGCAGATAGCCACCTTCTCACCATGTCCCCACATGGTCTTTTCTCTGTGCCTGTGCATCTCTGGTGTTAAAATTTTACATTAAAAATGATTTTAGCAAGAGAAAGGAATTTTAGAGAAATAAAAAGAGAGAAAATTAATTTACTGTTCCATTATTTATATATTCATTGGTTGATTCTTGTATGTACCATGACCAAAGATCGAACCTGCAACCTTGATGTATCAGGTCAATGCTTTAACCAACAAAATTTCACATTCTTTAAATATAGGTGTCTGGCACCCAGTAAAAATTTTGAGAGATGCTATAAAAAGTGTCCAAATAAAAAAATTGGATTAGCCCTGGCTGGTGTAGCTCAGTGATTTGAGCACAGGCCTGCGAACCAAAAGATTGCAGTTTGATTCCCAGTCAGGGCACATGGCTGGGTTGCAGGCCAGTTCCCAGCAGGGGCCAGTTCCCAGTAGGGGATGGATGAGAAGCAACCACACATTGGTATTTCTCTCACTCTTTCCTTCCCTCTCTTCTAAAGATAAATAAATAAAATTAAAATAAATAAATAAAATTATTTTTAAAAACTAGATTAAAAAGAAATGGTAGAAATATCCTTACTGGTGATTCATATGTTGGAGTTATCAGAAAATTTAAAATAAAAATGATTAAGATAATGAGAGTGGAGGAAAATATAGAGAATTTCAGCTAATATTAGAGCTTATTTAAAAGGTAAATGGTTTTCATCAAATCTATGTATTGCTTTGAGTAATATTGACATTTTAACTATGTCGATTATTCTGATCTATGAACACAAACAGAATATGCTTCCATTTCATTGTATCTTTTTCAGTCTCTTTTAATAATGCTTTGTAGATTTCAGTATATAAGTCCTTCACATCCTTTGTTAAGTATATTTCTAGGTATTTTTTTTTTTTTGCAATTGCAGAGAAAATTTTTTTTCTATTTCTTTTTCTGAATTTTATTTTTAGTATATAGAAATGCTATGCATTTTTGTACATTGATTTTGCATCCTGCACCTTCACTGTATCTCTTGCCTCATTGCTCTGAGTGGGACTTCCAGTACTATATTGAATAAGAGTGGTGAGAATGAATGTTCTTCATTTGTTCCTGATTTTAGAGGAAAAGTGTTCAGTTTTTCACCGTAAGTATGATGTTAGATGAGGGCTTGTCATATGTGGTATTTATTATGTAGAGTTACTCTTCTTCTATACCCAATTTATTGAGTGTTTTTATCATAAACAGATGTTGTAGCTTATCAAATGCTTTTTATTGTATTGACTGATAGAATCATGATTTTTATCTTATATTTTGTTAATGTGGTGCCTTACACTGATTTATTTGCATATGTTGAACCATCTTGTGCCCCTGGAATGAATCTTGCTTAATTGTGATGTATTGTTTTTAAAATTTATTATTGTATTCAATTTGCTAGTACTTTGTTTAGGATTTATGCATCTGTATTCATCAAAAATATTGGTCTGTAGTTTTCTTTTTTTGTGTTATCCTTTCCAGGTTTTGGTATCAGGGTTATCTTGGCCTCATAAAATATGTTAGGAAATATTGCCTCTTTTTCAATTTTTAAGAAGAGTTTGAAAAGGGTAGATATCAAATCTTTGCATGTTAGGTAGAATTCACTAGTGAAGTCTTATGTGGAACCACAAAAGACCCCTGAATAGTCAAAGCAGTTGAGAAGAAAACAGCAAAGCCAGAGATATTATATCCCTGGCTTCAAATTATACTACAAAGTGACAAAAATAAAAAACAGTATGGTATTGGGAGAAAAACAGATACATGTTCCAATGTAACAGAATTGAAGACCCAGAAATAAATCCACATGTAAACAGACAATTAATTTTCGACAAAAGAACCAAAAAACATGCAATGGAGAAAAGAAAGTCTCTTAAATAAATGGTGCAGGGAACATTGGAAAGCCACATGCAAAAGAATGAAATTAGACTACTGTTTGTCCCCATATACAAAAAATGATCTCAAAGTGGATCAAAGACCTAAATATAAACCTGAAACAATAAATTACATAGAAGAAAACATAGTTACTAAACTTACAGAACTGATCTTAGTGATTTTATCAGTTTGACTCCAGAGGCAAGAGAAATAAAGGCAAAAATTAATAAACGGGACTATGTCAAACTGAAAAGCTTCTGTACAGCAAAAGAAACTGCCAACAAAACAAAAAGGCAATTCACTGAGTGGGAGAAGATATTTGCAAACAATAGCTCTGACAAGGAGTTAATATCCAAAATGTATAAAGAACTCATACAACTCAATACATACACACACACACACACACACACACACACACACACACACACACACACACAAAACCAATAACCCAATCCAATTAAGAAATGAGCAGAGGACCTGAATAGACACTTCTTCCTTGAAGACATACCAATGGCCAGCAGATACATGAAAAAAAAAATGCTCTTCACTAGCTATTAAAGAAATGCAAATCAAAACCACAATGAGGTACCACCTTATACCTGTTAGAATGGCTGTTATCAACAAGACAAATAATAGCAAGTGTCGGAGAGATTGTGTGAAAAAGGAAGTCTCATTCTCTGCTGGTAGGAATGTAAACTGGTACAGCCACTGTGGAAAACAGTATGGAAGCTGCTCAGAAAATTAGGAGTAGAGTTACCATACATCCTAACAACCCCTCTTCTGGGTATCTACTTGAAAAAATTGAAAACATTTATTTGCAAAGATATATACTACATTTCTATGTTCATTTCAGCAATATTCACAGTGGCCAAGACATGGAAAAAACAAGTATCATTTAATAGATGATTGGATAAAGAAGATGTGGTACATATATAAAATGGAGTACTACTCAGCCATAAGAAAAAATGAAATATATCTATTTGCAACAGCATAGATGGATCTTGAAAATGTCTTGCTAGATGAAGTAAGTCAGAAAAAGTTAAGGACCATATGATTTCACTTATATGTGGGATATTAAACTGAAGGCAACAAATGAACAAATAAGAAAAGCAAACAAAACTCAGACACAGACAACAATATGGTGGTTATCTGAGGGTAGGAGGTGGTGGAGTAGAAAAGAGTGAAGGGGGTCAAATATATGATGATAGAAGATTTGACTTTGGTGGGCATGGATACAGATGATGTATCATAGAATTGTACACTTGAAACCTATAAACTCATTAATCAATGTCACCTCAATAAATTTAATTTAAAATAAATGAAAATAAAACATCAAATAGTGTTCTAGAAATGAAAAAAATTATAACTAGCTTTGAGAAATATCAGTAAGTTGATGGGTTTAATAAGTGACTAAACACATCATAAGAGAGGCTAATTAGAGAACATGCAAATAGAAAGTATCAAGATTAAAGCACAGAGAGAAAAGGATGAAACATACATAACAAGGATAAGAATGTACAGAATATGCTGAAATGTTCTAACTCGTGTGTAAACCTCAGAAGGAGAGGAAAGAATAAAATTAGTAGCAATATTTGAGGACATACTGGCCTAGATTTTTCCAAAACTGACACAAGTTATCAAATTTCCAAGGAGCAATGATATGAGTGACCAATGACTTCTCAAGGGAATCAGGGGAAGTCAGAAGGTGATAGAGGAACATCTTTAAATTGTTGAAAGAAGCTATTCAGAAAGCTAGAATTCTATAACCAGCAAAGAAAAAGAAAAAAGTTCCCTCAAAATTAAAGCAAAATAAAAATTAAAGCAAAGTAAGGACGTTTTCAGACCCCCCCCAAAAAAAGCAAAAACAGAAACCCTGAAAGAATGTATTTCCAGCAGACATTCTGTAAAAGAAATGATAAAGGAAGTTGTTCAGAGAGTAGCTGTACTTCCAGATGGAAGTAGAAAAATGCATAAAGGAATAAATATTTATGTGGTTCTTTCCCACACTGAATACAGTTGGCCTCTGTCACTAATAGAACATTGTGGAAATGAGGGAGTGTGACTTCAGAAGCTTTCGTTAAAGAGAATATAATTCCCATTTTGAATGTTCTTGGATTACTTGTTTTTGTGGAAGCCAGCTGCCATGCCAGTGGGGTACTTGACCAACATTGCATTTAATTCACCTGCTAATATTCAGCTCTATTTACTCATCAGGAATGTGAGGAAGATACCCTGTTGGTAGTTCTTTAACCCTTATCGAGCCTTCAAATGACTGCAGTATTAGCAAGCATGGGGACTGCTCCCTCATATGAGACTCTATGGCAGAAACACATAGCTAAGCTGCTCTTAGATCCCTCACCCACACAAACTGTGAGATAATAAGTGTTCATTGATTACAACTGCTACTCTTTGAGGTAATTTTTATGCAACTATCAATAGCTAATACATGAAAAATTTCAAAACTAAAGTACTTTTATTTTTAAAAATGCAAGCATAATAAAATATAAGAAAATTAAGCTAAACACATAAGAACCAAACTGCTAAAGTCAAGGATAAAGGGAAAACATTTAAAGCAAAATTACTTTCTTACAAAGACTTTAAAAAAGGCATATTACTTTCGCTTGAATAAGAATTGGCTTAATAGCTCTGACTTCTCAGTAGAAACAATTGGAACCAGAGATGACATGAGATCTTCAACATGGTTCAAGAAAATAGCTGCCAACCTAGAATTTTATACTAAACAAAAATATCCTTCAGTAATGAAGGTGAAACAAATACATTTATAGTCAAACAAAAATTTTTAAAATTCACCATAAACAAATCCATGCCAAAGGACATAATCAAGGGTATTTCTTTTAGGCAGAAGAAAAAGGATCCCAGATAAAAGCTTGGAGTTGCAGAATATTATGAAAGCAAGTAAATCTGGATCAATTATGTCTATATAAAACAGTAATTGTAATATCTTTGGGGGTTTAAAATATAAAGAAAATTAAAATACATAAACAGCAATAGCACATAAATCAGGGAAGATGGGAGTCAGTGTTTTCATTGTCAAGGAGATGCATAAAATACTAATATTTATTAGGCATTAATAAGTTGAAGGTAAATAAGATAAACTACAGGTAAAGCACTTAAAGAAGAATAACAAATAAATAAATACCAAGGTGATAAAAGACAGAAAGGAATAGCAAAACGACCAAATCAATTCAAAAGAAGAAAGGGAGAAATAGCACAGAAAATGTAGGACAAACAAAAAACAAACAGTAAGATGGTAAATTTTAGTTCAAAAGGGGCTGAGAATAAGCCTTCACAAAAAAAATTTAAAAATTAGGAAAGAAAATGTGGGAAGAATTTTTCATCTTATATCAAAATTTACATAAAATTACAGTAATTAAGACTTTTATTGCTGCAAGTATGTAGAAGTAGAATAGGCCAGAAGAGATATACTGAAAATATAACACACTCCTGTGTACACTTGATTTATGAAAAAGCTGGTTCTGTAAAACAGTAATGAAAGGACTGTCTTTCCAATTAATAATGTTTGGAAAATTGAATGTCTCTAAATCAAACAAATGAAGCAACTCCTACTTGTAAATTTGAAAAGTAAGCAACAACACTTCTGGAAAGTAATACATGAAAAGATCTTCTGTGGTGTGGAAACATAATTTCTTTTTTAAAGATTTTATGTGTTTCTTTTTAGGGAGAGGGGAAGGGAGGGAGAAAGAGAGGGAAAGAAGAAACATCAATGTGAGAGTAAATACAGATTAGTTGCGTGCCCTGGGATCGGTGGGGCCTGAACCTGCAACCCAGGCATGTGCCTTTACTTTGTAGGCTGATGGTCAAAAAACTGAGTGATACTGCTCAGGGCTGTTGTGGGAATATAATTCTTAAACAACATAAAAGACACTAACTCTAAAGGAAATAATGAATAAACTGAACTACATTAAAATTTAAAAGTTATGTTCATCAAAAGATACCATTAGAGGAAATCCTGCCACTTGCGATAGCATGGACAGACCTGGCAAACGTTATGCTAGGTGAAATAAGTCAATCACAAAAGGACAAATTCTGCATGGTTCCTTTTATATGGGGCATCTAAAATAGTCAAAAATAAAGAAGTAGATAATAGAATAGTGGTTACCAGTTGATGCGGGAATGGGAATGAGGGAGATGTTGTTCAATAGATATAAAGTTACAGTTATACAGTGTTATATATGCTGCACAAAATAGTGCCTATAGTTAACAATATGGTATTTTGCACTTAAATTTTTGTTAAGAATGTAAATCTCATGTTAAGTGTTCTTCCACAAAACAAAAGAAACCACAAAGGCACAGAAGAAAATCTTTGGTACTGATGGTTGTTTATTACTTTAATGGGGTGATAATAAATAATGTGAGTGCATACATGTGCAAACTCACCTAATTGTATACATTAATTATGTGCAGTTTTTGTATACCAATTATGCCCCAATAAAGCTGGGAAAAAGGGATTGAAATGGCAACTCACAAAGAGGAAGACTTAAATACAATTTACAACACATTTACTCTATGGAGAACTTATATTCAGAATACTGTATCCAAAGAACTCCTGTAAATCAATGCCAACCAATTAGAAAAATGGGCAAAAGACTTAAGCACCTCACAAAAGAGAATCCAATTAGCTACTAAGTGTATAGAAAGAGCTCACTGTCATTATTAAATAATACAAATCTAACCATGGTGTCAAGTACTGGTGTGCATGTAGAACTACTAGTACTCTTTCATATGTAGCTGGTCAGAATTTGAATTAGTATAATACTTTAGAGGTGATTTGACAATCTATGCTAAAAGTAAGTATACACAATTATATGACCTAGCAGTTTCATTCTTAGGTATATAGCCAACATAAATGTGCATCTGTGCAATAAAAGACATAT
Source organism: Artibeus jamaicensis (assembly GCF_021234435.1). Lineage (NCBI taxonomy): Eukaryota > Metazoa > Chordata > Mammalia > Chiroptera > Phyllostomidae > Artibeus > Artibeus jamaicensis. The sequence goes on from NW_026521538.1 coordinate 774,297, forward strand.
ATAAGAACACTCGTAGCAGCATTATTTGTCATTACCCCAGACTGGGAGCTATCCAACTGCCCAACAGTAATAGAAAGGACAAATAAACCATGGTATATTCATATAAGGTAATAGTTCATAGTAATTTAAAAATAATTATCTATTGCTATACTAGAAAATGGAAGATATAATGTTCAATTAGTACATATACAAAAGCACAATTGTACTTTTATGATTTTGCTTACATACTATAAGAAGAAAAACGTCTGAACTAATTTATGGTAAATAAAAGTTGTGAAAGTAATTACCTCTGGGGAGGGGATAGTGTGCCGTGATTGAGGGAGACATGAGGGCAGTTTCTGATGTGCTGGCAATTTTTTGATCTCTGTAGTGAATACATGGGTGTATTCACTTTGAGAAAAATTCATTGCACCATACATTTGGCATTTGTCCATTTCTGTATATATTTTCTTGTGTTATTTATTTGATAATTTCATTTTTATTTTCTCATTTTCTGTAACTCCTATTAATTGGATATTAGATTTTATTTGTATTTTTATCTTTTATTTCTTATTTTTTATTTTGGGCAGACTAAATAATTTTATTTTCAAAATGGTTTATTGAATAATTTAGAGCATGTTATTTAAGTTTTAAGAGCTCTTTTTTTGGCCTCAGTATAGTATCCCCTTTTCATAGTACATCTGCTCTTCTTTCATAGATGCAGTATCTTTTCTTATCTGGGGATATTATAGTTGCTTACTAGTTTGCTTTCTTCTGCTTGCTCTATCAACTTTCTTTCAAGTTACTTTTTCTGTTTTTCCCCATCACCCAAGGACATTTTTTTCATTGCTTATACAGAGAGGAAGGGAGAGATAGAAACAATGATGTGAGTGAGAAGAATCAATTTGTTGTCTCTGGTTTGGGAAGATCACACACCCCCAGACTGGAACAGGTATTGTATGCACAGGGACCAGCTCCCTAACTGCAACCTAGGTATGTGCCCAACCAGGAATTGAAACTGCAACTTTTCAGTAATGGGATGATGTCCACCTAACTGAGCCACATTGGCAAGGGCTGTTTTTGTTTTGTTTTGGTGGTTGACGAAAGAATTATATATTTTTAGAGCCTTTTCTTAAACTTTTGGTTATTCTTGGCTCTCAAAAATTTATATTTAAAAGTGAGGCAATTAATTAAACATTGACTGGATTGGTTATTGACTGGTGGATTTTATTGTGGAGTCTTGCTGTTTTATTGCAAGACCCCTAAATGTCAGTCTCTGTGAGTATTGTTCTTAAGTTCTTCCATTTCACTAGAGAGAGGAAAGGCACTGGTGTAATTTTACTCTACATTTGAGCATATTTTTCATTTAGATCTGTTGGCTCTCTGCCCTTTGTCCTAAGGGCCAGTTCCTTTTGGTTTTGGGGAACATTGGTCATCTTGGTAATAGGATTAAAGGGAAGACCTATATAGTCTATGGAAATATTTCTTACTCTCAGTTGATTTATTCAGTAAATGTAAAACTGACCCTTGGGATAATGTTCTTCTTTTCTGCTGTGGCCCCTCTCCTGTTAGGAAATCAATGAAATGAAACATGATTTGGTTATGGGGTCTCTTCAGCTTCCTTCTCTTCCCTTTATGCCAACTTAAACAAATTTTACTGCGTAAAATATAAAAATGTAATTCATACACAAAAAGTTGACAGAATTTTATAATGGTTTTTTCTGTCCCCATCTTCCAGGCTCAGCAATGATCAACTCAGGACAATTTTATCTCTGCTCTCTCCTACAGCTCTACCTTTTTACTTTGAAATGAATCTTAAACACATTATCAATTTCATCTATAATTTTTGGCATATATCTCTAAATAATAACCTTTAAAAACATAACAATATATGCATTACACTTAAATATTAACAGAACAATTCTTAATATCATTAAATAACCCCAGTCTTCAATTTTCTAATTGTCTCATATAAGTCATAAATGTGTTTTTGGCTATTTGCTTGAATCAGGAGCTAATTAACTAACTTCCATAAGCAGTGATGAATTGACTTAGAGTCCCTTATCATTGACAGGCTTCCCTTCCATCTCTTTTTTGTTTGGTTGAGAAAACAAATCACTTGTCTTGTGTAGTTTCCTAAAGCTCATAGCTAAATTTAATGGCTCTGTTGAGTCATTAAATCTTTTAGATATTTAAAATTCTGCCATTGAACTGGTGACTCCTTGAAGGATAATTCTTTATTTATTATAGTGCAGTTTTTGGCACATAATAGATGTTCAAGAAAGTGTCTACTGAATAGATATTAAATTAAAAAGATGTCAAAGGACATTGGGGAAGAGAATACTTGAAGCTTATGTTCAAATGATAGATTGCAGAGAGTAATCAACCATAATATTCTTCACCAAGCAGTGTGATCACTTTAAGCTAGGTCACCCATGCTCTTTCTTTGTATCTGTATTTTTCCAGTTTTGGTTGCACTTGCTTATATTGTTGGAGGTAGGGAGTCTGGACTTGAATTGAGAGATCAACAAAAAGGAGGGAGCCATGTTAAAGAGACTCTTGCTCTTCAAATTAATATCATGTAATTCTTTAATTATGATTGTAACACTATTTATATAATGCTTGTGATATACCAAACTATCTATGACTAAAATCATGCTTACATTTTTGAAATGCATATATGTTTGTTGTAAACATATTATAATAAACTTATTATAGTATGGTGTTTTCTATAATTCAGAGATGTGACTCTCTAGTGTGAAATGTAACACATATATATGTATATGGTACATTTTCTCATATATATATGTATATATATAGGAAAATTTCACTGTCTTAAAATGATTTGCCTTGCAACATAATGCCCATGAGTTATATATTGAAAAGCAGATAAAGGTTTGTAATCAAGATGGAACATTTGTGACTATCACCACCATCATTCCTTCTACCATTTGCACTGTGCATGCAATGGGGTTGATTACTCTCTCCAATCTGTGAACTCTATTAATTATGCATTGCATAACTCTGTGAAACTCAGAGGTTAAATGCCCTCTAGCTAGTAAATTGTACACTCAGGTCTTTGAAGGAATCTGCTATTTAAAGTATTAATTTAGATGCCTTATCTCCATTAACTATCTTTCTCAAATAGAAAATATTCCAGAATCCTATCTTAAGCTATGATTTAACTTTCTCTCCTTTGTATCCTTTCTTTTTTAATTATCTTCCTTCCTTACTTTCTGTTTTACTCTGTTTATCTGTGCTAACCTCAATGTTAAACAAAAATCACATCAAAATACAACTCTGTTCAAGTTCCCAATCATCATCTTTTTTTATATATTAAAAAAATTTCCTGTCATCTCTCTTTACTCTGTGATGTGTGTGTGTGTCTGACTTGCATGGGCATGAAGACCAGAAGGAGAGGGGATGATGTTTAATGCAAAATAAAATCCATTACATGTTTCTCATTCTGTAATGGTATCCCTTTTGGTATTTGCTGAAGATTTCTCCTGGTGTGTTTTATGAAGGCATTCCAGCACAGGATATGAGAGCACATCTAATGTGCATTACCTCTCATTTGCCTTTTCCTGTACAAATCACATAGATCAACATACACAGTGAGTGAGTGAGTGATAAAAAAGCTCCCTGGAGACAAAGTGAAGTTATTTCAATGTACTTTTCATTAAAGCATGGACAAAGTCTTGTGTACAGCTACAGGTCGATATTTTCAAAAGCATACTCTAAGAGAATGAAAAATGTTTATGTTAAACAATTTTTTTTCAAATATAAACTCCATTACTTACTAAAAAAAGTGGAACATAAATATAAAAAAATTTTATCGTAGTTTCTTTTTAAATATTTTGGTATAATCCTCCTCCCCAGTTGGGTTATTTTTTGTTTTTCTTGTAAGCAGTTTTTACAGTTTCTACCATATCTCTTTTTAAGGTAAAATAATTTATGCATAAAGTTCGATCAGTTAATAAGTTGGATTTCAGAAATGCTCCAAAGGGGAAACCAAGAGCCATACTGGTCTTTACAGGAAACCCAGTCATAATATTAATTGACCTCTTTGTCCAACCTCGTTGTGACAGGAATGAGAACAGATGAATTCTTCAATGGGGATGGGAGCTTCCCCTGTTGTAAGGGCAGTGTTCAGATCAGTTATTAAATATGTACATGTGTGGTGTTCACTATGTCTTCCACAGCTGCTTGTGGCATCTTTCTTCATTGACAAGGGCTGCAAAGGCTGCAAAAAATACGTCTCAGAATCAAAGAGTGGGGAGACGCCATTTACAAAGCCGGAAATGATTAAAATCTCAGGACTGTGACCATTCCCAGTCACCAAAGGCTTGCCAATAGCACAGTTCCTGTTTCTGGTGTCTACTCTGAAGACCAAGACCATAGAGTGGATGCTTGTCCACTATTCCATTGGAAGTTGGATCTCTCCAGCTACTGGCGAGCAAAGAGGGAGAGTGAGTCCCTGCCGGGGCGGGTACCAGGCAACCGCGTCAAATTGAGAGGTCAGCGGTCAGCCCAACTCAATGGCCTAGGCTCGCCAGGACAGGCGCGGGCCCTGCCGGCCTCCGTCCTCTTCCGCTTGCTCCAGGTGCACAGCGGATCCCTCCGCCACAGCGAGCGCTCACGGTAGAGCGGCGATCGGCTTTTCGTCAATACCCGGATGGAAGTGTAATGGCCGCCGTCAGGGACTTACAGGCAATGGGGACCACGACAGGTATTCCCTGTGAGAGGGGCTGTCCAGACTTGTTAGGATGCCTGTACTTCTAGAGGGCCAGCTAGGGGGCAAAGGGCGAGTTTGTGGGGCGTCAGGGTTCCCCCCCGAATTGGCTCAGGGATCCGCCTCTTGAGCTAGGAAGCTTCTGTTAAATAGTCCCGGCCATTCAGTGCTTTCGCCTAACTTGCTGCAAAGTTTTTCTAGGTAAGTCGGTCTTCTCAGTGTGGTCCCTTGCAGGTTGCTAGAGCTAACCCTAGCCATACTTGTTTTACGTTTGGGCTTTTTCAACTCTTCCCTGACCCACAGCCTGGGAGCTGGAGCGGGAGTGTGGCTATGGTGTGCCTCCGCGCGCCTGAGGGGCAGCAGAACCCCGGAGGAAGGGGCGGATCGGGCGCGGTGTTTGGGACTGAGAGGGGAGCACGGCGCTCGAAGCATCCACTCGGCGGGTCCCAGGCTTGATGGAGGCGGCACGGCCACCCCTCAGACCGCGCCCCTCGAGCTGTAGGTTCCCAGTTCTACGGCACCCCAACTCGACGGCGTCCCCAATGTGGGTCCAGTCTGTGGTCTTGGAGGTCTTTTCTTGCAGAAATGCTCAGTTCTCTGGCGCGCGTTCCTTCCTTGCAATTGTTCAAAGGCGCTCTTCCCTGCAAACCTCAACCACACCCCGTGGCAGATGGATTTCTTTGTAACTGGCTTTCTCACTTGTAGGGTCCATTTTGAGTCTCTTCTTAACATGGTGTCCTCATTGTCAAGTAGTCTTCCTAGATAGCCATGGTCATTGAAAATATATAGGGTGAATGTGTATGAGGTAAAATGTGTAACTCTTAAGTAGACCAACGAAACAGATATGGTAGCTTTGAGATTCAAAATGCTAAAGTTAAAGATTCAGTTTCTTTATAGGTTTACATTTGGAGGCGTCTAGTGTTTGTGAGGTGTGGTAGCGAAAACATTAGTTGGGTGTGTTTGGTTATCAAAAGTTTAAAAATTCCTAAAAAAAATAAAACCAGTGTTTAAGGAATTCTTAAGAATGTTGGAGTTATTATGATTGCCACATGATGAAACATGAAGACAACAAACTACATTAGGGTAGGAATTTCATGCACTCGAATAGCTGTGTGTTAGGCCTACTTTAAATTGTTGAATTGGTTTTTATGCAGCAAGAGATGACTTGAGTGTACTATGAAGTTAATATCCTCGGGTTGAATAGGTAGAAACCACTAAAATTGAATGAAATATGTTAACATTTTTCAGAGTTTAATTGATAATACAAGTGGGTTCTTCCGAAACTCTTAAAGACGTTGCATTTGTTAACATTTTTAGGATGTTGGTATTTCGTAGGGTGGGTAGATAGTAGACCGTGCTAATTTTTGTTAAAATTCTCATAAGTTACAGCCCCTTACCCAGAAAATTGTTAAAAGCAGAAGGCGGTGTAAAATAGAGGTATCTAACAACCTGTTTTGCACATTCACATTTTTTCTGTTGTTGCCATCAGAGTGAATATAAATACCAGTTCAAAGCACTTTGTATCTGGTTTTATGGAAGAATTAAAGGACAGCAACAACAAGAATACGTGCTGTGTACATTGATAACAGATGAGCGTTTTCACTGCTCAAGGTTTTAATCATTATTACACTTCAGATCCGGTGTTTTCTGGTAATAATATACTGTGATCCCAAAAGTTTTTATATCTTGAAACATACCAGAGAGATTATATTTTAGTGTAAATATATAGTTTGTCTTTAATATATATTTTATACATGCCCTTTAATGTACTTTATTGCTTATTTTTCTGTTTGGAATTGTTATTGAAAAGTGTGCTTTAGATCACTTAATACATTTTTATAAATGATAAAAGACTTGAATCTTGCCCAGTTTCTTTTAGGTTATTCTACTGAAAGTTTTTTTACAGAGCACAGTACACAGAAGAAAAAAGGGATAATAAAGTTGAAATTTTTATTATCTGATCCAAGGTGTAAAGGCTATGAGTATTTCACTTATGTATGGGGTATTGGCTTCATGTGGTGAGCAATTTTCATGGGATGTTAGATACCAGAAATGAGTATTAAGAGGGTAGGATACCCTCCATTGTGGAAGATACCATTGTAGTAGGATAGAGTTAGATCCAGTTTCTAACCCATTGTGGCTGGGTTAGAATTAGATCCAGTTTCTAGTTCTAGCTTTGTGAATTTGGGCAAGACTCATTTTCCCTGTCTTGTGATAAATGAAATTGAATTAAGTTTGTTCTAAGTTCCCTTCTGAGCTTTGAGTTTTCTGACCTTTGTAAACTCACGACTTTGTCACTGGGTATCAATGATAGGTTATTTGCCTAAGTGCAGAGAAGTTTTTTTCCTTCTAAATTTATACACATAAGTTTAATATGAAGCATAACTGAATTGAGAGTATAAAAATATTGTACTAGTAGTTTTTACAGTCAGAGTTTTAAAATCTTGGTCTTCATTTCCAGATACCATCTCTTTTGATCACTGTTCCTGATTGAGGCTTTGTGCAAGCATTAAATTGTGTGCCTTTTGTTCCTTGAAAAAAGAGGTATGGTAAAGATTGAAGTACTATTTTATATAGTCTATTAAGTAGTAAGTTAGTATGTTCTAACCTTGGACAAAATAAAATAGTTATGTATATGTGAGTTTTCATAAATTGTCGTTTTATTTTAGCTTAAAATAAAATGCATATAGATTTTCATTACAATATAAGTAGAAAAGTAGGTTTTGGTTCTATTGTTTATTGTTTAACATTTCATTAGAGCTCTAAAGATGATTTTAACTACATTATCCTTCTAAATACTAAGATGACATTAAGGGCTTTTGGGTAATAAACAATGGAGATAAATATAGTAGGAAGACGTTTTGAAGCTATATGAATGGCCAGAGGAATGTTTGTGTTTTTCTGTAGTAAGGGCAAAGTAATGCACCTGAAGAAAAATTTTCTAGTGTGATTAATGACATCTATATTGTGCAGAGGGACTTGGGAATCACTATAGGTTTATGACTGATTTCCTGAAGACAATCATCTGTATATCTCAGTGTGGACAAAAGGAAGGGGGAAAAATCAGCCAACAAATACATGGTATTCTGAGGAGAGCTTTGCAAACTCAGTGGAAAATATTGTACCCTTGTTTAAAAAAAAAGGAAAAAAAGACCTGAAACACAAGTGTTTTTAAACACAAGTCTCTTGCTTCTTGATGTTTGTTCCTGTGATACCACAACATCATAATTTTCCTTACCAAGTGAAATAAATATCCACAGAAGTATAACCCTAGATTAGGGCTGAAAATATGTACATAACTACTGAAAATAGCCAAAATAGACAATACCAATTTAAATTACTACTTTAGTTCCATGAACTTTACTAGTAGATGGCTTTTTTTCAGAGGCATTTCCACAAAGGCATGCATTTTTAATTTTATTAGAAGTTGATGTCTAACAACTACCATGTGTAGAAAGCAACAAAGCTGAATTGAGATACCAGGTTTCCATTTATATTCATCTGCCTGCATAATTTCTTCCTATGTGATGTTTGTTTGATCTCTTACTTCATGCGATTCATATCAGTACTGTGTTCATCTGGAATAGAGAAAGTAAATGCTGAGTGCTAAGAATTTTCTTTTTTTTTCTAAGATTTTATTTTTTTATTTTTTAGAGCTGGGAAGGGAGAAAGAGAGAGAGAAATATCACTAAGTTGTTGCCTCTCACAAGCCCCCTACTGGGGACCTGATCTGCAACCCAGGCATGCGCCCTGACTGGGAATCAAACTGGCAACCCTTTGATTCGCAGACTGGCACTCAATCCACTGAGCCACATCAGTCGGGACAGAATTTTCTTTATTGTGTTTGATCTAAACTATTCAAAAAGTAATATGTTGAAGAATGAAAACTTCAAATACAATGGACTAAACAAGAGGCTGTTCTGTGATGACTGACCAGAATGATTTGGATTATTCTATCTTAAAAGCTGAGCAAAGTTTGACTAAAAATTTAACGTTGTAATAGGTATGACTTCATGAAACAAGTGTCCCAATATTAGAATAAAGGTGCATGACTTGAAGCTTGAGAAAATTAGGTGGGCTTCAGATAGGTCTCATTTCAAGAAGTGGAAATAGCAATAGCTGAAAACAAATACTGGCTTTTAGAAAAAGGCAAATTATTTAGCTGTCTGTCTGTCTGTCTTTCCTCACCTGAGGACATACTCAGTGACTTTAGAGAGAGGGGAAGGGAAGGAGAGAGGGGGAAGAGAAACACTGATCTGTTACCTCTTGCATGCACCCTGACTGGGGACTGAATCTGCAACCTGGGCCTGTGTCCTGATGAGGAATCAAACTCATTACCTTGCAGGTCACAGGACAATGCTCCAACCAACTGATCTATACCTACCAGGGTAAAAGGTCATATAATTTTATTTTTATTATTTTTTAAAATTTAATTGTTCAAGTACGGTCTTCTGCCTTTTATTCCCATCCAATCCCAGCCCACCCACCCAGCCCTCCCCATTAATTTTAAAATGTAGTAAAATCATTACCAGTTAAAATCGGGTTTTGGAGGTTGTGTCTGGTAGAAAATCTATCTATCTATAATTTTTCTTCCTTCAGTATATGTTCATTTTGGGGAACCATCCCTTTGTGTTGTAAGTAGTTGGTGGGCTATCAGTCTTATAGTTTTATAACCCAGGCCTAGTCATCCCTTTTGCCACAGTGATTGCCCGTTACTCAAGCAGACACAATTGGAATCCTTTCAAATTGGTGTGTAAATGCAGGAAGAAAAATGCTCCCTTCTTTCTAAAGTTAATTTGGGAGGGTGCTAGTGACATTGTTTCTCACATGAAGGAGAACCTCATCTGAAGTAGGAAAAAGTAAAGCCATATAGAAATGAGAGATGGATAGAGATAGAGTTTCAGTTTCAGTCAGGGCCTACGGTATGAGATATCAGTGTCTACCTTTTAATTTTGCCTCTTACCCTGGTGTCCTTCATAGTCCTTTGGGCCAAAATTCTGTATATAAAGTAGTTTGAATTTGATTACAGCAGAACGAATTTAAGACCTATAGCTTCAACTTAATCCATCAACAATGTGCCCTTTTCCTCTGCCTTATAAAAGATGCCCTTTATTCATTCATCATTCATGCATGCATGTAGTGCTTCGTTCCACCTTACATTTATTATCTACCATGTACAAGTATGTGCAACTGCCTAGTTAGTCACAGATTATGCATACTAGGCTGAGTGGATGGTGGACTTTCTCTAATATAATCCTGTTTTTGTACACTTAAGTTACATCAATAATAGGCATGTTTTGAGAATAATCAGTGCTGTGCTTAGCATTTTAGTAATATGTGAGAATAAGAGTTCTTGACATTCAAAGTGCTTATAGTTTAATTAAGGTATCCAAATCGATGTATGTGAAATGCAGCATAAACAGCTAAAACAGATAAGTAAATGCATACTTGTATTGTATGGATTTTAAGTCCAAGTTCTGATAAGAAGGAAATTAGTTAGGGCTGGCCTAATCTAGGAAGGTTTCTTAAGGTGTAACTTCAAATGGATTTTGACTTAACGAGGCAGGTTTCGATAGGCACAGAGAATGTGCCTTTATCCTTTTGATAAAGGATAGAGTTGAAAATGACTAAGTCCAGCGGTCAATTCTTAGTCTTCATCTTACTTGACAGGGTTGATCAATCCCTGACCCTGGGAACCCTTCCTTCACTTTGCTTTCAGGATACCAATTTCCTGATTCACCTTCAGTCTCACTGGTCATTCCTTTCAGTTTTGCTAGCTGGGTCTTTCTCATATATTCCCTCTAAATGTTACAATACAGGCTCAAGCCTTAGACTTTACCCTTTGGGTCGTTTAATTCTTCATACTAAATACATACACACAAAAATGTACACACATAACTGACTCCCAAAATTTTACACCCAGACCTCTGTATTTTGTATTGTGCTGCACATTCTACATTTCCACTTCATTGTCAACTAGATATCCCAAATCCTGTGTGGCTAAACTCAACTCTTGATATACTTGCCAAACCAACTATTCCTACACAGGCTTTTCTAGCTTAATGGTAAATGGCAACTTATTTATTCCAGTTGTTGAGGTCAGAACTTTTAGAAATATCCTTGACATGTTTCTTTCTCTAATATGCCAAATTTTAGGCTGTCAGAAAATCTCATGGTCTGTATCTTCAAAATATATACATTGTCTGACCATGCCTCATTGTCTCCACTAAGACACCATCATCTCTTCTTACCTGTGTAATTGCAGTGTAGTAATCTCCAAACTAGCCTCTTTCCTTCCACTCTTACCTTCCTTCCCCAAACTCTGTTCTTAACATAGCCAGAGTGATCTCTTTAAAAATATAATTCAGCTCATGTTAATTCTCTACCCAAAATGCTTGAGGAGATTCCCATCTTGTTTATAGTAAAACCAAAGTTTTTATAGTGTCCAGCAAACCTTATTTCAGTCCCTATGTTACTTTGACTTCATGTATTATTTTCCCTGCAGTGCTTTCTGTTCCAGTCATACTGAACTTGCAACCCTTCGAACATGTTAGGTACAGTCTACACTCAGGCTGTTAGCATTTATTATTTCTTTTCTTAGGATGATCTCCTTCAGTTGTTCAAGATCTTGACTCAAATACAACCTTTTCAAGTGAGGTCTCCCTGACTTAATACTTAAAAGTGCAACTTTCTGATTCCGACTATTTTTCCCTGCATTCTATTTTTCCGCACCATGGGTCACTTTTGAATATATTATATAATTTACTTAGTTTATTATTTAAGTAACCAGTAAAATATTGGCTTCAGGAGAGAAGGGATTTTTATCTGCTTTGTTCACTGCTGTGTTCCCAGTGCTTAGAACAAAGATTGACACAGATTTGCTGCTAGCTGCAAACCTGCTACTAGGCTAGGTGCTAGGGACCCAGCAAAGAATGCAACAGATGTGGTCCTTATACATATTCAGCTTTTATTTCTGAGGTAGAGACAGATAGAAAATAAATTGGCAAATAAAATATTGCCAGAGCCCTGGCTGGTGTGGCTTAGTGGATTGAGCGCAGGCTGTGAACTAAATGGTTGCCAGTTCTGTTCCCAGTCAGGGCACATGCCTGGGTTGCAGGCCAGGTCCCTAGTGGGGGCCATGTGAGAAGCAACCACACACTGATGTTTCTCTCCCTCTCTTTCTCCCTCCTTTCCCCTCTCTCCAAAAGTAAGTAAATAAAATCTCTAAAAAAAAAGATTATTTCACAAAAAATTTTTTAAAAAATTTGCCAAAGAAAGAAATATCACAAAAAAAGAAATACAAGGGACTAAAATAGAGAACAGTTTTTTATGTTTGAGGAAGGGCTGGTTTACAGGTTGGAGAAAGCCTTTGTGAGGTGCTAACATTTAGGCTGAGACCTGAAAGATGAAAAGGATTTAGCTTTATGAAGAATATTTCAAGCAGGGAACAGCAGGTGCAAACGCCTGAGATAGTGAGTATTTGAGGAACTGAGAGACTATTTTTGGTAGCTTTCTGGAGTATATTTACAGGTGGGGAGAGTGGTTTGAGATGAAATTGAAGAAAAAGGTCCAGGATTAGATGTCACTGGTCCTTGCAGGCCTTGACAAAGAGATTAAATTTAATTTGAAGTGCCTTGGGAAGCCGCTAAGGAGTTTTAAGCTGGGGAAATTGATCTATATATATTAAGATCATTTTTACTCCTGTGTGGAGGATGGAGTCAGAGGACGATGGGCAAAAGGAAGGCATGGAATGCCAGTTAGTATAAGAGTATTCTTTTAATCCAAGTTAGAGATGCTGGTGGGCTAAAATAATTAGTGGAGATGGAGAGAAGAATTCAAGATGTATTTTGGAGGTAAAATTGACATGACTTGCTTATGGATTAATGTAGAAAATAAGGAAAAGGGAAATCAAGAGTGGTTGCTTGATTTCTGGGTTTGGTAACTGGATGGCCTGTGGTGCCACATACTAAGATTGGGAAGCCTGGAGAGTAGAATTTGTTTTCTATTCATAGACAGAGGGTTTTTATAGAGCCAGAGAAAAATTAAACAGAAAGCTGAGGGGAAATGTATTACATGTTCTCCTAACCAAGGAGCAGTAAATCTTTTGAAGCTCCCCACTCCATGTGTTCAAAATCTCAAGTAAATTCTGCCTCTTTTCCTAAATCATTGTCACAGCAAAATGACAGGAAGAAAGGAATGAGAGATGAAGGTAATCTTTCTCCTTATTCCGAATCCAGTAGTTTTTATTTCACTTTGGACAGATTATTTCTCATTTTTCTACTAATGCCTACACAATAAAAATGTGTTTTTTCTAACTGTGTCTGTGTATTTTAAGTCAGACTGCATTGCAGCAAGAAAAGTTTATATGATCTGTGGTATTTGCTATGAAGTGATTTAATCTGAAATCACAGGAAGTCAGTACTTGAGTTGAAAATAAAATAACAAATGAATTAAGAATGTGTTAGGTCCCTGTGTGTCCACTCTTGTTAGTTTTTGTGAGGGATAAATGAGAAATAAGATATAGAACTTGTCTTTCGGAAGCTTATAAATTATCTTGGGAGGTAAAACTTTAAAAAATGAAATGATGTAACTATAAAACAGTTTGTAATAAAGTGGTGAGCAATGCCTATCCTCTGAATATTCTAGAAGGGAGAGATTAGTGTGTTTTAAAGGTTTCATAACCTTGTAGGAGGTAGAGTTAGAAAGGAAGTTTGACCAGTATTGAAGTAAGATAGAGAGAAGGGGTGACAGACCTGGCAGAAGGATACAGTATGAACAAAGGTAAACAGGTATGTGTGTTGGGGGTGGGGGTGGGGAGGCCAGAAAGCATCTTATATATTGAGCACTTTACACACACACACATTGAGCAAAGTTTCAGAGTAATAAGAAATAGGATTCATCTGAACCAGGAATAGTTTACGTATTTTAATTTTTAATTTTCTCTCATAATTCATACTCATTCATAATGGAACTTTTTCATGATTGTATATCAATGTTGTCCATCTAGCGGAATGTTATGTGTCTCACATGTACACTAGCATTTTCAACACTTGTAGATCTGTACTTAGTTATATTTGCATAATTGGTACTTCCTTTCTCTCTGCTGTGTTTAAGTTGCTTATTAGGCCACAGTGATTTGAACGGAGCTGGCTTTCATTCTACAAAATCGATTTAAGTATGATAGGCATTATTCTCTAAGGTTAACTTAAACCTTAAAGAACTTAAAACAGTTATAAAAACACCCCAAATCTTTGTTCCATGTCATGAAAACATAATCGTTTTCTTGAGGGCACTAAAATAGGTTCATTCTGCTTTGAAAATAAGAGTTTAGGGGTTTTGTGTGTTTTAGATTTCTTTTAGGCAGAACCTCATATTTTTCAGTAAGGTCTTCTTGCTGCATGCTGCTTTTGTTTTATATCCATTTATATATTTGTATGACCATTTTTCATTCAACTATCTGCAGAAAATTTGATGACTCAAGGAGTGTAGTAGTTATAAAAATCATGAGTAATTAGTTTATCTGTGTATTGTGACTAGTTCAGTTACAGAGCTGCATGCTGAATCCAAATATAAGCTAAAATGAGAGGTTTTTAGTTCTTTGTTTAATATTTAAGCAACTAGAATATAATAAATAGCACATACATTTGTTTTTGTACTGTTTCACTAAAACTAAAGACTATGAAATATCTTTGTTTTTTAATCTGTTGTAGAAAGCAAACAAAACTCTGGGAAGGGTACTTTTTTATTTACTTTTTCAAGTCTTAGCCTTGGCATTTTACTTTGGGAATTGTCTGTTTAAAATTTCTTGGTATCTATGTACAATTCCTAACCCATGCTAACACTGCCTGTTTTCTGGATCCTCACTTTTTATTGGATTGTCACTTAGTCCTCTTAAGTTTTTTGCTCATTCTCTACCGTATTTTCCTTGCTTTTTAGTACCATTCTAGTATTTCTAAAATAGTGATTTTATAACTTCTTTCTGCCTGAGAAGTAAGTTATTCCTGGTTACCTTTTATTTCAGTTTCAGATCTGTTCTCTACACTCTTTTCTCACTTAAATTTTGTTATACATTGACTCTTTGATCTAGATCCTCCAGTGGCATAAGAGAAAAATGTTTTTCTCCCAGTGTTTCTTTATTCTGTTTTTTTGGTCTAGATAGCTTTTGTTCCTTTCTTAAGTGTTTAAATCCCACTATTCTTTAAAGGATCGTCTACTTTAAGAGATAGACTTTCAACTATCAACCTAATGTTTTCATTAAGAGCCTTTGGTTATAAGTAATAGAACTAGCTTTAGCTAGTTTAAGATAGTATAACTTTTTAAGGGGGAACTATTTTAAGGATATAGGATGTTCTAGAATTTAGGGGCAGGAATATACAGGTAGGCCTCAGTAAATACTTGTGGTGTTACATTACCATCTTGGTTTAGGCCAGGATACCTAGAAGAGCTGATGATTCTCTCCCTATTGTTGTTTTGTTTTGGTATGCCATGGTGTTATTCCTTTAAAAAACCTACCCTGTTTTCAATAGTATGGAGGAAATCTTTCTATGGATTTGTCTTTGTATAAACATATAGGACCTTTCCTCCTGATACGAAGATGAGGATCTTTCCTCCTAATTTAAAAAGTGTATTACTTGCCTTAATTGGCAAGTTCCTTTTTTTAAGCATTTTTAATTGAATTATTGTTCAAGTACAGTTTTCTGTCTTTTACTCCCATCCCAGCCCACCCACCCCCAGTGCTCCCCACCTCCCTCTCATTTCCACCCCCCTTAGTTTTTGTCCATGTGTCCTTTATACTTGTTCCTGTGAATCCTTCCCCTTTTCCTCTGAAATTCTCTCCCCTCTCCCCTCTGGTCCCTGTCAGCCTGTTCTCTATTTCAGTGTCTTTGGTCATATTTTGCTTGCTTGTTTGTTTTGTTGTTTAGCTTCCTGTTAAAGGTGAGATCCTATGGTATTTGTCTTTCATTGCCTGGCTTATTTCACTCAGCATAATGCTTTCTAGTTCCATCCATGCTGTTGCAAAGGGTAGGAGCTCCTTCTTTCTGCTGCATAGAATTCCATTGTGTAAATGTACCATAGTTTTTGGATCCATTCATTTACTGATGGGCACCTAGGTTGCTTCCAGCACTTGGCTATTGTAAATTGTGCTGCTATGAACATTAGGATACATAGGTTCTTTTGGATTGGTGTTTTACGGTTCTTAGGATATACTCCTAACAGTGGAATTGCTGTTAGGTCAAAAGGGTCAAAAGGCATACTCATTTTTAGTTTTCTGAGAAAATTTCATGCTGTTTTCCATAATGGTTGTACCAGTCTGCAATCCTACCAACAGTGAACTAGTGTCTCCTTTTCTGCACAACCTCTCCAACACTTGTTGTTTGTTGCTTTGTTTATGATGGCCATTCTGACCATTATAAAGGGGTATCATTCTGACCGGTGTAAAGAGATTTTCCTACCAATGTTCTCCTCTGGGGTTTTAATGGTGTTACGGCTTATATTTAAGTCTTTTATCCACCTTGAATTTATTTTGGTGTATGGTTTAAGTTGGTGCTCAAGTTTCATTTTTTTGCATGTAGCTGTCCATATCACCCAATACCATTTGTTGAAGAGGCTATTTCTACTCCATTTTATGTTACTGTCCCCTTTGTTGAATATTAGTTGCCTATAGAGACTTGGGTTTATTTCTGGGCTCTCTGTTCTGTTCCATTGGTCTATGTGCCTGTTTTTATGCCAGTACCAGGCTGTTTTGATTATAGTGGCCTTGTAATACAGTTTGGTATCAGGTATTGTGATCCCTCCTACTTTGTTCTTTCTCAAAATTGCAGCTGCTATTTGGGGTCATTTATAGTTCCATATAAATTTTTGAAGTGTTTGTTCTATGTCTGTGAAATATGCCATTGGTACTTTAATAGGTATTGCATTGAATCTGTAAATTGCTTTGGGTAGTATGGACATTTTGATGATGTTAATTCTTTCAATCCATGAACAAGGTATATGTTTTCATTTGTTTGTCTTCCTTGATTTCTTTCTTCAGTGTTGTGTAGTTTTCTGTATACAGGTCTTTTACCTCCTTGATTGGGTTTATTCCCAGATATTTTATTTTTCTTGTTGCTATATCGAATGGGATTTTTTTCTTGATTTCTCCTGCTGTTTCATTGTTAGTATACAAAAATGCCTTTGGTTTCTGGATATTGACTTTGTATCCTTCTGTTTTGCCAAATTCATTAATTAGTTCGAGCAGTTTTTGGGTAGAGTCTATAGGATTTTCCATATACACTATCATGTCATCTGCAAACAATGACAGTTTTGTTCCCTCCTTTCCGATTTGGATGCCTTTTATTTCCTTTTCTTGCCTGATTGCTGTAGCTAAAACTTCCAGTACTATACTGAATAGAAGTGGTGAAAGTGGACATCCTTGTCTTGTTCCTGATCGTAGTGGAAAAGACTTCAGTTTTTGCCTGTTGAGTATGATGTTGGCTTTAGGTCTCTCATATATGGCCTTTATTATATTGAGGAATGCTCCCTCTATTCCCACTTTGCTGAGTGTTTTTATCATAAATGGGTGTTGTACCGTATCAAAAGCTTTTTCCACATTTATTGATATGATCATGTGATTTTTGCCTTTGCTTTTGTTTATGTGCTGTATTACATTTACTGATTTGTGAATATTGAACCATCTTTGAATCCCTGGGATGAATTCCACTTGGTCATGGTGTATGATCTTTTTAATGTATTGTTATTGTTGCATGCGATTTGCCAATATTTTGTTGAGGATTTTAGCATCTATGTTCATCAGCAATATTGGCCTGAAGTTTTCTTTCTTTGTTGTGTCTTTATCTGGTTTTGGAATTAGGATGATGCTGGCTTCATAAAGAGTTTGGGAGTCTTCCATCCTTCTGGATATTTTGGAATAGTCTGTGAAGAATAGGGGTTAGCTCTTCCTTAAATGCTTTGTAGAATTCTGTGAAACCATCTGGTCCAGGGCTTTTGTGTGATGGGAATTTTTTGATTACTGCTTCAATTTCATCTGCTGTTATTGGTCTGTTCAGGCTTTCTGCTTCTTCATTGAGTTTTGGAAGATTATATTTTTCTAGAAATTTGCCCATTTCACCTAGGTTTTCAAATTTCTTGACATACAGTTCTTTGTAGTAATTTCTTACAATCCCTTCTATTTCTGTGGTGTCAGTTATAATCTCTCCTCTTTCATTTCTGATTGTGTTTATTTGATTCTTCTCTCTTTTCTTGATGAGCCTACTTAATGGCCTGTTGATTTTATTAATCTTTTTTAAAAACCCGCTCCTGGATTCATTGATCCTTACAATTGTGCTTTTAGTCTCTATGTCATTTAATTCTGCTCTGATCTTGGTTATTTCCTTCCTTCTACTTGCTCTGGGCTGTCTTTGTTGTTGTTCCTTGAGTTCTTGTAGGCATAGTGTTAGGTTGTTTGTTTGAAATGTTTCTATCTTCTTTAGGTAGGTCTGCATTGCTATGAACTTCCCTCTCAGAACTGCCTTTGCTGTGTCCCATAAGTTTTGGGTTGTCATGAGTTCATCTTCATTTCTTTCCAGAAACGTTTTGATTTCTTCCCTAATCTCATTCTTGACCCATTCATTGTATAATAGCATGATATTCAATCTTTATGATTTTGAGTGTTTTGGGTTTTTTCCCTTGTGGTTGGTTTACAGTTTCAGTTTCTTGGGTTTGGAGAAAATGCTTGGGATGCTTTCAATTTTCTTGAATGTGTTGAGGCTCGTTTTGTGTCCTGTCATGTGGTCTATCTTTGAAAACGTTACATGTGCACAGTTAAGTCCATTTCATCTAGGGCATTGTTCAGTGCCACAATATCTTTGTTGATATTTTGTTTGGAAGATCTGTCCATTTTTGACAGTGGAGTGTTAAAATCCCCTACTATAATTGTGTTGCTGTCAATATCTTTCTTGACGTCTTCTAAGATTTTCTTTATATATTTGGGTACTCCTATGTTGGGTGCATATATATTTACAATGTTAATGTCTTCTTGGTGGATTCTTCCCTTGAATATTATGAAGTAACCTTCTGGATCTCTTTTTATGGCCCTTTTTTTTGAAGACTATTTTGCCTGCTATGAGTATTGCTACCCAGCTTTTTTTTTTCCTGGCTGTTTGCTTGGGAAATTTGTTTCCAGCCCTTCACTTTTAGTCTGTGTAGGTCTTTAGTCCTGAGGTGGGTCTCTTGTAGGCAGCATATGTGTGGGTCATACTTTCTTATCCATTCCACTATTTTATGTCTTTTGATTGGCGCATTTAATCCATTTGTGTTTAATGTTATTATTGATAGGTATTTATTCATTGCCATTTTTGTACCTGTGTTCCTCTCTGTCTCTTTTCCTTCCTTTTCTTAAATCAGTCCTTTTAGCATCTCTTGCAGAACTGGTTTGCTGGAAGCATATTCTTTTAGATTTCTTTCGTGTTGGAAGCTCTTTATTTGACCTTCTGTGTTGATTGAGAGCCTTGCTGGGTAAAGTAGCCTTGATTGCAGGCCTCTGGTTCTCATTACTTGGAATATTTCTTGCCATTCTCTTCTTGCCTGGAGTGTTTCCATTGAGAAGTCAGCAGCTAACGTTATTGGGGCTCCCTTTTATGTTACTTCCTTTTTCTTCCTTGCTGCCTTTAAGATTCTTTGTCTTGAAATTTTGCCATTTTAATGATGATGTGTCTTGAAGTGAGCCTCTCTGGGTTCCTCCTGATTGGGACTTTCTGTGATTCCTGGATTTGTGTGACTTTTTCTCTCATCAAATTAGGGAAGTTTTCCCTCATTACTTTTTCAAATAGGTTTTCTATCTCTTGTTCTTCTTCTCCTTCTGGTATCCCTATTACTTACATATTATTACATTTCATATTGTCTTGCATTTCTCTTAATCTTTCTTTATTCTTTTTGAGCGTCTTTTCCTTTTCTTGCTCTTTCTGGGAGTTTTTTTCTACTTTGTCCTTCAGCTTGCTGATCCAATCTTATACTTCATCAATTCTGCTTTTGATTCTTTCTACTGTGTTCTTCAGTTCTGAAATTGTATTCTTCATTTCCTCTTGGCCTTTGCTGATAGTTTCTATTCCCTTTTCTATGTTGATATAGTTTGCCGTGAGTTCATGTAGCTCCCCTGTAGTTTCTCGTAGCTCATTGTGAGCTCTTTCAATTTCCTGATAAGCAGTGCTTTGAATTCAGTATCTGGTAGTTGACTTGCCTCTATTTCATCTAACATTCTTTCTGAGGCTTCCTCCTTTTCTTTCATTTGGGGATTGTTTCTTTGTCTTCCCATTGTTTGTGAGACTCTTCTTGTTAGCCTCGGCTTCTTAAATTGGTCTGTTCTGACTCCCTGGGTTTATGCTGTGAACTTCTGTGGTAGAATACCTGTGACATTCAGTGGTGCAGTCTCCTTCGGGTATCCTGGTGTTCTTCGTTTCCACCTGTTCCTTTTTTTTTTTTTTTTGTGGTCAGTTGGAGGGGGAGGCAAAATGGTTTATAACAGTGGGAGAGAATTTTATGATATTTACAGTCATAGGCAGTAGAGAAGAGATAGAAGATCTTTAAGCTATACATAGTGTTAACCATAATCTTCAACCCAACTTGCTACTTTTAAAAAAGGATAGACAAAAGATAAGTCTTTTGTTGGGGAGGGAAGGCTTGTGAGTTGGATCTAGAAAGCAGTGAGGTTGCAGGTGGTCATATTCTGAGGTAAGGTGAGAGAGAGTAAAGGATAGTAAATAGGTGTAGTGTGTGAGCAAATAGAGTTAATCACTACAGTAATAGAATTCAGGAAACTGTAAAGTGGGCTGAGATCCGGGAGATGTGTTGTGAAGTATTTACAGTTGTATAGAACTTATTTACAATAATATTAGAGCAACAATCTTATGACAGACCCTATATGATCAGGATAACATGAATGGTGGATATAGAACTTTGGGTAGTGTGCTAAAGGAAAACAAGTGAAGTATAGAAAATTAGCAATACACTGAGGAGGAGAGAACAGGGGAAACCTGTGAAAAGATACAATATAGCCAGCCAAGGCAAAGAAGCCTATACAGAAAGAGGAGGAATGCAAAGATACTATTAAAATATAAAAGAAGTGAGAATAATGAAGAAATAATAATAATGCAAATATGCAGCAACTTATGGCTTCTCTGCTATAGCAAAGTGAAATTTGTCTCTCTGTCTCTACTATTGGGATGCCCTCTCTTTGGGTCCAACTCGTCTTTTCGCAGTTTCAAGTTGTTTGTGTCACTTGTTGGTAAAAGAAAAAAACAAAACAAAATAACAACAACAAAAAAGACAGGAGAAGGGAGGAAAAAGCGATAAGTTTGGAAAGAAAGGAAGAAGGAATAAACCAGGAAAGAAGAAAGGAAAGGAGAAAAGTACTGAAAGATAAAACAATAATAAAATTAAAAACATACAAGATTACTAAAAAAAAGAAAATCTCTTGTTGATTTCAAACTGGCCAAACCGGTTTTACTGGCTGCAGTGCTGAGGGGAAATTCCTGTGGTCTTTCTGCAAGCACTGTCTCAAGAGCTAACCTGGCACCCCTCGTAGGGAGTCTAGGTTCTTTTCAGAGCACTTTCCCCATGACTCCTTGCTGGGGTGCGTGTGTGTGCGTGCCAGCCAGGCTGTCCAGGTTCTACGGGATCTGACACAGTCCTTCCCAGTTCTGTGGGGGAACTCAAGGGCTTCTGCCCATCCTCTGGATTGGTGCCAGGCTGTGTGGGGAGCAGGACAAGTTTCTGTTGCAGAGGAATACTTCAGTTTACTTTCCAAAAAATTTCTCAAGAAAGCCTGCCTCTCCGCACATCCTAATCCCCTAGCCAGACCGGTAACTATTGGAGTCAGAGCCCATCACTGCACCGCTCAATTCTCCTGGGCTGGTGACCACAGAATCCAAGGTTGAACATGGCCCTTTGCCCTTATCACCCTCTCTGTAAACTCAAGCAGAAAGGTCTCTTCCTGGTTTTGCCCAGCCTTGCTTAGATGGGGAGGAAGGGAGCTGATGACCTGGCTCTCTCCCAGGGACCCTGCAGCAGGCCCAAGGCTCTCAAAGAGTCCGCCATAGACCCATCAGTCACTGGGGCTCTGGAAGATTCACTGGCAGACCCATTAGGCACTGGACGCTGGTCGCCAGCCGAGGCCGCTGCTGCCCCTGTCCCTGCTCTGGTCCCTGAGACCCTACCGATCTACAGCTGTCTCCTTACTGTCCGGTTTTTCCGTGTCCATTACAATTTCTGGTCTCTTATTTTCATATATGCTGGGGAACTGTTGGCTGTTTGCCCTGTTCCTCTATACATTGGCCAGGATTCTGTCCCATGTGTATGGGAAGATGGAATCTGCTCCTTTCTACTCCGTCGCTATCTTCCCTCCCCAAGGAAGTTCCCTTTTTAAAACACCAAAAAGTTCACAGTAAATCTTTATAAGTCAGTTCAGTACATATACCTCTTTATAATGTTTTCATGTGGCTGTTCTGTGATTTAATCATTTTCCTATTCATGGACATTTAAGTCATATATATATATATATATATATATATATATATATATATGATGCTTTTATTTGTAGGATAGAATGTAAAAAGTGATTATGGGAGAGTCTTAGAAAATGTAAAGGAAATTAATTTTTTTCAAGGAAAATACAAATTGCCAAAAGTGACTCAAGCAAATTCAGGGAGCTTGGAAACCACTTGCAAAATTATACGGCCTAAAATCCACAAAAGTACCAGGCCCGTATGGTTTTGTTGGTGTAGGATATGCAGTTTTTCAAAATTATATTGTTTATGGTATTACAGTTGTCCCAATTTTCCCCCTTTGTCCCCCTCCGCCCAGCACTTCCCATGCCTTCAAGTGATCCCTACACCATTGTTCATTTCCATAGGCCATGGTATAAGTTATTTGGCTACTCCACTTTCTAGACTGTACTTTACATCTCCATGGCTATTCTGTACCTGCCTATTTGTACTTCTTAAACCCCTCACCTCTTCACCCAGTCCCCTACACCCTCTCCCATCTGGCAACCATCAGAACACTCTCCATATCCATGATTCTGTCTGTTCTTCTTGTTTGCTTAGTTTGTTTTTTGATTTGGTTGTTGATAGATATGTATTTATTGCAGTTTTATTGTTCATAGTTTTGAGCTTTTTTTCCTTAAATAAATTCCTTTAACATTTCATGTAATAATGGTTTGGTGTGATGAACTCCTTTAGTTTTCTCTTGTCTGAGAAGCTCTTTATCTGCCCTTCAATTCTAAATGATAGCTTCACTGGGTAGAGCACTGTTAGCTGTAGGCCCCCGCGTTTCATGACTTTGAATATTCTTGCCAATCCCTTCTAGCCTGCAAAGTTTCTTTTGAGAGATCAGCTGACGGTCTTATGGGAATTCCCCTGTAGGTAACTAACTTCTTTTGCTAATTTTAAGATTCTCTCTTTATCTTTAACATTTGGCATTTTAGACAAGATCGAGTGCACTTAGGATAGTATGGCTGTAGATTAAAAGCCTACAGCACCTGCTATTCCCAGGCAGTCTTCCATTCAAGTACTAGCCAGGCCTGACCCTGCTTAGCTTCCCAGATCAGACGAGATTGGGCATGTTATGGTGGTATGACTGTAGACTAACCTTTGGCATTTTAATTATGATGTGTCTTGGAGTGGGTCTCTTTGCATCCATCTTGTTTGGAAGTCTCCATGCTTCCTGGACTTGCAAGTCTATTTCCTTCACCAAATTAGGGAAGTTTTCTTTCATTATTTTTTAATAGGTTTTCAATTTCTTGATCTTTCTCTTCTCCTTCTGGCACCCCTATGATGTGAATGTTGGAATGCTTTAAGTTGTGCCAGAGGCTCCTTACACTATCCTCATTCTTTGGGTTGTTCTTTTTTCTTCTTGTTCTGATTGATTGGTTTTGCTTTCTTATGTTCTAAATCATTGACTTGATTCTTGGTTTTATCCACTCCACTGTTGTTTCCCTGAATTGTTCTTTATTTCAATTAGTGTATCCATCATTTCTGACTGGATTTTTTTTTCATGTTGAGGTCCTCACTAAGTTCCTTGAGCATCTTTATAAACATTGTTTTCAACTCTACATCTGATTTATCTCCATTTTGTTTAGTTCTTTTTCTGGAGTTTTGATCCATCATTTTTGGCCATGTTTCTTTGTCTGCTTATTTTGACAGCCTCCCTGTTTTTTGTTTCTGTGTATTAGATAGAGCTGCTATGGCTCCTTGTCTTCGTAGTGTGGTCTAATGTAGTAGGTGTCCTGTAGTGTTCAGTGGCATAGCCTCCCTATTACCCAAGCTGGGTACTCGAGAGTACCCCTCGTGTGGGCTGCGTACACCCTTGTCTTGTAGTTGAGCCTTGATTGCTGTTAGCAGGTCAGTGGGGAATTTACCCCAGCCAGTCAGTGGCAAGCACTGGCTGTGACCCCTGACCACCAACCTTCCTGCATGGAAGATTGGCTGTACAGGAACAGGGTCATAGTGCTCCCACTTGGTGTGTACCTCTCCACTGGGCATGTAGGCTCTAGGGTTTCCCGTTGTTGCTGGCCAAGGTTAGCCTCTACCTGTGTTCTCCCTGGGGTCACCCTTCATGAAGTATAAAGCAATCTGAGATGGCTGCTACTTGTGCTAGTTTGGAGATTCCCAGGTAAAGCCAAACTGTGAGTCAAGGTTGGCTGTTCCTAGTGCCCGGCCTTGGGCCACTTAGCAAGAGGTACGGGACCTGGTGGCTAACAGAGGCTGGCTGTTGCTTGTTTGGTAGGATTTGGGAAGTTGTGAAGCATGAGCCAAGACCAGCCATTCATATGGAAAAGTCATGGTTTAACAGTTTGGGTGGGACCATAAGTCAGGTGTGATGGTGTCTCAGGGTATCTCCAGGGCAGGGAAAACAATGTTTGCTAGGTTGATGGAGTCTCAGACGTTGCCTCTGCCTGCTGGCTCTGTGGCTCTGTGGCTGTGTGTGGGGAGGGTTCAGAAAAGGTACAGTGGATCTGCCCACCTTTCTGTCTGGAAGAAAGCTGTCCCCCAGCCCTTGTGTTGATGCCAGACACTTCAGTTTCTCCTTGTATGCCACTGGTACTTTTCAAGCTGTTGCCCTGGTGCTGGAGCTCAGAAGTGAATCTGAATAAGTCTGTATGTGGATTCTTTAAGGGGAACTGCTTGGGACTCCAGAAATTTCTTCCACCAACTCAATCCCCACTATTTTTGCAGCCAGAAGTTCTGGTAATTTGTCTTCCTGACACTGAAACCCTGGCCTAGGGGCCCTTGGTGTGGGGCTGGAACTTCTCACACCTGAGATATCCCTTCTGAATTTTTATTCACCACACATGGATGTGGGACCCGCCAGTTCTACATCTCTGACCTGCTTATCAGTCTGGATGGATGTGGTTTCTTTAATTCCTTAGTTTCAGACTTCCATTCAGCTCAGTTTCTGATGGTTCTGAGTGATAGTTGTCCTATATTTTAGTTGTAATTTTGATGTGGTTGTGTGCAGAGCAGAACCATGTTTACCTCTGCTGACATCTTGCCTGGAACTGGAAAGTCAGTATAGTGTATGCTGTTTTAAGATGCAGACAGTTCTCATATGTAGTGAACTTTACAGAGCAGATGAAATAGAAAAACTTACAGCAAGCATTGGAAAAAGAAAATTCTAAATAAAATTTTGTCTGATCAAAACTAGAACTTTATTAAGCAGTGATATGCTTAATTAATGTAAAAATAGTTCAACATTATACTTGCTGTTCGTTTGTGCAGTATATAGAAAAAATAGATTGATGTTACAATTTTTACTTTTTTATTCTTTTAACAATATACCAAGATAATGAGGCATATTATTAATTTCCTCTATAAAATACATGTAATTTTTTATTTGTATAGAACATTCCATAGCTGCTATTCTGCTGGTGCCAGTTCCCTTACCTTTTATGTAACATCAGGGCTCACAAAATAAATGTTAAATACACAATAAAAAAAATCACTTATAGCATGAATTTACAAAGCATGAGTGACATCTAATAGCATAATTCTTCATTCTCTGTATATGATGTTTGCTACTAACTTTGTAATAAACTTTTCTATAGTGGTGTGGTTGGACACCTCTGTTTTTATATGAGGAGTACAGGACTGAATAAGCTATTTTATTTTGATTGCTTTTCTACCTTCAGTATAGAAAAGCAATCAAAACAAACAACAGTTTTGTTTTAGCTCAAGTTTACTACTTTAAGTTAGTTTAGGAAAAACTGTTTACACAGAAGTCACTTGCTTTGTTTTAGAATTTCAAGGTTTCATGAAACCTTGGAATGGTTTCATAGTTTCATGGCATTTTTGATGAAGTATCATAATAGTGTGGTCTAGAGGTGACAAGATTGTCATTCTTGTTACATACAAATGTAATCTGTTTACTTGTGCTATGATAAGGAAATACTGTATGCCGCTATGGAGGCCATAGAGATCCAGCGACAACATTTTAAGAAATACTGACCTAAGGAAAACCAGTTATCACTAAACATTTTTATGTGTATATGATTTGTGTGGGTCCTTGTGACTGTTTGCTTATCCATCTCCTCTGTATGTATATCGATAGTTGTAGTTGGATACATGAAAGCCTGATATATCTATTGTTCGTTTTTTTGTTTTCACACACTACATCTTGGATATCTTTCTGTTAATAAATGTGTGTTTATAGTATATTGTAAAAATTGAGTAATATTCCACTGAATAAAAATACAATAATTTATTTTTTGGTTGATACTTAGTTATTTTTAATTTTATGATTTTTGTAAATGGCTGTAATGAACATCTCTGATTGTTACTTTTAGGTTCCCACTCTCTCAAGTGTGTCTGGTATCCCCTATTTCAGATATTCTGTTTTACTCTCTGCAGAGAATAAACCTCCAGACATCTACTGTGGTGGGGTAACAGCAGTTACCTGGCATTGAATAGGGAGGACTCTTAGCATCTAACCAGAACTCAAGCAACTTTCTCCAAATTTCTATTTATTTCAACTCCCTCCTCCTTTTCCATTTTAGAGTTATGTGGTGCTGCCAGTTCCAAATCCTTCTGAAGATTAAAAAGTATAAAATGGGTTAGCTCTTAGCTTTACCCAATGGGTAAAGCAGCTTTACCCAGTGCTTTATAGGCACTGGTAGTTGAGATGAATTCTTAGAGGATACTCTTTTCTTTTTCCTTTTTTTTAGTTGAGGACAGAGGAAAGTTTTAATGTAATAATTTTCTAACAGCTTAGAAATAATTATTTACTTCTATGGAAAAAACAGAAATCTTAAGCAGAAGATACCTAGGGATTTAGGAAGATATGTCTTCATTCAGAAATAATTTTCCCTTTTCCCCTGATAGCAGGTGCTAGCAACCCCCAACTCTGGTTGGCTTCTGGACCCAGATCAAAGCTCTGGATTCATCTTCTCCTCCCCATACCTCAGCTGGAGATTTCTGTTACCCCAGGGGACTCCGCAGAATCTTCCTCTCAAGCCCTTGCTTTCTCTACCAAGGTATGTTTAGACAATATTATATTATTCATTTCCTTACTCAGGGAATAATATTAATAGATACTCATCAAATATTGGTTGAATGAATGTCCCCTAGTAGGCCTCCTCTTTACAAATAGTACTTGAAAGTTGGTTAGCATTTATTTTCACTCTTCTTTCTCTGGACCATTTCCTACCAATGCCTTGTAGTATATATAGGGAATGTTTTCTAGTTCCTAGCCATTTTGTAGGATTGTCTTAGAATTTTTTTTGGTTTGTGTTTCAGTGAGGAATTGGGAAAGGAAGGAAGTCAGGTTGCTTAAGTTCTATCTTTGTGCATGAAACTTTCCAGGTTATATTAAAGGGCCAGTCACTGTATACAAATTATATTATTTCAAGGCTTGATGAGATATTGGTCAAGTCTTATTAAGAAATAATACATATTTAGAAGGCAGTCGTTTAAATAGAAGATTTAAAATCCATATTGGAGTAGAGATGAGAGACTATAGTGAAAAGATCATTAGCTAATAGGTTGGAAGCTTAAAATTATAGTAAATTTCTCCTGAAATTTTTCTGAAGTGTTCCAGATATGGCAATGTATTTTGTTCCCATATGTGGCAACCCTAACATAATTTGCTACCAGGGTATCATCTTTGATTGCTTCCATATATACTACAGGTTGAACAAAATTGAAGGCAAAATAGATACTCCAAATTTAAAATTTGGGGAAAATAACAAACCCAGAACTCCCTAAAATACACAAAATTCCCCTAATACTGTGTTCAGCATTAATTAACAATTGTCAAACTTAAGTGAAAGTTGAGTGGATTTCTTAATAAGTTAGTCCCTTTCTTTCAGGTTTGTTTTGCCTGTGAGGAAAGGGTATGCACTTTATTTACTTATCTATTTTTCTATCCTTACACAAAGGACATTTTTTCATTGCTTGTAGAGAGGAAGGGAGAAAGAAACATCGATGCGAGAGAAAGGCATTAATCAGTTGCCTCCCATGTGCGCCTGGACCATGGGTTGAACCTGTAACCTAGGTTACGTGCATTGACCAGGAATCAAACCTGCAACCTTTCAGTTACAGGATGACGCTCCAACCAAGCCAAATCAGCCAGGGCAAGGGCATGCACTTTAATGGGTAAACTTTATGGCATCTGATTTGGCTGTAATATATTCTACTTAATTATTTTCTGTTCTTTGTATATTGAAAAGGTAAGGTTCCTGGCTGGTCAACTCTTAATAAGAAATATTTTAAAGTATATGGCCTCCCATAATGTCCTCCCATATCAGGCTTACTCATATTTGAGTAAGCCTCAAATAGGTAAGGACCAAGTTTTTGAATCTCTCCACAACACCAATCAGAATGCCTCATTTCATAGTAGGTATTAATTAGTGTTAGTTGATCGAGTTATTTAAAATCATATTTTTAAACTGGTTGTCAGACTTTAAGATACACGTTTTCTTATAAGAAAATTTTTTAAGTTGCATGGAAATCTTGAAATGGAATTAATGATATTTAGATATTAAAATTTGTTCTTTTTTAGCATTACACTTATATTTTTGAACACATGAAATATCACTGTAAAAACAATTTGCCTTTTGCAGTGAAACTCATGATATAGAATCCTCTTAATCGTATGTAAAAATGGAAAAGCTTGGGTATGGACAATCCAGAATGACCAACAAATGGAGAAGAACCATTTCTAATTCTTAAGAACCACACCTAGTTCTAGTTCTAGGTGTTCTTAAAAAGTTTCATATGTTTGATCCCTACCTTCAGATTCTGGTCTGGTGAAAACTCTATATGTAATTATGATACTTGTCACTGTTGAAAATGTGATCATCTTTAGGGAATGTTTTCAGTTGGTATGAATAACCACCAAAGATCATTGAATTTTTTTCTAGCCATTTATTATTTTTCTGACTTTTGAAGAAAAAGCTTTTTACATTTTGCTTTAAGTAATATAGTAAAAAATTTACAGTAAAAATTTAATATTTTACTGTATTAGGCATAGTATGTAAAAAAATCCTGTAAACTGCCCTGGCTGGTGTAGCTTAGTGGACTGAGTGCCGACCTGTGAATCAAAGGGTCACTGGCTCGATTCCCAGTTAGGGCACATACCCGGATTGTGGGCCAGGTCCCCAGTAGGGGGCACACAAGAGGCAAGTACACATTGATGTTTCTCTCTCTCTCTCTTTCTCCCTCCCTTCCTGTCTCTCAAAAAGTAAATAAAATCTTTTTTAAAAATTCTGTAAACTGCTACCTCTCTAATGAATTTATCAGGCTAGCATATGTGTGTGTGTGTGTGTGTGTGTGTGTGTGTGCGCGTGTGTATACACACATACAAATATATATGTGTATATTGAAAAATGTGTTTTTAGACCCATCCCAAAATTATTAAGTTTGAGTAATATTAAAAGGGCCTTTTAATATAAGACTAATGTAATTTCTAATTATATTCCTCAAATAAAGGATTTCTAAGACAGTAAAGTTCCTAGTTATTTAGATTAACTGAAATCTGAAGCTGAGACCTTTGGGTGGACATTATAGATGAACCTTCATGTGATTTTTCACTTTATTTTCATTAGCTTATCTAATTTTATCTATTATTCATATATATATTTAAGACCACTAAAGTAAGAAAATGTAATTCTTCCAACTACATAGTTTGATATTTTACTACTGAACATTTAGTACTCAGGTTCCAATTTCAGCAATATCCTGTCATATTGGTAGGAACTGTCATAACTTACTACTTTACTGTTTTTTATTCTTCTGAAATTTGAATCATATTCCCTCATCCATGATAGTTACATACAATACTGATGGTAGCTGCAACTTATTTAGCACTTTACTAGATACTTTTACATATATTTTCTTATTTAGTCTTCACAACAATTTTATAAAATAGGTAGGGGAAGTACTAATATTTTTTATTTTATAGATGAAGAACCTAAGGTACAGGTTGACACTTGGCAAGAATAACATAAATCAATAAGTATTTGAATTAATGGAAGCAAATAGTAATGGGTACATTCTAATCTGCCAAGGCTTTACTTGGTGCCATCTGAGTTCTAGGAACAAAAAGCCAAACAGCCAAAATGGTAGGGATACAGAAAGGTAGGGATTCAGCCAAACATCCAGAAAGGTATTATTAGGTAGATATTAGGAGTACCTCAAGGGAATGTGCTGGGGTTTTTTTTTTTTTTCATTTCTTCTGTTTTGTTCTTTTTTTTTTTTACATGTTAGTAATGATAACTTGAGAGCAGATAATGTCATTTTGTTGTTGTTAGATGAATGAAACTTTGATTTTATATATAAGTTGTCCCTGATATACTAAAGAAGTAGGAAATACGGAGAGAAGTTTGTTGAAATTTTTCCAAGCAATTATCTTTAAAGTCAGTTTAATAAACAAGTGAGAGAGTTAAGGGTACAAGTGTGTAATTAGAACGTAAAGTTTTATGGCTCTCTTTTTAAGATTTTAAAAATCCTGTTTAAAAACTATAACATCAACTTAATATAAAAATCTTAGAGTTTGAGTGCCTTTCCAATTCTGGTTTTCTTTAGATGAGGAAGCTGAGGTGCAGAGAAGTTGAAGCTTGTCCAGTGCCACAGAGCAAAGCTGGAAATAAAACTTCTTGTATTCCCTGACTTTCATGTTAGAGATATCTCTACTTCAAACTTTTGCTTCTTGGTAAGCTGTTCTTAAAATAATTAACAGATCTTTTATTACATCTTTTATTTATGTATTTGAGCAGCATTCCTATCTTCTGTCAAAATAAACTTAAATATATGAAATTTACTGATACTTTTGTGATAAAAGTTTCAATTCTTTGTTTGGTTTTAGGTGAGTTAATGTGGGAAAAATCCTGGTATTTCGAAGATGTTTCAGCACAGTATTGTTTCCTGTTTAAGTTTCCAGTAATTTCAAGAGTTTTCAGAAAAAAAGAAATCCGGATTTTTTCAGTTAAATCATGCCATCTGAACAGAAACAATTATTCTCTGATGAAAAACAAGCTACTTTAAGAAAAGATTATGATACGAAAAGTGATGTAATTGATACTATCAGATCAGTAATTGAACCAAAAATTTCAGAAAGTGATTTTCATTATAAACTGAAGAATGTGAAAATTTATTTGCCGAAGATAAATATTCCAAATGAAGTCCTACTGAAACATGAAGTTGACAAATACAGAAAATTATTTCAGCATAAACCACAGACTGCAAGGAAATCTATCGCTATAAAGGCTGTAAGCTGTGTAGGGGAGTGTGTGTTGGTCCATAAGCCTGAGAAGGTTGAAGAAGAGGGTATAAAAATGTCTGCAAAAATACTCAGTTTCAGCTGTTTAAAATGCCGAGATAGCACTCGATACAGCCCAAATGATTTGCAAAAACACTTTCAAATGTGGCACCATGGCGAATTACCTTCATATCCTTGTGAAATGTGCAGTTTTTCAGCAAATGACTTTCAGGCATTTAAACAACACAGACGAACCCATAGAAGCACTTTAGTAAAATGTGACATTTGTAACAATGAGAATGTATATACTTTATTAGACTTGACAAAACATTTTGTATCCACACATTGTGTAAATGGTAGTTTTCAGTGTGAAAAGTGCAAATTTTCCACCCTGGATGTTGGCACATTTGTTCAGCATATTCATAGACACAATGAAATCCATTATAAAAGTGATAAATATCATCATATATATTTTACTAGAGGAGAGATTCAGAAGCACCTTCATGTTCATTCTGTTAAATTTCCCTTCACTTGTCAATATTGTAGCTATGGTGCCGCAAGGAGAGAGCACCTTGTAAGACATGTTCTGACATTACACAAAGAACATTTATATGCAAAAGAAAAATTAGAAAAAGACAAATATGAAAAAAAGATGGCAAAGACTTCAGTAGGACTTAAGCTAATACTGAAAAGATACAAAATAGGTGCATCAAGGAAGACATTCTGGAAACGCAAGAAAATCCACAGTGGAAGTGACCAAATTCTAGAGAAAAACACTGAAGTACTTAAAAAAAAAGTGAACAAAACACAGGCTAAATCTGAAGGCCAGAGCCATCTTATTCAAGAACATTTAAATGAAAAGGATGAACGACTGCACTGTGAAAGCAATAACAAACCTGCTGAGTCAGAGTCAGAAAAGCCAACTATTCTGTCCACTGGACAGCATAATAGAGCTGAAGAGCTGTCAAATTCTACTTCAGGTTTCTTGAAGACTGCTGTACAAGGACCTACAGTGTTAATGGTGAAGAACAATAGAATAACAGTTCCAGCTAACTATAGTGCTAAGTTTATGGGTTTCAAGATGGTGGATGGAAAACAACATATTGTAATAAAATTGTTGCCTACCAATAAACAGAATTTATATTCATCAGGTTCACAGTCAGATGCTGCAAAGGACAGTACTGCTAATTTGAAGCTACAGACTTTGGACACCACTGGATTTCTAACAAGAGGAACAACTGACTTAAGTGACACAGTTTACATGAAAGCAACTACATTTTCATGTTCGCCTCCTATCCTTGCAGGGAAAGTAACTTCAGAAAAAGAAATAGCTTTGCTGTCTCAGACGAGTAATACCCTTCAAACTGTGGATGATGAAAAAAGTGTATCTTTTACATCATCATCAGGATTAATTACGTCACCAGTGAATTTCAGTACAAAAGTTGAAACAAGAGATAATGTTGACTTACTAGGAAGTCATATTACTCATAGTTACCCTGAGGTATCAGGTACTGCCATTAAAAGTTCAGATAAAATCAACTCTGCTACCAAACCAAATGCATACCATAGTGGAGATATGCATAACTACTGCATTAATTATGTCAACTCTGAATCACCTGTTGAATGTTCCAAACAAGGATCATTACCTTTTCATAATTACTCAAAAGTGAATAATTCTAATAAACGTCGGAGGTCTTCAGGAACAGCATGTGAAAGCCCTCAAAGAGAATCTTCATCAAGTAGGACAGTTGGTCAACAACCAATAAGTGCATCAGTCTTATCACTAGTGAAAAAGGAGAGCTCAAACCCAGATAGCATGTTAGCATCTGTTAGCCTTTTAAATACTAAAGATGAAACTTTAAAAGCTCAAGTTGATATAGAAGAACAGTATGTTTTAGAAAAAGGACAAAACACTGATGGCCAGAACCTATACATTAATGAAAACCAAAATTTAGAGAGCATGGCTGAAAAATCTAAATGGGATGACGTTTCCAGCGTTGAATCACCTTTGATGCCTAGGATCACATCTGTGTTCTCTCTGCAGAGCAAACAGGCATCAGAATTTTTGCCACCTGAAATAAACCAGTTACTTCAAGATATATTAAAATCTGATGTAAAACAAGAGTGTAGTGACACTCCAGATAAAAGCCTGTCACATCACTGCGACCAGTCTTCTCAGAAACATGAGGGAGAAGGCAAAATTATTGAATCTTCAAAAGACTTCAGAGTACAAGGCATCTTCCCAGTTCCGTCTGGTAGTATGGATATTAATGTGCCTACAAATGATCTGAATTTAAAATGTAGTGGAAAAGAAACACAAATGCTGTCAGTGTCACAAGATGTGAGAGATTTAGAGAAGACACCTAGAATTTCAGGTATTGGCACATTACTTAAGACTCAGTCAGATGCAATAATAACACAGCAGCTTGTAAAAGACAAACTGCGAGCCACTACACAAAATTTAGGTTCTTTGTATATGCCGAGTCCACTTGTAAATTCAGAACCAAAAAAAGCTATATTCGTCCAGACTCCAAAAGGCTTTTTTGTACCATTGCACATTGCTAACAAGCCTGGATTACATGTTGTTTCAGGAAAACCACAGGTTAATAATCAAGGAGTACCTGCTTCTCTTCTTTTAAACAAGAAACCTGGGATGATTTTAACATTTAATAATGGGAAATTTGAAGGTGTTAACACTGTCCAGAGTGAGAGTTCTCAAGCTTGTGGAACTACAACAAAAGAGCCTTGCAGAACACCTTTTTTAAAGGTAGAACCAAACAATAATTGTCTGACACCTGCACTTTGTTCCAGCATTGGCAGTTGTTTGAGCACGAAAAGTAGCTCAGAAAATACTTTGCCGTTAAAAGGCCCTTACATTATTAAAACACCATCAAGTTCTTCAGTGAAAGCTGTTCCCACTTTTAATATAGTATCTGAGCATCAGGGTGCTAAGTCGAATGTCTTGAGTTCAGTAAAACAGCAGAACGAGACTTTTCCAAAACCACCTCTTTTTACCCTTTTGCCTGATGGCAAACAAACTGTTTTTTTGAAGTGTGTGATGCCAAATAAAACTGAGCTGCTTAAGCCTAAATTAGTCCAAAATAGTACTTATTATCAAAATATACAGCCAAAGAAACCTGAGGGAACATCACAAAAAATATTGCTGAAAATCTTTAACCCTGTTTTAAATGTGACTGCTGCTAATAATCTGTCAGTAAGCAACTCTGCATCCTCATTGCAGAAAGACAATGTGTCATCTAATCAGACTGCAGGAGGAGGGCAGAAAGAGCCAGAATCATCTAGAGATGCCTTACCCTTCTTAGTAGATGATATGATGCCAGCAAATGAAATCGTGGTAAGTTCTACTGCAACATGCCCAGAATCTTCTGAGGAACCAGTACATATCACTGATGGTTCAGAGGCCAGGGTTTTGAGGTATAAAACAAATTGTACAATTGAGAGAAGTTTTAATAGAAAAAAGACTTCAAAAAAAAATATTTCAAGAATAAAAACTCATGTAAGTAGAGACTCTGAAACTGCCGGTGTATCTAGAAGCAGAAACTGTAAACGAAAGTGTAGGGACAGTTACCTAGAACGTCCAAGAAAAAAAGCTACATTACATAGAAAGTGTAAAGAAAAAGTTAAACCTGAAGATGTCCATGAATCATTTGGATTTTGCACGCCGAGGCTTTCAAAAGATTCTGTCAGAACTTTGCGACTTTTTCCCTTTAGCTCCAAACAGCTCGTGACATGTCCCAGGAGAAATCAACCAGTTGTAGTGTTGAATCATCCAGATGCAGATGCACCAGAAGTAGTAAATGTAATGAAAACAATTTCCAAATTTAATGGACGTGTACTTAAGGTTTCGTTGTCAAAAAGAACTATCAGTGCTTTACTGAAACCAGTTTGTTATAACACTTCTAAAACAACTTACGGTGATTTTTCCAAGAGGCACAAAACATTTAAACCTGTTAGTTCTGTGAAAGAAAGATTTGTGCTAAAATTAACACTCAAAAAGACAAGCAAAAACAATTATCAGATTGTGAAAACTACCTCTGAAAATATTCTGAAGGCTAA
Source organism: Artibeus jamaicensis (assembly GCF_021234435.1). Lineage (NCBI taxonomy): Eukaryota > Metazoa > Chordata > Mammalia > Chiroptera > Phyllostomidae > Artibeus > Artibeus jamaicensis. The sequence goes on from NW_026521538.1 coordinate 809,809, forward strand.
ATTTAACTGTTGGTTTTGTGGTAGAGTATTTGACAATCAGGATGCTTGGGCTGGTCATGGGCAGAGGCATTTAATGGAAGCTACTCGTGATTGGAATATGTTAGAATAATGTACTGTAATTACCAAGGAAAAGAAAGGTAAAATTAAAGGAAACAGTGGATTTACCTTAATACAGACATTTTCTACTTCCATAGAAATTAAACATTTAACCATTGGCTATATTCTTTAGAAGAGAAAGTCTTATGTGTGATGTTGGAAAATGCTATTACTGCACACATTAATTTTGAAAGAATTCATCACAACACAGATGTACCTTGATTTGATTTTTAAAAAATGTGTTCTTTGGAAGTTAGGGCTAAAGTAAATTTTGATAAAGTTTACCCAATTTAGTTCTTCAGCGACTTACTGGCTGACAGCCCCATCCATTCCTTCTCTTTCACCAGCCTTATGAATCTGGTAAGTATAGTTCCTCTGAAGATGGAGAGCTCTTTCATCATGGAACTGAATGAGTTTCACATCATTTGTGAGGATATATACTAAGAGAGCTTGAGTAAAGAACTTAGTCTACATCTGCTAAATATAAGTTCTTGTGAAGAGTATAGGTTCCTTTGAGAGTATATTTCATTCACTACAGTTAAAACTCATGATGCTCAGAAAGTTTTTGACAAATTTTTTTTCTCATAAGCTGGTGTCCCTTGTCAGAGATTGTAACACCTTTCCATGGTGATTTTCTGAATGGCTAGGTCAAGCATTGTAGATGGGCAGCCTTGAAAGAATTAAACTGTCTTGGTCTCAGATGAAGTCCAATTAAAGAACTTGGAACACTTCTGAATCTGTTTATATTTTCCAGTGAGCCCCTTGCATACAACTATGCTCGTTTGATTTAAATTGTCCCCCATAAACCAAATTGCCATTTTTTTTTCTTGGTCGCCATTCCTTTAAAAAGAGTGGAACATAGAAGCACTTCCAAGAGAATGGCTTTTCTTGAAAACTAAAAATTCTACAGAAATGATATTTGAAGCGAGATTAGCAAAGTGAATCCTATTTTTGTGTGTGTTTAATTACTATTAGTGTGTGAAAATCTCCACATTGGGACAAACCATTTTTGTTAGCAAATTTTTGGTATGACATAACCCAAAGCAGATTATTTACTAATTATTGGCAGTTGAAAGTAATCATTAATAGTGGATTCAGCAATGGCACATAAAACTTCAGGACAGATTCCTAAGGGATGTGCCCAACAGAGAAAGAATTTCAAAATGGATATTTTCATGACAGTGGCAGAATCATCGGCTTAAGCTTTTCACCTTTAAGTTTGGATCGAGCTTTTGTTTTTTTTTTAAGTCAGTGAATAATGGAGTTCTATTGGAAAATTACATTCTATATAATTTTTTGTTACACTGTTACTATAAGTATTATGACATTTTCATTGATTGAGTGAAAACTTCAGGGCTTCTTTTCTGTATATAACAAAGAATTTAAACTTGTACATATTTTTGTACCTTTCATTGTGTAAATTTTGCACAGAAAGTTTTTGACATAAATTTTATTTTTTTCAATTTAGTTCTGTGCATGCACTAATAAAAGTGGTTGTTTAATTTAAAAGGAATATATAAAACTTTACCCATATTATTTTCTTGGTTTTTATTTCAGAGGTAGAATTTTTTGTGGGGGGAGGATAAATTCATTTTTCAGGGATTGAACACTATTGTTAGCAAGTGCCTAAAAGATGTGAAACAGTTTACATATATCAACTGTAACAGTAGGTCCCAAATGGGCCCATTCTCCAAATAGTTTTATTTTAAAGAAAGCCATACATAGATGCTTCAAGCTAATCTTGCTATGCACATTATACATGTACTGTTTTTGTGCAGTTTGTCTACTTTCTTAGTGAAGTATTTTTTGTATAAAACTTGTTAAAATTGTGTTTCTTGAATTGAGCCTAAGAATGGAGGTGATTGGAAATATACAGTATATATTAATAATGTACATGGTGTTTAAAGAATGGTATGCATTGTTAATTTCTATAATGAACATTTTCAATTAAATTTGAGTTTGTGTTTACACAATTTTTCTGCTGTGCTAAAATCAAATGGAAATTTTATTCTATTGGGGAATACTTAGATTTTAAAGATTTTTATTCTAGTGAACTATGCAAATAAAGTGTGGAATTTTGCCCCCCAAACCACAGGTTTGACATGGGTAACAAATACCCCATTTTATAGTGCTATAAGGAAGCCACTAGAGAGGCTTATGCCCTTCAGTACCCTAACAACAATAAAATTGAAGGGCTGTTTTTATGGAGACCTATTTTATGGAGGCCTTTTGTAAATAGAGAACAGAAAGAACTATGCCAGTATTAGCAACACTGTAAAATACACTTCAAATACCATATAATCTTGCTTATATGTGGAATCTAATGAACAAAAAAAACTAAATAGAAACAAGCATGGTTACATGGAACAGACCGACAGCTGTCAGAGGGGAGGAGGTTTGGGGGGGCTGGGTGAAAGAAGGTGAAGGGATTAAGCAAAATACCCAACAATATACAGGTAAAACATGGACACAACAGTGTGGTGATAGCCAGAGAGAAGGGGGTAGACAAAGAGGGTAAATGGGAACAGAAAGAGACTGCTTTGGGTCACAGGCACACGATGCAGTGTGCGGATGATGTTGAGTTGTACACTTGAACGTTGTTTGGTTTTGTGAATCACTGTCACCCCAATACAATTAAAATTACATTTTGGAACAGTCATATCAGTATAGTGAAGTACATACTTTTTGTCTTAAAGTTTTGAAAACCATTTAAAAACATCTCATGCAACAGATAGTCTAGTTAGTAGCTTTTTCAGGTTAATGACCTGACTTCCTCAGGTTATTTTGAAGGCAAGAAACCTGATCGGAGCTTTATTGCCAGAGCAGAAAACAAAATCTATCCACTTTTCTCTCTGTTGAAACTGAGCTGAAGATGACTTTACAAAATGTGATGTTCAGTAGTTCGAGGTACTTACAAATTGGAAAACTAAGTTGTATTTTTGCAATCTTAACTTCTGAGTCAGTAATTTTATTTTTTCCCTGTTTCCCCATCTCCACTGAAGTGGGCCTCACTATTTGGTATTAACTTAAAAATTAGTTTAATTTTTAAAGAGTTTATTTTATCCTGAGCATTTAGTAACAATTTTAAATAATAGTTTTTGATGAAAAATTTTGGTCTTGTTAAAAGGTCAATGAGGTGTTTCAGTAACAGGTTAGATAGTAAATAACTTAAGCTTGTAGGTCATTTAGTCTGTCATACTACCTAACTGTCATAATGCAGAAGCAGGCAACACATTAGTGAGTGACTGCCTATGTTTTAGTAACTTGTAAAATAGGCAGTGGGCCAAATTTAGCTTACCAAATAGTTTACCAACCTTTATGTCTCAAAATTCTGCTGTTAAGTTGGAATTTTATTAAAATTAAAAACACACTTGGTATAGATTTTTGTGATGTACACTACCTGTATAAAAGTTACAAAATGTAAAAACTAAAATGTATGTAAAGTCACCAATGTAGATGTGTGCTTAAAATTAAAGAGAATGTAAATGTAATGAAAATGGTGACTGGGTAGGTAGGTCATTTGTATGTAAGGGTAATGCAGCTTATGGAAGGATATTAATTTCATGCAGCTAATTCCCGATTTTTTTTATTACTTAACTTGGGATATGTCCCGTTTGTGTAAGGGTATTGGCTCTTTTTCTTCCATGGCAATTTGTTATGATCCTTATTTTCAGCAAAATCCTTGACTCTAGCCCTGGCCTGATGTGCTAAGGTTGGAGGTTCCATCCCTGGTCAGGACACATACAGGGGAGTCAACCAAAGAATGCATGAGTAGGAGGGGCAACCAATCATGTCTCTCCCTCCTTCACTCCCTCTCTCTCTTTCTCAGAGATCAATACTAAAAATCTTTTAAAATTAGTGACTATTAAGAATCTTACCTAGCAAAACTTGATGGAGTGGTTTTCAGAGTAGTACTTGTCACTAGTTAGGAGTATGGCAGTAGCAAGAAAATTTCCCAATAATGGAGAGTTGAAATAGCACCAGCTTGGTTGATTTTGGTGTTCACTGGTCCAAGTATGCTTCCCATAATAACTGGACAATAGAGAAGTACTCAGTACCTTGAAAGATGCTTGACAGAATTTTCTTTGAATTATTTTTGACTAGTTTTGTGTCTCAAAGGACTTCTGTTAATAAATGCTCCAAATTTAAGAATCTGCTTTCTTTAAACAAATGAGTATCACTGTGACAGTGTAAACTTCTGAGTGAAAATTGTACCAGTGTTAGTATAATGAACATCAATTTTAAAAATGATTTTGGTCAATACCAAGAATGGTGCTTACAAAAAAATACTTATTCCTGGTAAAGATGGTTATGATATATTAAAAGAATACTTCTATTTTTAAAAGATCTTATTTTCATTTTTAATATATTTTATTGATTATGCTATTATCCCATTTTCCCCCTTCCCTCCACCCTGCACACCCCCTCTCACCCACATTCCCCCCCTTTAGTTCATGTCCATGTGTCAAAAGTTCTTGGCTTCTTAATTTCCCATACTATTCTTACCCTCCCCCTCTCTATTTTGTACACACCATCTATGCTACTTTTTCTCTGTACCTTCTCCCCCTTTCTCCCTTTCCCACTCCCCTGTTGATAACCCTCCATGTGATCTCCATTTCTGTGGTTCTGTTCCTATTCTAGTTGTTTGCTTAGTTTGTTTTAGGTGTGGTTGTTAATGTGAGTTTGCTGTCATTTTACTGTACGTTTTTTTCTTTTTTCTTTGATAAGTCCCTTTAACATTTCATATCATAAGGGCTTGGTGGCGATGAACTCCTTTAACTTGACCTTATCTGAGAAGCACTTTATTTACTCTTTCATTCTAAATGAAAGCTTTGCTGCATAAAGCTATCTTGGACGTAGGTCTTTGCCTTTCATGACTTCGAAAACTTTCCAGCCCCTTTTTGCCTGTAAGGTTTCTTTTGAGAAATCAGATGACAGTCTTATGGACACTCCTTTGTAGTTAACTCCTTTTGCTGCTTTTAAGATTCTCTCCTTATCTTTAATCTTGGGTAATGTAATTATGATATGTCTTGGTGTGTTACTCCTTGGGTCCCAACTTCTTTGGGATTCTGAGCTTCCTGGATTTCCTTAAAGTCTATTTCCTTTACCAGATTGGGGAAGTTCTCCTTCATTATTTTTTCAAAAAACTTTTCTTTTTTAAATTTAATTGTTCAAGTACAGTTTTCTGTCTTTTACTCCCATCCCAGCCCACCCCCCAAGTGCTCCCTACCTCCTTCCCATTTCCACCCCCCTTAGTCGTTACCCATGTGTCTTTTATACTAGTTCCTGTAAATCCTTCCCCTTTTCCCCTGAAATTCCCTCCCCTCTCCCCTCTGGTCATTGTCCACCTGTTCTCTGTTTCAGTGTCTTTGGTTATATTTTGCTTGCTTGTTTATTTTGTTGTTTAGCTTCCTGTTAAAGGTGAGATCCTATAGTATTTGTCTTTCATCGCCTGGCTTATTTCACTCAGCATAATGCCTTCCAGTTCCATCCATGCTGTTGCAAATAACTTTTCCACTTGTTGCTCTTCCTCTTCTCCTTCTGGTACCCCTGTAATTCGAATCTTGGAATGTTTAAACATGTCCTGGAGGTTCCTAAGCTCCCCTTATTTTTTTGAATTCTTGTGTCTTCATTCTTTTCTGTTTGGTTGTTTCTTACTGCTGTTCCCTTCCATTGATTTGAGTCTCAGTTTCCATCCCATCACTATTGGTTCCCTGTACATTTTCCTTTATTTAACTTTAGCCTTCATTTTTTCATCTAATTGTGACCAAATTCAACCAATTCTATGAACATCCTGATCAACCAGTGTTTTGAAGTATGCATCTAATGGGTTGGCTACCTCTTTGTTGCTTAGTTGTATTTTTTTCTGGAGCTTTGATTTGTTTTTTCATTTGGGCCTTTTTTTTTTTGTCTTGACACACCTGTTATGTAGTGAGGGGCGGAGCCTTAAGTGTTCACCAGAGCCAGGCCACCTACATCGCTGCCTTGTGACGCTCTATCTGGATCAGGGGTCTGAGAGGGAGCGATGGCACTTGTTCCGCCTGCTGGATTTCAGTTACTTCCCCTGCTTCCCCCAAGCAAACGGCCCTTCTGGTGCTGATTCCCGTGTGGGTGGGCTTGTGTATGTTCTAGGACCCTGTGGGTCTCTCCAACAAACTCTCCTGTGAGGCTGGGAGTCTCTCCTGCACCTCAACCCCCACAGGTGTTTGCAGTCAGTGTTTTGAGGCTTTATTTCCCTGCACTGGGACCCTGGGTTGCACGATCTGTCTTGCTCCCCAGTTTCACCTGGTTTATCTGCATGCAAATGTGGGACTGCCCGGTCTGCCAGCTGCCTTGTGCGCTGCACCCTGCTTCGCAATCTGCCACCTCCCTGGGTCCATTGGCTGCCACCTTGCACACCCAGCATAGATGTCACTTTTCTGTGAGACCTCTCCACTGTGCCCCCCCCCTCTGCCCCTCCTACTGGTCTGGATGAGTGTGTCTTCTTTAACTCCTTGGTTGTTGGACTTTCATACAGTTCAATTTTCTGTCAGTACTGTTTTTTTGTTTTAAAATTGTTCTTGTCCTCATTTTGTTGTGTGAGGAGGCACAATGTGTCTACCTCTGCCCCCATGTTGGCCAGAAGTCTCTATTTTTAGACAGAGGGGAAAGGAGAAAGAGAGGGAAAGAAATATCAATTGGTTGCCTCTTGCAGGCCCCCAACTCAGGCATATGTCTTGACTAGGAATTGAACTGGCATCCTTTTGGTTCACAGGCTGGTGCTCAATTTGCTGAACCACAGCGGCTAAGGCTAATCCCTAGTAGTTTGAGTCCTTCAACCAAAATTGAACTTAGGTTCAGGTTGTAACTGAAATTGCTTCTTTCAATTAAGGAGTGAAACAGATACCTGCTATTATCAATTACTTCATGCGAATATAAAAGGAAAGCAAAATGTAAAACTTGGAGAGAGACCAAATTACTACTATATGCAAATAACTTGGTTTCAATATTTTGAAAATTCAAAGGAGTACACTGCAAATTAGCTTTCCTGAATGCTTAACAGGAATCATCTGGGAAACAGTAACGGAAGGCCCATTTATAATACAAGTATGAAGCTGTCAAAAGAAGAAAATCACAAAACCGACCAGGAATACAGTGTTTCTGCGTGTAAGATTAAATATACCCTGTTTGATAGATCTCACTTTCCACACACCTGTGTCCCACAGAAGGCGTATATTGGCAGCTGGAAGAGGAATCGGCAAACAAGCAGATAGATTGGTAGAGGTTATGAAGTCAAAAGCACTGACAGAAATAAAAACAGTATTCCTCACATACACAACAATTAAATTAGATCATAAACCAAAATATAAACAAGTTTATAGAAGAAAGTATAGAAGCAAATACTTGTGACCTTTTTAAGGCTAAGCCTTCTTAAATATGACACTAAATTCATAAATGAACAAATTAAAAAGACAAAAGTTATATAGTACTTTTATTAGATTGTACAGCTGATCTAATTCGGATTGATACAAAATTATTTCAATAATAAAACTTTGCCGTATGTAGCCTCATTCCCTCCCCCTGCTGATACTGTCACAAATGTCTTTATAAATTGCATGCCCATTAACATCGTTTTATAACTATTGCTTTATGTACATGTCTTTTACGTTAGGAGGGGGAAAATACAAATAAATATATTTACCCTTTTATGTTTTCCTATGCTGGTGTGTTTATTTTTATTCTGTATTCTTTGTATGGGTTCGAGTTACTATCTAGTGTCCTTTCATTCTGGACTCACTGTAGCTGTGTGTGTGTGCGTGGCACAGATCTGCTAGCGGTGGGAATTATCTGGGAATGTCTTTTTTCCTCCTTTTTAAAGGATAGTTTTGCTGAATATATCTTGGTTGGTGGTTTTGTTTTGTTTTGTTTTCCATTCAGCACTTTGTCATCTCTGCATCCTGAGATCCTTGGTTTCTGATGAAAAATTAAACACTTCTCTCTGGCTGCTTTCAGGATTTTTTTGTTTTTTAATAGTTTGATTATGATATGTGTGCTTCCATCTGAGTTTATCCTAGTTGGAGTTTCTGGGGCATCATGGTTTGATAGATTAATGTTTTTCATCAAATTTGGAGAGTTTTTTTTATCCTTATTTCTTCAAATATTCTTCCTGATGCTTTCATCTCTCCACCTGAGACACACATTATGTGTATGCTGTTATGCTTGATGGTGTCCCACGGGTCTCTGAGGCCGTGTTCTGTTCCTCAAACTGGACAGCGCCAGTTGACCTGCCTTTAAGTTCATGGACTCTCTCTTGTGACTGATCAAATCCATTACTGAGCTACTCTAGTGAATTTTTTTCAGTTATTGTCCTTTTTAACTTTTATGTAGACAGTTTTAAAATTAAAGATGTTTTTCATAACTTTATTGTCTGTATTTGGTTGAGACATCATTCTGTTACTTTCCTTTTGGTCTTTAAACTTGATTTGCTTCCTTTTGTTCTTGGACTATATTTAAAATGGCTAAAGTCTGTTAGTATTTCTGATGTTTGGACTTTCTCAGAGTTTCTGTTAATTGTGTTTTCCTGCTACGTGTGGGCAATATTTCTCTCTTTCTTTGCATTCCTTGTAATTTGTTGTTGTTGAAAATAGGATATTTAAAATATCCTTTGTGGCAACTTTGAAAATCAGAGTCTCTACCTCTTTCCTTCCCTGCCCCAGGGTTTGTTGTTGCTGCTTATTGTAGTTGTTTTTTAGTAACCTTTCTAAATTAAATTTTTAAAATCTCTGTTCTTTGTCATATGTGGCCACCAAAGTCTCTGTTATTTTGGCTTAATGGTCAGCCAATAATTAGAGATTTCCTGAAACATCCCAAGTAGAAAACATCTCCCAGTCTGTGCCAAGGTACTGCTTTTTTTGTGGTGGATCCTCACTCAACCAGGCACTTTACAACTCTGCCTTTGCTCTCACCTCATACTTTGGCACAGCCTCCAGGTGAGAGGAGATGACAGCTCAGGGCCTTCTCAAGTCTTTCCTTAGCATACACATGGTCCTGCCATACATGTGGCCTTTTAGATTCCCAGGAATATGTTGGAGCTTTATGGAGCCCTTTTGAACATCTCATTTCCCAGCCTTTCCTACCTGGCGTTTTGGTTAAGTCTGTTGTTTGCCTCAAATATTATCTATCACTTCAGGCAGCAGCAACTGAATCATTTGTCTGTTCGTGTTTTCAGATTTCCCCTAGGTAGCAGCCTTAACTCTGGGCCAACTTCAAGTTAGACAAAAGCTAGTTCTTCTAGAAAGTTACCAAAACTGGTCAAAACAAATAATTACAATTCTTTGTGAATGAGTTCTGTTCCCTCTGTTATCAGGAATGGGGGCTTTTATTTTCAGGACTATGACTAATATCAAACTAAAAGCTGAAACACTGAAAGCTTTTCCTTTAAAATAAGGAACAAGGAAGGATATCCACTTTCACTGCTTCTATTAAACATTATATGGGTTCTAGTCAGGGCAATTAGGCCACAAAAAAAAAAAGAAAAAGAAAGAAAAAAAAAACCCAAAAAGCATTTAGATGGGAAAAGAATTAAAAATACCTTTGTAGATGACATTATCCTGTATGTAGAAAACCCTAAAGAATCTACTAAAAGCTTACAACTAATAAATGAGATCAGCAAGAGTGCAGAACACAAGATCAATAGAAAAATCAATTGTACTTCTATATCCTAGCAATGAACAACCCTAAAATGAAGTTAAGAAAAGTTCCATTTACAACAGATCTAAAGGAATAAAATGCTTAGGAATAAATTTGACAAAAGAAATGCAAGACTTTTATACAAAAACTACAAATTACTGTTGAAAGAAGTTAACAAAGACCTAAATAAATGTAGAGACTGCCAGTGTTCATGGATCAAAAGACTTAATTTTGTCTAAAGAGCAGTATTCCCCCAATTGATCCATAGATTCAATGCAATTCCTGGCATATTTCTAGCTACCTTTTTGTTGCAGAAATTGACAAGATGGTTCTAAAATTTATATGGGAATGCAACGGATCCATAATAGCCAAAGTAATTTTGAAAAGAAGAATAAAGGTGAAAAACTTGTAACTCCCCATTTTGAAACCACAGTTCTGTAATCAAGACAGTGTAGTACTGAAATAAGAATAAATATGTAAATCAGTGGAATAGAACTGAGAATCCAGAAATAAGCCTCTACATTTACGACCTATTGATTTTTGACCAGAATGCCAACACAATTCCATGAGAAAAATACAGTTTTTTAACAAATGCTGCTGGGACAACTGGATATCCACGTGCAAAAGAATGCACGTGGATACCTACTTCACACAATGCATAAAAATCATAATGGGTCAAAGATCTAAATGTTAAGAGACAGAGCTGTAAAAATGTTAGAAACATGGTGTAAATCTTTGTGACCTTGAATTAGAGAACAACTTAAATAAGACACCAAGAGCACAAACAAACAAAAAAAAGATACATTGGAATTTATTAAAATGAAAAACTTTAGTATTTTAAAGAACTCAAGAAAGTGAGCCCACAGAATGGGAGAAAGTATTTTCAAATCATATATATGGTAAGGGAATTGTACTCAATAGATAAAAATTACAATTCAAAAGTAAAAAGACAAAAGATGGTCAAGGGATTTGAGTATACATTTCTCCAAAAAATATACACAAATAGCTTGTAAGCACATGAAATATAATTAATACCTTTGTCATTAGGAAGTACAAATGAAAACCACAACGAGAATACTACTTTGCATCTTTTAGGATGGGTATAAATAAAGACAATGGCAAGTGCTGGTGAGTACGTGAAGTTGCAACATTGTAGGTCAGAATGTAGAACGGTGCAGTCACTTTAGGAAGCAGTTGAGTATTCCTCAAATTGTTAAACATTGTTACTATATGACAAGTTCCATATATATATATATATATATATATATATATATATATATATAGTCTCCTGAAGAAATGAAAACTATATCCACTCAAAAACTTATACACAAATCTTTATAGCAGCATTATCCATAATAGCCAAAAAGTGGAAACAACTCTGTCTAAACTGATAAATGAGTAAACAGAGTATGTTATAGCCGTATAATATTATTCAGCAATAGAAACGGAGTACTGATATATGCTATATCATGGGTGAACTTTGAAAATATTATGCTAAATGAAAGAAACTAATCACAAAGGACCACATGTTATATAATTCCATTCATATGAAATGTCAAGAGTATGCAAATCTATAGGCACAAAATAGGTTAGTGGTTAACTATGATAGACATTGGTGGAGAATGGAGAGTGGTTATGGGAATGGGATTTTGTTTTTTTGAGTTGAGAGTGTGCTAAACAGATTGTGGTAATGGTTGTACAGCTCCAAATAAAGTAAAACCCACTGAATTACATAGTTGTGAGTGGGTAGATTTTATAGTATGTGAATTATATCTTGATAATGCCATTAAAATGATCGAGTAAAACTATTGGTTAACTATTATAAGGGGAAAACTGGATGCTAAGGAATACAGAATTGGTGAATGCAGATATTAGCTACTATTTATAGGATTGAGAGAGAATAAACAAGAAAGAAACTAAGCACTTAGAATAAGGCTCCTTGCCCCCCAGTCTGAGATTCAGACCTTATTGAAGAGATTGTTGCTTCCATGGTTTCTTTCAGCCTGCTGGTAGTGAAGAAATTCACCAGAGGGTGAAGAACTGAGCTGGTCTGTAGGAGTAATCAGTTCAGTGGCTGTGAAACCCATTGGAGTGTACTGGTCAGCTAGAGCTGGTTTGCTGTAGACAGCCTGCTGAGTGTTAAAGAAATTTGCTGGAAGCTGTGAGCAGCCTTCTGCTGATCCACAGGAAGTTGCCCCACTGAGTGGCAGAGAAACTCACTACAAGATATGGCCCAGCTGAGGGCTACTGGGTGGCTGAAAGCAATTCACTGGTGAGCATTGGTGGGCTAGAGCCAGCAGAAACTGGTGGTCTGGAGGATGGCACAAATGCTCAGTGGACAATGCCACAGGCCACAACTGGTCTGAAAAAAGTGACCTGCTAGGTGGCTGAGAAGCTCACTGGGTAGTGATTGTCACTGGGCTTCCCTAAGTCCACTGATAGGATAAAAAACACACTGGAACCAGGGAGGGAGATATATATGCATTAAACGACACCCTTATTGGTTGCCCATATTCTGCCTCAGTGGTGGCTATGTTCTGTTAACTTTATCTATAACTGCGAGCCAAGCTCCCTTGACCGGACCCCAGATTTTGTCAATTGTTGTGATAATTAAGACCCCTAGCTTCTGATAATTAAGTGTTTCTATCACTGTGCTGGTATTTATAAAAAGTAGCCCCAGGTACAATTAGCCCTGGCCTGCAGAGTAGTGCATTTCTGATGGCCTTGCTGAACATCCTTGTCCTCTGGCACGTAATTCTCTGGTGGGTCTTCTGCCTTTACATAATATATCTACTCTTCCCTGAGATTTTAAATCCTTTCCTCTACTATCTTCTGTAGTGATTTAGGCATTTCAGCCTCAAAGCAATGAAGGTCATCACTTTCTCTGGTCTTCCAGGAGCCACCCAGTGAGTTTTCATATTTCTTAGGGTTTTTGCTAGGGTGTTTAATCCTGTATCCCGAGAATTACCCTTAAGTTAATAAATTCTTCCTCATCCAGTATTATATTCTGACTCCTTTGCTCAAACATTCTCATATCTAGTCCCATGGTACTCCCTCAACTCCTGTCAGTTCATGGTGCCTAATTCTTCTACCTCCTTCAGGATTTCATCTTTTCTTGCCTCAGCAAGTCTAGTGCATTCATAGCTGGTTTTTGTGGCCTGCAGCCAGGATGGAAGGTAGAGACACATCCTAAAGGGAATTTCTTTAGCCTTCTAGGAGAGAGGCTTCTGCAGTATCTTTCCACATAGGCAGAGTGCGGTGCTTTCCACATAGTTCTTTTTTTATTTTTTTTATTTTATTTTATTTTTTATTATTATTTTTTTAATACAATCATATATATTTCAGGTGTGTAATTCTATTCAGCTTTCTCCTCCCCCCCCCCCCCCCTTCATTCATACTTGTTCCTCAAAATCCCTCCCCCTAGTTCTTAATGAGACCGGGCATCCTGGCAGACTCTGAGTGTTTAGAGGAGTTTGGGAAGCCAAATAATTGGTGACATTCACCACCAGTGATGGATTCACCACCATTCATCACCAGGTATACTCATCCCATCTGTCAGGGTCCCAGGTATTCTGAACTAGGACTCTGACCTTGGCATAACACATCTGTCTTGGTTTAGCATCAAATTATCTTTGTAGGTCAGCAACTCTACTAAATCCTGAGTTTGGTCTTCAGCTTTTTTCTTTTCTCTCACTGCATGAGATTAGCAATTGAGTTGCCACTTTGTACCAGGGACAATTCGTGGCTCAAATACCCCTAGTATGGGGTCCTTATTGCCAGCCAGGTGGTGAATAATGTGGCTCAAACACACCGGATTACTACCTACTCTCTTGGACAACTCCTGATACTAACTCTGTCAGTTGGGGTTTGGGGGAGAAGATGCCGAGATGGAGTTCAGAGTGTAAGAGGTTTATTGGGCAGTAATGCCTTGGAAACATGAAAGGGGAGGAAGTAAGACTAAGTAAGAAAATCTTTGCAGATATGATACCAGTGAAAGAAAAACATTGCTGAATGGAAGGAGGTTCGGTATAGAGAACCTCAGACTGCCATGCATCACTGTTAGAGTCAGCCAACCCAATGGGTGCTTCAGGTTAAAGACTGACTGTCTTTTAGAGGGAGTTTCATTCTGGGCAGAAATGGCCAGACTGCCTAGGAAGAGCAAAGACTTGGCTCAAAACCCAAGGCAGATTCTGAAGACACTAAGAACCAAAGGTTGTCAAATTATACTCCTTAGAGCTGAGTGCCAAGTTTTTCTTGATGGGAGATACAAACAGTGCACCTCCATGACTGCCTCAGTGGGGTGATATCAACTAGTGCAACATTTGTGAAACTGTAGTCCCTGTAAGGGAAGAAAAGGAGGGCAGAAAAAGAAATATTTGAAGGATTAATGATTGCAATTTTATTTTCTAAATTTTATTTTCTAAACTTAAATCCAAAGATTTAAGAAGCAACATGAAGCTCAAGTAAGCACTTCTGTTCTAGTTATCCAGGTTTGAAATAGTGGAGTCAGTCTGAACTCATATTTCTCCTCTAGCCCCAATATGCAGTCAGTTACCTTTCCTGTGTTAATCCTTAGACATTTCCCTTGGATCTGTTTCTCTGTGGGGCCCTGGTCAGGACCATTCTGTAGGCCCATATCTTCTCACAACAGATCTATGATGATAATTTTCAAATTGTGTCCTTCTAGACTTACAAGTGAAGTACTTGAAACTTCAGCTACAGTGTTAGTATTTACTGGTACCTACTATGTTCTAGGTATTTGTATATATTATTCTCATAAAAACTATGCAAGGCAAATGAGAAAACAAGTTCACTGAGTATTTTGTTTAAGATTATACAGCTAGTAAGGGATAGATCCAGCATGCTCAAAGTCCAGGCCTAACTGGCCCATTTATAGGTAAAAAAAAAGAAAGATATCAGGTGGAGTTTTTGCCAAGATGGAGGTGTAGGTAGGAACCCTTCACTTTCTCGCACAACCAAATGGGGAATAGCAACTAATCTAAAATCCATAAACAACCAGAAATGCTAGAAAATAAAACTCCACAGAACTCCAACAACCAAGGAATTAAAGAAACAGTCAACCAGACCAGTAAGACAGGCTTATAGAGAGAACCTGAGGCAAGGTGGTGGGCTGCAGGGGTGGGGCCGGCTGAAAGGAGCCACTGTGAAGTGGTGGGCCAGACAGTGCTGCAAGGTGGGAAGGGCTGGCTGGCTGGGAAACGGACTCAGGGCTGACTGCGGACTACGGGGTGGGGGGTTGCCATGGTGGGAGAAACTCCCAGACTCACGTGAGTGTTCCTCAGAAAGTGCGGCTAGAAATGGGCAGGCAGGTCAGCTGCACTCTTCCCTCTCTGGCCCCTCCCCCACAGGCAGTGCCATAGGCAGCGCAGGAGAGCAGCAAGGGTGGTTGCTCTGCCCTGTGGAATACCTAAGGCCCGCCTCCTTACAGCTTAACAGGTATGCTGAAATGAAATGTGGCCCAAATGAAAGAACAGAGCAAAATTCCAGAAAGAGACCTAAGTGATGAGGAGATAGCCAACCACAATCTGCTGGAGAGTTCAAAGCCCTGGTCATCGAAATGCTCATGAAACTGACTGAACTTGGTTGCAAAATGAAAGAACAAATGAAGGCTACCCAAAATGGAATAAAACAAAATATTCAGGGAACCAACAGTGACAGGAAGGAAACCGGGACTCAAATCAACAATCTGGAACAAAAGGAAGAAATAAACATTCCACTGAAACAGAATGAAGAAACAAGAATTCAAAAAAATGAAGGGAGGCTTAGGAATCAACCTCTGGGACAACTTTAAACATTCCAATATCCAAATTATAGGGTTGCCAGAGGAAGAAGAGCAAGAAGTTGAAAACTTATTTGAACAAATAATGAAGGAAAACTTTTCTAATCTGGCAAAGAAAATAGACTTCCAGGAAGTCTAGGAAGCCCAGAGAGTCCCAAAGAAGTTGGACCCAAAGAGGAACACACCAAGGCACATCATCATTAAGTTACTCAAGATTAAAGATAAAGAGAGAATCTTAAAAGCAGCAAGAGGAAAGGACAGAGTTACCTACAAAGGAGTTCCCATAAGACTGTCAGCTCATTTCTTAAAAGAAGACTTACAGGCAAGAAGGGGCTGGAAAGAATTCTTTGAAGTTATGAAAGGCAAGGACCTACATCCAAGATTACTCTATCCAGCAAAGCTTTCATTTAGAATGGAAGGGCAGATAAAGTGCTTCCCAGATAAAGTCAAGTTAAAGGAGTTCCTCATCACCAAGCCCTTACTAAATGAAATGTTAAAAGGACTTATCTAGGAAAAAGAAGATGATAAAAAAATATGAACAGTAGAATGACAACAAACTCACAACTATCAACAAATAAACCTAAAAAAATGAAAAATGAAAACAAAAACTAAGCAAACTACTACAACAGGAACAGAATCAGAGAAATGGACATCATATGGAGGGTTTTCAGTGGGGGAGAGGAATAGGGGGGAAAGGTACAGGGAAGAAGAAGCATAATTAGTAGGTAAAAATAGATGGGGAGAGGTAAAAAATGGCATAGGAAACAGAATTCAAAGAACTTACATGTACAACCCATGGACATGAACTAAGCGGGGGAATGCTGGAGAGTGGGGGGTGCAGGGTGGAGGGGGGATAAAGGGGGAAAATTGGGACAACTGCAATAGCATAATCAATAAAATATACTTAAAGAAAAGAAAGAAAAAGATACCAGGTAAGGCAAAAATATTCTACTTTTTTTAGGGGAAAAAGAGTGAGGCATTGCACTCGAGATGGCAGGTAAGTGATTTTGAGTAAGGACTAATATTCTCTTTGTATTTTTTTAAAACAAGGGTTATTCTAATGGCATGCCATTATTTCAAGGACAGTAATCATTCTGGATAAAAGTTCTGTTTGATATTTTTATAAAATGATAACTCTGATTTTAAAAAGTATTTGAGTAGCCATCTAGACATCTTCAATGATTTGAGATTATTTATACATTTCATCTGCCTTACAGAGATATGGCAAGCTCCATAAATTTTGGATGGTTGAATGAAAGAGTAATAATCACCTTGAAATTTTATAATATTTAATGCACTAATTGAACAACTCTGTGAGGTAGTTTGCATTATCATTCTCCATTTTCTAAATGAAGAAACCAAGACAAATACTTTGTACAAGTTTACACAATCTGTTATTGGTGGACCTTGGATTAGAAGCAGAGACAGAGGCAATTGACTCGCAAACCCTTGCACAAAACCACTGGAGTATCCTGCTTCTCAGCTACTGGAGGAGTTGCTTTCAGGTTTTTAGTAGAATAGTATGTCCACCTTGATGCTTTCAAGTTTAAGATTATGTAGGACAAGGGTCCTTAGCCTTGAATCTTGGGACCTGTGGTCCATGGATAGGCTCTAGTGTCCCATGTATCTCTTGAAATTTGATGAGATTTTGTGTGTATGTATAAATGCATTTTCCACTTGGGGCATAGGCCTATCGCTCTCATCATATTCTCAAGGAATTTTGCGATAACTAAAAGATTAATGACTATGAATGTAGAGAAATATTTGGGATTTTCCAAGACACAATTAAAATAATTAAATTCAAAAATACTTAACTTTTTTAAAAATTCATTTTGGAGTGAGAGGAAAGGAGCAAGAGAAACACTGATTTGTTGTTCCACCCAGTCATGCATTCATTGACCCCTGCATGTGCCTTGACTGGGAATCAAGTCAACCTGCAACCTTGGCGCTTCAGGACAACACTCTAACTAACTGAGCTACCTGGCCAGAGCTGTTCAAAAATACTTATAGGTGGGTTTATTTGACAAATTGTTCAAAGACTAGTCTCTGCACAGGAGATTTTGGTTAGGAGACTAGGAACTAAAGTTTATCAGGCCCAACTAAATGTACTTAACATATACTACTTATTTTAACTCTTGTATCATTACCAGAATACAAATGTAGAAACTGAGGTTTAGAGTGTTAAGAAACATGCCTGATATTATACTGATAAATGGAAGATCTGGTGCAGTGTTGTCTAATCTTTTGGCACCTCTGGGCCACACTGGAAGAAGAGTTGTCTTGGGCCACACATTAAGTACACAAACACTAATGAAAACCAACAAGCAAAAAAAAAAAAGGTTTTAAGTAAATTTACGATTTTGTGTTAGGCCGCATTCATAGCAATCCCGGGCCACAGGTTGGACACCCCTGATAGGGTATCCAGATCTAACTCTGAAGCCAGTGCTGCTTCACCTTGTGGTTCAACACAGCTGCTAATTGTCAAGGGGATTAAGTGCAACTAACCTTGTTGAGAAGCAGGTCTCAATATGAAGCCTTGCTTAGAGGGTGTTATATGGCATCTTAGGGCCATTTTGAAGGACAGGAATTCAGTCTTGCTTTCAGATGATGTCTCATGTGGTGCTGGCTTTGCTTCACATCTCTGCATTCTGTTCTCTGGGGCTCTCTTTTAGGCAAGTTTGTCACAGCTGCATGCAGCAAGAATGGTTTAATTCCTAGAAAGCACATTCTCTGAACCATTGCCCTGACTCATTTGTTACAGCCCATCGGGCTTCTGATGGCCATAGGCCTAATGTTCCCATCTCTGTTGTCTATTTGAACAAACTTGAACAGCCTTTCTACTACTGAAGCCGCAATCTAGTCTGCAATATCCCTGAAACAGAGGACAGGAACTAAAGTGGTTAGTTTCCTTCAGATGCTATGCAGTGTACTTTTGGACTAGAACTGCAATTCTACTACCTAGCCTGTTTGAAAATCATCCTATGCAAAATGATGTGTTTGCCTAGCATTGAACATCACAGACAGGGCCTTTGAGATCTTGTGAAGGCTTTTCCAGTGTCATAGAGAAGCCTATACCACACCTGCAGAGGTGGGTTTTACAGAAGTACATACAGCAGACTTCCAGTGGACTTTTTGTATGAGGTCAGGGTGAGGAGCGACTGCTGTATTGGATTAGGTGTTTCTCCCAGTTTTGTGGAGTAGATCCCTCAGCAGAGATTGGCTTAATCTCCCAGAAATTCTCACAGCCTCTGCTCCAGAAACCCACCCCAACATTGCTGAGTATCAAATGACAGTGGATTAATATAACCTCATGTCTATGCTCTGCTACCTAGCTGGATGGAATAGGCCACTCAGAGGAGGAGAGTGGGGGTAGGGCAAGATAAGTTGCTATGGAGCCAGGATTACTGTAGTAACAAATGGAATTAGTGAGGATCCACTTAATTAGAAAATTATTCCATGTAACACTGAGGAAAACTGATGAATGAGGAAGGTCATATTTCACACTACAAATGGATGCTTTGCTTTAGAAAAGATAAACTCAGTTTTCCTTAAAAGGTGAATTATCTCTTCTAGTACATTCTAAATGATTCCATTGTTTTCCTAGAAGAAAAAGAGAGAGCTTTCCAAACAAAATTTCTAAAAGCAATTTATATCTGACTCCATTGTCAAAAATGTGCGTGGATTATATTAGTTTCCCGGTGTTACCATAACGAAGTACCAACAGTGGGGGTGAATAAAAAACCAGAAATATACTGTCTTCCAGTTATGTAGGCTAGAAATCTGAAATCCAGGTGTCAGCAGGGCCATGTTCCCTCTGAAACCTGCAGGGGAATCCTTCCTCGCCTCTTCCTAGCTTCGGGTAGTTCACTGGCAATCTTCAGCACACCTCGGCTTGCAAACGCATCCCTCTAATCCTCCGTCTTCACATGGTGCCCTCCCTAGGCATCTCTTCACTTCGTTTCCCCTCCGTGTATGTCTGTGTCTGTGTTCACATTCCCGCTTTTTATAAAGATACCAATCATATTGGATTAAGGCCCACCCTAACAACCTCATCTGAATTTGACCACATCAGTAAAGACCCCATAAGAACACATTCTAAGGTACTGGGGGTCAGGACATCAACATATCTTTCTTTGGGCAACTGAACTTATAAATAGTAACCATGCAGCATATGGCATTTAAAAATAAAATTATCTTTACAGGTGAGCCTGTGAGTTACTCTGAAATTGTTACCTTCTAGCCTTTCATAATCCTTTCAGAGATCGCTATCTTATTCAGTGATTAAGTATGTTAAGTATTTAATTAATTTATCATTTTAATGCTGTCTAAAGTATAAGCAGAATACAAAGCACAAAGGATAATACATTTCTGGGGTGAACTAAGACCTCGGATATAGCTGCTCACAATGGCATCTTTTGTGCTCATCCCTCTGCTTTCCTGCCCTTGTTCTGTTTCCCTCAGTTTTTGGTCTAGTTTTGTTCTCATCTTACTTTGAACCTCATAGCATCTTTAGTGTCCATTTAATAGACATGCAGATCAAAGAGGTAATAATTATTTTACTGAGCAAAGCTGACAACATAATCATGAACAAAAACCTCTATATACATCTGCCATAGTTGGAACTATGACACCTCCTTCCATTATCTGTACTTAATAACCATCACAAATTACCTATATTTTTATTTTCTACAAATAAAATTGTAAGCAAGGCATAATTGCCGGGCCCTGACAATGGATATCCTAGTTACACTGGTGCGCCAGTGAGCAGTGTAGTGGCCGAAATTTCCAGCAGCTTTGTTTTATCCAAGATTATTATTTTCTGATTTTGAAAAGAGTGTTATTTACTTATGTGACTAAAAATACTTTACACTTGTTTCTTTTAAATAAAAATGTTTATTTGGAGAATATTAATAGCATGATAACTCCTCCTCACCAGATATTAACAGTTCACGAGGTCGGGCAATAGAACAAGTCCAAACGAGCTTCTTCCAAGGAAATGGGCGACCACCTCGAAAGCCGCCTCTGTCTTCTGTCTTATTCCTGGTTGATCCATAATTCAAGATATGAAGCTTGGGGACTTTTTCTTAAAAGTAGAGATAGAGCAAAATGTCTGGAGCAGTGATGTTGACCTCCTTTTTTAAAAAAATCTTATGAAACTTTAACGGCATATTTCAGTCTTGTGGAGTCCTTTGTGTTATTCTGACTGTCGATAAGAACCAGGGGACTATGTTGATGATTTTTGATAATTTCAGCAACACTTCCAAAGTACTGGAGCAAAAAAAAAAGTAGATGAATTATACACTGGCATTTATACTAATTTTGAGCTTCACTCCCTCACCTACTTTTATTTTCTCAAGTTAGTCAGTTATTAGGTCCCAGCTGACATTCTAATAAAAAATGTCTAATTTAACAAAGACTATAACCTTCAAGGGGGCAGAACTCAGCCTTTCCTATATTCAGAAAGACTAAAAACACAACTGACAGCTTCAACTAGTGTAAGTACTTAGAGAAATTACTTCATTGAATTATGAAGTAATATTTTAATACTGTCTTTTTATTTAGTATTGAGTATAAAACTGTCATACAGTGAATTTCTCTACATTATTTATTGTTAGGTTGCACAGTCTTAGATATAAAGACTTCTGTAATAAACTAACCTTAGAATTTAGTGTCAGGGAAGTGTTATTTCCCAGATAAATTCATATTCTTCTGTTTTCTCTTTTAATAAATAAGGAAAGCTTTATAAGCTTTCATGTTTCTATTTTTGCTTTGGCACCCTGTAAGTTTAGAGGTAAATTAGTGCCTAATTGAAAATGGAACTTCATGCTAGGCTTTTGACATACATATTTATTATTCCATATATTAATTCCTGTTCTCTAGATTTTAAGATTATCATTTTTTTCCTTAAAATGATCAATGTTTTAAATGAAATGTGCAACAAACATAACACAGATCATGAAATAAAATTCATTGATTATACAAAAGTGTTACAGCTCACAATCATCAAATAAATGCATTTAGAGTCACTTTTTTTTTTTAAACAATTTTTGAGGAATAAACTTTTTATTTTATTTTTTTAAAGATTTTATTTATTTATCTTTAGAGGGGAAGGGGGAAAGGAGAGAGGGAAAGAAACATCAATGTATGGTTGCCTTTTCCCCCCTGCCACCAGAGCTACAGTCACTTTTTAAAAGGAGTTTTGCAACAGTGCCATAAATTTAGTAATTATCACCACTTAATATTATTGTTCTTTTAACTTTCTAGATAAAGACAAACATCTGGAATAAAAAAATAAAAAGCCATATTACTTCTTAGGATAGCCTCCAAATATCTATATATTGAATTAAATAAAGTATTTGAAATACTGGTCAACTTTTTCAAATGAAATATTAGTTGTCTTTTAGATAACTGGCTATCTGAATATTAGATCAGGGTGGAGAGGTGAGAGATGGGGACCTTTGAGTACCTGCAGTTTTTATTCCTTACTACCTCTTCAATCACTCAGTTCTGTTGCAATTGCCAATGATATACATAAAGATATTCATTTGGTTTGTTTGGCATAGTATGTTGTTAAACTGATGCAGTTGGAAATTAAATTTATGGACTAAAGAACCAGAAATGAATAGCACAAGCTCTTTGAAGTGGATTCCAAGGGAAAAAGTGTGTTCTGAACCCAAGAAACATAAAAGAGAATTTGTATACTTAAACAAGAACCTCATTGTTTCCTAGTCCCTGAATATTTTTTTTAATATTGCTTGGGGATTTAATGTTGAAGAAGGGGGTTGAGTTGAAATGTTTGTAGGGAGTGGTCTTGGCCTATTTTTTAAATTTAATTACATGAAAAAATTGAGCTTAACTTAGTTGTATTTCCCCTCAGTGTTCCTGTTTTTTCCTGCCTAGACTAATTCAGTGTATTCAGGATATTCATATATGGACAAACAACTTGTTTGATAACTGATAATCTCATGATTAATAAAAAAACACATACAAGAGCTATAAAACTACTTAATAGTATATCTATGCCAAAATAATTACATAAAAAGTTAAACAATCAGTTGATTGCTTTTTCTACCTATATACACCCAAACACAAAAACAGACAGACTTTTCAAAATATCCTCAGAAATGATATCATGTAACTAAAGTTTTCATTTTTCATTCAGATGTTCAGTAAATGGGAGAAACAATCTTTTTATTATAAATAGTTTAAGTAAGAGTTTTAATGGACACTGTCAATACTTCCAGATGCCATTAAATAATATGCTATGTATTTTGCTGTCCATAGGCTGGATATGTGGGGAAAGAGGTAAAGTTCTGATCTATCCATTCTAAGGTAGGGATGAAGATTCTTTCGGCCAAGAGGAATCCTGTTTACAAGAATTTCAGGACCTCTAAAGAGGACAGCTCCCTCATCCACCCTTAATCCTCTGGTAGAAGTAGTATGGGACCCCTGAGGGGGCTTTAGAATGAAACCATCCATCCAAAGCCACTCTGTCCTGCTAGGATCACCACTACCTCCTACCACTGGTTACTACTATTAGGAGCATTTACTTTAAAAGGTTTGTCAGGTGAAGGTTGTATTGAGAATGAAGACTGTTGTTAAAATTTAACTGGTGTTAAATGATAATGAAATCTATCATTTAAAACCCAAGTTTAATTTTGATCAGTGTTTGTGGTTTCAGATTCAAGAGTTTTGCATTTTCTAAATATCTACGACTTAATTAAAAACAAAGTAAAACCCAAAGTATAAAAACTCCTAGAAGAAAACATTAGAGAAAATCTTCATGAGATTGTATTTCACAATGATTTCTTGAACATGACATAAAAACACAGACAACAAAAACAAAAATAGACAAAGAGGACCTCATCAAACTTAAAAACTTCTGTTCAACAAAGGTCACAATCAACAAAGTGAAAGGTAAGCTACAGAATGGGGAAATATTTGTGAATTGTATATCTGATAAGGGATTCGTATCCAGAGTAATGAAGAACTACTACAACTCAACAACAAAAGATCAAATAACCTGATTTAAAATTTTGAAAAGGACTTTAAGAGTAGATACTTCTTCAAAGGTGATATACAAATGGCTAACAAACAGGAAAGGCTGCTCAACATCATTGACCATCAGAGAAATGCAAATAAAAACCATGATGAAATCACCCATTAGGATAGCTACTATTAAAAAAAATAACAAGGGTTGGCAGAGATGTGGAAAAGTTGCATCCCTTGTGCACTGTTGGCAGGATTATAAAATGATGTAATCACTTTGGTAAACAACATGGAGGTTCTTTCCAAAATTAAAAATAGAACTACCATTTGATTTAGCAATCCCACTTCTGGATATGTATATCCAGAAGAATTGAAAGCAGAGTCTTGAAGAGATATCTGCACACCCATGTTCATAGCAGCACTATTTAAAGCAGCCAAGAGGTTGAAGCAATCCAAGTGTTCATCAACAGATGAATGGATAAACAGAACGTGATGTCTAATACATTGGAATACTAGGTAGCCTCAAAAAGGGAAGAAATCTTGTCATGCTACAACATGGGTGAACCTTGAGGATATTATGCTATGTGAAATTAGGTAGTCACAAAAGAACATTGTACTATGTGACCCCACTTATATGAGGTATCTAAAGTAGTCAGATTCACAGAAATAAAAAGTAAAATAGTGGTTGCTAGGGACTATGGGGAGTGGGAAAGTGGAGTTATTCAATAGAGCTTCAGATATGCAAAATAAAAAGTTCTGGAGATCTATTTCACAATATTGTGAATATATGTCACACTACTATACTATATACTTTAAGTAGTTAATATGGTAAATTTTATTATATGTGTTTTCACCACATTTTTTAAAAAGCAAAATAAAGAGTACACTAATTGACATAAGACCTTATCAGTTAATTTTACAAATGCTATTCTCCTGCCTGTAACCACTCAATCAACAAATCCTCTCACTTAATAATAAGTACTTATCAACCATCCACTGAAGCCAGCCATTGTGCTATGGTTCTAGAAACAGAGGTGAGCAAGGCACGTAGCCTAGTCCCTGGCCTCATCTAGTGGAGAAGACAAACACTTCAGAAATTATGACACTGCCTAACAATTTACTACCTTACCTAACAAGTGCTGAGTTTGGAATGAATGTAGTTCTTTCTGAAAGAATTCTGAAAATAAATATTTTGAACTTTTAAAATGCTATTTTCTCTGCTTAGGTTGCTCTTTCCACTTTTCTTCTCATCCACTTTAACTTTCATTCTATCTATAATTCAGCCCACCATTCAAGACCAGAACAAGTATCACTCCCTTTCTGACCATTCATGCGTTATTCCACTCCATATTTCAGGGTTCATTTATAGGAACAAACCAGCTAAACAGAGCCATGGTAAGCATTGAGTTTGGTCCAGATTAAAGAGGTGTTGAAGTTTGTGTTTGGTCAGTATGCAAGACTTCCTGTATTGAGTAGACCTACTGACCTAATGTTTTTTTTTTCCTGCTGCAAGCCCAAAAGATTATTCTGGCCCAAGGGTATAGTCTAATGTTTCAACTCAGGTTACTGCATCTCTTCTGATCCTTCCCTGGTCATCCACCTTGGAATCTAAGTTGAGGTCCTAGTTCTTGACTTAGGAGCTCTGGAAACTGACCTTGATGTTTTTATAATATTAATATCACTTCACATTTTAATCTTGATCTTTATGTTCCCCTGGACTCAAATACTGAGTCAGGCTGACCCCACTAAGTAGCAGGGTAAAAGGACTCAACTGCAGCCTTTACATCATGCCAGTCTTTCCTTCCTTCTGTTCTCTCACAGGATATACTTCCCAAACATAGTACTTTATCTGTTTATAACATGAGTGCATGTGGACCAAGTACTTTTGTGTCCTTTCTCCTCATCTCTAGCTTCTAATACAGTACAATGCCATTGTGCTCAATACATAGCTATAGAGTTGGATTAAAAGAGAAATTACTGACCTCTTCACCATTTTTCTTTCTGCCCAAAGCATACTGTTTTGTTGCTTCAATAAAGCGCACAGGGACATTATAAACTCGCTTATTAAAAAATACAACTAATGTATATGGCTGTTTGGAATCATGGCCAGAGCTTTTCCGAATAAGAAATGATCCATCCTGTTTATTAAACAAAAAGCATAATTATGGTTAGTATTACTTATATTTCTACAAGTTGATATTAGTTTATGAAAGTACCTATGTTTAAAATATAATTATTTAGCTATGTGATTTTATTATTGATAAGTTTGTTTTATTATTTTCCAAGAAAACACTTCACTAAACACATACTTATACAAAATATAAGCTTTTATATTTACATGTTCATATATACTTACAGGAAATCCTGAGTGAGATTAATGCACTTTTTTTTTATCCTCACCTGAGGACATTTCTTTTTATTGCTCTTAGAGAAAGAAGAAGGGAGAGAGGAAAGGAGAGAAACATTGATGCAAGAGAGAACCATTGATCAGTTGCCTCTCATACATGCCTGGACCAGAAATTGAACCCGCAACCTGAGCCATCCCAGCTAGTGCTCAATGTACTTTTTGATGCACTAAATAAGATATTATGTTTATAGGATTTAGAATGTGTGAAGGGATGCATTAAGAGGAAATCTAAAGGGTACTCTTAAACAAGGAATCATGTCCATAAGTTGCCTGTGAATAAGAAAAATGATCGAACAAATTTTATTCCTAAGTACTTTCAAGAAGAAAGTAGAAATTGGGAATAAAACTATTTCAGCTGATGAAAATTCTCTCTCCAAAAACATATATTGAAGCAAATAAAAACTGTAACAAAACATTCCAAATTTAGTTAAATATTTTATAAAGCACTCTAGAATCCTTAATTCAAAAATTATGAACTAAAAAATTGACAAAACGCAGGAAGAAAAATGCAACAACAGTTGGTCAAGCTCTCTGCAAAGAAAAGAAAAAGAAAGACAAACTTATTTCAAATGAATATTTAATAAATCTCTGAAGGAAGGCATAGAAACCACCAAGACAGAGAGGGCTGGGGAAAATTTTTTAAAAAGAACAGCAACAGAGTCAAATTGGTTGGAATGAAAGGAAGACAAAAGGCCAAAAATGCATGCAAATTAAGTCCTATAAACAAAAACAAGGAAACAGAGAGATTCTTTAAGACTATAATTTAAGAAAACATATTGGAAATAAGAGAAAACAAAACTATTTGTTGAAAGGCCTCCATCTGTCTGAAAAAATTGATCTGAAAATCAACTCAGAGACATATTCTGGTAAAACTATTAAACTTTAAAAACAAAAAGTCTGCAGGGTTTTAGAATAAAATATTAGATTACATATAATGGCAAGAAAATAGTATTAGGTAGAACAAGGCAATCCAGTGGAGCAACACTTTTAAAAGCTCAAGCCACTTTTAAAATATACAACCAAGATTTTCTCCAGGTATAGGGCTATGAAAAAAGTTTTGAATGTGCAAGAACTCAGGGGATAATGGAAACATAGTTCTCCCTGAGAATCTAGCACAAGGTAATCTTCATCAAGCAAAAGGAGATAACTGGTGAAGCCAGCAAAGGGAATGATAGGAAGTATTTAATATGTTTCATTGTAGAGTTTGGATTAAAATGAGGGTGGCAAAACTAGTATGCAAATATTACATATTCTTACAAAGCAGGATGCAAGTGAAAAAAAAGGAAGAGGAAAAGAGAAAGAAAAAGGGGTACTTTAATCTCAGATTGTCCAAACTGTTCCTAGTGTTGCTACATGATTGGGCTTGGATGCTTCTAAAATCTCATTCAGGGTCCTTTGTTCCCTCTCAACCTCAGCGTTTTATCCCATGCATTGATCCAGAATAGCCTGTTACTGTGCACTCCTGAATGGGTCTCAGACAGCACCAAGCCTTTCTGAGATTGCCCCCTGGAGCCTAGGAATCCTTGCCAAGATGGAAGGACAAGTAGAGATGAGATGGAGGAACAAAGAGAAAAACGCTCGAAAAAGAAGATGGGATGGCAGTTCCTCCTGAGCAAGTAAAGAAAAAAGATCCCTGCATCATAATTATTGCAGTTACTTAATTAGCATATTATTAATAGGATGACAACAGTGCCTATTACAGGCTGAGGACAGGATATGAGATTTAAAAATGGCCAAACCTTGTTTGATCTGTATAACGCTTCTTCAGCAGACTTTCGGTCACAGGCACCAGCGTACCATGGCTTACAGTGAACATCAGCTTCCTGTGGAATAGAGGAAATTCTTTTTTTAAAAATATATTTTATTGATTATGCTATTACAGTTGTCCCATTTCCCCCCCTTCACTCCTCTCTGCCCTGCACACCCCCTCCCACCCACATTCACCCCCTTTAGTTCATGTCCATGGGTCATACATATAAGTTCTTTGGCTTCTACATTTCCTATACTATTCTTATTCTCCCCCTGTCTGAAAGGGAGGCAATTCTTAAGCATGAGATGGAACTTCTGTGCGTGAAAAACAGAGTTCCACTTTGCATTACCAAGACAGGCCTAACTCCTTGTGGACCAGTAATTTGTAAAGTTGATGCTTCCTTTGGTCAATTACAGGGTTATGTAATTGACTTTTTCCCATTTGGCCTTAGTTTCTAACCTTAGTCATTGAACATAAGAACTAAAGCCTGCTAGATTCCTGAACCACTTATTCCTTTCTCCTAAATAAGTTATAGTCTCCCTTTCCTTTTTGATCTTCCTGGGTTTTTTGTTTTATTTTTGCTTTGTGGGGTGCTTTATAATTTCCAAACTGTTTTTACAAATGTTATCTTATATGATTCTTGTAGCTACTTTGAAAGCAAGAAGGATAAATACTGTAATCCTTAATTTACATTTGAGAAAAGCCTAGAGAGACTTGACCAAGGGCACAGAGAGTCCTTACTCTTTTTACAGGCTGTGCTGTTTTGTGTGTTTTTAATATCATATGCCTCCACAGATCTATTCTGGGAAAATTACATAGTTTTAAGAGAAGCTATGTGAAGGAAAGAACAATAAAAAGTAACACACTTCTTTTATAGTTTTGAAGAACCACAAATTGTTATCTAGGGCATCTAGAATACAGATTGGAATAAATTAAGAAAGGTCTTAATAACTGAAACAAAAATGTATTCTGTACCCATCAGCACATGACGACTCACAAGCCAACTTAAAATATAGTCTATTCTCAAGCTTCACTCCAAACTCTCTCTTGGAAGAAGACATGCCCTTTCCTGAAGTTTACTGGTAACAACAAGTGTTTATTTCATACCTGTTCTGACACATTGGAGTTAGATGAAAAGCTGGGTGATGGAACATCCACAGTTGGGCTGCCTGCTTCTGGAAACCCTGAAAGGGATTTGAAAAAGCAACAGATCTTTATTATTTCTTGAGCATCTATGTCTGTACTACAACACTACATTAGTGCTGCAGGGGACGCACACTGAAAAGTCACACACACACACTAAAAAAATCCTTCACAGCAATGGTTCCCAAAACATCGTCTGTGGATGCCTGAGTCTGAGGAATTCCCAAGATCCTTTCAGGGGATTTTTTCCAGATACATATCTCTGTGAAACCCAGTTTTCTTCATATACTTCAACCAGAAAAATGTATTGTGACAGACTGACTGTAGAATCAGATAGGAGAATCCAGTTGCCTCTGTTATTCCAGGCATTTAAATCTCTGTTATTCCAGAGATTTAAAAAGTGTAAAACATATCTCTCTTCCCACTAACTGTTTTTGTTTGGAAGTTATAGCTATTTTTCATAAGAAATATGTTATTTATGTTAACATGTAATGAGTTAATAAAATATTAAATGCAATGGACTAATAAATGTCTTAAATATCTGTTTTAATGAATACATCTAATATAAGTAGAAATATATAAACTCAAGTTTTGGGGTCTGACTTTAAGAGTGTTAAATGCTCCCAAGACCAAACATTCTCCTAAATGTTTGAGAATTGCTGCCTTAGGCATAAACTCAGTCTAAGTGTGAAGACGCATTAAATAGAGAAAATACTTAGCTGCTTTCATTTGTTCATTCATTTTTCATTCATTCATGATTATGTGCCTGCCACGGGTCAAGGCATTGAGAATATACAAGGCAACGAAACAGCAAAGTGCTCTGCCTTCCTGGAGCTTAAATTTTAATGGAGTGAGATAGGCAATAAAGACATAAGTAAATATATATACCATACTACAGAGCCGTAAGTGCTCTGAAGAAAAATAAGCAGAGAAAGGGGTTAGGGATAGCCTCAGACAAGCAGTACATTTAAATACACTGGTCAGGGAAAGAAGGCCTGGCTGAGGAGACATTTGGGTAAGATTTGCGAATGGAGAGGGAGGAGGCAAGGAACGAACCTTCCAGGTAGAAGGAGCAGTAAATGCAAGGCCTGGCATATTGGAGGACTAGAGAGGGGCCACTATGCCTGGAGTGCAGTGAGGAAAGGAGACAGGAGGTGGTGAAGGAACCAGATTTGCAGAACCCTGTGAACCCCTGTGACATGACTTGAGCTTTAGCAAAGATGGTGTGGGAAGATTTTGGAAGGTTTGGACTCAATAGTAATGTGATCCGCTTGCTTTTGACAAGGTCAGTCTAGCTGCAGGGTTGGAAATAGATAAAGGGGGTAAGAGCAGAGAGAAGAGGTGAATTCAGTGTTCTGCAAGCCCTGGCAGGAGATGACGTGGCTAGGAAAGAAACGGCATTAATAGAAGCAGTGCGAGTTGTTGGATTCCAGGTATATTTTTGAAGACATAGCTGGAAAGTATTTGAAGAAAGCAAGCAAGGAAGTCAAGGGTGACTCTAAGGTTTTGCCTAGAGCCATCAGAGTTGTCCTTTATTAAAAGGCAAAGTCTGTGGGAGAACCAGGTTTAGATAAACTAAGTGCTTCAGATGAAAGTGTCCTGGGAGTTCACAGGAGACAGCAGGATGTTCAAAGTAACGGAGGAGGGGTGAGGGCTTGGCAGGCCCAGCAATGTCGGGTCTGAAGGAAAGGAGTGTTCTAGGCATGTGGGGAGCAGCAGAAGATGGGGAGTGGGCAGGCTGTCCTGAGACACGCAGTACAGGAGGGTTGGTGGTTTCTGCAGCTTGGGAAGTTGCGGGAGTTCAAGGCTGACCTTTTCTGAGCTATAAATTCATGCCAGTCCTGTTCCATTTTCCACATCTTCACTCATTCTTTCCTCACATCAGCCCTTTGTGAGAGCAGCTATAGACTCCATTTTACAGACGAGGCCTTCCCTGGCTGCCCCATCTAAAACAATCGTGTCTATCACCCGATCCTCTGCTTCCTTGCTTTGTTTTTCTTCATAGCACTTCCGCATTTACTTGATATTATGCGATTCAACTGGTTGTTTATTTTTTCTGCCTGTCTCCTCCAGTAAACTCGAAGTCCATAAGGGCAAGGGTTCTGTTTTATCCACTGCCCTGTCATTCCCTGTACCTAGAAGAGCACCTGGCATGGAGCGGATGGTCAATACATACTTATCAATTGAAAAAATGACTTTGGGTAGAAAATAATAAAATGTATGAAAAAGCTTTACATACTGAAATATAAAATTTCTATAGCCA
Source organism: Artibeus jamaicensis (assembly GCF_021234435.1). Taxonomy (NCBI): domain Eukaryota; kingdom Metazoa; phylum Chordata; class Mammalia; order Chiroptera; family Phyllostomidae; genus Artibeus; species Artibeus jamaicensis. The sequence continues at coordinate 840,926 of NW_026521538.1, forward strand.
AACCATTTTCACATTGTGTTCAGAATTTTTTTAAAAATTTGTATTTAGTATGTTTTATTTATTTAAGAAGAATGAAAAATCTAATTAAAAACCTAAAAAACTGATTTATGTTCAGTATAAACACTTTTTTGGTATATATAGCAAAAATATTATTCTGCGAATTTAAATTTCTTGAATCTTGATTATTTTGACATATTTTCCAAATTACCCAGGTAAAGTAGGGTTTGTTTTGTTTCATTTTTTCATTTTCCCCCTACATTAAATAGAAAGCAAATCAGTTATATTCTGCATGCATAATTTATCTGATTCATATATTTTTAGGGTGAGGTAATGTTTTCCTTGGGAAAATTATCCAGACATTTTCCAAATCTTTCCAGGGTACCTTTAATAGATTTATTTTATGCTCATTAAAATATATTTCAGATTTAATTGGAGGAGCTATCATTTATCGAGGACCTTCTATGTGCCAAGCACACTGCCAGGTATTTTGCAGAGGCTGTTTTACTTCCTTTGAAAACAGTTATATTGGTTTTGTAAAAAATCGGGTATGTAAAATATGACCAGTATGACCAGTAAAATATTCAGTCAATACTAAAAATGAAAATATCTCAAATCTCTCTACTTTTCAAAACAAGTCTATGACAATATTCTTGGCCCCATTTTACAGATGAAGCTACAGAGGACACCAAGGTCCTCCAGCCGGAAGTGACGAGTTCCGTTGGAACCCAGGCGACTCGGACAGGAAGGAACAGCCATCTCCACTACCACCCGATAACACTCTTCATGACTCCATTGTACTTACTTGGCAGAGGTACAGGTTTCTGATGGACTTGTCTGAAAAAAAGAATTTCAGGTTAATTGGAGGGCAGAGCACAAAATGAGTGTTTGACTTTCTGTTTTCAGTGAAGACTCTGTGAACAAGCACATCACACAGGAATCAACAGCAACGGCCAGGGAACCAGATCTAAAGGTAATAGGGGCACAAACCCCTCAAAATAAAAAAATGGTTCCCTCTGCTTTGAAAAAGGAGGAGCCTTGACTAAGGTGTTACATTTTAGTTAAGTACAATAGTTAACCTGAATATTAGGTCTCTGAGATTCTAAGTCATTCTTTTAAAATTGTTACCTACTTAAAAACTTAACATCCCTGCAAATTTAATTGCAAAGCAATGGAACACCAGATTTTACCAAGCACCACAAGCCAACGTCACTGTGTGGTGTGACAACGCAGGCACAATGCCTGCAGCAACAGGAGTCTTACTTCTGAGCAGGAGGAAATGCTGGTGGCTGCACAGCTTCCTGTCTGTGACTAGATCCTCGGTGGCGTTCAGCAGGGATAGGTTTTTCTGTATCAAGAGAATTCTTATATTAGAAATAGAGTGAAACGTCTGTCCCCATCCCAAAACCGAGCAACATCAACTGAGGAGCACTGGATTTAGATGGATGTCTTCCCACGAACATCTCTCTCCCCAGGATGTCATCTGTTTGTGCATCTGTTGGTCTGGTGATGTGTTTGTGCTGTTAGGACCAGCTCTCCCACCCCCAGTGTCTCAGGCATACTCTGCTTTCATCTCTGGGCAAGGTACATGGCGGGGACTGAACCCATGGGATCTGGACCATTAAGTGTGTGCGTGCAGGTAGGAACCAGAACAGGAGCAGGTTTTAGCCACCCACCTCCTGCTTTCTATGTGGCCTCCCCACAGGTGTCACAACACCCTGAGTGTGTGTGTGTGTCCTCATTAATCATAAGACATGACTTGAAGAAATTTCTTACTGATAAGTGGTAAGATAGGACATTTTGTGAATGATCTACTCTTTTTGAAAAATTAATTGAGCAAAATCAAGGTTATCTCTATAACAATGTTAACCTCTCTTGCATGTCACTGGGTTTTCCTGAGGGGAAGAGGAGAAGTTACAACAAGTACCCAGGGACACAGGCACAACCTGCAATGTAAGAATTTATGTTGAGGTCCATCATGAACTTTACTCCTGAACTAGTAATAAGTGTGATTATAAATTATTTAATGCTTTATCTTCCCTCAAATTGGGACTGGAGTGTGTTAAAATCCGGGTATGTCCCTGGCGTATCTCTTGCATAGAAAAAAGGTTGAGAGTTGTTAATCTCCTGTTATAGGAACCCACAGGAGTAACAATAGTAAGAACTCAAAGACTTAAATGAATGGTAAGATAGACTTCAGGGGTTTTGCGGTGCACTGAAATTCAGAAGCCCCGAACCTCTAGAGATCATGCTTCAAGCTTGTGGCAAGTTACTCTGAGCTGCCTATGGGAGAGGTTTCTTTCACAACTTAACAGCTTGGTAGTGTCAGGAGGAGGAACAATGATCATATTAGGACCCCACAGCCGATTAGCTTTGATCACATCTTCTTGGCCCTGTCGTTCTGCAGGCTTCCTTTATAGGTGGGAAGAGGCTGCTTCCCAATTTGGGTTTGGATGGCATGCCATGCTTCTGCGCTGGGAGCCCTTGGGGAATGAGGACCTCTGAGCCACACAGAGCATGCCATGAGCCCCTTCTTGGCTGCTTTTCAGAGGCTCCTGAAGCCATGAAATTTGCGCAGGGTTGTGCTAACTTCCTGCAGAGGCCCACCCTGTGGCCCCACTGTCACTCCACGCTCCCTGCTCAACAGGCCTGAGGACAGCGAGGAATGGAAGGCCAGCAGGGCAGAAGCCTCGAAGGAAAGGCAGAAGAAAACAAGACAGCAGTGAGGGACTGATACTCAGAAATGGCCCTGGGGGAGAAAGATGCGGGAACCAATGTAAAAACTTATTGAGGAAGTTAATGACTGGAGCAAGTAAAGCAGACAGGTGCGTTGTAATGGACATTCAGAAAATGTGCACCATTTATTGTCAGAGAAACCAAAACACTTTATGTAGATCCGCTCGTGTTAACCCAGGAAATGGGGAAACAATCACTAAGCTTTTAGCATTAGGTATCTTCAAGTGTGGAATCAGATAGGTACAGAAGTTTAACTTTTACATGGTACTTTAAGTGTTGAGATTATGGACGGTTCTTACTGCTTTCTGTCCCCTCACCCACTCCAGGATTTTTCAAATACAAATATTTTAAAAATAGGAATGTCCTAATAAAAAGTGTATGTAAGGTTTTAGGGTTATAAGAAAACGAAAGAAGGAAAACATTTGAAAATACACTAAGACAGACATTTGAACTCAGAAAATATTATTTTGAAAACTTAGCAAAAAAACTGGTTCAAATAAACAAGGTTTTAAAAGTTTCATTCCTGAACTAAACAATTAGTCTAAGATGCATGAATGGCTCTGAATTAGTCTTCGTACCAATAGAAGGCCACGGCCCCATTCCTGGCAGGAAAACCTGTCTGGAAACGGACAGGTTTGGGGTGTGCAGCCTGTAACCCCTGCAAAGATGCTGCCCAGGCAAGCTCAGGGACTGACCAGCTTTGTCACTCACTACTCATTGTAATGGGAAATCCATTTTGTTCAGAAAGTTGAGTTTCATATTTATGATTAGCTTATAAATAGTGAAAGAATTTAGAAAGACATTTATATATAAATTCTCAATTAAAATAACTTTTAGAGGACATGCTCCTCCTTTAAAATAACAAGAGATTTACCTTCACAAACACTTGAGGCATTCTGTTGAGAGGCAAGTGGCATCTATTTTAAAAAAAGGAGCAAAGACATTCAATGTGGAAATAAAAGTCAAAGCAATATCATTAAAATAAATATTTGGGGAGAACATTTCTCTGATGCATAGTTATTCTTTCAGTCATAAGAACAACAATTAAAAACATGTGGTCTCTAGTATGACCTTTGCTTTAAGTGACAACTGACTGGATGTGTCTCACGGAAGGAGCAATGTCCTCTTGGTGTTGACACCTCCCTGCTGTAGGGTTGATGAATACCATGACCCCCCCAGGCAGCTTGTGGCTTTCATCTCAGGGTTTGCTGGGTGATTATAAATATCAGTCTACAGAATAGATACCAGGTCAAGGTGGGCTTCCTTGAATAGTGGGCTGGTCCAGGTTCCCTCTGTTCTGGCCAGTATCTGAGTTTAGCAAGGTCTATATGTGCCTGATATGCAATTGCCAGGTCCCCAGACACAGGGTTGGGAAGCGGACACAGGGGATCCCGGAGGGGAAGGCACATGTCACGGGAGGCAGAGAGCCTGGCCCCTGAGCTGCCGCTGCCTCTCAGGGAAGCTGTCAGAGTCTAATGAGGATGAGCTCCTTCCAGGGAGCATATTCTCAGGCTAACTGAGGACTTCAGGCATCGACTTCAGTTGCTAAGAGATTGCTGTGTTCACCTGATCTGGAAGCACAGTCAACTTCAAATAAGTGGATAAGAATCAACACTGTGGGAAAAGGAAGTGTGTGTAACTGCAAAATTAACTTACTGTCTTCAGTGTCGTAGCTGGCTTTTTCCTGGGGAATAAAAAAGATTGGCTTTGTTAAAACACAAAAAGATAAAGTAGAGCCATCTGCTTATCATTTAAACTAGAGCAATGAAAGTGACAGGAGTGTGTAGGAAGACTATCCTGGAAGGGCATAGAGGGAGGAAGTGGGGTTTAGTTGTGACCCACCCCTCACCTCAGACAGAGTCCACTGGCAGATGGCAGAGGTTCACTGTGGATAAACAAAGCGCCAGTTGCCAGGGAGTTGGCATAACTGAGCTCTTGTTCCAGTTCTGCTATTAATTACTCTGTGACCTCAGGCCTCTTTCTCTGGGTTGTGAGGCCAGTTGGAGTTTTAGTTTCCTCATCTGTAAAACGAGGACCAGAATCAGTGTTTTCCGTGTGTACACAGAGCCCTCCTTCCTCCAACGGCACCCTGGGCGGCTGCCCAGAGATGAAGATGGGAGATATGTGGATGGCCATGCAGGTAAGGTTGCCACAGGTACTTCCTCATGCCAGCTTCCATCTGCTTCTAGGGGACTATTCTCTTCCAGTCTTCAGCCTAGGACTTCATTCCAAGGAGAGAAAGCTAAGACCAACACGAGTTTGAAAGTCACTGTGATTTGTGGTCCTGAAGGAGCTTGCCTGAGCTGAGAATGTTAATTCTGGTTTGTTTTACTTCCAGAAGAGATTGGAATCTAATATTTCTAAGGTTTAATGCTTCTCTGCTGTGTTTATTTTAAATACGGCTTGTCTGTCTCTCTTGCTTTGTTTTTGGCTGAATGCTGGAAGCATGGGGGAAGAATACTAGCAATTCCCAAGTGCCTCTGTGATGCCTGGCACAGAATTAGGTTCTTCACGTGTTATTTAAACTTCACAGTAACATTTTTCTATTGATATTATTACTACATTTTAGAGATTAGGACACGAGGCTCAAAAAAATTCAGGAACTTGTCCAAAGTGGGAAATGAGCAGAGTTTTGGTTAACAAACACCCTGAAATTAAGAATTGTTTTGCTTTCCCCAGAGACAGAATGCAGGCCAGCTGAGACATATTTTGATGGGTCTCTACAACAGCTTATGGAGCTAATGTAAAGTTGTGGGGCCACTGTAACATTAGCACATTACGATCCTTACCTGACAGTTACAAAAATGCTTGTGGTTCAGTAAGAAGTGATTCTCTCACCTCACTTTTCAAAGGAAACAGACAGTGTTATTTTGATTGAACACCCCTGGGTATGCTATGTGAACTACATGTTTGTTTAGAGATCATTAAGAACTTGAAAGAGGAGGTGAGTAGAAAGTAAAGATGAAACCTCCACGTGGGCCTCAGGATTATTTGGGTGCTGGAGCTTCTGTCTTGTGGAACATTGTAGGTCAAACAACTCAAGATTTAACTAAAAGTTTATGGGAGGACAGACTAGTGGTTTCTTGTTTCAGCAGGGGCACCCCCAGTACAACTTGAAGGATGCTGTGAGGGTGGAGGAGAGCAATGGGGCAATAGGGTTTCAGGAACACATCTATTGTAATGCGAGGTGCACCTGCATCTGAACTTGGGGAGGTGTGCTCTTCTGCCCAAGCAAGGGTATGGAAAGAGAGGAAAGGCACCCTCCCCCTGATTCTCAGGCAAGACTCTTTTATGGTTCCTGGCAAGCCCTGCTCAGACCAGTGCTGGAGGACATCCACTCCAGACTCACAGAGCTGCTTCTCTGCAACAGGTACTCACCCGGCCCTGGGTAGTGGGGATGGCACAGCAGGTAAAGATGACTTACAGTCCCAGGCCCCGCTGTTTCTACCTGTACAAACACACACAGGTTAGTCTCCAAGTCCTGAATCTGGAGCTGATGGTCATGGTGAGGCTGGCCTTTCTGACAGGGTTAGAAATGCATGCACATTTTTTTGTTACTTTCAGTGAAGTATATATAGATAGCTACATTGAAGCTATTGGGGCAAACCTGTAGGTGAAGATGAAACATTTTTTTAAAATGTCTGCTTATGGGCTCAGAACTAGGATGAGAATTAGGGACTTTATCACAGATACAGAGAACAGACTGGTGGCTGCCAGAGGGGAGGGAGGTTGGGAGACTGGGTAAAAAAGGTGAAGGGATTGAGACGTACCAATTGGTAGCTACAAAATAGTCATGAGGATGTAGTACAGTACAAGGAATGTAGTCCATGATAGTAACATTTCTGAGTGACCTTCTCCTTTCCCCATGGGACCAACCCAGAACCCCTGATTCTGTGGGCTCAGTGAGAGCCGCACAAGCATTCCTAGGGGAGACAGCCAAGAGTTCACACTGGCAGATACGTGCACACCAAAGGTGCCTAGAAATGGAGGCACAGACCCAACAAGTGCCCTGATAGACACTTGTTGGCATTGCTCATTCATAGTCACATAAACACCAGTACCTACACCTATAACTTCACCGGTAACTTCACATTTGAGGGTACTCATTCATTCATCCCTGAGGGCCTTTGCCCATTGCACAGGCAAGTTGTGAAAGTGGAAAGCTACTGTCCTGATCTCATTTCTGAGGTCACAGAAGGGACCCAAAGGGCCTTGTCCACTGCACCCAATTCCCCCTCCCCCTCCCTGAAGATGGAAGCCGGGCAATCACTATCAGGGAAAAAGATAAGAGACACACAGCTTCACCACTGAGAGAGAAAGAGCAAGCCTGGAGGGGGAGAGACTGGAAGCTAAGCCGGCTCCCCTCAGCAGATCCCGGCTGCCTCCTCTCGGGCCCATGCTCGCCTGCATGGACATTACTGCGCAGTAAAACAAAGCCTATTTATTGAGTTAAATTGAGCTGAATAAATATTTTATTAAGAACCTACATTTGTAAGTCTGCAATTCCTAATGGACTTAAAGAGGATAGATACTCTGTTAATGTTGGTTGGACCTGCCTCCAGTATATACTATTTTAATTTGTGAGATAAAGCACATATAAGTAAACGCTGAAGTAAATATCAACTACCAAGAATTATTGAGGACATGGATAGTGTGTCTAAAGCACTGTGTTAGGGGCTGTGAGAAAGGGGAGGAAGTGGAGACAGGCCTCTGCCCTCTCAGAATGACTAACGGGGGAAAATGTGCACCTCAGGCCACCTCATCTGACAGAACCAGCTATTCCAAACAAAACAAAAGAAGGCCTCAAAGAGTATTAAGACTATGGGGCAGGGTTCTTCTGGCCAAGATGGAGGCATAGATAGATACACTTTGCCTCCTTGTACAACCAAGCGAAGGACAACAACAAATCTAAAAACAAAAACTAACCAAAACTGTGGGAAAATAGAACTGTATGGAAGTCCAACAATTAAGAAATTAGGGAAGAAACATTCATCCAGGCTGGTAGGAGGGGCAGAGGTGGGCAGCAGGTGAGGAGAGGACTCACGGCAAGGCTACAGCTAAATGTGGGACTGAGTGGTCCCACATTTGTGTGCAGATAAACCAGGAGGAACAACTGGGGAGCAAGATGGACCATGCAACCCAGGGTTCCAGTGTGGGGAAGTGAAGCATCAAAACCTCTGACTGAAAATACGTGTGGGGGTTGTGGTGGTGGGAGGAACTCCCAGCCTCACAGGAGAGTTTATTGGAGAGACCCACAGGTTCCTAGAATGTACACAAACCCTCCAACCCAGGAATCAGCACCTGAAGGGCCCAATTTATTTGTGGATAGTGGGAGAAGTGACTGAAAGCCAACTGAGAGCTGAGCCAGTGGCATTGTTCCCACTTGGACACCTCCCCCACATACAGCACCACAATGCAGTGATGTGGGTTGCCCTGCCCTGGTGAATACCTAAGGTTCTTACAATGTAACAGGCACACTGAGACAAAAAAAATATGGCCCAAGTGAAAGAACAGATCAAAGCTCCAGAAAAAATACAACTAAGTAACACAGAGATAGCCAACATATCACATGCACAGTTCAAAACACTGGTAATGAGGATGCTCACAGAAATGCTTGAGTATGGTTGCAAACTGGAGGGAAAAGTGAAGGCTATGGAAAGTGAAATAAAGAAAAATATACAGGGAACCGATAGTGAAGGAAAGGGAACCAGGACTTAAATCAATGGTTTTGACCAGAAGGAAGAAATAAGCATTCAACCAGAACAGAATGAAGAAACAAGAGTTCAAAATAAAAATGAGGAAAGGCTTAGGAACCTCCGGAACATCTTTAACATTCCAACATCTAAACTATAGGGGACCAGAAGGGGAAGAGGAAAAGCAAGAAATTGAAAACTTATTTGAAAAAATAAAGGAGAACTTCCCCAATCTGGCAAAGAAAATAGACTTTCAGGAAGTCCAGGAAGCTCAGAAAGTCCCCAAAAAGTTGGACCCAAGGAAGCACACACCAAGGCACATCATAATTACATTACCCAAGATTAAATATAAGGAAAGAATCTTAAAAACAGCAAGACAAAAGGAGACAAATACCTATAAAGAAGTTCCCATAAGACTATCAGATGATTTGTCAAAAGAAACCTTACAGGCAGGAAAGGGCTGGAAAGAATTATTTGAAGTCATGAAAGGCAAGGACCTACATCCAAGATTACTCTATCCAGCAAAGCTATCATTTAGAATGGAAGAATAGATAAAGTGCCTCCCAGATAAGGTCAAGTTAAAGGAATTCCTCATTACCGAGCCATTATATGAAATGTTAAAGGGACTTATCTAAGAAAAAGAAGATAAAAATATGAACGGTGAAAGGACAGCAAACACAATTATCAACAACTGAACCTAAAAAAAACAAAAACAGAAATGAACTAAGCAAACAACTAGAACAGGAACACAGATTTAAGAAATGGAGATCACATGGAGGGTTATCAGTGGGGGGGTGGGAGCAGGAGAAGGGGGGAAAAGGTACAGGGAATAAACATAAATGGTAGGTGCAAAATAGACAAGGGAGGCTAAGAATAGTACGAGAAATGGAGAAGCCAAAGAACTTATATGTACAACCCATGGACATGAACTAAAGTGGGGGAATGATGGTGGGAGGGGTTACAGGGTAGAAGGAAATAAAGGGTAGAAAAGAAATGAGATAACCGTAACAGCATAGTCAATAAAATATATTTTAAAAATATGTGGCAGGGGGCGTGGCAGGGTGAAAACGGAGACAACTACTTCAACAACAACAAAAAATTAAAATAATGAAACAAAATAAAATTAAGTGTTCAAAAAAAGAAATATACCAATAAAAATGAACCTGCATAGTTCCTGTTTTTTAAAAAAAAGTATTAAAAAGAGAGATCTTAAAGTTTCTTCTCCTGTACTTTACCAGAAGGGCCTCCAGGCTTTCCCTCAGTGTCCACCTGTTCTTTTCCTACACACAGTTCTTTTTTTCAATTACAGTTTACATTTGGTATTATTCTGCATTAGTTGCAGATGCACAGCACAGTGGCCGGACAGTCACACACCCTACAGAGTGGTCCCTGCAATACTTCAAGCACGCACCTGGCCCCCATGCATAGCCATTACGGTAATATTGACCATTTTCCCCACGCTGCAATCTACTCCCAAACCCTTCCGTATACAACTCTTACGTTGGGCCTATTTACATAAGCTCTCAGTGGCACAGGGTGGGAGGTATTGATTCCACGAGCCCCCTTCCCCAGCACCCTGTAAAAAAACACCCCCTCCCAGGAAACTCCTACCTACATGTCGCATGACATAGATGTGATTTAAAGACATTTTGAAAAAGAAACTAAGTCAAAATTTGTAACATTTCATGTGACAATAAACTGAAATGTTGTCTGAGTATGTAGTATGAGTCCTATTATGTTTCATTAGCTACTGCACCAAATTGATACTGTTCTTCAAATTCTTCATACCTGAGATTGCCCCTAAAAATACACTCGGCTGCTCATAGATTTTAATGAAGATTTCAGGGAAGAGAACAATAAACCTTGTCTGAAAAATAAGGAAGTGTGAAGAAGGTCTAAGTTAGAATTTCCTCCCAGGGGTGGGTTTTCCCTTTTCTTAAATGCCAAGGGCTCGTCTGGCCTGAGTTCATTATCATTGTCACATCTACTGCCTGGCTGTTCTGCTGAGGTTCCCTTTCCTTCATATCTCCAAACAGTCTGCCAACGTCTTCCTTCCTCTTCCCTCCTTATAAATAACTTCTGCAATCAGATCAGAGGGCATGCTGGTTCTCCTCTGCTGGTGGGGGAGGACAGAGCTGGTGGAAAACCTGTGGTCTTGCATTAGGAAGACAGGGTTCTAGTTATTTTTTCTGCCAGAAAATTGGCTGAGTGACCTCTTTCAAGGCACCGTGTCTCAGTTTCCCCCCTGTGAATGGGGGACACCACCATTTATACCTTACCTGACTCAGAGTTACTGTGGTAAGATAACAGAGCAACCTTAAGAATGCAAAATATTAGCTAAATATAAAGTAATATTGTTGGAAAGGGATTAAAAGTATTTGAGGCTTAAAAACATTATGCTAAGTAAAAGATGCCAGATGGAAAAGACTACATATTATATAACTTCATCTATATGAAATACCCAGAAAAGGCAAATCTATAGCTACAGAAAGCAGACTGGTGGTTGTATGGGACTGGGGGTGGGAACAGCATTGACCACAAATGAGCATAAGGGATCTTTCAGAGTTGAGGTGGGCATGAGAAAGTTCTAAAACTGGACTGCAGTGATGGTTACAAAACCCTGTAAATGTAATAATTTATAAAAACCATTGAACTGCACATGAAAAGGGAGTGAAAAATTATAACTCATAAAGGAACTCAGTAAATATGATTATTGCTCCTTTTGTTTTAGCATCTTGTTATTGACCACTCCGGTACCTGAGCTCTGTACCAGGTACTTTAAATGCACCATCTCTAAGACTCACTGAACACCAGCTGGAGCCAAGTGAGTCTCAGAGAGGTTAAGTGGCAGGGCTGGGGTTGAAAACCAAGGCCATTTGAGTGTAAAGCCAAGGTAGGCACTTTCTTCCCCAGCCAGTACCTCATACTGGGGCGTGATTTGGCATACAGATGCACTTGCTGTTTCTCCCTCATTTGGGGAGAGATTAGTGAAACAGTGGTCTGCTTTTGTGGATGCACGTGGGAGGATGGATTTCACAGGCCAGTGACCCTTTCTGCTGCTCCAGGTCTGGGTGGGACCACCTGGTACCCTCCTCACTGTCAGGATCCTTTCCTTCTGACAAAGCCACACTCTTGGTTGGAATACTCCAAGGGAGAACTTTGGAATGTGATGGAGGGTATGCAATAGAGAGAGATGTGTCCAACAATATGATAAAAGTGAAAAATTAGCTTCCTTTTGATTGTGTTGATCAAAAAATTATGTTAATGCTGATATAACAGTGTAGGCTTTGTACAAGCTGGTGTTTACCAAAGCTTCTCAACTAAGAAAACAATTACCCTTAGTTTTTCCTTCTACCACATATATTTTATACATCATTCTCTTTTTCAGTTTTACATACAATGTTGGTAAGTTTCCTTAATTCTTAAAGATTCCATGTTTGCATTCTAAGCCCTTGGGATTTAATGTCGTTGAACTGTTACAGACACCTTACTGCCATTAGGGGCTTGCGCACCATCTGAAGCAGCTCTTACTCTCGGGGACCGTTACAAAATAAAGGCATTTAATTTAACAACTTCAGAGTGATTTGGATTATACGTAAAATTCAACTTGCATATTAGCAGGGGATTGTACATTCCAAAACTCCCTCCCTATTTTAGGAAATAAGAATATAGAACACTTTTACAATGCTATTTACTTAAAGGAAGTTCTGAAATAAAAGCTCTGTCTACCCTCTTCTGACAAAAGCTACAAATCAGCCAGAGCTTGCACTATCTTCTAAATGCTCATTGAGGGATAAATCACAATGAGCTTGAATCTTTCATTTGGTCTAAGGCAGTGGTTCTTTGCCCCTGTGGACATTTGGCAATGTCTGAAGCCATCTTGGCTTGGCACTACTGGGGGAGGGTGCTCCTGGCATCTAGTGGGCAGAGGCCAGGGGTGCTGCTAAACATCCTGCCATGCACCAGACAGCCCCCAGGACAAAGACTTTTCTAGCCCCAAATGCCAAAGTGCTGAGGCTGAGAAACCCTGATTTAGAGTAAAGCTTTACACAAAATGGAAGAAACACAGTTGTTTCCTGAGAGGTGTACAGGATGCTGTGCTGGATTGCTCATGAATTTAGGCAGATTAAGCTAGGCATTTGGAATAAGAACAGTAAGTGAAAAAGAGCTGTCATTTTAGGAGCGTGATTCCTATGTATTTACTCATTTAATTCTCCCGGTACCCCTAAGCTTAAGTAGTGCTTTCTCCATGTTTCAGAGGTGGACTCTAGGGAGCGGAGAGATTACTTGGCTTCTTAGAAGTCTGATACCTTGCAAGTGTCAGCCAGAACCTGAGCCCTCTGGCTTTGGAGTCTGTGCCCAGTCCTGTTACAGGGCTTCTCAGTCCGGAACACAAAGAGTAAGAGAGGCTGCCACTGCACCTAATTCTCTACATAATCCTCCGTGAGCACCTAATAGCCCTCAAAGAGCCAAAAGCAATTTTAACCAGAGGCAAGCGACATGGTGTGTCACCAACCTGAAACTTTAGCCCTTTCGTGACGTCTGTGAGGGCACTATCTGAAGCTTTTAACATATAACAGAGGGTTATCCAGGGACACACACTAGTAGTCTCATCATTCAAATTATCTTACTTCCCTTCTCCTCCTGTCTGTATCCAACAATCATATAATTAGGACATTGTTTTCTTGTTCAGGTTTGGTTTCTTTATCCGGTTTCTTTATTTCTCTAGTATTAAAATATAGCTACACTTGATTAATAGAAAATGAAAGAATAATAAATCCAGTGGGCTAATGCCCTCATGATGGTGCCATGTGATTCTTCAACTACAGCCAGCAATGGGGCCCAGCCACTCTCTCCAGCAACTGGCCCATCTACCATTTCAGTACCTACTCTGAGCCAGTCCTGTCTGGGCCCTGGAAACGCAGCTGTGAGACAGATACTGAGAGTCTTATAGGAGAGAGAGAGAGAGAGAGAGAGAGAGAGAACTCAGGAGGGATTAGGGGATAAATAAAGATGGAGTGTGGGGGACTAAAGGAGAGCAGACCAAGGGGATGCAGTACAAAAACAGGGTCAAGAAAGGCCTCCTGAACAAGCAACATTTAAGGCAATGTCTTCAATGAACTTGTAGCCTAGTTAGGGAGATCAGAGTCAGACACACAGTGATTAGAGAGCAGGGGTGGGATTAAGTGTAAGTGGGATGAGACCGCACAGGAAAGCTCTCTCAGGGCTACAGAAACCATAGGACGCTTCCAGGAAGGGGAGACCTCATGCTGGGCCTTGAAGGGTGGGTAGGGTTTGATGACATTAAAGCGAGAACACAAAGACCAGAAGGTAGAACCTATGAAATACAGAATGGTTGGAGTATGGGATGTGCTTTAAGAAGAAAAGCCCTGATTTGGTACGGGCATTTGAAGATGCAAACACCAGAGATTATTAAACTCTTCTAAAGGAAATTGTAGGCCTCCATTTATCTATGTCAATAAAAGATTTTCTGTTCTGGTGATAGCAGCCTTCTCCTGAGTGAGGAGTCTCCATTTCAGCTGGGACCAAAGCAATCGTGCTGTACTGATGTTAGGTTGGTGGGTTGACATTTGCTCCCAGAAGTTAAATGAATTGATGGTTCTGACTGTTACTCCCCAAATATAAAGAGCCCTTGGGTTCCAAGGGAGAGGATAAATAGGACAAGAACTCGTGATGAGGGTAAACAATTGCACAAGAAATGAAAGTAGAAAGAGGTTAAAAAAATACTGTTCTTTTATATTTTCTCAAGGACCATGGCCCTGGAAGCAGAGCTCCATCTCCCAATCTTTTGTATTCAGCCTTCAGCTCTGGGAGAGAGAAAGAGAGAGACTGAGAGATGGGTGGAGGGGAGAGGGAGAAGCAGGGAGGGCTAGAAGGAGGCTCCTGAACTCTCTGTGCTGTAATGGGGATATGGGGGTACCACCTGGCTTCATGGGCCTCAGTTTTGGGGTTGCCAAACCCTAGGCATTATTGGGAGTTCAGGTTTGGTTAGTGGTGGCATGGTAAAAACTAACTTTGTAATGGGGTGAAACTGGCAACACATGGAAGCATTGAGAAGCTTAGGCTAGTGACTGAGATGAGAGCCTAGAGGCAAAGTCATGAGCAGTGACAGTCACAGGCAGAAGGTGTGAGATGATGAGGCAAAGAAAGCCTGGACTAGGGTTGCGACAAATAAAATAGTAGAGAAAATTTAGAAAAAAGAAATAGCAGCCTTTAGAAAGAACACTGGCACTCTGAGACATGGAGCCTGGAGGCTGGCATGCAAAGTGGAACAGGGATGCCCAGAGGGCAGGAAGGTGACAGAGGCAGTGGGCGGCAGTGGGAATGTCCAGTGTCCAGTCAGGAGTGGACACCAGAGCATAATCACCATAGACAAGAGAAATAAGGCCAGAAGAAGAGATGAACCCTGAAGAAGTGAAAAATTGTACTCTCCTGAGCACCTACTGTGTGCCAGCCACTGCACCAAGAGTTTTGCATTCACAGTTTCGCATTCTTCTGTGGTAGTGCACTTTCCCACATATAGGTGAGAAAATCGGATGCTTGCAGAGGTGATGTACAGGCCCAAAGTGGTACAGCTGGTGACTCGGATTCCAACCCAGATCTGTCTGGCTCAAACCCCAAGCTCTTAACCACCATGATATTCTGAAAGAGGAGCAAAGGTTTGAGGGCTGAATGATGCAGACACCCTCAGTTGGGAGAGGAGGAGGAGGAGCCAGCAAAGTATCCAATGAGGTAGGATGAAAACTAGGGCTTATCTAATAGGGGCCCAGTGTCATGGGGGAGAGGGGGGGTGCCTTCAACATTGGTGCTACCAGACAGTGCATGAGGATGAGATCTCCTGTTACCATTCATTAAGTAATTTGAAAATGCAAGTGATTACTTCTTGATATGTTATCTCAGTTGTTTATCTTATTTGGAATAGATTAAAAACTGAATCCTCAAATGCAATCATTCTACAATTTTAAAAAGCACCACATCACACATATACTTTACCTGAAGCTGTCACTGGAGGAGGGGCTGGCTTGGAAGTGTTGTTTGGCTTTGTCGATCTATTCACCATGGGAGCTTAAACACACAAATAAACACACAATGATTACGAATGCAGTCTAACAAAGGAGATTCACACATATGGGAAATACATCGTGAAAATGATGGATCAGACCAGAGAATTAGCAAAGAATGGGAAACATACTTATTAAATGTATAAGAGTCTCCTCAGAAGAAACACTTTTTAAAGGAATATATTAATGATTAAAGGAATAATAAAATGTTTTTGATAGGGATTTTGTTAGGGTGAATACTGGCTTGGAATTTCCTTTGCCAAATGGGAGGTCTGGCAGATGGAAGAGGTGTTTGTTTGTTTGTTTGTTTTGGAGATGTGTATTGGACCTAATAGTGGAGGAGCCAAATTAATAGTCCTACCCTCTCTGCCACAAGTGACACACACATTTTCTTTTGTGTTTTGCAGGGTTTGTTGGGGAGGGCATGTTTAATGTGCATTTATTTTCATGGCGCTGGGTGGCTCAGGAATTCAGATGGGTCTTGAAATCACTGGTGGTATTTAAGGAATGCAGGAGAGAGTTGCGACTTAATGGCAGAATAAAAACCGAGTACTGCTACTTCACTGTTCGATGAGTAATGTTACTTGAAGAGGTATCACACAGGATTGCATTCTTGAACACAGTGACTACATCCAGAGAAAATAGGGACTGTTCCACTGAGGGTATGTGGCACTGGCTTTTTAAAATAATTTCTTTGTAATTACATTTGTTATTCTGTGAAGGATTTACAAACAACATGTTTCTGAAATAGCACCAACTTTAAAGAATCAGGACACAGAGCATATTTTACTCTTTCGTTCATTTTTCAGTCCTCTGTAGAAATTGTCCCTGCAATATTTGTAAGACCAACCTGGTGGTTTGTGACTTTGTGAGTATTAGGTTTTATGAGAAGTCCATTGTAGGTGAGCACAGCTAATGATAAGCACCTAGGTGCTTTCATAATGTAACATAGGAAATGAACCATGGCAGAGGAGAGAGGAAGAAGGTAGAGACTATGAAACACAGAGATGGCTCACTCACTGATGCCTCTGCTCAACCGGTCAAAGTAGGCAAATGCTGTAGCCACAGAGGAGAGAGGACTGGGCACTACCATTTCTGAGCCCCTTAGTGCTTGCTACCAAATGGCCATGTATGCCTCCATCAACTGGTGGGAATTTTCAGGGGCTTAAGACTACAAACACTTGCCTTTTTCAGGTGGGGGTGAACTGCTTTCTGTGGGATGAATATAGTTTTCATCTTCATCTTCTACAGGGACCACGTAATCAGCCTAAGAGAAATGCAAGAATGGATGAGAAAAATGCTGTACATTTATAGGTTATTGTAAGGAAAGGAGCGATTTTTAAAAAATAATCTTTACTGAGGTCTAATTTGCATACCATTAAGTTTCTCTATGTAAAGAGCATAATTTAGTATTTTAGTACAGTTAGAGTGTGAAACCATCACTGTAATCTAATTTTAAAACATTTGCATCACCCAAAAAAAGGAACACTGTACCCAATAGTCACTCTGCACATACCCCTTCCTGTGACCTAGTCAACCAATAATTTACTTCCCATCTTAAATACTTGTTCATTCTAGACATTGCATGTAAATGGAACATACAATATGTAGTCCTTTGTGACTTTTTTCACTTAGCATAATGATTTCAAGTTTCAACCATGTTGTAGCATATACACTACTTCATTCCGTTTGTGGCCAAATAGTATTTCATTGTATGACTATACCACATTTTATTTATCCATTCATCAGTCAATGGACATTTGGGTTATTTCCACTTTGACTATTATGAACAATGCTGCTATGAATATGCATGTACTAGTTTTTGTGCGGATGGACACTGCTCTTGGGAATGTGCCTAGTGGTGGTGTTGCTGCAACATGTTGTAGCTCCATGTTTACGGGTCTGAGAAGCTGCTGAACTGTTTCCCACCAGCAACGTATGGGCTTCCAATTTTTCCACACGCTCACCAGTCCTTGTCGTCTGTCTTGTTGATGCTAACCATTATCATGGGTATGAAGTAGTATCTAACTGTGGTTTTGATCTGCATTTTTCTCATGGTTAATGATGTTGAACATCTCTTTGTGTGCTTTTTGGCCAGTTGTACATCTTTTTTGGAGAAAAGTCTATTCAACTCCGTTACTCATTTTGAATTGGGTTGTTTGTCTTTTTATTATTGGGTTGTAAGAATTTTTTACATTTTCTCAATATAAATACCTTATCAGATATATAATTTGCAAAAATTTGCTCCCATACTATAGGTAGTCTTTTTACTTTCTGGTGGTATCATTTTATCTATTTTTCTTTTGTGGTTTGTGCTTTTGGTATCATTGCTTAACCCAGGGACATAGAGATTTATACCTATGTTTTCTTTTAAGAGTTTAATAGCTTTAGCTCTTGCATTTAAATGTAAGTTCCATTTTTAGTTAATTTCTACAAATGGTGTGAGACAGAGGACCACTTTTATTCTTTTGCATGTGGCTATACAGTTATCCTAGCACAATTTGTCTAAAAAAACTATTCTTTCTCCATTCAATTGTTTTGGCACCTTTGCTAATAATCAATTAATTATAAATATAGGGAGGGAGTGATTTTTACATTGATATGAGGTGATCAGATCTCAAAGTGATTTTACAACCTGCCTTGGTAGGTGACCAAGGTGGGTACTGAGAAAAACGTAAACCAAACTATATTGAGCACTTATTGCGAGGTGTTCATTTGAGTACTTTGTATGCATTGTGTCACTTAATCATTGTAACAACTTAATAAGGTAGGCACTGCTATCAGCTCTTCCTGCAGACTAGGGGTTTCCTTTATGTGTGCCACCATCCGTGTCTTAGAGGAGGATCATGGAGGAGCAGAGAGAAAAGAAGGTGGAGGAAAGGAAGCCAGGTGGGGGCAGGGCAGAAAAGCAATGGAGAATAAAGACAGGAAACTATCTTATAGAGGAAAGAGAAGAGTCACAGGAAACCAGGGGAGAGAAAGAGGGTAAGAAGAGGGGCACAGATCCAGTATTGATATTATACTACATGTCTCTAGAGATCAAAAATTCTTACAATCAGGTCATACATACCATTTTTAGAGACAGAAACAAAACACCCATCCAGCATCACACTGGCAAGTTAGAGGGAGGCAGTGAAGGGACAAAGTGGTTAATGCTGAATGGAGAGTGGGGATGGAGGAAGGAAGGCCTGAATCCAGACTGTCCTGGCACCTTCTCCCTGCCCAGCCCTACACCCTGCCTTCTACTGGGTCAGGGAAGCCATAGGACAAATTCACTTTACCTCATCCTCAAGGTCCTTGGGCCTGGGAGGGACTTGAGGTCTCTGCAGAGAAGTTGGAGCTGGCAGAGTGGAGGTCAGCCTGGCCTTAGCAGAAGGCCAGGTGGGCTTAGTGGGAAGGGTCTGGCTGATGGGCGGAGACTGCCTCCGGCTTGATCGATTGTCTTGAAAGGAACAACAAACAACGACAACAAAGCGTAAGATGAAAGGGGCTCCCGGTCATTCCCTGGGGGAAAGCACTGAGCTCTAGAAAGTACAGAACCTTTAGAACCTAAGCAGCCACAAATTGGGGCAGTGCTTAAAAGAATAAAATAGCATGTTAGGTAAAAAGTTTCAACTGCCCATTGACTTACTTACACAAACTAGAAGATCCTCATCAAAAGCATCTTCCCAAGGGAGAGATGGAGACCAACTGGCTCAGGAAAGCTGAGAGCCCAGCACTGTGCCCAACAGAGTGGATGATGACCTTGGCAAGGTGAGGGTCTAAGAGAACTTGCTCCCCTGTGGGTTCGCTTACTCCATGAATCTTCAGGGCAGAAATCCTCAAATTCACTACACATAAGAACCACCTGGGATTTTTAAAAAAATGCCAAGGCCTACCCCAGGCATAACCAGTTTGAACTTGTAGGGAAGGACCTTGCATTATAGATTTTTATGGGGTCCCCAGGTTATTATAAGGTGTGTTCAGGGTTGTGACTGCTCATCTGGGTGAACCTATGGTCCTCCCCTCACTGATTTCCTTCAAATCATGGAGAATCCATGAGCCCCCCTGCCCAGGAATGTCCTCAGCAGGTATCAGGGGAGGAGTCCAGGCTCTGAAGCCAGGTGGCTCTGAGTTCAGTCTGCTGCTCTGCTACCCATTAGCTGCACTCTTTTGGGCTAGTTATTCATTATTCAACCTCTGTGGGACTCACATTCCTCATTTTAAAAGTGAGGATAGCCCTGGCTGGTGTGGCTCAGTGATTGAGTGCTGGCCTGTGAACCAAAGGGTCACCAGTTCGATTCCCAGTCAGGGCACATGCCTGGGCTGTGGGACAGGTGTCCAGTAGGGAGTTCATAAGAGGTAACCACACATTTATATTTCTCTCCCTCTCTCCCTCCCTTCCCCCTCTCTAAAAATAAATAAATAAACACAATCTCTAAAAGCGAGGATCATCATGTCCACGTCAGAGGTATTGTAGGGATCAGGAACAGAGCAATGAAAGCAGCAGGGGCAGAGGTGACACCTAACAAACAGAACTGATATTGCCACCATAAGGTGGTGGATGCCATCTGCCCAGCCAATTCTGTGAGCCCAGATTCCAACTGATGCTTTGTGGGAAAATCTTCAGGGGGGCACTTATTTTGCTGTGCTTATTACTCTGTCAGTTTTTATAGTTTTATTTGCAGGTCTTGGAGTTTACTTAGATTTCTGAATGTAAAATTTAAGTCCATCAGAAGTTGCAAAACACAGAAGACAGGTTTTGAAGAGTGTGACCTTGATGAGGCACTTCACCACCCCAAATTGTGGTCTCCTGGTCTGTAACATGGGCCTAGTGCAGCCTCTTCCTTCCCAGGGTTGTCGTGATGACTGAAGAGTCACTTAAAAACATGCTGGGTGAGGTGCAGAGCGGAGCGGTGAAGAGTGTAGGCTTTGGAGGCTGAATGGACTCGCTTGCATCTCAGCTCCACCACCACATATAAAATCTTGGCCCATTAGTTTACTCCTTTGAGCGTCGCACGCTTCATTTGTAAGGTGATGGCCACTGTGGGGGGGCATGGTGAATGTTTTGCTCAAGATTATTGAGAGGGTGATACAGGCTGCAGCTGAAAAGCGTGAAATTGCAGACTAAGAAGTCTGGGGTACGTCTGTCTTGTTTGCTGCTGGATGCTCAGCATTTAGCATAGCTCTACCACATAGTGGGTGCTCATAGATTGTGGCATGAGCAGCAGCACCTGGTGGTCTGGGGAGGCAGTTAATGGCAGTGATAATGGACAAAAAGCCCTTTACAGGTAAGGACGCTGTGTAGAAATGCAAGTATCATTGTGATTGTCACTGACACACACTCGTCCTAAGACTGGTACACAAATTTCTTCTTGGGGGACATTAAAAGCCACTCAGGCCTGGAGGCCAGCCCTGAGCTGTGTCCAGTTAACCTATGAGGCTAATTCTAGGCTTAAACCTCCTCTCCCCACCTTCACCCCTGGTTGAAAGTCCACAGTCCTAGGCAGCCAGTGTCGAGGTGGGGATGGAAGAAGGAGGGACATTAGCAGACACTGGGTTCCTTGGTGGTCATCTTCCTTCTGCATAGACGACTCAAAAGAAAACTCAGAACCTTGTGCACAGGAAGCCCGAAGAGAAGCAGGGCTAATCTTGGGGTTGATTTCTCAGACTGGTGGGAGTCGGGAGCAGCCATCAGGGTGTGCTGGTTTATCTTTTGCCTGTTTCCACTACTCCTGGTTTAGGGAGGATACTTCCCCCCGTCACATGGGCAAGTTTGCCAGCTGGGGCGCCATTACCTGTGAGCGACCAGATGGCCCACTTGGAGGCGATGCGAATGGGAGACTCCCTCCCAGCCTCGGCTTGACCCCCCTTCCCCGCCCCCACGTCCCCACTGAGCACCCAGGGACTGAAGGCATGGCCTCACCTACGTACTCGCCCCTGGCGAAGGGCAGGGCTGGGTGAACGGTCCTGGTCTCCTGCTCCACAGGCGGCGGCTCATAACTATCATCCCCCGTTTCCTCGGCGGGCAGCACGTACATCTCTGAGTCCGAGTGCTCGTCTGGGTTTTCATAGTCGCTGTCCTGCAAGTGCAGACGGCATGCTCAGTGCCTGGCCACGCTTGGTCGTCAGGACAGCCCCGCCTTAGGCGGCCGAGCTGCTCCCCGCTGTGGGGAGGAGGAAGCAAGGCTTGGCCACTAGGTGGACAGGCTGGCCACCTAGTGTAGGCGGCCCGCAGTGGCTGGTCCTGGTGCGGGGAAGCTGGGGAAACGGGTGGGCCACTCAACCCGCAGGGGGGCCAAAGTTCTACGTGGGCAAAGAACAATGGGAGAGGAAATATATTTTAGGAAGACAGAAAAATAGAATAACTGATAGGTTTTATTTATTGTGAATGTTGACCATTGAGGAAAACCTAAGTTTAATAAGGAGAGCAGAAGGGGACACACGAGAATACATAAATACCTTTGAGGAGATGAAATTTAAAAAATTTTAAAAACAGAGCTGGTAAACCAGAGGGGCTAGGCTTCAAACGGACTCAGAGTCCACTCTCTTTCTCTTATTAAATATAAATTTGATTTAAGTTAATATTGAAAAATACATCAAACAGTTCAGAAGGCTGTAATGAAGTCTCCTTCCCAGACACTCAGTTCCCCTCCCCAGAGGCAAACAGAATTACTTGCGTCTTGTGCATTTTGTTTGGAGATAGTTTATGTATGTAGCATACACACGAGTGTATTTGGTTGAAGAAATATCTGGTTCGAGAGTGAAAAGGTCCTCCGACCTCTGTGTCCTCTGCCCCCCACACCGCACTGCCTGACCCGATGCACGACCCACACTGATTTCCCAGCGAATGGATGAGGCTCCTGCCCCGCGGCCTGTCTACTTTACTGTAACGCCGGTGCAGGTGTATGTGATGCAGGTGTCGTGTTTCCTTCACCGCTCTGTCCTCGGGGCCTGCAACGGGGCCGGCACATGGCAGGAGCTGTGTGTTGGGATGAATGAGTGAATTAACACACGAGTGAGGTCTAGGCTTTCCTCCTCAGTCAAAGGGCGATGGGAGAGGAGTAGAGTGAAAAGTGGGAGGAGGAGGCTGAAAGGGAATGGCCTGTCCTTGTCCCAGAGGGAGAGAAAGCGGATGGGGTGAGATAAGGAAATTCCAGGAGGGGCATTTTCCCAAACCCTGATCCTAGCAATAGCTGATGGGCTCAACAGTCCTTCCTGAACACGAACATGAATTTGGGCTGAATAGAATACTGATAGTAATAACATTATTCTTATAACTGACATTTCTGTGTGCTGTATACCTCATTTATTCCTCACCGCAATCAAGAGATAGTTTTTTAAAAATCCCATTTTATAGTTGAGAAAACTGAGGCACAGGAGTTGAGTAATTTGTCTGCAATCTGTGCTCTGGAGAAGTGAATGACTGTTCTCAGGCAGGGGTTCCAGGAGGTGAAGTGGGAGGGAAAGCGGGGCTGGCCGGTAGGGGAGAGGCTTAACAGGGCAAGAGCCTGGCTTCCCAAGGCTAATCTAGTCCAGCATGAGGTGGCTGGCACCCTCCTCATCCAGGCCAGACCCAGTCACAGCTCGGGTGGCCTCTCAGGGAGACATCAGTACAAGTGCTGAGAAGCAGTTGCTTTAATGAACGTCTGGAAAGTGAGAGAATCAGCAGGCGCCCAGACGCAGGCGCCCCATGGGAGACAGTTTGGGCATCCCACTCTCAGTTTTCACGGAGCGGGGATGGGACTTCTGAGACTTGATCACCTGGAGGCTGAGGAGCAGTGCATATCCCGGGGAGGGCACTGGGGTCCTTGCAGCCTGAACAAGAGGACCACTTTGGCAGAGGTGGCAGAGAAGTAGAGGAAGAAAGACTGTGTCAGCTGTTCCTCTGACGCTGGGCTGCCCACCAGATGGGAACCGGCATGAGGACAGCACCGAGACTGTATATTCAGGACCCAGCATGGGACCTGTTAGAGGTCGGTGCCCACTACAGAGCTGCGGATGAATGAATAAGTTGAGCTGCTGCCCTGGGCTGCGAAGGGACTGAGGAGGAAGGAACTGGGCCCTCGGGGCAAGTGCTGGCCTGACCCTTCATCTGGAAAATCTTCTTTGTGGGAGACACACCATGAGCCCCTCCTGCTTAAAACACAGGGGAATGTATTGAACACCTTTTTAATCAAGAGAATTTTAAAAAAAGGAATGTGCTCAAACTTCTGAGAGCTTAAAAAAACTCCCCTTCCCCCAAATTATTCTAAATTCTGGCAAACAAAATTCTATCATTTATTCAACACTTAACAAATGCAATATGCTGGGCAATCTGATGGAAACTTTGCAGAAAGGACTGTGTAGTAAGACAACATTTCAAACTGCCCATTTATTCATTTAAGCAATTATCAATGATTGAATGCCTACTATGTACCAGGCATCATGCTGGACTCTGAGCACGGTCCCTGCCCTCATAGAAATTATACTCTAGCAAGGGCACCCAATGGCACACAAAGAGTGGCTAATGAGTAACAAGTAGATCATCAGACAGATAAAGAAGCTACCACAGTCAGGGTCCCGAGACAGACAGCACTGGGAGGCATGAGTCTACCTTGGACGGGGGCACCTGAAGGGCCTTGAGAAGGAGACACTGAAACCCAGCCTGAAGGACAAGGAGGAGCTGAACGACTGCAGGAGAATGGAAGAAGGCTCTTTGGTGTCTCCTCTTTTGCCTTCTCATGTTCCTGCCCAAGGAGCATGGGTCTGAAATGGCTGTGGCAGGCAGGAGCTTGGCATGTTGAAGGAACTGCAGGCAGGCCGGTGGGACCGGGCTGTGATAAGCAAGGCCCTGTGGAAAGGGGGTGGGGCCCAGACGAGTCCAGAGGGGCCAGATTTCATGGAGCCCGGAGCTGTGAGCAACAAGTCTAGATTTCATTCTACGTGCGGTGGGAATCCAATGTGGTAAAAATACCTGTGAGTGAATGTTTTCTCAGTCCTTATAATAGCTGGCACCTTAATTTGGGTTGTTTGACTGTGGGACACAGGTCATTTCCTTCTCTCCAGGGTTTTTTGTTTGTTTTTTGTTTTTGTTTGTTTGTTTTTTGTACGCCCTAAGTCCACACTGTGCGGTCTTTTTACCCAGCTAGCAAGCTGAATTTTCTTGGTTTCGCTCAGCATGAGGACCAGCTTCTTAACTTTACCTAAGACGTGGCTCGATATGTGCGCCCAGCAGGGGGCGCAGGAGCAGTGCTTCTGAGGGCTCAGTGGTTGTGGGGCTCCGGGAAGTAACTCCTGCCCAAGTGACCTGTAGAGAGGCCATCTCGTCCCCTCTTTAGAAAAAAAACTTTTCTTGCAGTTGAAAAGAACGGAACTCCTGTCTCCTAGTACTCTGAGTAAACCCCAGGTGGTATACACAGCGGAGCTCAGGCTCAATTCTGGGTGCTGGACAGGAGTCCCGAGTTCTCATCTTGGGACGCTGCGTGACTGAGCGACGGTGGGCAAGTCATTTTCATTCTCTCAGCCTAGTTTTCTTGTATGGCGTGTTGTTGTGTGGAGACCCTATTCTATCCGTTTCCAGATATAAAATTTACAGATTGGAGCAGGCTACTACTCTGCATGACTTTGATACGTGAGGAATAATTGTTGCGAAGAAAAGTGTTTAGGATGTCTTGTCCCTGTCAGACTCAGCCTAAGAGAAAAGTGGCTGCTGGGGTTCTGTGGGTTGTAAAGGCACCTCCAAGAGGTTTATAGTTAATTCTGACGTACCCCTCCCCCACAATGTCATCATGGCCTGGTTCCTCTCTCTCACTCTGTGGCTGCTGAGGCTCTGCTAAGATCAGCTTGGTCACAGCAAGCACCTGGGGAGTTTAAAAGCCTGGGGTTCGGGTCTGACAGTGAATTTTGGAGCTACCAGTTGCGCTCTCCAGGCCTTGGTTTCTTCACCTGTAAAATGGGTGGGGGCGAAATTCAAAATGTCTAACTTTGGCACTAAAGGATGTCCCGGGGCCCCCTGGTTGCCAGGCCTTTACTCTCTAGTTGTTGGTTTACTTAGAGCTCCCACGTAGAAGCCAGGAGGGGCTGTGCACTGGGGAATTCCGGAGAGAGGCTTCTGAACTGACACGGAAATATTTAAACATTTTAACATCTGTTTTGGCCATGCTGGTGAGGACTCCGAATACTAGCAGAAAATGGGGATAAGAATTCCTACTCTGAGAGCAGCACTGAAGACCAGGTGAGGTAACACATATAAAGCTCTTAGCCTAACAAGATGCTAGCGCAAGTCAGTCAGTGTGAGGTTATTGCTGCCTTGTCTGTAGGTGGCCCTTCTAGCCTGGCTCTCTCTCTCCTGTGAGGCACAGCCAGCCACTAGCATGTGATTCAGAAACAAACCCTTAAAAAAGCCTCCCACAGACCCTGGTGGAAATGGTACCCGACTAGTCCCAGGAGCAAATACTTACAAAATCATCCGACCACTGCTCCTCTTCGTCAGCAGGGCTCTCTGAAATGTAGGGAACAGAATGCACAAACATAAATTTCAGCCGGCCAGCCCCTCGCTGTCCACAAGCACCTCGCACCTGCACATGTTGCCCTTGGGCTTCCTGGTCTTCTTTACTTGACCTTGACTGTCTGTTACAGTCATCTGATGTTCATTCACTTTTGAATCCTTTTTTTTTTTAAAGTCAGTTTCTTAAAGCCAGTAGAGAAGTCCCACTGGGGCAGAGAAATAGTGCATCTGCCCCATGTCCTTCTTTATCAAGGGACAATTTGGGGACCTTAGAGTAACCCAGCAGCAGCCTGCAATCCATATTGTATTGTTTCCAAGGATTTCTTTGAAGCAACATGTGGATGGTGTGGTAGGAAGAGCACTGGACACAGTCAGATAGACCTAAATTCTCACGCAGGCTCTGTTCCCAACCGCTGGAGAGTGGGCAGGAGCAGCTAACATCCCTGGGCCTCAGTTTCCAGATTTGTGAAATGAGGAGATAACTTCAAAGATCCTCTCGCGCTCTAACTTTGACATTTTATTGAGAAAATTTGTAACCAGTACTTTGCTATATGCCAGGCAATGTTGTTAGAGATTTGCAGTCACTGAGCTCTCTTAAAAAACTAGTGAGGAGAGCAAGGCCTAGAGAAAATAAGTCACTTGCCCAAGGTCAGATAGTCAACAGCCAAGCCCAGGGCTGGACCCTGCAGGCTGACTTCCAAGTGCACGCTCTGCACCCCACACCATGCTGCCTCGCTGGATCTGAGCGCCATCCTGGGCTCCGCAGGGGCATAAACATGGACATGACAGGTCTTACACAGTTTTTGATCTCGGAGAATAAAATTTCCTTTGTTGTCAGAATTATGACAACAAAAGGAAATATTTGAAATATTTGACCCTTTTTTCTCCTAAACACACTTGGAGTATGAGAAGCTTGGCATAAACTGAACTTAGAGGTTAAATGCAATTTACTCTTTTGGGCAGGCTATCAGCTAGACGTAGGTGCAGATGGCAGAGTGGCCCTATGACTGCACCAGGGGTCCCAGAACCCCTCCCGTCCTCCTGAGCAGCCATGGCTGGAGGGCCCTGTGAGTGGGCCCTGTGGGTGGTCCCTGAATCCCCCAGAACCTCAGTAGAGCCTGTTGTGGCCATTCTGATCCTCTGCCCTAGCCAGCCATTGACTCCAGCTCCAGGTGGACTCCACAGAGGCCCAAGGAAAGGGATTGCAGAGGTCAAACCCGGCAGGCAGGTCTTTCGACCAGAAAGGCCAAAGTTTAAGGAATGGCGCCCTCTTGTGGGGAAGAAAAACATGATAGGGGCCAAGAAGGAACTTCATTCTACAAACAAGCCAAATACTGGGTCAACTTGGAATTTAACAGCAAAATAAATCATATTAAGTTATTCTTTGGGTTGACTTATACAAAATTATAGTGTACTGCAACCACTGGGGTTTTCCAAGAAGCACAGGTGGTAAGTCCTCTTCCCATTAAAATAATACCTGGCACATAAGTTTGGGGATAATAGAAAACCAACACTTAAGGCGACAACATGTTTTCGTTTCAACCTTTAAAATAGAAACCTTTATAAAATGCCTTTATAAAACACGCTGGCCTGCCTCAGTCAAGTGTATTTGCTGAACCTTTTGTCAGTGGTTCAGGGTCCACGTTGGGATCAGTTCCTGGTGAATGTACTCACAGTAGCCACCTAACTAGTTTTCCCGTCCCTGTTACTTTTCCCCTCCAGTCGTCTTTCCTGCTGTTTCTGGTTATTTCCTTAAAGGTTGGATCCTGGTGTTCCTTTCCTCAGGGATTATCAGGGGCTCCCTCTGGAATAGAGCCAAGACTCCCTAGCAGCACCTTCAAAATGCTTCTGCCTCTGGTCCCTCCACTGAATTCTCCACTGAACATGGCAGCCATGTTCACTTCCAGTGGTACCAACAGCTTCTTCCTCCCGTCCTGCATTTGAGTTTGTGCCCAGTTCGGAGCAGAGGGTTCTCTGCTCTGCTCATGCTCTGCCTTCTGCCCATCTTCCTCCTCCCACGGAAATACCTGTCTTCCCTCCTTCATAAAGTGTCCCCAGTCCCTCTGGTCACAACCTATCACTTCTTCCTCTAGACCTTCTCAGCTGCGGCTGGCACCTCGATGTCACATCTACTTCATCCTGCCCTGTGCAGTGGCCATTCTGATCCTCTGCCCTAGCCAGCCACTGACTCCACCTTCAGGTGGATTCCACAGAGGCCCAAAAGGTGTGGTAGATGTGGTAGGTGCTGTTGTGATTTGTTTTACAGTCAGGGAAACTGCGTCTAAGAGAAGTTGCAAAGTCTGTCTGAGGCCACATGGCTAGCTGGCATGGGAGCTGGATTGGTTGAAGGCCTGGTTATCTGTTGGCTGCTGCAGCTGAATCTCATGTGAACCACCTGGCCCTCCCCGAGCTTTTAGGTAAAACCAAGGAGGAGCCGTAATGGCCCAGTCCAGACATCAAATCACAGAGGCAGTAGAGAGACCAAAGCATCTTGTGGTAGAGGTTATTTGACGGTACTCCCTGCCACCAGCTACACCCCTCTTTTGGCTCCACATGGAACTCACAGCACCATACTGATATAAAGTCACAACCTTGCAGGCCATTGCCCAGACCGAAAAGCGTGACAAGCCAAACTACTAGATCTAAAGTAGTGGGTGGTTTTCCAGCCTCTCAGGGAGCCCCCCACAGTGTGCAAGTGGTGGTTTTTGAACCAGGCTCCCTGGATTCCAGTCCTGGCTCTGGGGTTTGCTGCCTGTGTGGCAGCGGACCAGTGTTTTAATTGTTTAAAGTTCAGTTACCTCACCTGTAAAACAAGGATAAGAATGGTGAAAGCCTCATGTTTTCATTTAGTCAAGTAACATAACACATGTGAAGTGCTTTGCAAGGCCTGGCACAGAGTAAATGCTGTATTAATGTTACTTGTTGTTGTCTTGGGTATTGACAATTCTCAATAAACCCTGAAAACACTACCAATTCTATTTCACTCTAATGGCAGCCATGCAGCATGGCAACCACAAAGACATACATCCAAGGAAGCCTCAAGTGCAGTGGGTAAAAATTTCAGGAAGGTAAATTCAAGTTTAAAGTTGGCTGGGTGGTTCAATTTTGGGTGTGGGATTTCATGCTCCTGCCAGGAAGCTAGAGTGCTGGTTGGGCCTCCTTGTCGGGAGAGCCTTTCCTGTTGTGTCATGTACCTGTTTGAGGGCTTGTGCTGCACTGACTGTGTCATAGTGTCATGCCACACAGTAGAGGGACTCCTCCCCTTGCCTGGCTGAGGCTTTGGGATTCACGTGGCCCTCCCAAGCCCGTGGACACAGCACCTGGCAGTATGAGACCCGTGACAACAGCCACGATGGTTCCCCTCTCAGCATCTGCTCCAGGCCAAGACACACAGGGTCAGGCTGTCTTGCTTAAAATTTGATTCTGCCACTTGCTAGCAGTGTGACCTTAGGCAAACTGCTTGACCTCTGGGCCTCAGTTTTCTCATCACTAACATGGGCGTTATTAGTAGTACCTACATTCTAGGGTTTTGAGAGACTGAAAATGAAATGACACACAAGAAGCACTTAGACAAGTACCTGGCATAGAGTGAGGGCCCGTGAATGATTGACTTTCTCCTCGATTCTCGCAGTAACCTGAGGGATAGGTAGTCTTATCTCTAGATCAGGGATCCGAGGCCTGAGGAGGTTACACAACTTTCCTTGGTTCACACAGTGCTTAATGGACAAAGCCAGGATTCCACCCCAGGCCAAAAGGACCCCAGAGTTCAAGGTCCTCTCACTGAGCCACCCTGTACAATAGTAATAAAGACCTAAGGTCTAGGAGAACAACTGTGTGTTAGACACTCCAGAGCAATGTAAAATCTCCTGAAAAGTGTGTCCTGGCAGCTGGAAACATGGCCAGGTGCTGGGTAAGCTTGAGAAGAGTGCACTCAGAGAGAGGGCTGAGAAACTGCATGAGACTCTGTGTCAAAGATGGAGTTGAACTGGGCCCTGAAGGACCAGTGGGGCTTGAGGGAGAGAGTGGAGATGAACAAGGGCTTGTGTGTCAGCCCCAGAAGCAGAGCTCAGCTGAGGAAGGGGGCATCTGTAAGGCACAGACATGCACAGAATGAATGACCTGCACTGGAGAGTCACGGGAGAGTATGCCCAGAGGGAAAACAAAGCGGGATTCATTGCCAGCCAAGGGGGTGTTCCAGCCACAGTGGACACTGTGGTCCCAGTGACAAGCTGGAGATGGGGAGGCTGACAAGGACGGTGCTTGAATAACTCAGCCATGGAGAGACAAAGGCTGAGCCGGACCAGGGAGGGGAAGGGATGGCTGGAAGGACAGGGAAGGGCTCTGCAGAGTGATCTTGGTGGAAGCGGTGAAGGGAGGGGATGAAATCAGCCTTTTGGTTCTGGGTCATCAGCAGTACCAGGGACTGTGGGGCGGTGCTGGTGACATCCCAGCCATGGGCTTTGGGGGGTGTGCTCCACAGCTGCATGTCTGACACACAGCCCCAGCTGTGGCTCGGACTCCACTCTGACTGTGCTTTGGGCCACTGGGTCCCCCCATTTCTCCTCCTGCAGAGTTGGTGGTGGGATGCAGGGACCGACGGGAAGTCTGCAGTGGGATGCAGGGAGGAAAGAAGGAAGGCAGGTGGACCAGGCGTGGTGGTGGGGACAGGTTCAGGGAAAGGACAGAAAACAGAGGCTGCAGGGGAGGCCATGAGGGGCAGTCCCACCAGGTCCACCATGAGAAGAGAAAGGAATGTGACTTGGTGTGAGGAGGTGAGGCCGAGGCCCAGTCCCGGCCTGGCTAGGAGAGGTGATTGGGCCTAAATACATCCTGGAAGTTCCCTTTGCTGGTATGTTTGTTCCTTCCTCCCCAGGGCCCTATGAAGAGGGGGTAGGTGTGCATAAGTGGGGGACATAGCCCTGGCTTAGCCATCACTTGGCTGTGTGATTTGGGGCAGTCACTTTGCTTCTCTGGTCTCCAGTTATCCCTAACATGAGAAGCTTGGAAGGGGTGACCTTTCAGGACTTTCTAGGCTATAAAGTATCTTTCAGTCCAAGTTTCATTGCTCCATTCTCAGTCCCGTGAGGCAGGCCTGATATGCACCCAGCTCACCCCCCATGAACTGTGTTGGTGCCACTAGTTAGAGTAGTAATGGGGAGATGGAGAGCCAGGTGGATGCTGGGTTCACTAAGGACACCCGGGTAGGGGCAAAAGCAGGGTTACGTTTCACTTATTTTGTGGACAAAGGGTTATTCTGCAGTGACCATTTACCTGAGAACCCCTGTCCAGGCGACTTCCCCTGCCCCACCCTTGCAGTTGCTCTGCTCTTGTCCCTGCAGGACATCAGTTGTGGGAGGGAAGGTGGACCTCCTGGGGACATCCCAGCAGCCTGTGGATAGCAGAGCCCAGGCACACAAGGAGAGGGGCCTTATTCAGTTCTGACCTCTCCGGGCTTTGCACAGTGACCAGTGGGGCGTCTGCAATGACCCCGCAGACTTTGGGGTAACCATAACTGCTCCCCCCACCCCTGCCTCCCGAGCCACACTTCGGACGTTAAAGTATAGGGAGCTGTTCAACCATGAAAGTTTCCAGGAATTGGAAGGCAGGTTCTGGGGTTAATGTCAGAGGCTCTGGACCTTCTGAATAGTAAGAAATTCCCCAGAAAAGTATAACCATGTCGACTTGGGTCAAGGAGGAACCCTGTATTGAGGGTCTGGGGTGGGCTTCCTGGAGTGGCTGCTGTAACCTTGGGGATGTTACTCCATGTTCCTGAAATGCATCTTCTTCACCTGGGCAGCCGAGGTAGTCGTTTCCATATGACGGTGCTAATGGGAGCGTAAAGGAGCTAACGTCTGTGAAGAGCTTAGGTTAACACCCAGAACAGAGTAAATACAACACGTTTTGGATATCTTCCCTTCCCAAATACCAGCTGCTTGGGTGTAATGCATTCTGCCCAGTGGGCCGTGAGGTCCCTGCAGGCCGTGGTTGCCAGGCCTGAACGGAAAGCAGCCAGCTCCTTCCTGGCCTGATCTGCATCTGTAGGTAATCCAGGCCTCCATTGTTTGTCCAGTTCAAGCTTTGTGCTACTCTCTAAAGGAGAGTGGGGACTGTGGGGACTCTCCTACTGACCACTAGGGGGGGCTGGCTCTTTCCATTCTCTGCCTTCAGGAGGTCAGCATCGCTAAGGTCAGCACACTTTCCTGGCTAGAGGTGGGGAAGTCATGTGCTTCTGGGACTGGAAAAAGGACGTAAGTCCAGCACCTGGGGGAGACAGGTGGGGCTGTTTCAAGTCTGCACAGGCCTCCAGGGGGCACCTGATTCTCCTCTGGGGCTCTAGAGGAATGGTGGGCTATGGTCTCCAAGCACTGGCGCCTTCTAGGACCCCAAAGACTCTCTGGGTTCAGAAGGAGCTGTTAGGGCTGGTTGCTGAGGCCCTGAGTTTTCAACTGCTCAGGGTCCCCAAGGCTCAGAGGAAGCAGCTGGAAATGCTGCTAGGACATGGGTTGGGGTTTGGGCGGGGATGACAAGGTAGGTACTAACTGCAGGTGGTGATGGTGGTTTTGCCAAAACCACCATCTGGGTGCCGGGTTTCCAAGCCAAGGAAAGTAGGCAAGACCCTATTGATTTGGTGAAGAAATAGGATGAATTTCTGAGATCCTTCAGTGGATTTGTCTTTTAGTTCGGGAGCAGCAAGAAGGAGACAGTTGGTGGATTATAGCAGGGTTTCTTAAATTTAGTATACATCCAAACCCCCTGGAGTTAAAATGCAAACTTCTGATCCCTTAGTTCTAGGGTGGGGCAGAGATTCTGCATTTCTAACTCGCTCCCAGGTAATGCTGGGGCTGCACACTAGCGACTGCACTTTGAGTGACAGGGGCTTAGGAGACCCAGCCGACTTGAGACAGATTAAGTACAAAGTGGAAGACGTAACTTGCTAAAGCCAGGAAGGTTGGGTGAAGCTTGCTTTATCACTGGGCCCTGGGCTCCAAAGATTTGTGGTTCTGTGAGTGTTGAGCATTAGCAGTGGTGGGAACCGATGGCACTTCTAGTTCAGTCCCTGGGTGAATGTGGCGAATGTGTCATATGATAGAGGAGAAAAAGAGAGTGCGTTGGCCAGGGTTGCAGAGCCTTGGGGCTGGACACTGAAGGACCTTGTATGCAGGCTCAGTGGTTTGCTATTTCTCCTGTCGATGATGTAAAGCCATGAGGATATTTAAACAAAGGTATTTCAGGGCAGCTCTCTGGTGGAGGGTGAAAGGACCATGTGGGATTGGGAATTAAGGGGTCTTCTTAGAGGCTTTATACAGACAAGCAGTCTGGTGATAGGGGTCAGAGCTGTAGCTATGTGAATGGAGGGGGACAGACGTATTTGAGAGACAGGTAAAAGCTAGAATTAATAAGAGTTAGAGGTTAATTTTTTTTTTGCAGAGGGAGAAAAAAGAGGAGGAATCAACGATGATTGCTGGTGTGTGGGGTTGGGCAAAAGGATGAATAAATGATGAATACCGCCCATCTTTTGCCCAAGTTAAAAATACAAGAAAAGAAGGAGGCTGGGCAAGGGAATGAACAAGAAGACAGTTGAATATAGGGGATCATCCAGAGATGTCCAACCTGAAATCAGATATATCAGTCTACTTAAGTTTCTGAGAATTGTTCCTGAGCTCCTAACACTGATGTCCAGCATCTACAGTGCTGTTGGTTCATCTACAAAATGCCAGATGTTTCTGCTCATCACCCAGGACTTGAATTAAAATGTCACCTCCTGAGCAGAACGTTCCGGACTACCTAAGGTGTGCTCCCACCCACAAGGGTTCCTTGTCACTGCACCAGCCATTTTCCTTCATAGCAGGGACCATGTTTGGTCATTTATATTTACCTGCTGGCATTCTAATTTGTTACCTGACTCCCCATTAGTCATTGAGCACCATAAGGCCAGGGATTATGTTTTGCTCCTGACTTTATACCTAGCCCAGTGAGTATCACACAGGACACACTTGTGCAATATTGGCTGGGAGAAGCTGAGCAGGTGCAGAACAGCTGAAGCACCAGGAGATGTTTATTCTAGAGAAGAAAACATTCAAATGACCCGACTTCTTAATTCTATCCTTGAAGTTACACTGAACAACTGTTTCTGCTTTATTTAATATTTACGACTGGTACCGCCTGTCCATCAGGACAGACTACGGGAACCACAAGGAAACGGACCACAGCTCTACTCCTTCGGGGCCGCCTGCCCCTGACTGGACCGGACAGGTTTGGGAGGTCACCACAGGGGATGTCCGAGTGGAGAGCGGGCCTCGTTTGTGCCCACATGGTGGTGGGGGAGCTCTGAGCATCGTATTGGACATTAGGCTATACGACCTCTGGGGCTCCTTTCAGACCTGACACTCCATGATTTCATAATTTTTCCGTCCAACCTTGGGTATTTAACAGGTATGGTCTGCTTTGTTTTCTTTTTTAGAACTTGGAAGGAAGAATGAAGATTTTAATTTGTTAACTGTTTTGTTTTTAAGCTGAGGGCTATATGGATCTGTCCACGTCCAAGAAATCTTTACCTGTAAGCCATTAGAATCACATTTTAGACCTGCCCTCCCAAGGTATCTGTTTGAGAAAGTGAAAGTACGTTGGAGAGTTTACTTGCTCGTCACTGCCATAAAACTACCAATTTCAAGACTAACTAGTCTTCCCTGACAACGCTGATCCTAGTTGGAATGGTGTTGTAGGGCTAAGTTCGGAGAGGACTGGGCCACTGTGTGCCGTCCATCACTTGTTCCCACGCTGCCCCCAGCCCACCCTTTCAGATGCCCATTTAACAGTTCCTTACCCAGGAGCTGTCCCTCCCCCACCCCCCCACCCCCAGATTAGATTAGATACTGCTGTGGAGCGTTGTGCTTCCCAATCACACTGAACTGTAGTGGTTTTTAACGCGCATCTTCCCTTCTGGTCTATACGTGCTGTACACGTGGGGCTATATCGGTCTCGTTCAGCACTGTGTTTCTACACAAAGGCCTTGCATGTGCCCAGCACATGAAGATGCGCAAGAAATGTTTGATAAATAGATGAGTGGATGGATGGATGGATGGGATTTGGTCATTCTTAAAATTAGGATGGGCACCTTTTGTTTTCATATAAATAGAACACAGTTCCCTTTTCAGAGGTAAATACAAACATTGAATTAGTCAAGAATCCAAGTATTAGAAATACTCTTACCAGAGGCATAGTCCCTTCGAGGAACACTCGGAGGCGCTTTGACTTTCAGCCTGTAGATAACAACCATCAAACAGTGGGTCAGTGGGTAGGACAGTGGTTGGCAAGGCCCAGAGTATAAGCAGATATAGAGACGAAGGATGGAGAACTAATAGAATAGTGGCTTCTTTTGAACCCATCCCACTGAAAGACTAAATATATTGAAAATATAGTGAAGCCATTGATGAGAGGTTTCCCCCCTGTCCCCCTCTCCCCAAGGGACAGTGTAGCTGAGACTTGACAAAGGTGAAGCCAAGTGGAGAAAGGGCTTCACAAGGCCAGAGTACTAGTGAGCACTGAGCCTAGAGGTTCAAGGAAGATAAATGAGAAATGCTGATTTATTGGTAGGAAATTAAGGGAAGATGTAGTCTATTCTAATAAATAACTTAATAAGTGCATTAAGCGGAAATATTAGTTATAATGAGCACCTTGGTTATAGGTTTGACTGAAATTATTTTTGTGCCATTAAACCTGACAAACAAGTGAGCAGTGAGTATCACCAGGTTGAGGGTTGTGAAATTTTGCTCATTTAGAAGTGGAACTGTTTTAAGCACTTTCAAAACTACTGTAGTATCTTTATACACAAAAAACGTTCTAAAAATTCACAATCCTTCCCCACTCATTAAAAGAAGAAAATTAAAGTTACATTTAAAAATGTATCCTGATATTTAAGCTTTTTATGAGTACTGGCAACATCTTCTCTTCCATTATTAGAAATGGGTAAAGTTTATAGTAAGTTATTATTTTTCCTAATAGTTACCCATTTTATTTAAGAATAATTTACTTAATCAAAATTTTTAAATGTATAGCCCTGGCTGGTGTGGCTCCGTGGACTGAATGCCACCTGTGAACAAAAGGGTTGCCAGTTCAATTCCCAGTCAGGGTACATGCCTAGGTTGTGGGCCAGGTACCCAGTAGGGGGTGTGTGAGAGGCAACTACACACTGATGTTTCTCTCCCTCTTTCTCTCTCCCTTTCTCTCTCTAAAAATAAATAAATAAAATCTTTAAAATGTTTCAAATATATAAATAAAACCTATATCTGCTAGACTTTCTTTGCTAAAATATCATATCCTTTAGAAGCATCATATAAGGTTGAATAAATATAAAACATATTTTGTTTTGGGGGAGAAAGCAGTTTAGAAATTCATGTTTGATTACAAAAAAGTAAAGACTTATAATCCAGAATTTTAATGTTGTGAAAATAACAATATGTATATTTGTACAGAAATTCTGCTTTTTGCTTTCCCAAAGATTCTCATCTCTATTACTGCATTCAGTTCTCATAATGAGCCAGCAAGGTGTGCCAGGCAGATGCAATCATTAAACCTGTGAGAAGGTCCAGAGACAGAGATTAACAAAGGTGCTGTAGGGGAGAAAAACAGAGACAAAACTGGGTCTGGTGCCCCAAAACTGGGTCTATTCAAGGACAAGCACAAGTTCAAGAAAGCACAGACCAACTACTACCCATTCTTGTGATGATTTCATAAAAGAAAAGAAAGGGCATTTTAATACCCGCAAATGTATGAAGGTCACCGTGTCAGAATGAAGGACAGACTTGGGAAAGGACCGTCGGTCCCTGAACACTGACCTGGAACAGAAGATGGGGCACGGGCCTTAGCAGCCAGCAGCTGCGCACCAACCCCCAGCACTTCAAGGTCCTTATTTTCTCATTTGGCCATGGACCAGCGACAACTCTGTCACGGTCTTGTGTTAAGAAACCAGTGTGTTCAACTGTGCTTCCTTCCTTCAAGGTGTCACCTGTTGCCCGGCTATGAATGAGAGCTAAGAGCTGCATGTCACTTAGAACCAAAAGGCCATTGACTTCACCCAGGGTACGGACCATGACAGCCATATTCTCCAAGCCGAGAAGAAACACAGTTTGTCGAGTGTACTGGGGACAATGGGTGTAATGCAACAGAAACTGTCTGGAACGATCTGGGCCCCGTGGCTGCTGTTAGTATGACTGACCATGGGATAGACGTTTTATACAGAGGCTTCGTGCTATTGAGAAAACTGGTGTATTGTAAAACTGGTCACTGGGGACTCATCTAGGGTCGCTAGTGATTAAAACAGTGACTGGCAGGGTTCTCTCACTTCAGAGAGATTCTGCAATAATCAGTGAAAGCAATCCCACACCTGCCCCCGTCACAGGACAGGCCATGAGGACATTCTCCTCCTCTATGAGATGACTATTGTTCCACAAGCAGGAGACCATTTTAACTCTCGTATGATGATCACTTATACATACTGAGATGACTCACTTATGTTCTATAGTCTGAAAACACCACAAAAAGGGATTTCTTACAGTTAAGTTTAGCAAAGACCAAAAAAGCATAAAGATACTCTGTTCTGAAAACACAGGGAAATGTAATTTCATATACTATTGGGGGTACAAGATTTTTGGAAAGCAGTTTGCTAGTATTAATAAAAACTTAAAGGGCACACAAATCCTTTTACCAAGAAATTTTAGTTCAGGAATTTAGCTTTCTGGTATACTATAAGTCTGCAAAGGATATTTATTGAAATATTATTTGTGACAGCTAAACTCAAAGAAATGTCCCCCAAATTTTGATTGTATCTAAATTGATGTTACCAAATTGCCCCCCCAAAATGTTGTGCCAGTTTAAACTCCCACCCCCTTTAAAAATTGTCCAACAATATATGGTTGGATAAATGAACAATAATACATTTATAGTAGACTGTCAATCAGCTGTTTAAAAGGGAACATGGGCCCTGGCTGGTGTGGCTCAGTGGTTGAGTGCCAGCCTGCAAGCCAAAGGGTTGCTTGTTCAATTCAGGGCACGTGCCTGGGATGCAGGCCAGGTACCCAGTAGGGGGCGTGCAAGAGACAACCACACATTGATGTTTCTTTACCTCTCTTTCTCCCCCCCTTCCCCTCTTTAAAAAATAAATAAATAAAATCTTTTAAATAAATAAAATAAAAGGGAACATGGTTTATTTTCCACACACGAACAAAACAAGTTGTCCATGATATAGCATTAAGTAAAATCACTGAAGCAAGTTGGTAGAATGGTTTAGGTAATATGATGCCTTTCATGATGAAAATGTGTGTGTATAGGTATGTATATAGCTTCAGTATATATATATATATATATATATATATATATATATATATATATGTTAGTATGTGTATGTATACATGTAAGCTTATACACACACACACACACATATATATATCAAACTCACACATGAATGTGGATTCTGGGGAGTGGGTTAAAGTGGAGATATGAAGAAGTGGGAGATTTTTACTTTATACAACTCTGAACTCTTTGATTCTCCTCTATCCCACCCAACTGCTGTGAATCTATATTACTTTCTTTAAAACAAAACTTATAAACTTAACAGAATTACATGTCCCCTTTCCTCTTGATTTAGATTTTGAGTTGTCAAATGCAAGTAGGTACAATTTTATATACACTTTCCATTCCATTAAAAAGGGTTTAAGAGTTTTTGGTGTGCAGGAAGGTCTAAAATTCTAGTTTACTCTCTCCAAGTGCCAACTGAAAACACCACTGAAGGCAATAATTGAAAAAGCAGAAATCAAAATATAGAAAACAGGAACTGCATCCTAAAGAAGCTAGAGCTGTGTTCTTGGAACTTCTCTTTTGGATTTCTCCAACCGTGTCCTCGTGGTCCTCAGCTAAATGGTTTTGGAAGCTGATTCTCCTGCTTTTATAAACGTCATTTTGACACTTGCTCAGCACCCCAAATGGCATCAGTCACATTCTGAGCAGTGAGGGGGAAAAGCGAAGTGCCCCGAGAACCACCCCATTCGCTCATCATGTTTCCTGATTGTGGTTCTGAGTGCTGTGGACTCTAGCCATGAGCAAAAAGGAGTTACATGCCAAAGAGGTTGCAAGCCTTCACTCGGGTAACAGAGAACTTGGTTTTCTTCCCCTAACACAGCTGGCGTGAGATGTTATTCAAGGAAGTGCTCATACAGTGTTATGGAGTCTAACTTACTTTTTGATTTTGTTCATTATTCCACCTTCGTTGTTCTTAATGTCATGGACCATCTTTTGAAGTTGTCTGTAAGAAATAAAATTAAACATAAACTATCAATAACTAGATTGACTTTTTTTAAATGTCTTCTGGCCTTCTTGAAGAGAGAGAGAAAACCCTACAATAAAACCCCCAAATAGCATGAATTATGTTGTGTTCATTTAAGTTTAATTAATCATATTTAACTAAGGTGACCATCTGCTACTTTAGCAGAAGGAAAGGGTGACTGATCCTGTGATTCTATAAGGAAGGTGGTCATTGGGCCACGTCTCCATCTGTTGGATGTCTGGGCCAGCCTCAGGTGGCAGTGGGAGGAGTTCTGATTCCCAGGTCTGTCTGTTCTGAGGAGACAGGGGAGGCTGAAGCCCTCCAATCCTATCATAAGCCTCACTGTTTATCAACTACTGTCCTTCAAGCTCCTGTGTTGTAAGGATAGGGCCACCTCCAAGCACACAGTATAGGCTGAAATCAGGCCCAAGATTATGTGCTGTTGTTGTTAACTTTACTAAGTAGAATCTTGAAAAATTGTCACTTAAAATTTGCACACATAGAGAATCCATAAAGAAAATGACTAGTGAGTCTGACTGCACAGATATTTGAAACTTCTGGAGAACAACAGCAAGGTGTAAAAAAATCAAAAGACAATTGACATGCTGGATAAAATACCTGCAACTAATAATGATAATAATAACTACAATTTTTGATTTACAAAGAAATCTTATAACTCAGTAGAAAAAGATTAACAATTCAAAAGGAAAATGAGTGAAAGACGTGAATGCATAGCTAACAGAAAAGAAAAGCAAGTGTTCAACAGACCAATGAGAAGGTACTTAACATTAGTTATAGTTAAAGAAATCTAAATCGAACAATGTGCTATGTTCTGCCAATCAGACTAGCAGAACTTACCACGTGGGGCTGCGCCCACAGTTAATGAGGGTATGAGAATACAGATATTCTTGGGGATGCAAACTGTTACAGTCGATATCTGTCAAAGTTTAAAATGTCCATGCCTTTTGACCCAGAAATTCCACTGCTAGAAATTGCCTCATGAATGTAGTCATAAAACTATACCATTATGCAGATATCCTCATTATATACATATAAGCACTAGAAGTGATAATCCCAATCCTTTCTGTCTCCCTGCTAAAATGCATGGAAACAACCTACACACCCATCACTCACTAAAAGGGAAGTAGTTCAATAAACTTTGATAAAACTATGCAATGAAGTAAGAGAAACCCATTTAAAAAATCTGTGTTACTGATGTATAAAAATCCCCAAGGAATATTAGGTCAAACAAATATTAAAAGGTTAAAAAATTATAAAAATCCCCAAGAAAGATTAGGTTAAACAACTATTAAAGCGGAGAAAGAAAAAAAAAGAAGGCAGGACGGTTCAGGATGGTGTGCAGCCTTCGCCTTTTTGTGGGGAAAAAGGACGCACACATTCATACATGCTGCAGTGTACATAACTCTTTAGAGAGGTATTCAAAACGTCATTAAGAGGTTGTTTTCCAAACCAACTTCACACAAATTAAAAAAAAGTGACCCTTTTTTTTGGGTGGACACTGCCCGGTGGCAGGGCGCACAGACTGGTGACCAGACAGGGGGATTTCAGCCCCTGTTGGTCCTTACAGCTGGAGAATGAGGATCAGTGGCTCGGGTGGGGGCGGGCGCTTGTACTTTGTGAACAGGAGACTTTTACTTTACGATGAAAGTTTTTCTATACTACTTGAACCTTCATAGCATGGCCTTAGTATATGCCTTTTATTATCTGTTTTGCATACATGCACAGAGAAAAATGTTAGCAAGGTTGAAGTATAGGGCCATGTTTTGAATTCTTCCTAATCATTTGCTACACACACACACACACACACACACACACACACACACACACACACACAGAGTTCTGCCTTGAAAGAGTAGGACATTTGAATTCATCTTTCAGTCAAGCCTTTCCTTTGTTCTCAGAAAATTATTTGATTAGGTTCTTCAGTTAACAAAATGAAAAGATTGTACACAGCCATTGTACCTGGAGATTTTGCTGATTATGGAAGCTAGGCCTTCTGTCAGGTAATATGAACAATGGTGCCCAATAAGCTCTTAATCCCTGTTGGTTGGAGCAATCTGAGAGAAATATTCTCTGGCTCTGTAGGATTTAGAATGTGTAGGCTGCAAAGCTTTTTGGTGCAGATGGAGCCATTTAGAGGATGAGAGACAGCTTGTCAGGGACCTGGTCTGGCCTGTCGGCGTCCTCCACTAAGTGATAACTTGAGGCCAAATAACCCACCTATGCTGATGTTCTGCTGTAGTTGTTTACTGGGGCCATCAGGCACTGAGGTGGTGGAGTGAGGTAAATATTTCTACTCCTCACCATCTGGGGAAAAAGGAGATCCTCAGGAAAGGAATGGGAACTTAAACTGCGATTTTAAGGAGCTCTTTCTCCTTCTAGGTCTAATGACTATGAGGAGCTAGAGTCCTGAAGAACATATACAAGCTGGAAGGATATTCAATGGTGGGGAGATGGGGAGGGGTAGAGGGGTGGCAGGGTGGCCCTGAACTTGAGGCTGGGTCTGAGCCTCAGCTCTGAGAAGAGCCATACCCAGCGCCATGGCTAGGAATTTGCAATGAGATCATTCCTCTGTACTGTTCCTGAATCTCAGTAGTGTCCCGTCGGTACTGCAGCCTGGCCTCAGCGGGGCTGTGGGGAGAGGCATGTTGCACTAGCAAGGAGGAGTGGAGCACAGGGAAAGGACAAGCTGGAGGGCGGAGGCAAAGGACAAGGGACACCTTTTTCAGGACATCCTTAGGGCTGCATCTTGGGGAATTATCTACATAACTAGAGGACCCACTGCGGGGCCTAACTTGGGATGTGCGTAGGGGTCAGTGCCAAGATGTAATTTGGATAGCAAAGGAAATCTGGTCACATTTTTAGGCCCAGTTAGGGAGGCTGGGCATACTGATCCCACACATGTGAACTCAGCAAAGCACCAGGCTCAGCAGCAGAGAAAAGAATGGAGTGAAAGAAAAGGGGACCACCTGGCCCATCAGAGACACACAGAGGGTTCCCCAAGCTGGACTCTTGAGTTGCCTCAGAACTCTACAATATTGTGGAATTTGTTCACATATACGCTGTGTCCAACCCCTTCCTCCTTTTCCTGAGGAACTCTAGAGAATCTCCGAGATACAGGAATGGGGGACAATTAGAGATAGGAGGTCTGGGCATGGAGAGAAAGAGACTGAGAGACAGAGGTTGAAATGTATTGATTGGGAGGAAATTTCATCATTTCAAACAAAGATCAGAGGTCAGCTGTGGGTGTAAGCTGCCCAACTGCATGGAGTACTGTTAGCCTGAGTTCATGCTTAACCAGGTCGAAGGGAAGAGGGAGCCAGAGTAAAGGATCCTGTCGGAAATTTGTCAAGAGGTGGGCACGGGCAGTGTAATTGGGATCCAGGGGCTGATTATATAAGCGACTTTGCTACAGGTGTAGATAAACATGTTAACTGTTGTCAAAGAGTTTAGTGTTAATTTTTTTCATTTGCTCAACTTGGTATTTGATGCTTCTTGGCATTTGCTTTTTATTATTTACTAAATTTATTGTAAGTATAGTAAATTGTTAAAGTGTACCATACACATTGTGTTGAAATATTTTCTTCTTCCCTTTCTGCATCTTGTTCACGCAAATCCTACTGTTCACTGACTGCTCAGTTATAGCTGCTGAACTTGTCACCTGGCGAAGCGCAGCATGCCCCAAACCGAGGCGCCTTGCTGGTGCTCTTGACTCATTGGATCTCAAGGTCCCGCGCTGTGCGGCGCACTGCTTCCCCACTCTCTAGTGCCATCTGCTCCACTTTGGAGTATTTTTTTTCTACTACAACTTATACCATATGAAATGACAAAGGAATATGCAGCTGGTCCGTCCCAGGGAGGTTGCTCTGGATTGAAACAGCAGTTGCTTCGCTGTGATAAATCGAGTGTAGCTGAAAACAGGTCAGACCTGAGACAGCTGCGCTTTGATTAGCCCTTCCAGAGACAACCTTCCATGGCTGGGAGAAGGATGACAGGACCACCGTGTTTTAACCTTTTGAGGTTGTCAAGAGACAGCCATGCTCATGTAGCAAAACAAAGTGAAGAACCGAGCTTATTCAATATGTTTTTAAATAATATTAATATGTAAGTTTTAAGCAGTCTAGCATTTCAGCATTTAAAAATGGTGGGCAGGTCATATAAGTAGTTATTATTACTTGTATAAACCAAATCAAATTTTGTACTCTCTCCTTGGCTGTTGCTTTAACATTTTTTTCAATTAATGTAAAAAAAACTTAGTTATTTTACAGCATACTATAGTAGTGTGTGAACCTAGCTGTGCCTGAATCTCAACAAATTTAGATCTCACAATGTACTGAGAGAGGACAAATCATCGTTTGAAAGTTACTAGCAAGTTTTTTTTTTGCCTGCAGAAAAGTGGCTTCATTTAGAATCTAACGGACCTAAACTGCATCAGAATCACTGGGAGGGCTGTTCAAATGCAGAGTTTCAATACATCCCAGACATTTC
This sequence comes from Artibeus jamaicensis, assembly GCF_021234435.1. Lineage (NCBI taxonomy): Eukaryota > Metazoa > Chordata > Mammalia > Chiroptera > Phyllostomidae > Artibeus > Artibeus jamaicensis. The sequence continues at coordinate 884,729 of NW_026521538.1, forward strand.
CAATTGGGTAGGTGTGTGGTAGGGGGTCAAAGAATTTGCATTTCTACTAAGTTTCCAGGCCATGCAAGAGCCACCACGGAGCTGTGGGATATGTAAGCGGCCCCCCAGGACTCCCAGCATCTCCAGGGCAAAAAATCTGTAAAAGTGGGAGGGACTACTGTGATTTGAATGGCAAAAGATGACACGATCTTTTTTCTTTTCTTGTTTCTTTCTCTTTCAATGTCACAGGTAAGTAGTGGCTGGTGGCATAGGCTGTATGGTTTTAATTTTTCTAACTTTATTTCTGATTAAAATATAGTTTATGCTAAGTGAAAGAACCCATCCTGAAAAGGCTACATACTGTGTAATTCCAACTGGAATCTGGAAAAGGCAAAACTATGGAGAAAGTAAAAAAATCATTGATTGTCAGGAGTTTGGGAGGAGGAAGGGAAGTATGAGTGGGTGAAATGGGATGTTTAGGGCACTGAAACTATTTTGTATGATGCCGTATGGTGGCTACATGTAGGGATGTTCATTGCATCAAAATTTGGAAATGGTACTTTTAGACATCAGTGTGGCCCATTATCAACATTTGGTTGAAGCTTTCCCATTTTTTATTACACACATATAACATGTATAGATTTCACATGATTAAGCTCACACTTGGCGTTTTGTAATCTGCCTTTTCCACTTGAACATTTTTATAAGTGAGCACCACCCTTAGGCATTGTCTGCTTAGCCAACTAGTCTTTTATTTTTTTTTATTTCAAAGGGACTGTTAGTTTTAGGTTAACAGTGGGAAGAATTTTTTAAATTTAAAATTTGTTTTTAGTTACAGTTGACATATATTAGTTTCAGGTGTACAGCCTCGTGACGGGGTCACTCTGATAAGTCTAGTACCCACCTGGCACCATGCATCATTCTTTACAGTGTGAGAAACCTCTAATCTTCCTCTGTCCCTCTCCTCCCCCCGCAAACCGAAGGGCCTTTACCCAGCTGAAACTCTGATCCAGGTGGGCACGACAGAAAGTGGTGAGATGCCAGGACCCTCTGCCTGAGAGGAGACCAGAGCAGACTCGAGGAGACCGGGAGGAGCAAATGCTGCTGAGAACACGAACTGAAGGCCTTGCCTCTGGGAGCCTTGGGGTTGGGCCGGAGGGGCAGGAGAGAGCAGACAATCTCAGGTTTCCTCCTGCGCCTTCGGCCCAGACCACCCTCTGAAACCGTTTTCCAGAGTGTGATCTGCAGACTACCCTATTTTCCTATCTGTAAAATGAAGATAGTAAAATGCACCTGGCAGGGGAGGTGTGAAAATGACGGATACTGGATGCAAAGTGCCTGCCCATGCTGGTGCTTTTGGTCCAGATTGAAGGCTCTTCTAAGACCTGGGGGACTGCGCTTGACCAGGAACAAAACTCAAATCAAGCTGCCTGCTGAGGACATGAGGCGGGGACATTTCCACTTGGGTAGGTTTCTTCCAGGCCAGAAAGTGCTCCAAGAATTGGGTTTTGTTTTGTTTTGTTGTTGTTACTGGGTTCGAGGGGTGGATGGGAGCAGGTGGTGGCAGGGAGAGGTGGCTGAGAACACTTGCCAACCTGGCTTGACCGACTGGTGCCAACCTGTGGGAATGGGCTAGTGACTTTAGCTCTGCATAAAACTGTAGGTGTTCGTGTGCCCTGACGTAGAGTGGCATTTTGACCTCCAACCTATAGCAATGCCATTTGCAAATAGATGGATTTTTCTGGTGCTCACTAAGAATCAGTACTAACAAACACTGCTGTATGGTCTTCTGTATTCAAGCGTAAGAAGAGAGCATTTTAATCAACACTAAGTTTAGTATAATTAAAAATGATGCGCTTGCTAAAAATTAAATTAAATTAAATAAAAAAGTTAAACACTCATATTTGACAAAGGGGGCAGTAACATAAAATGGAGTAAAGATAGCCTCTTCAACAAATGGTGTTGGGAGAACTGGACAACTACATGCAAAAAAATGAAACTTGAGCACCAACTTACACCATACGCCAAAATAAATTCAAGGTGGATAAAAGACTTAAATATAAGCTGTGACACCATTAAAGTCCTAGAGGAGAACATTGGCAAGAAAATCTCAGATATTCCACGCAGCAACATTTTTACTGATATGTCCCCTAGAGCAAGGGACATAAAGGAAAGAATAAACAAATGGGACCTCATCAAAATAAAAAGCTTCTGCATGGCTAAAGAAAACAGTATTAAATTAAAAAGACAACCAACTGTATGGGAAACCATATTTGCCAATGATACCTCAGACAAAGGTTTAATCTCCAAAATATACAAAGAACTTACACGACTCCACTCTAGGAAGACATCTAACCCAATAAAAAAAATGGGAAAAGGACTTGAACAGACACTTCTCTAAAGAGGACATACAGAATATCCAGAGACACATGAAGAGATGCTCAATGTCGTTAGCTATCAGAGAGATGCAAATTAAAACCACAAGGAGATACCACTTTACACCAGTCAGGATGGCTATCATGAACAAAGCAACAAACAACAAATGTTGGAGAGGTTGTGGGGAAAAGGGGTCCTTAGTTCACTGTTGGTGGGATTGCAGATTGGTACAACCATTATGGAAAACAGTATGGAATTTTCTCAGAAAAATAAAATCGACCTGCCTTTTGACCCAGCAGCAATTCCACTGCTAGGATTATATCCCAAGAATCCTAAAACATCAGTTTCAAAGAACCTATGCATCACAATGTTCATAGCAGCACAATTTACAATAGCCAAGAGTTGGAAGCAACCTAGGTGCCCATCAGTAAATGAATGGATCCAAAAATTGTGGTACATATACACAATGGAATTCTATGCAGCAGAGAGAAAGAAGGAGCTACTACCCTTTGCAACAACATGGATGGAACTGGAAAACATTATGCTGAGTGAAATAGGCCAGGCATTGAAAGACAAATACCATATGATCTCACCTTTAACAGGAAGCTAAACAACAAAACAAACAAGCAGACAGAATAAAAACAAAGACACTGAAATAGAGAACAAGTGGGCAGTGACCAGAGGGGAGAGGGAAGGGAATTTAAGGGGAAAAATGGGGAGGGATTCTGAGGAACAAGTATGAAAGACACAAGTATGAAAGACAACAAGTATGAAAGGGATGAGGACTGGGGGGGGATGGGAGGGAGGTGGGGAGACGGGGCAGGGGGGGCTGGGATGGGAGAAATAGACAAAAAACTGTACTTGAAAAATAACTAAATAAAATTTTTTAAAAAAGTTAAACACTCAGCCCTGGCTAGTGTGGCTAGCTTTGTTGGAGCGTTGCCTGTAAACTGAAATGTTGCTGGTTCAATTCCCATCCAGGGCACAGGCCTAGGCTGTGGGTTCGGTCCCCAGCTGGGTGGCTTACAAGAGGCAATAGCTCAATGTTTCTCTCTCTCTCTCTCTCTCCCCCCTCCCTTTGCCCCTCTCTAAAATCAGTAAGCACACCCCCAGGTAAGAATTTTTAAAAATGTTTGGAAAAAAATTGGTTGTTGGACCTGAAACCATACCAATGGAATAAAAATCCCAGGTGGGGCCCAGCATCTGCATTTTAACAAACTGCCTGGGACTGGTGACTCTTATGCACATGGAAGACTGAGAACCTTTCTTTTTTCTTTTTCTTTTTTAGGGACCAGGCCAGGTTTATGTCCTAGTCCAGGCTTATTGCAAAGAGCAGAAGAGAAGGCTTGCCAACCTCCAGAGTATCTTCCCACCTGCCCTCTGTTGCCTCAAATATCTTTAGTGACAAATCTTATTCTTGACCCCATAATGGGATGCCAAAGACTTCCCGAGACACTCTTCCCAGGAAAGATGCACACTGGCAAATGGGACTTTTGTTCTGTGGTGTGATGTCTGCTTTCAACAGGGAAAAAGAGCCAACGGAATTATTTATAGCAGCTGACTAGCTTTTACTTTCACCTGTGCTCCAACCAGTACCAGTTGGGCACAGAGATGGTTCTCACCTGCCAACCTTCTGTTCCTGGGCCAGGCACCAGGGCAGGGACTCTGACCAAAGGAGCCTAGCCCTCTGAATGTTTTCTAAATTGAAGTTGCTAGCTTATTTCAATGGGCAGTCTGTATATATTTTCTTCTTGGAAGAAGTGTTAGGCTAGAGAAATGGTCTTTGGCTATACATTACAACCCCTTAGGGAGCTTGTACTAATCCTCACACCCAGGTCTCCTCCCAGATCATTTGGTTTCCAAGTGATTCCAGTGTGTGGCCAAGGTTGAGATTCACTGGCAGTGTTGTCAGAATAGGAGTTCTTTGTAGATGCCCAGGGAAGACCCACTGGCTAAGAGCGCACAAGTTGGACAGGAATCCATAGATGCTGACTGTCCCAGGAGGGCGGTCTGCAGGCTGAGAACAGCCCAGGCGTGTGTGTGTGGGGGGGAGACAGGACAAGTCCGGACGGGTGGGTGAACTGGGGGACGCAGGGCTCCCCCAGGGCTCCAGGGCGCTGGGGAGGCAGCTGCACTGGGTATGTTGGCTGGATCGCCAAAGAATAATCCAAGAAAATGTGCAGTATTTTATAATACCTTTCCAATAATTTTATTAAACCTAGGGGATGATTTAAAAGATGGTATCGTATGCAAGACATATAGTTTTTAAAGTTTAGTAAAAAATAAATCAGAAAACATGTTGTTTCCTTCTAGCTCCTTTGGTGCACTCGCAAAGGATCATGAAAAGGCAGGTTTTAGCTTTTTTTTTTTCACTCCCTTTTTCCAGAAAAGGTGGAATGCAAAATAATAGTGATCTGGGAAAATCCCTGTTTATTTAATTTTTAATTTTAATTTTTTAAAGAAAAATCCTTAGAATTATAATTATTTTAGGCATATTTCTTTTTTTCTTTTTTCATTCAGTATTATTTTATATTAGTGTCGGGGTACAGCATAGTGGTTAAACAATCATACTTTATAAAGAAAGTGTCCCCCGATGGTTCCAGGATCCACCTATCACCATGTGTAGTTATTACAATAAGAAAATCTCTGTTTAATCTGCATTTAGGAATGGGTTAGGGAGGGTCTTATATTACAGCAACACTTTGCAAACAAAAAGAACTTCTCCCTTCTTCATTCCCACACCTTAACGTCAGGTGCAGTTCTGGAGTTTCATCATTTCGGTGTCCGTAGTGCTGGCCAGGATCCCAGCGTATACCTGCCCTTTCACATCAGGAAGATGCTGTGTCGGTCAGCATGCCCATCCAGTCCATTGTCTGAAGGTCAGGGCCCTATGCAGGTCATGTTTTTAGACTTCAGTTTTCACCAGGCCGCTTCCTCCTTGAGAGCCTGCAGCAGCTCCCCAGTGTCTGCTTAATCAAGCCTGATTTTTTGTCTTGACCGAGATTTACTCAGCCTCACCTTGAGCCCCTAGAATTGCCTGTTGATTATCTTACATCTATTTGGTTGGGTACCCTCAGAACATCTTGCAGTTGGCCCAGTATCTCCAACTTACACGTTTCTAAGATCAAATTGGAGTAGAAATCTCTGTAATATTTTCTTTGGTATTTAGGGAGGCCATGAAAACATCCAGGCTTTTAAACTCTTCGTGCTGTGAGTGGATTTTTTAAATGTAATGATCGTCACTAGGTCTGCCGATTCTTTAGCTCACTTCCTCCTTTTTCTCATGTTTACATGATCTCACATTATTGACTCTGGATTTCTTTTTAAGATCCAGCTTATCGCTTTTATAGTACATTTTATTTTTAAATTAAATTTTAATATTAGCCTCACAGAAAATTTAGAGTGTTAGATAAAAAATGGAGTTTGTAATCTGATATTCTTGGATCTTCAGGCTTGAAACATCTGACCTTTCTTTGACCTTTTCTCTCTCTTTGACTCTTTATTTCCCATCACCGGTCAATTCATCTTTAGATGAATTTCATCTGTCTGTCCCCTCCTGTCCATTCCTTCAGCAACAGCCACTGAGACCTTACAATAGACTGTGCCAGTGGCCCACCATTTCATCTCCCTACTTTCAGTCTCTTCCCTTCCCTAAATTTCTGTCCTTAGGTTGCCCCATTCCATCATCTCTTTCTGCTCATGAATAGTCTCTGATGTCTCCCTGTTCCTTTCAGGATAAACCTTGAACTCACTAGCTTGACCTTCAAAAGCCTTTACAATCAGGACCCAAACATACATTTTAGACATAATTAACCCACCGTTGCAAACCCACAGTTGTTCTTGTTCTAGCCCCCAGTCCGAGGACCAGCTCAAGTCATCCCTTCCCCATTCCAGATCATTTCTAGGGCGCAGGAAGGGCGTCCCCTCAGGAAGAGAGCACCGTGATGAGAGTGCAGAGAGTCTACTCCCATCTCTGCAGCCTCCTGGCTGTGTGAGCCTGAGCAGTGCTCGCCATCACGTGGTGCTTCATTATTTCCTATCAAGTGACAGATTATATGCAGCCTCAATTCTTTGCGGCTTTAAGCTTTATTTTTATGTAACTTGAATTTGTAGTACTTCAGGTAGTACTACTTATTGGTCATTTAATCTCCAGTCGAATAGCAATTTTTGAACTATTATTTGGTTCACATGACATCTTTTGTATTTTATATATTAAATTGGTTTTTTCGGTCCTAAACTGAAAATAGTTTTGTTTCTTCAGTTTATGAAAGTAATTCAAGGTAATTTTTAAATATTCATATGATTTAGATAGGTAACAGGTGAAAACTACTCATAATTCTTTACTGGGAACAGGGAAGATTAGAGAGATGTACGGATCCTAAGAAGGGAGTGACTGACTTAAAGTTTTGAGATGAAGAGACCTGGAAGCTAGATCCTTGTGCAAAATAGACATTCACAAGGCAAGGGGGTGAGGAACAGCAGCCTGGTAGTGGAACAGCAAGTATAAAGGCTCAGAGGTGAAACTGTCTGGGATGTTGGGGTCTAGTGAGAAGCTGAGAGCGGCAAAAAGTTGGGGTATCAGAGGGAGAGGTATAGTCCAGAGTAAGCTTGGAGTACAGGCAATGAGGTTTATAGGCAGCGGGAAGCCCTTGAAGACCTTTGCTCAGGGGTTTTCCTGATTGGGGGGAAGAATGGAGGACACTGCTGGCTGGAGATCAGTATGAAGGCGACTCTCCTGGGCCCCAGCCTAGGTTGCGACAGTGGGATGCCAGCCCAAGGCACTGGGATAATGTGAGGAGTGTGTTTTCCGGCCTCATCTGGGCAGAGGAAAGCACCGATGGCTGCAGGGCCAATAGCTCACCAGGACAACTGTGCCGGGACACAGCACTGAGCCATCGCGGTGGGGCCTGAGGCTAAACACAGCAGCAGCCCTGGTTCTGTCTTCGTTTACAATGTCAATATTTTGTTCACCAGGGATGTTGCGTTAATTTTGATTTAAAAAAATATTGTACTGTTATCTCGATTTACTGATTTTGGGGACTCCTTCTTAAAGTTTAATGTTATTTGTTTTACAGAAGATGTGTATTTGTCTTACTTTTTTACACCAATACTCAGTGAAGCACACTGAGGGAGGCACGTGCGGACACAGAGCTAACCTCAGCACAAATCTTGCCCTCCAGCACCGCAGGAAAGAGGTCCCTTCAGCCACCTTCTGACCCATGTGAAACCAGAGGACAGATACAGACAGAGACTGGGTAAGTTACACCAAGTAGCTTTCCTTCGGAAAATTTCTGTCTGGAGGCTGAAGCCTCTGCCCACCACCCATCATTTTGAAACAGAGCATCACTTTTCAGTGCCTAGACTATTATTTGCATGTGACAGAACTTGTCCTTCCACCAGCTTCCCCACTCTGCCCTTTTCGTAGCTGCATCCAGTCCTCGCTCAGCTTCCTCATGCCCACTTCCTCCAGCCTGGCCTTGTGCTTTTATTGATGTTATATTTAGATTTGCAAATTAAGCAGCCAAGTCTGCTTTCATCTAAATGGTGAGTCCACAGTGGAGCTGGCCCAGAAGTGTCGACAGTCCCTACCATGGTGTGATAACCCAAGGAAGCCCCTCAGGCTGAGTGAGCACCGGCCATGCCCTTCACAGATGCAGGTACTGAGGTCCAGAGACGTCATGACGCTTGTCTCAGCCCACACAGCTCTGAATCCTGACTCCTAATTTCACCTGTCATTAAGGTAGTCACAGAAACTTGGCAGTGTGACAGACTTACGGATTTATCGTGGGTCAACCTCGTTTTGTAAGGGGAGAAACTACGCTGCAGGGAAGGGTTGCCGTTGCCCCAGGGTGAGCTAGCTGAGGGTTCTGTCTGCAATTTCCACCGTACCCTGCTTTTCCCTCACCACACATGGCCGGATACTCCTGCCAGAGGAGCAGCTTGTCCATGGCAGGATTGTGTCATCCACAGCCCAGAACCACGGACTCAGTTGAAAGCCCAGTAAGCCCGCCAGCGGTCGGGCTCAGATCATCAACAGCAACATCAGTGAATGCCAGCACTTAATGAGCACGAACGATGTACCAGGTGCTCTGCAGGCATTATCTCATTTAACCCTCACAGTGACAGGTAGGTAGGCCCTATAATTACCCTCATTTTAGAAAATTGTGATAAAAAATAACCACATCAGATTTACCATCTCAGCTCTTTTACAGGCACAGATCAGGGGTGTGTTCACATACACACTGTATATTCACATCCCGGTTTTGATTCTCCCAGTCTTACAGATGAGAAAGTGTTGCTCCCGGAAGTTAATTATTTTCCCCCAGGCTCTTCACCTGGCCAGCAGCAGCGATGGGGTCGAAACCGGGCTGTCTGACTTCAGAGCCTGTGCTTTCAACCATCGCTGGGTGTCACCTGGTAACTTGTTTTAATGTGGTCTCTCCCCTGGGCAGGTGACCAGGTGCCCCTTCAGGCACCTCCCTTTCTGTCCCTGAAGTAGGCATCTAGTCCCTCTACCAGTCAAGTCATTTCTACTGGGGACACGTGTCCCCACCACTGCACTACTGTCCATCCTCAAGGTCAGACTTGTTGCCAGAGGGAAGCATGGAATCTTAGAGGCCTGTTGAAGTCTGTAGGGAAGGGCAGAGAAAAAAGAGCAAGGGACAGATGGCAGGCAGAAGTGGAAAGAGAGGATGGTTCACCCAGGTGGCAGGAGGGAACTCGGCAGGCAGCTCTCTGGGCTCCAGAACATGCTCAGATGCAGCGTGGCTGGGTTCAGCTGGAAGGAGGCCTGACCACCGAAGCCTCACGGGTGCTTTTTCCACACACTCGTCAGAAGGACAGCCTCGGAGTGCTGGCATGGAAGGGACGCGTGCACTTTACCCAGGAGCCTCTCACAGCCTGAGTTGTCTTGTTCACCCTTCTATTAACTAGAGAAAGTAATTCACAGGTTTTTCCAGACGCTCTATCATTTCTTTCTTGTTCCCCTACTGAGATTCGCACATACTTTGTGGTAGTCTCTGGCACGTCCGAACTGCTGATCTGAGTTGGAGGCAGAAACTGGGCTGACCTGGCACAACCACAAGTGGGGAAGATGCTGCTGAAACCCCGAGTCCTTAGAAAACAACCCTGGCACGCTTCCCCGTAGCAGAGGCCTTTGGGCATGGGACCGCCACCCTGAACTGAGGAGAGGATGAGGAAACTATGCTGTGTGGGCTTTAAAAAGCTCTCAGAAGATTTGCCGCTTGGCGTGACAGAAAATGTCACGGTTCTTCCCATCCCCCATCGTAAGGGGTCCTGAAGGGCTGGAACACTTTTCTTCCTCTTCGCACTTGAGAAACCTTTCTGGTCCTTGCCCTCGCCCACCCACACAGCAGGGAGGGGCTTGGGAGAAGGGAATACATCAGCCTGTGAGACTGTGGCTCTCAAATTTGTAATACCAAGCGACAAATAGTTCTAATCATATTTCAGAAAATTCTGAAAATGCAATCTTGTGTACTTTTAGAAAATGAATGTGACTTGAGACTTTGAGTGTATTCTTTTAAAAATTAACCTTGTGGGGGGAGGGGGGAGTTGTGGCTGTGTCTGCTTAGTACACTGCAATGTTGACGCCCACTCGTGGAGCATCCACTTACACCCCACAGTGTTTTCAGGGACTGTAGAGTATGGAATGGCATTTCCCATATATTGCAAAAGAAACTGACTCATCGTAAGCTCATTTCACTGGGCTCTGAGTAAAAAAAGGATATGGGCAAGTGTGATGTGTAGGAATGCAAGTGGAGGGAAGCATTGTAATTCTTAGAAACCATTTGGAAACATTTCTCAAAAACACATTTTTAAAAACTTTGAAACAATATCTAGTTGGTCAAACAAGAGTAGGATCACGGGTCCCCTAAATGTACTATTTTATGGTAAGTATGAAAAATAATTTCACTATCCTTTTTTTATCGTGGTAAAATGCATGTAGTATGAAACCCGCCCTGCCAGCCTTTTCAAGGTGTTCAGCTCCAGGTGTGTAGCACGTTCCAGGGCTGTGCCGTCACCAGCACTGCCTGGCGGCACTGCGCTCCCATCAGCCCAGAAGGAAGCCCCAGCACAGGAAGCGGTCTTTAGCAGTTGTGAAGCAGATTTGTTTCTCAATGAACTTTTGGGGTAGTGACATCAATGGCTTTTGCTTTAGTTATTTTAAGAGGTTGTCTTCAGAATTCATGAGGTATATTAGGCTCGACTGTCTGGGGTTGATTTGGCAACTGTGATGATCTTCCAATGTGGAGATAATATGAAATCAGAAGTCTTTCCATAGTAGAAAGAGAACTTTGACCCTGAACAGGTTATAGAGACCAGTTTAAAGACAAAATACTCACATATATGGAGAGGGTTCTCTTTTTTGATGATTTAGCATTACATTTTCCATGTTCCTTTTTGACGAAAAAGGGAGAGAAACCCCCCCGGCCCCAGCCCGCACTCAATCCACTGAGCTACACCAGCCAGGGCTGGAAGTGTATTTCTTATGCTTATATTTGGTTCTCCAGTATTTACTTGAACTAAAATATTGTAAAATGACTGTTTTCTTCCTGTTCAGTACTGAATATGGACATTAACATGCTTTATGTGCTTGAAAGATCATTCTTCTACAGCTTTTTATGCTTTGAACCAAGTGAAGTTATCAAGTAAACAACAATAAAACATGGAACATGGGAGGACATTTCTTCTAACTTTGAGCTCCACTCTCTAATCCTCTAGTGCAAGCACCCTTAGTCACGGCCCCACCCTGGGAATTCCCGCACTGAGGCGTGGCCTCCCTGCCCTGACCTTTCCCTCTTTCTTATCATCACTTTCCTGAACAATATCCCATTCTTTCAGCTCACAGCTGTTATCGAGCTCCCCTGTGTGTGGGAGGTAGAAGAGCACCGCTCTCTGCCCACTTGGTGCGAGTTGACATTAGGTCAATGTCAGATCCATGATTCCTGCCTGAGTGTTAGTGACAGAAAATGACAGAAATGACGCCTAAGCCCATTACACTTAGTGGTATTTAATTCTGAACCAGGACTCAGAGACATGGCCTTATTCCAAGTAGAAGCCTCTCTGCTGACACAATTTGGGGCGTCAGGAAAGCCCAGGCCAGAAGGATTTGGCTGGGCTCCAGGGGAGGGGGAGAAGAGGGGTGGGCATTCCCTGAGCTCTTTCTCTCTAGTCAGCATAGTTACTATTACAACAACCCCTATTATGACATATATTACCATTCCCATTTTCCGGTTGATAAAGCTGCAGCTAAGAAAAGATTGTGACCTTTTCAAAGACCATGAGCTAGTAAGCGCAGACTAAGTATCCAAACCTGGGTCTGCCTGATTCCAACGTCCACCTGCTTCCCAGCACAACAAAACACCTCTCTGGGGCACCTCTTAAATTACACCCCAGCGATCCTGCATTCTCAGTCTACATGGAAGACCAACTCTGCTCTTCATAGTTATGACTCATTTTCAGATTACACAAACTATTGTGGGTGCATTTTGTTTTATTTTATTTTATATCTTATCTTATTATTTTGACTGGAAGCAATGCTTTACCCTCCACTCCTTGCAGCCATTTGGCCTCCATGGACCACCCCCTGCCCCACCCCCCAACAGCAGAAGGACCTGACCCGAAAGGGTAGTGGTGTGTCTGAGGGTCATTTGCATTCACTTGCAGAATGAAGGAACAGGAACACCCCTTGAGCCTGACATAGGGAGAGACCTTCCCGGACAAGGTGATAAGCCTGGCACAGCCTGTACGAACTCTCTGTCTCTCAGTAGAGAAGTATTCCAGGCCTAAGGCCTGTGGGGTTTTGCAGCAATGCAGTTGAGTGGGGTTTTGAAATACCATGCACACGAGACTGCCTTTCCCAGCAATTCTGCATTAGAATTTCTTCATTAAATGTCTCTCTCCCCAGTAGACCTTGTGTTCCTCAAGGGCAGTGATCACATCAGTGCCTGCAGTATAGTAAATGCCGGATAAATGTTTCTTGCCCGAAGACTGAGGGATGAATGAGTGGAGCAGTGAATCACTGATCAGAGGGGAGGGGCACTGGGGGGCTGGATGACACATAGACACACACACCACAGTGTGATGTTAGCCAGAGGGAAATGGGGGTGGGGTGGGTGGAGGTGGGTGAGGGGGAAATGGGGACCGAAAGAGATTCCGCTTGGGGCTATGGGCACACGATGTGGTATGCAGATGTCTTGTTGAATTGTATACTTGAACCCTGTTTGGTGTTATGAACCAATGTCACTCTAATAAATTCAATAATTTTTTAAATAAAAAAAAGAAGGAAAAGATAAGAAAAAGAAAGCAACTGCAGTGGTGCTAAGTCTCAACATAATAAGATACCTAAATTTGGCGCTTGATGAGCAGAGCATTCTTTAACAATGCGTAGCAGTAGGGTATGAAACACATCTCAGTGAGCACGGGATTCAAGTTTGGGCCTGGACACATGCAGAAGCCTGAAATGCTGGCAGCATGACTCTACAGAGCTTCACTGGGGATTCTGACTAGTACATTAGTTGCCTTTTAATTTTAAAAAAGTTGAGAAAAAAATTAGAATACCAACTAAGCTACAATGTTTTATTGGCCAGGAAATGATACAAGAAAAAGAAAGAGTGTATAACCTACATTCAGGTGTAGTTAGTTCTAGAAAGGGCTTTGCAGGTGTGAGCTTGAACCAGAAACTTCACTTCTCTGGGCCTTGGCTTTCTTACCTGAGAAATAAAGCGGCTGAACAGATGGTCTCTCAGTCCTTGACAGGCGAACCTCTATGATCTGGGCGGGGCCTTTTCTACTGATGTCTGTGCCCCTACACACTCCAGAGGGAGGTGGGTCAGCCTCATAGCCCATGGAATCTGTGGCCAGCACAGGCTACATCATTTCTGGGGCCCAGTATACATGAAAATTTAGGGCCCCTTGATGAAATTATTCAGAATTTCAAGAGTGCTATAGCAGAGCACAAAACCAAGCACAGGGCTCTTGGAGTGCAGGCCCTATGTGAGTGCACGGTCACATTATCAGGACTCTCTGTGGCCTCCACTGTGTTTCCTACACTGTGGGAAGGAATGAGATCTGGATGGAGCGGGTCTGGGGCCCCAGCTAGCCCAGGGGAGGTAGGGATACCCCTAGGGTTATGAGTTCCTTTCTCAGGAAAGCGGCTAATGGGGAAGCATGATTCACTAAGGAGGGACAACATGTCCCTGAAACTAGCTTCCTTGCCTTGCTTTTAAAATGAGCAGTGAAACAGCCAAGCTGGACTGAGGAAAAATGGCCTGTTTTGGATCTGGACCATAAAGGGTTGCAAAAACATCTGAGTTCAAAGTAAGCCTACAGGTGTAGCTCCTGATGGATGCCCTTCCAGAAGGGAGACGAGGCAGGACAGGCAGGAGGAGGTGAGTAAGAGCAGGAGAGCAGGGGCAGATAATCCTTAGCTGTCTGGTTAAGTGGACTTAAAAGGTTTCCTCGGCGAGGCCATTTCTATAATTGGCAAGAGCACCAGAGCTCCATCAGCTTGGAGGCAGAATCTAGGATGAACCAGGAGGCCCGAGCATCTGACACTGCATCAGGCAGCAGTCCCACACCAGCTTGGATCCCCCACATGTATACCCTCTCACCATTCTTAATAGTGTAAGAGAATCAGGAAAGCTGTTTCCTGACATCAGGATGAGATCAATACCAATTTAAAAGTCCGGGGGAAATAGAGGATTACTTTATAATAGAACTAGAATAAGCTTTTTGTTGTTGTTGTTGTTGTTGTTAAGTAGCACCCTTGGAACCCATCCGTCCATCAGTTTCAGAAAACACACATCACTGGCCACAAGGAGACCAGGAAGGGCGAATACTGCATTAGGAACTACCCCAGCTGGTGGAGGGGTTACTCCATATCCATGCCTCACAGACACAGCTGCAGAATCTTCATGTGTCGCTGAGAAGATATTAAAGGATGGACAAGCAAATACACGTCACCTCCCTCCATCCCTTGACCTTTTATCAAACTGTCCCACCCATAGACCTCAGGGCCACGCACACTTCTCCAGGACAACAGCTGCATGTCTGCATCTGTCCACTGTTTTGCCACTGGGGCAGATCCATAACCCCCTGAGCTTCTAAAGGGCTATGTTATTATTTAATTTGCTTTTTGTCCCAACTCTAAGGGTTTCCACTCAAGGCCCATCAAGTCTACTTACAGAGGTAGAAACAGAGACTGTTCTGAGACGACCTTATGTCTGGATACTTTTCCTGTTCCCATATCTCTGCCCGGGAGAGGGCAACATATACCGCAGTGGTGCATGTGGTTTGTGGAATCTAGTTTTGTTGAACATGAAAATTGAAAAAAAAAAACCCAACAAACCTCATGCCATGACTGGTATGTCTCAGTGGATTAGGCATGGCCCTGAAAAGGGAAAGGTCTTTGGTTTGATTCCCGGTCAGGGCACACGCCTGGGTTGTGGGATCAGTCCACAGTGGGGGTGCATGTGAGAGGCAACCAGTCGATGTTTCCCTCACACACTGATGTTTTTCTCCCTCCTTTCCCCTCTCTCTAAAACCACATTGAAATATAGGCCTAAGTACTTCTAGCCCTTCCCCTTGAGAACCCCTTACTCAAACCTTCCCAGACAGAAGAAAATCAGACCAGTAAGCAGAGGCTGCATCAACTGCAAAGTTACACATATTATATTCTAAACTTTAAGTACAAACTGTCAGTATAGAAACATACTAACGAATATGTGCTTCTTGGTCTGAATCAGAGCTTTTCGACAGTGGCACTACTGACATTTTGGGCTGGACAATCCTTAGCTGTGAGGACTGCTCTGTACAATATAGGATGTTTAGAAGCACCCCTGGCACCTACTACTGAGTGTCTGTAGCACCACCTCCCCCATTATGAAAATCAAATGTCCCCTTGAGGGCAAAAATGTCCCTGGTAGAGAACCTCTGATCTAAATGGCGCAGCTATGTCTTGGGGGATGGCAGGGGAAGGCTACTGCTCTAGGGTCTATTAAAAAGCCAAAGAAAGCCATCCAGTGTTTCAATTTCCCTATAACAAGCTGCCATTTAATTTCTCTTTTCCTCAATCATAGTCTTTGACAAGCCTATATTTCTTGATGTCATTGCATAAGGGCAGTAGTTAGATCCTCTTTGAAAGTGAACCAAACTAGTACATTCTACACAGAACAGAAGAGGTTAGTCATCTGTGGGGAAAAACCAGAGATTGTCTATAAATGTGCGCCTAAAGTGCTTGGCACCCACCCAGTACAGGAGGCAGGGCTGGAATGTGTTGTGGTTCAGTTCTTGGAAACCTCATTAATTGTGTCATAGCCCATTTAGAGACCGGTTTCATGCAGAGGAAGGAGCTGTTCAGGCATGGCACCCAGGTGATCACTGGATTCAGGAGAGTGTGCCTTGGATATGTGGGCTCTGGTTTAGGGTTTTCCTGGCACAGCCATAGGTGAGAAAGAATGCCTTGAGTTTCCTTAGCTGGTAATCCTGAATCCCCACATACTAAGCAAATTTCTAATAATGTGGCTCCCAGGTATCTTTTCCACAAGGACAAAGATGCTTTGTCTGAGTATTTCATCCATCTGTGTGACGCAAGATGGCCTAGCTGAGTGGATTCTCAGATGGTACCATGCAGCGTGAAGATACTGGGAAGCCACAGTTCCCAGGAAGTCTATCTTAGCTCTACCATCAGGCGCTGTGCCTCCTTTTCCCCCTCCTAAATCAGCACTGGCCTCTAACCTAAGCTTATAAAGAACATGAGGAGAGATGCTCCCAGGTAGATGTATGTGAACTGAAGAAAAGTGGCTCTATGCACCATGAGCCCCTGGACAGCTACCTGCTCTGCATGCCTCTCCAGTGAAAGGGGGGTTGGATCTGCTACCAAGAGTAGGTGAGACAGTAGGGAGTTATAGTGATTATGAACAAATATTATTCAGTGCACTGCGGCCCATGTTACCTTACTTGGTCTTCCCAACAAGCCTGTGAGGAAGGCATCTCTAGTTTTATTTGACAGTTGAGGAAACTGAGGCTTAGGGAAGTTGAGGGTCTTTCTCCAGAACCATAACTATTAACTGGCAATTGAAGACCAGCCCTTTTGGGATCCAATTGCATTATCCTTCTAAATATATCAGAACTACATTCTAGCTAACTCATGTGGATGTTGTCTAGAATCATTCTCTGACCCTGTGTTCAAAGATGGGCAGCTTTAAAAGCAATAAGAAAAGAGTTTTAAAATATTGTGAAAACTGCCATGGCTGGTGTGGCTCAGTGGACTGAGTGCTGGCCTGCAAAGCAATGGGTTGCTGGTTTGATTCCCAGTCAGGGAACATGCCTAGGTTGCAGGCCAGGTCCCCAATAGTGGGGCACTCGAGAGGCAACCACACATTGATGTTTCTCCCTCTCTCTTTCTGCCTCTCTTCCCTACTCTCTAAAAATAAATAAATAAAGTCTTTAAAAATATTGTGATATATCAAACACATCCATAATTCAATCAGGACATATTTCCTGAGGATCATGGGATAAAATAATAGTATTATGGATGTAACATATGTTAAACATGGTTTCCATGCTTAAAGAATCACACAGTGTCAGAGTTGAGAAGGTTTTTGGGAATTGTCTGGTCTGAACTCCTCATTTTGTAGGTGGGAGCACAGGGGTGATGAGATTCTATCCAGGATGTCTCTATCCAGAAAAGGAAAGACAAGGGCATACATGAAGCATCATAAAAGAAAGACTACAGCATAAGTGGAGGTGCCCAGAGAAGGATGAATCAGAATTCCAGCTGCTGCTGCTAACTGTTGACAGAAACAAGGAGGACCAGTGAGAGTGCTAAGTGGCAGAAAGGTGAAATGAAGGTGAATTTGTTTCTGAAGAACTGATATTGGCAAGTCAAGTAACTGAAATGCCAACTGACCATTCCAAGACCTGAGAAGAGAAGTCATATCCCAGAACCTGTTCAATGAGATCTCCAAGTGAGAGAGTCACAGCATTAAGACCCAGACACCTGTGGCAGGACTTTGTTGTGCTCACCAGTATTATTAGCCACTTAGATTAAGGCAGAGAAGCAATGGTGGCCACATCTACAGTCTGTACAAAGCTTGATGCCACAAATGCCAGAATCAACATGTAAAATAACTGAAATAGCCAGAAGGAAGAACTGAAACTAACATGAGATTTATCAAGGATCAATGTAAATGTCCTGTTTGTGTTCATGAAATCAATTGCGAACTTACGGAATTAATAAAAATAACAATATTAATATTGATAACTACCATTTTAAAATCCAATCATTATTATGTGTGAGGATCACTATGTATCACTGCTTCACAAAATAATTTATTTAATCCTTTCAATAGCCACAGGAGATTGGTACAGCTGTATTAGCTGGAGGAGAGAAACTGGGACCAAGGAGATTAAATAACGTTTCTAAAGTTATACATATGTTAGTTTGACTGAAAAATACCATACTCTTTAACCAATAAGATGAAGGTTGGGAGACTTGGCTTAATCAGACTTATGTCCAAGACCCTTTGTATTTGTTAAACTAAGTGAAACTACAAAGAAATATGCAAGCACAGATGATGAGTCTCTGGGAGGTTATTAAAAGTATACAAACGTAAAATTTCCTTTTCAGACTGGCTTCACTAACTTGAAAAGAATACAGTCAATGTGATCAGGACTAGACATTTTGAAATGTTAACCTAGAAGTGTAAACTTTTTATGATCATAGGAATGTGGAAGGATTGAGAACCCAGGTCCTACCTGGGTTTCTGATGATATTATCTTATAAAATCCAGGGAAAGCCATGGCTAAGAATCAACTAAAAGATCCTGTGAGTTTATGAATTCCTACTAACAGACAAACCTACTTTATATTGTTCTGCAGTGGGAGAAAAGAGAGAGGATCTGTGCTCACATATTTCTGTGGTCACATATAATTCAGCCACCTTGCCTTCCTCAATTCTTCCACAGCAGAAAGTCTCAGGGTGAATATTTATCCCCAGTGGTGTTCAACTGGGAACCTTCTCTTTCTCCTTCATTTTGAGAATCTCTTCTTTGTTCCCATCCTGCCGGCCCTCCTTTCCTTGGTTGATTCTACTTGTTTCCCCTCCTGGTCACTCCTTCTGCTTCCAGTTTCTTTTCAGGAATATACCCCTTGGATCAGGGCCATCCCTTTTAACCACCTTTGGTGGATACTCATTGTCTTTCTATTTTTTGTGCCTAAGAATTTAAGCAAAGTTTCATATAAACTTTGATAAACCTAGGAGCATAAACACAGCTCTTCGCTTATATTGTCATCTGGTGTCAAATAATTGTATATTTAGACAACCTTTTGAATTGGAATCAGTCATAGAAGATACGAACCACAGAGATGAAGTATTTCATTGACCTATTTCTCATTATTCCATCAAATTACATAAAAAGATTTAAGATGGTGCTTCAAGTCCATTGAGCTTACAGTTTCAGTTCTTTGAAAAGTGCCACGTTGACAATGAACTGTTTATCAAAACAGGTCAATTCGGTAAAGACAACTGGGTAACCAAGTGGGAAAAAAGTTATTTCTGCCTAAGCAGATGAGTGCAGTGTATGATTATCCACAATATAATCTTGGTTTTCTACCCCATAATCTATGGTTGTATATTACCTATGGACTGCTCTGTCATCAAGCTGGACTTTGTCCCAGAGGGAGGAACCATCAAGTGATTTATGTTCTGTTGCCTTTCTTTATTTAAATTCCCATCTGAATTTCCTGAAAGAGGTGCCAAGACTTAGTATAGCTCTAATATCTCTGAAAAGGACCTTTAAAAACCCTCCTGCTCATTGAAAGAAGCCCTAGTATCCATTCGTTGTTAGGTTTTTTGGCATGTCTTTCCTACCTCTCCCTTCCCTTCTCTTGTCACTGCTGTGCCCCAATCCAGGATCACAACACTAAATGCTCATGCTACTTAACTGCCCCTCACCTACTAATATCCTTGCTTCCAGATTCTTTCCCCTGCCAGTCCATCCTGCCAACATCCCATAAGCTTGCTTGCATGACATCTCTGACAGTGTAAGCCACTCTCCAACTCTGCAGTTAGAGCCCTCACACTGTCTTTTGTAATCTGGCCCCATCCTACATATCCAACCTCAGCAGGAACTTCTGGTTCCACATGCCCTACTCTGTAGTCTCTGTTGGAGAGGAAGCTCACAAATGGACCATACTCAAGTCCAGCTCCAAGTGTCAGCTTCTGTATTTATTTCCTCCCTCCCAGCATATAATGCTTTTTCTTGACCTGTTTTGATCTTACCTGCCTCTCAAGGCCCACCTCTTTTTTAAAAAATTAAATCTATTGGGGTGACATTGGTTAATAAGATCATATAGGTTTCA
Source organism: Artibeus jamaicensis (assembly GCF_021234435.1). NCBI lineage: Eukaryota > Metazoa > Chordata > Mammalia > Chiroptera > Phyllostomidae > Artibeus > Artibeus jamaicensis. The sequence goes on from NW_026521538.1 coordinate 904,469, forward strand.
AGTGTATATTTCTAAGATACATGATCTGTATACCAAACTGAAAAGCTTCAGCACAGCAAAGGAAACCACCAACAAAACAAAAAGGCAGCCAACCGAATAGGAAAAGATATTTTCAAAGCGCAGCTCTTGAAGCAAGCATCTTCTCCCCAAAACCTTCTCCAGCTGCTCTAGTTCTTTTCTTTTATTCATTTAGTCACTTATTCCCTCCATTGTTTTACCTGCTCCCCTCCCATGAGGGTGTAGAGACTTGAGGCCGAGGGCCAGACCGAGGTGTCTCCCCGTCCGCCATCACCGCAGATCACACAGAAAACTCACAACGTGCCCTCAAAATGGCCGACCGCGCCGCCGCCGCCTGCTGACTCCAAATCAGCAGTTCCTTTCGAACTGTTGTTCCCCAAGCACCGACCAGGTATAAGACCCACATTCTAACTGCGAAGGGTAGTCCTTCTGCCAATTTCAGACTAGTTTCTCTTAAATTTGGTCTCAAAAGCTCTAGTTCTCCTTGATATTTGTGATAACTTACTTGCTACACCTGTCACTTCACCGCATGAAAAATGGACGTTTGAATGGCAGTTGGAGTATAAAACAGTCATTGAACATTTAAAAGTTCCAGTCTCCAAAAACCAGGGTGCCATTGCAATGAAATAAAAGAGGACTTTCCAAATCAAAATTTGGGAAGTTCTCTTTTCCATAGATCAAAGAAGTGTCTTGATTCTTGCCCCTGGGTCATTTCTGGTAGATTCTTTCTAAGTGGATTTTTATAGATAATTGTTACACTGACCTGAGGACATGAGAAAAACAGAGGACGTGAGAAAAACAGATCTAATCTCCCAAAACACTTGGAATATATACCTACAAACTAAAGAGGAGACAGTAAAACTGCAATGAATACAAGTGATTACAACAATTCTTAACATTACAACCGACAGTGAAACTGTTGAGGATTAGATTAGACTTTTCCTTAGAAAAAGCTTATTGTATTTAGACTCTGAAAGCTGACTTTTTATAGAATATAAACCTTTGGCATTTATTTTTATTGTCTCTCCAGAGCTTTACACTTTGTCACTGGCAAGAGCCAGCTAGAATAAGCCTACTTGTTGCTATGTAATTCCTCAAAAATTCTGTCCAAATTCTTACAGGAATTGCCGCCCACTGCCTTAGAACTAGCAAATATTCCAGGATTTCAGTTTTTCTGAGATGCACTAATATCATTGGGAAAAAGCAGAAGAAGAAGGAAGAGAAAAGAAGAAGTAGTGGATGGGGAAAATCTTACCTCAGCTTCTGACTGGCAGGGACGGTTATTTTATTAAGCTTGTCCATTCTTTTTGGTAATGATATCAGCCACAAATAACCGTCTAGTGGTAATGTCAGCAGTCCCTGGCCCTCCTAGGGAGTAGCATGGTAAACCTGGGCTCTCAAGGGCCACGGGCACTTGAGTCTGACTTCTGAGCGTGCAGGCTGCTGGCAAACACCCTTGTACCAGGAAGAAGTAAAACTTGCTCGAACACATAGTCAAGTTTCATGTTTCTACACAATCATGTGATCTGGGTAGCCAGCCAGTTTGGCTGACTACTCCGCATTGTGTAAACTTTAATAGTGAAACCTATTGGACATGCAAATTTCTTTCCAGCTGCTTTCTTTTATAACCAGATTTGTAACCAGGTCAGGGCAAGCTATGGCTGGTCACTACTTCCTGTTGTCTTCACCACATCTAGTCCTGTTTTCAGCAGGTGTGATGCTGTCCCCAGCAGTTTCCTGGGCTCCAGAAAAAGCAGAATAATCAATTTCATCTGGTTTCTTTGGAACTTTATGTTCATTTGCATTAAATCATGGGTAAACTTTTCCACTTGAAGAACCATGATATGAAAATGAAATTTTTATATTGTTCTGCTCACCCCTTCCACTTCCCAAATATTTTTAAAGTAAATATCAGAGTTGGCAATGACACAGTATACTCAGGTAACAGTCTACTCAGAGAATTAGACTTTTTCTGAAGATCCAGTTAAAACAGAATGGACAATTCTCTAGGCAAGGTAGAAATAGACAGGTGATCTGGGAAAGGGGAGAAGAGCTCCACATGAGATGTGTGTCCTCCTTATCAGGCTACTGGAGTCAGGAGTTATGCTCATAGCCAAGTACTTTCAAGCAAACCCAGTATGTGCCCAAGAATCAGCTGAGAACAAATCTAACAATCCTCCTGATAATGCAATTCTGACATCTTGGAAGTCCTCCAAAAAGCAGGTGCCACTCTTCTCACTGCCTTTGTCCCCTTCTGCACTCATCCACTGTTTGCTTTCATCCCCGTGGCATGCAGACCTGGGACCAGAAACTGTGTCCTGAGCACAGCAGGTGGGGCAAGGAGCAGGGAGGAGGGAAGCACACCTGCAGGGGCTGAACCATCCAGAAAGGTCCACTTCCTTTCTGAAAGGCTTGACTGTTCCTTTTACCTGTTCTGAAAACTGTTATTTAGAGAGCATAAGTCAGTTTAGGGTCAGGGAGGGAAGAAATGAAAGGAACCATTATTTTAATACCTGGACATACTTCCCTGAAGCCAGCAGGAATGCCCTTCTGACCTTTGTGAAGAAGGTACACATTTCCCACATTATCCAGGTGACCAGTCCTCTCCTGGGTCTGAAAAATACACAGAAAGTACAAAGTAGAGGGACCCCACGTACCTCTCCTCTTACAGACTCCAAGAGAGAGAGGGAAGAGACAAAGGAGAGGAAGAGGAGAAGAAAGGCAGCAGCAACAACTATAGAAGTGGAAGCAGTAAATGGATTTCTTCCCTCCTGTGCCTCTCCTTTGTACAGAAGTTCTGTATTTCTACAGATAAATCTTAATTATCCACCTTCATGTGCTGCCTCTGAATTTCTAGTTCAACCAGATGTTCAGGAGCTGAATCCTCAGAGCTAGTGGAGGGTGGGGCCCTTCTTCTTGGCCAAGCCACTGAATTGGCCAGGCCAGCAAGAAGGCAATTTTCCTGAGAAAATGGGAGTGCTTGCCCAAATAAGCAGCTTTATTTTCTCACAGTGCATCCTGAAGGAGCCCTGGACCTTCCCATCGTTCCTAGCTGAAACTAGTAGTCTGCAATGATAAAAGCACATAGAATGTCATCATGGATCAGGAAAACCAAGCTTCGCTGGATGGGATGTTGATAATCAGCTTGCTCTTTCTAAATTATTGTAAAGTTCACCCCACCAGCCCCTTAATTTTCCTCTCAACCAACAACTCTGCTCAGCACCTGGGTTGGCAACTTCTTATTTCCCCAGAGAAAAAGACCACAGGCAAGAGTTGCACTTCTGCTTTTTCTTTTTACAGACACTTGTCTTTCTTCTTTTTACTGCATTTAGTCTGACATGATAAAAATGAGAGTCTGCTTTTCCAGGTTGGACATTTTGCCCCATGTGGTACATAGCGTGACAGCCATGATGTTCCAGGCTGCCACCACTCTGTAGGTGTGACCAGCTTTCCAAAAAGGTCATTGTAAGCATGGAAATCGAGCACACCAAGTCTTAGCTGATACTTATCAAAGGAAGGAGCTCAAGAACATGTTTTCCACAGCACATGGAGAACAACATACATTGGTAAACAACTCAGTCTCTAATTACATGGCACAGCGAGCGTAGAAATTAATCGCTAGATTAACAGATAAAAAATGGGTAATCTCAAACTTAGAGAACATTAAGAACTCCTACACACTGCCAATCAGAATACAAGTAGGTGCAATGTCATACATACCTATGACACAGCATGGGTCACAGACAGAACTGAGCATAAAGAATATAACATGTACACACCAAGGCCATGTGCAAGAATCATCGCTGAAGCCCCAGTTCTACTAGAAAATAAAACAACACTGCAAATGATCCAATTTCCCATCAATGAGAGAATGAATAAATTAGTTGTGGCATATTCATGCAATGGGATGTTATTCAACAGTGAAAATGAGTGAACTACAATTGCATTAGTGTGGATAACTAAAATGATTTAAGCAATAAAGACAAATTAAAAAAGATTGTGAAGCATGATTCTAGTTATATGAAGGTCAAGGTCATGTTAAACTAACTAATATATAATTCAGGGCCAAAAGTATGTGGTCAAACCAAAGGAGAGAACAATAAATGTAAAATTCAGGAGAAGGATGACCAGGGAGTGGGATTGGAGTGAAGGGGAACACAGGGCTTCAAAGGCAATGCCAGTTTCTTTCTTTCTTTCTTTCTTTCTTTCTTTCTTTCTTTCTTTCTTTCTTTCTTTCTTTCTTTCTTTCTTTCTCTCTCTCTCTCTCTCTCTCTCTCTTTCCTTCCTTCCTTCCTTCCTTCCTTCCTTCCTTCCTTCCTTCCTTCCTTCCTTCCTTCCTTCCTTCCTTCCTTCCTCCTTTCTTTCTTTCTTTCTTTCTTTCTTTCTTTCTTTCTTTCTTTCTTTCTTTCTTTCTTTCTTTCTTTCTTTCTTTCTTTCTTTCCTTTCCTTCCTTCCTTCCTTCCTTCTTCCTTCTTCCTTCTTTCCTTCCTTCCTTCCTTCCTTCCTTCCTTCCTTCCTTCCTTCCTTCCTTCCTTCTATCCTCACCTGAGGACTTTTTTTGTTGATTTTAGAGAGAGAGGAAGGTTGATTTTTGAGGGAAAGAGAAAAAAATGAAACATCAATGTGAGAGAGAAACATTGATTGATTGGTTGCCTCCTATATGTGTGCCGATGAGGGATGGAAGCTGCAATCTAGGTATGTGCCCTGATTAGGAATTAAACCCACAATTTTTTGGTGTATGAGACAAGGCTTAACCAGTTGAACCACCCTGCCAGGGCACTGTTCTGTTTCTTAAGTGGTGGGTATACAGGTATCTACTGTAGGTATTAAACAGTTTACAAAAACAAATAAAAGAAGATCTGCAGTAGAACTATGGAGCAAGGCCAGGACAACCTGCCAAAATCTCAGTTAGCTCTGTGAGATGATGAGACTTTAGACAGATCAAGAAGACAAATTATACTGAAGCTTTGGATTAAGACCAAATCAGCACTGATTTCCCTTGGGCTGTTTTCCTTGAATCTATTAACGATAACAAAACAACATGCTTATTGAATGCTTTCATGTCCATGTATTGTGATGGCATTCATTTTACATGTGAAGAAACAGATTCATGGAGTTCAGAGTTATGCCAGTCATCAATGGGTGTGCTGAGATACAAACCCAAGCCCATTCCCATAGTCTAAGCTGCTAATCACAGGGATTTACCATTGCAAGAGAGATTTGTGATTCGGTACAGGGCCCTATGCTAGCATCAAGGCATCAACTTAACCACAACCTTGAAGGAATCACTAAGTCTCCCTGATCTCCATTTCTCTCCTTTAAGGATGGACAGAAAAGATGATTAAAGGAGGGCTTAGGCTCCTTCTAACTTGGTATCTGGACACTGGCCCATGTGCACAGAAATTGGATTCCTGAGTGGAAAAACTCTCATTTTCTATAAGAACATCCTCTAGTTGTCCGTACTAGATCACTTTCCAAAGGGTGGCTAGGCGGTCATGGCAGTTTACAGAGCCTTGGAAGCAGTCTGTGTCCTTACTGGAATGGGGGGATCAGCCACCCACCTGCTGTTGGCTTTTCCCTGGCCAGGTCTAGTTTAGCAAACTGCCAAACAAAGTAGACAAGGTGTGGTATTTGTACTACGCAGTATGGTTCTAACCATAACCTACTCCTATAATAGTGTAGCCTCACAACGACTCTATGAGGGGGTATTATCATCCCCATATTATGACGTGAAGCCTGAACCTCAGAAAGTTGACATAACTTACCAGAGGCAATTCACCTTCCTGACCTCTGAGCCAGGGCCCTTAACCCCAAAGCCATCATTCCTCTCATCTTGGCCTCCTTTCTTGGGGTGGTGGTACCAGTGAGGGTGGGGGTTGGTGTGTCCTGCAGGTTCAGTGGCTGTGGTAGCTTTCTGACACATGCAGGCCAAAGTAGCAGGAGCTTGCTGTTTTTCAGACCCAGCCTGGTTAACTGACCAGTGTCAGTTAAGTGCTCAGGTGGAGGAAGCCTGGGTAAGGCAGTGGAGAAAAAAAGCAGAAGAGGCCAGGGAAAGGAAGAGAGAGAAAAGGAAGTATGGCAGATGCTGGCAGTGGTCTGTCTGTTCTCCTTTGTGGGATGGTGGCGGTGGGGGGCGGGCGGGAAGGGAGAAAGAAGGAACAAGAGAACACATCTGTGATTTGAGCAAATAGGCAAAGGCTCTTTAGAAGTCAAGGCTTCAGTTTCTGTGAGATAAATCAGTTCTTATTCACGGTTGCAAGTACGGGAAGCAAAGTTTATTCATGTACTATGTTTTGTTAACTATTGTATCATTTATTTGTATTACAACTATAAATCTACTCTTCCCCTCCCCTGTACATATCTCACATAAGAGATTAGCAAAAATCTAAGTCTGATGATAGGGTACTTTTAGGAAACAGGCACCCTTTGCTTACGTGTTACAGTCTTCGTAGAGAAGAACTGGCGTTACCCAACAACATACATGGGTTTACCCTGTAACCCAGCAGTCTTACTTCTAGGATCCTGTCTTGAAGATATATTTTCATATATACACAAATGCAACATCTACACACAATTATTTATTGCAGTTTATTTTCAGTAGCAAAACAGTGGGTAAAAAACCTCATTGCCTCTCCGTGAGGGTCTGGTTGAATAAGTTTTGATCCATCCTTGTAGCAGAGTTCTGTGCACTCATAAAAAGGTATGATTTCCAGGAGGTGTTAAGTGGACTAGACAAGGTCAGGATAGAATAAGCCCCTTATTTCAAAAAACAAGAAGTTAGAGGAAGTTTGAACACACTTATTATTGCAAAAACAAACACTAAAGGATAAATCAGAGATTAATAAAAATAGTCATCTACAGGAAGAAGAACTGAGTGAGCTGAAGATAGACAGAAGTAATCTATCTTTTCATGGAGTTTTGATTTTTATACAAGGTAATGGTTTGACATAACCTAGAAACAAAATTAAGACAAAATTTTTTATTTTATTTAGTTATTTTTAAATGATTGTATTTTATTTATTGATTGATTTTTAGAGAGAGTGTAGGGTTGAAGAGAGAGAGGGAGAGAAAGAGAGAGGAACACTGATTTGTTGTTGTACTTATTTCTGCATTCACTGGTTGCTTCTTGTATGTGCCCTGCTTGTGAACACAACCTGCAACCTTGGCATATCAAAAAGACACTCTAACCAACCAAGCAACCTGGCAAAGGCTGAGGCAAAAAAAATTTAAGCAAACTTTAGAATAAAAATAGACAGAAACAAGTGAAGGTAAATGGTAACATATCCCAGAGAAGAAACCCATTTCAACTTTTGAACATAGTCCGTGGTGAATCTTCAGTGAAATACAGCCTAAGAATGAAAATAACTGTGAAGAAATCTCAAACTCCACTCAGCATTTTTATTTTTAGTAATAAAATGTGTATTATGATTTTGAAGTGACTTTGTATATTTTAAAGCTAACAAATATGTTAATATTAGTGAAAACCAAGGCTATTGGTATGAGAGAAAAAATACAAAGTCAAAGAATAAAAAGTTGGTAATGTTAAATTTGATTGCTACCAATCTAAACTCATGATTTCCTAGTGCTAAATATTGAAAGGACCTACAAGTAATGAAATCTACATTTTGAACACATGAAAGATGCTCAATCACCATTATACCAAGAAAAAGACAGATTACCCACTGGCAGGAAGACCCCACAAAGGAAGGGTTGAGTTCGGATTTTGTGGCACAGAAAATAGAAGGTGAACCTGGAACTCTTGTGTCAGAGAGCAAGGAGGTGCCCAAAAGTTAGTGGGTGGGTAGTAGGGGAGAGTGTTAAGAAGATAGGAACAGGTCTTTAGAGGGGGCAATTTGAGCATCGAAAAGAATAATGACTCTAATTTATTCTAAAATATTGAAGAAATAAAATCCTACTAGTCTGTAATAATAAAACCCTGAAATAAAGTCACTTGCCACAATTGCAGGTAACCCACTAATTCCTTACTTCTCATAATTAATACTTTTTTTTAAAAAATGAAGCATTAACCCTAACGTTTTAAAAAAAGGAATTAAAAATCTTCCTCTCCCTGGCTGATGTGGCACAGTGGATTGAGGGCCAACCTATACACCAAAAGATGCCAGTTTGACCATTCAGTGTATTTCCTACACATCCATGTTTCTCCCCTTCACTTTCTCCCTCCTTTCCCATCTCTCTAAAAATAAGTTTAAAAAATCCTCCCCGTTTTTCTATGAATGCTAACTAGTAAGTGAAGAATTAATGATAGAATGATAGGAAATGTAAAAGAATATGAAAATCATCATTTTGCAATTCCAAATAAGGAGGGAGATAAGGAGAGGATCATCAATTAATGTTAAAACTCGCAGGTGAAATGTTGGGAAACAGGATATTGTCAAGTATCAAAGACTCATCCCCTAGGCTGCCGGCTAATCTCGAAAGGGAAAGCCAACCTATACAAAGATAAATCTGGCTGTCGTTACCATAAGTGATCAAACTCAGCATTACCCATGTTTCCTCCCGACGTGATGTAAAACCAAGTACATCTCACCTATGCAGTATTCTTGCCACAAATGCTCAGTCTCCATCAAAACAACTTTTAGACATAACCTGCAGTTTACACAAAGTGAACATGTACATAATCATCCAAACTTTTGAAAGTGGAAGGGAACGCAACTAACAATTATGCCAGGGCTGCAGGTGTGAACAGGTAGGGCATGCTTAGACAAACTGAATTGTGAGCTCCAACCATGCTTACAGGAAATAAAAGGGGTAGAGAAACAATTTGGGCAGCACTAAGAGAAAACAATAAAAAAAATTAAAAACCCAGATGTGGGAAATTCTACAAGACAACCACCTGGTCTTCTAAAAAAAAAGAAAAAGAAAAAAGTGGAGGACACTTTCAAAATTAAATCAGACTTAAGGTTAATAACAACCAAAGGCAACGTATTGGGCATACTACTTGAATAAAATAACTATAGAAGATACTTGGGGACAGTTGGGAAAATTTTAATATAGGGTGTGGCAAAAGTAAGTATACAATTATTTGTATGGGAAATAATACAGTATTTAAAAAATAATAATACACAGTAATGAACTATGTTTCACATACTCACCACTGTATAATCTACTTTTGCCACACTATATATGGTCTGGATATTAGATGATATAAACAAATTTTTAAGATTCTTAAGTATGATTTTGATATAATAGTAATATAGAAGATTCTAATTAGGACATTTTGGGGAGGTATATGTTGATGGACTTAAGGTTTAAGAATAGTGATGTCTACAAATAGTTCAGAAAAAAATGTTAGCAATGATCGAAGCTGAGTGATGGGTATATAGGCATTTATTGTACCATTCTTTCAAATTTTCAAGACATTTGAAATTTTCATGTAAATAATGGCAGGACTCTAAATGTCACTAACCCTTAAGTTCCTGTAGTTAGCCATCAGGGGTGTAGTTTCTGACAACCCTCCTCATCCCTGCTGTCCCCATCAAGGGAGTATCCTGCTAAGGAATCCCCTGGCAAGTCTTTCCAATCTCCCATATGTTGCTCCAGTCTTCACCACTTTATAATTTCTGTGTGCGTGATTCTTTCAAAACTATTTTTACTGAATTTATGGGGGTGACATTGATTAATAAAATTTCATAGGTTTCAGGTATAAACAATTGTAAATAATGCTGCAATGAATGTAGGAAGTGCATATATTCTTTTGAATTAGTGCTTTGGGTTTCCATGGATATATTCCTGGAAGTAGAATTTCTGGGTCATAAGGCAGTTCCATTTTTAATTTTTTGAGATAACTCCATACTACTTTCCACAGTGGTTGTGCCAATCTGTATTCCTACCAACAGTGCACAAGTGTTCCCTTTTCTACATATCCTTGCAAGCACTTGTCATTTGTTGATTTATTGATGATAGCCATTCTGACAGGTGTGAGGTGATATCTCATGGTGGTTTAAATTTGCATTTATCTGGTGGTTAGTGATGTTCAGCATCTTTTCTTATGACTATTGGCCATCTGTATGTCTGCTTTGGAGAAGTGACTGTTTAGGTCCTTTGCCCATTTTTAAATTGGATTGGTATTTTTGGTGTTGAATTTTGTAAGTTCTTTATAAATTTTGGATATTAATCTCTTGTCAGATATATCATTGGTGAATATGTTCTCATATTTTGCAGATGGTTTTCTTTGCTGAGAAAAAAATTTTTAGTTTGATGGGTCTCATTTTTGCTGTTTCCTTTGCCCAAGGAGATATATCAGAAAAAATATTGTTATGAGAAATGTCTGAGAGTTTAGTGCCAGTTTCCTTCTAGGATTTTTATGATTTTGAGTCTAATATTTAAGTCTTTTATCCATTTTGAGTTTATTCTTGTGAATGGTGTAAGGAAGTGGTGCAGTTTGATTCATTTTTGCATGTGTCTATCCAATTTTCCCAATACCATTTATTAAATAGATCATCTTTACCCCATTGTATGTTCTTGCCTCCTCTGTCAAATATTAATTGACCATAAAAACATGGGTTTATCTCTGGGCTCTCTATTATATTCCATTGATCTATATGTCTGTTTTTATGCCATTACAATGCTGGTTTGATTACTATGGCCTTGTAGTATAGTTTGATATCAGGAGGTGTGATTCCTCCAACTTTGTTCTTCTTTCTCAGTACTACTGTGGCTATTCAGGCCCCATATAAATTTTTGGAATATTTCTGTGAAATATACCGTTGGTGTCTTTATATCAATTGCTTCAAATCTATAGACTGCTTTAGGTAGTAGAGACATTTTAATGGTGTTAATTCATCCTAGTCATGAACATGGTATGTGCTTCCACTTATTTGTTTCTTCTTCATATTCTTTCTTCGGTGTCTTATAATTTCCCAAGTAAAGGTCTTTTTCATCCTTGGTTAAATTTATCCCTAGGTATTTTACTTTATTTTATTTTTTGATGCATCGTAAGTGGGATTATTTTCTTAGTTTCCCTTTCTGGTGATTCATTATCAGTGTATAAAAATGCAGCTGATTTCTGGATATTTGTTTTGTAACCTGCTACTTTACTGGATTCTTTTATCAGTTCTAGTAGTTTTTTTGGTATATTCTTTAGGATTCTCTGTACACAATATTATGTCATCTGCAAATAATAACAGTTTTACTTTTTCCTTTCCAATTTGGATGCCTTTTATTTCTTCTTCTTGTTTGGTTGCTGTGGCTAGAACTTCCAGTACTGTTAAATAATAGCGGTGAAAGTGGACATACCTGTCTTGTTCTGATCTTAAGTGAAATGCTTTTCAATTTTGCTTCTTGTATGCTATTGGCTGTGTATTTGTCATATATGGCCTTTATTATGTTGAGGTATATTCCCTCTATTCATACTTTGCTGAGAGTTTTTAATCATAAATTGGTACTGTACCTTATCAAATGCTTTTTTAGCATTTATTGATATGATCATGTGTTTTTTATTTTTCATTTTGTTTATGTGGTGTATCATGTTTACTGATTTGCAGATATTGTACCAAAGTTGCATCCCTGGAATAAATCCCACTTGATCATGGTGTGTGATCTTTTTAATGTATTACTAGATCTTATTTGCTAATATTTTGTTGAGGATTTTATTGCCTATAATCATTGGGAATACTGACCTATAATTTTCTTTCTTTGAAAGGTCTTAAGTTGATTTTTGATTTAGTATAATGCTAGCATTGTAAAATGAGCTTGGGAGTCTTCCCTCCTCTTGAATTTTTTGGAATAGTTTCAGAAGGGTAGATGTTAGTTCTTCTTTGAGTGTTTGGTAAAATTCACTTGTGAAGGCATCCAGTTCAGTACTTTTGTTTGTTGGGAGTTTTTTATTTCTACTTTAATTTTATTAGTTGGAACATGTCTATTCAGATGTTCTGATTCTTCCTAGTTCAATTTTGGAAGATTGTACATTTCTAGGAATTGATCCATTTTGTCCAGATTGTCCAATAATAATGTTGGCCTATAGTTGTTTGTAATATTTTCTTACAATCTCTTTTATTTCTTTGATGTAAGTTGTTACTTCTCCTCTTTCATTTCTGATTTTATTTATTTGGGTCCTCTCTCTTTTTTCCTTGATAAGTCTGGTTAAAGATTTGTCAATCTTGTTTATCTTTTCAAAGAACAAGCTTTTGGTTTCAATAATCTTTTGCATTTTTTAAAGATTCTATTTCATTTATTTCATCTCTGATCTTTATCATTTCCTTTCTTTTACTCAATTGGGGTTATTTAAGGTACTTCAGTGTCCTTCTACATCCTAAAGATGTGCATGTCAGGTGAACTGGTGTGTTTAAATTGCCCCAGTCTGTGTGAGTGTGGATGTGTGTGATTGATCCTCACAGTGGAACAGCATCTTCTCCAGGTGTGGCTCCTGCCTGTGCCCTGAGCTGCTGGGATAGGCTTCAGCCACACAACACCCTAAGCTGAAATAAGCAGGTGAGAAAATAACCTTGTTTTTGTTCATTTTTCTTAAATATATGTAGCTCACATTTATTTCTTTAATATTAGAAGTATTCTGGGTCTTTATCTGGTCATAAAAACCCAGAAATTTGGTGATGTTTTTGTGACCAGAAATAAGTGTAGGAATTTATCTCTTGTTTATGTCAAGTAGCCTGTGGTAAAATTGGTTTCATCATACATTGTTTTGCTTAGAGTCACAGTTTCTAAGAACATTCAGTGAGGACTTACTGTACAACCTTTTTGAAAAACAATTCAGCTTTATCTAGTAACATTGATGCTGCACATTTTCTGTAATTCCAGTGTTCTTCCACATGAGCCAGGAATATTTATAATAGTGTTTTTCATCACACTGGCAACAACCTAAATATCTATCAGTAGTAAATGAATCTGGTGTGTATATATACACAATATAGTGACATGAACACACCGCAGCTACACACAATATCTTGGATGAACTTTACAATGTTCTAAGAAAAAGTAATTCATATAGTTTATATTTTAAACAAATGGGCAAAATTATACTATATAGACATACACAGGTACATGATAAAACCGAAGAAAAGCGAGGAAATGAATATACAAAAATGAAGATAGCATTTGTGATGTGGGAGAGGTACATCCAGGGCTCCTAGATGCTAGAGTATTGTTTCTTGACCTGAATAGTAGTTACTTGGCCATTCACTCTGTTCTTTCCGTTGTAAATATTCTATATGCACAATACATCTCACAGTAAACACTTTTGTAATCTTAAAATTTTAATATATGAGTCAGAGGAACTGTTAGCCATCCTGGTTAATCTCAGTCATTTCTGCAGGAAGAATCCATATAGATGTTGATTAGTTGAATGGCTTCTGCACAGGGCTGCAGTTCTTTGATAATGTATTATTTGGACCAGTGTGAAGAAAGGATTCATTAAATTTGTTGCTAGATATGTGTTTCTTTCAAATATATGAGGTCTAAAATAATGTACTTAAAGACATTTCATTATTCCAGCACCCAGCTGGCGCCATAGCAGCCACTACAACAATATTGACTATGTTTTCTATGCTGTTTTACATCCCCATGACTATTTTATAATCACCAATCTGTACTTATCCCTTCACTTCTTCTACCCAGTCCCCTGACCCCTTCTCACTCTGGCCGCCATCAGTTTGTTCTCTGTAGAAGAAATTTCCAATTTGAGGAGAAATAAAATGACACATTTCATGACTCCATCAAAAAAAAAAAAGAAATTTCGTTAATTGTCATTTTCAATAACATATGAATGACTCAAAAATCTTAATTTTCTTCTCCCTCCTTTGTTTACTCTTACTTCAATCACACCAAGGGCATACATAATGCTGTTTCATGATAACCATGCCTTTTCACATACTAGTTGCTTTGCCTGGAATACCGTGTTTTGCCTAACTCCTTACTTGCTTAAAAACTGAAATGTTATTGCCACCAGAAAGACTCTTTAATCCCTTGTTTCAACGACACTTCTGTTTGCATCCTGTGCTCTGACACAGTGTCGTAGCTGTAATGATAGTATGTGAGTTGTCTGAGGGTGAAGAGCCAATCTCAATTTTGTGTGCCTAGTGCCTACTATTTTACTGGCATGAGTGAAGAGTTAAAAGTTTTTATTTCATTGTTTTAACTTCATTCGTCTCAGTATCTGTTAAATATTTCTTAGAGTTTTTAGATTAAAATTACCTTAGACATATAACATAGCCCCTTCAATTAAAATGTTTTTAAGGCTCTATGACATCATGTCTAGGAGCTGAGACTTGGAAGTGTTGGGTCTACCATGCTGCACAATTTTGGGCAAATTATTTAAGTGCTATAAGCTTTACTTTTTTTCTTCATTTATAAAACAGGGATAATAAGTGTGTCTTTCATAGGACTGCTTTGAGGCTTTCTGCTATGCCTGACAATAAGCACACAGTGAATAACAGGATTTATTACCACAGTTAACATTACTAGCCCTGAGGAGTAGGGCTGGTAAAGCTGAGTGACTTAGCTAAGGTTACTTAGCTTGGTAGTGGCTGAAAAAGGACTTGAGCCCTTGTTCTCAATCTTATGTGGTTGCTCTTTCCACAGATATAGAAGAGTGTTGTGCTTTTTGGCAAAACATATGATGAGCCATTTTTATGGCGGAAGGAAACCAGGATAGACAAGTGACATGAAACTATTTTCATGCATTCAGCAAATTGGGGACTATTATACTAGATGTGCTAGATTTTTGTTAATTGTGTTAAGAAGACAAAGCCTTTAAGAAGAATTAGAGAAATAGGTATGAGGAAAGATTTTGGGTTTTGGAATAAGAGTTGAGAAATACACATCAAAACTGAAGCTTCTGCCCTGGAAAATGCTTTGTCCAAACTCTGCCCAACCTGCTATACTGCTAATCCCCTTCTACATTCTTCCCCTTAAGAAAAGGATAGCTCTTTTAGCTATAATTATAACTATCTATGTAAACTGGTCCTCTTGCCTTTTTGCCATCCCTAACAATTCAGTCCACAGCCATTAAATGGGGCTGAGCAAGATAAAGCTATCATGGCCCACAGCTGGGTGTCCCTAAAACACAGTGAAGAAGAGGATCGTGTGGGAGCAGCTCATACTTTGCATCAGCCAAAATGGGGGAAGGGAGATCCATGCAGAGAGGCAGCCCATGCAGAATATCAGAGCCCAAGTGGTGCAGGGAAGGCAGTGGGTGGTGGTGGCAACTGCCGAATTAGGGTTGTCAGTCTCAGCAGGGTAGGAAGGGCATTTTTACAGGTGGCAGATCCAGCATGAAGTGTCAGAACCTGAATAGGGTAAAGGGGGCTTGTGTATAGAGGGTGGTGCCAGTAGCAATGGAGTATTTCTTACATTCAGGAATACTCATCAAATAAGTCAGTATATTCAAGATAATGGGAGCCAAGTTTCTCACTGTCCTAGAAGGGGTTCTGAATATGAAGAGACAAAACTAGAATGAATTTTGTAGTTTGTAGTTGGAATTGGAGCCAATGGTGTGAACTCACAGTTTTCATGATAAAGAAATAATTATGGAGGCAAATGTGTGTATATGTACACACACACACACACACACACACACACACACACACACACAGATAATTTAGTTCTGTCCAGTGAGAGGACTTGATATCAGTGATACCCCAACAGAAGTGAGCATAACCTAGCACCTAGATCTCCGTTTCTAAATACATTCTTTACAAAAAAAAAATCAGGGCTTCTTGGAGAAGTATCCATGGCAGAGAAAGTACAAAACAATACTATATATTTTATTCCAAGAATTAGGGGGGCATGTCAATGGGACACAGAAGCCAGCTTGAAAGGACTCTCACTGGCGAAATGTGGGATAATTTGAGCATTGAAATAAATAATAATAATGAATTACAATCCAGTGAATAAGACTCTGTAAAAAAAACTAAGTGAATGAATTAAGAGTTACATGAGAAAGAGGATATTTGCACAGTCTCAGAATAATTCCTCCCTATACAATACTAATTAATTATTTTTGAAAAAGACTGTGGTGGAAAGCCTAGCAGACACTTCTTTAATCAAATGATTAAAGGTAACATCACCAGTACGGGGACAAATCAAAGCATGTTCTACCTGATAGGCTGCAGTAAGAACATGCCATCATTCCCATGATATTTCTGCCAAAAAATACACAGTCTGAATCTAATCATGAGGAAGCAATCATCAGACAAATCAAACTGGGGGACATTCGACAAAATAACTGGCCTCTAATCTTCTAAAGTGTCAAATTCATGAAAGTCAAAGAGTGACTGGGAAACTGTTCCGGACTGAAGGAAACAAAAGAGACATGAAACTAAATGAAAAGTAGGAGCACCCAGAAGAGATCCTTTTGCTAAAAGGACATCACTGAATGGGGTCTCAGATTAGATGGCAGTAATGTATTACAGTTATTTTCCTGGTTTTGATGGCTATACTGTGGTTGTATAGGAGGAGCATGCATATCTTTGTTTGTTGAGAACACATCCCTTATGATTTTCTT
Source organism: Artibeus jamaicensis (assembly GCF_021234435.1). Taxonomy (NCBI): domain Eukaryota; kingdom Metazoa; phylum Chordata; class Mammalia; order Chiroptera; family Phyllostomidae; genus Artibeus; species Artibeus jamaicensis. The sequence goes on from NW_026521538.1 coordinate 920,964, forward strand.
TTTTTAAATTTAGGACATGGGCTTTTATAAATGATGATGTCAAGGTAGACATGCAAATAACCTTTGGCCAGCAATCAGAAAACCTAGGGGTAGGGCTTTCTGGAACTTTCCACTGTGTGAAATTGGGCAGATCAATGAACCTTTATGAGCCTCAGTCTCCTCATCTGCAAAATTGGGGAAATAACATCTGTGACCAGAGCTCTGATATCAAATGAGGTGATATATGCGAAAGCACATTTTAAGTTAAAGCTCTATACAAATTGCAAAGCACTATAATTATTTGGCTTTACTGAAGTTTAATTTCTTCAAGCTCCCTTTTAAGGGGTGAAGTGGGGTGTGAGAGTTAAGTGGAAATTCATACACTTAAATTTTGAGATTGGTGACACCCAATTAACAAGCGTAGTAAAAAGAGGCTGGTGAGGGAGTGACTCATCTCACAGAACAAGTTTTGGCCTTACTTTGAGGTTTCATTATTTGATTTTGGAGCAATTCTATTGACTTTGGTTTTCTTAGGATCTTTGCATCCATCTCTCAATGGGGCAGCCACGGCATTGAATTTAGATTACAAGTCATATGTATTCCATGCAACAAATGGAATGAGTTGTAAATGATTGTAAGTTTTCCATAAGGGAGATTAATTCTTTGGACTTCATTGCATACCAATATAGGAAACCTCAATCAACTGAATTGCTTCTCTGCCTTTGTCTTATGTCTTTCCTATTTCTTGGGTATTTCTTACTAATAAAAATAGCCAAAAAACCCCAAATTAACTTCAGTACTTAAGTAACTATATAACTCAATTTTTTTACTTTTATGTTAACGCTACATTAGATGTAAAAGTTCTTTAAAAGATTATGAAAGTCCATGTACCTACTCTTAAGTTTTCTGTAAAAACAAAATCCACAGTAGTACTGATAAACAGGGGCCAAGTAGTTGCACACTATGCAAAACAGAGTTTTTTAAGTCTGGTAAAGTTTGAAAAGTTTTCAAAACACTTGTATAGTACCCTTAACACCTGTCTTGGCCAAACTCTAAGTCTGTTCAAAAAGGTGCTTTTTAAAACATATTATCTTTGGAGACTGCACAGGTTTGTGGGGGATGGGGAGAATCCATATTCAACTATCTTTATAATGCTAGTTATTAAAATTTGCACAGCTATTGATCATTGGATATTCTGCCCCTTATATAACTCTTGCCTTTAAGCATGCTAGAAATCAGAGAATGGAAGATTGCAAAGAGCAATAAAAGAGTGAAAATAATGAAGGTGGGTCAGTATGGAATGTTTTTTAATTCCCCTCCTCTGTTTCTGTAATATTTCAGAAAATTCAGCCACTGTCATCAATAAGGACAATATTCTGTTGGAAAAGGCAAAGAATCAGAAATAGAAGGATGTAGGAGGAATACAGGAAGATAGCCAGGGAAGCCTGTTGGGGAAAGAAGCCAAGGGAGGAAAAACTATAAATGAATAAAAACAGGCCCCTACTATATGGATCTTCTTTCTCTAAGGTTATATAATTAAATTTGAATTATATTCAAATTTGAATTTGAATTAAGTTTGATTTATGTATAGGACCAAAGTGATATGGAGTTAGATTGAGTCATTTTATCATTGATTAGGCTTTATTCCCTTTAAGTAAGATTTTGATGAGAAAAATCTCACACAAGGTAAAATTTGCTTCTTTACCTATGAATCTGGGAGTCATAAACCACCTCATATCAAATTTACTTGATCTCTATTAAGGGCTCTGTGTGGGATTTGCAAGGTTATTCATTTAACTGACCTTTTTCCAATCAGCCACACTTAAACTCAATCTTGAAAATTATCTGGAGGGCTCCCCACACTGCTAACCAACCAGAGAGGGTTAGGAGGTTGGGAATGAGGGAGATGACATTTATTTTAAGGCTATTCCAGACACTCCATTTTCTGGATTGAGGATGATACTGGTTCAGATCAAGGTGTCAAATCTACATACCCCATAAGTGAAACTGGACTTATCCTCTCTTCACAAAGCAAGGTAACTTCAACAGTGAAACTCAAGTCCTTTGAAGTACACAGAACTTAAATCAGATAGCCACTGAGCACCACAGATGCATTAGTCAATATCCATCTGCAAGGTAGTTCATGGTCAAGTCACTGTGACTAATGAAATAAGCCAGATTTACCTGTGGAACACTATACTAAATGTTCAGCAGAGAGAGACAGGAAGATGGCGGTGACCAAGGGCAGCAAATGCTAAAGGCTGGCCCATAAAGGAAGTTGGGTGGGCTCAAGGGGTGTCACTGGAAAAGGAGAAGGGGGCAGAGGATGTTGTAGTAATTATGCTCTTCAAATAATAACATACATACACATTTGAGTAGGTAGAATTTGTTAATGTTATAAAAATTAGAGGAAATTCATATATAGTTTGTAATGGACCCAAAGTATTGGACTAAAGAGCAACAGTACACACAGACACATGTGCTCACATGTACAGATTATTTTTCAACTTAGTGTCTTGCACCTCCCTCTCCCGACATGGGTTATAGGGTTCTACTAGATCCAGCTATAGAATTCTATGCTACTCAGAAGGTAGGTATATGGCTGGCAAGACGGGATCCCTGTTTTCTCCTTCATGGTTTATGCATCCATGAAAACTGAAGAAGCACACAGATGATACCAATGATCATGATAGAAGAGATGTTCAGAGACTTGATTCTAAACCTAATCATATGGTGGTTTTTATCACCTCCATACACATCCCCACACATCCAAGATAGTCCAGTTCAGCTGCATCACACAGTCTAACATGGTGATATGTCCAGGAGATTTTACAGAAGGAAGTGGCTGCAGGCTATAGCAGTCTAGGCTCCATGGTATTTTGGAACTGTGTCTCTATGAAGAAGGCTCTTCCATTGTAAGGCTTAGCTGGAAACTCATTCACTTAGAGCAGCAATTTTCAACCCTTTTCATCTAATGGCACACACAAACTAATTAATAAAATTCTGTGGCATACCCAAAAATAGGTGTAATTTAAAAAATTTAATCTTTACTGTATTTTTTCCATTACCCTTTAGTCCCTTTATTTCTCCCTCCCCGCAGCAATCACCATGCTGTTTTCCATGCCCATGAATCCTTTTTCCTTTTTACTTAATCCCTCCATCCCTGACCTCCCCTCCCCAGCTGTCATCCTGCTCTCCATCTATAAATCTGTCCCCACTTTCCTTGTTAGTTCAGTTTGTTCATTAGATTCCACATATTAGTGAGATCATATGGTATTTCTCTTTCTCTGACTGGCTTATTTCACTTAGCATAATGTTCTCCAGGGCCATCCATACTGACACAAAGGGTAAAGTTTTCTTTTTTGTGGCCAAGTAGTATTTCACTGTGCAGATGTCCCATAGTTGTCTCTTTTTTTCCCTATCTTTTAAATTTTTTTCAATTAAACAATTGAAAAACAATTGTCTCCATTTCCTCCCACCACCACTCCCACCCACCCCAGCTATTCCCACCTCTTACCCTCAATCCTACCCCCCTTTGGCTTCATCCATGTGTCCTTTATACAAGTTCCTTGGTGACTCTTCCTCCACCCCCCCCATTATTTCCTTCCACCTCCCCTCTGGTTGCTGTCAGTTTGTTCTTAATTTCAATGTCTCTTGTTATATTTTGTTTGCTTGCTTATTTTGTTGATTAGATTTCACTTATAGGTGAGATCGTATGGTATTTGTTTTTCACTGCCTGGCTTATTTCACTTAGCATAATGCTGTCCAGATTCATCCATGGTGTTATGAAGGGTAGGAGCTCCTTCTTTCTTTCTGCTGCATAGTATTCCATTGTGTAAATGTACCATAGTTTTTTGATTCACTCATTTACTGATGGGCACTTAGGTTGCTTCCAGCACTTGGCTATTGTAAATTGTGCTGTTATTAACATTGGGGTGCATAGTTGTTTTATCCACTCATCTACTGATGGACATGGGCTGCTTCCATATCTTGTGATTGTAAATAATGCTGCAGTGAACATATAGGGGTGCTTATGTTCTTCGGAATAGTGTTCTGGTTTCCTTTGGATATATATCCCAGAAGTGGGAATGCAGGGTCAAAAGGAAGATTCATTTTTAATTTTTTGAGGTATCTCCATACTGCTTTCCATAGTGGCTGCCTCAATCTGCATTCCCACCAACACTGCAAAAGGGTTTCCTTTCTGCACATCCTCACCAGCACTTGTTGTTTGTTGATTTATTAACGATAGCCATTTTTACAGGTGTGAGATGACATCTCATTGTGGTTTCAATTTGCATTTCTCTGATGATTAGTGAAGTTAATGTTAGACCCGAAACCATAAAAATCATATAAGAAAACATAAGCAGCAAGATCTTGGATAATACTTGTAGCAATATTTTATTGGATATTTCTCCCCAAGCAAGGGAAACAAAAGAAAAAAATAAACAAGTGGGGCTAAATCAAACTAAAAACGTTTTGCACAGCAAAGGAAATCATCAAGAAAATAAAAAGACAACACACAGAATGGGAAAACATACTCATGGATATATTTGATAAGGGTTTAATATCCAAAATTTATAAAGAACTTATAAAACTCAACACCCAAAAATAAAACTCAGTTAAAAAAATGAGCAAAGAACCTGAATAGACATTTCTCCAAAGAGGACATACAGGTGGTCAATAGACATATGAAATGATGCTCAACATCACCAATCATCCAAAACCGGTATGACTTTGATTCAGTCACACTGGATAGCTACTGTATTGTCTGTTGTCATTTTTTTTTGACAGTCTTAGGGAAAAGAGGTCAGGGTCCCTGATAGTCAGGGTATTGCATGTTTTTTTAATTCTTGCTGCATGCTGGCTGAAAATCATTGACTCAGAGGGAGAAGAAGAGGCGTGACTTATCAGAACTGGAGGAAGAGGTTGTTAGGAAGCCGCTTTCCTCTCATTGAAACATTTCATATGGTTTTCAAGAGCATGTCCCCTTTGGAAATTTCTGTTGGTGGTTCTGGAGTGATACTTTTAATAATACGCTGTTGGAAAAAATACATTAAATGCATTCTTATAATTTAACAGTATTGAGAAAATATTCCAACATTAATATTAAAACAAAGTTTGAATAGCTTTTTAATGGCATTTAATGGTAAGATGAAAGTCTCATTGACTTTCCTTGAGAAAGGAATTTCCAATTTCCAATTCTCCAGTATGAATTAAAATAGAATATTTAGGAACTACAAGTATCTGTAAACTCATTATGAAAGTCATTACATCATTAATGGGAGAAAACGGAACTTCTGCTGGCCTATTATATGCCTTTAGAGACCTAGGAAAATGCATCTTTTTCTCTGGAAGGAAGAGGTTCCATGTGACCACACAAGGCTTGGGGGTGCAGAGTGAGTGCTGGATTCTGGCACCCTCCCTTGCCCTCAGCCCAGCATACACACTACAGGCTAAAGAACACAGTGCCGTCAGCCCATACAGCCAGGATGTTACTGACTTAATGAATCCTCCTATAAAGGAATGCTGGTTAGTTCATAGAAGGGTGCAAATCATCACATAGTTTAAAAGATGTGACCATTGAAATCATCACTCCTGAAGTAATCTCAAGCTGATGCAGTACTCATCACAGGGACAAAAAGGCTGAGAATTATTACATTAGAAACAGCAAGGTACACAGAAGCTTTAAGACAGATCTGAAACATGCTAGGGCTATGGATGAAATATACAGCCTGCCTCGGAAAAGCATCAGGGTGACATGAAGCCGCTCAGAGATGCAGAGAAGGAGAACAGCAGCATGGCGGGGACAGAGAAATCTTCATTAGGCTGCTTTGGGAGATCTTTGATGGCAAAGTCTGTCTGTGTGGTAATCAGGCAAAACCAGATCTGAAAGTATCTTTTGATTAACTGGTTTTAGGTGAAGCTCCACTACCTGTTCTTTTTATTTTGGATTGAAAAACTACATAGTCCCCTGCAATCTTTTTTTTTCGGGTTCTGGGAATTTGTTCTTCTTTAAGGAGCAAGGCCTACGGAATTCAAAAAGTTCCATTCTCATAGTTAATGGAATGCACAAAATTGCACCTGTGTTGTTCCTAATGGCCTAAGTAGTCCGATGCTGAAATCTCACACTGGAAACCCATTTCAGAAGGAATTGCTGTAGGGCCCCCAGCTCCCTGGACGTGTGAAGCCTGTGAAGCAAAAGTTCAAAGACCTTCCTTCCCCACAGAGGAATTTGTAACCTGATTAAACAGGATTATGTAAGCTGATTGAAGAGAGTATGTAACCTGATTATGCAGAATTATGTCTTGCTAATTGGGAGCTGGACATAGATCACTCTATCTAACTAGTCGTAAGTGTTGTAAAAGAGAGGAGAGCACTAAGGTGTGTGCTGGTGCAAGGTCCGCTATGAACCACATAGTAAAGTGGAACAGAGGTCCCAACTCCTGGAGCCACGGACTGGTACTGGACCTGTGGCCTATTAAGAACTGGGCCACACAGCAGGTGAGTGGCAGGTGAGTGAACGAAGCTTCATCTGTATTTACAGCCGCTCCCCATCACCTGTATTACTGCCTGAGCTCTGCCTCCTATTAGCATGGCATTAGACTCTCACAGGAGGGCAAACCCTACTATGAACTGGGTTCATAGTAGGGCAAGGGATCTAGGCTGTGCACTCCTTATGGGAATGTAATGCCTGATGGTCTGAGGCAGGGCTGAGGCAGTGATGCCAGTGCTGGGGAGCGGCACAAACACAGATTATCATTAGCAGAGAGGTTTGACTACACAGGGACCATAATAAACAAATTGCTTGCAGACTCATATCATAACCCTATCAGTGAGTGGCAAGTGACAAGTAAGCTGTATCTGGTGGCAGACTATAAAGTAATATCCCCTCCATCCATAAAAAAAATTGTCTTCCTTAAAACTAGTCTCTGGAGACAAAAATGTTGGGGACAGCTGAAATAGAGTATTTGGCTTTTGTGCCCTGGCTCCCATCCCCATTCCATTCTGCTGCCCTTCTGGCTGCTGATACCCCCAAATACCAGGCTCACCTTTGTTTTTCATATTTGGGAAGTATTTCAGTTGTTAAACTACTATTGCTCTCAAAATTTGCCAGCTCCGGCCTCTGCAAGATGATAATCTAAGAAATGGATCACTGTTGGATGCTTATGCATTAGGCACCAGTTTCTTTCTGTAGATTGCCAGGGACTTCCTGAATAACCTAATCAAGCTGGTGGCTCTGGACTTGAGCCTTCCAGGCTGCAGGTGCATATGATATCCTCCAAATTGTATGTGAGCAAGTGTTGGCTCACTCCACAGAGTCCAACCTTGTGTGCAGCCAGGGCCCAAGAAAACTAAGAAATTTTTCTTTCTCTTAGTCTTCTTTTCTTTTTTACTCATACCAAAATCTCATGTGAGGCCTCCCTCCCTCATAGATAGAATGTACAGATCATCAAGTAGGGTACTTGTGAAGAACTACAGTAGCTTGGTGTTCTTGGCAAAAAATGAAAAAAACCTGGCATGCTTTATCTCTTTTAGAGATTAAACATGCACATGGGCATATTAAGGCTCTTGCAAAGTCCCACAATAAAGAAACATATTTAGCTTGCCTTAGTCCAGCATTCTCCAAAACTTTTTAAACTACATGATCTTTTTCCCCAGCAGTAAAGCCTATTGATATCCCATGAAACTACTTCTTAAAATATAGGATCTGGCATAAATAACACCCCCCTTTTATTATAAAATCTTTTAACACAAAATCATAAGCATGTATTTCTATAACAACAATATTACACTCAAGCATACCATTTCAGGTGAAATGTTTAAGTTAAAACTATAAATTATTACACCCATATTATTACCCTATCAACCACTCTCAAGCAGGCATTACTTCTGCTGGATGCCATAGACTAACATTTGGAAAATATTAATCCAGCCCAATGAAAACATTTTAAAGGCTCAGAGGAAGTGAATAACTTGCCAGGAATGAGTGGGTCTTCTCCCTTCTAGTCCTCCCTGACTGTATTATGATGCTCTTTGGTAACCCACTCTTCCTTACCTTGTGACCTATGGTAAAGATGGCCATACAAACAGCCTCACCTCCGCTACTAATGGATCAGAGCTCTATTCATTATATGCCTTTGGGTGGCATTTCTTTGTGGCCAGCAATGGGAATTTGCAAGAATTATGACTAAGATGTGAGATGTAGTCTGTGACCAAAGAATACAGACATTTATGAACCTGAGTTCCCACCCCTGACCTTGGCCTCTGGATTTGAGTTGATAGAGCCAGTGGACCATCATTACTGCCATAAAGGACAACCCAAATAAGCAAATTCAATGACTCTAGGTCTGAGCATGTATTTTAAGCAACACCAGAGTCCAAGTTCCTTTGCAAGAAATGAGGTTGTTATAGGACAGATTTGGGTGTAGAAAACTAGTGACTTCTTGCAGAGTTCTGTTCACCTAGAATTCAGGTTTCCTGTTTGGAAAAAGAAATTAACTCAATTTTCAGAAAGAGCAGATGTTTAATTGCCTCATATTTTCTTCTTTAATTTTATTTTTTATTTATTTTTATGCTTACCTGAGGACAAGCTTATTAATTTTAGAGAGACAGAAAGGGAGGGGAAGAGAGAGGAAGAAAAGCATCAATACAAGAGACAAACATTGATCTATTGCCTCTTGTAGCACCCTGTTCAGGGATCAAACCCGAAACCTAAGCATGTGCTTTCACCAGGAATCAAACCCACAACCTTTTGGTTTACCGGATGATGCTCCAACCAACTGAGCCACACCAATGAGGGCGCCTCATCTTATCTTGCTTCATGTTTTTTTTTTTAATGTTTTAAGAAGATGGGATTTCCGGCAAAGATGGAGGCATAGGTGTAAATACTGTGCCTCCTTGCACAACCAAAATTAAGAACAACAAAGATTTAGAAACAAAAACACAACCAGAACAGACAGAAAATTGAACCGTATGGAAGTTCGACAACCATTCATCCAGACCAGTAAGAGGGGTAGAGTCGGTGGCTGGCGGTTGATTGAAAAGGTCCTGGGAGTGACTCCCAGCCTCACAGGAGAATTCGTTGAAGAAACCCACAGGGTTCTAGAATGTACACAAGCCCACCCACCCAGGAACCAGCACCAGAAGGACCCAATTTGCTTGTGGGAAGTGGCAGAGGGGACTGAAATCTGAGAAAGAGCAGAGCAAGCGCCATTGTTCCCTCTCTGACCCCGCCCCTACATATAGCATCACAAACCAGCAACTGGGTTGCCCTGCCCTGGTGAACACCTAAGGCTCTGCCCCTCATACGTAACAGGCGCAACCTGACCAAAACATTATGGCTCAAAGAGAAAAACAAATCAAAGCCCCAGAGCCAATACTTTTAAGTGACCAAGAGATAGCCAACCTATCAGATGCACAGTTCAAAATACTGGTGATCAGGATGCTCACTCGTTAATTCTGGTCACAAAGTAGATGAAAAAATGAAGCCTACACTAAGTGAAATGAAGAAAAATGCACAGGGAACCAATAGTGATGGAAAGAAAACTGGGACTCAGATCAATGAAGTAGACCAGAAGGAAGAAAGAAACAACCAAACAGAAAAGAATGAAGAAACGAGAATTCAACAAAATGAGGAGAGGCTTAGGAACCTCCAGAACATCTTTAAACGTTCCAACATCTGAATTATAGGGGTACCAGAAGGGGAGAAAGAAGAGCAACAAGTAGAAAACTTATTTGAACAAATAATAATGGAGAACTTCCCCAATCTGGAAAAGGAAATAGACTTCCAGGAAGTCCAGGAATCCCAGAGAGTCCCAAAGAAGGTGGACAAAGGAGGAACACACCAAGGCACATCATAATTACATTGGCCAAGATTAAAATGAAGGAGAGAATTTTAGAAGCAGCAAGAGATAAGGGGACAGTCACCTACAAAGGAGTTCCCATCAGACCATCAGCTGATTTCTCAAAAGAGACCTCACAGGCAAGAAGGAGCTAGAAAGAAGTATTACAAGTCATGAAGGGCAAGGACCTGCATCCAAGATTGCTCTATCCAGCAAAGCTTTCATTTAGAATGGAAGGGCAGATAAAATGCTTCACAAGTAAGGTCAAATACAAAGAGTTCATCATCACCAAGCCGTTATTATATAAAATGTTAAAGGAGCTTATTGAAGAAAAAGAAGATAAAAATTAAGAACAGTGAAAGGACAGCAAACTCACAGTTATTAACAACCACACCTAAAACAAAAGCAAACTAAGCAGACAGCTAGATCAGGAGCGGAGCCACAGAAATGAAGATCACATGGAGGGTTAGCAACAGGGGGATGGGAGGAGGAAGGGGAGAAGAAGGTACAGAGAATAAGTAGCATAGATGGTGGGGAGAAAATAGACAGGGGGAGGGCAAGAATAGTATGGGAAATGTAGAAGCTAAAAAACTTATGACACGTGGACATGAACTAAAGTGGGGGAATGTGGGTAGGAGTGGGTATGCAGGGTGGAGGGGAATGAAAGGGGAAAATGGGACAACTGTAATGGCATAATCAATAAGATACATTATTTTAAAAGATTAATGAAAATAAAATCACACTTTAAAATTTAAAAAAAAGAAGATGGTTGTGTTGGTCTCATGTTTAAGGTTTGTATCTAGGAGCCCACGGACCAGCCTTCCCATCCACCTTACAAGGTATTTTGATAACAAAAGGGGATAATGTACATGAAGATGCTTTGAAAAATATACTATCTTATACAAATTGTAAGGTTTTGTTATTAAACTTTTTACAGCCCGTTATTAATTACTGAAATGAGTCTTACTATAACGATAACTTTTACACTCTAATGGCTTGAGCTAAAATGATTGTTATTGCAACATCCTAATTATTTAGTGATTTTTGAAATAGCCCTTGTTAAAAATGACCACAGATATTTTCCACCATGATCTCCACCTAAATCAAAGTTTGTGTATTGCCCCAGACACGAATGATTTGATGTCCATGCCAGTGACAAGCAGGAGGCAAAGCAGTTACCTGGTGAATTTAGGACACTAAAGACACACACCCAGGCTGCATGCTACTTTGCTCCTGTATTTGAGGAGATACCATAAGGTGACAGGGGCAGCTCTTCGAGGTCTCCATAGTATATGTTATATAAATATATTGGGTGAATTTCACATGGTAGACTTATCTCCTGTGAGTGGAGCAAAACATGAGAACACTTTTCTCCCCAAAGAACGACCAGTCTGAACACACACACGTACACACACACACACATACCTCCTTCAGTGTCCCCGGAGTGACGACCAGCCAGTACATGATGTATGTGGGGATGCAGATGAAGGAGGAGGTCCCTATGCAGTAGCCCAGGATGACAGTCCAGTAAGGATAAGTATACTCGAATAGTTGCAGCTTTGGTGGGTTAATCAAAAAACTGCAAAGGATGAACTAAAAGAGAAATTCCAAGAAACATGAAAAACCTTAAGAATATTTGTGCGGCTAGAGGCAGTTATGATGCCATGAATACCAAATGTAAATTTTTTCCCAATACCAAATGTAATACCAAATACCATGAATACCAAATGTAAATAAATGTAAGGTACTTTCAGGAAATTCCTCAAATGGGATATATCTTTGATTCAACTCGGGCACACAACATTCATGATTTCGGTGCCCAATTTTCTGCAAAGATAAAAAAGCCAGGTGCTTATTTTGATTTTTCTCCCTACCCACCTGTACAGTGGGGATAACAAGACCTCAGAGTGTTATGAAAGGGAGTTACAGCACCACCTTCAGGGCAAAGGGGAAGAAATTGGCATCCATCAGAAGTGGTTTGGGCCTCCTTTTACCAGACAGTAGAGGAATAAGCCAGGGGACCTGTGCACGGCCCCTGCTAGCCTAGGGCTTCCTATATCTGTCTGCACTGCTTTCATTTCCTCCTGCATCCCTCAGCTGTGCTTGTGTTTGGTCAGATGGAAGGTATCTGTCCCCTTTCTGAGTTCTCTGCCTTCTGCACTAAGCACCCTTAGCCTGAGGTTTCCACGAGCCGACTGTGCCAGGAGACAGCCCAACAGTGAATGATGGCCTGCCACTGGCCCTCATAATAAAAGGAATAACAGAAGGAAAACAGAAGTAATAACAGAAGGTTTACTATACTTTTTACTTAAAAATTCAGTGAAAATTTTGAGGAAGAAAAATTCCATGGTGTGCTCCAACACTCAACTTAAGGGTTTTCTTATTTCAGTTTTGCTTCCAGAGAGAGCGTAAATATTGGTTTTTGCCTACTAACCACTGTGCTGAAATTGTTATTGCTCTTGATTTAATTTTATCACTTCATAGTCATAAAGAAGACAGTTGTGTAACTTATTTGTGTGGTTAAACATCAATTTGTATCTTTTTTTTTCTGTGTCTGCAGGTAATAAAATGGGAAATTGTTAAACGCACATCCATCTCCCAGACAGTGTTACCCTAACCTCAGGAGGAAGTTTTCAAAACAGGAGCCAGGCCAAGTGCAAACCTTTCTCTGGGCTTGCTCTCCTCACTCCCAGGCCCAGCTACCAAGAGTTTCGGAACAGGGAAGAGGGAGTCTGGTTAGGAGCCATCCCGGCTGTAACTCATCTCATTGGGTGTGAAACCCAGTGTAGCTCAGGGAGGCCCCAGGCTCTAGTCGGGGCCAGTACGTGTTACCTCAGACACCTCTTTGCACATCCCAGCCTCTCCTTGCTATATAAAATATATTCCTTTTTTTTGTAAGTTGGCTTCAGTGATGAAAAAGAATGGTTTTAGTGAGCTATACTCATTGTTTACCTAAAGCATCTTTAAAAAGTCCAGAGCAGAGCATCTATTAAGCAATCCCAGAAGTGGAGACAGCTTTACCTCCTCTTCATCGTGCCCTGGAGCAAGCACCTGCCTTCAGAGGAAGTGAATAAAGTGAACATCACAGGAATTATGAGTCATGTGCCTGAACCCGGATCTGTGTGTGGGTTCTGCAGGGCACCAAAACCGGCCGAGAGTTCGCCCAGTCTACTGGACAAGCAGAAGTTCACAGAAACAAAAATAGTGAAAGCCTGGAGCCAGGATTAGGGTGAGACCTGTGAGGCACTCACCTCGGGCCCGAGGTTTAAGGGGGTGCCACCTTTTCAGTGATCAAGATAAACAGTATTTGAGTGCAATGTGTTAAGAAACAGGACCCGACATGGCCAGATTAGGGTCAGGAGAGTCATCCCAGTATAGGGTGGGATTCTGTCTCTATTTCAAATGTTGATATTTTATTTATCTGAGATTTTTACATTAATTTCAATTTTAAAAATGGCATTAAAATAGCATGGATCTTGATTACTGCCCTGGCCAGTGTGACTCAGTTGGTTGGAGTGTTGTCCCATATGCTGAAATGTTGTGGGTTCGATTCCTGGGCAGGGCACAGAGCTAAGTTGCTGGTTTGCTACCCAGTGTGGGTGTGTACAGAAGGCAAGCAAACCATGTTTCTCTCCACATTGATGTCTCCCCACCCTCTCTTTCTTGCTCTCTCCCCCCACACCTCTAAAAGCAATGAAAAAATGTCCTTGGGTGAGGATTAAAAAAAGTGTTTTTAAATAGCATTTATCTTGATTACTGAGATTTCTGGTGTCCCCTTAAATTTTACACCCGTGTTGGATGCCTCTGTTGCCTCTCCCCAATTTCAGCCCTGGGTATCATTTCTTCCTGGCTGGGGACTACTAGAGTAAAGAAACAAACACGACTTCTTCCTTCAAGGAACTAATCCAGTGTTTCTCCTTCCTTTGAAAAACAAATGAAAGGATTTAAATTGATCATGGAGAAGCTCTGGTAATAATATAAACTAATAACCCATTTATGTCAGGACTTCTACTCCTCGTAATGGCAGCCTAGGTGATTCAGACCAACCTTCTCACTGAAAATAAAAAAGATACATGTTTTTAATTTATCTAAAAGGAACAGGGAGTTGATAAGGAATTAAGGAGCTACTGGGCCAAGATCTAGGGGAATGCTGGAGCACAAACCAGAGTCACCGGTCCCTGAGAATTCCTGCTGCTTGGGTTGGCTCTGGTTTTGGAAACCTCTGGGCTCCAGGAGAAGGGAAGCAGGTGGAGGGGGACTGGGAAGAGGCACATGCAGTATTGCAAAGGCAAGCTGAGCATATGGTCTGTCTTACAGATTGATGTGTGGTACAGAAAGTACAAAAAAAAGGGCTGCCCTGAGAAAGTCAAAGCAGACCACAGGAAGGGCAGTTTTCAAAGAGAGGGGAGGCACAGCCGTATGCCAAAGGCAGAAACATGCTAAGAAAAATGGGTGACCCAGAAACTCCTAACTGCAGCTGATCAAAGGACGTCTAACAACCACTCTGGCTCCAAAAGATCAAAAAGCACACCCTCCCCTCCCCTGCACCAATAGAATTACAGATAAATGAAAGAACAGGACAGTAGTCCCTGCTGCCATGCATGGTGTCACTTGAGCCCAGGCTGCCTCCCAGCGCACTTGGGGTGTTGGCAGGGCACTCTTCCATCTTTGGGGGAACATCTCCTACAGATGGACACCAGGAGGACATGCAGGGACACATGCAGCAACAATGAAGTGAATGATGAACACCTCTTGGCAGATGGGCCACCCTCGGAACTGAACTTTTTCACCCAGGTCCTTGGGCAACAAATGGATTCTACTTTTGATTCAGGTCCTGATTGAGGACATTTGTGTGGAGCCTCTTTAAGAAAATGGACACAAAACTAGGACCCTTCCCAGGGCCTCATGAGAGGCACAGTAAATCCTTTCCTGGTCTTGAGCAGTTGTTACTTGTCACGTGACCTTGGACCCTTTACTTAATGTCTCTAAACCTCAGTTCCTTACATGTAAAACAGGGTATTATAACTATACTACTTCATAGAATTGTTGTGAGGGTTAAAAGGCATTGGGTGTAAGTTTTGTACCAAGTCTGGCCTGGTACTTAATGTTTGGTGAATGGTACTTATCATTGTCACTGAACAGGGTAGTAAAGCAACAAGGTGACTGAACCCTAGATGGCTGTGGTGTACTATGCCAGAGGAGTGGTTAAGTGACGGGGCGGGGGGGGGGGGGGGCACAGTGACTGGGCTGGGACACAGAGGGCTTCTGAGGTGTCAATCGTGTTTTTGCTTCTTGGTATGGCTTTGGCATACAAAAGAGGGCTCAGTTTATAAAATTTCTTTGAGATGTACCTTTGTGATTTGTACCCTTTTCTGTATAGGTTTCACTTCAACAAACTTTATTTTTTGTAAGTGTTTGAGTGGATTTTTCTCCAGGACCAGAGGAGAAGAAAAATGATAACTCACTAAAAGACAGAAAACTGTACTTGAAAAATAATTGAATAAAAAAATTTTAAATAATCAAATTAAAAAATGTTAACACATAAAAAAAGAAAAAGAAAGAAAAATGGTAACTCACCAGGAGAAACAAAGGGCTGATGGCTACCCAGCAGGTCTTCCAGAACCATCCAGGGCTAAAGCCCATCATTTTCTTTACATCGCTGCAGAACTGAGTGATGCCTAAAATCATGCAGAAGAGAAAGAAATGGATGGGCTGTGAGAGGACATGGACTATCTGATTTTTTGATTCTCAGGGACAGAAGCAGCTCTGAAATTCCTCAGGCAGGGACCCAGGGCACCAAACTGGTTCGAAAGTGGGGCAGAACTTCATTTCATAGCAAGCAATGTCCTTTCTCCACAGAGGAGAGGATAAGTGGACATCGGGGAGGAACCTAAAGCCCCATCTTGGTGTCTACACTGGCTTTCTAAGATTTCAGCATGTATTTTATTTTATTGTTACTATAGAAAAGAAAGTTTAGTTTTGTCTAGGAATGATGGACCTGCTTGACAATGACTGACTTTGACCGTATAACCCTGTACTGGAAACTTCCAAGAAATAATTTTAACCACAGTATGGACCATTCATGCCCCAGATCACAGTCACAGTTCTTCTATAAAAGTAACTGGCATGGAAGTGAGAAGTGAGAACTCTGGTGGGAAGCAGAGAAGGGGAAGGAAGGTTGCTCTGTGGTTGCTTCCCTGAGAGCACCCAGCAATACCTCAGGCAGGTCTTGTGGTGACTCACACACTTGAACTTTATCGTGAATTGCTGAGGAGGTGGGGAGGACTTTTTATTAAAAAACTGGACTCATGTGCAACTCAAAATATGGGGACCCCTTCATATTATGCATAATGACAAACATGCTAATGTTGTTTTATCATCATAGAAACTAGGAAAAGGAATACATTTTCAGAATGAAGTAAGTACTTTTCCATTTTATGAAGAGAGACATCTCTGAACCCGGTTGTCTTTACTTCAGTTGCCTGTGCCCTTCCTTACTCCTGCCCAGGGGCTCCTGGGACACTTGTCAGTGGACCCCTGTCAGCTCAATTCTCTGCACTCCTTGTGGTTCTATCCTTATCAGATTCCACCCCAGGATCAGAGGGGGTTTCTCTGGGGCAGATAATCCACACAGTAGCATTCTTGCCTCTTCCCTAGAAGACAAACCCCTAAGCTCTGTCTCAGGGCTCTGGAGGCACTCTTGCTTACAAAACTTCAACTGAGGGCCACTCTGTACAACAGCAGAATATGGCCCAGTCTGCGGATGCATTCTCTATGCACTAGTTCTTTGTGTTCGGTCCAGTTCTTAGAGCCAGTCAGGATCTTAAGCATCCACTATGGATGAGCTATAGGGAATCACTTCAGCCTGTCTCCAGTGGAAAAACATTTAAACTCAGAAGGAAAAAATGTCTTCCCAAGAGTGAGCAATAGAGCAATATGAGCAATAGAGAGTGTGGAGAAGGTGATGACCCATTTCTAAAAAAGACCCTGAGCTGAGCTGCTTTTCTTTGTTTTAATATATTTTATTAATTATGCCATTACAGTTGTTCTATTTCCCCCCTTCATTTCCCTCCACCCTGCACACCCCTCCCCCACCATATCCCCCCTTTAGTTTATGACCACGTGTCTCAAGTTCTTTAGATTCTATATTTCCCATACTATTCTTGCCCTCTCCCTGTCTATTTTCTACCTACTGTCTATGCTACTTATTCTCTGTACCTTCTCCCCCCTTCTCCTTCTCCCACTCCCCTGTTGCTAACCCTTCATGTGATCTTCATTTCTATGGTTCTGCTCCTGATCTAGCTGTCCTCTTAGTTTGCTTTTGTTTTAGGTATGGTTCTTAATAACTGTGAGTTTGCTATCCTTTCACTGTTCATCTTTTTTATCTTCTTTTTCTTAGGTAAGTCCCTTTAACATTTCATATAATAAGGGCTTGGTGATGATGACCTCCTTGAATTTCGTGCGCAGACAAACTGGTGAAGGAGCAAGCAGTGAGACAGACTGCGCAGGCCCCAGTGGCTGGAAGCTGCAGAGGGAACCGCCATTGTCCCTCTCTGACCCCACCCCCACATATAGCGTCACAAACCAGCGACCTGGGTGGCCCCACCCTGGTGAAAACTAAGGTTCCTCTCCTCATACGTAACAGGCACGAACAGGTCAAAACATGAGCTGGTTTTCTTAGACCCACCAGGAGGGGACATTGCGAACACTGCCCTGCCCTTTCATGAAATCAGCCCTTCTGTATTCTGGTGGCTACAGGCTGATGTAGAAAGGATCGTGGCTGGGGAGGAAGTGTCTTACCGTAGAACCAGTATACAGCAATTGCTTCTAGCAGTGCCACAGTGAGCACGGCGGGCCCCGTGGCATATTCCTCCAGCAGCTTCACCACGTAGGCCCCTCCCTGCAAGGGAGAACATGAACCTGGTTAAGTGCCCCCAGAAGCATTGCCTCCTCTTTATGATACAGGCCAAAGAAGCTTCTTAACTAAGGAGAATTTTGGAAAAATCCTAACTTAGACTTAATATGAGTATGTCTTGAACTGGCCTTCTCCGGATGGGCTAGATTTTACCCCATCAGATGCCTGTCTCCTCCCTACTGTGCACTCTCTTCTCATTTCCTCTCCCCACTAAGTTTTAAGAGACAAACTCAAAAGGGCCTTCATCTATTTTCAACTTTCTCCAATTTACCAAATACCTACTGTGTACTCTACCTTGAAGAATCACAGTCCCCAAAGACTGGATTTGGGAGAGTCCACCATACCAGACATGTGAGCATGTTGGTCACAGTTTTGCCTTCTGTCCTAACTCACCAATCCCTTGGGTCCTGTTCATGGTCCCACCACCCTACCAAAGCTCTACAGACACTGGGTCATGGCTTGAAGCTACATATCTGCAAAACCTGCCTTAAGTCAGGACACAAGCCTGGGATGCCTGTGGGTACTATCTGATGCCTGTTTTACAGTTTTACAGCATTTGCTTTCGCTATCAAAACCAAAAATCATCAGAGGGGGTCTTTACCATCGCAAGTTTTCTGGAGGAGACAAGATGACATGACAGACATGAGATGCCGGCCTCCAAATATTCTGCATGTCGAGACATGAGGGCGATGTTGCCCTGAGAGCAGCCCTAAGTACTGGCAATAAACCAGAGAAGCAAGTCTTAGTTTTTCTACAGATATTCTGAGAAGCCTGAAATCTAGTTAGATCTACTGTAAAATGTGAAGAGCCTCCAGATATCATGCACAGAATCCACAAACAGATGCCACCAGAAACTTTTCTTTTTATGCTTGACAGACCTTTTATAAGCCCTCCTTCTGACCCCAAAGCAAGGGCACCATGTGGGATGGAAGGAAAGGAACGGCTCCTTGTAGCATGCTCAGGGAGGCTGACTCAAAGCTGAGGGTCATGGTACTCACGTAAGTCAGGGTGACCAGGGACCCGAGGAAGCAGATAACGATCATACAGAGCACAAACCACTCTCGGCGTTTGGACCAGATGTGTGGATACTCATCCAGCACAGCTGTGATCACCCCCTCCAAGCCTGCAAACTGAGAGGGACACACAAATGGTCACAGGGGAGAGCTTTGGGACAGATCTCTTACTTTCCAGGACAGCAAATATGAGGGAGGGGTTAAGACTGCTGAGTGATCAGTCAAGCCGGTCATGACCCATTCTCGCTACCCAGCAGCCCTGGAAACATCTTTTCCTGTTTACACTGTCATTGAGAACCCATCGCTATGGACACGAAGGAAAGAAAGTATGGCACATGGACAGGACTTTTTCGTGTGAGGTCTCTTGGGGAGACTGGCTGCACCAGAAAAGCCAACACAAAGCTGAGACTCATTCTATAAATACTAAGTGCAAGGTGCTGAGCTCCATGCTGGGCGGGAGGGCACTGAGACTCAAGAGTGGCCTTATCCTGGCCTTCAGCTGCTCCCATCTGGCCAAGGGACAGTGCACAATAATAGCAGTTCACATATGCTGAGTCACTGGTCTGTGCTGTGTCTAGATATACAAATAGTCATCCCATTAAAGACTAAGGTACTAGAGAGTGGTAAGCGTAGTTGATGAGGTGTAAACAAGGGCTGGGGATGCACCAGGAGGGAACCACCAACACCATATGGGGCAGCCAGAATGAGAGGGGATGGGTACAACTTCCTCTCTCTCCTCCCCTTCCTCCTCACTCTCCTTTTTCTCCTACTTTTCCTCCTCCCAGAGCCAGATTTCCTTCCCCATTCACTCACCGCACTATCCAAGCCCAGTGTGAGCAACAACAAGAAGAAGATGATGGAAAAGAATGTGGATGCCGGCATGTTGGCTATGGCTTCTGCATATGCAATGAAGAGAAGGCTGGGGCCTGAGATGGGGGAGAAAGAAGCTCACAGTGCATTCAAGGCCCCATTACTAGGTGCCAAGGGAGCTGACTCATTGCACTATAGCCTGAACACCTGGAAAGGTTTGAGATCTCCAAGGCATTACATTTCCCTAAAATCTTTGACAATTTTTAAAGAAACATTTAGAAATAATTCATGAGTTAGATACTGAAGAAACCCAAAGAACAGCCAAGCAATTCAGTGAGAGCAAGGGATCTAAACAGAACCAAGGTCCTACCTGTATCTTTGGCCACCTCGGACACATCTTCCTTCCTCATCTCAGCCATATATCCAAGCGTTGTGAAAATGACAAATCCTGAAAGGAAGCTTGTCATGCAGTTCACCACGCTGGTCACCAGAGCATCTCTGGAGCAGAAAAACCAAGGGGGCTGAGACATTTCCAAGTCAGGAGTATAAGGAGCATTTGCCTCCATGCTGGGGTAGGGGGTGAGGGGTGGGCAGGGGTACAGGCTGAGCTCACAAGGACTTCAGCTGGTCCTGGTGTCCCCTCCCCTTCTCTCAGTGCCCAGCCTCTCATACTGGTTGGATCAACCTTGAAGCACAAGCTGCCATTATCACCTTGCTTGGCGCAGGAGGACAGCAGGTCAAGGGTGATTTTAAAATACAGTCCTGTTGCTAACCAGCCCAGAACTGACCTCTCAGTTTCAAACAAGCCTTCCTCTGAAGCAGCACCGGGGTTTGAATGGAAGCCAGAAGGGGACCTTGGCCTCACATTTGTGAAGTTTTCAGATTTAGACTTTTGTCACTATATGCAAATGAGGTTACAAGACTGCCACACTGATATCCTGGCACGTTTTTAAAATCTTTTTTTAATTTTTATTTTTAAAATATATTTTATTGATTATGCTATTACAGTTGTTCTACCCCCCCCCCTTTATTCCCCTCTGCCCTGCACACTCCTTTCCACCCGTATTCCCCCCTTTCGGTTCACGTCCATGTGTCATACATATAAGTTCTTTGGCTTCTACATTTCCTATACAATTCTCAACCACCCCCTATCTACTTTCTACCTACCATTTATGCTACTTATTCTCTGTACCTTTTCCCCCTCTCTCCTTTTTCCACTCCCCTGTTGCTAACCCTCCATGTGATCTCCGTTTCTATAGTTCTGTTCCTGTTCTATTTGTTTGCTTAGTTTGTTTGTCTTTTTTTTTTAGGTTCAGTTGTTAATAGCTGTGAATTTGTTGTCATTTCACTGCTCATATTTTTTATCTTTTTCTTTGATAAGTCCCTTTAACATTTCATATAATAAGGGCTTGGTGATGATGAACTCTTTTAACTTGACCTTATCTGGGAAGCACTTTATTTGCCCTTCGATTATAAAGGATAGTTTTGCTGAATGGAGCAATCTTGGATGTAGGTCCTTGCCTTTCAGGACTTTGAATACTTCTTCCCAGCCCCTTCTTGCCTGCAAGGTTTCTTTTGAGAAATCAGCTGATGGTCTTATGGGAACTCCTTTGTAGGTAACTGTCTCTTTTTCTCTTGCTGCTTTTAAGATTCTCTCCTTATCTTTAATCTTGGGTAATGTAATTATTATGTGCCTTGATGTGTGCTTTGTTGGGTCCAACTTCTTTGGGACTCTCTGAGTTTCCTGGACTTCCCGGAAGTCTATTTCCCTTGCCAAATTGGGGAAGTTCTCCTTTATTATTTGTTCAAATAAGTTTTCTACTTGTTGCTCTTCCTCTTCCCCTTTTGGTACCTCTATAATTCGGATGTTGGAATGTTAAAGATGTCCTGGAGGTTCCTAAGCCTCTAGTAATTTTTTTTAATTCTTGTTTCTTCATTCTGTTCTGGTTGAATGTTTCTTTCTTCCTTCTGGTCAAAACCGTTGACTTGAATCCCAGTTTCCTTCCCATCACTTTTGGTTCCCTGTAAATTTTCCTTTATTTCACTTTTCATAGCCTTCATTTTTTCCTCTAATTTGTGACCATATTCAACCAATTCTGTAAGTATCCTGATCACCAGTGTTTTGAACTGTGCCTGTGATAGGTTGGCTATTTCTTTGTTGCTTAGTTGTATTTTTTCTGGAGCTTTGATCTGTTCTTTTATTTGGGCCTTTTTTTATCTCAGTGTGTGCCTGTTACATAGTAAGGGGTGGAGCCTTATGGGTATTCACCAGGGCAGGGCAACCCACTTGGCTATACATGGGGGAGGGGTCTGAGAGGGAACAATGGCACTTGCTCTGCTCTCTGCCAGATTTCCGTCATTTCTCCCGCTTCCCACAGTCAAATTGGGTCCTTCTGCTGCTGATTCTTGGGTGGGTTGGTTTGTGTACATTCTAGGACCCTGTGGATCTCTCCAATGAACTCTCCTGTGAGTCTGGGAGTTTCTCCCACTGCTACCTCAACTCCCACAGGTGTTTTCAGCTGGAGATGTGAGGCTTTATTTCCCTGAGCTGGAACCCTGGGTTGTGTGGTCTGTCTCACTCCCCACTTGTTCCTCCCAGTTTATCTGCATGGAAATGTGGGAGCCCCTTGTGTACCAGCCGCGCCTTGCCTGCCCCGGTCCTCTAGCTGCTGCCTTTGCCCAGCTGCCTGACTCCTCCCCACTGCCCGACTCTGCCCCTCCTGTAGTCTGCATAAATGTTTCTTCTTTAGCTCCTTGATTGTTGGACTTTCATACAGTTCGATTTTCTGTCAGTTTTGGTTGTTTTTGTTTTTAAATTTGTTGTTGTCCTTCTTTTGGTTATACAAGGAGGCACAATGTATCTACCTACGCCTCCATCTTGGCCAGAAGCCCTGATATCCTGGCACTTTCAACAGAAGGCCTCATCATAGGACTTGCGGATGGTGTTCCAACACAAGGCCACATTGCTTAGGGTGCATGTGAATTCCTTTTTTTAAAAAAATAAATTCTGTAGTTATCTAAGGAATAGTGTAATTTGATTGCTGCACATTGCCATCTGTGACAGAACATTAAAGCAAATCAACTCTAAAGGTAAGTTCTATTTAAGTCATAATTGGTGCAATACTGTCTGTTTCATCAACATTTATGAAATGAGATTTTGCCACAAACATTATGGCATTTTGTGTTAGTCAAAATAGTTCAATCGTACTTTTTGTGTATATATACATACGTAAATTATCACATTATAATTGTGTGGTTAAATATGATAAGTCAAATCTAAACATTTAATGTCTGTTGCAATTTCTGTAAACCTGCTTTAGAATTTCTTAATGAATTTTTTTAACATACAGAGACTCTCACAGAATGAAAGTGGCCTGGCGCTTCTATCAACCCCTGAACAGCCCCAGTGGAGCTCTGGCCAGGGGTGAATTGGTCTGGGATCTGTGTCCCCCTGGGGGTCAGAGTGTCAGTATGGCATGAGCCTGGTCAGGTTTGAGGACATCGGTTCAATCACCTTCCTCCAGACCAGCTGATTTACACTCATCCCACTTTTAAGCTTTTCCTGGGGGCCCCGGGGTGTTGATACTCACTGATAACAGTTGTTGTTGAATTTGTTGTAGCTAGCAAAAGCCATTAGGACCCCAAAGCCAGGACCAAGGGAGAAAAAGATCTGAGAGGCAGCATCCACCCACACCTGGAACACAGCAGAGGTAGGGTGAGGGCTGAGACCAAGGCCAGCGCTGGGTATTAGCAGGGCCAATGCCCTCATGCCTGCCTCCACGAGGCTCTGGGCAGGCATGAAGAAACAGTTCTCAAGGCTCATTCCGGGGATGGCCACACACTAAGTGCAGACAAATGTGATGTGCTGTCATGTAGGCATAAACCAATACAGTGGCCTCAACTGTACTTTCCATTCTTGTATTTCTGATTTAACACATTGCAGACTTGCCACTGAACCCAGGTTTTGGTGGTTGCTACTGTCCTTTTAAGAGGACCAGCTTCATGTAGTAAAATGACAGCTAGGTGCACACTGTTCTCCTCGTTATCTAACCTTTGTCTCCAGTAGTTTCTGCCATTTGGGTTTCAAGTAGAAAAGAACACCCCTCCAGGCTCCAGGGAGGGTGGCCCCCCTCACCAGCAGGATCAAAAGGATGATGTAAGGGCAGGTGGCTGTCACCCACACGACCTGTGAGCAAGGAAACACGTTGTCACCACATGGATGCTGGTCTTTTATTCTTGAAAACCTCCAAGAAAGGAGATCTACCTTTTTTTTTCCTATAATTTTAGGAGGCATGGAGCTGTGGCAGAGGGATCACAGCCTTTAGAATCAGACAGGGAATCTGACTCACTGCTTGCTGGTACTGACTACCTCTAAACCCACTCCCCACTGGTGAAGTGGGGAAAGTATCTAGCAGGCAGCAATCAAGTAGCCAGTGTGTATAATGCACTCACCATGGTTCACGATAGGTTTTCAATAAATTATTGCCACTATTATTGATTGTGACATTACCAGTAGGTTAAAGGAATTTTTAAAAATCCTGTAGTTGTTCTTGGGATTGGTCCATTCCTAGAACTCTCTAACAGATTTGTGGAAGAGACTGAGCAATCATGGCAGGTGTCTGGTGTAGAAGGAAGGAGTGTCCCCCCTGCCTGGGCTGTCTGGGCCTCTGAGTTCTGAGTTTGAGATGCTCTGGGACCCCTTGGTAGGCCCGGGCCAGCAGAGTCCTCCTCACCTTGCCAGATGTTTTGACGCCTTTCCAGATGCTAAAGTAGATGATAATGAAGATCAGCATGATGCAGAGGACAAGCTGCCAGCTTATGCCCCCCAGGTCCTGGAGTCCCTTAGACTGGTGGATCTGCAGCACGTGGTGCCTGGGGCGAAAGAGAAGGAGAGGCCCGTGAGATGGTCCGAAGAGTGACCTGAGTGCACTGCCTGCCGGTGATACCTGCAGGAGGGTGCCAAGAGGAGAAATGGTCACCAAACTTCAGCCAGAGCTGAGGCCCCGCCTGTCCTGAAGGAGAGACCAGCACATTCAGCAGACCGATCTGAGAGACACGCTCAGCCCAAAGGCAGACCCCCAGGGCTCTCCTGTCCTGGCTCAGACCTGACTAAGCAGGAGACTGGACCAACATGACCGGCTTTGGAGGACAGGAAGATTTGTACGTGTGGGTACAAACAAACACCTTCTTCGGTCTGCCAGTGCCTGAAATTCCAGCATCAAAGACTATTCCTTACTCCAAGCATCTTCTTCCAAAGAGTAGATCCCACTTATGAAGTGAACACATGAAACCAGGAACTAGGCGAATAGTTTCAAACTACTGAAGTGGTCAGAGGCTTTGTTTCTGTGATACCGCTGAGAGCACAGCCCAGAAAAAAGAGTGGTGTCAAAGTGGGGGGTCATTTTGGAATGTGAAGGAAGGGATCATCCTGGGCACATTGTTGCCACCTGGCATGGCACATTGGGAAGGACCAGGTGGCACAGATGGCTAGGTTATAGAGCGCTCACTCCCTCCAAAGAAGCCAAACCCTAGGGGTGTGGCCAGCCTTCAACAGACTGTCTCCTCACCTACAGGCACTTACAAGTAAAACTCCTCGGCAGGGGACGTAGAGTCAGTTGTCCAGGTGATGTTGCCCCCTGAGAAGTAGTTGGTGCAGTTGCCAGTGTTCCAGGAGTTCTCGCAGCTGGTCCAGGGCAGCTGGTCAGTGAGGGAGGAGATGAGGTAGTAGAGCGCCCAGGCCATGACGGTGTTGTAGTAGAAGGACGTGTAAAAGGCAATGATGCAGATGGTGTACCCGATCCCTGGGACAGAGGGCGAGGGAGGCCAAGTGTAAAAGGCAGCCCAGCAGTGAAAGGCTGAAACAGGGCCTGAGAGGGCACTGCAGTGGGGGGCAGGGTGAAGATGGGGGCTGCCACTCATTTCCTTCCCCGAAGACTCTGGGAGGCAGCAGAAAAGTAACAATGTGGTAAATGACTTACATGTATTTGCAAGGTTACATGTGCCAGAAAATGCTTGTGTGCTGTCAATGCTTTAAAGTTTTTCTGTTCAGTTTACCTTTAATTGTCACTTATTCTGTTTCCCTTTTATATCTTCCATCACTTGAGTAGTCAAAAACTTAATTACTGGGCTCCAGTTATATCCCAGGGTTCCCAAAGGCCTAACTGACTCTAGAAGGTCCCCAGCTGCCACCCACTGATGGAAATCACCACTTTCTTGGAAAACCCACCCATTCAAGCCTTTTGGTTACCTTTGAAAATCGGGCAGATTTTCCTCCATATGGAAATGCATCCATTTCGGTGGTACTGGCCCAGTGCAAGCTCCATGTAGAAGAGTGGGATCCCCCCAAAAATGGCCATGATGATGTAGGGGATAAGAAACGCCCCTGAGGCAGATAAAAGACAATTTTACTCTCTGCCCACCTCTGTCCCAGGAAGACCCCACTGATCTGCTCCCAAGATCCACCAGAGAATCACAGAGCCATCTGGTGTTCCAGTGTCACGAAGCCACCTTATGCTGAGTGACCTCCCACTGTGCTCCCCTGGCCTTGGTGCTTTGCCAGAAGTCATAGACTCAGGTCCACAGTGAAAGAGGTTTGGCAGGAGGCAGCGAGGAACCCAAAAGAAAGCGAGGTTTGGGAGTCAGCAGAACAGTCTCTGAGGCCAGTTCCACTTCTAATCACCAGGAGGGCCCAGGGCCACATATCCTGTCCGAGTGTTCCCTCTCCTATAAAAGGGACAAGGCTGGGGGGGGGCGGGGGGCTGAGGGGAGCTGAGGGTCCCAGATCCCAGCCATCCATCACAGTGAGCTTAAAAACACACCCACCCAGACTTCCTGAAACAGAAGTTCCAGGGCTGGGTATAACAAAAACATGGGAGCCACCTGATTGAGAGGAGCATGGCCTTCTCCTCTCCTCACCATGGCGTGTGCTCATCCACTGATCCACTAGATGAGTGCTCACCCAGTGTGCTTCAAAAAGGGGAGTCATCTGGCAAAAACATCACTTTGCCTGCTGTGTTCAAGACCCCCATTCGACCAGATATTGTGAACTTTGTTCACACCAACTTCAGCAAAAACAAGAGACAGATCTATGCTGTCTGTGAAATGGAAGGTCATCAAATCAGAGCTGAGTCTTGGGGTGCTGGCAGAGCTGGGGCTTAAATTCCCAGAGTTTGGGGTCGCACATCTGCACGAACCAAAAACTGGTGCCCTTTGCATCACAGATGTGATGTGCCACCAGCTCTGCCCTGGCTGCCTCTGCCTAGTACCAGTGTTGGTCCTGTCTAAAGATCACTGCACTCAGGAGGTTCTTGAAATTCTTTGGGTGTGAAGGTACAGTTGAAGGCTACAAAAACAAAGAGGAGGCTGTTTTGTTTCTTAAGAAATCTAAGGCCTGGAATAGTATCAAGAAGGTCTATGCCTCTCAGCAAATGAGAGGTGTCAAAGGCACAATAAGAAACCGCCATGGTATCTAGCACAGGGGACCTTGCATCATCTATAACCAGGATAGTATATCATCAAAGCCTTCAGAAACATCCCGGGAATTACTCTGCACAATGGAAGCAAACTGAACATTTTGAAATATGCTCCCGGTGGGCATGTGGGCTGTTTCTGCACTTGCATTCAAAGTGCTTTCCGTAAGTTGGATGATCTGTATGGCACTTGGCATAGAGCTGCTTCTCTAAAAAGTACCTACAACTTCCCATGCATAAGATACCCGATACAGACCTGAACACACCGAAAAGCCCAGAGATCCAAAAAGCCCTCCAGCTCCACACAAGAAGATTCATCATAGAGTCCTGAAGGAGAAGCCACTGAAAAGCCTGAGAATCTTATTGAAGTTACACCCACATGCAAAGACCACGTGCCGAAACACCATTCTTTGCCAGGCCAAGAACCACAAACTCTAGGATGGATAATAAAGCAGCAGCACTAGAAGCCAAATTAGATGAGAAGGGGGTTCCAGGCAAGAAGCCTGTGGTAGGGAAGAAAGGAAGGAACGCTGTTGGTCTTAAGAAGATAAAAAAGATGAACAGTGAAAGGACAGCAAACGCAGAGTTATTAACAACCACATCTAAAACAAAAGCAAGCTAAAAGGACAGCTAGATCAGGAGCAGAACCATAGATTATTGCAGCTGCTGTGCAGGTCGTCATCACAGGAGATACTAATTCAGAGATACTGAATTAGTATCTCTGTTCATCTGTATATTCCCTGCCTCCAGACACTTGATTCTAGTTAGCTATTTTCCATAATTCCACTAAGCCAGGATACTCCTTTCTGAGCCATTTGTACAGCCGTGGCTGACTAGGGCGGGTTGTCACAGACTGAGAAAGGGTGAGTGGCGGCATCCCTGGCAATGCTCGTGTCTCCCGGCTCTCATGGCTGAGGAAGAATGCAGAAATGCTACCTTGAGGGTTGCTCACCTGCAGCCCGAGTTTTAGCCCAAAGGAAGGGTTGCTGTGATTTTCCCTGACAGTTTTTCCTTCCATCAAGTGCTTCAAAAGTAGAAACCTGAAGTCACTGCAATTCAGAAAGGTCCCACCTAGTTTACAATCGCTCCAGGGGAATCTGGATTGAGAATAATAACTACACTGTGTTGTCAAAGTGGCATTTGTCCAAAAGGTTTGGTTGCCTGGTTTTATTGTAGGGAATGAGTGTAGGGGAAACGGCTCCAAGTAACGATCAGGCTAAAGGTGAGTTCTCCCAGGTTGGAGATAAGGCAATTCCAACCTCTGCTCCTCCCAGGCAGGGAGTGCTGGGGTCTCCCTCCGCCAACAGGAACTGCCTTTGCAGCTGCAGGGGCCGTGGCCCTTAAGAGCATCAAAGGCAGGCCACTCTGGGTCAGGCCATGGACACAAATGAATTACCCCCCAAACCTCATTTTAGCTCCCCTCCCCAATCTGTTGCCAGAGCTCCCATCAAAATAAATACCAACTGATTTGACTCCTGTCTCTATCCTTTTCCTATTCCAATGGCAAGTCTGATGTCAGCACAGAGGCCTCATACCTACTCACTCCTCTCTCTGGAGTTGCCATATCCATGCCTACAGGCAGCTACTGTTTTTCATAATCTACAAGTTCACTGCTCTGGAGGCATTGGGAGGTCAAAGAAGCAACAAGTAATAGTCTGTGGCTTTAAAAATCTGTCCCTCTTGTCAGAGATATGAGATACATCCATGCATGGCTTGGGGTCAACTTTAATTGCATGCTGTGGCTAGGTTCAGCTCTGGATCCTGCCTGGACTTTAACTTAAGACTCTGGACCTGAACTGGTGCCTTTCCTTGACCTCACACAGGTGCAAAGGCCTGGGAGGGTGTGGACCCCAGAGCTGCCTCCCAATTTTTCCTTACATGGCTCTACCCTCGCCAGGCTGCTCTGAGCACGAGCTGCCAGCAGGATTGAGGGAGCTCAGCCCTGTGCTGCTGGGTATCCCCACATCTCGCTGACTGGAGAGTGGAGCTTGAATCTTGCAGGATGAGAAGGGAGCTCTTCAACAGAGGGAGCAGTAATGTGCTGAATGATGTAGGAAATCTGCTGAGGTCAGGTTTGGGAGATTTCATCCAACTTCATAACCCACAGAGCCTCGGACAGGTGACTTAAAGCGTTAGCTTGCTGGAGATTTATCTTTTAGGTAAGCTTTTAAGTCTTAAGCAATCACATTCCCAGATTCACATTTAGTGGAACAAGACAGAAAAGATATAATTCCCAAGAGGCTCTATAGACAACCCCTCCCAGGTCAGAGCCTCTGCCCGTGGCTCATGATACTGACCCCCTCCGTTCTGGTAACATATGTAGGGAAAGCGCCAGATATTGCCCAGGTCCACAGCATAGCCGATGACAGACAGGAGGAAATCCATCTTCTTGCCCCAGGTCTCTCGTTCCCCTTGGTGAACCTCAGCCACTGGGGCAGTGGTGGCAGCCATGATGGAGTGCTGAGTGTCATCTCCTGCACTGGGGCTCAGAAGCAATGAGTATCCACTGGAGATCTGGCAGGACTCTACCTCATTCCCAGGGGTGGGGACACCCTTTTGTGGAAATGCATTTGCCTGACTGTCTTCTCCATCCTCACACACTGACATCTCCTTTGGGGAGTTTAAGGGCATCCTGCTGGCTAGTGGGTGAGATGGATGCCCATCGGCTGGCCGAGGACCTGAACCAAAGTCTTGGAGCACAATCCCAGGGGTCCTCAGAGCTTTACATCAGTGGGATGGAGAGCTCTGTTGAGAGGGCACACGAGAAAGGAGAATAGAATTGGGCATTTTACATGGCTTTGTATTAACTCATCACACATCTTAAACTACACTGGTTAATGGAATTATAAATGCATCTGTTTAATGTGAAACATCCTATTTGCTGTAGGAGAGTCAATAAAATCAATTACATTTTTCAGCCCATACAAAACATCAAACCATCATCAAGTAATTTGAAAAGGAAAAAACAAAACAAACAAAAAAACACAGCAAATCACCAAGGTCTTGCCCAGGCTCTATATACAAACAAAGTATTGAGTTACCAGAAGAATGTAAGAAGAGGGCTTGCTTTGACAAAGCCCCTCAGAGACTTACGTGGTCCTGGATGCTGTGCTGGGAAAAGAATAAGAAATAGAGAGGCAGTTTTATCCCTCAAGTAGATAAGGACAGTCCTCTCATTTAAGCTGAATACTCGAAGTATATTTCATGTAAACTATAGGTGTGACTTAAAGACAAAGACAGCAAAAGATACAGCTGAAAAGGCCGCCCTTTGTGAGGCACCCCCAGATCCTGGACCTTTTCAATCTTCCCTGTTGTCCAGCTTTTGGAAGCTTTTGGGCAGCTTCTAGTTGCTTCTGGGCTGGGTTGGGTCCTTCTGTGCTTCTCCTGTCTTTGTTCCCATTACGCCTCTGCAAGTCCCACTGGGCCTTACACAGTGCTGCCGTGCGCCATTCTGTCTGCCACTCCCCAGCAACGCCCATGGCTTATCCACTGGTTATTCTGTGATAGTGGGCAGCGGGCACCTCTCACCATGCCAGAAGAGCCAGGGAGAGTAGCCCGGTGGCTACAGATACTGGCATGGCTGGTGCCTCTTCCCCCATGCACCGTGGTGAGGAGGGCTGGGCCAGGGTCCCTGAGCCGTGGGCCAGGGTGCCAGAAAGTCAGCTCGGTTTGCTCTCCTCTGGATTGAGGTCTGAGACATCAAACATGGGGTAGAAATCTGAGCCCTTTTGGACTTTAGACCTGTGGCCTGTTATAAAACAGTAAGCAACCAAAACCTTCTAGCTAATTTCATTTCTTCTGGGTCTAACCTTTTGAAACTCTGGAAACAGTTTGGGAGTTGAGACACGTTTTTGTTTAGCTCAGATTACATATCTTTCCAGGAAAAGACATCTAGGCATGACTGCCGCGCCTGTTCACGAGGGCACAAACCTATCCCAACCTTTACAGTCCAACAACCGGAGGAGGGCTGGGAATGGGGAGCTAATAACAATGGCAGTGTGTGCGCCCTACCTGTTTGAGGCTTTCAGGGAATACAGCTTAACTATCCGCACATGGGAATGTAAAGACAAAAATGTAATGAGGGAAAAATCAGAACACAAAGTAGTAGATTCACACTGATGACTCTGTATAAATATTGACCAGAGGTACACAGGAGCATACAAGGCACTGGAGCTTTCTGTTCCTTGAGTTCTTTCTTCCTGTACAATAGAAAGTAAAAGTTTTCAAATGCGGACGACCATAATTGAACAACAATTAAAAAAGAAAACAAAGAAAATAAAAATTTTATGGCGATTGATAATTGCCTCCTATATTACAGCCACAAGAGAGAAACCGCTCAATGGAGCTGGGGATGAGGGTGTGGGGTGTCAGGGGGTGGAGCACAGACCCTGAGTTCTACCTATTCTAGCTTCTGGACCCCACTCCTGACCTATCCTGGGCTCAAGGATACAAACACCACTCATAGAAGAATACGAATTCTGACAAAGAGTGATTTATATTTGAGGGGGGACCCCATAATAACCAGATCCATGAAATGGGCAAGTATGTTGAAAAATTGTGTATTTATTCTTACATGTTTAAACATCAGTCACCTTCAAAGTACTCTCCACTCGATATAATACACCTTTTGAGACATTTCGAACTGTTCAAAACAGTTTTGAACTCATTGATTTTAATATCTTTTAGTGTTTCTGCTCTTTTTTGTTTCACCTCTTTC
This sequence comes from Artibeus jamaicensis, assembly GCF_021234435.1. Lineage (NCBI taxonomy): Eukaryota > Metazoa > Chordata > Mammalia > Chiroptera > Phyllostomidae > Artibeus > Artibeus jamaicensis. The sequence continues at coordinate 952,709 of NW_026521538.1, forward strand.
ACATTGGCAAAACATTTCCCCTTCGAGGATTTTTTTAATTCGAAACAACAACAAAAAAGTCACTGAGAGTGAGATTAGGTAACTAGGGAGGTTGGGGGAAGGGGGCCATGCTGGTTTTGGTCAAAAACTGCTGAACTCTCAGCTCAGTGTAGGCAGTTGTGCTTGTAAATCACCCAGCGTGAAATGGGCAAATGCATTGAAAGTCTTCAAAAAAATTCACTGAAGCCAAACACAGCCTCTGACAACACCACCAGCTGGAACACGGATACAGATGGGCTCCTAGAACACTCACCTAGTGGGGAAAATTGATAAGATGCCCACCCTTCAAAACCTAATTCTGGGATTTGGGGGGTCCTCCCTCATAAAACCCCATTCTTCTCATGTTTACATTGCGGTCCAGCCTCTCCCTGCTCTCTCTCCTCCCTTGAGACCGCATCTAGACTTGATGAACATTTAAAATAACCACACCTCCTCTCATCCACCATAAGTAACTATGAGACAAAAAAAGAGAAAGTTCCTCTTTTTTTTTTTGAGAGAGATAATGAGGTATCAATACATTTAAATATATAGCTAAATTCAACCTGAACTTGGTGGTCTCCGCCTGTGCTGTTTGAACAAGGCCTCTGCACTCTTCTTCAGCCTCCATCCACAACACGGCGCATTCCACATTAAACAGAGAAGAATGAGAATCAGAGGGCAGAGACAGGAGTTCTCTGATATGCAGATGGCATCCAACAGTACAGCCTGAACCCACCGGAGGGCTCCTTTGCCTGATCTTGCTTTCTCCACCTTGAAAAGATGACTCAAAATATTCTTCTCCTATATTTAGTACTGCCACTTTCCTCTCATTTAAACTGAAGCTCAGAGAGCAAAGCATCACGTACCCTTTCATGGTCACCAGGGGCAATGGAAGAGAAACATCATCCCTCCCCGAGAATCCGTTCACGTTCCAGCCACGCTAGTGACTCGTCACATTCCTGCTGCAGGAGTCAAGCGATTTGTTCTAGATTTCACGGTCTTTCTCCCTTGGGGCACTCTGCAGGGAAGTTAGAAAACGTGTGTGTTGGTGAACTTTGTAAGGGCAATGTGTGCTCATCAGGGTCCTCAGGGCCTCAGCCCCCAAGGCGTCCATCTGATCTTGACTTGTTGGCAGCTGTCACGAGCAGCTCCTATAAGACTATATGCTATTCTCTATTTTTGTTCTGAGCACTTACAAATGTCTTATTTCCTGAAATATACCCAGATTTTTTTTTAAAGGCTGAAATAGCTCAGGTCATAAGACAATATGTTGAGAGTGCCCCTCAGACAACTCAGAGGTTGGTCTCTCTTCATCCAGCTCTGCTTTTGGACATTCTATTGTGCTCCCACCCGGATCATAGAACCTGGGGTGCAAATAACATAATTTACAGCCACTTGAAGCCACCAAACTGGTAGAGATGGGGGCCTCTCACTCCTAGTCCTCTCCCAATGGGAAGAAAACCCACCCCCATTAGTAATCAGTTGGCCCTCTGCCTGCAGGATGCTGCCTGTGGATCTGAACTCTTCCCATGTCCTGATTCTACAAAGCACTAACCGGCTTTTTCTACTGATACCAGCAAATAACAATGACTGAGAACAATCTGGCCCAAAAATACAGAATTAAGAGTTATTAAGTTTGGTTTCCAAGAATGTTCTCTTAAAAGCACTCTTTTTAAAAAGATAGTGTTGAAATCCAAGATGGAGATGGGGCAGTTGAATGTTATACTCACCTCCTCCCAGGACCAAACTGGAATTGCAACTAAATAAGAAAATTAGAACCAGAGGCATGGTAACAAGGAACAGACTGACAGTGACCAGAGGAGATGGGGGAGGAGGATAACAAGGGAAAGAAGAGGAAGAGTCTAATCAAGGAACATGTATAAAGGACCCATATACATGGACAACAACTAAAATATAGAGAAATCAAACTGAATAATCGACTGAAGACTAGCTGAAGAGAAGTCTTATAACCCAGGATTTATTTATACAAAAAGCCACAGCAAGACTGGTAGGAAGGGCAGAGGTGTGAAAAGGGCTGGCTCCACTCCCATGGGCGGCAGTTGAGATTCTGGAGGGATCTCTTAGCCACAAAGGTTCCCAATGAGAAGCATGAGGTCTCAAACGCAAGAAGAGCTCTGCAGTCCAGAGCACCAGAGCCTGGAAGAGGCACTCATATAACAACTGGCTGTGAAAATCAGCAGGGATTCTGTTCACCAGGGAGAGATGGGAGTCTGCTAGAGCAGTGGTTTTCAACCCATGTGCCACAGCCTACCAGTGTGCCATGATACATGAGATTCCTGACTGTTTAGTCAGAGGCACTAACTCCTTTCCCTTAGATTGTCAAATAAAAAAAATGGTTACAGTCAATACAACAATAGCCACCTGTCATGAATGAAATAAAATTATGTCTATTTGGGGGGTCAGATCAGCAAAAGATATATGTTTTTGGCATGCTGCAGAATTTTAGTATTAGCCTATGTGTGCTATGAGATGAAAAAGGTTGAAAACTGCTATGCTAGAGACACGGGGCGGGGGAAGGGGGGGGAGTCCTCATAAAGGGCCAAGGCACAAAATCTCGCTTGCAAGACACTCACCCTGGGCTCCTTTGAAGGACGGGCAGAGGAGACTAGAGTTGAATAAGGAGAAACTGGGCTCTGTAGCTCTGGAGAGAGATCTGAAGAAACAGCCAGGGTCCCTGCTCTGAGTTCCTCTCCCACACTGCAGATCCCACCTATCTTGGGTGGAACACTTTCCTCTTTAAGGTATCAGCCTGGGGGAATGCAAGAGCCCCACCCCCTGAACTCCCTATTGCCCCACCCTGTGGAGCTTGCACCCTGCTGAGGAATCAGCTGCCTGGGTTATTAGAGTGTAGATGTCCGGGCAGAGTCAAGGGGTGTCAGTCACTGAGTTGGGTGGCTTTGGGGTTAGGGCCATTCTTCCTACTTTCCTGTGAACCTGACTGGTGCTTCCCCCACAGGGAAATCTGCTAGCTCCAATCTCTGGACTCTCAGTGGTCCCACCCTCCGGACTTCGCTCTGCTGAAGTTTGTGCAGAATCTGAGACAGACTGAGTTGTGTGGCTCTGAGGCAGGGGCCACTTCTCCCATCTTTCCCCAAGACTGGCCAGTTTCTCCCCCTCACAGGAGATCCTCAAAGGTGTCTGAGCATCCAGCAGTTATAGCTAGAGTTGGTATATAGCCTGGGACATTTGCTGAGAGGCCTCAGACCCAGCACTGGCACTGAGTTTGAATCTGTATTCATGTGATGAACACCTCTTGCCCCTGCCTGGACTGAGAACATACATTATGTAACTTGAATACTACCAGAGGTGCTTTCAGTGACTGAGCTTAGGAGGAAGTCAGCAAGTACAGGCAGGTAGAGGTGGATTTCCAGGTGTCTTAGACCTTTTGCTGACCTCCTCACAGGGTTAGTGCTGGTGGTAACCAGTGTTGATGTGCAGCTTGGTCTTTCCTGCATGCACCCAGGCCCAGCAGAGGCAGCCACACATTGTGAATTGCTTTGTAGCTCCAAACAGGTTGCCCAAGGCCAGTCACAGGCAACATCTGATATTGGCATGTACCAGAGTTGCTCCCAAGAAACCCCAGAAGCAACACATCCAGTAACCAGCTTTAGACGACATAAGAGCAGGATCCAATTAGCTTCGCAAGCAGCATATCCAAAGGGGATCTTGGCAGGCACCAGAACTTGCTAAGGCAAATTCTGCTTCTTGTTGTCAGCACGGAGATCGTATACTGTGGTATGGGTCAGTCCTCACAGTCAGCAAGCCTGAGGGTTGACCCCACCTGTGAATGGACCAATAGTGATCAAGACTCAGTTATAACATGAGGGTCACATAACTCAGACAAGGGACATTCCTGGAGCATCCAGCTCAGGTCATCATGGAGACTGTGCCACTGGGTTCCTTAAGACACCTACTTAAGGCCACCCTACCAAGACTTGGAGACATAGCAGATCTACCTAATATATATAAATAAACACAAAGAGTTAGCCAAAACAGGGAGAAAAAGAAACATGCCCCAAATGAAAGAACAAAAGAAATCTCCAGAAAAAGAGCTAAGTGAAATGGAGGTAAGCAATTTACCAGATATAGTTCAAAAATGATTATAAGGATGCTCAAGGAACTTAGTGAGAACTTCAAAAGCATGAAAAATGGCATAGAAACAATAAAAAAGAACCAGTCAGAAATGAAGACTACACTAGAAAAAATAAAGAGTAGGTTGGATAGAGGACTTCCGGCCAAGATGGCGGCATAGGTGGAAATACTGTACCTGCTCACACAACCAAATTTCAGGGCAACAAAGATTTAGAAACAAAAACACAATCAGAACAGACAGAAAATTGAACTGTACCGAAGTCCGACAGCAACAAACCATTCATCCAGACCAGTAAGAGGGGTGGAGTCGGCAGCTGGCAGAGAGGGGTCCAGGCAGGAAAAGGTGGTGGTTACCAGCCTGAGCAGGCGCGGGACAAAAACCCAGTAAGGCTCACAAGGCAGCTGGCTGTCCATGGACACACATTCACATGCAGATAAACCAGGCAGGTTTAAAAACAGTCAGTGAGACAGACCACGCAACCCAGGGCCCCAGCAATGGGAAATAAAGCCTAAAACAACCGATTGGAAAGACTTTCAGGGGTTGAGGTGCTGGGAGAGGCCCCCAGCCTCACAAGAGAGTTTGTTGGGGAAACCTACAAGGTCCTCGAATGTATACAAGCCCACACACCTGGGAACCACAGCAGAAAGGCCCAATTTGTTTATAGGAAGTGGCAGAGGGGACCGAAATCTGAGAGAGAGGGGAACAAATGCCATTGCTCTCTCTCTGACCCTGCTCCCAATCACAACCCAGTGACTGGGTTGACCTGCCCCAGTGAACACATAAGCTTCCTCCACCCCTCATATGTAACAGGCGAGAACAGACCAAACCATTATGGCTCAAGCAGAAGAACTGCTCAAAGCCCCAGAGCCAATACTTCTAAGCAGCAAAGAGGTAGCCAACCTATCAGATGCCCAAACTGGTGATCAGGAAGTTCACAGAACTGGTTAATTTTAGCCACAAATTAGATGAAAAAAAAAAAGGCTACACTAAGTGCAATGAAGCAATATGCACAGGGAACCAATAATGATGGAAACAAAACAGACTCAGATCAATAGAGTGAACCATAGAAAGGAAGAAACAACCAAACAGAAAAGAATGAAGAAACAAGAATTCAACAAAATGAGGAGAAGCTTAGGAACCTTCAGGACATCTTAATCTTTATTTTTTTTTAATTTTATTTATTTATCTTTAGAAGGGAAGGGAAGGAAATACCAATGTATGGTTGCTTCCGGTGCATCCCCCGCTGGAAAGTGGCCCCTGCTGGAAATTGACCTGCAACCCAGGCATGTGCTCTTACTGGGAACCTTCAGGACATCTTTAAATGCTCCAACATTCGAATTATAGGGGTACCAGAAGGGGAAGAGGAAGAGCAACAAGTGGAAAACTTATTTGAACAAATAATAAAGGAGAATGTCCCCAATTTGGCAAAGGAAATAGACTTCCAGGAAGTCCAGGAGGCTCAGAGAGTCCCAAAGAATGTGGCCCCGAGGAAGAACACACCAAGGCACATCATAATTACATTAACCAAGATTAAAATAAAGGAAAGAATCCTAGAAGCAGCAAGAGATAAGGGGACAGTCACCTACAAAGGAGTTCCCATCAGACTGTCAGCGGATTTCTCAAAAGAGTCCTTGCAGGCAACAAGAGGCTAGAAATCCAAAGTCATTTCATGACTTATTACAAGTTATGAAATCCAAAGACCAACATCCAAGATGGCTCTATCCAGCAAAACTTTCATTTAGAATGGAAGGACAGATAAAGTGCTTCTCAGATAAGGTCAAGTTCAGAGTTCATCATCACCAAGCCCTTATTATATGAAATGTTAAAGGGACTTATCTAAGAAAAGGAAGATAAAAAAGATAAACAGTGAAAGGACAGCAAACTCACAGTTATTAACAACCACACCTAAAACAAAAGCAAACTAAAAGGGCAGCTAGAGCAGGAACAGAGCCATAGAAATGAAGATCACATGGAGAGTTAGCAACAGGGGAGTGGGAGAAGGAGAAGGGGGGAGAAGGTACAGAAAATAAGTAGCATAGATGGTAGGTAGAAAATAGACAGGGGGAGGGCAAGAATAGTATGGGAAATATAGAATCTAAAGAACTGTGACACATGGACATGAACTAAAGGGGAGAATGTGGAGGGAGAGGTGTGCAGGATGGAGGGGAATGAAGGGGGGAAATGGGACAACTGTAATGGCATAATCAATAAAATATATTTTAAAAAAACAGTAGGTTAGATAAAGCAGAGGACTGAACCAGTGATTTGGAAGACAAAGTAGCAGAAAACATCTAATCAGGGCAGCAAAAAAGAAACAAAATTTTTAAAAATGGGGATAATTTAAGGGACCTTTGGGATAACATGAAGCAAAAGAACATCCACATCATAGAAGTACCAGAATGAGAAGAAAGGAGCAAGGGATAGAGAGCCTCATTGAAGAAATAGTTATTAAAAAGTTCCCTAACCTGTGTGAAAAGACACACAAGTCCAGGAAGTACACAAAGTCCCAAACAAGATGAACCTAAAGAAGCTCACACCAATACACATCATCAAATGGTGAAGGTTAAAGACAAAGAGAGAATCTTAAAAGCAGTGAAAGAAAGACAATTAGTTACCTACAAATAAGCTCCCATACAACTGTCAGATGATTTCTCAACAGAAACATTTCAGGCCAGAAGGGATTGGTATAAAATATTCAAAGTGATGAAATGCAGCCAAGACTACTTTACACAGCAAGGCTATCATTTAAAATTGAAAGAAAAATAAAGAGCTTTTCAGACAAGAAAAAGTTAAATGAGTTACCACCAAACCAGTATTACAAGAAATATTAAAGGGTCTGAAGTAGAAAAAAAAAAGGAGAAAGAGGAGGAGGGAGGGGAAGAGGAGGAAAAAAGAGCAACATAGTTATAAAGAATCAAAATGACTATAAATAAATACCTACCAATAATCACTTTAAATGTAAATGGCTTAAATGCTCCAATCAAAAGACATAGTGTAGCTGAATGGATAAGAAAACAAGACCCATATATGTGCTGTCTACAAGACACCCACCACGGAATGAAAGATACGCATAGACTAAAAGTAAAAGGATGGAGAAAATATTTTATGCAAATAGAAAGTTTAAAAACCTGTGGTAGCAATACTTTTATCCAACAAGATAGACTTTAAAACAAAGGCTATTAATAAGAGACAAAGAGCAGTACCCACTACATAGTAATAAAGGGATCAATCCAACAAGACAATATAATCCTTATAAACATTTATACACCAAACATAGGAGCACCTAAATATGTAAAGCAAATCTTGGTGGATATAAATGTAGAGAGCAACATTAATACAGTCATAATAGGGATTTTAACAACACTTTGACATCAGTGGATAAATCTTCCAGACAGAAAATCAACAAAGAAATGGTGGTTTTGAATGACATACTTGACCAGATGGATTTAGCTGATATCTTCAGACAATTTCACCCTAAAGCAGCAGAATACACATACTTTCAAGTGTACATGGAACACTTTCTAGGATAGACCACATGCTAGGACACAAAACGAGTCCCAATACATTTAAGAATATTGACATCATATTAATTATCTGCACTGTCCATAATGGTAGGAAACTAGAAATCAATTACATGAAAAAAACGGAAAAACACACAAGGACATGGAGGCTAAATAACTTGTTACTAGACAATGAAAGAATTAACAATGAGATCAAGGAAGATATTTAAAGATATGTTGAAACAAATGAAAATGAGGACACAACAACCCACAATCTATGGGACACAGCAAAAGTAGTCCCAAGAGGGAAATTCATAGCAATACAGGCCTACCTCAAGGTACAAGAAAAATCTGAAATAAACAATCTAACTTCATACTTAAAGAAAAAGAACAACAAACAAAGCTCAGAGTAACCAGAAGGAGGAAATAGTAAAGGTTAGAGCAGAAATAAATGAAATGGAGTCTAAAAGAGATACAAAAGACAAATGACACCAAGGGCGGGTTCACTGAAAAGATAAACAAGACTGACAAACCTTTAACCAGAGTCATCAGGAAAAATGAGAGAGGACCAAATAAATAAAATCAGAAATGACAGAGGAGAAGCAACAACTGACACCACAGAAACACAAATGATTGTCAGAAAATATTACGGATGGGCCCTTAGGCTGTTTCTAAATATTGGCTATTGTAAAAAGCACTGCTATAAACATAGGGGTACATCTATTTCTTTGTATTGATGTGATAACTATATGCCAACAGATTGGATAATCTGTATGAAATGGATAAATTCCTAGAAGTGTACAATCTCTCAAAACTGAATCAGGAAGAATCGGAATATCTGAGTAGACAGCTTACAACTAGTGAAATTGAAGCAGTAAACTCCTAACAAGCAAAATTAGATGACTTCACAGGTGAATTTTACCAAAGTTTCAGAGAGGATCTAACACCCATTCTTATCAAACTATTCTAAAGAATTCAAGAGGAGGGAAGACTCCAAAGCTCATTTTATGAGGCCAGCATTATCCTAATTCCAAAACCAGATATAAAACACTACAAAGAAAGAGAATTATAGGCCAATATTACTGACTGATGAACATAGATGATGCTAAAACCCTCAACCAAGCATAAACAAACTAAACCCAGCAATACATTAAAAACATCATACACTGTGATCAAGTGTAATTTATTCTGGGGATGCAAGTTTGGTACAATATCCTCTAATCAATAAATGTGATACACCACATAAACAAAATGAAGGGTAAAAACCACATGATCATATCAATAGATGCAGAAAAAGCATTTGATAAACTCCAGCACCAATTTATGATAAAAATTCTTGGCAAAGTGGGAACAGAGACAACATACCTCAATATAACAAAGGCCATACACGACAACCCCACAGCCAACATCCTACTCAGTGGGCAAAGACAAAACCGTTCCCCTTAAGATCAGGAACAAGACAGAGATTTACCACTCTTGTTCAACATAATACTGGAAGTCCCAGCCATAAAAATCAGGTAAGATGAAGACATAAAAAGCATCCAAATTGAAAAGGAGGAAGTAATGCTGTCGTGATGTGCAGACGACACGATACCGTACACAGAGAACTCTAGAGGTTCCACCAAAACACCGACTAGAACTGATAAACGAATTCACTAAAGTAGCAGGACACAAAACGAATATCCAGAAATCAGTTGCATTTTATACACCATTATCTAATTTCTTGTGACCTATCCAAACCCGCCTCTCCTTCAAGCTGCACTGCCTTTGGAAGCGGGGCCCTGTCTTCTGGTCTATCTGGGCCTGTATTCTGACCTTCTCCATCTCTGGCATTTGGACCACAGCTTTGGCTTCTAGCCATATGCCAACTCTAATATTTTTCTAGTGTATATTCTATCATAAACATTGCAACAAAAGGACTATATTCTACTTCTTTGATCTTTCTTCATAGCAAGCACAGAACTATAAGATTGTTTATAAACAATAAATTTTCTGCATTAGATCTGGCAGTCATTAAAAGATACCTGCAAAGAAATAAAATAAAAATTAGTTGTGAGATATAACTACTGTTTAAACCCAGGAAATGAATTAATGTTAAAAATTATTGCTGTTGCTGGCTTCACACATAAAAGGGACCTGGAAGTTGCAACTCCGTTCTAACAACAAGTAAAAAGCCAAACAGACTGAAAAGTCAACAGTTCTTCTTTGATCTGTAAGAGAAGAGAGGACACAGGGCAAACCACTGATCCCACGATTGGAGAGACAGGCAAATATAGGTCGTGGCAGCTTACTGGAGCAGAGACTCAGGAGGAAGTGAGTGATGGTGTAGAAAAATCTGACCTAGAATTAACTTGCCAGAGGCTGGTGGGAACTGTGCGCTAAAACTGTGAGTTGAACAGTACAGGGGAGAACCAGTCATAAAGGAGCCCAACAATATTGTGAAATTTACCACTAGAAGCTTGACCAGGTTTCCACAGTAAGTATCAGAGAAAAATCCCCTTGGGATTCCAGCAGGGGAGAAGAAAAGAAACTGTTTTGAAATACACCAGAGCACTCTGTTCCTTCTTTTGTTTTTGTTGTTCTTAATTCTTAACAAGGTGTGTCTCTGGGTAAACTAGTTAACTGAATCCTAACCTACGGGGTTTTATCGGAGCCTAAGTGACCTGGGAAATGGAAATACCCATTCCAGCTCACTCTAGTCATCCTGTCCCACTTAATGGGGAATAATTAAAAAGAGAAACGTTCATAAAGATCACAGTATAGGGGCACAGAATCACTGAAAGACTGAGCCCTAATCACAGGACCATAGGATGACGCCTCATCTCCCCCTACAATGTGCTGCCACATTACTAAAGGCCTGTTTATAGTCGTTCCTTTTACCTGGCACAGCATACACTACAGCAAGAAAAGACTACACGGCATACCAAAAGTCAAGCAAAAAACAAAACCCTCATATAATTTCAAGAGACAGAGCGAACCACAGAACTAGACGTGCTAGGGTGTTAGAATTATCCAGCTGGGAATTTAAAACATCTATGATTCATATACTAAGGGCTGTAATGAACAAAGTAGACAGCATGCAAGAACAGATAGGCAATGTAAGCAGTGAGATGGAAATCCTAAGAAAGAACCAAAAAAAAAATGCAAAAGATTAAAAAAAAACAGTAACACTGTAACAGAAATGAAGAATGCCTCTGATAGGCTTATTAGTGGATTAGGCATGCCTGAGGGGAAAAATCTCAAAACTGGAGGATATATTAATAGAATATTAGAAAATCAAAAAGCAAAGAGCACAAAGACTGAAAAAGTGGGGTTTTTTTGTATCTTTGTTTCTTTGCTTTTTGATTTCCTAAGATACTCCAGAGCTGAGTATTTAAGGACCGTGGGACCACTAAAAATGTGTACCATGTGTATAATGGAAATACCAGAATAATAAAAAAGAAAGGAACAGAGTAAATATTTGAAACCATAATGACTGAGATTTTTCCTAAATTAATGCCAGGCACCAAACCATACATCCAGTAAGCTCAGAGAGCACCAGGCAGGATAAATGCAATACACATATTATTTTCAAACTGCAGAAAATCAAAGATGGAGAAAAAATTCTGAAAGAATCAAGAAGAAAAAAGTAGCTTGTATTACACAGAAACAAAGATGAGAGTTATATCCTACTTCCCAGAAACCATGCAAGCAAGAAGAGAGTAGAGTGAAATATTCACTCTTGAGAGAAAAATACCACCAATCTAGAATTCAGTACCCTGTGAAATTATCCTTTACAAGTGAAGGAGAAATAAAGACTTTATCAGACAAACCAAAATGGAGGGAATTTGATGCCAGTAGACTTGCCTTGCAAGAAATGTTCAAACAAGGTACAGAAGAAAAATAATATATGTCAAAAACTTGAATTTCCCTGGCTGGTGTAGCTCAGTGGATTGAACGCGGGCCTGGGAACCAAGCAACCACGGTTTGATTCCCAGTCAGGGCACATGCCTGGGTTGCAGGCCAGTTCCCAGCAGGGGACACACAAGAGGCAACCATACATTGTTATTTCTCTCCCTCTCTCCTTCCTTTCCCCTCTAAAGATAAATAAATAAAATCTTAAAAAGAAAAGTAATAAATTAAGGTAAAAAAAACTTTTATTTTAAAAATTATTAATTGGTCTAACAGATAATTGTTCAAATAATAATATAGCAACATATGCATGCTTACATATATATTTTATGTATTTGTGTGCTTATTTATGTGTATATAAAAGTGAAATAAATGACAACAATGATACTAGGGATGAGAGGAAAGACTTAGAATTATTTTGTTATAAGGCACTGACACTACCTGTGATGTCGGATAGTGTTATTAGAAAGTGGGCTTGGGTAAGCTGTAAATGCATATTTTATTTTGCTGTAAATGTATATTGCAAACTCTAGGACAACCACTAAAAAAAGTGAAAAAAAACACAAATAACAATGTAACCAATATGCTAAGAAAGGAGAGAAATGGAATCAATAAACACTCAGTTAAAATCACAAAATGCAGAAAAAGTATGGAAGACAAAGAAAGGAACAAAAAATAAGAGCAACAAGTAGAAAACAGTAACAAATATAGTCAAATATAGTAGATATTAACCTATCTATCACAGTTGGAGACAGGTAATTGCACACATACAGGAAAGCAGATTGACATATCAAAAGTGATTACTCCTGGGTAGTTATCATGTGCACTTTACAAATGTTCCTGAATTCTAAAATGAATCTTTTGTTTGCTTTTAAAATTAGGGTAAACATATAAAAGATACTTGTTGTACAGGTAAAGTATTACTGCCTTATATTAGCTTCCTAGGGATCCCATGAGTTGGTGGCTTAAAACAACAGCAACTTATACCCTCACAGTTCTGGAGGCCAAGTTCCAAAGTCAAGGTGTCAGCATGGTCACGCTCCCTCCCAAGACTCTAGGGAAATACCCTCCTTTGCCTCTCCCAGGCATTCCTTGGCTGGTGATGGATAACTCAAATCTCTGCCTCTGTCTTCACATGGCCTCTCCTCTGTGGGTGTCTGGTAAGAACACTTGTCATTGGATTTGGAGTCCACCCAATTGATTCAGGATGATCTCATTTCAAGATTCTTCATTCCATCTGCAAAGACTTTTTTTTTTTAAGAAACGTTCACAGGTTCTAAAGTTCAGTGCTTAGACACATGTCCTTTCAGGGGATGACCATACTGCTCCATATCCTGAGTCAGTCTCATTTGACTTATAAATGCAAGTAGATGAATAAAATATTTGTGTTTCACTTAGAACTCTTCCAGTTGCAACTAATAGAAAACCCACCTGAGACTGGGTTAAGTAAGAAAGAAAATGGCTAATTTTTTAAACTCTTCTGCACTGAACTGCCTGCAGAGTTGAAGGTCCAGACACTCTCTGGGCCTCCCAGCTAGTTCCCCCTCTCAAGGTAGACTGATGGTTCTGGCTCGGTGGGTGGCTGCATCTAGCTCATACCAGCTCAAGGGAGACAGTTGTCAAATTTTTAGGAGTTTCACGAGTCTGTTACTAACATAATCACTTGAAAAATATTTAAGCCTACAATTATATAAGTTGCATTAAAAATGAAGACAATAAATACTCAAAACTCATCTTTTCCTAGTTCTTTTATTTGCTATTAACTGGAATAGCAAATAAATGTGCTCTGGAGATTATTTACACCCACTGTATCTATCTCCATGATGGTGTGCTACTGTGCCTCTCTTCCCAACTCCACATTTCATGACATGCTTGAGCTCGAAATCAGCCATGGCGGAAGTATTTACACCATAGGAATTGGAAAGTACTATAAATCAGGGCATTTTTTGAGAGCAAATTTTTAAGTATTCAAACATTCACACTCTAGCTCCTCCAGCCTCAAGGTCAAGTGCAAGAGGATGGTGACAGCACCCTGAAAAGTAGTAAGATCCACCCTGATTGGATATTTTTGTTAATGTCTCCATCCCTGAACCAAACACCAAGGCCAAAGAGAAAGTGATACCCTATCCTCCACCTAGGAGCTGGGCTAGAGGCCCACCCAAGCCCATGTATTTGGGGAGATCCCCACTTGAAAATCAGGGTTCTCACTGGAAGAAGGGAGAATTGCCACTGAAGAACTATAACCACCATAGTTTGTAGAGTAGTGACTTATCCTTAGTCTCACTCTCCCCTACCTGTCTCAAGATTCCTTCTTCATTCATCCTGAATAAGAGGCGAGTGGTTCGGGACCAACGAAGCTTCTGGTACGTGGAGAGAGGTGGGTGGGCTCTGGTCTGAGACCTCTTCCCTATAGTCTCCAATCTTCCCCTTGAGGGGAATGATGTGCCCACTATCTTCCCCTACTCTGCTGTTTACTGCTCACAGCTTGCTCCCTACTGAGACAAGCGAAACACACATGCCTGTGTTGTATAGTTTCCTGAGAAATTTTTTTAAAAGAATTTAAATTATTTCTTCCTGTCTCAGTCATGTGGAGAGGACACATAAATAATTGTGAAGCAATGTAAAGCATGCTTCCATAGAGATATTTAAGCTGTGCAGGTAGCTAGTGGGGGAGTTAGAAAAATACAGGCAGCTTCCCAGAGAAGAGGACTTGGGAGCTGAAGCTTTATGTACACATGAGAAGTAGCCTGCATGGCAAGAGGAGTTTTTCTAAGGGGACTTTCTATTCCAAGGGAACAGTGTAAGCTGTGACACCACAAGGTCACCCAGCTTTCTTTACCCTTCTTCTCTTTCCCCCACGACTCTAGACTCTATACACCTCAGAAAAATTCCCTTCCCTCTTGGTCTCCTTTTCATTCTGAGCCAAAACCAGAACTCATGCATAGGCATCACACCAAGGCACAGTGTGGTTTACCCTGGTATGGGGGACAAAGAACACCTAGGTTTTTAAAGACTCTGGGATCACTGAAATGACCCCAGCACCTTGGAAATCTCCAGTTGCTTTCACAGCCTTTTCAAATGAAATCTATTCCTCTCAAGCATAAGTACTCAAAGCAAATAAATTGTTACTTTGTTAGCTTTTCTCTTTGGCTTAATTACCGTATTGCCACAGAATCATTTTGTTGTCATTGTTTTTTTTTTTTTTCATCAGCAGAGCAGACGTTTCTGCAATAGTCTTTCGAGCCTGGAGACCATAACTCCATTTATAGCTTTGCTTCTATGGGAAAAAGGGCTTTCAAGTTCCACACAGTCAAGTCACAGATAAATGATTGAATTCAACTGCTTTTAAGCAATGAGCTTCCTGTAATGTTTTGCACACTTCAGTGATAAAGGCTGGTGTGTGTGTGAGAATGTGTGTGTGTGTTTAAAGTTTCTAAATATGGGTGCCAGGTGTTCAATTTTCAGATTGACCAAGTGTAACATTTTTTCCCTCTTAAAGCAACAGCATCATTTCTTTGGTGAACACATATGTGTTTTAGAGAAAACGGTGGAAGCAGTGGCTGGGAACACAAAAGAAAGTAGCAATGCTGAAAATAGGGACAAAAGATATATATTTGCACAGTATAAGAAAAGAGGTTAGTTTTTGTAAAACTTTATTATTACAGGGTAATGCAAAATAGTAAAATGCCTCCAAGTAAAAGGAGAGATAAGGATCAAAGCCGCCTGAACAACTTGTTATTTTGAGCCCAGTTACCCAAAGAGACCGCCAAGATATTTCTAGTCTGTTGCAAAGCAACTTCAAACACAGAAAAATTTAAAAACCACTCAGTGAAGAAAGCCTGCAATCTCTCTCCTGATAAGTCGGTATCATCAGATAAATGCACACATCAGAAGGGGTCCCCATGGGAACTGGTTTCTTTGCATCAGAAGAAGACTATTGGGCTCAATACTTAACTAATTTCACTCTCCCACCCAGATTCCTCCCTCTTCCTTTTCTACATCCTTGACTGATCCTCTCTATTTAGTCTTATTTCTTTCTCACTTCCTTTAACTATAGGCAATGACATAGATATAATGAATGTTCCTGAACCAAAAAAACTAATGCAACTATAATTTTTCCTTCCAAAGCCATTAATTTACTGCTGTTTATTCAAGATTCAGACCTTTTCTATATACTTTAGCATAAAGTATAAGCATTAGTGTGTATTTTCTGTGTGCCTGAATGGCAGGCATTTTTAAAGAAATGAAACACTGATAACTATCAAATGAAACAATTTTTAAAAATTTGTTCCCCCTTTTGAACCAAGTCCAATGTTTCATAGCGAGCAGGACTGGCTACCTATTTTGTGGGATCCAGTGCAAAATGACCATGTGAGGACTCTTGTTCAAAAATTGTGAAGAGTTTTAAGACGGTGACAGCAGTGTTCAGCCAAGCGCAGGGCTCTTCCGAGTGGGGTCGTCTGTGATTGCTCAGGTCACATGCTCACGCAGCTGGCCCTGCTGCTGGATTTTTAAATGAGAGCACACGCAACTGACACATGCACAGCTCTCTAGGCTGAAATAGAATTAGCCAGGAACTCACGCTGAAAATTTAATAATGTGATCTCGCAAAAGTGCAAACATCCTCTGCTGGTTCCCCATACACTTCCTGAGAACTCACTTATTTGCAATAACTGACTCTGGAGAAAACATTGTAATTCATAGCAGCACCTGGGCCAACTGATGAACCAGGTGTTGGAGGTAACCTATTGTCAAACTCTCAGAACTTAGTAACTCAGAATATGCTCAGCAAAGAAGAAGTTTTGAAGTCACGTTCACCCTGGGGCTGGGGGCATTTGCAATAATGTATGTGGACGAGCTCTGTGTGTTGGGAACCATGATTAACCTCAGCCACCAGGTAACAGATTGACAGAATGGCTGATAAAGCCAGGTTTACAGCCGAGAGGATTATGGAGAACAGGTTTCTCGGATTCTGACAAATTAAGTCCCAGTCGTTTTTCTTTGCTGAGCGTCCGCTAGCTGCAACGTGAATGGTGGTTTTATTGTCTCCTAGTCCTTCTGCTGGTCTCCTGGACTTCCACCCCCCACCAGGTCCCCATCCAACGTCCTCATCCCTTGTCCTCCTGGACACTCTGTCTTCCCCTTCTGACAGTGGAGTCTTCGTCCCATGTGCTTTTTGCAAATGTGGCAGGATGTCAGCAGCATTTTCCTCTGTCCAGGCTGCTGCTGGCTTCGGCGTGGGGAGGGGCCCTTGTCTGTGGGATGGGGAGGGGCGATTGCTGGGATTCCACTGGCACTGGCCTCCCCCCAAATTGGTCGCAGATTCTACTCCCTTTCCCAAGGGCAAACCCACACCCCCATCATGCGATTTTTTTTCTTGATTGCCCACTCCAATGCCCAGTCTAGTTTCACATGAGCATGAGGAATGCACAGGTATCACTCACTGCTTCACAGAGGAGAAAACTGGGGCTGCTAAAAAGAGGAGGAGCTCCAATCCACCCATTGTACTACCCTTAGCCTCTATTCTGTACCGCCCACAAGACTTACTGTAAGTCACATTATTAAACAGCAAGCTTTAAGATTTTGGGAGAAATGGTTATATTTACAAGATTTCAACTAAGCTCATTTATGCTCCCTCTGGTTTTCTCTTGCTCCGCCAAATCAGCCCCCTTCCCGAATGCTGATTCACCTCCTTCTCCCTCAGAACCCAACAGGTGATTGATTCTAACTTCCTAGTCTTCCATTCTCTTCCTCTCACCCCCTCCTCCCACTCAGATGTTGTAAAAAAAAAAAACCCAAATAAACAAGAATCAGCAAACCCAGAATATTCACCAACAAGGAGAAAGAAGCTGACCATCTCTAAAGAAGTTGGAAGGATTTCAAGAAATTTGATACATTTAAAGATCTAGAATTATACCTAAGTTAACTGACCATGCTGTACCAACTTGTTGAAATTTTAAAAATGTATGTGCTTATAGACTTTTATAGTTTATAAAGCTTTTCTCGTGTGCTGATGCATTTGAACTTCATAATACAGTATAACATAGATGCTATTACTAAACCCATTTCACAGAGGAGAAAACTGAGGCACAGAGCAGTGAAGTGACTTTCCCACGATTACTCAACAGGAGAAGTGAAGTTAGGTTTTCTAACTTGGGAGCTCGTGTTCTTTCCACTCCCCCACACAGCTAATTATTGAACTGTTTTTAGGTCAATGCACATACATTTTTTTTTCTTTTTCCAAATGACAAGTTCTACAGCTTGACATCCTCCTGCTCCAAATTTAGAAGTCACTGGCCTTCTTTTAAAACTCCGGTAGGTTTCAAATCAGTGGAGAAAATACGGGTTTAATGAAAGGATTTGTGACAACTAGGAAGCTGCTTGGGGAGAAAGAAATTTGGAACCAGTACCTGGCTTTGCACACAGAAATCAGTTCCAAGCAGATTAAAGATTTTAAATGAAACCATTTTAAGAACTAAAAGAGAACATGGGAATTTTTTTCCTGTTTTAGAATCTCAGAGAGGAAGAGGGCTTTCTGAGTATGATGAAAAACTAGAAGTTGTAAAAGATAAAATTGATATATTGACTACACAAAAAAAAATCTACATTGAAAAAACACCACCATTTCCTAAATCAAAAGTCAGAGAAAAATTCAGGCCAAGTATTTGCAACCTATATGCAGAAAAAGGCCTAATTTTGTAATATGAAAACAAATTCCACAAATTGACAAGATAAGAAAAATGCAACACACCCAGTAGAAAACCAGGCAAAAGATATAAATAGATGGTGTGTAGAAACAGACATAGCCACTAAATAGATGAAAAAGATGCACGAACTTGCTCACATTCATGGAAATGCAAATGAAAACTCCACTGAGGTACCTTCTTCCTAAGTCGGCTTGGCAAAGATAACACACTGCCTGTTAAGAGTATGAGGAAATGAGTCCATTTCCATCTCTCTGGTGCATAATCTGAGTGCAAAGTAGCACATCCTCAATGGAGAGCAATTTGCAGATGGGAAGCAGCTATTAAAATTTAAATGCACATTTGGAGGACTTAAGCCAATTACCTTGTTATCCGGTGTAAACGGTGTAACCTAGGCTTGGCCCCAAACTCCACGCTACTCATTTCACAGCCCCAGAGCTGAAGGGACCAGGAGGCCAGAGCAGCCTCTACCTATGCTTTAAACAAACATTCAGTAAGTAGCCACAAGTGCAAATAACTCCTTAAATAGTCACGATAAACTGAGAGAAAAATGCTTATTATGTATGAGGAGACTGGCTCAGAGAGGTTAAGTTTCTTGCCCAAAGTCACACAGCTGCTAAGTGGCAAAGCCAGCGACAGCCTCTTTTTGCACAGAGCTGCTGCCTCCCTGGGCTGCCTCTGCCCTGTCTTTGATGACATCTGGAACCCCAAAGCTCCACGGGAGGAGGGACCTGTGTTAACCAAAGCTGACCCTCAGATCTGTTGGTTGAATGAATGAATGAATGGTATGATGTTCCCATGTTGGACTTTGTGGGTAAAGAGGATGCTGCCCTTTTTCTACACAAAGAGGGAAAAAGTACAAAGCAGAAAATGAAAGAGTAAAGGCCAAGCAGAATATTAAAATCTAATTAAATAAAGTAATTTATTCACAAGCAAATGCTCCACACTTTCTCCAACAGGAATCTGGCTTTACAACTGAGAGACTTTTTAAGATAGAAAACACTGACACCACGTGGTAACAATGAGAACTACCGTGCATGCCCTGGACAACAGAACGATGGGTGATGAAGCGTGGCCGGCTCACTGAACCACTGCAAGAGTTCAGGCAAATTGGCTTGTGAACAGCACCACTGACTGTGTCAGGATTTGCCCCAAGGAGCTGGCATTTGTCCTTTGCCACCGGAATCCCAGAGCGTGCCAGGGGTGCCACCCACTGCTGACCTCTGCTCCAAGGTCTTGTCCACACGGCCTTGGTCTACGTGTGTGGTGTTTATACTGGGGTGGGCCAAAGGAGGTTACAGTTGTATGTGAAACACAGAGTTTATTCTTGCATTATTTATTCATTATTCTGTTATTTCTTTGTATTATTTTTATTGTTATTATTTTGTAAACTTATCTTCTAGGTAACAATGGCTGGTAATTTAACCTACTTTTGTCCACTCCTGTATAAAGCCCATACAAATATATCTCTAAGCTCATGCGTCAGCATGCAACACTACTTATTTTATATTTTTAAGGAAGATTTTATTTATTTTAGACAGAGCAGAAGAGAGGGAGAGAGAGAAGGAGAAAAACATCAATGTGTGGTTGCCTCTCATGCACCCCCATCTGGGGACCTGGCCCACAACCCAGGCATGTGCCCTGAGTGGGAATTGAACCAGCAGCCCTTTGGTTCACAGGCTGGTGCTCAATCCACTGAGCCACACCAACCAGGGCAACTTACTTTACCTTTTGTGTAAGGAAAAAGTGTGAGCTTCATTATTTTTGTCTATGGAAAAGCTGTTCTTTTTTTCTTCTTGCTGGAATGTGAGGGAAAATTTTAAAGTTTAGTCTCATCTGTCAATTTCAGTCCAATAATTCTAACTAAGGTAGAATCATTGTCCCATTAGGTAACTAAGGGTCTTCTTGGATAATTTCAGGAAACACAACCCCCTCAAGATAGCACCTAGATAAATGGAAGAAGTATGTGGCCGTATGTCCCTGTGGTGTGGGGGACCACTCTCTTACAGGATGACAATAAAGAGGAGTTTGTGCTGAGGAGGGGCTGACACCTTCTCACGATGCCCTGCTCGGTGCCAGCTGGCAATGTGGGGCCACTCGGGACTGAGGAAAAGCTCCATCGATGAAAAGTAGTGATTTCATTTAGCAAAGCTAAATATCCAAAGGGAACATGGAAGGAGAGACTGTGTCTCCACCTCTGTTTGCCTTTGTATAAAGGAAGACAAAGCATAGTTACCAACGGCAACCATCTGCAACAAAAACACACTAGCAGTTTGTCAACCTCCGCAGCACAGCAGGATAACTGGGGGCCGTGGAAAACACCCAGGTGTCTTGCCTCACCCCCACCCTCTGAGGTTCCGATTCTACTAGCCTGCGATGGAGCCTGATCCCTGATATTTTAAAAGCTCAGGTAGTGCTATTGCATAGCCAGGAGTGTGAACCAAAGTTCCAAGCGGAGGACAAATATTGATGTAACGATGCATGCATAGAACAAGCAAACAGTGAATTTGTTTTTTGCTTTTTTTTTTACCCACTCTTAGGGACTAAATGTGTCCCTCCAAGCTCACAGGTTGAAGCCCTAATCCCCAGGTGATGCTATGCGGAGGTGAGGTCTTTGGGAGGTTAGTAGTGATGATGGTGGAGAGTAGCGCTTTTATAAAACAAGAGGGATGATCTCTCTCTCTCTCTCTCCCCCTCCCTCTCTCCCTCTCCCCTCCTCCCTCCCTGTCATGTGAAGACACAGCAAGAAGGCAGCCATCTGCAAACCTGTAAGAGAGTCTCCACCAGGAACCAAATTGGCTGGCACCTTGATCTTCGACTGTCCAGCCTCCAGAATTATGAGAAATAAATCTGTATTGTTTCAGCCACCCAGTCTATGGTATTTTTGTTATAGCAGCCCAAACTAACTAAGACACCCACCATGCCCCAGGAGACCCTTAACCTCTAGAATTTACTGAATTCTCCTCTCAGAGCTGCCAGCCTCCTCTTGGATTTTTCTGGAATTCACTCCTCTTGCTCCCTATGTTTTCTTCCCAAGCTGGTTCTGCTTTCTGAGGCAAACTTTTTTGTTCAGCAGAAGTTCTTTCTTCCGGACCCTCTTCTGCTTTTTCCGACAGAGCCCAAACTTCCTGGTAGGACGTAGGTCTGTTTCCTCTGTGACTACATAACCTGTTATCTCAGAAAACTTTTGAAAGGAGCCAGGCTCTTTTGCCCCACAGTAGCATGTACTTTATAGAAGTCAAATCATGAGGCTAAATACAATCAAACTATTTAGCAGAGCCATGCGCTAAACTAAGAGCTATATGCTACACAGTTGTCTCTAAAATTTTAAAACATCAAATATGAAGTTTGCTGTTATTTTTAGAAAGTGAACAATAGCTCACCATCCTCTACGGGAAATGATGACCATGCTGAAAGGGGTCCCTGGTCCCCTCCCTGAATCATTCTCTTTGAAAATACACAGTCAAGGTAAATTTCTCAAAGTTATCGCATCAGCCCTCAGCTTCCTATGACACTCGCCAATGCACGACTGTTTCTGCTGGGCCCTGGCGGTTGAGCCCTCTTTTCCTCCCAGGTGGTGGTGAAAGACTTCACTTCCTGGCAGGGAATCAGAGGGGGTTCTGCCGGCTTTGGGGGGCACGTGTGGACCTGAGTGCTCCTCTTCTCTGCACCGGGACGCGGCATGCACAGAATTCTCACAGGTCTCTGTGGGTGGAGGCGGGAATGGTGTGCTTCCACCTGTAAGGAGGAGCTGTCGTCGGTGTGCAAGGACCCATTCCAGTCTCCCTGGGGCACACAAAGGGCTCAAGGATGGTCTCCTTTCCTTCATGAAGGTTATGACCTAGGTGGGAAGACGAGCCATGCTGGACTACATAAAGAGAGGTAGTCAGGGGAAGAAAACAATCATCATGTGTGTTCTGAGGACGAGTTTCCAGGAAGCTGGCCCTGAAATGGGGATCTGTGTGCCAGAAGTCTATTGGGGATGCTTTGGGGTTGACGTTGGGGTCGGGGGAGTGAAGGAAGTGGACGGTGGAGGGAACAGTTGATCCAAGGTGAAGTCACAGGCCTCAGCCCATCCCCTGGGATGCTCTGGAGCTAGAAAAACCCTTCAGAGTGGTCACCCCTTGAAACAAGGTCTTTGTAACCCCTCAGAATAACCAGAAAGGGGCCAGACCTGAGGCCAGGGGACTGCCTTTGGCAATGAGCCATCAGCTCTCCACGCTCCTGGCAGCAGAGGAAACGAGAGTCTCCGGCCTGAAGTGGGGCTCAAGGCAGCACACCACAGCAGCTACTATCAGCGATCAGGGGTCCGCTAGAGGGGAGTTTCGGTGACCGTGACTGTGTGTGTCCACAGCAGGAGGGGGACACAGGCCCATTCCCAAGGGACTAGGAGCAATTGGGAATGTGAAGCATACAGTGTGGGCACAAGTAGGTGTATGGTTGTGATAGAAATAAATAATGCAATACATAATAAATAGCAGAAGAACGAACTCTGTTTCCTGTCCTCACAACTGAAAACCTACTTTTGCCCACCCCTGTTTTATTATCATCAGGCTCTGTTTGCTATTCATTTCACTCTGACCTAAGACCACCTCAAACCCCTCAAGGCAGAAACAGGATTATGGCATAAAATTTCCCCCACAAAGTCTCATAAAGAATAACTGAAAAATGCAACCAATTTCTTTTAAATCAGGAAAGGCTTGGCTTCATTCTGTACACTTTACAATCTTGGTTACGACCCTGTTGTTTTCTAGTCTGTTGCCTACATTGCTGTGAGAATCTCTCTGTTGAACTTGGCTTCTTTGTGATTTTCCTCCTTGATCTGTCACTTTTACCCCAACCTCCATTCCTACTGCCCTAGCTTCTCTCAGGCCTCGGGTCAAATGTCACCGCCTCAGTAAAGCCTCCTGACGTCTCAGTTCAAACCACCACTTCAACCCCACCATACCCCCCTTTTTTTCCCACAGCACTTGTCATCTGGCTCACTCGAATTTATTTATTAATTGTAACTATCATCTGTTTCCCTCCAGTGGAATGTCAATTCCACGAGGACAGGGGTTGAGCGTTTTATTTACCTTGTACTCTAACTGTGTATAGTAGTGTCTGGAACATAGCAGCCACGTAATCAATACTTATGAATGAATGAATAGATGGATGGGTGAATGAACCCTCAGTTTAAGCTTCTTTCAGTCCTTTCCTGGCTGATGGCAGTCGTCTCCCAGCTGGAGCCTGGATGGGCACACCTCCGAGATGTCCCCTTTTAGACTAGTTTACACGTCACTGCTAGAGGGACGTTCTCTGGCCTCTGTCCTGCTCAGAGGCTCTCTGTGGCCTTCCCCAGGCCAACGGAGGCTGCCCCTGAGTGTTCTCAGAGGCCTGGCCCCTCCCTCCCAGCCCTGGACAGGCCCCTCCCCTGTAATCCCGGTTTCTACTCTCCCCTCCCCCATCTCCTCCGAATTCTGCCAGTGAGAGAGTATAAAGGAGCAAGTTAAACATCCTCCAAGGCGCTCTGAAGGGTGGGTGCAGGGGTAAATATTGAAGTGCTTCCAAAAGCCTAACATCTGTACAGACGACCATCATTGCTATTGCACCATCATCGCATGATCATGCCATAAGCTTTTCAATGAAATTATATGTGTCCTGAAGGCAGGACTAAAGAATCTCACCAAATCCTCCACTTTACCAGTAAGGAGACGGATCCGGTGACCCAGACTGCAGTGGTATGTTGCACCCGGCTCGTGCCAGCTAGTAAACACCAAAGGTTAAATGTTCCGGAACTTTGCAAGCCGGTTGTTAAACATTCTCATGCCCCCTGCTACCCATCTGATCCCTGTGCTTGATTCTGGTGCATAATCCTGAGGGTCAGGGAGCTCCTGACCATCTCGGAAAGGCCATCAAGTGAGAATGAAAAGGCTGGGAGAGAGGTGAGGAGCGGTTTGTCTGGGGAGTGAGGGGAGGAGTTCTGTTATGGGCGTGCTGAATAAGATCCCTAAGGGGAACCTAAACGGGTCTGACCCTCCAGGGTGAGGAATAGGCTGCAGAGAAAGATTTAAAAATCCCTGGGAACTGGCAGTACTGCAGGGCTACCCCACCAGGTATCCAGGAGTCATCACTGACTCCGGTCCCCAGCCCACGGCCAACAATGCAGTCATCAGGGCCCGTCACTCTCCGCCAGGCTCTGTTCAGGTTCTTTTCAGCTGTCCCAGTCCAGTCTCTTGGGACCCCGTGCCTAGGCTAGTACAACCGTCTCCTAATTTCTTCCCTTGTCTCTCTCTCTTCTCTTACTCCTCTCAGTCATCGCTGCCTGATTAATTCTCCTACGGCCCCATTTCAGCCCATTTTGCCTCTGCTCAAATACCTGCAACAGCTTCCAATTCTTTGCAAGTGAAAATTCCAACTCTCCTATTCAAACTCTGTCAAGGTGAACACCTGTGCTTTCTCACCTCCATGCCTGACACTCATGCTCTCACCTACCACTTTGTGCACAGTTGGAGTTTATAAATGCTTTGCCATCAATTCCCTTGTTCTTGCCATCATTTCTCACTTTGGGGATGAAGGTACAACCCCACGTTCTCACTACAATCGTCTTGCGTTTATCAGCATCAAGCATATGTAGCTACAGACTGCTTCTCAATGGAAAGAAGTAAATTTTCCAAGATTTTGGACATATCTACAATGGAATATTACTTGGCCATAAAATGAAATCTTACCATTAGCAACAACATGGATGGACCTAGAAGGTATTATGCTAAATAACATAAGTCAGACAGAGGAAGACAAATACCATATGAGTTCACTTATATGTAGAAGCTAAAAAACAAAATAAATGAACCAGAGGGGTGGGGGTTGGGGAGGCTGGGTGAAAAAGGAGAAGGGGTTAAACAGCCCAAACAGCTATAAAATAGTCATGGGGATACCAAGTACAGCACGGGGAATACAGGTGATCACGTTGTGATAACTATGTGTGGATCTGGTGGGTGGGCGCTGGACTTATCGGGGGAATCACTTTGTAAATTATACTCGAACGTATGCCCAGTGTGCTGTCCACCTGAAACTAATATACCATTGCATGTCAATTGTAATTTAAAAAATTAAAAATAGAATAGAACAACTACCCCAACCCCCCCCTTGAAAAAAAGAAAAAGAAGAAAGAAGAAAAGCCCTATTGGTTTTCCTAAGGAGGCAGTGCTAGGCTCCAGAAGGCACTTGCTGCCAGGAACCAAACACAGCTGTTCAGGCAGCAGAGGAAGCTGGTGCTCAAAAAAAACCCCAAAAAACCAAAACACTAAACCAGAACCCTGCCCACACAGCCAAGGATGGCAAAGTTCCCAGATCTACGGCTTGAAATGAGTAGATGATACACACAATATTTCATATAAAAGAAAACTGCCGGAAGCAGAAGTTTTCTCTCTCAAACGGACTTCTTATAAAGCACCTACACAGAACAACGGCAGGTCTCCCAGGGGTAAAGCTGATGTGTGTTGCTGGGAAGAGGCTCACGTCTCCACCGAACCAGGGAAAACCCGCATCTCTTCTTTCCTGCAACACCTGGTGAGCTTACCAGGCCGCACTGCAGGCCTCTCGGGGTTAGCACACATGTAGTCATCCACATTCGTTGTGTTCCACCAGGGGCTATGTGTTCTAGAAAGCCCACAAAGAACAGTCACGTCGGGACTAGAGTAGGCTACAAATAAAACGGAGCAGGTTTCTTCAGTGTTTAATGGAAATGGCACCTAGTTGTTTGGCTTGCCTAAGCTTCACTGATTCCGGAAGTCAGGGCCACTCCGTGAGACTGGCATTCCCTGGACCCCAGGCTGGGGATGCGTGCAGGACACCCCTGCGGTCTCACAGGGATCCCAAGTCTGGTGTTGAGTGAGACTGACGCCACTTTTGGAAGAGTCTAGGAAAAGCCAAAGGCCAGTGGGAAGTACTCTGGCAGAAACCTCACACATGGATGGGGACACGTGGGAGGGACAGAGAAGAGGGAGACAAGAAGGCTGAGCTGCTATAATAACAGTGAATACACCTGAGCACTAGCTGCATGTCGGTATTCTCTTCAGGGCTTGTTCAGTGCTCATATCCACCTTCGAGACAGAGATCTTATACCCACCCAGGAACACATGATGATGCCCTGGTCCTCCTCTTGGAGCTTCTCCTGCAGGAGGCTCAGGCTCTGGTCCTCCGAAACCTCTGCCGAAGGCTTGGTGCAGACGCAGTAACCCCCTTGACTGGGCGTCTCTGCAACTGTCAGATGGCACTTAGCTTCATCCTGGGCATGGCAAGAACAGGAATGCTCCCCCCATCCCCACCCCCAAGTCTCTCGTCTGCATTTCCAAATCCCGATGCAGTCAGGTGGGGTCATGTGACTAGTTCTAGCCAATGGGCTATGACCAGCAGTAATGTGTATCATTTCTGAGACAAAGCTTTTAATTACTGGGACAAGATCCCCCAGTGCTCTCTTCCCTGCCACAGTGCCTAAGATGGCCTCATAGTCCAGGTGGTTCAGGTGCAAACATGTGAAGCTTCCGTCAGCCTGAGTCTTGAGTGAAGCAGAAATCTCTAGGATAAGGAGCATGAGAGAGAAATAAACATTTGCTGTGTTAAGCCTCTGAGATTTGGGGGTTATTGACCACTAATTCTGGACCAAGAGAGTGCTCAACATTTGGTGTGAATAGCTCCAGAGAATGATGACTCAGTAAGAAGAAATGAACTTATTCCCGCCATGAGCTACAACACCAATAAAAAAGAAGAACAGTTGACCATTGAATAGTGTTTAGTGATTTTCCCGAGGCTTGCATGAGCAGGATTTAATCGTTACTGAAACCACGGTGAGACTTCAGTGTACCCAGATGTGTTTTAATCATGGTTAAGGTGAGGCTAACCAGTTCTAAGGGGAGCCTGAGGGGTTTCACCGCCCTCTCCTCCAGTCATGACAGCGGCTTCGGCTCTTGTAACCGTCACCCTAGCTAGCACAGGGCACAAGATGCTCACTGGAAGGGACTCTCAGAGGCAGCAGAAAGGACTTGGAAGCTTCAAACGCCTTCCCCAGAGTCAGCGTCAGGGAGCTCTCTGGGTCAGGCAGAATTGCACAGCCTCCCCCCCCCCCCCCCACAGGATCCCACAGCAGTGGGGCCTTGCCTGGCAGCCAGGTAAGACTTTTACATAAAATACAATAGTGTTTGTCCCTCGGCCCTGCGCTGTCGTCACAAGGACACTTCTTCAAGTATGTTTAGCTTACTCAGAGCAACCTTCCTGCCTTTGAATCAGAGCTTTTCACAAAGGCCGCATGCTGTCGACTCAAGGTTATTTTTTAAGTAATTTGTCTTTGTGGTTACAAACATAATTTATGTTTATTATAGAAAGTGTATAAAATACAGGAAAGCACAAAGCCAAAAATATAAATTATGCACAAACCCAGCAACCAATGATATCCATTATTATAAGATTAGCCCTGCTATATTTTCTAGGCTTTTCTGTCAAAATGGGTGTCATACAGCAACTATTGATACTTTGTAAACTGACTTTACATTTATTATTTTGTGAACGTACGCCCATGTTTTCAATATTCTCATTTGACCTGATTTTGGTGGCTGCACTGGGTTCTATTGTACCTTCTCACCCTCCTGTCACTGGGCATTCGAGTCGCTTCAAGTGTCCGCTGCACAATGCTGTGATGAGGCTCTTAGCATGTTCATCTTATGTGTCTCTGTTT
The DNA here is from genome assembly GCF_021234435.1 of Artibeus jamaicensis. Lineage (NCBI taxonomy): Eukaryota > Metazoa > Chordata > Mammalia > Chiroptera > Phyllostomidae > Artibeus > Artibeus jamaicensis. The sequence goes on from NW_026521538.1 coordinate 980,648, forward strand.
CAAAAAAGAAAGAAAGAACACTCGGTCAAAGGATTTGGACACCTTAAGACTTTTCCACACTGTTGACAATTTCCCTTCAGAAGGAATAGTGCAGGTGAGTCTCCATCTCCCACACCTGACTTTAGTTGGACGGTACATCAGTCAGGGTCCAGTTGGTAAAAATAAAAGCACCCTAGGTGTCTCAACAAAGAGAATTTAGCATAGCGGTTGGTTTACTAGGCATCGGCAAGCTGAAAGGTAAGACGAGTCTGCCGAGATAACTCAGAGAGAGCAGCTGCGGGAACAAAGGGGCAGAGCTGCGACTGCTGAAACCTGCAGGATCGAAGCAGGGCCCCCCTGGAGCTGGAGCACAGGCTTCTGAGGAGGGGGTGCTGCCTGTTGCTGCTGGCACTGTAGGAGCTCATGCCAAAATTCCTGCAGACCTGGGACGCAGACCTCTGAGACGTTTCTGGCTGGTGTCAGTGCCTCTGATGGACATTGCAAGACTATACCTGGCTGTGCAAAAATAACTAAATAATTAATTAATTTTAAAAAGTAAAAAAAAAAAACCACACAAACAAAAAGCTAGAGTGTGGGACCAGCTGCCACAGTAAGGAACCATTACTGAGAAGACCCTGACAGTGTCAGCAAGCAAACCAACAGGATCAAGTCCTCCTTTCTCCAGCCTGGCAGGCTCCCTCTAGTGCCCCCTACTGGCAGAGCCTGACATGGAGCCCGCTGACAAATGTGAAATGAGGTTTGCACTGTCCCTGCCCCAACTCCATACAAAGGTCAATTTGGAGCTGAGACACAATAGCCTAATAACCAAACAGGCATTATCACATTTTAAATAGGTAATATTTTTAATGATTCATATCAATGATTTAAAGCAAATTAAGATATTGGTTAGTAAAATGTTTTGATGATTCACAGTTTAATAATACATAGAGATCTGACTTCAGATCAAACTGGGAATTCTTTAAAAAACAAAACACCAAATCACTACCAACTGATGTTAATTTAAAGTGCTTCCTATGTGCCTAAGACTCAGAGCAGCTGACAGTGGAGGTGAGATCTGTGCCGGCAGCCTGATGTCAGACCCGGAGCTCTTAGTCCTGTCTCTGTACTATGTCTCCGTCCCCTTTACCGCTCAGGTGACACACCTGCTCTTCCCCTGGCCACACCCTGGGGATGAACACAGCAACCTCGGACTCTTGCCAGAATCTTTCGTTTCTGCTGCAGGGCCTCTGGGTAGTGAAGACTGTTCTCATGTGAAGCATTCACACCTCAGTAACCAAAGGCCTCACAGTGAACGGACTCAGGCCCTGATTTTGATCTTGAGCAGCAGTCCTAGAATCACAGAGCAGCACTAAAAGGGATTTGAATCCCTTTGTCACATTTCCATAAACTTGTTCAGACTTTATCTGAACACTTTTCATGACCTGTAATATCCAATGCAGCCTCTCTATATTTTTCCATAGCTCTGATTAATAATAATAATAATAAGGTGCTTACTTGCAGAGTGCTCTACAAGCTACGCCTGAAGATTTCTGGCCTTGCTCTCTGGACAACACAGCTTTGCGAGTGCTCAAAGGCCACCGTGACATTGGTCTTCCCCTGTGTTGTGGGGAGGAGTGCCTGTACTTTGGAGGTAGCAAAAGTCTCAAACATGACAGAGGGGATGAGCAGAACTCAGATTTGTTATTGGGGAAGAACCGAATAGAGGATGTTTTCTTCGTGATTAAGAGCATGGGTTTTAAAATCAGACCAATCTGAGTTCAAGTGCTCCTTGAGACCGTCTACTAGCTCTGTGACCTTAAGCAGGTTTGCTAGCGAAGTGGGAATGTGAGTACCTACCAGGCAGTGGCGTCGTGAGGATCCAATCAGCTGCAGCTTGTCAGTGCTTGCCTTTGCCACCAAGGAGGTGTTCAGGATATTAGATGAATCAAGTGTATCGATGAAAGCCACTAAGTTTATTTGCACGTGAAGTTATGAAAGGTCTCAGTAATTCTCATCGAAAGATCATCTCATTTCATCCCAAAAGATCAACTTCTGAGTTAGGTGCCAACCTGTCAGTCCACTGAAACAGATGAAGTAGTTGGCATGTGGAGTCTGAAGACCTGAATTCAAGATCCCGTTTTGCCCCTTATTCTGTGATCTTGAGTAAATTGTCTGATACTTGGGTTTTTTCACTTACAAAATGCACTCATAGAGCTAAGATGCTCACTGTGAAGTTCTATGGAGCAGTTAGAAGTAACAGATTAGAACACAGAGCAATGTGGATGGATCCGAAAACATAGTTTTGAGTGAAATAAGTGATCAGTGGGTTGAGAAGCATAACAATGCCACTTATGTGAAATCAAAACAATCATGATGTCGTGTAACACCCACATAAATTAAAGAAATCCAATGTATTGCAAAGATTGTCTATGAGAGGAAGAAAAGGCAAGCAAGCTGGAAGGTTTAAAGGAATGAAACATAAAGACAAGAGGGGCCTCAACCAAAAAATAAGTGAACAAACAAGTAAAGAAAATGGGAAAATGATGCTTCCTTACCTTTCTTACAAGACTATTCTGAGGATCTGATGAGATTATGCATAGGAGAACAAAACTTAATTTACTGTTTCCATTATGATCTCTATATTGGACAAATGAGCTGAGCAGAGGCAAATATTCCCCATCCCTCTTCAGCAGGAAGAACATCACCAGGTAGGGACCAGGAAGCCTTGCTCTGGCTTCAGAGAAGCCAGTGGTGAGATGACATCAGAGTTGTTATGAAGGAGGGGCGGTCTCTCCCTCACTTCTGGAGACACCAGTTCTTGACACAGCCAGAAGCAGAAGCAGATTCCTTCCCATGGATTCACTGCGAATGGCCCACGTGGGCCCTCGGAAGAAGAGACCCAGGCAGATGGGCGCCTCCATGGCTTCCCCTCCGCACGACGTCAGGTTCCGAGATTTGGTCCTCTTCATTTTGGAGAAGAAAATGGGAACCACCCGCAGAGCCTTCCTCATGGAGCTGGCTCGAAGGAAAGGATTCAGGGTTGAGAACGAGCTCAGGTAGGACGCCACCGATTTCATTTGTGAATCAGATTTGTGAACAGCTTCTCTGAAGCCCAGGGAGCCTCTGTTTTCTCCCACGTAGGGAAGACCTGATGCTCCCACTGGGAGAATGGGTTTGAAATCAAGGAACAAATCTGAGCCCATTCGTTATGGGAAATAAGAGAGTGGGAACTGAATACAATTACATGAAAACTAGTTAGCATCCAAAGAAAATGTAACAAAAAATTGTTTTCTACTTTTATGCGTTGAGGTATCTAAGAATGATAAACAGAAACCTAGTAGGAAAATTTAGTGCTGAGACCACTCAATTTCATTCTTGACCAGTTTGAACAAAACGCCACTGCATTCTATCAAAAAAATTTCAGGTACTCAGAGGCAGAAAGAATGCTTCAGTTGCTTGACTCTTAAGCCAAACATCCGACTGAGCTAAAGTGACCAGTGTCTGTGACAGGCTAGGATGACACACTGTAGCTGGCTCACTGTAGACACCCCAGTGTGGCCTTGATCTTGCTTTTCCAAAATTCAGTCTGAGTGGAGTGTGTAGAGAGAAGGATGCTGGCTGAAGATTCAGGGGCTGCTCTGTCCCAGGGCGGTAGCTGCCATGCTGGGAGTGATGAGGTCACTCAGGAGAACCCAGAAAGAAGATAATTGAAGGCACCATTACGGGTTCACTCACAAAAACACTCACATCCCAGCAGTCAGCCTATGGCTTTTACTAACTGTTCCATCAGCTCTTCACTGGTCTCAAATAGAGGGAAAAGAAAACAGAACAGAGTGCAGAAATGAATGGGGTTACAACTTTCACCTAAATAGTTCCAAACAGACCTGCTGGGGCCGGCGGGGGGGGGGGGCGGGGGGGCTTGCAGTCAATCAAGAATGGTGATTCGAGCAATTGGCTGGCTTTCATGGTCAAAGGAATAGACTGACTTTTTTTTTTTCAGGAAAATCTGTAAGAATTCTATGTGAAGATAGATTTGTATTTAAGAATAGTCTTTGATATTTAAAAATAAAACTGACAAGCCTTTCCTGCTGAAGAAATGCCAGCTTCTAATTGCTTGAGAGACATATGTCAAAAGTCAGTAATCAGATATGACTATTTTCACAAGAACCATAATTCATATGAAAAGGCACAAAGGCATTTCATTTTTCTTACCCAAGGGCCACATTCAGAAATCCCTGAGTCTCCCATGATCTCACTCCCATCTGATGTCTCTTTACATGGTCCCCTTTGGCCCCCTCTGCCTCTTCTCTTCAACCCCTGTCTCATTTGTGATGTTAAATCCAAAATACCATTAGGTTTCATCTAATTGTTAAGTCTGCCTAATTTTACAGACTTACATAAAAATGTTGAAATTAAGAAGGGCAAGATGAACCAGGCAAAGAGGCCAAAAGTCAGAAACTTAAAAAAAAAAAAGAAATTGGCAAAGTAGAATTTAAAAGCCTTAGCAAATACAGAACTGCTTTTTTGTGGTGAAGAAATTTGGCAAGGGCAGGGCAGGAAGATGAGAGCCAGATGGTCGAGGTACCACTTACGCAGAAAGCTCTCTGAGGAACGGTCCATCCTTCCAGCAAGGGCTGGCTAGTTTAGTTATAGGCACAACTACCCATACATGCGTGGTGGCTGAGGCAGGTACCTGGGGAGATGGTGGGAGGCAGGTTTCTTCTTTTGGCAACAGGGCCCTAGGGGCAGCTCTGTGCCCCAGATGCCTGCTGCCGGGGACCAAGCCCAGCTGCTCTGGCAACAGAGGAAACTGCTGCGTGGTGAGCAAACTGCTGCTGTGCATGTGACGGTGGCAAGGTTCCCAGGCTGGTGGCTCAGTAGGCACATTAAATATGAGTGTGTTCTATGGCACAAAAATGAACCACAGGAAGTAGGAGTCCTAGCTCTCAAACGGAATTTTTGTACTCAAGTTTGATAGACAGACTCTAATTGGAAAGGGCAGTGGAAATCATTGTAGGGGGAATCTCTAGATAGGAAATCTGGAGACCTCAAATTCCAGCTCTGACCCTTCCCAGACATGCCATGTGGGGCAAGAGTCCCCACTCTTTTCTCTGACCTTAGTTTCCAGAAAAATGGTTTGGTCTGTTTGATGTGATCACCAAATGTGATAATAGATGTCAATGTCCTTTGATAAATTATAAAGCTATGCAAATGTAAAGTGTGAATGCTCTTTTGTTAATTAACTGGATCCATTGGCCTTTACAGCAGAACCCCAAGGAGAGGGTTTTTTCTCCACAATATAAACCAGGACAAATGATATAAACAAATAGAACAAAGACAGGAAAGAAACCCATCAGAATGTTTTAAGTGGTTATTTTGGGTGACGGGGCGGGAGCAGTAGGGAGGGATTATGGCTGCTTTTATTCTCTGTTTTCTAATTTCTTAAAAATATGCATCTACTTTTAAAATAAAAATAAAAACTGATTTTTAAAAGAAAGGATGCTTCTCAATAGTAAAGACTGGCTATAACTGTCCTGTGCAGTACATAGGATTCAGGGAAAGAGGAACTAAGGGGGAAAAGTATGTTCTGAAAACAGTCAGTGATCTTCATAGCTGCTAGCACATTCTTTGGTTTCCAGGAGGATTACATTTGAGGAAAAATCTGACTCTTGCTTTACCTGGGCCTGGTCACACAGCTAAGAAGTGGCACACCTGGATGCATGAACTGTCCGGATCCATTCTATCCTCTAGCACGCATGTGCCGTGTCCTTACATGCTGAAGGTGGAAGAGTTGTGGTGGGAAGGATGGCTCTCCAGGGCAATGGGCCCATGAATCCCCTTTTAGCACAGTTGCTGTGAAAACCTTGCAATCATAGATCCCTTCTCAGCCTCTTTGAGAGGTAAGCCTTCCAACCACCCCAAACTGTCTTTTCAAGGACCAGAGAGTCAGCTCTTTGAGAGGCAAACATCCGAGGAGAGAACTCCCGGTCCCATGCCCTGAAGCGAAAGGCTCTGACTAGCACCACGGCCTCCTGTCAGAAAGACTCAAGGAATTTGCTTCTCCTCTGAACAAGGGCCACTCAGCAAATCCAGGCGGACTGGTCACATGGACCAGCTCCCCTTGATGCCCCTTGGTGCCTTTCCCTTAACATGTCTCAGCCTCTTAAAAAATGTTTTATTGATTATAGCATTACAGGTGTCCCAACTTTTCTCTTTGCCTGCTCCACCCAGCACCCCCTCACTCCCTTAAGCAACCCCGCATGGCATCTGTGTCCATGAGTCACTCGTATGTTCTGTGTCTAATCCCTTCACCTTCTTTCGGCCAATCCCCACATCCGCCCTCCTCTCTTACAGATGTCAGTCTGGTACATGATTCCGTGCCTCTGATTCTATTTTGCTTATTAGTATATTTTGTTCATTAGACTACACTTATATGTGAGATCATATGGTATTTGTTTTACTCTGACTGGCTTATTTCACTTAGCCCAATAGTCTCCAGTTCCATCCATGCTGTCACAAAAGGTAAGCATTCCTTCTTTTTTACTTCTGTGTAGTGTTCTATTGTGTAAATGTACCACAGTTTTTTATTCACTCCTCTACTGATGGGCACTTGGGCTGTATCCAGATCTTGGCTATTGCAAATAACACTCCTATGAACATAGGAGTGCGTATATTCTCTTGAATTGATGTTTTGGGATTTGTAGGACACATTCCCAGAACACACACCAGCCTTTAAAATCTCTCCTGCCTTGTGTTCCCTTGAAGTTGAACTCTAATTATGCTGGACCCTCTTCCCCACTGTAATAGTTATTACTAAATAAAATCGGTCCTTACAGCTTTAAATAGAGTCCAGCTTTGTTTATCTTTGGCAATGTCTCATCACTTCAAATTTGTGGTATTTGAAATCAAAATAGTAAAAGTCATTGTTTGCAAAATAAACTGAACACCAGATGAAAAAGCTGCTACCAGCTCCAGAAAATATGATGTTGAACTAGTCCACCTCAAGGCCCCTCCCTGGTCCCATGTTCAAACACAGCTTCACTGGTTGCTCATTATATGTTTTTCTCACTTTTCCCCCCTGACCTTGAACTGTTTTCTCCCTACATCTCTCTGTGTCTAAGACCTAAGAACCCTGGACACCCTCTTATAGGAGAGGATGTTCTCCCTGGAATATGACAAAATTCATGGCCTTGCACTTGACTTTGCTCCTCCGCTCACGCAGTCACCTCTCCTCTGCCCCACGAGGGCCAGGGTGTCATCAAGGCCATGGTGCGTACTTCATCCCCCGACCTCGGACAATTGTCTCGCACACACTAGGCTCCAGGAAATATTTGCTCAAAACAATAGTTCATCTGATGCGTGTGGAATAAGCCAGGGGAACTTGTATTTTTTAATGTTTGTAATTAAAACTTTTTTCTATAATGTACCAGTATGACTATTGTAACCAGCAACATGATACTTTATTTTTTATAAATTCAGGAGCATGCAGTGTAAATTTTTAGACCTGCTCTGGTCCAAAGTACTTTGTGATTCAATACTTATAGAATTTAAATGAATGAAAATGTTTGTAATGCCATTTAAGGTGGGCCAAAAAATGAAGGCAAAACCTTCTTGGTCTTAATTCTATCAGGGCTGGAAATAGAAATCTGCCTTCACTGCTTCCATTTTTTGTCTGTTTCAGGGATTCTGAAATGATCAGCTGCTAAGGGAACTTGTCAGGGAGGGTTTTTAAACTGTAAACCACTCGCCTTAACGGTAAATTACTATTTAAAATCAATGCTTACAAAATAAGTCTTACATCAGATGGGAATAATCAGGAATGACCTTTCCAGGGAAAGAAAACAGTTTTAAAGGCAAAGATAAAAGCAGGTGAACCCCCATGAAAACTGGGGAGGTCAGACTGGGGTCAGCCTGTCTCCAAGCACAAAGGATGGCTGCCTCTTTCTTCATGGAGAATTTTTCTAATACACTGAGAGACAGCACTAACCAGGAAAATAAAGACAGGGTCCAAGTATCAGGGAAAATAGTTCAGAACTAAGATTTATGAGTCAATTCCATTATTCAGGGCTTTCCAGACATCTGAGTGCCACATTAAGGGCTCTTATACCATTTACTGTGTATGTTATATACGTAATGTGTTTCCTTTAATTGTTCCTAAACCAAGCTCTTAAAAATAACTTATCTTTGTCCTAAGGAATAATACACAAACTATGAGACTCACTAAAACCATGTTTGATAGGCATAAGATAAAAATGTGGATATAAATAAACACATATGCTTTTTAAATGGTCAATTGTGTACCTGCTAAAATTATCTGATACACTTGCAGGGAAATGAATATCATGTTTGCTACCGTTGAGCCCAATGCCCAGTGTGGGGCAGTTAAAGAAAGACCTTTCTTCACAGCAGTGTTTCTCAAAGTGGAGCTCTTGGCCTTTGAGTGGGTTTTAAAATATGGGTGGTCCCACGGAGAGGCAATAGGGTCTGTTTTCCTTTTCATTGCATCTGGGAAGGCTTGTGGCTGCTTCGACCAATAGAGTGATACCATGTGACTTTTCAGGTTTGGTCCTAAAAGGTCCTGTGGTTTCTGCTAGTCCCTGGATCCCAGAACCCCATGTAAGGAGTTTGAGTCCTACCTTAGAGAGGCCGTGTACAGGTGTTCAGGTTGATGGATGCATTGAGCCCCACCTCCCAGGCACCCTCACCCAGGTGTCAGACGTGCAGAGCCATCTGAAACATCAGCAACCACACATTGATGTTCCTCTCTCTCACTTTCTCCCTCCATTCCTCTCTCTCTAAAAATTAAAAAATATATATATTTTAAATGCGTGAAGGACCTGAACAGACACTTCTCCAAGGAGGACATACAGAGGGCCCAGAGACATGAAAGGATGCTCAGCATCTGTAGCCATCAGAGAGATGCAAATTAAAACCATAATGGGATACCGTTTCACAGCAGTGAGAATGGCCATCATAAAAAAGTCAACAAATAACAAGTCCTGGCGATGCTGTAGAGAAAAGGGAGCCCTAGTGCACTGTCGGTTGGATCACAGACTGTGCAGCCACTGTGGAAAACAGTATGAAATTTCCTCAAAAAACTAAAAATGAAATTGCCTTTTGATCCAGTGATCTCACTGCTGGGATTATACCCTAAGAACCCTGAAACGCCATTCAAAAGAACCTACGCACACCTCTGTCATAGCAGCGTTATTCACAATAGTCAATAGCCTAAGTGGCCATCAGTAAATGAGTGGATCAAAAAACTATAGTATATGTACACAATGGAATACTACACAGCAGAAAGAAAGGAGCTCCTACCTTTCACAACAGCATGGATGAAACTGGAGAGCATTATGCTAAGTGAAATAAGCCAGGAGGTAAAAGACAAATAGCATATGGTCTCACCTATAAATGGAACCTAATCAATAAAACAAACAAGCATAATAGAACCAGAGACATGGAAATAAAGAACAAACTGACAGTGATGGGGGAGTGGGGGGTTATAACCTGGGAAAGAAGGGGAAGGGTCAAGTCAAGGCACATGTATAAAGGACCCATGAACAAGGACAACAGGGGTGGGAGAGGATTGAATGTAGGGGGTGGGGGGAGCATGGGGCAGGGGAGAGTAATGGGGGGAAAATTGGGACAACTGTAATCGAACAACAATAAAAATTTTTTTGAAGAAGAAAGCCTAGGCCCTGGCCACATAGCTCACTTGGTTGGAGCACCGTCCTGTGCTCCGAAAGGTCGCTAGTTTGATTTCTGCTTGCGGGTTTGATCCCCAGTTGGGGTGCATGTGAGAGGCAACCTATCCGTGTTTCTCTCTCACATCAATGTTTCTCTCCGTCTCTCTTTCTTTCTCTGCAAAAACCAATGGAAACATGTCCTCGGTCGAGAATTAAGAAGGGAGAAAGGAAAGAGGAAGGAAGGAAAGAAAGATCCCAGGCCTCTGGGGGCAAGGCAGATAGTACCTTAGCTCCAGCCCCTGGGGTTTTTTTTGTCCTTGAAAATGACATCCGTGTATGTTATTTCTCTTAAGCAGAAAAATGATGATAGATGGTTCATGACAGAAAACACAGAAAAATACCAAAACAAACAAAACCTCACTCGGGGGTCTAACCACAGTCTAGAGGAACGTTAAGAGATTACTTGAGTCGTGCACACCTGGTCTGAGCCCTGGCTTCGTGTGGCTTCCACAAGCCTCGGCTTTCTCTTCTAAAATCATATTGCCTGCCTCCTAAGAACATAGAGTTGTGTCCGCTGGCTCACCATCCACAGGTTCAACCAATCGCAGATGGAAAATAACTTCAAAATTCCAGAAACTTGATCCCTAAACAATGCATGCAGTATAGTAATTATTTACACAGCATTTGCCTTGTGTCGTTGCTGCAAGTTGCCTAAAGATGAGTGTATGGGAGGCTGTGCGTAGGTTACGTAAATGTGCCGTTTTGTATAAGGGACTAGAGCACAGGTGGCAAACACAAGGCCTGCGGGCTAAACCCAGCCCTCCGCCTTGTTTTATCTGGACTGGTGCCTAGTTTTTACCCAGCGGCAGCACCAAGCTCCTTGCCCCTACTTAAGGAGTGGTTACATTTATACAGTCCTAAAATTAAATTTGGCCCTTTGAAGGCAAGTGTGAGGCTGATGTGGCCCCTGGTGAAAATGAGTTTGGACTGGAGGGTCCAAGGATCTTGGTATCTGTGGGTCCTGGAACCCACACCCTGTGGATACCCAGGGACGGCTGCATACATGTGCTTGTGCAAGTGTGTAGTTATTATTATTTTGTGTGATAGTATGGAGTATTTCTCCTCAGCCTTTTTCTTCTGTACATGCCTGTGTGTTACACTCCCACCCTTTCCCTGATGTTTCCAGGCACACTGGTGTCTCCGTTAGAGGCAGGACTGTGTCCAGAGACACCCTCGGTAAGGAGACAGTGGCAGTGGAGTGGGGTGGGAAGAGTGGATAATGAGGGGCCTGAGTTTGGAAGACGACCCCCAGGGCTCTTCTGAAGCAAACCTGCCTCCTTCCCAGGTTTGGGTGAAGCCCTGAGCCCAGAGAGCCTGGCAGCCTCCCTGTGGCTTCTCCATCCTGGTGTGTAACTATGGCAACTGTCCTTTCAGATTTTCTGGGACAATTGTACATGTCTTGCAGTCTTATTGTAGTTCATATGATATTGGACAGAAAATACCAAAACATAAATTGCATGTGGCAGAAGCAGGGACAGTGGGCTAATGGCATTATTAGGAAGTGTTATTGTATCTCTACTGCTGTCCTTTGGAGGGAAATTGGGTTTTTAATAATTATGATACTCATCCAGTTGTTGTTCCTTCTGCAAAAAGGAGCAGCTGTCTCCACAGCCATGGAGTAAGCACAAAGTCACAGAGGGGCATTTCAGTTTCGTCCAGCACACAAGCTTTTCTATGCAACATAGACCACTGGCTACACTAGTTAAAACAGAGAGAGTCCCCTTGTGTGGGGGCCCACCCTCTCCATGCCTGTGGTCAGATCTAGGATGTGTCGTTCTCCCTTAGATGGGATGCCCTGAACACCTTGGGGAAAGAGGGGAGCTTCTGATTCCGAAAGCCCCTTCAGCTGGTAACTTTGTCTTGTGTTCTGCAGTGATTCCGTCACCCACATTGTGGCAGAAAACAACTCTGGTGCAGAAGTCCTGGAGTGGCTTCAGGTACAGAACGTGAAAGCCAGCCCGCAGCTAGAGCTAGTCGACGTCTCCTGGCTCACAGAATGCATGAGAGCAGGAAAACCCGTGCTGATGACAGGAAAACACCAGCTTGTCGTAAGTGGCGTAGTTGAGGTTTCCATAGTCGTTTGCTTGATGGTTAGGGACAGGAGCTGCGGAATCAATATACCTGGGTTCTCTGCTCACTCCTTGCTGACCTTTGGGAAGTCACCTCACTTTTCTGAGCTTCAGTTTTCTGCTCCATAATATGAGATAACAGTAGTGCCTATTCTATCAGATGGTTTCGAGGACTGCAATAACCTAGGTGTAAAGCACTTAAAACAAAGCCTGACCTATATATAGGAGGCTCTGAATAAACAATAGCTATTTTTATGAAGAGGTCTATACACAATACTTCACAATATTGACATCTCTGTGTTCTGGCAGCCAGAGAAGTAGAGGATTCCTACTTTTTTCCCTCCTATGACCATTCAGAAAGAAAAAAAACTCAGAAAGTTAAGATCTTCATTCAGAATTCTCCACCAATGTATTAGAACCCTCAGAAAGAAGATTCAGACCATAACTTAGTTGATGGAAAAGGAAAATAGTATTAAATCAATGGTCTTTTTTTGCAAGGTTTCTTTTTCTGATTGGAAAAATAATACATGTTAAGTATAGCAGGTTCAAATAGTAGAGATTCATATAACATAAAACTGGTCTCTCCTACAATTTTATCCTCTTCCCAGAGATAACTGCCATCAGGTTGCCTCCAATTTCTTTTAAACATCCATCATTACCACTAATGGTCATTAAAAGTGGACGCTTATGCATTTCTCTAGGTGGGAAGAGACTTGGCAAGTAGCCCCAGCCCAGAGCTCCAGGAGACCCCACCACTCGCTGTAAAGATCTCTACCTACGCATGTCAGAGAAGAACCACTTTAAACAACTGCAACCCCAGACTCACGGTAACGGGGCCTCACAGCACCGGGGCAAATGCAGGCCTTTCAGAAAATTGTGACTTTTTCTGAAAAGCTAGGGAAGTTCTCCCCACACACACCACCCCGCCCAAAGCCTGATCTCTGGTTTTTCTTTCTGTCAAGAATGGGTCTCTTTCTCTGATGGAAGTGGACAAATACATTTGGACTATACTCTTTAGAGATGGTAGGTTGCTGTTTATTGAGAGCTGTCATTGTTGGCCACAACACTTGTCAAAGGCAAATATTCTGAAAAATCAAATACTGTAATTAGTCCAAAGCACAATAAGAGCAAATTCCATAGAATTAGCAGTAATGCATGAACAGCCTTTGCTGGGAAACCAGAAGACTGGGAGTCCACAGACCCAGATTCTCGCTTCTCTGATCTTAACCAACTTGGGGAAGTCAATTCCTCTCTCTGAGTCTCAGTTTCTCACTGTTCAATTAGAAGCCAGCTAGATTACCTCTAAGCCCCATCTGGCCCTGAAGTTTGGCAGCTGTGTTTCAAATGAGCCTAACAAGCCCACCACTGCTTGTCCTTCAGCTCAGAGTTCAGTCATCAGGTGGACAAACATGCACTACTATGTGGAATACAAACTTCTCATCTCTAGCTTTCTAGCTCCACATGTGTGAGGAAGACCAGGAAATTGCAGCTACCGGGGCATCATAAGCACGACAGATGCAGCTACTTCCTCTTTCGCTGGAAGCACAAACATGCCCTACCTTAAATAACCCCAGCCTCGGGTCTGTGACACCTGATTACACTGTCATTCAAAGAGCCTGTGTTAAGTGCTGACTGTGCGTATGTTTGTGTGTGTTTTATGTACAAGATAAGAGGTAGGGGTACCCAGTGATCAAGGCAGAATCCTGGCCCCAGGCTGGTGGGAAAGTCAGCAAGCAAAGAGGGAAAGAGCAGTAATGCTGAGCAATGACTAGCAGCATGCAGTGAGCATGAGATCGTGCTTTAGTTAAGTCATTTCCAAATATCTTATGGCAATGAACTCGAAGTTTCCTTACAAAGCACTCTGTGGCCTATCTTTCCAATTCAGCCTCTCTTATCTAATAAGGGAGGGGTACAAAGGTACTGGAAACCCGATCCTGACCTTCAGGAAAAAGGTCAAGCAGCGTTCCAATACTTACAGGAGAGCAGGAGACACTTGCAAGTGAGCGCTGGCTCAGGGGCTAGGAAACAGTCTGTGTTTTACTCATTGGGCTTTATTCCTCAGGATGCCTTTGATATACTCGCTGAAAATTATGAGTTTAGAGAAAACGAAGATTCCTGCGTGATATTTATGAGAGCAGCTTCTGTACTTAAATCTCTGCCATTTACAATCGTCAGTATAAAGGATACAGAAGGAATTCCCTGCTTGGGGGAGAAGGAGAAGAGTATCATAGAGGTAAGGGTGAAATGTGACTTGTCACGCCTCCTAATAGGAAGGTAGGTAGGCAGGCAGGGACAAAGAGTGGGAGAGAAGGGGTGGCAGGGGGCAATAGGTATTTTTCTGTCAACTATGTAGACGTATAGATAGAAAGATGATAGATTGATAGATGGTGGATCAATTGATAAATAGATAGATGATAGATAGCTAGATGAAGGTAATCCATATCCAATATTATGAAAGCTGGAGCTATGTGGAACCAGCTAAGTGGAAAAAGAACTCTCCTGCGTTATTATTAATCACAGTGAAAGATTCAGGTGACCTCCTATCTCAACAGCAGGGGATGGTGTGACTTCAGACACAGGCTGGGTAAAGGGCCCCAGCTCCATCAGGGAACGTCGCCCTCCAGATTGGGGGTGGGTATGAGATGCGGTGAAGCCGAATCTGCATTTCTGCCTGTACATTTCAGGTAGAGAGCCAGGGGTGGGTGATTGTTTATGTAATGATGTTGAAGGATTCCCCAGCAAGGCAAGTTGGTCATCCAGGAGTATGTTTCAGTATAGTCAAGTGCAAGGTCACCTATTTAAGAAAAATAATCCTAACTCTATCTGGAAGAGGGTGAGGTGGCTCTGAGCCAGACATCATAAGGCTTAGAAATTTGGATTGGCTTTTCACTGGGCCCAAAATTAATCCACTCAGATGAAAAGTCTTCTTTGTTTCAGCAAGTTCATATGCATTAAAAAGAAAATGATCGCAGATATTTAGACATACTTTGGTCAGTAAAGGTTCTGGTGTTCTCATTGTATAGATTTGGACCCAAATCATTCTGTACCTTTGTTCCTGAGGATTGAAAAGTAATCCTTGGAAATATAATGACCTAAGATTTTCAAGATTATAGGGAAATGTCTTGTTTTCTCCAGATAAACTACAGAAACATCGTCCACACATGGGTGTGCATTTTATGAAAAGTCAAGCTATTAGATCTGAAAACTCAAACATCTTGGACTGTGACTGACCAACATCACTAATTTAAAATATTTTCCCTCTGTCTATGCAGGAAATTCTTGAAGACGGAGAAAGTTCCGAAGTTAAAGCTGTGTTAAATGATGAACGATATCAGTCCTTCAAAGTAAGGAATTTTGCATATATTTATTGAAAATGGTTTTTCAGTTAATCCTATTACTTCTTGTGGGTGGTTGTATTAGTCAGCTTGGGCTGCTCTCACAAGATGCCGTGGGTTGCTTAAGTAACAAGTACTTCTTTTCTCATGGTTCTGAAGGCTGGGTGCCAGCCTTCAGATTCTGAGAACAGGGTGCCAACATGGCTGGGTTCTGGTTGGGGCTCTCTTCCTGGGTGGCAGGTGGAGTCCTTCTCAATGTGTTCTCCTCATGTGACATAGAGAGAGAACAGCTCTCTGGTGTCTCTGCTAATAAGGGCACTAATCCTATCATTTTGGCTCCATCCTCATGACCTCATCTAAAGCTAATTACCTACCCAGGGCCCCATCTCCAAATACCATCACCTTAGGAGGTAGGACTTCAGCATATGAATTGGGGTGGGGTTCATTGCTATTAACTCAGTCCATAGCAATGGTCTAGGAAGCAGATGCCTAAATAAGTATGGGAGCTGGAGCTTATTGCCCTGCTATGATGAGACACAAATTACCTAGCCTTCCAGGGCCTGCCACTCATGTGCACGGGCCTAGAAGGTGGCTGTGGGCAGGTTCCCTGGGCTTTGAGTGCAGACAGATCAGGTTTGAATCTGGGCTCTGCCACTTACCAGCTGTATGATGGTAGAGAATTTATACAACCTGCATGCACACCACTCTTTAGATGGTGAAGCTAAATATGCAAAGCACAAGTGTGTGTAAGGGACCCTTGGCCAAGGGGAGTGCCCGACAGGATGACTGTTGTCTCATGCTGGTAGCACGGGCCACCCCATGAGCAGATTACAGGGAAGTCCTATGCGGATGCCAGAACCTGCCTCCTCATGTCTGTTTCATTCATCAGGAAAGGGCCCTCCTGAAACGAACATGTCTCTAAAAAATTACTATCACCCACCCACCTCTCCTATTCAGGAAGAAACAAGGGTCAGAGATCTGTTCACACTTTTTCTTAATCCTTTGGCCTTGAAAAGTATCACTTCATTGTCATGGTTATTTTAGAACTGAAAGTATGCCTTTCCTTCCTTTTTAGCTCTTTACTTCTGTGTTTGGAGTGGGTTTGAAGACATCTGAGAAATGGTTCAGGATGGGTTTCAGAACCCTGAGTAAAATAAGGTCAGACAAAACCCTGAAATTCACCCAAATGCAGAAAGCAGGTAAATTGTGTCTCCTAAAAACCTCCCGAGGTTCCCACGGGCTGGGCAGGTCCTGGTAGAGCCCTAAGTCAGTTGCATTTCAACTTTAATCTCTGCAAGCTGAGTTGCTTGTTTGGCCTCTTTTCATGCTATGGTTAAAAACAAACACTTTTGGAATCACACAGCCCTGGATCCAAACCCTGGCTTCAACATTCTGCAGCTATGTGTTCTTGAGTAAGTTTGTTAACATCTTTGAGCCTAGTTTATTTCATCTGTAAAAGGGAAGGGACATTGGTACTTCAATGGGAAACAAATCAAGTAATGCAGGCAGAGTCCTTAGCGATTGGCCTGGCACAGAGCAAATCCGCTCTTTGTAGTGGTTGTCGTCATTCCTTTATGTTCAGATGTCAGACCAGGTTGCACTGTTGACCTGGTTCTTACTGAGCTGACCCTTCTACCCTCTGGGTTCTGGTTGCGTAGAAAGTGATGGTGTGGAGTTAAGGGTAGAAAGTCAACACGGGGGTTGGCAAGTACCGAATATTTGAAGAAAGTAGAGTTGTTGCCTGGCACAGATATGAGTCTGGTTTAGACCCTGTGGAACACCAGAACATAGAAAAGAAATAGTGGAAATCCAGGCACAGGCTGATCAACCCAGTCAGCCTCGCTGGTGTGAGGAGGCTGTGCTGACACAGGCATCTCGAGAGCCTGGTGGGAGCTCCTGGGGGTTGAAAGTGGCCAGGCCACTTCCTTTTAGGAGGTCCTAGTAGACTTTTTTTAAATGAAGGAATGTCAATACACAATCAAAAAAAGTATTGTATGTTTTAAATGTTTACTTTTAACATGCAATAAAAATAAAATTTAACTGATTTGAAAGGGCATCACATCCACAGTTGTGAGCCCCGTGGCTCCTAAGTTACAAAGAATGATGAAATGATCAACATTTTTAATGATATGAAGATAAGGGGATCTTCTACAAGAGGAGACTAGAAATAAAAGAGAATAGCCGTCTTCTGTTTCAGGGATGGAATGAAACAAGCAGCAGGAGAGGAAACAAGTCAAACCCTGGTGGTTCGCACCAGCACTGCTGTAGGTGACCCTACTCATCTCTCATTGAGCTGCTAACCTCTGAGGGACTGCTAGAAAGCTTAATAAGATGCCACATAGGAAATAAAAGAGTGTAAGGGGGGGAAGACCCACTACTTATATTCTGAGCTGCTGAAAGTACACATTTAATAAGAGTGATGTACCCCAACCAGCCTTAGAGATGCCATTAAAAAGAAATTTACATGAGTATTAAACATAAGTAATAGGTGGCTTGGAATGATAGTGAGGACTCTCGACACACAGAAATTCTGGGGTGGCAGTGTAGAGTCTGACTTAAATAAAAACCCTATTAAATGACCCCGAAGGTTTTCAGGATCTAAGTTTCTAACTCAGCAGCTTTGCAAGCTGGAATTTTTCCTCCCTACCCAGCTCTTCCAGCTTGGTGAATAAAGCAGCTCTCATTCACTTAATTAGCCAGTGATCACCAGCAGCCTATTTAACACTCTTGTTTTATGCAGAACTCTAAGAATACTTTTCTATCATGCTTACAGCTCAAAGCTTCTGTTCATATATATTCCTTTAGCAGCACAACAATAAATGGAATTGTCAATGGGAATAGTTTAGAGTACTGCAAAGGTAAGCTAAATAAGCTAATTGAACATGCTGAAAGTGTGATCCATGGGTCCAATGGAAAACCTGATTCAGTTTTTTTATAGTTGGACTTGGTTTTAGTCCCCTGAGGCTTGAGGAATCACGTGCCACATTGGCCTTGAACAATCAAAATCTGAAATATAATGGCACACATATAACCTTACTCAGTGTGTTGCTTCTAATAATGAGTTAACCTCCCCGACCATACCAAAAAGGAAAACAAGAAAGCCACTGAAGTTGCTCTCCTGATGTCAACAAATTATTACACTCATAGTTTCTCCAATTCCATTCCTGATATCTGCACATGTCCTTAAAGAAGCTGTTGTAAGTCATGACTTTTGGCTTATGTACATCCTGAATAAGCCCAGTTTTATGGTTACCAAGTGAGCTGCAGTTTGAATGTCAGCCATGATAAAAAATTTTGTATCAATAAAAAGGTTAATGGAACATCACTTTTTAAAATTTTTTCACATGAACAAATTATATATTTAATTTTATTAAATTGATTTTTTATTGTGATAAGAGCACTTAACATGAGATCCACCCTCTTAAGTGATTTTTCTCCATTAGTATCATAACTTATTTACCCATTTCCTATTTGTGCACATTTGGGTTTTTTCTAGTTTTTGGTTATTATAAAAAAATATGCTATGAACATTCTTATACCTGTGGAGATGTGTCCTAATTCCTCTTGTGTATAGACCGAGTTTTGAAATTGCTGGGTCAGAGCATAGTTAGTTATTTAGCTCCAGTGGATACTTCCCAAAAGTTTTCCAAGGTGGTTGAACCACTCGACACTCCCACTAGCACTGTCTGAGATTTTCAGTTGTTCCACATCCTCACCTACACTTGCTGTTGTCAACTTTTTCTGTTTTGACTGTCCTGGTGGCGAGTAGTGTCATCTTATTGCAGTGTTAGTTTGCATTTCTCTGATGACATTTTCAAGTGCTTTTGGCCAATTGCTCTTTCAGGAGGTGCCTGTTGAAGTCATTTTACCTTTTTAAAGTGGGTTGTTTAGTCTTTTACTTGTTAATGTGTAGGAGTTAGCTAATGTCCTGGATGTAAGTCCTTGGCCAGATATATGAAATGCAAATATCTTCTCAGGGTCTGAAGATTGCTTGTTCACTGACTTAATAATGTCCTTTGATAAACATAAGTTCTCATGTTGAATAAAATCCAAATTATCAATCTGTTCATCATAGTTAGTGTTTTTTTTTCACTGTGTCAGAGATACTTGCTCACCCTCAACATCACAAAGAAATCCCCTGTTTTCCTTCAGAAGCCTTGATGAACGTGATGTGGGTCATAGAATTTTGCAGTTAAGCCTGTGGTCCACATCATATTCCTTAACCAATTTTTAAGTGCACAACAGGGTATTATTAACAAAAGACACAATGATATACAGCAGAGCTCTAGAAGATATTTGTCTTATATGAGTGAAACTTTGGACCCACTGAGCTGCAACTTCCCTGAAGCATTGTTTTTTAGATCAAACTCCCAATGCACAAAAATGTGCATATTGCAATAAAAAATGTGGCTAAAATTTTTTTAAATGAGAGAAAGTTTTAGGACTGATATAAAAACACAGAGTATCTCACCAGCAGTGTGGTTGGGTGTTAGTCACAGCTAATAGATGCGTCAGTGTGAACATCATCCTCTCTGGGTCCCGCGGACACATTTATGTAACCGTCGTCATCTAGAGACAATGTGTGATGTTTGGTTTTGAGAATTTTGTGACCATGATGTTTAAACCAAATGACTTCCCAGCCTTCACCTCCTCATAATCCTGGAGGTGAGAAGTAAGGACAAATAGATTTGCTCCATGTCTTTCCAGAGAACCAGTAATGGGTGGGACTGTGAGGAAGTAGACTTAAGCTCTTCTTAAGAAGCAGGAACTTTGGATGTCCCCCCACACTTTTTTGAAGGGAGTTGAGAAAAATTAAGACCTATTCTCTTAGCAAATTTGAAGTATACCACACAGTATTGTTAACTATAGCTAACACCATGCTGTCTGGTAGACCTCCTGAACTCATCATCCTGCGTATCTGAAAGTTTTTGCCCTCTGACAAACATCTGTCTCTCTCTCTTTCTTTTTTAGAAATAAATGGTAAAGATTTGTTTAAGGGTCTTAGGGCTTGCAAACTGGGAATACAACAAGGCAATGCCCATAGTTCCTTAAAGAGGAAAGAAAAGCTGAGGGTTTTTTATAAGCGAGAAATACTTTCCCGAGAAGAATTAGTCCTGCAATGTTAGCCTGGTCCAGAATGGTGATCTTCTAGATGACCCGTGGTCTGGATACATGAATGTTCTTCCTTAAGTCCTTCAGGGCGTATGAGAGAGTTATCTGAAGCACTGGTATATCCAGGCATTGATGCAGGACTAGAAAATTCAAAAGTTTAAGTTCCCAGGCCAGTTAGAACAAGAATAGAATTGTTTCCTCATACCTCAACCTACTTGATGTTTTCTTTTTTCTTTTATCCTTGTTTATTCTATTACAGTTGTCCCAGCTTTCTCCCTTTGCCCTCTTCCATTCACCCACACTCCTACCCCCACGGTCCATCCCCACCCTGTTGTCCACGTCCGTGGGTCATCGATACCTGTGACAAACATCTCTCCATTTTCCCCAACCCCCAGCCCCTACACTCTACTTCTAGGAATTAGACTTCTCCAGTTCCACATACAAGTGAGATTATGCAATATTTGTCTTTCTGTGCGATTTATTTCACTTAACCTACTGTCCCCCAGTTCATCCATGTTGTTGTGAAAGGCAAGATTTCCTTCTTTTAAAGGCTATATAATATTCCATTGTATGCTAATTGGCTTGATTGTGGTAATCACTTCACAATATATGTATATCAAAACATCACACTGGAAACCTTAAATATTTGCAATTTTTATTTGTCGATTATTTCTCAGTGTAATAACTGGGGGGAAAAGAACTTTCTAAACAGACTTTACAGTTAAGAAATGGGCTGCTCTGGAGATATCAGAGCCTCCCATTATTAGAAACATCCAGGCAGAGTCTGAATGACTCCGTTGTGGGAATCCTTATCATGGGGATTCTAGATAAGACGGCCAGGCCTGTATTGAAGGATAAGTAGTCGTCCCTCCGGATCATCTCCCCTGCCCCTCTCCTCTCCTCTCCTCCAATCCTTCATTCCAAATCCTGGACATCAGGTTCCCATCTCCTTTCCTCCTTCACTCCATGCTGCCCTCCATGGGTCTGGGGAGTAATCAAGTCATTATAACAACTCTTCATCATAATAATCCTGTCTGAGCTTTCATTTACTCATGGTGGTCAGACAAAGAAGCAACAAGCCAAACCACCAAAGACATTTTGCACCTCAGATGCAAATCTGCCCTCTTCCTCTTCTTGACTTGAACTTTTTAATTCGTCTATCACCTTCCAACCCTGAGCCTTCCCACCCCAAATCTTTGTGTATTGTCTTCTTTAAGCAATAGGGTGCAGCTTCTTGACCAAGAGGACTGGTTCTTCATATGGGAAGTCAGATTTGAACCGCTTAGTTTCTACAGAGATTTGCAATATGGTCTCCTTCTTAGTTAGGAAGTAGTGAGCCTCTCAGTCAGGAAGCAAAGAGCCATCGTTACTGGGAAACTTTACCACCAAGGGAACAGAAGTATCTGGTGTCTGCAGAACAGGCTGGCGCTACTGTCTGTAGCCATGTGGGCCACATGTGGGGGCTGAGGGCTGGTCGCTTCACACGAGATGTGTTGCTCTCTCCATTGACCTGTCCGCTGGCCTCTAAGGGTTCCTCTATTATGAAGACCTTGTCAGCTGTGTCACCAGGGCGGAAGCAGAGGCGGTCAACGTGCTGGTTAAAGAGGCCGTCTGGGCGTTTCTTCCTGATGCCTTTGTCACCATGACAGGAGGGTTCCGGAGGTAAAAAACAAAGGTTGCTTCTGCCTCCTCTGCTCTAACACCTTCAGTGGCTCCCTACGTTCAGAGATTCAGGCTTCTAAACATGGCACATAAGGTCTTTGGCCTCTCCCTGCAGCCCTGGTTCCTACACCTCAAGTTTTATTCCAGTGACCCAATGGCTCATCACCTCTGCACACACAGCTGTCTGTTGCCTCAGCTGGACCCTTCTGCTTGTGCTGACTTTCCTCAAATCATCACCTGGCTGATTTTTTCTCATCCTTTAAGATTCCATTCAGATACTATCTCCTCCAGAAAGCCCTCCTTGACTCCCTCCTTCCCATGCTGGTGTAGGCACCCTTCCTCTGTGCTTGGATAGCTGCCAAGTAATTTGTTTGTATGCGTGCTTTTCCCACTAAGTTTTTAGAGCTTAGTGTTCAGTGAGAACCAGTGCCTGGTACCTGGCGCAAAGTAGGCCCTCAAAAACATTGGTTGGGTGAGTGAATGAATGAATGAATGAATGAACTCCCCACAGAGATGTGTGCAGTTGTTGGATACTGAAGCTTCCATTTTCAGAATGAGACTCCTTCCCCCTCACACCCTCCCCTAACTCCCCTTTTGGCTGTCTTACATGGTGCTGTTGGCTGCTCTGGCAAGCTGGGTTTGAGGTGAGAGGAAAAGTGGAAAGACAAGATCAATTTAAGAAAATGCCCTCAGTCAAGTCATAATTCCAAGAGGCCTATCTTATGTTATGTGAGCACAGTTCTTGGTTTGCTTGTCGCCATGCCTGTCTCTGGACACTGGGGAGTGGGGCGCATGTGTGAGTGTGTAAAAGAAATCATCTTCTTTGTTATTTTTATGCACACACACATGATCATGTATCTGTCTGCTTTTTACTTTTGTGTGTGTCCTAAATTTATTTTGCAAGGTGTGGAGTTGTACAACCAAGGGTATTTTGTTTAAAAAAAAAAAGTCAGGAGCACTTTGGGTTGCAAACCTGCAACACAGGCATAAAAACAAAGGTTAAAAATTGAGAGCTAAAAAATCTAATAGATTTCCATTTTATCTTGTGTTTTTTTTTTAATCAGGGGCAAGAAGATTGGGCATGACGTAGATTTTTTAATCACCAGCCCAGGATGCACAGAAGAAGAAGAAGAACGACTTCTACCTAAAGTGATAAACTTATGGGAAAGGAAGGTAGGAAGAAAAATCAAGAGCGGGTGTTTGGGCACTCAGGCTTTACACTGATGCCACTGGATTTTGCTCACTATCTCACAGTCATGTAGTGACTAACGCTTCTCAATTATTTGCAACAGCCAACACAATGGCACGTGACATGCAATGAGACACACCCGCTTTGGGTTCTAGAGTCCATGTTATGAACATGTATCTTGTTTATACACACTTGTCCTATTACCAAAGGAGCCGAGGTGGCTATGTCTCTGTATTGAACATGCAGAGGCATTCAACCCTCAAACAAAATGAAGAGCATGCTCAGTGAAGACCTGGGAGGTGTGAGCCAGAGTAGAGCAAGTGCTGGGGCTGGACAGGACTGATAAGGCCAGGATAAAATCAGTCTAAGAGGTGTCGCTGGCTCTTAGAACTCTGTTCTGGTCAATGACCACCTTGGCCTTGTGCTGAGATGTAAAAAAAGAAAGCTAGTGACGGTGGGCCAGGCCCAAGGGGAAGTCTCGGCTCAGGAGCTCCCACCCACAGAGGAAGTCAGAGTAGCCACAGACTGCCTGTAGCTCACTGGAGGAAGCTAAGGATGACCCTCCGGCCAGAGCCACCTATGGGGGCCCTGACTCCTGCCAGACTCCAGTGGGAGCTCTACTTGCCAAAGAGACTAGAGAGCCCTGTCCAGGGGCCCGGAGGAGGCCGGGGCACAGCTCCACCCACGAGTGGTCTAGCCTTTGCTGGGAGTGGACCAAGCTCCCTGCTGTGCCAGAGCGAAAAGCCCTCAGATAAAGTGAAAACAAGACTTAGAAACACCCAACCTTGGGGCCAGGAGCACCGGAAGTGAAAACCCAGCTTGGGAACCAGATCCCACTTCACCTGTGAGTCCATCCCTAACCTTGTCAGTCCCTCTCAGGAGAGTGGACCCAGGTGGCCAGGGGCCCTGAGAGTGAGTGGAACCGACCAAGCCAGGGGAAGGCGGGAGGAGGAAGAACCGACTGCACCTGGGCGGGCCCTTCTGCTCTGCTCAAGCAGGAGAGATGAAAGGTTTTCATGGATACAGAGCACGAGTCATGGACCCTGCGGCCGAGGCCTGGTGCAGAGGGTGCTGCCTGGCCCTCCACCGGGCACTCCTGAAAGACCTTGGTTTATGGGTACCACTCGCATGCTCTGAGACTGTCCCAGCACAAGACTGGGATGGGGTGGGGACATGGTGACAGGGAGCTTTTTTCCCATTGATCTTTCCTCAGTTTCCAGGCAGTCACACTGCTGGTCCCTGAGCAAAGAAATGGACAGGCATGTATGGAGACCGACACTGAGCACGTGGCATTGAGCTCTGTGACCTGAGATGCCTTATTTACCTTTTCCAAGCTTGTCTTTCCTCATCCATAGAAGAGGGACAACAAACTTCTCTCGTGTCATTAATGGGGGGCATTAACCCAGAGAATTAGATGAAGCACTTGGCACAGGGCTTGATAAATGGCTAATACCTGGTGGCTGTCATCTCGAGCTGTCCTGCACAGTCACTTACTGAACTCTGCGGAGAGCCAGGCCCTGTGCCAGGTGAGGGGACCCAGGAGAGAGCAGGCACGGCCCCTCGCCCTCTCTCGTTGACAAACAGGACCTCAGGGAGGGGATGTCATGGGGCAGCTCTGTCTGCACCCAGGTTCTTCACATTTAACCCCCATCTTGACCTCACTCCTCGTTCTGCTATTGTTACCCCAAACTGCACTTTCCAGATTATAAAAATTATCTCCCGCACGGGCACACCG
Organism: Artibeus jamaicensis; assembly: GCF_021234435.1. Classification (NCBI taxonomy): domain Eukaryota; kingdom Metazoa; phylum Chordata; class Mammalia; order Chiroptera; family Phyllostomidae; genus Artibeus; species Artibeus jamaicensis. Next base: position 1,005,475 of record NW_026521538.1, read on the forward strand.
GGGCACCTCTCGCACAACATCCCAAATACACACCCCGTGTTTTGGACACCTGTGGGGCATAGTGAACAGCCTGGGGGTGTTGGCTGGCGCCGCCCATCAGACGAATCTAAATGCGACCCTTGTAGAAGTCCCTTCGGCCAGGGGTGGGAGGAAGGGGGAAAGGAGCTGGGAAATATTGATTGGGGGGTGGTGGTGTCTCCATCCCAAAGACTCCATTCGCCCGAATCTCACTGGCCACCAGCAGTTCAACCCAAAGCAGACAGGGCTGAGCGTAGTTTGGGTTCACACCGGTGAGTGGCCCTTGGTGCAGGGCCCCTAACTGTTCCCAACAGCCACTTCCCCAGGCCATGAAACTGCCGAGATCCACAATATTGCCAATCATTCGAGGAAAGGATGTGTTCACTTTGACACACCAACTAGACTTGGAATAGGGGGCGCCAACTCTTATGAGAACGGGTTGGAGGGAACTGAAACCACAGAGTGGACAGGTCCTCACCCTCAAATCGGCCCCAGCTCCAGCCTCGCCATCCTCCCTGCTCCGTGGGGGACCCTGAGGCCAAATGCCAGGTGGCAGAGCCTCTGTCTTTGTGAGAGGGGAGGCTGAGAGCTGAGCACATCTCTCCTGCCCCTGTCATCTACCCGGAGAGCAGGCTGCTCTGTCCCCTGGTGGGGTGGCGGGGCTAGTGAGGGACCGGGAAATGCCTCCCTCCTTGTCAGGAGTCTCTCAGTTTCCTGCAGGGAAAAAAATAAAAACAGGTTGATGTGAACTCCTGTCCACCTGTGGGTGTTGATGGGGAAGCCGGAGGCCAAACCATCAAGGGAGTTTTCAAAACAGGAGAGAACTTTACCTAAAGAGAATGGGGCACAGGGGGTGGGGAGGCAACGAGGAAGGAAAGACTGCAGAAAATAGAGATGCCCCAGACAGAGGGCGGGAGGCGACCTCTGGGCCTGTGTGGGTGTTGACAACCGTGCCCTGTGCAGATGGAACTGGCTGGCCGTGCAGATGGGGGCATGTCATTCAAGGGATGCACCCCAAAGACCTGGCAAAACTCAAAGCAAAGCCTGCTAAGGGGCTTCCAGCCCAGGTGTGACTGCCAGGCAGTGATGGTGTGGACAGTTTACGAGTATTAGGAAGTGAACTGAATCAGTGATGCTCAAAGTGTGGTCCTTGGACCAGCATCGTCCGCACCACCTGGGAATTTGTTAGAAGTGCACATTCTCACCACCCCCTCCCCACACTGACCCACTCTGGGGACAGGGCTCGGCAAACTACTGTGACAAACTTTCGCCTGATGCACCTGATGATAGATTTGAGAACATCTGAACTAAAGAATGCGATAAATTACAAACCCCAATAACTATGATTGAATTATTCTGAGGTTATTTGGTCTTTTAGCTGCCACTCAGATTCAGCAGTTAATTGCATGATTCCTCACCCCCCCATCTGCCCTGTGCCACAAGGAATTCCATGGGGCAGCTCTGTTGGAGGATGTCTATCAGAAGTAGCGGGTAGGTTCTCTGCAGCTCTGCCATGAAGTGGCCTTGGCCGGGCCTCTCTAAGTGCCACCTCCCTCTGCTGCACAGACAGGGCAGTGCCCCCGCGCCTTGGCTCCTCTCAGAGTGGGGCCAGGTGGGCTCAAAACTCAAGGACAAAACACACCCGTGTTCTGCTTGAATCTGAAAACCTTTTGTTAAGAACATTCGTTAAGAAGCTGGGGTAAAATCTTGGACCCTGTGCACTGGGGACTCTTCCTGATGTTTTTGTTTGTTTTCAGGGATTACTTTTATACTGTGACCTTATGGATTCGACGTTTGAAAAGTTGAAGTTACCTAGCAGGAAGGTGGATGCTTTAGATCATTTCCAAAAATGCTTTCTGATTTTAAAACTGCACCATCAGAGAGTAGACGGTGGCGAGTTCAGCCAGCAGGAAGGGAAGACCTGGAAGGCCATCCGAGTGGACCTGGTCATGTGCCCCTACGAGCGCCGAGCCTTCGCTCTGCTGGGCTGGACCGGCTCCCGGGTAAGCTCTACCTGGATCCGAGGGACGGCGGCCCAGGGGACTGACGATGGCAGCGGGGGCCCTGTGACAGGAGGGGGCAGTGCCTAGAAACCTCTAAATCGGGCATTCCACCAGCCCACAGTCAAGAGAGAGAGATTAATTTAGAACGGTTGTTCTCAAAGTGTGGTTCCCTTGCCCAGCAGCATCAGCCTCACCTGGGAACAGGTTAGACGTGTAATTTCTCCACCCAACCCAGACCTACTGAATCAGAAACTCTGCGGGTAAAGCCCCGCACTACATGCTTGAAAAAGTCCTCCAAGTGATTCTGATGCAGCAGAAGTGTGAGAACCACTGAAGGAGACAAAGCAGCATGGTGGTTAGGAGCACAGGTGTGGCCGTCCTGGTCGCAAGTCCCTGCATTGCCTCTTAGCAGCTCAGTGATCTAGGACAAGTTCCCTATGGCCTTGAAGTCTTAGTTTTCCCCTCAGAAAGTGAGGGCGATGACCTGCCTGGTTCCCAGGGGTTTGGTGAGATGAAGCTGGCGGAGCCCTCAGCACAGGCTGGCCAAGCAGCAGCTCCCAGCTCCGGTCATTATGCCGTCACAGACATGGCACCCACGAGCTGGGTCTCGTTAGCAAGTGCTCCACCCTCTGAACAAAGTGCCCCCCACGCTGTTTCACCAGGGCCCCAAAGCAGCTGGCCCTCAGAGAAATGAGCCCTTGGTGGTTTTTCTATGGGATATGAATGACAGGACCCAAGTGAATCGTCCTCGACCTTGAGTTCACTGTCAGGTGTCTTCACTTTGGGGCCAGAATTATCCCAAGCCCCCAGAACACACCTGGCTCATAATAAATGCTCAGCGAGTGTTCGTTGAGTAAATACTATGGCTCTCCAAAGGAAAGCCATCATTATAATTGCTAACGGTCTATAGGAAAGTGCTCCTGACATGCTAAAGCACAGGAGTCCAGGGATATAGCTCTTGCCACATGGCCTGGAAAGCCAAGGGCAGCCTCTCACCACCCCCATTATCCACTCCCTCTCCAGACTCCCCCTCACACAGTGAGCAGCCAGTATTCTGAGTTGGGGAGGACACCCAGTGCTAAGCAATACCCCACCACTTTCACAGACCAGCAACTACGGCACCGGGGATCTGCTTCACCCCAGTTTTTCCACACTGCGGGCTTCCCCTCTGCTTTCCCCTCTGTTTGGAAAGTCTGCCTTCTCACACACCCAGGCGGTGGTCTAGAAAAGCAGTTCTAGCTTCAGCCAGCTTTCCTATAATACAAAAAAAAAAAAAAGGTTCCCCGCCACTAGGGGGCGCAAATATCCCGTGCTTTCACCCAATTGTCCCATGGGAAACGCAGTATTTCTAGATTTATGCTTCTGAGGAAAATTAACCTCAATGAGAATTTCATTGGTTGTCCTCCTGTTCCAAGGCTTTCCTGTCCTCTAGCTTAGGATTCAGGTTTTGCTTCCTGAAGCTTCAGAGTCCACCCCTGGTCTTAAGAGATGCTACTTGGGTACAGGTAGCTCAGGTCATCAGCTTTACAGCATCTCATGTGAGAGGACATCAGAGCCAGAAGTGGCCTTACTCATCCACTTCTTCCGTGGTTCTGTTTGGCCAGCCAGGATTCAGGGAGGCTTGGTGATTTGTCAGAGATGTACAGTCAGACAGGGACAAAACTCAGGTTGGAATCTGGGTCTCCTGCCTTCTTATCCTCTTTAGAAATAGTGATATTCCAAATTACAAACAAACAAACACCCCAGCAATTGTTTAACTAGCATTTACTCTGGGCTAGCTATTTTTCTGGCACAATCCTCACGGTGTCCTTTTATTCATTCAACAAACATTTGCCCTACATCTTCTCTGTGCCGGGGGTGTCTGAAGAGGAACATAGTTACAAGCAGAACAAGCTGGGTTCCTGTTTTCACAGAGCTCACACTCTAGTGCAAGTGTGTGAGAAAAATACTTTGAGAATGTTTAGCAAAGTTTAATTTTATGTTGTGGAATGTTTCGTGTAGAGATAGCCATTTCAGTTTAGGGAGTTAGATGTCCCTAAACATGTAATACTGAAGGCACTATAGACTCGATGGTGACCTATTTTATTGATCTCTTCTCCAGCAGTTTGAGAGAGACCTCCGGCGCTATGCCACACACGAGCGGAAGATGATTCTCGACAACCACGCTTTGTATGACAAGACCAAGGTAGGGATGTCCCCCTGACCTGGGCTCCTCTGATCCGCACCCCCAAGGCTGGCTCCCGGAGCACTTTTCCTGAGATGATGTCAGCGTCCAGTTTCTGTCTCCTTTGCCTGGAGTGTCCTGTGCCCATAGATCACAGCCCAGGGAAGGTCCTGATGGGGGCGCAGCCCCCCCACCCAGCCCAGAATGCATTGAGCTCAGGGGCATTGGGCTCAAAGATGATGAGCTCGCAGGGTCCCCAGAACCAGCCCAGCAGTGAACATTAACTGAGCTTAGTGTATCCTTGGTGTTTGCAATGCGTAACTCCTAAGAAAACCACGGATTCCCCCGGGTCGGGTCACAAGCCCCGCTCAAGTACTCCTCAGATGCAGCAGGCAGTAGCACTGGGAGTGACCACTTTGGTCAGTAATGAGAGTCACTGCAAGGAGGGGAGCCACAGAGCTGGTCTGAGGTGGCGCCGAGCCGTCAGCGAGGCTCACTCACCAGCCGTGTGACTCGTTTGGCCTGCTAAGCCTTGAAGTGCTCACAGTTCAAATTCATGCCTCAGAAAAACAACAAATTACTGTATCAGTCATGAAGAGTTAAGCATTCAACTGTTAAATCCACAAGTGCCCTGTCTAGTCTTCTTTCAGTGACCAAGGATACTAAACTAAGCTCTGAGAGGAAAGGAGACATGAAATAACTAAAAGTAATAGTCTTTGCCCTCTGGGAACCAATAGTCTAAATAAGGTGTATTTAGATAGAGCTGTCTCAGTGACAAGTGTCAGAAACCCAGTGGAAAATGGCACAGGCACAAAAGAGTAATTTGGTTTATATACTGCAGCATCTGGGTAATATTGACTTCAGGTGCGGCTGCAGCCAGGCACGCAGGCAGGTTTCCCTCCAGGTTGGTTTCACCCTTACGCAGGGTTTTCCCAGCAGTCCCATCTGTTCTGCTCCCCCAACAAAGAGGAGCCTCTTTCTGTGTAGTTCCAGCAAGAGCCCAGTTGATGCTCACTAGCCAAACCTGGGCCATGTGCCCATGCTGAACCCGTTACTGTGGCTCCGATTGGCCAGGCTTGGGCCGTGTGCCCCTTTGTAGAGACAAGATCAGCCCGCCCTGACCCTCAGGGACTGAGAGTGGGGGTGTCAGGGTTCCCAAAGAAAAACCAAGGTGCTCTTGTCAGAAGAGAGGGCCGTGGATGGTGGCGGGATGTGGAATGTGTGTGTGGGGACAGAGTCACGTAACCCGATTTAGGAAAACTTACACATTGACGTTCAACATTATCTAGTTGTACCCAGCACTGAGGGGTGGAGGAGCGTTGGTGTTCGGTCTTAAAGAGATCATGGGGTGGGAGCCTGGTGCGGGTGAAGGCAGGTGTGGGAGGTCAGGAAGAGAACCCAGCACGTACGAGTACCCAGATCTTGCCACTCGTCATTAGCTGTAGCAGCAGCAATTAATTTGGGTGGCACATTAGAATTAACTGGAGCTTTCCAACAGATTCATGACGAGAACTCTCCTGAGAGTCTGACTTCATTAGACCGGGGTGTAGCTCAAGCTCCAGTATATTTTTTAAAAACTTCTTCACGTGTTTCTAATGAGCAACTGTGGTTAAGAACTACAGATCTGTAGGAAAGATACCAAGTGCTTTAGCTGAATATGGGCAGCTGTCATCATTTTACTTTAATTTATTAAGTGTCATATTTTGGGGTGGGAAAACATAAAAATTGCAGAAGTCAGTTAAATTACTTTTAATTTTCAGAAGTAGGGAGTTATGTTGTGGCAATAATCATTTTGACAAGACAGTTTTACAAGTAAAATGTGCACTGTGTTAGCCTCGAGATGCTTAACAGAACTATCTGAACACACATGTTCCTTGTTATAATTTCAGAGGGTATTTCTCGAAGCAGAGAGTGAAGAAGACATTTTTGCGCATCTGGGATTGGATTACATTGACCCGTGGGAAAGAAATGCCTAGAAAAATCTGTCAACATTTAAAACCTTTTTCAGGGTGAATAAATATGCTTCATATTGCAGTGGAAGATGCTCGAAGAGACTTGGGGAGTCTGTAAGTCTTCCTGAAATGGACGATGCTTCTAGAAATAGTTCTGGAAACCTGATAAGGAACCCCTGGTAATGGGTGATGCTCTCGTAGGCCATTTGTACACCGCTGCTTGGAATCCACAATGCATTTTACCATAGAAACAGTGTTGTAATTGGTGGAAGCTCATCAAAGCCCGCTGTGACCAGTGTAGCTGAAATCCTGGACACTTCCAATAAAGATAGGATGACACGAGGTGGTGGAGTCTTCTTTGTTCACTCAAATACCAAATACTTTTAAACACAAATACAGAATGAAAGAATAAAGAGTTTGACATTTATCTCAAGGGAGAAGCAGGCTTCATCAGATCAGACATTCCCAGGCAGAAGCCATGGAACCAGGGGGTCAGGGTTTGTTGCCTTAAATCCAGATCTTTCCTTCGTCAGCTCAGCCTCTCTCCGAGGGGTCTGGAAAGACAATGCCAGTGACAAAGGGCTGGTCAGCACAATGGTAAGCGGGCTGCGACCTGGAGGGGGAGATGGGCATTACAGGCTTAGAAACAAGAGAAAGCCCTGTGGGCAGAGAGGCCAGGAAGCCTTCACAGAGGAGGTAGTCTCGGTAGGTTTGAGATAATGGGAGGATTTGGACCCACACTGTTTTTTCTCTAGAATGAAATTTTATCCGTTAGGGTGGTGACTAGTTAGGGGAACGCCGAAGTCCTGAGTGCCACCTACTTTGAGGCAGAGCGCCCTCTGGTGGCGAACAGAAGAACCTGTGGACGCTGGTACAATAAGATCATGGCAGATCAAGAAAGAAGCCCAAGAATATTGAGCAGGGCCATGGAGACCTTGTAGTCCATCCTCCTGGTTCTACAGATGACAAACCAAGATCTAAGGAGAGGCACTGGCCTGCCCAACATCGCACAGTTAATGCCAGAGCTTTTGTTGATTCAGCAGAGGATATGCATGCATGTCTGTGTGACCTTGGACAACTTACCTAACCTCTCTGAGCCTCCATTTCCTCTTTTGTAAAATCAAGATGACAATAGTTTCTTGACTTACACCTGCTGGAGGATTAAATGAGGAAATGCTGTAAAGGGTTTGCTTTGGGATTCTTTGGATTGGGAAAGATCAAGGAATAAGTTAATAATGACCCTGGGAGAAGTACAGTGTCAATACTTTACTTCTAGGCTTCCTGGCTGCCGGCTCCCAGACCCGAGGCTGCCTGCACCTGGCCAGCACCAGCTGCACTGGCTGAAACTCTCTGGGCACCACGCAAGGGCAACAGAAGACAAAGGCCCAGTCCCATAGCTCTGGAGTTTCTTGGAAGCCAAGGGCTACTTTATGAGGACTGTAGGTACTTCCTGATCTCTTTCTCCCAGGGACAGATGGGAGCCACAGTGGGAGCCATTTTTTATGTCTTAAATGGGCTTGAAAATTTTTTGTTTTATTATTGACACTGTTACAGATGTCCTCCGTATTCTCCCTTTTTCTGTCCTCCACCAAGCCCTCCCCCCACCCCCGGCCTTCGCCACATTGTTGTCTGTGTCCACAGGCTATGCACACATGCATATTTGTTCTTTGTTTAATCTCTTCCAGCCCCCACCTCCCCTCTGAGATCTGTCAGTCTGTTCCATGTATCCATGCCTCTGGGTTTTTTCGTCAGTGTATTTTGTTCATTAAAGTCCATATATGAGTCCATATATGCTCTCGCCACCAGAGGGCACGAGAGAGCATATGATACTTTCATTTTTTATCAATCAATTCACATCACCGTAGGCATTTCAAACTCTCCCCTTCGGCCTGTATATCCACTCCAAAATAGCACAGAAACACTCCCCAGGTATTGATTAAACTCATTATTCTTCACCCTTCATTTCCTGCAAACTTAAATCATCCTCACAGTAATTTGCCTTACAATCTTTAGAAGCAATAAAATCTCCTTTGCAGAGCCTTATTTTCCCTGCCTGTAAAGAGGGAGTAGTAACACATACACCCGAGAGAGCCTGTTTTATGTCTTTGAGCCTCGAGAGAAAACACCTCGGTGAAAGCTTTCCTGGCAGTGTTTTCTTGGGTGGATAGGAGGTTCCACATTCATTCGAGTGGAGAGAGATCTCCAGGAAGCCCAGGGGCCTTCAGCTTTGTTATGATGCCCCCCATGTCGTCATAGGACCCGGCAGACCATGTGACATACGAGGGCAGCCACGAGCATCCGTTACACTGAGTCCTGGGCTAATTGATGAAGCTCCCTTGTGTGGTGGGAGTGCAAGGACTGTCTGAATGGTCAGTGCTTCAGAAGTTATTCACAGATGGTTTTCCATCTGTAATTGACACTGTAGTGTTACATGATCGATGTCAGATGGAAAGCTACATGAAACTATTATTTATTGGCAGAATGCAAGAGAAATAAACCTCTCTCCACCTGCAAAGCCTCTTGGGACGCAGATCTCAGAGGATACAGAAATCTGAGCAGGGGGGTGGAAGAGGAGGACTTACTTTGTGGGCTTTGGAAAAATAAAGGCAGGATGTTGGAGTTGGGGAGATGTAACCTTACAAGCCAATCTCCAAACCAGATGATATGTAAAAAAAAATGAGACCAAAACGCATTGGCAACCGGCCCCAGGTCGTCCATGAGCTAGCGGTGGGTTGGGGATCCAGTGCTTCTGAACATCTCAGCGCTTCCTCACAACCCAGTGGCCCTCTGTGAGGGACTCAGCACCCACTGTCAGCCCAGCAGAGAGACGCCAGCCCCAGGAACACCCTGGAGTGACCTTAATTTCAACCCCAGGGTCAATGTCATGCACTTTAATGCGGGCAAAGAAAAACCACAGGTAGGTTACAGGTCCATAAGAACAACTGTTTTACTTCTCACTTTATTCCAAAATTAAGTTCTGTGCATTGTGGCAGGGGGAAAAAATGACAAATAATGAACCTTGCTAGTTTGATAGAAACAATTTGAAATAAAGATCTTAAGTAATGGAGCATAAGTAGAATTAAAATAAAGGATCCAAAATGTAAGTCACACCTCATTTTATAGACAAAATGACCAAATCTGCTTGTCAAGGTGACTGGACCCAGGGGACTTGGAGTAAACCTGAATTTCCCAAGGGGCTTTGCGACGTACAGGTGGGCACGTGGCAGTGACTGGGCTTGTAGAACCTGTCCTGGTTACTCGAAGGAGAGGGGTGTGCTTCTGAGCAACCAGGGGCCCTGAGAGGAAGGCGTGTTCCTGCAGTGTATTGAGGTGGTTCGTGGAGCTCGTGGAAGGACTCAGAGGCATCCGGACCCAAGTTCTCCCATCGGGAGACCCAGCCCTCTCTCGAGCAATGGCCCATGGGGGCAGCCAGGATGCCTGGGGGGGGTCTCCTCACAGAAGGATTGATGGTGCTGGCCTGTCCCCAGCCGGCTGTCACTGTCCACAGACCTCCCTCGATGGCAGGCACACTGCTCCTGGGCCCATCCCTTCAGTCCGGAGTTCACGCACTCAGAGTCCTCTGGATCTCTCTTCTTGACAATGAGTTTTTCCCCCACAAAAGTCCATGAACTTGGGCTTTTCTCTCTACTCCCACGGGATGGATATGGCCTCGTTTCTGAGAATAATCTGAAACATCTCTGCTCCCCCCCCCACACTGTTTACCCTGCATGCACACACACAGAGCCCACTGCAGAACCACCTTCCTCGAACGTTGCCTGATGAACACACGAGGGCGTGGTGAGCAGTCCAACCACGTGGGATCTGGGGCCTGGGCGTGTGTGGCCCCAGAGGACTTCTGCCATGAGATATCAGAAATACGGGACTGCTTCCCCTCCTACACCCCGTTTAAACTTTATTTGTATACCACGCGGACCTTAGCCAACCCTCCCACGGAAGCCAGGTCTGATGGCGTTTTCGGAAACAGGATGTGAAAAAAGATGAGAAGACAAGACACTCAGATATCAAGCCCCTTTCCCAAGATCACACACGTGCACACGCGCGCACACACACACACACACACACACACACACACAAATTCCCACTGGGGTCAGGAACGGGACCCGAGGGCTCCTTCCAGATGCACAGGGTCGTCACCTGATGCTCCGCTGCTCGTTAAACCACAGGATCTGAGAGTTGGAATGAACCTCGTCAGACCTGCCCCCTGAAGAGACAAATCACCCGTAAGTTTTCCAGATCTGTCAACGAAATCTGGGTTGTTTAAGCAGCAGCTTAGCCTCTCTGCTCACTCCAAGCACGAGCCCCCGGGTTCCCAGCTCTGTCCCAGCTCCAGTTCTGTGGTTTGGCCGAGCCGCATCATTCCAGGCTCAGCCTGGGGATGAGCCACCACAGTCCCCGCCGTCTCTCCATTTCTGCCGTGGGAAGGTAGGTGTCCCGCACGGGCTCCTCACTCCCTGCTACCGTCCTCACGTATATGTGAGCTGCTTCTGCTCCCATGATATCCTCCTCACATGTGGGTGCTCGCCTAGGATTCTGGAGGACACAAACGGGTTTTAAAAGTCAACACAGCAAAGACTTCTGTGGCCGGCCAAGTAGGGGCAACAAAAACCAGATTGACCCTCCCACCTACCGCAACCAAAATTCAGACAAACCATCTAAAACCGTAGTTTTTAAGACACTGGAGGTCAGGCCAGGAAGGACAGGGATCCTTGAGAGACGGAAAACAAGGGCGGGCCCACAGCTGCTCGAGCCGGCTGCTGCGGGTGGGGCCGGGGGAGGTTTGCAGGTCACTCGTCATTCTTTTGCACAATGTCAGCGTGGTGTCTGTTCTCCTGTCCTTCCACTTTGAACCCACTAGTGTCTTTATATCTAAAGTGAGTTTTAGCAGGCAATATGGAGTTGTATCTGGGCTTTATATACAACTGAAGATCTCTGCCTTTTAATCGGGGTATTTATATCAACCACATGTAATGGGATATTGGCATGATTGGTTTTAAATCTTGCTACTTGTTTTCTGTTCCATCCGTTCATCATTCCTTTTTAAATCGTTTTTCTGCCTTCTCCGATATAGATTTTAGAAGTGCCTTATTTAAGATCCATGAAAATAATTTGTTGGGATTTATATTGAAATTACATTTATTATGTAGACTAATCTTAGGTTGTTTGACATCTTTATGCTACTGAGTTTTCCTACCCAGGAGTATGGTGTATACCAACATTTTCATTATTTAGGTCTTATGTAATATCTTTTACTAAAGTTGTGTTTTTCTCCATAAAAAAAGTTATATGTTTTTCTTAGATTTATTCCTCAGCATTCTATATATTTTTTATTGCCACTGCAAAATGCTATTTTTAAAATTTATGTTTTCTAATTCTTATTCATTTTTAGAAATGCAAATTACTTTTGTATACTGATTTTGCATCCAGTGAACTTATTCAAATCACAAAGAATTCTAACAATTTATCTGTTGTTAACCATATCATCTGAAAATAATGAAAGTTTTGTTTCTTCCTTTTCATTCTCATACTCCCTTCTTCTTTTTCTTATCTGATTGCATTGGCTAGGGCCTAAAGCTCAGTGTCAACTAAGTGGTACCAGTGAGTGTCCTTGGTTTACTTCTGATTTTAAAGAGAATTCATTAATAATTTACCCTTAAGTATGATGTTTGATGTAATTTTTTAACAAAGATATCTCCATTCAATTTAAGAAAGTTCCTATTCTGTTTTTAGTTTGCTAAGAGTTTTCACATGATAAATGACGGTTACATTTTTTTCGAAGTCTTTTTTTCCTATTGAGATGGTCACACAATTTTTCTCTTTTAATTTGTCAGGAAAATAAATCACATTAAATTGATTTTCTAGTATTGAACCAACCCCGAATTCCTGTCCAGCCAATATAAACACCGAGAGCCTCCTTCATGCCTGAGCTTCCCCCGAGCCGTCTCCTCTTCACCTGCGCTCACGCCGCGCGTCTCCTGCAGCGGAAACGGCCCTGACACCCTGGTTTCACCAGGTGTGTGTGCTGTGCTGTGATACCGAGTGATTCCAACCAAGAGTCCTTACCTCTGCTATCTTGGGATTGTCATCAATTTCTGAAATTTCACATGGCCTCTCACTTTCCTAAGTGGGAAAGAAGAAAGGGAGGGAAGAAGGGAGAGAGGAAGGAAGGAAGGAAGGAAGGAAGGAAGGAAGGAAGGAAGGAAGGAAGGAAGGAAGGAAGAACAGATGGAAGAAAGAGTCACAGAATTTGCCCATGACCATGATTAAAATCAGTGGTGCTCACACTTAGGTTTACAATCACATTACAACCACCAGAGAACTTTGAAAACAAAGAAAAATAAGCAAACAGAATAACTGTCTCCTTCCAAAACATAAATAAGACACACCATCGTGAATTACTTCAAAATGACCCAGGGTGGGCAGGGTAGAGAGGCGGGGAGGAGTAGAGATGAAATACAATCACACAAATTGATAGTTAGGTTAATTATCTTATTCTCTCTACTTCAGTATATGCTTAAAATTATTTATAATAAAAAGTTGTGTTTTTAAAGACAAACGCCAGCGGTCTGTTATTCAGTGGTGCTGATTCAATTGGTTTTGGTAACTGGTATTTTCATAACCTCCCAAATGATTTTAAAATTCACAGAAGGTTGAGAAACTACTGCCCAAATAAAAATACACCACCAGCACCCACAATACTTCTTAATGGTAATAATTCATAGCTTGTCAACACATCTTTACAGCCAAGACCTCATTTCTTCCTTGCAAATTTGCCTGCCTCCTAAAATAGGAGGGTAGTTGTTACAACTCCCATTAAGTTGACCTAATCAAGACACAGAAAAGGTCAAGTCCCTTGTCCAGGATCGTGTAAGTGATAACTTGGCAGAAGCAGGGCTGGAACCTGGGTTTTCCACCTCCCCAGGAATGCTCACCACTGTGAGTGCACCAGGAATGTTCAGGAACTGGGGACAGAATCAGACCCCAGAACCCACGTGACAGAGCGCAGTATAACCCTGGGACCTCGCTGGATGTGGCTCTGGGTGGTCTTCCAGCCCTGACGTGGCCGCCAGAGCAACCTGGCCTTTGGAATGGGTGGGGTGGGCAAATTCCTGTGTGACTGAGGTGCATCCTGATGTGGAAAAGGGCACAGGGCAGCAGAGCCAGACCCTCTGGACACCCACATGCCTCAGCACCTGTGTGTTCCTGCCTTTGCCAAGATCATCTCCATCCTCTCTATGAAGCTTGGGTTCTTCTGTTTGTCAACTTGAGAAAAAACATCCACTGTATAGACAGGTGTCTGCCTTGGCAACAAACGTCCCTCCTCACTGCTACTCTCTGCTACCCCAAACACCGCCCTCAAGGCCACATGACAAATCAGCTCTGCTGGAGCATAATGGCCTGAGTATGAGAAATCGGGGTGCAGGAGCATCCACTGTCGTGTCCTCAGGAAACAGACACAAACTCATGGAAATACCTCTTCCTGCACACATGCCCAGACCCCGAGAGGCTGCTAGTCACCTCGGCAGACTCGCTGCTGCTGCTCCTTCTCCGGTGAATCAGCACGAACAGCAGAGCTACCAGCAGGGCCGTGGCCACCAGCGATGGGATGCCGGCGGCAAGTCCCAGGGAGGGCCCGCAGTCCTGACACAGAGAGAAGTAGAGTCAGGTTCTCTGGGAATTGAAGAAAGGGTTGATCAGTGAAAAATAAAACGCTACAACTCAAGGACCCTAAGTGTCGTACAAAATCAAAAGTGTAATGAGATATTGTGAAAAATGTTTGCGGTCTACATGGCAAATGACTCATTTTCATAGGACTCAATTTACATAGTTTAAGCCGATTAGAAAAGGGTGATAATCCAGTAGGAAAATGGGCAACAGAGATGAACAGGACATTCCTAGAAACAGATGTACAGAGTTCTCGTCAACGCTGAAAAGCTGAGATACAACCCAAAGCAACAGTTAGATGTCATTTTTACCTAGCAGTTTGGCAAAAAGTGAAAAGTTTTCTTACATCCCGCACCATTTTAATGGGAATGTTTTAAATTTATTTACACTAAATGCACTAACCACTTAATTTTCAAATTCCCATTTTGTGTTGATCTCAGTGGAAATAGCTGCATAAGTTTTTGGATTTGCAAGTCATCTGGAAACATCAAAGGTGATCTGCAGAATCCATATAAATATGGGATCCTCATATAAGACATAAATACAGGAAAGTATATAAATCAAAAGTATGTAACTTGATGACTTCTCACACGAGGAACCCACCCACGCGCCAGCATTCAGATGAAAACCAGAACATCACCGGCCCCCAGAAGCCCCTCATGCTCCGTTCTAGTCAGCCTGTGTGTAAGGCTATTTTGGAATCTGTCACCATAGATTAGATCTGTCTTTTTCCAGCATCATCTAGATGCACCGAGAAAGCAAGCACAGCAAGTCCTCACTAAACACCCTGGCTGGGTCCTCGTGGTAAAACAGAGTGCAGTGAAACCAGTTTCACCACGGACTGATCAATAAAAGCAAGAGTTAAGTTTCTGCAGCCTCTCTCCAGTGTTACCACAGAACAACGCTGAACAGAACGTCATTCCAGAACCCAAGTGTGTCGCTTCTTCTGCTCAACACATCGTGAAACCCGTCTGTAATCTGCACACTCTCCCTCATTTCTGAGCTGAGTTGGTTGTAAAAATAATAGTTGAGTCAGATTCTGTGCCTGGTAACAGTTCACACATCAGATCTGTCTACTCCTCCAAACAAATGCACAAGGTGGGGAGAGCCCTGTTATCCCTGTTTTATAGGTGACCAAACCATGGTCCGAAATTTAAGCGACATACTTACTGCTTCTTTCCCACCTGTAACGACTGGAGAGGACGTCTGTGTGGGGAAAAGAACATACAGCTTAAGAAAACAAATTTGTGGAACCAATACTATACAGGCCAGTCTGTCAAAGGTGAAGCTATAATGCCTAAAGTTCACCCTTTGCCAAATGTCCTATTGAAAACAATGAATGACCACTGTTGCAGGAAGTAGCATAGGAAGAGCTCCGAGACTGCTGTGCTGCTGCTGTTGCTGGCCAGCAGCTATGTCCTGGTTGCCAGGCAACGCCTTGTAACACTCAGGTAGCAGCTAGGAATGGGCTGCCAGAGGGGGAAATGAAAGCAGGGTCCTCGCCATTGCAATCTAACAAAGAACTTAATACAGGAAGCTGAAAGCAAAGGAGGGCGTGCCTCGCCCATTGACCCAGGTGTCCTGAGCCTGGTCTGATAAGGCTGCCAGGCGTCCCAAACCACGCCCGTGAAGTACGTTAGTGCTGGGGGGCAGCCCTTGAAAGTCTGTGTGTATCATCCCCACCAGCTGGGAAAAGGAAAACTTTGAGCCCTTGTGTTCATCCCAAGGCCTGGAAGGGGAGGGGGTCTACAGTGCCCAGAGAAAAAGCACAGCACATGGGACGACTTCAATGAACTGCCTGCCTCCTGTCACGTATGCAAAATGAGCAAATAGAGCCCGGAGCAGGATAAGGATTCGGGCTTCATCTGTGAAGTAGGACTGTTAGTGCCCCCTCTAGAGTTGTCATGGGCACCGAGGTTTTGTCACTCCTTTAAACTGGGCAAAACTCTGGTCACGCCTGTCAATGAATGTTCTCATCGACCTCGTGAATACTTTGGAGTCCCTGGGGTTGGGGCTTTGACAATTTTTGTTGCTATTTCACAAAAAATGAACTAGACCTCAGAGAAGTTATGGGATTTTGTTCAAGGCTCCACAGACAACTACAAGTCTACCCTGAACTTGGGTGTTTGAATTCCATGCCTAGGTCTCTTACCCAGGGAGTTCCCAGCAAAAGAGAAACATGATAAAGGAGGCATTGACATTTGGTACTTATGTGGCTACAGTTTTACCTAAACACAGTCACCCCACCCGCCACCATATTACCTTAGTGCTGCACTGGCCCAAAGTGTTCCATTTCTCCAGGTTGTGATAACAGTCTAACTTCAGGTAAGGTGTTCTTATATAAATTCTCTTCAGCTGGATTTGATTCCCGCAAAAGGAGTTGACTCTAAGCATTCATGGGGGTACTCCATGGAACCCCAAAACAACAGAAATCTGGCTTCTTCAGGGATTGAGAGACTGGGAATTTGTCAGGACCAGAGCCATCTCTCCTGGGTCGCTTCACCTCTCCAGGGCACATGGCCTTTCCCCTGCGCTCCTCCATCTGCCTACTTCCTTCTTCTCTCTGCCGATGAGCTTTCCTGGCCTCATGAGCACCTGCCAATCATACCAGCTGATGCTCGTGGAGGGCTCACTATATGTCAGGCTGTTCATGGACGGTTCCTGTGACTGCTCATTTGTCCTTCACAACAGCCAGGGAAACAGGACTACCGTGACCCCCGTTTTAGAGATGAGAAGAGTGAGACACAGAGAAATGAAGTAACCTGTGTGAAGTCACACAGCCCTGAGAGGCAAATGCTGAGTGGTCTGGCCCA
Source organism: Artibeus jamaicensis (assembly GCF_021234435.1). Classification (NCBI taxonomy): domain Eukaryota; kingdom Metazoa; phylum Chordata; class Mammalia; order Chiroptera; family Phyllostomidae; genus Artibeus; species Artibeus jamaicensis. The sequence goes on from NW_026521538.1 coordinate 1,022,108, forward strand.
GGTCCAAGCTCTCAACTGCTGTTGCAAAACCCCAATTCACTTTTTGTACTTGACAGTTCAGGGGCCAGCTTGCCGGGGCGGCCTTGTTCCCTGCTCCCTGCTCCCCACAGAGGCTCTGATGCGCCAGGTGTCTACCTCTGTCCCCTTCCCAGGCACTGTACCAAAAAGGAAGGTCACTTGGTGGAGACATAACTGCCAGGCAGCGTGACCACCTGTCCTGGTTTTCCAGAGAGGTTGCCTGGGTCGTAGCACATTCGGTGTTAAGGCCAGGGACCCAGGCAAGTTGTCTTCAAGGGTGGGCCTAGCCAGGATAAGACAGAACCCGGGGTCTCTACAGAACTGCTGAGTTTAAGCAGTAAAGGGGGAAAGTTCCAGCAGTAACCATATTAAAAGGTTTTGACAGTTGAGAGGGAGTGGGGAATTTGTCTGCAAACAACAGGCAGAGGCTGTTGAAGCAGGGAACTGGGCGAGTCAAGGGGGTTCAGAAGCAGGATCCCACCAGGAGAGTGTGGCGGGTGCCAGGGGAGGGGGGGAAACAGACTCCCAGGCAGCCAGCAGGGGGCAGCAGGAGGCTGGCAGTGAGTGACAAGGCTATCCTTCCTGCTGCTCTCCAGAACAGTGCCCTCACGTTCCTGGAGACTGAGCCCCGGCTCAGGTGCCCTCTTACCGGGTAGATTCAGTTTATTCTCTTCAAATAACCATGTGACTTGGTGCATCAGAAACACTTGGTGCAGCCCAATCCACTACAAACCAGGCCAGGAAAATGCCTCGCGGAATCACAGCAGCACTGCTGCTCAGAACACAGCCCCGGCTGCGTCATCCCCACTCGAGGAGAGAGTGGAGACGGACGGTCATGTCTGGGTGCGAACTGTGCGCCACCACCCACCGAAGTTGCCACTTCCACTTGCAGCTGAATGTCATGATCAAGAGCCATAAAGTGTTCAAACTCGTTGACCCCCACAATTCCCCTTCTGGACTATGTACAAAAGAAATCATCTTAAGCACAGACGGGGATTCATCTACACCTGTATTTACCACAAAACTACTCCTAATCATGATTATGCAACTCAGAACATAGCTTTCTTGAAGAAATATCATGCGGCCATCCTCAGCTGTGGTTGTAAAGGCTGATGGAAAACACTTACATAAAGTTGTGTGTACGGTAAGAACACAGTGTTACGAAGACAATGAAAGTCAGCATTGCCCTGGAGTCGACCAGGACCAGAAGGAATGGCATTTTCTGCTCACGGGAACATAGGCGAAGTTTCCTTCTTTTTTGCTATTTGCCTTTTCGAACTGTGTGTTTACACTTTCAGCACTGAAAAAACTTCCCGCGGCAGCCCACAGCTCCTCCTAAGTGCCTCTGGAGAGTGGGCCTCACCGCTGTTCGTGGAGTTCCTGTGGCAGTGTTCTGGGGGCCTCGGGTCGTTCTGCACCCGTGTTTGGGGAACGAGCAGGGGCTGCCGTACTTACCACGTTGGCTGGCAACGTGAAGTTCAGTGAAAAACTCTGCAAAGGAGAACAAAACTCTAAAGGTCCTGGGAATGGTCAGCCAGGCCTCCGCCCCTCCGCCCAACGTCACTGACCCCACGGGTTCTAAGAGCACTCACCGATCCCTTAGTCTCAGTCTGCCCACGTCCGCTCCCAATCGTGGCCCAGAGAGGGCACGCGAGCAGACGAGCCTGAGGTCACGGCGTCTGCCCTCAGCATCAGGGCAGCCTTGCATCCTCTCCCCTCCCCGGTCCTCCACCAGGGCCGGACTACGGGGCCAGGCAGCAGGGCTATTGCCTGAGGGACCCCAATCCACCGGGCAATAGAACCATTACTAGACATTCCGCAAAGTGCTGAACATAGTTTCTTTCCCCCCTGGAATTCTTCCAAGGGAGGGAACTGTGTGAATTCAGAAATACTTGGTACTTGCCGCTTGGGTTAGGAAGTACGCTCCCCCTGCCCCCCGCCCAGGGACCTGCTCCAACGAGAACACCTGCTCCTTGCATCCCCTGCCCAGGTGAGAGAACCTGAGAAAGACAAGGCTGCCATTTTTGCTGAGTCCAAAGCGTAGCTTCTGGGCTGGAGCCAGGCTGGAGCCGGGCTGGTCAGGACGACCGAGAGAAGCTCACCCTTCCCCACCCTCCCCACTCAGCACCCAGTCTCACCTCTCCCCCACATATGGAGTCAGTATTTAAAGTCCGTGGGCTCAACAGGCACCAAATTGTTAGCCTGCCCGGAGCCCACTGCCTGGGTCAGGCCCTGCCAAGGGCCTCCGCCGGCCCCTTCCCCCTCCCGTCTTCGTCTTCGTTCACTGTAGTTTGGGCTCGTCAGTGCCGCCCTTTCCAGGCTACTCCTTCCTGAAACCAGATAGACACTGTTCTAGGACATGAGAGCAAGAGGGACATCTGGGCCACCACAGTTCAGGGTCCTCTTGCTCAAGGGACCAAACCATCACAGTTGCTTGCTAACACTAACCAAGCCAACAGACACTGCAAGGTCACCGCTCTGGACACAGCTGCCCAGAGCCTCATCCCGCCCGTGAGTGCTGGGCACTGAGGTCAGCAGGCCCAACACAAAGCCTCCTTTGGGGCCCAGCAGGCGGGAGGGGCAGCAACACGCAGGCCACTGCGCGTGCTGTTTATCAATACTTGGATGACGAAGGTTTTGGCCAGTTTCACAGAGACATTCGTGTTTTGCAGAAACACACTCTGGTGCTCTCATGGAGAGAAAAACATCGCATAAATGTGGGTGGAGAAGAGTGTGACGCAGTATTCTTCAGGGGCAGCTGGGTGGGGTGAGGCAACTCTGGGTCTGGAGGCACCTCGTCCGGATCCGAGTCCAGACTGAGCCACGGCAGGGCTGTGTGGCTTTGGAAAAGTGACTCACACTCTCTGGTCTCTATTTCCTCACAGCGGTTCTGCCCTCCCAGGTTCTGGTTTTCCATATTCAAAGCTGGGGTATGATTAGCGTGCCCCGTCCCACCTCACAGGATAAGTCCAAAGGACGTAACACCTGGGCAGCTCCATCCGCACCGTAAAGCACTCTAGGCCTATGTGGGGCCATAGTCTTCCTGAACAGGCCAGCACGGAGCCGGGCACGAGGAAGTCGCGAGGGAGCTCTTTCTCAGATGGAAGCACATACCTGGATCGGCCTTACTCAAAGTACTGGAATTCGGAACAACACACTTACTGCTCAAATGCACTCACTGTTCCTCCGAGCACAACAAAACACATGCGGGATGGGCCCGAAGGTACGTTAGGGTCTCTCGTTAGAAGAGGGTAGCCCTGGACAGAAGGTCGCTGTTGTGAGGGGGAGGAGGGGTCATCGCGCACTGTCACGGAGGGCGTGCTGCGCCTCGGACACCAGCGCAGGGAGGGCGAGCTCTGCTCCCCACATCGTGTGTGTGTGTGTGTGTGTGTGTGTGTGTGTGTGTGTGTGTGGGGACGGAGACCAGGCAGGTTTCTGCGGGTCACCAGCTGCCAAGTGGCAGAGGGTGGGTCAGACTGCGCATCCTCCAAACTCCAAAGCCTGAGCCCCACCCCTTTTAATCATCTCTTGTAAAGACTCTCAGAGGCCCCTTCCGTCTTCCCGCTTCACTTAGCAAACTTCATCTGAGTGAGTCGCAACCAAATACGTTTGCAAGTCAGTAAAAAGAGGTGGGAAGTTTCTTTCGCCGTGGACGAATCTCCACGTTGCTGATCAGGGGGCAGAAGGCGGACTGAGCACTAGGGAGGAAGGCGAGGATGGGCCCGTTGCTGCACCTGGGAAGTGAATTCAGCCGAAACAGCTGCTCCGTACCCTCACTGTATGTGGGGTGTTACAGACAAGACCATAATGTTAAAATCAAAGATGAGATCAGCAAATAGTTGGCGAGAATTTTACAAAAAATGATTAGTATCTTGTACAGAGGAAAAGAATTGAAAACCAATCCCCCTGACTTTATCATACCGAGGAAAATGTCATATGAGAATTAGAGATGTCAGCTTTAAAAGCCTGGGAGTTGCTTTTATAGGGAGAGGATGAAGCTTAGGCCGGGCCAGAGACGCTGGCTACCACTTACCATCCCGACGGCCTCCTGAGACCCTCCTCCAAACGCTGTCCTCAGCAAACTCCTTTCTCTCTGGAGTCGCTGGCTTGTGCCTCGCATTTGTAGGGACATCCAGCTGGGCAAGCAAGGGGGACAGGGCAAGAGGTGGCTCTGAGAGAGCCCTGGCCAAGCCATTTATGGTCAGGGGAGTAGCCAAGTCCTCGGCCCGTCCCTCGGGGAAGACGGTCTCCTGCTCCACCGCCACTGTGTGTGGCCAGGGTTACCCACCCTCTTTGCCTTTACTTCCTGTCCTTCTCACTTGTCAGGTCCCTTTCTCGATGACACCTCCAACTCAGAAAAAAACCCAGAGCTGGATGGAAGGCTCAGAGGCTCCTGCAGCTGGGAGGTGTCTAGGAACAATGGGTGACTGAGGCCGAGGCGGCCCGGAGGCCGGCGGCGGCATCCCAGCCGTGATGGAGTTGGCACAGCCCCAGCATCCCTGCAGAGGATGCCCGGGACAGGGGTGGGACCTGCTCTGTGCTTGCGGCAAGACTATAGCTGCCGCAGGGGACACACTCCCTGGCCAGTGAGCTGCCTGTTGGTGAGTCTGGCCTCACCCCTTTCTGCTCTCACACTCTGATGGGGACCCTGCTAGAGTGGGAGGAGGCTTTTGACTTGGGTGGCTTTTTATTTCTTATGAGTTCTCTGCTAGGAGTTTGGTTCTTTAAAACCGTGAAGGAGTCAGGGTCATGTGCCAACAAAACAACGGGGTTAGGACCAATCAATTCGATTATTTAAATGAGTGTATTTCCTCATCTAGTTAACATATCTTTTTGATACCTTCTATGATTCTGGGCACTGCTCTCAGAAATAAATGATGACCAAGACAAGTGAGGCCCCAACTCATAGGGACTGTAGGACCCAGTGAGGACAGACAGACAGCGGTCACTGTGGAGGAGCAAACAGGCTGGTAGGGAAGAAGGAGCAGTGACCCGGAAGCAGTTGCTTTTGACGTCCAGAGAGATGACACTGAAGCTGCATGTGAAAGATGAGAAGAGAGTCCTGGGCAAAGGGAACAGCAAAGGCAAAACCCTGGGGAAGGAGTTAAAGACAGATCGACGTAGGGACCTGAGGTGTGAGCGCACTAGGGCAGGTAAGGTTCCTACTGTGGAGCAGTGGGGAGCCTTTCAGGGGTTTTACATGGGAAGGGAGCCTGATCTAAGTGATGCTGACAAAGATCAGCGGGCCTCTCTGTGGGGCCTGGATCACAGGGGACAAGAGTGTGAACCCGACACCAGTTCGCAGAGTCCAAGTGAGCGGCAACGGCAGCTGCCCTGGGTTGGGGCAGTGGGAATGGGCAGCAGTCAGTGGGTTTGGGGCTTATTGTGGAAGCAGAGGCAATGAGATTATGATGGGAAAAAATGTGGGGCAGGGGACGGGAGAGAAGGTGAGGGCGAGAGTGGAGAGAAGCCCACCCCTGGTTTGGGGGCTGGACTGCAGGGGGAGGCCCGTTTGCTTAGTCTGGCCAAACTGGAGAAGCAGATGTGGGGTGTGGGATGCAGACAGCGGGGAACTGACCCGAATGAGACCAACGTGGTCTCTGCCTGGGGGGGTTCCAGTTCCCAAGGTGATGTCTACATTGAACCTATCAGCACCCAGGCACCATGGAGACACAGTCCGGGCAAGTCTGTATTGAGAGCCTTGGCCTCCCTTCCGGAAGCGGCGTGGTCGGAGGCAAGGGAGTCACTCCTTCCAGCCTCCCTCCCAACCTGTAAAATGGGGACGGTTCTGTTGACAGTGACTGGACTACCTAAATGAGCACATCTGGAACAAATTACGTTTCTGACTTTGCTCAGTGGGCCTAGAACCACACCTGGACCAGACAGCTGGACCCAGGAACTTCAGCTCGCAGTCCCAGGGCCCTGTGGTCGGGCTGTCTGTGGTGGGCAAGGCCGGCGAGGTCCCTTTCTGACTTTTTGTCGGCCAGGCACCCACTGATCACCGACTCTCACTCCAGTGAACATGTCAGTCCTTCCGAAGAATGCCGTGACCGCTAGTGGGCGGTGCCCTGGACTAGGTGTCTGGGAAGGTCATGGGCCCCTGACCACGAGCATGACAACAGGCTCTGACTGGGAAAAGGGGGCTTAACTGGTTGGGTGTAGTGGAGCTCGGCCGGGAACCGGGCTCTGGGAGGACAGCGCCAGGCTGCTCCTGAGGCTTGTGCAGCAGGGCCGCCTCCCAGGCCGTCCGCTCCAGATATCCTCCCGCAGGAATGAGCTCCAAAATATTTCAGCCCCTCTCCCCTCGATCAAGACTCCAGTTCCAGGAAGAGGGTCTTCCGGTCTGGCTCGGGTCTTGCGTCCAAAGAGGACCTGCCACCTGGCTGCAGTCTGCCCGGTGCAGGACCCTCGGATGTGAGAAGCAGTGGTTCTGCAAAAGGACCTTGGCACCATCCCCCAAAGAAGGGTGGAGTGGGTGGGCTGTCCCCCTCCGGAAGTATTAGGCTGAGGATTATTTCCTGGGATATTGCAGAAGGAATGCCCTTAGCAGGTGGGAGCATAGGGCCACCGACTCTGAGATTCTCTGATCATCGCTATTATGCCACCATTAACATTTGTACAAGCCCAGGCACACTGATGGCTTGCTTGCTTAAAGCAAGAATGGTCAGTTTAAACTGGTCATTTTAAAAAGTTGGTCCACTCTGCCCTGGCCGGTGTGGCTCTGTTGGTTGGAGCCTCATCTCATAGACTGAGAAGTTGCAGGTTTGATTCCCGGTCTGGGCACATACTCAGGTTGCGGGTTTGATCCCTGGTTGGGATCAATGAACAAGAGGCAACAAATTGATGGCTTTCTCTCTCTCAGCAATGAAAAAGTGTCCTCAGGTGAGGATTAAATAAATAAAAATTTAAAAATTAAAAGCCGGTTCCTAAGTGATAGGTGGCATTATTCTAACTGCTGAAATCTTTATCTAAAATGGCAGTGAGGAGGTAGCGATGACATGAAATGTTTGGCAGCAGCACTCGGGTCATTACCCTGCCTGTGACCGTCACAGTGAGAGCCATGGCGGTGGGTGGGGGGGAACCCACCAGGTGTCTCTAGCTCACATCGCTCCTCGCCTGAAGTCAGGAGCAGCCTGGTGACCTGCTCTGGCCAGTGACACGTGGGTAGAAGCGAGACGCCACGCACAGTCATTGCGAACGCCGGCATGAGGTCCTCCATGCCGCCTTTCCACCTGACACAGGGGCCAGCAAGGTGCCATCAGCCAGGCCCAGACCTGACTGATGGTCAGGGAGACGCTGCCTGGTACTGGAAATGGGTGCGTAGTTTGAACGAGAAACAAACCTGGTTATGGAAAGCCCCTGACGTCGGGGGGTGTTTTGCCCATGCACTGCCTTACCCTGCTGATGCATCGAGCAGGTGTGCCCTTGCACACCTGGGGCTCATCCTTCAGGTACCGGTGACCACAAAAGGTAGAAAAGCCATAAAACCCTGACACTGTACAGACAGTACAAAACTGGCTTGTGTTGAGTAGTTTGGCATTAATTCTGAGTGTGTTTAAAAACACGTTCCCTTACTAACTACCCTTCCCTGATATGACCCACAAAACTCCGAGCGTACCTAAAATTCTCTTCTTCTGGTCAACCTACAAAGTCTGTTCTCAGTTACATGGAGTCTCTGTCCTTGAGTTCGAAACCATCCTCTGTCTGTCAGGGTCCCCACAGGAAATGAGTGATGTACTCAATTTGCTATATCTAGGGTGGTGGGGCTTGTTAAAAGGACTATTTATAAAAGTCCTGGGGGGGGGCAAATAATGCAGTGCCCCTGGGTTAGGCCAGCAGTGTCCTTACCACCCGGGGACCTGAAGGGGCAAGTGGAAGGAGTGGCTGCCAGAGCCCAGAGAGAAAAGGTCACCTTCTAGGAGCCATGACCTTCGATGTTAATGTCGGCTGTAGTCCTTGGGCACAAAACTGCGGGGAGACGAGTGGAGAGAGGTCCCGAGGGACAAACGGCAGATGACCCCTCATCTACACCCTTGGTTGTAGGAGCAACCAGCTCCACAGTAATCACATCGTCAAACTTCCGGCCTGTTCGGGTCCAAGGGAGGGGGCCACTCTGAAGCCACCTTCGCTGTGCTTGTGACTTTCTGGGTCCCACAGGGAGCTCTGTGCCTGTGTCAGACACTGTGAAGGACCCCCTTTTTCTACGCTCCCCAAGTTCTTGTGGTATTGGAGAAAATCATCAATAGGTTGGAGGGCCAACCTTGCCGCAACGGGTAAGACATACCCAGGACACGTCAATCAATGCACATTCTTTAATGAAACGAGTCTTTCTATACAGAGACATGTCTGCTCCTCTCTGCTTTCTCTTTGAAACTGACAACACCTCATGAAATGGAAAACTACACAAAATAAAGAGTACCGTATATTTATAGGTAACACTCTAAACAGCTTTCCATTTCTTCTTTGTTTTACAGAAAACTCTTAGGCATTTGGGATTCTTTTTTGGGAAGTTCCGTCCATGGAGGAAACTGGAAAGACACCTGCCGGAGCCATGGGAAGAGGTTCCCAAACTGAGCACCGCCGCCAGGACTTATGGGAAACTCCTCAAAGGGGCGGGATCCCTGGCAAGTCCCTGGGCGACCTTGCCAATTAACGAGATTTTACAAACGACTGAACCAGCGTGAGCATTTCACGAGTGACAGGAAACTTCACTTTGGAAGAAAATAAAGCTCCAGGGAACCAATGCACAGACTCGTGTTCTCTGTTGGGAGAAATTCTGCAGGTAGAGTTACTTCCAGACCCTCCCCCTGCCCTGGGGGCCCAGGTGCTGGCTCCCGCTAGCCCAGATTACACTGGCATTGGACCAGGCTGAAGACCAGGGCCATGAATATTTCATCAGGTTGTCAAGGTGATTCTCTGAACTGAAGCCAGTCTTGGAGCTCTGTGACATCCCCAGGGCCCAGCACCCAGTGAAAGGACCAAGCTGGCTGCAGCAATGTCCCCTGGAACCTTCCTCTGAATCCAGGGGTGTGTGGAGGAAGGTCACTGAGAATTTGGAAGAGCCAGGGAAGGGGGCCTGGACCCCTCATCTGAAGGGACTTTTCTGCATGAAGCCAGCCATGCGGACTCTTGCAGAGCCTGCTTTGTGCAGAAGTCCCCTGCGCGGGAGCTTCCGGGGGAGCGATCTGGGCAGCTCCGGCTGAATCGGAGCTTGTCTTTGCTGGGAATACGTCACTCCCAGAAGGCCTCGCTGAAGGATTTCATAAGACTCCCATTGTTTCAAATTGGCCATAGGTTGGTAATTGTTGAAGTTGTGTATTTATGAAAATACCCATATAAAGAGATAAAAATTAGTCCCATTGTTCCGCTGGGGGTTGGGGAGCATTTACTGAGGCAAAGCTGGCTGTATCTGACTCCCTCTCGCTTTCCTAGGGAATTGGTTAATCTTTTTTTGGCCTCTACAGGTTGAAAAAACACAATTTTCGTGTCTTTGGAGAGAAACCCTTAACAGCCACTGTACGTATCCTGATTCCAGTTTTAACTTGGACAGATAAGCTGAGGCAAAAATAAAACCTCACAAAAATATAGAAATCAGGGAAATGGAATCCACCCTCACAGGCAGGTGAGACGGGGATCACGAGATGAGCTGCTCCATTTGCTGAACCGAAGATTCCTGGGGCAGGGTCTGCCCTCTGTCACAACACGAGGATGCAGGCTGAGCCTCCACACCGGGCCCAGGGAGGCCAAGAGAGCGAGCCGGGTAGAGGAGACGAGTGAGCCGCAGGTCCAGGAGGGCCAGCTCTGTACAGCTATGGTCCGTGGGCCGGCCGCTCTCACCCTGCACTGATTTAAGGCTCTGACAGCTGATCCTTCCCATACATACACACATATATATATATACAGACATATATTATCATTCATCATAATAGTTTGATTTTTTTGTTATAAGGAAAAATGTTTCCGTGCATTTTCCACCTTTTTTTTTATTATTCTCTTTTTTTCCTTCTTTTTTACTCCCAGCAATATTTTAGTTAGACATAGTCCTCTGGGGGCATATTCCGATCTTTAAAAAATATAACCTTTAATCTTTTGCAAATACTTTGTTAACATAATGCTCATTCAGCCCAGAGGAGTTCCGGCGCTGGGGAGTTGTCTGCGCTCTCAGTGAAAATTCTCTGGGACTCTGTCCTGTGTCCAACACCCCACGACACAGGACTCACAGCTCTGTAAACAGCATTTAAAGTGATCCTGACATAAATACTCTTTTAAAGCTACATACCACAGCTTTTAGCTCATAATGCCCATAGACGCCTTAATGAAATGCCATTCAAAACTACCTCACTATTTAAAGTTTACCTGGAGGTTCTAAAATTATGTAAACAACATCCTCTACACTTCTCTAGAACAAGTGCCAAGTGTGGTGAGTTCTGATTGCAAGCTGGTGATGAGATGCCAGTCCGTCTGAGCAGTCACCAGTGCAGTCTTTAACCCAATTGGTTACAGGGGTCAGACAAGGTGAACTTGTTCCACAAGGTGTTGATTCTTCCATAAGTTATAATTAACCAGTTTTCAACAGGGTTCACCCGACCAGGGACCTGAGCTGGGCCTTCATGTCTTTGCACATCTTGCAAATGCGGTTTGAACTGGTTGTCAAAGAGTCAAGGTCAACCACAGCCGGCACCTCCACAGCTGGAGGAAGGCAGGTCCTAAGCCCGTGGAATCCCCCAGTGCACAGGTGGAGTCTTCTCCGAGTCGGTGAGCAAAGGAGTATCAAAACGACAAGCCAGGACGTTTTCTCGGCAAGCTGGGGTCCCGCATCAGCAAATATCCTGCTGGACTTCACAGGTGCCTTAACCCTCTGATGCAAATAGGGATACAGGGGGAAAACTAGGGGCAGGGAGAGCCAACAACACAGAGAAAGGCTTGCAGTCTCCTAACTTGGTGACAGCAATTCTCATGCGCATGCTCCCTCCGTATGCCGCTGACTGCAATGTCTGTCTTAGTTCCAATGTCCATATTCTCAGACTTCCTGCTTAGCACGTCCCCGGCCAGGGCTCTGAGAAGCAAACCAGCCAGGGCCCAGCTCTCACCCTCATCACCTAGAGTGGATGGAAGACAGCCTGAGTCTCCAGGACACGGTCACATTACTGGCACCTACGGAAGCACGTCCAGAAATGGAGGGATGACTGACCCAAGGGCTGGCCTTTCGCCCCACAGGAGCGAGTGACAAGGACAATGGGTAATAACAGGCATTGCTTGAATGATCAGTGACTTCAAACCTTAATCTTCTTTAAAAGCCCACAATGGATAATGTCGCAGCTGGAATCAAAGGAACGTCTTCTCTCTTCCTTGTTGGCCAAACTTCATTGAACACACACCTCCAAGACTAGATTTTGAGGTTCTGTTTGAGAAAAATACTGTACACTGTTTTAGGGCAGACTCACAAGGTGCTATTTTTATTTTAAAAAACCCATCTCAGCCAAGAGCATCGATGTTATTTCTTCATGTGCAGGGCGTCCTGGAACTTAGTGCTGATGTACCGGGCCTGGAAGCCTTTCTTGTTGATGGTGTCGTCTGTGTGGAACCGGATCATCAGGGAGTCCCCTGCGGAGTAGATTTCTTCCAGTGGCTGAGGGAAGGGGAAAGGAAGAGCAGGGGCCTTTAAGCCAGGTGGCTGTGGTTGGAGTTTAAGGTAAGGACAAGGCAGAACGTTACCCAAAGACACGGGGTGGGTGATGCGGCCACAAGGCACCCCCGGCACCAGGGACTCTGAAGGGCATCAAAGCAAGCTCGTGTTTGGAGGGAAAGATTGCAAATGCTGCTCCAGAGAGCTCCCAGGGCCCTGCTTTTCCAAAGACAACCCCAGACACCCAGCTCACAAAGAATTTATTCAGTGCACAGAAGGGCCAGGCTCTGGTCTTTTGGACCATATTTCACATAAATGTCACTGAACTTTACAAGGCGGGTGTTAGCTCCATTTTGTGCTTGGGAAAACTTAGACTGAAGTTCACACACTGGGCAGGACCCAGCTCAGGGCTTTCCGATAGCAAAGTGTGTATAAGAATCACCCAGCTCTAGGGGCAGCACTGTGACGAGTCTCCCGGGAGACCTAAAGCAAAAGGCATTTTTAGATGGTGTCCTGCCCAAGGACAAAAGGAGACATGGAGCCACTACCTGTGTCAAAAAGGGTTTGCCAGGAAGTCCATGACTGGGAGCCAGGTTCTGAGGCTGCTGCCCACTAGTTCTAGTGGGACCAAACTGGACTCCCCACAGATTTCACTGCCCTGGACACTCCCAAGTTTTGTTGGCATGTGGACCCCCAGCTGGAAAGATGTCGTCTATCGAAGGCACTGCACTGGTTACGTCACACGCTCTTTTGGGGAGGGTGCTGAAAGATGGAATCATTCAAAGACATATAACCAGTTTGAGGTTCTGATTAGCACAAGGAGCACTAGTGACTCCACATGGATTGGCTGTGCATCCAGCCAATAGCAAAGAAGCTGCATGATGAGCCCTGCAGATGAGAAAAAGACAGGGCTCGGGGCCTGGTGTGGGCAGAAACCGGGGCGGTGCAGGCAGAGTGGGACCAGGACACTGCACTGCTGGCCCAGACTCCTTCAGTGACACCAGCTATTTGGCAGGCCCTGTGGCAGGAGCCGGGGAGGCAGTGAACAAAAAGCAACCTGGCCCAGGAAAGAGGTGATGGTGAAAAATACGATGATGATCTTGAGCATAGTTTTGTCTTTATGGTAAGATGGTGATTCATAATTTTCATAAGCATTTGGTTTTGCTTGGGGAGAGAATTGTAAAGAGATGGGATATATAAGAGTATAATTTAGAAATTTTAAAAGCCTAAAAGCCAAACAAAATTGGTGGTAGGGGGTGCATTTTGCAAAAATAAGAAGCGAGTCCTAAACAAAAAATGCTTTTTAGGGGCTGGCCCTTATGAGTTGGGGGTCAGCCTCCCCCCAGCCTCCTCTCAACTGTTCTCCCAGTTTCCCACTTTGTTCCATAGAGCAGGCCTCCTGGCTGGTGTCTGCAAGTGGCGGGGGAGCCAGGGCTCACACCCAGGTGGGTCCGCCTGCACCTCGCATGCTCTGGGCGATGCCCCTGCGTCCCCGGGGCCCAGCGATGCTGGGACTCACCCCAGAGCCGCAGAAGCGGCCGAGCCGGGGTGCCGTGCTGTCGTAGCCGTCGTAGGCCTCCATGTAGTCATAGCCACAGTCCGCCTCTTCCTCCACTTCAAAGGTCCGGAACACCAGCTCCACACCGTAGCCGTCCTCCGCCACAATCACCCAGTCACAGCGGGCCTGGCTCGGGTAGTTGTTGTCCCCAAACTGGGCATGGGAATAGAGCTCTTTGGTCTGCACTTCGGCCTTCAGCCTGCCCCCGCACTCTGGAGCGGAGAGAGAACCACGATGCTCCCTCAGCACAGAGAACCCACGGACCATCCTCCGTCCCCACTTCCCAGTCTGGGACTTCTTTCCCCACACCCTCTGACAGGCCAGCTTTCTCTGCAAAGTCCTCTCATGCCCCATGGGAGAGGCCAGGCAAGTCTCATCATCATGCCACTTTACAGAGGCCCACGGCTGAGTCTCAGGGCTCACTGCTGGATCCTTACCAGACAAGGCCCCACGTCCCCAGGGTGGGCCAGATAAGGCCTCCAGGGATAGCTGAGCATACTGCTAAACAAACAAAACAAAACAAAACAAAACAAAACAAACCAACAACCTGGCTGCCTGGATCTTGGCCACTTAACTCCCTGGAAATGCTAGAAGCATCTGCCAAGGACTCACATCAGCCCAATCAACTTACTGTAATTCGTAATTTCCGCCAAAAGAGGGCACCAAAAGCACACCAGCACCTCTGGCAAAGTTGACACCTAGGAACCTCTGAATAGACCTGTGGGGTTCCTGCTTGTCGCAGTGATGACCGATAGGCCTGGGCATGTCACTAGTGAGCTGTGCCTCATACTTTGTATTCTGTGTCCTGGTTTCTGGGGTTTTCACTAGAACCGTAACTCTGGCTGGCCTGGGTACTGTGCTATATTGCATCTAGGCCACTAGAGGCCACAGAATACAAATGGATAAATGACAGTGATCAGAGATTACAAAGCACCAGAAACTGGGGCAAATCCCTCACTGTCCGTCCTCATGTGCTCCACGCCCCTGAGGGGTCTGGAGCGCCCCGAGGGTGGCTTCTGCACCATCCTGGCCCAGGTGGCTTAGAATTTCTTCTCGTTGGGAGCTGTCTCTGAGAAATTTCAACCCCCTAGGTGCACATGGCTGTGGACTGGGCACAGAGCAGGGCAGGGTGGCTTCCCTCCCTCCTGCCAGGTCGCCTCTCCACCCTCAGGAGGCAGACCTCCGGGCTGCTGTGGGTGGGCCCCTTGCCCTCTGCCTCCCGTTGGGCCCAGCCATGGGGAGCACCAGCAGCTCAGCGGAGGGAGCAGAGACAGGTCAGAGGTCAGGTCCCGGGCTCCTTCCCTGCGGGTGGTCAAGGCCGTGTCCTCCAACTAAAGGTCACAGCTCCTGTCCAGGGGTCCTTTGCTTGCCCCCTTCTGTCCCCAGGTTCCAGAAACTACTCTCTCACCCAGGCCTGGGGGTAGTAACAGCCCTACAGTTCCTAGCCCTGGTGGCTCTGCTGTCCTTTTCAGGGGTCCCCCATCCCTGCCCACCTCTTTGCCAACAGTCCCTTATTAAAGTTTCCCCAAATAACAACTCTATCTGAGCACACCCCCATTTCCTGCCAGGACCCTGACCCGCTCAGGCACCTCTGTTCTCTCTGTAGGGACAAGAGAGTAAAGTAGTGACTGGTCAGTGGCTTTTAAATTTCCCCCTGGGAAGCCAGAGCCCGTTAGGGAGCTGAGAGGGTGCAGACATGAAGTGTTTTCTGCTAGGCAAGGACGGCTGGACTGCCTGCGGGCGCGGTCATTGTTTTGTTTTACCTGGTTCATATTTTCTGGCTCTGAAAAAGCAAAAGCTGAAGAGAAGGGCTGTTACAGGGACCAGAGGACCTCACAGGGTCCCTGGGCCATGCTCTCAGCCTCTGAGGGGGTTGCCAGCAGCCACCGCTTGGCCGAAGGGTCACCATCTAATGCCAGAATCAAAGGGTCCAAGTTGCTTCCAGGGGTTCCAGTCTCAGGTAGTAACATTTAATGGCTCAAGAGCAGAGCCAATTTCTCACTGATATTCTTCTGTTTAACAAAGCAGACGTGTCAGATAATAATAAGCTTCTGTATTTCCTCCAAAGAACCGAATAAAGCTACTTATGTTTTAAGTGAAGGACAAATAAGGGGGAACAGACATGGTTTTCATTTTCTGGAACTTGTCCTCAGAAGGGGCTGCTCTCCAGCACTCAGCTCCCAGACGTTTGGATTTCACAGGCCAGCGAAAGTATAAATAAATTTTTAAAAGAATGGACGGTGGGGAGGAAGGAGGGGAGGAGATGCGTCACCAACGAGATGTTGTCCGCTTTAACATCGTCAGTTGAAGACTTTAAAAGAAAACAACCCTTTCCCCTACTGCTACCCGTGTTTCATTTAAGAGGGACATGTGATCGCACCCACCTCACTCCCCTCCACACAATCAGGATAAAAGGCAGTCCCTTCCCAGCCTTTATCCCCCTACCCCCCGCCACGGTCTGTCTCCAGGCCCCAGGGCCAGGGCTCACGCACCTGTGCTGTGCTCCGCCTGGAAGCCTTTCCTCTGCACCGAGGCGTCTGAGTAAAACCTAAGGAACAGGCTGCTGCCCGAAGCCACCACGGGGTCCGGCTTCCTGCTGCCGCAGAAGCGGCCGAGGACGGGCGCCAGGCTGTCGGGGCCGTCATACACTTCCAGGTGGTCGTAGGCGCATTCCTGGTGCTGCTCGATCTCAAACTCGTTAAACGTCTGGAGGTGGAAAATCACAAAGTGAGGCAAGGGCCTGGTGTCCAGCCAGGGTGGGGGCCGCCTCCCCAGGGTGGGAGAGGATGGGGTGAGGCAGGACACACGTCCGCCCAGCCAGCTGCACAGGGGGCGTGGAGCCACGGTGACCATGGTGATGTCTGTAGACAGGGCCTGGACTTGGCTCCTCTTTTGGTCTCCAAAACAACCCTGGGAAGTGACTGCATGAGCTGCCACTCCTGTGAGCACTTGCAGACGAGACGGCGGTCCGGGCGGTTTAAACGCCTGTTGGCATCTGCACTCCTTCCCTCGAGTCGCACAGCCCCTTCGCCATTTGGCAAGGCCAGCAGTGACCAAGGGCCCACGGCGGGGCAGGAGCAGCTGCAAGTGCTTCACAACTACTAATCCTCACCACTCTGTGATGTGTCTACCATTCCAAACCCCACTTTACAGTCAGGGAAACTGAGGCACGGAGTTGCCTGACAACTTGCCCAAGGTCCCCCCTGATGGAGCTCGGTTGTGACCAGGAGGTCTGGCCCCAGAGCCCGTGCCCTTAACCACTGCGCTGTGCGGCCCTTCGGCACAAGGGTGGGCACGAGGCTTTATGAAGAACATGCTGCCCGAGTTGTCATCCTCATGGTGGCTGACATCAGCCCAACAGTTTTTCTCCATGAGAGCCATGAGTTTTCTCACTTAGTTCTGATGATGCTGGAAGGGAAGAGCTATTATTAAATCCAGCGGGTAGAGAGGGAAACCAAGTCTTAGAGAGGTTAATGGCTTGCTCAAGCTTACACAGCTAGAGGAGGGGGTTGGACTTGACCTTCAACCAGCCCAACTCCAGCCTACACTTCTACTACCAGCCTATACTGCCTCCCTCCTCCCTGTCTCCCTCCAAGACTGTCCCCTGAGGCAGCTGGGGAGCCCCACAATTCCAGGTCAGATACCAGGCTCTGCAGATCAAAGTGTAGGGCTTCCCAGGTGCTGGGCAGATGACCAACTGATGGTCTACTTGCGGTTGTGAGGGACATGGGAGAGGTGAGAGGAGACAGAGTTTAATAAAGATTTGGATCAAAAGACAGAGTTGGGAGAGAGGACATTAGTTGGGGATGGGGTCTCAATTCACAAGAAGGGGGTTGGGGTGGCAGGGCAGGGCAGGTGGGGAGGGGACCAAAGGAATGACAAAATGCTTGCAGTGGGCAAAGTGCTTTACATCTTTAAGAAAGGGGGTGGGGCCAGGGAGGGGGGTAGGGACAGTGGGCAGGAGCAGGACTGGGAACCAGTGGCACCAGGGAGCGTGCTGAATGGGAAGGGAGGCCATGAGCCAGAGAGGCAGGGGGCCCCCAAAGGCCCATGGGACGCAACATGCACCATGTCCCAATGCAACATGACACCAGCTATTCAGAAGTAGGCAGCAAAAGAAAAAAAAAAAAAGGCATGATCAAGAAAGCCACCATCCACTTCCCAAGGGAGTTAGTTAAAAAAAAAAAAAAAGCTAGCACATATATGTATGAACCTCGGGTAAATTTGAGGTCTGGCCCAACTGTGACCACTGTGGCCGGTCAGTTCAGTTCCTTAGTACCTCAAGGAACAGGAAGAGGTGTTTGTGGCAACTCGGTCTTGTGGCCCTTCGACAAGAAGCTCCACGTCCAGTTGTGCAGATTCCTAACCTCAGGGGATGCCAGGCCCCCTCCCCACAGTCGCCAAATATTTACATTGCCATTATGAACATTTTCCAGCAGATGGCAGTCTTGGGGAAGGAGTGCCTTTCTCTAAGGCGCCTTCTGTAATTCCCCTTCACCCAGAAGCAAGGCTGTTCTGAACCACTCAGGGCAGCAGCACCGGAAAGCATTTCCCACATGGCAGCCATGCACATGAGGTGCCCACTGTGAGCACCCTGTGGTCAGGATCCCTGCCTTCTCTGCCCCTCGATGCCCCAGGCCTGGCAGAGAGACACCAGCACCCACACTCTAGCCTGGGTGCCCCCTCAGCCGCCTGTGCTCACTGCTCCTGCCAATCAACACCGCAAGCCCTGGGCCATGTCTACTCATCATCACGTTGTCCTTTGCTCCCTTCCATTCGCCTTTCATTACCGTCCATAATTCAGAGCGACATCCACATGCCTTCTGAAGAGCTTACTCATCCCCAGAGTCTGAACAACCCATTCAAAACTGTTTGTCTCCCGTTCAGCGACTACTCAGCTGGCCAGAGAGTTCATTTTACGCTCCAGGACCTGGGACTCTCTGGGGGACTGAGAGAGCGACGTGTGGAAAGACTCATCTGTCTTTGAAATAACCGAGCGTGGTGTACAGACCACAGACTTACGCTGGGATGGGACTTTAAAGAAAGGCTTGGGAGATACATATTTTTTAACTCAAGAGGAAATTGGCATAAATAACTTAATTTGCTATCTTTAATTAAAATACTGTAAGTCATAGAGGAGCAGGAACAACTAGGGTCCCTTTGAGAAGTTTGGACAGGAACAAGGCCATACGTACATTTGTTTTCCCAGGAATGTACCCCATGATTGCACGTGCACAGAACACGTCTGGGGACTCACCCCAAATATTCGGAGGGGTCCATTCTAGAGCGCACAAGGCACTAGAGACCTGATTTTCATTTTCCAGCCCTCCATACTGATAACTTTTTAAAATCTTGATAATGTACTGGTTTGTGAAAAAATTAAAGCAGGAAACAGTGAAATCTCAAACCGCACCATGTGGCAGGTTCTGCCTTGTTCTGGCCCCACCAGGAACAGGTGCTACTTACAGAGCTTTTGTCACCTGCCACCCCGGGCTGAGGGCTTCCCGTGCACCCTCCATTCATCAGCTCATCGGCTCATCGGCCCCGGGGGCAGGTTTCACTAGCAGCTCCATTCTCCAGATCGAGAAACTGAGACTGAGAACCCTTTCATAACTTCCCCAAGTCTCAGAGCTGAGAACCGGAAGAGCAGAGACTCACACCCACACCCTCTCTGTCCCTGTGGTCCATTAACTATGAAAATGACTCACAAGTTTCACCCTGTGGCCTGCGGTTGAAGAGACGCTCCAGGTGCACTCCCGCCGGCTGGGGTACTTGTCGGGCCAGTTGGGGCTGGCCAGGGTCCCCTCCGCACTGCTGATCTTGTGCGCACAGCCAGCTGGGGGTGTCGGGGATGCATATGGAGAGAGAAGTAATTCACTCGGAGGCACATATGAGGCTTTCTAAGAAGTCATCTGCCCCTCGCCCTGTTGGTCCCACGGTTGATGGGCAGTGCGGGAGCGGCGGTCAGTCCGAATCCAGTGTTGCCTGGCTTAGAGATGTGGTGGTTTATTGGACTTTGCCACCTTCCTGGCAGTGGTTCAGGAGCCAGGTCAGCTTTCTGTTACTGTCCACGTCATGGTTATCGATGGAAATATGGTGAAGGGAATGGTTTGGAGCATGGGCCCTGGGGTCACATGGGCCCTGGTTCTGCCCCCTTCGAGCTGTGGGACTTGGGGTGCTTTTCTCAGTCTCGACGTCCTGCTTTGTAACAGGGCTGCCAGTCTCAGAGGGAGATTATGTGGAGTAAATGGGACAACGCTCGGAAAAGGCTGGGCGAGCGCTAACCAAGACCTTCCCTGCCAGGCCTTCACCTCTGCACTACTTTCTCAGTCTGTCCGAGCGGTGTCCTGTGGAGGCCACAGACGCTGCCCTGGTCACAGCGCCGTTAGCAGAGAGTGGCCCACGGCCGGCCCACTGAGCGGCATTTTGGCCTGTAGTTAGAATGTGCCGCCCTCCATGCCGGGCACTGTGCTAAGCATTCAGAATGCATCCTCTCGTTTTATCTTTCCCCGTTGCCAAATGAGAAAAATGAACATTTAGAGTGGATAAGGGACCGGCGAGTCATGGGTGGAGCCAGGACTTGAACCTGGGCTTGCCTTTGCCGTGACTAGGACACGGACAGAGCAGAGGAGGTGGGCTTCGTGCCACTGTGGTTTCAGGCTGAGGTGGCTGGAAGGGGCGAGGTGAGGAGGGGGAGTGGTGGCAGGTGAGGTGGCTGCAAGGAGGTCCTGCTGCTCACTGGCCCGCGCCCTGGGGACAGGTGCCCACAAGGGCAGGGGCTCGGCTCCCGGGGCATTTACTCCGGCCCCCCCTGCCCACTCTGGGGACACACAGGAAGGCAGCCACTGCTCAGCGGGCAGGACCTTCGTGGAGTTTATAACCCTCTTGGCCTCATGTGGCCTCACACCACACGAGGCAAGCGCTGTTCTGGCCCAGGCCCACCTCACAGGGGCTTGCCAGTGATTTTTTAAATCCCAGAATAACAGTTCCTTCCTAGTTCTTCCCACCTGCCTCCCAGCCCAATCCGTGACCGCCCCTGTCTGTGTCACAGGGCCGGGCTCGGAAGGGGGCTGCATCCTGCTTCTAAGGACATCTTAGCTCATCCTCTAACAGTCTAGGAAGGCCCTGACCAGACCGTGAGCCCAGCCAAGCCTCCTGACTCTGAAATGTTTCTCTCTCACCCTCACATCCTCTGCAGGCCTTTGTAGTCGGGGCCAAGGCACGGAGGCCTGTGTGTTTATCAGAGATGTTCGAACTCCCTTTGCGGGGTGGAGCAAAAACAGAGCAAGGCCTTTCCCAGAATGACTGGACTGGCAAAGCCATCTGGCCCTGAAGAACTCCCAGTAGTGAGTGGAGCAGAGAGCAAAGCTTTCCCAATCCTACTTTATTATTGGACCCACATATGAAAAATAATATTATGACGTAGATGGTTGATATTTATCAACATTTCAAGTGCTCGATATGGGCCAGACTGTCTGAAATAGTTTCTAGGCATTCTCTCATTTAATCCTCAGAAAAACTTTAAGAAGGGGGTATGTTTAGTCTCTTTAAACAGAAGAGGAAACTAAGGCTCAGAGAGGTTAAATAACTTGTCTGAAGCCACACAGTTATTAAGTAGAAGAGCCAGGATTTAAATGAGGGCTTAGCCACTGTGCCATAATAATGCTGTGCCCCCAGAAGGGGCGCGCTGCCCTGGGGGAAGGGCAGGTGCTGAACCTCGGGGAGGACAGGGAGGGCCGCCCGCTCTCACTCTGACAGCTGCCGCCACTGCAGGCAGCGGCTTGGCCCCCCAGCCCCACCGCGCTCAGCCTCACCCTCTTTACAATCGTGTCCGTTCTCATGCAGCCGGTAGCCATTCCGGCACCGGCACAGGTAGCTCCCGAACGTGTTCACGCACTCGTGCTGGCACCAGCCGTTGTCCTTGGCACACTCGTCCTTGTCTGGGGAGACCAACAGACTCTCCTGAGGGGAGCCGCCCACTCAGGTGGCCTCCCTCCACTCAGAACTCTACTCGGAGGTGGCCTCCCTGATTACCGGGGGAGGCAGGGGGTGGCGTTGGTGGGGTTACAGGGCCCTGGTCCACAGTGGACCCCCCATGCTCCTAGAGCACTTCAGCATATACATTCTCCTCCCCCGCTCCCTACCGAAAACAAGGAGCTCCTTCAAGGATAGGCCAATATTAATAATAACGGTAACAATAACAACAATCACTAGCATGTACTGAGTATTTACTATGTACGGGCACCGACCCAAGCACTTCCATCCATTGTCTAAGTTCATTCTCACACGCCCTTAGGAGGAAGGCACCTGTGCCCCCATTTAACACATAAGGAGACTGAGGCTGAGAGTGCCCGCGTCCCCCAAGGTCGCTCAGTGAGCAAGTGGCTCACAGTCCACGACCCCACACCACCGCCTCTCGGTGGGTGGGTAAGTGGGGGCCACAGGCCAGGTGGCCGAGTGCGAGCCCTGCTCCACCGGCTGCAGCCACTGTGGCCTTGGGCCTCAATTGCCTCACCTTTAAAGTGGAGTCAATAAGGCTTCCTTGCCTCACAGGGCTGTTGAGAGGAGGACCTGAATTAGTACAGGGAAAGCCCTTAGAACGGCATCCAGCTCAGAAGTGTTAGCTCGCACTCACTTCTTACTATGTATGAACTCAAGCGTTAGCAGGTGTTACTGCCACGGGTCTTACAGCTCAAGCCCAGGCCGTGCGCAGCCCTCTCCAGAGCCGGCTGCTTCCTGCAATAACAGGCCAACCTCCCTCCCCAGCACCCACACCCCCACCCACCAGGGTAACTGCAGGGGTCCAGCCGTTTCCCACCCTCTGTGCCGTCTGCCCACTGCAGGCCATAGACCACAGAACACTTTAAGTTTTACTTCTAGCCTCTGGCTTCCCAAGGACGACTCAGAATCTAGGACAACACTTGGAGGATAGATGGAGGTCACGGAGCCGGGAAGCACGGCACCAGCGCCAGGAAGAGCAGGGGGGTCCCCCCCCCGCCCCCCAGAACCCGCAGAGGACGCAGCCCCGCCCACACCCTGGTCCCGGCTTCTGGCCTCCAGAACCGGGAGAACGGGAGAACGTATTTCTTCTGTTCTATGCTCCCCAGTTGGTGGGTGTTTGTTATGGAGATACTGTGCGGCAGGGGCATTGGGCAGAGAGGGGTGGCCGGAGCCCCAGAGGCCAGGAGTGGGCACAGCTGTGCGGCCCTCAGCACTGCGGCCACGCCTCGAACCCCACACCTGAGAAGAAGTGGGCCCGGAAGCCGCGTTTGGAGACCGTGTTGTCCGACTTGAACTCCACGCGCATATTGTTGCTCTGTGAGGTGACGACCTCGGGGGTCTCGGAGCCGCAGAACCTGCCGTGCAGCCTGGCATCTGGGGACAGGCCACTGCGCACCTCCACGAAGTCGTACTTACAGACCTGCAAGGGAGCGAGTTGGGAGCTGCCTGGGCCCCCACGTTCCCGCCCTGACCCCCAGCGCTGCAGGGTCGCCTTCCTGAGCACTGCACCCTGTCAGCTGGCCAGACCAGCTCAGCCAGGGGCAGCAGGAGGGTCCTCTAGATTCGCACTGGGGTCCCTCCAGCCCAAGGGACACTACACTCTGGCCGTGCGGCTCTGCTTGGCCTTGGCTGACCAGGTCACCTGTGGCCACTGGCTAAGGGAGGCAACAGGCTGTTTATACCATCCTGGTGCCCAGCTGTACCTCTCCCTCTCCGTTCCCCTCAGCCAGACTCTAACCTCCAGGTTCCTCCCTCAGGGGACACACCTGTCAGACCATTCCCCCCTCCCCCGCCCAAGACAGCCTCCTCCACTCCCGTCCTGATTCTCCTTGGATTTGCCGGTGACAGGAGCACCCGGGCACTCAGTCTGCAGGGGAGGCACAGCTGAAGCTGCTGCCCACACAGTCCCCAGATTCTGCCCAGTGGAGATGCTTAGGAAGCCACCCCCCTGCCCGCTGACCCCTTACTGGTTCCCTGCCCTGAGCCACATCCCAACACAGTCCCCTGTCAATTAGAATGCAGGGACATACGTCATTGCCTTCCAGTTCGAACACTTCAAACTGAAGAGAGATCTGGTACTGGGCGGGGGCCACCACCTGCCAGACACAGTTTTTGTTCGTAGGGTAGTCCTTCGGCCACCCCGGGCTGGTGATGGTTCCATTCAGCTTGGTAATGAAGCCACCGCAGGCCACTGCATGGGCGAAACAGAAGCAAGGTTTGTTTGGTGTTAGTTCATAATAATAACTTAAAAAGTCAGACAATCTGAACTGATGAATTCAGCGCCCTTTCTTCCAGCCTGTTTCAAATGAGGGTTTGGAGGGATAAAGTTGAGGACCAGTACTTTATTGCTTTTAAAAATAGTGACAACGTCCTGGTTTGCACCAGGCTATGCAACGTCCCTGGCTTACAGCCAGCAGAGTCATGGGGGTGGGCAAGGTGGGGGCGGGTGAATGGAACGTGCCAGTTGTCCAGTCACAACAAAGTGCTCGAAGTTTCCCTTTGCCTTTATTTTCTACCTTAATCATCACGTGACTTTTACATCGTCACAGAATAAAACAAACCAAGGCTCCAGGTACAGGGTGGACGTGTGATTTGGGCAGTCCTCTCACATTTGTGACGGACCGAGTTGTTTTTCCCTCTGAGGAGGAGGTGGGTCGTCCACCACAAGCGTCTGTGTTATTTCGCAGTCAGCTGGCGCCCATCTCTGCCCAGTTCCCCGAGGACTTGTCCCTGGTCCCCTATCAGTCCAGCATGGCAGGCCCCGCACCCACCTTCACATGTCTTCTTGTCGGCAGCCAGCTCATAGCCGGGGTCGCACACACACTTGTAGCTGCCCAAGGTGTTCACGCAGCGCTGCTCACACCCGCCGCGGTCTGGCCAGGAGCACTCGTCCACCTCTGCTGGGGAAAAGGGGACTCTGGTTACATCACCCAAGGCTCCCCAGTCTGTCCCCGCTGCTGCCCATATCCCAAGGTCCCCGGCAAGTGTCCTCCAAGAACACGAAGGCTCTTGGGGACACAAGACAAGAAACTCACTAGCCAGAAGCAAGGTCCGGCTAGGGACAGAGCAGGCCTGGATAATTCCATTCTTTGGAGGGTCCAGTCAGCTATATTCATTTGTGACTTTCAGAAAACCTCAAGGATTCCACACCAAGGACTGAACCAATTTCAACACAACGAACTCCCTCCAACCCCAAACATGGAATTTCTCAGGGACATTAAATAAAGGGTAAGGACAAAGGGACACATTTCTAGATGAAGATATGTAAGTACTCTCTAGAGGCAGAACAAAAACCTGTGACTTCACATTTTTATAAATAACTGAAGAGGTGGGCGCTGGGAGATCTTCAAGGTCACAGACAATGCCAGCCCTCAGGTTAGCCAGCACTCGCGCAGGAAGAGGCCATGGCAACAGTCAGCAGGGGGTCGATGGCATTCAGCACCGGCAGTGTCTAGTGACGTGTTTGGGGCAGGCAGGACGCCAGCAGTGCCGCCCAGGGAAGGACAAGGCGTCACTGGAGCCTCCCCCAGGCACAGCAGCCCAGGGAACCGATGAAGGCCAAAACCAAACCAAAGGAAACAAAAACAAAAGCCCCCCAAACAACCAGGCATTGGGCATCTCCAAGAAGAGTGCCAGAAATAAAAGGAAAGATCAACTATTTTCTGTTGCCAATTTGTGGTAGCCTAGTGAAGGGAAATCTGAACAACGAGAAATTGTAAAACAAACCAAAAACAAAAACAAAGTCCAGTCTAGGAAGAAGACAGGCTTGGGGCTGGGAGGAAGGCACTGGTGGTTCGTAACACCCTGCAAGGTGGGAAGAGAGCAAGCGCGGAGCTGTCCACAAAATCCTGAACGGCCGTATTGCACGGAAAGTGAGAGGAACCGGGACACCTTCGAGTTAGCTGGCAAAGGCCTGAAGGTGTTCTCGGTCCTGCCCTCTCGGCACAGATGCTTTTAGTAACATTTCTGAGAGAGGGCCTTTTCCAGACCCATCTCGAAAACAGCCAGAAATAAGGCTCTCGCTGCTTTTCAAACTATTTCTCATCCTTTGTGATTTGAGTTGTCAAAATTCAGACTCCTAGCAACTTCCACCCATTGGTTCTCCAGAAGAATGTAAACCCTTTAACCGAAATGCCTCCCAGCCCTCTGTCCTGTTCCAGCTCCAATGAACCCACTTCCTTCCAACCTTCCTTAGGATGCACAAAATCCTCATCCACCAGGTCGCTCTTCCCTGCGTAAAGGACAGTTTGTAAACACCCGCTCGTCTCACATACAAGGCAGCAATCGTGCCTAACTCTAAGAGTGATGTGTTCCTGGGCTCAGCAAAGTCAGCCACCAGGGGAGACTCGCTGTGGGAAGAGGCCTGAAGTTGTCCACGGCCTCAAGCACATGTAATACTGCAACAGCAACCATCCTGAAATCACTGGTCACTTTACAACATAACGAGCACTTTCTCCAACATCCGCTAGAACGTATAGGAGGAGCAGAATCGATGGTAAGGAGAGTCCAGGCTTCAGTGAGCCAGATGGACCTTGGGGGGGGGGGGTCCACCAGTGGACCTTCCCCCGACAAACAGCGCTCCCCCTGGTTTATAATGAGAAGAACAACGGTAACACCGGTTTTAGGGTTGTGGTGATTGAACATGACACGTTGTGAAGTAGCCAACATGTGGACACAGACTCAGTACACAGGGTCGTCACTACAGACAGCAGCGGGCTTGCTCTGAAACTCCCGTGGGTGCAGAGACACAATGACGGGGTGGTGAAGAGGATGAGGGTGCCTGGCCACACATGAGTCAGGTGAGAGTGGAGGGGTGCAGGCCTGAGGAGGGAGGGACAAAAAGAAGGAAAATGCACCCAGGCCCATGAAGACGAGATGGGGCAGCACAGCAGAGTTGAGAAACTGGTGGGTGGGCAGGGAAAAGGCAGGAGGGACCGTGGGGAAAAGCCCACCAAAACGGACTTAGATGAACAAAGGCCCAAGGTCGGGGTGAGGAGGAGACTCTGACGCCAGAAGACTCCATGGTTATGGGTGGGACACACCTGTGTCATAGGCCAGAAAGGGAGAATAACACAGATCACTAAGCTTCCTGGCACCACCTGAGCGCCATGGAGGGAGAGAGGCTGATAAAATGAATTTGGATCCAAAGCAAAGGGAATATATTTCCCCCACAGAGTAGAAGAGCAGGCTGTTTAACCCAGAGCTGGGAGAAAGGTATGCATTTACACCTGAGCTCTCTGCAGCAAAAGCAGTGGGATCTTTAGCCACTTCCAACCCTGCCCCAGTTTGGGGGGTGGCATGGAAGTGTACAAGGGACCCTGCTTTTGGTGGAAGCCTGGGGGTCCTCTGTATCATCTCCACCCACACTGAGGTGAAGTTGCGTCTGCTCCCAACCCACAGGTTTATGCTTGCTCTGGGCTGCAGTGGCCAAGGCTCAGCCTGCCAGAAAAACCTGGGACGGAGAAGGAGCTGAACCAGGAATGGGTTTTGCATAGCAGGAGCTCAAGCTTCTCTGCCTTCTCCCAGTGGTATTAGTGAGAGAGGGAACCATTACATGGTTAGACAATGAAATGACTCAGGTAGGATCCCAAAAATTATTTCAAAGAAGGTTGAGGAAAGAGAAGGCAGGCATATCGCTAAGATTCTGAAGAAGCACCTTGAAAGATGCCAGTCCCCCTCATCCAACAGCCCACGGTGGTCCATCGGCAACGGGACAGTGGAGTGTGGGGATCCTCACATGCTTTTGCAGGACGTGTGTGACCATAACGGCCCTGCCAGCCCTCGAGTGCTGCTGCCATCTCCTGAAGTAACCAGCAATGCGAGGTGCTCTGCGGGCTGCCATCTGGCCCAGGAGAGGGATGCAGAGGCCAGCTGGCACCTTGGTCAGTGTCGTATGCCAGCTGGGCCCCGAGCAGAGCCTCCTGCCAGCTGGCACCGTGGCCAGAGCTTCTTCGACTTGGTCCAGTTCTACTGTGCGGCCTTTGTGATTATTCTTCCAGCTTCGTTCACTGGAGAAGCCCAGACACATGCACTGGGCACTATGTTCCCAGGACAGCCCACTTGTGGCCTCCTGGGGAGAGGCCGGGCAGAGACGTTGGCCATGCCCAGTCTCCGGACCTGCAGTGACCGTAGGGGAGCCACCAGTCCCGTGCCGTTATTACACACGTGAAACGCAGCTCATCAAAACTGGGACGTGCTGTGAGTGACACACGCACTGGACTGACAAGACTTCATATGTAAAACAGAAACTCATAAAACATCTCTAATACTGTGTATATTGATTACATATCAAAATGATACTGTTTTTTGGTATATTGGGTAAAATAAAATACATTAAAATCAATTTCATTTGTTCCGTTTGTGTTTCAGTAAAGCAGCTAGAAAGTTTTAAAACTGTACGCAGCTGGCACCTGTGACTGGGCTTTTGCGTTGCTGGGCGGCAGTGGTCCCCGTCTCCCTCGTCCTCACGGGAACCCCTAAGGGTAGGCGGGGCTGGTCGCAGGACACCCGACCCACAGAAGAGGAGCCTGAACCTCCCTCATTCATCCATCCATCCACTGCCCAGTAAGTATTTACTGAACCCACTGTGAGCAACAGACTGGAGAGCACCGCAGGTGTGATCCAGTCTCAGAAAGGAAACCTGGCTGCCCAACAGTGGATGCTACTTAGCAACGAAGGTAGGACTAGAACCTGAACCTCAGGTGCTGAACTCCGGGCCTTTTTCCTATATTCCCATGGTATCGAGAAGACAGAAAGGTGACCAAGTGTCAGAATCGAATCACAAACATGAGTAAAAAATTAAACCCTTCCACTTCACTTGCCTGTGGCTTTAGGTCTCCATCATAGAGAGAGAGTGCTCTGTGGAACCCTGCAGGTCCAGGGTCTAGTCCTAACTCCCCGACCTGGGAACGTGTTTCCTCAGTTTGAAAATGGGAGTCATAATGCTGCCTACCTATGGGGCTGTTCTGAAGATAAAGTGAGAAAACTAATGTCACTTCTAGCACACTCAGTAGATTTTTCTTTGCCCTTTAACAGACTCCAATTAGTTTCTGCCAAACCTGGTTCAGGGCTAAGGTCATTCTCAGTAATATTAAAAAGATGTCAAGCGGGGTCCATGCACTAAGTCAGTATAGATGGGCCTCAATGAGGACCTTCGTGAGAACCTTAAAAGACATTTGCAAATTGAAATGCCCTTGAAGTAGCAGGCTGGGTGACCTGACCCCACCCCCAGGCCAAGTCTGAGGTCTCCTGGCCTTCTCCCAAGTTCACACTTCTATGGCAATACGAGGTCTGTCCAGAAAGTATCCAGCCATGTAATATGAAAAATAAAGACATTTATTGAGGAAGATGCAAGGCACATGAAACATTGTACATAAGACAATGATGCCTCAGTTCCCTTCAAAGTGGGCACCTTGGGATCGCAAACATTTCTCCCAATTGCCATCAGCTGCCCTGTTGTATCGTGAATCTCACTGATGGTATGAAATCTCTTCCCTTTCAAAGGTGATTTTAGTTTTGGGAAAAGCCAGAAGTCACAGGGCGCCAAATCTGGGCTGTAGGGGGGCCGAGTCACCTGGGTGATCTGATGTTTCACCAAAAATCTCTGTGTGAGACATGATGCATGAGTGGGTGCATTGTCGTGATGAAGCTGCCGATTACGTTAGTTGCCCACAGACCAGGCCTTTTGAATCATCCAAATGGTTTCTATGAGGAATGTTCAAGCTCAACACAAAATCTGATGCAGATTCGTTGTCCTACTCACTCAGTCATTTTGAATGTGACGACCACACAGTACACATGCTCCCTGAACAGGATCTACTGCCCCCACTGACTAGTACAGTGAAGTCATCATTGTTCACACATGCACATTCCAGTCCACTCTCCTTGGCTGCCAGGTTACATCGATGTCTAGTAAACCATTCTTGTTTTGTTAACAATGGCTGGGCTTTTTCCGGACAGACCTCATATCATTGCCCATTTGTTTGCAGTCTTTTTCACCACCTTAAGCTCTTGAGAACAAAGTCCATGTGTCCCATTGTGTCCCCAGCCCTTAGCACAGTACCCAACACATTGTCTGATGACTCTTGAATGGAGGGAAAAGAATGTCTTCTAACCAGTGAACTGAGCTGGTTATCATGGTTACATAAAGTAGGCCAAGGTTCTCAACTCGCTCCCTTAGAAACCGGTTTAGCATCACAGAGGGAAATGCTCCTTTCTGTTGCCCCAACTGGCAGCTCCGGGTGGTCACCACACACATGCAGCAGGCTCCATTACATCTGCATCGGGACATACTTAAACTGAAAAATCATGCTTCATCTGAAATTCAAATTTAACCGGGCATCCCATTTTTCCCCTCTAAATCTGGCAACCCTAATCACCAGCTTTAGCCAATCTTCTCAAAAATGTGCATCTCTGATTATCCTCAGAACTGGAAATGAGGGGTGGGTGGGCCAGTGCCAACTGGTTACCAGTTATCTCACTAGAAAGAAGCCCTAATACCTCAGGTATAGACCTGGGGATGGAAGGCAGGGGAGGAAAGGGACAGGAGAGCTAAAATAAATAGAATTAGAATAAAACCACATAATCATTCATAACATGTGGCAAACAAAATGAGGCCTCCTAAAACTGTCCATGACAGTCCCTGGTCATGGTCACATGGCTTGAAGTGGGGTCTTCTGACACCCACCTGCAGAACCTGGGAGAAGGGAAAAGAGGGGGCAGATGGGGAGACTGGGAGTAAGGGAGGGACCAGGATTTCTCTTCCAGGGAGAAGAGAAGGAAGGAAAGGCAGCCTTCTCCTGTGTGTGAGTGATGCTGTCAATCTGTTGCAGATTGGATGTCTCCATTTCAGTGGCTGCTGGCATGCTATTAATGCCCAATCACAGTGTAGTGGGGAATGTCCAGTATTCCCTTGTAGGATGTGGTCTGAGGGTCTTCCAGGACCCTGAGAACAGAGAAGGAAGACCTACCTGTCTAAGGCTGGGAAGCCCACTGTCCTAAGGCCAGGAATGCTGGTCTTCCCAAACCATCAGGGTCTGGTTTCACCAAGACCCTGCAGAGCAGTTGGTTCCTAATGCAACATGGAGGTGTGTTCCCGGAGCACCATCCCCCACTCTCTGTCCTTCCCCCACCCACTTGTAGGCTGGGGGCTGATGCTTCAGGAGCTGGAGACCTGGGCTGCTTCTGACCCACATCAGGCAGTGCAATGCAATGTCACACTTGCTGTGTTTGGAGTTGTGACCTGCCACTTAACTCTCTGAGTGACCTTGAGCAACCCTTCTCAGCACTGATCAAACATGATCCAAATCCAACTCGAAGGGTTACTTTGGAAATTAAATTACACTGTGTAAATCAAGTACCTCACACAGTTCCTGGCACACAGTAGGCGCTCTTCCTGTGACTAAAAATGGAAATAACTGCTATGCATACCCTTGAAAAAATTGGCCGCAAAGCCCGCTTTATTGATGGAGCCATCGGACACAAACTTCATCCACATTCTGTTAGAGCTCGACTTCACGTCCTCCGGCTTCTCGTAGCCGCAAAAGTGGCCAATCAGGGCGCTTTCTTCAGTGGGGCCGTCGCGGATTTCCAGGTAGTCATATGCACAGCTGTCATGCCTTTCGATCTAAATGGAGAAACAGAGGCAACGTGGAAGACGACCAACAGCTTGGCCTTCGGGTTTTTGATTTAAGGAGGGAACCTCAGTACCACTCCGAAAAATTGAACCAAGAGGCCAAAGGACCCAAGTGTGTCCTGGGCTTCTCCAAGCCATCCCCTACTTGCAGAAGGCAAGGGTGAATCAAGCTGCAAAGAGACTAAGAGATGATAAGTGGGGCAGAATGGTGCTACAGCACTGGCTGGGACCCCAGCCTAGACTCCCACTGGGTTCCCCCACCCCCCGCCACTCCAGCAGCCTTCAGTATGGGGACGGACATGATTTCAAAGCCTGCAAAGCTTTTGACACCAGGTGTCTGGGTATAACCCACCACAGGCTTGAAATTGCCTCTTAGGTTCCTGTTTTCAACCAAAAAGTGGATACCCATCTGTTTTTTTGTGGTTTTTTTTTGGAAACCCATCTTCATAGAGCAGAGCGTGTCTAGCAAGAGCTGACATTGACTTCATCCCCAGAAAGACCACCTGGGCAGGACTTACCTCAAAAACTTGGAAGGTGAGCCCCACGTGAAAACCCTCTGAAACCGTAATCCTCCAAACACATTCCTTGGAAGGTCTGTAGTCATCAGGGTAGTTGGGAGATTGGATCTGACCAGCGTCTTTGTTTATGTCTCCCCCACATGTAGCTTTAGAAAGAGAACAGAACGGGCTTTACAAAGAGAAAGGAAGAGGGGTCCCTGGTCAGATCTGACAAGGAAAGTTGGCCACTTGTCACCACTAGGTGACTCCACTTGCCAAATTTTCACTTCCATCCAGCCAAGGCTGTGCCTACAGAAAGGCACAAGTTCATGTTGGCGACTCAGAACTGTTTCACATGTGCAGAAAACGACCTCGTGGAGCCATGGGCCGGGTGCATCAGGATCACTGGGGGGATTTTCACGCTACAGAAGATGGGGCCACAGCCCCAGGGGTTCTGACTAAGATGGGGAGGGAGAGCTCCGACAGTCAGTGGTGTTAGTCCCCAGGTGAGTGTCATGTACAGGGTAGAGGGCCGCGTGCATGCATGCTCTTTCTTTCATGAACACAAAATGTGGGCCTCTCCGAAATTACAATTTAAGACCAAAAGGGGCCTTAATCACCCTGTAGTGGTTTCCTGTTGGGGGCGGGGTCACACATGGCACAAGCAGAAGGGAGCCGTCCTGGCGGCAGCTGCGGAGAGCCCAGATCTGCGGTTCTCTCAGCTCCAACCCTGTGGTGGCCTCACAGGACTTTCCAAGAAATCTATTTGAAAATTCCCCGATATTGTCCAAAGTCCTCTTTTCACAAATGAAACCCACAACAGCTCTGAGGGGTTCGATTCTTTGCTCAGGTGCACACTGCTACTCAGAGGCTGGTTTCATTCCCACAGGGCTCTGTGTCCCCCGACACCACCCTCCCCACCCCACCCCACTCCCAGGCCTGGAATGAGGGTTCAGCAGGGTGGTGACAGGTAGATGACCTCTGTCCTGAAGTGAGCACAGCGGGCCCCTTGCTTCCAGAATGTGGAGGAAGGGGAGAGTGAATCACTCCACCTGGGCCCGGTTGTGGCGCCCCACAGCCGTGGCTCGGGCAGCTGCCGCACACGCCTGGGACACAGCAGGCTGCAAGCAGGAGCTACCCAGGCTCCATCATGAACAAACCTTCATACACTGCAAAGAAACCCTTGCCCAGGATGTTGCTGCTGCTCCGGAACTCCACCCAGAGTCGGCTGTCCGTGGAGACAAGCGGCTCCGGGGCTTTATCGCCACAAAACCTACCTGGGAAGTAGAAAAGACTGATAAGGCTGCTGGTGGACAGCAAGCAGGGGCTCTCTGC
The DNA here is from genome assembly GCF_021234435.1 of Artibeus jamaicensis. NCBI lineage: Eukaryota > Metazoa > Chordata > Mammalia > Chiroptera > Phyllostomidae > Artibeus > Artibeus jamaicensis. The sequence goes on from NW_026521538.1 coordinate 1,054,777, forward strand.
AGACAGAGAAAGCAGTGTTCCAAATGCGGTTTTAGGTGATCTGTAAGCCCCGCAGGGGCAACTAACTCCTCCTGTGGCGCACACGGGATTGGCGGATAGGAGGGAAACAAAGTCACCGGCCTGTGTGCCTTCTCCAGACTGTGTCTTCAGGAGAACTTCAGACTAGAGTCAATCCAAGTGCCAGAGTGCAGCCCAAGCTCCCCCACTCCTGCCAAACAGGTGTTGCTGAGGAGCTGAAGGTGCAGTGGGTGACGGTCTGAGACCGTGATGACTGTGCTCTGTCCCCCCCCACCCCCCCGCCGTGTTCCCATTGCATACACGCCCTTCTCTTTGGGGGCTGCCTGTGGGAAGAAAACCTGCCTTCCTTGCACCAGAGAAGGGACACAGGAGGGATCACAGGATAAAGAGATCAAACCTTCTTGGCTTTTGATTATCACAAGCCTAGTCACAATGCCACAGATTTAGACAAATACACACTGAGTAAGAGCCCATTTTCCCACCCTTGTCAGCTCAGAAAGGTTCCCAGGACAGTGCAGTGAGGGGACTAGGGACAGAGGGGGTTGAAGAGGGCACCACGGGGCCTCTAAAAGGACCCTGTGCCCTGTCCCACCCCAAGCTGAGACGGTGGAAAGATGAGAGAGATGCTAAGTAGGTTTAAGGACCTGGAAGGAGCAGAGAACCGGCCCCCAGGTCTCTGGGCAGAGCCTGGAGAGACGACTGAACCCTAGATCCCCGTGTCCCACCAGGGGTCAGAACAGAAGTGTCTTTGTGATTTGCTAGAACATGAGGCCAGGACACAGGCACTCAGAGTTCTTCAGGCAAAGCATGGCGGGCGGGAGCAGCCGCGTCCCGGGCTCCGGGCAAGGACATGGAAGTGACTCTCCCATAGTTCAGAGGAACTGGGGAGCCACAGAACGTCTTCTAGGGGGACATCGACTCAACACCAATCTGAACTGGCCTTGAGTTGAGACAAGGAGGAGGCAAAGCAGCCACTTAGATGGATGGACGGCTGGAGACCCGAGAGGGATGAGGACGTCCCATCAATGGCATGGCATGGCGCTGTGGAAGCCTCCTCTGCCACCATGCCCTGACCCCAAGCCTGTGCACACCCCCGCCTTTACCCTGGGGAAGAAAACATGAAGGGTCTGCAATCATGTTCCCACCACCTGATGGAAAGGGGGCTCATAACTGCTATTGAACTTTTGGTACTGAACATTTTAAATGAACGTGTACTTCTTGAACACTTGGGTGCGAGTCTAAAATGTGGATCCTCTACAGAAGCAAAGGGGAAAGACCATGCCTACCCAGTACATGGTCATCCTTGGCCATATTATTTCTAACGCCACAAAGACAGTAGCTGGGCAAGGACTGTGATGAGGTGGGTGGAAGACGGCTGTGCTCTGCCACAGTACAGACCAGTCGAGGCCTGTCTGGACTGGAAGCCATGGTTCTGACGAGTGCCAGCTGTGCGAGTCACTCAGAAGATCCAGTGAACAAGGGGGGACGTAGGGAGTGACCGTTAATGGGTGTGGCCTTATTTTGGAGGTGATGAAGATGTCCTCAAATGGATGGTGGTACTGGCTGTACAGCTCTACAGTCACTCTAAAAGCCACTGCTGTGCACACTTCGAACAGCCCATTATGTGGCATGTGAGTTCCATCTCATCACATGTATCTGAAAGCCCACATTTAGTGAGTTCTCTCTTATTGCCAGCACCATGTTAAGCACTGAATCGGCCCTTTGAAGCTGTAGCTGTGCTTTGCCTTTCTGAGAACTGGGGGAGTGCGGGAGGGAGGACTCTTTCCTCACAGCCAGCTGAGTGTACATTCCTTGGGGAGACACACTGGGCCGAGTCTGCTAATCCTCCCTCCGCTTCCTTCCGATCTTGGCCACCTGCAGCCCTTTGGATTTGGTGAGCTTAGTGTTAAATGAAATGAGCCGAAACTGCTGCCAAGAATGCAGCGAGGAAAAATCCACGAGAAGCCTATAAATTTTCGATAATGGTTCCTCTGGCATGGCCAATTAGTGTCAATTAGTTCTTGGAAAACAACGCGTAAGCATGGGGAAGTATGGCTTACCAGTGGGGAGAGAAAGCTGCTGAACCTCAGGGCAAAGCTGGTTCACAAGAAATCCCTTCTTAGCCAGCCCAAGTGTCAAGTCCAAATTTTTATTTAGAGCCCCAGCTGTCACAACCACTGGGGACGGGTCACCAAAAGGGAGAGGGACTGCCACTGTCTTGCTGCCTAAGAAGCCAACTGGAAAAGATAAGCCATGCACTCCAGGGCCGCAGGATGAGCCATCTCTGCTCAGACCCCGGAGCGGGTGGGACTTACAGGCTAAGGTGTATTTCATGCCTTGGCGGAGCCAGACTCAGTAGAACAAATTACAAATTATTTCTAAGTAACAGCTCTCACCAAACCACTTTGTAATTCTCAACTAGAATCCACTGTCCTTGGGCTGATGTCTCAACATTCTAATCTTCACCGTAACAGCAGCAATAAAATCTCCTTTCTTATTGGGATGCTTATACCAGACACGGTTCTCAGCACTTTCTGTGAATTACCTGATTGCACCCCCTCCGACCCCCTGATTTAGGTATTACATTAACCTCATTTATGATAAACCTGAGGATCGGACAGTTTGAGTTGAGTTACACTCAAAGTTGTTTAAGTGAAAGCAGGATTTGAACCTTGGCAGTCTGAGATCTTGACCCTCATTATCAGTCTCACCTTCTTCACCATCATCACCATCACCACCATCAAAAGGGACTTCTCAGTTTAAGATGCAATTCTGAACACTGGACATTTTTGGACCAACTGACATCAAATCTGCTCTGAGAATGTAAACATCATTCCCACCTCCCAGTCTGGAAACACACACAGGAACGAAGATCAAAGCCTCCACCATAAAGCCAGCCCGCAGCCATGCCAGGCAGGGCTGTGTGACGGATTTCTGCTCATTTGGGAGGTTGCCCCTGGCCAGGGCACCCCAGCAGTGGGGCCACGCGACACTGATTGGCCAGCCTGGCCTCTCTGAACTCCCCTCCCCACTTCAGGGAAAGGGGGAGAAAGGGCTTTTGTGTGCATTGTGGGGCCAGAGAATACCCAAGGACAGTTCTGCATACAAGAGTTCATTGTCGAAGTCACTCCTCTGCAGCAATAAGCGAGGGGAACCCAATGAACAGACCGGTATTTCAGATCATGGATGAGTTCTCTGGGCAGCCACCTTCCTCCCCCCTTTCAGCGCAGTCTGGTAAGTGACCCCTGAAACTGAAAAACCAATTTGATATCTTTAACCAGCCGTGAAATGTCCTCAATCCACTTACATTTCCCTTTAATCACGCTGTGAAAACCCGGGTCCCCAGCAGCCTCCTTCCGAGGGGACCTAACAGACTGGGGAGAAACTGGACCAGAGAAAAGGTGTCAAATTCCTGAACTGAAATCTGGTTCCTGGCTCTGGAGGAGGAGTTTAATAAGGATATCAGGAGAGGAAATGCAGATGAGGGCACGACAAGGAGGCTCCACGGGCAGTCATAAAGGGTTCATTCATAAAAAGTTATGCACCCATTACGCCTGGATTTTCACACAGTGCCCTGGGAAAATATGCAATGCACAGTTTTTCAGAGCACGACGCATACTTTCACAATTCGCCCTAATCCGCTCTCCCTCCTGCCAAAGGGGCATTGACCTGCCTCCTCCCGGCAGATTTCACGGCACTGACCCCTCCCAGGGACCGGCTCGGCCCACACAATGCACTTGTTCCCAGCACAAAAGTTCACTAACAACTGCATTTGGAAACATCAGAGCGGGCCAAATAGTTGGCAAAGGAGATTCCTGCGAATGAAGAATGGCTGCAGGCGGCCAGGCCATGTCTTGGCTGCGAGACGCATCACACACACAGACTGCAAAAGTGTGTAAAATATGAGCCAGAAAAAAACCACCCCAAAACCCCCAAACAAAACAAACCACCAACTCCAACTAATCTATGAAAGTGCAGCCAGAGAGACCAGGATTGGTGGTGAGGGAATTCTTGTTTCAAGGGAGGGAGTGACTGGCAATGCCTCTGCCGTGAGCCTGTCCTCAGTCAGGAGCGTGCCTCGGCCCTCTCCGGAGAACTCGGGCAGCAGAGCGAGCGCTTCCTCCTCCTGAGCCCTTTAAGTCTGTCATATTCCTGGGGGAGTATGGGGTTGCCAGATTTAGCAAACAAAAATACAGGAAGCCCAGGTCAATTTGAATTCCAGATAAACAATGAATCATGCATTTTATCTAGCCACCCTAGGGGAGACTCTTCTCAGATTCAGCTTCTCCCCATCACCAGGCATTCTAAGTTCTGATCTGACCTCAGCCACTAGCGGGCCGTGTGGCCCTAGTGAGTTGGTCCAAACTCAGGGAGCGTGGTTTTCCCGTGAAGGTGTGGGATCAGTGTCTCTAAGGTCCCTGCCAGGCTGAGGGGTCTGTGATGCCATGTTTTCGTGTAACTCCTCTGTTTACTATTTTAAGTATAAAACAATACTTTACAGCTGCCCATCACCTCTGTGCTTCCTTCCTCAGAGGTAACCACCTTCTGCAGTCCCATTTCTGTGTACTTGGTACTAGACAAGTTCATGTGTTCATAGGTTTGTAGGTCAGTGGGATCGTTCCCTGACCCAGCTTGCAGGGATTCGGATTCAGCAGCCTCCCAGGAATCTGCACTCCGGAATCCTCCCAGGCGATGCTTGTGTTCAGCATGGTTTAGGAACCTCTGCTACCAGAAACACAGCCCTCTGTCATTTTGCCATATCTAGTCAGTGCTACCTGTAAAGCCATGCGTCCGTCCCCCTGGCTGCTGGTACCCACCACGTCTGCTCACCTTGGACGGGAAGCAGAAATCCAGGGCGACAGCCTCCAACCCGCCACTGGGTGCACCCCCGACTCATCCTGCAGTGCAACACCTGTCTGTGCTGGGCCGGGGCCCACTTTCTCCGCTTGCCGACCTGGACTGCTAACCACCTGATTCCTCCCTATGCTGGTAACCTGGTACCTGCACTCAGAGCCTGCCTTGGTTCCTTTCTAGTGCACCCACGGGACATGAATTCATACCCATTTGTACCCCTGAGAATTTAAACTCATACCCTGCCAGACAGAGGGGGCTTATGCGCTGTTCCAGATGGCAGCTGGACCGGCTGAGACCACTTGGTCATTTGGAAGCCTAATGCCTGCCGGGCTCCCCTGGGTCCCGCCAGAGCCTGTCTCTGCGTCTTCTGAGCCCCCCCAAATATGACGTGAGGTCGGGTTCAGCCTGGCTGTGGGACTCCCCAACTTAGTTCTCTTCTCAACTTCCCAACAGCAGCTCAGTCTCAGGCCATTCACAGCACAACAAGGTGGCTGTTCTGTCCCCATGAACATATGCCAAGGACCACATTCTCACTGGGAACTTCCACTGGAAGCCCACTCTGCAGGCCACTCTAAAAACGAGGACAGCCCACTCTCAGCCGAGACCCTTCTACTGGGCTCCCCGTGAACCGCCTTCTCAGTCTCCACCGCAGCCCTCGTCCCTGGAGAGCCCTCCCGTCCACTCCCTGGGCACCAAAGCCATTGGTCCTTCTTACGACATTAACTTTCCCTGGTCACCTGTGAGAGAGCTCTTTCGGTCGCCAATCCTGAGCAAGCTGACCTTTCTCTTTATGCCCCTGCCCACTGCCTCTCACTCCAAGGTCCGGCTACCTTTCCACGTGTGAGTTCATGCACTGTTCACTCCACAGGTGGTGCGTGTTCCGCAAAGGAAAATGAGAAAATAGAGCGAAACCAGGAACAACCACAGAACCCAGTTTTTAGAACTACTCCATCATCTTGAAATAACCACTGTGGACAATTTATAATTCTACTTGATATTCATACTGCAGGTCACAGAATGGTTTCTTTCGGTTGAATTCAGCCCACGCAATGATTTCAGTAATTTCGGTCAGGATACCCACTGTTCGGCTTGCCACAAGCCCCCCAACTCCTTGTTTTGCCGTACCAACCCCATCGTGTTCATTTACACCCCATTTCTGAAGGCATCTGCGTTGGTACAGCCTGCAAAATAGACCCGGATGCGCATTTCTGTTAGCCTGGAGCCCTACTGCTTATTCTACTTAGTCACACCTTTTTTTGTGTAACAATGCACGACAAACATCTTTCTGTATCAGTAAAGAGTCACCTCCAACTTCACCATTAATGGCTGGGCAGTTTTCCAGGGAAAAGACGTATCATAATTTATTCAGCTAACCCCTACTGTTGAACATTTAAATTGTTTTCAATTCTCCCTGCTTCAGCGAACAGCCTGTGGCTAGAGCTCCGCACACTTCCTTAATTGGCTCTCCAGGATAAACTCCAAGAAGTGGAATTGCTGGGTCAAAGGGTATTCACAGCTTTAAAAGCTTCCAACATGTGCGGCCAAATGGAATGTCCCGAGTTTTACAGTGACACCGACCCTTGAGAGCTTCCTGTGACCGCTGCCTGGATGGACCCTCCCGAACATTAACCGCATCATGCAGGCCAGCCAATCACTCCCCTTGCAAGGCTTTCTTGAGTCAACTCACCCAACAGGGGGGCTTTTCTCCAATACCCATCCCGGACCTCCACGTAGTCGTACCAGCACAGGCGGCTTTTAAACAAATCCATGGATGTGAAGTTTAAGATGATCTGTAAAGAGTTACCATAAAGTCAGTTTTGGCAACAAAGCCTGAGGAGTTTTGAGAGATATATCTCATATACCGGTGTTCTCATGTTACCCTTTAGCATGCAGAGCTCTCAGGCCACAGTAGGAGTGTCCTCCCAAAAACACACTCACAGGAAACCTCATGACATTAAATAATAAACCTTGAGCAGGATGGGGGGTAAACAGAGGAGATGGGTCCTTTGGTTCTGCCTGGGGAATAACTCGAGCTTTTGAAGTCACTGGGTGGTTTACAGAAAGCAAGATGCATTAAAGGCGAGCCAGGATGCATTGAGTCTGGGGATTTGGAAGGAGGTAAGGGGTCAGTGAAGTTCAGAGATACGAAAAGATCTTATAACATCATCAATCACTGTAAAGGGTCTGGGGTTAGCCTGAGTGCATCTGAGCACCTCCGAGATCAATGTTCCCTCGGCCATGACCTCACTCTTCTGAGGTGTGGTGTGTCTAAGAGCCTTCCTACAGTTCGTGCCTGCACGCTCTCATTCATTCGTTTGGTCCACCATTGTGTGCTGACCACCTACTGTGTGCCAGTCTGTGCTGGCCTATCAAGACAGAAAGATCAGAAGGACGGGGCTCTTGCCTTCAGGGAGCTCAAAGAGGGAAGGGCGGAACTGCCACCGATTAGAGCAGTGTGGTATGAACGCTGAAAAGAGAGGAGTGGACAGAGACGGTGTTCAGGAGCCACAAGGAGAGAGAACTGAACTCTGCCTGGTGATCCTGGAAGAGGCTTCTCAGGCGAGGTGGCATTTAACCCAAGGGGAACAAGGGTCCAGGGGACAGAGAAGTAGGGTGAAAGCATTTTCATGAGAGGGACTGACATGAGCGAAGGCAAGGACATGTTTGGGAGACTGTGCTGCATCCAGCCTGGTTCACTGTGCTGCGTCTGGAATGAGGAGCCAGAAAGAAGGAAGAGAAGGAACAAGGCCTGAGGAGCTGGGGGCTCAGCTGGACTGGAAAGGAAGGTTTCAGCTCCCTGGACGCCCTGAGGCCATTCAGGGGATGCACCTGCCCCACCCAGTGGAGGGGGTCCGGTGGCCCTGCAGAGTCGGCACACGGGCCTGCACCCACAGGCTGGCACTGGCCCCCACGGCAACTCTTCCAGCTCAGAGACCCCCAGCAGAGGACCAAGACGGTTCGGGATTTCCCCTCTCCCTGCACCCCATTCCATTCCCACGTGCACAGTGTCCACGCCGTTCCCCGCACTGAGCCGAAGCGGCTCATCTGGCCCCAGCTCTCGGGTCATCTCTCTGCCTGTGCTCACGTGTCCCAGCTCCTTCATTTCTCAGGTCTTCTTGCTCTGCGGGGTCCTGCTGAGGGCAGCCCTGCACCAGCCCCTGCATCCCAACCCTTTTCCTTTTCCCACTTGTGGGACCTTTCTGTCAGTTGGTTCAAGTCTCTCTAGCATCTTCACTCTCCCACTTTCATTTATATGCAAACAGTCTCTGCCTGGTCCCTGGTCTCCAACTAAACCCATGGGCAGGAGGGCTGCGGGTCCAAGGCTGGGTGCCCTGTTGGCCCAGCAGAGAAGACTGTAACATATTTGTCTTTGTTCTCTGTGGCCCCTCTACTTGGAACCTCTCCCCCCTGGTTTTGCCACACTAGCCTGTCCTCTCTCTACTGTCTCCTCTGATGGCTCTTGTCCTCTCCATTCCCCACAAACTGTGAGGCCGCCTCAAAACAAAGCACTTCCCTTCCAGCTTCCCTGTCTGGAGGTGACGCCATTGCCCCCATCACTCAGGTGCAACTCCTACTGTTTAGGTCAGTGCTGACAGGTTCTTATCCTTTAAGATCTGTGCCCCCTGCTCCCAGCCACTCTCGCCACCTTCAACAGCCCCTCCCACACTGCTCCTGCGGAGATGACTCCTGAACTCCTCCCTGCTGTGCCCATGTCTACTCCGCACACTAGGGCTTCCAGATCAGTCTTACACTTTTATCTCATGTTTGCTAGAGCCCTCCTCTGTTCAGAAAACTTCAGTGGCTCCCTCTGCCCCAATCTCATAAATCAAACTCACTGCCTACCTTGCAGAGCCTCCAGCACCCATCCTAATGCATGGCCCCATCTCCCCGTGAGCCCTAATACAATCACTTAAATGGAACCCTCCCCAGGCCCCGCTCCAGGGGCCCCTCCCGCCTCCCTGAGTCCTTCTCTGATTGCCCAGTTGCACACGACCCTTCCCTCTTTGGAACTCTCCCCTCCTTTGTTGTAGTGATTCCCGAGCAGGTGTTTTTAGAGTCCAGCAGATCTGGATTTCTTCCCAGCTCCACCACTCCCTAGCTGTGGGATCTTGGGAAAATACCACTGTGCTCCTGGACCATTAGTTTCCTCCTCTATAAAACAACCTGCACACCACTGGGCTGTGGAGGGGACGGCAAAAGACACTACAGAGAATGCCCAGGGCTGGACCTGGCACACAATAGCTACTCAACAAATGGCAATTTTAAAAACTAAGCCACACTGAGTGCACACTTAGCGTACCACAAACCAGACACACTAAGTGCTCTTCGCAAGCTGCCTGTCTTTATTGAGACTCCCCACCCCTTCCCTTGGGACCAGTCCACCCAATGTTCAGGTTTCAAGACAAGGGGCACCTTCTTCCACAAAGCACTAAGGTCTCATAGGAAATGAAGAGTCAGTACTAGAAAATAATAGGCTAGCTCACCTCCCATGTTGTAGAGTGTGAGTGTGTGTGTGAGCGTGTGTGTGTGTGATATGTTGCTCTTCTTTCAAACCAGACCAGTCATTTTTCAACTCTACTTGCACATTAGAACCACCTCAGAAACAAAAAAATATTGGTTCCAAATAATGCTCCTCCTTCAGTTAAATCAGACTCTCCAGGGATAAGGAGGGGAGGGGAGGGACTCTGACCAAACTCTAAGTCTCCTAAACAGGGAAACGCTGCCTTCTAACCCCTCGTATCCCCCTCAGTGCTCACACCCACATGGACTGGTTCAGGGACGCTTGCTAGCTGGTTGCAATATAGTTCTTTAGCCTTTGCTTTTTAAAATTTCAGAAAGGCAATATGATTACAAATTCCTTGGTAACACATTCATGATCTGAATGAATGGGATAATTATTCAGGCTAATTATTTTAAGTATCTTAGTGAGCCATAAAGATCATAGGGGAAGAGGTGACGAACGGGAGGTGATAATGCAAATCCATCAAGTTCGCTAATTACCAGCAGCTCTGGGGAAGCCTGAGTGAAGCAGAAATGGAAATAACGGGTGCAGGAATTTCAGTGATAGTGTTCTCCCTGCCCCCAGCCGGCAATAATAATTAAGGCTGGGTGAACTCTTACACAGTTCAAACACATTGCAGGGCCTCTGCTATGCAGGGCAATCCAACGGTTTGGGGACTAGCAGACCCCTTCTTGTTTCTCCTCCATGTCCCTGCCTCCCTCTCATGCCACCTCCTGCAGGCGCAGGAATGGGACATCCACCCAAGGTGGACAAATCTAGAGTCTCTCAGGCTCAAGATAACAACTGCCCTGTCATAAATGCTTACAGCTAGAGAAGGGTGTGTACATATGGGTATTGTTCACGTGTGCATGTATGAATTTGTGTGTGTGTGTATGAATGCATGTTCAAATGTCTAGTTCCTTTTGTGGAATAACATAGGATGATGGTTAAGCAGAGGCTGGCAGAATCCAACTGCCTGGGCTCAAATCCCAACTCTGCAACGAACTGAATAGCCTTGGACAAGTCCATTTCCTTATCTGCAAAATGAGTATGGTGATAGCACCTGTTACATAAAGTCATTTGTGAGGATAAAATGAGAGAATCCACAACATATGCTAAAAGCAGTACCCAGCCCATGGAAAATGCTCCCACTGGTTCCTAGCCATTATTTTTTCCTAGCTATCACACTGTGTTTAGATTGACATTTAAACGGAAACCTGAAAGTTGGCTATGGGCACCTGAAAAATTCCAGCACCTCTCACTGCACGCCCACTGCTTGTTTTTCACTCCACCACGCCTTTGTCCACATGTCCATTCAACAAATACTTATTGGGTGGCTCTGTGCCAGAGACTGTGTCCTCAGTGAGTCCAGAAGAGGAACAGCCACATAAACCAGCGTCATGATTTGTGGGATGAGCCACAACAAGTGCAGCTGTAGGGAGGCAGAACCAGAGGGCGGAGCAAACATTTTAAAAGCAGCTGCCTCTGTTCTGAGACAACTTGACGAGCTGCTGGGTCCGCTGAGAGGTGTGGTGAAGAAAACACAGGTCTCAAACTGCAGAAGCCCCAGTTCTCAGTTCCGTAGCTTACTGTGAATTCAGACAATTTACGAAATGCCCAAGCCTTAGATTCCTTGTTCACGTGATGGATAGAAGGAAGTGCACCAAGTTCCAGTAGCTGCGAGAACACACTCCCCTTGGACAAGAGCAAAAGGAGCCCCTCCCCTGGGCGTGGCTCTCAAGAGTTGTGGAATCTTCAGGGCCAAAGGAACAAGCCTACCCAGAGCCTGCCCGGCTTCCAGACTTCCCACCAGGAGCCCAGAACCCTGGCATTCCCGGCCCAAATAGCCCATTTCCAGGACATGCAAGGACCTCCGTCCTGAATCTCTCCTCCTGAGGGCAGCAGCACACCGAGGCAGTCCACTTTCCCTGGAGGGGCGGCCGAGCAATGGCTGTTTGTGAGGCAGGAGTAGAGGGTGTTCAGGAGTGCGGGCTGAGGGGTCACCATGGGAGCTCCTGAGACAGCACTGGGGCTGAGAGGAGGAGAGGCCAGCTGTGGGTTGGTAGCCAGCTCGACCCGCATTGCCACCTGCCAGAGCAGCACTCCAAGGTGCCCAGAAATTCTAAACTGGATCCTCGCCTCCCAGGGCATTCTGACAGTGTGTTTATTGAGGAAGGAGGATAACACCTACTTTGTTTACAGACTGTGAGCCTGATGAATAACTCATGTGGACATTTAGTACCCAGGCTTCCCTTTGCCTGAGGGAGGCTGGCTGAAAAATCCAGAAGGAAATAACATTAAGCAAGCTAGTAGTATGTGCCTGGCGCAGAGTAGGTGCCTGCAACATAATAGTTGTTATTACTCCTATTAATAATAGCTCCTGACATGTCAGTCACCCCACTCAAAGAATGTTACATCATTTCCAGAGGTTGTCCCGCACCTACCTTTTCCCCTGGAGTGACTGATATCCTCCAAACGCAATGGGAATAAGAAGGGTAGCCGTTTGGAAAGCCAGGTGCAGAGAAGTTTCCCGTTGTGTCCTGCAGAGTCTCCCCACAAGCTGCACAAACAAAACGGCAATCATGATTCAGGCACATGCACATACTCCCCACCTGAGAGCGCCCTCTACAGGGCTGCTGAGCAAACACTCCCCTGAACTAGCCTCAGCCTTTAGAACAAATGGTGAGAACTGTGCCAGGCTGGCTGATAATTTCCTGGTTTTATAAAAGTAAAAATAGGGTCTGGGCACCAAAAAGAAACACCCCACGGGTTCTTCTGAGGCTCTCAGGATTGAGCAGGGCCTAGAGTCAGGTTTGAATCTTAGCTCTCCAGAAGCCTGTGTGGTGGTGCCTTAGTTTTCTTATCTGTTAAATGGGTGGGACCTGCCCAGAAGGTTAATGAAATCACCTGCACTACATAAAATGGATCAGCTCAGTGCTCGGCCCTTGGTAAGTGCTCCCCATGTAGTAGCCTCACAATCACCAACAGCAGTCTCTGTGGCAGAGAGAATGTGAAAGCCCAAGTCAGTAACACAAAGAGGAAAAATGCTTTGAAACTCATAATCAGCTGTCAGTTTGAATCTTGACTCTTCTTTTTCTGCTGCCTGCCTCTGAATGAGCTACCAAATAGCCAAGAAAACAGAAAAATGACCAGAGGCACAGGAAGCTGGAATACTCTATAAGAAGCTATCCTGGCCATGAATGTCCGAGGGTTGCTGGGCCATGAGTCTAAAACCTAGTATTATGTCTGTGAAAAATATTTCCCTAATTTGTCCTCACACCTGTGTGAAGAAGCTTGGAAACTGCAGGTTTCATATGCCCCTGACTCCCAGGGACTTGAGCCCCAAAGACAAAGACACAAGGTTGCTGGGGACCCCTTCTCTTACAGGGCCACCCCCAAAATGTGGGAAAGAAGCATCCTTATGCATATTTTCCTGAGTGCAATTCCAGCTCTTCACAGCAACTACCCTCCCTTTCAGCTACTACTGCAAATCACTGGGAGCTGCAGTCTTTGGAGATGCAGGAAGGGGTAGCTGGAGAGTGGCCCATCCTCGGCCTCAGGAAATCCTGGATATCAGGGCTTCCATATCGTGTTACCGAACAACTGCCAGGCATCATGAGGATTATGCCTGGCAGTCAACACCCCCGAGGGTTCCATGGAAATTATTTCAGAATTATCATCAACATTCTGCAGGAACAGATAGGTTAGTGTATGGCCCTGTGGTATTTACCAGCTGCCTCGAATCCTTTTGGGAAGTAAGAGGCATAGACATTATAACTAAATAAATACTATGGCATTTCCCAGGGAATGCTATAAGGTTTCTCTTTCAATTCAGCAAGGTTATATGATATGTGTGTCCTGTACTGCAGCCCTAACGCGCCCCCAGATGACTAATAGCTGGATGGACGCATTTCCTAGAGGTCCATGATGGAGGGGAGCCTCACACAGCCCTTTGAAGGCCCTGAGAGCCCACTGAGCAGGACGAGGTGACAACCCAGACATTCTAAGATGGCCCCTACTTCAAATATTCTGTCCTATGATCAAACTGTGTGCCTGGTTTAGGGGTTTAAAAAGGTTGCTGGAGCCCTGGCTGGTGTGGCTCAGTGGATTGAGCGCTGGCCTGTGAACTGGAAGGTCACAGGTTCGATTCCTGGTCAGAGCACATGCCTGGGTTGTGGGCCCAGTTGGGGGTGTGTAAGAAGCAACTGATTGATGTTTCTCTCCTTCTCTTTCTCCCTCCCTTTCCCTCTTTCTAAAACAAAATAAATAAAATCTTTAAAAAAAAAAAAAAGGTTACTGGACCTGTTGGTAATGGAGTTTCCTTTTTCTGCCCCAAATGCTGAAATGCATTCTGTCCTGCTGGTGGTAAAAACTTGGCTGCTGCACTCAATGCTCTGCATGACAGTTCAGCAGCTTAAAGGGGTGGATGTGAGCTCACCCCCAGGGCAGCAGGGGGTGTGATGATGCTGAAGTCAAGGGGAACAAAAGGCAAAAAGAGGGCAAATTCGGGGGGAGCAGTTCTCTGAACGGACAGAGAAGTGGGCATCTGCTCAGACCCCGGGCACTGTCCAGGTTTCAGTAGCAGGCTGGTGGCCACTGACTGGCGCCTCGAGGGACTAGAGGAGCCCCAAGACCACAGAAGAGACCTCATTTGCAGTACTGAGGCTCCTTCTACCTCCCACTGTTCGGGAGGCTGACTCCCACCCCTGCAAAAGCACTCACCTTCATTCTTCATCTTCCTGCAAACGCCTGGCCTCTTGTTTTGCCAAAATACATCCCTTACTCCCATAGAAAGGAGAGGTGTTTTTGCCATTTGGGGCACACTGTTGTTCTACTGTGCATTCTTCCCCCTTTGAACCTCCTGACAGAGTTCTGCAGCTTCCCGCAAGTTAAGGTGTGGGCTCCAAGACCCACCATTCACTTCCCTGTGGCAATCACTTCACCATTTGGGCCTCCTACACCATCTAACACCTCCTAACAGCAGCACATCAGAAATCACGGCTGCCAGCGGGTCGGCTCTTCAGGTTCTCCAAGCTGTCTTTCCAGCCAACGGGAATGTTTGCGAAGGGCAGGTGAACCTGCTCCCAGGGCTTGCTGGGGGCCTCGGGACTCGCCAGGGGCCAGTTACCTGGGCACTTGTACAGCTTCCTGGCTTGAGCTATGTCTCCCTGGCTGAGCCGCACACGCTGGCCGATGGTTGGCCTGACGCCATTGTCATCTCGACGGGGGAGGATAGTGTCTAAGAAAACTCCTCTACAGGCAGAAAAGACAGCAAGAGAAAGGAGAAAGAAAAGTCAAGGCTGTCAGGCCATCCACGCTGGGATTTACAGTCTTCATTTCCTTGCCCATAACCCCGTCAACATTCCTACCCGCTGGCCGGCTCTCATGCTGGCATTTGAGCATTCCATTTCATCAGCTGCATGCTCACTTTCCAATAGGAAAATGATTCTGTCAGGTTTAAAAATATGCCCTGGCCCAGTGGCCTAAGGGCTTCCTTACTAATGTCTATTGAGCATTTCCACAAAGCAGCCTTGACAGGTCCAGGCCCCAGGGCCACCGTGCTGGAAAAACTGCAGGGAGCACCATTCAGAGAGACTACGATGTGAGTGGCACCCCCTGGAGTTGTGCAACAGGCAGTACTGCGCATGGATAAGTGTTAGAGAAGCTCCAGAGAGAACATGGGAATCAGGCCTGTGAGGCTGTCTGTCAGAAGCTGGTGGGGAAGTGCTAGATGAGTCGGTGAATAACAGGGATTGGAGCTGGGGGCCTTGCCGGCAAGAGGAATACTCAGATGGAAAATGGGATGAATGCGGAGAACTAGGGGTAGTCGAGAGAGGCCTGACCTACAGATTCCTATGTGCGGCCTGGCTCTGCCACCTGAGTGAGCTGGGACAAGTCCCTTCCCCTCTCTTCAGAGAGCCTCAGTTTGCTCCTCTGAACAACAGAGGTTGGTCTAATGGTCGTGACGTTCAGTCCCTTCTAACTTTAATGTCTTCTTCTACTCCAATGCAAAGAAAGCCTCAAATGACCAAAACAGACAAGTGACGCCCAGGACGCCCAGCTGAGTGCGAGCCCTAAGCACAGCTCCGTGTTGTGGGCGTGGTATACCCTCTGCCCGAGCCTGCCCCTCTGCTTCCAGCCCCCTGACTTGGGGCTTCTCGGAGGGAGAGCCTTCCCTTGAACAGGCTCCTTCTCCAGTTACCGCCCTGTGCCTTTCCTTCCCTTCTTAACCAACTTTCCGGGAAGAACTATCTCCATTTTCTGTCTGCCTGCTCGCCTTAACCCGATTTTGACCTGGCCACACTGCAACAGTCCTTAGTCACTGACCAACTGCAACTCCGATGGACACTTGTCAATCCTCACCTGCCTTCTCTACAGCTGTCCCCTCCTTCCTCGGACTCTCCCCCCCCCTGGGTCCCAGGGCACTGCCCTCTCTGAGCAGAAAGTTAGGATCCTCTTCTCCTGCTTCCCCTGGCAGTGCTGTCTCTCGGGTTTCTGCCCCGTCTCTTTTCCCTCCTTGCTCTTGCCCCATCTGCTCCTCTGGGCTTTAACCACCACCTACAGGCTCACAGCCCCACAGCCACCTGCAAGGGCCTGGTGACCCTTCCACTGGACTGTCCTATGGGCCTCTTACATCCAACGCATTCAAAACCAAATGTACCCCATTCTTCTCCTTCCATGAGCCTTGTCTCTTGAGACTGAAGCCCAGTCTCTCATACTCCCTTGTAAAAATGAGGAACCAGGTCCTGTCCACAGCACCTTCTACTCGTGCCTTGAATCTGCGCCTTCCTTCTCGTTCTAGACCACCGCCTTAGCTCGGGCAATCGGCACCCCCCTTCCTGAACCCTTCCCAGTAGCTTCTCATCTGTCTCCCTCCCCGTAGACTCAGCCACCTCTAATCTAGCCCCCCACACTGCTGCAATATGATCACTGAGAAACGCCAGGACAGGAGTGTGCCCTCCCTGCTTAGAATCCTTCACTGACTGCAGATCACCACCTGGATCTCCCGGCCCTTGGCTCACTGCTTCTGCCTTCTTCTTCAGCCACATCTCCTGACAACTCCACCTCGCTCATGATCTTAAGCAACACTGAACCCCTGCTAACCCCCAACATGGCCCATGGCCCACAAGCTGTCTTCTGCTAAAGCTGCCCACCACCCATCTTCCTGTCCCCAAACCCTGTCAGATGGCCTTCCCTTGTAAAAGTCTTCCGAGCCCTGTCTATCCTGAGTTAACCATGCCTTCTTCTGGGCCTTCCTCGTCTGGTCTCTTCTTATCATATTGTATGGTCTTTTTTGAGGGGTGACAGTAATTGGTTTCTCTGCTAACTACCAAGTTCCTCCAGCAGAGAGACTGGATTCCTTCATCTCTGTGTCCTCGTGGGCAGGAATGTAGCAGACCTGGAGAAAAGGTTCTAGAACTACATTACACAGCCAACATAGGACAGTCTTCGAAAGATTTCACAAAATAGTTATCTACACCCATAAGGAAATGCAAAAATTCTCATTACCTAGTTATTAGCTGCCCTCTCTCTTTTCTTTCAAACATTTCCTTTTCCCTAAATTCTGCACTACCTTGGAGAATATATATCATCCCTGTCTCTCCCTTTTTGTTTTTCTATGTACATTTTTTTCCAAATGAGACTTTAAGGTCACTTTCTTCCCAACATCAGTGCACAGGACCCCTGGTCATCTGCTGATGATATCCTTTATAGTACCACTATCGCCGACACTTAATTAGTCACCCATCCTAAGGTCTCTAACTCCCACCGCCTCGTCTGTGGCTCCAGAGTCTGCTAGAGAAACTTTATCGGAATCCTTGATGTCCCTCACTGATCTCACCAAGTGTTAAATCACAAGGGACAACTCCACATAACATTCCAAAATTAATCACCTACTAATCGAAAAATGGGTGCTTCTGCCCTAATAGAAAATGTGTTCGTTTGCACTTATTTTCTTGATTCTGCTGAAAACAGACATCTAGCTGCACAAAATGCAAGGCTCTCCACAAGCTCTTAGCAGTCTGGACTAGCTGACCCTGCTGATGACCACACCGTGTCGGCCACCTTCCTATATGCCAGGTCCCTGCTGGACACTTGACGGGCGCCACCGCATCTCATCCTCATAACACTTGAGGGAGCAAGTGACATTATTAGCAGGGTTCCTTGCTACGGGTGAGAAAAGCAAGCCCGCAGAGCTTACATGACTCACCCTGGTTACAGAACTAGTCATGGAGACCCAGCCCTGGAGCCCAGGCCAGCCCGGGGCCTGCCTCCTGGCATCTTCCAACCAGTGTTTCCCACTGCCCAAGACAGAGCAGGCTTCATGCGGATTAGAAAGATGAGAGAGTTAGGAACGCTGGTGACTTCAAAGCAGCGGGAACAGCATGAGGGATCACACTCACACGGCTCTTTGGGGCCGGGCTCCCTCCCCCAACCCAGCACATCCTGAGCCGCCAGCAAGGCGGTGGGTTCTGGAAGATGTTTACTACCAGAGACGTCCCCTGTGTAAACCACTGTAGTAATGTCCCTGCTTTTATGTAGGACAACTTAGAATTGACATTCTGCTAAACCAAGAAAGGGTTTGGCAGATGCCGTAGGGAATAAAACTGTCAGCTCCGAGTTCTCGAAACAAAGACGACACTGTACCGGAGAGCCGTCTCCTCATCTCCTGGACCCTCGCCCAGTGAGTCATTCAAAGACACCACTGCCCTCAGCCCAGGGCCCACCAAGGGGCGGGGAGGAGCTGCAATAAACTCGAGGGAATAAAGTTGGAAAGGGACAGCTCAGCCATAGAGACTCTTGAAGATTAGGTTTCCCATCAGAGGGAACAGCACTTGCCTCCAGATGAGTCAATGTCCTATGGGCCGTTTTCTGCTCTTCTACAGAATCAAAGACAATGTGCAGGCCAGCTGCGGGGGACATGTGAGCAGAAGTAATGACATGGAGTTAAGGAGTGGGAAACGTTTCATAAAAAGTGGGCCAGGAAAACCTACCAGTCAGGAGGCCATTGAAAAACATCCCACTAAACAGAGTAGTTTTCTGAAAATCCATGCAGACAGTTGCAGATGGGACAATGCAGGTGTCTACTCGCTATGAAAGAGATTTGCCAAAACCATCCTGAACTCTGGAGCAGAGGTAGAGAAGGTAGTTGTGGTAGATTGTTAAAATAATGAATTACACCTCCTAATATCCACATCCCTTTGCAATGGGAAGTTGCCACCCCCCACACTAAGAGGTTGAATCTACTTCTCCATAACTCAAATTGGCACTGGCTTTGTGATTTGTTTCAGCCAATAAAATGTGACGGAAGCCCTGCCATGCAAGTTCTAGAGCCTGGGTCTAAAGAGTCTTGCAGCCTGCCAACCTGTCCTCTACTGGCACTCTAAATTCCAATGGAGTGGGAAGCCCAGTCTAGCCCACTGGAGGATGAGAGGCCACACAGAGGAGAACCAAGGGCTGCTGGTGGGCAGGCAACACAATGACCAGACACGGCACTGGCCATCACCCAACCTAATCACACTGTCAAATGACCCACAATATCATAAAAAATAAGTTGTTGTAAGGTGCTAAGTTGGGGGTGGGGTGTAGATTGTGCTGCAACTGTAGATAACAGCATGGTAGCGGAAGGGAAGTCTTCCTCCTTCCGGTGCCTGCAGGGAAGCTGCTCTGCTCCTACGCATCTGCCCGTCCACCCTGTGCTGCCTCCTTGCCAGTATCCTTCCGAGGGGTCCTGGGCACTTGGGAAGAGGAACTGTTATTTCACGGGTTTAGTCCCTGGGCTCCACTGACCTACGCAGACAAAATGTTTTCACACAGACAACAGTGTTAATAGTGTGTATCTCCTGAAGGCAAGAGGGCTGGCGTTATGAGCTAGAGATCAGAGGGGGAAAGAGAGGAAGATTTTTTAAAAGACAGACAGAAAAGAAATGCTGGAGCCAGAAGATACTCTGTCTGCACTCTTGCTTTGGCCTCTGGCTTCAGAGATTTGCATAGTAACTGGTGCTCAGCAGACACTGAGAAGGAAGTGTAGTTCCTATAACACATTGGTAGTAATTTATCCCAAATACCCTACACAGCAGATACTTGTAGCTTCTTAACGCAGTAACCACTGCATTTGTGAGTATGTAGGAAGAACTGCAGTGAGAGTAATGGAAATTCCTTCCCTCACCTCGTCCCCAGTACTGCACTCCCAACTCCTTGGACTTACTCATTAATTTATCCATTAAAAAATATTTATTGAACACTGCCATGGCCACTGTGGCTCGGTTGAATGGAGCATCGTCCCATGCACTGAAAAGTCATGGGTTCAATCCCTGGTCAGGGCACATACCTCGGTTGCAGGTTCGATCCCTAGTCGGGGCATATATGGAAGGCAACCGGTTGATGTTTCTCCCATATCAACGTTTCTCTCTCTCTCTCTCTCTTCCTTCCTCTCTCTAAAATCAATAAATGCATCCTCAGGCAAGGATTAAAAAATTAAAATAAAAAATTTTTACTGAACACCTACTCTGTGCCAGGCCCCATGTTGAGTGCTGGGGATTAGAAAAGAATGAGATAGTCTTTGTCCTCAAAGATCTCAGCCTAGTGAGGGAGAGGGAAATGCAACAGAGAAGTATTAATAGATAAATTTACAATAATAATTAATGGATAAATTATAAAGCAATAACAAGTTGTGACAGCTACAGAAACAACACCCAAGTTACCAGCTTCTCACGTGGACCAACTTGACACTGGTCCCCTCATGAAAGCGATGCTTTCTCTCCACTCAGCAGCCTGTAGCTCCTGGCGCTGATGGGGCGTAACCCAAATGTTCCCCCACTATTTCCCAACACCCAAGCCGCCCCACCCCAACTCTGACCTCTGCAGGAGGTCTCTCTCCTGCCCAGCCCACTGGCTTCCTCAGACTCTCCCTGCCCCCAGAGTAGGTCCCTCAAACTCTCAGTTTCCCCACCTGGAGAAGGAAGCCTCAGATCTCCATATGGCAATGAATGCGATCATATCTGTCAATCCTTCACCCATCTGTCCAGATTAAGAAATCAAAACCTGAAATTTTTGAGCAGGAAACAGCTCAGAGAACATGTAGTCCAACCCTCCCAGGAGGAAACTGAGGCCAGGGAGGTGGAGATTTGACCCAGCACACAGCTGCCCCAATGTACTATCTACACCTTCCTCAATGCCAAGGTCCCTGTGAGAACCAGGACTAGGACCCCGTCTTCCGACTCTCAGTTCAGCAATCTCTTTATTACACCACGTTGCCCATTGTATCTCCTGATAAAGAGCTCAGACAAGAGTAAAAAGAACAGGGTAGCTCACTTCTATGCCACTTGTTCAAAGATGCTGAGTTAGACCAAACTCTGCCCATTACAGCTCCCACCTGGGTGCAGGATGGAGACCATACTAAATTAGCTGTGTGGCCAGAGGAACAGTGCCCCCTGAGAACTGGGGCCACTGAGGTTTGGAGGGTCGTTTCCACACATCCACGATGCCACCAACAGAATGGTTTCAGTAGTCTCATCCTGGAGCCCTGGGGTAAATAAACAGCTTCCCTCTCCCTCCCAGGGACTGTGTCTCCTGCATGAATGATGTTCTTTGATCTCTGTGGACATGGTGACTCATAAATGAATTGTTTCCCTCTTTGCTGTGACTGCTAGGAAGCCCAGGGCAGCATTCACTGACAGGACTTCACCGGTGTATAACCTGAATATCAAATTGATTCCAAACTTCAACAGAGCTATCTACCCTTATTTTTCCCTCCCCCCAACTCAAATTTCCTCACCTATTTTTTCTTTTTGTCCTATGTATACATTGTGAATCACCTCAAATCTTTTTTTAATGATTAAATAAATAAGTAGGAAACTACCTAGTTTTAAGAGGAGACTGAAAAAGTACCAGGAGGAAGAAAGTATGTGCACAGTGTCTCCTTTAACTCAAGGTTGGGAAGACCTACAACACTGAGACTAGCAGAGGAAAAGCTCTTTATACAAAATGTTTGTGTGGTCTAGAAGTAAGGGCGGTACCGAAAATAGTTAACACCTGGTCCGGCACAACACTAACTCTGCAAAACAGGTCCTGCCGATGGGGGCCCTAAGTAATGGATCCAGTCGTTCTTGGGGTTCCCACTACCATTGTGTGTGAGCAGCAGGCAGAAGACCTGGACCTTTGTTCTCCCTCCAGCCCCAGCTGCCTGTGTCCCCCAGATGGCTGGAGCCTCAATTTCCTCACCTCTGAAATGAACCGGTGATCCAGCGCCCTCCCAGCTCTGACGCGAACTAGCTCTCAATAAACCACACCTTCTTTAGGAAAACTGGTAAACGGCCACCGTGCCCACTTCAAGGACGTGCTTCCGAAGATCCCCCCACCCCCTGGAAATTTGACACACAGCCTCTAGTTATTATCACAGCCACTCTCTCAGTAACGTCCCTTTTCCAGTCGCTGCGTGTGACACTAAGGCGTGATGGAATACCAGCTTCACAGTGGGATTCAATCTTATTAGCGGGAACCTGATTAGATTATATTTCACTGCAGCCCAGAGGCCACTGTATTTCAAGGACAGGCACACCGACTGTGCTAGGAGCATGCGGAGACCCACTCTCTGCAGACCTCCCGCAACCCGGCCCGAGCCTGCAGCAGGCACAGTAAAACACACAGGAGGCAAAAGCAGAGATTCCAACCTTGAGAAGGTGTTCCGGGCGTAGTGCATGATGCTGTCAAAGTCGTACGTCTCTCCCAGAGAGCTCACTTCCCCAGCTTCCATTTTTAAGAAATTATACTCCTGACCTGTGACACAACACTCCGTTAAGGCCTTTGAAAACAGCGCAGGCACCTAAAATGGGGCGGAGCGGGGAGGGGGAGGCGAACCCATAGCAACTTCCGGTTAGTTCTCTCCGTCTCCAAACCCGGTCCGTGTGGTTCTGGTCGCTGTTTTCAAGATCGGAAATTTGGAACTTATAATAAGCCCTATGTTCTCCCAACCCCCACACCCATCCCCAAATGCCACTCCAAACTCAAACTAAGTCTGCAGACAGGTTAGTTATCAATTTGATTGGAGGAAAAAAAAACCAATAAAACTCTGGTCTTGCTATTAAAGAAACAAAAGAAAGTCAGAGATCAGTTCAACCCCAAATAGCTCACAATTCAGACTCCTAAAAGCATTTTCAAGGCAACCAATTATTCCACCAGATACTTTCACAGTCAATATGAATTGCTATATAAACTCATTTAATATGAGAAGACATTTTTTCGAATCTGGACAATTTATCTGTCTTAGGGCAGAATGCTTCTAGGCAGAAACATTGTTTTTCATATGTACTCGTGTCCTAATTGTATCTGAGTTTCAAGAAGATGTGTTGCCTAAGCCAGGAAAACTGACTTAGGAAAGCAACCAGGAGAGCTCTTTTTCTGGCTTAGCGGCTTTGATGCTGTAGCAGTGTTCCGGTCAATTCTGTTCCTTTCAGGAAACGGAGTTGGGTGTCATTGTTCTTCACAACATGGAAAGTCATATTACTTCTGTTCTAACCTACAAGCTATGGGAGATGGACAGGGACAGGCTGGTGACAAGCACCTGCACGGCAGTCACTGTCTCAATACTTACAGATGAGTGTTTGTCAGCTCCTGGCAACCCCTCTCCTGCCCTCCTGCCTGACCCCACCCCCACCCCCAGGATGCCACCTTCCTGGCCTTTAACTTCTAGACCCCACACAGGCTCCTCACCTGGCTGGATGTTTTCTCTGATGATGGTGACATGCTGATCTCTGTCTGGCCGGGTGTGTTCATGCCAGAACCCAACCACGTGGCCCAGCTCATGAGCCACAATGCCGAACTTGTCACAGTTTTTCCCAATGGATATGGCCTGTGGGCCTCCTCCTCGGCGCCCAACATAGGAGCAACAGCTAGAAAATGCAGAAACACCCAGGTCAGCGGGTCAGGGAACAGCAACAGTCATCTGTGCGCACGTGTGTGTGTGTCTAAAAGAAACACAATTTTGGAGCCTGGTGCTCGCTCACTGCCCAACTTTCCTCCCAATACAGAAGTTACCTCCTGAGGTTCTTGACCTTTCTGGTGGTCAAGATCCACTTGAGAATCTGAAGAAAGATATGGCCTCTCCTCCTGGAATAAAGCACACACCCTTCCCCACCCTTCCACCCCGAGTCTCTGCCTGATCGCCACTGATAACAAGGAGAGAAGATGGCTGCATTTCTCTAAAGATGCATCTTGGTGCTATTATCAGAGAAGCCTTAAGGATGGCTCGCCTTCTGGTCCCTATTACTTATTCATTATTCCTAACTTAGAAAGGTATAAAACAAGAAGTTAGAAGGGCCATAATCTCACCATGCAGATTATACATATGTATGAAGTCAAGGATCTATCCTTGACATCTATTCTTGTGCTACCTTGGCTACTTTTTTAAAAAAGTATGTTAACTTGGGCAGATGCCTCCTCAGCATCTATCGAGAAAGGAATATGGCTTCTTCCCTTTGATCAATATGGTGAATCTCACAAATGGATTTCCTGATGTTGAACCAGCCTTGCATTCCTTAGACATGCCTTCCTTGCAGCCCCTCTCCTAGTCTCACACTGCTGACTGCTCTGGGCTGACGTTTCAGTTAGGATTTGGCATCACCATGTATGTTGGCTGAGTCTACAATTTCCTCTCTTTTGGTGCCATCTTTGTCATTTTGGGGTGGCAATGCCATGATAGTTCCTGAAATGTAATTTGGAAGGGTGTTCTTTTTCTATGCACTAAAAAGCTTAAATAGTACCAGAATAATCTATTTTGGGAAGGTTTCAAAGAATTCATCTGTGAAACTCTAGATTTGGTGCTTTGAGGGAGAGAGTATTTCCCCCCAATTTTTCAACTTTTTTTCCAAAGTCACTGATCTGGGCCAGCACTTTATAGTTATCTGGAAGTCATTCACATTATCCCGATTTCCACAATTCTTGCTCTAGAGTTCTGCAGGGTGTTCTCTTAAGCCTCTGCTGAATCCTCCTTTTTCATTTCCGATTTTGAATATTTCTGCACTGTCACTTTTTATTTATTTTTGGCTGAGACTAAGAAGCAGTTTAACTCTAGTATTTTTTTTATTTTATTCAAAAATTCGCTCTTCAATTTATTAGTTCTATAACATGTTATACTTTGTCTATTTTCTTGTGCTCTTATTAGGTTCATTTTGTTGTGGTATAGTAAGCTTTACGTACTTATTTATTTTGCTCACTTCTTGGAATATTTCCTCGTCATTCTTAATTAATGAGTGCTGTGGATGTTGGAGGCTATGGGTTTCCCTCTGGGCATAGCTTTAGCCATATCTCTTTAATGCTGAACTGTAGGCTTTCATTATCTGGACGGCTTGTAATTTTAATTCTAATTTCTTTATGACTAGAGAGTTGTTTAGAGAGAGAGAGGGAACTTTTAACTTACCAGGTAATGCAGGAGTATTTCTTTTATTTTATTTTTATTAAGTTACTTTGGCCAGTTTCATTGCTTTGTGATTAGAGAATGTTTTAATGTGATGTCTGCCTTTCAGAACTCACTGAGGTGTCCTTAGCACTAAATAGATGGGCGATGTCAATGAAAGTTCAATAGCCACTTTAAAAAAGGCTGTGGTACCAGGTTACAGAACCCGATACACCCACAGGATCAACTCTAATTAATCACATTTTCCTAATTCTCTGCAAATCTCTGCTTATGTTTTTGGTCAACGTGACAATGATCTATGTGCATTGACAGAAATGAAATAAAGTCTCCTGTTGCTGGTGTTTCTGTCAATTTCCCCCTTGAACTCCCTGGGGCTTATTTTATGACTCTTAATGCTCTGCTATTTGGTACATAAAGATTTATGACAGTTATATTCTCACCGGAGCTTGTGCCCTTTCTCATTATAAAGTGCCTCACCTTTTTTTTAACACCTTATAAACAAAACAAAAAATGCTTTATCTATAACAAAAATTGTGATCCCAGCTTTCTTTTTGTGAGCGTTTGCCTGTGTGCCTTCTTTTCTTTTATACTCCTTTCTGCGTCGTTTTCTTCGGCAGTTATTGCATTTATACAGCATGTGGTTAGGTTTGAGTTTTTGAGCCAATACGGGAAACTTTTGTCAGTAACAGAGTATATTTACCCCGTTTAGAAAACACATTTAGAGGTGTAACAGATACGTTTAGGCATCACCAGTTATCTCGTTATTTGTTCTGTTTTTCTGAGGAAATCATAATGATTACATGCAGAATTTTGCAAGTAAGGGAGCCCGTCAGATTCTCAGCCGGGTCCCTGAGGCCAAACTGGTTGAGAACCACTTCTCCACAGGAACCACCCCCAACCCTTCCAACTGCCCCCATGGCAGGGCACCAGGCTCCTGGTCTCCCTCTTGCCCCACCTACTTTATCACTGGACTGTAAGATCACTGAGGGCAAGGGGAGTTTCTGAAAAACCCTGGGCTCCTGTGTATTATAGTTCATTGGAAACACTTGGTTCCATAGAGAAACTTCAAGACTCATAAGCCATTCGCTTTGTCTGCATCTGATTCCATGGAGGCAGCCTAGCTTTTGCTTACTTACCCACAGGTTCTGTAACTGAACACAATAAAGCTTTCTTCATCCGTCCTCTCTATGAAGGTCACACAGGTGTGCTTCTCCCAGTGTCTCATGGCCTGCTTAAAGATGGCCCTCTGGCTTCCTGAAAGGACAAGGCAAGTGCTCATCATTCACTCAAGGCCCATGCTTTCCTGAGATGCTTTAAGGCATGCTAGCTTACAACAGAGCTTGTGCCAATGGTAAAAACAAACAAACAAAAGAAAAACTTGTTCAGGTGACTTAGGAGTAGAGATGTACTAGGAATAAGGATTTACCTTGCTAAGAATACAATATCCTTTTCCTGAATTATCAAAACACAGAGAGTAGGAGTTTGTGAATTGGAAATGAGGGGAAAAATAGATTTTCAAATTATCTAGCTTGCCAGCTTTTCCTTTGTGTTGAAAGTACTTTCCTAAAGTCAAAAAAAAAAAAAAGAAATCTTACCCAGGTTAGCCAGTGTGGAAATTTCAAGGTTCTAAAGCAGCTCACCAACATGTCATTCCATACCCTCACTTTACTTTACAGCCACAGGAGGATGTTCTCATGTGCTCCAAAATGTCTATTTCATGTACGTCCATGCTACCTTCACATGGGAATTCAGTATTTTCTGGAGTAACCTTGAACCTGATTTTCTAAAATGCCTTTAAAAACAGGTGAGTCTCATACTCTCTCTGACCTTGTCTTCATATTTTCTTGATTAAAAATGAGTTGAAGAATAAAATGGCAAGTAAATTGTCTGGGAGCAAGAATAAAGTAGTTGAAAACTCCAGGATGCAAGTGATGGAAAGGAAGTAAGTATTCTTTTGAAAATCTACCAATCTGAGATAAAGAAGACTCCTTTGATTTTGCTGGAGACAATGAGGAGCTAGAAAAATAAGTTAGGAAAGTACAGGGGTTGGTTGAGGCTAGAGTCTGAATTCTACAGTGATCTTGTTGCAAAAAGCCAACCAACCACCCACCCAACCACCGGGGAGGCTCCCAGTCTAAATGGTGTGGCGTGGTGTCAGCTGCTGCCCCTAAAAACATTCACATAGAATAAAGAGGAGCTTAGCTGTTCTTTTTTTGTGTGTGGACATCTTACACTTTTGGTTCAAATTGTTTATAGTTGAATCACTTACTGAAATAACAGCCCTACTAATTGCAGAATAACAAAAATTTCTGTGTAATCAAAGTTCTCTATAGAAAATTAGTTCACTTTGATGAAGTGTATATAAAAGCCCAGCAGGTCTGAAAGAACATGGGTAAGATACCACCTGTTACGAAGACTGTAAAGCAGGGTGCTGGGAGAGAGTAGCTGGTTGGGGTACCAGCGAGTCAATGGCTTTTCTGTGAACGTGTCATTTGGTCTGAGATTCCAATGACCAGAATAAGCCAGGCAAGAGGAGATCTGGGAAAATAACACTCTAGGCAGACCAAAGGACAAGTGCAAGTGTGCTCAGGTGGCAATGAGGTGGGCATGTTTCAGGAAAGAGAGACGTTTGGCGAGACCCGTGCACAGCAACCAAGGAGAGAGGAGAGTGGGTGGGGTGGGCGTGGGGGCAAGGGCTGCCTGGAGGGGGGCTTTAGAGCTCATGGTTGGAAGTTCCGACTTCATCGGTGCTGATGGGAAGCCACCGAATGGTTTACATATTTCAAAGATAATAATACCAATAGCAAATAATTACTACTTACTATGTGCTAGGCACTATTCTAAGTGCTTTATCTAAATGAACTTTTAATGTTCAGAACAACCCTATAGAATAAAAAAATATTATCTCATTTAGAGCAGAGGGAACAGAGGCTCCTAGAAGTTAATTAAGTAGTAACTTGCCCAAGGGTGTAGGGCTAATAAGTGCTGCAGCCAGATTGGACCCAGGTGGTCTGACCACAGGCACTGGCCCACTCTGGGGACAGTATTCCTGGGGCTGGGGGTGGGCCAGGGGGCTAATCCAGGCAAAGGCCAGGTAAGCGACCCTGTGCAGCTTATCACACTCTTTCTGCCTCAGGGACAAGGTGACCACCTTTGTGGATGTAACCACAACAGGGACTGTGGGATCCCCATGCCTATGAGGCCCTCTGTGCGTGAGGTAGTGGTAGCGGGTAGGACTGCTGTGACCCCACATCCGCTCAGTCCCTCCTGAGCTCTTCCTGGGAGGACTCATGGCCACCCAGGGAGATGAAACACCAAGCCCCAAAGCAGACCTCATCTGGGACTACTGACCAGTGAAGTTCCCTCCAATGACGTAGGGGATGACCCCTCCGGGCCATATCCTCTCTGTCCTTGAGGTGGTGGCTCTTCGGACCCGGGGAGAGAAGGTCTCAGCTCTGGCATTCGAGGTCCCAGGGTTCTGTGGAAGCATGACATTCTCCTTGCCATCTGTAAGAGAGTCACACTGCCACTTGTTTCACCTTCAGTTCCTCCTGTGTATTGTGGCACCTATGGACCCACCCAATACGTGTTCTGAAAGGGGCATTTGGTCCAGTCAGGGTTTTGAACCCCTGGACAGTAATTTTCTAGACAGGGCAAGAGTAAGTGGGATAAGTGTACCAGGCCTATGAGGAGAGTGGGTCTGGCTTGCTGGAGGCCTTGAATAAGAACCCTCCATGGGGTTCAAGGACGGCCTGTGGACCACAGAGTTAAGTGGGCACAGACAACTCCCAGCCCTTTGGGTTGGAGTCAATTTAGGGGTGTGCGCCCAGCATCTTAGGAAACAAACTGAGTCAATCCCCTCTGTCTTGACCAAATTCCATCAATGTTGCAAATTTTGAAAATAATTTGACCAGTTCAACAAATAAAGTGAACTAGTCTATGATGCTGGGAAAAGAAACACTGGAAGATAAACCCCTAGAAAAAGCAGAGCCTCATAAAACCTCCCAGCTCTTCCCAGTCCCTCAGCACATCCCGAGCCTTTAGAGAAGAATGTGGGGAAGAAGTGGAGGCTCTGGTGGAGGCTGTGGGCCTGCGGCATGGCCCCTAGGAACGGCAGAGAGAGACGGGGTGGGGGTGCGGAGCGGAGCCGCCTCAACCTGTGACAAGAAAATAACTGATCCACATTCATTTTATTCATCATTCAGACAAGGCAAGGTTTGGTTTTCAGTCTAGTTGCTTAGAATCTCTCATTATTCTCACTGGAAGCATTTTTCTCTAGTTTTTATATTTTTCTCCTAAAAATCAACTTTTGGTTTTGTCAATTCTTTTTGTTTTTCTTTATTTCATTAATTTTATTACTTCCTCCTTTGATTTGTTTTATTCTGATGTTTACTTTCTAGCTTCTTTTCTCCTTTTTCAAAAAAATTGAGATATGATTTATATACCAAAATAGTCAGCCTTTTTAAGTGTACAATTTAGTAGTTTTCAGTCCATTCACAAAGTTGTATAACCACCACCACTACAGAATTCCACCTTTTCTTTACCTCAAAAAAAACCCTGTACCTATTAGCATTTGCCCCCCATTTCTCCCCAACCCCACCCTGGTCCTTTGTGACCAGGACGCTAGGTCTCTATAGAGTTGCCTATTCTGGGTATTTCATATCAGAGGAATCATGCAGCATGCGGCCTTTTGTGTCTGTCTTCTTTCATTTCTCATCTTGTTGCACATACCAGTGCTCCATTATATTTTATGGCTGAATAATATTCCATTGTATGGACATACCACATTCGTCTACTCATTCCTCAGCTGGTAGATAACTGGCGTGTTTCCACATTTTGGCTGTCATGAATAAGGCTGTCATGAACATTAATGTACACAGTTTTGTGTGGACACATGTTTTTGGCTCTCCTGGATATACAGTGAAAGTGGAATTGTTGGGTCATGCAGTTACTCTATGTCTAACCTTTTGAAAAACTTCCAGACTATTTTCCAAAGTAACTGTACCATTGTACATTCCCACCGGCTAGGCAGCAGAGTTCTACAGTCTCCACACCCTCATCAACCCTTGTTATTGCCAACCTTTTGGGTTATAGCCATCCTAATGGGGATGAAGGGGCATGTCATGGTGGTTTTGATGTGCATTTCCCTAAAGACTGTGATGCTGCGCATCTCTTCATGTGCTTATCAGTCATTTGTACATCTCTGAAGAAATGTCTATTCAAATCCTTTGTCCATTTCCTGAGTTATTTATTTTTATTGTTGTGTTATAATTACTCTTCATATATTACCAGACACTTATCAGACATATGACTTACAAATATTTTCTCCTATTTTGTGGGCTGTTCTTTCATGTTTAGGATAGTGTTCTTTGAAGTGCAAACTTTTTTTAAGCCAATTTATTTTTTGTTACTTGTATTTTTTCTTTCAGATTTAAGAAATTATAGCCTAATCCCACCTTGCAAAGATTTATATCTAGGTTTTCTTCTATAGTTCTATAGTTTTAGCTCTTATATTTAAGTCTTTGATCATTCTGAGTTAATTTCTGTGTATAGTGTGAGGTAAGGATCCAATTTCACTCTTTTGCATGTGGATATCCAGTTGTCCTTGAGTCATTTGTTGGAAACACTAGTTCATCTCCCACGCAATTGTCTCGGGACCCATGTAACAAATCAATAGGCCACCCTTTTCTAGCTTCTTGAGTATGGTACATTAATTTTCAATCTCTCTTGTGTTCCAACATTAACATTATAAGGCTAAAATTTCTTGAGTTCTTCTTTATCTTCATACCATCCTTTGACCTGTACATTTTAATGTCAGATATTGATATGTTTTGTAAGTTCAGCTTAGACGTTCTTCTTTGGTCCTTGAATTGTTTGGAAGTGTGATTTCTGATTTCTAAGCACTTGCCTCCCTGTGAGTTACTGATGTCTGACGTCGCTTTGTGTTCCATGGACCTATTCTCTAGGCACGGGCCAGCAAACCTTTTCTGTAAAAGGGCAGATAGCCAATATTTTAAGTTTTTTTAGAAGACATTTTTATTTATTTATTCTTAGAGGGGAAGGGAGGGAGAAAGAAAAGGAAGGAAACATCAGTGTGTGAGAGAAACACCGATCGGTTGCCTCTCACACATGCCCCTGACTGGGGGAACTGGGCCCACAACCCAGGCATGTGCGCTGACCGGGAATAGAACCAGTCACTTTTCACTTTGTGGGATGATGCCCAGCCAATGAGCTGTACTGGTCAGGGCTAAATATTTTAAGTTTTGTGTTTAATATATTCTCTGTTGCAGCTACCGACTCTCCTATTATAGCATGAAAACAGCCACAGACAACATGTAAATGAATGGGTACAGCTGTGTGCCAATAACGCTTTATTGGCAAAAACAGACGGCTGGCTGGATTTGGCCTTCTGGCCATAGATTCTGGCTCACCCGTGCTCCAAGGGACCAATTCTTTGGTACTGTATTTTGAGCCTTCCTTGTAGCCCCATACATGATTGGTTTTTATAAGTGTTCCATGTGTCCTTGAAATAATATATATCAACTTCCATGATTTGATGGTTGAATTGTGCTACACATGTTGTTCAAATATTCTATCTAGAAATATTTTTGGCTCCTTGTTGTATCAGTGACCAAGAAAAAGTGCTTTAAACAACCTTGAGAACTAAGATTTGTGAATTGTCATTTTCACCTCTATTCTTAATTTTTGCTTTATACCATTCAAGGCTATATTGGTTAAGTAATACTAGTTAAAGATTATTACATGTTCCAGGTGAATTTTTAATCATTAATAACTTTCTTTATCTGTAGTGATGCTCATCTGTAATAAAGGTTATTTTGGCTGATATTAATATTGCTGCGCCAGTTTTATTTTGATTAGTGTTTGCCTCCTATAGCTTTATTGCATCCATTTCTTTTCAATCTTTTTGTGTAATTATTTTTTGAGTCATCCAATGGGTATTATTCTTTGAGTTAATTACATTTCCCACAACAAACAATAAAACAAGCTTTATAATGGTCATAAGGTTGAAGTTCAATTTTTTTTACTGTATACGAAATAGTTTTGTAAATCGAAATTCACATTGAGATCATTGTAGATTCACATGCTGTTGTGAGAAATACAGAGATATTTTGTGCACACTTTACTCAGTGCTCCCTGATAGTAACATTTTATAAAGCTGTAGTACAATATCATGACCGAGTCATGGGCATTAATACAATCAACTGGCCTCATTCAGGTTCCCCCAGTATTACAGATTCTCGTGTGTGTGTGTGTGTGTGTGTGTGTGCATGGTACAATACAGTTTTATCACACATATAGGTCTGTGTACCAACCACCGTTTTCTAGATACTGAACAGTTCCATCCCCATAAGGATCTTTTACATTGCCATAAACACATCCACCTCCTTTTCCATCTCCCCCACCCCACCCCTAAACTCCCAACCACTAAATCCGGTCTCCACTGGAAGCCTATTATAAAAATGGAATCCTGCCTTGTATAACCTTCGGGAACTGGCTTTTCTCACTCAGTGCAGTTCCCTAGAGACTCATCCATGTTGCTGCGTGTTACCAATAGTGTCTGTTCATTGCTGAGGAGCACTTCCCAAGATGTATGCGCTACAGTTTGTTTAATGATTCACCCGTTTAGGGACTTCTGGGTGGTTTCCTGCTATTACAAATAAAGCTGTTATGAACATTCATGCAGAAAAGTTTGTGTGAAGAAAAGCTTTTATTTCTCTGAGATAAATATCCAAGAGTGGAATTACTGGGACATATAGTAGTTATGTTTATTTATGGGTCCTCTATTCTGTTCCACTGATCTATGCATTTATCCCTCTGCTAATATGACACCGTCCTAATTACTGCAATTATAGAATAACATATATAACAAACAGGTGGAGTGATTACTCTTACTTCAGACTTCTTGTCCATGATTATTTTCGCTATGTTTCCATATAAAATTCAGAACAAGTTTCCCTATGCCAACAATGCTGGGATTTTGATAGGAATTACATTGAACCTATAGATCAATTTGGAAGGAACCAGCATCTTCAATATATATTGAGTCTCCCAATCATGGACACAGTGTCTCTCCACTCACGCAGGTCTCTCTTGACCTCTTTCGCCAGCACTGTGTAACACTCACTGCAATCAGGCATCACTTTATGGAGGGGATGCATTCTGGGAAAAGCTCTGTTAGGTGATTTCATCAGCTTGTGAACATGACAGAGTACACGTAAACAAACCTACATGGTACAGCCTACCGCATACCTAGGCTACACATATGTGTGGACCACTGTTGACCAAAACACTGTTGGGGGGAACATGACTGTATATAAATATTTACATGCTTCTTCAGTGCACATCTGTTTCATTTTCTTTTATTATAGATGGTATGCTTTTAAAATTTACTCTTTATTGTATTTTTTTCCATTACCATTTAGCCTCCTTATATCCCCTCCCCCTAGCAATCACCACACTGCTGTCCATGTCCATGAACCCTTTTTCCTTTTTGTTCAGTCACTCCCCCAACCCGCTGTCATCCTGCTCTCCATCTGTGAGTTGTGTCCCATTTTCCTTGTTAGTTCAGTTTGTTCATTAGATTCCACATGACTAAAATCAGATGGTATTTGTCTTTCTCTGACTGGCTTATTTCACTTAGCATGTTTTCCAGGTCCATCCCTACTGTTGCAAAGGGTAAAATTGTCTTCTTTTTTTTTTTTACAGCCAAGTAGTATTCCATTGTGTAAATGTCCCATAGTTGTTTTATCCACTCATCTATTGATGGACACTTGGGCTGCTCCCATAGCTTGGTGATTGTAAATAATGCTGCAATGAACATAAGGGTCTTAGGTTCTTTATAATTAGTGTTTTGGGTTCCTTCAGATATATTCCCAGAAGCAGGATAGCTGGGTTGAAAGGCAGATCCATTTTTGAGGTGCTTCCATACTGCTTCCCACAGTGGCTACACCAGTCCACATTCCCACAAACAGTGCAATAGGGTTCCAGGTCCCCACATCCTCACCAGCACTTGTTGTTTGTTGATTTATCAATGACAGCCATTCTGACAGGTATAAGATGGTACCTCATTGTGGCTTTAATTTGCATTTCTCTGATGATTAGTAACACCGAACATCTTTTCATATGTCTATTTTAATTTTGGTTTCTGCATGTTCAGTGCTGCTGTATAGAACTATAAGCAATTCTTGTGTTTTGGTCTTATACTCTGCCATCTTGCTAAATTCACTTATTCTAGGAGTTTCGTGTTTGTTCATTAGTTTGTTGTAGATTTCTTCTAATCTTCTACAAAGATGAACTTGCCATTTTGAAATAAGAACAGTTTTATTTCTTCCTTTCCCATTTTTACGCCTTTAATTTCTTGTTCTTGCCTCGCTGCAGTGTCTTCCATAACTGTGGTGAATAAAAGCACATGAGAGCTGATATCCTTGCCTTATTCCTGATCTTAAGGCACTCAGTCCATTACCACTGAGTATGAAGTAAGCTATCGGTATTTTTGATAGATGCTGATTATCACGTTAAGATTTTGATTCCTCTCTCCTAACTTGCTGAATTTTTATTGTAAATATATGTTAGATTTTATAAAATGCTTTTTCTGAATCAACTGATGTACTCATGGGATTTTTCTTTTAGCTTGTTATGGTAGTTTCAGTTGACTTTCAAATACTAAACCAACCAGCCTTACATACCTGGAATAAATTCTGTTAATGCTGTACAATTTTTTTATATTGCTGGTTTTAATTTTGTTGAGGATTGTTGCTTGTAAGTGTAATTAGGGTTTAAGTGTGTCTGATACAATGGCAAATAGTTAGTTTTTCTAGTTGTTCAACTTGAGAATTTCTCTTTTAAGAGGTGAATTACTCTTATTTAATAAGTGATATATGGGACTTATTTCCTTCCTTTTTCTTTGTATTTGCTTTTTTTCTTTCTTTGTTGCTTTCTGCAGAATTGAGGTATTTTTCTATAGTTTTCATTTCCACGATCTCCTTTCTAGTCTTTAGTATTGCCTTTAATTTTTAACATTCGCACTTGACCTAACAGAGTATAATGAATTAGTGAACTGGATGATAGACCTGAAGAAATTAGAATCTCTATTTTCACTTTGAATATACAAGGATGTTAAAAATATTTTAATTTTAACAGACCCTCAAATTTTTCATGTTACTGTTTACTTGCTTTGAAGACCCCAAATTAGTCATTATTATTGATAACATTTTGGTTTGCAATACAGATATATATTTACCTTCCTTCATATCCACTCTTTCCTTTCCTCACTGCTACATCTTGCATCCCAAATCTCCCTGGAAACTCATCTTTGATTATTCTTTCATGATAATAATAAACTCTCTAAGTTTATTTCATCCTCACTCTTTATCTTGTCTCAGCTTATTTTATCCTCGCTCTGGAAACAAAGTTTAGTTGGGAATATACAGGAGTCTCAGTTGAACAATATTTTTCCCTCAGCACTTCAAAGATAGCATCCCAGTGTCTTACGGTCCTTATGGTTGCCTGTGGGAAATGTCTTTTGTTTAATGGTCATTCCCTTACCCATTACCTGCCTTATCTTTTGTTCTGACTTCCTTCTTTTGCTCCTTGTCTTTGGTGTTCCTCGGCACCATTGTAATTGTCTATATATGGATTTGTTTGACTTTTCTACTTGAGACTCAGTACAAGTCTTCAAATTTTACATGTTCCTTTAATTTGGTAAAATGCTAATTCCTTTCATGTTTGATCATTGGGTCCCCTTTCCCAGTATCTCTGTGGGAATTCTCGCACTTTCTAGAATTCCTATTGCATACACATTAACAGTCTCATTTTATTCTCCACATTGCTTTACTTTCCCTGTCCCTCACATTTTCTGTCCCCTTATCTCAGTGATAAAATCTGTATGTTCTCCTTGGGCCTACTTTCTACTTCACTGGTTCTCTTTTTGTTCGATATTAACATTTATCTCATTCCAGTTTCAATAAATATAGTTGCCATTTCTAGAAGCCCTATCTATGGCTTCTAAATCTGCCTATTCTTTTGTTTTGTTTTTTTGTTTTGTTTTTCTCCCTAACTATAGTTCAAATTCTTCCACTGGCTCTTCAGTTATTTTATGTATACTTATTTAATCTCCTTCACGTTCTTCTATTATTTCTATATCTTGGGGTATTAATTCTCCAATTTATTGTTTGCTGATTCTCCTTCATGGATTTACTCTTTGTGTTTCTGTTTCTATTTAAAGTCTATCTTTAGGGGAGCTTATTCCTTTTTGCAGGAGTCCTATATGCCCTTAGTCATGACAGTGACCCCGTTCACTGTTTCAGTGTTCTTGGAATGCTACAGGTCTTAGATCACTTCTGTGTGAATTTCTAAGTTTAGACTTTGGGGTTCCATTTCTCATAGGAGCCATTTCTCCCCACTTGGAGCCTGGGAAAGGTAGCAAGGTTTCTCGCCACTCTTCAGTTTTGACGCCCTCCACAGTCTCCCCACGACTCGAAGTTTCTTTCCACGTGTTCATGTCCCTCTTCTCTTCCAGTCACAGCCATCACCCTGTCCCTCCTTTGAGCTTAACTCTGTGTTTTTAATTTCAGGTGAAGAAAAGGTTATGTATATATTTTCCAGCAGTTCTATGTTTATATAAGGGCTACTTGTTCAACTGGTCATGTTGCCAGAACCGGAAAGTTGGCGTGGAATGCATTTTAAACCTGAAAATAATTGTTTTACTGCTAGAATTTCTAGATCAGAAGTCATACACTTGCAACTCTTGGGATCAACCCAACCCACAGATGTGTTTTGTTTGGCCTGGACACTTTTGGCCCACATGGTGTATTTTTTTTTAAATCTCACTTTAGAAGCCAACTTTTTTAAATCAAAAGGTTTCACCCAAGGATGTAGATTGTCTCGTTTTTTCTTTAAAAATGGACTGATCTGGCAACGATGACCCCGCCTTCGGTCATTTACACCCCAGTGGAGTTAGGCAGCAGCTGCCCCCTACGGTCAGGGCACAGAGTTCCCCGGTTGCCGGAACCGCCCTCCCACCTCGCATCGCCCCGTCCAGCCAGCTGCGCCCACGGGCAGTACCTGCTTGGCTTCTACATACCTTCTCATTCGCTACCCCCATCCTAGACCACAAACTGCACCCACATTTCAAATAGGCATTGCCCCCGCAGACTGAAAGCTCCGTGGGGTCAGGAACTGCCACTGGCTGGCTCATACTGTTCACACACAGTGCACGGCCTCCTCGGTGGTAAGCATTCAGGGCTCTTGAATTTTGAATGAATGAATTCAAGAATGGATGAGCTATGCTAAAAATAAACAGCCCGACAGTCCAAACAATTCTGTGGTGGAAACCTCCTCAAAATATTGGCAACCCTGAAACCCTTAATGTTTAAATCCTGAGAATCATCATGTCTTAAGTAATCACAGGCAGTGATGTAGCAAGTGCAAGTTTGTTATTCATTTCCCATATGGTTTTCAACAAGTCTCTTAATTTTCCTCTGCCTCCAACTCTCCTTTGGAGAATGAACAACAACAACAAAAAAAACTTCTCTCTTGGAGGCACTAACACTAAGACATACCATGTCTCTCAGACGAGAAGTGTTATTCATACATGTGACCCGGTACTGTCAGGGCCAGCATGCAGCAGACTCAGCATGGGAAAATCTTAAGTGCACCTGGAAGGATCCTGGGGTGTAATTTCCAGAGATGGGTTATTGAATGACAGCTTCCCCCTCGGTCCAGTGAGAAATTTAATTTGCCAAGGACTCAACACAGGAAGCATTTGCCGATTAAAAATATGTCTAAACAG
Source organism: Artibeus jamaicensis (assembly GCF_021234435.1). Lineage (NCBI taxonomy): Eukaryota > Metazoa > Chordata > Mammalia > Chiroptera > Phyllostomidae > Artibeus > Artibeus jamaicensis. The sequence goes on from NW_026521538.1 coordinate 1,092,373, forward strand.
ATGTTCCGCTTAGCCTGGAAGAAGGATCTTAATGCAACTGTCATTATTGGATTTTCTTGGATTACTACTATCTGGAATCCGAGTCCAAATAGAAGGATGTAATTATTTATTATGGCCGAGAGTCCTGCATTTGAAAAGGAGCTCAGGGGCTGCTGAAAGGATTTAACACGCTGGGGGTGGGTTGGCTGGGGGATAAAGTCCATTGAAATTCTCTGACCCTGGGAGTGGACCCTGTCCCCTCTGAAAGAGCAGGGCGGTCGTAACTCTTCAACGTTGCATTTCCAGCTGAAGGCGCAGCCGTGTCATGAACAGAACCGGTCCTTTTCGAGCAAGGAACTGCAACTTCTCAATAAGTCAGCGGATCCCTCCCACACTGGAAGTAAACACCCTGATGGTCCAGCCGCCTGCACAGCCCTCATCCCACAGAGGACGGGCACATTCGCACCTGGCCCGGGCTGTGGCAGTCCTGATAGATTAACGGGCAGCCCTGCACTGAAAGGGGAGACTGTGGATTGTTCTGCGAAAGTGGTTCTCAAACCCAGATGCCCATTCGAATCACTTGAGGGCTTGAAAAAAGTTCTGTTGTCTGCACCCCCTCCCTGCCCTGAGATTGTGACTCAGTGGGCTTAGAGTGGAGTCCAGGCCGCTGCAGTTTTTAAAACTCCCCAGCTGATTTGAAAGCGCAGGTTAGTTTGAGGACCACTGACAGTGTCTAGAGGTTAAGAGCAAGGGGCTTGGGGTCACGGGGACTTAGAGTCAGGGTAAACACAGCCTTTCGCTTCCTCTGTGGCCTGGGATGAGCCACCCTTGCCTGAGCCTTCCTTCCTGCGGCACAGCGTGGCTGTGGCAATGAACCAGGTAATGAATGTCAAACACCAGCCATGGTGAGGGCTCAGGGCGAGCTGCAGGACTGTCAAGCTCTGCATTTGGGGACAAGCTAGAGAGAATGCCTAAAGTTAGACTCGGCAGTTACACCCAGATACAGTGACAAAGTGACCTTCGAGGGTTTGGTTCTGTGTGGTGCTTTGCGCCCAAGCCTGTGGGATTCCCTATTTTCTGGTGTAACCAGATTCCACTATCATTTGCTTCAGCACAAAGCCCTTAGGGACTGTCACTGAAAACGAAAGGTCCACTCTCCACCATGAACACTGTTCTGGAAATCCAGCTCTAGCAAAACAGTCACGGCTTCATTCTCAGAGGAATTCCACTCTCCATTTCCTTAATCCCATTATCAGCCTGAAATGCGGGCGGAGCTCCCATCTCCAGAGGAGGGAGGCTCCTGAGGCCCAGCGGTCTGCCCAGGGGACTGGAGTGCACGGTTCTCTGAGCCCCTCAGCCCGCCCCAGAGCTGGGAGCTCAAATCCCACCGTCAGGGCTGATGGGAGCCACATAATGCCAGCAAATAAACTGGCCACAGAGACAGCAGGCCAGGGCTTCCCTCGGATCCTTTCTCCTGCTTGGGCGGTCTCTTTTGCTGGGGGTGGCACAATGGGGTGGAGTGTGATTAAAGGGGAATCTGAGACTCACACGACTCCTCTTATCTTGAATTCAAATAGAAGCACCCAAGCTGGGGCCAGACGGTGTCCTGGAGGGAGGAGCGGGTGAGAAGGCTGAGGGGACATGCTAGAACGGCCTGCCCTCACCTCCCCTTCGGGGTCTCCTTCTCCCTCAGGATTGCCCTGGATGCGTAAAGACCTGCTCATCTGTGCCTGTAATACAGAGTGGAGGACTGGCCCAACCTTGACACTGTCCTCTTCAAACAAACCAGGGTCATTTGAGGGACTGCAGACTATGGACTTGGCCAGCTTGTCGGGCTGTGGGACATGCTGGATGAGGGAGTGCTGGCGTCATCCTCTAAAAACCCAGAACTTGCAGGGTGGGTACTGCGTGCAACCCCACCAAAGGCAGAATTTTAATGGGCTGCAGCAGCCTTGTTCCTTCCTGTTCCTCTTAATTATGTTTCTGTGCAGCTGTGGAACAGCTGTGGGATCCCAGTCCAGAGGTGGACAACACACTTCCAGTGCTGGAAAACACAATTCTTGGAGGTGGACGAAGAGAAGTGGAGGTGCTACATTCATGAAGTATAGTTTATATAATGGACACTCGGCTATGCCCTTTGCATAAACATTATTTCTAATCCTCTCCAAAGCTCCTATGAGGAGTTAGGTTACACAGCCAAGGTCACAGCTACTAAATGGCTGAGCTGGGATGCAAACTGAAGTGTGTCTGACTATCCAAGTTTATTGGGTCATTTTACACCCACTAAACTAGTAAAAATCAAAAACCCTGACTATGTCTATTGCCGGTGAGCAGGTGAGAGGCAATGAAGGAAGGTGACAGATGGTCTTCAAATATGGCCACCAGCAAGTCCTGTCATCCCTCCGAGCTCCTGCCACTTCTTGCATGAGGGGTGGAATCTGTTTTCTTCTCCTTGAACCTGGGCTGCACTTTGGCTTGTTGTGACCAGTAGGATGTGACAGAAGTAGCATTCGGGGAATTCTGAGTCTCGGCTGGAAGTCCACTGATGGCTCCTGCTTCCTCCCTCTGGGAAGCCAGCATCCATGTTATAAAAACAGTCTCAGGTTTTTCACCACAACTAAGTGGTGAAAGCCCACATGGAGAGAGGAACCACGTGTGGAGGACACGGAAGCACCAGGGAGGCGACTAAAGCTCTTTTGGGCCTCCCAGCTCAGCCCAGCTTCCAGCTGAAGGCAGTCAAGTGAGGGACCTCAGCCAGCATCAGCCGAAGAGCCACACCACTGAGCCCGGGCAACCCGCAGGACCTTGAAAGACAGCAAATCACTGTTTGAAGGCGCTGAGTTTGGGGGCAATTTTTGTGCAACAGCAAATCACTTAAATAGGGAAGGAAAAATAGGTTTGGCACCCACGTCACTGCAGTATGCCGACAAGCCCCTCTGGTTTCGTTCCCACACCTTTGCCCCATTTTCGCCATGACACATTTGTCCTCTGTGGCCAAAATGAAGTGCCACTGAGTTTGCCAGTTGTCTGGGGAGGCCGAAAAGGCGCGAGTCAAAGTGCCTTTGAGTAAGCAAGGCGGATAAACGCAGGTTGTAAAGGGGGCCTTGCACCCGGCCCCGGAAACAAACCGTGTCACCGAGAAACAAACGCCTGTTTGTCAAATGGTGGGGGGAGGGGCGTGGGGACGAAAGAATTGGCCCATCTCTAAAAGAAGTCAAACTGATAACAGAGGGGTCAGAAACCCAGCCAAAAAAATGGGCAAAAACCAGGAAAAGGTGAGTCACAGAAATGCACACCCAAGTCACCAGCCAAGGTAGGAAAAGAGGCTCCAAGTCTCCAGCAGTCACAGAAATACAAAATGAGTAACAATTAGCTACCGTTTACATCATTGAAAGTACTGATACTACCTAGCGTTAGGCAGGATATGGGTAGAGGGGCACGGCTTTAAGTTGCTATGGAAACATGAATGATTATACCTTTTGAAATGCATTCCAGCAACATTGTTCATGATGGCAAAACACTGAAGTGAAGTGAATATTAATTGATAAAGAAATGGTTGAATAAATTACAGTCCACTCATACCAGGAATATTCTGCAACTATTCAAAAGAATAAACTGAAGGTATAACAAGTGTCTTAGAGGGATTTACCTAAGGTATTGATGAGTGAGAAACACATAATATGTAAAAACCATGCTTCAAATAGGATCCTATTTTTCTTTAATTACAGACCTTATAGCTATATGTATATATGTTTATATGTATGTATGTGTACATCTCTACATAAATGCATATCTGCATGGAGAAAAATACAAAAGCGCGCATACAAGGTCATACGAATGGGAAAAGGGTAGAGGGGTAATAGCAGAAAAAAGTGAAGGAGGTAGCCAAATTAAAGGGAGAGGAAAGAAAGACAATAAAGTATGTGATTATATCACCACATTTACACATGTGTATGTATGAAATACAGAATAACATTAAAGCAAAAACACGGAATAAGGTGAATAATGATTTCTGTTTCACCCCTACAGAGTCATCCCTGAAACACAGGATTGTGGCATTTCAAAATCATCCGTTTTGTATGTGGAAGATTGTATTTGTAATACAATCCAGCAGAATGCAGAATGCAGGCCGGACTGAAGGCCAGCAGCCTCTCTCCTCCAGCACAGCTTCTGAGCCAGGAAAGCTTTTCCGAAAGTGAGACACCTTTCCATAAGCTCCGGGCTAGAATCTCAGAACAGGGAGAGCACTCCAGCATCTTAGCATCGTCGCCCAGCCCGGAGGTGGTGGTATTTCCAGGAGAGCACCTGCTGATAGGTGGCCTTGCTCACCAGGAATGACAACCTCACCTGCCCCTCCTCCAACAGCCCAAGGCTTCTCCAGCCTGCACCCCCTCCCCGGCCAGCAGCACAGCTTTATTTTCCTTCCTTGCCCCCCATGGCTACTTGTTCTGTCGGACCCTAGTTCCCCAAGCTTCCTCATCCCTCCTCTCATCCCTCAGGGGTTTCAACTCACAAGCCAAGTTCTAGAGAGAAAGGTCAAGTACAGATTGCAGAGTTTCACAGAAGACCATACAGTCTCTGAGCAACCAAATACCACCCTTCTATCTCCTTCTCTGGCAGCCAGCCCACCCCACTCAACAAAAGGGCACCCTCCCTCATGCCCAGACTTCGGTCCTCCTTAGTCCACTAAGATAGAAAGTAGAAGAGGTTCCCAAAGCCAGGGTGGCAGGGGTGGGGGAATGAGAAGTGACTCCTTAGTGGGTAGGGAGTCCCCTGGGCGGGTGTCGAAAGCAATCTGGATCTAGACAATGGTGACGGCTGCACGACCTTATGAATGCACGTAATGCCCCTCGATTGTACACATTAAAGTGGTCGATTGTATGTTATGTAAAATTTACCACAATTTTTTTTAAAAAGCCCCCAAAGGCCTTGGTGGAGCCTCACATTACCCTTTCCAGCTTCCTGGCCGCTAGCATTCGTGGCTGTAGCATTCGACCAGCTTTCGAACGGCTGTTCATCAAGTCCACCTGAAGGAAGGAAGAGGAAACGTGAGGACGCACCGGCCTTTTCCGCACCAGCATAGGGGTGAGGGAGACAACCTGGTCACCTGGGGGAGGAGCAGAAGCACCAGCTTGTGGGGGAGGGGACAGTAAAGGTTTGCCCAGCAAAGGTTTACTGAGTACCTGCCAGGACCTGTTCCAGACACAAGGGCAGAAAAGAACCTGCTTTTTTTTTTTATATAACCACGCACATAATTGAGAAATTATAAAAATATTTTTCTCCTTTATCAGCTTAAGGGCACTTGAAGTCAAATATACAAATAGATAAATCCCCAAAAGTCAGCTTCCTGACCCCCGCCTCCGTAAGAAAGCCCAGATGCCAACAGGACACACCCAGAACACACAGAGACGTCCACCATGCTGCTTCTGAACACGTTCTGCAGTCAGTTACTGCTGCCGTGGCTTAACGAGGCGTCTGCTGTCCTCTTTGGGGTGGGTCTCCTTTTAGAAATTGCTGTTTACTCTGTAAATCAGACTCTGTAGATACCGCCTTCCTCCAGGACAGTGATGCTTGCATTGGCTTGCTCAGAGCCATGATCTATGAGCCAATTCCTGCCCATCCAGGAACATGATCAATCACAAATTATTATTAGACCCACTGTGAGTCAGGTGCAGTTCCAGCACTAGGGACTCAGCAATGAACATGGCAGACAAGTGTGTATAACCTCAATACATGGACAATAAACAGTAAGTAAGAAAATAAAGAAAGAAGATCATCGCAGGTTCAGCAAATGCTCCAAAGAGCAAACTCAGCATGTGGCAGAGTGTGGCTGGAGCAGCTGCTTAGAAGGTGGTCAGAAAAGGCCCTTCCAGGGAGGCAACTCGAGGGTCAGTGCCACCCAGCAGAAGGCAGGACAGGGAAGAAAATGGACCAGGAAGAGGTTTGCCCCATGGAGGCACTGACCATGGTGGCCGAGGCCGGCAGGGTCTAAAGCAGGAGAGGGACAGAGGGGTTTGTTTTCATGTTTTACCAAGATCTCTCTGGCAGGCAAAAGAGAAAGCCGGGTGATCAGTTAGAACCCGGGTGAAGGTCCAGAGCAGAGGGAGCGGTGGGGCAGGCTGGACAGTGCAATGGGGATGTGGGAGGCCTGCCGCGCTGGAGATGGAGTCAGAGGCAGAGCAACAAGAGGGGCTGATGCGACTGAGAAGGGCCACCAAGGACCCCGGCATTTGAGCTTTGAACCTCTGGGTGGGTAGTGACACCAGGAAGCAGACTTGAGATCAAAGCCGGTGTCCCCAAGGGACTATTATACATGGGAATCCACACCACAGCAACTATGGAACAACCTACTGGTGAAAGCAAAATTACTTCTTGCCTTTGTTTAGAAATTTGCAGCTTAAAAAGTAGGTTCCCCACATCCCCTTTGACCCCGAGGAGAATACTCAGTGGCAGACAGTGTCATCCATTTTACAGAGGAGCAAACTGAGAAAATCACACAAAATGATTATCCCAAGGTTGCCCAGCCCATCAGGAAAGCTGAGGGTTCAGGACACTCTCCCGGTCAGAGCCTGAGAGTATTTTCCATGCCCCACAGACAGGAAGGGGCCCAAACATGGAACCCCGAGGTCTGACCCCAGACAACCCCCAGAGACAGCCCCTCGGTCCCACGTCCCAGCTCCTGACAGGCAGACTACCTCTTCCCCTCCCGTAACTCTGACACTGGTGGGGGACCAGGCGCATGCTGACATTTTTGCATGCCTTCATCCTGCTCATTCCAATGCCTTTCTGGCGAACTCGGAATCCACTCACACACTCCCTGCAGCTGCCGGGGCGATCGCTGCCAGCTCCCAGCCCTCTGGGTATTCTTCCAGTTGCAATATCATTTCCTCTTGGGCTAAAGGTCAGGGGAAATCCTGATGGTATGAAAATTGCTGGCCAGCCGAGGAATGTGCCATGTGTGGAGGGAAGGAGAGCCCAAGGCCGAGGCTCTGAGACTAGCTCAGACTTTTCTCCGCTGTGTAACTGTGGATAAGACCTTGGGCGTTAGTATGTTTCATCTGTCAAATGGGCTGTTGCAAGGACCAAATGAGGTCATGGGTTTGTTTAGGAACTCACTCATTCGACAAATATTCACCCAGCACCTGCTACATGCCAGATGCTCTTTCTGTTGCGCAGGATGTGACACTGAACAAACTCTGCCCTGACCTCATGGAAATTATATTCTGATGGAGGGTAGAAGAGAACACGATAAACAAATAGGCAACTAAATAGCTAAGTCGGTTGTTAGTAAGTGTTCACCACCTGCCAATTATGGTGCTGACCACACACTAAGGACACTGCTAAATGTTTTCCTGGCCTTGAATTTTTTAATTCTATCTCACAAAAGCCCAGTGATAAAGAGCCGTAAATCTCCCTATTTTACATAGGAAGAAACAAGGCTCCAAGAGGTAAAGTCACTTACCTGTCTTGAGAGCACAGAGATTGTTAGGAGTGGTGACGACAGGAGGTGGCTTCTCTCTGACCCCCAAACCTGTACTTCTTCCCCTTGGCCTCAGACCCGGGAAGAACAAGGGGGACAAAGTATGCTGGAGAGAGGCCGGTTATGCCCCAGGGACACATGGCATTTTCCAGGTCTGTGGGAGGGCGTCCGAAGTCAGTGATGAGGTTGGTGCCATGAGCACTTAATAGCACAGATCCCTCCTCAGTCATCCTTTCCAGCAAGAGACCGAAGGCTCTGCCTTTTCTTAGAAAGGCTTCCTCAGAAGCTCAAATCTCATGCTTCTAGGACAGCTGAGCCTGGGATCTACCTGGAGTTAATGTGGTTTGGCCACTCCCCTGAGGAAAACCCTTGGGATGAGTTCCAACTCCCAACAGAACCGATGAGGCCCCTGTGACATGGCCCCTCTGGCCGCCTCCACCTAGTGCTCCGGGGCCTCCTGACAATTTGCCCACTCCCATTCTGCACTCAGCACCTTGGATTTCTGCTTCCCTCTTATTATGCACCTGCCACAGCCACGCCCACCTCTTCACCTAGCCAAAGTCTATGAGTCCTTCAAGTGTCAGCCTGGAGACCATTTCCTCTGGGCAGCTACCCCGCTGTGGGTCAGAGGAGCTCCCGTTGTCCCCTGGATGGGCATCTCTCACACAAGGTATTGCGATTTCCTGTTTACTCAGCTGACCCCAACTAGGTTGGTTTCTAGTTTTCAGCATTTTGAAGAAAGGGACTTGGTCTTGTCCCAGAATGAACAGCCCAACAATGTGCCTGCCCAGCCAGAGCAGGCACTCAAAAAAAAGATGTGACATATGAATGGACAGTCAGATGGACAGCATGAAGGAAGGATGGCTGGCTGGCTGGCTAGCTGGGTGAGTCAGGTAGACAGTGTCTGAAAAGAGAATTCAATCATTTCTAACTCAGCCTAACTGATGGAAAAATTCGTCTTTATCAGATTTGGAGGGAGGAAAGCAGATATTCTCCGAACAGTGGTTCTCAACCTTGGCTGCACTTGGATTCCCTGGGCAGCCTTTTAGAAAAATACTGATGCCTGGGTCCCGCCCCCAGAGGCTCTTGTTAAACTGGTCTGGGGCAGGGCCTGGGCCTTGGGATTTTTTTCAAGCTCCCCAGGTGATCCTGAAAGGCAGCCAGGGCTGGGGTTCAATGTTCAGAGAACCTGGTGAGAGGAAGCCCCATCCCATAGTACTTTTTTCCAACCAACTTCTCCCCTTCCAGAAATGGAAGGTGTGGGGCTGGAGACAGACACCAAACACTAAGGAAAGTCATATCTCACATCTAAATTGGTAGGAAGCTGCTGTGTTTCAGTAAAAGCTAGCAAATGAGTAAGTTAGGTGTGACTGTGGCTACAACTGCAGTAACAGGCACACAGAACAAGAAAGACAAGAAATACAGCCGAGGCAGACAAAGCTTCAGTGGGGCCAGGACTCAGGGTGTGGGGGTATGTTTTGACTTGGGTATGATTTCAAGACAAAAATATTTTATGTGTGTGTGTGTGTGTGTGTATCCTTATATTTGATCTTTGGTTAATTACCTCTGCAGTGAGAGGATATGCAAAATTTCATTAGTCACAGGGGTTTATTCAAACGACTCCTTTGCATAAGAAACCCAGGCTTACAGCTGGGCTCTGGGAAAGAATGCCCTCCGGGCCTTGAAAAGAGAGCTCCCGGCGGCCGTCACCCTCTCACTGAAGCACGGCGGAGGTCAGCGGCCCGTGATGCAAGGGGGCCAGGCTGAAATGTTTCCATCCAGCATTTGCAATTCAATCCCACAGTTTCCTTTATGGAACAATTCACTAAATTCAGAGTTGTTCTTTTTTTCTAATTCACCATATAATTCACCTCCCAAGTTCAATTAAGAAGCAATCTGTTAGCAACTTTGGGAGCAAGCTGCTTTTCTTTGGGAAAGCCCAATTTTCTTCCGCTCCCAACACAAAAGTGGCTTAATTATATGCGTCATACGAGACACCGATGTACACACAACGCCCCTCCACCACAATTAGTGAAACAGCAACTGTGTGCATCCAAAGGTTTCCAAAGCCCAAGAGGGAAGAGCCTTGTTCCATAGATCAATATTGTCCATTCGAACAAGAGTAACAATGAATTCATATTCTTAATTTGGCAATTAATAAATAAACAGACCTTTATATTAATTATTCCCTCCATCCCTCATTCTTAGGGCCAAACATTAGTTAGGTTTTGGTTTTGTGCGCACAAGAACAACTACCATTTTAAGTACTGATTATTTGCAGGGACCACACATGTGCTGTCTAATCCTCAAGCCACCCGCTCCGGTGGGTACATTCCCATTGCACAGGCAGGGTGACTGACGCTTAGGGACACACACAGCCATTGGGAGGAGAGTTTGAGGTTCTTTCCAGCTCAGCCTGGTGTCAAGCCTTTGATGCACCTTGCATGCTAACTTACCCCTGTCAGGACAACCTTCGCTCTCACAGCTACGAATGTGAAAGGGGACGCGAGGGGAGCCACATTCAAACAGGGCCACAGTAGCCACTTCAGGGGAACTGCCCTGCACCCCTTGCTTTTCTTTATCTTCCAAACTGCACCAAACCCCCAACATTCCAAGAACAATGAGCATATCCTGTTTGTAATGACCAATAAAACTGGACTGTGCCAAGGACAGACATTCTAACTAATAAAGTACACACCTAGCCTCTCATCTGATGACTGAACTTCAAGCTAGTATATGAAGTACAAATCTAAGCTCACCCCATCCAACACCAGTAAACTCATCTTTAATACAAGTTACCTCACCTCCTTCCTTTTCTGTGGAAACCCTAAGCTCCTTTCCTATGCTGGGGAAACACTATTGGGCTTCTGCCTGAATTTGTTCTTCCCAACTTGCAATTTTTTGTCTCAAATGAACACCTGTTGCTTCTCATTTTGACTTTTTTATTTTTAGGTTAACACTGACTTTTTCATACAGTGATTACAGTCTCGAGAGGTAAACCCAGCATGAAAATGCTTTGCGTCACTCTATGAAAAAGAAGTCATCTCCAGTAGAGATTCTGAAATTTACTTTACTGCCAGTCCATTCATTCAGAAATTACTGGTTGAGTGCCTGCTTTGGGCAGCACTGGGCTGGGTTCCTGAAGACAAGGACAGCCGGGGCTTCCCTTCAAGGTGCCTTCATGGTTCCAGTGCAGGGGATGAAAATCAACAATAAACAACAGAGCATTCCATGGACATGAACGGACTGAGCACTTTGGAGAAATTAAAACAGAGCTTTTGAAAGAGCAACGGCAGATGTGAGTTCAGGGAAGATCTGAGTAGACGACATTTGAACAGACTTAAATGATGAAAGGGGACATCCAACTGGGGAGAGTATTCTAGCAAAAAAAATGGGGGTGGGGGGCACAAACCAAATAGAAAAGTCCTGGAGAAGGAAAATACGGGTCTGATGTGGCTGGAGCCAGGGTTCAGTGGGCCACTGAGGCTCCTGCAGGGTCTGATCCTCACACTGTCTTAAACAGACTTAATCTGCCATGCCCTTTGGTCATCCTACAGCAATGCCATGAGTACGTAATATTATTCCTCTTTTACAGAAGATACAGCTGAGGCTCAGGAACAAGTTGTCCAAGGTCATCCAGCTTGGTAAGTGACTCAGCTTGCATTCGAAGGAGGGGCCTCCTGACCCCAGAATCCATGCCCCTAACCCTGCTCCTCAACCCCACCCCAGCACAGGTTTGGTCTGCACGAGCACTCCAGCAGGGCCAGTGAATGAAACGTCTGCACACCTCCCTCAGAAAACTAGCTGCAAAACACGCCCAGCTCAGCCGAGGTTTTCAATATTCATTAGGAGAAAAGTGGCAAAGTCCCTTAAGCAGATTATTCAGGAATGAACCAGGCAATCGTGATGGTGATCAATGTGCAATCCTAAGTAATTCAATGCCAAGCAATTTTTATATCTATGCCAAATTTCAAATGCTACAGAAAAAAGGAAAGTAAGTTAAAAGATTATTGCCAGTTTTTGTTAATGAAGTAATTTAATATGGCGAGTGTGTAACAACAGAATGGGAATTCTTGTATACTGCTGGCGGAGAAGCTATATAAATTGATGACATTTAATGCATAATTTAGCAAAATGTATCAAAAAAATTTTTTTAGATTTTATTTATTTATTTTTAGAGAGGGGGAGAAAGAGGGAAAGAGAGGGAAACATCAATGTGCAGTTGCCTCCTGTGCGCCCCCTACTGGGGGACCTGGCCCGAAACCCAGGCATGTGTCCTGGCTGGGAATCGAACCAGGAATCCTTTGGTTCTAAGGCCAGCATTCAATCCACTGAGCTACACCAGCCAGGTCAAAGTCTTTTAAAACAGGTAATATGATTTTGGCCCAAGAATATGACTTCTGGATTTTGGTACTAAAGAATCAATTAGCAATTAAGACAATGGATATTTGTCTCAACATTTTTTGTAATAAAGATGTAATAACTACACCCAATACGGAAGTGGTAAAATAAATTACGATATAATGGAACACTGTAACCTTTTAAACTGTTTTAGAAGAATGTTTGCTAAATGGGAAATATGTTCATATTATGTCAAAAAACAGGTTAGAAAGTAGTACCCAGTATGATTCCAGCAGAATCTGATTCCATCTTTTAAAAAAGCATATACAAAAAGAAAGGAAAAATATTGGGTGGCAATACCTACCTTGTAGACTGTGCAATCATCTCTGGTTGGTGATTTTTAGATGAATTTTTATTTTCTTGCATACTTTCTGTAATTTCCAAATTTTATTCAATATACTACTTTTTAAATCAGGAAATAAAAATATTTTCAAAAAAAGAACTAGAGTACAGCACATGCTTTGCCTAAAAACACATTCTCTGCAGTTGGTAGTATGTGCGCACATGTGCACACACACACACACACACACACACACGGTTGCTGGGGAAACCTTCTCCAATGGGAAAGAAACGTAGCTGTGTTTACACAGATGGAAAGCTGTGGTCCAATCTTTCTTTTTTTTTCCTCCTGATTTTCTGTCCTGACTGTGGAAAGAACAAACTAAGGAGTCCACACCTTGGCGAGATGGAACTCAAGGGGGTCAGTAAGAAGCTCCTCTCACTTCTCTCAGACAATGTTGGGTGGGCTCTTCCGAGATCCTGCCCTCCGGTCAGCCAGCTGGCTCCCATCTGCGCCCTGCACTGGCTGAGGAGGCCTCAGACTCCGCCGTGCTCCCACTCCTGGGTGTGCCCACCCAGGCCGAAGCTCATGGCAGTCTCCTCAATCGTGCAAACGTAAGCTCTCTCTTCCCAGAGCTTCCAGTCGGATATATCTACATGTTACACGCACCCAAACTCCTGCATTACCATTTTTCTGGGTTGAACAAAACCACACCAGCTTAGGTACGCTCTTGGAGTACATGTTGTTCACCTGGCTCTCCTGAGCGCTGGACTTCGGGTATTTTCATTTCTGTACACCTGGCCCACATCTTTCCTCCTCGGCCTGGCAGTGGCTTCTTGGCTGTTTTCATCATTCACTGGTGCATATGAACTATCCTTCTAAACAGAGTGGCTTAAAAACAAGTATTATATGCTTGTTTCTGCTTCTGAGGGCCAGGAGCTGGGGCAAGGGACAAATGGGGCCTGCTCGTCTCTGCTGTGCAGGGTCCAGGGCCTGAGCTATGCTGGCTCAGAGGGGCCGGGGCATGGCTGAGACGGCCCACGTGGAGCCACGTGTCTGGGGCCCCAGTTCTGCTCCATGTGGCTCCTCCACGTGGCTCCCTTGGGCTTCATCACAGCAGCAAGGTGGTCTCAGGGTTCCAAGAGGCAGCATCCCCAAAAGGATGAGCCCTAATCTTTTTTTGGCTTCTGCTTTCTAGTGACCTATTGACCAAAGCAAGTCACATGACCAAGCCCAGAGTCACTGAGGTTAAGTACAAGGGAATGACTATGTCAGGTGTGGTAGTCAGGGACCACAAATATAACAATCTACAACTTGCCAGATGGTTCTATTAAGTGATTCACAAAATGGACCTGGAGTGTAAACTCCGGGGTCAGATCATTTAGGGTTAAACCACACTACCTGTGTGATCTTAAATAAATTACTTAGCCTCTCTGTGTTTTCGGCTGTCTCATCCATAAAATGGAGATAAGGGTATTTACCTCATAGGGTTCTTACAACAATTAAGAGATCTAATAACTGCGAGGCACAGAACAACGTCTGGCCCCTCATCGGCACTCGCTGACTTCACTTTTACTCCTATTATTATCGCTGTTGACTCTGAAGCTGGTCTGAAGTCCAAGGTAGCAGAATGAACGAAACATAAGCCATGGAGGCAAGACATTTTACACCTGAAGCAATACAATTCCAGTAAAAAGTTCAAGTTCTCCTTAAAGTAGATTTAACAAGACTGACTTTAGGCCGAGAATCCACTGAAAGTCAATGGCAGTCAGTGAAAGAAAGGCATCCACTGTATGCAGGCATGGTATCTCTTTAAACCCTGTTCCAAACGGTGCTCGCCCAGAACAATGGGAGATATCAAATAACTGCAAAAAGTTAACTGCAGATATACTTCAAGACTCGAGTGACTAGGTTATGTGCAGTCATCCTGCTATTCCTGGGAGAGTGGAGCTGATTGGCCGAGACACAAGAGTGTCGCTGATGGGTGTCAGTTCCACACCGAAGGCTAGAGCTTTACGGAGGGAGCCGGGAATGCTGACTGGGCACTCGGTGTGTGCGGAGGGCTGTTTTCTGCCCTATGTTCATTTTCTCATTAGTTCTCAGCACAGTCCTGTGAGGCAGGGACTATTATAACCTTTAGTTACAGGTGAGAGAACAGAGGCTTGGAAAACTTGAAATAACTCACCACAGCCATTATACCCCTAGTAAGAAGCAACACCCAGATGCAATCCTGGGCCCATCTGACACCACTGACGGCCTTTATAATACAGGATTAGGGAATTTCAACCTAAATAATTGATAGCAAATGTCCCAATAGAGAAGGTCAGGAAAATCCCACCTGTTTATTCTCTGGGCAGCTGGGCCATGAAGGGGCACGTAGGTTCAGAGGGAGACCTTTCTGGGTCTACATCTCAGGGGTAATTCTGAAGGCTCAGAGAGACTTGCCTGTATTCTGCTGTGTGAAGTGCCCAGAAGATGGGGCAGGGCCTCTGAGGAAGAGGAGGAGAAGAGAAGGCAGATGATGAATGGGAGCCTGAGCCCCCAAGAAAGTTGCCCAGACAAACCACTCTCCACCTTCCCAGGGAAACCTCACCCCACCAGGGGGCTGCCCCAGGCAAGTACTGACAGTTAAACACGCCCTCAACCAGGGATCAGGCCAGATGCTCTTGAACACTGACTAGTTATTTCCTCAGGAATGGCAAGTGGTCCCCACAGGCGCAAAGGAGAGCCCCTTCACTCCAGCTGAGCTCAGAACTACTGGATTCCCTTGGAACCACCTCGGATCCCCACTTCCGGCAGGGCTCAACGCCCGCCCTGAATCAAGTTAGTTCCACAGTATGCTAGGCAGCTGTGAACCAGACACTGAGCCACCCACAGCATCAATGAGGCACAAAGAACAGTGAGAGCAATCAGATGAAGGAGACCCCACTCCCAACCTGGAAGTCCAGGAGGGCTTCCTGGAGATGGCATTGAAGGGCATGAAGGGTTATAACAAGTGGAGAAGGGAGGGCATCAGGCAGGGCCCTCCCTTCTAGATGCCATCAGGGCATCTATGTTCCTTTCTAGAACATGGAAAGGAAACCTGCCCACCTTAGCAGCACAGCTTTTTGACCTAAATGGTCTTTGGCAAGATAATCAATTCCTGTGAGCCCTAGTTTCCTCGTCCATAAAACAGACACAATAGAATCTAACTGTTCAGGTCATAAGCACACTTAATACAGTGCCTGGCACATTGTAGCCATAATCTTATTCATGATTGTTCTTCAGGTCATCTTAGGAGGCCTCAGCCTCTTTTCTCTTGTTGACCATATGATGGCCTTGGCGCTGGCCAGGAGCACGGCTGTACTAACCCTCCCTATCCCTCCAAGTGGAGCTCTGCCCAGACCCCAGGCTCCCCACCCCAATTCAGGACATGTCTAAACTGACCTGACAGACGGCGGCTTATTTCTGCCCTAGCCCATGGTGAAAACTTTGGCAGGGTCTGAGAGCACAACCCAGTTCCATTTAGGAGGAAAAGGAACAAGGAAGGAGGGGATGGAAGAAAGCAGTAGCAGCCGCCTCACAGTGAAGATTGGCACCAGTGCTCCTGGTGGGGGTCCCTCCTTTTTGGTTCTGCAGAGTTACAGAGGAGAACTGCCGGTCCTCACAGGCCGGGGGCCTCTCCTTCACACAGATTTCCAGAAGCTTTGCGGGGGGGGGGGTACTTCTGGTTGCTTGCAGGGTGCGGCAACTGCAGTGGGGCGCTGGAGGGGCATGGTGGGAGAAATTCAGACACACAGTGTTCATGGCTGACAGTGAGACAGGAAGAGGGTAGCACAGGGACCTTGGAGCATGATGAACACCAACTAAATTCTTCCCTGAGACAATGAAGACCAAAATTTGGACCAACTAGCTGGATGCATAAGAGGAGATTCTAGCAGAATCTCCTCAGCCCCATTTATTTCATCACCAGCAGTGGTCTCCTTGATTTGCCTATGTGTCTATTACCTGCCTCCCCGACACCGTCTGAAAAGCAAGCTCCATCTCCCTCCGTGAGGCACGCAGGAGGTGGCTGCTGGCGGGAGCGGGACGGGGAGGGAGGCCGCAGGATGTGAGGCCACAGCAGACGTTCATGCCCTTCTCCAGGCAAGATTCGATGACTCCGGGAGAATGGCAGGACTGCAGGGACAAAGAGGAGGATACTGACGGGGGCTCTCCAGGTGAGGGGACAAACATAACTCAGTACCCAGCTGGATGTGAGAAAAGAGATGGAAAGGACACCTTACTCAGCTCTGAGATGTGACAAGGCACCCACCTGCCCATTCTTCATGCTGAAATCTGCCAACAGATAATCTCGGAGGGCCCACTGAAAACAGTCAACATGGGAGACTTGGGATAGATAACGTTAATAGGAAATGTGTATAACTGCCAGAGGAGAATTGTACATTTTTATTGCAATGTACAAAAATAGTAGTAAGTAAAGACATTTCATGTTCTTGGATGAACTGGGTAGATGCTATAAACATGACAGTTTCTCCAAATGAAGTTATGGGTTTAGTGCAAAAATGGCTCAAATTCTAAGCTCATCCTCTTGCGTGAAGCCATCCCTCTCCTCCTGCTTCATTTACATCTCCCTCATGGCCCTTTACTCAATCATTCAGTCACTCATTCATTCACTCACTTAGTCCTTCATTCAACAAGCTTCTATGGGGCACCTCTCTGTGCCAAGCCCGGTACCAGGTGTGAGCGTCAGAAAAGCAGATGAGACCCAGGGCCTGCTCTGAGGCGTTCCCAGCCCTGATCGTACCAGGCCCACAGTAAAACAATTTGTGAACCCATCTGCTGTCCCTACAAGACAACTCCTTGAGGACTGAAACAACACCTTTCTATCTCTGCTGAGTGGTGTTCATTGTAGATGCAAACAAATACATCACACGCAAGCATTTGAATGGCTAATGCTTACACATATTATCTCAGCTAATTCTCACTGCACCTGTGTGGGGTAGGGTATTATCATTGTTATCTCCATTATACAGATGAGCAAACTGAGTCTTAATAAGGTAAAGCACATGTTTGTCTCCATAGAAAATCCTAGAAGGACTTGATCACATGGCCTTCACACAGATGACTAAATAACCAATAAAGATGTACAAATGTCTGAAGGGAAAACCCCATACCTTGGGTCACAGAAACAGTAGCAAGGAATCCAGGAAATCGAAGAAAGGCGAAGGCCAACCCAAGCCCTCTCCGGAGAACCCGAGGGAAGAAGCAGAAAGAACCGTGTAGGGCTTCGCAACCTGCCTTGGCCCTTTCAGGACAGAATTCAGCTTGGTTCAAGGAGAAGTGCAGAGCAGTGGCTTCACCTTCAAGAGAAAATACAGGTGAAGAGAGGCTAAGGTAACTAATGTTTTGGGGGGACGGCATATGTCAAGTGAAGCGTAATGGGCCCTTTGCTTCGGAGAGGTGAATACCTATTAACGGCTCTATCCCACTGACTCACTGGGGCGGAAAGAACCCGTTTTGATGCCAACACATGTGCAGGGCCATTAACCAGCCCCTGCAAGACACTGAGTGTCCTGTTTGACTTTCCTGCATTTTTCTCCCCGTGCCACCCAGAGCCCAGGACCTGACATCGCCAGCAGATGCCGGCGACTGAAAGTTCATGGAAAAGGAGACAAGTGGTTCCAGAGGAAGGGTCTCTTTCCAGACTATCAGGCAAGAGCTGAAGCTCTAGGATTCTCCGGCCTTAATGGAGAAGAAAGTGGTGGCCCTGGCCAGTGTCATGGGGACCTGAATGAGGGCCCAAGTTGGTGTCTCTTACCCAGTGGCCCAATATGCAAACTCAAACGCCTACGGTTGGAGAGCCAGGCAAGTGACACATCAGAGTGAAAGAGGTCGGTGGGAAAGATGGACAGAGAGTGGTGGGGTCTGTGGCAAACCACAGAGCACCTGTTCCTCCCGATTTTGACCCTTCGTTATGCAACTCTGCTGACTGCTGCTGCGAGGGGTCGCTGGACCAGCGTGGCCAGGTCTTCTGCTTTTCAAGAGAAGTCAGAATTCTGGATAGTTATGAGAAACCTGATTTTTAGATGTTGTCAGTACATTAAACATGTTTAAGCACTACAAAACCAACAAAGCCCGTCTGCAGATCAGATTTGGCTCGTGGGCTGACCCCTGCGGACCTCTGCGCTGCAGCGCGAATGGAAGAGTCAGGCCTCCGGGGGTGCTCATGTCAGGGAGGGCAGGAATCCCTGGGGCAGCGTCAGCCGGGGCACAGGGATGCCAGGGGGTAACGGACAACCTGGGAAGCAGAAAGCAAGAAGCCGTAGGAGCAGGATGGGAGCTGGATAAAGATCAGGGGTCCAGGGTCAAGGCCAGCTAAGGCTTTTCTGTCACTGTTTTGGGCATGCAGGTTCACTGAAGGACACCAAAGGGAAGTAAGATGACCAGAACACAGGGTGAGATTCCATTGGCAACTCTACCACCATCATCACCTTCTCTCTCTGGACCTCCTTGGAAACCACAAAAATAATGACCTACGGATGTCACGTAAACAGCCCCAGAAGACATGCGACTCTGCTATACATCAGCCACAGGTTAGCACGATGGGGCAGGTGGGAGGCTTATTCCAAACACACCAGCAGGGCTGCCTGCGGCCTCTCAAGCTGCGTCTCTGGCTTTCCCAGTCCAGCTCACTTGTCACCAGTGCGCAGTGTCTCCGTCCCTCACGTGGCTCTGCTGTGGGAGGCAGGCTGACCTTTCTTAACCTCCCCTCTCCAGCCCATTGTGGTTGTTGTTGTTTTCTAAGATAGAACAAAGGGAGGTCAGAGCCACACTTCTGCAACACCTATGGGAGCCCACGGGAGGTCTGGGAGGTCTCAGGTTAGATGCAATTTGAGCAGACTGACCCAAAGTTCCATGAGAATCAATGGAGGAGGAGCCAAAGGCACTGTTGTCCAATCAGATACGCATGCAGCAGGCCCTGTGCAGGGAATCCCCATCCACTTGAGGACTGTCTTTAGCAAAACAACCCAGAGACTCACTCTGGGCCCTCAGGAACCTGAGAGTCCAAACCTCCATGTTAGAGGTAAGGAAATTGAGGTCCTGCAGGGTAAAGTGACGTGGCCACAGTCCGCTATCCGGTGGGTACTTCTGAAGGGCTATGGCACTAGTTTTGTCCAAAAACAACTTAGTTTATTACTGAGCATTAAATGCATTTGAAACAAGGGTCAGTTCCCAGCTGTAACAAAATGCACACATCCAAAAGTGGCCAAAAAAAAACACAAAAAACCTAGAGCAAAAATTCAGAGCTTTAAGGAAAACTACAAATGCTAAGTTCAAAACTTTTAGGGGGTGATTACCTGCTGAATAAATCACCCTTTACTTTGTCAAAGAAAGATCCACCACAGGTTCTCTTAACTCAGGGTGGCAACTGTTTCTTACACCTGGGTCACTGCCGCTGGAAGAACTGACTGGAGGGCCGCCTCGATCAAAAGACTTTAAGTGTGGTTCGTTTTGCTTCCCTCTGCTTTAGAGATCAACTACTATTTAAATTAAGAATCGGAAACAGAATACCATTCAATAAACACAAACAAAAACATAGACAAGTAAAGGAGAGTGAAAATAGAATCAGATCTTTCCTGGCCAAAACAGACAGGCAAAGGCCATGCCCGGGCCCAGCTCACAGGAGGCTGGACTCCTGCATTCCAGGTGTTAAGATGGCAGATGGGAACTCAGAAAGTATTTTCCCGTGAAAAAATAACATAAATGGCAAGGTGGGTATGAGGTTACCAGGCTTGGCCCCAAGGCCAGGATTTGCCAAAAGGAAGCCACCTCCACACCTGGGGGGTCAGTTTGCCTGCCCACTGCCCCTGCAGAAGCTGCTCCGTCATTCCTTCTTCTCTGGCTGCAAAGACACAGACCTGTCGCCTGCTTCCATTACCGCTTTGTTTCCTCCTCCTACCTCCTCATGGCCCTGCCATCAGCCCCCTGCCCTGGCCACTTCATCCTCCTCTCCTTGGAGGTCTCTTCCACTCTAAAGACTTCCATGGCACCCCTGCATTGGTAGGTACCATAGGCATTCAGTGGGGGACTCCTGAGTTGAGGGATTGCGATGTAGGCTTGGGCGTGGTGGCCATGATGGGCCGGGCACAAAAGGAAGAGGCAAAAGCCAAAATGAGACACTCTGTGGGCCCTGAGAAGAGAAGCCAGCCTTGTTTCTTTCTCTCTGATTTCTAGTCCAATCCCACGAGGCCAGCTCACTGTTTCTGTCATAGATGGCCATGAGAATACATTCTCCAACACACTATTTTACTTGAGCTATTATGAGAGGGATTCTCTATCTTGAAACTGAAAGAAACGTGTCCAGAATATCAGGTCCTAAGTTCTTGTTTGTCCTGGTTTCTCAAGCTAATCTCCCAATTTTGACTCAGGCTCCCAGAATGGTGGCCCATGAGGAGACCTGGGGTAAGGACTCCCTGGATGGATGGGTGCCCGTGGGTGGCCACCGCCCCTTCCCCACCTGGCCCTGAGCCCCACGGTGGCTCCCACTGGACTCCTAGCCCAGTTTCTCCAAATTCTGACCAATGTAGTCACAATAAAAATCAACCAAAAGGTGAATTTTCTTTTCTCAGCACTTCAAGTTCACAGTGAACTCTGGCTCCAATCCAAGGTATAAGTCAGTCTCTGAATGAGGCCGCAGGGAGTGAGATGATAGAATCCTTATGTTACATTCTTTTTCCCTTCCCAAAGAACAGATGTGCACTTTATCAGATGCCTCTTTATCATCTCAAATCATCTCACTAAATTGAAAACTTTATGGGCAGAATGACTGCTGAGCCTTCCCCTCCTCTGCCAGCTGCCAACTGCTGCTGCGAACCCAGCCAGCCCCGTCCTCGGTGGGGGACAGGAGTGTGGGAGCAGCATGTGAGGGCTGCAGCAGCACAGCTTTGGCCCCAATTTCGATCTGTGAGATTCTGCTAAATGTCTAACCCTCGTCCCTACCTCACTCTCCCGGACCAAGTTTCTGGCAGGTTGTCCCCCCCAAGGCCTACTTCACAGAAGAACCAGGGGTCCATGCTTTGTCCTTCTGCGCTCCCAGCACAGAACTGGAACTCCCTGTGCCTTCTAGGAAAGACCTACGATGCTGCTGGTCTCTGTCCTCACGTGGACATTACTGCCTCCCCATGGCCCTGCTCTGCCTTCCGTCAGGCCCTATGCCCCGGGCCGGCTCCCAACACCAATGCCGCCCGGACGACAGCTGTCACTTGGAGACTTCTCTCCAGGAGTAAGTTCTGCCTGCTGGACCACACCTCCTCTGGGAGGCTGGTGTCCCCCTAACCAGTGGGGGCTTTTACCCCAGGCCATGCCCCTCTAGCCTGCCCCATTCCTGCGGGACACCCAAAGCATGACCACAATCATTGCCGTCAAGAGAACTCCATCTCCTCATCGGCAAAGGAAAACTGAATACAGCTGTACCCTTGGTGCGGAGCACAGAAGTCCCCAGTTAGCATTTGTTACTTGGAGGAAGGGATGAGGGAGGGAAAGGGACTCTAACCATGAACTTGGTATCAGAGGGTCAGCAGACCTGTGGGGTAGACACAAGGGGAGACTGCAAGGCAGTCCAGAGTCAGAGTTCAGCATGAGATCAAGTTCTAAACTGTGGGAGCCAAGGCAACATGGATGGGGCAGGGGTGACACGGCGTGGTCAGCTGGGGGCCCCGCCAGAGGGCTTCGAAGAGAAGGGCTGAAGGGAGCCCTGGAGGAGTGAGCAGGAACGCCGCCACTACTTCTCTGACTTGGGAAAGTGGAAGCGGCCTAAGGGCCACATGCCCACCTGGAGATCTATCCAAAGGGCCCGGTAAAGGCACACTACTGACCACATGGCAAAAGGATGCCCTTTTCAGACACTCCCTACAGGGTGATCTGGGCTTGGCTAGCCTGGGCAGAGCTGTTCTTTCACTGCTTGCACCACTCCCAGCAGGGGTCTGAGGCATCACACATTCAAACAAACCATCCGAATCCCAAGTGGCCTCTTGGGGACACAGAGGAGCAGGGAAACGAGGAGGCCACCACACACTTCTGAGGCTCATGGCCCCATCCACAACTCACAAGTGTTTGTCTGGCACCATTCATGTGCCCAGCCTGATGCCAGAACTAGAGAGGGGGGACCAAGACCAAGCAAGGACAAGTCAGAGCTGCTGACAGTCTGGTGGGTGCAGCAAGGCACACACTGAATAGCCATCAAAAATGACAGAGGGCAGGAGGAGGTGTGGCCGCGTCACTACAGGGAACTCATCCTTGTCTTTGACCATCACCTCTCAAAGGCAGGGGTGCAGAGAGCAAGTCTTCACAGCTCAAGGGGACAAGGTTAGTGGCAATGCCAGCAGCTGTTTCTAGAAGCAGTGCAGTGCAGAGGCTACAAGCAGGCCTTTGACATTAGACAAAGTTAAGTCCTAATCTTGGCTTTGCCAATACTGACCTGTGTGATCAAAGACAGGTTATGTGTGTCTGAATGTCAGCTTTCACCTCTACAGGTGCTAACGGTGCCTGCCGCACAGAGCTGATGTGTGAAGATGCACCACATGTTGTCGCCACGAAAGAAGAATCATCATTTAATCCAAATTCAGATCTCTGTTTAGCCAGCTTTGTGACCCAGAGTTTGACTCAGGAGGAGTAGGGAAATCTTCGAGTTGGGGATTTATAGAGACTTCCCCTGTGCTGGTAGAATCTAAAACCAAGGATCTGATATGATCGCGTGGGTATAAGGCCCAGGTTCTGAGACCCCCTTGGGGGTGCTGGCAGAGCATTGCAAAGAAAAAGAATCCCAAGGCATTGAAATAGTGTGGAGTCTGGGCCACAGAAGTGGGCCCGGGAGGAGAGGCGGCAGAAGGGCTGGCCCAGGGACAGTCACGGTGGCTATTATTTAATGAGCACCAAGCAGGTGTCAGACGCTGGGGTAAGTACTTTACTATCACACTTCTTCAATGTCCCCTGCAAGACAGGTGTTAACATCCCATTTTATAAATAAGGAATGAGTCACTCTAAGTCCCACAGATAAGCAAGACAGACCCAGAGAGGCGCACCCAGGCCAGCCTGATTCCAGCACCCACGCCCCTCTACCCAACCCAGGAAGAACATCTCAGCAGTGTGGAAACAGGAAAGGGGGACTGTGGACCAGAGTTTCATAACTTAGGATCCATAGAGCAAACGTTGAAAGCAAACGTTTGTGTGTATGTGTGTATCTTTTTCTAAGAGAAGTGCTCACAAATATTCATCAGATTCTCAAAGGGGGTCTCTGAACCACAGATGTCAACTTAAGAGAAAAAAAGTCACTGAGACCTTATTCTCTGGGCACCCCTTCCTCCAAAGCTCTTGCGAAGACAGTGGAAAAGATGAGAAAGATTGCTCCCTGCCAGCTTCTTGTCCCTCTCCAGCTTTCCAAACCAGTGGCCCCAGCCACAGAGGCCATCCAAGTTCACAGAGATGGCATTTGGTGTTGCATGATATGAAAGCAGACAGACTTGAACCCAACCAACTGCTCAGCAAGAATTTAACCAGGCATTCATTCATAAGCTCGGAGACATCGTCCCTTCTACAAGATGTCACAGGGACCCATGACTGCCCCAGCTCTTACCTGGACACTTGTCAGTTAGTAGCACTCCTACCCCCAATAAAGGACATTGAAGAAAAACAAAGCCATGTCTGCAAAGTTTGGGGAACGTCTCCATAGAAGGAGGGGCTGAAAAACTAGTCTGTGGATGGGGTCACCGAAAACAATCCCACACAAGAGCCTGGTGGCTAAAAGTGTGTTTCCAAGTCTTGGACTTAACCGCATCTAATGTCAAAGGCCTGCTTTTAGCCTCTACACTCCACTGCTTCTAGAAACAGCTGCTGGCATCGCCACTCACCGTCCCTTTGAGCTGTGAAGACATGGTCTCCCCACGCCTACCTTTGAGAGGTGAGGGTCAGAAATAAGGATGAGTTCCGTGGACTGATGAGGCCATACTGCTTCTGTCCTTGTTATCGCAGGTGGCCTTTCAGTGTGTGCCTTGCTGTGTCCACCAGACTGTCAACAGCTGCGATTTGTCCTTGTTTTGTCTTGGCCCTCCCTCTGTTGTTCCAGCATCAGGCTGGGCTCTTGGGTGAGACTATTTTCAGCAACCCCATTGATGGACGGTAGTTTTTCAGCCCCTGCACCAGAGGAGACATTCTCCAAGATTTGCAGACACGGCTTCATCTCTTCTTCAATTTTCTTTATTAGGGCTAGGAGTGCTGCTAACTGATAAGTGTTCAGGTAAGAATGGGGACAGTGGTGGCTCCCTGTGACACCTTGTAAAAGGGATGGTGGCCATGACATGGAAACAACCAAAGTGTCCTTCCATAGGTGATAGGATAGAGAGGAAGTGGTACTCCTGAGCCATAAGAAAAGATGAGATGCTGTCATTTGCAACAACATGGGTGGATCTTGAGAATATCATGCCACAGGAAATAAGTCACACAGAAAAAAATCAAGAACCATATGATTTCACTCATATGTGGATATAAAACTGAAAGCAACAAATGAACAAAAAGAAAAACAAGCAAAAACTCATAGACACAGACAATAGTACGGGGGTTACCAGAAGGAAGGGGGTTACAGGAGATGGTAAAGGGTAAAGGGGTCAAATGTATGGTGGAAGATCCGACTTTGGGTGGTGGGCACACAACGCAACGTACACATTATGGATCATAGAACTGTACACTCAAAACCTATATAATTTTATTAACCCATGTCGCCCCAATACATTTAATTTTAAAATAATGTGTTGAGAGTAGAGACATGCTGGGTCTTTTTTAGACCCTCAACCCTGGAAAGGCAGAGCCCAGAAGACCGTGTGGGGATGCGTTGGCCTTTTGTGCCCGAATTTAGCCTCTCCATGCTCCATGGCCTTTGCTTCCCTGTTTTTCTTTTTCTGAACTGAAACCCAGAGCTCAAAACTAGAGCCCAGACCGGCTTGAAAGAAACGAGGGTGTGGTGTCATGTGACGTTCCATTCAGGCGGAGACACTAAGACCAAGTGAAGGCAATCAATGTACGCCACTCAAAGTCATGGCCAGAGTAGCAAAAGGAACCCTAGGAGTCAAAAGGGTCTGCCAGATGGAAGGGACCTCATCACTTAGAGAGGAGGCCCAGAGAGGGGAGGCAAGTTATCCAAACTTGTAGCATGACTCGCACCCACTAATATACTATTTGGACTTGGGTGCCCACACTGGTGGGCTCATGCAGACGCCTGGCACAGATGGCAGGAGCTTAGGAAATGAGGATTTAGAGCAAGGTTGGTTTCTTCAATAGAGAGGGACATGGACCAGTGGCTCAGAATAGACGAGGCACAGAAGAACATCAGCTCCCATCAGAGCCAGTAAGTAATTAACACCATCCCCCCTTTCAGAGTCTTGGTTACAAAGGTCAGGAAATCAGATCCATTCAGGATGAGATTTCCTCTGCTGGTTTCCAGACGTTTGCAAAGATGGGAGTGTTCAACTTGGTCTTCCTGGACTCTTTAGGGAAGAAACAAACATACCGAAAGTCCCCAGCATCAACTGCACAGGCCTTTCCTTCATGTCTTTCGTGGTTAGAGAAGCAGGGTCTCAGGACCCAGCAGCGTGGGGTCAGGATCTGCACCGTCGAAGAGGATGCAGGGGGATGTGTGTGTGCATCTGTGTGTGTGTCCCGCTAAGTACTTCCTTCACTACACAGCTAATCCGATTAGCAGCTTTAGGAAACTGCAATGTTCATTCAAGGGCCCCATTCAAGGAACGGCTTGGCCCATGCCTGCCCAGAACTCCATTCTTCTCACTGCAAATAAAATGCACAGTGGACCTTCTCTCACTCGAGAATGCGCTCTTGCCTCCTCGCCCCCACACACCTCCAAACCGCTGCTGCCACTTACCCCGGCATCTCCCAGGCAGGGTGACCGGCCTGTCTGAAAACTGGGGGAAATTCCAGCACAAAGTGAGGCTAATTTTTAACAGCAGTGTCGACCCTGGCGGCACCCTGAGCTGGCAGCTGTGCCCTATGCGCAGCAGCTGGAGGGCCCTGAATGAGCCACTGGCTTTCTCGAGGCCTCCATTTCTTTTTCTGTAGAATGGGGACTCAGAGCAGAGGGCAAAGGTGGAACAGAGGCTGGAAGGAAGGCCACTCGGGGCTTACACAGAGTGTCACTGTGTTTAGCTGGGGGGTGGGGGCAGAGAAGGGAGGTGGATATGCAGGTTGTGGACAAACTGTGGAAGGCTTTGGATGTCAGACCAAGGCATGTTTCTGGTAAGTGACAGAGAGCTGTGGAAGGGTTTTCAGGAGCGTGCTTATACTTGTTTCCTGGGCTGCCGTAACAAATTACCACAAAGTGCACATCTTAAAACAACAGAAATCGCCCTGGCTGGTGTAGCTCAGTGGATTGAACATGGGCCTGTGAACCAAACAACTGCAGTTTGATTCCCAGTCAGGGCACATGCCCGGGTTGCAGGCCAGTTTCCAGCAGGGGACGCATGAGAGGCAACCATACATTGATATGTCTCTCCCTCTCTCCTTCCCTGCCCCTCTAAATATTAAAAAAAAAAAAATGAAAAACAACCCAGAAATCTATCCTCTCACAGTTCCAGAGGCTACACATCCAAAATTAAGGTGTTGGCAGGGCCATGCTGTGTCTGAAGTCTCTATGAAAAAAATCCTTCCTTGCCTCTTCCTAGCTGTGGTGGCCCCCGGCAGTTCTTGGTGTTCCTTGGCTTATAGCTGCATCACTCCAATCTCTGCCTCCCTCTTCATGTTCTTTCCTCCCTCTCTATATCTGTTTGTGTCCCTCTATCTGTCTGTGTCTCTCTGTCTGTGTCCCTCTATCTGTCTGTCCTCTCCTCTTCTCATAAGGACTCCAGTCATTGGACTTAAGATCCACCCTAAATCAAAAGTGATCTCATCTCAAGACCCCTAACTAATTAGATCTGTAAAGACTCTATTTCCAAAGAAAGTCACATGGTTCCAGATGGGCATGAATATAGGGGTGGGGGGCAAGGGGTGAGGGGCAGGGGAGACTCTTCAATCCAGGACAGTGGTTGCAAGGTCAAGGCCAGGAAGGAAGATCACCTGGAAGCAGGATGGGGAGAGAGACCAGGGACAGGGAGGCTCTTCAGCACTAATCCACAAGCCTGGGGCCCTAAGGGAACAAGAAGGGTGCTCCTTCTCCCTTCTCCACCAATGTCAGCCCGTGCCCTTTAGGTCCAAGGAGCTGAGCCACCTCTGGGACACCCAAAGCTTACAGACTCTGCCCTCTCTAAGCTCTCTCTCCAGGTAGGTACATGTTTCAAAAGCCTCAGGCCCAAGCCCCCAATGTTCCCATTCTCCACTTTAACCTTAAACCCTGCTGGGGGTCCCAGCGCCCTCAGTGACTTTTTTTGTGACCAGTGCAGCACCCTGAGTAGACTCTTTGCTCGCACCTTGGCCCAGAAAGAGTGCAGCCTACTCTCCAGCAATGGCAAAGGAATGCATACACGCACCTCTGTTATTCTCCACTCTCCCTAACTGGCAACACGGCAGCCAGGTTGGTACAGGGGAGGGCACAGGGCCTGGGAGGTGGGAAACCTGGGTTCTGCCACTGGGTTTGGCATGTTGGGCTCTCCTAGGAAATGAAGCCAACTAGGTCACTTCTAGTGCAATGACATCGTTTCATTCTGCAGCCAGGAAAGTAGCTCCAAGCTCATTGGATGAAGCAGGGGAAGGAGGCCTGGGGCTGCACTGCATCCCACCCCCCTCCAGGGCTTCACCTTTGAGTCACCCCCCTCCCCCCTCCCCCCACAACTTCCCCCCAAAACAGGCAGACTTACCCAAGCTTGGAAATGAGATAACCTATACCTAAGAACACAGTACACCCTTTCAAACATTTGCAAGTACAAAGTGGAGATAAATGTGTGTTTCCTTTTTAATTTATTTTAAACCAAAGCAAATGTGTAAAGATTTATGCACAACACTGTTCACAGTAGTAAAGTTTCTAATAGAAAAAACATTGCAGAAAAAAAGGGACGCAACCTTCGTGCCCATCTACATGGATTAGTCTGACAAACTGGCCCAGGTAATTACAGTTAATTAGATGCAATGGACCTCAATGTCCTGTACAAGACGTCCATCAGGTGTGGCAGGTGAGAGATGCAGTTCACACAAGAGTCGGTGAAAACAACCCCTTTTACATTTTAAGAATACCTGCATGCACATGGCCCGAAGCAGTAGGTCGGAAGGAATGCAACAGAAAGATAACTTTGGGGACGTCAGGCTAGGGAAAGAGGGGATTTTCACTTTCTACAATTCTAAACTACTGGACCTTTTTTAAACCACTGGCAGTATTAGTTTAATCAGCAAGAACAATAAAACTATTCCCATTCTGGAAATAAAAGAACTATTCTAGATAGATGCAAAGTACTCTTGGCTCTCAGAGAAAAGTAATCAGGATAAAAACTACCTTGCAGAGAAACACACTGGGAAAATAAATAATATCAGACTTGGGAAGGAAGGAACACGTTTCAAAGGCCTCAGGTGCCAGCCCCCAATCTTCCATTCTCCACTTCAACTTTAAACCCCTCAGGTCTGGGGTCTACCTGCAAATCCTACTACCACTGGGGTGGGGGAGGACTGAAGGTGGGAGGTGGGGAGGGGTAGGGCAGGAGAGAGTAATGGGGGAAAATGGGGACAACTGTAATTGAACAACAATTAAAAATATTTTTAAAAATACCACTACAACTATCACTACTACTACTAATAATAATGATAAGAAGGAAGAGGCAGAGTTGATTTCACTGAGCATTTATTATGAGCCAGACACTATGCTAAGCATTTCACTCATATTCTTTTTGTCCTCAAAACATTACTATTCCCATTTGACAGATGAAAAAACTGAGGCCCAGCTCAAGGATTCAAGCCCAGGCAGTCTGAATTGAAAGCCTATGATTGTGACCAGTGTTATAATCACCCTTCTGAAAGCAAAGCCCTGTTAGACCTCTTCATCTCTTAGGCCCTGGGGAAGTGGGTCCAGGGTCCGTCTCCATCTATCTGCTCCTTCTCCCTTTTCCACCACTGTTGGCCAGTGCCTTCTAGGTATAAGGAGCTGAGCCACCTCTAGGGGATCAGAGGGGATCCACCTCTGAGGGACTCTGCCCGCTCTCAGCTCACAGGGGAGAAGAAAAGAGAAGACAGACGCTCAAATTCTTAGGCAGAAGGCTGACCAAGTCAGCACTGGGGTAGGACTCCGAGGGAGGTAGAGGCAGGGCTGCTAGGCCTCCCTTCACGGCAGCATCCTCAGGCAATCTGCACAGACAGCTCTCCAGCCGCTGGGAGCACAGCTGGTATGGGGGCCGGCGCCTGGCCCGTCTCTGGGGCATCTCACACTTGCCAAGCCTGGGCCCCTGTGCTGAGCCATGGCAGGTCCCCAAGGACAGCACAAAGATCACTGACAGGGGCAACCCTGAGCATTCTCTGATGGTCGATGGGTGTCAACTGACTGCTGCGCTAGCCCAGAGAGTGTGCGGCAGTCCCCAGGACACACAGACCAAGACCCAGAAGTCCTCATTGGGTCCCTACATGGTCCCTTTCCCACTTTCCGAATCAATGTGTACCCACACAGAGTGTAAATCAGTACAACCACTTTGGAAATCTGTTGGACAGTATCTACCCGAGCTAAGTTTATGCATATCCTACGACCCAGCAATCCCACTCCTGGGTCTATGCCCAGTGGAAACGAGGGCTTGTGTCCACCCAAAGATACGTACGTGCCAGTAGCAGCTGTATCTATCATAGCCAAAAATGGGAACTGCCAAATGTCTGCGAACAGAAGGATGAACACACTCGACTGCATTCACACAGTGGAATGCCACACAACAACGAGAGAGAACAAACGACTGCTTCACTCAGCAACGTGGGGGGACGTCACAGTATAACGCCGAGTGGCGACAGGCAGTGGCAACACGCACCGCGCGACTCCTCTATGCAGGTAAACAGGTCTGCAGTGCAGATGAGCGGCGACTGCAGGACAGGCGCCGATGGGAGGGGCGCGAGGGGGTCTCTGGGGTTCTGGAAATGAGCCACACCCCTGGTCTGGGTGGTGCTTACATGGATGTATGTGAAGTTCACTATTTTTAAGTAATAATGGGAAAAAAAGTCAAAAATAATTTTAAGCACATAAAGACTACAATCAGGTCAACTTCTCTGGGCCTCCAGGCAGGAACCTGGGCAAGTCTGTGATTAGCTGCAGCAGCAGGGCTATGAAAAGGCGCTTCCCTTTGTTAGAGCTCAGTTAAACTTGTGTATGTTGGTGTAAAAACTAATGTGGTTGCTCAAACCCCACTTAAAATTTGAATAAACTTTTCAAACCACAAGTAAGAGGTCCCCCAAACCCTAAGACTGACGATCATAGAAACAGACACCAGAAAGGAGCTCACAAGGGCCTGACCGCTCCTCCCTCCTCCCAGCCACTGGCCACGGGTGGCCCTGACCTCACGACAGCCTTTGCCCTCTTGCTCTTCCCCACCCACCCCCAACCCCGTGGCCGGCCAGGAGCTCAGTACTTGGCCTTGTCCCTGTAGCTGCTCTCAGACCTCATGGACCATGCAAGTAGCCCCCACATTCTGGGCACATTCCCCCCTCCGCAGAAAGAGAGAAGCAATCACTGGGCAAGAATCAGGCCACATAATCACAGGTCTCAGTGGTGACCTGCTGCCCCA
The DNA here is from genome assembly GCF_021234435.1 of Artibeus jamaicensis. Classification (NCBI taxonomy): domain Eukaryota; kingdom Metazoa; phylum Chordata; class Mammalia; order Chiroptera; family Phyllostomidae; genus Artibeus; species Artibeus jamaicensis. The sequence goes on from NW_026521538.1 coordinate 1,123,229, forward strand.
TTTCCCAGCATCCCCCTCCCACCCCGAGAAGAAGCCCTCCCTCTGTCTGGAATACCCTTCTCTGCGCTCTGACTCCTTACTCCTCAGCCTGGCCAACTCCCCACTCTCCCCAGGACCCGCTTCTCTGGGAAGCCTTTCTGCCTCTCCCCTTCTCAGCAATGTCCCCAGGCCTGGGTGGCCCCCTGCCCCTGTGCTTCATGGGATCCCTCCCTCGCATCGCCTCTAACTCTTCGGCACTCTTTTTGGTTTCTGCACCTATTTCCTCCACTAGCTGGTGAATTCTTAAGAAGAGAAACCTCATTTCAAACCTTCTCAGGATTTAACACAAGACCTGGCACAAAGCAGACACTCAATAGAGGTTTCAATGAATGAATGATTCAATGGAGAAATGAATGAAGACCACACCCAAAAATCGGAATACAGCATATGCTCCTCATTCCCTCCCAAGTACATAACAGATTGCAGGGCCTTTTGTGCCAGGAAATGATGGAATGAAGAATTGGTGAATCAGCTTTAGTGGAACCTCAGAGCCTTGCAAGGCACCCAAGTCATGAGGAATATTCTGGGTGCCACCAAGTACATCAGCAGCAGGGGAAGGGGGTACCTGACAAGCCCTCCCCAACCATCGTCATGAGCAAGCAGTGTAGGGAGACAGCCCAAGCTGCCAGCCAGGACCCAGTGGCAACCTCAGGGCAGCTGGTGGACTGGGAAGAGCAGTGGGAGAGAGGACTTGACTGGAGTCACGTCAAGTGAAAGCTGAGCAGGTCACATCCCACTCCAGGACCCTTCCAGCCCATAGGGGAAAGTTCTGGCTGATTAACTTAATAGGCATTGATCTTCATGGGCGTTACCCCCACTGTGGGCACAGTCCCACCTCCCCCTCCAATGGGTGCCTTCACCATCTGCCCCAGCCAACCTTCTCAGGTAAATGCCTCTACCACAACCCACTCAAAGAGCCACCCTCCAGCGACCACACCTCTCATCTACCCCCTGAATGAAGATGGCCCCCCTCATACCCTGGCTTTACAAGCTACATACGTAGCTTCCCCCCTGCCTGAAATGCCTTCTCCTGATTGTTCACCAAAGGAACTCCTACTCACTTTTCAAGACACAACTAAAGAGCGCCCGTTCCCATGATGCCTTGGCTCACCTAGGTAGGCTGCTCCACTCACTCTCCCCGCTTCCCACTGCTCTTGGTTCATTGCAGCACTTTCCAGGAGGAATTACAGCTTAGCTATTTACATTTTGGCTTCGTTCCACTAGACTGGGTGTGGTGATAATGTTTGCCACTGCCCGGGAGCGTGTATGTGCCCAGCGCCACCACCCTTGGAGTCAACCCTACCAACCCCTTGGGGAGTGAGTGTTGGTTTCACCCCCAATTTACAGACAGGTAAACTGAACCTTGTAGTTGTTAGAGAGCTTGTACAGGTCTAACCTCTGTCTGCCTGGCATGAAAGGTGGCTTTGAAGGCAGAAGTCACACCTTACTTCTCTTTATCCAGAACTGCACTTGGCCCATGACAGGCGGTCAGAAAAGGGTATATTCATACCAGGTACACAGGATGAAAAAGTCCTGGAGATGTGTGCTGTACCACACTGTGTCTGCAGCTCCTAATACTTTTCGTACCCTTAAAATTTGTTAAGAGAGTAGATCTTACACGATGTCCTTACTACAGTAATTTTTTAAAAGCCCCAAGAAAAGCCCTGGCTGGCGTAGCTCAGTGGATTGGGTGCGGGCCTGCGAACCAGAGTATCGAGGATCAATTCCCAGTCAGGGCACATGCTTGGGTTGCAGGCCAGTTCCCAGCAGGGGACTCACAAGAGGCAACCACACATTGATGTTTCTCTCCCACTCTTTCTCCTTCCCTTCCCCTCTCTCGAAAAATAAATAAATAAAAATTTTTAAAAAGCCCCAAGAAAAAGAAAAAAGGGTGGGAGGGGGGTCTCAGGCAGCAGAGACTGTGTAGCATCAGGCACACATGAGCTTTAGCCACCAAGGAACAAGCAAGCCATCATCAGCCACCCCAGCCCCCCCAGCTCAGCCCCCCAAGCTGCTTCTGAGAAGGCCAATCCACGGAGCGGGGTGTCTGAGCTCAATGGGCGGGAAGTGGGGAAGCATTGGTCCCATTACTATTCACCCCAAGGTGGAAGCAAGGAAGGAGAGTGGGCGACAGTAATCAAAGTCGGAAAGCCCACCCATGTTGTCAGCCACACAAGTGCAGGATACCCCCAAACAAATATTGCCAGTGCTAATCATTATTAGCATCATCATCAGACATGCCCTAAATGCATCCCATCCAGAACCCTCTCCAGGTGGGAAGTGCTGGACCCCGAGGCCAGAGTCCTGAGAACCTCGCTGAGCTCCAGTCTGAACACGCTGAGTTCAAACCTGAACCCTCAGATAAACAGGCAAACGAGATTTTCTTAGAAGGGTCAGCGCACTTGGAGGCTCCAGCTCCACAGCCTCTGGTTTTCCACAGACAGGTGGGCACTGGACCGACAGGTCAAATGCGCATGACTTGCAGCCCGTGTCTACCCCTGAAGGAGCCCCCGACCCCTCCGTCTGGAGACAGGGAGAAGAAGATGCATGTCTACCCCTGAAGGAGCCCCCGACCCCTCCGTCTGGAGACAGGGAGAAGAAGATGCAGTGCTTACCTGTCTGGTGCCCCGTTTCTGCCACCGACTGCTTGATCCAGTCTTGGGTCTTGTCAATATGAAATAACTTCAGGTCTTCTTCATCTAGGGCTATGTCTCCCCAAAAGACAGCTGGGAAGAAAAAATTAAAATGGACCGATTTAAGCTGGAGGTCAAGAAATGGCCTTACTAATGCCCCAGAGGCACTGGGTCATCCTGACATAGGGCTGGCAGAGAAAAAGGAACGACAGATAACTCTCGTGCATCAAAGCTACAGGGCTTGGGCCAACCAGCATAATGATCAAAGGCCTAGGTCTGTAAAATATTTTGAAAGGTCACCCTGTCTTTGAAAGGTCACCCTGTCTTTCTCTAGCTGTAGGCAGCTCTGGGCAAAGCCACCATAATAAAAACAGCTGTTTCTCTCTTTTCCAGAGTCTCCAGGATATAAATGAAAAATCATAATGTGATAAATGACACCACTGTTTACAATACTTCCTGTCCCTCCCTGGGGGAAGGTTATATTTCCCTGCCCCACTGATGTCAGGATGAGCTACTTTCCTGCTCTGACTAACTAAGCTTGGGAAGAAGCTTTAAGAGCCAGCGTTTGATTCGCCACGTCCTCTTTGGCCTTCTCCAGAAAGTGAGCAATGTTCCAGATGGGGACGACTCCACCACCCTGGGTTCTGGAGTAGAGATGATATGGAGCAGAGAGATGGCTAATTAGGATAGATACGTAGCATGAATGAGGGAAACAAAAACTGTTATTTATCATAAGTGTCTGAGAGTTGGGGCTATTTGTTACTGGGGCATAAACTCTTTACCCTGACTAATACAGAAATGGCTATCAAAAGTGGTATACAGCTGTAACAAAAATACATTGTCTTTGGGCCACCTGGTGGTTGTCAGGGAAACTGTTACTAAAGGCTAGAAGGAAGTGACCTATATTATGCAGTGGTAAAGTATTTGGTAATACAACAATACTACCTGCATTAACTTGGAGGGTAGATGATGGACTAAATGAGCTTATGCCTTTAAGCGAGGAGAGTGGAAGTCAGAATTTTAATTACATGCCTTAGTCACTCTTGCTGGTTTGACAAGGTACTACAAGAAAGAGGTTTTTAAAAAGAATTGGGCATAGAGACATCACACTCATTGATTTCAAACTATATTACAAAGTTACAGTAATTAAAACAGTACAATATTAGCATTAAAACAGACATATGCATCAATGGAACAGAATAGAGAGCCCAGAGACTAATTTATAACAAAGGAGCCAAAAATATAAAATGGGAAAAGGACAGTCTCTTCAATAAATGGTGTTAGGAAAACCAGACAGCCACATGCAAAAGAATGAAACTGGATTGTTAACCTTACACCATACACAAAAATTAACTCAAAATGAATTAAAGATTTGAACATAATACCTGAAACCAAAAAATCCTAGAAGAAAACATAGGCAGTAAGCTCCCCGACACTGGTCTCGACAATGATTTTTTCCATCTGACACCAGATGGAAAACAAACATGCAGGACTCCATCAAACTAAAAAGCTTGTGCCCAGCAAAGGAAACCACCAACAAAATGAAAAGACAACTTAATGAGAAAAAATATTTGCAAACCATCTATGTCATAAGAGGATAACATCCAAAATATATAAATAACTCATACAACTTAATAGCAAAAAGCAAACAAGCAATCTGATTAAAAAATAGCCAGGAGATCTGAATAGATTTTTTTCCAAAAAAGACAGAGACACCAATAGGTACTTGAAAGGATGAAAGAGACACCATCAGGGAAAAGCAAATCAGAACCCCAGTGAGATAATCGCCTCACACCTGCTGGAATGACACTTATCAAAAAGACTGGAAGCAACAACTGCCAGCGAAGCCGTGGAGAAAAGGAAACCCTTGTACCCTGCTGGTGGGAATGCAGGCTGGTGCAGCCACTGTGGAAAATGGTACGGAGGTTCCTCGAAAAACTGAAAGTAGAATTACCATATGATCCAGCAATAATATTTCTGCATATTTATCCCCAAAACACAAAAACCCTAATTTGAAAAAATATATGCACTCCCATGTTCATGGCAGCATAATTTACAACAGCCAAGATATGGAAACAACCTTAGCGTTCATTGGTGAGTGAATGGCTAAAGAAACCATGGGACATATATACAATGGAATATTATTCGACCATAAAAAAAACCCCAAAACAGTGAAATCTCACCATTTCCTACAACATAGATGGTCCTCCAGAGCATTATGATAAGTGACATTTTGTTCATAAGAAATAGAAAATACTCAACAGTCTATATGATGAGGACTGACTATAACTGGGATAAATGTTTCATTATGTGATTTGGTAAAATGTGTATATCTATCTTATTGAATAACAGGTGCTAAAATCTGAAAGAAAGTGAGGAAAATGTTTATCTTGGGCCTTACTCATGTATCTTAAATTTAGAAGTCCAGAGAAATTCCAGTTACACTAAAAGAATCACGGTCATTAACTTGTCCTACTTCCATCGCTCTGAACTCAAAATGTGCCACTGTGCACCCAGCATTCCCGTGGCAGAAATTCGTACAGACAGAAAACGGCAGAACCACCGGTCTAAGACGCCTCGACTCGTCAGCAAAGAAGGCTGCTCTGCAACCAGCTGTTGCTCGGGCTCCCGCTGGTGTTCACAGGGTTTCGACACACCCGGGGTGACGAACTCAGTGGGATTCAGCATGGGTGGCAGGCAAGCCTCTCCTCTGTGACATGGGAGAGAGGCCACTGGGACCGGGGCATCCTCCAGCAGTGCTCACAGATTATCTTTACTCCAGAATTTCATACAGAAGCTTTAGCATCTGGAACTTCCTTCCCTGAAACTCTCTGGGTGGTTGTGTCCCTTGGTAAGTGGCCAGTGCTCCTGCACATACCAGCGGGGAAACCCAGGAGTGACCGAGGTCAGGGCAAAGCAGCATGGGACTCCCCTTCAGCAGCCACTTCCCTGGTCAAGGGGTTGCTGAGAAACTCCCCCTGCACTGTCCCCAGGGCTTGCTGTTGAGTCACTGGGTGCCCAGCACTCAGGGGTCCCCGTGACCTCAAAAGGCAGGAGTCCCTCGCTGATTATTTTAAGGCACTTCCTGCCTACAAGCTTTGCATTGTTCACCTGGAGGAGTAAGTTGACTACAAGCATGTGCTTTTTAAGCCAGAGACCTCGTGAGTTCGAATCCCATTGTTGCCATTTAATAGCTGCATGACCTTGGGCAAATCACTTGATCTCTCTGAGCCTCAGTTTTTCCATCTCGAAACAGAAGTACCAGATGCCTTACAGAACTGGCGAGAATTACACAAGACAAGCGTGGGAAGCATTTGGGACAGTCTGGCCCGTAGGAAGCATTCAGTGAATAGCGGCGACACTCTAATCTTCACTGGGTTCCTCCTGGTCCCTGTGGCTCCCCACCCGCTCCCTCCTCACCCAGAAGACCCTGCCCTGCAATGCTCGGCTCGGCTCCTGTCACCAGCACCCATGCCTCCCCCAGGAAGCTCTCCCTCCCATTCCTGAAACACTTTTTCCCTTCTCTGCCTTTTTTAGCACAAACAGTCTCAACCAGACAATGTCAACCAGATGGTGGGGCTAAACGGTGCCCATATATTCACCTCACACAAATTTGCCGAGGTCACTAAGGGCCGGGGTGGGGAAGAGGATCACACAAAGCTGGAGGTACTGCAGGGGGGTATTTTCTACGGCACTAGACAATTAATAGTGGGTTTCTTTACGTTTATCACTTCTTTTACATTTATCATTCCCATTTTACAGATGAAGAAACTGAGGCTCAGAGAAGAGAATGACTAGCTCAGGTCACACAGCCAGCAAGTGGCAGAGGCAGAGTCCCCAACCAGGGCTCTTTCCAGTCCCCCAAACTGTCTTCCTTAGCTTCCCAAGTTCTGCCAGATTCTAAATGCCTCAGGGACAGGGTCTGGTTATACACACACGTTTGATATAGGAAACCCTATTTAATACACACTAAGGAAAGTCGTCATGTGAGACGCTGGGTATGCCTCATGGTTAAGTACTGGATTACACAGACCAGGGCTTAAGTTGTGCCTGTGTACCCTTGACAATGAACTTAACCTCTCTGTGCCTCTCTTAACCTCCCTCATCCTTCAAATGGGAATAAACAATATTTTCCCCACAAAGTTACTGTGAGCATCAACTGAGATAATATAAGGGTTTATCAGCATGAGGTTGGCACCTGGCACCATTCAGCTGAGCTGCACCCTCCAGACATAGAGATCCTTGATGGCGGCCTACGTTAATGGTGTTGCTGGGTGAGGCCAAGAGATCCCCATGGGGGTCACTAACTTATGTAGCGCCCAATACAAGGCTGTCCTTACCCACAGCAGCCAGAGGAGGGCGCTGGCCTGGCCCTCCTCTGGGAGCACTCACTGGAAGACCACATGGCCTGCCACCGGTCTCCGTCCTATCTCAGGACCCAGAGAGGCCCCCCTCCCGCCCACATCCAACCTGGTCTGCTATGCTGTGGTCCTGGGGACTCCCACACTTTGCCCTTGTGTCCCACTGATCTTGTCTCAGGATCCCAAAGGGAGGTCCTCAAGGACACAGACCAAGAAGGCTGACTGCCGTTACCTAGAGAAAACGCCTCCCATACAATGATTCCTCAGCACTGCCCTGGGCCCTGGAAACTCCTCAGCATCAGGGCCACAGGCTTCAACCAGGGGGACAGGCACCCCAGGACGGAGGTCCAGAATCAGGAAGTCATCCAGAGTCCTACCTGTGCCCCGTTCCATAGATATCAGTATACTGTGTAGGAAGGCTGAGTGATGTGTTCCACACCACTTAGAAGTGTGTGGCAAGGCCAAGAATCCAGGATGATTCTGCTCACGCGCCGGTCTGAACTACCAGAGCAGAGTCTTGCACACGCACCCAGGAGCCAGGGGAGAAAACTGAACTAAAGGGGACAGAAACTGGCTTTTGACATTCTAAAGGAGCCCGAGGCAATGGTGGGGAGCCAGCACCCCAGAACCCTGTCACAGTGTGCTCTTCCTAACAGAGCCCTTCCAGGATCTCAACCAATGCACTGTCGGGGAATTCGAGAAAGCTTGGGAGGCTGCTTGGAGTGACACGCCCAGGTGGTGTCACCCCGCGATTCCCCAGAGGCCACAAGTTCATGTCCACTCATACCTACTGTGGCTTTGTGGCACCTCCTCTGGGAAGAAAGCACAGTAAATGGCAGCCTGCAGAAGGAAGGCAGGAAGGAAGAAGCCTTTGTTGAGCTGAGCACACAGGAAGGGCTCTGCCTGCGACCTGAGCAATGGCAGAGATGCCACCAGAGCCTCTGGCTAGGCTCACACCCTGAGAGGGCGGGCTTTGCCTGAACTACAGGGGTTCGAAGGCTGCGTCCATGGAGTTATGGAAAAAACCCATTTCTGAAACAGCTCCCTCTCAGCCAGAGAAAACCTGTGTCTCCTGTCTTTTCAAAGACAGTTCTTTTCTGGTCCCTCCTGAATGACCCAGAGGGTGCCATCGTTCCGGAGATTTCCGAGGGGCCACAGGAGCTTCTGTCACACCTGAGCTGTCCTGAGACCTGAGACTCTAAAAATACAGCCATTCAACTCGACAGTCCCGCAGTATCATCACAGTGGAAGATAACTAATACTCAAGGTTAACTTCTATCTTTGCACTTTAGAAAGGCATGGACTGCATCTACCTGGCCTATTGCTCTCCTAACCCCACAGTGTGGCAAAGGGAAGCGGATCGGAAATGTTTGTTGAGTAAATGCCTCGGGAAGTGCTGGAGGCCACCAGGACTGTCCTCTGCCCTGGGTCTCCCCATGCCAGGGCTCAATCTGAGACCCGCCAGAGCTTCTCGGCCCTTCTTTATGGGTTATTTACACCCCCCCCAGAAAGGGGTGTGCATGGCCCTGCGGGGCGGTCACTCTGTCCAACACACTGAGGTCATGTCAGGAAATGAGGGCAGGCCATCAGCTCTGAACTCTGGGGAGACAGTCACCACGCCACTCTCAAAACAAGAGTGAAAACGTGCACAAAATTGTGCACAAAAATCAGGTTGAATGGCTGCCCTGGCAGGGAAGCCACCATAGAATGAGGACCCCAGACACCACCAGAAGGCCTATTGATGAGGACAAAGATTTTTGTCTCCTTTGTTCACTCTAGCTACTTAGGGCCCAGGACAGTGCCTGGCATCTAGAACATGCTCAGCGGATACTTACTGATAAATTAATGAAAGGAGAATGAGCTCCAAATTCTACTTATGTAAGTTCAATGTCCAAAGCAAGGTCAAATTACTTCCCAACCACCTGCCCACTAACCATGTCTTCTTGCTTTGGAAATAATGGAATATCTGAAAACATTAAACTGGTGAGTTTTCAATCACCTGGCATTATGGCCTGAGAGAATGAAGGAGGGTAAATGGATATGACCTGGGGGGTCCTCATCAGACAGAAGGGGAAGGGGAAGGAAGCCCCTGTCAGAGGACAGGAGAGGGGATGGGGGGTGTGGCGTGAGGGAGACTGAGCACACCGGGGTCTGAGCCAGCTCCGCAAGGCAGAGCCCAGTGAGGCAGCATGTCTGGGAGAAGCTGCCTCAACCGCCACACACAGGGGCAAGCAGACAGTGAGGGTAGAGGGCAATGTCCAGAGATGTGGGCCCAGGAGTGCTCTCACACCTGGCGACCTGGGGCTCCAGGTGCCCCCACATGCTGAGGAAGGATGCAGAGATGCAGAGGGGACCAGAGGACCAGCAGAGCCCTGAGGTCAGGGTGAAAAGGCCACGGAACAGGACTTACACCCACAGCCAAATGCTCAAGGGCATGGGTTCACCAGCAGGTGCCCGCACTGTGTACTGGGACACCAGCGATGACCAGATGCTCCTTGGAGGGGGCCTCTAGGGCCAGCAACCCCAAGGACCAGACAGACCCACCACTCCCCAGTATGGGCCAGGATGGACTCAGATGACAGTCCCCTCTCCTGGCTGCCAAGAGGTCACATAAGCTCCTGTGCCACTCTCTGCGCCCTCCCAACCCCAACACACCCATCATACTCAGCCTCTGTCCCAGGAAAGTGCAGGGAGTGGGGGAAACTTGGGAAATCCTTGCAAGTTTACTCCAGATTAGGAATTACCCAAAATACATCATTTAAATAGGAAGACGCTGAAATTTTGTCCCTGGATGAGTCTACTCGCGACCTCTTCTTCCTCCCTGTATGGGGCCCGTGTTGGGTGAGTGGCTGGATGTTCCTGAGCTCCAGAAAGGCAAACAATAATAATAGTAAATGTTCTTCGAGTGCTTAGTAGAGGAAATTCAATTTAGCTCAAGAAAATAAAGAAGCTATATTTTCTTTCCTATGTGGGCAGTAAGCAGGTAACGTTTCACATTCCTGTGATTTTAACTGGTTAATACCACGGTGTTTGTGAGATCACAGCAGCAGTCCCCAAACGTTAGTGTTCGAACCCAATCCCCCACCCCCACCCCTGCCACTCAGTGGGCCTGCAGCCGAGGTGGGGAACTGATGTTTCAAACAAGCACCTCTACTGAATCGGAACCAGACCTTTCCTGAGCCTCGTTTTGAGAAGTACGGACCCAGAGGCGAACAGGAAGCCTGTAGGAGCGCCACCACCCACTGTGGTGCCCAGGACGCAGGCATCTCGTCGAGAGGGTGAGAGTGGGAACAAACAACAGTATCTTCCCACAGTTACTGCAACGAGTCAGTGTTCAGACCCTTCGGGCGGCTTTCTGGTCACACCAGATGATACTGAGTACGGGATTTTTTTCTCCAAAACAATGTTGCCTTTGGTGCTTAGTTAAATCATGGCCCCAATCTGGGCTGCTTGGTGGTAGGGGTGTGCCAGTGCTTTGTGAGGCCTTTTTGCTCCAGGCGCCCCAGGTCCTTTGCCCAAACCTGAGCGACATCTCTGACCCCAGTTGCTGGCATCACCCGTTTATGTGTCCATCTCCCTCACCCCACTGGGAAAAGGCAACGTGAACCCTCGAGGGCAGAGGGAAGTCTTGTTCATCCTTGTGCCTGCCCTCCTCCACCCTTGTTCTCAGAGAGTAGCTCAAAAAACATTTGTCAAGTGAATGGCTGAACCAATGAATGAATAACTGACTGAATGGATGGATGGCTATTATTCGACTGCAGACTGGTAATAACAATAATAATAATAACAGCAAATGTTCTTTAGGTTTGTATTAAGTCCAGGGATTGAGTAGGACCTCACACACATTATCTTCTGTAGTTCTCACAGAAGCCAAGCAGGTAAGTATCTTTATTCCCATCAACTGAGAGCCACAGAGTTTACTAACTTGCTCCGAACAGTAAATGTGGAGCGGAGGTCACCAGTAGATTGTCTTTGGTCATCGTGATCACATCGGCAGACGAAAGTATGAGAGCTCTCTAGGAGTCAGGTGCCATTCATACCGACATGAATTGTGGCCATAGCCACAAAATGAAAGCAATCCGGGCTTTCTTCATATTTAAATGTCCATGGAGCTAGTGGCGAGGCATTTAAAACTTTAAAAGCGGAAGAAATGCAAAAGTAGATCAAGTCGCAGCCCAGGGGCATGTTGGACAGAAGTAAAGAATCAGAAAGTTTTTAACTTGAATCTAGGGACCAACCCCCTGCCCCGCCTTGAGACCACCCACAAGGGGCATCAAGAGAGCACCTCAAAACAGGACTCACACTACACACTAAAATAAATTTCAAATACATAAACAATATAAAAACGTTAAAAGTTAAACCAACAAATTGGCTGAATAATATCTAGACTCGAGTGAGCTAAGTCTATACATTCAAAACACACAGCAGTTGAATTCTTACCAAGGGCAAAACATGGCTCAGGGCAGCCTCCAAAGAGAAAGCTCCTGCAATTGCCGCCACCTGAGTGAGTTTCTTCTTCCACCCACCAACCCCTGGCTGCTCGAAGTGTAATCTACAGATGAGCAGCACCAGCGTCCTCTCAGAGCTTAACACAAACGCCAATCACAGGGGCCACCCCTGACCCGCTGAATCAGAAGCTGCGGGTGCTCCCGACCCCAGGGAGACTGTGTACACACTTTGGAGAAGCACTGACTCGAGGCACCAGACCCTTTGCCTCTGTCAACCGTGATCCTGGGTTCATGGGCTGCCCTGTCCCTCTTTTATGCCCATTATGGCCGTGAGCAGGGTAGTTCTTCACGGAAATGTAGGCCTTGAATGGATAAGCCATAGGAGGCGTCTAAAATGCACCTCAGTGAAAACACCATGTACCCAGCCTTGGCCGCCTCCACCGGAACTCCAACCTGAGATTAGTGGAGTTGTGACCAGGTGGTAGTGTTTTGCTATGAAGCTCTGGCTAGTAAATATTTCAGGAATGGATTATGAAATACAATGGGAAAAATGCTCTTCAGACGTCATAAATAAAAATCTTTAAAGGAGGCCAACGTTAAAGCTATTATATAATAAATTTGAAAAATAAAAATTATTTGAAAATGCAAAAGGAACTCATTTTAAAGAACCATTTTCTAATAATACATATTCGGCGATATGCTGATCTTTAACAATTGGACGAAGACAATGGGGGGGTTGAATGTGGGAGGTGGAGGTGAGTTAGTTGGTCAGGGGAGAATGATGGGGGGGAAATGGGGACAACTGTAATTGAACAACAATTAAAAAAAAAGAAAGAAAGAAAATGGGCCAGGAGAGGGGAGTGCCTTAATTCGTGGATTTCCCTGGTGGAAACACTCCCACCGTGGCTGATTTCAAGGTCACGGGACAAGGAGTTGGGAGGCAGTTCGTCCAATGAGCTCTCACAGTCAGGTCAGAGGCGGCTTCAGCACACTGCTGAAGAACAAGATAAACATCGGTAGAGTACCTCACAGTTTCCAAAGGTCTGTTACGTTCCCATCTGATTCTGTGTCTACATGGCTGGCCCTCAAGGCTGCAGAAGATGACCATGACCCAGCCTTGCGGGGAAAGGCCCAGCACTGCAGCCCCCGTCGCAGGATTCCCACAGCAGCTCACCCTACCTTTCCTCCAGCGCAGAAGCATACAGCACTCTGTTCTGGGGAGCAGGCCAAAGGCCTTCTTCCCATTAACCCAGAGGCACAGAGAGGAGGTAGAAGCTGGTCAAGGTCACGCAGGCAACAAGAGGTTTCACAGGTGTTTTAAGTCATCAGAGGCCTCCCTGATTCCCAAATTAGGCCCCCCCCACTCTTCCCCAAGGACCACGTTCTGAGAAGTTAATGAGAAATGCTGTGTTCAACCTTTGCTTTAGTGAAGGATTTCTCAGAGCTCTGACAGCCCTAACATCACAACCTGCCAAGGGAAGATGGAGAATGTGCAACGTGGCTGCTCTGGGACCTCTCTTCACGGCCTCTCCTGTCCCGAGGAACACCTTGGGGGACCGCCGCACTCCTCGGTCATCTTCCAGGTGTTACGGACTCCTAGGCCTAGAAGGGGCCCTCTGGTCATCACATCCAGCTCGTTGCCTGATGCCTGAGTGGCCTCTTTTCACACACCTCCAGGGACAGGGAGCTCACGCCCTTCTAATACATCCCCCCTTTATTTTGGAACGGCTCCCCAATCCAGTGACTCCAAGTGACCCACGCTTTATAGGAAGGGACAGAAGCATGGTGAGGAGGATTGGGGAGAACTAACTCAGCCTCAGGGGTGGATAGAACAAGCTTCATGGTGGGGTGCCACTTGAGGAAGAGGATGGCGTATAAGCAGAAGTTTGGCAAGTGGATAACAAGAGAAGGGGGCATCCTGGCCAAGGAAACAGGCATGTGCAAAGGTCGTGAGGGGAGAAACGGCAAGGCACTGACTGGGCAGGAGGAGAAGGGGCCCAGTGAGGGGGGCCTGGCTCAAGTGGGGAGTCAGCCATGTGGAGTACTGATGAGAGCGAGAGCAAAGCAGGACATGAGGCCACAGGAACCGAGAGGCTGAGCAGGAGCAAATGAAAGGCCCAGACACAGAGAACAGAATTCTGAGACCATTAAGGAACCCAGGGTGGAATTGGTCACAAGGAGTGCTGGGAACTTCAGAGCACTTCCATAAACGGACGTGTAAATGAATGAATGTTCCTTGCTGACGTCCTCGGGGAAGGGAGGGCAAACACCATTAGCCCCATTCCATGGGGGAAAGCCAGGCTTAGGGCAATGAACAACTAGTCTGAGTTTACAACCAGTGAGAAGCGGGCAGGGTTGGAACGCAGACCTGTGGGATCTGAACTTGGAGTTTGGCCCACTGCCTTACACTGGACCCAGTTTCCAGACTTGGGATTCAAGGTGGGGGCTGATCTCATGGTCAGTGGTGAGAGCCTGTTACCAGATGAGCTACTGGTCTGACAAAGCCTGGACAGCCCAGCAGAGGTGCTTGTAGAGGGAAGAATGCAGGAGGTGCTGGCCAGGAGGGCCCTTCACACCTCTCTCCCCACCAGATACACTGAGGGGATCTTGGGGTAAGTGGCCCCTGGCTTGGGGCCTGCAGAGTTGGACAGCCCGTAAGCCAGGAAGAAGCCCAGCCAGTCAGAGGGAGACCCCATTTGACTCTGTTGCTTTGTTACCAAACCCACCCTGTCCAAGACTCGGTCTCCTGGCACCCAGAGATGGAGGCTGACACAGCTCCAGGATACCCTCTGGCCTTCCCAATCCTTCCTGGCCACAGCCCCTGCAACACCCCAGGGCTCACCCCACAGCCAACGGTGACCTGGATTTATCCCATGGAAGTGACCTCCAGCGGGCGCTCACCTCACTGCATCTCACCTCCATTCATCGGGCCGCTCCCTGATTTCCATTTCAACACCCGCAGCTTGGGCTTGCAGGTGCTTTCTTTTTCAATCAGCTGCCCACTGATGGACCTAGTCACAAATGTTCCACGGAAGAGCCACTTCTGGAACATGAAAGGCCCCAATGAAAGCAGTGTGGAACCACAGGCACAGTCTATACTGGGGAGGAGGGAGCCTGGATGCTGTGTGTGTCACCGGGCAAGTAACTTTTCCCTCTGGTGGCCTTTTCTTCAACCAGTCCATGGGTGAACCAGCACACGCGTGGTCCACACACCACCTGTGTCAGATGTGTCTCAGAGACACACATCTGAGAGTGCTGAGATGTGCTGAGATGAAGATCCCCAGGCCCCAGCCCAGATTCATGAAATCAGAATCTCTGTGGAAGGGGCCCAGAAATACACATGTTCCATTCGCGCCCAGCCCCCCGCTCAGGCAGACTCATAGACACTGAAGTGTAGAGACCAGGGGAGTCCATGGTCTCCGAGGGCTCTCCAGCTCCATCCAACCTTTGATTTCCCAACAATTTCTGTTCGCAGAGTGTAGTGTATTCACCCAGGGCCTGCTATTTGTCCACCCCAATAACTCGCTAATGTTCCATGAAAGGTCACCTAGAGAAAGGCTGAGATTATTGGAGGAACTAAATATGGAATGTTCGAACCATTGGAATTCCTCTCAGGAAACAGGCAGAGGTGGGGCGCAGGGGCCAGAGGTGGGGTGAGTTGCAGGGAGATCCTACCCAGAGACACATATCGTTCACCTCAAGTTTCCAGCAGAGGGATTTAAAGCAGTATTCTGTGAATCTTTGTCAAGGGGGTATATGTACAAACAAACAGGGGGGATTTTTTTTTAGCAAAAAGTTAATCGGCTTAAAGTGTGCAACTAAATAAGCAAAGCTTACATTAAAGTGACCCACAGAGAAAGGACCCCATGGAAAGAAAGTTCTAGGAAATACAATATGGCCTCTATGTTCTTTTGTAGTTTCACGCTATAAATATTCATGGGGCGCTGTTAATGGGGTCCACGGCTCTATGCAACCACAATAGTTTTTTTGTTTATTCTCAGGACCATGAACTTTGAAACCATGAACCTAAATTTCAGAACTCTGCATTCAGGCACATTTGCAGAGCAGGAGGGGAGAGGTTCAGGCCGGTGGAGGAGAGAGGAGAGGAAAGGGGCGAGATGTGAATCGTGCCTCCTGGATCTTTTGGTTGAGATTAAAGAGTAGGATCTGTTTAGTATGGGAGGCCTCCTGTCTCCAAGGTCTCCAGCTGCTCCAGCCTGGGAAGTGGCCTTCGCAGGGGACAGAGAGCTTCGTTACTCAAGCATGTTGCAGGCCAGAGTTGGAAAATTTTAACTGGAGCAAACAGATTTGTTGCATACAAAAAAGTTTTACCTTGAAGACTTAAAGAAACTAATTTGAATCATGGAATTTCTAAGATGGAGAGAGTTTAAAGGCCATCAAAGCACTGTCCTTATTTTTGATATAAGGAAACTGAAATCCAAGTTGAATGACTTGCTCAAAACATGGCACCAAGAAGCCATGTCTGCTCACTCTAAAACCAGTGTCCTTTCCCTACAGCAGGGATGGTAAATGTGAAAAAAACCACATGCCCCCTTGCTCCTGCCCCCCCCCAGGGCAGATGCCCCTAATGGGTCATGGTCTTCCTGTCCACTGAACTTGGACACAGCCTTCAAACCCTTCTCAACACGGTGCCATAGAAGGCCAGCACAAATGGATAGGAGTGACAAATGAGCTGGGACCTTTTACCATCCGCGCCCCACACCATGCTGGCAACACCCATAACCCATCGCCCATCTGTCCCAGCCAAGGCTTTCCTACTCAAACCACTGGAAGTCTGAACTCAGGTCCAGGAGTGCACGCCAGAAACATCACAGGACCTGAGAAGCCACGGGTCAATCAGCACCTAGGAGAGCGCCACACACAGATGGGTACGACTTGCAACTCAGCTCTAAAAGCTGGTTCCACCCCAAGAGAAGCCCCCGCATGAGCAACAGGCCATACCTGCAAGCCTATTTAAGTTTTATAGCTCCAAATAGATTTTGACTCACATGCCAACCCCACTCAGTTGGTGATGTTTCTGTGAGCACTTCTTGGACCCACAGGGAAGAGAACCATGATGAATTGGCCATGATGAATTAGCCATGTCTGCCACTGGCACAGAGGAGGCGTGGCAGTGAAGATGCCCCACACTGGCCACTTCCTAATGCATTTTCTAAAGAAGTAAAAATGTTTTCATCCATGTAAATGAATATCTGGAGCAAGGCCTATGCTATGGTTAAAGCTATTCCTTTTCACTTTTTTTATTCCTCACCTGAGGATATGTTTATTGATTTTGGAAAGAAAGGAAGGGTGAGAGAGAGAGAGAGACATTGATATGAGAGAGAAACATTCAATTGGTTGCCTCCCATACATACCCTGACTGAGGATCAAACCTGCAACCTCGGTATGTGCCCTGACCAGGAATTGAATTTACACATTTTTATTGTGCAGGATGATGTTTCCACCAATTGAGTCACTTGGACAGGGCTAAAGTTACTCTTTTTATACTTACTCTCCACGCTCTGTTCCACTCTGTGCCCAGGAAGGCTGACCCTGTGACTGAACCCTCACCTTCCCTCTGGCTTCTGGTTGCAGTCAACCTGGAGTAGACACTGGCAGAGGCGAGGGAAGACGAGGAAGACGGGCAGGCATTTCTGGCCTGCTTTGGTGCTCTGGTTCTGGCGGCAGTCACATCCGTCCACCACTGCCCCTCCTGCACGGTTCCAGCTCCTGCGACACTGCCCTGTCCCCTGTCCCTTCAGCTGTGGGATATCTCACTAGTCTCCCCAAACCCTGCCTCTGTAAGAAGGCTCTTCATTAAGATGTGCTCACCTGAAACATCTGGGGTAAAGTCTGTTTCCTGCTGGGATCCTGGCTCAAACAGCTGTTCTAAGGAAATTCTTCCATTATGCTTGTAGCTAAATAGAAAGATGGGATTCTGACGGGCAAAGTAAATGGCTGCTTCGGCTTAAGATGACACTTTTCACTGCTTAATTCCAGCAGAATATGACTCATCGCTGTCTCCCACCTGCTGCATTCCCACAGCCTGAGCTCACATTCCCACAGCCTGGCCTCCACTCGGTCATGGAGGGAAGGGTGCAGCTTAGGTCCTAAAAGCCAGAAGTTTCTTGGGCTCTAATTTTGCATCTTATATGCCTGATTCAAGGCCCAGGCACATCCCATAAGCTCTAATATCACCTCCATGAAATGACCTTAGAGCTGTAAGCTACCAGCACAATTCTGTGTGACTCATTCTGAAGACAAAGGCCCCATGGAGGCCCCAGGTAGTGCACAGAGCGGAAAGATACAGTAGGTGGGAAGCAAAGGAGACCCACCGTCTACTTCCAGCCACTTCCAGCCAGGCCAGCCGCTATCCACGTGACCTTGGATAAGTACCTGCCCCTCCTAAGGGTTTCTTCCAGCCTTAACATTCTACGAGGCTTTACTCTAAGATCTTAGTGTATCTGGTTAACCTTCAGTTAATGATAATTGGCCTATTACCATCTTCACTTAATTTTCCTCACAAAGATTCAGCGAGTTTAGCCAATTGTGGCAGAGAGTGCATACTGTCTCCCAGTACCTTCTTCCCCTCCTTCCTTAGTAACAGGACCCTCTGTTACAGGCCTTCCATAAGAAAGACTTCCCAGACTCCCATATGGCTGTCTGTGGCCATGTGACTTAGGTTCTGGCCAACGAGATGAAAGCCGAAGTGACAAATGGTACTTCTTGGGAGGACATTGGGTCTTCTAGAGGATCTCCAGGAGCAGAACCTCCTCACTGGCCCTCAGCTGCAGACCTGCAGACTTCGATGTGAGAAAGGAACTTCTGGCTTAGTTAAGCCAATGTTCTGGCTGTGGCCTCTCAACTCTAAATCTACTCTCTTAGCCACGCTTTGTGATGCTGGAGCTGGACCCTAGAAACTTTCTCCATTGCCAGCTGGCACACTAGACTTTGTCAGCAGAGGGCACTAGAGACAGGGATGCTGCAAGAGGAAGGGACTTGTCTTACTGGTTCCCAGGGCTCAGGGGGAGTATCTCATCTTTCTTATTCCTCCCAGGTGTTCAGGAAACCCACTGGTGCCCACCCTTCCAAGTTTCGCCAGTATTCCAAAGGGCAATTCCTGGCTCCTCAGCCTTTTCCTTCAGCATCTTGGCAAACCTCTCTGACCTCCACGGGCCACAGCCGCGCCTGCTGTGAAGTGAGAATTTCAGCCCAGTTGGGGGCAGGGGCACAGTGCCCTCTGCCACCTTTGTTCCTTCCCCAGTAGCTGCTCCCACATCTGCTATTTCTGTTGTCGTTAGAGTCTCCTGCCTCCTTTAGTAGTCAGTCCCCTTTTGCTAGTTAATAATCCTTTATATTAAAATTTCAAATTACTGGTGTGGTTTCAGTGCCCCAACTGGGCTCTAATGAACACAGCCAATTAGCTTGGGTCCGTTACTAGCAATTTAACCTAAGTTTGACCGATACAGCCATGCAATCATCTACGCGGAAAAAAGTGGACAGCGGGGCACGGAAGGAGCTTTCCGCATTTTCAAAATCTCCCCAAAATTCATTTGCAACCAAACAACAAACATGACAAGTAAAGAGTTGAAGTCCTTAGTATTTAAGAGTACCTACAAAAAATTTTAAAAATAAACATCCAAATAGAAAAAAACAACATGAACAGAAGGAAATGAACACATCAAAATAAATGCAAACGGTCAAAACATATCTTTAAAAGGTCAAAATCATTTTAGAAAGAAATACAATAACAATGTAAAGGTGAATTAAAGGAACAACAAAATAGGTTTCTCTTATCAAACCAGCAAAGGCTTTTAAAACTAAAATACAAAATGTTCATCTTAATGGAGGGTGCAAAAGAATAAAACCACTTTAAAGGTCACTTTAAAAGGAAGAATCAGAACCCTAAAAGCACTTGGACTTTTGACCCAGCAATTCTGCGGTTATAGGCAAATTTTCTAAAACAATCGTTTAAAATGTACATAAAAATCTAGCAACAGGGATGACTCCAGCATCATTTATAAAAGAAAAAGAAGAAGACTGGGAAAAAACATACATGTCTAACAATAGGGGACTGGCTAAATAAACCATGGTGCCTCTACGCAATGAGATACAAAACAACTAAACTCGATGCTACACATTAATCACATAAGCATCTTCCCTGTCTTAGGAAAGAGGTTCAGGGCACTCAGTGAAAGTGAAATACGAGCAGGTTCGAAGCAGCACACACGGCTTCCCAGAATATAAACATGCAGAGAAAAATTGGGAAGAACACACAACAAAATGTTAACAATGACTTCTAGGCAATGGAACCACCACCAATTTTTACTCTCCCTCTCTATACTTCCTAACTGTTCCCCAGTGGATGTGTCTTAGCTGTGTAATTTTTAAAAACTGTTTTATGTTAAAAAATAATCTCCCATAAATGATAATGGATAAAATACAATAAAAATAAACCAATAAAAAGTCAAAAAATAATAACCCCCTTTTCCGCCCATCTCGAGGCCCCCCAGTGCTTGCCGACCACATCTTAATGAACTCGGGTGTGTTTCAGAGATGACTGCGACGCCGCTCAGCTCGGGAGGGATCTCCCTCCCGTCTCCCCTTCCCTTCTACCCCCAAGGCCACAGCCCAGGGCTGGTCCTCATGCTCCCAGGCCCAGGCCTCCTGCCGGTCCTCCTGCTTCTTGCCTCCACAAATCCTAAGCATCACAGGTCTTCATTATAACAGTCCTCTGCTCAAAAACCATCAAAAGCTCCCCATTTCTTAAGGAACATTTTGAATTCTAAGCTTGACACGCACAGTTCCAACCTCTTTCAATTTTGTCCATACTACTCTGCAAAGTGAACCAAAGTAACCCTCCGGCTCTAGACACATCACAAGTGGTCCTGCTGCCTCACTCAGACTCACACCGCTTCTTCTCCTGGAACGCCTTCCCCTGCATCCTGTCTTCTCTACCGCCCATCCATCCTTCCGGGACAAGCTCAGGGTATACCAGCCCCCTCACCAGGAAGCCTTTCTTTATTGTCTCAGGGGTTGCTACCTTTTCTGAATCCCTATGTGATCTCATTTGCTCAGTTCTTTACCTGGCAAATATCAGCTGAGCACCCGCCATGTGCCACATAGAGTGCTGGGGACTGGGAAACCGAGTGAGTCTGGTTTCTACCCCTTGGAGCCTGTTGTCTAATGTGGCAACAGACATGGAGCAAGTGATCACAGCAGTGACTGCACCCAGTTACGGACTGTAAAAAATGCCATGCAAGGCCCTGGCCTGTACGGCTCAGTTGGTGGGAGCGTTGTCCCACAAACTGAAAGGTTACAGGTTGGATACCAGGTTGGGGCACGAGCCTGGGTTGTGGCTTCAGTCCCCGGAAGGGGACATATACGAGAAACAACCAGTGGGTGTTTCTCACATCAGTGTTCCTCTCCCTCTGTCTCCCTCCCTTCCCCTCTCCCTAAAATCAATAAGCATGTCCATGGGTGAGGATAAAAAAAAATTTTTAATGCCACGCGGGGAGACAAACACGCTGAGAGATGTGAGAAGGGACCCAGTTGAAATCAGGGCCTGGGCAGGCCTCAGGGGGAAATGACATGAATGCCCAAGTCCCGGAGGATGATCTGGAGTTGACCAGGTGGGCAGCCCGGAGGCCTTTCCAGGCAGGAGGAAGCACCTGTGGGAGGTGGAGCATGGCAGGTAAGGAGAGAAAGATGGATGAAGAGGAGGGACAGGGTCTGCTCACTGCTCTCATCCCACATGCAATGGGAAGTCCTAAGTGGGCTGGATTTTGCAAACGTGATCAGATATAAGTCTAGAAAAGATCACTCTGCCTGCAACATAGAAAACAGACTGCAGGAGGCAAGAGCGGTCAGGCACTGCTGCAGTAGCTCACAGAAGAGCTGATGGGGGCTTGGACCAAAGAGTGGCAGAGAGAAGTGGACTGACCCAATTTTGGAAGCAGAATTGGTAGGGCTTGGGTTGGACCACATGAGGCGGGAAGGAAGAGGCAGGTGTCCAGGAGGGTGCTTGGGTTTCTGTTTTAAGCACTTAGGTAGACTCTGGTACCACCTAGTACCTGCCACCATGCAGCCCAACCCTCGGTGAGCCACCGCAGGCTCTGAGCCCAGGGGAAGAGCAGAGGAAACTGGTGCCAGTTCAGCCGGAAGGAGAACTGGCCCAGGGACACACAAACGAGTTAAGGAGGGAGGTGGCTTGCTCCTGTGGGAAACCGGCTCACACAAGACTCACAGCAATTCAAGGCCAGGGACCCAGGTGGGAGGAAGGGGAGGAAGCTTGGTGCAAATTGCAGGATGAGCTGGGAGATAAGTGGCCCAGCTGGCGGAGCAGGCAAAGACTCGGGGGTGAACATCAACACTCAAGTGCTCGTGCAGGCAAGCTTGAGAGTATTTACTGGTAATTGACAGAAGTGGTTAGAAGGTGGCGTGATCACAGATAGGTCTGTAACCAATCAGCAGGAAGACTCGGCTCCTGCGGCTGTGTTTACGTCCAGGCAGAACTGTATTATGAGCAGGCTGAGAGGACACCATGAGAACCCTGCTTATATGCATTTAGTTTCTCTTTCACCCTCTCCCTGCTTCATGGATGAGAGCGAATGAGCAGTGGAGCAATAAATGATCGCTTGTGGCAAGCGGTGAATCCCCAGAGAACTCTCTGCAGCCCTGAGAGGGGGAGATAAGCACACACTGGCCCCTGAGAGAGGGTCACTTACCCGGGAATTTTTTAATGGGGGACAATAATAGGAGTAATAATAATGGTAGCAAGAAGTAAGAATGAATGACTGCATGCTAAACACTTCATGTTCATTGCCCCAATTCATTTTCAAACAAACCTGTTTGACGAGTTTTAATAGCATCCCCATATTCCAGATGAGGAAACTGAGGCAAAGAAGTTAAAAACTCTTTCAAAACCACAAGGTAAGTGAGGGCAGACAGGCTTCATGCCACAGGCTGCCTGATGCCAAAATAGTCTCATAAGCGGGATGTTTCACTGCTTCTGTTCTATCGCCCAGGCTGCACCCACCAGGAGACCCCGAGGAAACATCGGCCATCTAAGCCCTCTTCCTTGGGAGGTGGCTGGACCCACCATCCTCGGGCAACCTGACATCCAGGCATTACTCCAGGTCTTCTAAAAACGGGGTAGAGAGACAGAGACAGGGGCGGGTGCATTTGAACACCTTGAATTATTCACTTACTCTTTCCAACGCATTGAGACTAAGATACTTTGAAGGCCAGAACTGTCTCGCTGCTGTTGGGATCCGAGCCAAGGATAAAGACAAGGGCAGGGAGAAGGCTGGGCGATGGCGCGCTGGGGAAGAAGTGCACAAACATGACCTTCAGACAGGGCAGCACGTGGACTCATATAGACTGTGTGTGGAGAGAGCCAGGAGAAGGAGCGGTTCCAGGGCTGGAGGGGCTTAGAGGAGAGAACAGAGGTTTGAAGAGTTTGTTCCACCACTTCTAAGTTCAGTGTCCTGTGTGGGTCCCAGCCCAGCCTCTGCCCTGTGCAAGCACGGAGCCCCCATCCTGCAATGTCCACAAAACCGCAGGAGCCCAGACCATCTCCTGGCTGAGTGACCGATGGAGGGGAGAGAAAAAGCCATCAGGTGTCACCCAGAGCTCTCAGGCAAAGCTGCAACCACTGTGAGGATTCACATCATCATTCTTCGTCTTGAAAAAGCTGTTGAGGGCTGAGAAGGAAAGTTTTGGAGACCAATGAAGTTATAGCTTCTATTCAGATTGCTTGGCTTGGTCTCCATGGCAAAAGAAGGGGTGCCATCATCAAATGTGGTGTGGTCCCCAATCCTGCTCAAGTCTCAACTGTTTGAACGAGGAGGCCATGGGAAAGAGGAGCAGCTGGGAGGAGCCATCAGCTGAATGGAGGCACAAGCCCAACACCATTCACCGGTAAGTCCTCATTCATGTCATCCATAGGTTCTAGGAACTATGATGGAACTACATATAATGGATCTAATTTTACCACAGGCTAATTGATATAAACAAGAGTTAAAATCCTGTAGCATCTCATCAACATTAAAACAAGATGACGTTGAATGAAATGATGTTAATTCAAGGACCTGCTGTAGTCCAGGGCTGGCTTCTCAGATGACACTTGATTGGCTGTAGTGCATGGAAATTCCCACCCCTGCCTATCCTCAAGAAAGCCAATGATTTTCCTGGCAGATTCCGAGACCAAACTGTCTGGATATAGAGGAGTTAAAACTCTGAAAACATCATAGGGCTTCGGTTGTTCAAATACTTGATTTCCTGTCACTTAGAAACCTTGTTGGATTAGTATGAGATGATAATAATAAAAACGATATTATTTATTGACTTTTACCATGTTCCAGGCACTTTCTAAGTGTTTTGTTTCTATTCATTCATTTAATCCTCATAACAACCCTCTGTGGCAGATATTAGTAGCCCCATTTTCTAGATGAGGAGACCGAGATCCAGAAGCATAAGCAGGTCCCACAGCCAGTCAGCAGCAGAGCCAGGATGGGGACCTGTGCCGTCTGCCTCCGGAGTTCACCCACTGGGCCTCCAGGCTCACACACAGGAGTGGAAAGTGGAGCTGTAGACGCAATTCAATTTAATCCACACACTTTGCGCATGACAGATTTGTAAGGGTCCATGAAATTATAGCAATATTTCACATTTATTGAGTGTTTAGCACAGTACCAAGTGCCTTTCATAGAACCATAAGCCTGTGAAATAGGAGTTTCTATCAACCGTATTATATAGACCAGGAAACTGAGGCTTTAAGAATGAAGCATTGCCCAAGGGGACAGTAAGTGACAGAGCCAAGAAGGAAAAGCCCAACTCAGCTTGACTCCAAAGTGTGGGTCCAAAACAAAGGGCTGGGAGAAGCCAGGAGGAGCTCAAACAGCAACCGTGGGCCAGGACAGTAAGTTCCATGATAGTGGCCAGATGCAGTGATAAGCAAAAGGTCCAGAACTGGCCACAGGAGATGCTGAATGATGACCCGTGTACACTCAGCTGCCATCAGGAGCACCTTCCTGCTGAAGAGGCCAAGACCCGAGCTGGGATCTCCCAGGGACAGGGCTGAGGTCTGGTTGGCACTTCAATCCCCAGCACCCAGTACACGACCCTGCGTGTCTTAGGAGCTGGCACATCCAGGACGGCTGTGGGGGGGCTCCGTTGTACAGCTATGGCCCCCTCCTTCCTCTCCTCTCTCTGTGCTGGACAGAAAATTGATTAAAGGGCACCCTCTCATCCCACTGGAGAGGGTGTGAAACACTCACTGCTGCACAACTGGGCAGGAGAAAGAAGGAAAATGGGTTCCACTGATGTCAGAGGGGGACCAACCAAGGATGAAACCATTAAGGACTTTTCCATCTGCAGAACTTGAGTCCAGTCTGCAGAAGTGGCGTCGGAAGTCAAAGGAGCACCAGTGTCAGGCAGGTCCTGGCATGAAGTTCAGGTTCTCCACATGCAAATGGAACGATCGCGGCTGCTTGTCCACCCCCAGGACTGGGACAAGGTCAATGGAGTATTGCCCTTGATATCACTCAGCCCCTAATCCAAAAGGGGCCAAGGTGTTTGACTGCGTGGCCTCCTCTCTCCCAAATACTACCCGCCCTAACGTGAGTCTTGGCCAGAGTTGGGACCTCTGGGTTCTGTGCATGCCCCCAACCCCCAACACTGCCCTAGCCCATCCTCATCTTCACTTACTTTATTTCAATCTTTATTGGGCTATAACTCACACACCATAAAATTCACTCTTCACTTACTCTTATGACCCTGTTTATCAATGATCATAAGGTCCGAATTCAAGAATCCCTATCTAACTACACCACATGAAATCCATTGTTCATTTATTACGAAAACTCAAATTCCTCCATAGCATTTCGACGAGAGCGCGAGAAACACTCGTGACACCTGCTCTGTGTTTTCACATCCTGGACACACCAGTCCAGAGCACTTGCCCTGAGCCAGAATCCATACCGGGCACTTGGCAAACACTATATCACTTAATCCTTAAAACAACCCTGAAGAGTGAGTATTTCTAGTCCTTTTCAAGTGAGGAAACTGAGGCTCAGAGAGGTTAAGTAACTTGCCCGAGGTCACAAAGCCTTGCATAGGTGGTAGAGTTTGAATCTAGGTCTGTCAGGTGTCAAAGCCTGTGTTCTTGCCCTGGTTGATGTATCTCAGTGGACTGAGTGCCAGCCTGCGAACCAAAAGGTCGCTGGTTGGATTCCCATTCAGGGCACATGCCTGGGCTGCTGGCCAGGTCCCCAAGTGGGGTGTATGTATGAGAGGCAAACAATTGATGTATCTCTCATACATTGATGTTTCTCTCCCTCTTTCTCTCCCTTCCCCTCTCTCTACAAGTAAATAAATAAAATCTTTAAAAAAAAAAAGTCTGTGCTCTTAACCACCTCCACCCTGCCCCAGTGCACTCTGGGGTGGAATCCTGGAGACAGAGGTGGACTACACGGCGCTCCCGCCTGGAGAAACGGAGAAGACAAACGTTTTGTCTCGGTGCAGTCCTGGGATATTTTAACTCCATCAAATCAGCATCTGGCCTTCAGCAAGAACACCAGGACAAGGAGGGATGAGAATAGAACTGAAAGATGTCAGTCGCCCTCACCTGGGCATGGCCCACGGGGTATTGGGGAGAAGAGGTGCCAGGAAATAGGCAGTGCCAGCAAGGCAGGCTTCTGGGGGGCACCACGGGAGCCTCAGATCTGTGCTTAAGAATCCAGGATGCCTGCCCCTGCAAGGAAGGATGGCAAGTCCTGGGGAGCACGCCCAGGACTCCACGACCCCCCAGCTCCACCCCAAGTACTCGGGAAGGCTGCAGCTCACTAGGCCAGGGCTGCTTCACCTTCCAGGCTGAGAGAGTGCTTAGCGGTTCCTTCAGCCATGGGCCCACATGGGACCAAAATCGTCATCCCTGACTCAGCAAATGTTGGCCATGCCTACAATGTGCCAGGCATGGCTCTAGGCACTGGGCTTAAGAGCAATGGCCAAAGCGGACCAGAACCGCTGACCGACCCCCCAGAGTTTAACGTCCCAGCCCCTCCTCAGTAATCTGAGGGCTGCTGGCAAGAGCTTCCTTGGATAAAGCTGCCCTAGAGGGCTCTGGGTGCCCCCCAAATAAGGAGGCTTTGCAGAGGCCTGGTGGGGACAAGACCCCATCCACTAAAGAAGCTACCTCAATTCCATTCCCTTTGTCGAATTTCCTCCTTTCCTGTCTCGCTCTCCCTGCTACCTCACCCTGCTTTCTGGGATCCGCTCCCAAACTACCGACATACAAGTCTTTGTCTCAGGCTCTGCTCTCTGAGGAATCCAGCTACAACTAGCCTCATGCCTCCCCTACAGGGCAAGTAGTTTTGTTCCCATCCGCATTTTGCAGATGAGACAGAGACATGCAAAGGTAAAGTGCCTTGCTCAATGCCACACAGACAGTAAGAGATATGGATCCAGGCCTTCGGGCTCTGAATCCTGCTAAAGAATTATAGGTGAGGACAGGCAGGCAGGAGAAGCAAAGGCTTCTCTCAGAGGCCTGGCTATTGGGAGACTGGAAAACACAGTAGCGGAGCTATGAACCACTGGTCAAAGACAATGCCCAGAGGGCCCCATGCACCTGACCACCCCACTCCAGGAGGACTTCAGATTCTCTCCTGTCCTGCAATCACCTGATTTTTATTTCAATAAATAGATTTTATTTAGTTATTTACTTTTAGAGAAAGGGAGGGAGAAAGAGAGGGAGAGAAACATTGATGTGAGAGAAACATCAATCAGTGGCATCTCGTACATGCCCCCAGTTGGGGTCTGAACCCACAAGCCAGGCACATGCCTTGACCAGGAATCATCGAACCAGTGACCTTTTGCTTTGCAGGGTGATGCCCAACCAACTGAGACACTCCAGTCAGGGCTGCAATCACCTGATTTTAAAACCATACCTTTGTACCACACCAAATACATTGTTTACTAATAAATTTAAATTTTACAGTTTAAAACTTGCTTTTTGAAGGTCTACATGGAGGTATTCTCTCAACAAGTTTCCAGAAAATGTATTTATAAAGTACCTAACTCTATGTCAGGCACTGTTTTAAGCACTTTAATCTATTAGGAATCATCCCCATTTATAAATGAGGAAACTAAGGTACAGAGAAATGACCTGACTTGCCCAATTTCACACAGCTTGTAAATGGCAGTGTGAAGAGTAAAATTTGTACATGATAAAAATTTTAAACAGTAAAACAGTCACCAATTTGATCAGCCTCTGAGTGACTGAGATGGAAGCAAAAGTCGAACAATGCTAAAAGGAAGGAACCAGAGGCACAACTCTAATGTCCAGAAGATATGAATTGGGTGCAGGGTAAGACAGCAGATGTGGGCCAAGAGAACCAGCACCCTGGACCCGTCAGTCTGCAATCCTCAAGTCAGGCATTTCACTAAATAGCTGAGCAACGAGGCCCTGGGGGGAGAGGGCTTATCCAAGGTAACACAGCTCCCACAAGCCCAGGAACAGACTCTCATCTTCATACTCTGCACCTGTTGTAGATGGAGAGCCCCAGCTGAGAAGCAGCAGGCGGGAGGCGCTTTTTGATTTAAAGCCCTGAGGCAGGTCCTTTGCTGAGGGCTTCTGGCTAGAGGAGTCAGGGAGTTCAGATTCCACTGGCATTAAGATGAGAGGATGGCCCTAAAGATTTCATTTTAAATATGTCACGAGGAAACGCAGTGCTCCCCTGAGCTGATGGGAGGCATTTCCTTTCCTTGAGATCTCAGTGCACTGGTGAACTGCCGTTGTCTTTCCAGACTTCCCTAGATCAGGGAATTTCCAGAACCATAGGCAGACTGAGATGTGATCTTTTCCCAGGGGTCTCCCTGGCTATCGCCCTCTTCTGGCCACTTTCAGCATCAGCATGGACCAAGAAGAGGCCAAACACTTGGGAGGATCGAGGATGGCAGTGGAGGATGCATGGAGCTGACCAAACCACACTCCCAAGATCCTTTACTTTCCAGCCCTGCCCACCAATCCGATCTTATTTGCAAAGAGCCAAAAAGCATGCATGCTGTGGCTACCCAGTGTTTTCTCTAAAATTACTGGAGAAAAATGAGCCCCCAACAGGCAACCTACCTCAACGTTATTCCTCAAGGCTGAGACCAGGAGCTAGGAGCTCTCACAGACAGACCTATATACCTCTTTCACCTGGATCTGCAGCACCCAGCCTAACAGAGGTGCTTAATACATTCCCCAACAAATTGATCACTTCCCCAGTCCAGCTGCCCAGACCATCTCCTACAGCTCCCAGCTCACATTCAGTAGAGTCAAGGATCTGGCAGGTACAAGTGATGGCTGAGGCACCCTTTTTAGCCCCAACCCCACTGCTGCAGGCTTAGTGTCCGTCTTCTCAAGCCAAGACCACCATTCCTACAAAGACCCGTCTCCCCGGTCACAAGCTAGATAGGTCCTGTGATGACTGAGATACCTCCGCCAGGCATGCTACTGGTCGATACCCTCTCACACTACCCAGGAACCAGCTCTTCTGCCCACCTTCCCCATTCAAAAGCCCTGCAGGGTACAGCAATAAATGGGTATTCTGGAGGAATCTTCCCACACTGTAAGACAAAGCCCCTCAAAGCCTGGTTTGATCTTCAACCTCCAGAAGATCCTCACCTGAGACCTGAGGTCCTCCAGCTTCCTAGGACCCTTATCTTTCCCAGATTTCATCCAATTCTGACCTGCCGTCTGCCTAGCACAGTCCACAACTGCTGCAGGAGCAATAAAAAAAATTACATGGCCTTTGATATTACTCCATTTGTGGGTAATTTCCCCATAAATCATCTGAGTCCTCCTACAATTACTGTCCCCATTTTAGAGATGAGGGAACTGAGTCTACTACTATAAATCTCCAGGGAGTGAGGAATTGGGCCACTGGCCCATGGCGACCCCTCAGATCTGGCCCAGCTCCTGAGGGAAGCATCCTGCCTGTTAGGAGATGGAGACAGACTCTTCCCTCTGCGCATTTCTGCAAGCCGCCTAGTGAAAAGGCCAGAGCACGCCTCTAGGTAAACACTACTCAGGGCCCCTGGCCACCTGCCAGGAACCGCTGGGCAGGCCTCTGAGACCATCCTCTAACCGGAGGGTGAATACCCCTCTGTCCCAGCTGGGAACTGCCTCAGACCCACAGGTTCTCTTTGGAACATGTGCTTGAGTCCTTCTAGGGCTGACGTCTCAACTAATTATTCTGGCTTGGAAGCTGCTTCCCTCAAGACACAGGAGCCAGTTGGTGGCTCACGGGAAGCGGGAGCTACAGCGCCTAGACTGAGATTTGCGCCAGTAAGATTTGCGCACCCCGGGGAGCCGCTTCCTGGAAGGATTACGGCACCTGCCGGCTTCCATCTCCGTTCGCCAGGGACGACCCCCAAGCAGGGACCATGCTGAGGGGCCAGAGGGTAGTGTGTGGCCACTTGAGTCATGCACATTTTTCCTCAGCCACCCCGCTCCTTTGGTCTGCTGTGAAGCTTTTAGATTTCTAAAAATGTTCTTCCCAAGAGTAACCACAAGATGTTGGGAAACTTTACGCGAAACTTACGAATGCGGTGAAATCGGAGCCAGCGACTGCATCTGAGCCTGGGAACGCCGCGCCCAGCCCGACGCTCCACTCCGGCCCAGCGGGTCCCGCGGCAGCCGTGCCGACCACCTGGCTGTCAAGCAGCCCGGGTGCCCTCCCCAGCCCCGAAAGCCTTCTCAGGCTTGGGCACCTGCCGATTCGCTTAGGGAACGCTCCCGCGTCCGCCACCCCGAGCGCACCGCAAACCAGGGACCTGGACGTCCCAGCCCAAGTGGCATTTCAGCCGTTCCTTTGGGGCGGCATTGTTTTCCCGGGGAGCCCCGGGGACCTCGAAGGAGGGGAGGGGAGACCCGCCCCACAGACAGCGGAGCAGGCTTACCCACCACCTCATTTGCATTTCAAAGGCAAACTTCTGCCGGACTTGTGGCGGCAGCACCTACCCGCTTTGCATGGGTCGTGGTAATGCTCCAGCTGCTGCTCCGCGCTCTCCTCGCCTTCCAGCGCCGAGTAGTCCGAGGCGGCCTCCGAGCGCTCCCCGAGGCCCTCGGCGTGGTGGGGCAGCGGCAGCGGCAGCGGCGGCAGCAGCAGCAGCAGCAGTGGCCCAAAGGCTCCGAGTGCAGTCGCCGCGGGCATGGTTGCGACGGACTGGTTGCGAGGGACGAGCAGAGACAGAGAGTTGCGCGGAAAACTGGGCTCGGGAGAGGGACCGTATACAGTCGGGTCGGCCGCTGCCCGTGCGCGCTGGTTACGCGCAGGTGGTCAGCATGGTTCCGTGCGGAGCGAGCAGAGCGTAGCGCCCGTGTCCTCGTCGGGGTTCCAAGGAAGTCGCCCCGAGGAGCTACTTGCCCAGCGGCCGAAGCTGCGACTGTGGCGGTGGTGGTGGTGGTTGGAGCAGTGGCCGCTCCGCCCCTCTCCACCCGAGCTGGACCACACAGCCCTCGCCAGGGGCCCCGGGCAGCCAATCACTCGGGCGCCCAAGGCAAAGCCCCTCCTCTTCCCGGCACCTCCGCAACTTCGGAGGAAGGGGAGCAAGGTTAAGATGCTGAAGGCAAGCACCCTGGATCCGTGGAGCTCCCACTGGAGAACGCTGCTCCTTAAGATTAAGAGGCTGGACTTCCCGCCTTTTTATTCTCATAACTCACTTTACAACTCCCCAGTGCACATGTGGGCGAAGGCGGGCAGCAGTGGTTAGAGCTAGAGCATGGGACCAGGTCCGCTTCCCTACCTACTCCCTATGTGCTTTCAGGTAATCATTCCTCTGCAGGGATGAAGTCAATCTTCTCTCTGATGGCTTTTAGCGCAGGAAAAAAAAATCGAGGATTTCGATTCTTAAACCATGAAGGATGCTTCTTGCAGCACCAACCTAATCTAGTGGCTTAGGGACGAATGATTTAAAATGACAGATTTCCCTCTAAGTGACTCTATCCTTTAATAAAAGTCTAAGATGCTTCTACAGGCAAAAAGATTGACAAATGAACAGCTGTACGGTGCTATTTGTGTTGAAGTACAGACATGCTTTATTAAAGAAGCCATTCACCATTAACTTGATGGAATAAGAAGGACCATTTCTGAAGTCTTTTTTTTTTTTTTGCCAATTAGAAACACATGCCCGAATAATTTAGAATAATCAAGAGATATTTGAAACCCACTCCTACGTTGTCCCTTAATGTAAAAATTGCCAGGACTGAGCCATTTTGATTCATAGACATAGAAAGTATTATTACCATGAGGCTTTTCAAAGACCTTTTCTGCAAGCAAAATTGCCCTAATCAAGAAGTAAAATACACAAACGTGTAGACTATCAGCATCACACCCAGAACAATCTTTTCTCATCTAAACTGCAAGTAGAAAAAATGGACTCGACTTCCCTTTTGGGTTTCCACGGGGGTTCACAGCCTCTGATGACCAAACAGTTGACAGGAAGCCCACCCAGAGCTGGGCTTTACACAGGACTCCCGAACTCGTGCATCATGACCACCTGTCTTCTCCTCTAATAACTAGGACGAGTCCTTCAAGCCAGTCGAGGTTTAAGCTAACCACTGGAAGGGTGCTCTGGCTACTTTGTCCTGGCCCTTAGAAAGAAATGCAAGTGACCCTGCTGCTTCATGCTATCAGCTTTCATCAAATAAGCACATGCTGGATGGAGTTGGATTGGGTAAAACCTGATTAGGGACTGACAGGCAGAAGGAATTTGGGGGGGGAATGGATGCTACCAAATGGCAGAGAGGGCCAAGTGGCCATTAAACAGGCAATAGGTGTGTGGGGGAAGGGGGACATTCTGCCTAAATGCTGGAAGGAGCCAAACCCAACACCACAGTTCTCTGCCTTCAACCCAGTGAAGGTCGCCACTTGTCAGCAGACAAATCCACAAAGTCAATCTCGAAAAGACCTAATAAACTTCTGTGACACTTACAGGTCTCCAGATGGCACTAGGCAAACAGCCAACTGGGTTCATTAGCAGAGAATTCCTCTGGAAAACAGACATTACAGGAAACCTCTTGTGCAAGCACTAAGGTTGTGTGCTTTTATTGCCTCTAGTCCCCACCTGGAGAGTAGCTGCGAGGTCTTCTCACCAGCACTTTGTCCAAATATTTTGAAGACAGTGGTGCTCCTGGAGCTGGCTGCAGTTTTGTCAACAGCCCTGTTTAGATGCTACTTCTGCTATCAACCAACATCAACAATACATTTGGATCATAGGTTAGATAGTAACAAAAAAGGGATGATTAGTATCTTCTCTCATCTATATAGTTCGTGATCTCACTGCTCTCTCTCTCTCTCTCTCTCTATATATATATATACATATTAAATATTTTTAATTTAAACCCCATGAAAAAACTAGATCTAAAGATGCTCAAGTTTGTTCCATATTTAAATTGATATTATCTGTGGGCTTCCTGCCCCATAAATCATGGTCATGTGGAATACCTCCTGCAAGTGGATACGCTTTACTCCTCTTTAATCAGATGTTTGTTCTCCACCCAACTCATTCCATCTGCACCCCTACACCAAGTGCACCCCATTTCTCTTGCAGTAGCTCCCAAATCCCTCCACATTTACCAAGTGAGGGATTTGGGAGCTACTGTCATTCTGCCTTTCCAGGACACTACATATCATCTCCAAGGAAGGGAGCAGAACCTCCAAAACAAAGTGGGCACTCATCCTCTGGCACCTTTCTCAGTTTACATTACTGAACACTGAGAAGGTACTTTGGAGTTCTTTGGAGGTTATAAAAAAAATAGTAGGTAACAGTTTTTAGCAGCTGTTTAAAACCTTTTGGGGCTCTCCAAAGCCTTCGCCTGGGCTCCCCAGGGTGGCATACCAGGCCCTCCACCTACCATTAGGCCTTCCTTTCCTGAGTCCAGCCTTGGCTCTTGCCACCCATCTCTCCATTCTTGTTGCATTAAGCACCTTGTCGTTATCCTAGTAAGTGCTCGTGGCTCCTCATTTCCGTGTCTGTGCTGGGGACTTGATAACCACACAGCCTGCATCCTCACATCAGCATCTATTATAGCAGCTACTACACTTAAGACACCCTCCTACTATGTCTGCCCTACCCTACTGGCATGTAACCTACAGCAGACCTTTCATGTATCCCTGTCTGTACCCTTCACTCCCTTCAAAGACCTTCAAGGTTTAGTCCTGTATTAGTGGCTTAGAGTGAACCACTAAGACTAACCATAACATCGGCCCAGTAAAATGAATTACGTCAACTTCCTACAACCATCTCCTCCATTTATTTTCTTTTTAGAAACTCCTATCACCTTAATCTTAATAATTTAAACCTTTGAAAATAATTTTAAATACATCTGTAGACTACATTGACACCACATATCCCAATGTGGACTTATTCCCCTTTTCTAATGTTAAACCACAGATTAGCAGTTTTACTTAATAAAAGTTCTCACATTGAAATCCAGGAGCTGGCTATATATAATAGGTTGATTCCCTGATTCCCTTAGTTTTCCAATCAGACAAAAACTGTTCATTAAAGAGCTCAAAAGTCATCCAAATTTATACCAACAAACTAGCCACGGGAGCTGTCAAGTACAGGGGTCGACTGGGGCAGCTAATAAAATCCGGGGGAGAAAAGAACCGAAGAGGTTGACAAGGATTTAAATCACTAGTTAAAACTGGGGATGGAAAAAGTACAAACAGATCAGGAGAAATTAACCTCTGACTGTGACATAGCACAATGAAAAGAATCCCTTCTGTTGGTACAGAAGAGCCACTTTCAGTGTGACCCCTGTGTGTATTACCTGAGCCACAGGCTGGAGAGAGGACATACCCATTCTAGTTACAGCAACAGGACCCCGAACCCTGAGATGGCTGCCGGGCTAAAAATAAGAGACCCTTTCATGGCTTCTACAAAACCTAAGTCTACCCTATGGTTTTCTCAGGATGGTTTTAAGATAACATATCTGAGACTCCTTTGAGAAAATAAGTACTAAACAAAAGCAATCTATTATCAATCAGGATAATGACAGGCATGGGCTAGTGTGGGGTTTAACTGTAGGATAGAGATTGTATGAGAAAAATGTCAAAAAATGATAATGAAAAAACATTTAAAAAAGGATAACTTATTTGTTGTAATGTTCTTTCAACTTTCTATACACTTTTTTTTTTTTCAAAATACAAAGTTGGGGGGAAATAAAATGTCAAATTTTAAATTCTTCAATTCAGGGGTCAGCAAACCACGGCCCACTGTGGTGGCTGTCATACTGGAACACGCCCACACAGCCATACTTACTAGTCACGCACTGTCTGCTGAGTGCTGACGCAGTCCCGCAGCTGCGGCAAGAGACCACGTGGTGCTCAAGGCCTCGAACGTTTCCTATTTGGCCCTTTACAGAAAAAGGTCTGCTGACCCCCTGCTTTATTAAAGTGTGGAAGGCTATCAGTAATCTCTTCATATGCATGCCAGTAGTAATAGGTTATCCCTTACTCTTGGTTCACCTGTTTCAAAAAGGAAAGAAAGAAAGGATTCAAGGGGAATACATTTCACTTTTTATTACTTTTTAAAAATCCAACTTCAGTTAAACAGACTGGATTAGAACCTCAAATGTATATGATACATTACATACTGGACTCTATTACTAAGAAGCCAGTTGGAATATGACCTACACAAACCAAGGGTGTGTACAAAATGGAAGTAATTACCACCAGTAACTATTTCCTTCCAACTCTGTCACCAATTACCTGTGCTCTGTGGGGATTTATAGATTCAACTTTGACAGAGTTGAAAAACCCAAGTGAAACTGCCTTTTCCAAGTGTGCTCTACAGGCCTTCAAACAGAATTCCATGTTATTTCTTCCTTGCCCTCGCTCTACTTAAAATGTTTTAAGACTTCAAATGACTTAAACTGACAAATTGCGGTAAACACACAGAGTGCTGCTTTATCAATAATTATTAGCAATCCTAGTTCATCAGTACTTCAATATAAGCAGCTTTCACAACAGTTCTTTATTCCACTTCCTAACACATTGAAATAACTTAATTTTTACTTTTGTCTTTGTACTATTTCTGCCTAAGGCTCCAATAAGAATGTTAAATCAGGTAGCTTTTAGAAAATGTTCACAGGAGGGCCTAGGCATTCCTCGTGCTCAATTTAAATCTCACAAAATTCCTACAGCTGTATGTTAACTTTCTGATCTACCCTAACTCTCAGTCTATTTCTGAATACACTTCCAAACCTTAAAATTGTCACTTCTCTTATCACTTTAACATTTCAATTGCTAAACTACAGCTTCATAACTAAAATTTTTATGAAGACATAAAACATTAATAAATACTTGTGTTTTCATACATCATTATTCCTATTTATTATGTGTTCCAATAAATCAATAAAATGAAGCACAAAGACACACAAAAACCTAAACTTAATACCCAGATGGAACCACAACCACAGTGTACAGATGACAGAAGGCTTTTCTTTCCTGGACTTCATATACAGAAAGAAGCCCTTAGTGTGTGGTTTTTCCTGAACCAATTACATTAATGCATCTTTCTTTTTTACATTTTGTATAAATTCAGGAAACTTTAAAATAACATTTATTTGCAAGACATTCGGCATAAGGTAGATAGTATACATTTAAGAAATAAAAGTTTTATCAAAATGAATACAATTGGTGATGAACCCTAAATAAAGTGGCTTTTGGAAGAACTGGATTTTGTGGCAACCACCTTTATAAAGAGGTCCATCCACTCCCAATGGAAAACGCCCAAACATACCGTTCAGAGAGAATATACCATTCACCATTCAGGTATCACTACAGAATAATGAGTTCTAAGAGTATGGAGCCTGGTTTATGGGCAAATCTGGTACAATCTAGGAGCCCAACACGATCTATAAAGAAAACTTTACCATCCCTCCAGCCATTACATTTCCACCTAATCCTACTCTTGTAGGACTGTCAATTACTAATGTAACTAAATTTTAGGAGCAATATGCTTATAGGTACAAGAGGAAAGTTTATCTTTAGTTTCTTATAGTATTCATAAAGCATCAGTTGGGAAGTTGAGCAAATAATGTTAACAAATGAAAGCCAGGCACTCAGCATTAATAAAGTGGAAAAACCCACCCTTAATTAACTTTACATAGTATTTTACTTTACTAGTCTACAATTGAGAACTAGGGAGTTAAACCATTTGCGAATTACATCTCCTTCAAGACACACAGCATCCAGCCATGTGAAGCCATAAATCAATAAATATTTTCTAAAGGGCTTTTCAAGGTGATTTATACTCATTTTAATGGAGCTTTTTATATGGAAATTAGAGAATTATTTTTCACTTCAAATTCCAGGATTTCAAACAAAGCTCAATTTAATAGAAAAAAACGGTGTACCTGAAAGCAGTTAAACCACTCCTTCTCATTTAAAAACCCTACATCTTACCTGCAAGACTCATAAAACAAATTTAATTTTATTAGAACAAAAATTTGCTGTTCAACTTACACTCCATCAGACAGACTATATACTGTTAGATACACTTCATATGTAGTTAGAAATATAAGCCATTCAATACTGACTTTTAGTTTTCCTTGTAAGATCTTAAAGGCAGGTAAGAAGAGAAAATGGAAGAACCAGTGTATCATATTTGATATAATATTTCGGCATGGAGATTTACCAACAGCTTCTGACCAAATTTGTCAGTCACACATAAGTGGTTAAAAATCAAACTTTTCACTGGTTATAGTTCTTACATACCACATGATCAGATGCAGAGTCTATTAATTTATAAACATTTTATAATGAAAACATCTTATGTAACTATCAATGGCATGAGTTTCACAATAAGGTTTAAATATAGCTGTTTTGACTCTTTCTAAAAATACCAATATACAGTATTATTAGGTGGTCATTTGCATAGCAAACTATTAACTAGAAACTCAATGGTTCTAGGAAAACTTCACATTATGAATAGTTCCAGAAAGATGCATTCAAAATTAAAATCACTTCTCTTAGAAAAACTGTGACCTTTATTCGCCCACCCAATAGTAAGCTAATCACTCTTACCCCTTTCCCACTTCACACAGTACACCAACCTGAACAGATCTGTGTGCCACAGTTTCATGCAAAGGGTTTGTCACTCAGTCTGTGACGGTACTGGATAACCTATCAATAGGTGTGAGCAAGTTTGAGGATTTTAAAGTGTGGGTTCCCTGTATTAGAAAAGCATACTTTATAATATATTCAAAAATTGTATTCAGTAACATTGCCTTTCGAAAAGATAGCTTTAAATTGCAAACACATCTATTTTCACAAAACAATTTGGTCAGGAAATTTTATTTTAACATCTGAAGCAGTAATGCTTTAGATGTTACTTAAGTGCCCCAGACAGGATTAACAAAATTAAATGTTTCTAAATTACAAATTCAGCTCCTGTAGGAGTCTCAGAAAAGGAAACAGAAGAAAACAACCCCCTCCCGAAAGAAGTAAGACACACACATTTTGAAGAAACCCCAATGTTTCATGCAGTGGTAGGCAAGATGTAAAAAGCCACCCAAATTCACAAATTTCTACACCAATCATCATCAGAAAAAAGTACTCCGAAGTCAATCTGTACATCCAAATGCTTTGGGAATCTACACCTACATTACATTATTTAATGTTATATACATTTATTAACCAACCCCCTTGTTTTTAATAATTTC
Source organism: Artibeus jamaicensis (assembly GCF_021234435.1). Lineage (NCBI taxonomy): Eukaryota > Metazoa > Chordata > Mammalia > Chiroptera > Phyllostomidae > Artibeus > Artibeus jamaicensis. The sequence continues at coordinate 1,161,429 of NW_026521538.1, forward strand.
TTATGTAAAACCTTCATTCAAACCCAAAAAAGATGTAAGACTAACTTGGGGGGGAGGGAGAAAAAAATAATCATTTTAGACATTCAGTTAAAATGTAGTTTATCTAAATCTCAAAATGTTTAATAAAAACAAATATCTTCTCCATTTAACACTTTGCTTTCTAACTGTACAGTAAATTGCATTGTAGAGAGTACACCTCTATCTTCAGACTGTATCTTCTTTGGATGGCATTAAGATGTAACTGGTTAGTTTTAAGATAAATAAATGAGAAGTTGGTCCAACTGTGATGACAGCAGATATATTACATGCAGAATTTAATATTTTTAATTCTCTTTTTAAAAAAGGATGCGGTTGAATCAAAAAAAAAAGGTCAAAAGCAAACCCAGATTCAGTATATAAAAGTGTCCCACAATAGGCTGATGATAGCAGTAAAAATAAGAGACAAAAGTAATCTTTCTGGAACATCATTTTTCAGTAACGTAGAAACACTAAGTGCCAGGAAGATTTCTATTTATGTAATTTTAGCATCCAAGTCTCCCTCTATTTATTGTATTGGAACAAATGCTTTAAATAAACTATTTGTCCTCTTCACTGAAGAGAGCTGGTCTATCATCTTTAATGAGCTAGTTTGGGGGAAGATCAGCCGTGTACTGTAGTAATGCCTACTGCATAAAATCCAAGCATTTGCTGTGAACAGTTGGAGAAAGCAGTCAGTAAGAACCTAGGATCAATGGAAATAGATGTTACTTTACGCCGTCCATGAAAGACAGACCCACAAAGTACCCAGTGTTAACGCCCAAATCTCTTCTTGCGCTTTTTTTTGCTGTGCAAGTTCCACCCCTGTGAAAGAGAAACTGATCCAAAGTTCCAGATTTTCTTGGGCTGCTAGTCAATTTTCACATTAGTATAGATTTTTCGGACAAAGGCACTTGTTCCCATGTAACCAATTGCTCCTGCAAAGATAAAATAAGATGTTTTGAAACAAATACGTACAGTACAGTATCTATCATTTACAAACACTAACTGCCCCCTGCTCTGGAAAGTAACTCATTTTTTAAGATGTCTTTAAGGTTAATATTCTCTCTGAACTTATTAAAATAGTATCATTTGCTTTGCATACTGGCTGTTAATGTCATACACGAAGTGTGGCCTAATATATTTTTAGAATTGAGTATCTATTACTACATATGTAATCAATAAATATATCAATTAAATTATATCTCTTATAAAAACAGGAGTAATTTGACATTGACAAAAACCTGTTAATAAAAATACATGTCTTTTTTTAAGTTGAGCACATATTATTCTAGGTCATTAAACCAATATTAACATGTTCCCTAGACCTTATGAAACCTTACAGATAAGAAGTGACTGCCAATTCTCTCAGGGAAGGACTGAAGACCATGACTCAGTGGCATTTGCAGCTCTAGAGAAGAAGCATATTCTGAGGGTTTCTTTTTTTATGTTAAAATTGTAGAAGCTGTGTAGTTTGTAGAATGGAAGACATATCTGAGCAAAAGGGCACGAGACACACATAAGTAGGTGGGAAGTTTTGAAATGTTGTTTTTAGCCTCAGATTGGGGCTTAAAACACCAGGAAGCAGGGGCACTTTTCTGTTTTGTTAAATTAAGTGTATAGTTCCAACGCTGCAGCACTTGGTACATGATACAGTACCCCCAAAATATTTGTTGAATGAATAAATGAACTGAATAGTTCTTTACTGCAAATACTAAGGGATCTTTATCTTCAGCATAAGAAAGCTGGTTATTTAAGTCATAGAGAAGATTCTCCTTGGATTTAGGAATTTAGCATCTAGTCTAATATTATTGAAAGTTTAAAAGTAAGTCTTCCATGAGTTAATAATGAAACACACATACACACAGATATGCCTAAATGGTTGCCTTTGAACTAACTTTTACACCAAATGTATATGCAAGGAAAGAAACAAGTCTATTCTGCCTTTCCTACATAAAACTGGACCTCAAGGTAACCAAATGGTTGATGGAAGAAGTTTCTCCTCACAGAATTATCCCAGATAATAAGTATAAAAAGAACAACAAAATTAAAATATTATAACCACTAATGAGTTTCTTGAGCTAGCAATAGTTACCAATGCTGCTAATCTCCCAAAGCCAGAAAGCCAGACATTAAGTGCCTCACAAGTTTAAAAACCACAAAACACTCTTAGGTAAGTATTCTTCAGTATGATCAAGCCAATAAATCTAATGACCACTTTAAAGGAAATATGAGGGGGAATTGCATGGAGAAACATTAAATTACACCTCAGGGCTACCACCAGCAAAACCCAGAGTGTGAAAAACTCTACAGGAATTAAAGCAAACAAACCCCCAAAACACAAGTTTCTTAAATAAATTGGAAGGAAAAAGAAAGGGAACAGCCTTCCCTTTCTAAAAGAGCCTTCAGACATGTTCACCAAGCACTGCATGGACCATTAGTAATCTGATCTTGGCCACAACAAGCTGAATGAGAAGAGAAATGGGGATAGATCAGGTAAATTCGAATACTGAATATCTGAACATATTAGGAATCATATTTATATGTATATAATTAAATATTACTATATAAGTATACTTCAAGTATATTTTATTCATGTATCAGAATGTGATATAATTATATACTAGAATTATACATAACATATTCTTATATATAGAAATGTTTATAGTTGAAATGACATGATGTTCAAGATTCATGTCAGAATAAAAGAGAGGTAATGTGGGAACATAAACAAGACAAGACGGCTGGGAGAATCACTGATACTAGGTGTGTTAGATATACAGGGACTCACTACAGATATATAGATATAGAGATAAATTATCCCTCTTTTTGTATATATTTGAAAATTTCCCACAAATATTAAAATTTTAAAAAGAAACCCTCACCAAAACAAAGCAAACCTACTTCCAACTACTTTTGCAATGAATAGACATTTATTTAATATGAATTAATTATATTACACTTCAAAATACTGATAATTCATTTTGAAATAGTTACTTGATATAAATTGTTACAAGGTTAAGAAAATAATCTTCAATTTTTTAAAAAATGAACCCGAATTCTTAGAACCTAAAAGTATCTGTAAGATTTTAACTAGAATCAAAAATTTAACTAGCATAATATAACACTAGTCCGATAATCAAATTTAATTTCCCAGACTTACAAAACATTTCCCCCCCTTTGAGCAGACATGCTTAAAAGCAAAACAGTATCAAATTAAGACAATCATTTTGCATAATCTTATGGGAGCACTTCAAGAATAAGCTTATAAAAATATGACTTTGTAAGAAAAAGATACTGAATATGCTCTGTAGAGAATAAATGTCTTGGGAATACTATAGAGATATACTTTTAAAGTTAATTTCTTTAACACTAAAGATGCTATGCTCAAAATATAAAGACTGTAACAATCTATTTCCCACCTTAACAGATATATCTATTTCCTTTATCTACATTAAAAAAAAATCAACAAATATTTTTCTTTCAATTACTGATATGCACATAACTTGACGAGTATGTATAATTCTGTATCGTGATAACATGTGAATCAGACATAGCCTGAACTGTACCTGCTCTGCCCCCAAATGGATTAGAACTGAAGGCATACACACCCATTAACGGATAAAGAAGGAGACATTGCCAGAACAGGGAACTGCAAATATGCCACAATTTTCAGGCAGCCAAATGAAATTTCAAAAGGAAAAGCACTAAAACATTTTAGCTAAGTTCATTCCATTTTCTTTGTAACTGTCAAGATATTACCTCTCTAGTTCAAAGATCATATATCAAGTCAAGAAAAAAATTTAACCCTCTGTCTAATCCCATAAATCTATACCTCAGTGAATGGTGGTGATAATCAAGAAACATCTACAACTGCATCAAGAGGCACTGAATGAGCAATCTTCGGAAGAATGGCCATAATACTAAAAGAACCTTCTGACTGCCTAAAGATACACCAGGGTGTTCCCCAATCAAACAAATCTAGTTTTAACCTTTGAGTCCTACTCCTCTTCCCCCCAAAGCTGGTTAACTAATTAATTATCACAGAAAAGGGTTATCACAACAGCTGTAAATAAAACATGTGGTTATAACATAGAGAGCTGTCTTCCCTTATAGCCTGTGTATGGAATGAGCTTTCCTACTTGACAGTAAAGCACGTTTATTAATTTGAGAGAGGGAGACAGAGAAACATCAGTGTGACAGAAACAGCGACTGGTTGCCTCCCATTTGCACCCTGACAGGAAGGGGACTGAACCCGTAACTTTTTGGTGTATAGGATGATGTTCCACCCAACTGAGCACACAGGGAAGGGCAGAACAGATTCTTTCTGTTAACTGACACAAAACACACTAGTTTCAAGTGATACATCACATAATATTTATGTGATATATTAACATATCAACAATTCGAGTTACTATCCATCACCATACAGTTAAAAGTGTTTTTCTTATGAGAACTTTTAAAGTCTAATCTCTTAGCAACTTTCAAACATACAATACAGTATTATTAACTAGAGTCACCATGCCGCACATGACATCCCCAGGACTTACTTATCATACTACTGCAAGTTTGTACCTTTTGACCACCTTCACCCATTTTGCCTACAGCCACACCTCACATCTCTGAAAACCACCAATCTGCAGACAAGATTCTTCTGATGAAGAAAAAAATGTAACCCTGGTACACTAAAAGGGTCCACAAATGTCATACCAGGTCCTAGCTTTTAACAAGATGATCGAATCTGTCTTATTCTATTATCTACCCCATACCTACAGGCAGAACTCTCAAAAGAAAAAAAAAGCCTTGGCTGGTGTGTGGCTCAGTGGATTGAGTGCCAGGCTGTGAACCAAAGGGTCATGGGTTTGATTCCCAGTCAGGGCACATGCTTGGGTTGTGGGCTAGGTCCCCAGTAGGGGCTAGGTCCCCAGCAGGGGGCACGCAAGATGTAACCAACACTGGTGTTTCTCTCCCTCTCTCTTCCCATACCCTCCCTCTAAAAATAAATAAACAAAATGTTTAAAAAAAAAACATCAATCAGACTCTGGAACTTATTTTGGTGTTCCTAATCAAACAACAGAATGTTATTTCTTAATTCCCCATCACTGTTTTTCTGATTCTGAAACACTCAAAGGTTTACTCATGATATTCCAAGAATTTCAGAACTTACCACACATTATCCCCAAGGCTGTGCTAAATACCGCCATATATCCAAAGTAAAATGATGTTTGAAATAAGCCATACATCCTGAAATAAAACAAAATAACTACATATAGTATACTGATTTTTTACTTTCAACATAGGCCTTAAATTCTAATATTTAAATAAGTGCAGTTTCCTAAATACGAAAAAAATGTGTCAACTTACTTTGTTTTGAAAAAATAGTAGTAAAAGGAATACATGTAAACATAGATTGCAGTTGATGCAGCAGAGAGAAAACTTGTCCATTGCCTGGGGGAAAAAATACAGCTCTTTTGAATGAATGGCACTGAAATGAGGATTTTAAAATACAAAGAATTTTATTTTTAAAAATCCTTTAAAACTTTGTATCTTTAAAAACAAATGCATGCATTTTGCATTTAAATATAACAAGGAAAGAGCCTAAGAACTGGAAGAAGGGATCCTGAATTTTGTCAGTTCCCTGGTGTAAGTGAGTTTAAATAACCATTTCCTTTTTCAGACCTGTCTCCTTGTGTTTAATTAACACAGAGCAATGCTTCCTCATAAAACTCTTTCCACATCAAGCACTTTGTAAAAATATTTCTAACAGTGACCCTCATTAATACAAAAGAAATTGATACTATTTTTCAGCATTTTATAACAGAAAATCATCTTTATTATCATCATTTTTATAACTGAAAAAATTTCCTATTCTCTCTTAAGCATCAAAGCTTTTATATGTATCTTTTACTTCACTCAATATACTTCAAATGGAAACCTATTTTAAAATACCAGGGTCCCCTGAGGTTCTCCACAGAAATAAGCACTCACCACCTATAATCCTCCGCATTTAGCAGAAAGTATGTGCACACGATGGTCACGCAGACGGTCACAATGCACAGGATGACCAGCACCAGCATCATGAAGCCATAGACATAATAGATCTTATATGCCCAGAAAGATGTGAAGATGAAATACCTAAAGAAAATGCAAAAAAGACAGTTTTCTAGTTTTTACCTTGAAGCTCACCTTGCTCTTGCTAAGTTTCCCATCTTAGTTCTCACTTAAATTTCAGTATTTTTCTTTTGAGTAACTTCCAACAATTTCCCTCGCCTTTTTTCATCGATTAAGTACTCTAAAATGCTCTAAAAATATTCTTGGATAATCTTTCAAGAACAATTTCTTTAGTGGGGCATTTACGTCTAAAGATACTGAATAAATTAGAAGCTTAAAGAAGTAAAATAGGAAAAAACAAATGAAAATAGCAAAAAATTCGTATTTGTAAAATAAAGTCAATTCCCTCATTCTTTCAGTTTTTCTCCAGATACATTACTCACACAATGTACTTTGTCTTTTATACAATATCCTATGAAATAAAAAACTAGATTTGACAGGGTAAGGATGTGCATACAATCGGGGGGACAAAGCTAGGACAAGAAAGCCTTCACGCTCTCTTCGGAGGGCAGTAAGGGAAAGGGCACTAGGATTTTACACTAAGATGCAGAGTGAGAAGAGAACACCGTCTCCACCCAGCAGCTCCACTCATACCTCTGAACAGCCTCCACCGTTTACACGGAGCAGTCCCCACTCTGCCACCTAAGCCCATAACCCTCAACAGTTCTACAGTATAGTTCTGCCTGTGTTTTGTATTTACATTACAGGAATCACACAATAGAAATTTTAAAAAAATATTTTACACTAAGAAAAAGGCCCTTCATTCTAATTCTACTACCCTTTAATTCATCATTCAATTAGAAAGGGTCTTCTAGCCTCTTTCTCCCGTTCTCTAGATGTTTGTTAGTTGATTTGTTCATCACTCATTCTTTCAGGACATTGGTACAGAGTCCCTACCACATCTCAGGGAAGCAGTGAGAATACAACTGTGAAGGTGACACGGTATCTGCCGCCCTCAAGGAGACTGCTGTTTAGCAGGGAACACCGGTAAAGGGGCAACCACAATGCACGTGACATGTGCTCTACCAATGCATCTAAGAGGGGCATCTTACTGGTTTGGCTGGGTGGGACTTGGGGGGGAGGGTGAGAAGAATCTGATAAGGCATGTGGGGGACAGGGTGTGAGGGACAGGAGAGGCAGGGAGCTAGAAGAATGTTCCAGGCATAGAAACAGCAAAGGCAAAGGATCACAAATAAGAGAATTCACCGTATTTTGAAAAAAATGAAAGGTCAGTACAGTCAGAATCTCAAATGAACGAGTGAGCACCAAGAGATGGGTTTGGAGATGTGAACAGGGCCATGTTGTGGAGTCTGGACTTACCTCCATGAAAATGAGAAGTCTTTAGCAAAGAAATGGTATGATCAGATTGATACCTTAAAAAAATCACTTTGACTACCAAACAGAGATTGGGTGTGAAGGAAGTCAAAACAGAAGTTAAAGATGAGCAGAAAGGCTATCTAACGGAAAGGAGGACCTGTGGGAGCAGGAAGAGATATGAATCAGAAGGAACAGAGGACGGGAGGAGAATGGAAAAGACGGTCAGGGGTCAAGTCAGGGGGAGGACGCACAGCAGTCCAGACTGAAGGACAGAAGCTGTTCCTGAACTGGCTTCTTAACCCATGGGATGTAGTGACACACACCGATCCAATCCCTCTCGAAGGTACTGACTAACCCACCGCTGATAGGTGGTGGCCACCCGCAGTTTGCCCAAATCCATGTCAGTTGTACTTGTTAGTATAATTAGACAATTTAATTACATTTCATAGAAACCAAGAAACAAACATAGGAGCAAAAAGGATATGTGATTTCTATAAAAATTATTTATTTTGAATGCTTTGGAAAACTTCGATAAAGTGATTTGCTAAAAAAAAAAAAAAAAAACAGTTCCAAAACTAGGTGCAGGTGAGATGGCTATAAAAGACTAAAGGGCAAGTGTTCCATCTAAAGACTTCAGACAGGTCTTTATGTTCTTGGTCCACTTTAAAAAGACTAGAAAACACAGAAGATGTATAATGACTGTCAAAGGAAAACTGATGGAAACAGCAACTAGATACAAATCAAAGACCTGGGCTTTAAATTAAAAAAAAAAAAAAAAATCCGTGAAGAATGTATCTTGAGTTGTTTTGTTAAAATAAAATGCTATGTATATATCTTTTTAAATAATTGCCTTACACGAGCCAATTTTTCCAATTAACCAACTATCAGATCCAATCATGTATGTTACGGAGGCATCCACTGTACAGGAGAGAATCAGCAGTGGGGCACCTGGAAGGAAACGTGTAGAGGAATTTTGAGCAGTTACAATGACTGGCATTTCATGGGCAGGGGCCAGAGATGTATGACTGCAGTTCTTGACAAAGTCCCACACAAAGAACTGTCTTGCCTAAGATGTCAGAGAATTCCCATCAAGAAACACTGGAACACAGGCTGAGGAAAGAAAGGCTGACATTTGCGGCGGTAACCAAGGATGCCGTTGTGAAGCATGGTAAACTGGGCACAAGGTGGCATACCTCAAACCCGCAAACACGCACACATTTCTCAGCACTCCTGCAGGTCTCTATGGAGGGAAACCAGGAATAGCTATGAATCCAAAGATACCAGGATAGTCTGACTGGTAGGTAATGGTTTACCTAGTTCTCTGAACCCTCAGAAAATTTAAAAAACACAATAAAAGCCAGTAATTCCTTATATCATTCATGTAATCAAAAGGTGGTCTAGCATTCTTTACAATGCATGCTTTGATTTCTAAGAATTCCTGTAAAATGAGAGAGATCTAGAACATAATGCAAAAAAGCATAAAATTCACCTGAATATTTCTAAAAGTAGAAAACTACTTTTAGAAAGACATACAGACTCCCGTTCTGGAAGCCATGGAACTAGCAGACTAACTCTGTTAGATGCTTTCCTATTTCATTCTAACTCTTAAATTCTCTAATTACAATTAAATCCCTCAAAGCATAAATACATTGCCAAGGCTTACATTTCAATGAAGATTGAGCCAAAAGGTAAAATTCCTCCCAGGCAAACAATAACTGCTGGCTCCATAAACCTGGAAAATATTAAAATTAACAGTAAAGTTCTAGCATGATTTGATTTGATGTTACACCATATAAATCCTGATATAGAAAGCAGATGCCTGGTACTTAAAAAACAATTTAAAGGACAGAAACAAATCAGTAAAAGAAATTAAAATCCAAGGAGACACAACACAGAGGTGGGACTTCAAATTAGTTCTAGAATATAGTCAAAGTTCTTTCCAGCATTAAAGGCTGAGATAAGAATTTGGGGAATACAAATTCTTGCCAGTGGCAGAATTCAAAAAAGCAATTCGCATAAGCATCTGCTTGTTTTTACATCTCTTAATAACTTCTAAGAACTTTACAGGCATTCACTTACGGAAAGCAAGAGAGAAATAAAGTCTTGAGACCCCTATCTGAATAATGTTTCCCAAACTGTGGCCTTGCCATTTCTTTGCTCACTCTCTCACTGCTTCAAGAATTCCTTTTGCTATGGATTACACAATTAGGATAGTATGAGTTCTGAGTTACAATGGAGCCAAAGAATAAAAAATAAATAAATTTCAAACCTTATTCATTTGACTCCACAAACATGTACTAATTGCAACTGGTGATTCTCTACCTGGAATGCCGTATCTTGTCTCATACTTCTCTGCACCTGCCGGCTCAAGTGTCTCCCTGTAAAGCCTTCTTCTCTAAGTCTCCCAGGAAGAGGTGGGTCATTCCCCATTCTTCCATTACCCTCTGAACGTTACGCCATCACGACACTTACCACACTACACTGTAACTGTCTGATTACACACATATCACACTTCACTGGATCATAAACGCTGGCAGGCAGAAGCTATTCATCTAGCTACATCCAGGGCCCAGCACTGTGTCTGGCACATAAAAAGAAGGTACTAAACTACTACCTCTGGAATGAACAAACTAAAGGACTGAGAGAAAAATAAAAAAAATTAAGAGCTGCGAAAAAAACATTAAAAATCATTTTAGTCTTCTTTCCTCATTTCATAGAAAGACAAGACTACAGAAGGTAAAAATGATCTGCCCTGCGTGACACAGTGAGAGCCAGATCCAGTATTCGGATGCTGGTTCCCATGTGCCCACATAAAGCAAATGAAGATACAGGCCTTCCTGCACCTAAATATGATACATGGTTGTTGTTCCTTCCTCTCCTTCTCTAGCCCTGGTGACCTGGAGGAACTTTGGTTATTTCTGACTGTGCTTTTCCTATCAGCTGATTCTCCTCAGTAATAGGTGAAGATCAGAGGGTAGCAACAGGCCTTAACAATCAAATTTGAAAAATATAGTTGAATTTAAAAAAGACTACAAAATTCCCATAAGACCAATCTAAGAAAAGACTATGGACAATTTCTAAGACAAGAACAGATCATTATCCTTTCAACTATAGGGGGTGTTTTATTCAGCCTCAATTTCTGCAAGTGTCTATACCTCCAAGTCTACAAAAGACTGTGTAAGTATCTGAACATAAGTTACATTTATAATGTGGTTAAATATCTGGGAACAGAGGCCTCAATATATATCCCTTATTATGAGCATGTAGAATCTACTGTGTAGCTATTCTTACAAGATGGGGAATGTAGGAAGTGTACAATAAGACTGTTCTATTTCTGTCTGCAAGTAACGGCTAGGGAAAAAATGCAGAATAGAATGTATCAATGTAATAAATTTCATATTTAATACTGTTATGAAATATAATATTCAACTTACTAATTTTAAGATGAATTCCCATTCTGCTCAAATTTGAATTACAAGAATTAGAAATACAAACCTATTAATGACATCTCCTTTTATCTCCAAAATTTAAAAAAAATATAAATCATCTCAAATTAAAAATCCATCAAGAATCATAAATTAAAAGCTGAATGGCCAAATAAACTGTAAACTATGTTTACATGGTGGCAACAGAAGAGTCTCTTCATCTGTTAAACAGAAATACTTGTCGTCCTTTGTCAGGATTAATCTTGAGTTACAGCAGGTCCTCAAGAATGCATTTCGTGCATACACTGTGACAATGTATTTATTCTATACTATCCCAAAGTGAAGATAAAGATGGCAAGTTAGCAAATTACAGCTGGTCTCAACCCTAATTAATCTCTCAAATGGCAGGACATATATGTGGCCATAAATGTGTGTCTGCATTGTTTAGACCAATAAAATATCTGGAAAGGAAAACTGAATTATAAATGAAGAATTGTCAAACTTTTTCTGTAAAGGTTCAGAGAGTAAATACTTCAAATTTTGCAGGTGACATGGTCTCAGATATAACTACTCAACTCCAATGCTGCATTGCAGAAGCAATCATGGAAAATATGTGAATAAACAGGCATGTTCCAACACAACTTTTTTTTTTTAGTAAGAACAGCAGCAGGTCAAGCGTGACCTACATGTTGCAGTTATAAAGTGGATGCAGCTTTAGTTCTCACCCACCTGTACTTATCAAAGCATGTGACTTATCTGTAAATGGCACCAATATTCAGAAAGTGAAGTCAGGATAAAGTTCATTACTACTTCTAAAAATACAAGATGAAAGATACCAAAAGACAAATTCTTAAGTTAAAACTGAAGAGAGTCATTCTTATAAATATATGACAATTCTAAAGTTAGGTATATATAACAGTCTAAGAAAGTCTGTATTGTGAGAAATAATCACATGAGATTCGCGTTCTTTACCATTTTTTCTCCGGAATGGGACGAGGCACAGCGTTGACCCGGCAAGGGAAGTTGGGCTGACCCGACAGATTCCGGCCAAGTATTGTACCAACGAGGTTTAGAGGAAGAATAACAAAAAAACAGATGCAACAAACGGCCACCTGTAAATTAAATTAAAATGTGTGTCATTACTCAGAACGATAACAATAACAAAAATAAATAAAAGATACACTTAAAAATTTAAACACATTTGAATCACAAAAGAAAACACTTAGGCGCAATATGGGTTAAAATTACACAAAATATATACTAAAAAATAAGAAAAGAATGCGCTTTAAAATAAACTAACATAAGTTGAAATGTTTCTACTTCCTCCTTTTCTGTATTCTTCCACACTGTCTCTGCTATAGTCTTTTTCTCTCTTCCTTCACTTTTCAGCTGTCATTCTTATAACATATCCTTTATATCTTTCTTCATTATAACCAACTTACTTACTTGGCTACACTTTATTGAGCTCCTAATATGCACAAAGAACTTTACATATATTTTACTATTTTGCAAATGAATAAAATGAGGCTTAGAGAGGCTAAGCAACAGCCATGGTATCACAGGCTAGCAGGTGGCCAGACTAAAATTTCAGTTCAGATCTGCCTGTCTCAAAGATCATGCTCATTTCTATTCTAGACCACCTTAGGTTCTTAACAACAGAAGTAAAGCTCTATTTCTTACATATGTGTCATTGCTAAAATAATATGAATAGTTTTCTGTTAGTAATTCCAAGTCTAAGGTTATAAGGAAGGCCATGACAAGATTCTAGAATCAAAGTAGTCAGTTGGGAAAATACTACTTTGTAGCTTTTTTTCTCTATATAAATCTGGGTACAGAAAGACACAAACGCAAATGCTTTGCAAGCCAGCATCTAGTTAAGATCATTTCACTCTGAACTTCTGAAAAATGAAGTAGGATTCTATCACCTCTAAGATCTCTTTCAATTATACGTTTTGGGGTTCTAATAAATAGAAAGTAAAAGTGAGGAAAAAAAGCATAATGAAAACTGAAGAAATAAGAGAAATAAAGAACAGTTATTAAAGGAACCTATAAACAGCCTCATCAAGACATTATTAACTGCTTATCATTTATTTTTTTCCTCTTTTCTTATCTAACTTTTTAAATATAAGATAACAAAATGTGGGCAGTTTGTTAGAAGCTGTTAGTGATTAAACTATGAAAGCAATTTTCTACTTCTTTATGCTCAAGTTCTGGATGAGTTTACTTGAAGAATACTCTGAAATTGCAAGGGAAGCTGTTTCAAAAAAAAGCCACAGGGAACTAACTAAATCATCCGTGAAGTCAGAATTTCTCTCCATACTGATATTCAACCAAATAAACTGGTTATTGACGAAGATAAAACTGAACTATTATACCCCTTGATATTAGATTTGTATTCATCACAATTTTATTGCTCTCACAAATTTAAAATGTTAAAATACTGAATTTACAAAATTTATTATATTAATAGAATCACGCTTGTATCTCTTCTGTATTTTGCTTTCATAGTAAGATTTTGTTTTAAAATTAAATTTAAAAGCTAAGAGTTAAAAAACCACTAGTCCAATGCACTGGCGAAAACTCTGGAACACAAATCCACACGGGCCCTCCCCTAGCCTGCAGGTCACCCACCGTTCGTGGACCAGTGGAGCGTTAAAACAGGCAGCAGAGAGAGGAAAGACTGACTCCAGGTCCAGGGCCTCTCACATCTATGTAAGACCCGGTTACAAACAAGCACTGCCCATCAATACTTAAAAACCCACAGAGGTAACAACTGGTCAACTCGTTTCAACCTCAGTCACAAGCCAACAATGTGGCTATTACTCATTCTTTTGCTTCCAGACCAGCCTTTTGGGAAATCTGTAGTGTGCATAGGGCAGAAAGAGGAAAAGCAGCCTGAAATGGCCTATTTTAGAATGCTAAAGGATATAAATTTTATTTAGGGTTATAAGCAGTAATTGCTCATAGGTAAGGTGAGTCTGGGGAAATATAGTCTTGTTACCCATTATGCTTATACAGTCCTTCAACACCTGCTCAGAATAGACAATTTTATCATCCACATCTAGCTCATATGTTTTTATGACTTTATATCTATATAAAAATGATTTAGCTTCAATTTAATTTACAATAGTATCTAATAACCATGGCACCGCCAACTCAAACGCAAATACCTGTAAGAATCCTACTTTGTCAGATATTTTTGACATGCTAATAAATAACTCGCATTCTGTTTCTTGGGTCATTTCAGTACTATAATAGAAGAAACACTAGATTTGAAGTTAAAAACTTATTCTATGTTTTCATTTTCTTTGAATAAATACCCAGGAGTAGAATTGCTGGATCATATGGCAGTGCTATTTTTAATTTCTTCAGGAACCTCCATACTGTTTTCCACAGTGGATGAAGCTAGTATTATACCCCTATAATCCACAGTGGGTGAAGCTAATATTATACCCCTATAATAAAAAATAATAATACAAAAAATGTTTATAAAAGGTCATTAATATAAAAACCTGATATCAAAACCAGCAATAAAGATATAAGAAAAATATAGACTCTCATAAATATTGTCTCTCATAAATATAGATGCAAAAAACAACAAAATCTAACAAATAAAATCCAACAATATATAAAATGGATAATACATCATAATAAATTGAGGATTATCAAAGGAATGAATGCAAGATCAAGTTAAGATTAAAAAATCAATGCAATTCACATTACCAGAATGCTCCCTGCCCCCAAAAATCACAGATCACCTCAAAAGATGCAGAAAAAGCCATTCACAATTTTAAAAACCTCAGCAAACTAGGATTAGAAGGGAACTTTCTTGAAGAGCACCTAAAAAACAAAACAACCTTTTACTTGAGGACACAAGTCTGAATACTGCCCCCTACAGTAAGGAGTAAGTCAAGAACGCATGCTCTCCCTGCTTCTATCCAACACTGTAGGGAAGGAGGTTCTAGCCAGTGCAACAAAGTAAGAAAGAGAAGCAAAAGGCATACATAGGTCTGGAGAGGAGAGTGGGCGTGGGGTGGGGGAGGCGGTAAAAATGGAGACAGTTGTACTTGAATAACAATTAAAAAATAATAATACAAAAAATATTTATAGAAGGTCATTAATATAAAAAAAGATTAGACAGATATAAGAAGTAAAAATGTTTTTATTCATAGATAGCATAATTTATATTAAAAAAATCTTTAGGAATCTACAAAAAATTAGAATAAGTGAGTTTAGCAAAGTTATAGGAGGCAAAGCCAATATAGAAAAATCAACTATTTATCTACACACTAGCAACAAACAATCAGAATTTGAAATTTAAAAAATACCATTTACAAAAGGCACAAAAATATGAAATTCTTAAAGTTGACAAAAGATATACAAAACCTAAACACTAAAATCCATAAAACATTGCAGAGAAGTTGCGTTCATTAATCAAAAGACTTTCAATATTATTAAGATGTAAATTCTTCCCAAATTAACCTATAGATTCAACACAATCTCAATCAAAATCTCAGCAGGCTTTTTGTAAAAATTAGTAATTTGATTCTAAACTCTATATGGAAATGCAAAGAACCTAAAAAAAAAAAAACCCGAACAACTCTACAAAAGAAGAACTGAGTTCAAGACTTAAAACTGTAAACAGGACAGGGTGGTACTGGCATAAAAACAGAACAAACCATTCAACAAAACACAACAGAATCCAGAAACAGATCCACACATGCGGTCAATTGATTATCAACAAAAGTGCTAAGGCAATTCGGTGGAAAAAAGGTACTTTTTTTAACAAATGCTGCTGGAACAGCTGAACAGCCATAAACAAAATAGAATCCTTGACCCTTCCCTCACACTATATACAAAATTAAGCAAAAATGGATCAGGGACCTATCACCATAAAATTTCTAACAGAAAACATACAAAGAAAGCTTACTGATCTTTGGTTTAGCAAAAGATTTCTTGAATAGGAAAGAAAAGTAGGAACTATAAAAGAATCAATAAATAAGAGCTCAAAATCAATCATTTGTTCTTCATGCCCTAGCTGGTGTGGCTCAGTGGATTGAGAGCTGGACTGTGAAGTAAAGGGTCACTGGTTCAATTCCAAGTCAAGGCATATTCCTGGGTTGCAGGCCAGGTCCCCACTGAGGGGTGTGTGAGAGGCAACAACACATTGATGGTTCTCTCCCTCTCTTTTCCTATACTAATAAATAAATAAAATCTAAAAAAAATTCACTTAAAAAATAATTTGTTCTTCAAAGGACACACAAGAGAATAAAAGGACAAGCCACAAAATGGAAGAATATACTTGCGAAATATGTATAAGACAGAGGACTTAATCTATATTAAAAACTCTTATCACTCAACAAGATAATCTATTAAAATATTGGCAAAAGTTTGAACATTCAATAAACATACGGATGGCAAATAAGCAAACAAAAATATGTTCAGTATGATTAGTCATAAGGGGAATGCAAATGAAAACCACAATGAGACACCACTATATATCCACCAGAATGGCTCCGATTAAAAAGACCATATCAAGTGCTAGAGATAATGGAGCAACCAGAACACTTACACAGTGCTAGTGGAAATGTAAAACAACAAAACCACTTCAGAAAAATATGCCAGTTTCCTGAAAAGTTAAGCTATATGACTCAGCCATTCCACTGCAGTTGTTTATCCAAGAGAACTCCAACACATGTCCACACAAAGACCCGTACATGAACACTCATAGCAGGATGGTATAATAGCCCAAAACTGGAAATACCCCAAATGTGCATTACTGAGTTGTATCCATACAACAGAATACTAATGAGCAATACAAATGAACAATTAATACATGCAACATCATCAATAAATCTTAAAATAATTATGAATGAAAAAAGACAAAAAAAGAACTTACTGTGTGTTTCTACTTATATGAAATCCTAGGTAATGCAAACTAATCTACAGTGACAGACAGCAGACTGGTGGTTACCAGAGAACAGGGAAGGGAAGGACAGAGGAGGAAAAAAGGGATGATTTCACTGCAGAAGTACAAAATGAAACTTCTGGATTTGATAAATACTTTTTTAAATTGTGATGGTGGTTTCCCAAATATATACAAATCTCAAAACTCATCAAATTGTGTACTTTAAATAATGTACCATATGTTAATTATACCTCAAGCTTCAATACACACAAACAAAACATATAGACCCCCCCCAAAAATAAATAAGGGCATAAAATGTTCGCCAAACGCTGTCCATCACTCTCAGAATAAAGCTAGAAGTACTTTTGGCACAAGGGAAAGAAAAAAAGATTTAAAAAAAAAAAAGTCCATCATCACTACCTCCAGCACCACAACAAAGAAAATGTCATTTTTCCCAATTATTGCTAAGTCCTGGTTTTTTCCTCTATAAAACAGGGATGATGCATTTACCACTAGCTCTGCCTATTTCTTTGGGTTTTGTAAACTACAAAGTGCTATGCAAATGTATCCATCCTTATAATTCATCCAGTTAGATCTGGCACATCATTGCAGTCAGCTAAGTCTGTTTTAGATGCTTGTCTTCATCACTCCTTATTACCAGCTTCCTCCCTGGTCCCTTGTTCTTTCAATCTAATCATCAGATCATTATGCCTTTAGTCGTTAACTATTATCTGAATAGGTAAAAGTCACAAATATCTGTCCCATTCTACTAAAAAATAGTATGTGACATATTATGGGTAACATCATCTCAATATTTTAATTCTATAATTATTTAGTTACATGTCCATCTTGTTCAACAAGATATAATTATCTATAACCCTTTGTTCTTCCAGCCTACCAAAGCCTACCAAAAAGCAGAAATTAAGTTATCCTAGCATTTTTACTTTACCAAATCTGTAATGCCCATGTATAATGCACACATTTTTGGCCTAAAATTTTTAGAGAAAAATAAGGATGTGCATTATATATGGGTAGTACCTGAAATAATTTGTATCTGTTACTGTGTTTGGTAATTATTTATTACATAAGATTTCTCATATCATAGTATGTTCAAAAATAAATACTAAAACTCCTTTGTAATACAAAAACTAAGTATCCAAATATATACGTGAATAAAAAATTGAGTTAAAAAATTAAAACAAAAGATTTTTCCCCCTGAAAGTTTGGGCCAAAAATGTGGGTGTGCTTTATACACAGCAAAATACAGTAATTTTCAAAAAACATTCCTTAATGAAAGTTATTGAACACTTAGTAAAAATGTATATGCACTTATCCATGGAAAACCTGGCTTAAACTATAAAACCACCAAAATCATACAGAATTTCTGTGAACTATTCGGTAACTCCCACACAACAGAAAGAAAACCAAAACAAGATTAAGATTCAGAAAGAGACATGGGTTCTAGTTGCAGTTCTGCCATTCACTATCTGGATGACCCTGACCAAGTTCTGTAGCCTGTCTGAGCAGCAATAACCACCGTGCAACCGGTATGTGTGCGATGCGTGTGCATGTGCACACCAAGTGTACATTAAGGCCAAAGTCTACTCCAGGCCTAAAATTCTGTTTCTTATAAAAAGGTTAACAAAAGGAAGAATTTGGAGTAAGTATGTAAAGCACCAGTACATCTGTGTTTTAGTTTTAATATATTTAGATAATTCAAAAAGTTTCAGTCTGTGACTACAGATATGTGGAAAGACTTTAATATCTATAGCAACACATTACCAATAACAATATATAAATGTTTAATGAGATTCTAAAAATAATACACAGCTCCTGAAAAAAAAAGCACTATAGAGAAACTTCACTTCCTACCAATATGCTCACCTATCACTTTAAAACATGCATGTTTCTTGATATGTCATTATTCTTTCTCTAAAATATATTCATCAAGTTCATTCATCTCCTTAAAAAGTTATAGTGTTCTCTTCTGTCATACTCAAAATACAGACTTTTTTTCACTTTACTGGCTTGCAAAATCAAGAAAAAAAAGGTGCAAATGTAGAGTTGTGAAGACTAACAAGAGCTTTCTCCTTCACCTAACTTTCTAGTACTGGGTTATCACTGGCTGCATCTTTCAAAACTCAGTAAGAAGTATGCCCTGGCTCGTGTGGCTCAGTGGCCTGAGTGCTGGCCTGCAAACCAAAGGGTCGCCTGTTTGATTCCCAATAAGGGCACATGCCTGGGTTAAAGGCCAGCTCCCCACTTGGGAGCGTGTGAGAGGCAATCACACACTGATGTTTCTCACCCTCTCTTTCTCCCTCCTTTCATCTCTCTCTAAAATAAATAAAATCTTTAAAAAAAAAAAAGAAGAAGAAGAAGACCTCAGTAAGTAGTTTGGAGAGGCAGCAGGCCTCGTATTAGAATTCTTATACTTTTTCAGTTTAAAAGTATGACTCGAGCAACTTACCATTGTACCAAAAGGAATGGCTCTTGAAGCATGGTAATAAATGGCTATAAAATTGATGAAGAAGGCAGTGCCACACACCATAGCTGGGATAAGGAATGCCCCAATGAACATCTGCTTTATCCATCTCCTTCCTGGAAAAGGAGAAAAACAGTGAAAATTAGAGAAATAGACAAACAGGCATATATTAATGTTTAAAGGCTGATTATTTAGTTCCAAATTATTTATTAAAAATTTTAATGTAAAAAACTTGAAATCTGACCTCCTAATAACTATTACAAAACGATAGCTAGTCAAGACTAGTCCAGCTGGTAAAGCATGTCTAATAGAAACACTGAAAAAAAGCAAAGAACTGTTAGTAAAATATTTTAATGGTTTGTCCTGATTCTGCCACTGAACTGCTATGAACTGCTGACAGAGGGTAAGCCTCTCAATCTTTCTGGGCTACAAGTTGCTTGGAGTTCTGGAGCTTCTTCGCGGTGCCCATGGAGCCATTAGAAAAGGAAAAGCCCACATCCCCAAGCACAGCTTCAACCAGAACAGGTCCATTTTCAACAGTTTTACACACTGCGGTTCCGGGGAAGCTTCACTGGAAGAGAGGTTTCACCACTTAAAAAAAAAAGTTTAAAACCCCCTGGGTGAAATGACCCTTAGTACCTGCTTCTCTGATTACGATTATAAATAAATGTTTAAATTTATTTCTGTATCTTAAAAGGAAAAGGTAATGGCATGTGTTTCCTGAGCTCTCTCAGCAGTAAGAACTATAGAGTTGTAAGTTTTATTATTTCTTTACACCTCTTTGGATTGCCAAAATTCTACATGGTGAGAACCTATTATTTAAATAATAAAGGGAAGGCATTTTTAAACTATGTAATCGAAAAGTTTAAGTCACGTTCAGTGACTAAGCACCAAGGGGCCCGTTCTAACACAGCAGAGTGCACCAGCAAATGCAATGCCACGGAAGCACCTTCACTGCGTTTAGGAACACGCTGTTTAGGGACACGCCATTTAGGAACACGCCGTGAGGACTGAACACCTGGTCACTCTTCCAGTTCAGCCCCGCAACCATAAGAAATAGGGGCCCAAACAGACAATGCTACAGGAAAAACAAATGACAACCTAACTTTGTTTTTTATATAGAAAGCTCTTTAAAAATATCTGTCTCATAGAGTTACTGTCCCAAATCTTGACATTTCTCCAGAAAAACTCCTTGATTCTGAACTTTGTCCTTTATTTAATTTCTCAGGTAAGTGTCAAGAACCCCTCCTTTACAAACTAATACTCAGAATCTGAACACCACCAAAAGGGTAGCAACTCATTCATGTTATTTATTATTTCTCCTATTTATTTCCAAGTCTTTCCTAGCATTCTCTTTTCCTATACTTTCTATTATTTTCTCAGATTCAGCAAGTAATAATAATTTCCATACTCACCTCTATCTCTTTCCCTCCAACGGTCAAAAAGAATCCCACCTACATTCCACTGGGTATAATCAGTGGCCCAGGAATGTGCACTGCAGTGCTTGCTACTCCCCACACCTTGAAGACTCTGCTCAAGTTCCAGGCTACCCGGGCCTCAACTTGGGTATAGAGCATCAGCCAGTGACCAAGGACAGTGTGAAGACCCTGGGCCTTGTTGTAGTTCAAATTCTGAGATAACTCTGAAAATCCTTGCTTCTCTGGGCTGACCTCTAAACTAACCTGATTTTTAGGGATACTACAGATCAAATTCAGAACATGATCAGACCTCCTCAGGGCACTGTCAACCAGACGAGAACCTTTAAATTATTCTTGGTAAGACATGATTCCCTCAGGGGCTTTAGACTGAACTCTGTCAGCTTTTAAACCTAAGTATAGCCAAGTTTGGCTCCGTGTTTTTAATTTGCAATCAGATTAAAAGAAAATTTATGTCCAAGTAGAAATAAATTTCCTGTTTTAAATAAACCTGTTTCTGCTGTGGAGAGCTTTCTGGGGCTCATAAACTGTAAACTTCTCAGCCTAACCAGTCTCCACATCAAATTCAAAGTAGAAGCTGCCTTAGGCATCCGTATTTCCTTAGGATGGTAGTCCTGTAGGATAAGACTCTCCTTTCTCCCTATCTGAAATGTAGAATATAGAGACTGAACACCTCACTAAAACACTCAGGAACTCAAAGTGATACTGCCCCAGGCAAGCCAAGGCATTACCTATACTGAAGGTACAGATCACATTAAGTCTAGTAGGAGCAATAAAAAGGAAATAGTAAACCAGATACCCTGGAGGGTTTTTAAATGATCCTGTGCTCTGAGCTCCTATAACCTGGTAAGTTTGGTGTCCTAAAACAAGACGGGATCCCCCAATGCTGACACTGCTTAGGATGGGCTGGGAAAATCACATTAGGAATGTGAATTTAAGGTCTTACAACAACCCTTCATTCATAACCTGAAATATGCAAATCTACTACTTTCAGCACTTTTCTGACCCCGGACAATTACAGGGAAAACAAAGGACTTAAGAATAACTTCAATGCCATCTATCACAGAAAGAAATAGCAAGAAACAAGTTCCCTGGTATCATCCATGTACTCTCTCCATCATTCTAGGTCCCATTAGTAGAGAAGCAAGGGAGCATTTAAGATGAAGTGCTCTTAGCAAAAGATTGTGACACAAAATAAAAGAAATCTTTCTGCAGAGTTCTTTGATAAATATTTAAGAGTCAACAGAAATAAAGAGTCCTATTCTCCTTCCACTGTTCAGAAACTTTATCCATAAATCATAAACATGCCTTTATATTCAATTCTAAAGCTATACCCTCTATGAGGAGGTCTCCCATGGAGCGCACAGGGGAAGATAGGTACTTCAGAGCAAAATAGTATCAATGACTTAAATATATTCTCCTACATGGTCCTCAGAACTAAATGTACAGAGATAACAGAGATAATCTATTATGTGTTCACAACTTTAGGAAATAAAATGCAGGGGTTCCATAAAAGCAAGACATAACACATAGTAGGTTTGGTGAAGATTATGTCACATGAGACAGCAAAGGATTTTACAATGCCTGTACCACCCACTTTAAATTCCAAATACCTCACCACAAAATATTAGCATCTATAATTAAAAATACAAAGTGATTAACTTGTAAGTTACCTCCTTGTCTAGCATACAGACTTCCTCCGAAGTAACCGTTCACTGGAGACGTAGCAGCATAGACAAATATGGCCGTACTGAGCATTGATCCCCTCCTGAAAAAGGCAAAAGGACGTGTAAGATAAATTAAAACCAACAACCTAAAGAACACATCATACAGTCCATTATATTAACTTACCTTAACTTCAAAGATATATTTAACAGGAACACATACACACAAAATATTCTTTTAAAGACAAGTTACAAGAACATTGCCTTAATGTGTGCACTGGGAGGATATACAATTCTCATACACTAAGCAGTTCTGGGTAGTAATTATTACTCCTCTGCCCAAACACCTATACTTAATTTCTTAAAAGCGGATGTAATAATCGCATTGCAACATTTAATTTCCATCAATATACAGCTAAATATAAATGTGGTAGTAAGAATGTGTCATTCCCATCTTTAAAAGATCATGGGTCTCAGAGTCAGTTTAAAAAACCAAATTCATTTTTTCAAGAACCCAGTTAAACAATGCAAGTGTTCACTTATTCCTCCCAGACTATCATTAACAGTTTCAACCCATTTTCTATTTATAACTGGGACTGTGAGGCTGACATAGGCCAAAGATGCTGAAAACTGAAAGGCTGCTTCAGTCTAGTCTAAGACCAGTCCGATACCAGCCAGAAGTCTCGGTATTAGCAGAGAGGGTTCAGTAAGGCTGCTCATGTGACTGAGAGTCCAAAACGACCACCAGGAATTTAAGTTTGCAGTCCCCGGAGACATTTCCACTAAATAGAAGTGTATCAGTCACAGTTTTAAAAAATCAGACATACCCTCAACCTCTACATTCATAAACATTCTATGGACATTCCCTATCCAGAACAGACCTATTTCCATCTACACTGAAAAATCTGCTTAGGTAGGACACTGCCCTCCTTGTTCATCTCTCCAAGACTAGAAGGA
Organism: Artibeus jamaicensis; assembly: GCF_021234435.1. Taxonomy (NCBI): domain Eukaryota; kingdom Metazoa; phylum Chordata; class Mammalia; order Chiroptera; family Phyllostomidae; genus Artibeus; species Artibeus jamaicensis. The sequence continues at coordinate 1,184,744 of NW_026521538.1, forward strand.
GAAATATCTGAGGAGCTGCTTTACCTCCACTCGCCACCTCCCCACCCCACAGAAACTTTCTGGACAGTGGCGGTGGTGGTGGTGGGATTTTACTGACTTCCCCACACCTTCTCACACACTATGCCTTCTCAAGAGTTAGTATCGCACTAATCAGCCTCACACTGATGCTGATCCTTTACCTATTTTTTTCTTCTCTGATTGCTATGGTCATCACCGAGGCCAAGCAATTTTCTTTTACATAATCTACTTTTAATCCTTTAGAATCAATCCTACATTTTATATGCAAGTTTTTCATGTTCTTACCACTCTGTATTCTTATTACTGGATCTCTATTTTCATTTCCATAGCATAGCAAATTAAGAGACAAATTCTAGAGTAAGAATACCTAGAGTCAAACACCCCTTACAAATAGCTGTGTAACCTCAGTCAAATTATTAACCTTTACAATATTTACTTTTCTCATCTGCAGAATAAAGACAATAGTCTCTCCACAGGGCTCATGTGAAGATTAAAGGAGCTTACGTGCATAAAGCACTTGACGTGGAACCCCAATAATGTTAGTTACTTTGACAGCATATTACTACTCACAGCTTTAGTACTTATCACGTAAGTGAGTACGTTCATATCAAATAAGCACAACATAGAACAACCATCAATAGTAATGACAGGCTAAAACACCGATGCGTGCCTTTTCTACTAATCCCATCTCTATAGAGGCAGTTTCTTATTTCTCTATAAGCAAAAGAGCTGCTAAAAAATGAATTGCCAAAATGTAACACTAACATCTGAGAAAAAACAAAGCAAAAGCTTAGTTTCTGGGAGAGGTTACCGACTAGTAGGTCCTAAGATTGTGACTGTACAGTCTGTGTCAATTCGGCAGTGATGAATTTAAACCAGTGTTTAATGTAAAGCGTGACTTCTTGGTAGGTTTGAAATGCTTTTCTTGTACTTGGGATTTAGTTAATCTGAAATATTATATTCTAAAATATGAACTAACTAGAACACAGAAGTTTAGGCTTTGGTCAATTAACTTAAAGTGCTTATATGGTAAATAAACTGCAAAGATTACATTAAAGAAAAACAAGAGCAACTACTACAGAGAAATAGCTTTGTTGATTAATACATGTTCACTTTAGTTCCATAAGCACTGATTGAGTGCTTTCCACATGCAAAGTTCTTCAAGTAGGCACCTTGAGAATTCAAAGATAAGTTAAAACCTAGTCATTGCTCTTAGAGAGCTTACTGTCTAGTGGAAAAAAACCCCCAGCTATTTAGTTAAATAATTAATATAGAACCAAAGAGCCATCCAGTGGACAACAATTTATTATCTGTCTACCAAATGCCAGGCATACATAAGAAAGAATGTATTACAACCTGAAATAGAGGTATAAAATAGAACTGGAAGCGAGTGTCGTTCTGACTGAGGACTTCACGGGGCAGCATGCGAAGCACCTGCATGATGACCTCTGCTGCCGGGGCTCAGAGTGCGCCTGCCTCATTGGGGTTGTGGTGCTCTAAGCACACCGTTAGGTGATGACTCTACAGAGACCTGAGATGTTTGTAAATGTACTTTTTCTTATAATCCAAAAACCTCGAATCAGAGTTTCTTGTACTTGGTTTTGTTCACAAAAAAATGTACCAGAAACCATGTAAAGATAGGATAAGAAATTAAATCACTTATTTTTCTAACCTCATGTGCCTTCTCCACCATTCTTTTTACTATTACTTACGATGCTTTCTTTTGTTCTATAGTCTCCCAGTTTGGGAGGTAAAAACAAAGAACTCAGTTAACCAAGAAAGCCTTGTGCTTCTTATGAAGACCTAATTGCATCTTCGACTTTCAAAAAAATGCCTGTTCAGTTTGTCAAAGAATTCTGAACCATAAGAAACTCTGCTCACACCGCTAAGGGACGTAACCTTTATAACCAAACAAAATGTTCACTAAGGCTCTACTAAGTTTTAGCATGTAACACAAATACACTTATACCTGAAGATTACTGTTCATTATTTAATTTGTCTGCCATGACATTCGTGCTATTTAAATTCTAACTATTGAAATATTTAATTATGATTGACTTAAAAGGTTCAAATGATTTAAACTATTAAACGACAACAAAAATATAATAAAGTACCAAGCACTTACTCTGTATATAAGTCTTCTATCATTGCAACAACAATAACAATGAGAGACACAGCAAATATCTGACATCCAGAACCAATGAGAGAGGAAAATATCAGTGGGTGACTTGATGGTCTAAACACATCTCCATGCACCTGCTTCCATCCATACTCATCTCCTAGGTCTCGATCCTATACACATATATATGTAATGAGAAGAGAAAATCATTCAGAAAAAAGTTAAAGTACAGAAATAAGTGAACAATTATAATTTTACATTTCCTCTCTCCAAACTTAGAGCTATTTCAAAGGGTTCAAAATGTCGAGAAATGCATTTTCAAATTTAAAATAATCACTGCCTTAGTAATTTTTACCAAGGCCCAGGAAGTTGGTTCCCCATTGTGATCAGAAAATCTCTAAAGAATGAAAAAGAAAATGGTCTAAAAACAAAAAGAAATGGTCAAATTGGGAGAACAGTGCACTGACACTCTTAACATGCTTTCAGTCACTATTCTTGCCATTTGACTACATCATGACTGTGGCTCCTATAGGACCAGGGCCAGGTGGAGAAGAAACGAGTACCAACAGCAGTACCAGATGCTCTAACAAGACAGAAATGTCCTTTAGAGCCTGGAACCTAAGAAAACATATGAGAAAATATTATACAGTTAAATTAACAGCATTTTTAAATAAATGGTATTTTTAAAAAAGAATTGTTTTTCTTTTTTTTTTAAGATTTTATTTATTTATATTTTAGAGTGGGGAAAGTAGGGAGAAAGCGAGGGAGAGAAACATCAACATGTGGTTGCCTCTTGCGCACCCCTCCACTGGGGACCAGGCAGCAGCAACCCAGGCATGTGCTCCAGACTGAGAATCAAACCCACAACCCTTTGCTCTGCAGGCCAGCGCTCAATCCACTGAGCCACAACAGCCAGGGCAAGTTTTCCTTTTTCAATGTGAGTAAGCAAGTAACTAAAACAGTGTTTTTAAAGAATTACCAGTCCCCTGGTATAATGTATTTTCTGGGGGGAGATCCTGGTCAGATATGTTTGAGAAGTACTGATTTATCTACCCTCCGATACTTCACAATGCACGTCAGCATATTAAAATTTAAATCCGTTTAACTGTTTCCCAGCTTATTTAATGATGGAGCATATGTACATGGAATAATCATTAACATTCTAAAGAGTACTTTTTCTCGCAACACTGTTCTACAATTTTTTAAAAGAACTTAAAAAACAAGCTCCCATCCCAAACTATTAAACTAAATGTAAACTGACCCTTTTGCCCACTCCTGAATTTTATGCAATATTTAACAATATTATAAAGATGCCAACACAGGTCTACAACCTCCAAGCTGAAATTCTGAAATCAAAAGCTCTGAAAACTGAAAGTCCGTTTTATAAGTTTGACATACCCTTATTTTGTGGCAAACCTTGGACTGAACTAACAACAGCTTATCTATCTGTTCATCCCACTTGGGGTGAACGTTCATATGTTTTCCTGAAAAAATTATTAAGATTTGATTAGAGACCCCTCTGAGAGTTTTATACCTTTTTAAAACCTGAAAATTCTGAATTCTGAAACTCATTGGACCTCAAGACTGTGGGCCTATTATTCCAACATTCAAAATAATACTGACTTCAATTGTTTTTACAAATAAAATATAAATGTTTGCTCACCATGTCATCCATTTCTTCTTCTTTACTGTACCGGGCATAATCTTTTCTTAAAGTTCTCATTAAAATCATTGAAACTAAGCCCACCAAAAAGATAACCATCATGAAGGAGTTGAAAATTGAAAACCAATGAATCTAAAATAATAGAAAATAAAATATTACCTATAAAGAATATCAGTCACAAAATTCACAGGTTCTAAGATAACCATAGGATGTTAATGCAAAAAATATCTTTTCAAATTTTGCCATAAAAATCCAAACTTCAGACACACTGGGGATGAGTATTCACTATACAAAGTGATAGGCTTTCTTTGCAGTAAGCTTCAGGTGCCTAAAAAACATGCTGTTTATAGACATTACAGGGAAAGAACATGGTACCTGAAAGTCTTTAAAGTCAAAAGGCCTGGGTAGCACAGGCTTTGCCAATTTCTAGCTATGTAACCCCAATTTTCCTACATCAAAAAATAAAGGAAATAATACTATGGTGTGGTGTGTATGGTTTAATAATATACATAAAAAGTACAGCACCATGCTTGGCACAGAGCAGTTAGCTCCCTTACCTCTAATTGAGCAACAACCTGAAGATCGCCTTAGACTAAACCATCACAGCTGGCTGCCATGATGTCAGCCACCTTCTAGAATGATCTGCTTCACTTCTAGTTCGCACTCGTCCACTCTGTTGCCATCACTGCTCACTCTTTCCAAACTGGCCATCCACGTGCAGAGAACACTCAGGTTCCCCACAGTTTCGTAATGTTCCCAAGGCTCCTGACTTTGACTTCACCTACACATGTCACAAAATTATGTCCAGATTCCGGTTCATGTAATCACAAGGAACTACTGTACCTGAGTGTATCACAGAACTGAGTGCATCTGGCTTCAACTAAGTCTGAAGCACTGTCCAGTAATTCCTTTTCCCAAAAGTCCCTCAGGAATAGATCCAAACTTAACCTTCTTTCTTCAAGGCACTATGTTCACTTATTTTTCTGTATTTATCCTCCTATCTCCTAGAGGCTGTTTTCCTCTTAAAGCAGTCCTCCTAGTAGCCTCTAATCTCTTCCTCTCCTTGAGGTGTCTTTCCCCTCGTTTTACACCCCCGAACTTACACACTTCTCCAGCAACAGTAACTGCCATAGGTCCCTACCTGAACAGTACCTACTCCCTGGGCTGTTATATGGTTTAAGCAGGATAAAGAATCTAAAGCATATAGCATATTGTCCGATATATAATAAAACACTAAAAAAATAAATAAAATGTACTGGTTCTTAAAGTGTCTAATTGATCTTTTGTCCACTCCCTCTTTCAATCTTCTTAACTCCTCCCTTTCAATGCCAACATTTTTCAAATGAGGAGACTATAGGTTTTACTTCCCTCACTTATTCCTAAACACAATACCATCTCACCTTGCCCCACAAAATTTCTCTCAAAGGCCTGCAATGAACTTCTAAATGAATTCAGAACTCAATCAGCTGCCCTTGCTCTCCGCTGTCCCTGTCACGGTTGACCTTTGCTGACACTCCGCCATCCGACTTCACTGACTGCTGCTTCTCCTTGTTCATCCTCATTGCCTGCTCCTCCCACCCTTTGAGACGTTTCCACAGGCTTTAGTATTGGTACTCTGCAGAGACTTCCTCTGGCTCTCAGAACTTTTAACTAGCATCCCAATGATGATGGTAATACTCTCTGCCACCTACCCGACCCTGGCCCAAATCTCTGACCCTCTATCTCATTCATGTGTCAGACTTCTGCTAACCATGATCACTGCCACCTGAATGTCTTTCTGGAATTTCAGACTGCCCTAAAGTAAATTATTACTCTTCTGCCTCACATATATAGTTACTATTTAGTAATAAAGATTTTCTTATTATATTAAAATGTTTAGCCCTGGCTGGTAGCTCAGTGGACTGAACGTGGGCCTGAGAACCAAAGGATTGTGGTTTGATTCCCAGTCAGGGCACATGCCTGGGTTGCAGGCCAGTTCCCAGCAAGGGACGCACGAGAGGCAACCATACACTGATATTTCTCTCCCTCTCTCCTTCCCTTCCCCCTCTAAAGATAAATAAATAAAATCTTTTTAAAAAAGTTTAACAAAACTCTCTACTCTTTTCTAATCAAAGATAAGAACTTTAAACCAATATCCCCTATAATGTACTACTAATAACCTGACATTTTATAATGTCCTTTTATTCAAAAATTTATAAACTGTGTGACTTTTAAAAATTATACCAAGGAAAATATTTTTTTCTTTTTTAAAGATGCTAACTCATTCTTTTTTCTTTTTTAAGGACTTTATTTTTAGAGAGGGGAAGGAGGAGAGGGAGAGAAACATCAATGCGTTGAGATACACCTTGCCTCTAGCAAGCCCCAACTAGGGGTCCTGACCTGCAACCCAGGCACGTGCCAGGGTTTGGAATCAAACCAGCGACCCTTCAGTTCGCAAACCGGCACCCAATCCACTGAGCCATGCCAGCCCAGGCCAAAGAAATCAGATGTCACAAGGGGGTTACTAACCCCATAAACTGCTGACTCTAGGACCCCCACTAGTGTTACTAATCTTAAAGCAGCACCCCAGGTCTGTCATGAATTTTAGAATATTGGAGATAAATAGTGAACTACAGTACCTGTGCTGCCTCTTACTGAGCACCTACTGTGTGTCAAATGCTGAACTAGGTATTCTATACACAGTATCAAATGGATTTTCACAGCAGCTCTGCAAGGCATTATAATCCTTGCTTCACTACTAAGGAGACAGAAGGTAAAGAGCCGAGTAATTTGACCAAAGTTACTGTAAGTGGCAGAGACACACTGTACTCAGCTAGAGCTCCTAAACCTGTACTTGTGGTCACTGTATTAGAAATAGTCCCTGCACTTGTGCAATAGATCCCACCCCCTCCTGCTACTTAAGGAAAATCTGTGGTAATTCCCCCCTTGTTCTCCTTCATTGTCCATTTTGGACTCTCTACTGAACCCCATGCAACATATAAACAAGTTTTTCTTACCTCTCAAAACACACAATCTCCTGACTCCATCTTTTCCACTAGCTACTGCACCATTCCTTTGCTCCCTTAGCAGCCAAGTTTGCTGTCTCCAATTCCTCTCCTCCCACTCCCTCTAACATCAGCTCTGTTCAGATTCTGCCCCATCACTGCATCAAAAGCACTTTGTCAAGATCACCAATGACTCTAGATGAATTCAGTAATCATTTTCAGAATGCATCTTAGTTGACCCATCAGCAACAATTCAGAACCAATCTCTCTTTCTCTCCTTCATTATATACTTTCTTCTCTTAACTTCCAGAACCATATAATCCCCCCCCCCCTTTACTGGTATTGTCTCAGAGCCTTTAGCTGATATCTTTTTCCTCCATTTTCCCCAAACTTTTATTATTACTGCCCCTACAGCTCAGTCCTTGATTCTCTTCTATCTCTACATGCTCTTCCCTGGAAACTGCATCCAGTCTCATAGTTTTAAATACTATCAGCATGCCAATGGCTGCAAAATTTGTATCTCTAGCCCATATCTCTCTCCTGAACTCCAGCATCTAGCTACTCAGTAACACTATTTGGATGTCTCATAGACACTGCAAACTAACATGTCCTAAACTGTATCTGACCTTCTCCTCCAAAGCTCCTCTCATCACCCTTATAATACTAAGGTCATTAGTTAAATCTTTGAAATCCACGGTCCTAACACAGTGCCCTACATATGGCAGATGCTCATTAACGTTTGTTAAAATGATTGGAGCACATACTGAATATCTTAACACACACAATTTACCTACCCTGTGTTGGAAAAAGGATGGATCAAGGTATTTGTCAAATCGATCTTCAAATTTCACATCTGACTTTTTCCATTTTACCTGAAAAAAAGTTTTCACTTGAAAATCAAGGCTAGTAAACATACTAATAATCTTCCAACAAAATTCTGAGCAAAATTTGAAAAATGACACACAGAAAAAGAAATTAGAGAAATGCAGAAAATTACTACCAACTTCAGAAGTTGAAACATGTATGGTAAACCAACTAACTTTCCTCTCTGTAATTACAAAACTTACAACTTTACTTAGAGAGATCCTTTCAGTTTACAGGAATTATTAACTACTGCTGACTTATATACTCTATAAATGTGATAAGAACTCAATTAGACCAATTAAAATAAGACATCTTTGTACATCTTTATCTTTAGACTATACTAGTTTTATTACAATTATCAAATTTCTTCATTAGTTCAGTTGTGCAAATACTATCTGCACTGAGTACATATGTACAAAGCTTGAAAAACTTTCAAAATTGTCTATTAGCAATTGACTCATTCCAGGTTCTAGGGGAAAAAACAGGCAGAGAGAAGTTACCCACATTGAATTTCTCTTCTTTCCACTATTTTTAATCTTAATGCAACAGGATTAACTTGACAGTTGCAAAGGACTCTGACAAGCTCTTACTCTGCAGGAGCATCTTATTCCAACTTACAAAGCAAAATATGGTAAACTATACCCATCCAGTACTTTTCAATACAACATCATCTCTATCTGCAACAGTAAAAAGGAAAGAGAAAAACAAGGAACTCTGCAATCTAAAACCGTAAGCATGTTCAGGGCAGGGGGTAGGGTGGAGGTGGAAGAGGGTATAGGAAGATAAAAGGTAATGGAAAGAATACAATAAAAATAAACTATTAAAAAATATATTACCACCTGGTCTTTAACCCAGACTATTAGATCGGAAGATACAGGGCTGGAGCCCACTAGACACTGGCAGTTTTTAAAAGCTCCCCAAGTGATTCTAATGTGTAGGCGGCACTGAAAACTAATGTCCATATCATAAAACTTATTAAGGGTGGTATCAGGAACAAGCATGGTCTCCTGTCTCCCACAGAGATCACGCTGGCACATCAGGATGATGCCTAGGAGATGGTGTCAGTGACAGCAAACAGTGACACTCAATGGGAGTAAGTATCGGGCCCAGCTGCTTGGGTAGGAAGTATGAGGCACCTCACCTCTTTGTCTAGTGCGGGGGTGTCAAACTCATTTTCACCAGGGGCCACATTAGCCTTGCAATTGCCTTCACAGGGCCAAATGTAATTTCAACTCTTTAACGGTTAAGGAATAGTTACATTTACTCAGTCCTAAAACTATTTCAGCCCTTCTGAAGGCAGCACAAGGCTGACAGGGCCCCGGGGGAAAATGAGTTTAACACCCCTGGTCTAGTGACTCTGACAACCTAGTTTTCTGGCATTTCTTGCCTGACAACCAACCATTCCTGGTCTCAGAGCCCCACCAACATTCTTAAAACTAGTTGGTTGAAATGTTCACGTTTACCAATGTAACAAAAGCTCCTTTCATCAAGAAGTGACTGTGAATTCAGGAGTTATTCCAAGACAAGAAGACGCAGAGGCAGTTCCTGTGGTAAGTTTTAAAGAGGCTTTTAAATGTTGTAAACTTTTTATTTTAATAAGGAAACTCAATGGGGTAATTTCTTTAAAAAAAATGTAACCATGTTTACTAGCTGCCCAGTTATAGCAGTACATGGTAGCAAATGGAAGGTCCTGCAAATGCATTACTTGTACGTAATACTAGACACCTGAAGCAAACCTTCTCCCTGCTTTTAAGAAGCTTATTTACATACATCAAGGAAATGTAGTTTTAATACTATTACTTGTCATCCCATTCCAAAGTATATTTTCATTTACTAAAGCTATAAAACACAATTAATTTCTGATATTAGGTCACAAACACTTCTCCCTGCATAGTGATTTTAATACTTACTGAATATGACATCTGGATTTTGGTATTAGGAACCAATTTCACCTTTCCTTCACTAGTTAGATTAACATCAACAATTCGATTTCCATTAAACCCTATTTCAAGTTTTTTGTAGGTCCAAAGATAGTAATCTTCTCCATTTTCATCTGCTTCACCAACAATACCTACAAAAGAAATAACTTTATATAAGATAATTTCATTTAATGTTTAAAATACATTAGAACCAAAATGTCATGAAATGCTTTCATAAAAAAGTAAAAGTATTATTCTGCATGATTAGAATACGGCACAAGTGCAGGCTGGACTTCTACTCTTTGTTAACTACTTGGCAAACACAAATCATGGTCACACCATGGTTTAAAAAAAAAGCGATGACATAATCTATCATTAATTTGATCCTCGAAGTTCATGCTTTATCATTTGCACCACCTTCATTGTAATATTTATCACCTTATCTGTGTATTTTCCCTAATCATTCAACATTTCGGGGAAGTGCTACATTGCCATGTGGCAAGGTTATCTATCAATTTAGCAGTGGTGAACTAAAGTTAAAACCAAGGTTTCCAGAGGCCCGCTCCAGCACTTTCTCTAATAACATATGATTTACCATTCCTAACAAGCTGCACATACGTGCATATTAGTACCCAAACTTAAAATGCCTCCTCCTTTACCCCTGAAGTTCCCAATCTATCCTTGGGAAGTCATAAAATGGAAGGAGACCCGAAACCATAAAAATCCTAGAAGAAAACATAGACAGTATGCTTTTCTAACATCACTCTTACCAATATTTTTTGGATATGTCTCCTCAGGCCAAGAGCAACAAAAGCAAAAATAAACAAATGGGAATATACAAATTTAAAAAGCTTATGAAAAGCAAAGGGAACTATCAACAAAACAAAAAGGCAACCTACTGACCTGGAGAAGATATGTGCAAATGATTTATCCAGTAAGGGATTACTATCCAAAGTATATAAAGAACTCATACAACCAGATATATCAAAACACAAACAATCCAATTAAAAAATGGGCAGAGGACCTGAATAGACATTTTCCCAAAGACACACAGATGATCAACAGGCACATGAAAAGATGCTCAATATCACTAAGCATCAGAGAAACACAAATCAAAACCACGAGATACCACCTCACACCAGTCAGAATGACTACTATCAAAAAGACAGGAAATAGTAAGTGTTGGTGAGACTAAAGACAAAAAGGAACCCTCACACATTGTTGGAGGGAATGTAGGTAAACTGGTATAGCTGCTATAAAAAAACAGCATGAAGTTTCCTCAGAAAATGAAAAACAGAACTACCATAAAACCTAGCAATTCCACTTCTGGTATTTATTCAAAGAAAACAAAAACACTTATTCAAAGACATGCACTCCTATGTTCATTGCAGCATTACTTACAATGGCCAAGACATGGAAACATCTGAAGGGTCCACTGATGGATGAATGGATAAAGAAGTGGCACACAGCCATAATGGAATACTACTCAGCCATATAAAAGAATAAAATCTTACCACTTGCAACAATATAAATGGACCTGGAGAGTATCATGCTAAGTGAAATAAGTCAGATACATTTTACTTACATGTGAAATCTAAAAAACAAGATAAATGAACAAATGACAGAAACAGACTCATTGATACACAGAACAAATTGGCAGTTGCCAGAGGGACAAGGGGTGGGGACAGAAAATTAAGGAGTAAAAATTTTGTCCAGTTATAAAATAATAAGTCATGGGAAATACACAGCATAGAGAAACTGTCAATAATACTGTAATAACTCTGCATGGTGACAGAAGATAACTGGACTTACTATGGTGATGATTGCATAATGTATATAAATATCAAATTACTACATTGAACACCTGAAATGAATACAATGTCAATTATACTTCAATTAAAAATGAAAAAAGTATTGAAGATAAAATGTAATAAGGCAATAGCTTAAAATAATCATTTTGATCACGACTTGCGATGCTGGAAGGGGAAGACCCAAACAGTGTGAGAGCAATAGGTGGTAGCTGAGGAGGACCTATCTCTTATGCTCATATACTGTCAACTAGTCATCCAGTGTTTCCTACCCAAGCCTGTATTCTTCCCAAAAGCCTTTTGCTCTAAAAGTTAATCCTTAAGGCCTTCCCTCTATGAGAAGCACATTTCATTAAAGTATTACAGGGGGAAAAATATTATTTCTCATTAAAGATTGTTTATTAACTAAACTTGTTCTAACTGGTACAAATTCAAGGAATATAGTTTTGTTTTGTTTAGCGTTGTGGAAAGATAATGAAATCCTTCTAATAATTTCATCAGGGTTTATTTAGCTACCTACTCTGAAAATTCTGGGGGTGGAGAGACAATTACACAAAGTATGAACCTATTCTCAAAGGGGTTCTCAAGCCTTGGCCAGGTAGCTCAGTGGGTCAGAGCATCGTCCTGCTATGCCAAGGTTGTGGGTTTGATCCCCAGTCAAGGCACATACAAGAAGCAACCAATGAAAGCATAAATGAACGAAACAACAAATCAATGTTTCTCTCCCAAATAAATATAATTTTTAAAAAATTTAAGAGCACACTTGAAAAAATGAATACAAACAGAAAGTAAAATAAAAGATTCTCAAACCTTACCCCAAGAAAAACCAAATAAAATTTTTTTCTGACAAAGATTCCTATGGTTCAGACGTTCTAGAACACCCAAAAGAACCTCCCTAAACAGTGCAAACCCTATAATGCCAGAGCTAAAAAAGATTCAAGACAAGAAAGCACAATTCCCACATTTTCGGGAGACCCACAGAAATGACTGAAAGAAACCAAAGGTCCCAGACAAGAAACCCATTAGCAACTGAAGACACCAGAAGAGCCTGCTCTCTCATCAAAAACAACAATAAAAATCCAAATAAAAATGGAAACCCAGGCTAATGGGTTCTCCTGAACTACAGGCTCAGAAATCATCAGCAAATGTTGAGCTATCTTCCTGCTACCCTCAGAGTTGATCACAGAAATGTCTGTTAATGTATACTAATTACAGTAATTTACACGAAATGCTGTTTATATCTAATTAATATGCAACACACTAACAATGATGCATATATCTTGAGATGAATTTTCTTGTAAATTTCATCTTAGTACCACACTAAACTCTGCTCTTACGTGTTCAGTCTTTCAGTTTGTTGCTTATGAATATAGTAGTCTACTAACAATTTTAAGAATCAGAATATTAGCTTTACATTAAGAACAGGTGTCAAACTCTCCACCCACCAAAAAAAAGGCTAATGTAAAAACCATTTAGAAAAATGTGATCGAACATACTAGGTATGAAGCTCACTGTGCTTTGCACTTTGAATAACTTAAGCCTAACACAAATGTTTGGATTATGCACAAGGTTGTATTAACTATGCCATAGCTCTTCTCCAAAGCTAAAAATTAAGAAATATTTTAAACTTACAGAGTTTTGTAAAATAATACAGAAACTGGCAAAACAAGTCATTTAAAACCTACCATATCGAAAACCCATCTACCACAGTTTCACATGAGACAAAACCAGAACAAAACTTCAAAGTCCTATTTCATTCCTTTGACTGTACTTGATAATACAAGTCAAAATAAGGTATGAGAAAAAATGGAGTAAGGGGGAATACTTCGGATCTTTCAAAGCACCTTTGAATCCCTTAAATATTGAAATTTATACTACATAAAAACTGTATTTTGAGGGAGTTTCATGTATAGTTTGGCTATGGCAAAAACCTTTCAAGTAACAAGATACCATAAAACTGGTATTAAAATCATTCTGTGGAAAGTAATGAAAATACATTTACTGATTCAGTGTCAAATAACCTTACAGAGTCATTACATAAACCTTGTTTATTACGCAAATATTCCCAAAGTTGAAATACAACATATAACACTTACCCCATATTGGTAAGTCATCTATGTACATCTGGTACCAGTAGTGGTTTTTGATAGCGTACACAAATGCATCTCTCTTTTCTTTATCTAAGTCAATTTCACAGTAAGTGGCTGGCATCACATCATCTGCGTATAATAAAAACTGCAAATTAATATACTGGTTTAAAAAATAGTTATAGGAAAAATAACAAGAAAAAAGTCAACATTTCTGAAGCTAAAATTTCTATTTAAAATAGTTGAATATGGGTGATAAATAATGGGGGTTCAGTACACGGTTCTTTCTTTTAGGTGTGTATGTTTAAGACTGTTAGGAGGGACAAAGGGGAAAATTAGGACAACTGTAATAGCATAATCAATAAAATATAAAAAAAGACTTTTACAATAAAATACCATTACCATTTTTATTTTCAAAGATTATCTATCTTACCAAGTGAAGAACATTCCTTACATAGAGAATTATACAAGAACATTTGCAAAGCAACTTAAAAATTAAAACTGTTTTAAAGAACAAAAATTTAACAGCTTAAATACACAGGGAAATTTTCATTTACATATACAAAAAACCTAAGAACATTATTTCATAGAGAGCTAATGATTTCTAGCTATAAGAACTGACATAAATATTCATTTGGACATTCTTAGAAATGAAAGCCACTGGAAGCTACAAATTCTATGAGGAATCCCAGTGATTGTTCATAATTAGCAAGATTAAAAGGCAAACCTCTATCTAGCAGGCAGCACTGTTTATAAATTACCCGAAAGTTCCCTGGAGATGAGTCACTTCCACTCCCCAGTGCTTTAAAAAATACTGCTAACATAATACTGCTCATATGGTCTCTAACATAAACCTTTCAAAAATGTGCTTATGATTGTTAGTTTATAAATAAAACAAAATCTGAAAAAAACCTTAAATACCCTGGATGTACATCAAAAGGACTGAATTGTTTTTGTATATTACTAAGCAATTAGGGAAAAAAGTCAATCTTATCAACAACAAAAAAGCACAATTGTTTGTTAAGTTTTCTTGTACTGTTAACATTGGTTGCTCAGAACTTGAAATGCAATTTCCCACAAGACACTCAGCTAAATAAATTTTTCTTTTTCTTTCTTCCCTTCTTTCTCTTATTTATTTAATATATTTTCAGAGACAGGAGAAAGGAGGGAGAAAGAGAGGGAGATGTGCAAGAGAAACACCAAATCAGTTGCCTCTTGCACACCCCCAACTGTGAACCTGGCCTGCAACCCAGGCACGTGCCTGACAGAGTTGAACCAGTGATCTTCCAGTTCATAAACTGGAGCTCAATCCACTGAGCCACACCAGCTAGAGTGACAGTTAAATTTCTTAAATGTTGACTAAAACTTCTTACACATAAAGTACAGCTGAACCATGATTAAACAGCCACCTATAATACTATTTCTAAAAGAAATAGCATTTGAGGAACAAGTATGAAAGACACAGAGATGAGGACTGGGGGGGGGGAATAGGAGGGAGGGGGGAGACCGGGCGGGGGGGGGGGGAGAGGAAAAAAAATGTACTTGAAAAGTAACTAAATAAAATTTAATATTAAAAAAATAATTTAAAAAAAATAAAAGAAATAGCAATCTGCACTATAACTCCAGACACCAGCAACATGTCCCCCGGATCCTCAAAAGAGAACAGCTCCACCTTAATACAGCTTAGCCCAGAGGGGGCACGCCAAGACCACAACACAGAAGATGGCAGGAAACACTGAAGTCCCACAAAAGACAAACATGAAAATACTCTTTCTCAAAGTGGGGGAAGAAAATTGCTTTGTCTCCAAAACAATGGGTTCCACACAGATTTTCCTTCTACCCAGGCCCTCTTAGGCAGCAAGGAATTTAGGATTTTCATAATGGCAAAAACTGAGGGCAAGCAGAGAAGGAAAAAAGGGTGAGGACACAGATTGCTACAGAGGGTTTCTACAGCAGGAGCTAGGAGAACTGGCAGCCAGAGGATTCCAAATGGGATTTCCATGGACTGTGAAAGGCACAAAGGGCAGCAGACAACAACGGCTACAGTGGGAGAGCACAAACCAAAGAAAGGTCCAAGTTTGAGCAGTAACAAATGCCCACAGAGGCCATGGGAAACCTCATAGCCACCTCTCTGCAAAGCCACCGAATTCCTTGCAGTTACAAGCAGACATTCACTGATAACTGTCTTTAACAATGACAATATATAGTTTTACATACAAAGTTCTGAGATTCACAATATGACATTTACCTATAAAGCCTTTAAAAGATTCCTCCCTCACAGGGTGAATTTAAGTTCAACTCTCTTCTCCCAAATTTCTATCATCCCCTCTCCCCATATACTCTAGCCAAACTCAACTGCCTCAAGTACTCACACACCTTGTGCTCTCTTGGCCTCTGGACTTCTTTGTTTATGCTGTAAACTCCACCTCAAATGACCAATCTTAAAATCTTTCCCATTCTCCATACTTTCCCCTCCACAGAGTAATCCCTGATTTCCCACCCCTCACACCTCCCCAACCCCACAGCCTGCCCCTTTCTCTGAAGTCCCACAGCTTTCTCTCCACACCTCCCCATGGCAACTAGGCCTGCAGTACTTTCAGTATCTCTGTTCCTCAAAACAACTACCAGGTAGTGAGACCTATGTTTACAACAGAGTATATCCTTTTCATCCCCAGCTATGCCTGTTGCAGTACCCTTCACAAAGCAGGTACTAAAACAAAAAATTTTAACAAATTATAAGAGCATGATTTTCTATTGATCTGGCAAAGGAAATCACTAAGTATATTAAAGTATGCACCTGTATGTGAATGGTGTTTATGTGCATAAAGAGAAAATAAGCAGAGTATCGAAAAAGGGTTGACAAAGAAGTCTTGAAGAGTCTCACTGATGTAAAACCTAGAAATGTGGTGAAAGGAAAACCTATCATGATGCCAGGCTGTGAAAAGGGCCTTGGTTAGGCATGTTTTAATGAAATTCCTCTTGCAGGCATGTAGGCAAATACGAACACCAGAAATAAGTGAAGAGGCTGGCTGCTCAAGGGAAACAGCACTTCTCTCAGGGGGGAGTCACTGGCGTCTAAATGTGCCAAATCATTATCCAGCATTTTATGTACCTGAAAACAATCTGAAACATCTATCACCATAAATCAATGCTTTAACATTATAACAAGCTATACCTTTCTCAGATGAGATACACACCTATGAGCTTTGAAGAGGATGCAATTAAGACTTTACCAAAGTAAATATTTTTTATGTGGAAAAAAAACAAAACCAAAATTATAAAGTAGAAAGTGTTAATACTGATTTTTGAAATAGAAAAGGTGGAGTACGAAGCTACATACCAGTAGGGTGCCGTCAATTCCCAGCCACACTCCAGACTAATAGTTGAATTGATAGTGAAAACATTGAGAAAAGAATGTGATGGTTATTTATGAGTTCTCTAAGAACACTATCATGCCTTACTTTGTTTGCTCTCTCTCGATGTCATTACTAAATTGGAAAATCACAAATACTCTGCCTCAAATTTAGCAAAGTTTCTCTTAAGTCATAGAGAAATTTACTAGCTGTGTGATTAAAAACAAGTCATTTTAACCTCAAAACAGATAACGTCTATTTTCTCTCTTTCCCATAAGTAGTACTAAGAAGTAAAAGTACCAATGTATTCAGTGTTAAGTTTCCTTGGAGCACACATTTCCTTAAGAATCCAATGAAAGCACCATCTCTCTGGCCCCCACCCCGAAATTCACACAAAACCATGTGTACAATTTCAGAGGGCCCATGGACCCCTGAAAGGGGTCTGATTCAACTTTATATACTCAGAGCTTTGCATGGTGCTGAAATGCAGTTAAGCACTCAAAAACTGCTAAATGGATTTTTTTTTAAAGGGGAGAGGGGCCCTGGCCAGGGGCTCAGTTGCTTGGAGCATAGTCCTGTACACCAAAAAGGTTACCAGTTTGATTCCTAGGTTGCGGGTTCGATCCCCGGTTGGGACATGTACTGAAGGCGACTGATGGATGTTTCTCTCCCACATCGCTATTTCTGTCTGTCTCTGTGTCTCTGTCTCACTTTCTCTCCCTCTCCCTCTAAAATAATCGGTGAACATATCCCCAGGTGAGGATTTAAAAAAAAGGGCAGGGAGGGTCTACAAAAACTGGTATATTCACAGTTAATTAACCAATCATATATAAAGAGTAGTAATTAGATGACTGACCAACCTGAATGGTGGTATAAACTGTACAATTTTTTTCTAGATGGCTATTCGGCAACATGTATCAAGAACTGCCTTCCAAAGCTATCCAACCCGCAGCCCATGGGCTACAGATGGCACAGGATGGCTGTGAATGCGGTCCAACACAAACTTGTAAATTTACTTAAAACGTTATGAGATATTTTTTGTAATTACATGTCTCAATATATTTAATGCATGGCCCAGACACACCAAAAGGCTGGACACTCCTGGTACCCCTTGATTCACTAATTCTACATCTAAGAATTCATCCTAATAAAATATTTGAGATGCATTAAAATACTTATGTGCTAGGACAGCCAAAAGCATTGTTATTTCTAATAGCAAAAAAGAAAAAAGAAAAGCAAGGAAGGGCATACGTAAATCAGAATATCTTATAATCAGAAAATGAGAGAAATTACAATACCCAAGTTATAGAATACTACATAAACACATTTTTAAAAGAGTAATTAGCCCTGGCTGGTGTGGCTGAGTGGATTGAGTGCCAGCCTGCAAACCAAAGGGTCACCAGTTAGCTTCGCTGCCAGGGCACAGGCATGGGTGATGGACCAGGTCACTGGTCGGGGACACAGAAAGGCAGCCAGCCACACACTGTTTCTCTCCCTCTCTTTCACCCTCCCCGCCTCTCCAAAAATAAAATAAATAAAATCTTTTTTAAAAAGGAGTAATTAACAATATGAGGACAATCTCATAAAAGATGTTGATAAAAGAGTAGAAACTAATTTATATAGAACTTAAGTGAGTTAGTAAGGTGCTTAGATCAATATATAATCACACAATAAACACCACATAAGTGCTAAACAAATTTTTAAGAAACTATATATATAACATAAGCCCAATTTTTAAATATTTTAAGTAATGTAGATGGATATAAAGATGAAAGAAAGACAAACACCATATGATCTCACCTTTAACAGGAACCTAAACAACAAAACAAACAAACAAGCAAAATATAACCAAAGACAATGAAGAAGAGAACAGGCTGACAGTGACCATAGGGGAGAGGGGAGGGAATTTCAGGAGAAAAGGGGAAGGGTTTACAGGAACAAATATAAAGGACACATGGACAAAAACTAGGGGTGGGGTGGAAATGGGAGGGAGGTGGGGAGGGGTGGGTGGGCTGGGAGTAAAAGATAGAAAACTGTACTTGAACAACAATTAAAATAAAATTTAAAAAAATATTAATGGTAATTATAATTAGGTGACTTTTATTTTTTCTTTATATTTATCTGTAATTTCTAAATTTTGTACACTGATCCCTACATCATTGTTAAAATAAGAAAATACATATATATGTATTCCTTTGAAAACAACAAACAAAAAAAAGGCTGATCTCAATCTGGAAGAGAATAATGTTTTCCATGGTTTAAATATGAACTTATAAAAAGCCCATGGTATATAAATTTATAGTTAGCACAGAGTTTAAGGAGTTGCTAATATCAAAAATTCAAAATACCTAGACTCAAGATTCAATACAATATTCAAATTATATGGTGTGGGTAAAACACTTTGGTTGAAACCAACAGGACAAAATATTGCTTTAAGTTCTCGGGCTTCCAATTAAACAAAGCAAATTAACCATGAATATGTCTTTTCCATCCTGAAACTCCATTAAAATGCCAATAAAGGAATAAAAAGAAGAGGAAGAGAGTAAGAAAAGATTTCAACAAATTTTTGAAAAGTAGAAAACAAAAAGAAGATGGCAAATGACTAATAAAGTAGAAGAAAACAAAAAGAAGATGGCAAATGACTAATAAAGTAGAAGAAACAGAAGGGAGGCGAATGGTGTCACAGAACACAGGAGACATTCAGGACTTGGAGGCACCACAGATGTCGAGAGCTAGAGGATGGATATAGGACTGACCACATGGCGGAACTGTATGAAAGTATGTTTACGGCAGCACTGAATGCTGGGAGTCCCCTTCTCTGCCATCACACAGCTAAATGAATAATAATAATAGCCTGCAGCAGACCAGAGGCCCTTTCTAGGGGAAAAGTCTTTTGAGACCAGAATGGCTCCAGAATCAGGGAGACTAGAATCAACCTGAAAGCAGGGTGGGGGGATTACCTAAACTAAAAATCTTCAGGCTGAATGAAAAGGACCTGCCACCCTCCTAATCCCTTTCCCCACCATTTAGCAATCAGGCCCTTCCACCCAGGCAGAGAGCTGGAGGGAAATAACCACACTGTGGTTAAAAGCTCAAAATCCAGTGTTGAGCTGCCTGGGTTCAAATCCTCACTCTGCCACTTTCCCCTTTTGAGAATCCTTGGATACCTTACTTTACCTCTGGGCCGCAATTTCCTCATCTAAAAAATAGGAATAAAATACCTCATACACTTACTCTGAGAATGAAAACAGCCAAGATTGAGAATCATTGAACTAGAAACATATAAGATTCTAAGGAGCCCTTGGCATTTCTCTGTATCTGCAGTACTCTCAACCTAACCATTCTACTCTAGAGAAACAGAAGAAATACTTGTAATTTGATCGTTCTGTTAAATTGGGTTATTCACAGAAAATTCAAGGAGTGGGCAATAAAAAAAAAGGGCCCCGCCTGGTGTAGCTCAGTGGATTGAGCGCGAGCCTGTGAACCAGACAATCGCAGTTCGATTCCCAGTCAGGGCACATGCCTGGGCTGCAGGCCAGCCCAGCAGGGGACACAGGAGAGGCAACTATACATTGATATTTCTCTCTCTCACTCCTTCCCTTCCCCTCTAAAGATAAATAAATAAAATCTTTTAAAAAATTATTTTAAAAAATGGGAGAAAGGAATTCTCTAGAAGTCATAATTCATTATACAGCAAGAATTCTCAAATGAGGGAGAAGGGAAGTGGGTAGTGATCTCCCTTTGTACAAATTAGTATTTCATAAAACTCTAATAATCATAATGAACCAATTATCATAAAAAAAAGAAGTAGGGTCCCGCCAAGATGGAGGCGTAGGTGGAAACACTGTGCCTCCTCACACAACCAAGTTTAAAGACAACAAAGTTTTAGTAACAAAATGCAACGAAAACACTGGAAAATTGAACTGTACAGAAGTCTGACAACAATGAACCATTCGGCCAGACCAGTAAGAGGAGCGGAGCCAGCAGGGTCAGGCAGGAAAAACCAAAGGGACTCACCCAGGAGCGCAGGCGGCGGTTGTCAGATCCCAGGTGTGGGGTGGAAACAGGCAGACCCAGTGGGCACAAGGCAGCTGGCTGACCCCGGTCACACATTCACACGCAGATAAACCAGGCAAAGGAGTGAGCAGTGAGACAGGCTGCGCAGGCTAGGGCCCCAGCTATGGGAATTAAAGCCTAAAAGCACCAATTGGAAAAACTTTCCGGGTTGAGGTGCCAGGAGAAGCTCCCAGGGTCACAGAGAGTTTGTTGGAGAGACCCACAGGGTCCTGGAGGGTGCACAGGCCCACACACCCGGGAGCCGGCACCAGGGGGGCCCACTTTGCTTGTGGGAAGCAGCAGAAGGGACCAAAATCTGAAAGAGAGCAGAACAAACGCCACTGCCCCTCTCTGACCCCACCCCCACCTACAACATCACAACCCACCAACTGGGTTGCCCCACCCTGATAAACACCAAGGGCTCCGCCCCTCATACACAACAGGTGGGAACAGACCAAAATATTATCACTCAAGGAGAGCAGCTCAAAGCCCCAGAGCCAATACTTCTAAGCGACTAAGAGCTAGCCAACCTATCAGATGAACAGTTCAAAACACTGGTGATCAGGATGCTCACAGAACTGGTTGATTTTAGTCACAAATTAGAGGAACATATGAAGGCTAAACTAATTGAAATGAAGGGAAATGCACAGGAAACCAATAATGAGGGAAAGGAAACTGGGACTATAATCAAAGGAGTGGACCACAAGGAAGAAAAAAATGATCAAAGAGAAAAGAATGAAGAAACGAGAATTCAAAAAAAACAAGGAGAGGCTTAGGAACCCTCCAGGACATCTTTAAACATTCCAACATCCGAATTACAGGGGTACCAGAAGGATAAGAGGAAGAACAACAAATGGAAAACTTATTTGAACAAATAATTAAGGAGAACTTCCCCAATCTGACAAAGGAAATAGACCTCCAGGAAATCCAGGAAGCTCAGAGAGTCCCAAAGAAGTTGGACCCAAGAAGGAACACACCAAGGCACATCATAATTACATTAGCCAAGATTAAAATGAAGGAGGGAATTCTAGAAGCAGCAAGAGATAAGGGGACAGTCACTTACAAAGGAGTTCCCATCAGGCTGTCAGATGATTTCTCAAAAGGGACCTTACAGGCAAGAAGGGGCTGGAAAGAAGTATTCCAACTCATGAAATCCAAAGACCTACATCCAAGATTGCTCTATCCAGCAAAGCTTTCATTTAGAATGGAAAGGCAGATAAAGTGCTTCTCAGATAAGGTCAAGTTCATCATCTACTTAATCTACTAGATTAAGAAGACTGTGGGTATATATGTGTGTATGCACACTGAAGTGTGTATAGATACCACATGTGTGTGTAGAGAGTGGGGTTTTTTTAGTTTCTCAATATTTCCAAAATTTTTTCTTATTCAAAAATACTTTCAGAAAAACCTTTAAAAGTCAAATACTTGAGGGATAAAGGCCTAACAATAACATAAATATTTCCACAGTTCAGGGACAGAAAGTTCATGTTTCCATGACTTTATTAGTATGTTGTGATGTACCTTAGACAAATCATTTCATCTTTGGGCCTCCCTAACAGGAGGAAATCAAATGACACAATCTCTAAGAGGTAGCCTTAAATAATCAGGAAACCCTATAAAACATTTTTCAAAGAAGGAACAACTTTATCTTTGAATGAGGCAAGGGGCTACAGTAGAGAAACCTAATCAACGTTTACTACTTCAGCTGGAACACTTAATTTCGCAGCTCCCTCACTGCATATCCACGCTGGAGGTGCAGAGTTGACAAGACTCCAAGGAACCGCCAACTCTCAGCAAATAACACCTGGCTGATTCTTGTTCTTTTAATCTAAAAGCGCTTAGTCTGAAAAGAAAATAAATCCCACTTTGACAGCCCATGAAAACAGGTCCCATCTATCTAAATAATCTTTCCATCTCAGTCTCAAGGAACTAATGAAAGAAGAAAGGTTAAGACAGCTGAAGGAGTACTCTTCTTTAGTAAATAAGACTATCTAAAAGTGATGAAATTTGTCCACTGCAGCAAAGTAGGACTTAGGGTTTTGTGTATTCTCTCTCTGTTTCCTCTTCAATAAACTAGAAATATGTGCCAAAATGGAAAAGGATAAAGTATGTGAATAAATGCAGAATTGAGTTTCTCAAAGATCATACATTCTAGTCTGTTTTATCCATATTTGTGGTCACATATTTAAGTCACAAATTAAATTAAGTCACTGATGAAATTAAAACATAAGCCTCAGGGGATGCTATAATTCATGAAGTTACAGGATAGGTGACTGTGCTTTCAATTTACAACCTAATTTTATAATTAAGTCCCAAGGAATACAATGGGGGAGTTCAAATATGTATACCTGTTTTCAACAATGACAATAAGTATTCTAAAAACAAAAATAAAATTTAACAAAGTTAAACATTATCTTAAAAGTTATTTTCTTAAAATATATCTCATTTCATACCATCCTCCCAAGAGTGCTAAAAATACCAGAAGTCAGTTACTATTCATTTCACAAATGTAGGCAGTACAGTCAAAATTAAAGTACAACTTTACTGAAATTAATACAGTAAAAGAAACAGGATTACAATTCAAAGCTCCTGATTACAAGATCTATGCTCTATTCAAAAATCAAGACACCTAATCAAATATCCTGCAAAAAATTCAATTATTCAAGCTTCTGCTCACTGGATTAAAAATGTCTGTGCTGAGAATACACTGTCTGACAAACTTCACAGAGAACAGTAAGAAGTATAAACACACTCAAAGAACCTGACAAAACAAATACCTGCCCAATAAACAAGGAAAATCTTTTTCAATTTTAATATGTCTTTGACTTATTTAAAACCACACTATCCTAGGCCCTGGCCAGGTAGCACAGTTGGTTAAAGCATTGCTCCATTATACCAAGGTGTAGAGTTTAACCCTCGGTCAGGGCACACAAGAAGCAACCAATGAGTGCATAAATAAGTGGAACAACGAATCAATGTTTCCCTCTCTCCGCCTCTCTCTCTCAAATTACTAAGTTTTTAAAAAGCACACTACCCCATAAGTATTAAGAGTAAATTTATACAACACTTTTCAATACATTATAAGCCAAAGGTACAAGTTTAAAACTGAGGATTGACACAAATATTTAAGTATCCATATACTCCATTACACCCCCACACCTCCAGAAATTACTCCATTATGAATCTCTGAAGGTCTTCCCCAACAACCTACGTCCAATCACTAGAAGGTTTACTACAAAACACTTCTGAGATAGAAATATTCTAGGAAAATATAATTTTATTAACATTTATTTTATTATTTTAAAAATATTGAAAATGAATCTTTGTTGGTTACTAACATACTTTTCTAAATGTAATACACTTAAGTTATAGATTAAAGCATTTCTTAGAATCTAGAGCAGTAGTACTCAACTAAGGGGGATAAGCAACATGTGAGGACTTTCTGGTGGTCACAACTGGAGAGTGCTACTGGTATCTAGTGGGTAGAAGAAGCCAGGGACTCTGGTGACACTCCACAATGTACAGGGTAGCCCCCACAAAAAAGAATGATCCAGCCTCAATGTCAACAGTTCCAAAAGTTCAGAAACCCTGGTCTACTATCTAACTTGTATCAGAAGGACTACTAAGGTTTACTTACCCTTGAATTTAATATCCAGCCCACTAAATTCCAATTCGACTCCTTGAAGTGCTTCTCCCAGAGTTTCATGGTAATGACTGATGCTTTTTTTTGACCCCACACAAAATGGAAGTGAAAAGTACTTATACGTCTCTTGGCGATTATGGTAGGGCCCAACAGTATTCATCCATAAAACAACTTCCTCTTTATCTTGATACTGAAACAAAAAAAAGCAAATATATATATATATATATACTTTTTAAAATATAATTCAAATTAAGAGAATATTTTTTAGTTGTTCTGAACAAAAATGTATTGTCTCTGTTTAGGAAGCTTTAAAATAAAATACTGGAAGTTTGTTTAATTTAATCTGATTAATGACCATACCTTAAAAGTAAAACTTGGTGAATTTTAAAATTATATCCTTTGATTGTGGTCTCAGGCAGATCCACCTTTTCCAAACTTTTTTTTGCAGGTGGTATTGTTTAAAGAGAGTCTACTAACTCATCCAAATGTTTATAATTATTACTTATACTTTCAAATAATGGTAAACCTATGACCAACATGATTCACCATGCCAACACTGAGAAGGAAAGAGGAAATAAAATCAACAGGTTATCTAAACCTCATGTTAATCATTAGAAACTCCAAAAACCTGCTGCCAGCAAATAAAGGTTCATCTCCTTTCTAATCTTTTCTGTGCCATTGGTCAAAGTACTGGAGAGGAGAGAAATGACTATGCAAGAGAGAAAACCATACTATGAAATCACCAGTCTATTCAAACCATCATTCTATCTTCCTCTTTATCAGCCTGGAAGACCCTGTATGATATTTATATTTCTTTGATTAAATAACTATGGCTTTACCCATCAGTGAATACCATACTGAAGTGTGGTCTAGTAACTCTGGGTAGATGACCTCACCTTTCCAGGGTTCAACTGGAGGATTTGCCAAAAATTTCTAAGATCTCCTGTTTAAATGTCCAATGGTTCTATGAAAAGCAATTAACCAAGTAATTTAAAAAGTAGTAACCCTAATTAGCAATATAAAGACAACACAGTATATAATTTAAGTCAGCTAACAGTGCACAAGTAAATCATTGAACAATTATTCACTAAGTGACTACCATGGGTCAAACAGTAACTGTGTTTGTAACTGAGGATACAAGCTTTGAACAAGTAAGTTCCCTGCCCTATTGGAGCTTAGATTCTAAAGGGAAAGATGAACATTAAACAAGCAATTAAGCCCAGGCTGCTGTAGCTCAGTGGACTGAGCGCGAGCCTGTGAACCAGACAATCGCAGTTCGATTCCCTGTCAGGGCACATACCGGGGTTGCAGGCCAGTTCCCTGCAGGCCAGTTCCCAGCAAGGGACACATGAAAGGCAACCATACATTGATGTTTCTCTCCCTCTCTCCTTCCCTTCCCCTCTAAAGATAAATAAATAAAATCTTTAAAACAAAAAACAAAAAAACAAGCGATTATAATCAGGTAAGGTGCTATGAAGCAGGTAACAGAGGAAGCTCTCCAACTAGCCCAACTACCAAATCCTTAGCTCTGATCCTCCATCTAAAAATAAACAAACATTTTCAATCAAAACCCAACGTCTCCAAAACTGAACTCATCCCACCCAAATCTACCCACTTTTGTTTTCCTAATGGTATCACCAATCTCTCAGACATGGAGCTCAAACACCAAGTCCCTCTGGCTTTCCAAAAAACACTGACTTGTCTACTCTGAAGTCTAAATCATCCACCTCTTCCTTTTAATTTACAACATCATCATCCTAGAACTTAGATCTAATCCCCTCATCTTCAAAAATAACAAACTTTCCATTGCTTATGTAAGACATCATCCATGTCATCGAGGAAATAACCATCTCATTTTTTGGCTACATGAGACATGTACCAACAGAGCATTAGGTGTTAAGGATATACTGTTCTTACTGTCCTAAAATAAATTAAATACTGTCCTTTCCTTCAAGATCACAATCCATAGAGAAGTCAGATAAGTAAATGATTAACAATGAAAAAGTGTTGTAATTAAGATAATAAAGGGCTAATGTAGCTAGCAACAATAAAGGAATGATTAATTTTTCTGTGACAGAGAAAGGCCAGGAGGAGTTAACAGTGTGTAAAATCATAAACTATTTCAAGTGAATTCAAAAAAACAGAGGATAATCTTCATGTATGAAGAAATGAATCCCATTCAGTTGACAGATACATGTATGCCACCACTCTTCCATCAATGCTTATGGTCACACAGCACCAATCAATGAGGGTAATACTTTCTGCTGAACACAGACACAGGCATTACTTGGATATAGTGTCAGAATTCTCAAAATGGTGCTCTAAACCAATCACTATCAAGTGGCTGAGTTGGTATTAGAACTGAAACCTGTTCAGTAGGCAGGACACTCTCTCCATAAAACAATGTATACAAAAGGTATTTAATAAATATGATGGAAAAATGCTGAAATGTGAAGTTCCTTAACAACTTAGTAGAATAAGTTTGAAGAATGTGCACTGACTGACATGTGTGATGGCTGCATTAGTACCCTCTTAGAGAAATAACAAAGGGGAGGTAACAAAATACATCCATTTATGATTAGAATTGGTTGCCTCCAGGCACAGAACCTGCAACCCAGGCATGTTCCCTGACAGAATCAAACCAGCAATCTTTCTCTCTCACATTAATGTTTTTCTCCCTCTCTTGCTCTCTAAAAATAAATAAATAAAATCTTTTTAAAAAATACCAAAAGGAAGACTTCACACAATTTTTTAAGGAGAAAAAAACCCTTTTCTTTCCCCAGAACTACTGAGGAAGCCCCTGAGCCCCACAAGTCCATGGGAAGAAAGCCACAGGTAGGACTCTTCCCTCCATCCTGAGGAGTGTAACCAGAAGGGGAGGGGAAAAAGTCATGGAAGTAGAGCAGTGGGACCAGGGGGTCCCTAAGCACATCTGTACTTCCTTCCAGGAGGCCTTGCTGGGAGTAGCCATGAGAGGCCAGTTCAGACCACCTGCATTCTTCATCTCACCGTTCTATTCATTTTCCATCCCTCAGAAGAGTTTCACCATTACACCCCACCCTTTTGAGCTGTCCACTCCAACCACGAGGGTCTCTAATGCTGTCTCTCCTTCCTTTCCTGCTCTTTTTTCTCATACTGTTTCCCCAAATCTATAATGCCCTCCCCTTCTCTCCACCTAGCCAACTTCTACTTATCCTTCAGAATTACTCGAATCCTTTTTCCAATCCTCCAATCTTCGGGCCAATCCCTAATTAGCATGATCTCATGATCTTTTCTAATACTATCATTCGTTAACACTTAATAAGCACAAACCATGTGCTAGACATAGGTTTAAGGCTTTTACATGAACATGTAATCCTCTTAGAACTTTAAGATAAGTCCTATTATTTTCCCCATTTTACAGATGAAAACAAACCAAAGAACAGAGATGTTAAGTAATTTGTCCAAGATCATATAACTAGTACCTAGTTTACAACTTTAGGACTATACTTTTGCTAATCCCTAGTCAGCTTCATTTACTGAAGAGCAAAACCTAAATGGAGTATGAACATACAGTTGTACTAAAGACATACTAAATACTGAACAATTTTTTTATCTGAGCCTTTAATCTACACTAAAAAAAAAAATTCTTCCTAAGAAGCTACTTGTGCTCTCATTTCCAAGACTGACTTTGTTCTCCAGGCATCGCCAACGTTGGGCCTTATTTAAATACTGTTTATGTGCTGGGAAAAAAGAGACACTGAAGTTTCCCTACTTGAAAAAGACCCTGAATTAGTTTTTCTCAGAAAGAACACTTTAGGAGATGTTACTGGTGTACTTATCTAAAATCTGAACAATGATATCAGAATGTATAAAGACAGGCAAAGAACTGAGGGCTCAGAATAAGAACCCATACACCATCATTTTCATGGGGTGAGTGTTTGCTTTAAAACAGATATCTGAAGAAGCAAAATCCAGTTCTGAAAATGTTTTAGAAATCATAATTTCAATGTTTAATTATTTATTTAAAACACATACATCAGAATTCAAAAACAAATAAATCAGAAGGGTATTTTTAGATAGTCTAGAGATAACTCCCCCCGTCAACAGCTTTGTACCTAAATAAACTATTTTAGTCTATCACAGAGTACAGCTGAAAATAGGACAATGAATGATGGCATTTCCTAAAATGAGATCTATATTAGAGCACACACAGATTCACTTGTAGTAAACAGTTTATTCTCTTTATAAAATCTTAACATAAGCCCTCACTGGTGTGGCTCAGTGGATTTAGTGCGGGCCTACAAACAAGAGGATTGAGGTTCGATTCCCAGTCAGGGCACATGCCTGGGTTGCAGGTCAATTCCCAGCAAGGGATGCATGAGAGGCAACCACACACTGACATTTCTCTCCCTCTCTCCTTCTCTTCCCCTCTAAAGATAAATAAAATCTAAAAAAAAAAAACACTTAAGTTTTAAGAGTTGTCATACTCCCGACAAAGACAAAAACAAAAGGCTGCCATCTGCCAAAAAAAGCAAACAAATCTGGTATAATAAGTGCTTATGGCAGAGGCTAAGCGCAGGCTGTCCTGGACACGATCAGGTCCTTCCAACGCCACCTATCAGGAGTATAATGGGCCACAAAGAAATGGGGTTTCAGCCAAGGTAAGGCCCCCAAAGCACAACAAGAATCCTCGGGACTGTGCATCTTAAGTGAACAATGGTCTGGGTTTGTTCACTGTGCTTTAAGCAACAGGATTCCATGCTTCCAACATTGAATATTCTTGTCGCTAGTAGCTCCCTAATTACTTGGGTCACTCAATAAGCACTAATTAAATACCATTTCTTGTGCCAATTACAGACCCTCGATATGTAAGACAAAATTTTAAAAATTGACTTTATGATCTTGAGGAAACAAGACCATAAAAACTCAAGACTACAGTACAAATCATAAAATGCTTTAACATTTCTGTGCCCTTGATTTTTTTTTTTTTTTTTTTTGGTGCTCACATCTTTACATAGCATTACTGTGAAAATTACACAGACAAGACAAAGCCAACAGAGATCAGGAAGCTCAGATTCTGTGTGTCCTTGAGCCAGTTGCTGAGCCTCTTCATGCCGTTAGGAATGAGTGTGTTGGACACAACGGTCTCGAGTCTTTCCAGTTCAAAAATTCTTATGATTCTCAATTTGAAATATTTTTAATAGAGTACTTTGGTATCTTAGGAGACAATAATCTAACTACATGTTTCCAAGTGCCCTGAGTTTCAGAAAACCAAGTAAGCATAAACCACATCCTATATAGCTTTCACTCATTCTCAAGAGTCCTTTTTATGACCCTTTAATCACATATTAAGAACTTGTCTTTCATCAAAGTGTTCTTTAATTTTTATTTCAAACAGTGTCCTGCAATTCACATGATTCAACTTTCAAAAAATGAAGGGAACACATCTTTATATACTCTAGATGTATGTGTACTCTGGAAGTCAACACATATTTTCTTCTCATTACTCTTATGAGACTACTAAAAGGGCTTTGAATAAATAAGCACATAAAAATACCACATATATCTCAATGGTCCTATAAATCAAATCCTAATTCAGTAGGTAAAGTAAGAGAAATAAGGGGCTTTGTGGAATTGAATAAAACAGGTATTCCTTCTTAGGACCAGCTAAATAATTTGTGGAGGATAATACAAATAAAAATGCAGGGCTCTGTGCTCAAAAATTACCATGAATTCCAAGACAGTGACAGCAGAGCATTAAACCAAGCAGTCCTTACGTGCTTGCACATATCTTATGACTGCCCGAGTGACATGCCCATTAAGTTGGCACTACCCTGCTTGAAGGCTAAACCCAAATATTTTTCTCAGTAACAACCCATATGGATCTAGAATTATCCAAACATTTCTTTAAGCACTTATAAATACTATCAATACAAAGAAGTACTCAATTTAATACCAAATGTTTTACTGGCCTGTTTTTAGCATAAGGACTGTAGAAGCACATCCTTTGAGAGTATATTAGACTATTAGTTCAAATTGCCTGAGTTTACATACTTCCCACTACCCCTACTGCCTGTGCAGCTTTGGGTAAGTAACAACCTCTCTGGCATTGGTTTTTCCTCATTAATAAAAAGGGCGTATCACCCTTTTTACACCCCGTTTAATAAAAAGGATGTTACGCCCTTTTTATTATGCTTATTAATGTGTGTTTAAGGCTATTAATGTTTAAAATGAGTTAATATATATAAAGTAACAATAATGCCTAGCATATATTGCTTACCAACCCCTTTTAGTTATCATTCTAACTGGAAACTGTCTTAACAGAAAGTTAATCTAAAGGGTAAACTTAAACTTTTGAAAACTGTTCTTTATTAATAATTCAATTCTACAAGAATTTTTAAACACCTACTCAGCAACCTTCCCTTGGCAATTTTTCTCCTCCTTTGGTATCATTCTTTCTTCAATGGCTACTTCTGCCTTCCTGATGGGGAAAAAAAGTCACTTGACATTAGCCTTTTTACCATTGTGATCTAGCTAGGATGAACCACCTCATTTCCAAAAAATATTTTCAATAAATTTGGAAGAAGTAAAATATTAGACAAAAAAAATGTGAATGCCACTTAAATTTTATACTTATATCTTAATGTTATTCTTCCTATAACTTTTTCCTTTTTTAAAATAATTATCAAGTAACCAAATGAGCAGTCCAATGGAGACATGAATGAAATGTACTCCAAATTTTTTGTCTAGCAATTACCTCATACATATATTCTCTCAAAAATCTTTCATCAGCCCTTACTGGTGTGGCTCAGTGGACTGAGTACCAGCCTGAGAACCAAAGGGCCGCTGGTTTGATTCCCAGTCAGGCCACATGCCTGGGTCGCAGGACAGGTCCCCAGTTGGGGACACAGGAGAGGCAATCACACACTGATGTTTCTCTCCCTCTTTCTTCTTCCCTTCCCCTCTCTCTAAAACTAAATAAATAAAATCTTAAACAACAACAAAAAAAACCTTTTATCAGCCTTAGCTAGTGCAGCTCAGTGGACTGAGGGCCAGCCTGGGAACCAAAGGGTAACCAGTTTGATTCCCAGTCAGGGCACATGCCTGGGTTGCAGGCCAGGTCCCCAGTTGGGGACACAGGAGAGGCAATCACATTGATGTTTCTCTCCCTCTTTTTCCCTCCCTTCTCCTCTCTCTAAAAATAAATAAAATCTTTGGTGGGGGGAACCTTTTATCAAATATTTTATACTCAAAATAAAAAATGTTCCTGGCAATAAAATTTCAGTAAAATTAATTTACATTTTAATTATGTAAATTAATCTAAGGCCATTTTATATACCTCCAATTTTTGAAATTTTAATTAACAATTTTCCCTATTTATAGCAGTTCATTATAAAGACACAAGATGTAAGAGCATATTACTACTTTTAAGCTTAAAAGCCTGTATGATGGAACTACATTTAAGAGTTCTCAGTTTTACACGGTAGCTTTCCTTAAGTATTCAAAAAATTAGAAAAATATTAGTAACTGTACTGCTGACTAAAGGACTGACCATTGGAAAGGAACAGTTCTTACACTTCCAAACAAGTTTCCCGACAGAACAGGAAATCGTTTTTTCATTTAACTGTTTAACCACTGAACAAAATTATCTTAAGGTAAAAAGTCACAAATACAGCACAAAACCATGTCACTGACATGGGATTTGTCTTAAAAAAAAAAAAGAGGTAAGAAGTTTCTCACTGCAATTCAAGGTAAAGTAGCCAAAACTTCAGAGCTTTTAGCTCTTAATAAGCTAAAATAAGAGCCCAGCTAACGCAGGGAATGGAGAAACGAAATCTGGTTATTATAAATAAAACCTAAAGTAGGATGCATTGAATAAGTAAGAAGATTGCTTCATTCCCTCGCTTATCAGGACAGAAAACTCCGCCAAATCTTTCAGATTTAGTACACACACAACGTTCATGCAAAATCATACCAGTAGTGAGTTAAGGTACAAAACCAATTATTTGCCAAGCTACCGGTCCATTTATGACTTTCCTGTCTTACTCACGTCTATCATCCTGAAAACCTCCGAGTTATAGCTCAAAGTGAGTCACCTGAGTCATTAATATATATGACAACTAAACAGCCAATGAACTTTAGTACAAATGCAAAAGGGATTGCTCCCAACAGACAAGACTGGGAAACTCACGATCCCTTAGTCAGTCAGAAGCTGCCCTAGTTAGAGACCACTGGGGTGGGAGCTTCATCTAGGGGCTGGCTGGAAAGGGTACGGAGAAAGTTACCAAAAAAAGGCTGTGAAGTGAGCGTGTAGGCTGACAGCATGTACACATGTAAAGTTCTTCACCCCAAGTTCATCAATGCTGTGGCCACGCCAGCGATTTCGTCCTGTTGGGGGCGGGGGTGGGGAGGAATATAGGCCGGTTCGGACCTTACAGGAATGGATATTTCCTGGTTGGGTATGATGGGTAATCGTGCTGCATCCATCTTCCACTGCGTCGTAGCCCCCCTTAGCCAGAGCGCAGCTCCCTTCCCACGGGCCACTAACCCCGAACTTGGCTTGCCCACAGCCCCCGCCCCAACGGCGAAGTGAGCCCCGTCCCGGACCACTCTCTTCCCCCGGACTCGAGGGCCCCCAGGCCCCGGGCTGGGGCGCCGTTTAGGTCCGGCTTGGGGAAAGAGGCCCAGTCACTCCGGGCGCGCAGTCCTGTCCCGGGAGCGCAAGGAAATGCCTCCTCCCAGTTCCCGGGGTTCCTGCTCCGCCAGGCCCAACCGGAAGGCGCCTTCGATGGCCGCGCGGCTCGACAGGGCCGCTGGGCTTTCGCGGCCGCGCCGGGCCTGCGGAGCGGTGAGGCGGAAAGCGGGCCGGGTACTGCGGTGGCGGGCCGGAACGCCCCTCACCGTGTGCTCGTGCTCGTCCGCCCGGGCCCGAGGCAGCAGTAGCAGCAACAGCGCGGCGGCCGCCGCCACGCCGGGAGCGCCCGGCAGCGGCCTCATCCTCCGCGCTCTCACCAACTCCTCCTCCTCCGCCGCCACAGCCGATTCGCATCCACCGGGCGCGGACTGACGCACGGAGCCCGGGCACAGCCGCTGGCTCCTCCGCGCCGCCGCCGACACCGCCTGCTCCTTAGCCTCCCCCGCCCCCCGGCACCTCCTCGGCCTCTTCCTCTGACTCAGCCACGTCATCCGGCCACCCCGGCACACGCCGGAAGTACCTAGCGACGCGGGGCCGCAACCGCCGCCGGGCGCCCACTCCGGGAAGCACTAGTCAAAGCGGCTGAGGGCCTGGCTCTGACGGGCGGCTTTCTGGCGCTCCGCAGCATCCCCCTGGCAAGTTCTGCCCTCCGGCCTTGGGTCCCGGAGGCTCCGGCGCGCAGACACCGCACGACCACGGCGTAGGTGACTGAGCCCGATCCTCAGGGCCGAAGCCGACTCCCGGCGGAGCTCGGAGTTCTGTGACCTTGGCCAAAACGCTTTAAGTTTTCCTGGCCTCATTTTCCGATACTATTAAATGGGGTCTGACCTGCCGCCTCTCGAGCTTGGGAAATCAAATCAAATGACCCTTTCCAGGCATCTGTCGTTGTGAACGAATCACGAGATCGTATAATCATTATGGGGGGATTGTTAAATTCGTACAGGGTTGAATAAGTATTTTAAAATAATCAACTACTTATTGGACCGCTAGTATTCAATCTTGTTCAAATTCTTGTTCATTTATTTGTTTATTTCATGCTGGTCTCCTGTCCACAAACATAAAACCTCCTGGAAGCTAAGCTCCTCTCCTAAGCAGAGGTCCTGTCCTCTGCCATATTTCCTGTGCCTAGACCTGTGCCAGTCGCAGAGTAGGAACTCAAAAAATGTCAAATAAATACATTAATATGGCACCTCCATCTACACCACCCTCTAAGCCAAAAATCTGGAACTTGTAGCCAGATTGCCAGTATCTCTCAGCCATCAGCAGTCAACAGTTCCAGCATTGGGTCTCTTAGAAACATTTCAAGAGTTTATTTTTCTTCTCTTTCTTCTGCTAAGAGCAGACAGTCTCTACCCCCCTATATATTGTAACGGTCTCCAGCAAGACCCCTGCCACCAGTCTCTCCCTGTTTATTCCCTCCAACACATGCCAGAGTGATTTACTAAGAAGAAACCTGATGATAACACTCGCTTAAAACACCCCTTGAATATTGTTTAAATGTCATGGAATCACAACTAAGATTTTCATCTTTCAGACACTGTTCTGAACCCTTTACATGCATTGACTTTAGTCCTCACAAAAACCTTAGGGGACAGTACTATAAGTATGTTCATTTTACAGATATGATAACTGAATCACAGAGTGATTAAGTGGCTTGCTGAGAGACAAAACCCAAGCTGTCAGTTTCCCGAATCCATCTTACTACTAGTGGATTATCATCCATACAGCCATTTTAGAAAATGAAATAGCCCTGTATGGCATGGCATGGAATGATACCTGATACTTTTAAATGGAAGAAGTTGAAAAAATAGGACATAACTCCATTTTAGTCTACCCATAGAAAACAACCTGAAAGATTATGACTCAACTCTCAACTTTGTATATGCCTAGGAATATTTGGATGTTTTTCACAATGAGCATGTGCTACATATGTAATGTGAAAAAAATCTTTGCTAAAGGACAGTCCTGTTAGCATGCAGCTGCACACGCAGATCCTGATTTATCTCTCCAACTTTACGTCCCACTAGTCTCCATCCTATATTATTTAAATACACCATGTTTCTTTATACCTTTGTGCCTTTGTGCTCAATGTTCTCTCCGCCTAGAATGCAAATAAATGGACAGCCATTAGAATGGTCTCTTTCCAGTCCTAACTGAATCACCACCTCTCAGTGAAACCTTGCACGACATCCTCAGGAAGCTGAGCATCTCTTCTTCAGGATTCTGATAGCATTTGGCATGTTACATTACAATGACCATCTAGTCCCATTTCCTCTTCTGTACTACATCCTGACCTTTTCTGAGGGCGTGCACGTACCACCATTTGTTTATATCTGTCCCAGCTGCCGTGACAGTGCTTGTGACATCATAAACACTCCATAACTATTTGGAGAATGAATGAAAACAGTAGGTGAAAGTCAAATAGCATACATATATTTAAAGAATGCTTTCTAGCTAGTCTAAGAAAGATTACAAGGCAGTACACGATCAATTGCTAAATGAATCATACACCAGTAATTGCTATAGAAATCAGAGGAGGATTCTTGTTACATCTTTGTATATCCCCCTGAGCACCTCACGTAGTGACTTGCTCATGGTAGAAGTTCAGCAAATGCTCTGTGAATGAAAAATCACTGCTTTTGAATCAAGTGATGAGGGTCATTTGAAGAACAAGCGATGTAAGTGCTGATTAAGATAGATGAGTTGTTTCTTACTTAAACATCCATCACCAGCCCCACATATTCAAGTCAGTAAGCTTTGCTAGGTATGGGAAGCACTGCATTGGTAATTGCTTGGGGGTGGGGAGGACACAAGAAAAGTTATATTCATTTAACTTAAAACCAGGAAACATTGCATATACTACAGAAAACAGGCATAACAGGATACCAGAAAAAACCGAACTGTACGGAATGTGACCAACTGTGCAAATGTTCCACTAGGAAAAGGGCAATGGGCAAGGAAAGAAGAGCAAACCCTGTTTTGGTGGAATAGGTAAGAAAATTTAAAGGTGGAAAGAGCATGTTGGGACATTAATTCAATGACTATTTAATAAGCATCTCCTATATGTTAGGAACTCTGGTAGGTGCCAGGAAATGATCGTGATAAATTGATTTAAATAATTAAAATCTGATAACAGATGTGAAAAAGGGGAATCAGAGATAACATAATTGATTAGAGGAAAAGGAGTGTAGCTTCAAAGATCCTTTGTATCTGATGATCTCATGGCTCAAAAAACAGGACTCAGGTTCACCATCAACATCAGTTCCTTCAAACTGAGGAGTGGAAAACATTGATATATCTTATTTCACCAGTTTCTTCATCTAACAAGGTCATTCCCTAATACCAAAAAGGGTGGCGGGAAATGCCCATAAAACCCACACCCCAGCTGTACAGCCTCTTTTTTATGATAGTTATGATATAGAGCCTATCACCAGCAAAGGATCCAAACACCCACAGTTATAATCTATTCTTCTCATTCTTGATAAACATGATCATCAGAATCATGGTCTGTAGATGACAATATATCTTCTGATTTTCATCTTCCACTACCTTTTCTTGGAAATTCTATTCCTTCTTCTTACTTTGTTATGTTGCTCTTGCTGGGTATTACCTCTGGGGTGAGTGGTCCTTCTATCGCTATTACCACCTTTCGCCTCTACCTTTTCTGCTCTAGCTGAAATGTTGTAGGCACCAAAGAACATTGTCATTGGTCTGAGCTCTTTTCTTTAGGAAGCAACCACATAAAACACCAGGTTCTTAGACTGAAGAGCAAGTAAGGCTATGAATTTCTTTGTACAATTCCCAGTTCACTATTTCTCACATATTTCTAAAAACTTATTTTTTCTGACAATTATACAGGGAAAGGAACATAAGCTGCCTCCCACATAATAAGATCCCTTGCCAGTTAGGTGCTGACTCCAGTAAGGCTGCCTCCCTGCTTCTTCAGTTTGAGGGATTCCCCA
The DNA here is from genome assembly GCF_021234435.1 of Artibeus jamaicensis. Taxonomy (NCBI): domain Eukaryota; kingdom Metazoa; phylum Chordata; class Mammalia; order Chiroptera; family Phyllostomidae; genus Artibeus; species Artibeus jamaicensis. The sequence goes on from NW_026521538.1 coordinate 1,221,897, forward strand.
CCTCTCGCCTTAAACTTGGACTTAGAGAGTTGAAGGGACCTGAAATATTACTGAACACAAAACTCTTGATAGATGTCGAAGCAGACCAGGGTAGTCCATTTATGTGAATTCCAGGTTCCCAGACTTCCAAGCCAATGTTCTCTTGCTACACCATTCGAATTCTTACTGCATAGCCAGCTAAGACATTTTCCCTGACATTTCGTGTGTGTGTGGCGGGGGTTGTTAAATGGGCTTCGGCGGGCTCGCCTGGGAACCTACTATTAATTACAGTGTCTCTGAGAAAACAAATTCTGAGTTGTGCCTCAGAATTCAGAACATCTTCCATACCTCCTACTCTTCTTTTCACCACCCTGGTGAGCACAGTATCTGGCCATTAGGAATAAACGAGGAAGGCCATGTTATATTCTTAACTCACTTGGAAATAAACAGAACACAATTTAGTTATAAAGCTGAAGAAAATATTTATATAGGCAGATTCCTCAAAATTGAGGTTTGATTGTTAGGACGAATCTTTTAGAGTTGTCCAAATTAGTCACTTGTCTTTCTTAGAAAGAAATCTGTTACTAATGATTCCTCAGCCAACCAGCTGCAAAACCACACATTATTCTTTGAAAGAGGAGCACGGAAAACCAACCCCTCAGGGCCTATAGGAGAGGAATCTAAAAATCCCAGGTATTGCAGTGATACAGGACAGACCAGGACCTCTCAATATTAATAACAAAGCAACATAATATAAAGGGGTGGGGGCAAGGGTAGGTAATTTAGATTGACTTGGAAAAATACTCATTGATGTCACTTACACTTTGCCTAATTTTGGCAAAGCATTGGGGATTACTCACATCATTAAACATATCAAGTGAAATTATTTGAATTCAACACCAGCCTCCTGTTCATAGTCTCTCATTCTTCACACTTTGTTGCTTAAATAGTTGGGTTATGTGCTCCCAGGTTTTAATGTAAGATAAGAAACAGCGCTCGCCTAGAAACCAGAAGACAATGGACTTTGTACAGTTAGAGGCAAAGGCAATGGCAGTGCATATGACTAATAATTCACTTTCTATTGAGCCAGCTCATAAAATCTTGGGGAAAGATGGTGCTAGCAGAGCTGTCTCCCAAAGCATCATAGAGAAAACTTTTTAGTGGCCTCTCTGGACACCTTGTTACAATTTAGTTTCTGAGCCTCATTGTATTGATATCCATGGTTTTGTTCATAATGTATTCCTTAAAATATATATAAAAGTTGGGTATGTGGAAGTTGAATGAATTCGTTATAATGGGTGGTTCTGTGTCTACAAAATGAAATTTTTTTTACCTCACCATTAGAGACATTTGATAACACAGTCCAAATGTTTCATCCAAATTTTTTCATGTTGTTCTTTTACTTTTACACATGACCAACCATTTGGGATGTTCAATGAGTACCTAGTGAGGGTTTGGGACTTGTCACCTTTGACTTGACACTGGGTCATCTCTATCCATGTCTCAAGTGTATCACACTAATGCGTCCCAGGTTTTTTGCCACTTTCAATTTCATGTTTTCCACATATTTTCACATATGAATAAAATACAGTAAGATATTCCAATATGGCACAAACACTGATGTTCATACAAAGATGCTAACACTATTGACTGGCAGTAGGTTTCACCATGTTATTGATCTAAATGTTCGTCAGTCAGCAAACGTACAAAAATATAAATCTGGCATCTAAAATGGGGGTTAGAGGTACTGAATATTTTAAAAGTGTGGCTTTCATCAAAATCAAGTGTGCAGAATATGGGGACTATCTATAAAGAACAGGAAGGACAGCCGTATCAACGTTATAATTTCTTGCTCCCTGTCATCTCACATTGCTCCATTTTTTTCCAAGTAAGTGACAAGGAGAATAAGGGGGCCATTGCAGAAGGGCTACTATGTGCCAGGCATCGTGGTAGGTAATTTGCATAAACACTCCCTTGTTGGCCATGGCCAATAGTATATTTTATGTCAGAAAAACACCCAATATCTCAGAAGCTATTAACTTCAACAAGAGTTCTGGTTCACTGGACTGAGGAATGAGATTGCAAAAGCACTTTTAATCACTAGGAAAGGACCCAATAAAACTGTATTTAAATGATCATTCATAGTGTGGCTTTTACGTACCTGTGTGGGATGGAGAATAATTTCCCGGAAAACTATAAGATTTCTGATATTTTTTAAAGAAATAGGTGCAATACTAATTTTATCATATGTTTATTTTTTAAATTATTTATTTATTCAGAGAGAGGGGAAGGGAGGTAGAATGGGAGGGAGAGAAACATCAATGTGAGAAAGAAACACATTCATTGCCTCTCACAACATGCCCGAACTGGGAACCAGGCCTGCAGCCCAGGCATGAACCTCGACCAGGAATCGAACCAGTGACCTTTAGCTTCATGGGACAAAGCCCAACCAACTGAGCCATGCTGGCCAGAGCTTATTAGACATTTAAACATCAAATTAAGGACTTGTGTTTTGAAAGTAGATTTATGTGCCAGGGGAATCAAAATTAATGACATACATTAGGCTCTATGTTTTTTGCACACTCAGATTTCCCAAGCTCAGTGGTAGTAACAGGTATATAAGGAAATAGATAAATATTTTTATTTTAGGTTTTTTCTTCCTTTTCTAAGCCCTTAGCAGAGAAAATGTCAAGGATTCTCTTCTCTTTTTATAGCCAGTACTAAAATCTATGAAGACTGCAGGGCAAGAAATAGGGTCCCTGGCATCCCAAGCCTCTGGTTCCCACCATTTACAGATGTTTTCTTTGGCAGCATCACTGTTTTGAAAGTATTCTAAAGTACTGATGTCCAAACTGAGAAAAAAACAAAAACAAAAAAAAACACTAACATGGTACTGTAGCTCCATATCTACAGATATGGAGATAATGGAAGAAGGAAATTTCCAGAAGGCCAATGGCCAGTCACTGACCGAATTTCTACACCTGGGCATTTCTTGAAGGGGAGAGCTTGGCTATTTGTAGCTGGAAAGTGTGGAATCTAAACCCGCCCGTTCCTCTAAGCAACCAAATGCTCTCAGTTCCAGACTCCATGGAACCTCATCTGTGACTTCCTTATAAGGGGGGTTAGGACTAATCCCTTTTTAAAGTGTTTTTCAGATTGTTATCTGTGACCAGCCCCGGCATTTACACAACGTCCTGCATTTGACTGTAACACTAACCTCCTGCTCACAGTCTCTCAATCTTCATACTTTGCTACTTACATACTTGTGTTATCTGCTCACAGGTTTTAATATAAGATGAAGAAATGGTGTTGGCCGGTTTGGCAGAAAAGTTGAAGAATCATTTAAAACTTAGGATGTGTCTTCTTACTTGAATACTGTAAGTACTAAATCATAACCACTTGTAGAAATTAGTCTGGATGAACAAATAAGTAAGGCCTAATATAAGTACATTTTAGTAAAATCTCTTGTAAAGTACATTTCAAATCAATCTCTCCGGTTTCTGACATGTTAAATTAGAGGTAAGTTATTTCAATTAAGTCTTCACCTTTTTGGCAAACAAGGATAGGGATCAATGTAGTTGGCGATGGTGAATAAAGTCCTCAGTTTTTCACTTCTTCATGCCTTAATAATCTCTTCTTCAAGGAAAGCCCAAACCAGCAGGGCCACAACAGTATCAGCAATAAGAGTCGATCTTAATGCCAGCATCCACACCATAAAATGCACCATGAAGACATCATTGCCAGGCTGAAAACTGCTAGTCTCTAAATCCTGAAGTAGGTAGCATTTAGGAGGTGGAATCAACGACCCCTTCGTGGAACAGGTGGAGGAGGAGGGAAGGTCTCCCTGGTCGGAGGCCTGAAATGAAAGACAAAGCAAGAACATGACCTTATGGATCAATATGTCAGCAGGCTTTCCTGTGTCAAACACTGTGAACAGGGAAAGTACTTGTCCTTCCAATTTGCAAATGCACTGCATTTCCTGTGATATTTATTGGAGTCATTCTTCCAAGGTACTCCGTTATGTGTGTAATTAAAACAGCTATTTTTATTTGAGATGGAAGAGTCTTTAACCTTTTTAATTACTGCATAATAAATGTTTTAAAAAGAAAGATAAAGCAACTATTTTATAATGAATCTGATTAACTAGGTCTCAGTCATCCATGATTTGTTGCAAATGTGGTCTACTCTACAAGGGACATGTCCCTCAGTTAATGAAACTGGCCACACACAGGGACCTCTGAGTGACAGCCATGCTGGCTGTGGCTCACAACCCTCCCTGCACATTAGAATCAACAACTGAGCTTTGAAAAATACCAATTCCAAGGTTCCCCTCCAGACACATTCCATCATAATTTTTGGATGATGGGGCTCAAGCGTCACAACTTTTTAACAGTATCTGTCCTCCAACCAGTTGTATAAACCAAGTCTTTTCTGATGCTTTGACATCTGGAGCCTTGCCGATCTCGGCCTGGAGAGGCTGCCCCTCCCAGGGTAAGCTACTTCCTAGGGATAGCAAACAACATGCCTGCGAGCACGCCTTCCATATGTAAACCAATCAACCCAGAGCCCACATTCCAACCACCTCCTTTATGGGGCTGCTGCACACGTGCACACACGCACACGTGCACACATGCACATGGGCACACATGCACACGGGGGTGGGGGGCACTATCCATTGGCTCTAATCACCTCGGGGCCATGTGACAAGCAAGGAGAGCCAGCCCCTTTGCTCCTGGCCCACTGAAATTATTCAAAACAGTCCATTCTAAATCCGCTACCCCCGCCTCACTTGTTCCTTCCCATGGAAACCCCTGCAGAGGCTCTTACCCACATTTCTCCTCGGCTTCCTCCTGACTAAACCCAAGTGCCCTGTCCTCTTGGGATCTAAGGGCATAACAAACTGTCTTTTTAATGGCAGTCATCTTCTGTTCTGGGGACCTCGACATACCTGAATAATGATAAAACCTGTATTTTAAAATACCCAGGATTCAAACATGCAGCCAGGCAGGAGACAGACGCACTGCAGCAAGAAGGCCCTGAGGAACTGAGAATCTCTGGTCTGCTTCTCACAACTTCCTCCTGGGAGCACCGAGTGCATTATTCCCAACTCCATGTTTGCTTTTCTAAGAAGTGCCCCCATCCCATGTTATCTGGATGGTTCTTGAATTGCCCTAAATGACACTCCAGATAGACTTGGGTGAGTCTATTTAAAGACAGGTTCAACAACTGCAGGTGGTAGTTCCACATGTGTGCTGTAAAACCAATATTAATTCCCTCGGAAGCAAGTTGGTAAGTCAAGAGAGAGAGCTTTGTCAGGTGCTATAATCTAACTGTGTTACCCAGGAGTTGTGTACTTGAGGATTAAATGAATCAATGAGTAATGTTTACTAAATGTCTTTTGAATGCAAGCTTTGTATAGGTCAAGGAAATGACAAAAATGGTAAAGGAGGGGCTGTCCTGGGAACAAGAGAAGGAGGCAGAAGTAGGAAAGAATAACCACAGGCATCCTCAAGAGGTCCTGCTATGGCCCCTGGAAGAAATGGTTTTATGTTGTCTCTTTATCCAGAAAAAACAAATGGACAGCCTCCTTCATCTCCCCAGTCTTCCCTGTGAACTGTGGCCTTATAGGAGAAAGCCAGAGGTCAGTCAGATGATACAACTTCCTCTCTCCCTTCCTCCCTCCCTCCCTTCCTTCCTTCCTTCCTTCCTTCCTTCCTTCCTTCCTTCCTTCCTTCCTTCCTTCCTTCCTTCCAAACAGATAAGACAAACAATTTTCTATTATCTGGCTACTCCTGGATGTAGGATGAAATAACAGCAAGTAAAATGGGCAGAGACCCCACCCTCAAGATGCTGAGAACATTATGGATGACAGTCAATAGAGAAAATGAGTCAACTGTACCAAGTGTTTTCACTAAGGAAGTCATAACCGATGGGAATATATAGTACAAACACTTACGCACAAGTCTGAAGGCAAGTTCAAGTTCTCTGAACTTACCAAAGTGAGGAAATGATGCCCACATTTTGTGAGGCTTGGAGATGACTGTTGGAAAGTGACTAGCACAGTTTCTGGCCTAGAGTAGGCACTCAAGAAGTAAAGGTAATAATTTCATCAATATAATTAAAGATATATCCTTAGACCTTTTTCCTATGTATGCCCCACAAGCCTTACATTTTATCTTCCACCACAAAAATCATCATGATTCCCTCCAGCCCCCTCTTCCTCCCTCTGCTGACCCACGCCACAGCTGGGGTGGGTCTACAAACAAACCATCTCTAATTTCATTTTGATGAACAACTGCAGCTAAAAATTGGAAGTCCTATCTCAGGTAAACAGATTGATTATAGATACCTCAGAACCATGGGAAGAAAGGGTGATACACCAGAACCAAAGGGTAGCCTGTGGGAGACAGCCTCTGCAGGACACTGGGGTGTGGGGGCTGGAGATTCAATCATCCAGAGACATCTGGGCACTGGCTGCTTTCTCCTCCCTATTGAGAGTGAGGTCTTGACGATGATGAGTCTAGTTCAAGAACCCAGCAATTGGATGCTGGTTAATGGTCTTTTAAAACAAGATTATTGTTTAGCTGGTAAGCTTTTGTGTAGTCATAAAATTGGTTTAAAAGGACCTTATTCACCTTCTCTATTAGTTAGTAAATAGCCTCAGTCCCAAGTCCCTTCACTCCTGGCCACTCTAGCCCCTTCTAGAAATGCCACAGACTTCTTTACTAGTCAGCAGCTGAAGGGTTAACCCTGGTACTGCAGGAGGCTTCCAGAAGCCTGTTCTGATTAGGCTATACCTAGGCTATGCCTTAAAGGGGAGTATATAGGTTGTTAGTGACTGGCAAATCACTAGTCTATGGCAAAATAAGTTCAAAAACAAAGGGGCAATGGATGGGCAAGAATTGGCTTTTTCCCCCTTCAACCTGCAGGACCTCACCTATGAAGAGGATGACATTGCCCGATGCCCACCCTCCAGGGAATAAGGAACAAGAGAAATGCTATTCAAAGACAGAGTGCATCTGCTCCTGTCTTGTCACCACCTGCCTTCCCTGGGAACTTACAACAGGAGGAAGGGTGAAGCCCCTTTCCTAATCTATAACCCACCTGCACTGCAGTAGATGACTTGATATCTAACTGTTTAACAGGTAGGTAGGCCAAACCAAGCAGTACCAATCCATCCATCCATGCATTTACATGATAAATATAAATATTTGCTAAATTGCTAATATGTTCCAGTTATAGTTAGTGCTAAGCACTGGTGATAGTAGCAAAAAATATTTTTTCTTTTTAAAAAAAATGTTATCTATTTATTTTTAGAGAGGGAAAGGGAGAGAGAAAGAGAGAGAGAAAATCATCAATTTGTGGTTGCTTCTCACATGCCCCCTACTGGGGACCTGGCCCACAACCCAGGACCTTTTGGTTTGCAGGCCAGCACTCAATACACTGAGCCACCTCAGCCAGAGCAAATAAAAATTTTTTAATCAAAAACAGTTTCTATTCTCCTGAGGTTCACCATCCACTTGAGGAGACAGATATATAAACAAGAGCCGCAATGTGGATGGATCATAATAGAGGTGTCTGGGGAATCAAAAGAAGATTCACGTAGGAACGTCAGGGAAGGCTTCACAGAGGAGGTGATATTTGAGCTGAGGCCTAAAGGTTGCGTGGGAGTTTTCGAGGCAGAGATTGAAAGGGGATAGGAAGACAGCATTTCATGCAAAAGGAACAGATTGAGCAAAGACACAGTCCAAACTGGCACAGCTCCCTGGGAATTCTTAAAAGGTGGAGCATTGGTGCATACAGGAGGGGGTGGGACCTGAGGCTAGATGGGGCCAGAGCATGCTAAAAATACAGAATTAAATTTGAAGGCTTTTATTTCGGGAAGTGACATCATCAGATATTTCTACACTCTGCTTACAGCATGGAGGAGGGACCAAGTGGAGGCAGGAGGTAAATATGGGCCTGTGTGGATGAACTTGGGTACTGGCAGATGGAGGGGGGCGTGCATGTGAGAGCCAAAAGGGCAGCAGGACGGACAGGGCCTGGAGACACGCTGGGTGTGAGAGCTGCGAGGAAGACAGGGGCGGAGTTAAACTCAGCCGAGGCACATGAATGTTAAATAATTCATCCACGTTCACAAGTGACTGCCAGTGACTCGTCCCCAGGCAGTGCGGTGCCGGGGCCATGCTCCTCACTCACCCCCATACCACACTGCCTCTCACCTTCATTTCCATTCCCAACTCCTCCTTGTCTCCTGGTCCCCAAAGGCACTATCCCCACAATACAGCCAGGGGACTTAGTTAGTAGGGAGCCAGGTTCTAACCAAATAAATAAAAATTATTCAAAAAGTTGATGTTTGCCAATTATTTCATTGATGAAATATTTCATTTGCTATTAAGAGTGCATGCAACTAAATAAAGCATCACTTAAATGAACGAAGAGTCCCCACTAAAATATGTCAAAAGTAGGCATTTCAGTTAGCCCTGAATGCATCCTTAGGTCATTTTAGATGTCCCCAAACCCTACTCCCCCCTGAAATTTAGAGAGTGAGGAAAACTTTCCAATCAGGGTCCATGTTACCTCTGTGAGGCAGCTCGGGGGGGCACCCGGGGGGGCCTCTCGATGGGCGGAGGGGGTGCTGCCTCCACTTGTGGGGGGGCAGGACTCCGACTTCGAGTAACCTCAGGGACTTCATTATCCTACAGCAACACACATGAGAAGGACAGGTGAAAATCACATGCAACAACCAGCACATGGACACCACTTTCCCCAAGACCCTCAGCCCTCCTCAGGCTTTGCTGAAGGTTTTATTCACAAACTGATCATCAACAGAGCAAAGCCAGGGCAGCTCTCCATCAGCTCCCAGAGCCTTGAAGGAGACAATTAGGCCATGTTATCGTTAACGGTCCTTGCTACTCAGAGTGCAGTCTGTGGGCCTTCAAGGTCAACATTACTTGTGAGCTTGTGAAAAATACAGGCCCTCAGGTTCCTGCTCAGTCAGAACCTGCATTTTAACAAGATCCTAAGTAATTCTGATGCACATTAAAGTTTGAGAAGTACTGCTCTGTGAAACCAGATAGAGCCGGAGAAATTTTGGTTTTAAACAAAAGTCCCTCTGGGGACAACAGAACGGTGAGTGGTTGTCAGTCATAGGGCAATACAGTGTGCGCTGGAGGGGCTGCCCACCCTAGGACCCTTTCCCAGGGAGTCTCCTGGGTGACCCCCTCTCATTGCCCCCTCCCCCTCTCCCCTGCCCCCGGTCCCTGGGTCAGGATAGAACCATGATCCAAACTGGGCCTCAGCCTAAGGCAGCCAGCCGTCCTCTACTGGGAGGCCTCGAGGCCCTCAGGGGACTGTTTGCTGTGATGCACGTGGAGAGGCAGGAAAGGCCGGGATAGTTTGAGAGCAGAGAGCAGATATGCACCGAGCAGCACAGACGAAAGAGTTTGTGGCCCCAAGAAAGACAGACTGGGGCACCAGCTCTGGCGTGTCTCCCCACTCCCGATCCAGGCCCTGAACTGTGATCACTGTCCCCGGACTCCCTGAGACTCACCTGGCTCCTTCTCACAGACGCCCCTTTGGCTAAAACTAGCCTGAGTGGATTTCTATTCCTCCTTCCTCCCCTCCCTTCCTCTCTAACTCCCTCCCTCTTTTTATTGAGATAAAATTCATATGACATCAATGTAACCACTATAAAGCTGATGGCTCAGTGGCATTTAGTACAGTCACAATATTGTACAACCACTAACTGCCTCTATCTAGTCCCAAATCATTTTCATCGCCCCAAAAGGAGACACTGTACCCACTGAGCCATTTCTCCTCATTTCCTCCTTTCCCCACCCAGCCCCTGGCAACCACCAATTTGCTTTCTGTCTCCATGGATCTACCTATTCTGGGCATTTCATATAACTGGAATCCTGCAGTGTGTGACCCTTTGTGCCTAGCTTCTTTCACCTGGATGTCTGTTTCTTGCAATGAAATGACCTCTAGGACAAGACCAGTGGGGGCAGGGTTCCAGCTCTCACCTCATTGTCCCCCTCCATCCCGCTGCTCACACTGAGGAGGCTCCGGGTGCTGGATCGGTTACTGGCACTGCCTGAAGAGAACAAGGAAAGTCAGCAAGGCCAGAGAGTCTCTCAGGCTAAAATACAATGCACAAGTCTAGCTCATATTTTTACCAATAGCACCAGCGCATAAGCTGTGAATCTGGGAGTCTTCAAAATGCTGCCGTCTTTTTTTTCAGTATAAAACAAAATGGTTCACCTTTTTATTATATATTTTGCTTTACAGCTACTATTTACTGAGGGCTTCCCACACACTGTGTGCTTTAAAAACGTGATTGTCCAACCCCTTTGAAAATCCCGTCTGATACTAGTGCTCTGATGTGACAGACAGGCAAGAAGAGATACGCAGTTTCTCACTTGTTCGGGGCTGTTTCTAAGAGCCAATAAGATGCCTCGTTAGCACAGTAGGGAGCCCGTCAGTCTCCCAAAAGCTGCAAATTTTGAAGCTGAAGTTTTTTATTTATTTAGAAATCATATCAAATATGTGCGTGTATCACACACGTATATACATCTCCTAATAAGGGGCCAGTTTGACACAAAACAAAATGCAAAGCACAAGTTCAAAAATATACTTTACACTCATGGTAGAAACCGTGGCTGTGTGTTTAGGTGCTCGAGGCTTTTGAACTGCAGATTTATCACATATATCGTCAGAGTGGCACTATCTGATGGAACTTTCTGGAAATGTTCTATTGTATGTTGTCCAATATGGGAGCTAGTGTGAAATATGGCTAGTGCCACAAAGGAACTAAATTTGACCTTTTCCTAATTGTTAATTAACTTAAATGTAGATAGCCACGTGTGGCCAGTGGCTATCATCCTGGACAGCACAGCACGGCACCAGCATAAGCACATGGTGATGCAGCAGTGAAGAGGGAGGAACAGCTGGCAACCAAATCACACAAGGACATTTTAACGTTAATTTACCAATATTGCCATTAACACTATTGCCAGGTGTTTGCTCAATTTCCACTTAAACAGCTCCTCATCAAATTAGTTTATAGGTAAATGGTCTTAGTTTTGACTTCAATGTGGTATCAACTTTGACATAATTAATTTAGATGTTCACTTAGATAGAGCACATTAAGATTATAATTTTGGATTATTTCTCAGGGGAAGATTTTACAAGTTAAAATAATATGTCAAAATATTTCTAGAAACCAGGAGATTCAGAGTTTGTTTATTAAGGAGCACGTGACCCTGTTCCTTCCTACGCAGTTACCCACATATAATACTGTCCACTCTGCCAGAAGGCCCCCCAACCCACCCCCTATCCACAAGTCTAAAGCCTCCTCAGTCTCCAGCACTCAGGACAAATGCTGTGGAAACCTTTCCAAATTCCCCCAGATGGAGGTAACCCCGCCCACCATGGGCTCCCATCCCTGAGTGGCCAAGCCTCCCGTGTCATTCATTGTTGCTCACTCCACTTCCTCACCATGAACGAGCTTTGTGCTGAAGGTTACCCACTAGGAGGAAGCAAAAAACTGCCCAGGTACTAGCTCCAGACCCTAAGAATTCACACCCCCAGCTCCCATTGTCCCTTCCCTTGGTGTTTTTAAATCTTTACCCCCTAGTGTGTGGTGTTGAACCTTGGCTCCCTGGATTGGCTGCCCTGGCCTCTCCCCTCTCCAGGCTGGCCACTTGCACCCCCTCTGGACTGCACAGTTGGTAGAGGCCTCAGCCTGCCTCATCTTCAGTCTTGTCAGTGGGGAAAAGGGCAATGCCCCCCACCACCAGGCTTCTGTCACCAGGGAAGAAGGCTCAGACGAGCATCTAACTCATGCTGTTTTTGTACTTTCTCTCCTCCATTACTATCAGCTTGAAGACAGGACCCATTTCTTCTTCACTGTTATGTCTCCAGTACACAGTCTAACTCAGTATGCACAGGGTGGTCCTCAGTGTTTGGTGGAGGAATGAACGATAGCCAAAAATGACCAAATATATGATCCTTAAGAAGCTTCAGTCAGCCCTAGCTAGCATAGCTCAGTGGATTGAGTGCCAACATGTGAACCAAAGGGTCACCAGTTCGATTCCCAGTCAGGGCACATGCCTAAGTTGTGGGCCAGGTCCCCAGTAGGGGGTGCATGACAGGCAACCACACATTGATGTTTTCCTCTCTTCTTCCCTTCCCTTCTCTCTAAAAATAAATAAATAGAATCTCTTGAAAAAAAGAAAAGAAATTTGGATCAGATAATCTAGGAAAAAGTCAACAGTCTTTCTGTAACGTAACTTGTGTTCTCTTAGGCATAACATCACTATGCTGGAGTTTGAAATTTCAGCTATAACCAGATTTAGCCTACAATTGTTTTTCTGTGGTTCCCAAGATGTGACAGCTACGTTATAATAGAAATAGTGCTGTTTTCAGGAGTGACTTTGAGGGTTAAAAGGCAGCAGAGCGTCAGAGCTCGGCCATTCTCACTCTCTCTCCCTGCTCAATAAGCACTCGTACGTTGGGGCTTGTCCTTCGGGGATGTTCCCTTTATGGATCTGGTTATTATATAAGAAGTTTAGGCTACGGATGGAGGCCACACATAGAGAAGTGCTGAAGGATGACAGGCCACCTTGGATGTTCCAGCCCAAGACAAGCTTACTGCTGAACATAGTATCTTGAGTGACTAACCCACATGGAGTGGAGAAAACCATCCCCAGTAAGTTTACGATCAGGCATAGATGATGGTGGTTTCAAGCCTCCCCATTTGGGGTGGTTTGTTAGACAGCAACAGATAACGGAAACCGTGTAACAGGGACCAGATGCAGTCTACAGCCACAGGGCAGAGTACAACCCACTGTTCTCTGGGTTGCCATTTAATAACATTTGCTAACCAGATAAGCTAGGCATTCTGAGACAATAAGCCACTGCGCAAGGTGAGAAGCACAGTTGGTGCTTTCCATTCAGTTCTCACCCCAAGCTAACTCAAAGTATAACACACGCACAAAGCCTTTGAAATCAATCCACACTGAAATGAGGACTTTGCATTTGCTTCGTTAAAATTCCCTCCTCCAAACCTGGAACACACTGCCCACACCCTCAGGGGGGGTGTGCCACTCCTCTCCTCCACGCAACATCTGAGAGATGGGCCACATGTCCCTTGCCTCCTCAGTCACTTAGGATCGCTGGAAAAACCTTTCCCATTTTTTAACATGTCAGAGTTCTCTTAATTGCCTCAAGGGGATTTTTAGATATACATTATCACACCCATCGTGTAAAGGGAAGTTTTCTCCTCTGTCCAGTCTAGACTTCCCACATGGCCATGTGGCATGCTTTGGGTCTGTTTTGACAGGTAATAGTGGCTGGAATGTTATAACCTGAGAGGCGCTGGATTCTACTCCCATTTTGCCACTCACTGGCTGTGTGACCTTGGGCAAAACTCCTTCCCTTTCCAGGTTACAAATACTCTCTGTATAAAGTGAGGATGGAGACTAGTTCAGAGGTTCTTGGCCTAAGTCCATGGATGAGCCGAAGTGTGTGTGTGCCTGTGTACACACACGTGCGTGTGCATTTTTTCAGGAAAGTGCATCCAGCACACATATCAGATCCTCAAAGGTTGGTCTGGGATGCAGAAAAGACTAAGACTCCTTGGGTTGGATGCCCTCCCTGCTCCAACATCCAAAGCCTGACATTTAAGGAGACAAATCCTGAAATTCAGCTTGTCTCTTGCTCTTTTATGGCACTCTGAGCTGTTTTGATAACACTAAAATGTATGAAAGGGAGGAAACTCAATCCACGTGGGTGGTGCAGCCAGCTAACACTGCGGTGGATGTGGAAACAGAGTCCCCAGCTCCTGCCTGCACATCAGCGCACATTGTCTGCTGCAATCAGACTCCTATTCAAGCCTTCAAGCCAAAAGGAAGACATTCCCTAATTAAATCCTCAACCTACATTGTTGGAATTCTCAAATTTGAGTCCATTGTTTTCTAAGGCTTCTGACTTTGTGACCTTTCTCTCTCTTTAACACAGCTGAGGAAGCAAAAAGAATAATGGCCAAAGTCTTGGCCCTGGATCCAGTCTGCCTGAGTTCAAACCTCAGTCCTACCACTTATGAGCTATTTAATGAGGGCAAGGCACTTAGTGTCCAGTCTCCTCCCATAGAATCACTGTGACAATCACAGGATCTGTAGGAGAGACTTAGCATGTAGGAAATGCTCAATAAATGTTAACTGGTATTTGACTAGGTTTTTCTCCCTATAAAAGAGATAGAGTAATAATTATCAAGTGATCTGCCTTCAATGGATATTTTTGTAATGGATCTTTGGTCCCTGAAAAAAGGCAAAACTCACAGGTGAAATGTTCCCCATTTCTTACACCTCCCAAACCCAAATCAGGCTCCCACTGAGATGGGCTGGACTCGTAACAGCATGGAGTCCAGCTGTGATGGCACCGCACAAGTGCCCCGGCTTGTCAGCTTGCTCACTTGCTGTGCTGGAGGTACTGTCTGTCTTCCAGTCTCCTCGTCTTAGCTCAGTCCTTGGGGGGAAGACGCTTTTCCTGGGGCCACTCTCATAGACTCCAAACTCCACCTTCCCGGGCAGGTGCTGTGAGTGCCGAATTGGCACGGTGATCTCCAAGGCTGGAATTAGACGAAAAAGAGATAAGCTTCAAGGCACTAGGGACTGCCATCTACCAAACTGCTTCGCTGCTTCTTCCCACCTGCCTCCCTCACCAGAATCTGGAGGGTACCCGGAGGAAAGGGAAGGGCAAGAGAGGGGAGAGGAGAGAGAAAAGAGGAGGGAAGGAGGAGGGGGAAAGGACAAGGGTCTGCCCAATTCAGCACCGGAACTCCACAGAATCCTCTGAGACAAATGTTGGGGGACAGAAGCGAGAGATGGGGGAGGTCAGAAAGAGCAGAGAAATGTTTCCCTACCAGGTGGTGGAAAGAATGTTGGGTTAGGGAAAGGCGTGGGGCTCCAGCTGCTGAATGGGAGGCACTCAGCCAACCTCTCTGAATTACGTCCCTTTCTGAGGAGGTGGTATGAGCATCACTGAACCTAATAACAGGTTATCTGGTGAAGCAGGCAGAATTCTAGGAGCAGCCATATGTTTAGCTCCCTGAAAGCTCCCAACATCATGAAACAAATACAACTGCCATCCTTCCCAACAGAAACTAAGATGCAGGGAAGTGATGCAGCATGCCTTTATTAAACACCTGGTAAGCGGGACAGCTGGAATTCGAACCAGGCTCCGAACTCCAGGCTCTTCACCACCGCTCACACTAGCTCTCAGTCCCTGAATAAATGATGGATGGTGGGTGGGTGGTCCAGAACTGACAGCAATGACCCAGAGGGTCATGAAAGGAGGTCCATTGGGCCTGTGAAAGATTTTCTGACTTCCAAAACTGATGGGCGGCCTTAGACCTTAGACCCCACAGATTCAGACAGACAGATCGTTTCTTTGCCTTGCAAAGCACTGACCTGATCTCTTTGTTGACGTAGCCCTGTCCAGTGGTTGGTCTTTTCCCTCCCTAGATTTCCACCCATGGGTTCTATGGCCAGAAAACTCCTGCTATAAGAACAGAATAACATATCTGTGCGTAGCACATCAGCTTCCTGCCTGGGGAAGAGTGAAAGCCAGGTGAGCTCCCTTAGCTGCCCTGAGACTGGGCCTCTGGGGGGAGGTGTCAGCTCTGTATATGTGGCTTTTATCTTCAAGATACCACTTCCTCCTCCACCCTGCTCTTCCATGGGATGGGCATAGCAGGAAGTTCAGGGAGTCCAGGGGTAGAGGGAACCACGCTTGTGGAAGCCAGAAGTCTGCCAATAAGGGTAAATGCAAAAGCTAAGAGGGTATGAAGGAGCAGGGGTGAGAACAGTGTACACCAGGTGCATGGTAAACATTCTGCACAGAGAATGACAAAAGAGTGCATCGCTGGCTTCTGCAGGCACAAGCCCCCCTCATTCTAGAGCCTCTAGTTTCAAGTGCAGCATCTGGTCCTAGTGCTACACCAGCTTTCCAGGCCTCTGTGTAACTGGTGTTTTTCCCATCCTTGGGCTCTCTCGGTTACAGCTGAGCAGTGGGAGCACCCACTCACTCTTGGAGCTACAAGGGCAGAGACTAGCTGGTGTACCTGCACATGGGTGTGAGCCCACAGGTTCTCAGAGCCCCAAAGGCTGTCATACTTTCTTACCCCTCAGCTTTGAGCCAGCATATTTTTAAAACAACAACATTTTAAAGAGAAGTTCCCGTCTGCTTCACTCACTTCAGGGAGGCAACAGTCTACTCTCAACCAGTCTGAGGAAGAAGAAAAGTAAAATATAAAGGGAAAAAAGGAAGTCAAAGGTTCAAGAAAATCAAGTAGAGCCAGGCTAAATGTCTATAATATCCTGATAGTCTTCGAATAAAGGAACAGTTCCAGGAATAATAGATATCATTATTGGATTCTGTAGGACTTTTCCCAAAGTGGGTTCATACGTGTTGTTGTACCTCCTTTGAACTCTGCTACTTCTCCATTAAGTAAACAAGTTATGTGTAGTAATCATGGATGAGGGAATGGAGGCACAGAGTGGCTCAAGGAATTGTCCTGCATTATAAAGTGATTCAGTGACAAAGCAGAGATCAGAAATGAGGTTTCCGGGGACCCAGCCTGCTGCTCTTGATCCTGCCCCAGACTGGCCACAGTCACACCCAGAACACAAATATTGATTGTGTTCTCTGTGGGGCCAACATGTTCGACAGGGCAGGCACCGTGCCAGCCCTCCCCGATTTCCTATACCATCAACACTGCACCACCCCAATAAGGGCAAAACAGCTCCCTATGCTGAAGAAAGACTGGCAAGCTAAATGAATAAATTTTTATTTTTTAATTATCCTGAGTGTACGAACCCAAATTAAAGAAAAAGAATCATCGTTTTTCTATTCTAGAGCAAAGGAGGTTTCTAAATGAATAGAGGCAATCCTCATGTTTGAGTGAGTTCCATTTCTTGAAAATGTCCTCTAAAGAGAAATGCCACTCGTCAACTCTAATTTTTCTGTAGATCAATATCATCTCATGCCAGTGTTTTTTAAATGTTTTGTTTTGTTATGAAGCAGAATTCTTTCCTCTAGTGAAAGCAGAAGCTCAGTGTACAAAACAGATTCTTTTAAAGGAGCTGTGATGGCCAACATAGAGTAAATGGCCTCAAACCCAGTCCCAGTCCTAATCCACGCCCCCGTATCCCACCTCACCACCCCACCCCGTTCCAACCCCCTACCCCCACAAGCACGCACACAGCAGTTCTGCTGCACCCCAGTGTGCAAATCCCTAGAACAGGCAATTACAAGTTCGTGTGTCACTATATATATATAATTAAGTTTTATGGAGTTAACTAACAGATCATATTTACTCAAGGATACATAATGCCTTCTCCTTGGTAGGTGCTCTAGAGCCCTTGGGCCATGCTGTATAGTGCAGGGTCCAACTTCCAACAGCTGAGGCTTTCTCCGGGAGCCAGATTACAAGCACCCCTCCCCAGAAGGCTCAACCAAAGACCTGGGAGCTGGTGTCTAAATGCCCAGCTCTCTTACCCCTCCTGCATCACCAAATTGCAGCTTTCTGGAAGCTGCCTGTGTTTAAAAGCTTGAATGTTTTATTTAATTAAGGCTTCTTTCTTTGAGTCCATGTGCTCAAGTTTTAAAAAGCACTTCAGTCTTTTCACTACCTGCAGCCCTATTGTCCAATCCAAGGATGACTTGCAGATCTTGAACCTGATTTTCTGCCTTTTACTCCTTCTCTTCCTCTCAAGCAGGAGGGCAGACAAGTGTGAACTTGACTAAGGGCAACATACATTTAAAATCTAGTCACTCACAGAAACATCTAAGGATGCCCTCTCTAACCTGCTGCCTCTACCCCTCTTTTCCCAAACAGTCAAAATCATTAATATTCACTAGGCTACTGCTATATGCAAAACACTGCGCTAGGCACTGTGGGACAGGCTCTGGTTGGGGAAAATGGATCTTCAAAAATAGAAGACTAACTTGTAAGCTACCAGATGGTGAAGGTTGCATCTTTGGGATCTTTAAGATCCCTATTTGGCAGGGTGCTTGATGCTTAATAAGTATTTGTGGACTGAATAAATGATGTCGCCAAACATTTCCCTGAGATCAGCTATGCCCACAAAGATTTCCTGAGCTCCAACAATGTCCTGTGCTTCACGCATGGGATTCAGCTGACTGCAGTGTATAATGTGTGAAAAGGGGGGTAAGTGGTGGCACAGGAGGCTACTCTGGAGGAGGCTTCTCTGAGGAGGACTAAGAACTTACAGCAAGCACTAAAGGATGAAAGGAGCCAGCCAGTGAAGATGTGGGAAAAGAAGCAAAGGGGGGACAGCAAGTGCAAAGGTCCTGGGAAGAATGTTCTTGGCTTGGTGGAGCAACGAAAAAGAGTCCATTGTGACCAGAGAGCACAGGGTGGAGAGAAAAGTGGGGGAAAGCTCAAGGATCAGACCGCATGGGACCTTGCAGGCCACAGTGAGGAGTATGATTTTCCTCTAGGGGGGACAAGAGGCCCTGGAGGATTTTGAGCAAGGGTTTTGAACAAGAGCCCCTGGAGGGATTATTTTTTAAAGGGCTTTGGCAGTAGTGTGTAGAATTGGCTGTAGAAGAGTATGAATGGACATGGGGAGGTGACTGAAGAGGGTCCTGCATTAGTCCAGGGAAAGGTGATGGCAGGTTGGCTGCAGCTGTGGTGTGAGAGATGGTCAGGAATGAGCAGATTTAAGCTGCACTTGGAAGCTGTTGATGGTTTGAATGAAGGAAAAAAGTAACAGCAATCAAAGGCAGGAAGAAAAAGAAGTATCAGATGAATGGAGCGATAGTAGTTCTATAGATGTTCAAAAGAGGGAGGAACGCAATGGCCTAGAGTGGTACAGAAAGGCCCCATTGGCGAGAGCCTGCCACGCTGGGTTTGCAGCCCAGTCATTTTCATACAGGTGAGAAGGGAGAGGCATGAGCAAGGCGTGCAGCAGGAAGATGTCCTGTTTGAAGATTAGAGTGTTACCAGCCTGACCAGGTTCGTGGGAAGTTGAACCATTGATGGCAGTTGGAGACAGGCTACAGAACTTATGCACAAACTTAACTCTTTATATAATAAGGCTCCATTCCAGATCCGAAAGCCTTTTTTTCCCAGCTCCTCTCGGTGTATAAGGCCGAGCAGCGTAAACCACGAAGACTCACCATGCCACAGCTTCTCACTGGGAATATGCAGGGTGAGCAAACGCCCCCTCCCCCACTTAGGGATGACAGTGCCACATGGGTAGCACCTGAGGGCAGATGGGTCAAGGGGGACAGAGGGGCACAACTGGAATTCATGGCCCTGCTATTGAACCCCCACAACACAGGGCAGGAGCCCTGCTAGGCCTAGGCCCTGGGCCTCTGAAGTTGTGTGTGATGTGGATACTGATGACACAATTTCCTGCTTGAATCAAAATAGATACTCTGTGCATGGGATTTTCCTCTTTCTCTGCTCAAAAAACATATCTTCCTAGATGCCCCGGGGAGAGCTGGTGCCTGGGGAGAAAGCATTACCCTCCTCTTTGAGTGGGAGGGTAGAGCCATGCAGAGTTCAAGCCATTCATTCATTCACTTGCCGATATGTCTTATGTTCTAGGCACAAGACATACAGAATTAACAAGACAAAGCTGAGGCCCAAAAGGACCTCAGAGTCTGGTGGGGCACCCAGATATGTAATCAGGGTGACAGGTGCTGGACAAGCAGTCTGCTCACTCAGGCCCCAGCAGCAAGGGGAGTCAAGGACAACAGATTGCAGCAGAGTTCCTCACAAGGCAGCACCCCCAGGGAGCCACATACCTGCCTGCTTTCCTGATTTTTGCTTCTCTCTCTGTCTTCGGGTGATGCTATCTCTTAGCCGCTTAAGATTTTCCTGGAAAAAAATTAGTTTGTTTTTAAAGTTTGCATCAGAATTATACCCTCTAGGCACCAGAGCTTCTTTCTGGTTTTATGCTGTTTGTTAAATACATGACAACGCAATAGCACCTCCAACATGCAAATGAGGCTGAGGACCTTTGCATTCAACTCCCAGAGAAATCCAAATACTTTTAGAAGTTGTGCTTGAAGAAAAGATAGACACACCCTGTCCACAACAAAGTGTCTCCCCTCCCCACTGGGTCCCAGCTCCTACCCAGCCTTATACTCACTGCGCTCCCCCTTGTATGCCCCTTAGCCAAGCTAGTCTGTTACCTGCTCACAAACATTCCCTACACATTCCTGCCTTTGAGATTGTGTTCTCACACAATTACCCTGACCTTGAAGGACATTGACTGCGCTCCATAAATCTGTTGCAGGCCTGGGTCAAGGTTCACCTTCTCCCTAAAGCCTCCCCACACTGGCCCAGTCCTTAGTGCTGCCCACACCATCTGGCACTGGGATATACTGTCTCTCTCTCTCTCTCTTCCTGTGTGTTTGTGTGCACACTCTTCAGAGGTACTGTGACCCTTGAAAGGCAAGAGACCAGGTCCTGCATCTGTCTGTAATCCTGCAGTCTTGCCTATCAGAGTCATTTATCAAATGTTGAATAGACATGTGAGGGTTGAAATTTGTTGCTATTTTAGCCCATAAACAACAACCACCTGGAAGTGAAGCACCTGAGCATTCGGAGGAAAATGGCCCTGGAACTCATATCCAGACAGGCAGAAGGGTCACCTGAGAGAGCCCAGACTGGAGAGGCTGACTGGGTGGTGACTGTAACTGAGAGACTGAGCTTGGCTCAGGAAGCAGCAGGGAAACACTGGAAGTACTGTGTGTGCTTTTTAAGTTGGGTGGTTTTATATCTATGACTTGTTTTGTTCACTTAATCATATTTCTTGGGAGCTTTCCAAGTTCTCTTTGAGTTCTGAAGTATGATAGTTCTGTAGGAGTCTTGCCACTGGGAGTACAGAGAGGGACTCTGAGAAGAAAAAAGCTAGAAAGCAGAAGTATACAGCCGCAGAATTTGGGCTTACAGTTGAGTCTTTGTTCCTGACCTCCAGCCTCGCAATAACCAGCAAAGCCGTCCAGCTCTCAGCCAGAGGGCCATGGTGGTTACAGACTACAGGTGACAGATACACATGCGCACTGACTCACAGTAACGCTCAAATTAACGTTCGCAGTCCCAGCCGCTGCTCAGTTACAGCCACAAGAAAACAGCTGCGGACCCCGCTCTCCACTCCTGTCTAAGAGCAACAGACATGAAACAGATTCATCCCAAGCCAGTTACCTGCTGGAAGCGAAAAGACTCAGACCGCCTCTTCTGGTTGAGCTGCCACTCTTTGAAGTGGAGCACAGCTTCATCCACGTTGACAATGCCCAGCTTCACCTGCTCCTGGAGAGTAATAAGCTGCCGCTGGCCTGGCGTTTTCATCCCCGCGAAAGGGTCATATATGCTTGACTGGGGCCTGTCTCTCCACGGTCTGACAGCAGGCTCTGCAAAAAATGGCAAAATTCATCTTGACAGCTCCCCCACCGGGAGGTGACTAGATGAGTGGGGTTGACAAGGCTGGTTGTGGGCTCAAGAGGACGTGTCTCAAAAGAACAATTACACAGGAACAAAACGCAGGGGCAGATGACATGGAACCAGAGAGAGGGAAGCAGCTAATAATTTCAAAGCGTATTACACTAACATAGACAAGACTACAACACTTTAGGGAGGTCAGAAATCTGCTGATAAGTAAATAAAATCCTTGAAGCCTGAGTCACAGAGAGGCCTTTAGACCAGCATCTCTCAACCTGGGGCTACTGACATTTAGGACCGGATAATTCTTTGTTTGTTGGGGGGACTGTCTTGTGCACTGCAGGATGTATAGTATCGTCCCTGGCCCCTGCCTACTAGATGCCGATAACACCCCCTTCCTCAGCTGTGACAACCAAAAATGTCCCAGACGTCGCCAAATGTCCTGGGTGGGTGGGGGAGAAGAAAATCACACCCAACTGAGAACCACTGCTTTAGGCTGAAATCCACTCCCAGAAGAGATTAAACAGGAAAGTCTCACCAAGCTGCTTCTCTCACTCTCCCAGATCTCCCCACCCTTCCTGCCTCCAAGCAGCATGGAGCACAATGATGGGGGCACGAAATGCCCGAGACTTAGAATGCCCATGGAATTATGACCCAAGTCCAATGTCACCAGGTGTAAATTAGGTGCTGGGTCCCAACTGGCTCTACTTGGTCTGTGCCAAGCTCTCCTCCACATTACAAATTCAGAGTTCTCTGCTTTGGAGGTTGAAGGGAAATAGGAAGCCCACCTCTCTCTCTCCCCAGGCTGTGACTCCACCAAATTCTGTGGGGAACGAGCTATATGCAGAGCTGATGGGCATCTGGAACATGGAAAGGCAACTTGACATTTCACTGCTCAAAATCATGCAGGGCTATCTTTGAGTCTATATTTCTCCAGGAGAACCCAACTTGGGCATGATGATTCAGGGAGATGCAAGAGGAAAAAGAGAGGTGACTTCCCCAGTGGCTATTGAAAAAGACTCAAAGAAGCTTATCTATCAGTCTTCCCAGCTATTCACTCATCTGTTGGCCCACACTCGCGGCCTCACACCCAGGTTTGCCTTCTTTAAAGTGTATTGGGAGATGAACTGTAGGGAGAAAAAGACAATGTCCAAGCCAACCACTTCTCATCTACAACCAAAGACTTTTGGGAGGCCCCCCAATGTTTAGATGGTATTATTGCTATTTTTTCAGAATCATCAATGGGCTGATACCGAATGCCTCTGTTTAGCACAAAGAAATTAACCAAGAGGAAAAGAGCACTCATCTCCTTGAACTTTCTTAAAGAGTCTTTTGGAAATAAAGGAAAAATGTTATGCCATGGCAAGCAAAGCGTCTTTTAATTAAGAGCTGAATTCATGTACAGTTTTAGTGAGAAAAGAGAGGGTGAGCAGGAAGCAAGGTGGCACTGTGTCATTGGGTGGAGACTGGGTGCTGGGCCGCCCACGTTTGTCCTGGTCAGCGTTCAGACTGTACTTTTGTCTGTGGCGACAGACATTTTCTAGTGTATTAACATCCCTGGTATGATTGGTTTGTACAATAGTCGTGGGCACCCTGATCTCCTCTCCTTTTCCTTTCCCGTCAGCGCAGGATTCTCAGACAGCCCCACGCAAGGCACCTCCTGGACGTCTCTGTTTTTCTGGGCCAACTGTGAAGTTGCTGCGACACCTGGGAATCACTGAAACGTGAACACTGCTGCCCCCAAAGTTCAGGTCATACAAAGGGAAGCCCAGAACGTCTGGCTCACCTTTCTTGATGCTCTCAGAGGAAACATAAAAATTCCCAGGCCGCTCTTGGGTTTTTTCTGCAAAAACTGTGAGATAAAGAGTCTTTTAGGTAAAAGTCAAATCAGATCTCCTTCTAAAGGGCTTTAAAAATATCCTGCACATTTCCCCCAGATTACTAAAACCTTGTACAAAACTAATAATCACAATGACCACACACCTTGGAGCACTGTATGCAAACTCTTACAGGGGCAACTAACAGGCAGAAGCAGCAGGGGTTATAAAATGAAGCCAGACCAAACAGACAAAGCCAGCCAGAGGACATGAGGGGCGCGTTTCGGATCATTATGGAGAAGGGAGACGTGAACTATGATGTGTACTGGATCCCGAATGCCTGAAGCTATCTGTGGAACACCTTAAAGCTCAAAAATAAAAGGAAGCGCCACATAACATGCCAACAAGCACCATAAGACAGAACTCGGAGCAGTGGGGCAGGTATAATGTGTGCACAGCTCTGAAGGAATTTAGATAAAGTCGCTATGAGTGGCAGACCCATAGAGGCTAATAACGGAAACTGAGCAGCGACCAGTGTCCAGCTAGTGGTAGGACTGAATAGTGGTTAAAGCTCCCTGGGCTCTCTGCACAAGACTCCCTGGGTTCAGATTCCGGCTCTGCCACTTATGAGCATGAGGCTTGGCCTCCCCTGGACTCAGTTGTCCTAACTGTGTAGTGAGGATGACAACAGGAGCTTCCTCTTGAGTTGTTGTGGGGATAAGATGAGTTAATAAGTAGAAATTACTTAGAAAAGTGTCTGGCATGTGTAAGCTTGCCATTGTACCTCCGATTAGCACTGTTGACATCTAACCCAATAGGACGGCAATACCTTGGCATGCTAGTTACCACGAGTTTTGTCAGTACAGTGCTTTAGAGTTTACAAAGTAGCTCCCTGTGTATTATTTCAGCTGATTCTCACAATAAGGCTATAGGAGAATATTACCATGTATTATTATGATGTAGGCACCAATGCATACATATATTATTATGATACCCATTTTATAGATGAGGAAGCTAAAGAGAAGGAAATGACTTACCCAATGTCCCAGGCTGTACAGTCGGAAAGTCTGAAAGCTAGGACACGAACCCAGGTGTTTGGGCTTCCAAACCACTGCCCTTTCTGTATCTCCTGCTTCCCTCCCTTCTTTTGCTTCCCACAGTTTCTTAGCAAGTCCATCAGGGCTCTTTAGGAGTCACCTGTCCCAAGTGCCTCCCCACAAGGAGCTGTGCCATCCACACCCTCTCCTTCATCCCTCTACCATTTAGGCATATTTGTTTGCATGCCTCTTCATTAGGATTCCCTTACAAGCATCCCAGGGACAAGAACCCAAGTGCAGGTCGTATATGGGGGAGGTGATGGGGGTGAGACAGGGAAGTAGACAAAGCAGTAAATGGTAAGTTACCATGGTGGGCGAGCTGGGGGGTTCTGGAGAACAACATTGAGGATGCACCTTGGAGTTCTCCCAGGAGAAGGGCAAATAAGTTGGGGTCCTCATCCACCAACCAGCATCAGGCATTGGCTGAGGGGTATATCTAGGGCTGTTAACCCCCCAAGTCTTCCAGCCTGTCCTGCAAGGAATCAGGAGGCTGTGGCTGCCACAGAAAGCCGTCAGGCTAGGAGACACAGGTCCTGACAGGCAGGGTACAGCCAGTGGACACAGAAATGTAAAGAGCTAGGAGGATGTGGGAAGGGCACCAATAGTGTTCACTATACACACCAAAGAAGGTGTTTCTCAGGGGACGGCAAACCAGGAGCACTGACCGAGCTTGGCAATGCAGAGTATCACTCAGCTGCACTTCTACCCAATTTAGGGTTGCCTGATTAACAAACCAAAACCAAAGCCAAGAAAACAAGTGCAATATTTGGGACATTTTTATAGTGAAAATTATTTGCTGTTTGTCTAAAGTTTATACTTAACTGGGCATCCTGTACTTTATCTGGCACCCCCAGCCAATGACCTGGGGTGAAAGGCTACCTCCCCAGGTATGGGATCTCCTTCTGCCACACCTTCCACACCCTGCTTATACTATTAAAAATGGAATGAAGACCAGGTGCATAGATCCACTCATTCTTGTATTCTTACAGTACTTGTAATCATGTTAGTACTATCAAGTCCCAAAAGACAGTGAAACTGACAATGCTATAAGCATCTGATGTCATAGGGACCATTACGAAGAAGTCAAAACCCAACTCTCAGCAATTTTTACTAATGTAGGTAAATAGACAGCCTGGCATAATGGCTGAAAGTCTGTGAAGACAGACTTCTTGGGTTCAAATCCTGGCTCTGCCAAATGGTAATCAAGTGACCTCTGTAAGCCTCTATTGTCCTCATCTGTAAAATGGGGATAGTAATGGTCCTTACCTAGTAGATTATTATAAAGACTAAATGACATGTTCTGGATGGGGCACTCTTGGTGTACTGTAATAAGTGTTAGCTATTAAAAATTTAAAATAATAACAAGAAGAAGAGTTTTAGAAGATAAACATTTAGCAGCATTCTTGTAACGTGGAATAGAGGGAAATCTTGTATCTACTCTGTCTTCATACCATGTATAAATGCCTCCAGGAAGGTGAGAACTGAATTTGATCATTGCCCTTAGCCTAGTGCTTGAATCTGCCCCAAGCTCTGACCCTGGGGCTGGTTGGAGACCGCTCAGACCATTCTCAATGATGATGGTTCATCAGCTGAAGGATCCAGGGAATTCCTCCTGAGAAGCTCTGAACACCCTACTAGGCATCATTCACTGCCACACTTACCTTTAGAAATGTACGGTTCATTGTCGGACAGATGGTGAGTGCCAGAAGCACTGGCCTCTGGCCTGGGCACTGGGACGGGGGGCCTGTTGGCCAGGTCCATGGAAAAGGCCTCGTCATCATCCACTATGTGATAAACATCTTCCGGACCACGATGATCCCTCTCCAAACTGGCCATTTCCACATTGTTGCCTGAAAACATGGGAAAAGGTAACTGAAAGCAGTGGCTGAGAACCCCATGCAAAGCAACCGAGACAGCACGATGTCACCTTCATTTGCCCCCATCAATGCAGTCAAAGGAAGTGATAGCTTCTGTCTTCTCAGTCTTACTGCTGGGATTCAGTTATTCATCCTATTAGAACTAGGGGAAAGAGGGTACAGCCCCAAAAGCCCAGGGACACTTAGAACCTACTCCTGGGCCTGGGCAGCACCATGAGGGTGGCCCAGAGTCCTCACCACCAACAGCTCCAGCACCCTCGTCCTTGGCATCAAAAGGACTAGAGCAAAGACTTCCTCTGTGCCCAGCGCTGTTTCATGTGTTTTACCTATATTATTCCCTTTGACTGTGTAATGATGCTGTAGAGTAACTACAATTATTATTCGTATTTTTCAAATAAAGAAACTGGGGCCTTGGGGATTTGAATAACTTGCTCAGAGTCACTCAGAGCCAGATTGGGGCCCAGGAAAGCTGGTTCCACAACTGTGTTCCTAGCCAGCACACTCTACTGTTTCCCTTGCAACCTTGGCCACCACTTTGCTCCCCATAGACCAAAAGATTTGGTGGGG
Organism: Artibeus jamaicensis; assembly: GCF_021234435.1. Taxonomy (NCBI): domain Eukaryota; kingdom Metazoa; phylum Chordata; class Mammalia; order Chiroptera; family Phyllostomidae; genus Artibeus; species Artibeus jamaicensis. Next base: position 1,248,715 of record NW_026521538.1, read on the forward strand.
GATGAGTACCTTCAGTCACCCACACGTCACGTACGTGGCAGCCCACTCCCTGTATGGCGCGGCCTTCAGGTGGAACCAGGCAATGTCTTACACTTGTTTCTCATTCTCTTTTTGCTTCCCTGCAGACAGCTGCAACTTACCTTCTAAAAACTTGCGGATCATGGAGTCCTTAGTGGCCTGAGAGAAACCCTGTGCAGAGATTGGGTTGGATGTGCTGGCCTGAAGCATTTCAACATCTAGAAGGAAAAGGAGACTGAGGGATTAAAAGTTGTTCTTCCACACAAGCAAGGAGACTTTTCAGATGGCTATATAAGGCTTAACGAATCAAGATATCCTGAACCAAGCAATGCAAGAATTCATCTATCCACAAATCTATCCATCCATTCATTTGTTAATCCATCCTCCCACTCAGTAATAACACAGAGTAAGTGTGGAGTATAAAGGAAAGCACCATTCACAACCCTCAGGCACTTTCCTGGACCACAGGAATCAAAAGGTATGAATGTGGTTTGAAGTTGAAAAGTATACAATCTGATGAATATGTATTCTTGAGAAATGTGATATAAAAAAATTGCAAAGAATTCTTCATACAAATTCACTAGATTGTATTTAACGGGTCCCCAAAGATCAAAGTAGTAAGACAATAGTAGATCTGTGTATAATAATTAAATGCAAACCATTTTTCTCAGAGTATACTATTCAGCTTCAAACCACATATTTTGGCTTAAGTGAGCCCCAGTAATTGTGTGACATGGCACAGTGAGTACAACCCCTTGATAATATCAAAGCTCTACTTTCAACATAAGGTTGAAATCCTGCTCCCAAAACACTTTCTTCAGAGTCATAAACACACACACACACCTGAGAGTCATAAAGTAAGAGGGCACTGGTGGTTACTCGGGTTTGAGTAGAATCTGCTGTGGTTACCGAATGGTTTTTGTACACAGTTTCAACCTCCATGGGTTTATGCTTCACAATAAAAGCCAAAGGTCAATGTATGACCAATTACAATGTAATAAATGTAATAAATGACCGATCACATGGGTGACCTAAAAATCGAGTTCTTCCTGAGTTTTGGGAGTGGTATTGTGATTTTGAGGTTGACAGAAGTGGCTCTCACACATTCTTTCCGATGTTGCATAATGTTCCATTGTTTAAATGAACCACAATTTATCGACTCTTTGTTGTTCCTGATTCCATTTTTTACTGTTAAGACAATGCCATGGTTATATGTTTGAAAATTAAGCTTATTCTTTCAAATGCAAATGCCTTTCGAGTCTTGTGGTCCAGGAAAGGGCCTGAGGGTTTTGAATGAGGCATGGACTTGGGTATCTGGAGAGCGAGGTTCAGGCCCTGGCCCTGACTCCTAGTAGCTCTGCATCCTTGGGCAGGTTACCTGATATCACTGAATTTCCATATCTCGGTCTGTAAAGTGGGGATGAATAACGGTACCCACCTCATAGGAAGACTATGTGCGCCATTGAGACAACGCCTATAAATGCTTAGCAACAGTGCCAGGCACCAAATATGAGTGGTCATCATGATCGTTATATAGAGATAACCTTGATGGTCTCTTGGTTTCTTGCTAGTTTAACAAATCAACACAAACACAGTGACTTAAAACAACATCGTAAGTATACTATCTTACAGTTGTGTAGTTTGGAAGTCTGAAATGGGTCTCACTGGGCCAAGATCAAGGGCTACATGTCTTTGTAGGAAAGCTAGCATCTGTCTGGTGGGCCTTTCCGGCTTCTAGAGGCTGCCTTCCCTCCTCGGCACCCGGCCCTCTCCCTCCCTCTTGAAAGCCGGCAGTGTTGGGCGGAAAGTAGCTGAGCCAAGTCCTTCTCACGGTGCCATCTCTGATTTCTTCTACTTGTCAGGACCCTTGTGATTACACTGGGCCCACCAGACAATCCAGGACATTCCCTTTATCTTAAGGCCACCAGATTAGCCAGCTCAATTCCACCTGCAATTTCGTGTGTTATTTTTACCCTCATCCAAGGACACTTTTTTATTGCTTTCAGAGAAAAACAAAGGGGGAAGGAGGGAGAGGGGGAGAGAGAGAGATCAGTGAGAGAAAGAAACATCAACTGGTTGCCTCCCATACGCTCCCTGACCAGAGATGAACCCACAACCTAGGTGTTTGTCCTGACTGAGAATCGAACCAGCAACCTTTCAGTGTACAGGACAATGTTCCAACCAAGTGAGCCACGCCAGCCAGGGCTCCACCCGCAACTTTAATTCCCTATTCGCCATGTAATCTAGGATGTTCACAGACTCGGGGACATTATTCTGCTTGCCACACATGGGACCAATACCAGCAGAGTCAGCCTGGGAGCAGGGCGCACCCAAGTCAGGCGAGGCCACTGTGTCCAGCCGGGACTCAGCAGCCCCGGCCAGATGCAGGCGCTGGCCTCTATTGAGTCTCTCGATACGCACTGCCTTAAATGGAGTTGCTTAAAAGTGATTTCATTTACATTTGTATTTTAAACAAAATGATTCTTTTTATGCTAAATCGAACGTAAATATCTTTGATGTGGACCAAGAACAGCAAACACGTACAGTGGCCTCCACGTCCCTATTCAATACTCAAGGCAAACATTACTAATCAATCAAAGCATTGTTCCTGGCCTCAGAATTCTCCTCGGCACAGCTCCCCAGGCACTGGATGCCAGCTGATGTGAAATAAATTTTTAAAAAATTTTAATCCTCAACCCAGGACAGGTTTATTAATTTTAGAGGGACAGGAAAGGAGGGATGGCTGGGGTGGGGAGAGAGTGAAAGAGACAGAGACAGACAGACAGACTAATATTGATGTGAAAGGAAAACACTGATCAGGTGCTTCCCATATACATCCCGACCGGGGATTGAACCCACAACTTTTTGCTGTACGGGATGATGCTCCCAGCAACCGAGCCACCCAGCCAGGGCTGAAATTACTTTAAAAACACTATTGCTATACCTACCCTAGTCAGTAAGCCCTAAGAGCAGCAGATACTACCTCTGTACACACGTGACAGCCCCTCACACACACACAGCCGAGGCATACAGTGAGTAACGCGAGTGACAGAAACACGGAAAATCCCAGAGGTGAAGGAACAAAAGGTAAAGGAAAGCAGAATAATCAATCCCCGTGTTCCTGGACGCTCAGGGTTTGCACTTCAGGACCCGAGCACTTAACCTTCACCACTTGTCAGTTGAAACTGAACTGAAATACGCTGAAACCTGCTATCAGTCTAAGGACAAAGTGCAAAGTCCTTTGACTTCAGTGGAGAGAGAAAAAAAAGAGAGACTCTGGGAGCACAGTCTCCTCTGGGAAGAGGCAGCTGCAGAGTTGTATTATACTTTTTCTAGGGAATCAATCAGAAACAACCCATTCCTGGGAAGAAAGAAGCTTGAACAGAGGAGAGGAGGCTGGGCAGGTACTTCCTTAGGGAATCAGTGAAGAGCGATAACGCATTTGCAGAGACGTCCATACGATGCTCCCCAGGGGACCTAAATCTAGATTACTTAGGGGCGGTAGAAACGCCATCCAGATTACGTGTTGTAAATTTAATATAAAACCTAATCTGAGTACACAATACAGTAAAATGTCAAATACTGAGAAACTATTCTTCTGGAAAGGCTCTCAAACCCTGGACGCAGGCCAAAAAAATTTTCTCCCTCCTTCCCTTTTGTATTTTTGTGGCCAGAAAAAGGGCCTCCGGTTGGGAGCAGCACGCTCGCGCCTTTGAAGGCAGCCGGAAACCTGATTGGTTCCGCTTGCACGCAGGTGGAATAGGTGCTTTGACTGACTGTGTCAACAAGGAAGTCCGACCTCCCCACACCCAAGTGGAGAAGTAATGAGAAGGACACAGACAGGAGAGAGTCACACACAGAGAAGGGAGAACGTGGTGGAGGGTGGGGGGAGTTGGAGTAGGATGAAACGGAGACGCAGACAGAAACAGAGACGCAGACAGAAACAGAGAGAGAAAGACAGAGGAGAGTGGCAGTCTGATATTAGAGGGGCTAAGGAGTGAATGGCAATGAAAAAGAAGGGGCTAAGAATGAGAGGGCTAGGAGAAGCAACAAGTTAAGATTTCTTATGCAGACAAGCTCTTCCAAACAGCCCTTCTGGGAAACACCCAGACTCTTAGCTCTGCAGGAATCAGCCTAGGGAATGAGTGCATGGTGGGTGCAGTGGGTACTCTGACTGATGAAGTCACCGTCTCCTTCTCCACCTCCATAGCTGGCCTCTCGGGGTACTGTGTCACAGTGTGTAGCTATGCATTCAGTTACATGGTGTTTTTGTTTAACATCCAGCCTGCCCACTACAAGGAAGGCTGTGGGAGGCAGGGATCACTCGTACTGACTCCTCATCACCTGGCCAGGGGCTGAAACACTGGAAGGGTTCAATATATGCTGTTGAATGAATGAATGAATGAATGAATGAATGAATGAATGAATGTGTGAATGCACAGACTGATGAGGAGGAAACAAACGAATACGTGCACAGGCAGGCGTTCAGACTTTGTGAAGGAATCTGGGCACCTCCAAGCTGAGAAAAGAGAGGGGCAACTCAGACCACAGGAACAGCACAACCAAAAGCACAGAGACGTGAAAGAGCAGGCAGGCCGCCTGGAGTGGCTGAGGAGTTGCTGCCACCCTGAGACGTCCCACACGTGGGGACACCTCACAGATATCTCACTACCGCCTTCTGGGAAAGTGAAGTCTTTGCACTGGAATGTGCACAAACTACTCCACGCCACCAAGTCGAGGATTACTTCTCATTTGCTGGTACTCTCAAATTTGAGAAACAGCTGAGCACCTACTGTGTGCAGCGCTGCAGATAATACTCAACTTGCCCATGAGGTGGGAACAAATGACCAGAGAAGCAGGCACAGAAGCTGAGTGCGTGGAGATTTGCACGCGGAAGTGGTGCCCCGAGGAAGCAAGACCCTCAGCTGTGCAGGTCCAGAGGGGAGCAAGTTCCCTGCTGCTGGTGGGGATTTTACCATATTAACTTTAAAACATGCAATCCAGTATGCTGGCATGTCCCTATGTCCCCCACCCAATTCTTTGTACATTTGGAGGCTCAAAAAGCAATGGAAGTCAGGAAATGCCCCAAGCCTCCCATTGCCCCCACTGGGTCCATTTCAGCCCTGGGCAGGGACAGGAACAGAATGAGTTCCCTGCTGGTAGAAACTCACGCCTTGCACCCAACCCCACTACCCATGAAGCATTTCTTGGCTCTACTAGCCAGAGTCGTCCCAAGATGGGAAGCAGGAGGATAACAGAGCCCTAGCGGCCAACGGGAGGAAGACTCCCGGGAGAAAAGGGTGCAGACAGGGAAGGTAGCATGGCACTTAACAATTTTGCTTATAAATGCTCCTTCAGCTGGGCTTAGACCTGACATAGCTGGTCTGCGAAGCCCTTTACTGTGCTCAACTGTGCCCCCAGCTCCGAGGAGCCCCAGCTTGCAGAGAGGGTCTGTAATCAGAGAGCTCAGGTAAACAAAACACTGCTGGAGATGATCTGTTACAAAGATGCCAGTTACCAAGGAGGTTGTTAAGGGCTAAGTCAGCTCTCTGTCACACACAAATTTGAGCTACAGAACTGGGCAGAGGGAGCAAGGGTACAAAAATAAAAGTTCAAGGTGAAGGGAAGAAGGGAAGAAGGGAAGAAGGGAAGGAAGGGAGGGAGGGAGGGAGGGAGGGAGGGAGGGAGGGAGGAAGGGAGGAAGGAAGGAAGGAAGGAAGGAAGGAAGGAAGGAAGGAAGGAAGGAAGGAAGGAAGAAAGGAAGAAAGGAAGGAAGGAAGGAAGTTAGTTCAAGGCAGAAGTCACAGGAAGCAGAATGCCCTCAGGGATGGGTTAGACTGGCTCCTGTGAGTTTACAGTTTCTAGTAGCAGATATTATACATTTCACCCTTTGCTCCTTTTTCCTTTGGGAGGAAGACAAGCCTCTGAGATAGTTAAGCAAGGCTAAACCTACAAGCAGATTACCTTAGAAGCAGCTGGACAGGGTCTCCCCGAAATGCCTCCCAAGGGCCTCCCAAATGCACCCAGAGCCTCGGGGAAGGGACCATTGGGTGAGACTTCCCACATGATATGTGTTACCTACATCAAAGGGTCACCAGGACCAACGTGTTGTTCTCTGAAGACAAGGACAGGGGCACAAGAACTAAATAGAAAAAAAATCTAGAGATAGTGAAAACACTCAAAGAGATGTGTGCCTTGATTTTTATTAGTGTTTGGATACGTCTAACCTTAATAAAGACATTTATTTCTTATATAGTTAAGTGAGGGCATTGATGACTTAAATCTGTGCGATTTTTGAACAGAAAGTTCTCAAGGGAATTGGGAGCAAAGTTGAAGGTTTGATAACAGAGACATGTAGTTGCCACCTGGTGGCAGCATATCTAAACTAAAGACCCTGAGTGTGAGGGTATGTGTGTGTGTGTGTGTGTGTGTGTGTGTACGCGCACACACCCACACAAGTCCAGGGGGAAGGAAAGATTAGAGTGAAATCATCAAATCTCCAGGTTAGAACCCAACCTTGCTCCCCAGCCCCTCTTCACTCAACAGGGTGAGTTTCCTTGGTAACCTTCCTACTTAGTGGTTGTTTTAAATTCCCTTTGGAGAAGAGGACCTCATTACTATCCCCTTTCCAAAACTCAAGCCAGAAGGGGCAGATTTAAGCAGTGAGTGGTAAGGAGCTGGCCTGAAGCCGGCACTCCGTGGCTGCCCTCGTTTGCAGCGAGTGAGTTAATGAACGAGTGAACTACATTCCTTACTTGTACTTCCAGGCCCTGCGGGTTGAATGCTAACAAAGGTGGCACTGATAAACTCGGCTACTTAGACATTTAGAAATAGCTCCTGTCTAAGTGTTCGCCCCAGAACTGGCAAATGCAGACCCCAGAAGGACAGGCCAGGAGGGGCCTCTGTCCCAGTAGGGGAACAGACAGATTTGTTCCCTGGGAGTCCGCAGACCCTAATTCCAGACCCAGTTCTCCCGCAGTGAGATGTAAGTGAATCTTGGACCCTTCGTTTTCTCCCTGGTAAAAATGAAGATAATTCTATCTGCCAAGCCCAAGGACAGTCAGGCGAGATAATAGATGAAAACTGTCTGTTGACTTGACAGCTGGCAGGTATTTCAAGTTATTAATGTGCTGGGTCATGCTGCAAATATGGATCTTATGTTTATCAGTTTGTCCTCCTTACTTATGAACTAAACTACTTTCTCCCCTAGAGAGTCACTGGTCGTAAAATGAATATTGTCCCTCTTTGGGTTACAAGTTGCTACTTCCTATGGGCCATGGGTGAGTGGTCATTCTCAAGGTTCACCCACAGAGACAGAACACAAACCAAATCATGCTGAGAATCAGAAAATCCAGAGCTTGTGTGATCAGGCAAATGAAACATGCAGTGTGTTTCCTGTCCCCATGCCCAAAGCCGTCAAATTCTACAGCCTGCCCATGAGTAGCCTTCTTCCAGTTCTATGGCAGCCGGAATCGCCCTGACCCCAGGCAACTTTACAAACTGCCAGCTGGGCACAAACCAGGCCAGCTCCGTGGCATCTGCCACCTCGGGAAGCACTGGAGAGACTCGCTGTTCCCGCAGCGAGGAGTAACGGAATGGCTGCCCCGAGCACTCCCCACAGTTTCCACTCACGCGGTGGGGGAATTTCCCACAGTGCACACCCGGGGGATCACAGCTGTGACGTGTCTGTCCACACTGAACTGCCAGTAAAGTGGGGGGTTCTTTCATTGTTCCAGTGCCTCCCGGGAAGGACACAGGGCAGAGTTATGTATGGGCATGGTCTCTGGCTTCCCAAGTGGGTAGCACTTGTTCTCCAAATGTTCTTTTGTGAAGGGGTCTCTGTCCCAAATTGGGAAAGACTGTGTCTTGGCCCCCTTGTCTCCCATGCTTGCCGGGTAATGGAGCTGGATGGGCGTGCAAGGGCAGGGGCGCCAGAGGCTGTTATGTGAGCTCAGGTCTGGGCCACAGAAAAGAGCGAGCAGGGCTGCAGCAACATGGGTTTTCTAAGAGTAACCAGCACTAAAATCTGTGGTGTTAGATGGCAATTTCTGGCACAGAATAAAGAACGTGGCCCTAGAGACAGAGAGACCTGGGTTCAAATCTGAGCTCTATCATCTATTAACTGTGAGACTTCGGGAAATTTGTGTAACCTCTCTGTGCACCAGTTTCCTCGTCTATAAGCTACAGGTTAACAAAGCATCTTGGTACAGCTGCTTTAAGGATTCGGTGGGGTGAAGGATTTGGACAGTGGGGATGCCCATCTCTCTCCTCACCTCCCTGCCAGGTCATGGCTCTTTCGGAAAGAGCTCCTTCCAGGTCTCCCAGTCAGGTGCTGAAAGGGAGCTCCTACCGTCCCTTCCCTCTTTCCCCTTATTCCCTCAGAGGAGCAGCCAATATCCGACTGGCAAGCCCCTAACAACCAGTGGACCACACCTTCCAGGTGCGGGGCTGGCAAGGTCGAAGGGCTGCTAGGGTCAGGGTCTGCCTCTGGCCCCCTTACCACCCACACCTCTGTTCCGAGGCACCCTCCTGGTGACTGCCTTCCGGTTCCCGGATGGGAAACCGGGCCCACCGCCCTGTGGGCCCAGGGTCCTACTGTCTTCTTCCCAGGCTGCAAGTTGGCAATATACAACCTATCCCATTCAGAAAACTTCTCATCAATAAAGCCAATAGGTTGATGGGTATTTTGTCTTATCTTAGTTAAATCTATTAAGTAGACCAGAGGGAAGGAGAGCTAAATCTTAGGCAGTGCTTCGGAGTGCTTAGCACTGGAGAGCGAACAGTGGTAACACACCACCGAGAGGGCCCTTAACAAGCCGGCAGCACAGCCTGCTGCTTCAGCCCTGGCACGCTTGCTTCGGGGATCTACCCGACTCAGCCCAGTGGATCTCAAGGGGAGCGGCACTGCCCTCTAGAGGGGGTTTGGAAAAATCCACAAGAGTATTTGGGTTGTCACCAGGGTTGAGGGACATTACTAGCATTTAGGCAGAGCACAAGGGAGAAAGATACTAGACACCGTGTAGTGTGTGGGACAGCCCTGCGCCAGGGTGTGTTTCACATCCCTGTGGCTTTTAAATATTTCCCCACACATACATATAGGTTAAAAACTGCTTATGATATGTATTTATACACATGTATGTGTTTGTACATATCCTTGTGTGTATATATAACAACTTGGTTATATATTTCTATTTTGTTTCCAGTGTTTGCAAGGATGTATTACTTTTACTAAGGGAGGAAAACAAATAATGCAGCAAAAATGGGCAAAATGTGGTAAGCAGTTTACCAAAAAAAAGTCATGTCCTAGAGATATGATATTTTGAAAATAAGTTTATTGTATATTAAGCCAATAAAATCAGGTTACCATAAAAAAAACCTGCTCATAATTTTCTGAGTCCTGAAACCAAACTACTTTGTATATAAATACAATTTGTGTTTTTGCAGGGTATTAACATGCACTGAATTTTCTAGTTTAGTTATTATGACATGGAGAGAAGAGAGTGCAGAACTGTTCACTGTTCAGGAAAATTCAGGCCCTGAGGCCAATGCCACTGGCAGCATCTGAGTCCCAGATACAACAGATGCGTGTCAGCCGGCATTTGCGCCCATGACATTGGCAGTGATTCTGAGCACAGGTGTCTGGCTCTATTTCATTACATCCTCCTGTGTAGGCACGCCTGGAAAGTTCCTCTCCTTTTTTATATTAGCTCTATTTTATATTTATAGTTCTCTTTTATATTTCAATTAGGGCGTATATTTGATTGCTAAAAGTTTCATATCTATGCAGGTTACATTCTAGAGGAAGCTCACATCAGGGCAGTAATGGGGGCGCTCCCTGCCAATCGTTTGCTATAAAAAGGGCCCGTGGGCACAGACAGGGGTGAAAACCACTCATCTCGCTTCTCCGGTCACAAGGCAATGCCTGCCTCAGCTCCGGCTTCCAGGCCCTTGCTTAAACTTTCCAGTCACACAGCAGTCACAGCAGAGGAAGCCTGGAGAGGGACCCTGCTTGCCTCAACCCATGATGACAGCTCTGACTTTGTGTAAAACAGGATCTTCATCTCTCTGGGGCAAGGCGGCAGCAAGCAGGGACTTCCCCCTCCACCCCCCGACCGTCAGAGTGAACAAAGCTGCTGGTCAGCATAATGATGGAAGCAGAAGCGGGCTGCGCTACTTACAGAGGTCTTCGGTGGCAGCCGGGACGAAGGCGGCCATGGACTCGTACAGATCCTCGTCACAGCCGGGGTTGAGGGAGCACTTCATGAGCAGGTCTGTGGAAAGGTGGGCCATGGACTCATACACATCGTCAGCCTCCTCCCCTTGCATCAGTTCCTCTTTAATGTGGCTCTTCAGCATGTCCACGGTTTCCTGAAAGAGAACATGGGACCCACAGGCACACTGAGACACCCTGAGTGGGCTTGCGACCCACAAAGGAAAGGCTCCCGTGGGTCAGGGTGGCCGCTGTGTGTGTGCCTCTCTGGTGCCTTTCCCACCAGACTGAAAGCTCCTTGAGGCCAGAATGCAAATCTATTTTTTATTTGTTTTGTGTCTTTTGGGGTTTTTTTCTTTTTTTTTTAAGATTTTATTTCTTTATCTTTACAAGGGAAGGGAAGGAGAGAGGGAGCTAAATATCAATGTGTGGTTGCCTCTCATGCGTCCCCTGCTGGGAACTGGCCTGCAACCCAGACATGTGCCCTGACTAGAAATTGAACCGTGATTCTTTGGTTCGCAGGCCCGCACTCAATCCACTGAGCTATGCCAGCCAGGGCTTGGGTTTTTTGTTTTAACCTTTGTTTCTTCCCCCAGGACTAAGCACAGAGTCACGCACCCAGGAGACATTAAATGTCCAATGACCAGACGATGCAAATTCATGACTTCATCATGAGCACCTCCAATGTGTTGGGTACAGCGCCAGGCATCTGATTGTACATTATATGCCATTTTTTTTTTACCACTGCTTGAGAAAGATGTACCACCCCCTAGTTCACAGATGAGAAAACCAAAGCTCAGAAAAATCTAATACCTTAGCTTATACAAGGGCCTGGAAACCTGGCCTCTGAACTTTCCCCTACGCCCTAGTGGGTCCTCAGAAGGCAACCAGTGACATGCAAGGACGTGACCCTTACTGACCAGCCACAAGGAAGTTCAAATGGGAGCAGTGGGGCTGTGGCTACGGTGTGCTTGCCTTGTGTGCAGGCAGAGGTCCCTCAGGAACCTCGTTCACTAGCCCCTGTTCCTTCCCGCAGGCGGCTGCAGGGTCCTGACGGTGCGCTTCTCCAAAGTGCCCTCCTCGGCTTCGTATCCCGTGTGCCGAAGAGGAGAGACTGTCTTGGATGAAGCGCCCTGAAGTCAGGCCCGCTGCCTTCCCTCATTCTCTCTCCAGGTGACAGTGAAGCTAGAGAGCTGGCTTCTCTGAAACCCCTGCACAACTTTCCTGGTAAGAAACTTCGGTGTTTCACAATCCTTATTTCATCATCCACCCACAAAAAATACCCCTTTTCACCATCGCTGCCCCAGGAGAGCTAATCTGCTATCGACGCTCCTGTCGGTTTCCTTATGAGACTCAAGGGAGAGACCAGGTAGCCAGGGAAGTGCTGGAGACTCAAGGTCTGGCATTGGGTTTTGAGGTGGTGGAAAGAGGAAATGGGACATTTCTTAGAGCTCCTCAATAACACGCAGGGACGATGCTGAAGATGCACGGGTTGAAGGGGGTTACAGTCAGAGAACAAAGGTGATACGAGAAATGTGAACCAAGTTAGCTTCAGGGCCAGTGCACCTCTAAACCTCCCTGTTACATACAGTGAGGAGGACAACAAGCCCCAGCTTTGGCAGCAAACAGGATTCAAATCCCATATCCACCCTTACTAGTGTGTGACTCAAGACACAGTTACTCCACCTTTCTAAGCCTTTTCCCTCATCTGTTAAAGGGAGATAACAATACCATCAACTTTAAAGGATTGTGGGGAGGATCAAATGAGGCGATGCATTTGGCAATCAGATAAATTCAATAAATAGTAGTGATTGCTATGAACACAGTATTGTCCTTAATAAAAACTCCTGGCATGGAAATGAAATACTATATTATATACATTTGTGACTTCAAAGTAAAGCTGAAAATAAATACTCCCAGACTGGGAGCACCTTGAGCCTCAGTTAGGTCAGTGATGCCCAAAACAGACGCTCAAGCTATTCTATTCATTCAACATACTTAACCACCCCCCAAACCTTGGGAAGGCCCCCTCTACATGCAACAGTGAGTCGAATACAGAACAGAGATTTAAATTGCTGGGCCAGTGCCAGGCTCACTCCTTTCTGGACATAGAGAGCAAGACAGGGTTGCATTTATTGTTCCTTTTCAGGTCAGTGCCCTGTTTGAGAGGCTGAGCTAGTCCCACATCCCCACTGTGAATCACGCAGATGGAGGAAAACCAGAAGCAGGGAGAGCAGAGTCTGGAAGAGCGGCTGCCTCCAAGACAATGGAAGCAATACTGGGGCATGGAATAAAGCCTGCCCAGGGGTCAGATCACACTCAGAGAAGGACCAGAAATCATAATGAAATAGAGTGTGGAGTCTAAAAGCAGATGGGCAGATAAACTGGGGATATGTACCTTAAGACAGGCAAAGTCTCTGAAAGAGACAGGCTGTCAGCAGGTGGGACTTCACAGTCTGCTCCCTGAAACCTCAGATGCAGAGCTTTATAGTGTCCTCTGCCAAGGGAGGAACCAATCCTAACACAGTTCACCTGGGCCTGATGGCAGGCGAGGCAACTGGAAACATCCCACTGGGGGGCCTTGGAAGTGGGTAGAAAGGTGACTAGGGAAGAGGAATCAGCATCAAACCTGCAGCAGATTCATTCCATAAACACCTCTTTAAATTCTTTGCTTTACCTACATTGTTTCCTTGCATCCTCAAAAGAGTCTACAGGTAGAACTATTATTACCTGCCTTCTGCATGTCAGGAAACAGAGAGAGGACACACAATTTGCCCAAAGTCAAGTGGCCAACAGCTATTGATGCAGGAACTTGGACCCAGGTCCCTGTGACTCCAGGGCTCATTTCTTTAGCCCACACATCCAGGCATCACCGGAAGAGGCACCACACAAGGACATGCTAGAGATGAGCTCCACCCACATCTGGTGAAAAGTCCACCCTAGGACCACACAACACATTTCCAGTTCTGGGGCCTCTCCCACCTTGGCCTTACCACATACTCATCGATGAACTGCCGCAGGTCCCTGAAGCCATGCTTCTCGGCGATGGTGTTGGGGTAGTGGCCGTGCTTGTTGGCCACGCTGTATGCTTGTAGGGCTCCTGGGCAGGTGAGCAGCAAGGCGGTGAGGTTCTTAAGTCCATACTTTGCAGCAAAATGCAACAAAGTGGGCAGCTCTTCACTCCTCTGATCTGAAAAATCATCAAGGAAAACTTAATGGTCAGATAACAGTGAAGGCAGAGGGCAGCCTTGTCCCGGGAGACAAAGCTGGGAGCCTTGCACAGCATCCAGCAGGCACTCGATGAGCATCTCTTGGCCGATTGACCCAACATCCAACAGCTTCCTTCAGGGAATCACCAAAGATTATGGCCTCAGATGACAGAAGAAATGATATGCTAATTAATTAACAAATCTAGTAATTAATATCCTACCTTCTTTCTCTAAAAGGACCGGAGATTCCTGAGAAATAATACTAATTCAAAATGTGCTGATAGAATTCTAAAGATTTAAATAGCAGCCACATAGTACAACGTGTTTTGACCTTCTCTGCAAATTTCAGTGTACTTTAAAGCAATTGCTTTGTGCTGATTAAAGCAAAGAAGTCCATCTTCATAGCTCTTACTCCCAATTTCATAAAGTATGTCAGGTAATCCTGAGATGTTACTAAGCCTTTCTACGGGTCTTAGTTTTGAACCAGAAAGCATTTCTAGACAATCTCAAAGGGACTTGGGAGGATTAATATGATGGTATTCAGTAAGTGCCTTGTTTAAAACAGGCTTTAACATTGGTGTTAATGCATGTGAACCCTAGGAGGTGTGTTAACCTCTGGTTTGTGAAGGACAAAGTACTCTTGAGAATCACTGGTACCCCATGACCTCCTCTACCTACTAACATCTGACAGCAGCAGATTAAATTTGACTAAGAAAATAGACACGTTTATTGTACAGTGGAGGCAAATATTTTTTGTCTTGTTTTCATAAAAGTTGATTTCTAAACCCAAGAGTGATATACACATATAGAAAGATAAATACATGTGTGTATCTATACATACATGTATATGCTTACACACAAAGATTTTATATATGTATATGTGTGTATAAATATATGTTAATGTGTTTTATATTGCATTTTATGAAGTATTTTATATTTTATATTATATTTCATTTATATATGTATAAATTATATATTTTTTAATAAGAAAAACCTAGCTCCTTGGGAAGAAGGGTCTGAAAATATTTCCAGGACCCCACATTGTCGGGCTATGACAGACTCCCTCCTGAGCCCCAAGTTTAAGAATAGAAAATATTAACACCTGCTGAAAGTGATGCAAGAACATTCTACAGCAGGAAAACGGGGATGGGCAACAGGAGACTGGCCCCAGGAGGATTTGAAGGCAGTATAACTTCATCCTACGGTTCTCTTAGGCTATGAGAGGATGGAACACAGGCAGAGGGAACGGGGAAGCGGGTCCCACCATGCAGTGTAACTACCGCACAAAGGAAGAGTGGCGTCCACGGAAGCAGATAACAGGCATCCTGTCCAGCATGCCAAGCGCCATCCCCATGCAAATGGTTCTCCTAGTTCCAGCCATGTGGCATGCGCACACGAGTCTGCTCCTCTCTCATCAAACAAATATTTGCTTTAAGCCCACAGTGAACCAGTCAGCAACAATCTCAGCCCTCACTGAGCTAACAAAGAAGAAAGACACAGCTGAGGAACCCTAGGGCAGTGGGTACCCAACATGCTGGGGGAGCCCACAGCAAGCAGGCAAAACCAACTGAAGTTTTGAGATGGTCTTCCAAAGAAAGTGCAACTGAAGCTGCTGCAGGGGGGCAAAGAGAAGTTAGCCAGGTTTATGGCAACCAAGAAAGGGAGGCAGAACTGTACTCTCAAGAGTCCAGGTGGCAAGAGACAGGGCAGAATTTTCATTAGGCGAAAGGAGTCCATACCTGCTGCAGAGCAGGGCACAGAAGATGAGGGAGAGACTGGAGAGAGACGAGAGCAGAAATGCAGCAGGAGCCCTTGGGAAGGACTCTGCAAACAGCTCAAGGAGTTTGGACTTTGCAAAGGGTTTTTAGGAAGGGGTGAGGTGCTCAGATTTACAATTGAGAAAAATCTCTGGCTAGCCAGTGAAGAACGATCCCTTCTCAAAGGAAGGACTGTGGAGCAGGAACCAGGAGCGTCCACATCCTTGTGCGAGTTGCCTGGACGCTGAAGCGGCAACCTGGAATCAACCCACGGATGGCCTCCCGAGGCCGGGCTGCTGACTCACTTGTCATCATGTCTTCTTCTTCCAGCTGGTTGACTCCAAAGAGGTGCAATCCACTTGCAGGGATGTTGTTCTTCAGGGACTCGGTCAGCAGTTTATCAAGGGTTTCTGTGTTGTAGGGCACGATTTTAAAGGCCTGAACACAAAAGTGAAGATAGTCAGATTTTAAAGCCAACCTGTTTCCCACCCAGCAGACCAACCATGAGCAGAAATTCTATGCCCAGAACACCCAGGTTTCCTTTCAACATCCTTACCTGACACATGAACTCCACAGGATTCGCGGCACTGGACAATAAATTCCCAATTTCTTCCATGTCAGTGTAATAGCTCACAGAGGTTTCGCACACCACTAAATCCCCAGAATATATTTTCAGAAAGACATTCCCAGAGGAGAGGTCTGAAAGAACAAGTGTCCAGGGAAAAGTGTTTATAAGCTAATCTTAATGGTGAAGAAATTAACTGAGGGCTGGAAGAAAGATCTTGAAGGTGAGCTGGCAATAGGGAAGCGAGGGAAGGGGCAGAAATAGAACATGAGCAGAGTAAGCAGCACGTGGCAGAGCCTGAGTCAGAGGAATTGTTCTCATTGGATCTGAAATTTAATTTTTGGAAATTTTTCATGTTTTGTGATCAGGGCTGCCATAAACAGGAAGAAGAGTTGAATTTAAAGCACTTTATACAAAGGCCAGTGGTTGCCAGAAGGCGGACCCCGGCGGGGGCGACTCCACACTCCCACCACAACGGGCCAGTAGAACTGATTCACTGCTCTGCTGTTATTATGACGAGCTCTCCCTGCATGCTCTCTCCTACACCACAGGAAGGGGTTTTGAGGGGAAAAGAAAAAATTAAAAATACACCAACCACAAAGATTCGATTCACAAAAGAGGAAATGCAACAAAGTAGAGAACATGGAAAAATATTCAGCCTCACTAGTAATCAAAGAAATGCTAATTAAAACGATGGGTTACTTTTAAAAACATCAAATGAGCAAAAATATTTAAAAAGCTAACATCTAGTATTGGCCTAGTGTTGGTGGTGGAATAGCAAATAAACTTGACAGTAGCAGCATTATAAAAAGCAATTAAGCACTATTTTCCAGGATCCTTAAAAATACCCATTGTTTCAGGGATTCCATCTTAAGAAAATAATCCTAAATACAAAAGGAAAAAAAAGAAAAACAACCTGCTAGCATAAGGATGCTCAATAATTCATCATTTAAAATAATAAGGAGACAGTAAGAAATCAGAAATTATACAAATATGCAACAATGAGGAAATGAAAAATTAAAAGATGAGACTTCTTTTCAACTGAGTATCATGCAGCTTTAAAAATTATAAGATACAAGTCCAACACAAGGAACTGGTTTTACGAACTGTGGTACATCTATATAATGGATTACCTTGCAACCATTAAGCACCATGTGGTAAAAGAATATTTATTAATGTAAGAAAACACCCAGATGTATTTTCTAGGCAATGACAGTGGGCTATGAGACAGGAAGAAGCCATGTACACAGATGTGGAAAATACAGAAACCAGTGGTTTCCCATGGGGTGGGCACATGGGTGACTTTCTATTTACTTTCTTTATGGTTATTCTATTCTTTAAATCTTCTGTACTGAACATACATTACTTTTGTAATGTAATGTATGTAAACAGAAAAAATGTGTTATAAAAAATGAAAAGAACAAATGTGTTATAAAATGCAAAGTTACAAAGCCCATGTAATACCATGGGAATAGAGGTATGGAAACAGAAAATTACAGAAAGAAAATAAACAGAAAATTACATGAAGAGGAACAGACTATCAAGTCATAGTCAGTCTATGGCTTGATAGAACTAAACACAGATAGAACTATGTTTTTAAAAATTGTTAACAAAGGCCCAAAAGACTGAATGGTAGTCTCATGACTTTTTTCCTGGCTTTCCTCTAATTTCCAAAGTTTTTAAATATATGAACTTTGTAATAATATAGCCATTTCCCCCCATCACCCATAGATGCTTCTACCATTCTTTTCCAAGTCCAAATCGCAGCTGTCACTCTGCTCACTGCTGAGTGAAGGAAGCACAGGTGAAAGAAAGCAAGAGGGGCCTCCACCCTGACACGATACCTAATTTTTGGAGGTGCTTGGGGCTACTTACTGGGCGCCTTCACGGACACGGTGTACTCATTCTCCAGCTTGGCTTCCACCCTTATTGAGGGAGAATCCTCTGGAAAAAACTCTGCTACCGTCGTCACTCTCTCATCCAGCTTACATCTTACAATGACGTAGACCGTGGTTTCCACCTGGAAAGGACACCAGTCATCATCCCCGCCCCGTGCTGCATCCCCTACCAGGGTACTGAGCCAGAGGGTCTCCGGCTCCTTCGGCCCCAGCCTTCTTTAGGGAAGCTGTTCTAGAACCGGGCTGGCGGGTGCGGGGAGGGGGCTCTGTAGTTCAGGGCTGGGCAGCCACTGTTTGCTGTGGGTCCCGATGACACAAGTTACAAAAATCAAGAGTAAACATTTATAAACCTTTATGATAATTTGATGGAATAATCTTATACATGTAGAACCTAATAGTAATAATTTTTAAAACTAGGTCTTATATTTTACATGTCTTATTATTTCATTTTTATAGCATTTTATATCGTATTTGATAAAAGCATCAGTCCATCAGACCCCACCTGGACCCACTGAACCAGAATCTGCATTTCACCGAGACCCCAGGTGACCCATGCACCTTACAGTGTGAGAGGCACCAGCCTAGAGAAGCCCTCTTGTTCTGTAGCCGAATGCTGTTCTCAGAAGGACAAAAATAACTGTCCGGAGGGTTAATTTCCCGAAGGCACTGAGCAACCTGCATAGCTCTTTTGCCTTGCTTTAAGATCTCTTGCCAAGTCAGCCGAATGGCGTTACTTTGTTTTACTGTGCTGGGGAATTGTCCTCCAAGACAATGCACTGGTAAACATATAGGCCTCCTCAAAAAAAACATGAAAAGGAGATGTTTCTGGCCAAAGCTAATCCCCATATGTCCATCCTAAGATTCTACTATAAAGTCCTCATACTGGCCTTCATGACAATGGCTGTCACTTCACAGCAGGTGAGGGAGGGGCATGATCCTGGCTCCTGGGGGCCTCTGAGGCTGAATGTGAATGTGTTTGTGGCTAACCTGACTCTTGTTGCAGGCCCAGCCCTGTCCCACCTGCTCCTTCTCACAGGGAGCGCAGGGAGCCAGACAGAACGAGTGTGTCTCTTCAATGGACAGACAGGATCCAATCCCAGCCCTGCTGCCCCAGGACCCAGAGACCTCGAATAGATGACACAGAGTATCCTGGATGAGTGGAAGCCAGAATGGGAGAAGGAACAAAAGCCTGGAGAATCAGGGAGGCATGTGAAAGGCATCATTCTTTAGTTCCAACCCTCCCCCACACCCCGACAGGCACCTGCCAGGCACCCGCCAGCCCCACCTCAGGACGAGAGGCAGGAAGGAGTATGGAGCGGACTGGGAGACGCATGCTCCATCTAAAGGGCTGCTTGGCCCAGCCACCATCTCAGGCTAAGCCTGCATCTCAGGCTTGGAATTACCAGATTCTGATTCAAAGAAAGCTGGAAACACAGATTCTCAGGCCTAACTTTTAAAACACTGAGCAGTCCAAAACAAACATGTCTGGGTTCAATCCAGCCCGAAGCAGCAGTATGCAGCCCTCCTGCAGGGAGTCCTGGCCTTGACTTCAAGCTTCAAGAGAAACCACTCAGTAGGTCAGAGAAACTAGTCATTCCCACTGCCACAGCTCTCCCACCCTCGTCTCAAGGGGCCTGGAGTGGCAAACCTAGCAAAGGGCTTGTGTCTGCAGGGAAGCATTCTGCTGCTCTAAACTAACATCACACATTCATCATGTTGCTCATGAGAAACTATGGGAGAATTTAAATGACAGTGGCCCTCCACAGGCAAGTCATCTGTTAACGTAAATCTCACCACAATATGAATATCATCATAAAATGAATATCATCATAAAATGAATATCATCATAAAATGATTTTCGTATTATGCTTAGGCATTAATCTTATTCTTTTAGCAAGCAATGTTTGCCAGCAAGTTGAAGCCATCGAGCTCCACAGCACTCCTCTGGGCCATGCCAAGTGGCCAGTGGTCAGAGAAGCAAGTTCTCAAAACACCTCTCGTTTCCTTCCACCAAGTACTACTCGGGAGCAGAGCTGGGCCTCTGACTCCATGGGTGGCACGAGTGAATAGTCATGCTCATGTCTGCTGGTCTCCCACATATTCTAAGTTTTGGATCCATGAACTAAAAGTCTTACATCTATAGCACATACATTCCTGGGCTTGTCTCTCTTTGATGAAAAGAAGTGAGGTGTGCCCGAGACCCAGATACTGGGATTCCCAGGGCAGCTACTGTACAGGGGAAACCCCATAGGAAGGCTGGGACTACACTGAGGTGCCACAGGAGAACCCGGCTCCCTTTACTCTGACAAATGCATCTACTGAGAAGCCTGAAAGCCCCTGTTCTGGCATTGGTCCGCCAGGCCCAGAAGTGCCTACCCCACAGCGAATGCGGTCTGGCTGCACCACCATCAGGTTCCCAGGTGAAGTCTCCAGTGGCAGGCTCTGCTGCTTCGAGTAGGGCAGGACCTTCTCGTCCTCAGTCTCAGTGTCAGTGACCGAGTCACAGCCAGAATCTATGAAGCAGAGAACGCAGTTGAATGGGACAGAAGGAAGGAGAACTGATGGGTATGTTCCACACCATGAAAACCCCACATATTACCAAATAGGAAATGGCCCTGAATGTTAAACAAATACAAACTGACGGGAGTGACTCAGGAAATCGTGAAAGAGGACCTAATGGTGAAAAGCCAACCACCATGTAGGCCACAGGGTAGGGTGACAGTAAGAGGGTGATGTGGAGGAAAGTCTGAGGCGGGCTGCTCTCTGAGGCTGGCACACCTACTCTCAGCCAATAGGCTTCTGGCAGCCTCGCCTCTTCACTTCTTGTAGGGCTGGCTCTGGCGGTTGTGAGGATAGGAGGTGCCTTCTTCTTAGGCAGGGCCAAAAAGGAGCAGTCCACTTACAGGTCATCTTTTGAACATCAAGTAAAACCTGTGCTGTCCTGGAAGCCATGATTCTTCAGGGTCATGGTTAGCCAATGTACCCCCTCCCAAGCAACAGTGAAAAGCAATCACTATCAGCAAATCTGAGGTCAGCGTAACCGAGTCCCAGATCAGTACCACAACCAACACCTCTATTGTGGAAAGACTAGAGTGTGCACAGCTTCAGTACAGGTGGGCAGGGTGCGTAGATGTATGGGCCATGGCACACACGAGGTGATGCTGAGATGGCGTAAATAGAACGCACCAGAACCGTAAGTCAGGGGCTCTTCACCAGGATCCATCCACTGATGGGCTACCTGTGTGCAAGATTCTGTGTGCGCATGTGTGTATGTTTGCCTAGACTTCTCTGGAGGTAGTTCAAAGAATTAATCAGATCCTCAAAGAGAGACAAATGGTCAAGAATGGTTAAGAGGAGAGGGGAGGTTCGTCACTCCTTTCTTGGGCTTGCTCTTCTGCATTCCTAAACCACTCAGAGAGCCAGCCAAGTGTGTTAGGCACTGCGAGGATATGAGGAAGAGTCAGACATCACTCCTTCCTTCATAGAGCCCACAATCTTAAAGGATGGCTGGGTGAGATGTCAGGGTTGGCTTGGCTGATTCCTACAAGGCAGCCTCCCAGGGAAGGAGCTGGCTTCCTATAGAGCTCATGGTGATCAGTCCTGGTAGAAAGCTAGAAAAGCTGGTGGATCAGGCCACTGAAATGTACCCACAGAAAGCTGTAACCACAGGCTTACACCCTAGGCCCCAGTTCATGCCAGCAGAGAGGCTGTGCTCCCACGTTTTGAAGGCTGAGGTGGTGAGGAACAGAGCTAGGGACAAGGTCCTCAGCAAGGACCCCAAGACCTGCTTATGCTGGGGGAGGCACTGAGGCTTCCCATTCCTGTCCTAGGAAAAAAGCTGTACTGACAGATGTCTACTCATAGAGCATGATGGGCACTGAGACACGCAGTCCTGCTGCTCCTCCCTTTCTGTGTTTTCTCCGAGGATGCATTGTGCCAGAAGGCCAGGCTGAGTGAGTCAGGTCTCTGATCTTATTTGTGCAACAAGAATCCAGGCAGAATTCAGGGCTAAGAGATGGGGCAAAGGACCCTGGGAGTTTCAAGGGGCATAATGCTGGTTTTTTGCTAGGCATCAGAGCCATTGTTCTCCTATATCTCTCCTTCCCTTTTCATTCCTACTGGCTTCCCTCACTCAGTGCTAATAGACCCCTGCAAAGGCTAAATGCAGACCTCTCCCACCTCCCTGCTCTCCAAGCCAAGTCAACCGAAGGCTGCCATTCTCTCTGCTGGATCTGCTCTTTCCCACACCCTTCTCTCCTTGATCAGTTACTTTTAAAACGTTTAGGGCCCATCCCCAGGGACTGAGCTACACATGCTGCCCAAGCAACCCCCACCCACCATGGAGCCTGTGAATGAAAGAGCCAAAAGATCAGGGATAATGAATATCCTTCTTCGTAATAATTACATACTATCACATCAAGCTTCATTTTTTATTATTAGATGCCTGAACATCTCATTTTTTCCTTTCTGAGGTTCTTCCTGAATGAGAAAATAACCCTACTGATTTAAAACATTCAATCAGTTACTTTAAAACTGCAAAAAAGCTGCCCCAAATTATTTATTGGCCCAGAATTGTTAACTCACTCTCTTGCCAATGACCTACTTTAATTTATTATACAGGCATAATTTCCTTGGGATAGACCCAAGGGATAATCTACAACTGCTTTGTAAAAAAAAAAAACAAACCTCTTACTTTCTTCCAAATTGCTGACCTATTCATTTGCTGGCCACAGAGTGAAAGCTCTAGTAAATATAATTAATAAAACAATAGAGAAAACATAAGCCAAATGAGAAAAAGATGAAAACGACTGATACAATGAATTTTTAGAAACACACAGAGGTGAGAAACCTCTGTGCTAAGAATTTTGAAATTTTCAATATAATTTTTATAGATAAATATAAATTATCAATATTATCTCCAAACGCATAGAAAACCTAACTAGATCAACAATCATGGAAAAAAACTTCCTCAGTTTTCAAATAAAGCTACACATCCCTCCTTGCATTGTTTTTTTTTAAATTGTCATCACAAACACTTTCTTCTTTATAATATTCAATTTTCCTATCTAAGGAAATTCTATTTATATAGGTATTACGTCTCCAACTAAAGTTTAAAAACCAATCAAGGTGGTCCTATTTTATATTGAAGTCATAAAAGCTTAAATAGAGCAGTTAAATACAACGAACAGCCCACAAACGAAGCTTCATTCTCATAAAAACATTGTGTGCGTTGAAGACAGCATTAAAAATCAGCACAGAATAAAGAATGTATTTGGCGAGAAGGACAACTCAGCAGATGGTGCTGGAGGAACTTCAGCTACTTGGGTTGGGGATGGCAGGGTGGAGTGGGGGGGCACTATCTAGAGTCTTCCTAAGTCTCATAAACTCCAAAATTAAATTGAGATGAATTATAGATTAACATAGATATAAAATAAAACAAATTTTAAAAATTAGAAAGATGAAAATATAGATCAAACTTTTATCATTGGTTCAGGAAAAGATTTGTTCATCTTAAACAAATGGAGAAATACAACCCAAACAAGCAATTGAGTTGATGACATGAATTTAAAACTTCAGTAAATAAAAACTTAAAAACACAAAAACTAAATCGTAATGCTTATAGAAGCATTAGGCATTACCATCAAAAGGTGGGAACAACCCGGGTGTCCATCGACTGATGAAATTTATTATTCAGCCATAAAAAGGAAGAAAATATTGAAACGCGCTACAACATAGGTGACCACCGTAAACACGGTACTGAGTGAAAGAAGCCAACCACAAAAAAACACGTATCGTACGATCCCGACTACATGAAGTGTCTGGAACAGGCGAATCTATAGGGACGGAAAGCAGGTGAGCGGCTGCATAGGGCTGGGGGACTTGGTGGGGTGGAGCGAGATCAGGGCGTGAAAGCGGAAGGATACGGAGTTTCTTTCTGAGGTGATGAGAACACTGTAGACTTAACTGTGGTGATGGTGCACAAGTCTGTGACTGTGCAAAACAAAATAAATCATTGACCTGCATACTTTAAATGGGTAAGTTGTATGTTATGTAAATTATACCTCAATAAAGCTGTTACCAGAAAAAAATCCAATGACAAATCAGAAACTGGATAACATTTGAGATAAATATGCCAAGGGGCTAATCTACTTTATATATATTCAAGAGTCAGAGAAATGTCTGTAAAAACACCCAAAGCCCAATAAGTAGATAATTCACAGAGGAAGAAATACAATTAGCTCCCCGTCAAAGAAAATATACACATATCATTCATTATCACCAACCACCATGGAATTACAAGTATATAAAAATAACGTATTGTTATTTTACCTTTTCCAATAGGAAATGTGTGAAGCTGAGGGAGGACAGATACCCTTATTTGCTGCCGAAGAGAGTATAGACTCGCATGACCTGGGGGAAAAGCCGTGTGACCATAAACTGAGAAAGAGAAAGCCTTCAAAACGTTCATGCCGTCGGCCACATGATTCAACTTCTAAAAACCTCTCTTCAGGACAAAAATTAATGTTCAAAATGTAGACAAAGGCAATGAATCAAGATGTCTGCTAAATCATTCTTTGCATCAATGAAAATCAGAAAATAACCCAACTGATGAAAAAATATTATTTTCAAAGAGTTTTAGCTAAAAGCTTATGACATTAATGTGAAGCACAAAGCTAGGATATAAAATCACACGTCTTAGAGCACAGGATCTCAATTATATAAAGAAAACTTGGATTTTAAAAGGCCGGAAGAAAATTTGCTGTTGGATTGGGCATGGCCCTTCCCTCCCTCCTTCCCTCTCTTCTCCCTTCCTTCCAACCTTTCATGTATTTTCATATTTTCCCCAGTGAGAAAGCACTTTGATAATGAGGGTGGTGTGAGGAGAAAGAGAGTAACTGAATGTTGGCTAATTATTTCACCAGCTTGGCATAAATGAGATCGATCCTAACAGTGCAGCCCTTGACGGATATTCCCCAGAGCTCGGACGAGCCGTATAAGCACTGCCTTGTAGCAGGTCTGTTCTCTCAGTCCCCTTAGATGGCTACCAGCAGCCAATGCCTTTCAGAGGGCCAGGCAGAACGCCACTCACTCTGTGGGGCGGTTCTGGTGATGCTGATTGACAGCACCATCACTTCCACTCCTCCCAGCCACTCGGCCCCTTGAGAGCGCACCACAGACTGGGCTGGGGTTCAACCACTTCAGCAGATTCAGTTTCCTCTGAAGAAAACACCAGCCCAGACCTAAGCGAAACTCACCTGACAGAGTGAGGTGGCGCCAAACTTTCTTACTTAAACATGTACACCCCTCTTGACCCCTCGCTGCCTTGAATATAATACCATCTTTGCTGTCCTAAGACTCAAAAAGTAAATGTTTGAGTGAAGGCACTCTGAAAACCCCAAAGATCCTCCTATCAGGTATTATCCCCAAGGATCCAATATCAGGTATTATTAAGACACCAATAGTATCCTCACTGCTTTAAAATTTAACAATATACCCTTGGCATTAATGAGGTCTAGAGACACTGTGAAGAAATTATAGAAAAAGGCTTTCTTTGTGCATTTGGCTCCCTAAAGTGTCATCTATAAAGGACCCCTAGAATTCAGTGGCAGGAAAAGTTTGTCTCTTCAGAGAACTTGCCTGCTTTCTCGTGATAATAAGTTAGCATGGTGTGTTTCGCCTTTTGCCCCTGCTGCCAGGCAGCTCAGTGACAATTTTGGCTCTTAACTGCTATTACGCTCTCATCCAGGTCCTTGGTCTTGCTTCTTTCTTTTTTTAAAATATATATTGCATTTAATATTGGAGCCTGGTGCAAATACTTTGGGGATCTAGGCAGGATGTGAATCAATGTTTCTCAAACTGGCCAGAAGTCCTCAGAAATAGGAGAATCTGTGCTTGGGATTTTCATTTAGATAATAACACCTTTAAAATGGGGTGCAAGGACAAAGATAGTCCAGACTGTCTGGGTGACCACGTCACAACTGGGTCCTGACCCAGGACTGCGGTGCCTGTGTGTACACATGATCATTTTGCAGCTAAGGCCACACCGCACGCGATGTCAGAGACCAATGAGGAAAGAAGAGGGGGAAGGTCGATATCTGGATGAGGCGTTTGTGACAAGTGAACTCAAGGTTTCCCCACACACTACTTCATACAGGGAAATGTTTGGGGGAGAGCCGACTCCCAAAACACAACCCCTGTACCCGACTGAAGGTGTGAGCACTACAGCCTGTACCATGTTCAGATGCTGCTTTGATAAGCCATCATCATCTATGACACAAATGTGATCACTTTGCCTTTTATTTTATGCCTGTATTTGTATCTTGTTTGTTTTGCTTTCAGAGTTGGGAAGGAACAATAAGCATAAGAAGTTGAATATGTTTACACATATTAAATGACATCATAAGAATCTGTCAACAACTAAAGGATATTTTGTTTTCCTTTATGAAAGAATCTATGTTATTTGGATCTAAAAAAAACCTATGAATTTTAAATAAAATGAGTATATTTACGCACTTGGATTCACAACCAGCCACATGAAGCCAGCATACTAGGTATGGGGGCTGGCAACAAACTCCTTATATTACTAATAATGATAACAATAAAAGTTACCATTCATTGAATGTTGTGATGACTGCTTAATAGTCTTAATCTCATTTAATCCTCACAGCATCCCTGGGAGATAGAAATCAATATCCTAGTCCCATTTCACAGAAAGAAACCCTGCCTGAAGGATCGAAGTAACCTGGCCAAGGTCACGCACCAAGGAAGCAAGGGGCAGAGCAGGAACTTGCCCCACGTGTCTGTGACCAGCCTCCTTGGTGGATGTGGTCCAGGGCAGGAAGCAGCGTCACTTGCTATTCCTGGTCTGGGGTTGTGACTGCAGTTCATGAGACATGTGGGTTTTCACTAACCAATGCCTGGTGCTGCCGCCTTGTTCTGAGCAAAGCCACCTTGGTTAGGGATACTGGGACCCGCCACCAGGACCAACAGGCACATCCCAACAATGGGGTTTAAGTCAAGAGACACTGAATGCCAACTGGTCCAGCTAGGGTCCCACATGCTGGAAGGGCCTCTGACCCAAGGCCGCACTCTCACTTCCCAGTTACCTTGTCAGACAGCAGTGCTTCTTGCCTCTGTCCCACAGGCCAGACTATGGTGTTTTGACAGCCAGTGGGAGGGGTAGGGTAAGGAGAACAAGACAATGGCGTGTGCTGACTTTGGACAGCTGTTTTCAGAGTACACAAGCTAACTTCTCTTTTAAGGAAATGCTAAGCTTTGGGGAAAGTATAAACAAGGAATGGTCTTAAAAACAACCAAATTTGCCATTTGTTGAGCAAATGCAAAATCCTTAACATATACGATTCCACATTATCACAACTAAGAGACTAGTAATTTTGCCCATTTCATAGGTAGGTAAGAAAACTATGACACTGAAATTTAGGTAAGTTATCTAAGTCATTCGTTACATGCTGTATGGAAATTTCACCTCCAAATCCACGCTGTCATGAACTCTGACAGCGTTTCCCACACAGTGGGCCATGCACCCTCGTGGTACAGGAAGTGATTCGAAAGTATACAGCAAACATTCAGCACCACTGAGCCACACTGTGAAAAAGCAGTTCCCTTTCGTTTCTTTTGATCCCACTTATATCAAGAAAAAGACTTCACTTGAGGAGGGTGCCTTTAACACCTCTTTAACGAGCGTACCTCCCTTCGCACCACAGAGAGAACAAGGCCAGTAAGCCCACGGGCTTCCGTACACATCGGTATCTAATGAATCTTACAATAATGCATTGTTTTATTTTTATAGTTACCTTCTTTTTATATCGAGATGCTGATGTTTCATTTATAGTGCCAAAGTTTCCTTTTAAAATAAATTTACTTAAATAAAAAACACAAGTTGACTTCATGGAAATACTGTAAATAGTATAATGGAAAAATTATAGAAATAGATAGTGGTGATTGTTGTACAACATTGTGACTGTAATTAATGTCACTGAGTAGTACACTTAAATTGGTTACAATGGCAAATATGATATTTTGCCATAATTTTTAAAAATTGGTAATGTCATACACTCCCCCCAAATCCATTGAACTATATACTTTAAATGGGTAAATTGCATGGCATATAAATTATATTTCAATAAAGCTGTTTAAAAATATAAGCCAAAACCCACGTTGATGATTTTCATATAACTGAAGTTTGAGAAAGCCTGAACTATGCTATACTGCTTTGTTTTGCTAAGCTAAATTTATTAGTGACTGTTAAAAATAGGGTAAAGTGGAGGTGGAAAGGGGGAAGAAAGCCTGTATCATAAACATATTGATTTATTTTCTCTGAACTTTGAATACCACGGAAAGAAGAAAGTAAATGAAAAAGAAAATTGAGGTAAATTTCAATGGAGAATTAAGAATTTTTCACCAATTTAGCCCCAAATGGAATGAAACAGAAATGGTCATTGGGACCAGACAGGAAAACATGGTGTCTCTTGGCTGCAGTGAAGTAAGAGAGGGTCACTATTTTGCGTCCAGCATTTCCAGGGCGGCTGATGAAAGAGAGAGTGAAGAAGAGTGAAGATTTCATGGAAGAATGCAGAAATGAACTGACAAGCAACCTAGGTAGTGGGGTCCACAGAAAAAAAGGGTTGTGACCTCCTCGTTTGCATCCGGGATCCAGGACCCAAGTTTAACATTTAACAGCTGGGACAGGAATATAGAAAGTTCTGAGGTCTGAGAAACTTCCACAGGCTGATCCACTCAGGATGAAATTTCTCCTCTACTGATTCCCACCTTTACCTAAGCCACAAGGATGAAATCATAAAACACTTTCTCAAAGCCCAACATATAATGTGCTGAATCCTGAGCCTCCTCATTGCCTAGCAAGTGTCTACTGAATGACAAGGATCCCACAGGGGATCCCAGGAGTGTGTCTGCTTTAGTCTTGGCCTTGTGGAGGTTACAAATAAACTGGGAAGATGAGGCCCCACTTTAAAAAAACTGAGAACTGTAGCCCCGGCCAGAGTGGCTCAGTGGCTGGAGCATCGCCCCATAATCAAAAGGTTGTGGATTT
Source organism: Artibeus jamaicensis (assembly GCF_021234435.1). Classification (NCBI taxonomy): domain Eukaryota; kingdom Metazoa; phylum Chordata; class Mammalia; order Chiroptera; family Phyllostomidae; genus Artibeus; species Artibeus jamaicensis. The sequence goes on from NW_026521538.1 coordinate 1,277,443, forward strand.
GATTCCTAGTCCCCGCACGGATCCCTAGTCTAGGTGTGTGTGAAGGCAACCAGCTGACGCTTCTCTTGCATCAACGTTTCTCTCTCTCCCTCTCTCTCTCCAAAAAAACAAATGAAAATGTCCTCAGGTGAGTATGAGCAAAATCAATTTAAATTAAAATTAAACACTAAGAACTATGTGATACCTTCCCCACAAGCACTAAGCTGTGTGTTGAGACCATAAATATCACTATGTATGGAGTGAGTTATGTTTTAAGTATTTAGAAAGTGCTGGCATAGAAGTTCTGAGAGATTGAGAAAGACTTCCAGAAGGATAAAGAAGACAAGTTAACTTACTTTAATTAAGTTAAACAGCATTTGGGTACTTTAATTAAGTTAAACAGCATTTGTGACAAAGGTGTCTTTTTCATTTACATTAATAAAATAATCCATAATTCATTTATTTTCTTGTTTTTTTTTAAATTTCTTCCACCACCATTTAGCCCCTCATGCCCTCTTCCACCTCCACCCAATCCTCTCCCCCCTATACATTTCTTTATTCCTTCAACAAATATTTATTGCCTGTCAATAGATAACAAATTGCCTAGGCACCCCCTCCAAGGAATGTTAGGATAAGAAAATTTTTGGTCTCACTTATTTTGGGGAACCACAGAAGAGAGATATAGCTTCTTTCCAACTTCCAGAAACAAATAAGGACAGAAATAAGTTTAAAACAAAACATGATGGGAAATCAGCAGAGATTTATAAAACACAGTTGATGGCCACCAGAAAATCAAAGAGGGAAAAACATCCCACAGCAGCGACAAGCAAGATCTGGAAAGGCACAAAGAACACTGACACGGGGGTCAGGACAGCTGTGCCGGCACAGGCACAGCCGTGATTAAGGGCACGGGGCATGAGGGCAAATGATCTGCTTGGGCTACTGGCAGCCAAGTGAGGGCCCCTTCTACATCGCAGGGTGGGTCAGAGGGGCAGGAGAGTCTCGGTGTCAGAGAGAATCCCAAATACCATTCAAGGAGTTTGGACTTTTTATTGAAGACCTGTTGGCAAAGAGGATTCATAAGAACAGAAATTTCTATAAAATATAAATTAAAATGTAGTTTTATTTTTTAAAGGTTGAAGAATTTTCTTCCCTTGTTTTTGAAATAATTCCAGACACACGAATAGAATAATACCTCAGCTCTTTTATAAATCGAAGGGGAGCAGCTGACCACCCATCACACCCTGAGCAAGCAGTGGCTTTGAATATCTAGAATCATGTAAGCTAGCAGCTAACAAAGTGTTACCAAGCCAACATCCTGCTCTATCTGCTTTCATGAGTAAACAAGAAGCTATAATTAACCCAATGTCCGAAACTGTACCACAAGCAATGGTCCACAAAAAGCTTAGAAAAATGGTTCGTAAGTAGATTAAACATTTCTCCTACTATGTATCTTGTTTACAACAGTTAGTAGTGAAGAAAATCAGTGTCATGGCTATTGCTGCATCTTTAGGAGCACAAAGGGAGACCTCAGACCTGACCTGGTCCCCAGATTCCAAAAGTGCAGACCCAAATGAAGGAGCTTTTGCTCCACCACAGAAGCACGCAGGACCAAGCGGGGAGCAGAGAGGCTTGCAATGGTGGGACTCAGATCTTGAGTTTCAATAGCCCCCACCTCCCGCCAGCTTCCTGGCAAACATCAAGACTGCTTTTTCATTTTAGTCATCACCCATAGGTCTTTCTTCTTCCTTGTTCACTCACCTTGGTTAATGGGTGTCGCATTTCCCGTCCAACTTACTCCTCTCATTTAAAAAGTTCCCGACACAGTGACGAGTATACCGAACTTGCAAGCTACTGGCTACCCCCAAAGCCACAGACACTCACCAGTCAGAATGATGTTCACAGAGTCAGTAGAATGCCAGACTCTTACCCACCACATTCCCACAGGCATCAAAGCCAAGGGAGGAAGGAGGTGGGGATTATTTAGCAGCATTAGTGGTGAGTTCATTAAAGTGACATCAGTCATTGTCCTTGTCACCTTTATCATCATTATCATCTTCCTGATGCCAAAAAGGGAAGGCAAAGAGTCCTATGGACATATCCCCTTCAGGCTTTAGACAAACTTATGGTGGCCACTCTGCCCTCCTAGAGTATCCAACAAGAAGGAAGGAATAGAAAGGAGGAGAAAATCTGAATCCCCTCCTCCCACAAGGCCACGTCGACTTCCTTTCCCAGTACCGGCTGGCTCACCTCTCACATCCAACCTGCTTTGACATCCAGATGTTCCATGCCAGCTGCAGATTCCTGAGGCTGCCCTGCTGCACTACACATCAGTGGGTTTGCAGCACTGGGTAGAGGATTCTGGATCAAGCATCTACCCCAGTCTTTTCCTGCTCATGTACACAAGGAGCTATTTTTCCTTTATTTGCCAGGTAATTCCCATGACCTTCCTTGAGGCACTTAAAGTTCAGGAAAAGAGGGCAAGTCCGGAGGAGAGCAGACCTCGGGCCTCTGAGATCTTTATCCAGCCCCAACCAGGTTGCTGCAAATGAACTAGTCAAAGTGTTAGTTTTGTTTTGTTTTAAAGCAAAGGATGACTGCTCTTCCCTTCCCCTCCCCAACTCACCCTACTTGCTCTTCAGCTTGAATAAAAATAGTCCCACAGCTGAGGCTGCCATGACAACCAGTATGCGATTGTCCACCAGTGACACAGTCTGCCTGCAACTTCATTACCCGCCCCCCCCAACTGGGGCTGCAGCCCTCCAACCCTCTCCTGAGTACTGGAGCTATCTTCATTCAGGAGGCCAAGGGCTATGGGGAGTTCTCACACCACCCGGTGTCTCAGAACTTTTTAATTTGTTCTCATTTGTTCCTTTCAGTGTCCTCAGGTACATGTGACAGATGTGACTCCATTTTACAGGGAAAACTGGGAGCTCGGGACATGAGCTAATGAGCTGTACGTCACCACCTGCTGGTTTAATGATGGAGCCACATTCAGAACTCGAAGTTCCTATCCTCTAACCAGTTCCCAGATGGAAAGCGGAGCTGATCTCAGGAAACATGACCCCGGCAGAGAAACAATTCTCCTGGGTGGACAGCTTCCTGGCCACAGACAGAAGTTCCCTCAACCAGTCTCTGAGATCAATCTGGGAAGGAGCGCGGAAAAATCTGCTTCCCCACCATGGGAATGGGTTCCACAGAAATCCACCTCCTGGGCCCTTCGTCTCTGGGACTGCCCTGACCAAGCACAGCTTCATTGGCCAAGGTTGTCAAGACCCTTCAGAAGCACTGTCCATACCTGCATTCCACTGGGGAGGAAGTGCTCCGCCAAAACTCTCAGGGCTGGAGGCCCGCAGGCCCCTGTTTCATCGATCAGGAAACCCCAGTGTTGCTAATAAAGCTGTAGATACCACAGCTCCGGTAAAGGCTTCCTCTTTCTTCATCTCTTTCCGACACTTATAAATGTGCTTCCTCTCTCTATGTAAATTTCGTTCAAATGGCATGGCACAGGCTTGTAATGAGGCCATTAATAACAAGTCTTTAAACAGCCTCTTCTTGGTTTCCTGGTTCAGGAATCAATTCTAATCTAAACAGACACTGGTGTACTGGTGTCAGGACAGACAAATGGGCTTTGTTTAGGGAAGGCCAGGAAAATGCGCTTCATTTTCACCCAACCAAGGGCTGAGAGGTCAAAGGCAACTCTTTGTAATAGAACTGAGTTTAGGAAATTGTGAAGAAAACTCCCTTTTTTTTGTTTCTACCACTCATCCCTGAAAACTGCAGGAAAGGCTGAGGGGGTGTTTTCTTGCCTGCCCTCCCCCACCCCTGCCTTGTGCTGACCTCTAGCACGAAATTATGAAACTATGAAATTGGACTGGTCAGTTTCACTTTCCATTTTATTGTGGGAAGGGTAACTTTCTCTCACTCCTCACCCTGAAAGCTGTAACTGACTTCACAGTGTGGTCAAGTTGGGGTCGGGGCACGATCTTCCTGGGTGATGGGCTTAAAGAAATCCAAAATATGTGACAACTTTGTAAGGTACAGATGGTTACTAGACTTACTGCAGGGAGTAAGGTATATCACAAGGCCTATAAATGTCAAACTACTATGTGGTACACCTGAAACTAACATAATTTTGTATGTCCACTATACTTTAATAAAAAATATATTTATAAAAAAAAGAAATACAAAACAATAAGATGGCACTCCAAATTTTGCTGAAACAATTATGGACCAAAATAAAAATTCCTTTAACGCCAGGCTGATGATTATCCCCCGTAATTAAAAACTGAGTTATTGATACTAAAGACAAGGCTCTAAAGATATTGTAAAATACTCCCTAGCAGCAGAATTGCAGCTGTGGAGGGGTTCTAGAAGAATGCAGTCAGCAAAGTCACAGAAGGCATGGACTCAGGCCCCACATCTACCATTTAGTGGGTGATCATGAAATCTAAGCTTCAGTTCTCTCTCCTTTAAAATGAGAATACTGCCCTGGCCAGTGTGGGTCAGTTCGTTGGTGCATCATCCCATAAGTCAAAGGTCACAGGTGTGATTCCCAGTCAGGGCACGTGCCTGGGATGCGCATGTAGGAGGCAGCCTATTGGTGTTTCTCTCTCACACTGATGTTTTCCTCCGTCTCACTCTCTCCTTCCCTTCCCCTCTCTCTAAAAATCAGTGAGCCTGTCCTCAGGTGAGGATAAAAAATTTTTTTTAATAAATAAAATGAGAATATTTATTCCTGTCTGGCCTGTTGTGAGCTTGTTGGGAGTGTTAAATACACAGAGGCCCTTTGAAAACTGAAAAGTATTAGACAAAGTTAAGTGATAGTTATTTTTGTTATTATTCATTTACCAAACAGATAGTTCCTATGAAATGATTCTCCATGTAGAACAGGGCAGGCACATACCCCTGCATCTGGCCATCCAGAGCTGGGCAATCAAATGTGGCCCAGGGATGTTCCGGGTAGCCAAGGAGACAGGAGAGAGCTGAGATCCAGCCAGCTCCACATAGGAGCAGCAAGCCGTGATTCCCCACAACATAAGAGGCATCCTGTACCTAACAGATGACCCAGCAAGACTGTTCTCACCATGCTAGTCATGAGGGAACCAAGTGCTTTAGTGCTTTGGGCTCAGCGCTTCTGTTGCCGTGGAAGCCTGCGCTGCCCAGGCATGACCACCTTCTCTCAGAACGGGCAGCACTGCACGCGGCAGCACAGCAGGGCAGAAAGGCCCCCTGCCTGCGTTCAAGCCTGTGTTCAACTCCCTGCTCCGCCACTTTCTATCTGCCACTTACTAATGTCTCAGCTTCCTCATGTGCAAATGGAGACACTAATACCACCTACCTCACACTACAGTTGTAAGTATAAAATGAGTTGATTCTTATAAAATGCTTAAAAGAGTACGGGGCAGAGAGGAAGCACTGAAGAGTCATTAGCAATTAGTGTTATTTATCTCTTGACCCAATTGTTCTTCTACCAGACCGTGATTTCCCTGAGGGCAGATTCCCTAACATTCATCTTTGGATCCCCAGAGCCTAGAACATAGTGTGAAGTCAATAAATGCTTCTTGCATGAATAGATGAATGATAGATGAGATAAGACCAACCACCTAACTGACTAACAGGAGAAAGTACAACACAAGGGAGGGCCACAGCAGGGCTTCATGCCTGGAGGATTTGAGGTTGGAATCTGGGGAAACAAGAAAGTAGCTTCCCAGTTCACACCAGCAGGTTGAACTCAGCTGTCCTGAAAATTTGCCGTGGTACACCGTGTTCGTCTAGGCCTTCTGAGAAGCAAACACTAAAACGGGGTGAAACATGCAAGGATTTTACTAGGGAAAACACATGAGGCAAAAAATGGGGAGGGAGACTGGGAGACCCATGAGATGGTCTGGGCCCAAGTGAAAGAGGGGGGGAAGGAAGGGTGGGTGGAAGGGTCCTAGACCACTGAGCTGTCTATGGAAAGTTCTGCAAGTCTGTCAGGAATCCTCGAGCTGAAGCTGACCCTTGGGAGACTGGTGCCTTTCAGGAGCTGGCCTGCTCCAGTGTCCCTGCTGTGCTCAGTCACTGGATGGGAACAGCCCGTGAGGAGCATGACCTTGGTCCAATGCTGTGATGGTTTCAGAGCACAGTCCTGGGGCCCCGGGTTGGCTCCACTCCCAGCGGCTAGAGGTCTGCCAGGGACATTCTCACCGCAGACTCATGCAAAGTGATCCTTAACAGCAAGGGGTTTGGGGTACAGACAATGTAGATTGGATGTTGGCTTTTACTAGCTGGTTGCCTTAGGCAAGTTACTCAACTTCTCAGGGCCTCATTTTCTTTTTTTTGTGAAATACAAATTATAACTCCAACCTCTCAGAATTGTTGTCAAACACTCTCTAACATGTTATAAGGGCTCTATAAAAGGCAGTTGCCAAATCCCTGACCATTATGATTAATAACAAAGTAATTCTATTAGCAACCAGGACATGGGAGCTGCTCCCGCTGTTGTACCATGTGTTTGAGTTTTGTAAGTCCACCCCCAGGACATGGATCATAAAGCTGGAACCACAGTTTGGCAGTATCACAATTCAAACAACCAAACCAGTTTGTCTACTAATACAAGGTCTCAGGGGCTTTCCTAGCTGCCTGTTTCCTGGAGGGGAGGCCAAGGTGGGTTGTACTGTGTCAGAATCCATCTACGGCTACAAACCCCTCTCCCTTCTTCCGTTTGCAGTGGTGTGTCTGCAGTGTCCTCAGTCTGGCCACTGGCAGTGCTTTGCCTGCCAAGGAGAGTGTGCTCAGGAAACCCTCCCCCAGCAAGAGGCTCAGCACGGAGCTCTCTGCTGCGATGCATGCTTTCTGAGCACCTGCTTTGGAATTCTGCTTGCTATTGCCTCTGTGGCCTTAATTTTTTTTAAACCTTGGCCAATGTTCTAGTAGTGGTCATTGCCTAGCTACTGCTGCCTTCTGACCCATATATCTACCTGGAGTCAGAGACTTGTCCCCTTTTTAGCCTGGCTGTGACCTGAGGAAATTACAGCTCTTGTGGCCTCAGGTCAGTTGGCTCAGGCCTCTCCCAGCCTTGCTGACCTTCGTGCCTTCGCAGCAGTAACAACTAAGAACCTGCCAAAAAAGGAAAGGATGCCCCAGACACACCGAGATCCATGCTGTTACCTCTTCCTCCGTCCCCTCAGAGGCCATTTCTGTAGCCCCCACTTCCCAGAAAGCCACAAAAAATACACATTAGGATTTCTGGTGGGGTTTTTTTGTTGTTGCTTTTGAAGAAATGACCTTCTGTTTTTCTAACTGAAGAGTAAAAATTAAACTAAATAATATTGATTTTGCTTAATAATTAACAGCTTAAGAAAGCTGATCAAACTAATACTTCTAGAATGATATTCTCCATTTTGCAGGGACTTTTCCAGGGAATTTTAAGTTTCCATGTTGGCACCAGAATCCAACCCTTGAGCTGCTTTGTTTCAGCCTGAGGTTGGAAAGCAGAAAGTAGAAAATACAGGAACTGGTTGAATCCTCCCAACCCAGCTGAACTGGGCTTTCCCATCTGAGGGGCGAGAAAGAATGTCACTCTCTGAAGTGGAAGTAAATCCACAAAGCAAAACAGGCTGGCTGTTTGCTTATTGGCCTCCACCACGAACACTGAGGCCATCTCTGAACAACGGCTTGTTTTTCTCCATCCTTCCCTCGGCCAGAGCTAGCGAAGCACTGGGCCAACCTGACACCAGGCATGCGCAGTGTCTGAGACAGAGAATCCCCATCACCAGAGACAAGCGCTGGTTGGGTCACCTGCCCCATTTACATACAAAAAACATTTACAGGTGATCAGCCTCTCGACACTGTCTTTGCCTCTTACTTGCATTCATCCTTCTCACTAATTTAAAAAAAATCAGTCAGATGTTGTGTCCTTGGAAATACAAATTCTTACCAAAAATGATACCCTGAAATGAAACTGGGCCTTGATTGTCACACCCCTACCTGCACAGGTCAACCATCTATTAGCCACTTGAGCCCAGGTGAGTCACTTCTCTGTTCCCAGTTGTCTTCCCCTGTGTTAACAGAGTGGACAATACAATTTGACTTCACAGGCCCTGTGCAGCCCTGAGATTCTGTGAGTGACACCCCACCAAACACAAAAATGCAGTCCTTTGACCTTCTGCAAACGTTTTTCCCTGATAAGCCCAGTATGGTTACGCGTAGCATGAGAGCACACTTTCTGGTCCAGAGTCCACAGCATCAGGGCAAAACATCGTCTTCGCTGTTATTTTACATTAATTACAGTAACCACTCGAAACCTGATCAACATTGGAGTCGGAACCAAGAAAAATCTATTCCAGTGATTCGCATCTTCTGGGGGGGGGGGGAACGTTTGCAAACGTCCTGCCAGAGTGATGAATTAGAGCGGAGAAATTGTGTACCTTTTAAAGCTTAATCAATATTCTGATATAATTTGTATTTTTAATAGTTTTAAACTATGATTTTTGTAATATGTACTGTGGATGGGGACATTTTCAAAAGAGAGCATGAGTTCAGACAGGTGGGAAACTCTTCCCTGTCATCCTTGCAACCTCTTGTCCACCTGTCTGCCATGCCCCTTGGCACCTGTGCCCCTCCCACTAACACATACAGCCCACTGAACCCTGCACTGCTGCAGTTTTCCTCCCCGTGGTGTTGCAGTCCCTCCGTTGTGTTTTTCAAATCCAGCAGTCACAACATGGTTGATTTACCCTTTGGTAACGGTTCAGCAACCCCCCAAACGTGGGAGTGCCGGGCACAGACCCCTGCGTGGGGAGAGCAGAGCGGCTCACTGGTATGAAGTGGGCAATGAGCACCTGGAAGGCCCTCAGGCTCAGAAACCTCCCCCACCTCCACATTCTACTAATAAAAGCTTCAGCTGAGTTATCACACGGGGGATAATGCAAATGTCATGGGGAAAGGTTCAGCTTCATGGTCACTTACACCTTAGAAGAAATTATTTTTGAATGTTAGGTCATCAGGGCTTGAAAGACACTTAAGAACCATTTAGAGCCAAATTCCACTCAATACAGGATTTTTAAAAATCATAGTCAACCTCTATTTGAACACTCCTTTCTTTAAAGGGTCTATGCCACTGATGAGCATTTGGAATTCTCTGTGAAAACTCATCTTTATTTTCAGCCCAATCCTGTAGAATCTGTTCAAATGGTTCTTCTGAAAGTAAAGGGAGTCTCAACTTAACATTAAGGACACTTATCTCTCAGAACAGAAAGTATAGCAATTGGGTAGGTTTGGGGGTTGCCTAATATGAGTTCAGTGACATCATCAAGGCCCCAGGTTCTTTCCATTTCTCTGGTCCAGATTTTCAACCTGAGTGCTGCAAGAATTTTTAAAACATACAGTGCCTGACTATATAGTCAGGGAGACCAACCTCTTTTCCCTTAGATTGTCAAATAACAAAATGACAACAGCCAAGGCAATAGCCATCCAGTGTGAATGCCCTGTCTTGGACCATAAATATATAGGTCATACAATAGAGTTGCATCTTACTGGTCACATAACATAATAAGGTTGTGTCTGATTGGTTAATTCATGGTATCAGAAATCCTTATGCACATGTATAGTCCCCTGATTTTTTTAAAAGTCATTTTGGAGCAACAAGGATGGGTAATTACTATTTTTTTGGTAAATGAATAAAAATTATACCTATTTTTGTTAGATAAGCAAAAAACAGAGGATTTAGTGTGTTGCACAATTTGGGTAATTAGTTTATGGGTGCCATGATATGAACAGGCTGAAAATTGCTGCTCTATTCCATCCTCTTCGGCATGAGTTTCATTCTCAGATTGGTAGTAGCAATGTGTGGGTTCACGTCAGACACAAAACAAGGACTAGAGGAAGACATGAAAAATATCCCCCAAGCATGGAATATAAACTCTTCCCTTCACTCTGACTGTTCCAACTTCTGTCCCGTGCACAATGACTATCACAGGGGGTCATGCAACCATTGACTCCACCAATCATCCAGGCTGGAAAGAATGTTGGAACTTCCACCACAATCTCTGGCAGTCCTGCCTCCCAGGAAGCTCTGCCTCAAACACAGTTCTCCCTTACCCCACAACTCAGAGCATAGCCACAGCTCTTCCCAGAAAACAGCTCAAACATGTTTCCCAGCATCCTGGTGGTCTTTCTGTGGGCATATACTAGGTGGTCAGTTTTCTACTAAAAACATGCCACCCAGAATGAAGCACCATACTTGGTAGAATGCAGTGAAATTACAATATCCCAAGACTGGAGAGTTATATTTTTATTAATGCAGCTTAATATTGTAATGCTTTCAGTGCCAACATCATCCTGTTGGCTCCTTATCAATCAAGTAATCTTCTATAACCTGCAGTTCCTTTTCATGAGTTAATGCCACAGGGGGATTTCTATCATGCTGTTCTAGTTGAATGGCTTTTATGAACCTAGAAGCAGAACTTGGGATCATCCAAATTGAACTAGATCAAGATAACTCTAAATATGCTTCTGCCACTCAGTGTAATAACTACCCACCTACCTACAAATGTTATCCACTTATAAATCTGTGTTAGTCTGCCAAAACTAAGTAACACGGGCTTGATGGCCTAAACAACAGAAACGTCTTTTATCATAATTCTGGAGGCTAGAAGTCCAAGATCAACATGTTGGCAGTTTTGGTTTCTTCTGAGGCCTCTTTCCTTGGTTTACAGATGGCTGGTTTCCTTCTTGCTGTGTCTTCAAATGATCGTTCCTCTGTGCACACATCTGTCTAGGTCCTAATAAGGACACCAGTCATGTTGGATTAGGGCTTGTTCTAATGACCTCACTTTAACCTTAGTTACCTTAAAAGACCTTGTCTCCAAATACAGTCATATTTTGAGGTACTAGGGATTAAGATTTCAACATAATTCAACCCAAACAAATTTGAAATCTGACTTTTGTATTTGCCTCAAAGTCACAGAAAAACTGGACAGGGAATCTGAGACCAGAATCCCTTGTGCTCTACTAAGCAATCCTTCACGGACAACCATTAAAGGATAACAATTAATCCAATTACCTCTCATGTTAGGCTGAGATTAACCTCTCTGGGGGGGGGGGGTTTGACTGAGTTTGGAAGAGTGTTAAAGAGAAAGACCATCCTGGGAACTGGGGCATTTCTAGCTAAACAAAAAGGAGGGTTCTGTCAGGGTGTTTCCACAGTCAAGGTGGTTGACTTTGGACATGATGGCTAAGCAGTGAATTGTAATAGAAAAAGTTGAAGGAAAAAGAGCTAGAAGGTTAGCAAATTCAGTTACATCCCAATTTCGCTTAGGACATGGGCAGTGGCAACTGAAATTGAGACACTGATAAATACTGTGAATGTTCATAGCATTGACTGACTATGCCCATCTTCATTACTTTGGTCTGCAATTAGCCAGGTGGGAACAGATGACTTGGCATTTTGCCAATCATCATATACTTGAAGACTTATGTTTCTATGGACATGATGATGGAAAGCAATTGGTACGCTGTCTCAATCTCATCCTCTTTAGAAAGGAAGGGCAGATAAAGTTCTTCCCAGATAAAGTAAAGTTAAAGGAGTCCATCATTGCCAAACCCTTATATGACATGTTAAAGGAACTTATCTAAGAAACAGAAGATGATCAAAAATACGACCAGTGAAATGACAACAAACTCACAACTATCAACAACTGAACCTAAAAAGACAAAAACAAAAAACTAAGCAAACAACTAAAACAGAAAGAGAATCACAGAAATGGAGATCGCATGGAGGGTTACCAGCAGGGAGGGGTAGGGGGAGAATGGGGGGAAAGGTACAGGGAATAAGAAGCACAAATAGTAGGTACAAAATAGACAGGGGGAGGTTAAGAATAATACAGGAAATGGAGAAGCCAAAGAACATATATGTACAGCCCATTGACATGAACTAAGGGGGGAGGGGGAATGCTGGTGGAAGGGGGGTGCAGGGTGGAGGGGAATAAAGGGGAAAACTAATAGCATAACCAATAAAATGTATTTTTAAAAAGAAAAAATATACACACAAATATAAATAATAAATACATATATGGGGAGTACTATTAGAGCAACTACACAGAAATACTAAAAATTAGGTAGGTAGCACTAAAGAGTAGGATTTAGATAAACACCTGTTCTTTCATAGTTAGCTCAGTTATTCACTGATCCTTAACTGTTCCTTCTCAGATGAAATTAAGAGGCAAAAAAACTGCTCTCCAGGTGGATTTATAATTCTAATACCTGAAGCTTTAGTGATGTTATTAACCCCTCTGCCTGGGTCTGTTTGTTTGTTCCTCCTGGCTGGTTTGAGGAAGAATTCAAAAGATGATAAATCCAGGTTGGAGGGCCTTCAAAGGTTGCTCAGCCCGGCTCCTGTACCAGATGCTTGAAATCTCCTCTCCCACTCCTAACGCCTACTTAAAGCCAATGGTACTGCACTTGGGAGCTCACCTGAGCAAGACCTGCCTCCTCTGGGGGAAGCTCTGTCATCTCCAATTTCCTCGAAGACAAAATTGTCAAGGGAGAAGAGAAGCACCATTTTTCATTCCCTGCTTTAATTTGTGTTGCCTTGGTCACCATTATGAAATTAGTCTGCAATAACATGATACCTGGGTGGAGAGAGAGCTGTGTGACCCCATGCTTTTTGGGGTGGGGAGTGGGGTGCTCATTAACAGATGCTTTTTAGCCACTTTACCAGCAACACCAAGCCTTGTCTCTGGTCTCTAATCAAACCCTTAACCGGGTTTTATATAAACTAAAATTTACATTCAATCATTGCCATAGCAACCATCGCACAGAATTAGATACAACTCCTTCCCCTCTGACATAATCTACTTTTTTTAAAGAGCTGCTTTTCTCTTCGGTTGAAAATCCAAGCTATTCAAAAGATAACCATTAAAAATCTATTTTGAAAAACTACATTTAAACAGAATGTAATGAGGTTCTAAAAACAGACATTTGAAGTGGTTTCTAGACACTTAGTACAATATACTATCTCCCTCCACTGGTTGGCCATAAATTGCTGAAATCTCAAGGATAGGGTCTTGTGCTGGAAATTGTTTAAATCAAAACAAGGATTTGCTCCGAAGTCTGACAACCATCACTTGAAAGGTGCCCCAAAATAATGACCCCAAGATGGGCAGAAAATCCCAATTTCAAAAAGGATATTCGCACCCCTCTCATTACTCCTATACATCTCATGCCCTTGCTATGTAACAGTCAGAAATCAGGCAATTCCACTGTACTGAAAATTGAGACAATCAAATAAAGGCCAAACAATGTAATTGTATTTAAAACCAAATAATAATGTACCAATGCTCTAATTGTTCATTTATTCATTCATCAAATGTTTATTGAGCACTGGATGCTACCATATGCTGACAAGGCATCTCATAAAGATAAGGAAGACTTCGTCCAAAACCTCAAGATCTTTACCTTTCCGATTCTATAGTATGCCAGATGTTTTATGCCAACGTCAACGATGTTTTATGTCAACGAGATTTCTGAAAACGTCCTGAATTGTTCCCAGTACAACTCTGCCACTTAAGACTTTTGGCTAAATTTCCCCTGAATGATAAGATAAAGAAGGCTCCCCCAAATGCTCCTAACAATCAGGTGTTGTGAAAGGCAACGAAAGATAGCTTTGTACGGTTCTCAGTCATTTTTTTTCATTTGAGACCATTGACAGAGCTAGTAGGCAAGGCAGGGTGGGGAAGGGCAGTAGAAAGAGGAGTATTTCCAAATAGTTGCCAAAATATCTCATATGCCCAGAAATGAGAAATCTTACATATCAAGTGAAATAACATATGTGGGCAAAGTACTAGACCAGGAAGAGAAAACTGGTTTTATGTCAAGTGCAAACACCAGTGGAGTGGGGTGGATGCCTAGAACCCTAAGTGAGACCATTGCTGAGGTTCAATCCCAGCTCAGTGAGAACAGATGCCTTGATCCATCAACAAAGTTTGGTCTGGAAGCAGGCAAGCTGCATTCTGCAACATGACCCACTATTCCAGACCATGGGAGGAGGAGCCCAGGCTGTGCTGGACAGGGGCTGGGGGGGGGTGTGTCAGGTAATACATGCCACTGAGTTAGTTACTTGGGAGTTAGTTATTGCAGAGTGTGTAGCAATAATAAAAAAAAAAAATCCCAATCCATTCAAAGACCAGTAAACCCGTGCCAGCAATCTTAAGAAAAACTTTTGAAAGGCACAACTGGCAGAATTTAAGGCAGAATGGGTAACTTCCAAATGTCTGAAAAAGAGCCAACCAAACACATTCCATATTTTTAAAAAATGCACCAAGAAGCACAACAAAATAGAAAACCTAAGTATGATCATAGAAATTAGAGATTGGAGCATTTGAGGTAACACCCCCTAATAAATACATCCTGTTGCCAATTAAGAAGACAAGCTGAGGATAAGATTCAAGTCCTTTTATGATAAAGAGTCTCACCAATAAATGCGTGCAACCAATAGGAGTTCTTGGCTTTTTTAGTTTTTGCTTTTTTAAAGATTAGTAGAAAGGCTGCCATCTCCCGAACACAGCCTCCTGGTTAACGATGCAGATGTGTGGCTTTGTGGTCAGAGGAAGCAAAGAATGCCGTTCTTAGTATCTTAAGGCTGTAGGGTTACTGCTTTTGAAAAATATAAATAAATATACTCACAGAAACCATAAAACTCATTCTGTGAATTATGTATGCCTTAATTTTTTTCAGAGTTTCTTAAATGACCAATATACAATCTAAAATGATCCCCGCATGGTTTTGGGGGTGGTCATTCCAGTGGTCATCAAGTTCAGATGCACAAACTTATTTCTGGTGTGGATTAAGCAAAGAGAGAGCACCCACTCCTAAGTCTCCCCAATTCTGTTCAGTCCCATGAAGGTCAGAGTAGAGGCAGCCAGGTTGTGTAGTTCAGCCAGAAAGGATGCTGTCCATCCTTACTTGCCTCTGGTCCCTAGTGCCCCTTCCAAAGCTAGATCTGGAACCAATGATGGTCTTCATATCTCCTGCAGTGGGAATACATAACCGCATCTCCTTGCCTTCCTTGCGGAGGGAAGTGTCATACTGACACAGGTTCCAGGAATGAAAACTTTATTGAGCATTTACTATGTGCCAGGCAGTGAGCTAGACATATGGATGATCCAGCCAGATATGTTTCGTTTTGCAGCTTGCTTTCTATCTTAGCTCATAGACAGCTGCCCTCTAATTGGTCTTCTTGCTTCAGTTCTCAAGGACCTCACTGTCTCTGGGTCATGAGATCTAAACATAAAAATTCCAGAGCAAAGAGAAAGGGTCAATGATAGGAGAACGCTTAATACGTTCACCCTGAAAAAAGACAGAGAAGTGACAAGGATGAGCTCTCCAAATCTCCACATCTGAGACAGGACATCTTAGAGTCATTCCGGTATGTGAACAAAAACTTCCGAAATTCATTTTCCTCCAGGAATGAAAGCTAACAAAAAGTTTCCAAAGGCTTATCTTTTTTAAGTGCTGGGTTGCAGGCCCATAAGGAATAAAGAGAAATTGGGAAGGTTTGTTATATCTTTGACTTTTTGAGGCTGATTTCAAGAAGGACCAATATGCCCTAAGACAGAAAAGTGCTACAAGATAAAGAATTGGGCTTGGCTGGCAGGGGAGGGTGCCTGCGCTGGCTGAGGGCTAGAGGCCCCACACATGTACACTCAAACCCCAGGAGCTCCGTGTTCACCTGTTTAATACACTGGGGGTACACACAGGTTTTGTGCAGGAGACGAAAAGCTTCTGCTGCTAAATATATATATTTACAAAAAGAAATATTCCAATAAAATTGCAGAAGTCAGCAGGGCCCAGATGGTAGAGAGCTTTGACCTATCCTACGGTCAATGGTTCCCCATTTGGGTTTTAGGAGAACCAGTCTGGCAGTTTGGTGGAGGAAGGACTAGAGAGGTAGGAGATGGGAAGACCAATTAGAAGGCAGGTGTTGATGAGCTAAGATAAAAAGCGAGGTACATAATAAAAGGTATGCAATAATCTATAAAAAAATCTCATATGTGTATATGTTATAAATTCACAGAGAAAAATCGATTAATTGAAAAAACGAAGTTGCAGAATAATATGTACAGAATGACTGTTTACAGTGAAAAATGCCTGTGTGCATCTTTTTATAAATTCGTGAAAATGTTCTGGCAAGACGCACACCAAACTGTTTGTGGTAGTTAGCCACTACAGAAGAGAATAAAGATTTGGGGAAGTGGACAAATATTTTTACTCTTTCCTCTATTGACTTCTGATGGTTAGAAAAAAATTATAACAAGCATGTATTGCTTTTATAATTTTAAGAGATTTTAAAGCTTAAAAAGTGAAAGATTACCTTAACATAAAAGATACAGTTTCTGTGACAAGAAATAATCAGGGCTTAAAACCAAACCAGTAGCCATGAGAATAGAAAGGGTAGAATAAACCCAGCAGGCAGATGCTGACAAAGAGCAGAGATGAGCCTGGGGGAGGCTGGAGTCCGTTTCACCTCCTGACAGCCCCATGAGGTGGGCATTTCCACCTCACTTTGCAGATAATGAAATGGAGTCTCGGAGAACCTTGCCCCCAAGCCCAGAACTGGTTACCAAAGCCAGACTAGAACCTTAGCCCACCTGCCTCCAAATCTTAGACTTCCTGCCTCGGCCAGCTGATTTCCTTCCTATCCAGGGCCCTTTGAACTTCCTTTTCTGTGCTCAAGTGCCAATGCCACGCAGCAGTAGGAAGCTAGGGAGGCTGAATATACAGGGTCGGCCCCTGGGGAAAATGGTAAGGCTGAAACATGCTCCCACCTCCCCAGGGGGCAGTAAGTCCCAGATGTTAAACTGGCCATTAACAGACCAGTATCCACACGCCATCTTAGCTCATGAGTATTCCTGAGTGCACATTTCTATGGAATCTGAAATGTCTCTGTAGCATCTAATACAGCACCAAGTTCTTGGTAAATTCACTGAGTGGGTGTTTAATAAATATATATTAACAGGAGGGCAGCAGGATCACCTGAAGCAAATGTGAAATTGCATTCGATTCCTTATTTAGATCATGAGTGTTCTGAGAGTATTTTTTTTTCCTCAACAATTCAGGATGTAGGCAGTCAGTGCACAATTGTGACAGATAATGGCTGCGATACTGCCGAGAGAGTAATTTAACCACTCTGTTATAAAGCTTCCGTAGAAAAGTAGCAATAATATCTGTGTGCCAAGACTTTGATCAAACAGCCAACCAAGCAGATAGCATTTACTAACATCTCCATGTGCCCACACTGTTCCTAGCCTCAATGGAGAACCCTGCAGAATGATCGTACACAGCCCCACCCCCCTACAGAATTTACACTCCAGGGGGAACCAATGCCAAATTCAGAAAATGATTAGATAAATGCCTACTACCTCTGGATGTCCCAGCAAGTGAGTTCCCTAGACCTCTAGAGAGAGAAGAAACTATGGATTCTAGAATCTAAAGGATAGGAACTTGGATAGTAGGGTCAAGAATGAAGACAAAAGACAGGGCTTCTCTCCAGCCTCTTAGGACCAGAATGGCATTTCGCAGTATCCAGAAAAGCACCCGCAGCTTTAAGGCTATTCCCCCCTCACCCCCCAGCATGGCATGGCTGCTTGGCCAGAACTGTTTAATGCCCTGACCACCACTCTATATCTTTATGTGCCAACAGGCTATTGCAGATACAGGAACAAACAATCCCACGCCACCCAAACACCACTTGGCATTTCCACCGTTTGTTCCATAGGCAACACTGGATGTCAGAGTTTTGTCATTCCAGCCAACCATCGTTCCCCACCCACACCACAGAGCAGAGGAAACCTTGTACAAATACACTGCCTAAGATCTTGAGGGTAAATAACTACTGATAATAAGGGGGGGTTGGTGATAAGAATCAAAGGGCAAGGATATGTCAGAGGAACTTCGAAACTGATGCTATCGCCACAAAATACACTAGCCTATGGAAACTTACTATGTATGACATTTGATCAGAAAATCTGTGTGCAAGATGAGTTCCATTTATCATTTCAGCAGGATCTATATACGCATTC
Organism: Artibeus jamaicensis; assembly: GCF_021234435.1. Lineage (NCBI taxonomy): Eukaryota > Metazoa > Chordata > Mammalia > Chiroptera > Phyllostomidae > Artibeus > Artibeus jamaicensis. Next base: position 1,295,484 of record NW_026521538.1, read on the forward strand.
CGCTCTGTGTCCAACTGACATTGGGGAAAAGGCTGCCTCAAAACCTAGGGTCAGCCTAGGGCTGGGCTGAAACCATCTCTCCAGAAATCTTCTCAGTCATATCACTGTACCAGCCAACAAAAAGCCCTCCAAGAAAAGAGGGCCAAAGCACATTTAAATTTAAAAAATTTTTCAATTACACTTGACATACAATATTATATTCATTTCAGGTATACAACATAGTGTTTAGGCGTTTACATAACCTACAAAGTGATTATTCTGCCAAGTCTAGTACTTATTGTGGGAAAGCTCTTTATCCCGATAAAGGTCCTTATGCCACTAACTCAAGTTAATCTTTATAATTTTTCTTCCTCATTGTCCCTCCCAAACCACTTCCTGGCCCCAATTCAAAGGCATTTGGTGCTTTCCTAGCCCTCTGCCTAGTCTATGGAGTCTCCTCATCCCGGGACAGCATTCCCTCCCATTCTCACCAATGCCTCTTAAATCCAACCCCTCACTCCAGTGCCGTCTCCTCCATGAAGTTTTCAGCTGCCCACCCTGTTGAAAGTGCCTTCTTGTTTTCTGAATTCTACATGCATGCCAGTCCCACAGGAGGCATCTCTCACTCGTATGGTCTGAACTCACCCACTGGGCTACATCTTCTTTCTCTACCTATAATCTAGCACCAAGTCCTACTGGTTCTGCTCGCATTTCATCTTTCAAAAGTGTCTCTGTCTCTCCACTTTCACTGCCTCTGTTGAGTTCAAGCCCACCTCACCTCTCCCCTGAAAGATGCAATAGCCTCTACCCAACCTGCGATCTCCAGCCCTGCCCACAGAGACAGTGGACCGAACTTACTGAAAATCAGTTCTGATGATGTCGACCCTGACTCCCAGCCCTTCCATGTCTCCCCATGGCCTTCCGAGCAGTATAAGCTACTGAGATAAATAAGAGGCTTTTTAGGATCTGATCTTCCCTTTAACCTTCCCATGAAAGCATTAGACCAGTTCTAAAACTTTAGTGCCCAGCAGAACCCCCCGGGATAATGGTTGAAAAATACATGTACCCAACCCACTCCACACAGACAGTCTGGTTCATTAAATAACTGGGAGAGCCCAGGAACATGAATATTGAAAAAATATGTGGGGTTCATATATTCATGGGGAACATGAATTTTTACAAAAATATGAGGTTCACATATTGGTTCTTCATCAACACCAAAAATACATGATTTTGATGACAGTATTGTGAGGGTCATACTTGAGAACACCTCATAGAGACATCATGCAAATGGGACTGGAAACAATTTTTGAGATGCCAGTGAAGGCAGTGGTTAAGGTTAGAGGCTTGGGGCAAACCTGAAGTTCCCATGAGCTATTGGGAAGGTAACTTACTGATTCTGTGTCTCATCTGCAAAATAGAGATAAGAACAGTATCTATCTTACAGGTTAAGATGAAATAAAACCATCATAAAATGGCTAGCACGGCATTTAACACTACAGATATCCTGCAATTGGTGGAAGCTTAAGGAAACCAGGAAAAAGCAACAATGTCCAGGATTTTATTTTGTAGTGCCTCTGGGTTGAAAGAGACTTTACAGATTCCTACTTCAGTTTTGCTGGCAGATGTCTATCCAACCTTAGCGTGAAGACTTCCAATGACCCAGCCTCTGGCTGCTACCTCCTGAGGCAGCCTCTCCATTGTTAAGGTATTCCAGATGTTATATTCACTTCTTCCTTAAATCTACTAGAATTGTGTTTGTCAGTTACCCTGTTCATGAATCCTAATCTGCCCTCTGGAGCATCATCAAACACTATTCTCATTTCCATAAGTGTCCTTCATATGTTTGAAAGTAATTATCTTGGGTTTCCTCCGTATTTTCTTCTTTAGGAAGGGAAAAGGATAGGAGATGAAACCAAGTTCAGAGTTAGAGTCCTGGGCTTTTGTCTCAAGCCAGCTGGGTGTCCTTGGGCAAGTTACTTGACCATGCTGAGCATCAGTTTCACTCTAGCCCAAAATTCTATGATTCTACAATTTCTTCTATTCTTTCTCTTCCTCAGGCATAGACATGTTTCCAGACCCCTCACTGTAGCAATTGCCTTTGCATTGTTTGACGAGAACAGAACAGCAGCCTCCCTTTGGGAAAATTCCCTCACTCTTTAGCATCTGATCTTCCCTCTAACCTTCTGATCTGATCTCTCACTCTTACCAAGTGGTTTAAATGGAGGATGCCCAGTTTTTAGAAATCTCACACCCTAGGCTATCACCATGGGCCATTCATAGTCTTCCCATCCCTGGCCACAGTCAATTAGCCTAGAGTTAGGCAACTTACCCAAGTTTAACTATTTAGACCAGAGAGAACAAGTATTAATTCATCTCTGGAGTTGGACTTGGAAGGAAGTAAAAGCTCCTAGTGGCTGTAATTCTCCTTCTTGGAGATGACTTACCAGAGAATGACACCAATATGCAGAGAAACATAAAAGAGAGCGGTGGAGAGGTGACCTTGTGAAGTTGAAGTCCTTGGTTCCAGATTATCTCTGAGGATCAACTGCACCCCTGCTGTTCCCATAGTTTGGTTAATCCCCCTTTTGCCCAAGCTGGGGTTCTCTCCTGACAAACAAACAAGTCCAGAGTGATACACTGACCTTTCTAAGCAGGCCTCAAAAGGAGATAGCTCTGATTTAGCCTTTCCCACTCCTAACCCTTCACCTAATTCTCCACTCCCCTGACCTTCTGCCAACAGCTATTCCAGATGGGTAACTAGAGTCCATGTATATAACACAAAAAGGCTGTCACTTCTTCCAGCCTGGCCGCTGTTCAGAAGGGCATTTCAAGGCTTTATCTTAGAGCAGTCATGCTACTTTGCTGACTCATATCAAGCATGTGGTCCCCTCATACTCCCAGCTCCTTTTCACATAAACCATGGAAGCCAGGACTTTGCCTTTGCTATGCCAATTGTATAGTTCAGTTTGTTTTGTTTTGTATTGGGGAGTTGGGGTAAGGGGATGAGGTTTGGGTCTTAATTGCAAATAAACACTTAGCCTTGTTAAATGTTACATGTTGGGTCGGGGTCAGTGTTCCAGTCTGTTGAGGTGGTTTTGACTCAAGATTTCATCACTGGTGACAAAGCTTCCCGACTGGCCTACCAAATGCACTGGGTCACAGATTGGCCAGGATAGCCACTCCCTCAATGCTCTGCTTCACAGAATGAAGTGTGGGGCTCTGAACCCACGTTAGCAGCTTCTGACTCCGACAGCCTCATCGTTTTCTCAGTATTCCTATTTCAGGTCTCCATAGTTATGGTAACATAAGGAAGTTAAATTCTGTATCACACAAAAGTATCTGTGTCACTCACAAGTAAAGCCACTGTCTGCTGGAAAAGTTACCAACTGAATAGGAGGAAGTTCACAGAGACGCTGCCCAAAAATCAAAAGCCAATGATAGGAATACATAATGATTGAGAGGTGGCCTTGAAAACTGTAAAAGTCAAATGCATCATAAAATATATTTCAATATAGCCATTTTTAAGGTTTTATTTATTTATTTATTTTTAGAGAGAGGAAGGGAGTGAGAAAGAGAGGGAGAGAAACATCGATGTGCAAGAGAAACACTGATCGGTTGCCTCTCACATGCCACCAACTGGGAGCCTGGCCAGCAACCCAGGCATGTGCCCTGAGAGCCATTTTTAAAAAGTCAAATGTGAACTAAGGAATGTTATCTCGTGCAAGCATAAAATTGTGTTAAAAATGGGCTCAACCCTCTTTGCATAAAATCCAACAATGGTTAATTCAGTCTCTGGGTGGTTTACTTGAAATAGCATACAGCCCTGACCAGCGTGGCTCAGTTGGTCGGGTATTGTTCCGCAAAGTGAAAGGTCACCTGTTTGATTCCCAGTCAGGGCACATGCCTGGGTTGCGGCTTTGGTGTCTGATCAGGGCGCGTGTGAGAGGACGTTTCTCTCTCACATCAATGTTTCTCTCGCTCTCTTTCTCCCTCCTTTCCCCCTCTCTAAAACTAAATAAATAAATAAAATATTTTTTTAAAAAGAAATAACATACAGCTGAAATTATGATCAAAACTGTTAATATGATCAAATCAATTTACTTTCTTAACTTTTAGTTTTACTTTTCAAAATAAAGCCCAATAAGTTGTTTCCCAGGATCGATATGTCTTTGGATTATGAGGGCATCCTAAACTTGAGTTGATGCGCTTGTTGCAACTTTTGTACACTGATCTTTGTCCTCAGAAAAGCCCTGCCCACTCTGCTCTGCCACGTGACAAATCTTTGACACTCAGAAGACAGTTTCCATGATTCCAGAGGAACTTCTTTTCTCCACAACAAGGCTTATTTTTTTTCAAACATTTATCATCTGACAGAATTTAAAATCACCCCCATTCATTCCAGTCATTCGATAATTTACTGAAGGCCAACTATGCATGAAGCTCTGTCCTAGGCACTGGGGACACAGCAGTGAAAAAAATCACCACTCTCCTGAGGCTTACATTCTATTACAGGGACAATAAATAAAAGAAAGTGATTGAATGGATGAGTAGATGAATGAATGAGTGGATGGATGGAAGGAAGGAAGGGTGGATAGAAGGATGGATGGAAGGAAGGAAGGGTGAATAGAAGGAAGGATGGAAGGAAGGAAGGAAGGATGAATGGATGGAAGGAAGGAAGGAAGGAAGGAAGGAAGGAAGGAAGGAAGGAAGGAAGGAAGGAAGGAAGGAAGGAAGGAAGGAAGGCTATCTGTATGTGCCTCCCACTGAAAAAGTGAACACTTCATGTAAGCTGACCAATGCAGAGTAAAGGAGGAGGCTCTTCTCTGACACCAGTACTTCTATTCATAAAACCTCGATGTGGCATTTCCTTTTTTTGGAGATGGCTTTGCTCTGCTGACCACATTTACCTTATCTTCAACAAAACCCACCAGACCTTCTCACAAATGCTGCTCTTACACTATACATCCCTTCATCCTGTTCTCATACAAGAACAGTTTCATAATTTTTTTAGATCCTGAACAGAATTTTTATTGGTTCTTATTAATTTTAACTAATCTTTAGCCCATCCTTCTAACTACCACACTTAGATGAACTAGAAAGTGACACTTTCAAATTTTACAATACACACACCTCTACATCACTGCTGTCTACAAACTTAAAGGAGAAAAATGCTCATTTTAAAACTGAACGCTTGAATAAAACTAAACTACTCTAAAATTTTAGACAGTCCAAATCGCTACTCTGGGAAAATGGCTGCCCTGCCTAAAAGCCATGGTTAACTTGGGCTCCATGTAACCATTAGATTTTCATGTGTGTAACATTTGCCATAACTACAAGCCATGCCTTTTCTGCTCTTCCCCAAGATGGGTGCTCAGGAAACTCTTTCTTTCCTTAATGAATGCTGTAAGGAACTGTCGGAGGGGCCTTCAGGATATCTTGAGTCCCTTTTATTATTCAAAGAAAGATCCCTAACTTCTGTTTCAGAGCACTGCACACACCTGGCATTGTCATTAATGGGACAACTGGCTGTTTATTGGTCCCCTCCCTCTGGGACACATAAACTCTGCAAGAGCAGGAACTAAGTGTGGCTTTTTCATCAAGTTTTCCCAGGACCTTATAGAGTGCCATCGCCATGGCAAGCACACCATAAGCTCAACAAATATTTGTTGACTATAAACATAAATTAACAGTCTCATCTCTGCCACTAATTGTGTCATATTAGGCAAATCCTCTAACCCCTCTGGGTCCTACTTTGTTCATTTTAAACTAAAGGAGTTGGGCCAGATGATCCTGAGGTTTCCTTTTCCAATGTTAATATTCAATGTATTTCCACCTTGTGGACAAGCGGCTCCTGTCTCTGTTTTCCAATCAGAGACTCTGGAGCCAGAGAGTTTCCAGAGCACTGGCCAGTTTTCATCACATGCACACCCCAGACCATGGAAGGAGGGATGCTGAAGGATTTCTGTGACCTATGAAACTCCGAATTCTAAGCGACTACAAAATAAAAAATAAATGTTTAGGCTGCCAAATCACCATGTGATTATCTTGGCATTACATTCTCCTAAAAAACATTTAACACACAAATCTGTAATCAATCACAGTCAGAGACCTCCTCTGGCAACAAAGCAAGCCTTTGAGAAATGATATTCATAAAGTTTTGTAAAATAAAGGGGGAATCTGTTTCAGAATGAGTAACAGGTTGACTCTGTTTGGAATGCTAAATGCCACATCCCGCCACAGAAATGGCGGTCTCCCACATTTTACATGCTAAAAAAAAAAATGAGTCAACAGCTAACTCTAATATTCTATTTGCAAGCTTTAACTATACAGCCTCAGACATTATCTGTATATGTAAAAGGAAACTTATTTTAGTCCAATTTAGAAGTAGAGCATTTTCATTTCATCATCAGCCTCCCCTCTATTTCCTGTGTTATCAGATGCTAGAGAGAGCCAGCGGTCTGTTTGTGAAACTGGCAACTTCACAGACAAAACATGCACGTTCAACCAGCATTCTTTTCCACAAGAACACAGTATGAATCTAACCTTGTAAGAGTCATAGGGGAGATGCACATAGGCAGAAGGCATAAACCCAGAACAAAGAACAAAAAGGTACCAAGGAATTCCTGAACTGACCAAGCCAGTTCTAGAGGTCTCCTCTGAACTCTACAGATTTCTTCAGTTCAACACTCTCCTTCAAATAGGATACACCCAGTCTAACCTTGGCTCCTAACGGATTTGCACACCCCCATGGAGCTAAGAAGTCCACAGTTAACTAGCTTCCACAATGGCACACCTGATTCTTTCATGGAACCAGCTGTCCTGTTCAGTACATTTTAAGTATGGAGACTGTAAAAAGGATGCTCTCTAGGGACCTGGTCTTGCTCCAAATTAACTTGAAGGGTTTCTGTTTAGTCACATCCTATGTGGCCACAAGACCAACCTGCCATGGAAACAGCTGATGATCCAAGTGGCACCTGCAGCACAGGCCGCTAAGAAGGATGCTCATGGGAAAACTTTCTCTTTCTCCATCTGGGGCATTCAAAATGGGCTCAGGGATAAGGAAAATGAACAATAATCTATAGGTGCATCTACGCATAGGGTCATCCACCCATCCATCATTTACTAGGCACCGACCACACGTGAACACTGTCAGTAGGGACCAGCATTTTCTTTAGAAACATAAACATGGTGAAAATGAAATAGTCTCCAAATGTTTTTTCCCCACAGAAAAAACCATTTTTTCAATCACTGATTTTGTCCATTTCTCTGTCTTAGAAAATCAACTGACCACTGTTTGTATTTCCATTTTACCAAATTTTGTCTAAATTAGGAAGTTTTCTGCCCATAAGTCCACATGACAAGTCTTCTGTGGTTTCAATAATTTCTCCAAGAGGCAGATAAAAAGTCATTTACAGTGTAAATCATCCTATTGCCTTGGCCTTCTGACACACTCTCCATCATGTGAATGGCACTGGAAACAAATTGAAAAGCTGTCAAAGCATCCTGTAATATAGGGAAATTAACAGACCCATTCTGTTATGCATATCTGCCCCCATTTCCCCTGTCCCCATTACCTTCCTAGGAACCCATAAATCTACATACAGACCCTAACAAACAATAAAGGGAAGAAGTTAGACACAGGTATACTTTCATTCCCACACCAGTACCAGCATCACGTTATATTCCCCTAAGTCTGCACTTGGGCTCAGGTACACACACAGAAAGCTATTATTATGTCATTTAAGGTCCTATTTAAAAATTCTGCTGTGAAAGATAACTTGTTAGCTAAAATAACACACTCTATCTTGATGGGATTTTGAAAACTACCAGATTGAGACCCAGCAATGCAAAGTAAGGTATGTAAACATCTCACATAGTTAAAATAAAATTTCATGGCTGTAAAGGTTTGAGATGTTCACTTGTACTCTTCCCAGCATTTTAAAAAGGAGAAGAACAGATCTAGGGGGGGCCACATGACTGGCCCGAGGTGGCAAAACCAGTCAGCGTCAGAGTCCATGAAATATACACCCCTACTCTCTTACTTTTTATCATAAAGACTGTAGTAACCCAGGAGACATCAATCCAGATTTGACCGGACAAGAGTAAAAACATGACTCAAACATAAGCAGCTATCCCTTCCTTGGAGTCATTAGCCCACACCAGTCGGTGACGGTACTGACAGTGCACCAATCACACACACTGATATCACGCCACTTCCCCTTCCCCAGAAGAGCAGCCTAATGAAGCCAAGAAGGAGGCTAAGGGGTTTACACAGAGGAGCTTCACCTGAGGCTTGACCTTTTTGGATTGGCTGGGTGCAAGCCCAACTCCTTCCTCTAGGTCCACAAAATCCCCATGACTCCATCATCTTTCTCTGTTAAAATTCCTAACTGAAAGTCAAGCATGAACACAGTGGAAAAATTAGAACAACAGAGAAATGTCCAAAACAAAAAGTTCAAAATGTCCTTCATTCATCCAAAGGCAACCACTACCAACAATTTCTTGTGTATCCTTTCAGGAAAAAAGTCACACACACATAGTTTTTAAAAGTTGTGTGTGTGTGTGTGTGTGTGTGTGTGTGTGTGTGTGTGTGTTTGGTGAGCATCCTGACTTGATTCTGTCTTGACACAGGTTGTCCAGAGATCGGTCCCACTCCTTCAGATGATAAACTTGGTCATTTCAAGGACAGAAAGAAACCTTGTCATTAATCAAAGCTAATTTTGTCTTAATTGCTGCTGTATTTGTGGACCTTGTGAAGATAGTTAAACAGCTGACAAAATATCGAAAGGGACAAAGAAAGGGGAAGAATAAAGAGGAAGTACAGGAAAGAGGAGATTAGCGAGAAAAGGAAAGAAAAAGATAAGGAGGGATTACATACCGACCAACACCTGGCAGATGCTCATTCAGTTCTTTCTGAATGACTGACTGACCAGTGAATGAATGAAGAAACCAGGATAGGCATATTTTTACACATGACATTTAACATATTAACTGATATGGCCTGAAAAGTAAGCATCCTTCTTGATCTACACTGTCTATCATGGTAGCCACTGGCCACACGTGGCTATTGAACATTTGAGATGAAATATACACCAGATTTCAAAGACTTAGTATTTTTAAAGGATGTAAAATATCTCATTAATAATTTTATATTGATTAAATGTTGAAATGAGAATATTTTATTTTAATTTTTGAGAATATTTTAGATATACTGGGTTAAGTAAACCATATTTTAAAATTAATACACCTGTTTCTCTCTCTCTCTCTCATTAGTGCAGCTACCAGGAAACTTTGAAATTTCCTGTGTAACTCACCATATATGTTTTTTGGATAGCAGTGGTCTGGACTGTAGATGTTATTACAGCACTATGTCTGTCTTTCCCTGATCTATCCCAGCCCCTCGTACAGGGCCTTGAGAATAGTCAATGCCCAATAAACATGTCCCGGATTAAAGGCTGCCTGTGGTACCCAGACAAGGCAATAACTAAGCTTCAGACTGCAAGGCAGGAGGCCCTGACCCTGATCCTAGCTCTAACATAAAAGCAGCTGCACGACCTTGGACAAGTCATTGAATCTGGTTAAGCCTTGTTTATCTCATCTTTGAGTTGGAGATAACTTCTGCTTTTTAGAAAAATTGCATGGACCAAATGAAATAATGTCCATATTAGTGCTTTGAAGTGGGAAAACAGATGTCCAATCCCTTCGAAGTTCTAGTATTCTCTTTGAGCAACAGTCCCAGGAGAAGCAAGATGCAAAAAAAATACTGAAACAACAGGGCAAGAAACTAACCGATTAAATTCCTATAGCTCATGTTTCCATTCCGGCACATGTTAGAAAGTTTAGATCAGGACAGGTGCAAACTTGAGAATTCTCACACCAGTGGAAACTTCAGCATTCATCACTCCCTTTTCACTGCAGCTCACCAACCACAGGTGGCAAAGGGACTTGCAATTACGCTCCTTGAGGGGCCACAGAAAGACTAATAAACTGAAAGGAGAAGGCTGTCTCTGGGTAGCTGACTGAAGCAGTATGATGGCCAATTTCACTATACCATCTGGGCTCACAGCCTTATAGGAAATTGATAATCCCAGGAGACCCTCAGGTCTCAGCAGAAACATTCCATAGGCATAAAAATCTACTGTGGGCATTTGTCCTTAACCGTTCCAGGCAGAGCTAGGAGAGTGGAGGCATCTTATTCTACAAGGCAATCAGGGTACCTGGTACGGAAATCCAAGGGAAACTTGGACAGACTTGGACAGGCTGTAGCTTTTTAGTGACACCCAGATAGATTTCACCATCTCAGTTGAGCATCTTCTCCATCATCAAAGTTCACTTCAAAAGAGAAGACTGTGTAAAGAAAGCATCCTTCAGCAGGAAGCACTTAAGGAGGAGCCTTGGGGAGCCAAGTGCAAACTAACCCACAGCAGAGAAAAAGCAGACCCGACCACCCACAGCCACGAGGCAAGGGGACAGCAGAACAAAAATAGTCCATTTCAAGTGGCCTATGGTCAGATTCTTTTGTTATTCTCTGCAAGGCCCCACAGAAGCCCCAGAAGTCAATGGCTTACCATCAGTGAGGCCACCACAGCAAGGACAGCAAGGAGGGTGCAGTGACTTCCCCTTTGCTGTGAAGTTCTGACTCTTCCCCTCTCTAAAGGCTGCTGCCTGTGACGTGGAAGCGAGTTGTGCCACGGCCAAGCTCTGAACCCATGGGACCAGTGCCCCATGACCCGCATCATAACAGCCCATAGGGCCTGAGCTGCTGCTGGTTCATCCAACCAGAACACCAAGGACAGGACAGCAGGTGTGGAGCAGAGCCTGGAACAGGGCTTTGCAGAACAGCTGCAGAGCCTTTTTGAAATTCATATTCCCAGGACTAATGCCCGGAAATTCTGGTTCTACAGGTCTGAGGTGGGGCCCAGGAACCTGCATTTTATACAAAGTACAGGGCAATGCCAATGCCCAGGTGGACTTGGGAACCTGAAGTCTAAAGAAACTTCATTGTCCCTAATCCTTTCTCTTCCATGAAACTTTTCTGTCCTTCTTAACTCTACAAGGACGAGGTGAGTTGGGGGAGGACTCAAAGGAAAGCAAGGCCAGCTGGAGAGCATTCTAGATTATGAGGGCCCTAGGTTCCAAAGTGAACTGCTCCTGGTCCTTATGCAAGTCATTTAACCTCTCTGAACCTCAGTTTCCTCAACTGAGGAGTGGTGATAAAACCACCTACCCACTCAGGACTGTGGGGAGAGTAAATGCACATGAGATGCCCAATGCATTACTCATAGTCACTGTCATTAAAACACTTATCTGAGTATTAGCTCTCTCTGTGAAGGGACAGATGAGTGCAGGGCTATTCTCCATAGGAGGATCTTTGCAAGAGGTGCTGCAAATGTGAGTAACTGACATAGGCATAAAGGGAAAGAAAAATGAAATGAACTGCAACAAGAAGAACCGTAGTAGGAGGGGGCATGGATTCAGGTTATTCAGGGAGGGTGAGGAGATGCACGGTGGGGAGGGCGGGCAGTCCTGTGTCTGGGAGGCTGGAAAGATATGGTTGGGAGGAAATCGACAGAGACGCACAAAGATTTAGGCACCGAGCAGCATGAAGATTTGCTGCAACATTATTTATTTATTTTTAAATGGAAATAACCTAAAGGTATTTTTCTCTCTTAAAACATTATGATAAATACATATTACTTTATTGCAGAAACAAAATATTCCTTTTTAAATTTAGGGAAAGATTTTGGAATCTATGGGTCAGCAGAAAGCATTTTTAAATATCCTAATTGTTTTTCTTTTAAACTCCAGTTTAACATTCAGGTTAGAACATTAATATTAACAAAGAAAGGTCAGATGAGGATATATCCCTTTAAATTTTTCCCACAGGAACATAAGGCAAAATACATTAGGATTTGAGATCGTAATTAGCATCTGAACTTCTAAATCACCAAAGGCCATGAGGAAGGATGAGGGAGGTGAAGAGAAAATGATCCATGCAAAGAGGCAGACGAGATCTCTAGTGTCTCTAGTGAGATCTAGTATCTCCCAATTCTTTAGGAGAATTAGGTGTAGTGCCTCCCTTCCCCCTCACACATACAACACAGTGACGCATGCACGCACACACAGACAATGATGAGAACTTCTGAAATAAAACTCAATATCACTCACCAACTCCTTTCCCACCCAGGCTCACCAGAATCTATTTTTGCATTCAAATGAGATTTGCAGCAAAGAATTGCACTCTGGTAAAGAGGAAACAATTTCTGTGCTATAACTGGGTTTTTCTCACTTCTTCTTTTAAAGTAAGTCCAAAGAGCTCAGAACAATAGTACAATCTTCTACGCACTAAATATATATCCCTGCAGACATCTTGGAATGAGACTGAATCATTTAAAAGTTCTGGGTAATTTGCCATCTCCTTAGCAAACTTATAATGATATATTACAACTGGAAGCAACCTTCCAAATTGTCGGGCCCAGCCCATCATTTTACAGATGAGAATCTTGAGAAATAAAACGGCTGCTCCAACACACTGAAGACTCTAATTAAAACATCTGCCCAATTCTAAGGTAGCTGATAAATTTGGAGAGAGGGGGTGGAAAATAAAACCTCTAAAACATTTTTTAAGTGGAGTAGTAATTATGATCAACGGGCCTATTAAATGAAGAAGCCATAAGGATCATGATGAAAGCATCCTTCCACTCCAATGTCAGGACCACTGACTTACATCTGGAATACTACAGGATTAAAAGTTGCCAGCGCTAACTCATGGAATCTTGAGTAGCAGCACAGGAAGAGAACCAGGAGCTCTACCCTAAAATCTGTCAGCATAAGCACCAACACTGGCCTAACTACACACCTAAACCAACAGGTGTGCAGGAGTCACCCTGATGTGATGATGCCCCCATTTACAGAAGGGTAGGAAAATGGTCTGTGCACAGCAGAGGTACCTGACCACTGACCTGACAAAGGGAGGGTGGCATAGACCCTCGCCCAATATGGACCGCTGACCAGCAGCATCAGCATCAGCATCAGCATCAGCATCACCTGGTTGCTTGTTAGAAAAGCAGAATCTTGGCCCCCACCCAGACCTACAGAGTCAGGATATGCACAGTTGAAGATCCCCAGGGCCTCCTGAACACAGTCAGCTTTTGGAAGCCCCTGTTTAGGTAACACAGCAGCAAGAGAAAGTATACCTGACAGCCTGTAACTATATTTAACCTAAGTATCTGGAATAATTACCTCCATTACCAGTTCTACTCTCTAAAACTTGATCTTTAAGCCTTATTTTAAATTTTAAGTGGTCTAAAATTTAGCCTAAATTTTAAATGGTCTCAGTGAAGATCTCATTAGGTACTCGTATTTTTTCACAAACTATCTCAAAGTTATGAAAAATATATATATAAATACCCTGGGAACTTTACCATTTTCAAGGGTTACATAGGTTAAAAATTGAGGTCTTTTGTTCCTGCTATTTTCCACTGGGGTCATAGTAGGGGCACAACCAATCCATCCTCAGTTCTGAGCTAGAAACCTCAGGGATCCCTGGTGAAGGAGGAAGACTGAATTCAGAACAGAAATATGCTCCTCGTGAAAAGAGAAATTTCACATAAGGGAATTTTATAATCAAAAGGCTATGACAGCCCCATGAGCCAACCATGGTACCAAGGGTGAGCCCACTTTAGCCCAGTCTCCACTCACACACTCCCAGGGATGTGGACCTCACCACCTCCACGGGCCACCCCTTCCATCTCTGCATGCTCTGACTGTTCCTAAGCTTTCCTGAAATTTGTCTCCCTGTAGCTTTCAACAGTTCTATAATCAGTAACCCCGCGGTTACTGTCCCTACCATTAGTTTATCCCCCTTTTGAATGCAGAAAGTCAAAGAAACAAATTCCGTGTATTTTTTTCCTTCGTAGGTCTGGGGCAGCTTATAGGGGTGGAATGTATGAAAGTTTGATTTTTTCCTTTTATTTTGATGTCTCTTAGGAAAACTTTATGTTTATAAGAAGAATAGTCAAATAAACCAACACAAGTTATAGAGAATATAACAAAGGACAATTCTACCAGACCCCTAGTTCTGGGATAGTACTATTCTTAAACACTGTTAGCCTGAAGCTTCCTAGGAGTCAAAGCAGGTATGAAATAGGGCAAGAAGATGGTGCTTCAAAAATGTCTGAGGCTCTTTGGCTTGGGAGAGTTGTAGGCTATTAGCCCTGGAAAGCGTCTTAGACCAAGTCAAATTCTACCTCTTACAGAGAAGACTGAAACCCAAAGAAGCTAAGTGACTTCACCAAAAGTGGACATCTAGTTGGCAGCAAAGACAGGCAACTGAGTGTCTCTACCACTCTTCAGAGATCTTTTTGCTACACGGCCTGACTCTGAGTCCTGTTTGTTTTTTTTTTCAAAGAGACAGACAGGAAGGGAGGGAGAAAGAGGGAATGAAACATCAGTTGGTTGCCTCTTGCATGTTCCCATCTAGGGACCTAGCCTGCACACCAGGCATGTGCCCTGACTGGGAATCGAACCAGAGACCTTTTGGTTCACAGATCTGCACTCAATCCACTGAGCCACATCAGCCAGGGCTGAGTCTTAAGTTTGTTAAGAAAGCTTGTCTAGAATTTAAAAAATCAGAGCTATAGCACATAACTGGACTGAGCAAGGGCAGTGGCTATGGACACCCAAAAGTAAATCCAAGCCATCCCGCTACACACAGAGAGCTTCAACTCCCAAACTCACAAACCTAACACCAGATAAGGAAGTTGCACTGAAGCGTGAGCCACCTTTCCTCCTCCTCCTCCCTCCTAGAATTTCATTTGTTCCCACGTATCCATTGATTCTGAACTGCAGAGATTTTCCATTAAGCAGCTCATTTTAATCCCCCACTAAAGTAATCTTTCTGATGAAATGCTATTTGCTCTCCGAACATAAACAGAATTGTGAAACACTTCATTCTTTCTGAAACACTTGAACCTAAAGGCCCACAGCATACTGAGCCAGGGCTGTTAGTAAAAAGTAAAATATTATAGGCCATCCATCCATTTATCCTGGCATCTAAACATTGGATGTATCCAAACAATATTCTAAAAATCCTTTTTAGCATCTATTTTTTTAAAGTCACACCAGTGTAATGTTATAAAGAAAACCTGTTGGAGCATACAGCATAAGGGGCCAGCCCAGGGACAACCTGTCCATGGAGCTCTGCATTGGTGGGCAGGGCAGAGCGGCCAGCCCGCAAGATCCTAATGAACCTTTGCCGAGATATAAGCTCATCCACAGAAACAATGCTGTGTCTCAGGCCTTTGTAAATTTAGGCAGATCACAGCTACCTCAAAGCAACAAAGTGCAATCAAGCAAGTATGAAGTGTGTGCTTTTTCTACCATCCTGTCCTTCTGAAGTGAAAATAAGCAAATCCAGAAAAAATTACTAATCCGGGTCTTAAGCGTTTCAGGTGAGATCCTTTAGGCTAACACTAGTCATTCATATTTCAAAATGGGCTGAGATCCCACGTGTTACATGACCTGTTTGTATTTATTGGTTTAAAGCAGACTATTCCTAATATAAAAGCATCTAGAAAGCTATGTGAGCTTCTTAAAGTCACTAAAAATTTGTGAATTCTTGATTCAGTTCATTAAATGAGATGGGTGGATAAACCAAATTAATACCAGAGAATTAATACCAAGTCACACCAGGGAAAACTGAACATAATTACATCACTCCAGAGTTCTTCAGGTTTCTTTGTTGGCATCAGATTGACAAGATCGCAAATGGTAAGAGAACAGAAGAAAACACACAGCCTGCTCATGCCCAGGGTGAGGCAAAAATAGAAAACAAAAAGAGGAAGAAAAGCTGTGACATGTGTCCATCCAAGAGCACATCTTCCGTTACTGTTAATCAGAGTGTATGTCACACTTCCTGGGGCCACTGAAGTCATCAACCCTGGCAGAGAGGGGTGGGATTTTCCCACTTTAAAAGGAGAAAATGGGCAAAAAACGGAAGCTAGGCTGATGGGAAATAGAGAGGTGTTTCTCTATAAATATCCAAAAGCAATCCCTTTTCAACAAAAATCTTATGGTCCCATGATGGCAAAATGGAAAGGGCTTGCAGGCAGGAAGGTGGGCAGTCCTGTTCCTCACATGCCCACCAAACTAAGTCCCAGCCTCCTACCCCCACTGCCCTCCTCTGGGCTGGAACCTGTGTCCTGCACCTTCCAAGGTGCAGAAAACTCTAGAAAGGCCTTCGTCCTGGCACAGAACCCAAGGGAAAGTATCATCTTCCTCTCCTGCTGTGCAGACCAATCCTCTCGTTACCCCATCCCAGGAATAGGACACTCTGCACCCATAGATATGACTGGGGCTCTTAGCATAGTGAGGCTCATGCCCATTTTGTAACATATATGACTAGTGTTAAAGTGACAGTGTCTCCCCTGGAATGCCTGGGGCTTCATTAGTCATTTTTCTAGGGCTCATTCATCTTTACTTCAGAAGAGATCCTTACCTTCAGAAATGGCCTTCTTCACAACTGCCACATAAGTCTCAGGCTCGTCGTCACAGGTGAACTCCTGCCAGTGTGCCCAGTCTGGAAAGAAGTCCAGGAACTCCTTGCTGTCCCGCACTCCGCAGAGCAGCCGGACCATGCGATGTGGAGGGTGGAAGGCTCTCTGCAGCAGGGGCAGCAGGGCTGGCTGGCCAAAGCACTGCACCAGTTCTGCAGACAGTAGCACCACGATGCAGCGCGGGCTGAGAAAGAAGGTCAAGTCCTCAGCAGAGAAGGAGGTCTCAGGGCCCAGCCTGTAAGTCAGTGTCTTCTGGCTGCGGACCTGCCGACTGGACAGGAAAAGGTCCTGAAGATACTGGCACCATTCCTCAGCATCCGAGCTATAGAAGAGGAGGATGTCACACCCTCGGAATGCCCCTGAGCAAGAAACAAGGCACAGAAGTGTGTTAACACACCTGCTCCTTCTAAGCCATGACCTGCAAGATATACCAACCAGATGAGGAACTCGGCACCCACAACCTTCCACCATCTGCCTCCAGCATACCTGCCTGACCTCATTCCCACTTACAATTGGTGTTACAACCTTACCAGACCCTTGGTCTTTGCCTAAACATACAATGCCATTCAGATGTTTACATTAGCTTCTGCAGGCATACTCTTCCCCCCACAGCTGGCACAATACAGGATAGAGATGATACTGATGATGATAATTACTATCCTCATCATAAAAGCAAGCACTTCTGTAGAGATCACTATGCTCCAGACGCTCTTCCAAGCCTGTCACCTGGTAAACTCACGTAATCATCATAGTGACCTTCTAAGGTGGGCACTACCATTAGCCCCATTTTAAAGATGATAAAACAGAGGTGGAGGGTTAAGCAACTTACCCAAGATATACAATGGCAGAGTCAGAATTTGAACCCAGACAGCCTGGCCCCAGAGCCAGGCTCTTCCCCCAATACAGTGGTGATTTGCTGTGCAACCTTGGGCAGGTTACTTAAATATTCTAAACCTCAGTTTACTCCTCTGCAAATGGAAATATAACAGGCGTATTTATCAGTGAGAATTAAATTAGAATTTTATGTAAAGTGCTAAGCAAAGTGTTTGGCATGCAGTAACCCCTCAGCAATTGGCACCTGCTATCATTATCCTGACATTATTATAAACAGTGCATTAATGCAAACAGCAACTGTGGTTGAATTAATGCCTATGCAGTACCATCCATCAGGTGTCCCTCACCACACATGGTCCATGATGTGGCCTTTCTTCTTCTAGTAAAGCACACATGCCAGAAACAGTCAAAAGCCTCAGAGAAATACTGAGTTAAAAAGGGCTTTGGGGGATCATTTGGCTCAATACCTCCTATAAAGATTAAAAAAAACCTCACTTCAACTGTGAAGATAAATTCACGCTCAGTAATCAGTCACAAAGCTAGGACCAAATAGTTTAGAAGAAGAATAAAATCTCAGAAAGGGTATGGTCCCGTACATTAGTGAGGAAGAAGCCATCAACAATGTCTTCAATGGGTTGACAAGCGATGGCAAGGAAGGGAAGAAGAGATTTCCTAGAGCATAAGAAGCACCCTTAAGAAGGCAGCGTGGGGCCTGGAGCGGTGACTAACCTAGCAGGAAACCAGCGACTTCACATGGCCCTGACCACAAGGACACGAGTGATGTATGCCATGTTTATGACAGTGACCGAAAGACAAAACAGCATTTTGAAGACTGACGGGTTCTGAGATATTGAGGGAGTAAGCATTCAGTTCACAATGGACCCTGCCACACCACTCCCTGCTTCTCTGTTAACAGACATCGCAAAACCTGTTGTTCCCTAAAGACCTCTAGCCATCAAGGGAAGTTTAAATGTTAATAATAGGGGAAATGGACTGTGGAGTTTACGGAATTCTCTCCTGTCTTCACCGTTTTTCTAGAAATGTAAGACTTCTAAAATAAAAGTTTAAATATAAAATTGAAATTAAAAGCTCTTATGGGAATAGCCTCTTCTATGTGAAAAATGTATTGAAAATGTCTTGTTCCAGAGGTTCTAGTGTTAAATCCAGCCACTCTCTGAGCAAAAGTACCTGAGAAGGAAGTGGTTAGCGCCTCAGCCCAGTTGGCATCACAACCCACTTGGCCACCGCCCATCTGGAGTGTGATTTCAGACCAGTATACTAAATCTAAGCAAATTTTGCCTCAACATAAGTGAGGACAACGAAACCTATCAACTTCCTGAACTTTACTCTGCTGCTGAAACTGCAAACTGGGAAAGTTGTAAGAAAGTCCAAAGTGGAAGTTAAAGTCCCTCCATAACATGCTGGGCAATGACACAGGACTAAATGCTTTGTCAGCAACTCTCTGTTATGTAGGGGAACACCCCTTTCTTCAAAAATAATTGTCTTCCTCCAGCCATAAGTCATTGTTTCACATGTGTCAAATCAATTCTCTCATTTTTTGGATGCTTGTGTATTAAAAGAAATGAAATACATGAACCAACAAGGAGTCCATCAATCCCAGACAGCAATAAGGAAGGGTCTTTGTAGAGCTTAAAGGTGGCTCTAGAAAGAGAAAGGAATGGGTACAGAAGGTTCGGCTCTAGAAGGAGGAAGGTTTGGCTATAGAAGGAGAAAGGAATGGGTATAGAAGGTTCAGCTCTAGAAGGAAGAAGGTTTGGCTATAGAAGGAGAAAGGAATGGGTATAGGAGGTTTGGCTCTGGAAGAAGAAAGGAGAAGGTAACAGTAGAGCAGGGGCTGGCTGGGCAATAGAAAGTGACAGTGGTGGCAAGAAACATAGTGACTGAGAGAGAGGTTCCTTTGAAAAATGAATCCTCCTCAGAAGAGAACAGAGGAAGTGCTTCTCAAGCTACCCAGCCCAGACCATTTCTTTCATCTGTAGGTGACGCTGGCATACGATTCATCTGTCCAAGGGCCCTGTGTTTGAATATGCACCATACTGAAAAGCAATGCAACAAAGGAAAGGTGACCAGGATAGGAAGAGATCTGGAAACAGTTCATGTGAGGAGTTTCCAGAGATTTCAAGTTTTGAGAATATTGGAATATTCTGTTAGGAATATTGAGGGACCTCAAGGATCAGATGGAAGTTAAGATCATGAACAAGTAAAGGTCCTTTCAAACCCTTTTTCCTGAAAGTACAAGGATGGTAGAAGGATCTGGAGATAAGAGATACTTATGAGAACTTTCTTCGAGGGTAGGAGGCTGACGTATGGAAGAAGTCATTCTAGTCTTTACCAACCAGACTTGGCCACTTGGGAAAGTCATAAATGGCCTCCTTCTCCTCTCTCTCATGTGTAAATACAAGAGACACCATCAGAGGCCTAGAGAATATTCCAGGATAGGCTAATTCCACTCCATTTTATTTCGCTTCTCAAGTTCTTTCAATGATAGGGAGCCAAGATTCTCCTTGATTTCAACAGGCAAATATGCCTTTCAAAAACAAAAGACAAATGATTACCCTTCAGTAGATGGGAATTTAAGGAGACCACATGATTCAGCCATAAAAAGAATGATGATAGCTGTTAAACTTGGATGAACCTTATTATTGAAATTATTATGCTACATGAGGAAAGCCAGTCACAAAGACCACATACTACACGATCCCATTTATATGAAAGTCCAGAGTAGGGAAATCTATGGAGACAGAGAGTAGAACTTAGGGGTGAGGAGGAAGAGGGGATAAGGGGGTGATAGCCAAAGCAAAGGTGATGAAAATGACCTTTCTTTTTTAAGGTGATGAAAATGTTATGAAATTGACTATAGTGATAATTGTACATATGTGTGAAGATACTAAAAACCACTGACCTGTACACTTGGAATGGGTGAATTGTATGTATGTGAATTATATCTCAATAAAGAAGAAGGAGGAAGAAGAGGAGGAGGAGATGGATGAGGAGGAGAAGACCACAATGGCATGGATGACTCCAGAGCCCACAACATCTTGGCAAGAGATACTGTCACCACTGTGACATGCCACCATGGGTCATTGTATCTCCAGATCTCAGGGAGCCCCAGGGACCCCAGAGACGCAACTCCCGCTTGCAGCACCTTGAGTGGCATCTCACCGCAGAGGATGTTGGAGATGCCTACGGAAGCCACTGCAGAGCCCACATGCCCCAGCTTTGGCCACTGGGTTGGAGTCCCCATCTGATGGGAGCACACCATCTAGCCCTCTAGCCCCTTTGTCCACACCCACTTAAAGACGCACTCAGGACACTAAAGAAGGGCTTCCTCCTCCTCCTCTGACCACCCCTCGCCTTCTGTTTCCTAGACATAACTGTCCAGAGCACGTTCCCAGCCACAGAAGCAGGTGGAAGTTTCACTCACCTCATCTCCTACTTCTCCCCAGTCACCCACCTATTCTGGACACCTCCTTAATACACCACATACACCCATTTACTCTTCTTCTACCTGGAGCCCTCCTCTCCTAAATGTTGCCCCCCACCAAACTTCAGGTTTTTGCTCATATGTCCCTTTCTCCATGAGGTCTAACCTAGCTGCTTCATTTAAAATTATAATCCTAACCCCCTTCACCCCTCTCTATTGTTTATCTTTTCCTAATTTCTTTTTATTTTTCTTTCTTTGAGTTTTATTTTTATTATATTTTATTGATTATCCTATGAATCCCAACTCCCTCAGTCGATTGTTTTTCTATGCACTTCTCATATCTATGTTCCTTATTTAGTGTATTGCCTGCCTTCCCCCACTACCCCGTAAGCTCCATGGGGACATCACTTATGTCTGTTTTGTTTACTGAATATATACTTGACACCTAGAACAGGGTCTAGACACAGTGGTCATGCAATAAGTGTTTGTTGTGTGAATGAATCCCCTGTAGATAACTGCTTCAGCTTTCAGATGGAATGTGTGAACTATGAACCTACTATTACCAGGGGTTCCTCATTCACAATGCAGCCTCTTCCAGCCTCCAGAGCCTGACCAGGGGTGTTATGAGGCTAAGTTTAACTACTTTTCCACTCTCCTTAAGGAGGAAGCCTGTATCCCCAAATCTAACAGAACTGTCACCACTGGCTTTTTCTACCCCTGCTTCCAAAGCATCATTAGAAGACCAGACGTCAGGGAATACAGCATCTGCCTCCATCCACCAAAAACCATCAGTACCTTCTCCCGGCCAGCTAGAATTTATTCTTCCAGAGGCTTTTACATCCTGTTTTCATGTGTTATCTCTACTAAAACGTCCTAAGATAGGAAGGGAAAACACAGGTAAAAACACTTGCAAACTGTAAACATGGCAGCTGTAATATTTTCATTTACTAATTCTTTGCTTATTTATGCTTTCCTTCCTAAGATTATAAACTCCTGAAGAGCAGAGACCAGGCATGTCCTGGTTACCGCTGAGACCATATTTAAGGTGCACATTATCCCTCAGCGTGCACAGTAAGTGTTCATCAGTTTCCTCTATTATCGTCATTATGTGATTCGACCTGGATCTCAGCGAGGGAGTGAGCTGCTAAGTGTTCACACCCCATGAACCAAGAAGGGAATCCAAAGACTAATCAGAAAAGCCTGGGCACCTTTTGATAGGTAGATACCCAGTAGCCTCCACCTCTCCCCCATTCCCCAAAGTGGTGCAAAGGATGTAGGAAAAGTAAAGCTAAAGGAATGAAGTTCCTACATTCCTATCGAAATTCCAGATGAAAAGCAAAGCCAGGATGAGCCGAGGAAGTGGGCTTGGGAAGGTGGCCCAAGGGTCGCCTTGGATCTCCCAGAGCCAACGTAGGACTCTCTGAGCGCCCCCTATCGGTCTGAGAAGCGTTTCGCCAGTGCAGACAAGTTGGCCCTGACTCCTTTCTACTCAGAGTTCACAGAGTTGGAAAAGCAGGAGAAACGACCCTTGGAGGCTCCGAGGGCTAGTAATAGAAGGGAAAAAGATTAGAAAGCGAGGTCAGAGGATGGTCAGGCAGGGGCTACAGAGAACCGCGCAGCAGGCTGGGAAGGAGAACGTGGGGAAGTCGAAGTCAGGGAGCTTTGCCACAGAGAACTGGGGGAAAGAACAGAAAGAGAACAGATTCCTCAGCGAAGAAGCCCACGGAGTTGAGAGCGGGAGGGCGCTCGGAGGGCTGCAGGGGTCCAGAGAGCGACCCGAGAGAGGAAAGGGCGCTCCAGAGGGAAGGCTCCCAGATGGGCCAGGCGTCCTGCCTACGCACCTGAGGCTGCCATGCCGCGGGGCGCAACTCTTACACCCGGGATCGCTGCGCGTGGGGCCTGGTGCTCGGAGCGGGGGCGGGCGGCGTCCCTGGGCACCGGGCCTGAGGGGACGCCGGCTCCGCGCAGGACTAGCAGCGACTCTGACGCTTCCTCCCTGCAGGCTGCGAGGACTTGCGGCGAGGGCGTGTCCACAGGGCCCGCCCCGCCTGCTCCTGCGGGGCTCAGCCCCGCGGCACCTGCACCCCAGCCGTTGCGGAGGGGAAGTGAGAACCCCCGTCCCGCCTGCCAGCCAGCTCCCCGCACAGCCTCCACTCCCCAACCCCGTCCCACCTTCGCTCGGGGTAGACAAAAGGCTGGGGGCTTCACGCCACGTGTGCCCACTCCTCACGAAACCAGCCTGGTCTTGTGGCCACCAAAGGGCAGCCCGAAGTGGAGAGGTGTTGAGAGCGGAGGGAGGAAGAAGTTTGAGCCGCCTGTCCGACCCCTGTGACCTGGAGCTGGGTGGGGGTTTATGAGCACAGCTGGCCAAGCCATCTCCCCATCCCCTGGGGCTTTCTCCCTGAGTCGCTGCCCTGGCAGGAAAGGGGTGGGGGCAGGAAGGGGAAGAGGCACCTTCCCTGGCACCTGGCCCTGGGTGCCAGACGTTGCCCTTGACTACCCTTCAGTAACTCGTTGGACTTGGTCTCCTGGTGGCACACGAACACTAACGATCATCTCACATGATAGATGCATAATATACTTATCTTTTTATGTCTGATGCATTTTATGTGAGATGCATTTTATTTATGTCTGAAGATCGTAGTCCTCATCATGATCTTCACGTCAGAGCTAAAAAAGCAAGTGAAATACTCCAAATACCATACCTTGCTCAGACTCCCGGGAGAAAATGCTCCCAAGGTTTCATACGAGGCCTGTCTAAGTCCAGAGATAGAGCTCTCACTTAACTCTTGTACTAACCTGCCAGCTTCTCGTCCTTCTTCCTTTGCCTGCTCCTGTAACTGATATGAGTAGCACTGTCCTCTGGGATCCTCAGCAGTGCAGGGTCCAAGAAGATGGATCCAGAGAGCAGAGATGAGGGAAGGGTAAAGTCAGGCAAAGGTGGAAATAAATGGATGTACCAATGGAAATGCCAGGGTTGAGACCGAGAATTCGTTTTCTTCTGCTGCCATAACAAAATGGCTTAAAAGAACACAGATTTATTAACGTATTGTTCTGCATTTCAGAAGTTCCGACATGAGTGGCCCTGGGCTGAAATCAAGGGTCAGCAGGGTTGGGTTCCTTTCTGGAGGCTCTAGAAGAGAACCCATTTCCTTGTCCTTTTCAGTTTCTAAAGACAACCCACAGTGACTCTCGGCCTCCATCACCTTCAAAGCCAACAACTTAACATGTCTCTTACCCTGCTGCTGGGTCGTTGTATCTCTCTCTGATTCTCATCTACCTCCCTCTTCCACTTTTAAGGATTCTAGCAATTACACTGATTCTGCCCAGAGAGTTCAGGAAAAGCCCCCTGGTCTCTCAGTCAGTTTAAGGTCAGCTGACTACCAACTGTAATATCATCTACCACCGTAATTCTCTTTTGCCATGTAACATAGTATCTGCATAGGTTCTAAGAGCTAGGACATAGACATCTTTGGGGTGGGGGAGCATGTTACTCTGCCTACCACAGTCCTGAGTTCCAAAAGAGGGGATAAGCTTTCCACCTGCTATACCTTACACCGGGGGTGTCAAACTCATTTTTAGGGGGGAGGGGGAGAAAGGCCACATCAGCCTCACAGTCGCCTTCAAAGGACAGAATGTAATTTTAGGACTGTACAAATGTAACTGCTTAACAGTAAGCAAGAGCTCGGCACTGCCACCGAGCAGAAACAAGGTGCCAGGCTGAATAAAACAAAGTAGAAGGCTGGATTTGGCCCGTGGGCCTTGTGTTTGCCATCTGTGCCTTACACCTGCACCTTACATTCAGGACTTCTCTGCCCTCCAGACCAGGTTAGACACACAAACACATACCCATCATGTACTTTCACAGCCCTATATTGTTCTTTAGTAAAAATTGCATAGATATTTTGGGGCACTTATTTAAATTTATGTTTCCTCCATTCAACCCTAAGCCCCTCAGAGGCAGGATCCAAGCCTGCCTCTTTCACCATAGAACCTCCAGCACCTGAAGCCACTGTGACGCAGGGAATACGCTCAGAAAGTATTTGAATGAGTAAGTGAATAAATATGGCCAGGAAATCCTTAAATGTAAGATAGCTTGGAATTTTCAGACACTGACAATCTCAGAATTCTGAGCTTGGAGGAGGGGAATATAAGATATCGAAAATAGGTTGTACATACTAAAAGCCATCTGGGTCAGGAAAATGGTGAGCTAAAGTTTGGGAAATGTTGAGTTTGAGGTACCCACAGGATATCCTGGGCACTGTGTCATTGTGGAAGAGAGAAACAGGGCTTAATGACCTGTCTGGGATGTCACCCTTGGAATTAAAGCTGCATGAGTGAATGAGGAAGACAGAATAGAGAGCAAGAACCTGGCCTCAAAGACAGAGCCATGGGGAAGGGCCATGCTCAGGGACTACGAAAAGAAGAGTCTGCAAAGGATTATGGGGTAACTAGAGAGGTGGGTAAGAGGCAGGCCAGAAAAACCAGGGAGCCAGGGAAGGAGGGTTTGAGGAGAAGGTTATCAGCAGGGTAGATCGCAGCAGGGTGGTCAGGGAGAATAAGACTGGATATAAAAACAATAGGTCACGGAGGTCACCAGTAACATCCGGGAGTCCAACCTGGAAGAGCAGACCCTGGACTGCTGGAAGACGAAGAGATGGAGTGGGTAGCGAACAAGGTGGTTGGGACAGGGACACAGATCTGAACAGAAAGACAGGGGCCCCAGATTCTTACATCAGCCCTCTAAATTCTCTCCAAGCCCACTTTGGGACCTTGAGCAAGCTGTAAACTCCAAAATCTTGTTTCCTCATGTGTAGAGAGGGCATTCTAGCTCAGAAAACACTAGGGCTGTGCACAGTACCCCATTTGGAGAACTGTGCTCAAACACTGGTCTTCCAGACTCTATCCTCTCCCGCACCCTCTCTCACTCTCTTTGACAGCCTGTGGGACTGGCTGGTCTGAGTTCCTTGTCAGAACATAGACAAATATACTGAGGGTATATTCATGTCTTTGAGGCCATCTCCCCTGATCACACACACCCCACCCCACTGTCCAAATGCATGGTCCTCCTTCTACCTCTGGATGTTAGGGAGCGAAGGCCCTTTTCTGCTTCCTACCCAAGAGAGTCTAGACAACTGTGAACCAAAAGCACACTTCTGTTCATTCCATGCAAATACTGGTTAGAACTATTATAGGATGTGGATAAGGTCCTGGGGCTGGACCACCTGTGCAAACCCTGAACGATCCCACTGCCCCACTGGACTGGCCTCTAGAATTTGGCCAGGAAGGGGACTCAGAGGCCAACATTCCTTTAGGGAAATGGCATAACTTGTCCTTGACACTGGCAGTTCCACCCAGTTTCTTTGCAGAGCAGGTGGGTTTGGGAGAAGTGGCGTCCGTTTGTCTCTGCATCTCCATTGGATGGTTTTTGCAGAATGTGGAGGGGAGGGTGGCTGCCCCTCTGAAAGGCCCTGCTCTGCCCCTGTGCCTGGCTCTTAGGGCAGGGTCTGCACTCGATCCCTCCAGCACCAGACGGCCCGAGGATGGGTGCTACGCAGGATGGAAAACCGGGACCAGGCCACTGCCCGACGGTCTTGTTGGCTTGGTGAACAAGAAAGGCCAGAGAGATGAACACATGTCTTCTAAGGAACAGAGGGGTGAGGAAGGGGAAGAAATCCCTTCTTTTTACACCTTCAAGATGTTATTTCATAATCTCTCAGGCCTGGGGACCAGACCCTTTTTTCTAGTTATGAAGACCTCACTTGCTAGGATAAAAGGTACAGATGGAGGATCATGCCATAGTGGTTGTTCTTAATCCAACTAATTTTCTTGACTATCCTATTAGGAAGGTACTAATAGCATACACATTTTACAGACACCAAAGTTAATTAACTCACTCAAGGGCACACAGCTAGTAAGTGGCAGAACTGAGTTTTAAACCCGGACGGTCTGGCTCCAGAGTCCATGCTTCTGCCCACTACAGTAGGTGGTAAGTGCTTGAAGCAGACCCTGCTGTGATCTGAAAGGCCACACAAATCACCACTGGCCTGTGCTTGCTTCACCTCCCATTGCAGGTAAGCAGGACAATAGCTCTCTGTCACCTGTGAGTTCCCCCTGCTCTGCCAGGAGTACCTTCCCCTCATGAAACATGCACATCAGGAGAGAGCCCTCCCTCAGAGTTCCCCCAGCACCCCCACCTCCATCCACCTCCCTGTCAGTGTCCCATAAGACAATCAGCATCTTTCACCAGCGCATCTCTGGTGCCTAGCACAAGGGCCAGCACATGGTAGATGTTCAACAAGTATTAGCTGTTTGTTTTTAAACCTTCAAGTTCAACCTGCTCTTTTTTTACAGATAGACACTGGTATGGAGGTGACACTTAGTCTGGCGAACGACCTACAACCTTCACCTAAGGGCCCTCTCCTTCACTTTGATCAGGAGATCAAGGAGAACCCATGTGTTCACACAGACGGGATGGAATGGGTGAAGACTGGACCATAGGGGATGGACTGGTGGGCCATCACAGGTGGCACAGGGAAAGGAGTTCCAGGGTTCCAAATGTCTGGTTTTGCCTTGGAAACTCCCTGGATTTAGAAAGACTGCTGCCTTTTCTATCTGCTCAGAACAGTTTCAACCCAACCCAGTGGGGAATCATACTAAAACCCAGAGCAGGCTGTTTGGGGACCTGTAGCTTTTCAAGAACAGGTAGCTTTGCAGATGAAGCCTAGCCATCTTGCAAGGGTGAGGCCTCCTTCCCTACTCACCCAAATGACCAGTGCTCATGAAGATTCTACCGCAGCCCAAGGCCCCCTCCTAGAACCATGTGGAGCAATGGCAGTGCCCATCTCCAGGCCCTGGATCAAGTTTAGAGGCACAAACATTGGGCATCAACCGTGTGGCCAACTCTGCTCAGAGTGCTGCCACTCACTCAGGTTCCTTGAGTCCTTACATCAAACCTGTGAGGTAGGCATATTATCATCCCATTTTACAGATAAACTGAGGCTTCAGTGAGGTAATCCACTGGACCCAAGGTCACTTGATTTTAAAGTCAAAGCTAAATTTTTTATTTAAATTCATTTGTTACACAAAAGCTGCCTCTTGTCATGCATTGTGATTCAGAAGCCACACCAGCTATTCTGTTCTAGTTCCACAATTCCCCATCCCACATGTAACCTTAGTAACCAGAAAATGGAATGCTGCAGATTACTGGTTACACATCTAATATCTATTGTCCCCATGCTTCTGAGTAACAAAATTCCAATTTACTGGGGACACCAATATACTCAGCCAAAAGACTCCATTCCCCAGCATCTCTCACAATTAAGATGTGAATGGACGTCACTGGCTGGGCCATCAAAAAAGGTTCTTTATAGGAGGCTTAACTCTGCTGGAATATACCCTTCTCTCTCTCTCTCTCTCTCTCTCTCTCTCTCTCTCTCTCTCTCTCTCTTTCTCTCTCTCTCTCCCTCCCTCCCACCACCACCTGCCTCTGTTCCTAACTGGAACATGAATGAAATGGCTGGAGATTCAACAGCCCTCTTAGACTACGAGGGGACTGTGTGAACAAAAGCCATGCACTGGAGGTTGTAGAGTAGGAAGATGGGCGGTCCACTTCCCTACCAACCATGGAGCCCCCAAACAAGCTCCAGGTTTCCACCTCTGAATTCTTTTACATGAAAGAGAAATAAATACATATCTGTCTTGTCTGAGCCATAATTATGCATGTTCTGCTGTATGTAGCCAAGCCTAATTCTTTCCTGATATGAGAAGGGAAGCTAACATTTACTGAGCGCCAACTGCTATCTGTGAACTTTCTTATGCTATGTTAGCTAATCCTCACAATGACTCTGAATCATAGGTATCATCTCAGTTTTTATCATAGGTATCATCATCACTTCCTGGGTGACAAAACTGAGATTCAGAGATGTTAGATAAATTTTCCATGGTTATTCAGCCGGTAACAAACTGGGATTGAAACCCAGCTCAGAGTGAGCCCAATGTCCAGGGCCTCTCCATTGTACATTGGCATACTGGGCGACTTCAAGGAGTTAATTAAAAGTACTTCTGAGGACACCTGGGTGCTTGCAAGTGGAGAGTCACCAGTAAGTCCTCGGCACCTCGAGTTGCATGCAGATGGTGCCTTCATTCGTGCATGAAAGCATATCTTGCACATTTTCTACTTCTGCCTTCTGAGGTGCTGAAGCAGAAAGTCTAGTCAGCTGTGATAGGAATTTTAGGACTTAGTTTCATTGACTCTCAGAATGTTAAAGTTGGAAAACACCCTAACAGGTCATCAGTGGACACATGTAGAAACTAAGGCCAAGAAAGGCAAAATGATCTTTTGGACAACATACATTGACTTAGGGATAGGATCAGCATTAGAAATTGTGGTCCTGACTCCCAGTCTGGTGTTTTTTTAGCTATGTCTGATCACCTAACTTTTTTGCCCACCAGTAAAAAACAGCAAGTGCAGAAAATTCTTTCCTTGATATGTTGCTTTAACTTTGTTGTTCTTTCCCATAAATTTACCACAAGCTCCCAGAAGGTTAAAAGGAACTTGAAAATGTATAGGATAAGCCCCACTTTTATATATTGCCAATTTACTAATATTTTGTTAAGGATTTTTGCATCTGTGTTTGTGGAAAATATTGGTCTATAATTGTCTTTTTTGTAATGCCTTTATTAGTTTTTGGTATCAGGTTTAATCTGGCCTCATCAAACAAGTTTGAAAGTATTTCCTTCTCCATTTTCTATTAGAGAAACATTGGTCTTGTTTCTTTCTTAAATATTTGATAGAACTAACCATCAAACCAATCTAGGCCTAAACTTTTCTTTGCATAAAAGTTTTGCTAACAATATTAATTGTATCAATATTCAGGCTATTCAAATTTTGTATTTCATCTTGTGCTAGTATTGGTCAATTGCATTTTTCACAGAACTTGTCCACTTCATCTAAGTTTTTAAAATGTATTATTATGAAGTTATTCATAATATTTCCTATTATACTTGTACTATCTGTAGGATCTGTAATGACAGCCTCTCTTTTATTTCTATTATTGGCAATTTGTGTCTTCTCTCTCTCTCTCTCTCTCTCTCTCTCTCTCAGTCTAGGTAGATGTTTGTCAATTTTATTGAACTCTCCAAATAAGCTGCTTTTGGTTTTATTAATTTTTCTATTGTTTGTTCTCTGTTTCATTGGTTTGAGCTCTTTATTAGTTCCTTCCTTCTTACTTTGGGTTCACTTTGCTCGTGTCTAGCTCCCTAAGGTTTAAACTTTGGTGATTGATTTTATTCATTTCATCTTTTCTAATATAAACATCGAAAACTCTAAATTCCCCCTAACTGGATGTTTTAGCTGCATCTCCCAAATTCAGTATGTTGTGTTTTCATTATAATTTAGTTCATAATATTTTCTAATGTACTTTGATTTCATCCTTGAGCCATGGCTTATTTAAAAATGAGTTCATCTTCAAATATTATGGGTTTTTTTAGAGATACCTTGTTACTGATTTCCATTATGATCAGAATGTAGATTTGGCATGATTTTAAATATTTTAATTTATGGAGGTTTGTTTTATGGTCCAGTTATGATCTATTGGACAATAAAATAATATGCTTTCTGCAGTCGTTGGGCATAATGCTGATTAGCTCAGATGACTAGCGGTGCTGTTCTGATCTTTACTAATTTTTGTCCAATCCTATCAATTGCTGAGAGATGCATGTACAAATCTCCAGCTGTGACTGTAGAATTATCTAACTCTCCCTTTAATGCTGACAGTTTTTCTAGCGTGTTTTTGAATCTCTGTTATTAGGCATTACTAGGCATATATACATTTAGATTGCTATGACTTTCTAATGAGCCTTTTAAGTCCAGTAAATGCTCTGTAAATACTTTTATTGTTTTATTTATGGTAACTTTTTATTTTTAGGGAGAGGGGGAGGGAGAGAGAAGAAGGAGAGAAACATTAATGTGAGAGAGAAACATCAATCAGTTGTCTCGCATACATGCCCAGACCCAGGACTGAACCTAAAAGGTATGTGCCTTGACCTGGAATCAAACTGGTAAACTTTTGCTTTGTGAGACAATGTCCAACCAACAAAGCTACACCAGCCAGGGCTCTTTGTCTTGACATTTACTTGCTCTGATCAGACATGCATTATTCTTATGCTTACTGTTCACATGGCATAATTTTCCATTCACTTACTTTCAGCCTATCTGCATTTTAATACTTCACCTATATCTCCAAGGTGGATAAGCACATAGTAAGATCTTTCTCTTCATCAATTGCGACAATCTCTCTCTCTCAATTGGGGCATTTAGTCTATTTACATTTAATGTGATCATTAATATGCTCAGATTTAAGCCTACCTTCTCACCATCCATTTGCTGTTTGTACCCTCAGTATTTTCCCCTCTATTCATCTTTTCCTGACCACTTGCATTAATGTAAGACTCCATTTTAACTTATTCATTGGCTATTTAGCTATACCTTTTTTGAGTTAATTTTTAGTGAATGCTCTAGGAATTAAAATATATATTCTTAACTTGTTGGAGTCTAAAGTTAATGTTTTACTGCTTCTCATAAAAATATAAGAACTATAAAAATTTCCACTTACTCTTTCCCTATCCCTCTATTTTGTATTACAGTTGTACATACAATATCTATATGTTCATGATATAAACACCCACAAGACAATGTTATAATATTTACATCAAATGTTGTCTTAATACATGTTATTTTAAATGAATTAAAAGAGAAAATAGTTATTTCCATTTTCATACATATTCCACTTCTGGTACATGCCCATGTTCTGTCTAAAATCATCTCTTAAACCAACTAACATCACTTTGGCAACTATTCCATAGAACCAGAGGTGTCCTCACGTAGTAATTAGGACCACTGACTAAATTTAAAAGAGAGAGAGACAGAAGAAGTTTGGGCACAGTTTGCTCTCTTGCTCTTTCCTGTCTATGATGACTCTCCTCACTTTCCAGCCACTGTATCCGCTGATCCTTCCAAACAGCGTATGTCCAGGACTGTGTATGATCCATCTGAACTTCAGCTACCTCACAGGGCACAAACTGGGGCCTGCTATCTGGCAAAAAGCTATAACATGAAGAAACCCAGCACTGTTCACTCCCCTCCGATGCCTGCTTTTTGTTACCCTCTAGTGCTCTAGGCACTTGTTTGTTTTGTCCAGAGTTCATGGTGCTAGCTGTGAAAGGGTTGATCCAATAGAAACCACTCCTTTATTGTTAGAATCTAAAAACACTAGCATCTTGCCCTGGCTGGTGTGGCTCAGTGGGTTGAGCACCAGCCTGTGAACCGAACAGTTGCTGGTTCAATTCCTGGTCCGAGCAAATGCCAGGGATGCAGTCCAGGTCCCCAGTTGGGGGTATAGGAGAGGCAACTGATCAATGATGTTCCTCTCTCTTCCTCCCTTCCCCGCCCTCTATAAATAAATAAATAGAATCCTTAAACAATAAAAATAAAATAAATAAAACCAGTAACATCTTGAGCCCAGTGAAGAGATGGATCAACTGGACAGTTGCTTGAGGGGCCGCCCTGTAAGGAATGCAAACATGTCACAGGGATAAATCAGAAAGATGGTGCCAATTAACTCACATTTGCACAGGTCACTCCTTATGTAACAGATGAAATGTGAATTGTTTCCTCTGTTGCTTAAGAAAACACATCCCTCAAGTGGACATTTAAGAACTAAAACAGTCCATTGATCTAGACATGCCTCTAGATCAGTATATGTGCATCTAACTTATTCTTTTAAAAAGTTGTGCAGTACTCCATAGTATCATAATATACCAACTCTCCTCTACTGGTGGAATTTCATGTTAAGTTCTTATTTTCCTTCAGGTTAGAGTCATCTTTTTACCCCTACAAAGCCATGGTACAATAAATTTCCTTAAATGCCTTTCTTCATGTACTGCTGTAATTCTTTCTGTAGGATAGATTACAAAAAGCAGTATTGCTGGATTAAAGGAGATGTACATTTTTTAATACATAATATTAGAATACTTTCCAGAAAGGTTGTATAAATTAATATTCCACACCCATACTGATGGTCTCACCAGTATTTTTTTATTTTTGTCAATCTAATAGATCAAAATACTATACTTTGTAATTGCCCTAATTTGTATTTCCTTGAATAGACTTGAGGTTGAGAATCTTTACATATTGCTGATGACTTATACAGTTTTTTTTTTCTGGAAGTGTCTGTTGATATGCTTTGTCAAATTCTAATTGGATTGTCTTTTATAAAATTGGTTTGTAGGAGCTATGGTACATTGGCAACATCTGTCCTTTGTCATCTATATTTTAAGTATTTAGTCTACCATTTATCACTTTATGGTATCTTTTGCTATTCAAAAATATGTTCATTCTTCAGAGGTGATGTATGACTATTATGTTTAGGTGGTGACCCTTAAGGTATCTAGGCTTTATCTTCTGCTTCAGATGGTCTTCTTTACTTTATGATTTTATAAATGGTCCCTTACATTTGTTTCTAATATTTGTATATTTCATGTTTAGACTTTTAATCCATCTGGCACTTATTTTTGCATATGATGTGGGGTAGAAGTATAACCATGTTTTTTTCCAGATGGATAGTCTGTTCTGCCAGCACTATATATTAAGTAATTCATCTTTCCCCTCTAAATAAAATGTTATTTTTACTTATATTAGGTCTTCATTTGAATTTGCTTCTGGACTCTTTATTAGGTTCTAACTTGCATTACAGTCATGTGCTGTTCAATGGCAAAGATACGTCCTTAGGTAAGCAATTTTATCGAGTGCACTTACACAGACCTAGATGGTGTAGCCCACCACACACCGAGGCTGTATGCTCAAGCCCATTGTTCCCAGGCTACAAACCTATACAGCATGTTACTGCATAAAACAACACGAGATCAAATCAAGCACAAGAGAAATGATGCAATCAAGAGATGTGGTCAACACAGATGTATGAGGCTGCTGCTAGCTTAACATAGCATACTGTTGTGCAGCAATTTTTAAAAGTAGAAAACATAACACTACAAAGTGTAATAAATACATAAACCAGTTACACAGTGGTATATCATCATTATCAAGAATCATGTACTACAGATAATTGTATGTGCTATACAGTTTGGTTCTTCTCTCATAAGTTCCAGGTACATGTTTCCAGCTACTGGCTAGATATTTAAAACTCAACATTTCCAAAACTAAAATCTATAAACTAGTTCTGATAGTCTTCATCTTGGTGTAGGGTACCACCACCCACTGACCTCCCAATGGCCTAAGCCAAAGCCTTGGTCATCCTCTCTTCCTCCCTCTTCTTCATCATCTGGATCCAGTCCCCATGTCCAATACATATGATTTCTGCTGCTTTGATTGCATTCTCTTCTCTCCATCCCCAATGACTCATGTCCTAATTCAAGCCCCATCATTTCTCCTCTGTATTCCTGGATCAGCCTCCTAAATGATCTTTCTGCCTAGAGACTTTATCCCTCCAATCTATTCTGCACCAGAATAATCTTTCCAAAGCACAAATCAGCATGTCCTTTGCCTGCTTAACCCCCCTCAATGAATCTTTGTAGTAGGTTTTAACCACTAAGTACCCCTGTACTATTTTCCTGCCATCTCCTTCTTCACCATCTTCTCTCTCTGCTCCTCCCTCCCCACCAACCACTCTGTGTTTGAAACATATAACGTCTGTCCAGAAAGTACCAAGCCATGTACGATGAAAAAGAGACATTGATTGAAGAAGATACAAGAAACATTGTACATAGGACAACGACACCTCAGTGCCCTTTAAAGACCTGTGTGGGACTTCACACAATTCTCATAGTGTCTCTTCCACTGTTCAAAACACTCTGTAAAATCCTCTGTTGGAATTGCCATCAGCTGCCCCATTATATTATCCTGAATCTCATTGACAATCTGAAATCTCTTCTCTTTCAAAGGTGATTTTAGTTTTGAGAAAAGCCAGAAGCCACAGAGTGCCAAATCTGGGCTATAGGGAGCCTGAGTCACCTGGGTGATTTGATGTTTCACCAAAAACCTCTGCACGAGACGTGATACATGATAGGGCACATTGTCATGATAAAGCTGCCAATCACCAGTTGCCCATAGCTGCAGCCATTTTGATGTATTACACCACTTAATCGATGAAGAAAATTGAAGTAGTACTCCTTATTAATTGTTTGGCCTGGTAGGGCATACTCACAGTGGGCACCAGCTTCTCAGTCAAAAACCACAGTTAACAAAGCCTTGATCTTGCTGTGACTTTGCCCACCTTCTTAGGGCCTGGAGATCCAGATGACTTCCATTGGGATGACTGGGCCTTTGTTTCTGGATCATAGCCACAAACCCACAATTCATCTCCAGTGATGACCTTCTTGAGGAAATCTGTTCAGTGGTAGTGGTTTGAGTCAAGTCATTAGCAAATGCAGGACGATGTTCCTTGTGCTGCCACCACACATTTCATGCCAAGATCCTGCATCAAAACCTCAGACACAGTAGCTTTTGGAATCCCCAGATCAGCTTCTAGTTCTCATACTGTTAGTCACCCATCTTTGTTGATCGCAGCCTGTACATGTTCAACATTCTCAGGTGTTCTGCTTGTTGCAGGCCTTCCAGAACATGGATCACTTTTAATAGACTCTTCACCATCTTTGAAGCATTGGTGCCACACTTTTATTTGCACTGCACTCATTGCCTTGTCCCCTAAAGCCTTCTGAATCATCCAAATAGTCTCCACAGAGGAATGTTCAAGCTTAACACAATATTTGATGCAGATTCCTTGCTCTACTCACGCAGTCATTTTGAATGTGATAGCCACACAGTACACAATCTCATTCACTGGCATCTACCACTCCCACTGACTAGTACAGTGAAGTTGTCATTGTTCACGTGCATTCCAGTCCAGTCTCCTTGGCTGCCAGGTTACATCAATGTCACACAGACCATTCTCATTATATTAACAATGGCTGGACTTTTTGTGCACAGACCTTGTATTTATAGTTCCTATTAATGGGCCTTGTTGTTCCATGTTCACACCTCCACACCTCTGAACATTTTGCTCCCTATGCTGGGACTGCCCTCCCTCTCACCCTTCCTCAGGACTCAGGTCAGAGAGCCTCTTTCTGGGTAGCTTTCCCAGCTTATCTCCTCTCCCTCTCACTTCCCCTCCTCCACTCCTTGCTACTCCAACTTGCATCACTCTGTGGTGCATTCTGTTGTCTCTCTCCACTAGGAGACAGAGAGCTCCCAGGGGCCCAGACTACATCCTGGGCCCCATTGGACCCCCATTATCTGGCACATTATAGGTACTCAGAAAATGTCATCCAAATAAATGAATAGATACCTAAGGTCAGGAACAGAAGGACAAAAGAGGCAGAATTTGAGAAAACGACAGTGTTTGTTTGCTGTTAGTCATGGGGTTCAGCAGCAGGGCAACATGGTTTATTTAACACTCTGAAATATTGATATATTGAATAACTGTACAGTTTATATATAGACATAGATAAACCAATAATATTGTTCACTGTTATTATTAATATATCATTAAATTATTATTGATAATTAGCTATTATTAATAAATGTAGCTAATTATATTTATAAAGGTGTTGATCAATCCATTTACTAAAAAAGAATCTAGAAGGAAATATATCTAAATATATAAAGATGAGGTTATGGATGACTTTTAATTTTTCTGATAAAAAATACATAAATTTTATCATGCAAAATAAGTGACTTTTATTTTATTTTTAAAATATTTTATTTTTTTATTTTTATTTCATTTTTAGACAGAGGGGAGGGTGAAAGAGAGGGAGAGAACATGGATGTGTGGTTGCCTCTTGCACACCCCCTACTGGGGACCTGGCCTGCAACCCAGGCATGTGGCCCGACTGGTAATCATACCAGCGACACTTTGTTTCACAGGCTGGCACTCAATCCACTGAACCACACCAGTCAGGGCTAGAAATAAATGACCTTTAAAAAAGAGAGCTCATCCTATCTACCTATGCAGAAGAGACTTCTTTAGCTGTAGACCACCTAGGACCAGGGTCCTTCATGCCTAGTTTAAGAACCACTGCCCTGTCTTGCATCTCATAAACATGCTCAGCAGCCCTATTATTGGGGCTGCCCTGACCTTCTTCACTCCAGCTTGCCCCTGAAGTGGTCCTGGGCCCCAAGGACTGGCCCTTTGTGAGCTATCCTGTTCTTGGTAACTGGTTAAGAAATCTGAGGTTCCTCTCCTGGTCAATCTGCAGACTTTGCTTGGGACGGTGGAAGTTGGGTGTCCTTTGTGAGCAACGAAGGGGCTTTTGCCTCCTGGAGTTTTCTCTGGAGCGAGGGTTGTCTTCCTCTGGGACTCTTGCTTTTTCACCTCCCTCCACTAGCTGTTGGACATGGGTCCTGAGACCAGAGCTTAGGTCAACTGGCATAAGGTTGTTGGTTTTGTGCATACATGATGTCCTCTTCATCTGGCACTTTCTACCTTTCAAGCTCCTTGAAGTCTACACCATGACTTGCCAATTAAAAGCTTTGTTTCTCTTTAGATTTTCTGCAAGTTCTTCCCATTCCTCTTCTGTGATTTCCATTGTCTTAGGGCCACTTTCATTTCCAAGTCTGGCAGAAGTTCTTCAATAGTTAGCCAATCCAATATTATAACATAATATTATATAAATATAAAAATAATATATGTTATTTAAAAATTATATATACGTATATACTTTATAATATGACAAGTTTCATTTTAAGAACCTCAGCCCCTGGGAAATTATGCATATGTATATCAAAATTTCCTCCTGAATTTGTCATTTCCCTCCTCAAATTGTTCAGGCACCCACAGAGCTAAGCAAAAGCGGGCCCCTAGTTTCACTGCATGTGGAACTCAGCAGGGTGACTACAGACCTCTCAACATGGACACTTCCCCTCTGGGGCCCTGCACCTCAGCCTAAACTGCAAAGTCAGGCTCCAACAGCTGTCTCTTAGCTTCACTTGACCACAGTTTTGCTCTAGGACAGCTTCCTGGCTCTCGAAACAGTCGACTCTTCTCTGCCTCTCCAACATTGTCCCACTTATCTGCTTCTTTTCTCCCCTGAACGCCCTCTCACTTCCTTCCTTTCCAGACAGGCGCAGCTCCTCTGGGGTGGGAGGGTAGGGTCACATGCCAACTCTGCCTCATCTGCTCCTTTCCCCTTTATTCTATTGATACCATCCACACAGGCTCCTCTCCCTTTCCCCCACGTTCTCAGTTTCTTTTCTGGTTTGCTGTTATTGTTGCTTTACTGTTGACTATAAAACTAATACATACTTATCAGAAAACAGTAGGTAGGGTAACCCCTCATTCAGTTTCTAGGGGGCTTGATATTCCCATACATTGACTGTTGGCTGGAACTGTCTTTGTTTCAGAAGGTTAGCATGTCTTCTGTGTGAAGTCTATATTGCTACTGCCCAATGCTAAATATCTCATCAAATGCGTCCTTTTATGAGGTCTTTTCGTTTTGATTCTTTTCCCAGAGTTACCACTAAAGTTGTCTCATGGCACTTGTATTAGTTCCCCGTGCCTGCTGTGACCAATGATCACAAACGTGGTGGTTTAAAACAACAGAAATGTGTTCTTTCACAGTTCCAAAGCCCCCCAGCCTGAGATCAAGATGGGGGAGGGTCTGAATCAAGGTACTGGTAGAGCCACGCTCCCTCTGAAGGCCTGGGGGAGAATCCTTCCTTGCCCTCTCCAGTTTCTGGTGGTTCTGGGCATTGCCGGTTGGCTGCATAAGCCAAGTCTCTGTCCCTGTCTGTGTGGCCTGTCCTCTTCTCTCCGCATCTCTCCTCGGTGTCTTTTATAAAGATAATCCAGGATAATCTCATTTGACATTACTTCTGCAAAGACCCTTTTTCCAAATGAGGCCACATTCATAGATTCCAGGGGTCAAGATTTAGACATACCTTTTGGGAAATCACCATTGAATCCAGTATGGCACCACTCTTCCCAAGCCTAGGAACTGATATGTATATTTTTCCTTTCACAGGAGAATTGCTTGCTTGCTATTTCACTTTCATCCAGGATCGCCCAACCCCCAAGCTAACTCTCAGTCACAATCGAGTGCATGGAGGTTAAACAGGAGTCATGAAGAAAAATGTTTCTGTCTTCTCCCAGTCCACAAAAGAAAAACCAGTCTTTTCACATATATTAAATATATTCTTACAACAAATCGAGTGCTATTACTTATGCTAAAACTATGGACAGTTTTTCTGTACTTCAAGAACCATAGGTTATATTCCAAGGAAGATGACATTATTTCTTGAATTTCTAGACCATGTTATATTATCTCATTTAACTCTTATAACAACTTTGAGTCTTACAGTCCATTTTCTCTACTTCATAGATTAAAAAACCCTGAGGTTCAGAGAAGTTAATTACTTCTTAAAAGTCACATAGTAGGTCCTCACGTTTCATGATTTTGAATACTTCTTTCTAGCCCCTTCTTGCCTATGAGGTTTCTTTTGAGAAATCAGCTGATAGTCTTATGGGAACTCCTTTGTAGGTAAACCCTCCTTTTCTCTCGCTGGTTTTAAGATTCTCTCCTTATCTTTAATCTTGGCTAATGTAATTATGATGTGTCTTGATGCGTTTCTCCTTGGATCCAACTTCTTTGGGACTCTCTGAGCTTCCTGGACTTGCATATGCCATTCCTTCACCAACTGAGGAAGTTTTCCTTCATTATTTTTTCAAATAAGTTTTCAGTTTCTTGTTCCTCCTCTTCTCTTTCTAGCACCCCTATGATTTGGATGTTAGAACATTTAAAATTGTCCTAGAGGTTCCTAAGTCTCTCCTTATTTTTTTGAATTCTTGTTTCTTCATTCTGTTCTGGATGAATGTTTACTTCTTCCTTCTGTTCCAAATCTTTGATTTGATTTTTCTTCCCTTCACTGTTGATTCCCTGCATATTTTTATTTATTTCATTTTGTGTAGCTAAAGTGACTTATCTAAGAAAAGGAAGATCAAAACTATGAACAGTAAAATGACAACAAGCTCACAAATATTAATAATTGAATCTAAAAGAAAACTAACTAAGCAAACAACTAGAACAGGAACAGAATCACAGAAATGGAGATCACATGGAGGGTTATCAATGGGGAGAGTATGGGGGGAGAATAGGAGGAAAATGTACAGGGAGTAAGAAGCAT
Organism: Artibeus jamaicensis; assembly: GCF_021234435.1. Lineage (NCBI taxonomy): Eukaryota > Metazoa > Chordata > Mammalia > Chiroptera > Phyllostomidae > Artibeus > Artibeus jamaicensis. The sequence goes on from NW_026521538.1 coordinate 1,335,496, forward strand.
AGTTGGTATGCACAAAATAGACAGGGTGAAGTTAAGAATAATATAGGAAATGAAGAAGCCAAAGAATTTGTGTGTGCGATCTATGGACATGAACTAAGGGGGAGGGAATACTGGAAGGAGGTGGGATGAAGGGTGGAGGGGGATAAAGCAGAGAAAAAGAATGGGACAACTGTAATAGCATAATCAATAAAATATACATTAAAAAGTCACACAGTAGCTAGCTCTGTCAAACCCCACAGCCCTTTAATCTTGCCTTTACATCAAACTGCCTTTTAGATTTTTGTAGATAAGGTAAGTGCAGCACAGAGATAATAAATGACTCAAAGGTCACTAATGATAGAAATAGGGCCAGAAGCTTGGTCTCAACTGCCAGTTCATTGTCCTTCCCACCATACCACCCTTTCCTCTCAGAGCAGAGGGTATCATTTGAGCTGACAGAAAAACCCTTACCCTGATTGAGCTCAGAAAAAAACTCCAATAGATGGGAGCCAGAGCCTGAATCTATTCCAGTTCCACTGCCTGGTGACAGATAGTACTGCACTAGTTATTGCACCTCTGAAGCTCAGCTTTCTCATCTGTAAAATGGGATGATTATGACACTTGTCTCTCTCCATTGCTGTGAGGATTAGAGAACACCTGCTAAAGTGCTCTCTAAAAGAGAGAGAGAGATTTTTTCAATTATGAAAGAAAAAATAGCCTTGATTGGTATAGTTCAGTTGGTTGGGCATTGTCCTGCAAACCAAATGGTTGCAGTTTGATTTCCAGTTGGGGCACATGCCTGGATTGTGGGTTCAGTCCCTGGTAGGTGCATGTGCAGGAGGCGACTGATTGCTGTTTTCTCCCTCACATCCATGTTTCTCTTTCTCTCTCTATTCCCCTCTCTCTGGAATCAGTAAAAGAAAAGAAAAAGAAAAAGTAATTTATACTTATGATAAAGAGTATAAAGCAACACCTCCTGCCTCCCAAAATATCCCAGTCCTAGTCCCAGGAGATAGCTATCATTGACAGTATCTTCTGTATTGTTCCACAAATTTTCTATGCATTTGGAAGTATAGATTCCTTTGTTACACAAATAATCTCATACAAGTTCTCATACTGTATTCCCCTAGAAGCAAGCTCTGAGATGCACTTCATGCAGGATGCTTACTATGACATGCTCTTAGGAATATCATCTATGGAAGAGAGGGCAGGAGCAGGAGTAGGCAAAGGGAGAAGTCAAGATGCTTGCACAGCCTTGGCCAACCCTATCAGAGCTCCAGAGTCCATGGACCCTCAGGATTATTCGATGTCATGTTGGTACAAAGGGCCTGGACCTTCACACCCTCACTGCTCTAAGTGGCTGGCTGGAGAAGGGCATGACCCTGGACAAGGAAGCTCTCTGCAGCTAAGGCCATCTCTGAAGGAGATGACAGCTGAAAGCTGTCTGCACTCTCTGATACCACTCGCTGAGATGGACACATCTTTCCCCAGGGGCTCCAGCAGCATACACTAGTGTCCAGTCCACCTCAGTAACATCGGGATGGCAGCAAGACAGAGCCCAGAGCTGCCCACAATGCCACATGAAAAACTTTGATGAAATAATGGTATTCACTGCCACAGCCTAATTATCTAATTGTAGGAAGACCCAAGTTCTACAGAGCCAGTGAACCTTACTCTATGGGGTTGTGTTAACTTTAAATTGGTTTTATGTGGATTGTTACTGTATGAGGACAATCACCATAATCTTGTCTTCCCCTTTTGACAGGAGAACTCTTGGTTCCTCTTTGGCTGGGACATATGGTGAAGGGCTGGGGGTGGGGCACAATTAAGTCCCAAGGCACATTTTCCTGACAAAATGAAAACAGAAAGTGACTGAGGATTCCCATTCTATAAAAAACCAGTATAAAGTTCATGACAACAGGCCCTTTCTAACACTTCCCCTTTCCATGGTCTTTTAGTATTTGTCTTTGTTCAGCACTTGCTGAATCAAACCCCAAAGTCTTACTTTGGGGGCATTGCCCCATTGTGTGAAGAGACACATGCCACGGCCCTGCCCAGGTGATGTCCCACTGGGGCTACTGTGTAACCTGCCATACTCAGGTGGTGGCCTCACAGCTTCCTTGCCCTTCCCTCTTTTGTCCACCCTCAAACTTAGGCATCCATTCATCCATTGGGAGGACGGGGCCAGGCTCCATTCTGGGAATGGAGACTTACTAAAAGCAAATATTAAGCTTTAATCAACATTATCAGTGGGAATGGACCATGTCAAACCATTTTGAAAAAACGGTTGGTCAGTTTCTTATAAAGTTAAATAAAACTATGTGAACCAGCCATTCTACAACGAGATAAATGAAAACCCATATTCACGCCTGACTGGAAATTGAACCAGCAACCTTTCACTTTGCAGGATGATGCCCAGCCAACTGAGCTACACCAGTCAGGGCACGGATAATTACTCTTATAAATGGGTAGGTGATCTAACAAAAGTGGGAGAGAACAAAAAAAAAAAAAGAGAGAGAAGAAAAAGAAAAGCAATGTACAACAGTGAACAAAATGGAGAATCCAGAAATAGACTCAGCTAAATATAAACTCATTATATGATACTGTAAGCTTTTTAAAACTCTGGGGTGAGGATACTTTCTTTGTTGGAATAATTAGACAGTAATTTGGGGAGGAAATTAAATCAGATCCATATCTTACAACATATTGCAAAAAGATACTCCAGATTTATCAAAGTGTTCAATATAAAATTGTATTAAATATAATAACAAGGAAATGAGAATGTTTACCATATCTGAAGAGGACTGGTAACTTTCCTGACTCTAAATGCCATAGAAAAGTATCACTAAAGCCAGACATTCAAAAACATAAATTTTTTCATTTGTATACCTTGACAAGTAAAATTAAAATCAAATGCCTGCAGATTAAAATATTTATTTTAAAAAGACAAAGGATTAATAGAAAAGTCTCACTCTAGCTAAGAAAAGGAAATATAGTTGGTAAATAAATAAAGGAAATGACCAGATAATTTGCATTAGGGAATGAATAGTAAATAGACATATATAAAAAGGCTCATAATTGCTAGTAATCAAAGAAATGCAAATTAATGCAACTGCATCCTGAACGCTGCCACTACCATACTAACCTGCACGGTTGCCTTGGATTCTGGACCTTTGCTTGCTTCAGCAAATAGACCTGGTCTCCCCTTCTCTCACTTGTGCAGAGCTAAGTGCAGAGTTACATTAGTGCTCAAGTCAGTAAGACTACACACACAAGGCTAAAATTATCATTCTCCTTTTTACCTCCACCTTCATGCATCATATATTTTCTGGGAAAAGAAGTTTTCTTTTCCCAGAAAATGCATAACAACACTATACTGCCTTCAATTCTTCTTCTTTTTTTTTTAAGTAAGCAAGTTACAAATCTATAAAGCCTACTTAAATGGATGTTTTAGCCTATGAGCTACCAGGTGTCTCATGATTTCTTTGGACCTTGTTTCGCAGGCTTTTTAAGTGGCTCTGATGGGAGAGACATCTGTCAACACTTACAGCTTTCCCCGACTCTCCGCCCTCCCCTTGCGTTCCTCGCCAAGACCCCTGCCATTGTCCCTGCCCAAGATCGCTCCATGAAACCCTCTCCTTCCTTTGGTTGTGTGCTTCCAGATCTGCCTCTCACTATGTGGGCGGTGGCTCTCTGAAACGGACCTTTCAAGCCTGTCGTTTGACTCTTGCCACATATTCTCCCTCCTGCTTATAAGAAAGGGTCTCCATTATTTTACTTTTAAAGTGACGCTGTTAAATTAGCCAAAAAGCAAAAATAATTTAATTATAATTGTTGACGCCAGTGCACTGGTACAATCTCATGCCACTAATAGCAGTGGGAAATGATAGAAAGCCATTAAATTGTGCATTCTTCTAGGTTCCATGAGTGTGTGTGTGTGTGTGTGTGTGTGCATGCCCATTCATTATAGTAACATTTATAATGGCAAAAGGAAAATGGTGCTATTTACATGTACAGCAACAGGGAAAGAATTAAATTGTGAGCCTGTCCCTTTGCAAAAACCTATTGAAATAAGGTTGGACACCTCACTCAATCCATCAGTCTTCCAGGGCATTTGTGTAACTTGGCTTAAAAAAAAAAGATAAACTGGGCCTACTAGAATCGTTCTCTCTCTCTTTTTTAAAAAAGATTTTTATATTCTTATTTTTCAGAGATCGGAATAGAGAGGGCAAAAGCGAGAGAGAGAAACATCAGTTGGTTGCCTCCTGTCTGCCCCCAAATGGGGACCTAGCCCACAGCCCAGACATGTGCCTGACAGGAAACCAAACCCACAACCTTCTGGTTCACAGGCTGGTGCTCAGTCCACTGAGCCACACCAGCCAGGGCTGACTCTTTCTTTCTCTTAAACTAAGAAATACATATTGCCGATTGAATGTAGGTATTAAAGCTGGAATACCCCCTAGACCAGTGCATGAGAATCTCCTAAAATACCGATTGTTAAAATACAGCTTTCTAGGCCCCACCAGAGTTTCTGCTTCGATCGGTCTTGGGTGGGACCCAAGAATTTTCATTTCTAACAAGCTCCCAGACCATTCTGATGCTACTCTTCCAAGGATCACCCTTTGAGAACCACGAATCAAAACACTGTCAGGGAGGTACAACTATTTCTAGACTGTGAGTAAACAGCAGATGTGAAGGGAGAAGGATAGAGATGACCACAGAGGGAAGCCGAAACCAGCCGTGGTTCCCGACTGTTTTCCAGTCCAAATACTGCTGAGCCCAGCTGTGTCCGGGTTCCTGATTTTAGGTTCTGTCTATCTCCCTCTTCCTTCCCCCCCCCCCGCCCGCTCTCTCTCTCTTAAAAAAAAAAAAAAAAAGGATATTACATCCACCAATGAAGACAGAGTTCTTTAGTCCCAACTCCATTCCAACCCACCTACTGGGTAGCCAAGATCGAGATCGGTCTTTATCTTTCCTTTTCTTTCTCTAAGCTCCACAAGCTCCACATACACAAACATGCAATGGTTTTACTATTTCTTTTACAAAAATTGAATTGTTCTGAGTTGGGATTCACATTTTACTCCTGTAATAGGCTAAAACAAGTGGGAAGTTTACTTCTCTCTTGCATAGCAGTCCTGAGGCAGGTGGTCCCAAACTGGCGAGGTGCTTCTGTTCTCTGAGGCCACCTTGCAGCCCCACCACCCTTGGGGTTGCCTCAGCCACATCTTCCACAGTGGATCACACCGTGTCTACACTCCAGTCAACAGGAGGGGGAAGGGAGGGGGCATGGAGGGCCTTCCTTTTCCTTAAGAACAGAATCTCAAAGATGCACAAATCACTTCTAAGCATTTCCCCCTTGGCCATAATGTAGAACCATGCACACAATGAACTGCAAAATAGGCCTGGAAATAGAGTCTTTAGCTAGCCAGTTACACGGCTGGTTAAACACTAGAGTTTCTTGGGGGGGAAATAAAGGAAAAGTAGGGAACATTTAGCAATCTCCACCACCCCAACTATACACAATGCTTGGTAATTTGCTTATTTCATAATGTCCTTCCAAGTCATTAAGTATAGAGCCAACATGGTTTAATAGCTGCCCACTATTTCATTGTATAGTTATAATGTATTCAACCATTCCCATATTGGTGGATATTCGGTCTAAGTCTGTCTTTCTATACTCAAAGTTTCTCCAGTAAAATGCTTGCTCATAGAATCTTGCTTCCTAGAGCTTTTGTTTTTTATAAGGTGAATTGCCCAAAATGAGTCAAATAACATGTGCATTTTAATTTTTAAAAAAGATTTTATTTATTTATTTTTAGAGAGGAAAGGAGGGAGAGGAACATGATGTGTGAGAGAAACAGCAATTGGTTGCCTCTGTCATGCTCACAACTGGGGACCTGGCCTGCAAACCAGGCATGTGCCTTGACTGGGAATCGAACCTGCAACCTTTTTGTCTGTAGGCCAGCACTCAAACCACTAAGCCACACCAGCCAGGGCTTTAATTTTTTATCTATATTGCCAAATTACTTTTCTAAAAGGCTAAAATAATGTTCTAAATTCGCCAGCAATGAATTAGAGGCCCCATTTACGTATCTTATCATTAATGTTCTTATTTTTTGACCATATGAATGGGTGAGAATTTCTACCTCATATTACTTATATTTGAATTTCTCTGGATACTAGTGAGGATGATGGTATTGTTACCTTTATTGATGCTTTGTATTTCCTCTCCTGTGTATCCAGAGGTGGTTATCTGTACCTATTGGAGAATCGGCAGGAAACAGAATTTATCCTAGATGGGTCAAATGAAGGGATTGTAATAAAGGCACTACTTCCAGAGCTGGGGCAGGATTAAGGGAATAAATAAAAGATGAGAAGCTGGTGAGGCAGTTAAAGACCAAACAGCAGGAAGCTGTTTCTGCTTCCCAGGGATGAAGGAACAAGATAGGGAGCTAGTACCCAGTGAGTACTAAACCATGGAGGAAAAGCTGTCCTGTGGGAGCTGTTGAGATGGAAACATCCCACCCTTTTTCTCCTTCAGTCTTCCAATCTCCTGCTGGTTCTTCTTATTTGTCAAACCCAATGGGCAAGCCCATTAGCAAGAATTCTACGTGATGCAAACCACAGGCCAGCTACCCAAGGCACAGATGCAGGCAGAGGGCCGAGAATAGACCTGGGAAACAAACAGGAAAGCCAGCTCAGTATCCCTTACCCATTCCATTGGGTGTGTGGATCAATTGCCAAGAACTTGTCAAACACTGGGGATATTAATCCTTTGTCTCTAAGATGTATGCAAACGATTTCCTCAGTTTCTCACTGTCTATTGACTCTCATCTAAAGTCTATTTTTTCATGTTCATGGTTTTAGATTCTACTTTGCTTAAGACAATATCCACCTTTACCTCCAAAGTTTGATAAATGGTTTCCTATACTATCTTCAGAAGTTTTCTTTATTTTTTTAACTTGTGTATCTTCTGATCCCTTTTTAGTTTATTTTTGTATAGAGCATACAGCAGTCTTGCTTTTTTTCCTTCCACATAAAGAGCCAATTATGCTAGCCATGTAAATCATGCTTTCTCCACTGAAATAAAATAACGTTGTCATATAAGCTCGGAATACTTGTATATACTTAGATTTACTTCTGAGTTTGCTGTACCACCCCTTTACTTTCTTGAGAGGATGGTGGGCTGGGTAATATGAAATAAAAGCATTTAAAATCTGTAAGGAAGAATCAGAGTCTGAGAAGTAAAAGATAGACTGGCTAAGAAATTCATGAAAAAAAATCTGAGTAGAGACAAAACATACAAGATGCTAAGAATTTCTGTAACATTGTTCTCATCAAAAGAATATGGTATTGTCCCAGGAAAAAATGAATAAATAAATACAAGTTAAATTGTAAAGCTTTCAGTTATATTCTCCTAGTCTAATGTGGTAGCAATTTTTAGTTATTTATCTTATCTTCCACCTTTATTGGTATAGTCCAAAGTTAGCCTCCTGGACTTCCGCCAAGATGGAGACGTAGGTGGAGGAAACACCTCGCCTCTGTGCACAACCAAATCTAAGAACAACTATTTTTAACAGTAGTCACAACCAAGCCACACGGAAAATCGACAATACGGAGTCCAAAGGACAACTAGATACTCAGCTGGACCGGTACGAGCAGCGGAGCAGGTTAGCAAGAAAAAATTCCCGGGGCGGTGCGCGGTGCACGCAGGCAACCGAGGGCGTTGATCATGAGCGAGCTGGCTGCCGGAGCGTACAGGGAAGAGGCGCGGTGGGTCGGTCGCGCACGTTTACGTGCGGAGAAACCAGTGAGAAGGGAAGCCGGCACGGAGCAGCAGGCTCGCACAATTCCGATCGGATAAACAAGCCCAAGGCGACCGCCATTGCTCCCTCTCTGACCACGCCCACACACACAGCGTCACAAACCAGCGACCTGGGTCTCCCCGTCCTGGTAAACAACTAAGGCTTCGCTCCGCTCACTTAACAGCACGAATAGACCAAAAATGGCTCTAGGACAACTCAGAGCCCCAGAACCGATAGACCTAAGTGATGAAGAAATAGCCAGTCTTTCAGATGCACAGTTCAAAACACTGGTTATCAGGATCCTTACAGAACTGGTTGATTTTAGTCACAAATTAGAGAAACATATGGAAGCTAAACTAATTGAAATAAATGGTGATACAAAGGATGCCAATAGTAATGGAAAGAAAATTGGGACTCAAATCAAGGGAGTGGACCAGAAGGAAGAAAAAAATGATCAAACAGAAAGGAATGAAGAAATAAGAATTCAGAAAAATGAGGAGAAGCTTAGGAACCTCCAGGACATCTTTAAACATTCCAACATCCGAATTATAGGGGTACCAGAAGGGGGAAAGGCACAGCCACCAGTGGGAAACTTATTTGAACAAATAATAAAGGAGAATTTCCCCAAGATGGCAAAGGAAATAGACTTCCAAGAAATCCAGGAAGCTCAGAGAGTCCCAAAGAAGTTGGACCCAAGAAGGAACACACCAAGGCACATCATCATTACATTAGCCAAAATGAAAATGAGGAGAGAATCCTAGAAGCAGCAAGAGCTAAGGGGACAGTCACCTACAAAGGAGTTCCCATCAGACTGTCAGCTGATTTCTCAAAAGAGACCTTACAGGCAAGAAGGGGCTAGAAAGAGGTATTCCAAGTCATGAAAACCAAAGATCTACAACCAAGATTGCTCTACCCAGCAAAACTTTCATTTAGAATGGAAGGACAGATAAAGTGCTTCTCAGATAAGACCAAATTCAAGGAGTTCATCAGCACCAAGCCCTTATTATATGAAATGTTAAAGGGACTTACCTAAGAAAAAGAAGATAAAAAAGATGAACAGTGAAAGAACAGCAAACTCACAGTTATTAAGAACCACACCTAAAACAAAAGCAAACTAAGAGGACAGCTAGATCAGGAGCAGAACCATAGAAATGAAGATCTCATGGAGGGTTAGCAACAGGGGAGTGGGAGGAGGGGAAGGGGGGAGAAGGTACAGAAAATAAGTAGCATAGACAGTAGATAGAAAATAGATAGGGGGAGGGTAAGAATAGTAGGGGAAATACAGAATCTAAAGAATTTGAGACACGTGTTCATGAACTAAAGGGGGAAATGGTGGGGGAGGGGTATGCAGGGTGGAGGGGAGTGGAGGGGGGAATAGAGCAAATGTAATGGCATAATCAATTTAAAAAAGTTAAAAAAAAAAACAACAAAGTTAGCCTCCTGATTATCCCAAATTCACCAGCTTTCTAGAGACACATTTTGTCTTTTTTGTTTGTTAGTTTGGTTTTGCTTTTTTTTCCCCCCTTTTCTTAGCTTCCTTTTGCACTTCTGCCTCATGGTTGTTATTAGAACATTCTCACAGGTCATTTCTTCTCCTGAAGTCTCCAGCACCCCATCCTCTTGCCAACCTTTCTTCCTCTGATACCACTTTTCTCCTCTACCAGCTCCTCCCATGCCTGCCCCTTTTCTTGCTCCAGGAAATTAAAAATTTGTGTTTGTTTATTAAAAACTTGTGTCACTCTAACCAAGTCCAGCCCTAAGCTCTAAGCTGCTACAACCATGAGGGTCTATAAAGTGTTTGGCAAAGCAAAGGTGGCTGATTCTCTGAGGATTTCTGCCTCAAGCTTGTTAAACAACAATTTTTTCTCCCTGCTCTACATGCATAGTTCTCACAGGCTTGCAATCACAATTTATATACATTCAAATTTGTGCTCTATTTTCATTTGATGTTATTTCATCAAATGTACAAACATATAGCCCTTGCTGCTGTGGCTCAGTGGACTGAGCATCAGCCTGCAAACCAAAAGGTCACCAGTTCAATTCCCATCCAAGGGCACATGCCTGGATTGCAGGCCAGGTTCCCAGTACGGGGCACATGAGAGGAAACCACCCATTGGTATTTCTCTCCCTCTCTTTCTCCTTCCCTTCCTCTCTCTCTAAAAATAAATAAATAAAATCTTTTTTAAAACAGAAAAATGTACAAACATATAAATTTCTGTTCTACTTTTTCATTTGATATTGATAAGTGGATTTTTTTAATCACAAGTCTTGTCTTTAAATCCTGTATAATTCCATCACATAGCAATGACATCATTGATGATCATTTCTCTAGTGTTGAGCATCTAAGACATTCCCGGGGTAAGCCCTGTACCCTCGTGGACACCAGCATTGCCCAGGATGGTGGGAGCCCCTGAGGATGACTGAGAAATGAAGGGGAAGTCCTCAAGGAGTGTGATGCCCAGTGAGGACACTCCCAGCATCGCTTCCACCATGAGACTAAATGAGCAAGAAGAAACTTGGAGAATTATTGAAATGCACTGTCTAGAAATCTAGCACCTCAGAGACCAGATCCAAGAACAAGATCAGGTCACAGAGTTCCACCCCATTGCATGAACTCAGGTTCCTTCCCTCCTCGGGTCAGAAGTGGACTTTGAGGCACAAACGAAATGACCCAGTCTGTTGAGCCATCTCCATCTACACCAGATGCAGCACTGTGGGTCTGTCCCCAGGCTCCTTCCAGGCTGCAGTTTGTGCAGCATTGACCAGCCCAGCCTTTCTCTCTTGCCCTGGTGAGTTTGGGATGTGGACAGAAACACTCACACAAAAGACATTTCCACCTTTTTGTTATAAATATGTTCTAAAATATTTTTAAACAAGTTAAGCTCTCTTTTTATCAAATTATTTTCTGAAAGTAAAGTCCTGGGAATATGCAGAATGGGAAAACAGTAGGATATATTTATATTACCCTAGATATATGCATATTGTTAAATTTTATGCAATACAGTGCTACCAGTTTACAATGCCACCAGCAACAAATATTTCTGCAGAGTGTCACTTGTGTTGGATTTTGTATTTTTTAAAAAGTGTTCCAAATTTATAGGTTTAAATTGTGCTTTGTTATTATTTCCATTGTCCAGGCCTTGATTATAAGTATGGTTGAAAAGTTTGTCACATTTAAAATTTGTATTTTCTGCCCTGGCTGCTGTGGCTCAGTGGATTGAGTGCTGGTCTGCAAACCAAAGGGTCACAGGTTCAATGCCCAGTCAGAGCACATGCATGGGTTGTGGGCTAGGTCCCCAGTGGGGGGCCCATAAGACGCAGCCACACATTGATGCTTCTCTCTCTTTTTCCTTCCCTTCCCCTCTCTCTAAAAATAAATAAATTAAAATATTTTTTAAAAACTAAAATAAAATTTGTATTTTCTCTTCTGTATATTGTCTTTGTCTATTTGTAATTGACTTCTGATATTCTTCTTCACATGCTTCATAGAGGGCAGATGTCAATTGTCTATCATATCTGCTGTTACTACTTCCTCCAGTCTTTTCTTTCCTTCTGTATAAATTTTGTGTGTAGGTATTCTTTATTTTCATTATGTCCTAGAAGTTCATCTTTTCCCTTATTATTTATTGATTTATGTTAGAAGTTAGTAGGAGATAGTTACAAGTGTATAAATTCAAATTCCACCGTTCCCATTCCTGCTCTGCCATCCTGGTGGCTGAGCAGATTACATAGCCCACCACCCCCCAGGCCTTTTTCCCACCTGTAAGGGCCTGATAGCACTGGCAAGGTTACTGAGGTCACAGAGTATTATGAGGCTTAAATGAGATAATGCACAAAGTTCACCTGGTGCACAGCAATTGATAAAGGTGGTTTTTTATTTTTATTATCATTCTTTTATTCCTTCAATAATTAGAAAAATGATTGTTTCACCACAGCTGTGAAAAATGACTATTATTTTCATTAGTAATTTTGCTGTAAATCTGAATAATTCATACATAACTGATTTTGATGAGTGTATAATGGGTGAGTATGAAGTAAGAGAGGGAGATGGAGTCCAAGCACCAGGCCACCTTCATTAGGGATTCTCATGGGGGTGGTCATGAAGGGGATGGGGAGCATTCTCACAGCAGAAGAAGGGCTTATACATTAAGCCAGAGAGGTAAGTTAATAACTAGTTCGTCCAAATTAACACCTCCCGACAAACAGGAATCAAAATGGCAGGTGAGGGTAATGCATTTGCAAACCTAAATAGACAACAGTTCAGAGTCTGAGGGTCAAAACGAGGAAGTGCAGCATCAACATGGAACAAGCGGAAACCCACAGGCACAGCAAAATGGGCCAATATGCACTACAGGGCCACGCAGCGAGTCACTGAAACACATTTCTTCTGCTAGAATGTGCACTTCTGCAAAAGAATCAGCTCACTGCAGGAAGAATATTGTAATCACCATCAGGAGAGCAAGAAGCCCTCAGCTCAACTGCTACACTGACTGCCTGACAATGAGTACTCACACCGAGGCCTTTCTCCAGCTTCGGGCCAGGATGTCCTGCCTCCTGGACCCACCTGAAACAGCACTCAGAGCCTACTGCCATCTGCACTGGTTTAACACCCACCAGGCCAGTTCTAATTAAAGCAATGCTAGCATTTTCTCATTCTGTCATCTCTGTCATATGGTAGATTTTAACTAGCCATTGTGACAGGCTCTAGCCGCACTGAGATGCGTGTCGGGGCAGTCCAAGTTACTTCCTTATGTGCAAACTACTATTTTTATTAGCATTCCACTTATAGATTTGCATAGATTTGCAATGATCTGCCTCTAATCTTATTTTCCCCATAAGTCCTATAATTTGTACTGCTTGATTTTGCAGAATACAAAGTTTTTCAGAAATGCCTAAGTATTGGGCTTCACATCAGTGTGCATGGCCTCACATCCCCTTGGTCATAACTTTGATCTTGGCCATTACTTAGGAACACAATTCCACACAGGCTTCACCTGCCTCCTGTGCCCATGACTTACACTTGAACCCTTCTCTGATGTGGATGACACTCGGCACTTGCTTACAGGCAACCCAGAGGTGCAAGGGTATTACAACCCTCTGCCAACACTAGATGGGCATTGATGGTTGAAGACTTAGAAACACCTCTTCCTTTCATCCCTTGGGTGGCCAGTTTGAGGCATATTCTGTATAGCTCCTCAGAAGTTCCTGTTGGCATTGAAGCCCCTTTGCTCACAACAGTGACCGATGTGACTGGCTTGGTTCTCCTTCCTTCCCTGGCCAGCCCCCCTCGTTCTTCCCTCTTGCTGTCTTGGATTACCTTCCACATAAGCCACCTACACACATGTCCTTGCCTCTGGCTTTTCATTCTTGGGGAACTAAGATGGCATGTGCTGCATTGACATGAAAACATCTTTACTTACTACTGGTCAATAATCACTGCCCAATCCTTCCAAGGGCCTTCATCACCCCTTCCTCAGGACACCTGAATTTCTCTATGATGCCCCACCTAAAAGAGTAATGCCTGGCAGAGCAGGGGGCTGCCAGCTCTCAATTCCAGCACTACAGCAGCATCTATTCTCACCAATTGGTACATCTGCCAAACCAGTGTTAAAGATTTTAAATAACACCTTAGCAATGATATATGATGTAAGTGAGTGGCTTCTATGGCACATTCTCCCATCCAAGTACTAACCACACCTGACCCTGCTTAGGTTTGGAGATCAGATGAGATTGGGTATGTGTAGGGTGGTATGGCCATAGACTTCTCACTTTCAGTGAACTGGGACTATTGATAAAGGTAAGTTTAGAGGACTAGGTAGTATGAACTACACAACCACTAAGAATAACCAAAAATAATTGGGTAAAACATTAAAAGTAATAAGAGACCAGAAAGGAAACAAAGACTTATAAGACCAAGATCTAAGAGAAAATGGAAATTCAGAGAAGAAAGCCCAGAGTATGGGCCACTTTTCACTTTTTCCCTGGGAGAAATTGTCAATTAAGAACAATCTTCACCCTGACTGATGTGGCTCAGTGGATTAAGCATCAGCCTGTGAACCAAAAGGTCATTGGTTCAATTACAGGTCAAGGCACATGCCTCAGTTATGGGCCAGATCCCCAGTTGGGGGCATGTGAGAGGCAACCAATTGATGTACCTCTTGCACATTGATTTTTCTCTCTTCTCTCCATCCCGTTTTTTATCTCTAAAAATAAATATAAAATCTTTTTTTTTTAAAGAGAGAGAGGTCTTAATATGCTGAGAAATGGAACTGTGCTTCTCAACAGTCTTTGGAGCTCAGAGGATCAAAATTGACATTAATGGCATATAACAGGTTGGAGTATCCCAATAACTACTTCCCCATTTTGGGGGGTGGGGTTAGGATCCAAAATGTTACCTACGAGAAAAGAGGAATCAGAAATAGGAGACAGCCCTTGAAAGGGCAAAGCCCAGTTTGGAATCATCTCAGTCACTGATATTGAATTAAGGCAATTCTGGACTGGTGGTACCCCTAGCTGTGCCTCTCTGGAGGCAGATAACATTATCCTAAGCCTCAAAAGATTTCTATATTATTTTGGGTACAAGATCTGGTGTCCCGTTAAAAAAAAAAATCTGAGCTGACAAGACAACATGAATAAAAGCTAAAAGAAGACACAGACATAGGAACAGACCCACAGGGAATCTAGATAACAAAATCATCAGATTCATTTATTCACGAATATTATTAATATATTTAAATATGCTTAACATGGTTAATGTGCTTAATATGGTTAAAGACAATACTCACAATTTTGGCTGAACACTGTAAACTAGAAGAAAGAACCAATGGAAAATCTATATCATGAAACTTCTGGTCAAGATGGTAGTGTAGTCAGACATGGTTCACCTCTTCACAGAGCCACATGAAAATTACAACTAAAATATGGAACAACCACCACTCAGAACCATCAGAAATTGAGTTGAATGGAAGTCTGACAACTATGGAATTAAAGAAACCACCCTCCAGTTCCCTTTCCCATCAGATCTGAACACTGGTGTTGGTGGTCGTAAATGGAGGGAAAGTAACACTGAAGCTGGCCTCACAGCTCTGTAGCATATGGCCTAGTTTCAAACAAGGTAAAAAGAAAAAAAAAAAGAAAGGAAGAAACCACATCCACCCAGACTTGTAGGAGGGACACAGTTGCTGGTCCGTAGAACGGGCTGGTCCTAGACCCACACGTAGGTGATAAAAATTCGGGAGGGATGTCTTGGAGCAAGGAGTCCCAGCACCACACCAGCCCCACGAGTCCAGGGTACCAGTGCCAAGAAGATAAGTTCTCACAACTTCTGGGTGCAAAAAGCAGCAGGGATTTAATTGGTGGGGGAAACTGGTGACCTTTTCTCCAGTTTCCAGAGTTTTTTCATCTTAAAGAACCTGAATACTGATTCACCTACTCAGATTTACTCCCTCTAAGCTCCAGCACCAGGGTGGCAACTTGAAGGGCACCAGTGGCATACTGGAAGAGGCTGAAGTGTCTGGCATCAGGGTGAACAGAAGCCATTGTCCCTTTTCTGAGCCCTCCTACCCAAAAGCCATGGAGCTGGCAGGGTGGTGTCATATCTGAGACTCCATTAACCTGGATAACACTGTTTGACTCACCTTGGGGATCCCCAGAGACTCTACCCCACCAAACTTACAGGGCCACCCAAGCTGCTTTTCCATATAAATGGCTTATCTCAGCTCATACTGTACAACTTCTTATATCATCTCAAACAAGGAATAGCTGGCCTCAGAGCCCCAGACCCAATACTAATAGCAGCCAGCCTAGATTCACAGCTTGGTTTCGCTGGGAATCTCTAAGCCTACCACAGGTAGCAGGCTTCTCAGATTGCCTTATAGCTCAGTCAGGGTGGCCCCGGGCAAAACACAGGTCAGGGCTAACCTTGGCCTGCACCACCCCAGAAACCCCAGGGCCAGCACACTCAGTAGACAGTTACAGACCACCTTGGAACACCACCACCATGCCCCTGCACAGCTGATCCTCCACAGAAGGCAGAGGTTGCCAGTAAGTTGTCACAGCCAATCCTTGCTGACTAGCCTAAGTAAATCCCTCCCATTGATCTGCCAACAGCAACCAAGGCTCAACTATAAGAGAAGGGTGTACTCAAGCCCACACAAAGGGCTCACCTTGAGTACCCAGCTTGGATGATAAGGGGAGGCTGTGATATTGGACCCTACAGGACACCCACTACATTAGGCCACACTACCAAGACATGGAGTCAAAGCAGCTCTACCTAATATTATATTTTGCTATGCAAAATGCACACTTTTTTTAGAGAAATTTTTTAGAGAAAAATAAGGATGTACATAATATATCTTAGTGCTAAGATGTGGTTGTGCATTATAAATGGCAAAATATGGTATATACAAACAAACACAGAGAGGCTGCCAAAATGAGGAGACAAAGAAATACAGCCCAAATGAAAGAACAGATCAAAAATCTAGAAAAACAGCTAGACAAAATAGATATAAGCAATCTATGAGAGGCAGAGTTCAAAACACTGCTTATAAGGATGTTCAAAGAATTCAGTGAGGACCTCAGCATCATAAAAAGATTCAGTCAGAAACAAAGGATACACTAATTAAAAAAAAAACAATTTACAGGGAAACAACAGTAGAGCGGATGAAGTCAAGAGTCAAATCAAATCAGTGATTTGGAACATAAGAAAGCAAAAAACAACCAATCAGAACAACAAGAAAAAAAAAGAATTAAAAAAATGAAGATACTATAAGCAGCCTCTGGGACAACTTCAAGAGATCCAACATTTTCATCACAGGGGTGTCAGAATGGGAAGAGAAAGAGCAAGAAATTGAAAATCTATCTGAAAAAAAATAGTGAAAGAAAAATTCCCTAATTTGGTAAATGAGATAAACATTCAAGTCCAGGAAGCACAGAGAGTCCCAAACAAGATGGATGCAAAGAAGCCCACTCCAAGACACATCATGATTAAAATGCCAAAGATTAAAGATAAAGAGAGAATTTTAAAATCAGCAAGAGAAAAGCAGGTAGTTACCTACAGGGAGTTCCCATAAGACTGTCAGCTGATTTTTCAAAAGAGACTTTGCAGGCTCTAAGGGATTGGCTAGAATTATTCAAAGTGATGAAAAGCAAGGACCTACAACCAAGATTACTCTATATAGCAAAGCTATCATTTAGAATGGAAGGGCAGATAAAGTGCTTCTCAGACAAGGTAAAGCTAAAGGAATTCACCACCACCAAGCCATTATTACATGAAATGTTAAAGGGACTTATTTAAGGAAAAGAAGATCCAAAGTATGAACAATAAAATGGCAAAAATACGTATTTACAAATAATTGAATCTCAAAAACAAACTAAGCAAACAAGAACAGAGACAGAATCATGGATTCAGAGAGCATTTTGATGATTGTCAGATGGGAGGGGCTGTGAGAGAATGGGTGAAGAGGTGAGGGGATTAAGTACAAATAGGTAGTTACAGAATAGCCATGTGGATGTAAAGTACAATATAAGAAATGGACTAGCCAAAGAGCTTATACACCTGCCCCATGGACTTGAACAATGATGAGGGAATTGCCTGAGGGAATGGGGGTGTGCTGAATGCAGAGGGCAAAGGAGGAAAATCAGGACAACTGTAATAGCATAATCAATAAAATATAATTTAAAAAAGAAAATCTATATCGTAAAAGTATAACCACCATCACGAGATACCATTTTATATCCACTAGAATGGCTATTACCAAAAACACAGAAAAGAAATGTTGGCAAAGGGGCTGAGAAATTAGAACCCTTGTGCATTGCTAATGGGAATATAAAAGGTATGGCCACTGTGGGATACAGTATAGTGATTTCCCAAAAAACTAAACAGAACTGTCATATGATTTAGCAATTCTACTTCTGGCTATGTACACAAAAGAATCAAAAGCAAGGACCCAAGCAGATACTTTTATACCAGTGCTCATAACAGCATTATTCACAATGGCTAAAAGGTGGAAACAACTCAAGTGTCCAGTGACAGATGAGCAGATAAACAAAGTGTTATATATAGCTACAATAGTATATTATTCAACTTTAAAAAGAAAGGATATTCTGACACACGATGCAACATGGATGAAACTTGAAGACATTATGCTAAATGAAATAAGCCAGATAAGAAAGGGCAAATATTGTATGGTCCATTTATACAAGGGACCTAGAGTAGTCAAATTCATAGAGACAGAAAATAAAACATGGTCATGTTTGGAGGCTGAGGTAGCAGAGTTGGTGTTTAATGGGTAAGGAGTTTCAGTTGGGGAAGATGAAATAATCAGGAGATAGATGGTAGTGATGTTTGCACAGCCATGTGAATATACTTAAATGTTCTTGTGAACTATATACACTTAAAAAGGTACCTTTTGTTTTACATATTTTGTCCCAATAAAAAAGTATAATAACAAAATCTTTAAATTCAATGGATAAGTTTGACACAGCTGAACTAACCAGTGAATGGAAGATGAGTCTGAAGAAAGTATCCAGATGAAGCACAAGGAAACAGAGGTTATTCCTGTTGTATCATTCTAGCATGATAAATAATTTGTCTTCTAGTCCCTAACACTGATTGTTACTAGGTTCTTCAGGGGCTTCCTCTTCCACAGAAGTTAGGTGTAACATGAGCTAGATTAAGTACTCACCCAGAGGAAAAGGGATGCCAGCTTGGAGATAGGCACTTTCATACATTGTTTCATTTAATTCCCCCAACAATTCTAAGAGGTGGGAACTGTAAAAGTCCCCCATTTTATAGGCTAAATACTCAAGACAAGTGACTTTCCCAAGGCCACACACCCAAAAGCCAAGGTTCAACACAGGTACTCCTGCTCTGAGCCTATTTTCTCTCTAGTACCCCAGACCACTCCTCAAATGTTTATTCACTCATTCAGTCAATAAGTGATTCTTGTGTACCAATTATAAGTCAGGACTGTTCTAGGAGTTTTTAGTCCAGTGGTGAACAAAGCGTACATGGTACCTGTTCCCGGGGAGCTTGCGTTCTAGGGGTGGAAGACATACAATGAACAAATAATCAAAATGTAAGGTGAAAGAGTTTGACAGGGAGGGGGGGTGCTATTTCATACAAAGTGATTAGGAAATGTAGCTCTGGTAAGGTGACATTGGAGCAGAACACCTGAGTGAAATGAGGGAGTAAACCCTGTGGATTTTGGAAGCAGAGGAATAGCAAATGCAAAGACTCTAGGGAGGCAACTTACTTGAAATGTTTGAGATATTGGTGAGGGGAAGTATGGGTAGGGTTGGGAGAGAGAGAGAGAGAGTAGAAATGGATGGAAATAAAGTCAAAGATGTGGTGGACAGGACAGGAAAACAGATGGCACAAGGTCTTATAGACCATCTGTATTTGTATCCTGTTGAACCATAAACTTCGTGGCTCGAGACAACATAAAAATATTATCTTATAGTCCTGAAGGTCAGAAGTCTAACATGGATTTTACTAGGCTAAACTAAAGTGTTAGTGGGGCTATTTTCCTTCTGGAGGCTGTAGGGGAGAATTTATTTAATTTTTCAGCTTTCAGGCTGTTCACATTTCTTGACCTATGGCTCCTTCTTCTCTCTTCAAAGCCAGCATCATGGTATCATCAAACCTCTCTCAATCTCCTTCTCTCTGCTCTCTCTCACAAACACACATGAACACACATCTCTGCTTCTGTCTACATGTCTTTCCCTGACTCTCGTGCCTTCTTCTATCTCTTACAAGGACCCTATGGTTACATTAGGCCTACCAGAAAATCCAGGGTCATCTGCCCATCCCCAACTTAATCATATCTTCAGTCATTTTTCCCTGTAAGTAACATATTCACAGGCTCTAAGGTTTAGAGTATGAACATCTTTGGAAGGCTATTATTTTGCTTACTACACCATGGAAAGAATTTTGAGGAGGAGTGGGCTATAAAGGGAGTAGGTAGTGGAAAAAATACAATAAAGATTAAATTAAAAAAGAACTTTGGACTTTACTCTGAATAGCAAGTTATTTGGAAGTTCTGAAGAGAGAAGTACTGCTTATGATTTCAGTTACATTGAAATTTTTCAAAGGAACTAGGCATTGCAAGCACCAGATGTACTATTAGAATACTGAGTGAATCTGGAAGACTCTGATAAATTTATGGTGAGTTCCCACTTAATCACCAGCCCACTCCCCATGCTTTTCAGTGTGCAGAAGCACAATGAACAGGGGATGGGAAAGGAAAACAACTCTATAATTCTCTCCAGTGCTTCCTCTTCTCCCCCGACCTGGTTTGCTGTTAAGAATTTTCAATTTCAATATACATCTCACTGTACACACACACACACACAAAACAAAACCTTCATAAAACAAAGAAAGATGAAGAAACTGAACGTGAAACTTCTGCTGCAAAAATAGAGACTAAATAGGTTTCTCCTGTTTGCAAGCTAGTGTTGCTTAAAAAATACTTCCCCAAGATTTATAGCAAAAAGAAGAAATTACAGAGCATGTTCAATGTAAATGTTGTATGTATAAACAGGTTCACATAAGAGTGTTTGGATTTGCTTCATAACACTTGGATGCAAGAGACATCACATTTCTTTATTTTTTAAATCAAATTAAACAAACTCAACCCCTCAATTTCTCCTGTAGTTGATAGAAATTTACCCTCAATTATTTCCACAGGCCTAGAAGCCACCAGCAAAGACATTTCCCTGCTTGCATCACAGCCCTAGCCCAGACGGCTGTGGTCTGTGGGAGAATGGGCCACCTCAGGGGTGATGTCCATTCCCTCCTAGCTAACCTTACTGCAGTTCCCTAGGCTGGAATGCCCAAGCATCCACATGGCTACCATATCAGTTATCTATTACTGCAGAACAAACCACCCCAGCAGGTAAGGGCTTAAAACAACCATTGTATTGCTCATGCTCCTATGGGCCAGGGATTTTGGCAGAGTTAAGTAAGGCCAGGTCATCTCTGCTTCTCACAGTGAACTCTGGACTTACCCCTATGGCTACAGTCAACTGTGGCTGGTCTGAGCATGAAGATCCATAAAGGCCCCTGTCAGCTGAGACATCTCGATTCTCCCTCTCCAGCAGGATGGCTTAGACCTCTTCACAGAGCAACTGGGATATCTAAGCAAAAGCAGAAGCTGCAAGACTTCACAAGGCCTGTGCTCAGAAGTTCTGGCACAGAGAGCTTTGGGTCAAGATGGTGGCATAGGCAGACATGGCTCACTTCTTCACACAAGCACATTAAAATTATGACTAAAATATAAACAACCATCACCCAGAGCCATCAGAAATGGAACTGAATGGAAGTCTGACAACTATGGAATTTAAAAAAATAACACATCCTTCCAGACTGGTAGGAGGGGTGCAGACACAGAATGGGTTGGACACACATCCACGTGTGGTAGATAAAACCTCAGGAGGAATACCTCAGGAGTGGGCAGGACCACCCCCACACCATGCCATCCAGCCCAGGGTTCCAGTGCCAGGAAGATAAGTCCCCACAACTTTTGGCTGCAAAAACCAGTGGGGACTGAATGGGTGAAAGAAACTGCTAGAACCCCAAGCAGTTCCTCTTAAAGAACCCACACACAGACTCACCTACACAGACTCACTCCCTCTGAGCTCCAGCCCCAGGGTGGCAGCTTGAAGGGCACCAGTGACATACTGGGAGAGGCTGAAGTGTCTGACATCAGGGCAAACAGAAGCCATTGTCCCTTATCTGGGCTCCCCGCTTAACCTGTCATCCCCACCCTGCCCCGCCCCCCCCCACTGGCAGAGCCACTGGAGCCAGCAGGCTGGTGCCATATCTGAGATTTCATCAGCCTGACTAACACTGTTTGACTTGCCTTGGAGATCCCCAGAGACACTGCCCCACCCAATTTAGGGGCTCACCCAAGCTATTTTACAACTTCCTAAGTCCTATCAAATAAGTAACAGTTGGCCTCAGTGAACTCCGAGCCTGGCACTAGCAGCAGCCAGATTAGTTTCGCAGCTTGGTTTTGCTGGGAATCTCCAAGCGCAGCACAAGAAGCAACCATCTCAGATTGCTTTACAGCTCAGGCAGGGTGACCCCAGGCAAAACACAGGTGTGGGCTGACCTTGGCCTGCACCACCTGGGAAACCCCAAGTCCAGGGCACCCAGTGGACAGCTACAGACCATGTAAGAGCACCACCCCCCTGCCCCTGCACAGCTGATCCTCCACAGAGGGTGGAGGCTAGTGGTAGGTGGTCATAGCCAATCCTTGCAGCTGACTGGCCTGGGTAAATCCCTCCTATTGATCTACCAACAGCAACCAAGACATAAGTGCAAGAGGAGATTGTACTCAGTCCACACAAAGGGTGCACCTTGAGTACTCAGCTTTGTTGATAAGGGGAGGCTCTACCACTGTACCCTACAGGACACCTACTACATTAGGCCACACTACAAAGACACAGAGTCAAAGCAGCTCTACCTAATACATAGAAACAAACACAGGGAGGCTGCCAAATGAGTAGACAAAGAAACATGGCCCAAATGAAAGAACAGATCAAAAATCTAGAAAAACAGCTAAACAAAATGGACATAAGCAATCTATGAAAGGCAGAGTTCAAAACACTGCTTATAAGGATGTTCAAGGAACTCAGTCAGGACCTCAGCAGCATAAAAAGACCCAGTCAGAAACAAAGGATTTGCTAATTGAAAAAAAGAACAATTTACAGGGAAACAATAGTAGAGCAGATGAAGCCAAGAATCAAATCAATGATTTGAAACATAAGGGAAAAAAACACAACCAATTAGAACAAAAAGAAAAAAGAATCAAAAAAATGAGGGGAGTATAAGCAACCTTTGGAACAACTTCAAAAGGTCCAACATTTTTGTCATAGGGGTGCCAGAAGGAAAAGCGGAAGAGCAAGAAATTGGAAGTCTATTTGAAAACACAATGAGAGAAAACTTCCCCTAATCTGGTGAAGGAAATGGACAGGCAAATCCAGGAAACACAGAGAGTTCCAATCAAGTTGGACCCAAAGAGGACCACGCCAAAACATATAATTAAAATGCCAAAGGTTAAAAATAAAGAGAGACTCTTACAGCAGTAAGAAAAGATCAGAGAGTAACCTACAAAGGACTGCCCATAAGACTGTCAGCTGATTTCTCAAAAGAAACTTTGCAGGCAAGAAGGGGCTGGCCAGGAGTATTCAAAGTGATGAAAAGCAAGGACCTATACAACCAAGATTACTCTATTCAGTAAAGCTATCATTCAGAATGGAAGGGCAGATAAAGTGCTTCTCAGATGAGGTAAAGCTAAAGGAGTTCACTATTACCAAGCCCTAACATTTAACATATTAAATGTTAAAGGGACTTAGTCAAGAAAAAGAACTATCAACATTATAGTATGAACATTAAAATGACAACATACTCATAACTATCAACAGCTGAAACTAAAAAATAAGAACAAAAATAAATGAAGCAAACAACCAGAACAGGAACAGAATCATAGCTGTGGAGATCAATGTGAAGGGTTATCAGCTGGGAGGGGGAATGGTGAGTAGGGAAGAGAATGGGGGAAATGGTGGAGGGATCAAGTAGCAAACTGGTAGGGACAAAATAGGTAGGGGTGTGTTAAAAATAGTATGGGAGCCCTGGCCGGTATAGCTCAGTGGATTGAGCACGGGCCTGCGAACCAGACAATCTAGGTTCGATTCCCAGTCAGGGCACATTCCTGGGTTGCAGGCCAGATCCCTGCAGGCCAATTCCCAGCAGGGGACGCACAAAAGGCAACCATACATTGATGTTTCTCTCCCTCTCTCCTTCCCTTTCCCTCTAAAGATAAATAAATAAAATCTTTTAAAAAAAAGCTAAACAAAATATCTTATCATAAAAAAAAAATAGTATGGGAAATGGGAAAGGGAGAAGCCAAAGAACTTACATGCAGGACCCATGTACATGAATTAAGGTGGGGACGATCGATAGAGGGAAGGACAGTACTGGGCAGAGGGGCCAAAGGGGAAATAAATTGTAACAAGTAAACAAATAAATTGTAATAAGTGTAACAGCATAATTAATAAAATATACTTTAAAAAAAGGAAGTGGATGATTTACATGCAGGGGTTGTTTATACTCTTCTTTCTTGTAATGTTCATTAAACTACATTCTCCTGTTTAAAAAAGTTGTTCTACTGCATTACTTCTACTGCATACCATTGGTCAAAGCAAGTCATAAGCCCAGACTAGATTCACAGGTCAGGGAAATAGACTCTACTTGAAAGGAGGAGTGGCAAAGTTGCAGCCCAACAGAGCAACACATTGGAGACCATCTGAGAGTTACTCTCCACACTGGAGAGTAACATTATACCAAAGCTTCCTCCCAAGATTTAGTCACCCCCTGTAAGCCAGCAGTGTCTGGGAATCTCGTTAAAGAGGGGCTTTATGTAATCCACCCTCTGTGGTGATCCAGCTTACCTCTGTGGACCTGCCACACCTAGCTTCAGTGGCAGCCCCTAAAACACACATACACACCCAACCACACAACCTTTTAACTGCCTCTTCAATCTTGAAATGGGCTCAGAATAGAAGAATGAAGTCTCCTTTGCCCAAAGGAGAGGGAGGAAGAGGAAGGCTAATAAAACCACTGTACCCTGGCTGATGTGGCTCAGTGGATTGAATGCCATCCTGTGAACCAAAGGGTTGCTGATTCAATTCCCAGTCAAGGCACATGCCTGGGTTGCTGGCCAGGTCCCTGGTTGGAGGCATGCAAGAGGTGACTTGTTGATGTATCTCTCATACATCAATGTTTCTCTGCCTCTCTTTCTCCCTCCCTTCCCCTCTCCCTAAAATTAAATAAATAAATAGAACCTTAAAAAATGAAAAAATAAATGAAATCATCATGAGAGGCTGCATTACTCACCAGGCCCAGCATGGGGTTGGTCACTGGGCTCACCGCACCTGCGTCTGGGTGCCCAGAAGGAACGCAGCAGTAATGCTGATACTAACCAGCAACTTGAAGTGGGATGACTGTCTTGAAGGGTCTGAACTTTAATGTGACTCAGCTCAGAAGGTTTCTGTGACAGACAAGCTGCTTATTAAAGAAGTTGCAGAACTTGAAGTAAATTTACCTTGTACATGTAAAGTGCATTTTCTTGATCCAAATGAGCTTTATTGCTTTCAGCCAACTGTAACTCCAGATGAGGGTTACTACCAGGGTAAAAATTTTCCGTTTGAACTTGAACTTCCCACTGTGTACAACATGGCACCTCCCAAAGTGAATGCTTGACCAGGATCTGGCACTCCAACACGACCAAGACAGGTGAGGTAGATCCAAGTTCATGGGGAGAAAATTTGATTGATGGCACTGGTGGGACTCCCACCAGAGAACACTGAAGGAGTTTGTTCAAGAATTAAACTCTTTATTTACTGATCTTTTGAATTGTGATGACCCATTGAATACTGAAGCTATATATGGAACACACTTGCAGGACAAGGAGGACTTCCAGAATAAAGCTGAAGCCTTCATTAAAGCAGCATGCCAGATGACAGAAAGGAAAGATAGAAAGAAAGGATGGCAGGACTATGAATTGTGTGTTATAAGTCTGTCTCTCTAAAGTGAAACTACAAAACAACACAAGCCTCTTGTCTCCCAGTCCTCGCACTCACTCTCATTCCCACTGGATTGTCCAAGTCCCAGGACCATGTTGTCCTGAAAAGGACATCTTCATGACTGCCCATGTTTACTCTTTGCAACCATACTGTATAAGATGTTGATGAAATTCTTGAGAAGTTTTAATGAACGCAAAGTTGAAGCTAGAGCCTGCCTCCCCTCTTCTTAAACAAATCAGTTCCCTACATAAGTGATTGTAATGATGTGTTCAGTGCAACTCGCAGATTGGCAGTAAAAAAACCTGCCACAAACTGTGATCGGATGCAAATTCTCTCAGCTTCTTCCTCAAATGTTGGCTCTGCCTAGATGTTGCAACATTTCCCAGAATGCACGGAATCATATACTGTACATCTCTTGGTGAAAAGCTGGTTTTATTTAATGTGAGTCTATTTTGAAACAGATACGTAATTTGTACAATTGAATGTTTCAATTAGTTTTTATATTCTCATTTATTTTATATTTTCATTGCATAAAGCAGACAAAAGGATGTTGGGTAGGACCATTTGAGATCTTGCTGCACAGCACCTGTCATCAGTTTGGCTCAAATTAAATCTTACAAAAAAATTTTTTTTAAAGATGCTGAATCAAGCAACTATTAAAGAAAGCTTCAAAGGAAATATGAAAGACACTATTCAAATGCAACAAGAATCTGACTTTTAAAAATCAGCTCTTGTTTTTAGGACCAGATGTGGAAAGGAAGTTTAGGAACCCTTTGAAGCTACACCTGGATGATTAAAATAAAAACAAAAGCAGGAGTCATTTCTCACAGGCTGACCTGGCTGGAGCCAGGGTGGGGAGTTTGGTGATTCTTCGCTGGTCGGGAAGATTGTGAGCCAGCAGGGAATGCCTGTGCAGCTACCCGATCAGAAAGCCAGGCCCTTGCTTACCTAAGAAAGAGAAGAGATATCTTGAGAATAGCCCAAACAACGTCTGATACCACTGAGATGGTACCTGTGCCCTTCTGCATGTGCTGTGTGATTCCAGGCACTGTGTAGGGGGTTTGCATCCCAGACACTGGAGGACCAGGAACCAGCACTAGAACACAGCCACACTCAACTGCATTACCAGAGTTCAGGGGAAGAACACTGAAGAGAGAGGCAAATGTATTTATCCCAGTGTTCAGACATCTGAATCAGTGAAATAAAATACAAAAATTACTTTCAATTAGCAGTGGTCAGGGAAAGAGGTGACAGAACTTACTTTTCACCATTATTTATCATGATAGCTAACGTATTTTAAAACTATGTGCCAGAAATGTGCTAAAAGCACAAAAACCATCTTTGTGGGTCATTAACAAAATCCTTACAAAATACTATGGATTTAAAAAACAAACTATGGCCCTGGCTGGTGTGGCTCAATGGATTGAGCTCCGGCCCACAAACCAGGAAGTCACCAGTCATGGCACATGCATGGGTTGCAGACCAGGTCACCAGTAAGGGGTGTGTGAAAGGCAACTATGCATTGCTGTTTCCCTCTCTCCTTCCCTTCCCCTCTGTCTAAAAAAAAGAAGAAGAATAAATAAAATCTTTAAAAGAAAACAAAACAAAACAAATTATGTGAGGTGATAGATGTGTTAACTATCACCTTATTTTATAATCATTTTGCAATATGTACATCAATAAAATTATTATGTTTTTACACCTTAAGCCTACACAATGTTTTATGTCAATTATGTCTCTATAATGCTGGGAAAAAGAAGGAAGTACTTCTGGCTATTACATTTTATATTAGACTGCTAAACCATGAAAGTTCAACAAAATAAATTTGAAGATCTAATTGACTTTATTAAGCAATTCATAAATCTGACAGCATCTCATCTAGCAACTAGAAGGACTTCTGAGGGGCTGTGCAAAATGGAAGGTCTCACAGGCAGAATGGTATGGCAAGGGAATTAACAGCAAAAGAAAAGGAAGAATTATTGTTAAGCCAGGTCATCTTCTTTGTGGAGGAAGGGAATGGCAGGGTCCTCTTCATACAGATTACCTCACTGATATAGATCAGGAAATTCCAGAGCATTAGCTTAAAATTCCACTCCTGGGAGAGGCTGAAATTGCTATTATGTTAGTTACTAAGTTTTGGTTTGGTGACGTGGTTTAGCAAAAGTGACTCATTTTAGCCTGTTGGTGGTGATGTTGCTGTTGTTGTTTTAACAAGACCAAATGCCACATTGAGAACAATAATAAGCATTGAATTAACCAAAACAAACAAACATGAAAACTATGGACTGAGCACACTTGTTAAGTTCATTTTACAGTTGAGAAAATTAAGATTCAGAGAGAGAAAGTGATTTGCACAAGATCACAGCTGGCAGATTAAAGGGCAAAGGTTCCAACCCAGGTATCACTGAGCCCAGAACCTGCTTGTTGGTTTATCCACTGTGCCCCAGCGCCTCTTAAAAAGGCATTATTGGTGTTAGGCTATCCAATAGAAAGGTATTACTGGAAAAATCTTTCCTTAAAAGGTCAGTCCTTTACTCTAAGATTATATCCTTTGTACTTCTTTTCAAAGATTTTATTTATTTATTTTTAGAGAGAGGAGAAGGGAAAGAGAAAGAGAGGCAGAGAAACATCAATGTGTGGGTGCCTCTCATGCACCCCCTAATGTGGACCTGGCCCACAACCCAGGCATGTGCCCCGACTGGAAATCAAACCGGCGACCCTTTGGTTCACAGTCCAGCACTCAATCCAGTGAACTAACTACACCAGCCAGAGCCCCTTTGGACTTTTTTGAATCGTTGTTAAAGGTCCTCTTTAAAAGTAAAGTAATCATGATATTAAAGGTTAGTTTCTTTTTAATCCCTACTCAGCAAACTCGCAATGACTAAATTTAAGATAGCTTTTCAATTTTAAAAATGTGTTTCTTTTAATTCACTGCTCTGTGAAATCCCAGAGTCTGAAAATCAGTGACCTAGATTTTAGGACACAAAGAATGCAGAGAACATGAAAACAATATCAGGCCAGTACACGTGTGCACACACACTCAAGTGTCAGTGTCTAAGAAGGGAGTGCCACAGTGGAAAGTGCAGGTCTCAGTAACAGTCTCAATTCCACCTGTCTCAGCTCATCTTGAATGTGACAAGGGAAAGGCAGAGACTCATGAACCCAGGGTTCACCCCACAGACAGTTTTACAGAATCATGGTATATAACTGAGAGTTAAAGCTGTGGGAGCCCATACCTGTTTGTGGGTTCACACCAGCCCCTGACACAGAAGAGCCACTGGGGCAGATGCTGAAAATTTGGTTCCTTCTAGCCAAACCAAACAGAATATTCTACATGGAATTTTGTTCTTCAGCCTGGTTTATTCTGGTTGGTAAATGAACAAATGATACTCTTGATAATGGAAAACAAGTGAAAACAGCACCATTGAACTTGAAAATTTGTCCATAGCTTTAATTCACACTGAGATGATCTAACTTGTTTTAATGCAATGGCCACAGGATACTGTGAGTTTATTGTGCAAATTTACAAATAGCAAACCACAGCCTTTTGAATGTAAGGACTCTGGAGGTTTTTAAAAATTGTCCAAGTTCCTAAGAATAGGATACTGTTTTGTAAATTACCACATTGACTGCTCAAATTGTACTACACTAAAGTCAAAGTAATTCCTCAAATGCCTGCATAACTTGGCGACAAAATTGTATGCCAGGTACATCCAATAACTCATAACCCACCCCATAGTTAGAATTTAAAAGTAATTTTATCTTGCAAACGAGAAAATATTTCTGCAAATGTTTCCAGGAAAGGCCATCAGTTAAGAATTATTTATAAAAATAGCCACAGGGATGTAAAGTATAGCATAGGGAATATAGTCAAACATGTTATAACAAGTGTATATGGTGTCAGAAGGATGTTAGACTTACCTGGGGTGATCAGTTGGTAAGGTAAATAAATGTTTAATCACTATGTTGTACACCCCAAACTAATATAATATTGCATGCCAACTGTAATTGGAAAATAAATTAATTTTTAAAAATAAAAAAATTAATGAAAGCTATTTAATTTTCCACTAACTAGTAAACTGAGAATTAATGTATATGATTTAACAGAATATATTACAGCAGTGGTTCTCAAACTTTGGCCTGATCAAAATCGCTTGGGAAGGTCATTAAATGACAAACTGATGGCCCTTCCTCAGACTTTCGGATTCAGTAGGTCTAGAATGGGATATGAGAATCTGCATACCTAACAAGCTCTCAGCTGATGCTGAGACACACTGGCTGCAGTACAGAGATGTGGAAATACTGGCTATTAGCCTAACTATTAAATGGATGTAAGTTCTTTTTTATCCAGGGACAAAAGGGGCTCAAAATGCAGCTCTGGCCTAGAAAACAAACCAAGGTTATCTATGGGTTTTTTTCCTTTGGGGTTTGTGCTTATCAACATTGCTGGGGTGGGGGTAGATTCCAGCAGATTAAGAGGATGTTGACGTCATATCTAAATGTGTGAAACTAGGTTCCTGGAACTACCAGTTTATGAGTGTGGTGGGTATCACAGGCATTAAAATCTCACCTCATTCTAGCATCTGTGCCCTGGCTTCCCTGCAACCTTAAAAACATTTTAAAAAATTATCTTCACTCTCTACTCTCTATTCTTTGAAGGCCCAAGGTGTAAACTAGGTCATCTGGAGATGAAACTTACAAACATTTTACATGTAATAAAAACCAGAAAAAAACACACAACTTTACATGTTATTTGCCCTCAACGGGATGTAACATACAAGTGTATTAATGTCGGATCGTCCCCTCTGGTCAAGATGGTGGCAGAGGCAGACACGGCTTACCTCTTCACAAAACCACAATAAAATTACAACTAAAATACAGAGCAACCATAGCTTAGAACCAACAGAAACTGAGTTGAATGGAAGTCTGACAACTATGGAATTAAAGAAACCACATTTGACTTCCACCAAGATGGAGACGTAGGTGGAGGAACCACCTCGCCTCTGTGCACAACCAAATCTAAGAACAACTATTTTTAACAGCAGTCACAACCAAGCCACACGGAAAATCGACAATACGGAGTCCAAAGGACAACTAGATACTCAGCTGGACCAGTACGAGGAGCGAGGCCAGCAGCGGAGCAGGTTAGCAAGGAAAAATTCCCGGGGCGGTGCACAGTGCGCGCAGGCGGCAACCGAGGGCGCTGATCAAGAGCGAGCTGGCTGCCGGAGCGCACTGGGAAGAGGCGCGGCGGGTCAGTTGGTCGCGCGCATTTACGTGTGGAGAAACCAGTGAGAAGGGAAGCCGGCCCGGGGCAGCAGCCTCACACAATTCCAATAGGATAAACAAGCCCCTGGAGTTTTGAGTGACTGGATGCGTTGGGTTAGCAGAGAGGACCGCCATTGCTCCCTCTCTGACCACGCCCACACACACAGCATCACAAACCAGCAACCTGGGTCTCCCCATCCTGGTAAACAACTAAGGCTTCGCTCCGCTCACTTAACAGCACGAATAGACCAAAAATGGCTCTAGGACAACTCAGAGCCCCAGAACCGATAGACCTAAGTGATGAAGAAATAGCCAGTCTTTCAGATGCACAGTTCAAAACACTGGTTATCAGGATCCTTACAGAACTGGTTGATTTTAG
Organism: Artibeus jamaicensis; assembly: GCF_021234435.1. Taxonomy (NCBI): domain Eukaryota; kingdom Metazoa; phylum Chordata; class Mammalia; order Chiroptera; family Phyllostomidae; genus Artibeus; species Artibeus jamaicensis. Next base: position 1,366,516 of record NW_026521538.1, read on the forward strand.
TCACAAATTAGAGAAACATATGGAAGCTAAACTAATTGAAATGAATGGTGATACAAAGGATACCAATAGTAATGGAAAGAAAATTGGGACTCAAATCAAGGGAGTGGACCAGAAGGAAGAAAAAAATGATCAAACAGAAAGGAATGAAGAAATAAGAATTCAGAAAAATGAGGAGAAGCTTAGGAACCTCCAGGACATCTTTAAACGTTCCAACATCCGAATTATAGGGGTACCAGAAGGGGGAAAAGCACAGCCACCGGTGGAAAACTTATTTGAACAAATAATAAAGGAGAATTTCCCCAAGATGGCAAAGGAAATAGACTTCCAAGAAATCCAGGAAGCTCAGAGAGTCCCAAAGAAGTTGGACTCAAGAAGGAACACACCAAAGCACATCATCATTACATTAGCCAAGATTAAAATGAAGGAGAGAATCCTAGAAGCAGCAAGAGCTAAGGGGACAGTCACCTACAAAGGAGTTCCCATCAGACTGTCAGCTGATTTCTCAAAAGAGACCTTACAGGAAAGAAGGGGCTGGAAAGAGGTATTCCAAGTCATGAAAACCAAAGATCTACAACCAAGATTGCTCTACCCAGCAAAACTTTCATTTAGAATGGAAGGACAGATAAAGTGCTTCTCAGATAAGACCAAATTCAAAGAGTTCATCATCACCAAGCCCTTATTATATGAAATGTTAAAGGGACTTACCTAAGAAAAAGAAGATAAAAAAGATGAACAGTGAAAGGACAGCAAACTCAGTTATTAAGAACCACACCTAAAACAAAAGCAAACTAAGAGGACAGCTAGATCAGGAGCAGAACCATAGAAATGAAGATGTCATGGAGGGTTAGCAACAGGGGAATGGGAGGAGGGGAAGGGGGGAGAAGGTACAGAAAATAAGTAGCATAGACAGTAGATAGAAAATAGATAGGGGGGAGGGTAAGAATAGTAGGGGAAATACAGAATCTAAAGAATTTGAGACACGTGTTCATGAACTAAAGGGGGAAATGGTGGGGGAGGGGTATGCAGGGTGGAGGGGAATGGAGGGGGGAATAGAGCAAATGTAATGGCATAATCAATAAAAAAAAGTTAAAAAAAAAAAAAAAGAAACCACATTTATCCAGACTGGTAAGAGGAGTACAGACACAGAATGGGCTGGCCACACATCCTGTGGATAACAATTCAGGAGGGATATCTCAGGAGCAAGGAGACCCATTCCCACACTAGGGCCCCCAGCCCAGGGTTCCAGTGCCAGGAAGATAAGTCCCCACAACTTCTGGCTGCAAAAACCAGTGGGGATTGAATGGGTGAAAGAAACTGCTAGAGCCCCAAGCAGTTCCTCTTAAAGAACCCACACACAGACTCAGTTACTCAGACTCACTCCTTCTGAGCTCCAGGCCCAGGGCGACAGCATGAAAGGCACCAGTGACATACAGGGAAAGGCTGAAGCCATTGCCCCTTTTCTGGGTCCTTGCCCTATAGAGCCTGCAGACTGGTGCAGTATCTAAGATTCTATCAACCTGGCTAACAACATTTGACCTGCCTTAGAGATCTCCAGAGACTCCACCCCACCCAACTTAGGGCCCCACCCAAACTCATAAAGTGCATATGAATGGCAGGTCTTGGCTCATGCTTCACAACTTCCTAAATCCTCTCAAACAAGCAGCAGCTGGCTTCAGTGAGCCCAAGGCTTGGAACTAGCAGCCTAGATTCACAACTTGGCTTCACCTGGGAGTCTCCAAGACTAGCACAAGTAGCAGCCATCTCAGATTGCTTTACAGCTCAGGCAAGGAGGCCCCAGGTAAATCACAGGTGGGGGCTGACATTGGCCTGCACCATATGGGAAACCACAGGGCCAATGCACCCAGTGAACAGCTATAGAGGAGAACCACCACCCTGCCCCTGCACAGGTGGCCCTCCACAGAGGGTGGAGGCAGGTGGTCAGTGGTCACAGCCAGTCCTTGTAGCTGACTGACCTGGGTAAATCCCTCCCATTGATCTGCCAACAGCAACCAAGGCACATCTGCAAAAGGAGGGAGTACTCAGCCCACAGGAAGGGAGCACCTGGAGTACCCAGCTTTAGTGGTAAGAGGAGACTATACCACTGCACCCTATAGGACACCTACTACATTAGGCCACACTACAAAGACACAGAGTCAAAGCAGTTCTACCTAACACATAGAAACAAACACAGGGAGGCTGCCAAAATGAGGAGACGGAGAAACATGGCCCAAATGAAAGAACAGATCAAAAATCCAGAAAAAGGGCTAAACAAAAGGGACATAAGCAATCTATAAGATGCGACTTCAAAACACTGTTCATAAGGATGCTCAAGGAACTTGGTGCGGACCTCAGCAGCATAAAAAGACCTAGTCAGAGATGAAGGATATAATAATTGAAATAAAGAACAATTTACAGGGAAACAACAGTAGAGCAGATGAAGCTGAGAATCAAATCAATGATATGGGACTTAAGGAAGCAAAAAACAACCAAACAGAACAACAAGGAGAAAAAAGAAACCAAAAAAGAGGATAATATAAACAGCCTCTGGGACAAATTCAAGAGATCCAGCATTTGCTTCATAGACTAGCCAGAAGGAGAAGAGGAAGAGCAAGAAATTGGAAATCTACTTGAAAAAAATAATGAAAGAGAACTTTTGGCCAAGATAGAAACATAGGTAAGTACACTTTGCCTCCTTGCACAACCAAAAGGAGGAAAACAACAAATTTTAAAACAAAAAATAACCAGAACTGCCAGAAAATTAAACTGTATGGAAGTCCAACAACCAAGGAATTAAAGAAAAAAACATTCATTCGAACAGGTAGGAGGGGTGGAGACAGGCAACTGGGGAGCAAGACAGACCGCACAACCCAGGGTTCCAGTGTAGGGAAATAAAGCCTTAAAACCTCTGACTGAAAAAATCTGTGGAGGTTGCGGCAGAAGGAGAAACTCCCTGCCTCACAAAAACATTCATTAGAGAGACTCAAAGGGTACTAGAACATACGCAAACCTACCCACTCAGAAATCAGCACCAGAAGGACCCAATTTGCTTGTTGGTAGGGAGGGAAGTGACTGAAAGCCCACTGAGAGCTCAGCATTATCTCTTCTCTGACCCCTCCCCCACATACAGCACCACAATGCAGGTACGTAGGTTGCCCCACCCTGGCAAATACCTAAAGTTTCACCCCTTACTACATAACAGGTGTGTGGAGACAAAAAAAAATGTGGTCCAAATGAAAGAACAAATCAAACCTACAGAAAAAAATACAACTAAGTCATGAAGAGATAGCCAACCTATAGGATGCAGAGTTCAAAACACTGGTAATCTGGATGCTCACAGAAATGGTTGAGTGTAGTCACAAAATAGAGGAAGAAGTGAAGGCTATGCAAAGTGAAATAAAGGAAAATGAAGGGGAACCAACAGTGATGGGAAGATAACTAGGACTCAAATCAATGGTTTGGACAAGAAGGAATAAATAAACATTCAACCAGAACAGAATGAATAAACAAGAATTCAAAAAAATGTGGAGAGGCTTAGGAGCCTCAGGGACAACTTTAAATGTTCCAATACCCAAATTATAGGGATGACAGAAGGAGAAGAGGAAGAGCAAGAAATTGAAAACTTATTTGATCAAATAATGAAGAAAAACTTCCCCAATCTGGCAAAGGAACTAGATATGCAAGTCCAGGAAGCTCAGAGAGTCCCAAAGAAGTTGAACCTAAGGAAGCACACACAAAGGCACATCATAATTACATTACTTGAGATTAAAGATAGGGAGAAAATCTTAAAAGCAGCAATACAAAAGCAGAGAGTTACCTACAAAGAAGTTCACATAAGATTATCAGCTGATTTCTCAAAAGAAACCTTGCAGGAAGAAGGAGCTGGAAAGAAGTACTCAAAATCATGAAAGGCGAGGACCTGAATCCAAAATTACTCTATTCAGCAAAGCTATTATTTAGAATAGAAAGGCAGATAAAGTGCTTCCCAGATAAGGTCAAGTTAAAAGAGTTCATCATCATCAAGCCTTTATTATATGAAATGTTAAAAGGACTTATCTAAAGAAAAGAAGATAAAAAAATATGAACAGTAAAACAACAACAAACTCACAACTGTCAACAACCAAACCTAAAAAAACAAAAACAAAAATGAACTAAGCAAACAACCAGAACAGGAACAGATTCACAGACATGGAGATCACAAAAAGGGTTATCAGTGGGGAGGGGGATTGGGGAGAATTGGGGAAAAGGTACATGGAATAAGAAGTATAAATGGTAAGTACAAAATAGACGGGGGAGGTTAAGAATAGATGAGAAATGGAGAAGCCAAAGAATTTATATGTACAACCCATGGACATGAACTAAGGTGAGGGATGTGGATGGGAGGTGAGATGCAGGGTAGAGGGGAATAAAGGAGAGGGAAAAATGGGACAACTGTAACAGGATAATCAATAAAATATATTGAAAAATAATGGAAGAAAACTTTCCTAATTTAGTGAAGGAAATAGGCATGTGCAGAGTCCCAAACAAGATAGATGCAAAGAGGCCCACTCCAAGACACATCATAATTAAAATGGGAAAGGTTAAAGACAAAGAGAGAATCTTAAAAGCAACGAGAAAAAAGCAATTAGTTACCTGCAAGGGATCTATCTCTAATAACACTTTCAGCTTATTTGTCAATGGAAACTCTGCCAGAAAGGATTAACATGAAATATTCCAAATGATGAAAAGCAAAGACTTACAACCAAGATTACTTTATCCACAAAACTATCATTTAGAAGTAAAGGACAGATGAAGAGCTTCCCAGACAAACCAGTATTACAAGAAATGTTAAAGGGTGAAGAAGAAGAAGGAGGAGGATGAGAAGGAGAAGAAGAAGAAGAGCAAATATGAATAATAAAATGAAAATAAATACATATCTATCAACAATTACTCTATATGCAAATGGAGTAAATGCTATAATCAAAAGTCATACGATGGTTCAGTGCATAAGAAAATGAGACCATTATACATGCTATCTACCATACACTCACTTCAGATTGAAAGACACAGACTAAAAGGGATAAAATGAGATATTTCGTGAAAATGGAAACAAACAAACAAACAAAAACTGGAGTAGCAATACTAATCCCAGACAAAATAGACTTTAAAATAAAGGTTGTAACAAGAGAGAAAGAAGGACCTAGCAATTCATTTCTGGGTATTTAACTGAGGAAACTCAAAACACTAAATCAAAAAAATATATATGCATCTTATGTTTGTTGTAGCATTATTTACAATAGCCAAAATATGGCAGCAACTTAAGTCTCCATCAATAGATGAATAGATTATAAAGAAGTGGTGCTAAGACTTCCACCAAGATGGAGGCATAGGCGGAGATACTGTGCTTTCTCACACAACCAAGTTTAGAGATAACAAAATATTAGCAACAGAAAACACAGCCAGAACACAGAAAATTAAACTTTTCAGAAGTCTGATAACAATTAATTTTTCAGCCTGACCAGTAAGAGGGGAGAAACCAGCAGCTGGCAGAGCAGGGTTGCACAGGAAAACTCCGTCAGATGGACTCAGGCGCGTGGATCCCAGGTGTGGGGTTGCAAAGGGCCAACCCAGTGAGTGACCAGTGGATTCGGCGAGGGTGAAGGGCAGCGGGTTGACTGTGCTGGCGCATTCGTGTGCAGATAGACCAGAGAGGGAGACGGGACTGAGTGGGTCCCAGCAACGGGAGGCAGCAGAGACCGCCGCCATTTCCCAGCTCTGACCTCACCCCCACATACAGCATCACAACCCAGCGACCCCGCCCTGGAGGCCCCACCCCGCCCCTAAGGCTCCGCTCCTCATATTTAATGGGCGTGAACAGACCAAAAATGGCTCAAGATCTCAAAGCCCCAGAGCCCATAAATCTAAGTGACGAAGAAATAGCCAAACTTTCAGATGCACAGTTCAAAACACTGGTGATCAGGATGCTCACAGAAATGGTTGATTTTAGTCACAAATTAGAGGAATATATGAAGGCTAAACTAATTGAAATGCATGGAAATGCACAGGAAACCAATAGTAATGGAAAGGAAACTGGGACTCAAATCAAGGGAGTGGACCAGAAGGAGGATAAAAATGACCAACCAGAAAAGAATGAAGAAACAAGAATTCAAAAAAACGAGGAGAGACTTAGGAACATCCAGGACATCTTTAAACGCTCCAACATCCAAATTCTAGGGGTACCAGAAGTGGGAAAGGAACAGCCACCAGTGGAAAACTTATTTGAACAAATAATAAAGGAGAATTTCCCTAATCTGGCAAAGGCAATAGACTTCCAGGAAATCCAGGAAGCTCAGAGAGTCCTAAAGAAGTTGGACCCAAGAAGGAACACACCAAAGCACATCATCATTACATTAGCCAAGATTAAAATGAAAGAGAGAATCCTAGAAGCAGCAAGAGATAAGGGGACAGTCACCTACAAAGGAGTTCCCATCAGACTGTCAGCTGATTTCTCAAAAGAAACCTTACAGGCAAGAAGGGGCTAGAAAGAGGTATTCCAAGTCATGAAATCCAAAGACCTACAACCAAGATTGCTCCATCCAGCAAAACTTTCATTTAGAATGGAAGGGCAGATAAAGTGCTTCTCAGATAAGATCAAATTCAAGGAGTTCATCATCACCAAGCCCTTATTATATGAAATGTTAAAGGGGCTTATCTAAGAAAAAGAAGATAAAAAAGATGAACAGTGAAAGGACAGCAAACTCACAGTTATTAACAACCACATCTAAAACAAAAGCAAGCTAAAGGGACAGTTAGATCAGGAGCAGAACCATAGAAATGAAAATCTTAGGGAGGGTTAGCAATAGGGGAGTGGGAGAAGGGGGGAGAAGGTACAGAAAATAAGTAGCATAGATGGTAGGTAGAAAATAGATAGGGGGAGGGCAAGAATAGTATGGGAAATATAGAATCCAAAGAACTTGAGACACATGGTCATAAACTAAAGGGGGGGAATGGTAGGGGTGGGGGGTATTCAGGGTAGAGGGGAATGAATGGGGGAATAGAACAAATGTAATGGCATAATCAATAAAATAAATAAAATAAAAAACAAAAAATAAATAAAATAAAAAGAAGTGGTGCTTATATACAATGGAGTATAACTCAGTCAAAAAAAGGAATGAAATCATGCCATCTGCAACAACATAGATTACATACAGGGTATCGTCCTGAGTGAAATAAGTCAGACAGAGAAAGAAAAACACCACATGATTTTGCTTATATGTGGACCTAAAAAACAAAACAAATGAATGAGCAGAATAGAAACGGTCTCATAAATACCAAGAATATTTTGACTGTTGCCAGATGTGAGGGCAGTTAAGGGGGAATAAGTGAAAAGGTGAAGGGATAAGAAGTACAAATTGGTAGTTACAGAATAGCTATGGGGATGTAAAGCACAGCCTACAAAATATAGTCAATAATATAATAATTACGTATGGTGTCAGATGGGCACTAGTTTTATCAGAGTGATCACTTAGTAAGTTATATAAATGTATACCTGAAACTAGTATAATATCAATGATAATTTTTAAAATTTTAAGTATTTTTTTAAAAACACCTAATACCATGAAGACGCAATAGTCTTTAAATTCACCTGCAGAACCAACAGAGTCCTATCCCAGTTCCAAAGGGATTCTTTGCAGAAATTGATAAGCTGATCCTAAAATCCATATGAAATTTCCAGTCTTGAAATTAAAAAGAACAAATTGGGAGGACTCATACTTTCTGATTCCAAACCTTAACTTCAAATGTTTCAAAATTTACATGGCACATTAATGCTTCTGGCACATTAATTGAAAGGGCCCTTTTATGTATGGCCTTTATCATGTTGAAGTATTTGACTTCTTTACCTAGTTTGTTGAGAGTTTTTATCATAAAAGAATGTTGAATTTTGTCAAACTGTTTTTCTGCATCTATTGATATGTATGTGCAGTTTTTATTTTTTATTCTATTAATTATGCTGTATCACACTCATTGACTTTCATATGTTGAACCACCCTTGCATCTCAGGGATTAAATCTTACTTCATGGTATATGATCCTTTCAATGTGCTATTGGATTCAGTTTGCTAGTATTTGGTTGAAGATTTTTACATCTATATTCCTCAAGAGTATTGGCCTATCCTTTCTTTTCCTTCAGTGTCTTTGCCTGGCTTTGGCATCAGGGTAATACTGGCTTCATAAAATGAGTCTAGAAATGTTCCTTCCTCTTCTAATTTTTGGAAGAGTTTGAGAAACATTTGCATTAATTTTTCTCAAATCTTTGGTGTAATTCACCAATGAAGTAATCTGATACTGGCTTTTTCTTTGTTGGGAGGATTTAGATTACTGATTCAATAACCACACCAGTTATAGACCTCTTGCCTCACACTACGAATGTCAATAAATTTCACAAAGGTGAAAAACAGGAACACAAAAACAAAGAATTATTAAAATAGGAGAAAATAAAAGATAACGTGTTTAACCTCAGGATGGGGTTGGTCCTTTTAAGAAAGACTGGAAACTTAGAATCTATAAAGAGAAAATTAATGGATTTTCAACCACATAAACATTTAAAGTACCATAAAGCTAAAAAATAAATGAATATACTCAGAGGCAAATTGGCAAGCTATGACAGTGTAATATTACTAACATGTAAAAAGCTTTTTCAAATTAATACAAAAAATATATATGAACATCTAATAGAAAATTGGACAAAGGGCAGGAACAAAAACTCACAGATAGAGAACTATAGTATAAAGAGCCAATAAACTTATGAAATGGTCATCCTCAGAGGTAGTACAAGAAATGCACATTCAAATAACTAGTTATCCATACTGTCCATGAAATAGGCAGAAATGTAAAATATTGTTAATATCTAAGGCTCTTGAGTAATGGGCACTCTCAGTCACTCTAACAAAGGAACAATTTTAAGTAATCAATTAGTCAGTCAATTGTACTTTCATACCTTACTTCTTTTGCTTGATTGACTGTATTTCCAAGCAAATAGTATTTTATCACCAGCTGCAGAAGAGAACACCCGAATGAGGTGGGAAACAACCCGAACCAGGAGCTGCAGCACTTGGAAATCCACTGGCAGTGCTGGATGATGGAGTGACGCTCCTTCTCCCACTTTCCCAATATTCTGTAATGTGGTTTTCACAATTCAGGCAGAAAAGCAGGAAAAAAATTCATATTCTCATATTGTTTCCTAAGCATACTGCTTGTTTTAGAGCCCTATGCAGTCCCTATGCAACTTACTGTTTTGCCAAATGAACTCTCTAAAAGTATGAGTTATCTAAGAACAAAATTTTCATTTCCAAATAAAGCTTTTTGTTTTATTTTCTTCTTTACTTGCAGTTAGATAAAGAGGAAGTGTCAGCAAAGCTTTAGGAGGGGATTTTGGTGCATATAAAGAAGCACAATCCAGAAAGGGAACCTCAGGTTCATTTGGTGGCCCTTATTGTTCAGAAGAGGAAACTGTAAGCAAAGAGAGGCAAGATCTCAAAAAACATAGAGGATGTAATTGTGTGGCAGCTGCCTCTGGCCTTTATTATAGATCAGCAATTCTTAACTGGTGTGCCTCAAGAATTTTTAAAACATACAATAGCTGACTGTTTAGTCGGGGGCACTGCTTCTCCCTTAGATTGTCAGGCAAAATCTGACAACAGCCAGCACAACAATAGCCTTCCAGTGTGAATGTCCTGTCTTGAACGCTAAATATATAGATCATGTAATGGAGCTGCATCTTATAGGTCATGTTGCATAATAAAGTTGTGTCTGGTTGGTTATTTCTTTGTACCAGAAATCCTTATATATAAGTATAGGCACTTGATTTTTTTTAAAGTCACTTAGAAGCAAAAAAGATAGGTAATTACTATTATTATTTTTTTGGAGATCAATCAAAATTATAGCTATTTCTTGTTAGATCAGCAAAAACACACCATATTTTGCCATGTATAATGTGCAATTTTTGCCCAGATTTTTGACAGAAAAATAAGAATGCGCATCATACATGGGTAGTACTAATTCCATATCTACATAAATGTTTTTAATTCTTTTAAAATTATACTTTATTGCTTATGCTATTACAGTTGTCCTGATTTTTCTCCCTTTGTGCCCCTCCACCCAGAGCCCACAGTGGGAATCCCCCCACAATTGTTCATGTCCATGAGTGTTGCCTATAAGTTCTTTGATACTCCCTTTCCCAAACTGCACTTTACATCCCCATGGTTATTCTGTAACTACCTATTTGTACTTCTTAATCCCTCACCTCTACACCCATTCTCTCCTTCCCCATTCCCATCTGGCAACCTTCCAGTAAATAACTTCTTTTCTCTTGCTCTTAAGAGTCTCTCTTTATCTTTAACCTTTGGCATTTTAATTATGATGCGTCTTGGAGTGGGCCTCTTTGCATCCATCACAGTTGGGACTCTCTGTGCTTCTTGGGCTTGCGTGTCTATTTCCTTCATCAAATTAGGAAAGTTTTCTTTTTACTATTTTTTCAAATAGATTTACTATTTTTTCAAATAGATTTTTCAAATAGATTTCCAATTTCTTGCTCTTCCTCTTCTCCTTCTGGCTAGTCTATGAAGCAAATGCTGGATCTCTTGAATTTGTCCCAGAGGCTGTTTATATTATCCTCTTTTTTTGGTTTCTTTTTTCTCCTTGTTGTTCTGTTTGGTTGTTTTTTGCTTCCTTAAGTCCCATATCATTGATTTGATTCTCAGCTTCATCTGCTCTACTGTTGTTTCCCTGTAAATTGTTCTTTATTTCAATTATTATATCCTTCCTCTCTGACTAGGTCTTTTTATGCTGCTGAGGTCCGCACTAAGTTCCTTGAGCATCCTTATGAACAGTGTTTTGAAGTCGCATCTTATAGATTGCTTATGTCCATTTTGTTTAGCCCTTTTTCTGGATTATTGATCTGTTCTTTCATTTGGGCCATGTTTCTCTGTCTCCTCATTTTGGCAACCTCCCTGTGTTTGTTTCTGTGTATTAGGTAGAGCTGCTTTGACTCTGTGTCTTTGTAGTGTGGCCTAATGTAGTAGGTGTTCTGTAGGATGCAATGGTACAGCATTCCCTTATCACCAAAGCTGAGTATTCCAAGTGCTCCCTTCCTGTGGGCTGAGCACTCCCTCCTTTTGTAGATATGCCTTGGTTGCTGTTAGCAGATCAATGGGAGGAATTTACCCAGGTCAGTCAGCTACAAGGACTGGCTGTGACCACTGACCACCTGCCTCTACCCTCTGTGGAGGGTCAGCTGTGCAGGGGGCAGGGTAGTGGTTCTCCTCTATAGCTGTCCACTGAGTTTGGTCACCCTGAGATTTCCCAGGTAGTGCAGGCCAAAATCAGGCCCACATCAGGCCCCACATGTGTTTTGGCCGGGGCACCCTGCCTGAGCTATAAAGCAATCTGAGATGGCTGCTACTTGTGCTAGGTTTGGAGATTCCCAGGTGAAGCCAAGCTGTGACTAATCTGGCTGCCGCCTGGGCTCACTAAAGCCAGCTTGTTTGGTAGGATGTGGGAGCCAAGATCAGCCATTCTTATGGAAAAGCAGCTTGGGTGAGCCTTTAAGTTGGGTAGCGTAGAGCCTCTATGGGTCTCCAAGGTGGGTCACACAGTGTTAGCCAGGTTGATGGAGTCTCAGATATGGCACCAGCCGACTGGCTCTGTGAGGGGAGGGCTCAGCAAAGGGACAATGGCCTCTGTTTGCCTTGATGCCAGACACTTCGGTCTTTCCCTGTATACCAGTGGTGCCCTTGAAGATGCCACCCTGGTGCTGGAGCTCAGAGAGAGACAGTCTGAGTAGGTGAATCCGTTGTAGGTTCCGAGAGGAACTGCTTAGGGCTCCAGCAGCCTCTTCAACTTACTCAATCCCTGCTCGTTTTCACAGCCAGAAGTGGGGACTTATACTCCTGGCACTGGAATCCTGGGCTGGGGGGCCTGATGTGGCTCTGGGACTCCTAGCTCCCAAGATATCTCTACCAAATTTTTATCCACATGAGTGTAGGACCAGCCTGTTCTACCACCGCGTCCCTACTACTGGGCTCGATGGATGTGGTTTCTTCAATTCTGTAGTTGTCAGACTTCCATTCAATTTGATTTCTGATGTTCCTGAGTGATGGTTGTTCTATATTTTAGTTGTAATTTAATGTGGTTGTGTGAAGAGGCAAGCCGTGTCTGCCTATGTCACCATCTTCTTAATTCTTTTATTTATGCTTATGCATTAAATGTGTAACTCTAGAAAGTAATAATGACATCCATATGTTCGAAAATAAATGCTAAAATTCCTTTATAATACAAAAAACGAGTATATGAATATTAATTAATTAATTAATTAATTAAAATAAAAGTTTTTTTCCTGAAAATTTGGGCCAGAAACATGGTGCACTTTATACACAGCAGTGTGTTATACATGACAAAATATGGTAACATATTTTTTGCTGTGCTTCAGAATCTTAGTAATTCGTGTATGTGTGCCATGAGATGAAAAATGTTGAAAATCGCTGTTACGGATCATTCTGCAGGTTTCTATCTGCCTATTTGAGGTCCAGCCCCTCTCTGCTGTAACAAACTTCTCATAAGGAAGACCTTTGTGATGCAAGCTAACCACTGGGTGGCACTGCGCACTGCTGGGCTAGTTCATGTATAAGGACCCTGCTGAAGGGCCTCAGTTGGTGTGGAAAGATCCTCTTCAGGCCTGCGTAATCATCATTCTCTGAAATCCAGGCACTCAGCCAATTTTAACAGCCACCTAATTTCTTAAATTGAATGTATTGAAGAGCCATCTCATTTTTCTCAGAAATGAAAGAATTTTGGTTTGTGGATTGGAAGGGCCTTCCACTTCAACTATTATCTGGAATTAGGGCTAATTAGGAAAGGATTAATTTCAGATAGTATTTTCTCAGCTCTACAGGCTTCTTCAATGTGCCCAGCAATAGATAAGCTCGGTAGCTGAAGGACAAATGTGTAGAGTGTAAAGTGTATGGAGATTTTTCATGTGACCCAAGAAAAAATGAAAAACCCCAAACAGACCATGTCAAACATCTCAACCCTTGCTGAACCTATTGCTCATGAACAACTTAGCAACAGAACAAGGGACCCCATTTGGAAGAAGTAGTATCTCCAGGCATAACCCACCAGATACACCTCTTAGAGACTACAAGGAATATCAACTAAGTCATCAAGAGGCAGGTGCCTTCCCCTTCATCCTGAACCTCCCAGACTCCACGCAGCCCTCAGCTGGGAATCCCACCATGTCCAGTGGATGAGCAGCATCACCTCCTTCCAGCTTCCACGGAGTGGCATTGACAATGTTGTCTGTCATTGACAACAGTAGCATTCTAAAAACCAGTCTTCCCATCTGGTTAGTGAACACCAAAAAATGAAGCAGAAAGACTTTAATTATTTTTTAAAGATTTTATTTATTTATTTTTAGAGAGAGGGGAAGAGAGGGAGAGAAACATCAATGTGCACACAACCTGACTAGGGACTGAATCTGCAACCCAGGCACATGCCCTGACTAGGAATTGAATGGGCAACCTTTTGCCTTGCGGGACGATGCCAAACCAACTGAGCCACACTAGTCAGGGTGAAGCAGAGAATCTAATACAAACAGAAAGAGGGGGAGCGGCAGGGGGGATGATTCAGAGAATCCCAGGCACACGTGGACCACAAGACCTGGAAACCCCCTGAGGAGGCTGTCTTTTCACCAGGAGAATCAGCTCTTGAAGGTCTTTGGGCAGGAGCAGGAAAGAAAGATGGCAGACCTGGAAGAGAATGGCAAACTGGACTGTGATGCCACAGAGAGCCTCGTGTACTTGGCACACACTTCCAGGTCTATGAAGTCACTGAATTTTCTGGTATGTCCTTCAACAGCCTGTTGTCGCCTCTGTCTGATAAATTCCAGAACACATAGCCACTGGAAGGTTCTGCTGCCCTCTAACCCTAACAGAAAAAGTTCCCCTTCACCTCAGGGCATCCTGGATGTCCAGCCAGGCGTGGTCACCAGGGACTTCTTGAGCTAGATATTGACCTGGACCAAATGTCCATCCTCAACAATTTTGAAGGCGACTATGTGGTTGACAATACGAAGCAGCAGCATAAGTGACTACATTGCTTCCTCCATGCCAGTTCAGCACCCGGAGACATCCAATGAGAGATCTTGAGTGCAGGTGTCTGGCACAAGTGGAAGAGACCTAAACTGGCCTCAGGCTTCCCCAGAGGAGATGCAGGAGCTGTGGGCTGCCACTGATGAGGGTGATAGTAGGGGTCTGTGAGAGAACTGCATCAAGTTCTGTAAACCTGGTACCCTGAAGCAGTGGTTTTCCAGTTGTGGTCCCTAAACTTTCAGTATCAGCATCCCCAGAGAACTTGTTAGAAATGCAAGACTTAAGACATCCTGAATGGGAAAATTTGGGGATTGGGCCCCCCTCCCACAAACTGTGTTTTATCAAGTCCTTCATGTGATTCTGATGCAAAAGTTTTCCAACTCTGCTTTACATTAAAGGCAGTCTCATCTCTGTCCTGGGCACCATCCTAATGGCTATAATGTATAGCTCCTGCAAGTCTTTGAGGGTGATGACTAGAAGCATTCTTATTGTCTAGCTTTATATTTTCCTGTGTATAGAATGCTGATCATGCAGGGCATCAAAAGAATACACAATTAGCCACAGTCCTTGTTCAAAATTATTGTCATGAAGCCCAGCACATAGTAGTTGCTTAAGGAATACTTGTTGTCAGCCATAAAATAAAACATAAACTTTATATAGTGCTGTACTCATTGAATCTCATATACATACTATTGAATGAAAGAAGTCAGACACATGCTGGTTAGTGTGGCTCAGTGGATTGAGTGCTGGCCTGTGAACTGGAAAGTCACCAGTTCGATTCCCCATCAGGGCACATGCCTGGGTTGTGGGCCAGGCCCCTAGGTGGGGGCTTGTCAGAGGCAACCACACACTGATGTTTCTCTCCCTCTCTTTTTCTCTCCCTCCCCCTCACTCTAAAAATAAATAAATAAAATCTTTTTTTAAAAAAAGCCAGAACAAAAGATTATATACTGTGTGATTTCATATGTATGAATACCAAGAAAGGGCAAAGCTAACAAGGACAGAAATCAGAAAAGAAGTTATCTTTGATGGGGTAGCATTGACTGAGGAGAGGAAGTCCTGACTGATAGAGGGATGAAGGGGTGTCTGGGATGCTGAAACTTGACCTGGGTGGTAGTTACACGGCTGCATTTTTAAAAGGTATTTTTAAAAGTCATTAGGTGCTACACTTAAGAAAAGAAAAAGAAAGGAAGTCTTTCTACTTAGATGGTTGACAAGCATATTCCAAGGAGAGAATAATGTGAGGTGGGAAGTTATGGGCTTGTCCAGAGAGTAATAGCAATCCAGTTTGCTGAGAGAAGAGGAACAAGCAGCAAAGGAAAATGGAAGGATCTCTAAATCTACTGGAGGAGGTTGAGACAAGAAAACCCAACCATAATGTTATTATACAAACAAAAGAATGCACAAGGGAGTGGACCTAACTCCCAGTTCGGCCTGGCTGGAGGTGGGTGGGGAGGCTTTAGGAAGCTTCAAAAAGAATCCAGACACGAGTCAAGAATCTGACTCACCATTTGTTTTCGCCTGTATGAATCCCCAGGAAATGCTTGTGAAGTTTCCTAATAAAGGAAGTCCAAAAGTCTAGAAACTGGATTCTGAGATCCACCAAGAAGCAAACAAAAGGTTTACGAAGCAGCATAAAGCTGTTTGGCCCAGGAGAGAAGGACCTGTACAGGATAGTGGAGTGTTGTGTCCTAACACTGTTATCCACTGGTCCTTTGGAATTAAAGCTATAGAAATGCAAAGGGTTGGTATCAGGCTTAAATCTCTCAGAATTTAAACTCTTACCAAAATCTGTATACTTTTTTTTTAATTTATTGATTTTTAGAGAGAAGGAGAGAGAGAAATATCAATTTGTTGTTCCACTTATTGATGTATTCATTGGTTGATTCTTGTATGTGCCCTGACAAGGAATCCAAGCCTCAACCGTGGCGTATCAGGAGAATGCGCTAACCCGCTGAGCTACCTGGCCAGGGTGGTATATTTTTCTTTAATGTGGGTTTCTTTATGTAGTGGGTCAACAGCTTTGAATGACTTATTTATAAAAACCTGTTTTTAAAAAGAGAGAGAAAAGAATAAACTCAAGGCGAGAGCTTAGCTGGAAAGGAGGGCAAGAAAACAACTGTAAATCTGAAAATAAAGAAAGAAGAAAAAAGAGGAGGGGAAAAAATAGAATACATGCAAAGGACAGTCATTTACATAATCAGAGCCCCTGAAGAAGAAAACAAAGCAATGGAACAGAGCTAACATTTAAGTGCTCCTTCGGCAGCACATGTACTAAAAACTGGAGTGATACCAAGGGGATTAGTGTGGCCCCTGCACAAGGATGACACACAAATTCGTGAAGAGTTCCATATTGTTTTTTAAAAAAAAAAAAAAAGGAAACTAAGCCCTGGCTGGTGTGACTTAGTTGGTTGGAGCCTCATCCTGTACCCAAAAGGATGCAGGTTTGATTCCTGGTCAGGATACATAACTAGGTTGCAGGATCGATCAATCCTGGGTCTCAGTGCATATGATCCCTGGTCCAGATGCAGACCAGAGGCAACCAATTGATATTTCTCTCTTGCATCAATGTTTCTCTCCCTCCCTTCTCCTCTCCCTTAAATAAATAAATAAATAAATAAATAAATAAATAAATAAATACCTTTAAAAAAAGAAGTTGAAAGGAAACAAAGAAAAAAATTTAAAAATGGGACTACATCAAATTATAAACCTCTTGCACAGTTAAAGAAACCATTATCAAAATGAAAACAGAGCTCACTGTATGGGAGAACTTATTGGCCAATGATATATTGAACAAGAGTTTAATATGCAAAGTATATAAAGAACTTATACAACTCAACACCAGGAAGACAAACAATCCAATTAAAAAATTGGCAAAGGACCTGACTAGACACTTCTCCAAGGAGGACATACAGAGGGCCCACAGGTTCAACATCCAGCCTCCTAAGAAGGGATGCTCAGCATCACTCACCATCAGAGAAGGCACATTAAAACCACAATGAGATATCACCTCATATCTGTCAAAATGGCTATTATTAATAAATCAACAAACAAGTGCTGGTGAGAATGTGGAGAAAAGGGAACCCTAGTGCCCTGTTGGGAATGCAGGCTGCAGCCACTATGGAGTTTCCTTAAAAAACTAAAAATGGAACTGCCTTTTGACCCAGCAATTCCACTGCTGGGAATATATCCAAAGAATCCCAAAACAGCCATTCAGAAGAAATATATGCACCCCTATTTTCATAGCTATGCTGTTTATAATAGCCACGATTTGGAAATAGCCTAAGTGCCCATCACTAGATGAGTGGATAAAAAACTGTGGTACATTTACACAATGGAATACTAAGCAGCAGTGAAAAAAAAAGGAATTCTTACCTTTTGCAATGGCATGGATAAAACTGGAGACTATTATGCTAAGTGAAATAAGCTAGTAGATGAAAGACAAATAATATGTGATCTCACTGATAAGTGGACTCTAATGAACAAAATAAACTAACAAGCAAAATAGAACCAGAGGTATAGAAACAGAGAACAGACTGACTGCTGTAAGAGGGAAGAGGTAAGGTGAGGACTGATTGAAAAAAAGGTGAAGTGTTGATTCAAAGGACATATATGAATGACCCATGAACATGGACAATGGTGTGGGAATTGACAGTGGGATGGGGGCAGGCTGGGTGGAGGGGGGCAAAGGAGGGAAATTGGAACAACTGAAATAGTATAAACAATAATATATTTAAATTAAAAAAGAAGCAGTAAGTTCTGTGTGAGGGGAGCTTTTCAACTGGGGGCTTCATCGTAGAATAATCTGGAGGGGCTGTTTTGTGGGAAACTCTTCATGTCAGTATCTTTAGGTCTTTCCTTAAAAAGAGATAGTGAGGGAATTATTAAGAGTAGAGACTGAGGCCTGACTACTTGTGTTCCAATGCAGGGTCTACCACTCATTTGCTTATTTCCTAATCTCTCTGGGCCTTAGTTTCTCTGTGTGTAAAATGCAGATAATACTAGTGCCTACATCGAGTTAATGAGAGAATTAAATGAGTGAATGTATGTAAGACAATACCTGGCACATAGTTAGTACTAAATAAACATTAGCCATTGTTCCTATAATTATTGTTCAGGCAAGACCCTCCCAATCTCCTGTGTTAAAAACATAATCCAGGCTGTCACTATTCTATAGCAGGGAGCAAGGAAAGGGACTTAGCTGGATGGGAAAAGGGTTTTTGCCTGTTCTCTTTGCCCTTTTCTTGGGGGTTAAAACCCTTCCCTCCTTATTGTCTCTTGTTGGGATCGAGGGAGGAACATTAGCCAGTGTATGAATTCATCCCACCATCTTTTGAGAAAGATGTGCCAAGCAAAAGAGCAATGGAAAGTCTTAAAAATCAAGTGTGAAGTAGATCTGGTTACATAAAATTTTAGAACACATGTTAAAAAGCATCATAAAATCATAACATCATAAAAAATCTGAGATAAACAACCAAGTGTGAAAAGAATTTGCAACAAACATAGTGTGGAAATGAACACATGCCCAAATGAGAATTCAGAGCTTGCTGAGCAAGGGAGGTGCCACCATGGCATACTTTTGGCAGGGATTCAAAGACTGTCGGGGGCGGGAAAGCCTTGTGGTGGAAAAAGTAGGTTTCGGGCTTATGCTGGTTGGAGATCTGTGGCACAAAGAAGCTGGAGGTGGGCTAAGTAGAAACAGAGCAGTTTATGTGATAAGTTTGGGGAGCATATTTGGCTTTTTCTGGTGGGTTCTGAGTTGGAAACTGGGGAGAGGGAGCAAAGAAACAGAGAAACTGACAGTCATTCGTCAAGTCCTGACCATTCAGGGCCAGTTGCTGCCGGGGTTGTGTGTGGGACAGAATTCTATCATCACACGTGGTCTGGCTATTGCCTGTTGTTATGTATTTGATCTCCTGATAGTGATGGTATAGAATACGTGAAGCTTATACAAAAAGGATGAGAAAAACTTAGATGTACTGAACAGATTAGATAGTCCGAGCATACTATTTCTAGATTCCGAATTAGAAGAAGCTAATTAGGTAGATTCAAATTATTAGTTAGCTTTGATTTATGCAAATCTGATTGCAAATGCTCAAGAAAAAAGAAAAGGGGGATTCAACTCTGTTATTCCCTACTCAGTTATTCTCTGTTATATATTCCTGGCAATTTGGAACATTGTTCAGATGGTCTTACCAAGTGGGTTGGAATGGCTTTGTCTTCAAGAAAAAAACTGCAGAATTAATTATGATCCACAGAGAAACACTGATAGTTAGAGGAACTGACAATATCAGCTACAGAAAATACTATTAATATTTTATGAATGATTCAAGACGATGTTTTCAAACTATGGGTTATGATCCATTAGTGGATTGTGAGATCAATTTACAGGGTAATCAGCACTAAAAAAAATAGAATGGTATAGAATAGAACCGAACATTGTCTTTTGCCTTAGTAAGTAAATTTTAGAACCCAGCATTTACATAATATGACTCTGGTGTAAACACTAAAATAATTTAGTCTCACAGAAGAAGTATAGGTGTAAAACAAGATACCAAGACAGGTTAGTAAGCCAGGCCTAATGGAATAGAGAAACTGAAATGGCCAAGCAGTTTACAGCCATCTCATAAACCGAAAAATCCTACCATCCCTAAGCAAGAACACTTAGTAATAAATGGTTTACAGTTCTCCTCCCCAGCCAGAGGGTAAATAGCTTAAATTACTCTACTCAGAGAGACAGATAACAGATATCCAATTAGAGCCATTTCTGCCAACCACACCCAAGGACGGATGAAGTTAGGAAAATAAATCTCATTTTGGCAAATCAGCTTAAAGCTGATGAATATTGAATCCTCCCCTAAGACTTCTCTAAATTCCTGCCTTTGGAAATCAGATAATAAGTCCTGGTTGAGTAGTTCAGTTGGTTAGAGCATTGTCCTGATACTCCAAGATTATGGGTTCCATCAGGGCACATACAAGAATCAAGCAATTAATGCATAAATAAATAGAATAACAAGTCAACTTGATGTTTCTCTCTCTCTCTTCCCCTCCCCTCTCTCTCTCTAAGGATCAAATAAAAATTAAGAAAAAAACCCTCAAGACAAAGAACTTCACTGGCTCTCTCTGGGGCACCCCCACACCCTTCTTCCCTCTCAGGTGTATATCTTTACTTTTCTCTCCTAAACTCTAAGGGTCCCCACAACATTTGCAACCAGGGGAGCAATGGGCTGTGGTAGCTTGTCCCAGGTTAACCTCATAAACCTGTCTCCAAGCCCCCTTTTCTTTGACTTTTCAGGGAGCTAACAACAGTCCCGCTTTTGGCTCACTTGTTCCCCGTAATGTTTCTAGGGAGCCGAAGCAGAGCACTACCCAGGCTCTCTCCTGTTGCTTCTTCTACCCTAAGCCTTGCCTTTGTTTCACTGTCCCAGCTTTAACAAATGCCCTCTCAAAATCACGCAGATTTGAGTTGTGAAATCATTCCTGCACGAACACACTACTGGCCAGCCCAGGGCAGACCCACTCTGGCCTAGTCCCTTTCTAGTTTAAATAAATAGTAAAGACCCCATCTGGACAGAATGAAGCACTGTGGTAGGCAGAATAATGCCCACCCAAAAGATGTTCACATCCTAAACCCTAGAATTTGTGAATATGTTACCTTACATGGCAAAAAGGACTTTGCAGACGTGATTAAATTAAGGCTCTTAAAATTAAAAGGTTATCTTGGGTTATCCCAGTGGCCCAATGTAACCACAGGTTCATTTTACATATAGAAGGAAGGTGGTGGCAGATCAGAGCCTGGAAAATGCTCCAAGGCTGGCTTTGCAAATGGAACAAGAGCCCATGGACCAAGGAATGCAGGCAGACCCTAGAAGCTGAAAAAGGCAAAGGGACATTTCTTGGGATTCTCCCTTAGAGCCTCCAGAAGGAATAGCCTTGCTAACACCCTGAGGTTAGTAAAAAAAAAAAAAAAAAAAAAAAAACAACAACCTGTTTTTTGAACTTCTGACCTCTGGGACTATAAAATAATACATCTTGTTTTGTTTTAAGCCACTAAATTTACGGCAATTTGTTTTACAAGAACAATAGCAAACAAATACAGGAACATATAAAAAAGTAGTCCAGAATGGCTGAACCATTGAGTACAAGGAAGAAACAAAATTGGAAAGGTCAGCAAAACCAGGTAAAACTTACTAGGCCTTGTACCGGTCAGGCTCGAGTCCACCTTATCCTTGGGATGCCCTGAAGGGTCATAAACTGGGGAATGACAAGATGAGGTCTACATTTTAGAAAATTATAAATGATCTAATCCAAGGGTCATCAAGTTTTCCTACAAAGAATCAAATAATAAATAGTTTCTATTTTGTGGGCCACATCGTCTCTATTGAGTATTCATCTTTGTTTTTAACAACCCTTCAAAAATGCGAAACCCAGTCTTAGCTCCGGGGCCATAGCTTGTGCCTGGTCTGAGCTAATGTTAACGATCTTGTCTCTCACGCTCTCCGCTACCCTTGCAGCCCTGTGTGGTGATGGGAGTGAGCATCCAGTTCTGGCTGAAGAAACATAAGGGGAAGTCTCCCAAAGAACATGTAGGAAAACTTTTGCTTGCCTAATAAAAAGATTAGGGACTGTCCTTCTGCTTTCTTCCTGCTTTAAACACAAATGTAATATTTATTTCACAAGTTGGATGTGACACTCTGGACTGTCTTAACACTTGCAATTCCTTGGGATTTAAAATATTTTCCCTAAAATGCAAACTTGTAGTCAATTTGACTGTTCTAGGGCTAGTTGCTCAGCTGCACGAAGACTGATTCTTTTAATATCCAAAATGAAAGTCCTAACGATACCTATTCCATAATGCGTCAAGAGCATCAAATGAGAATCTGCATATAAAATTTTTAAGTTTTTTTGGTAAATTGTTAAAAAAAAAACCCAAAACCCTACATTAAGGTTAGCTGGGTGTTTACTTACACCTGAAGAGTAATGAGATTTCAAGCTGATCTTTGTAGAATGGGTAGGGATTAAATTAACAAAGAAGAGAATAAGAGTCAGCATGTGGGAAAAATGGTAAAGAGCAATTAATCTAAACTTAAATACAATTAAAGGAGAAACAAAAAAGGCAGTCCTTTCAAAAGAGTGATGCCACCATTAATATTATTATCTACTGTTTTGAAAATTCTTCCAATACAGTAAGATATGAAATAGAAATAAAAGGAATGATTTTCAGAAGGAAGAAACAGAAATTGCTATTTGTAAATGATGTCCTTTTAGTACTGGAAAACTAAGAGAACTGGTTGCAAGTATTAAAACTAAAAAGAAGTGGTTACAAGTACTGACAGAATTGGTAAAGTAGCTAGAAACATATTGATATAAAGAAGCAAAAGCATTTCTCTAACCAGTCAGAAAAGAGTGAGATCTTGCCTACATGTGACTCTAACTACACTTAGCTTATACCTACCAGTCAAGCGCATTGTCCAAAACAGATCTCCCCATGGTCCTTCTCCTTCCCTCCCACCACCATCCACTTCAGCCCACACTGACACTAACTACCCCATGGACAATCTCCTGCATTACACATATTCATGTTAATTAGTATTCATGAGAATAAATGTTATCTTAAAGATTTTGTGTTAACACTTTGGGTTGATCAGAATTCTCTGAGAAGTGTGCTTAAGAGAGCCCCTTTGCTGCCCTGGCTGGGGTGCCTCAGTGGATTGAATGTTGGCCTGCAAAATGAAAAGTCACCAATTCGACTCCCAGTCAAGGCACATGCCTGGCTTGCAGGTCAAGTCCCTGGTTGGGGGCACTCAGGGGGCAACTGCTCAATGTGTCTTTCACACACAGGTGTTTCTCTCCCTCTCTTTTTCCCTCCCAACCTGTCTCTCTATAAATAAATAAAGTATTAAAAAAAAGAACCCCTTTGTAAAATGGAAGGTTTTCTCTCTTTTTCTGGCCCTGGCCACGGAGCTCAGTTGGTTATTCTGCCGTCATGATAGGCCGAGTTTGTGGGTTTGATCTCCAGTCCGGGTACATACGAGAATCAACTAATGAACACATAAATCAGCAAAGCAACGTTTCTCTCCCCTCTCTCTCTCTTCCTCTCTTTCTCTCTCAAATCAATTTTTAAAAAAAGATGATTATAAACTGTTTTTGTTGATGTTTATCTCCCTTTCAGTTTCTTTTAGGTCTTACTTCCTTTCCATCCCTCCAATAACTGTTGTGAAATATAATGACTTGTAGACTTTTGTGATATGCTTGCAATAAATGCCAGTCTGTCTGCACAGGGAAGTAAATAATTACTTCTCCTCCTTCTCCACCCATTTATCACCCAGACATAGGCTTTGGGGAAGGTTATCAGAGTTACCGAGCCATGGACTCTCAGCTGAAACATTTCTCCCCTCAATCTATCTGTCTTGTCCACCAACACCTGCTGAGGATTTTATGGCCATAACCTGACCGCCTGGAGCTTTCCACATTCAGATGGGTCTTTGATATGGGAAATTTTACCCTCTCTGGCCCCAAAGGGACTTTGGCCCAAAATTTAATCTGAAGTTGAGGAATGTTGTAAGGACTAAGCTGTGACAGAGAGCTGGGTAGCCAGAACAGAATGTGGAAGGTGGGGTTGAAAAATGCCACTCCCTTTTTCACTGTTATCTGGGCCTTCTTCCTGGGCCAAATTCAGCACATGGAAGGGCCTAAGCAAGGGGTTGGTGAGGGAATGAGATTCCTTTTACTCTTCAGTTCATCTAAGTCCTTGGCCTTTCATGTTGAACACTGCAAGACCAGGTAAAAGAGTGGGTAGGAAATGTTACCAGGCTGGGTGGATTTGCCTGCTGGACCTAAGAGCTCCATATACTGCCCGCTGGCACAGCTCCTGACCCCGGCACCTAAGTTCCCCCTATTGTTAACATTGTACATTGTGAAAACTAAGAAACCAACCTTGATATGTTATTAGTAACTTAACTCCAGACTGTAAGTCATTAGTTTTAACTAGGGTTAATGAAACTCCAAATTGACTTCTCTAGTTTTTTTTTTTTTGCCCAACTAATGTCTTTTTTCTGTTCTAGTATCTAATCCAGTGCACTACACTGTATTTAGGGACTAATGTGCTTTTAACCATTACAGACCTCCTTCAGTGGACATTTCCAACTCCATCCTTGTTTCTTCTAAGACTCCATTAAACACCAAAGGAGAAGAAGGAACCAGGATCCTGAGAACACCAGCTCTAAAAGCCACCTCAGTATTTCTCATCAGTATTTCCTGAAGTGAAATTTTTAGAGCAGGAGTATGATAAAGTACTGTTATTTGAAGAAAAGAAGAGTTCTATAGTCACATGAGTTAAGGAAATGCTAGAAGCCAAATCCGTTCTTGAAGAGACAAAATATCCAGCAACGTGACAAAATCTCTGAGAAGTCCTGCAATAAAGAAGCCAGTTTGATCTGGCTGAACAGAACTCATCTCAATCTTTCAGTCACTTGTGTATCAGCTACATGCCTTTTGCCCAAACTACAGACGATCTGTATTATTACTGACTTAATCTTTTTCTTTAAATCCACTCACCTTTTAAAAGGAACATTCTTTTTTTTAAGAGAGAGAGAGGAAGAAAGAGAGAGAAACAACAATTTGTTGCCCCAGTTATTTATGCATTCACTGGTTGATTCTCATATGTACCTTGACCAAGGACTGATCACGAAACTTTGGTGTGTCAGGACAATGCTGCAACCAGCTGAGCTAGTTCATTTGATATCAAGGAATATTAGAATCATTTGCCAAAGTTAATTAGAATTTTCAAAATGTTAATTTCAACCAAGAACTTCCTAAAGTCATCTCATCTGACGCCAGTGGATGACAGTTTGGGAAATAAAGGGTAATAGAACTCTTTTCCATAACACCTGTTAACATTCGGGGAGACATTGGGAAATGCTGATCTAGTTGATCCACGTCTGAGGCCTGGAAGACCAGGGAATGTATTCAGGAAACTAACGGCAAAGCCCAAACTAAAATGAGAGACCCCTCCCTCCCTCCTGTGTTCTTCCTATGGCCCCACAAAACCTCTGACTTTCAGGCATTTCCTGAGCACAGCTGAAAGGGGTTCCATGCGGTCATGTTTCAACTCCACATTTTGGATTTTAAACAGATTCTCATGCTCAGTTTTGACAGCTCCCTGTCTTCTTTCACTTCAGGAGGAGAGCTTGGACCTGATTCTTTGTCAGAGTAAACAGGTACAAAGTATTTTCTGATTCCTAGCTATTATTGCTGCCTATATTTCATCGACTCCCACCCACACACCAGGCACCTGCACTTTGTTCAGTTCTTCCTGAAGTTATGTTATTTTGAATTTTAATTGTGTTTGAACAAGAGGGTGTGGCAAGAGAGGTGCTCACTGTTAATCAGTAATAGAGCCACAGATAAACAAGGTGCTCCCAGCTGCGCTGGGCATGCTTTGGCTCTCAGCCTTCCCCAAAATGGCCCTTGAAATGTGAGTGCTTGATTCCATTTATGCTCTTGGCTGTCTTCTCATCCCAGAAAGGTAGACCATAGGCGTCCCTCTTCTCCTCTCCATTAGGCCAGTTGCTTAATGCCTTGAATGGATTAGACAACATAATGCTCACTAATCCTACCCCGGCTGTTCCAACATTCAAACCAGACATGAGCACCACTGGGCTTGATAATGGCCCCTGGAGTCATTCAGTCCTTTCTTCAATCAAAATGCTGGGCACCTAGAATAAGCCTGTGTGTGCTGTGTTACAAATAGTAACACAGAACTCTTCCTCATGTGCTAGACACTCCTTGTACATTATCTGGATCCTGGGATAACTCTTTGAGGAAGATTCTTTTTACCACTTTAAGGTTTAAGTAAACCATGGCTCAAACAAGTTAAATGCCTTTCCCAACTTTACATAACAAATGTCAGATCTGAGATTTGAACCCAAGTATATACTTAACACAAGCGCCTATACTCACAGTCATTACCCTATGCAGCTTCCTTGGAGAAGGGCATGGTTCTCACCCTCAGGGAGTTCCCATATTTATATTAGCTATTGTGAGGTCCTTTAAAAATCTCTGCGGTCTCTGGATGTGTTTCTATTTTTAGTCTTTTCCTCCTGATAGTTTACCACATTCTCCTCCCCTCATATTTAGCAGTTTGGATTGAATGTTGTGCTTCATGGTTGTTACATGGTAGGGCATCTGTATTTTGCTGTCTTCCTTTAAAAAATGTTAAGACCTTTCTTTCCTTGGACATCATTTCATTTAATTTGGATTAGCCCGATCTTGTCAGAGCTTTGTTATTTCCTTTTTTTTAGGGCTGGTCTGGAGTTCCCTCTTTCAATAACTAAAATAGCCCTGTTCTTAAGGCATGGAACTTTGGGGATCCAAACTCAAGCCCCCGAGTAAACATCAAGGTCTCTTGACTTTTTCTGGTCAGAACTCTGTAACTACAGGGATCTCTGCTCTTACAACTCATGAGTAGCTCTTTTCTCCCAGGCCATGTTGGACAGGCACCTTCCTGTGCACATGCGCCTTAGCGCTCAGCCAAAGACCAAGCTTCCGTTAATGGATTGCCTTCGAACATTTTTTTAGCTAGTTTTTTTGTGTACATCTCTCTTCTCTTCTACCCTGCCTTGCAAATCACAGCCAGGAGAGCAGTCTAGCAGCAGAGGAGGTAGTCTCTGCTTCCCTGCCTCAGCAAATCTGGTGCTCTGCGTAGGCTCCACCTCCCTGCACCGTGGTTTGGGAAAGGCGCCCAGGCTGAAGTTGTGTTGAACGTGGAGCTCACCTTCTATGTTACTATTTTGTCGAAGATCACAGATAAGCACTATCTGTTGTTCTATACCTAAAAACAGTTGCTTCATGTATTTTGCTAATTTTATAGTTGTATAAGGTGGGAGAGTAAGTCTAATACAAATTACTCCATTATGGACAGACCTGGAAAGGCTGGACATTATACACACACACACACACACACACACACACACATATACATATATATAAACAGTCTGTTAATCTCTGAGTTTCACTGGAATTTTAGTCTAATTACATTTTTTTGTGATTACTGATATATCTGAATTTGTTTCTACTGTCTAATATTTTTGCTGTATGTATTGCTTACACATGATTTTCTTTTCTTACGTTTTCCTTTAAAAAACATTAAAGTTTACCTGACTGATGTGGCTCAGTGGATTGAGCGCTGGCCTGCAAACCAAAGGGTCACTGGTTCAATTCCCAGTCAGGGCACAGACCTGGGTAGCAGGCCAGGTCCCCAGCTGGGGGTGTGGGAGAGGCACCGACTGATGTATCTCTCACACACTGATGTTTCTCTCTCCCTCTCTTTCTCCCTCCCTTCCTCTCGCTCTAAAAGTAAATAAATAAGAGAAAAATATAAAAACATTAAAGTTGTTTTTGTTTGTTCTTTTGTTTTATTTCATTTTGCTCCTGTACAAATTTTTTTCTTAATTCTTACCTGAGGATATGTTTGTTTGTTTTTACTGATTTTAGAGAGGAAAGAAGAAAGTAAAAAAAAAAAAAAAGAGAGAGAGCAGCATAGATTTGAGAAACAGCAATCGGTTGCCTCCAGTACACACCTGGCCAGGGAATGAGCCCACATCCTAGGTATGTGCCCTGACCGGAAATCAAACCCAGACCTTTTGGGTACAGGACAATGCTCCAATCAATTGAGCCATTTGGCCAGGGCCTCTCTATAAATTTTTATGGTCTACATTCTACATTCTATTTCCATTCTTTCACTAGTTATTCTCAAAAAGTTTAACATGCATACTTATATCAACAATTCTATAGTTCACATCTGCTTCTCTGCTAAATAACACAAAGTTTTTAGAATATCTCTGAATCCTCCATTCCTAACTTATAAATTGTTATCCAGTATTCTCATTTAGTTCTTTCAAAAACATACAAAGTAAGCATTATAACAATTACTTCATATAAATAATGCTCATTTAATGTTATCATAGGCTTACCTATTTTCTTGTCACTATTACTCAGGTCTTTATTCTGAGGTAATTTTTCTCTAAAATAGTCATTTTTTTTTTTTAGAAGTTCTCTTGATGAAATTCTGCTGTGGCAGATTCTCTCAGACACGAATCTCAAAATAGCTTTATTCTGCCCTTGTTCTTGAAAGGTAATCGGGCTAACACATAATTTGAAGTTGTCAGCTACTTGCCAGTTCCAGGCTGAAGTTATGTTCTTTGAGCACTTTGAAGATATTGTCAGTAAATATATATTTTTAACCCAAGTTGTAAAGTCTGCAATCAGTCAGATTGTCATTCATTTATAGATAACTTTTTTCTCTTCTGCTGCTTTTAAAATATAATCTTTGTGTTCTGGAGTTTCACTATAAAGTACCTAGGTCTAGAGTTCTTTTTATTTATCAAGTATGTTATAAATGATGTTTGGGAGTATTTACCAATTTATATCCTCTGTCAGAATTTTTAAAAATTGTCATCCATTAACTCATCAAATATTTCTTCTCAATTCTCATGATTTATCCCCCAGAAATGTATAAATTAGATTTATTATTCTATTTTCCATGTCTCTTAATCCCACTTTCATAATTTCCATCTCCTTGTTTCCCTGTATTATGTTCCATGTAATTTATTTATGTCTAATTTGTATTATATTCTTTTAAAATTTTTTCATTTACTTTTTTAACATTTTTAAAATTTTTAATTTTTGTTCAAGTACAGTCTTCTGTCTTTTACTCCCATCCCAGCCCATGCACCTAACCCTCCCCCCCCCATTTATTTACTTCTTAGAGAGAGGGGAGAGGAGGGAGAGAAACATCAAGTGTGAGAGAAACGAGGAC
Organism: Artibeus jamaicensis; assembly: GCF_021234435.1. NCBI lineage: Eukaryota > Metazoa > Chordata > Mammalia > Chiroptera > Phyllostomidae > Artibeus > Artibeus jamaicensis. The sequence continues at coordinate 1,395,453 of NW_026521538.1, forward strand.
TGGTTGCCTCTCGCACGCCCCCAGCTGGGGAACAGCCCCACACTCCAGGCCTGTGCCCCAACAGGGATCAAACCTTCGACTTTTTGATTCACGGGTTGGCGCTCAAACCACTGAGCCACACCAGCCAGGGTTATATTCTCTTTTTTTTAATATTTCACATCTAGTCTATTTGTGGCCACCTCTTTAACACTTTGTGAAATTCTATTTGAATTTAATTTGTTTCATCCATCGTAGTCTTATCTTCCATGTTTTATCTGCTGTGTAACCCATACCTTTATGATGTTTTAAGATGTCAGTGATTACATTTTTAATTTTGAATTTCACTATTTTATTTAAAAAATTCCCTGTTACTCAAGATAGTCTCTTGTTGCTTGATCAGTTTTGTAATTCCATTTGAAAATTTCTTCCAGTATTTTATACAGTTATTTTATATTTTAATTGTACAATTTCAGTATCTGAAGACCATGCAGGTCTAAACCTGGCTGCTGCTCTGACTCTTAGTCGTGGTGGCTTCTTTTCTTCCGTGTTCGCTGATCTCCGATTGTCAGATCATCTGTACAGGGGTGGGCAAAGGTAGGCTTGCAGTGGTAAATACATGAGTTTCTTCTTGTACTATTATTTATTAATTATTATATTATTTTCTGTATATAAACCATATGAACAACTTGTCTTTGGGGATCCTCAAGTGGGACTTTTTTGATTCCTCTGTGGGCACCACCAGGAACTACCATCCTGGGACTACTTTCGATTTTTTTCAATGCCTTTCCTTATTTAGGAATCTCAGGTTGAAAAAGCCTATTTGGAACTCGGATCAATAGGCACACTAATATATCCACAGTAACCCTTAGGGCAATCCCAACCTCCAGGTTTCTGGCTACTCATGCTCCCATCCGTGTTTCAGTACTTTTTTTAGAGACCCTAGAAGACCTTTTCTTTATTTATTGAAACTCCCATGACACAATAAAAAATTAACCTCTTTTAGAACCTCCTTGTTTGGGAGTCACAGGTGCTCTACAGTGTCTGGCCTTCCACGGTGACACAGGTCACAGGCCTCCAAACTGCCCCTTTTTCCTTTTCTTTGACAATTGATTCATGTGTATGTCAGGATCATAACAGTAAATAAGGGGAAATATGCATTCAGATTGATTCAGATATATATATTCTCAAAGAGTGAAATCACAATAAATGGGACATAGTATGCATCTCAGTAAAGATCAGATATAAATGTGAAAGGAAAGCATAACAATATTTACTATAGCAGGGGACTGAAAACTAAATAGGTAAGTAAGAGTTGATGACCTTCGAGGGGGTGCAGAATGACAACTAGGACCTATCGATACTTTGGCCCTGGAGACACTTACTGACTATAGCTGAGAGTCCAGGGTCGGCCCTGGAGCAGAAGGTCCCAGGGTAGGGAACGAAAAATCAGCAGCTTTGGTATATATGTGGGGCTGTAGGGAGACAAATTTAATATATCAGGGATCAAATGGAGGCATCTAGTCTTCATACACCCTTACAATATGGGCCAAATTTTTTAAAAAGCAAGCCCTGGCTAGTATGGCTCAGTTGCTTAGAGCTGGAGCTTCTGCCCATAGATCCGAAGGACTTGGGTTTGATTTCCAGTCAGGGCACATACTGAGGTTACAGGTTTGATCCCAGCTGGAGCATGTACGAAAAGGCCACCAATCAACGTTTCTCACTCTCTCTTCCTCTCTCTCTAAAAGCAATAAAAAAAATGTCCCAGAGAGAATAAAATAATAATAATGAAATGGTAATATGGTTATTTTTGAAACCAGAAAAGCCAGTATTCATGCTGTCTGTCACCTACCAGACCCAATAAGCAGAGACAGGAACCGAATTTTTATGCACCCTTTTTTCAGATGGTCAGCAATCTGAGAAGATGGAGGCTTTGGACCCTAACTGACCACTGTAAATTCCATTTTAAACTGACCCTTTTTATATGGAGAAGAAAAGTGTAGGTAAGGGGTTTGAAATTCAGGGAAAAAGTGAATTAGATGAAAGCTGCAGCATTCCTTCATCTGTGCTCTGGGCAGTGGTCTTTATCTGTGTCCTGGGTGCAATAGCTTTTTACATGCATTGATAACTAATCCTATTACCTATTACCTGAAACTCAAATTTTTCCAGCATTTTAGTCTCCCATCATTCCCCCATTGTTAGTTTAAGCCAGGGGTGTCCAAACTTTGGGCATCTCGGGACCACACTGGAAGAAGAGTTGTCTTGGGCCACACATTAAATATATAAACACTAATGGAAGCTGATGAGCAAAATAAAAATGTTTTAAGTAAATTTATGATTTTGTGTTGAGCCACATTCATGGCCATCCTGGGCCACATGAGGCCCACAGTTCACAGGTTGGACACCCCTTGTTTAAACTACATTATATCTATGAGATCATTTTCATAAGGAAGTAGTTATTTTGTTCTTGAGCATGTGTCTGACCATTAGACCATCTGGCAGGGGGCTAAGGAATACATTAATTGCAGAGCCATGTGAGGGCCACATTGTAGGCAACAACAAGCTATGATAAAGCACAAAACAGTTTCTATCACAGTTGACAAAAGTTGCACACTCTCCAGCTGGCACTACATTAGTGACTTTTAAGGAAAATATTTCCCTGTCCTTCAGAGTTACCACAGGTCCCCAGTTAGAAATATCAGAGCAGGTTATTTTCTTATTGATGTGCTTCAGCAAAGAATAATTTCAAAGCCTTTCCAGGAGTACAAATACCTATAAGACATGTAGTGAAAGTTTGTTCAGCATACCTTCCTCCTGCAAGACTAAATTCAGAAAGTTTAGAACATTTTTGCTAAATATGCCCAGATATTTTCATCTCATTTGAAAGGAACAAGTTTTCTATAACATGGGGCTAAACAAAAAGTAATGAAAAGAATACAAGTCATTGTTTCCAAAAGATGACTTTCAGATCTTCTTGAGGTTCAGTAGTCCATTGTGCCTCTGGTGATTGCTTTACTCTGGTGTGATGAATACAAGGTTTTATTTCTGCCAACTTCACCATGGTGGGGGTTGATGAGGAGTATGTCCCAGCGTTTGGTCCATGTTTCTTCTAGCTGGCTTTCTGGAGGTGCAGTCATTCAGGTCTTGAGTGGCACATCTCCAGGCTGTAAGGAATATAGTGAGGAGAGGTCTCTAATAGAAGCAAAGTCATTAATTACAGCTAAGTTCTGACTTAAATATTGCACAGTTCTTTACCTTCACTTCTTGATCTATATGCATATCCCCCACCCCAATCACAGCCTAAAACAATTGCCTTTACATAATTTCATAAAGACTCAACTGAAGCCCACTTTGAGGAGCCACCCTTATCCTGAGCAGGGCAATGGGTAAAGCCTGATCCCAATGGAGATGAGTTTCTTGACACAGCTTGGCTATAGTTTTCTTCAAGGTGTGATTCATCTCCTCTGCCTTCCCAGAGCATGAGGTCTCCATGCCATGTGGAGTTGCCACTTAATTCCTAGAAATTTACTAACCTTCCGTGTAATTTCTGAACCAAATGCAGGTCCATTATTACTATGGATGCTGCTGGGTAGGGCAAAGCAAGAAATTATTTTCTTAAGTAAGTCTTTCACTACCTCAAGGATTTCTCCAGTCTGGTAGAATAGGATTCTACCTATTCTACAAAGACTAGCAAATGGACCCTTGGCATCTGCGTAAAGTCTATTTGCTAGTCCTCAAATGGCCTCTCTGTCCTTGGTATTGTTGCCCTTTTTTCTTTAGATGGGGATCTGTCTTGGGGTTGTTCTTCTGGCACACAACCCATCTAGCAATTACTTTTCATATAGCTTTAGGAATTCCAGGACTTCTGAGCCATAATTTACTATACGTGGTTTGTGAGTTCCTTACATAGTGAGTGGCCTTATGCAAACACTTCATGACTAGCTCTACTTACTATTCAGAAAGCAGTATAACTCCTTTCTTATTCTTTCTCCCTCCACTCGCAGGACCTTTTTCATCAAAACCCCAGCTCTCAGCTCTCTCTAAATCTGCAGTTAAATATTCAGAGTCAAATTGCGACAAGTCTGAAATAGGTACGAAAGGCATCATAAACATTCCTTTTTCACTTTAAAAGAAAGTCCACTCTGATTTTTAATGGGGGGTACAATTCCCCTACAGCCAATATGGCCTGGCTCTTTTTACAGGCTTGCTATTTTTTGAGAAACACTTCTATAACATTCAATTCTCTACACTTTTTAAATCTGAGTCACTGCTGCTGCTTGAGGAGTCTGCTGACATCACCTCAACATCATCTTCGTTTTCCTTATGGTGCCCCGGAGGTTCCGAAAAAAAGTCACTGCTGTGATTTGGTGGTAATATATTCATTGCCATATCACCTGACTGCCAGGGATACTGTGGAGCAAAGACATCTGGCAATCTGCCTGTGGCCAGTGCATCCCCAGGTAAGTGACCGCTCACAACACTCGTGGAGGGATTGTTCATTTGACCCATAATCCACTTGTCATCTTTAAATGATATCAGTTGGATATCATCTCTGGCCTGGAACCCAGGCCAGTGGGGCACACACAGCATCACTTGCACTAATCCTATGTGCATACTTAATTATTTCTTCAGAGGAGATAGTACCTTTTCTTGCCTTTTCTATTGATTTCAGTTTATCTTTTGCTTGGTATACAGCCATTGCAAGTATCTGTTCAGCTTCCTTTAGCTGTTTTTGTAGTTGCTGAATATCACTGTCCCTATACTCAACCTCATTTTCTAAAACTTGCATTCATGATAGATTTTTCCCCAATTAAATGCCAGTTTCATTAGTTTTTTTTAATTCCCCATCCCTGTGAATTAACAACTCCAGCACTTGGTGTTCCTCTCCAGCCAGTAACAACTTTTGGTTTCCTGAGATTGCCAGCATTTCTATGCATTTCCTCGAAAAGACCTCCAGGTCCTCCTGTGCAGACAGTGCTGCTCCTGCGTGCTGCTCCAGAATGCTGCCCCCCACCCCCAGCCCATGGAGGATGAGGATGCTGCCACACTTCCCACAGGCCCACCACTGCTTCCATAAATGTTCCTTTAGCAGCCTCTTTTGTTGCTCCATCAGCCAGATTGTTTCCTCCAGCTGCTTCAGTGTCCTCTTTCCAGGGAGTGCATAACTGCCACCTGTAAAGGTGCCCAAACGGTCTCTAATAACTTTAAAATTTCTGCTGCGTGCTTAATGCCCTTTTTATTGGAGGTTAATGGTTCTTTCTCCTTCCAGATGGAACCATGTTGTTGCAAAATTAGGAAAGCTCACCTTGAATCAATACACACATTCACTCTCTTTTCGTGTGACAATTCTAGTGCCCTCGTCAATGCAATCAGTTCAGCTTTCTGAGCAGAGGTTCCTGGCAGCAAGGCCTTGACCTCAACTATTCCTTCAAGAATCACAACTGCACACCCAGCCTCTCTGTTTCCTTTGTCCATATAACTGCTTCCATCTGCATAGGCAGTCCAGTCTGTCTCTTCTAGAGGATGTTCTTGTAAATCAATTCTGCTAGAATATACTTCATCAATTATCTCAGCTTTGTCATGTATTAGCACAGCCGAGTCAGGCTCCAGGAGAAGAGAGGCAGGATTTAACCTAGAGTTTTGAGGGAGGCATTGGGATTGTCAAGAAGAATGGCTTGGTACCTGCCCCTTCTTCCATCGGTGAGCCACAAATTTCCCTTTTGCTCCAGCAGGCTCAACACTTGGTGGCGTACATAAACAGTGATCGGCTGTCCCAAGGAGAAATTTCGGCTTCCTGTAAAAGCTTGAAGTGGCTGGCACAGGTCTCAAGCAGGTTGGCCACCCCTGGGCAGTGTGATTTAGTTTCCTTGACAAGTATGCAGTGGGTTGTGAAATGTCACTAAGCATTTGGGTGAGGACTCCTGGGGCAAATCCCTGCCTTTCATGAATGTATAATTGAAAGGGCTTTAGTAGGTTTGGAAGCCTCAAGGCTGGCATAGAAGCCAGGTGTGCCTTCAGAGACTCAAAAGCCTGGGTTCACTCCTTCGTCCATTCTAAAGGAATACACTGTTGTCCTTTCAGAGTCTTTCCAATTTAACAGACCTGATGTAGACAACTGAGTGTGTGCCCATAATACCCAGCAGGCTGTCCCTCTGGCCCTACACCCACTGGAAGTCTCTGCAAAGAATATTGCCCTGTCCCAGTAGGGGCTTGTCCTTTCCGGACATGCAAAGACCAAGACTGTAAGACAAATGGACCACAATTATAATTGAGATTTCAATACTCTTCTAAAGTATGTTACTCTTAATTCAGTAATTAAGCAGGTTCAATAACTAAGAAAATAAGACCTTCTCATGTCTGGGCGGTGGCCTCCAGAGGCTCTCTCCTGCCACCCACGACTACGACAGCTCTGCCTGTTCCCCTTCTGCTGGGGGGCTAAAAGTTTTAGTTCAAGTAATAGTTTAGCTTAGGACTTTTAATTGCAAAACAGGAGTTTTGTTTTCTGGAGATTAAGCGAGCCCAGACTCACATTCCCCAGCTCCCTCAGCCAAGTAAGGAGGAAGATCCCCCAGGCTGGAGGGGCCGTGGGAACCCGAACCATGCTCACAGCAGCCATAACATCTAGATCCTCCTGGGCCCTCTCCTCTGAGCTTCTGCTCTCTTTCACAGGCATATTTCCTTTTCTCTGGACCATTACTCTGTTTCCTTTTAATCCTGCATCCTTCACATGATTATGTAAACTCATGACAGTTTCTAGGTAAGGCACTTTGTCCCACTTCCCCGACCTTTGACAAAACATCTAGTCACAGTATTATACAGTATTTAAAGACCCATTCAGCAGCCAGAGCTTTCCTGAATCTAGATTATACAATACATAAGCCAAACAGCATTATAACAAAAAACACTTTCTTTTCTGTCATAGGTGTATAAGCACAAGTTGACCAATCAGCCAAAACTTGCCCCAAAGGGCTATTTCCCAGAATGTAGGCTCTCCTGCAATTCTACCAGACAGAGGTCTGAATGTCATGAAAACCGGAAGGCACATGAATTAAATCAGAAGACATGTTTTTACCAGACAGAGTTCTGTAAACCAGAAGGCACCTTAATTTCTGATGATCTAAATCATGACCCGGGACTGTAACCTGAACCAGAAAGTGCAGTGATTCAGTTAAAAAGTGAAGACAACAGGAGGTGCCAAGAGTCAGAAAAGGAGAGTGCCCAGCGCAATCACTTGGCCGCTGCTAGGGAGTCCCCCAGTCCACACCCCTGGGCTCTCCAGTCCAGGCAGCCTGTGGGACTCCCCACCAAATAGCCAAACTTCCTAGAGAGTCACGAAGTCTGTCCCAGAGTTAAGTCGCCAGAATATGAAACCAGAAAAGCTGTTGTTTGTGCTGCCTGTCACCTACCAGACCCAATATGCAAACGCAGAGACTGAATCTTTAATGGGCACTTTATTCAAGGGGTTGGTGATCTGAGAAGATGGCGGGTTTGGACCCTAATGGACCATCTTAAATTCCATTTTAAACTAACCTGTTTTATAAGGAGAAGAAAAGTGTAGGTAAGGGGTTCAGAATTCCAGGGAAAAAAGTTAATCAGGTAAAATCTGCAGCATTCTTTCATCTGTGCTCTGGGCAGTGGTCTTTGTGTTCCTTATCTGTGTCCTGGGAGGTGGGCATCTGCAGCTGGAGTACAATGGCTCAGATACTATCATAATTGCTTAAGGACTCCTGAGCACAAAGGTTGAACTGCTTGTGGTCTCCTGGAGTCCAGGTGGGTCACGCCTACCTTTCCTGAAACAATCCTTTGTGCATACACTGATTACTGAGCTTATTAGCTATTACCTGAAGCTAAAATTTTTCTAACATTGCAGTCCCCCATCTATTTTTGATGGAGAAGAGATACGTGACACAGTTTGAAGCTGCTTGGGATGGGAGACTGAACAGTCAAACTGAAAACTTTGCTAAGGGAAGAACTTAATCTCCAGAAAACAAAACTCCTGTTTTTCAATTATAAGTCCTAAGCTAAACTATTACTTAAACTAAAACTTTCGAGTCCCCCATCAGAAGGGGAACAGGCAGAGCTGTCGTAGTCGTGGGTGGCAGGAGAGAGCCTCTGGAGGCCACAGCCCAGACATGAGAAGGTCCTATTTTCTTAATTATTGAATCTGCTTAATTACTGAATTAAGAGTAACATATTCTAGAGGAGTACTGAAATCTCAATAATAATTGTGGTCCGTTTGTCTTACAGTCTTGGTCTTTGCATGTCCAGAAATTGTTGCCAGATATTTTGTATAAAAAACCATAGAGCCCTGGCTGGTGTGGTTCAGTGAACTGAGCACTGGACTCTGAACCAAAAGGTCATTGGTTTGATTCCCAGTCATGGCACATGCCTGAGTTGCAGATCAGGTCCCCAGTTAGGGGCATGCAAAAGGCAACCAATCCATGTTTCTCCTGCTTATTGATGTTTTTCCTCCTCTTTCTCCCTCCCTTCGTCTCTCTCTAAAAGTAAATAAATGAAATCTTTTTTTAAAAGACAATTACTTTAATTTTTTAATCATTTTTATTAATGTTCAAATACAGTTGTCTCCATTTTCCCACCACCACTTTCCCCTCCCCACCCACTCCCAATATAAATAAAATCCTTTTTTAAAAAAAGAAAGAATTCACAAAGAGAAGAAAGTATAGAGAGTGAAGTTTTTATTTACTTTCCAAGAAAGGAGGGGGGCAGGGTATGGAAAGATTCACCCTCATGGAGGGGTAGGGGCTTTTGAGCCTTTACTGGATTATAACTGGATTTAAAAGGAGGGGTTGCTATTGTGTGGCCCCTGGGCTGTTGGGGGCATTGTAACACGGATTATAGTTTTCTTTTAGCTTCAGCCTAGACTCTGATTTGTTCTCTTTCCTAGGGAGTAACCTTCTAGGGCTTTTTTGTTTGTTTGTTTTTAAAAAAATTTATTATTTTTAGAGAGGGGGAAGGGAGGGAGAAAGAGAGGGAGAGAAATGTCAATGTGAGAGGGAAACATTGATTGGCTGCCTCTTTGCAGGCCCCCAACTGGGGACCTCGCCTGCAACCCAGGCATGTGCCCCGATGGGGAATCAACCCAGCAACCCTTCTGTTTGCAAGACATCCACCCAACCCACTGAGCCACACCAGTCAGGGGTTAGGCTTTTTCATTGCAAAATGGGAGTTTTGTTTTCTGGAGATTAAATTCTTCCCTTAGCAAGGTTTTCAGTTTGACTGTTCAGTCTCCCATCCCAAGCAGCTTCAAAATGTGTCACGTATCTCTTCTCCATCAAAAATAGATGGGGGACTGCAGTGTTAGAAAAATTTTAGCTTCAGGTAATAGCTAATAAGCTCAGTAATCAGTGTATGCACAAAGGATTGTTTCAGGAAAGGTAGGCGTGACCCACCTGGACTCCAGGAGACCACAAGCAGTTCAACCTTTGTGCTCAGGAGTCCTTAAGCAATTATGATAGTATCTGAGCCATTGTACTCCAGCTGCAGATGCCCACCTCCCAGGACACAGATAAGGAACACAAAGACCACTGCCCAGAGCACAGATGAAAGAATGCTGCAGCTTTTATCTGATTCACTTTTTCCCTGAATTCCAAACCCCTTACCCACACTTTTCTTTTCCATATTAAAAGGACCATTTTAAATTGGAATTTAAGGTGGTCTATTAGGGCACAAACCTGCCATCTTAGATTACTGACCATCTGAATAAAGCTCCCATAAAAATTTAGTCCCTGTCTCTGCTTATTGGGTCTGGTAGGTAACAAACACACAGACACTGGCTTGTCCAGTTTCGCTTCCATTAATAGCTCCTGTGGAAGTGTGGAATATCCTGGGGAAGTCATCCCTGTCTCCCCAAGGCTAAACCTGGTCACAGTGGGCAAGGTTCTTTTTGGGAAGTCAGAGGAATGAAGTTAGGAGAATAAATCTTGCTTTGGCCCTGGCTGGTGTGGCTCAGTGGACTGAGTGCCAGCCTGTAAAACTGAAATGTCTGGTTCGGTTCCCTGTCAGGGCACATGCCTGGATTGGGGGCCAGGTCCCCATTTGGGGCGAACAAGAGACAACCAGTAGATGTTTCTCTCCTCCCTTCTCCACTCTCTGAAAAGAAATAATTTAAAATATTTTTAAAAAAATCTCATTTTGAAGCATCAGCATAAAGTTGATGAATATTCTATTGAGATCCTCCCTAAGACCTCCCCTTAACTCCCAGCCTTTAAAACCCTGGGAACCAGCTCCCCGCTCTCCCACTCACCAGCACCTTGCCTTTCCCCGCATGCCGCTCCCGCTGCGTTACCTTTGCTCTTCCTTCTCCTGAGCTCCTAGAGCCTGTCTTTTGCTCCTGTAACTTGTCTCCTGAGACTTATGCAGCCCAGCTGGCTCGCTTCTACTACCTCTGTAACTTTGTGAACAAATTTCTCTTATAATTTGAGTTTTTGGCTCTGAATTCTCTCTTCGCTGAACTTCAAACTTAAGAACCGAGGTTCAACTTTGGCTGTAGCAACTGCTGCCACTTTGCTGCCAACATGACTGGTGACACTGTAACCCCAGTCTACTCATGACACCAGATCAGACAAATCCCAACTGGGGAACATTCTAAAACATGCCTGACTTAGGACTCTTCAAATATTTAAAAGTCATGAAAAGCAAGAAAAGACTATCACAGACTGGAGGAGACAATGACCAATGACTGAACGCTGAAGCAGAAAAAGGACATTAATGGAAAAACTTCTGAAACCTAAATAAAGTCTATAGTTTAGTTAATAGTGTTTCTTTAAAGTTAATTTTTTACTTTTGACAAATGTACCATGATCACATTAACATTAAAGGTGAGCTCAATGAAAGATACTATCTTTGCAACTTTTCTACAAATCTAAACTTATTCTAAAACAAAAAGTTATTTTTTAAAAATTGCACTTATGTACCAGCATTAAACACAAAATGAAGTTGTTTAAAATATCCCACTTATCAAAAACAGAATACTTAGGGAGAGGGAAGGGGATTATAGGGGAAATGGGGAAGGGTTTGCAGGAACAACTACGAAGGACACGTGGACAATAACAAGGGTGGGGTGGAAGCAGGGGAGGGAAGTGGAGAGGGCTGGGGTGGTGGGGAAGGGTGGGGGGAAGGCAGAAAACTGTACTTGAACAACAATAAAAAATGTTAAAAGAAATGAATACTTAAGAATAAGTCTAGTGAAAGATATGTGAAACTCTACATTGAAAACTACTAAATATTACAGCAATCCATTTTTAAAGGCCTAAATAAATAAAAGAATAGATCATGTTCATGTAAAATGATTTGTTTGAAACATCTGACATTGATGAATCCTAATAACTTAGACAGCAAGCTCTAAGGAAATTTCAGAATTCCTAGTCCAACCTTTTTCTTTTGTAGAAGTAGAAAATGAGGACCAGAGAACTGAGCAATTTGTTGAAGGTCATAAAGCAAATTGATTACCAAAGATATCCAATAGATTTCAAAGGTTTAATGATGACTGTGATCCTCAACTTTCTGAAGGGGTGATAGATCAAAGAACTGACCAATAGACTTTTGCAGAATTAATAGTGTCAGACAGCAGGAAAGAACATTTGCACAGCAACATCATCTGTCTGGAACACCAAGAGTTTATTGGCATCATTAACACTGTACATCTAGGAGAGCATCTGTCAAGAAGAATCTGACTGAGAGGATAAAAGCTTTCAAAGAGATGTACAGAGTCATTTTCAAGAAGACTTCTAAGAGGGATTTTTTTCTATGTTAAAGAGGCATCAACTGAATGCAACATGTGGGATTATGTTTCCTTCTTTTTTCACTGAATGTGAGAAAAAGATTGAGATGTCATTCATCATTTTAGTGTATGATTCTCCCTCTCCCGAATATGAGGTGTCACCTGTTCCATGAATAAATGAACTGTTTTTTGTGTTTATGTTGTACTGTATCTGCAGTATTTCAAGTACTCCACAGAGTGTGCCTTGGAATTCGTTACTTCTGCATTTCAATTGATTTGGGAAGAATGGCTTTTGGATCAATAAGACAATGCTTGAAAAGAAATTATAGACCCACGCTGCTGGCAAAATAATGTGCCGTAAGCATATGTAATTATATAAAACATTCAGCGTAACACAGCTTTAGTGACAAATCACAGTGCTTGAACTTTTGAAAAGGCATTTACCTTGATCTGTGAGGTACTACATAAAAAAGAAAAACCAAATTACTTGAATCTCTTGAGTTCACACTCTTCCATCTCCCTGTTGTGTGAATGTAAGACAGAAAACATGGAACAGACTGAAAGTGAACAGAGGGGAGCGGGAGGAGGATAATGGTGGAAAGAAGGGGAAGGGACTAGTCGAAGAACATGTATGGATGACCCACGGACAGGGATAACAGTGTGGGAAGTGACTATGGGAGAGGGGGGTGGGATGGGTGGAGGAGGGCAAAGGGGGAAAAATTGGGACAGCTGTAAAAAAAATAACAATTAAAAAATGATCTAATAAACAGACATTAATTTTTATCAAAAAATAAATTCTATGTGCTTTATTTTCTCCATCTCTAAAATGAGATTAAAAATAGTACCTATCTTAATAAAATTGTTTTAAGTATTAAATAAAATAAGGAAGGTAAATTGCTCAGCTCAGGACTCAGCTTAAAGTCCTCACTCAATAAATTGTAACTCTTATCATTATCCCACAGATTCATGTTACTCTGATTTTTTCTGAAACTAATAGGTACTTAAGCTGTCTGCATTTTTTTACAATAATAATTTCTTTACTATCTACAAGGAACATAATATTTACCCACAATGATGAAACTACTCATTTTGATAGTCTAGTATCATAACATATTTAATACTCCTAGAAGTCACTATTGGAAGGCCATTGCATAAGGAATGAGAAGATGTGAATTCTATGCCCAGCTCTATCTGTTCTGCTTCCATCCTTGAAGTTGATCTAAATCTGCAGCTATTCTGCACTTGCATCCTCAGACTCTTGGAAATGATTTGGCCTTAGAGTCTTATGTATCACTTCCACTCATGATTAGTGCATTGACCAGAACCAGCCATCCAGGTGTTTGTGTAGCTGGCACATATTAGGCTCTGAATAACCAATCTTTTACGATGAAAGAAAAACAAGTCAGAGCGGTTGCTCAGTCATTTTTGTTAGATGGGAAAATTATCCAATATAAACTTTGAAATGCCCATTTTGCTAAAGCTCATCAAGGACATGTAAGTACTTTCTGTGATTTTACCAAACTTTCTTTAACTTAGTTAAACTTTTCCTGAGGACTTCCTTTGGTTTTAAATACTTTCATTTTTCCCTAACTCAGATGCATGTTATACCTTTTCGGGCTTCAAAATGGAAACACATTCTCCATGGAAACAACCTTCATTTGCTACCTAGTTATAAATAACTCCTTTCTAGTCCTCAGAAAGGTGATTTTTCCCCTTACAATCACCTAACAAAGATAATGGTGAATTGTTTGTTTTTCCCTAAAAACCAGATGAACAAAATACCATGTGTTCAGGCAAATATAGATTAGCACAAAATATGATCCAGAGGGCTTAGAGAGAAATACTTTTAAGAAATCAAAAACAATGCTGAAGATCTTTAAATTTTATCCCTATGTATTCTTGAAACTGCTAGTATTTTAATTTGTCCATTCATTCCATGGCAATTTGGGGATTTATTTATTTATTTATGCATGCATGCTTTGGCAAAATATCTCAAAAACTTAAAATTCTACTTGATAGCATACACACATCACTCATGCCCACATCTGATGGACAGGATGGAACAGGATTAACTGGCAGAGCAGATTTTCTTGTAACTTCCCTCTCATATGAATTCAGACCTTACTGTTTTGGTATAGAGCTGACCAAGAGCTGACCAAGACTTCATGGGCAGTACCTGCATCTCTGTACCCAAAGGCTTTCTCTGACTCAGAGCCTGCTCTGCTTATAAACAGAGTGGGCCGAGGTCTGGAAAGTTGTTTTTGTTTTTGTTTTTTTCCCCAAAGTTTGGGAGATGAATTCTTTCCCTGGACTCAACTAATGACTGAGAGGACCCAGCTCCCCCTTTCAGATGGATTAATCTGAGGCAGTGTTCTAGATTTCCCCAGAGATTAACTCCAGTTGCCCACAGTAGTAATTTGCTTAATAATGTACCCTTAATTATCTTCCTTCTTTTCTGTCTCACTTCCCCACTCTCTACTGATATTTCTTGGAATCATCTTCCAAAGAGACTGCTCCAACTTAAATTCTTGTTTCAGAGGCTAAGACTCTGGGTCAAAGGATGCATACAGACCTGTACGGCCAGTCTGCTCTCAGGGTAGCCGCCATCATTCACAGTCTCACTTAGGCTTCCTTCTTTTCAACAGCCTTGCCAATTGGGGGATTCATCTCGCAGTTTTATTTTGTGTTTCTCTGATTGCTGGTGAAATTGAGCAATTCTTCATAGGCTTGTGGGCTATATGGTTCTCTCACCTTTTGATTTCCTGATTATGCTTTTTTCTATTTTTTAAATTGGGTTACCCATAGTTTTCTTGATTTGAAATATATCCCTATATAGATGAGATATTAATTCCTTATTCATTTTAGATGTTGCAAATATCTTTTCCCAGTCTGTTAGGTATCTGTTAAAAGATACAAAATGAGCCTAAAAGTTTAATTGTACCAAAAAGGAGGGAAACACTTATAGAATGATGAAAACATGCCAACAGGACAAAGAAGTCAGCTTGAAGGGGACCCCACTGGCCAAATCTCAGATAATTTGAACATGAAAAGAAATAACTACAGCAATACAACCCATTGAATGAAGCAGAAGTCCATGAGTTCATACTGAAACAAACAGGTGAAGAAATAAATAAAAGGGGAGGAGAAAAAAAATGTTCCTTACATTAGGATGTTAACTATTACGTACAGAAGAAAATGATAGCGTAAGAAAACACACTACTTGACCACCATTGTTAGGATGAGTGTTGGGGGAGGAGTCATTTATGGATGTTAGGCTGCTGGGTAAAGGGAGGGGCTGGATACTAGCATAATCTCAGAACACCTCCCTACAAGATATTTATCAAGTACAAGGAAAACGATGGTGATTTTACTGGGGAGTAAACCACTTGACCAAATGAGCAAAGTTTTTGTCACCATGGTATGAAGAGTTGAAACTAGGAGACCCCAACGAGATGCACCCAGAAGAGCCCAGCTTCACTTTTGTGGTTTTCCTGTCAGAATGCATGGCCTGAGTCTAGTCATGAGGAACACTGCACGGACCCAAGTAGGGTCGTCCTACAGAATAAAAGGTCTGTTCTTCTGGGGGGGGGGGGGCTGACATGGGAGTAAAGGACAGAAAGCTGTACTTGAACAACAATTAAAATAAAAAAAGTTTTTAAAAAAGCTCTGTTCTTTTAAAAACTGTCAATGTCAAAAAACAAAAACAAAAACAAAAAGAAAACAAGAAAGGAGTGAGGAACTATTCCAAACTCAAGGAAACTAATACATAATAATTAAATTCAATTAATTCCTGTGTAAGATTTTGGGCCAGAAAAGGAAAAGATATTGTTGGGACAGGTAGTGAAATTTTAATGGGGGTCTGTTTTGTATAGATGTTGGTTTCCTGACATGGAGAGCTGTATCGTGGCTGTGAAGGAGAATACCTTTGTTCTGTGGACACACACACTGAATAAACTTAGTGGTCTGTAGCCTCCTAACACATTGTTCATAAAAAGACTCAACAACCAAAAAAAAAAAAAACTGTACATAAATACATACAGAGAGAGAGTGAAAGCAGATGCGGTGAAATTTTAACAACTGGGGAATGAATGAAGGGAATATGGGAATTCTTACAACTTTTCTGTAATTTGAAGTTATTTAAAAATAGAGACAATACACATTCATATTTTTAAAAACCATGAAAAAGCATGTTCACACAAAACCTCATATACAAATATTAAAAAGCAGCATTATTTATAATAGCCAAAGAGTACAAACAATAAATATCCATCAACTGGAATATATAAATACAATTTTATACATCCATATGATGAGGTATTATCCAGCAATTAAAAAGCAAGCATTGACACATGCTACAATAGAGATAAAACTTGAAAACACTGTATAGGAGCAGGGTATTTTCAAAGTCACCAGTCACAAAAGACCACAAATTGTACAATTTCACTTATATAAAATGTCCCGAATGAAGAAATTCATGCAGACAGAAAGTAGATCAGTTGTTTTTAGGGGTTGAAGAGATGGGGGATGATTACTGATGAACACGGAGTTTCTTTCTGGCTGATTGATAAAAATGTTCTCTAAGTTATTGTGGGAACAGTTGCACAACTCTGTGAATACACTAGAAACCACTAAGTGCATTCACACTTTAATGGGTGAATTTCACACTTTAATGGGTGAATTTCATAGTATCTGAAATATCTCATTAAACTTTAAAATAAAAATAAATTTCACAGACAACGTAAAGTAAAGCTATGAAGGTTTCTAAGCCAGTGGCACACCAGCAGATAAACGGCAGGAAAGGAATTCTAAAGTCTTTCACTAAAGCATGAAGGGCCGCTACCTGAGTAGTTCCACCAAGTGACAAGGCTTCCTTTCTGTTTGCCTAGGTCTTGTCCCTAACTCTATGTCCCATTTCCCCTAGAAGTATAGTAGGCAAACTAGGGTGAAGGTTAAAGATCTGGGTCTGCTTCCAAATTGGCTGGGTTTGAATGCAAATCTATTATAACCCAAGTGACCTTGGGTAAATTATTTAACCTCTTCATGAGCTGTTATACAATGGGGATAATTGAGTGAATTGTGAGGAATGAATTACTTAATTTATGAAAAGTGCTCTGAAAAGTATCTGTCACTTATTGGTCTTCATTAGAAGTTGGTTGTATTTTTTAAAGACTTTATTAATTTTTAGAGAGAGGGGGAGGGAGGGAGAGAGAAAGGGAGAGAAACATTGGCGTGAGTGAGAAATAGCGATTGGTTGCCTCTTGAGAGAGAAACATCGAGTGGTTGCCTCTTGCATGCCTCAGCAGGGAACAGAAGCCATAACCCAGGCATGTGCCCTAACCAGGAATCAAACCAGTGACCCATTGCTTTGTAGGACAACGCCCAACCGAGCCACCCTGGTCAGGGATGGTTATGTTTTTAAAAAAGTTTTACATCAGCAGGCTTTTTCCTTCTTAGAATGCCCCAATCCACTTCATCCTCCTATTTATCTGTGGTCATTTTCCTATTAGATGCTACCTCAAACTAATCAGACACAAGGAGAATGTAATACTGGCCAACCCTATGGTTCACAGATAAGAGTCTACCTCGACCTCCAATAGTCCTTTTCTGTGTTCCATCTCTCCTTATCATTTGCCCATTGTGAGGACAGTGGCACATGACTCAAACAATGTTTTCACAGGCCATGTTCATTGCTGTCATCCCTTCAGGCTGTCACGGATTTACTACAGCCTGCATAAGCATCTTGGCTTCCTGCAGACTGGCCAAGAAGGAGAGGTTAGGTGGGCCTAATTACAAGGACTGACACTCATCTCATTCTAGCGATGTGCCAGCCCCTGTGCACGACTGGTTCATTTCATCTTCAATTTGAGCCCTCAGAGCCTAGGACACTGCCTGACATACTATAGAAGCTTAAAATGTTTGTCACACTGCTCAGCTGTGCGATGGAACATCACTTCTCACATGGAAGCAAATGGACCCTCTTCATGCAGAGTCCTGTTTCTACTTGCAGGACAACTCTGAGTTTGAGAGTCAGTTAATTCTGGTCCTGCCATTTGGTAGCTTTGTGATCTTGGAAAAAGGCACATAACCTCTCTGAATTTTGAATCTTCAATCTGGAAAATGGAAAATGTAGGTAAAAATAACACTCTGGCATCCTTATTTAGATGCAATGAAATAAAGTTGCAATGCTGAATAGATGAGGTATAGTAAATATTCAATAGCTGATAATTATCATTATTGCCCCCTAATCCTTTCTTCCATATAGACCTTTTTAAGAGGTCGACTATATGTTTATTCCCAACTTAAAATAAGTAAAGCAGTAATTGCAATTCAAAGTGGAGTAGTGGAAATGGCAATGAATTGGGAATTGGAAACGTGTCTCTGGCTTTTGTTGTGCTACCTCTACGAGCAGCTCCATAACCTTGGTCAAGTCACTTTGAGAAAATCCATACCTCAAATTAGAGAATCCATACCTCATATCAGAGTTGATCTCTGAGGTCTCTAAGATTCTCTTAATCTCTGTGAGACTAAGAGATTGTGTTGAGGAAGTATTATCGTTGGTTTGATTATTTTTACACAAAATACATGGGGTCATTGGAAAATACATTCATTATTAAAATTAACTCATTTCATAGTTAGGTGTTGTTTCGAACTTCGTGAAGCACTTCCAAAAATCATAGAAACTTGGTTAAAATCTACAAAAGACTCAAGTCTACCACCTAGCGGTGAAGAGGGGAAGGTTCAGGTTGATGATGTCCTGCTATTACGTGTGCAGGATGGCAGTCCACAGCAATCTTTTAACTCATATTTGTCCTCTCCCCTCACTGCTCAGGATAGTTTTATGTACATAGAAATTCAATTTCTTATGACTTAATAGCTTGTGCATTCGACAGTACTCCTAAGCAAATGAAATATCATGGACTTTCGAGAATTGTGGAAAATTACTGGTTTTTAAGATTTGGGGAGCAGAAGGTGCTTTTCTATACATACAATCTCAGACCACCCCTATCAAAGAGGCCCACTCAGTCAATCTCTCTTTTATTTGTTTTAGATTGTTTAAAAATATGTTTATTTGTTTTAGAGAGAGAAGAAAGGAGGGAGGAAGGAGGGAAGGGAGGGAAAGGGAAGGGGGAAGAGAGAGAAACTTCAATGGGTTATCACCCTACCATCCATACAGGACTGACCTAGGAGTGAACCTGCCACCTAGGTACCTGCCCTCTGAGCAAGAAGCAAACCCCCAGCCTTTTGACGTACAGGATGATGCTCCAACCAACCCAGCCACAAGAGCAAGTGATGAGTCCATCTCTTTATGAACAGACACACCATTCCACAAGTGCGTGGTGCAGAGAACCAAGACCACTACCTTGGAAAAGACAAAAATCAGTACACCAAAGGGATTCCTAATGCCAAATTCTTACCTAATGAATTTGTTTTTACCTACTACAGTGTCTTCAAATTTAAATTTACATATGTAAAAACAGGAATACGCTGTCCTTAATCTTAAACCCCAAAGGTGGGGAAAGAGGCTAGCATCCCAGGGTACTGGGCCTATTTGGTTAAGAGGCCGCCCGTGGGGGAAGGGCGCGCGCGCGCCCCACCCACTCACCCCACCCCCTTTCTTCTTTCCCCTTTCGTTTTTTCTTCTCTCTTTTCACTTTCAAGTAATATTCAAGTAATTAAGAGCAGCATGTTTGAATGGAACGGGTAGTCTGTATGCAGGGTGATTGAATTATTCTAGGTTTCCACCCGATAACCCCCTTAAAAAATACTTCTCTTCCAGTCTTTCCTGAAATACGGAATTAGCTATTTCCAGTACTCGGCTTTAAGTACTGTTAATTAAGCCTTCTTTTGGAATATCTTTCTCACTTTAGCACAATTTTCTTAAACCCCCTTCCACACAACACAGAAGAGGTTCTGAATCTGTCAACTTCAGAATTTCACCTATGATCAGTCTTGCTAGCAGAAACCTATTTTTTTGTTTATGTAAATTAAGATTTGGTTACAACTTTAACTGGATTCACGAATGTTGTCTAACCCTTCCAACGACTTAAGAAAATCTATCCGTTCACCTTTTAAAACTTTAGGGCTTCGTGCCTCCACGGGCATCGGGCTTAATTCTGCTTCTTAAACAGACTACTGGGAGGAGCAGTTTCGGAGTTCAGAGGATCGGTTTCCACGGAACTTTCAACAGTTGGTGCCTGGCGATAGGCAGGTTGGAAGTGACAAATGGGACTGGTTTAAGAAACAAAAAGTCTCGGTAAGGGAAAGGAAGGGGCAGCCGTGGCCCTGGGGGACAGGACGACGGCGGCAGCGCGGAGTCAGAGGGGCTGAGCTGCGGACGTGGGAAGGCACTTTCCTGGGCGCCCAGAAGAAGCGGCAGCCACGGCCAAGGATTGGGGGACCGCAGTCTGGCCGGCTGCCGAGGCGCTGTGAGTGGGGAGAATATGCACCCCAGTGACCCCCCGGGCCACGACCTGGCCACCCGGAGGTGAGAGAGATCTTGCCCCCGCGTCGCCCCCGGCGGGAGGTGCGACGCCCAGGCCACGGGTGCGTGCGCGGCCCCGGGCGACGCGTCTGGGCGTGCGCGGGGCCGCGGCGGAGGCAGGGCCGGGAGGGCGGCAGAAGATGGCGAGGGTGTGTAGGCGGCAGCAATGCTCCGCTGAGAGACGCGGCTTTCGGCAAGAACTGGACTCGTGGCGCCACAAGCTCATTCACTGTGTAGGTGAGATCCTCTCCCGGCCGCCTCAGGCCATCGGGCCGCTCAGCCGCCGGCCGCCCTGGACGTGGGGAGGGAGCCGGGGCAGAGGCAATTGCTGCTCTGGCCCGCCCGCCCTCTTTGGCTCGGGCGTCCCCCTCCCCCACCCCCCGGAGTGCGGGCGCGCGCGACCTCCGGGCAGGCTCTCGGGCTCGAGCCTGAGCGCGCGCACCATCGGCCCCTCCCCTCCGCGCACCCTTCCCGGGGCGGGCTTTCGGGCGGGAGAGCCTGTCTCCCCAACCTTTTCGCCTCCTCTCCTGAGGCTGCTGGGCGCCGCCGCCCGCTTATTGTGGAGACTCGCCCGGCAGTGCTGCCACTTGACGGGTGGGCGCTGCCACGGGTCCCGCAGAGCCCAGCGCGGGGCCAGGCATGTTGGGCAGCCGCTCGGTCCCATCCTCCGCTCTCTTGGGCGCCTTCCCCATTCCGCGTCGCCCTTCCCCCACGCGCGGCAGCGGCGCGCGCCCCCGGTCCCACGTGCACGCGCGGCGGGCTGGCGGGCACTCGGGCGCGTGCGAGGCGTGAGGTGGAGATGGGGGCGGAGGGAGCCGGAGCTGTCACAGGCCTGGGGTCCGCCTGACCGAGCCAAGTGGGGTGTCATGGCCGCGGGGGGCAGCGGCTGCATTTCCTCAGCGGGCGGCGGTGGTGGCGGCGGGGGAGTTAATCCTCGACGTTCGGGTCGGTGTGTGTATTTGTGTTTGGTGTGTGCTAGGCGGGGAGGAAGAGGGGTGGGACCGGGTCCGACCGAGAAGACTAGTCGCTCTTTTCGCCTCCCGGGGGATTTGCCGGAGCCGCCGCCTCGCCGAGAGCCTCGTTCTCCCCTTGTCTCCCAGATCTTAGACCGCCCCGGGTTGGCTTTTTCCCCGCGGGCAAGAGGGAGTGTGGACCGGGGCGCCCCGGGAGGGGCCGGGCGGCCGAGCTGCGCCTCTCACACTGTGTGTTTTGTCTGTTTTTCTCTCCCAAGGTCCCGTTTCCCTCTGTGCGGCGGCCGGCGGGACCATAAGGGCTTAACTCATATATTTAACCCCCCTCCAAAAAGTAAGTGGCCCGTGTGGTGTCTCCGCTCCGCCCGCCGCTCCCTAGTCCCAGTGCATCCTTGTGTCTGACTCTCCTGTCCTTCAGTATTGTTATTTCCCCGTCTTTGCTTCCGTGCGGCTCATGTGTGGGGAAATCCTCTCTCGTCGTCCTTCGTCCCCCACGCCCAGTCCTCGGGGAGGCCCAGAATTCCAGCCCCGACCCCACCCGTGGGGAGTACTCTTAGGAACCAGGTCTTCCCCGACAGAATCCAGGAGATTCTATCCGTTCGCTTGGGCCCCTCATCCCCTCCTTCCCGACAGGGTTTCGTTGGAGGAATTATGCAAATCCTGCTTTCTGGTGTCCATTCAGCGGCAATTTCATGCGGTGAGAAGTTCTCTTTGTTGTGCGAGGGGGAGAACAGACACTGATTTAATAGACATATCTGTTGGGGGGAAGGGTGAGGGGGTGTTGGAGAGGCTCAGTTTGGAAGAATTACAGCACTTGGTTCGCTCAGTGTCTTTGTGTTTGAGCTTTCTGGCTTGACAGGAGGGTATGCCCTTTACAATGTCCCACAAGGGATGATTTCTATAATGGGTTATAAAGCAAAACTGAAACTTTAAACAAGTCAAAAATAGGGTAACCTTTACTTAGAGGATATAAGCCTTTCCATCTCTGCAGTTCCATTACGAAAACGTATGTGAATTTTGTTGAAGATTTGGACTGTATAACATGAAAATTAATACATAAGCAACAATGCTCTGAGGTATCTGGTATCACTTTGGTTGTCCAAAGGTTAAAAGTACATTTCAGAACATATGCTTGTGTAAATACTAAAGGCATGAATCAGGTTTTTGTTATAATAATTCATCTGGTGGGTATACTTTAAAATTTCCCTCCTGCCAATCCAAGCCCAGCTCTGCCCCAGGAATCAGCCTTTGGTTTATCAGTTATCATTTACTCTGCTCTGTCTCCGCTTGTTTTATTCTTTCTAACCTGTCATAAGCTTGCAGAAATGTTACATCTGCCTAAGCACTTTCCGAATTATGTATTATTTGTAACCATCATATAAGAGAGCTTATAAAAGGCATTTACAAGGTTTTGAGAAGGAATGAGATTAATGAGTTTTCAGAATTGTAAGTTAATACAAAATTCTAAAATTATTTTGAAGAATTTTTAGTTTTTGTATTTGCTTCACTTTTTAGTGATTGGGTTCTTTTAGTAGGGATTTTTTATTTTTAACTGATTTTGAAATTAATGACCATTATCCTGTACATTTCTTAAGTTACTGTTGCTTTTCCTTTTGATGGTTTTAATGAGTTGTTTATCTTATTTTAATTGTTTGCTTTGAATCCCAGCCTTCTGCCTCAGGCCCCCTTTTTATCAGTAATTGCTAGTGTTAGTGGTTAGTTTACTGCTGCTTGACAAGGGTTTTTAAAAAGTGACTGATAAATCCTTCTGTAAATATCTGAATTCAATGTCAAATTTTAGAATATTTTTGAAGGAGGATATTAATCTGGTGATCAGTTTTTTTAAAGCATACTTTTAACTTCAAATGTCCATTTTCAAGGTTGTAAAGTTCAGGAGATATTAAGAGTCCAGAGTGCAGAGCAGTATTTTAATCTGAACAGTGTTATATAGTTGATAGTGTACCAACTAAAATCATTTGGGTCTCATATATTCTCTTTACTATACAGGGTGTGGCAAAAGTAGGTTTACAGTTGTATGTGAAAGCATTTGTTGTTACTTATTATATTATTTTCATATGAAAACATTTATTCTTATATTATTATTTTCCACATGAGCAACTGTAAACCTATTTTTGCCCTACCCTGTATATAATTTAAGAGGACAGTTACGAGAAAATCAACTGTATTGGTAGCTGTCTGTGTTTAAAAGGGCTGGCAGTGATCCTTACAGTTCAAAAGACAACTGTGTGTATTGTTTGTCACTAACAGATGATGTAATAATTTCTCTTTTATTTTAATGGGATTCATTTTGAACAGTTAATCTTCTGTTTGATTCTGTTGACTGATTATGTTAACATTTTGGGGTCATTTGGTTTCTATTTTTATCTTACAGCAGTTGTAGGATTAAAAATGAATTCTCGTTTCCGAAATTTAACTCTCCCTTCTATTTTTTTTAAGGGGGAGGAGGACAGGTTTGGACTGTGGAGGTGAAGGTGTTGGTGTTTCCATTATTAGGTTTTATTTGAATTGGAGTTGGGAGCAGGTTCAGACAGTGATTACAGTCAAGATGAATATTTGGTCTCCAGGTGATTATTGAGGCATCCTCTGGAACAAGGATGATCAGTTGAGATTCAGGCTCTCTATGCTGTCTGGTGTGATGTAACCTATTGCTTGGTTGCTCCTCATTCTTGCTGTATTCTCAAGAAGCTCTTCTCAATTAGGGAAAAGTAATTTCAGCTTAGCTCTAGCTTAGCTGAAGGATAGCAGGATGAATCTCTTTGACTTACACAGTTATTTTTTCAAATTGGTCTAATTCCCTTTGATGTGCTTATAGCTGGAGCAGTTCTAGGAAGCATCTGAATAGTGCCGCCCCCTCCCCCTTTTTAGTCTTATGGGACTACACAGGATGACCTGAATTTTTTTTACAAAGTGAGAATTAAGTGTTCAGTGTCCATGGGGATTTGCCATTTCTGAGTACTTGCCTAATCACTTAGTTGGGCAAGTGATTGTTTAGTAGTGTTATTTTTAGGAAGGAAAGACAGTTAAGTAAGTACTTCAGTTAAGTATTTATTAAGCATCTGCTTTTTACCAGTTACTGTGGGCAAGCAGAGATATTGGGGAAGTTGTTCTAATAACCTTCAGGAACTTTTTAGTCCTTAGAGAAAATATAGTGTATTCAGTTGTAGTACGGGACAAAAATGCACCTTACCATGGTACAAGCAAATGCTAGGGGTGTTTAGAAATGAAAGAAATGTCTTCTGATAATGAAGGAAGGCTTCAAGCAGAATGTGGCACGTTTTTGCTTCATTCGATGAATATGGAAGAGGTATTCCTGTCATGAAAAACAAATAAACAGAAGTGGAAAAGGACAAGAATGTCTATTTAAACTACAATCCATGATTCATGTAGGGGACATATATAGGGAATATGTTTGCAAAAGTAGGCTGTAGGATTTTCTAATGCAAGTTAAAAAATGGAGTGTCTTTGGTTAGGCAATTTGCAGTTTGCAGTACATCTTGCTCCTTAGCTCAGAGAAGGAATGTTTCCTTTATTTAAGGATTCTATTGTGGAAGTCTATAGCAGTGACATGGGTTGTTTTTTAAAAACGCTTTTACAGGGACAATATTGTCATCCACAAGAGTGTCTCTTCTAAGTAAGCTCATTTGGAGACTGTACATTATTCCATTGTACAAAACCTATTTTTGGGATTTCCTAAAATCAGTTACATATTAATTCTTTGAATATCCTTAGTATTAACACATTTCCATCCTTAGAGGTTGGATTTGGTATTTAGAAACAGTTGAAAAGTATTTTCTGTGACAAATAAAGGTATATATAAAATAATGAGATTGGTTTTCTTTCCTGGTTTGCCAACTGGTCCTAAAAGTCCAGTAAATGGGGCTTGATTTGTTTTGATGTGTCTCTGAACTTCTCTATTGGCTCTTATTTATATCTCCTTACCTGCCATATGGAGTCTGGATATTGGGTAGATATGAATGTTATTTTTTTGTAGTTTCCAGTTAAAACCTTATGATCACTGCTTTCCAAATTATCTTGTACTCTTCTTACTTGCAAATATTTTTAAGCTACTCCTACACTTTCCCATTGTTTTGGGGATAATTCAATTGTGAACTATTAGCTCATTTTATTTACTATCTGTTGTATGTAGGAAGTATCCATATACAGTGATCCAAACCCTGAATATTTTTAAAATTATGATAAAATTTACAAACCATAAATTTCACCCTTTTAAAGTATACAGTGCAGTGGTTTTAAATTTATTCACAAGGTTGTGCAAACCTCACTCTCTAATTCCAGAACACTTTCAATTACTCCCCAAAACAACCCATATCCATTAATAGTCATTTTCTATTCCTCTTATGACCCAGCTTTTGGCAGCCCCTAATCTTTCTGTTCCTATGGATTTGTCTATTTTGGATGTTTCATATAAATATAATCATACAGTATGTGGCCCTTTGTGTCTGGCTTCTTGGCTTGTTTTGTGGACATTGGTTTTCACTTTTCTTGAAAGTGAAACACACACCCAGGGTGTGTGCCTGGGAGTGCAATTGCTGGATTATATAATAACTGTGTTTTAACTTTTTGAGGAACTGCCAAACTTTTCCAAAGTGGCTGCAGTAATTTACATTCTGACCGGCAATGCGACTCAGTTTCCCTACACTCTTACTACTTGTTAATTGCCAGTCTTTTTTATTATAGCTACCCAAGTAGATAGGTATGATATCTCACTATGATTTTGATTTGCATGTATTGAAAGGTGACATTGATCACCTTTTCATATGTTTGTTGAGCATTCATACATCTTTTATTTTTTATTTTTACCATTTGTATATCTTGAGAGAAATGTCTGTTCAGATCCCTAGCCCATTTTTAAATTGATTTAGTTGTCTTTTTATTGTTGAGTTTCAGGGTTTATTCTTGTTTTCTTTTTTTAGGTTTTTTATATTACACCCATGTCACTACATATGTGATTTGCATGTTTTTTCTCATCATGCCCTCAATTTGAGAATAATTACAAATCAGAAGATAAACTGCAGGATATAGTCAGACTTCACTTAAGTCGATAAAGTTTTTCAACTTTAAGTGAAGCGATGTATAATGACACCAGTTTTACCATAGGCTAATTGATATAAACAAGAGTTAAGTTCCTGTGGCATCTCATCAACATCCTAATGAAATGATGTTGAATGAAACATTATTCAAGGACCTGCTGTATCTTGTGAAGGGAATAATGAATATAGTAATGAAGTGATTGGAATGAAGTAGAATTTCTCAGGAAAGGCTTTCTTAAACATCCTTTTCTGTGAATAAAATTGCTAGTTATTTGATGGGGTTTATAACAATTTTGCCAAATCTTCTAAATTCCGGCTTTTCCATAGTGAGGGTTCATATATCAAAGTTCATAGAGTGGTAAACCACATTATTCCAATCTGTTCTATGGCTGAATTTTGGATAGGAAATAAAAGGTTTGGGTAGTGAAGGATACCTTTATGCTATAGAGACGTTTTGTCTGAATCTATTCTCTTTTTAAGTTTGAATAGGAGAGAACTGTATACAATAGCAGTATTTTTAAAATTTAAGATCACATTTTTGTTTGCAGTTAATAAAACCCAGGTAACTGACAGATTATATGTATGGCAAACTATTACATGATTTTATTTTCTGGTGCCAAACTAAATATACTGCTTTCAAAAGACTTGAATTTTGTTTTCAATGAGTATGCATATAATGAAGAATTTTTATTTCTTTATTTTTCTTTTATTATATTTTCATGCTATTAAAGTTGTTCCCACTTTATCCCCTTTGCCCTCTTTCACCCTGCCCTTCCCCCAGACAATCCCCATACTTTTGTCCATGGGCCATGCATATATGTACTTTTGGCAGAAGACTTGGATTTTGTCATAAGTCTTAGTTTCTCTGATTTTTTAGTTGGTTAGATTTGGTCTGTCACATAATGTCAGGTGTAGTGATATCTTAAGGATGAAATGAGAATCTTGTAGGTAGGTGGCAGAATTAGTCTAAGAGGCCTTTACTTAATGGATTGTCTCTGAGGGGCAAGTTAGGAAAGTTATACAGTGGTGATTGACACTTAATGATTTCTGTGTTGTTTTAATTCCTTTGATCTACATGTTTATGTATATGTTATTAAAGAGAATATGGATTCTTTTGGTATATCACTTAATCAGTTTTCTGAATTCATTATTATGAAGTCCAAGGAAGTTATATGTAGAAGCCAGTTTTTGTTGAGTGCCCTTATTATAATGAAATTTTTATAATCTGTTTTGTGTAATGTGTATTTTTGTTTCAAAGGGACTAGCTAAAAGAAAAAAGTGATGTAACCGTGATTTAGACTTACATTTCAAATTTTGGTGTTAAGAAAGTAGAAATTAATATGCTTGAGATATTTCATACTAAAGAGAAAAAAGTTCTCAGTTGTATTGGATATCTTACAATTGCATTAAAAACTGTTGTAACTATACTTTACCATTTAAAGTACAGGAGTATTTCTTATAACCTCTAAATCATTAAAAGTTTGTCCATCACAGTTGTTTTCCAAGTTTGAAGGGGGTCATTTAGAAACAAAATTGTTTCAGGGGATTTTTGGTACATGTAACTGGAGAATAAATAAACTCTAAAACTTGAAATATAGAAAGCAGGAGGTGTCAGAAAAACGTATTAATTGTATCACCATTTTAAAGATTCTTTATTATTTTTAGAGAGAAAGGAAGGGAGAGAGAAAGAGAGGGAGAGAAACATCGATGTGTGAGAGACATATGAATCTGTTGCCTCTTGCACACCCTTAACTGGGGACCCGGCCTGCAACCCATGCATGTTGCCCTGACTGGGAACCGAACTGGCAATCCTCTGGTTCATAGGCCAACACTCAGTCCACTGAGCTACACCAGCCAGAGCATGTCACCATTTTATAACTGCATAGCACATTTTATACTTTTTAGAAAACTTTCACATATATTACTTAGGTTTGTTTGAATTTCTTCTCTAGCAAAGTATTCAATATCACCTTTGAATTTTGTCAGACCATTACATTTAGCCAGAAGAAAGAAATAGTCTGACAATCTTAGAAGGCCTCACAATTTAATTTGTGCACTTTCTGGTAAATAATTTATAGAAAAAGTAATACATAGCATTTGTGGCCACATAGCTCAGTTGGTTAGAGCATTGTCCTGATAGGCCAGGGTTGCAGGTTTAATCCCTGGTCAGGGCACATGCAAGAATCAACCACAGAATGCCTAAATAAGTGGAACAACAAATTGATATTTCTTTTCCTTTTCTCCCCTGTGCCTTTTCTCCTCTCTCTAAAAGTCAATCAGTAAATAAACATTTTTTAAAATCAGCCAGTTGGGAAACATTGAATAATAATTATCTCTTGTTAAAGCAGTCACAATTTTACTTAGCATAAATGCTTGCCTCTTATCCACAGAAATAATTTTATAATATTTTAGTGTTTGAAACATTTACTTTACTTCTGGGGTAAGAGTAGAACACAACTGAACTCTTCCCAAATCAAACTTAATTTAACTTGCTCCAATTGCTTTATGAAATTACATAGTATTAATTTGCTCTCTCTGTTAAATATTATTTACATTGAGACTGGCTTTTTGGTTTAGAAGATGTGAACATCAATATTTTTTCCCATGGGTATTATTGGAAAAACTTGTATGAAGAGCATTTTCATTCTCATTTGTAGTACTCAATAGTCTGTGACTGTTACACAGTCTCACAATTAATTTATTTTTCACAAAGTCTGAATCAGTTTATTTTATCATGGTCATTATTGATAAATGATTATTGTGTACATTTCTCTTATTAGTTGACTTTTTAGAGGTTTTCAGAGGGTGAAGATATGTTCTCCATATCCTAAGTTCACAAAATAGAAAGAAAAACATTTTAAAAGGATCTCCAGGGTATATCTTACTTGGTAAAAGAAAGTTTCACATGTGAAAATATGAATTTACCACAAAGAAATATATTCCATTTTACAACAGAATTCACATCTGATTTAATAAAGATACATGCTGTACTAATACATTTAGAATTATTGGTTTATACAAACTTAAAAAATAAGTGTAGCCCTGACTGGTGTGGTTCAGTTGGTTGGGTGTCATCCTGCAAGGCAAGAGGTTGCTGGTTCCATTCCTGGTCAGGGCACATGCCTGGGATGTGGGTTCATTCCCCAGTCAGGGCATGGGGCACATGTGAGAGGCAGCCAGTAGATGTTTCTCTTCCGGATTGATGTTTCTCTTCCTTTCTCCTTCTTTTCTTGTCTCTCTAAAAATAAATAAATAAAAATTGTTTAAAAAGTGTAGAATATGTAGAGGAAGGAATTGTTGAATTTGTTAAGACATGCTTATATTGTTTGTTGCTCTCTTGTTTCTCACTTTTTATTTTTAACTGTCCCCAATCCATGGGTATTTGTCAGCTTTTACCTGAATATTCCCTTCCTCCCAGTCAATGTTGGTATGTTTACTGTGTTATTTGTAGGTATTTTTCTCCATACCTACCCATTGGATAGTCTCATGTTCTCATTTACCTTTCTCTCTTTTAGATTCATGATCTAACAGAGGTAGAAGTAATGCTAGAACTTGTTTTCTTGTCCAACCATAATGAAAGGGAAAAATGTTTTTTAAAATATTTCATTCAGGAAAGCTTCAAACATACACAGAAATACAATAGTATAGTGAACGCCCAGCTCTATCAACTAATGACCATTGTTTCATTCCCATTTCATTCACTGGGTTATTTTGAAGCAAATCTCAGACATAATATTTAGTATTGATTTTTTAAATAATCTTTTGTATAGTACTTTCTTTTTAAAGATTTTATTTATTTATTTTTAGAGAAGGGAAGGGAAGGACAGAGGGAGAGAAAGATCAATGTGCACCCCATACTGGGGACCTGGCCTGCAATCCAGTCATGTGCCCTGACTGGGAATAGAACTGGTGACCCTTTGTTTTGCAGGCTGGTGCTCAGTCCACAGAGCCATACCAGCCAAAGCTGTATAGTGCTTCCTGCCTCCTATCTTTATCAAGTGGTTCATAAATTTAAAGAAATGAGATATCTAAATATGATAAGATGTTTTTGTTTTGTTTTACTAATGCTTATTAAAAGCTACCAAATATTCAGAAAAGAGCCCTGTGATGGCACTATGTGCCAGAAAAGAGCCCTGTGATGTTAATATCTATTTTACAGGTGGAGAAACAGATTTGGAAAGATTCATTAATGGTCACTCAGCTAAAGAGTGGTACACCCAGGGTTGAAATTATAAATAAAGCCTGTGCTCTTTAATCTTAAACATTAAAGCAATACCCTCCTTTTACACTTTACTGTTTTGTTTTACCAAGTTGCCCCCTCCTTCTTTGTTTCCCACTGCTGATTGCTTACTTGATTTATGTTACATTAAAGAATTCTGGTTTCTCTACCTATAATCTAACATTAATGATAGTATAATTACCCTTTAAATTCCCTTGCCCAGAATGCCTTGCCCCCATCTCTTCATTGTTAATGGTCCTGTTTTGTCTTTCTTTTTTCTTTTTGATTTTTTAAGTTTTGTTTGTGATATTCAGAGCTAAATGGGTTTCTGAGCTGAATGTTTCCACTGGCTTAGTTTTCCTTCATATGTTGTTAAACTGGCCTTTCTTCACCATTGGCTGAGATTTGAGCATAGGCTTACAAGAGGAAACACAGCTAAGAATATCCAAGTGATTTGCCTCAAGTTTGGCAATCCTTCCATGGAGACTAGCCTAGTTCACAGGGGACTTTGAAGTTGGTAACAAAAGCTTTATAGTAACAGTGTGTGAGTGCCTGGCCTTTTTTTCCTATTCATATCCTTTCCAGAGACGTCAATTCGGGTAAAGAGACAACTAGCGAACAGCAGATTGAGGTCAGGATTGAGGATTCCTGGATTTTAGCCAAGTGACTTCTCAATTCTAACCTTCTTACTATGACTTAGATTTGGTACAGTTGGTAATAAATATTTAAAAATATGTGATGGAAAAGGAAGTTTCTGAGTAGTGTATAATTGCTGAGATGGGGAAGGAGCAATTGGCAAATTTTGAAAATGATACACTTTGTCATTTCAAACATCACTGATCTTAGACAAAGTGCTTTGTTAGTAGATACAAAAAGGTGTTGTAACACAGGTATTAAAGAGAAATTCCATGAAAATAAAATGAGAAACTCCTTACTTAAGAATAAAAAGAAAGAGAAACTTAAGTGTTTGTGACTGTGCCCCTGTGTTGAAATGTGGCTTTTTAATTGAATGATTAATGATATAAATACTTATTATGTTAGGTTATATGAATTTTCATTGAGGTAGTAAGGAAGCTGATAAAGTTTCACTTCTGTAAGTGGGCATTGATTAGCTTATCTGATCACAATAAAATGAAGCTTTAATTATGAAAGGGCACTAAGAATCTATGGGAATAGTTCTTGAAAAAACGTTTAATCTGGTAATATTTTATGAGTGTTTAATATAACTAATAACATCTTTAAAAATAGTTTAGTTACTATATCATCTGTTCAATGGTCAGTGTACTAGAATTTTACTTATTGTTTACCTATTGGAAACCTCATAATTATCTTTAGCAATAATATTTTTATGATATTACGTTAGATTTTATATCTAGATCTAGTTTCTGTACTGGAAAGTGGAAAGAGAATACATCAAGATAGAAATGATGAAATAACCCTGACTGGTGGATTAAGCAGCAGCCTGTGAAACAATGGATCGCTAGTTCTATTTCCAGTCAGGGCACATGCCTGGGTTGCAGGCCAGGTCCACAGTTGGGGGCAAGCGAGAGGCAGCCTGCTCAATGTATCTCTTATACATAGATGTTTCTCTCTTTCTCCTTCTCTTCTCCCTCTCTAAAAGTAAATAAAATTGTTTAAAAAATAATACAGATTAATTTCTAACAGTTTTTTTAGAGTACTGGGATTTTGGTGTATGGACTTTTTTTTTTAAAGTGTATTTCTATTATATTTTTTCCATTACCATTTAGTCCCCTTATCCCTCCTGCCCCCATGTATTAACTTTTTAAAAGAAAAATGGATATGATAAAAGTGATAAAGCTATTTTTCATGTAGGACTTGTACAACCAAGTTTTATTTGTGTGTATATATACTATATATATATATTTCCACTGTGGCATATTTACTAAAAAGATTTTGCCATGTTAAAATAAATAAACATATATAGAGAATCAGAAATTCCTGAAAATGGTTTCAAGACTCATAGCTTATGGTTACCAATATACAACCTTATCAAAAAGTAACATTTCCTTTGGCCCCTTTCTCTTTAGGCAAAGAACTTCCATTTAATTGTATATAACATGTCCAAAATCACATATTTTATTGGGGAATAACAAGGGCAAAGATAGAGAAGATAAAGTAGAATTTTTCACATTAGTGAGAAGATTTTAGGTAGATATTATCAGAAGCTACAAATTTTTGTGGGACTTAAGTAGGCCACATAGGTGACAGTCCAACTTGAGTGAATTTTTTTGGTTAGGACTGTGAAACTATTAAAATTGAATTATTCCCAAATTTTGATCTCTTAAAAGCAAGAGAATATAAATTAATGGGGAAGAGTATTATAATATAGTTATATTGATAATAAATAAACTTGATATTGTAGATAAGGACAGGAGACAGATGTTGATCACTTAGACAATTTTTTGCCTTTTGTTTCTTTTCCTGAAGACCTACACTTTATTTTGGAAAAATGGAAAGTTTGTTCTTGTTAAATGATTGATAAATGTTTATGTATTATCTCTCAGATAGTAAGTGATAGAAATTATTTCTTAAAACTATATAAAGATGTTTAGGTAAAAATATTTTTAGTAATTACTGTACTTAAGTCATCCAGTCCATATTTTGTCAGATATTCTTTATCAAGTAATCCAAATGAAATAAATTATTTTGGGGAATATGAATATATTAATACCCAGTTTAGTAGAAAGACAGGTAAAAAACAAAATGACAAGTAGACAGAAAATGACAAGTAGAAAAAGAGGTAAAAAATAAAGAGCGTATTAAGAAACAGTAAGGATCTGTTGTCAGATTATGCTGCTGCTAATGTCTCATTCCTATAACTTAAGAAGTACAAGCAGTGATAGTAATGATGTTGTTGCTATTATATTTGAATGTATTGTGAAATAAGCAGCACCCTTTAAAACTTGATGCTGAAAGGATGCTTGCTGTCAGATGGCAGAATATACAGGGTCTTCAGATGTTAGGTCCACTAATGCAGCCTAGGACTTTGCCATGAATGTTCTTTTAGGAATGAGTAACTTGCTTTTAATATGTGGTACAGGTATTCATTCATCATCCTTCTCTACTCTATATATTTCATCTTTTCTTTTTTCTTTTTTTATGCATGTAAAAAATAATATGTTTGAAAATACATAAAATTAAGAAATAAGCTGAGTTAATTTTAAAAATAAATGTACATACGTATTTTAGTCTGGGGAAACAGATACCTTTAGAAGCTTATAGAGATAAGAATGACTAAGTCTGTAAAACAACTTTGTTTTTGTATCATGCAAGCAGTTTTGTGTCATCTGGCTTTTGTCTGTTTGTGAGTTTTAAAACAACTTGAGATGCAGTCTTTCTTGAAGTTAAGCATTGGTTCTTCTGTTTGTATTTGTTTTTTTCTTTTTTTTTCAAACACCAAGTTACATGAAGAACATTTGATGAACTTCTAGAGAGAAAACATAATGTACAAAAAATAATTTTAGACCTGTATTTGCATGCTTTTCAAATATTAACCTGACTAGTGAACCCTTTAAAGATTGTATTTTATTTTATTTTTTTTAGTTATACTCATGGCTGTGATTTACTACAGTGAAAAGGTACAAAGCAAAATAAGCAGAGGAAAAAGGCACCTGGGTAAAGTCCAAATGAAACCAAGCACAAGCTTCTAAGAGTACTCTCCCAGTGGTCACCAAGTCACACTGAATTTCTTCCCAGAAATGTTGTGACAACACATGTAAAATGTTCTCTACCAGGGAAACTCATTAGAGACCTAGTTTCCAAGATTTATATTTGGGGAAAGATTGTATCTTGATAGGATGGAAGAGGTTGCTGAAGGTACTCTGCATTCAGAAGCTTAATTTCTCTTCATCAGTACTCCAACAGTTTAACTACATTCTGAGGCCCATTTTGGAAACATTTGCGTATAACAACAGTAAGGCGTGCCTTTGATTTAGGCAGACCTGGGTACAAATTTTATCTTAACATTGTACCAGCTACGGAGTTTATTTAGAGAGAGCTAATTTTAGTTCATTCTTGTGTAATAGAGAAATACTCTGTAGGTGAGTTGTAAGAATTGACTAAGAGGCAAAGAACTTGATCTTTGTTTAATGAATAGTAGATCACATACAGAATGTTGAAGCTGATTCATAAAATTTGTTCTTTGTATATACTCCTAAAATAACATTTTCTCAGTATTTTTGTAAATACAGAAAAATGATGTTTTCTCTGGAATTTAAATTGTACTGTGTTTGGTTCATTTAAAACGTATTTACAAGTTCTCTGTATAATGGTTTAGGTGATGACAACTTACATATCATTAACATCGTATTTAGGACATTCTATAGGATAGAGTGGCAAAAATGCTTTTTGTTGTTGTTGTTATTGTTTACTTTTTGGTTGTGTTTTTTTTTTTAAGAGGAAAGGGAAGGAGAAAGAAAAGGAGAGAAACATTTATGTGAGAGAGACCATCGATCAGTTGCCTCTCATATGTGCCCTAACTGAGGACTGAACCCTCAACCCAGGCATGTACTCTGACTGGGAATCAGCTTGATGACCTTTCACTTTGTAGGACTATGCCCATCCAACTGAGCCACATGGGTCAGGACTTTGCTTGCTTGCTTGCTTGTTTGTTTGTTTGTTTGTTTGTTTGTTTGTTTGTTTGTTTTGCCAACCACGAAATACCACATTTTTTCCCCTTAGGTAAAATGTGTTAGGGTTTTTTCTTAGGTAGAAAAAACACTTCTGTCTTAGGCAGAGAGTGGAGTGGGGAAACTCGTGGGGCAGGAACACTAGGTTCTGGTATAACTATGACTATGGCTGTATGGTTTGAGCAAGTATATTACCTAATCTCTCTGCATTTTGGTTTTCTTATCTGTAAAATAAGGTCTTAGAGAGCCTTCTAATTATAATTTGAGAAATTTTCACTGTTGAAAAGTTCTATTTAATTTTCTGAGGAACCTTCACCCTGTCTTCCACAGTGGCTTTACTAATTGACATGCCCACCAGTACTGCTCTAGGTTCCCTTTTCTCCACATCCATGCCAACAACTATGTCTTGTCTTTTTGACAATAGCCATTATAACAGGTATGAGGTGATATTTCATTGTGGTTTCGATTTGTGTTTCCCTGATGATTAATGATGTAGAGCATGTTTTCATGTACCTGTTGGCAATATGTATGTCTTTTTTGCAGGGGGGAAGTTGATTCAGATATTCTGCCCATTTTTAAAATCAGATTGTTTGCTTTTTGTTACTGAGTTGTATGACTTCTTTATTTATTATATTTTGGGTGTTAACCTCTTATCAGATATATGATTTGGAAGTATTTTCTCCCATTAGTACATTGCTTTTTTGTTTTGTTGGTTTCCTTTGCTGTGCAGAAGCTTTTTATGTAGTTCCATTTATTTTTTGCTTTTGTTGCCAAATTAAAAAAATTATGGCCAAGACCCTTATCAAAGAACTTACCATCTATGTTTTCTTCTAGGAGTCTTATAATTTCAGGTGTTATGTTTTAAGTTTTAATTTGTTTTGAGATGATTTTTTATGTGGTATAAGACAGTGGTTCATTTTCATTCTTTTGCATGTGGCTGTTCAATTTTCTTAACATCATTCATTGAAGGCACTGTCCTTTCCAGATTGTATATTCTTGGCTTCTTTGTCACATTAATTAGCCGTATATGTGTAAGTGTATTTCTTTTTTTATTTTTATTTATTGATTTTAGAAAGAGGAAGGGAAAGAGAGAGACAAAGATTGATATGTTTTTCCACTTATTTATGCATTCATTGGTTGATTCTTGTATTTGCTCTGGCTGGGAATTGAACCCGTAACCTCGGTGTTTTGGGAGGGTGCTCTAATCAACTGAGCTACCTAGCCAGTGCCCCCTTAAGTTTATTTCTGTTCCAGTGACCTATGTATCTGTTTTCATGCCAATACCATGCTGTTTTAATTACGACAGTGTTGTAGTCTGGTTTGAAATCAGGAAGGATAATGACCCCAGTTTTGTTCTTCTTTCACAAGATTTCTTTAGTTATTCAGGGTCTTCTATCATTCCATAAAATATTGAGGATTGTTTGTGGAAATTGCTTATTGGAATTTTGATAGGGATTGCATTGAATTCTTATATTGCTTTGGGTAGTTACAGACATTTTAACAATATCAATTTTCCCAAACCGTGAGCACAGATTATCTTTGTTTATTCGTGTCTTTAGTTTTTTTTCATTGATGTCTTACAGTTTTTAATGTTCGGGTCTTTTACCTCTTTGGTTAATTTTCAGGTATTCTTTTTTTTTTAATCCTCACTTGAGGCCTTTTTTTTTTTTCATTACTTAGGAAGGGAGGCAGAGAGAAAGAGAGAGAAAGGATCACTACATCACCTGTGATCCTTTGATCTGTAGGGTGATGCTAAAACCAACTGAACCCTACTGCCCAGGGCTTTTATTCATTTTGATGCGATTGTAAGTAAGACTGTTTCTTAAGACTCAGAAATAGTTTGTTATTAGTGTGTGGTAATGCAGCAGATTTTTGTATATTGGTTTTGTATCCTGCAACTTTACTGAGTTAATTTATTCTAACAATTTTTTGGTGGACTCTAGGGTTTCCTATGTAGTATGTTATCTGCAAACAGTGACAGTTTTATTTCTTTCCAATTTGAATGCTTTTTCCCCCTTTGTTCTGGGTAGAACTAACAATACAGTTGTGTGCCGCAAAATGATGTTTCAGTCAGTGCAGGAACAGCACATATGATGGTGGTCTTAGGATATTAAAATAGAGCTGAAAATTTTCTGTTGCCTGGTGATGTCCTACCTGTCATAATGTTGTAGTGAAGTGCATTACTTATATGTTTGTGGTGATGCTAGCATAAACAAACTTACTTCACTGCCAGCTGTTTAAAAGTATATCACATACAATTATATACATTATATAATACCTAACAAACAATTGTTACAGTTTATGTATTTACTATCCTGTACTTTCTATTGTTATTTTAGAATGTACTCTTTCTACTTTTAAAAAGTTTGCTGTAAAATAGTATGCTGGGTTAAACTGGCAGCATCCTTGTACATCTTCATGCATCTTGTGTTTACCTCATTCTTGACTGCATCATTTTCTCTTGTGTTTGATTAATTGCCTGTTCTTTTGTACAGTAACATGTTGTACAGGCTTTCGTCCAAGAAACAATAGCTATACCGTATTGCCTGGATGGTAATAGGCTGTTCCATCTAGGTTTGTGTAAGTGTACTCTGTGATATTTGCACAGTGACAAAATCACCTACTCATTTCTCAGAACACATCCCCATCATTAAGTGGTGCATGACTGTACCATGTTAAATAAAAGTGATACCTTGTTCCTGATCTTAAAGGAAAAGCTTTTTGCTCCTCATCATTATGTTAGCTGTGTGTTTGTCATATATGGCCTTTATCATGGTGAAATACATTCCTTTTTAACCACTTTAAAGAGTTTTTTTAATCATAAATCGATGTTGAATATTGTCAAGTGTTTTTTCTGCATCTGTTGGGATTGTTAGCCTTCGTTTTGTTAATGTGGTGTATCACATTGACTGATTTGCTAATCTTGAACCATCTTTGCATCCCAGCAGTAAACCCCTCTTGTGATCACACTGTGTGATCGATCCTTTTGTGTATGTGTGTTTTAATCCTCACCAGAGAGGAAGGGTGAAAGAGACAGAGTGGGTTGACCCTTCAACAGCACAGTTTGAACTGTGTAGATCCACGTATACATAGAATTTTTCAACATGTTTTCCTTAGGATTTTCTTCTTTTTTTTAAGGTTTTATTTATTTATTTTTAGAGAGGGGGGAAGGGAGGGAGAAAGAGAGGGAGAGAAACATCAATGTATGGTTACCTTTCGTGTGCCCCTGACTCCCAGTCAGGGGACCTGTTCCAGGCTTGTGCCCTGACTAGGAATTGAACTGGCAACCATTTGGTTTGCAGCCCACTCTCAATGCACTGAGCTACACCAGCCAGGGTTCCTTATGATTTTCTTAATTACATTTTCTTTTCTGTAGCTTAACTTTATTGTAAGAGTACAATACATAACACATAGTACAAGGTATGTGTTAGTTGACTATGATACTAGCAAGACTCTGGCCAATCATAGTCTATCAGTAGTTAAGTTTTGGGGGGAATGAAAAGTCGCATGTTGATTTTCAACTTTATGGGTGGTCGGCTCCACAAACTCTGTGTTGTTATGGGTCATCCGTATTTTGTGAAGGGTTTTTGAAATTGTTCATGAGGGGTATTTGCTTGTAATTTTCTTTTCTTGTGTCATCCTCATCTGGTTTTGGTACCAGGGTAATGCTAGCCTTGTGAAATGAATTTTGAAGAATTCCTTTCTCTTGTGTTTTTGGGAAGAGTTTGAGAATGATTAGTATTCTTTGAATGTTTGGTAAAATTTAACCAAAGAAAAGTCATCTGGTAATCCTCAGCTCTTGTTTATTGGGAGATTTTTGACTACAGAGTCATTCTCCTTCCTAGTAATTGGTCTGTTCAGATTTTTTATCTTATCATGACTCAGTCCTGGTAAGTGGTATGTTTCTAGGGATTTATCAATTTCCTTGAGGTTGTCCACTTTATTGGCATTCAGTATTTGTGATTATATTTATTTGAGTCCTCTCTTTTTTTCTAAATGGGCCTAGATAAAGGATTTCAGTTTTCTTTCTCTTTTCAAAGAACCAGCTCTTCATTTCATTGATCTTTTCTATTGACTTTTTAGTCTGTATTTCATTAATTTTTGCTGTATGTTGTATCCTTCCTTCTAATTCAGGGCTTTGTTCTTTTTCTAGTTCCTGGAGGTGTATAGTTAGGTTGTTTGACACTTCTTGTTATTGAAGTATAGGCATTTGTCACTGAATTTTCTTTTTAGAACTGCTTTTGCTGTATCCCATAAACTTTGGTATATTACATTTCCATTTTCATTTGTCTCAAGGTATTTTTTATTTCTCTTTTTTATTCTTTAATTCATTAGTTGTTCAGTAGCATGTTGTTTAATCTCCATATTTTCATGTTTTCCAGTTTTTAATTTATTTTAAAAATAATATTTTGATTATGCTATTACAATTGTCCCAATTTCCCCCTTTTGTCCCCTCTAACTTTCTTTTTTTAGGGTTTTATTTATTTATTTTTTTAGAGAGAGGAGGGAGAGACACATCAGTGTGTGGTCGCCTCTTGTGTGCCCCCTGCTGGCCTGCAACCCAGGCATATGACCTTGACTGGGAATCGAACTGGCAACCTTTTGTTTCGCAGACCAGGCCTCAGACACTGAGCCACACCAGCTAGGGCTCTGTAGCTTCCTTGTGATTAATCTCTAATTTCATATCACTGTGGTCAGAAAAGATGCTTAATACTATTTCATTCCTCTTAAATTTATTAAGAGTTGTTTTGTGGTCTAAGATATGACCTACCTTGGAAAATGTTTTATGTGAACTTAAGAATGTATATTCTTTTGTTTTTGTATGGTATGTTCTGTAAATATCTGTTAAATCAGTTTGGTCTAATGGGTCATTTAAGGCCAGTGTTTCCTTATGATTTCTATCTGGATTATCCACCAATTGATTAGTCTCGTACTGTTGTTATGTTGCTGTCTGTTTTTCCCTTCAAGTCTGTTAATATCTGCTTTATATATTTATGTGTTCCTATGTTGGTTGCATAAATACTTACAAATGTTATACTTTCTTGTTGGATTGATCCTTTTATCACTATGTAATATCCTTTATCTTTTATTATAGTCTTCGTTTTGAAATCTATTTTATTTGATAATAGTTACTCTAGCTTTCTTTTGGTTTTCATGTGCATGGAATATTATTTTCCATTGTTTTATTTTTATTCTGTATGTGTATCCTTATATCAAAAGGGAGTTTCTTGTAGGGAGCATGTAGATGGGTCTTTCTATTTTTGGTTGTTCAACTGGTGTATGTGTTTTGATTGGAGAATTTAGTCTGTTTACATTTAAAGTAATTACTGATAGGTTTGTGCTTACTGCCATTTTTTCTTAATTGTTTTCTTGCTGTTTTTATAGTTCTTTGTTCCTTCTCTTTCTTTGTGGTTTCATGACTTTACTGTTGACATTCCTTTTCTGTATTTGCTATAGGTTTTTGCTTTGTGATTACAATGAGGCTTACATATAACATAACTATAGTAATCTCTTTTGAGTTGATAACAACTGAAGTTTGATCCCATTGTAAAGACCAACATTATTACCCCCCCAATTTATGTTTTTGATGTTAAAATTTTACCTTTTTATTTTATGTATCCTTTAATATAATCATAGTTATTTTTACTACTTTTGTCATTTAACCTTCATACTAGCTTTATCAGTGATTAATCCTTGTTTACTCTATATTTAACTTCACAGTGAGATTTATTTTTTTCATATATGTTCTTGTTACTATTTAGCACCTTTTCTTTCCAGCAAGAAGTCCCTTTAACATTTTTGGTATGGCTAGTTGAGTGGTGATGAACTCCTCTTTAGCTTTTGCTTGTCTAGAAGACTCTTTTATCCTTCTGCTTCTGAATAATGACTTTACTAGATGGCATATTCTTTGTTGCAGGTTATTTGTTTTTATCTAGCACTTTGAATATGTTTGCCATTTCTGGCCTGCAAAGTTTCTTCTGATAAATCTGCTGATAACTTTATGGGGATTCACTTGTAGGTAACAAGTTGTTTTTTTCATGCTGCTTTTAATAGTCTCTATTTGTTTTAATTTAAAAAAAAAAGATTTATTTTTAGAGAGAGAAGAGGGGAGGGGAAGAGAGAGAGAGGGAGAGAAACATTGATGTGAGAGAGAAAGTTTGATCAGTTGCTTCTGGCATGTATCCTGACTGGGGATGGATCCCACAACCCAGGCCTGTGCCCTGACCAGGAGTTGAACCTTTACTTTGTGGCGTGATGCCCAACCAACTAAGCCACACTGGTTAGGACTTCTTGTTTTAACTTTGGACATTTTTATTGTAATGTGTCTTGGTGTTAGTTTCTTTGGGTACCTTTTATTTGGAGTTCCCTGGGCTTTCTAGATCTGTTTCTTTCTCCAGGTTAGGGAATTTTTTGCCTGTTGTTTCTTCAAATAAGATTTCTGCCCTCTGGGAGCCCTTTGATGTGAACTTTAGTCTGTCTGATGTTGTGCCATAAGTACCTTAAGCTATCTTCACTTTCTTTCATTCTTATTTCTTTCTGCTGCTCTGGGTTAGTTCCACAGTATTGTCTTTGAGCTGATTTCTTTTTTAAAAAAATTTTTTTTAATTACATTTTACATTCAGTATTGTTTTCTATTAGTTTCAGGTGTTTAGCAAGGTAATTAGACAGTCACATACTTCACTGGCTTATTCTTTCTTCTGAGTTGTCTGATCTGTTGTTGAACCCTACTGGTATATTATTCAGATCACTTATTGTATTAAACATGTAGTTAAATATTTAGAATAACTACCAAGTGGGTATTATTTTAATTTATAGACAGAAAAATAACTGATGCTACTGCAAATTTATGGTGTCCAGCCTCAAGTAAACTGTCAGTACTGGGAATTCTTTTGTGTATTCTTGGTCAGTTCCTGCAGTTTACTACAATGGCTCTCTTTTAGCTCCTGAGCACTCCTACCTCTCTCTCAGCTGATGACCTTGTCACCTTCGGAACAGTAAAAATTGATGCTATTTAAAGGGAATGTTTTCTGCCTTGGCTGGTGTGGCCCAGTGGATTGAGTGCCAGCCTGCAAACTGAAAGATTACAGGTTTGATTCCCAGTCAGGTCATGTGCCTGGGGTGCAGGCCAGGTCCCCACTGGGGTCATGTAAGAGGCAGCTGATCAGTGTTTCCCTCTCTTTTTCCCTCCTTTCCCCTCTCTCTGAAGATAAATAAAGTCTTAAAAAATATAAAAGAAATATTTCCAACATTTTCTGTTTCATCCCTAGGACTACTTGGAAAACTTGAGAATGATATTTATCTCTAAAATACTGTTTCAAGTATTGACCACCTGAACAAAACCAGAGATATTTGTAAAAATTGAAAATTTGGGGTCCTCCCCCACATGAGCTGAAGTAGAATCTTCTTAGGTGGACCATAGGAATCTATGGAATTTTAAACAGTTATCACAGGTGATTCTTGTATACACTGAAGTTTGAAAACCTCAGACATACAGAATAAAGTTACCTTAATTAGCATGCAAGGCCCTTAATACCAGCCTGCTTCTTCGGTCTCAGCTCTCTATATCCTTCCCAGTCCCCACTCTGTAATCACTCAAGTCCTCTAACCACAAAATATAGGCCAATGGCATTATTATGCTACTTTCTTTTGTTTTTCTAAGTCTGCCTCTTCTTGTTTGCAAGACCCTTGAAGCCAGTGACCATGTCATGTCACTGACAAAGTCCAGGCACACAATGGTTGGTCATTAAATATCTGTGGAAAGGTAGAAAACGGGAGTTCATGCCACTATGAAGGCATAGGTAGAAACACTTTCTCAC
The DNA here is from genome assembly GCF_021234435.1 of Artibeus jamaicensis. Lineage (NCBI taxonomy): Eukaryota > Metazoa > Chordata > Mammalia > Chiroptera > Phyllostomidae > Artibeus > Artibeus jamaicensis. The sequence goes on from NW_026521538.1 coordinate 1,438,379, forward strand.
ACAACCAAAAGAAGGATAACAACCAATCTAAAAACAGTAAATAACCAGAAGTGCCAGAAAATCAAATTGCATGGAACTCTGACAACCAAGGAGTTAAAGAAATATTCGCCCAGAACAGTAGGAGATGGGTAGCCAAGTCGAGAGGATGTACAGCAAGGTGGCGGACCCTGCTGGTGGGCAGGGCTGGCTGAGCAGGAAAATAAAGACTCAAAGCTAGCTATAAACTACTGCAGGGGTTGCCATGGCAGGAGAATCTCCCAGTCTCACACAAGAGTTTGTTAGAAAGTGGGGCTAGAGCCAAGCAAGCGAGCCATATTTTCCCTCTCTGACCACTCCCACACAGATGGTGCTGCAATACAGCAAAGAGGGTTGCCTCACCCTGGTGAATACCTAAGGTCCTGCCCCATTACAACATAACAGTTTCACTGAGACTCTACAGAGATATGTCCCAAATGAAAGAACAGATCAAAACTCCAGAAAAAGAGTTAAGCAACGAAAGATAGCCAACCTATATGATGCAGGGTTCAAAACACTGATAATTAGGATGCTCACAGAACTTACTAAGCTTGGTTGTAAAATGAAGGCTACCCAAAGTGAAATAAAGCAAAATATACAGGAACCAACCATTAAGGGAAGGAAACCGGGACTCAAATCACCAATTTGGAACAAAAGGAAAAAATAAACATTCAGCTGGAACAGAATGAAGAAATGAGAATTTTAAAAAATGAGGAGAGGCTTAGGAAACTCTGGGATAGCTTCACTGCTCTCACATCAGAAGCAGAGGGGTGCCAGAAGAACAAGAGCAAGAAGTTGAAAGCTGAACAAATAATGAAGAAAAACTGCTCCAATCTGGTGAAGGAAATAGACTTCCAGGAAGCCCAGAGTCCCAAAGAAATTGGACCCAAAGAGAAACACACACAATGATGTTAACTTAATATCATTAAGTTAACCCAAGATTAAAGATAGAGAATCTTGAAAGGAGTTACCTATAAAGGAGTACCCATAAGACTATCAGCTGATTTCTTAAAAGAAATCTTACAGGAAGAAGGAGCTGGAAAGAAGTATTCGAAATAATGAAAGGTAAGGACCAACATTCAAAATTACTTTATCCAGCAAAGCTATCATTTAGAATGGAAGGGAAGATAAAGTGCTTCCCAGGTAAGGTCAAGTTAAAAGAATTCACCATCACCAAGCCCTTATTATATGAAATGTTAAAGGGACTTATCTAAGAAACAGAAGATCAGAAACCAGGTAAAATCACAAGAAACTCACAACTATCAACAACTGAACCTTAAAAAAACCCAAACACACACACAAAAAAACCTAAGCAAATAACTAGAACAGGAACAGAATAAGAGAAATGGACATCACATGGAGGATTTTCAGTAGGGAGGGGAAGAATTGAGGGGGAAAAGTACAGGGAATAAGAAGCATAAAATAGATGGCATAAAATAGATGGGGAGAGATTAAGAATAGTGTAGGAAACAGAAAACTCAAAAAACTTATGTACAGCCCATGGACATGAACTAAGTAGGGGAAATGCCGGAAGGTTGATGCAGGGTAGAGGCGTTATAAAGGGGAAAAAATGGGACAACTGTAATAGCATAATCAATAAAATATACTTAGAAGTTGTCAAAAGAAAGGTAGAAAACTACTTTTGAAAATTTATTATTTTTGAAATATTAAACACATGACTGGAATTGAATAATAGACACTGTTCTGTTATAGTGACTCAAGTTACTTAACTAAAGACAAAATTAGCATAAGAAAGAGGGAGTGTAGGTATTTGGACACAATTTGTGGTATCCTTAATGGCTTTACCATAGTGATTTTTCAAAGAAGTTGGTGGGATGAGTTTTCACCTTTGAGAACCACTGTATTAGAGATACTAAGAACAAGTTTTCTATGCAGGTGAATTGTATGGAGACACAAGTGAAACTTGATATTTAACAGGCAAAACATTATTTTGTCTTATTTCACCTCAAAATGCAATTGTCTCCTTCTTATTCAGAATGTGTGTGTATTAATTTGAGATTTCAGACATACTTATAAAAGGAAAGTGCTGGGAATTTTCCAGAGACAAGGTGGGCAGCAGGTAAAGGAAGTGTTTGGATTTTATGCGAGTATTAAATGTCGATGTTCTTTCCAGAAGTCCAGGGACATTTATTGACATACCGTATGTGTGACACAATTTGCTTGAAGTAGAAACAAATGAAGCCTAAACAATGATAGTCATATTAAAGGGCAAAACTGGCATAAATGTTCTCAGTATAGAAGAGATTTCAGTATTACTTCGCCACCACTCTAGCCACTATGTAGTGATGTTGACCTAGGACTGTCACTGCTTTAAGGATGGTAGTGATTTGGCATGTTACTGAGAAGGAAAAAAATTTTATGAATGCTTTGTTTTTAGGTATTGATATTTAGGTTTTCATGACTCTGAGAGTTCCTTGTATTGTTTATATTTTGCCATCAGGAACTCATAGATCTATACTTTAATAACAAGCATGAATGGTTTTAGATTCTAAAACTCGTCATGTCAGATGGCCTGATGGATAGGGAATGGACATGGATGCAGACTGTTCTTTTTCTACTGGCTCTTCATGTCTCTGCCAAGTTTGAGAAAATAGCTGGAAAAAAATGAGGCCCTGTTTTCAATCATATAACATGCGCAGTATTCTGCCTCTATTTATCAAGACTCTTCAAAAACCCAGTTAAAATTAATCGAAGTCAAAAAGGCCATTTTGTAAGGTTTGGTTAAACTTTGAAAAAATATGATCTTATGAATATTTTTGTAGTTTCTAATTTATAAGAAGTGGATATTTTCTATTGGCACTATAATTCTTTCTCAAAACTGTTGTGGTGAAGGAAAATTTATTTTTAAGGAACTTAAGAATTTAGTGGAAAAATAATTTAGGGGACCTGTGCAACACTTTATGTATACTTCCCCCATATTCACTAAAGTGAAATAGGAACAATAAATAAAGAAAAATGTCATATCTTGAATTAGCAATGATAAAAGCAATATAATTTTCATTATGTTTTTGACAGTAATACCTTTTAAGAAAATTCAGTAACATTTTCTCAGTTTAAAACTCAAAATTATATTTAAGTATGCAATGAGAAGTCTTTTTCCACTCATGCTCCATCTACTCTAGTTTTACTTTCCTCCTGTAACCATTTTTATTACCTATTCTTTCAGTGTTTCTTTATAAAAATAAAAGCAAATGTTAATATTTTTCTTAGTTTCTCCCATTTGTTACATAAAACAATACATATAAATTACCTTGTTCTGTACCTGGCATTTTTCACTCAATATATCTTAGCTATCTTTCTATATCAGTATATAGAGAGCATGCTCATTCTTTTTCACAGCTGCATTTCATTCCATTGTTTGGATGGACCATAATATATTTAATTAGGTGGTTAATCGAACACCTAATTAAGTTGTTTTCACTTTTCACTATCACTGACTGCACTGCAGTGAATGGTATTGTACATAAATTATTTTGTATGTTTGCTGGTATCTGTAGGATACATTCCCAGAAATGTTATGTGTATTTGTAATTTTGTGACATATTGCCCAGTTGCCTTCTACATGGATGATACAATTTTGTAGTCCTTCTGTCATTGTAGGAGAGTATTCATTAGGAGAACGTTTGAATCCCCATAGCCTTACCAATAGTACTAAGTCTGACTGCAGATTTTTCAAGATGGATAGGTAAGAAATATTCTCAGTATAGTGTTTTAAATTTTTATTTATTTATTTTTAGAGTGGGAGGGAGGGAGAGAAACATTGGTATGTGAGAGAAACATCAACTGGTTACCGCCCACATGTCCCCAACCTGGTGCCTGGCCTACACCCAGGCATGTGCCCTGACCAGGATTTGAACCAGGAACCCTTCAGTTCACAGGACGTTGCTCAACCCACTGAGCCACACCTGCCAAGGCATTCGCAGTATAGTTTTTATTAGCATTTTCCATATGAGTGAGGTCGAGCCTCTTATTTTGAAGGCCATTCCTGGTTATATTTATTTTGAATTGACTTGCTGCAGTGATGATTGTGATATATTGTCAGTGGTGAAAATAATGTTTTAATAGAGGAGGAAAGACAGGAGATGATTGTTATTAGAAATAAGACTTCTGGATTTTCTTCTTCCAACTCATGAATTTTCACATTCAGAATTGATTCTTAAAGGATTCTGAAAGTTCAGTTGTTCTGTTACTGTTTTAGGGTGTCAGCATTGTGTGATTGGCACAGCAGAGGCATAAGGTTTTTCTACCCTTAAGCCTTTTCCACCTTTTTCAAGAAAGTGTAGGTGGTTGTTATGCATTCTCTTTAAACTACTTCAGAAGATTGTAGAAAATAGTTCAAGAAATAGAAGATTTTGCCCAAAGGCCTGGTTTTGTATTTACTGTAGACATTTGCTAAACTAGTCTTTATCTAGTTGGTATAAGATAATTTCTATAAATGTTTTTGCTTTCATTTAGTATGTCCTACAGAATGCTAGATGACTTCTTTCATTATGCTGTTTTTTTGTCTCCAGCTTGCCTGTCACATTGGTTCTTTCCGGCACTTCATTCTTTCAGTGTCAGTAAGCATTCTATTTACTGAATGTCAGGAGAACTGTTCTGAGCTTTTTGGTAGTAATGGCACTTGGCATTCTGAACTAAAGTCCCTTCCTTATGCAGTTATGTTTGTACTGCTATTAATGCCCTGAAATATTGTTGGCAGTTGTTTGTGATCACAAAACCTGATATTTTGGAAATTACAGGAGAATCATACAGTGAAATACTCACTGGAGATTAAAGATAAAAAATAAATGTGACCAGGTAAAGGAACAGTAGGTAGAATGAAGGTAGAAATTAATGACTCAGAGGACAATGCTAATATTCTGAGACCAGGCTGACAAGGAAGTAGATACTCAGTGAGTCATAAATACCAACCCAGAATGTTCTGTCTCAAATAGAGGCATATTAACTTATAGTGGATTTATCAAGTAAGGACAACCTCTTTGCTTCAGGGACAGTTGGTTGTTTAGATGGTTTGGCTGAATTGCATTTTGATATGTTCATTGAGTCAAATGTGCTGTGAGCATTTATGCTAGCTATCCAGCACTATGCTAGATGCAGGGATACAATGATGTGTGTACATAGCAGACTGTTCCTGCTCGGCTGACAGAGTCTAATAGGAGAAATAGGGACATTAATCATATGAGGAACCTATAACTACACAATGAAATAAGAACTCCGAAAGGAGACATTGTTCTTTGTGTAATTGTGTTTGTGGTGGGAGCCGATTGGAGTAATAGAAGTTCAGAAGAATTTCTAAGAAAAGGAATTTTCATCTGAGAGATGCAAGATGAATGGGAATTAATTAACCAGGAAAAGGCAGAGAAGAATGGTGAGGTGGAGACGATTCTTCCAGGCAGGGTATCAGAATACAGAAGACAGAAAAAGAAAATTAGGCCATACTTTCCCTCTTAGTATTCTGGCTTTTGTAAATATTTCTATTTCCTTTTCACCACTTGGTGGCACTTAAACATGCTTAACTAAGTCCAGTTTTGGCTGTGGAATATTCTTGTGCTGTTTTGGGTTTTTATTTTTGTTTTTTTGTTTTTTTGTTTTTTGTTTTAAGTAGGGAAACTGATAGATGTGAAAGTTTGAGGCAAGGGGAACACTAAATGAGTTAATTATTAAGATGTTATGGGAAGAAAAGACCAAGTGTACTCAGGCACCAGATAGTTCTGTAAGGGGACAGCTGAGCAGTCACTCCCTCTGGGGAAGCATGCACAGGGACTCTTTAGTTCTTGCCCTCTTTTCTTACTCAATTGAAATAGGAGTGGGTCTTTTTAACTGCCTTTTTTTTATATTAACCTTTATTTTAAGCATTCCTAGAAATCTTCCCTTCTTTATTTTTTAATATATTTTATTGATTATGCCATTACAGTTGTTCTATTCCCCTTCTTCATTTCCCTCCACCCTGAACACCCCCTCCCCCACCATTCCCCCCTTTAGTTTATGACCACGTGTCTCAAGTTCTTTAGATTCTATATCTCCCCTACTATTCTTGCCCTCCCCCTATCTATTTTCTACCTACCATCTATGCTACTTATTTTCTGTACCTTCTCCCCCCTTCTCCTCCTCCCACTCCCCTGTTGCTAACCCTCCCTGAGATCTTCATTTCTATGGTTCCGCTCCTGATCTAGCTATCCTCTTAGTTTGCTTTTGTTTTAGGTGTGGTTGTTAATAACTATGACTTCTCTGTCCTTTCACTGTTCATCTTTTTTATTCTTTTTCTTAGGTGAGTCCCTTTAACATTTCATATAATAAGGGCTTGGTGATGATGAACTCCTTGAATTTGATCTCATCTGAGAAGTACTTTATCTGCCCTTCCATTCTAAATGGAAGCTTTGCTGGATAGATCAATCTTGGATGTAGGTCTTTGGATTTCATGACTTGGAATACTTCTTTCCAGCCCCTTCTTGCCTGTAAGGTCTCTTTTGAGAAATCAGCTGATAGTCTGATGGGAACTCCTTTGTAAGTGACTGTCCCCTTATCTCTTGCTGCTTCTAGAATTCTCTCCTTCATTTTAATCTTGGCTAATGTCATGATGATGTGCCTTTGTGTGTTCCTTCTTGGGTCCAACTTCTTTGGGACTCTTTGAGCTTCCTGGATTTCCCGGAAGTCTATTTCCTTTGCCAGATTGGGGAAATTCTCCTTTATTATTTGTTCAAATAAGTTTTCCACTGGTAGCTGTTCCTCTTCCCCTTCTGGTACCCCTGTAATTCTGATGTTGGAATGTTTAAAGATATCCTGAAGGTTCCTAAGCCTCTCCTCATATTTTTTGAATTTTTGTTTCTACATTCTTTTCCGTTTGGTCATTTTTTTCCTCTTTCTGGTCCACTCCTCTGATCTGAGTCTCAGTTTCCTTTCCATCACTGTTGGTTTCCTGTGCATTTCCATTCATTTCAATTAGTTCAGCCTTCATATGTTCCTCTAATTTATAACTATAATCAACCAGTTCTGTGAGCATCCTGATCACCATTGTTTTGAACTGTGCATCTCAAAGTTTGGCTATTTCTTCATTGCTTAGATTTATCGGCTCTGGGGCTCTAAGTTCTTCTTGAGCCATGTTTTGATCTGTCCGTGCTGGTTTGGCTGAAGGGTTCCTTGTTGTCAGACGTGAAGTTCAATTTTCTGTGGTTTTGGATGTGCTTTTGTTGCTAAAACTTTGTTGTTTTTAAACTTGGTTGTGGGAGGAGGCACAGTGCTTCCACCTACACCTCCATCTTGGCAGAAGTCCCCTTAACTGCCTTTTTTATTGTGATTTAATTAAAATGCATTGTCCTTAAGTTTTAACAACTGTATACACCCCTATGACCTCTACCCAAAACAAAATATAGAACATTTCCAGTCTCCTAGAAAGTTCATTCATGTGCTTTTCTAGCCAGTTGCCCACCACCACATAACTAATTTTTATAACCATATATTAGTTTTTTCTACATCTGGATATGAAAGGAGTCATACAGTTTGTACTCTTTAGTGTCTGGCTTTTTTTGCTTAAACAGTGTTTGTGTAAGTTGTTACATTAATAGTTCATTCCTTTTTAAAGTGAATTTATTGAGATATAGAGGTATCACCAGATAGAATCAAGGTAGCAAACAACTCATGCAAAGCAAACAATTTAATCATTTTTACTATATTTACAGAGTTATGCAAACATTATGATCGATTTTAGAACATTTTTATCACTCCCAGTGGGTGTCATACTCATTGGGAGTGATAAAACCCACTTCATTAGCAGCCCCTCCTCATTCTGTCCCCCTCTCTTTTCCACCCCCCCAATCATAGACAATTGTGGTTTACTTTGTCTATATAGATCTGTCTATTCTGGAGATAAATTTATTTTCTTTTTTAAAAATTGATGAGTAGTATTCCACTGTATGGATATACCACAATTTATTTTATGGATGATGGACATTTGGGTTGTTTCCAGTTTGGGGTTATTATAAATAAGATTACCCCATAGATATTTTTGTATACCCTTTCTCATTTGTTTTATGTAAATAAAAGGAATGGAATTGCTGGGTCATAGGATAGAGATAATGTGTTTAACTTTGCAAGAAACTGCCAAACAACTCTCCAAAGAGATTATGACTTCATTTAATTTTCCTGATGATTAATAATGTTGAACACTTTATCATGTACTCACTGGACTTTGATGTATGGGTTTTTTTGAAGTGTCTAAGTCTTTTGCCTATTAAAAATAATTGAATCTATTGTTGATTTATGAGTGTTCTTTATATAGCTAATATGAAATTTTATATGTAACTTGACTCTGTGATATTGTAATTTAGAAGATATTTGGTCTTCATCCAAAGTTTCTGGCTCACAGGTTCCAAAACCCTTTGAATTTCCTAAGTGTTGAGAGTGATGATCTAAGTGTTTTCTGTAGTTAATGCAGTAATATTTGGATATTTTTACACCTGAGAACCAGCCTTGTGATTAGAGGTTTGGAACTTTCAGCCCCAGCTTCTGCCCCCAATTCTGAGGGTAGGGGTGCTAGAGATTTTCAGTTGCTAATGTCCAGTGACTTGGTCAGTCATGACCATGTAATGGAGCCTTAATGAAAACCTGGGAGGAGACTTCCGGCCAAGATGAAGGCATAGGTGGAAACACCGTGCCTCTTCGCACAACCAAAATTAAGGACAACAAAGACTTAGAAACAAAAACACAACCAGAACAAATAGAAAATTGAACTGTGCAGAAGTCCGGCAACCATTCATTCAGACAGGTAAGAGGGGCAGAGGCGATGGCTGGCAGACCTGGGCGCACAGGTGGCGCGGGGCTAGCAGACCCCAGACATGGGAAGGAAACAGGCAGACCCAGTGAGGTGTGCAAGGCAGTTGGCTGACACATTCATGCAAAGATAAACCAGGCGAAAACAGGGAGCAAGACAGACCACACAACCCAAAGCCCCAGCAACAGGAATTAAAGCCTAAACCCACTGATTGAAAAGGTGCCGGGAGAGACTCCCAGCGTCACAGAAGAATTTGTTGGAGAGACCCACAGGGTCCTAGAACATACACAAGCCTACCCAACCTGACCAAAAAATTATGGTTCAAACAGAGGAACAAATCAAAGCCCCAGAGCCAATACTTTTAACCAACCAAGAGATAGCCAGGCTATCTCAGATGTACAGTTCAAAACACTGGTGATCAGGATGCTCACAGAACTGTTTGGTTTTGGTGACAAATTAAATGAAAAAACGAAGGCTACACTAAGTGAAATGAAGCAAAATGCACAGGGAACCCATAGTGATGGAAAGAACACTGGAACTAAAATCAATGAAGTGGACCAGAAGGAAGAAAGAAACAACCAAACAGAAAAGAAGGAAGAAACAAGAAATCCAAAAATGAGGAGAGGCTTAGGAACCTCCAGGACATCTTTAAACATTCCAACATCTGAATTACAGGGGTACCAGAAGGGGAAGAGGAACAGCTACCAGTGGAAAACTTATTTGAACAAATAATAAAGGAGAATTTCCCCAATCTGGCAAAGGAAATAGACTTCCCAGGAAGTCTAGGAAGCTCAGAGAGTCCTAAAGAAGTTAGACCCAAGAAGGAACACACCAAGGCACATCATCATTACATTAGCCAAGATTAAAATGAAGGAGAGAATTCTAGAAGCAGCAAGAGATAAGGGGACAGTCACCTACAAAGGAGTTCCCATCAGACTATCAGCTGATTTCTCAAAAGAGACCTTACAGGCAAGAAGGGGCTGGAAAGAAGTATTCCAGGTCATGAAATCCAAAGACCTACATCCAAGATTGATCTATCCAGCAAAGCTTCCATTTAGAATGGAAGGGCAGATAAAAACACTTCTCAGACGAGGTCAAGTTCAAGGAGTTCATCATCACCAAGCCCTTATTTTATGAAACATTAGAGGGACTTTACTAAGAAAAAGAAGATAAAAAATATGAACAGTGATAGGACAGCAAACTCAGTTATTAACCACCACACATGAAACAAAAGCAAACTAAGCAGACAGCTAGATCAGGAGCAGAGCCACAGAAATGAAGATCTCAGGGAGGGTTAGCAACAGGGGAGTGGGAGGAAAGAGGGGGAGAAGGTACAGAGAATAAGTAGCGTAGACTGTGGGGAAAAAATAGACAGGGGGCAGGCAAGAGTAGTGTGGGAAATGTAGAAGGTAAAGAACTTACGACACATAGACATGAAATAAGGGGGAGTGTGGGTGGGAGGGGGTATGCAGGGTAAAGGAATGAAGGAGGGAATGGGACAACTGAAATGGCATAATCAATAAAATATATTACATAAAATTAGGTTAAAAAAACTGGGAGGAAAGCTTGTTGGTTTTGTTGTTGTTTTGGAGAATTTTCATGTTGTGGAACCACAACACTTCCAAGTGCCACTGTGCTGGGCCCTGAGCTCCTCAAGGACAAAAGCTCTTTTGTTTGGGACCTTGTCCTATATATCTGTATCTCTTCATCTGGCTGTTCCCAGTCTCTGTATGCATTGTGAGTGATTCATATCCTTTAGTATCCTTTGTAATAAATTGCTACTCTAGCACTATGTTTCTCTGAGTTCTGTGAGCCATTCTAGAGAATTAATTGAACCCAAGGAAGGGGTTGTGAGAACCTCTGATTTATAGCCAGTAGGTCAAATGTACAGGTAATAAAATGTTGGCATTCTGAAGCGGAGGGGGTCATTGGAACTTTCATTCTATAGATGGTTGGTCAGAAACACAGGTATGAGCCTGGTCTTGTGGCTGGTGTCTGAAGAGAGTCAGGGGTGAGGGAGTGTGTGTGTGTGTGTGTGTGTGGTGTGAAGCAGCCCCACATTGAAATTAAGTCTCAGAACTTCATTTACTCTTTAGCAAACAGAAAGATAGAACTACATATCAGTGAGCAAACTATTACACAGTGGTTTTCTTAGTCTCCAAAATATGTTTTTAAAGATTCAGAATAGCAGAAGTTCATTGCATTTAGAACTTTTCTTAGGAGGTTGCTACAGTAGCTATTTCATTATTGAATAATGAAATGAATAGTTCCCTGCAGTCAGGGAACAACAGCTTTTGGGCTGTATGCCATCTAAACAGCAGCAATGAGCAAACCAATTCAGTAACTTTCAGAAGTCACATTACCTGCCACTCCATAGAGTTCAAGGTAGAATCATGGTCCTCAGCTTATTTCCTTCTTCCTAGGAGTTTTGCCACTTTTGGTAGAGTCCATGGTCTATATGGGTCCATATAATCCATGCCACATAGAAGTAGTCCTGACAATTCAGACCCCTGAGATGAGAACAGCCCCTAAACTAGCCCTATAGCTGACCCTCCAGAAGTTGTGCCACAATCATAATGCACATCTAGTGTCTGATAGTTCACAGAGCTGAAGTTAGGTGTGAACTCTGTTGTTAGGGCACATATGGCTCACACCATTCCCACAGTGTCAATAAACAGTGTTGCTGAGCCTTCAGAAATTCAGAAAGGCTGGCTGGGCCAGAGTACCATCAGAATTGGCAGCCAAAATTTAGCTTTTGTTACATCATGGAGTCTCCAGAAAACCAGCCTTTTGACTAATGGAGAGATATTCATGAGCTTTCACCAATCTCTCTCTTGCTTGCATAAAAGAACATGGGGCATTTCATGGCCCTAAAGGAATTTTGTTAAAAGTGATTTATTTTACTGGATGTGATCTTTGCTAAAATGAAAAGCATTACAGGTAGTCCAGAAATATTTACTATTAAGCATATACAGGGTCTGGTAGAAGTAACATCTGCTTGAGTGTGACTGGTAAGGTAATGCTGTGGGCATAATCATTTGTAGTTTTAATTTGAACATTGTGCCTAAAGTGTCATATGGTGTACTTGAGTGTGATATTATTATGTTACAGAATTACATACTTGTGATTTTGTAATAAAAAGAGGGCTTTATTTGTGCCAGTCTCTGTATATCTCACATGCTATGAAGTTGATAGACACCTGGTACCTTTTAGTGATGTATGTCAGTATGCTGACATTTTAGGTCTTGCAAGAGGTTTGCAGGTTTCCCTCATTTTATAAAAGTTTTTTTCACTTTTGTATACTTCATTAAAGATTACAATTCTTGCCTATCTGTATCCAATCTTTAATCCACACTGCCAGTGTATATTTCTACAACATGCCATTATTCTGTACAAAATCCTTTAGTGGTTTCCCTTCATCTTCAGGATGAAATCTAGACTTTATCATGGCTTTCCAGGGTACGTTATGTTTATAATCTTATCTAATTTATCTTTGTTTCCCAATAATCAGCATAATAATAGCTAACATTTATATAAATACCTAATCTATATACCAAGGACTGGTCTGTACAGTCATAAGCTCCTTGTAATTCTGCAGATAGATCATGTACTCCCATACTCATACCTTGGCACATTCTATACTTTGTGACTAAATTTACTCTTTCCCCCCATCCTCCTTCTCCCCTTTTCTTCTGTGACTGGAGCACTCTATCAGTCTATTTATTAACACCCTACTTGTTCTGTGAGACTCCGTTCAGACATCATTTTTTAATGTGTTGTGTTTTTTTTTCTATCCTCACCTGAGGAGGATATGTTTAGAGGGGAAGGAAGAGGGAGAGGAACACTGTGAAAAAAACATTGATCATTTGCCTCCCTGCACAGGCCTTGACTGTGGACCGCATATGTCCCGACCTGGAATTGAACCAGAGACCTTTTGCTTTTCGGGACAATCAGTGCCCAGCCAACTGAGCCACACCAGTCAGGGCAAAAGATTGCAGCTTCTGTTAATGTATAACCTCTGCCATCTATTAAAATGAAGAATTAAAACTCAGGAAACAGGATTAACAGCCAATTCGAGAAATGGATAATAAGATGAATAGGCAATTCACAAAGAATTCAGAGATCTGAGATAAACACAAGTTGTTCAGTCTTAAATGTAGTCAAGGAATTGCAGATTTAAACTGCAAGTTAAAATCTTTTTGCCCATCATGTTGGCTAAGATGAAGTCAAATTGTCAAAATTCACAGGAGGCCATCTCAAAGGTGCTCCCACTGGCCTAAGATGGAAAATTTGAATATAAAAAAAGGAATGACTGCAGTGGATCTAAACCTCTGAAATAAAAAAATAAAAAAAAATCCAGGAATTCATAATACTTTAAAAAACCAAAATGATTATTGATCACCTTCAGAGTTTTCAAGCATGTCAATTCACTAGTCTGAAAATTGGTACTAGAAGAATGAAGCACTTGGTCTTCCTTTTTTTGCAAAAATGTATTTCAAGGTAACCAAATAGTTGAGAGTGGAAAGCCCTTTATTGAAGAATTGTGGTTAATAAAATAAGGAATTAAAGTATTAGAAAAGTCACCATTTTACACCCATAATTCAATGGATTATGGATGCAGGGAGATTGTTAGACTAAAATTATTAGGTGAAAGGTGGCAAATGACTGATAGGATCAAATTAATATCCTAAATTCACTTATTAATCTTAACATCACTGAAAGTAAACAGGCAGACACCATATCTCTTCATTTTGTGAAATAAGTAGGACATGGCATTATTGGGCTGTATTTTATCCTAAAAAAAAAACCCTGAATCTTAATCAAGAAAAGTAACAGAGTAGATAGATCATTTATATAGGCTATATTGTGGGGACTTTGGCTTTTTGGTGTAGGTGTGGGCATTGCAAGTGTGGAATATGTTTTTGATGATTTGTTTCCCCTGTAGTTTACTTAATTTTTTGAGGAAAGTTCAGCTGTATTTTTTTAGACAGTTAAACCTGCTTCTTTCTTTTTAAAATTAAGACTTTAGTTTTTTAGAGCAAGTTAAGGTTCACAGCAAAGTGGAGGGGAAGTAAGACTTTGACTTTTCTTAAGAGAAGGTTAGGAGTGTGGTAGGCTTTTGAGCAGGAGAATGATAGGATGATCTGGTTTAGTTTTAACAAACTAACTGGCTGCTATGTCAAGAATAGGCTGGGAGTAGGGAGAGACTCAAGTATTAGCAAAAACACCAAATTGGAAGCTATTGCATTAGTCTAGGTGAGAGGCGAAGGTTGTTTGTACTAGGTACTAGTAAGTAGAGGAAGGGGCAAGTGGTTAGGACTGTGAATATATTAGGTTGGTAGAAGACCATGTAGGATTGGTAGATCCAGCATAATTTTCTGATGGATGATGGGGGGAGAGTGAGAGAAAGGAGATGAGAACTCTAAAGTTTTTAGTTCAGGCAACTCAAAGTGCCAGGTTAGTTACATTTAACCAAGGTGGGAGAGATTATGGAGCCAATTTGGAGAAGACAAAGAATTCAGTTTTGAATATTTGCCGCACAGTAGTTAATCATTGTGTCTGTTGTACTGCTGAATGTTAAGAACCAAGGATATGAAACAGTTGCCATGAGAAGACTTTTCATTGTTTGTCTCACATTGTTCATTAATTGTATGAGTTCTCACTTCCATCAGCTTGATGTTGTTGCTTTGTCCTTTGTGTGTTTTTGTATTTCCATTTAAGATATGTGTACTTGTACTTAATTTATGCCACATACTCTTCTTTCTAATTTTTCAAATAGTAATTTATTAAATCATCATAAAAACTGTATGAGATAGGTATGTTATTATCATGCTTTACAGACAAGCTATTGAGAAATTAAGGAACTTGCCCAAAGTCACAAAGCTAGAAAAGGTAGAATTAGGACTCTTCCATACAGTTTGGTTCCAGAATCTGTGTTCTAATCTGCTATACAGTTGTGCTTCCCTTTTTATTATTCCCCATGGATTTATTGTAGTTATGAACAGAGAGGAAGGATTTAAGCAGAGGTCCAGAAGCTTGTTTGAAGGCATAGAATTTGTGGCTACTGGGTATTTCTATAGCTTTAAAAACTATGGTTATTTTCATAATGCAAAATAAAGTAAGTAAAATAAAATAAACTGTGAGGCTGTAGGTGCTGAAACAAAAGCCCTAGAAATTATATCTTGAGGTGCTCTAAACTTAGGCGAAGTTTTATGTGAGTGAGACCTTCTGGAATGTAATGGTTATCTAAGTTGGAAAATATGTATCCTGCATCTTTATGATTCTGTTTATATATCTGCCATGTTGCAATAAGTATTAGTTTGGAATTTGTGTACGATGATATTTGAGGTGCTCCATATATTCTATTTAATGTTGCTTCAGTTGCTTGACTATTAATGTTGAAAATCCTTAAGGACTTGGCTGGCCTTTTTGCATTCAGGTATTGGTTTTGCTCTATTTGGCTTAAACTGTCATTGCCCCAAAGGCAGTGTAGTCTTTTACTTCAGATTCCTCTTTAATAATCTCCATGACCTTTACAGCTGCCAATTTGAAATTATATACCTTTATAAAATGCTTTTACCATTTGTTTTTTCCTGAGGGTATATTTAGACTCTAGAAGGTGATTATGATGATGACTGGCTATCAGGCTTTGAGAAAATATATTTTAAGGCTCACTATTTTAGGTTATCGATATTCTTGATGAAGACCACATAAGTATAGAACAGCATTGTATGATTTATTTCTGGTTCTCTGTTGGCATTAGTGAGCCATCAACACAATTCTCAAAAAACATATAGCTCTTGGGCAGATAAATAAGATGCAACAACCCTAACTGGCGTGGCTCAGTAGGTTGGGTGATTCCTGGTCAGGGCACATGCCTGTGTTGCAGGTCCCTGTTTGAAGGATTTGCAAGAGGCAACAAATCAATGTCTTCTCCCTGTTTTTCTCCCTTTCTTCTCCTCTCTCTGAAAATAAGTAAAATCATTTTTCTTAAAAAGATAAAGCAGTTATATATATATCAGGGGCAGAGACTGTATATGGCCTGCAACACCTGAAATATTTACCATCTCATCTTTATGGAAAAGGATTGTCTAACTCTCTTAAGAGGAGAATACCCAAATTTGAATCCCAGCTTTTCTTTTTTTTTTTTTGGTAGCTATTTGAGCTCAGTATCTGACTCTGTAAATGGGGCATAGTAATAGTACTTATCTTAGAACTGTTGTAAAGATTACATATGATAATGTCTAGTTTTAGAATAGAGCTTAATGAATGTTATAGTAGATTTAATATGTAAATTAATGATAATGGTTTTTATGTATAATGCTTATTAATATGATATAGAGCTAATATTGGTTCTGCTCTTCTGTTATTATGTGAAGCAGTGGTATTTCCATTGAGAATACTGGTTAGCGTTTGTAGTACCATGATATTTTTTAGGTTCTTATAGAGGGGCACTGTGTCTTAAAAACCATGCAGTCTGTTACTCATTAAATGTTACTGAATTCTGGTTTTTGGTAAATCATTTCTCAAGGTAGTCTCTTTCTTTGGATAGCACTAATTTATTTTCATTTGGTGTGCTGACTTCTGTCTTCCTATAGAGCTTTCTCTTACTTAGTTTTGATGCCCCAGAGAAGCATTTCTCAAACTTTTGGTCTTTGATAACTCTTTGAAGAGCTACTGTAATATTTTTAAAGTATGTTTTATTGGTTACGCTATTACAGATGCCCCATTCTTTTTTCTCCCCTTTCTCCCCCTCCACCTAGTACCCCCATTTCCTCCAGCATTCCCTGCCTTCATGTCTGTGGATCATACATACAAGATCTTTACTTCTCTATTTCCTATACTGTTCTTAACCTCCCCCTGTCTCTTTTGTACCTACCAGTTATGCTTCTTATTCTCTGTAGCTTTTCCCCCATTCTTTTCTTCCCCCTCCCCACTGAAACCCTTCATATGGTCTCCATTTCTCTGTTTCTGTTCCTGTTCCAGTTGTTTGCTTAGATTGTTTTTGTTTTTTAATATATTTTATTGATTATGCTATTACACTCGTTCATTTTTTCTCCCCTGTATTCCCCCCTGCCCTGCCACCCCCTTCCCATGAGCATTCCCCCAACTTAGTTCATGTCCATGGATTGTATGTATAAGTTCTTAGGCTTCTCCATTTCCCATACTATTCTTAACCTCCCCCTTCCTATTTTGTACCTATCATTTATGCTTATTTCCTATACTTTTTCCCCTATTCTCCTCTCCCCCCTCACATACACATAACTGTCCATGTGATCTCCATTTCTGGGATTTTGTTCCTGTTCTAGTTGTTTACTTAGTTTTTGTTTTGTTTCTTTTTAGGTTCAGCTGTTGATAATGTGAGTTGTCATTTTACTGTTCATATTTTTATCATATTCTTTTTCTTATATGAGTCCCTTTAACATTTCATATAATAAAGAGCTTGGTGATGATGAACTCCTTTAATTTTACCTTACCTGAGAAGCACATTATCTGCCCTGCCATTCCAAATAATAGCTTTGCTGGATGGAGTAATCTTGGATGTAGGTCCTTGCCTTTCATGACTTTGAATACTTCTTCTTAGCCCCTTCTTGCCTATAAGGTTTCTTTGAGAAATCAGCTGACAGTCTTATGGGAACACCTTTGTAGGTAACTGTCTCCTTTTCTCTTACTGCTTGTAAGATTCTCTCCTTTAATCTCCAGTAATATAATTATGATATGCCTTGGTGTGTGCTTCCTTGGGTCCAAGTTCTTTGGGGTTCTCTGAGCTTCCTGGATTTTCTGGAAGCCTATTAACTTTGCCAGATTGGGGAAGTTCTCTTTCATTATTTTTTCAAATAAATTTTCAATTTCTTGCTCTTTAGCTTCTGCTTCTGGCACCCCTATGATTCGGATGTTGGAACATTTAAAGTTACCCCAGAAGTTCCTAAGCCTCTCCTCATTTTTTAAAATTTTAATTCTTGTTTCTTCATTGTGTTCTGCTTGAATGTTTATTTCTTCCTTCTGACCCAGATCATTGATTTGAGTCCTGGTTTCCTTCCTGTCACTGTTGGTACCCTATACATTTCTTTGATTTCACTTTGCATAGCCTTCACTTCATCCTTTATTTTGTGGCCATACTCAACCATTTCTGTGAGCATCTTGATTGCCAGTGTTTTGAACTCTGCATCTGATAGGTTGACTATCTCCTCATCACTGAATTCTTTCTCTACAGTTTCAATCTTGGATTTGGGCCATATTTCTTTGTCTCAGTGTACCTATTACATTGTAAGGGGCGGAGCCTTATATTTTTGCCAGGGTGGGGCAACCTACTTCGTGTCATTACGGTGCTGTATGTAGGGCAAGGGTCAGAGAGGGAACAATGGCACCTGCTTGGATCTCGACAAGCTTTCAAGAGACTGGCAGTTGTTCCCACTGTCACAACTGCCACAGGTTTTTACAGCTAGTGGTTCTGAGGCTTTATTTTGCCAGTGCTGGAACCCTGGCTTGTGCAGTCTGTTTCACTCCCTAGTTGTTCCTCTCAGTTTATCTGTATGCAAATGGGAGACCACTCAGTCCACCAGCCCCCACGTCTGCTCCACCCTAACTGCCCATGTCCGTCCCCCCAACCAGTCTGGGTGAATGTTTCTTTAATCCTTGGTTGTCGGACTTCCATACAGTTCATTTTTCTGTTGGTTCTGGTTGCTTTTTTATTTTAAATTGGTTGTTTCCTTCTTTTGGTTGTGTGAGGAGGCAAAGCATATCTACCTGACTCCATCTTGGCTGGAACTCTCTCTCAAGATCTACTGTATTAATAATTTATTTGAAAATAGCAATAATCAACCTATTATAGATTTTTTTACTTTTTAATTAAGTTGACATTCAGCATAATTAGTTTTTGTTGAGTAGTGTAGTGGTTAGACTTTTATATAATTTACAAAGTGATACCCCCGATAAGTCTCATACTCAGTTGGCACCATAGATAGTTATTACAATATTATTGATAGTATTTTCTGTTTCTGTATTTTATATCTCTGAGATGATTTTATAACTGCCAATTTGTACTTCTTAGTCCCTTCCTCTTGTTCACCCAGCCTCCCAAACCCCCTCTCAGCTGGCAACCATTAGTTTGTTCTCTAACCTACTCATATAAAGCAACATTGTAATGAAAATCATTGTTTTCCAAAGCAGAAATTTTAAGTGATAAAGTAACATTGTTTTTATGTTTTACAGATTTCTTTAATGTTTGGGTTAATAGAAGATAACTGGATTATTGCATCCCTTTTTCATTTAGCTGTTACATAATGTTATTTTGGTTGAAGAACATGAAGGAGATTCAGCCTCATACATAAATGCTGTTGAAAAAAGAGAAATATTTTAATAGATTTTCAAATAATTGTGAATATCTTGGGGGAGTATAACACCAAAAGTTGGGAAGAAGTGTTCCTTTTCTTAATTAGTAAACTTTAATAAATAAACTTTATTTTAATTTTTTTAGAGCAGTTTTAGGTTCACAGCAAAATTGAGCAAAAAAGAATTGAGCCCTGGCCAGTGTGGGTCAGTTGGTTGGAGTGTTATCCTGTAACTGAAGGGTTGCAGGTTTGATTCCTGTTCAGGGTACATACATAGGTTGTAGGTCTGATTTCTGTTCCAGGCAAGTATGGGAGGTAACCAACCAATGTTTCTCTCTCTCTCTCTCTCTAAAAGCAATGAAAAAGAAATGTCCTCAAGTGAGGATAAAAAATAAAATTGAGCAGAAAGAGGAGAGAATTCCCATATATGCAAAATCTCCCCACTCTGCATCTGGAAATACAGTAGTATGTTATTATCTATGAACCTACACTGACCCATTATTATTACCCTGAAATCTATAGTTTATATTAAGGTTTACTCTTAGTATTTTACATTCTATAGGTTTTGACCCATGTATCCATCATTGTAATATCATACAAAACAGTTTCACTGCCCCCCTAAGTTTTCCTCCCCATCTGTTCATCCCTCCTGACTCCCACCTTCCTTTTTTTAAATTCTCACCTAAGGATATGTTTACTGATTTTAGAGAAGAAGGGAGACAGAGAGAGAAACATTGATGTAAGAGAAACATTGATCAGTTGCCTCTTCTGCATGCCCTGATTGGGGGTCAAACCTTGAACCCTTTGGTGTACGGGAGGACATTCTAATTAATTAAGCCACCTGGCCAGAGCTTGTTTCCCCTTTTGATCCCCGGCAAACACTGATATCTTTACTGTCTCCATAGTTTTGTCTTTTTCTGGATGTGATACAGTTGAAATCATATAGTATGTATTCTTTTCAGATGGGCTTGTTTCACTTAGCAATACACATTTATGTTTTTTCCATATCTTTCATGACTTTATAGCCCATTTATTTTTAGCACTGCATAATAATCTGTTGTCTGGATATTCCACAGTTTAGTTGCTTCCAAGTTTTAATAGTTAACAATAAAGCTGCTATAGACATATGTGTGCAGGTTTTTGTGTGGACATACATTTTCAGTTCATTTAAGTAAATACTAAGGAGTGCAGTTGCTGAATTTGCATTGTAAAAGTATGTTTAGTTTTGTAAGAAACTGCCAGACCGTGTTCCAAAGTTAGCTGTACCATTTTGCATTCGTGTCAACAGTGAATGAAAATTTTCCTGTTGTTCCATGGCCTCGTCAGCATTTGGTGTTCTGGGTATTTTGAATTTCAGCCATCCTACTAGGTGTGTAGTGGCATTTTATTTTAATTTACAATTGACATAAAATGTTGAATGTGTTTTCATGTGCTTGGTTGCCATCTGTTTTTATTTTTTGGTGAGATGTGGGTTTAAGCCTTGCCCATTTTTTAATTGGGTTGTTCATTTTCTTATTATTGAGTTTTAAGAGTTCCTTGTGTATTTTGAATAACATTCTTTTATCAGATGTTAAGATGTTAATATTTACAAAAGATAAGTCTTTCGCAAATATTTCCTTTCAGTCTGTATTTGTTCTTTGATTCTCTTGAGTGGTAGCTTCTTAAAAATAAATTGGCTGCCTTGGCTGGTGTGGCCTAGCGGATTGAGCGCTGTCCTGTGAAACAAAGGGTCGCTGGTTCCATTCTCAGTCTAGGGCATATGCCTGGGTTGTGGGCCAAGGTCCCCAGTAGGGGATGTGCAGGAGGCAACCACACATGGATGTTTCGCTCACTCTCTCTTTCTCCCCCACTTCCTCTATGTCTAAACACAAGTAAGTAAAATGTTTTAAAAATAAATTGCTATGTGTAATCTTTATATTATTTTGTTACTTAATTCCTACCCAAGTACATGGGTATTGATTTTTTTTAGAGAGATGGGGGGAGAAGGTGGGAGAAACATTGGAACATCAAAACACCGATCAGTTGTCGAACCGTTGAAACATCCATTGGTTGCTTCTTGGCACAAGATGACCTGGGATTGAACCTGCAACTTTTGGTGCACAGGGCAATGCTCAACCAACTGAGTCACCTGGCCAGGTCACTATGTATAATCTTTTTAACAGTGGTATACACAGCTCACATATGAAATAGTGTAATACATATACTATGATTTTAATATATATAACACTTATATTTTAAATAGACTATATTCTTAAATTCGTAATAATTTACCTCATTTTTTTCTTCTTTAATTTATTCAGTTTAATCTTTATTGTATTTTTATGTGCTGTATAGTTTAAAAATTAAGTTTAAAGTATGTTTAATGAATGAATATGAACTATGTCCCTGCCACTGCCAGAGGCACTTTGGCATACACCCTAATACCCAAAATTCTACTCCTAATTCTCCACGAATGTTCGTGGTTTCTAGTGTCCATAGGTTGGTCAAATATGGCATACCCATATAGTCTAAACCAGAAGAGGGCACTCTAGAGAGCAGGTAAAAGAACTCACTGATTTGGAGCAACATAGATAGATCTCATAAACACAGTATTCTTAAAATAAATAATTTTTTGGCTATAATACGCACCCTTTCTCCCCCCCATTTGGAAGGAATAATGGTTGTTAATGCTGCTGTTGAATTCTGTTTACATTTACATTAGTAAAATATTATGTTATTTATGTTATTAAATATTTTACCACATTTTTTGCTTCAAAATTTTTTCCTATTTTCTTCTAAAACCTAGGTGTATCTTACGGTCCGAAAAATGCAGTAAATTACTTTTTAATTACATGTTACTGATGATGCTATTACAGTTGTCCTGATTTTTCTGCCTTTGCCCTCCTCTACCCAGTACCCTCCACTCCCTCAGGCAGTCCCCCCCATCATTGTTCATGTTCATAAGTCATGCCTATAATTTCTTTGGCTGATCCATTTCTGTAACTACCTATTTGTACTTCTTAATGCCCTCCCCCCTCCCATCTGACAACCATTCAGTAACTAAGTTCTTTTCTCTTGTTGCTTTTAAGTCACTTTACAGTATACTATTTTTGTTCTTAAAATACAGTTAAACAAAATAATATATTTCCTATAGTCATAAGTATGAAAATAAAAGTGTTTTTCATGATCTGAGGGGTGCCCACCAAAATTCGTCATCTCTGAAGTAACTAATTTTAATATTAAAATTAATTTATTAATTAAGCAAAAGACAACTGAAAGCATGTTTGAAGAGTCCCATTTACTAGGTTCTCAATTTTCACATCCTAATCTTCAGTCTTAAGAAACTGAATTCTATATTTGTGAATTCCTTCCTGGCTACAGGGGCCAGAGGAAACCCTGAACTTGAACCTCAGCATCACAAAAAAGGCAGAAGAAGAAAGAATCACTGAGTTTCCAGTAATACTAGGAGTGTGTTTATTGTGTAACTATCTTTTGACTACATTTAGGACAGGAAGTTCACCGTTAAAATAAATGGAATAAAAATAAGATTATAGCCAAAATAGTAAGAATCTTCAAAAATGAAAATTCAGTGGTTTTTAATGTTTTTGTTTTATTTTGGAGATCCTGTAAAAAAGGATTTCCAAATAATAAAAGACTAGCCAGAGAAAGAAAATGACCTAAGTAACTTCTGCGTTGCATTAAATCCTTGTTTTCTCTTCCAAGGTGGCCCTTAGCTCTGCCCAAAGAAAACTCGATAAAAACGACAGTGCATCATCATTTCTAGCAGCATGTCTTCTGTTAGAACTACAGCACGACATCCAGCCCCACACTCCTGCCAACTACAAAGCTTCCACAGACATCCATTTTGGAAAAAAATGAGAGCCTTGTGGGGGGCAGTGGGGACGGGACATTAGCAATATGTAATCTGGAGGTTTCACTTTTCAATGAAATCAAATAATTTCTGACTTTCCTATAAGAATACTTAGAAGATCCACAATTAAGTTTTTAGAATTAATTTTCCTCTTTTGTGTTTAGAATAAATAGGATTAAAGGCAGATTTTAAATTTCACACTGCAATGCTTACTAGCTGTCATTACAGGAAGATGATGAGTGTCCTCAGCTTGCTCTGTAGAACAGACTAAAGTGGACAGCTCACTTTTAATTATAAAATACTTGTACAATTATAATTAACATTATTTTAAGTTCTTAGAGCTTTAATTCCTGTGTTTATTGTCCGCTCATTCTTGCTTTTGATAAATTGTTTTCTTCAAGTTCTGTGATTTTTAAAAAAATGGTGGATAGACTCATGGCTTTGACATGGCTTGTTTGTTTGTTTGTTTGTTTTCTATAGGAATGTTATGTGAGTGAATCATGAGAACTTCTCTCTAGAGAAGGATTGCCTTTGCTTCTGCCAGGCACCCCTCACCCCTACTGTAACTTGGAAAACTAATTTTTTAGTCAAGAGATTCCTAGATAATTCCAATAGTGTGGTGGATCTCAAAGTGTGGCCCCATGTGAAAACTATTTTCATAATAAAACTAAGATGCTATTTGCCATTTCACTCTTCACTCTCCGTAGTGGAGTTTTCACTCTGATAATTAATGGAAAACTTCTATGTTCTTGGGTTTTAAATTTTCTTATTTTAATTTTAAATACAGCAAACATCAGTAGGTATAACTACATAAACAAAAGAGCTCTTAGTAATTTTTAAAGTAAAAACCATCCTGGGATTAAAATGTCTGAAAACTGCTGCGGTAGTATATATCTGGATTCCAGATTTATGCAGGGCACAAGCAAGGGATTCACTTTCTCCAGGGAGACTCCCTTACTCTGTACCTAGGAGAAAAAAACTTGCTTTGCTAATCAGTGGGTGGGTTTTCCCCAGTCAGTCTTTCTGCACTTGAGGTGCAATGTCTCTGGGCAGTAGTTCTCAAACAGTAGTAAGCATAAGAATCACCTGGAAAGCTTGTTAAAATTAAGATCCGTGGGCCCCATTTCCAGAGATTTCGATTCAGTAGGTCTGGGTTGAGATTCAGGAATTTAAATTTGTAAGGTAGAGATTGCCGGGTGCTCAAATGGCATTGCTCTAGTGTCCTAACTTTTATTCATGAGTCTTATTTTCAACCTCTTTAAGGCCTCTCTTCTTTTATCTATGCATGAGTTTTTAAACCCAAGTTCCTAGGTTACCTCTTCTAATCATCATTCATTCTGTGTGTCAGCACACCCTCAGCTGTCTTCCAGATTCTCATTTCTAGCACTTGAGGCCTTATTTACTAACCTTTTCTGCTTAGCTATGCACTGAGGGTTGGGGAAGATATGTACCACTTACCAGTTTTATTCATTATATAGATAAAACATCCGTATATTTCATTTAGCATTTTATAGTAACAAGACTTTTAAGTTATTTTTACGTTTCCCTAAATAGTTTGGTCTCATCTGTAAACCATCCTATCACTGAGCAACTAGAAGTTTCCAGTAAATCTTTATAGGCATTTGGGGGAAACTTCCTTAAATACTATATTATTGTAGTTTGGTTACTTAATCTAAGGAACTGAAATGCTTTATTTGTTTAGAATATCACTTTTTATTTGAATACTTGTATAGTTACATGAACTCGCAAAATTAGACTGAATGTGTTTTGAACTTAGCAGACAGTAAGTCTCCTTTTTAAAATGACATTCTTTTTTTTTAAATTTTTTTATTGATTATGCTGTTACAGTTGTTCTATTCCCCCTTTCATTCCCCTCCACCCTACCCCCCCCATCCCCACCATTACCCCCCCTTTAGTTTATGATCATGTGTCTCAAGTCCTTTAGATTCTATATTTCCCATGCTATTCTTTCCCCCCATCTATATTCTATCTACTGTCTATGCTACTTATTTTCTGTACCTTCTCCCCCCTTCTCCTCATCCCACTGCCCTGTTGCTAACCCTCCTTGAGATCTTCATTTCTATGTTTCCACTCCTGATCTAGCTGTCCCTTTAGTTTGCTTTCATTTTAGGTGTGGTTGTTAATAACTGTGAGTTTGTTGTCCTTTTACTGTTCATGTTTCTTTAACTTCTTTTTCTTAGATAAGTCCCTTTAACATTTCATATAATAAGAGCTTGGTGATGAACTCCTTGAATGTGATCTTATCTGAGAAGCACCTTATCTGTCCTTCCATTCTAAATGAAAGTTTTGCTGGATAGAGCAATCTTGGTTGTAGATCTTTGGATTTCATGACTTGGAATACCTCTTTCCAGCCCCTTCTTGCCTGTAAGGTCTCTTTTGAGAAATCAGCTGACAGTCTGATGGGGACTCCTTTGTAGGTGACTGTCCCCTTAGCTCTTGCTGCTTCTAGGATTCTCTCCTTCATTTTAATTTTGGCTAATGTAATGATGATGTGCCTTGGTGTGTTCCTTCTTGGGTCCAACTTCTTTGGGACTCTCTGAGCTTCCTGGATTTCCTGGAAGTCTATTTCCTTTGCCAGATTGGGGAAATTCTCCTTTATTATTTGTTCAAATAAGTTTTCCACTGGTGGCTGTGCCTTTCCCCCTTCTGGTACCCCTATAATTCGGATGTTGGAGAGTTTAAAGATGTCCTGGAGGTTCCTAAGACTCTCCTCATTTCTTTGAATTCTTGCTTCTTGACTCTTTTCTGTTTGGCCATTATTTGCTTTCTTCTGGTCCACTCCATTGATTTGAGTCCCAGTTTCCTTTTCATTGCTGTTGGTGTCCTGTGCAATTCCATTCATTTCAATTAGTTTCACCTTCATATGTTTATCTAATTTGTCGGTATAATCAACCAGTTCTGTGAGGATCCTGATGACCAGTGTTTTAAACTGTGCGTCTGAGAGTTTTGCTATTTCTTCATCGCTTAGATCTATGGGCTCTGGGGCTTTGAGATCTTCTTGCAACATTTTTGGTCTGTTCTGGCCCTTTAAGTGTGAGCAGTGGTGCCTTGGACTCCCAGGTCACTGGGTTGTGACGCTATATGTGGGGGCGTGGTCAGAGCTGGGAAATGGCGACCCCCTCTGCTGTTTCTCACAGCTGGGTGAGGATTAGCGCCTTAGGTGGTTCACCTGGGCCGGGCCACTCAGAGTCGCTGGGTTATGACGCTGTATGTGGAGGTGGGGTCAGAGCAGGGAAATGGTGGCGCCCTCCATTGCCGCTTGCCGTGAGGACCCGCCCGGCCTGGTCCAACCTCCCACTCCCTCGCCTGTCCGCCCGCGCACAAATGCGCGACCACAGTCAACACGCAGCACCGCTCCCCCGCGGTCACTCGCCTGGTGGCTCGCTCCGTTGCTCACTAGGTCCAACCCTGCGCCTGGATTCCACGCATATGGATTCCGCGCGCCTGAGTCTGTCCGACCGAGTTTTCCTGTGCAACCCCGCTTCACCAGCCTCTGGTTTCGCCCCTTACCAGTCAGGCTGAAGAATTTGTTGTTAACGGACCTCCAAAAAGTTCAATTTTCGGTGTTCTGGCTGTGTTTTCTGTTGCTAATATTTAGTTGTCTCTAAACTTGGTTGTGTGAGAAGGCACGGCACATCCACCTATGCCTCCATCTTGGCGGAAGTCTCTAAAATGACATTCTTAATAGCTTGTTGACTTGCCATTTTTTTAACTCCTAGCATTAGAGTGTTTCTTAAATGTTTCTTTTTAGATTGAATTTATTGGGGCGACAACTAACAAAATTATGTAGTTTTCAGGTATATAATATACATCATCTGTATATTATATGGTATGTTCACTACCCCAAGTCATGTCTCCTTCTATTGCCGTGCATGCACCCTTTCCCTCTTCTACTTCTCCACACCTCCCTTTTCCTCTGGTAATCACCATACGGTGATAGAGGGAATATGAGGGAATAGTCTGTACATGAGGTTTTTCATCCAGCCCCCATTCAACCTCCCTCCCCTCTTGACAGCCGTCAGTCTGTTCTCTGTATCTATAAGTATTTTGTTAGTTTATTTTGCTCATTAGATTCCACACATAAGTGAGATCATGTGGTATTTGTCTTTCACTGGCATAATACTCTCCAGGTCCATTCATGCTGTTGCAAAGAATAAGATTTCCTTCTTTTTTAAAGCCAAGTAGCATTCCATTGTGTAAATGTACCACAGCTTTTTAAATCCATTCATCTACTAATGGGCACTTGGGCTGCTTCCATATCTTGGTTATTGTAAATAACGTTGCACTGAACATAAAGGTGCATATATTCTTTTGAATTAGTGTTTCAGATTCTCAGGATTTATTCCCAGAAGGGAAATTGCTGGGTCAAAAGGCAGTTCCATTTTTAATTTTTTGAGGTATCTCCATCCTGCTTTCCACAGTGGCTGCACCAGTCTGCATTCCCACCAACAGTGCACGAGGGTTCCCTTTTCTCCACATCCTCACAAACACTTGTTTGTTGATTTGACTAAATGTTTCTTTTTTAAAAAATATATATTTCATTGATTATGCTATTACAGTTTTCCCAATTTTTTCCCCTTTGCCACCTCCACCCTGTATCCCTCTTTCCTCCAGCAATCCCCTGCTTAGTTCATATCCATGGACTGTATAAGTTTCGTGCATATACTTTTTTTGGTTTCTTCATTTCCTGTTATCTTGACATCCCCCTGTCTGTTTTGTATCTACCAATTACGCTTCTTAATTCCTGCACCTTTTCTCTCATTCTTCTCTTTCCCCCTCCCAGCTGATAACCCTCCAGATAATCTCCGTATTTATGATCCCATTCCCATTGTGCTTGTTTGCTTAGTTTGTCTTTTTATATTCAGTTGTTGATAGTTGTGAATTTGTTGTCCTTTTAATATTCATAGTTTTGATCTTTTTCTTAAACAAGTTCTTTTAACATTTTATGTAATAATGGCTTGGTGATGAGGAACTCCTTTAGGCTTTACCTTGTCTGGGAACTACTGTATCTGCCCTTCCATTCTAAATGATAGCTTTGCATGATAGAGTAATCTATGTTGTAGGTCCTTGCTTTTAGTCATTTTGAATACTTATTGCCAGTCCCTTCTAGCCTGCAGTTTCTTTTGAGAAACCAGCTGATAGTCTTAGGGGAACTCCTTCATAGGTAACTCTCTGCTTTTCTATTACTGCTTTTAAGATCTTCTCTTTATCTTTAACCTTTGGCATTTTAATTATGATATGTCCTGATGTGTTCTTCTTTGGGTCCAACTGTAGGGGTCTGTCTGTTCTCCCTGAATTTGCATGTCTATTTCCTTCTCCAGACTAGGGAAGTTTTCTTTCATTTTTTCAAATAAGTTTGCAATTGCTTGACCTTCTCCTTCTGGCACCCCTATCATTCAGGTATTGGTACCTTTAAAGTTGTCCCAAAAGTTCCTAAGCCTCTCTTCATTTTCTTGAACTCTTGTTTCTTCATTCTCTTCTGGTTGAATGTTTCTTTCTTTCTTTTGTTTCAAATCATTGGTTTGATTCTTGACTTCATTCTCTCCACTGTTGGTTCCCTGTAGATTTTTCTTTATTTCACTTAGTATAATCTTCATTTCTTCCCTTACGTTTTTTTCTATATCAGGCATTTCTGTGAGCATCCTGATCATCAGTGTTTTGAGCTCTGCATCTAATAGGTTGGTTATCTCCATTTTGTTTAGTTCTTCTGGGGTTTTGTTCTATTCTTTCATTTGGGCCGTATTTCTTTGTCTCCTCAATTTGGCCACCTCCCTGTATTTATTGCTGTGAATTAGATAGACCTGCTTTGACTCCCTGTAAAAGGCACCCATCTGGATGAATGTGGCTTCTTTAAATCCTTGGTTGTCAGACTTCCATACAGCTCAATTTTTTTGTTGGTTTTGATTGTTAATTTGTTTTGAAAAATAACTGTAATTCTCTCTTTGATTGTGCAGGGAGGCAAAACATGTCTACCTGGTCCTCCATTTTGACCAGAAGTCGACAAAATATTTCTTAAGAGGGATTTTAATCACAAATTTGGGATGGTTATGTCCTACTTAAAGTTGTAATGTGGAGTATTTTAAAATTTATTTACATTTTTTCAAAAGGAATAACTTATTCTAATATTTCTTGATATGATATGTTTCCATTAGTGATTTTAAAGACTTTGTCACATATCATTGCAGTCCTTTATATTTGCTGTTTTTTAATAACACAGAGTTTCAAGAATCAATTCATTTGTATATAGTAGAGATACTGTGTAGTGTATAATTCTCTTCCCAAAGGCATCCAACAGTTGGGTGTTCTTTTAGCTGTAATAACACACTTTTTAGTAATTGTAGAGTTAGAAAAAATTATGCAATGACATCTGGTACTTACTGATTACTTTGGGCCAATCATATAATTTTTTTTCCTTAAATGTATTAACTGGTGATTATTCACTTGAAAGTGCTAGTGACTGTTTTGCACAACCTTAAGATATTTAACTGGACTGTTTATCTAGTCTGTGCCATCTTCAGACTCTCCACTCTACATCTCTTTCTGAGCACTTGTAATAATTGGACTAACTGGTGAAGTATCCTACTGCGTACACTTCCCCAGTCAAAAGGACCCATTTGTTTCCTATCTTTAAACCAGTACTGTAGCCATACAACCTTATATTCTTTTCCTCAGCAAACTGAGAACTTCAAAATGCAACAGTATTCTGAAAATATACAGTAACTACTCCAACTGTAATAGATCAAGAAAACTGACAAAATGGAGTGACTGGATCATTTCAGTTCACAGTGTGGTCCACAGACCCTACTGGTGGGTCCTGAAACCCTTTCAGGGACCTGCAAGGTCAAAACTATTTTCATGATGATATTAGGATGTTATTTACCCTTTGCACTGTGTTGACATTTGTACTTATGTTGCAAGAAAGCCGTGGCTCAAACTGCCAGTGCAAAAGCAGCTGGTGCACAAATCAAAGCAGTGGCACCAAGCCACTGGAATACTCATAATGTCTGTCACTACCACACACAGTAAAAAACGCCAGCTTCACCTAAGAATGCCCTTGATTAGGCAGTAAGAAATACCATTTTTACTAAACCCTGACCATTGAGAACACATCTTTATATTCGGTGATGAAGTGGAAAGTGCTCATTAAGCACTTATGTGAATGAGTTGTGAGTTAAACTAGATGCTTTTTTCCATGGAACACCATTTTACGTGGAAAAATGTTTGGCCAACTATGGTTATTCAGATTTTAGTATTTGACAAACATTTTCTAAAAAACAATTGAGTGTGCCACATCAAGGGGGAAAATAACAGTATTTGTTGTCAATGATAACATTCCAGCTTTCAAGAAAAATTAGTATATTGGAAAATATATCTACCACTGTGAGCGTGACAACTTCCCTTTGCCTTCTGATGAGACTGGTGGTGATATTAATGAGCATGATTTTTTTGGTGGGATATTATACAATGAAAAATGCCAGTATTTTGAAGATTCCTATAACTTGGGAAACTTTCCAAATCACCAGTATCTGGTGTTACAAATCAAGCATTGGTCAAGGATCCCTTCCAAGTGCTAAATAGACCACTGGATTTTTTTTGTAGCAAATATTTTACTTTTAAATTGACAGAAAAATTGACCATTTTGTATACGGTTCTATGAATTTTACTACATGTATAAATTTGTGTTCCTGCCACTACAGTCAACACACAGAATTGTTCATCATCTCTAACAACTCCTTGTGCTCTCCTTTGTAATCATCCCTCTTCAAGGCAGCCTCTGATCTTTTCATCATCAGTAAAGTTTTGTCTTTTTGAGAATGTAAATGGAATGGTATAGAATGTAACCATCTGAGACTGACTTCATTCATTCAGCATAATGCCTTTAAGAGTCATCTAAGCTGCATCTGTCAATATTTATTTTAAAAACAATTAAAGATACTGTGCCCCATTGCCCTGAGCCCCTTGCCTGGCCAGGTCCCTGGGGCAGAGTCGCTCTCCCAGCCCCCAAAGAGGAGGAAAAGAGATACCTGCAGCATGACAAGCCTCCTACACCTACTAGGCCATGATCACTCTGGTGATCCAGGTAGCACATTCCCACATGCTGAAGCTGGCCCAGATCATCAGTCAGGTCCATGCTGTGTTCTGCTTCTTCAGGGATGACTACAAGGGCTGGAAGGACTCTATCTGCCATAACCTCTCCTCCAACCAATGCTTCTGCAAAGTGCTAAAGGATCCTGTGAAGCCCAAGGCCAAGAGCTGTCAATGTGAGCCTAATCCTTACTGAGGCGCTGCAGCTGCAGAACACAGCCTTGTGCCAGCGCTGGCAGAGCAGGGGCATATAGAGCTGAGTGGTTGAGGTGGGGGATGGGGCACGGCATTTGCCAAAGACCTGGGCCCATGCTGCTTCATGGCTGAACCTACCAACCACCCAATCTCTGCCCAGCTGTTGCCCAGGGAGGGCTTCAGCATAAAGTCTCTGCTGGGGAACCCCAGGGAGCAGCCCAAGTTGGGCAGGCTCCATTCCAAGTGAGGAGGAAGAGGAGGTGCCCACACCATCCCTGCCCTCTGAGAGGCCTCTGTGGCCCCTTTGTCCCCTCTGGGGCCATGAAAGTAGAAGGGGAGACTTTCCAGGGGGAAACAAGCAGGTCCTCACCCCTCTCCCCTGAGCCTAGAACCTGGCCCCTCCACTGACTGCATAGTAGTACCTCTGACCCTGGGGGGCTGTCAGGTGGGGTTACAGGGCTTCACTTTGGGGGCAGTTACCCCCTTCCTACTTGCCAATCTACACACCCAAGGTAGTAACGCCCTTGGCTCCACTACCACCAACCTCCTGCCCTCAGTGCCCACCCTCAACCAGCTCAGCCTACTGGGGTGTGGCCCCTATAACCCAGGGCCCCCCTGGCATGCTCTGGGATCTAGATACCTTCTTCCAGAGGCTACCATCCAATAAGAACATCTATGATAAATAGGTTAGCCACCCCCAGGAACTAGCTACCCCTACCCCAGGCTGGATACTCTCTCAGTGCAGCCTGTGAGGCTCTAGGACTGGGCTGCTTTCCTCTCCCAGCCACACCCTTCTGCTGCCATTGACTTGTTGAAGAGAACCAAGGCCAAGAGGACCAAGAAGAGTGGCCACAGTGGCCTTGAAACACCAGGCACCAGACATGCTGAGAGTCCACAATGTTTATTGGACTACCCACAAAGGATTATGTCTACTCGGGCACCACCCTGACCCTGATGGCCAGTCAGCCCTCTCCTATCCCCAGAAGCAAGACTGGGAGGAGTAGAGCTGCTTGGAGTAGTCTTTCCTGTCCCCTTCCTCTATCCATCTATCTGTCCATCCATCCCTCTATCCATCACCATCTGTCACCTCTCCTCTCCTGGCTCCAGGATTGGGGGAGGGGGAACTTAATGGCAGCTCTAGCCTGAAGTCCTGTCCTCCCTCAACTGTCCAGGAAGGGAGGTAGCACATTTTTTAGGAAAGGGTATAGGGAACAGGGGCCCTATGTGGGTGTGGTGGTGTAGTGGGGAAGGTAACAGTAAAGGAATGGACACATTTAAAAAAAATATTTAAAGTAAAATTTACAATTTTATCCATTTTGAAGTATAATTTAGTAGCTTTTAGAACATTTAAAATGTACAATCATCATTACTATCAAGTTTCATGGCACTTCATTATTATACCAAAATGGGTACAGGATACCGTGTACCCATTACAGGCATACCTCGGAGATACTGCATCTTTGGTTCCAGACTGCAGCAATAAAGTGAAAGTGAACCACGCAAGTTTTTGATTTCCCAATGCATATAAAAGTTAAGCTTACTCTATACTATAATCTGTTAAGTGCACAGTAGCATTATGTCTTTTTTTAAAAAGCAGTGTACATACCTTTCTTAAACATACTTTATTCGTAAAAAATGCTAATCATCATCTGAGCCTGTTGGAAATGACTTGCTTGATGCAGGGCTGCAGAAAACCTTCAATTTGTAAAAAAAACTGCAGTAGTAATACCCAACTGCTGCATTCTGGGAATCTCACTTTATTGTGCTTTGCTTTGTTCTATAAAGTACAATAAAGTAAGATATGTCTGGGCATAGATACTCCCTACTTCCCTTCTCCCATCCACTGATATATTTTCTGTTTCCATGGATTTATCTGTTCTGTGGGTTTTATATAAACAGTCATACAATGTGTGGCCTTTTGTATCTGGCTCCTTTCATTTAGCATGTAGTATTTTTTAGATGCATCTATGTTGTAGTACATACCAGTATTTCATTCCTGTATGAGTCAGCTCAGGCTGCTAGATGGCTTAAATAACAGGTATTTATTTCTTCTCTCACAGTTCTGGAGGCTGAAGGCCCCAGATAAAAGTTCAGCATGGTTGGTTTCTTGATAAGTACTCCTTTCCTTGCTTATAGATGTCCACTTTTTCACTATGTCTTCATACAGCTTTTCTTCTGTGATTGGGTGGGAGAGATCTTTCTAATATCTCTTCTTATAAGGACACCAATTCTGTTGGATCAGCCACCCCACTCTGCCTGTTATGACCTCATTTATCTTTAATTAAAATAGAGTTACTTTGGGGTTAAGCCTTCAACCTATTATAAATGAGGGCACAAACATTCAATCCATAACGGATCCTTTCCATGGCTGAATATTTTTTATTTGTATGCTATACCCCATTCTGTTTATCCACTCATCAGTTAATGGACATTTGGGTATTTCTACTTTTGGCTGTTATGAATAATGCCTCTATGAACATTCATGTACAAATTTTTGTTTGAACACCTGTTTTCATTTCTTTTAAGTATATACTTAGTGGAAATGCTGGGTCACATGGTAATTGTGTGTTTAACTTTTTGAGGAACCACTCACACCATCTGCACCATTTTGCATTTCCATCAGCCATGTGTGAGGTTCCAATTTCTCCAAATTCTCAGCAACACTTGTTATTTTCTTTTGTAGCCATCCCAGTGAATATGAAGAGGGATCTCATGGTTTTCATTTGCATTTCCCTTGTGCCTGTGATGCTGAGCATCTTTTCATGTGCTTGTTGGCCCTTTGAAGAAATCAAAATTAGGGGTTTTTTTTTCTTTTATTTTTTAACTTATTGATGAAAGAGAGAATCGATCCTTATATGTGCCTTGTATGTGACTGGGGATTGAACCCACAACCTTGACATATCAAGATAACACTCTAACCAACTAAGCTACCCAGTCAGGGTAAGAAATTGAATTTCTTTACCCATTTTAAAATGGGTTGTTGTTATTGAGTTTGTAAGTGTTTTGTATATTCTGAATACTAGAGTCTGATCAGGTACATGATTTGCAAAAATTTTTTATGTGTTTTTTTTACTTAATAATTTGATTTATTATGTTTTTTAAATTCTTAAGTTTAATATGTTTTAATTTTTTGTTACTTATGCTTTTAGTGTCTATTTAAGAATCCATTACTACATCCAAAGTCACAAAGATTTACTCGTATGTTTTCTCCTGAGATTTTTATAGTTAGGTCTTTGATGCACTTTGAGTTAATTTTTATGTATGGATGATGTAAGAGCCCAATTTGATTCTTTTGCTTATGGTTAGCCACAGGCAAAAGTGTTAAAAGCATCATTTGTTAAAAAGATAAATCTTTTTCCACTGAACAGTCTTGACATCCTTATGGAAAATCAGTAGGTTTACTTTCGGACTCTCAGTTATGTTCTGTTGGTCATTTTGTCTGTCCTTGTGCTAGCACATTATTTTGATTACTTGGCTCTGCAATAATTTTTGGAATTGGGATGGGTAAATTTTCCAACACTGTTCTTTTTGTTCATCTTTCTTCAAAATAAGACTTTGAGCCCTGGCTGGTATAGCTCAGTGGATTGAGTGCGGGCCTGTGAACCAGAGTATCAAGGTTCGATTCCCAGTTGGGGCACATGCCTGGGTTGCAGGCCGGTTCCCAGCAGGGGACACCCGAGAGGCAACCATACATTGATGTTTCTTTCCCTCTCTCCTTACCTTCCCCTCTAAAGATAAATAAATAAAATCTTAAAAAAAAAAAAAAGACTTTGAGCTTTCATTTCATATGAATTTTAGGATCCGTCTATCAGTTTTTGCAAAAAAGATAATTAGAATTTTTAAAGTTGACTTTAGAAAGAGAGGAAAGGTGTGAGAGAGAGAGAGAAACATAAATTTGTT
Organism: Artibeus jamaicensis; assembly: GCF_021234435.1. Taxonomy (NCBI): domain Eukaryota; kingdom Metazoa; phylum Chordata; class Mammalia; order Chiroptera; family Phyllostomidae; genus Artibeus; species Artibeus jamaicensis. The sequence goes on from NW_026521538.1 coordinate 1,473,564, forward strand.
GTTCCACTTTATTTATGCATTCATTGGTTGATTCCTGTATGTGCCCTGAGTAGGTATTGGACCCACAACCTTGGCATATTGGGATGATGCTCCAACCAACTGAGCTACCAGCCATGTTGGAATTTTGATAGGGATTGCATTGAATCCATAGACCAATTTGAGGAACATTGCCCTCTGACCAATATTAAGTCTTCTAATCTAGGAGTGTGAGATATCTTTCCATCACTTAGTTAGGTCTTCATTAATTTCTCTTTTTTCCCCCCAAACTATAAGAGAGGGTTTATTTAGAAAGTCACAGAAGTAGAAGTGAGCTGTAGAAGAAATGGGTTCAGGAAACAAGTTAACAGAGGCAAAAGAAAGGGCCCTTGGAGCTTAGGAGAAAGAACAGTAAAGGTAAGGCTCCTCGGGAGATGAGGGAAAGGCCTAGGGGTGCTCCAGGTGAGAGGGAGAGCACCCATTTCTTAAAACACTGTTCTGCAGTTTTTAATATGTGTGTCTTTCACCACTCCTTGTTTAAATTTACTCCTAAGTATTTTATTCTTTTTGCTGCTACTGTAAGTGGAATTGTTTCCCATTTCAAATTGTCTAGTTGTTAATGTATAGAAATACAACTGATATTTGTATTTTTTTTATTCTGTAGTCTCACTGCACTGTTCTATTTTACTAGGTTTCGTAGTTCTTCTGTGGGTTCTCTAGGATTTTTTATATATAAGATTGACATTTGAAAAAGAGATGGAATTACTTCTTCCTTTTCAATTTGGATGACTTTTATTTTTCTGTTACCTAATTGCCCTGGCTTGACTTCCAGCCTCATCTTTTTCCTCTTCCATTCAGCCTCTTTGTCTTTTGCCATTCAGTATGTTGTGAATTTTTCATAGATGCCCTTTATCAGGTTGTAAAAACTCCTTTCTATTTCTACATGTTGAGTTGTTTTTATTGTGAAAAGGTGTTGGAATTTGGCAAATGCTTTTTCTGTCCATTGAGATTATCATGTATTTTCTATCTTCATTCTGTGAATATGATGATTATTAATTCTTTTCAGTTGATTGAGTTTTGTATGTTGGACTACCCTTGCATATCTATATTCATAAGGGATATTGGTCTGTAGTTTTCATTACATTATTGTTGGAGAAGATAGTATTATTTCTATTTAAATTTATTGAAACAAAAAGACTACAATACAGATTTAAAAAATACTGAGACTTTCTTTGTGAGCTGACATATGGTATACCCTGGAGAATGTTTCATGTGTATTTGATAAGAATGTATATTCTGCACTTGCTGAGTAGAATATTCTGTGTGTGCTTGTTAAGTCTAATTAATTTATAATATGTTCAAATCATCTATTTCCCTTTTATATTTTACATAGTTGAATTTCATCCATTATTGAAAGTGGGGTGTTGAAGTCTACAACAGTAATTGCTGAATATTTCTCTCTTCAATTATGTCATTTTTTGCTTCATATATTTTGAGAGTCTGTTGTTGGTACATATATACTTTTAATTGTTAAATCTTAAAAATTGACTCTTTTATCATGTAATGTTCCTTTGTTTATTGTAACAAGTTTTATGTTAACACCTCTTTCATTTAATATTAGTATATCCACTCCATTTCTCTTTCAGTTGCTGTTTTTATGGACTAGCTTTTTCTTTTCACTTTCAGCCTCTTTGTGTCCTTGGATCTTTTTTCACTTTCAGCCTCTTTGTGTCCTTGGATCTGAAGTAAGTAAGTCTGTTGTAGACAGGATATAGTTGGTGATGCCTTTTTTAATCCATACTCCTCATCTCTGCCTCTGAATTGGAAACTTTAATCCATTTATACTTAATATAATTACTGATAAGAAAGGATCTTTGCCATTTTGTTAAAATATTCCTCCTTACTCTGTCCCTCCCCACCCCAGCCCCCCCAGCAATTCTGAGTTATAAGTCAGAGTTTATCAGGGTTTGGTTGCTTTCCCCTCGCTCTGCTATATTCTGTGACCATAACTACTTCTGCTTATCCTTATCTCACATTTATCATCATCATTATTATTTATATCCTTCATGTCCCCTGCCATCAAGTTCTAGGATAGGGACTTTCATCTGTGTTGTTCAGAGCTGCATCCCTAGTGCCTGGCTCATAGTAGCCACTCAGTAAATACCTATGGTTTACCAAGATAAAGAGTCTCAGAAATAATAGAAATTCTTTTTACTTCATTAATCTAAAAAAAAGGCAAAAGAAATTGCTGGTCTCTCACATTGAATGCATGTTCAATGTCTTTGAGAAAATATATAATGACAAAAGGCCATTATGAATTCAGTAGTGCTTTTAAAAGAAATATATATTTTGTTCACAGCAAAATGTGTTCAGCAGAATAGTGACTATATAGGCAAGCACATTTTTATTTAATTTACAAACAGTTCTCATATGGATTTCTTGACTTTGTAATGACTGAGTTCCTCTAAGGAATTGTGGCCCATGGATTGTGAACTGTTGTAACTGATTCATTCTTAATTAACTTGAGATTTGCATTTAAATCGTTTGGGGTTTTTTGTTTTTTTGGTTTTTTTGGCATAATTACTCCACCACAGACAGTTTGATGTAACCAGAAAAAAAATAAACCAAAACTGCCCTGGGATTTTCAAAGAACTAAAGTTATCTGACCTAGCTACTTACTGTGTTTATGATTTTGGTTATTTAATGTCTTAGAACCTCATGTTATGTATACAGATATAACTATATGAAATATTTTGGTAATGTTCCAGCTACTCAATACATATTTCTTTTTTCTCCTTAATGTAGTAATACCACTGTTTTTTAGGATTTCATCTTTCTTCATTTATTTCTGCCTTTGCTGTAGTTACAGCTTTGCACATGCACCCAAAAGTGTCCACTCATCTATCAGGTATAAATTGCCCATTTGTTTTATTTACTTTATTTGTATTTTTTGGGGTCTTCAACATGCCAGACACAGAAAATGGAATCATGATATTTCAGACCACTCAGATAAATAATAAAGATCTAGGAATAAAGAAAGTTGTGTTTGCATTCATCCAACATTATTAACTGCAGTTTAAGGAACAGACTGATACTAAGGAAAAAATGAATAGGCTTAGTTTCTTTGTTCAAAATTAGTGGTATAAAATGCCAAAAAAATTGTAGTTTTTAAGCAGTGCGACTTTAGCATTGACAACAATGTTCCTGACTTTGCCTGTGGCTTGTGGGATGAGAGAAGGGATCCCTTAGAACATCTCTAAAAGATGAGATGTCCCAACCTTTTTGGCACCATGGACCAGTTTTGAGGAGTTTTTCCACAGACCAGGGAATGGGGGGTAGTTTCAAAGTGATTCAAGTACATTACATTTATTACGCACTTTATTTTTATTATTGTTACATTGTAATATATAATGACATAATTATGCAACTCACTGTAACACAGAATCAGTGAGATCCCTGAGCTTGTTTTCCTGCAACTAGATGGTCCTATCTTGGGATGATGGGAGATGGTGACCCCCGAAGTGTGTTTCTTATGTCCAGTCTATTCTCGTTTTGGTTCCTGTCACTACAGAAAACCCTACTTCACAAAAATAGGATGCTGGAAATGGAAGCAGGTTATTCTGCCTTGACTTTAATCCAGAATGTAAGGAGATGAAGCTTCACTTGCTTGCCCACCGCTCACCTCCTGCTGTGCAGCCCAGTTTATAATGGGCCACTGACCAATACTGGTCTGTGGCCCCAACAGTTGGGGACCCCTCCCTTAGAATGAAGTAGGTTGGGAGTTTCAGGAGAACATTCTAGGCAGAGGTCATGCTGTGCTTAAAAGGCATGGAAGCATTGTCATGTATGTAATGAGAACATAGTTTATGTCACAGAAAATGGTGGTGAGGAAAGGTAGTTTGGGACTAGGCTGACGTGTAATGATCTTGCATGTCATCCAGGATTTGAAGTCTTCAGTATTGTCAGTGGAAAGCCAGCAAAGGTTTTAAAACCAAGAAAAGATTAAAGGAGTTCGGCAGCAGTGTGAAGGATGGATTCTGGCGAGGATGATAGTATAGGGGGATGTTGAAATAGTAAGATGACTGAAATAAAAGGTAAGAGATAATTAGCTTTAAAACCAGATCTGGTTTTAAAGCTAGGATCTGTCTCACTGTAGTTTTACTGGTATATTGCTTACCATTATTTGTTTTATATAAGTAGTAGTTTCTCCTTTTGAGAAGTCTTTGTTCTAAAGCATTTTTTAACTTATTTATTTATTTTTAGAGGGGAAGGCAGAGAGAAAGAAGAGAGGGAGAGAAACATCTGTGTGTAGTTGCCTGTAGCTCAGCCCCCACCAGGAACCCCGCCCATATCCCAAGCATGCGCTCTGACCAGAAATCGAATCAGTGACCCCTTACTTCACAGGCCGGCCCTCAACTCACTGAGCCACACTAGCCAGGGCTGTTCTGAGGCATTTTTTATTTAGCTGAACTATATTTAACTTACTATCTTACTTTCCGAATCAGAGCATACCTAGTAATTTCTTTTACCCATATCTATGAATAATACATTGGCTACAAAGGTTTTATAACCATCAGCATTTTGTAAACATCATTCCATTGGCTTTTGGCATTTACTTTTACTGATGAAATGACTGGCAGTTTAAATCTCTTTTCTCTTAAGTAGAATTAAGTAAAAGTTCCCCTTATTTGGAGCTTTTAAACTTTTATTCTTGAAATTCAGTTATTTTCTTAGGAGAGTTCTATGTGTATGTGATTCCTCCTGAGTATTCTGCCTCACCACTTCTCAGAGCCCATTAGATAATGAAAACTCAACACACAACCTTAGGAAGTTTTTTTTTTCCTTTTCCTCCCACCCATTTTTTAAAAATTTAAATTTACTTTATGTTTTCTGCCTTTTGTAAAAAAAATTCTGTTTTACAGATACTGAATGTCCTGGCCACCTCCTCATCTCTAACCTTTTTCTAATGATCTCTGTGTCTTAAGATTCACTATACAATATGAAGGCATTTCTTAATTTGGTTTTCTAAATCACTAATTGGTTGTATATTTCCCAACTCAATACCTCTTTTTGGTTATTTTGGTAGTTTTATTTTTCTTTTTCTTTCCCTCCCCCAAACACATTTTTTACTCTTTTTTTCAGAGCAGCTTTCTCTTTTAAAAAGAAAAAAAAAACTATTCCTCCCTCGTCTCAGTAGAAGTGCTATTTATAATTTTTCTTAAAGTTCTAGTATTTTTCTTCACTATTCCATTTAGTTTGGCCATTAGTTACAATTAAGTTGTCGTTTCTCTTCAATATGTCTGGTCAGGTTTTTTCATCAGTTCTTGTGCTGGGTTTTTCTGAGGGTAATTAAGTGGGCCAGCAAATGGGCTGCTCTTAATGCGTGGGCCAGGAGCAGATGCTCAGAGAGAGAGGAAGAACTTTTCAATTTGTCCAGTAGTGGGATGGGTTGCCTAGAGAAATGAAAAGAGGAGCCTAGTTTTATTTGCTACCTATAGAAGTTCATCCAGACTTCTTTAGTTACACGACACACTGAGATAGCTGGAATATCATTGAAGGGTGATTAATTACCTTGTATTACCTTGGATAGAATATAAAAGATTATAAAATCTGGTGCCTTCATTTAATTAAATGCTTTCATTTGGGGGCTCACTTGGAGTTCAGTGTATATATCCTTGAGTTTTAAACAAAGAATTCCAGATACTGTCAGTGCCCTCTTTGATATGAGGATATTATTTGGTGATTGTTACCAGCAAGCACCTTTGAACTGATATTTTATAAAATAATAACACTATTGAAGATTGGACTCTTCTAGACTAAGCACCAAGTTTTACAAGATACCTAAGGGACCTTGATGTAAAAATTGCTAATTTTCTGTTATGTTCCTAGTTTTTCTTCAGCACTTCTTTGTCTCTCAAATTGCTAATCTCTGTACTAGATATCTCAAGGAGAGGTTCTCAGTACTAAGGAACTCTTTTTTTCAGTCCATAATATTAGTTCTATATTTGGTATGTTTCTATCCTCTTACTTTTTATGACCTGCATTTCCCCCTTTGGTTAGAAATGATGAAAAGATCCTGATTTGGATTAAAGAGGGAAATACGTGAGAAATTTTAATCTTCTATCTTTAGTGTTTGAGAGCTTTCTGATTAAATCATGAACTCAAAATCAGGCATGTAGAGCCCTAGTATAAGAGGAACCTTGTAGGAAACAGGAAAACTTTCCCATCCTTTTTGGAGCATTAAATCTCCTTGAAGAGAGAAGGCATAAACTTACAAAAAGAAAAATAAAATAGGGTTTAGATAGCCTATAACAAATTTGATTTGCAAAATACGAGGGAGGATTAAAAAAAAAGGATTTATTTACAAAAAAATACGTATTTATTTTTACTTGTTTGAACTTCAGTCACCTTCAAAGTATTCTCCATTTGATGCAATACATCTATCAAGACTTTTTTCTCCACTGCTCAAAGCAGTTTTTGAATCATCAATTTTGATGCCTTTTAATGATTCTGCTATTTTTTGTTGCACCTCTTCCATATCAGCAAAACATTTCCCTTTGAGAACTTTTTTTCAGCCAGGGAAATAGAAAAAGTTCCCTTGGGGTGAGATCTGATGAATAGGGAGGGTGGGGCACAGTGATCACTCTGTTTTTGGTCAAAAACTGCTGCATGAGTCAAAAACTCAGCATGATGTGGGCAGGCGCATTTGTAAATCACCCATCATGAAATGGGCAAACATGTTGAAAGAGTCTTCAAAAAAGTTCACTGAAGCTGAATGCAGCCTCTCACATCAACACCAGCTAGTGCACTGATATAGATGGGTTCCTAGAACACTCACCTAGTGGGGAAAGCCTGTATTACAAAGGGGCATGCCCTCCAGAAGATAATTCTGGGTTTGTTTGGGTTCCCCTTCGTACCTGCATAGACAGTTCTTTGCACATGACAGGAAATGTAAGGCAATTGGCATTTATTTAAAAGAGGGGGAGCGATGTGTGAATTCTGAGGATGAGAAAACTGGAAACCAAAGCTCCATTAGGGCAGTCATCTGGTCTGCTCACCATAGTCTATTCTAGGGGTGTCAAACTCATTTTCACTGTGGGCCACATCAGCCTTGTGGTTGCCTTCAAAGAGCTGAATGTCATTTTAGAAAGTTGTGTAAATGTAACTACTCCTTAACAGTTAAGCAAGAAATAGCACTGCTGCCAAGTAGAAACAAGGTAATGGGTTAGATAAAACAAGGTGGAGGGCTGGATTCAGCCTGAGGGCCTTGTGTTCGCCACCTGTGATCTATTCAGTGCCAGCTACTGTCCCTGGTTAGGAGGCACGGTCTCAGTTAATGTATGTTGAATAACTGTGAATGCATATCTTTAAACAAATTGAAGAGTGCCTTGAAGAAGATAATTTATTTGGGCAGAGGTGAGATGCAACGGTTTGAAAAAATATGAGGGGATAGAAATGATAACTGAACATGTTAGAACACCAACCTGCCTGGAGCTGTGAGAATGAGAAGGAAGGTTCTGTGTGAAATAAAGCCGTGTGCTAACAGTAGACTGCGGTCAGTTTATAAGCTACTTTGATTCCTGGATTTAGGAATTTGGGATTTGTTTTTTTAAGCAAAGTAGAATTTTTCTGAACAGATGCTAGCATTTTAAAGCAGTGTTTTGGAAATATAGTCTGAAGACACAGTCCAGGTTGCAGTGAGGAAGAGTCTGGAGACCAGCTTTGAGATGCGTTGTAATATGTGAATTCTTGGAAAGTAGTCATGTCCAGTAAAATTATGAATATTTCTTTTATGTAACATATTACCTAAAGGTGCTTTTTAAGCTCTAGTGATCGAAAATAGTGACATGGTTGTCTTTTTTAGTATTTATTTAATTTTTCATGACATTTTGTTATTGATCTTTGTGGCTTTTCTGTGAGAGATCATGGTATAAATTTTGAATACATTTGTTCTTTCCTTATTTGCCTTTTGTTAATGTCAAGCATGGCACATGAGACATTCCTTGTTGCTATGCAACTGCTAAATTCAATATTTAATATTAATAAAACTGAGTGGCATTAAATTCAACTAAGAGTGGGTAGCAAAGTACGGCTTTTCAGTGTGAAATCAATATTTGTGAAGTTTAATGTATTTTTGCAAATATGAGTAAAAGAAGAATGACTTGTTTGCAGTTAATATTTTGATCAATATTAGTTGTGGTTAAAACTTTGTATTTATGACCAGATTTTTCTGGTTTCATTTTGGTCTTTCCCTTTCACTGCCTTTTGATCTGTGATTTTTTTTTTTTACTGTTTGTGCGCTATCAGTGAAGTTTTTTTTTTCTTTCAGTTTCTGTTATCTTTTGTTTTAATCTTTAAAATTCTATCTTCCAGAGCTTTTATTTATGTGTGTTTTGTTGTTGTTTCCCAGTATTATTTCTCGTTGTATATACATTTCTCCTTTCAGGAATTTATGCTTAGCATGCAAGTTTGGAGTTTGTTATAGTTTCTTATAAACCCAAGTGAAAACTTGGTTTATTTGTTTATTTATTTTTGCACTTCAGGATAAGAACCACCTGTAATCTCCTTTAGCCATTTGCAGTGTGTATTTGATACTTGCAAGATATTGAAATAAAATCAATTCCTTTTGTGGGGGGTAGGAGGGCTTTAGATAAGTTGGAGAGAGCCCATGGGATTTTTTTCTTTTTTTAAAGACTAGTGTTGAGAAGATCCAGTTTGCAGAGGTAGGTGGTATCTAGCAATTCCATCTTACTCTCTTACCTGCCACCATCTCCTCACCCTCAAAACCCTTAGTGCAACCCCTTCTTCTCCTTAGCGTAGGGAAGAAAGCCCATAGTAATTTAGTAGGAAATGTTTTAATTATAGTAGGGAAATAATTAACAGGCATAGATACCTCCCATTTTTTTAAATGAGTGGTTTGATCTTGCTAATGTTCTTGGAATAATTTTGATGGGAAGAACTAAGACTCGAGAAACAGTTGCTCCTTAATCATAAATGGAAAATCTAGAATCTAGAAAATAGTGTAGAAAAATCAACTCTCAATAGTGTATATACTACAAATTCTAGGGATTACTCTATTGAAAATTATGGCTCAATACTAAGGACAAAGAAATTTACTAAAATTAGTGTTACTTTTTTTTTTTTAAATAACAATTTTTAAATATATTTTATCAATTATGCTATTACAGTTGTACGAATTTTTCCTCCTTTGTCTTCCCCTGCCAAGGGAGGAACCCCCCTCCCCTCCCCTCCCCTCCCCCAGTCCCACCCCCCTTAGTTCATGTCCATGGTTCATGTATATAAGTTCTTCGACTCTCCATTTCCCGTACTGTTCTTAACCTCCCCATCTATTTTGTACCTACCAATTATGCTTCTTAATCTGTGCTCCTTTTCCCTCATTCTCCCCTTCCCCCTCCTACCTGATAGCCATCTAATGATCTCCGTATCCGTATTCTGTTCGTGTTCTGGTTGTTTGCTTAGTTTGTTTCTTTAGATTCAATTGATAGTTGTGAATTTGTTGCCATTTTAATGTTCATAGTTTTGATCTTATTTTTCCTAAATAAGTTTCTTTAATATTTCTTATAATAATGGCTTGGTAATGAGGAACTCCTTTAGCTTTACCTAGTCTGGGAAGCACTTTATCTGCCCTTCAATTCTAAATTGATAGCTTTGCTGGAGAGAGTAATCTGAGTTATAGGCCCTTGCTTTTCATCAGTTTGAATGCTTCTTACTAGTCCCTGGACTGCAATGTTTCTTTTGAGAAACCAGCTGACAATCTTATGTGAACTCCCCTGTAGGTAACTATTTTTTTTTCTCTTTCTGTTTTTAAGTTCTGCTTATCTTTAACCTTTGGCATTTTAATTATGATATGTCTTGATATGTACCTCTTTGTGTCCAACTTGTTTGGGACTCTGTGCTTCCTGAACTTGCATGTCTATTTCTTTTGCCAGATTAAGGAAGTTTTCTTTCATTATTTTTTCAAATAAGTTTTCAATTTCTTGCTCTTGGTTTTCTCCTTCTGGCACCCCTCTGATTCAGGTGTTGGTATATTTAAAGTTGTCCCAGAGGTTCCTAAGCCTCTACTCATTTTTTTGAATTCTTGTTCCTTCATTCTGTCCCAGTCGAAATTTTTTTTTATTTCTTCCTTATGTTCCAAATCATTTATTGGATTCTCAACTTCATCTTCTCCACTGTTGGCTCCTGTAGATTTTTCTTTATTTCACTTAGTGTAACCTTCACTTCTTCCCTTACGTTTTTTGCCATACTCAGTGAGTTCTTTGAGCGTCCTGATCACCAGTGTTTTGAGTTCTGTGTCTGATAGGTTGGTTATATCCATTTTGTTTAGTTCTTTCTCTGGGGTTTGGTTTTGTTCTTTCATTTGGGCCATATTTCTTTGTCTCCTCAATTTGGTAGCCTCCCTGTGTTTGTTTCTGTGTATTAGGTACAGCTGTTTTGACTCCCTGTTTTAGAAAAGGCACCTGTAAATTGTGAGTGGCGGAGCCTTAGGTAATCACCAGGGTGGGGCAACCCCCTTCACCACATTGCGGCTCTATGTGGCCGGAGGACTCAGAGAAGAGACAGTGCCACTGCCTGGCTTCTGGAAGTTTACCCCACACTTAACCCATTTCCAGTCACTTCTCCTACTTCCCATATGTGACTGGTGCCCTTCCAGCTGTTGTCCTGGTGGTGAATCCCAGTGGGTGGGTTATGTATATTCTAAGGGTCTGTGCAGGCCCTTTAAACAGACTCTCCTGAAAATTCGGCAGTTTCTTCCCCTGCCCCAACTTCAACTGGTTTTTACAGCCAGAAGTTATGGGGATTCACATTCCCAGTGCTCGAACCCTAAGCTGGGTTTGCTTGCTCCCAAGGTATCCCTCCTGATTTTTATCCATCACATGTGAGTATGGGACTGCCCATTCTGCCACCACCACCACCACAGCCTCTCCATGCCACACCACATCTCCATGCCTCTCCATCAGTCTCTGTGATTCCACCCCTTCTGCCCGTCTGAATGAATGTGGCTTCTTTAAATCCCTGGTTGTCCGACTTCCATATAGGTCAATTTTCTGACAGTTTGGGTTGTTACTTGTTTTGAAATATAGTTGTAATTCTCTTTGTGGTTGCATGAGGAGGCGAAGCATGTCTCCCTAGCCTCCATTTTGACTGGAACTCTAAAACTAAAATGATTATTTATTGATTTTAGAGAGGGAGAGAGAGGAAGGGACAAAGAGTGGGGGAGAGAGGAAGAGGAAGAAATAGAAAGAGAGGTAGGGCACAGAAACATCGATTTGTTGCTCTACTTAATTAAGCACTCATTGGTTGATTCTTACATGCCCCCTAACTGGGATTGATCCCTCAACCTTGATGTTTTGGGGTGATGTTCTAACCAAATGATCTGCCTGGCCAGGGCACAATGTTGTTCTTACAACCAGATAAAATACTGTTTCCAGGGACCATCTTATCTGACCTTCCACACATTTTATGGTGAGTGGGTTTGTGATAAGGAAATGATACCTATGTGTGGACCTTACATATCCCCCTGTCTATAGTATTTTAAATTAGTGTTCACTCCCTTTTGAATATAAAAGTACTTTTTAATAATGAAAAGTCATAAATCCTTAAGTGATAGATTATGTGACAGAATTCATAGTGCTCCTAACTAGTGTTACTAGAAATTCAGTAACACTTTTTATGCTTTCTTAATTAGAATAACATTTCCATACCTTTGAAAAGTAGTATGTATACAAAATACACAAGACACACTGACTCCTTCGAAAAGTTATAGTTAAAGTACATATGGATTCCTGTATCCTTTATTACCCTTTGGAACTCAGTGAGGTACATCACACATAGTTTGGGAACCACTACTCTAATCCATTATTTCTGTAATGTTGTGTAGAGTTACAGTCTAATTCCCTTCTTCTTTTTCCTTTTTAAAAAAAGATTTATTTATTTATTTTTAGAGAAAGGGGAAGGGAGGGAGAAAGAGAAACATTGGTGTATGATTGCCTCTCTTGCACCCCCAAATGGGGACCAGGCCCACAACTCAGGCACGTACCCTGACTGGGAATCAAACCAGCAACCCTTTGGTTTGCAGGCTGGCACTCAATCTACTGAGTCACACCAGGCAGGACCCTCTTTTTCTTCTTAATAACTAACCCATAGAAAACAACAAGATGACAAAAATATTTTTAATTGTTATTTATTGCATCCATCAGCAGTATTTGATTAAGTAAATTAGAAACTGTTTAGTGTGTGTTTCATTTTCTACTTTATACTATTACAGGATGATAATAGTTTAAACATTTATGTACAGGTGTATTTAAATTTCTTCTTATATTTCTTGGTATTTGTAATTACTGGTTTCTAGCATCATAAAGGAACCAGTAAGTAGTTATTGTGACAGTGTGAAATAATCAAATAAGTATTTTTCTGTTAAAATATGCAATGTTTTTTTTTCCTGTAGTGATATAGGTATTGTTTTAAGTAAGAATTTTCCTTCTTCAAAAAACTATTAGCTTGAAAATCTCTTGTATTCATTGATATTTAGAAGCATGGTATTTTGTTTAATCCACAATGTTGTGGCAATTTTGAAGCAGTCTGACTCTTCCATTGGGAAAGGTACCTTTTAAAATGGAGTTTGAATGTTATGTAAAGAGCTTATTTGGGATTTTGTAAGATGTTAAGAGAATCTTAGTTTCCATTTTTCATTGATTATTTCTAGCACTGTCTGTTTTGTATTGTTCTGGAACGTGCTCTGAATTTGTATTGAATGTTAATCATTGACAAAAATACAGATTCTCCTTTTAGATGTGCCATTGACACTCTTTCCTTAGCATCTCTTCAGTAATAATCTGGGATCCTCAAGAACTGGAAAAAACACCGTCATTTTTTCCTGTAACATTAATATCCAATTACAATAGGGAATACTATAATAATGGATTTTTTCATCCTTTCGGGGTTTGAAAGTATTCTTGAAGGGCTGTTTGGACCTGCATTATTAAAAGATCTCAGTTTATTTAAAGGTATTCAAAATCTTTTTTTTGGTATTTAAAAATCATCCTGGTAACATGATACCTTGATGATTTAATCCTCAGTCTCTTCCTTTTTATTCACAATTTATGTTGGTTAAAGCTACATCCATGTGAGCATCTTCTTGTGTTTAATTGATAGTACAGATACTTGTATGAATATGGTACATTAACTAGTGAGTAGTTGCTGTTAAGATTCTTAACACAAATGGGAACCTGTCTACTTCTTAGTGAGGATTTTTTGTTGTTAAAATAATATTTTTGACAGTCTCGTTTGTTTCCTGAAAAATGTTTGTGACTATTAATTTTTTTATTCCTACTGTTTTTGCAGACTGTGAACCTGAAAGCATTTCTGATTGGACTTTTGATGAAAATTGTCTGTTCTGTTGCTTGAGAAGAGATAAAGTAAAGGTAACCAAGAAACTCATGAAACTTGTCTAGTGTGGTATTTTGTAGTTTTTATTTTTTCAGAATTTGATTACTTTTTTGGAGACATAGGAAAAGGAAGGTATGAATTCGTATTTATTTATAAAGGATTTGACAGTAACTTAGTTTGCAATTTAGTGTTTCTGGTCTGTTGATTAGCCTGTTGAGAATCTATGTTTCAACATGCATTGCTTTTATTTATATAATTCACTAGGCAGAATAATTAATTAGGCCTCAAACTTGTTTATTTTAAATATGAAATGTATGATAATTCAAGTAATGAGAGTCATTTGTACAAAATGAACAGCAACATGGATCTGGATCAAGTAGTTACTAATTCACGTATATTTATGATATGTGGTTTATGTTTTAGTATTATAGGATGTTTCTTCATAATATCTGAGCATGGATGTTGTTAATATTCAGTTGCAGAACTTGGCTACCTTTGGGTTTGTGTTTTACTGTTTTGTGTTAAATAAACAAATAGAATTTGGGTTTAGAAACACTTCAGCTGTTGGAAAATTTATTAACAGTGGTTTTCCATCTTATATTTCTTTTTTTTTCTTTTTTTTTTATTTAGTTATTTTTCAAGTACAGTTTTTTGTCTATTTTTCCCATCCCAGCCTCCCCCGCCCCTTGCTCCCCACCTCCCTCCCATTTCCACCCCCCTTAGTTCTCGTCCCTGTGTCCTTCCTATTTGTTCCTCCAAATCCCTCCCCCTTTTTCCCCTTAACTTCCCTTCCTTCTCCCCTCTGGTCACTATCCCCTTGTTCTCTATTTCAGTGTCTTTGTTGGTTTTTTTTTTCCTGCTTGCTTGTTTGTTTTGTTATTTAGCTTCCTGTTAAAGGTGAGATCATATGGTATTTGTCTTTCAGCACCTGGCCTATTTCACTCAGCATAATGCTTTCCAGTTGCATCCATGTTGTTGCAAAAGGTAGTAGCTCCTTCTTTCTCTCTGCAGCATAGAATTCCATTGTGTATATGTACCACAATTTTTGGATCCATTCATTTACTGATGGGCACCTAGGTTGCTTCCAACTCTTGGCTATTGTAAATTGTGCTGCTATGAACATTGTGGTGCATAGGTTCTTTGATATTGATGTTTTAAGATTCTTAGGATATAATCCCAGCAGTGGAATTGCTGGGTCAAAAGGCAGGTCGATTTTTATTTTTCTGAGGAAATTCCATACTGTTTTCCATAATGGTTGTACCAGTCTGCACTCCCACCAACAGTGAACTAAGGACCCCTTTTCCCCACAACCTCTCCAAAATTTGTTGTTTGTTGCTTTGTTTATGATAGCCATCCTGACTGGTGTAAAGTGGTATCTCATTGTGGTTTTAATTTGCATCTCTCTGATAGCTAACGATATTGAGCATCTCTTCATGTGTCTCTGAATGTTCTGTATGTCCTCCTTGGAGAAGTGTCGGTTCAAGTCCTTTTCCCATTTTTTAATTGGGTTGGGTTGTGTTCTTAGGGTGGAGTCGTGTAAGTTCTTTGTATATTTTGGAGATTAAACCTTTGTCTGAGGTATCATTGGCAAATATGCTTTCCCATACAGTTGGTTGTCTTGCTAATTTAATACTGTTTTCTTTAGCCATGCAGAAGCTTTTTATTTTGATGAGATCCCATTTGTTTATTCTTTCCTTTACATTCCTTGCTCTAGGGGACATATCAGTAAAGAAGTTGCTGCGTGAAATATCTGAGATTTTCTTGCCAATGTTCTCCTCTAGGACTTTAATGGTGTCACGACTTACATTTAAGTCTTTTATCCACCTTGAATTTATTTTGGTATATAGTGTAAGTCTGTGCTCAAGTTTCATTTTTTTGCATGTAGCTGTCCAGTTCTCCCAACACCATTTGTTGAAGAGGCTATCTTTACTCCATTTTATGTTACTACCCCCTTTGTCGAATATTAATTGACTGTAGAGAGTTGGGTTGATTTCTGGGCTCTCTGTTCTGTTCCATTGGTCTCTGTGCCTGTTTTTATGCCAGTACCAGGCTGTTTTGATTACAGTGGCCTTGTAATACAGTTTGGTGTCAGGTATTGTGATTCCCCCCTACTTTGTTCTTCTTTCTCAAAAGAGCAGCTGCTATTCGGGCTCATTTATGGTTCCATACAAATTTTCGAAGTGTTTGTTCTATGTCTGTGAAATATGCCATTGGTACTTTAATAGGTATTGCATTGAATCTGTATATTGCTTTGGGTAGTATGGACATTTTGATGATGTTAATTCTTCCAATCCATGAACAAGGTATATGTTTCCATTTGTTTGTGTCTTCCTTGATTTTGTTCTTCAGGGCTGTGTAGTTTTCTGCATACAGGTTTTTTACCTCCTTAGTTAGGTTTATTCCCAGATATTTTATTTTTTCTTTTTGCTATATCGAATGGGATTTTTTTCTTTATTTCTGCTTCTGCTGATTCACCGTTGGTATACAAAAATGCCTTTGATTTCTGGATATTGACTTTGTAACCAGCTGTTTTGCCAAACTCATTAATTAGTTCGAGCAGTTTTTGGGTAGAGTCTATAGGATTTTCCATGTACACTATCATGTCATCTGCAAACAGTGACAGTTTTGCTTCCTCCTTTCCTATTTGGATGCCTTTTATTTCCTTTTCTTGCCTGATCGCTGTGGCTAAAACTTCCAATACTATATTGAATAGAAGTGGTGAAAGTGGACGACCTTGTCTTGTTCCTGATCTTAGTGGAAAAGCTTTTAGTTTTTTCCCATTGAGTATGATATTGGCTGTAGGTCTCTCATATATGGCCTTTATTATTTTGAGAAATGCTCCCTGTATTCCCACTTTACTGAGTGTTTTTATCATAAATGGGTGTTGTACCTTATCGAAAGCTTTTTCTGCATCTATTGATATGATCATGTGATTTTTGTCTTTGCTTTTGTTTATGTGATGTATTACATTTACAGATTTGCGAATATTGAACCATCCTTGCATCCCAGGGATGAATCCCACTTGATCATGGTGTATGATCTTTTTGATATATTATTGGATGCGATTTGCCAATATTTTGTTGAAGATTTAAGCATCTATGTTCATCAGCGATATTGGCCTGAAGTTTTCTTTTTTTGTTGTGTCTCTATCTGGTTTTGGAATTAAGATGATGCTGGCTTCATAAAAAGAATTTGGGAGTTTTCCATCCTTCTGGATTTTTTGGAATAGTCTGTGGAGAATAGGGGTTAGCTCTTCCTTAAATGCTTTGTAGAATTCTCCTGTGAAACCATCTGGTCCGGGGCTTTTGTGTGATGGGAGTTTTTTGATTACTGCTTCCATTTCTTTTGCTGTTATTGGTGTATTTAGATTTTCTGCTTCTTTTTCACTGAGTTTTGGAAGATTGTATTTTTCTAGAAATGTGTCCATTTCCCCTAGGTTTTCAAATTTCTTGGCATACAGTTCTTCATAGTAATTTCTTACAATCCCTTCTATTTCTGTGGCATCAGTTGTAATCTCTCCTCTTTCATTTCTGATTGTGTTTATTTGTGTCCTCTCTCTTCTTTTCTTGATGAGCCTACTTAAAGGCTTGTCTATTTTGTTTATCTTCTCAAAGAACCAACTCCTGGATTCACTGATCCTTAAAATTGTGCTTTTAGTTTCTATGTCATTTAATTCTGCTCTAATCTTGGTTATTTCCTTCCTTCTGCTTGCTCTGGGCTCTCTTTGTTGTTGTTCCTCAAGTTCTTGCAGGCGTAGAGTAAGGTCATTTGTTTGTAATGTTTCTGTCTTCCTTAGGTAGGCCTGTATTGCTATAAACTTCCCTCTCAGGACTGCCTTCGCTGTTTCCCATAAGTTTTGGGTTGTTGTGAGATAATTTTCATTTGTTTCCAGAAACGTTTTGATTTCTTCCCTAATTTCATTCTTGACCCATCCGTTGTTTAATAGCATACCATTCAGTCTCCATGATTTTGGGTGCTTTGGGTTTTTTTCTTTGGGGTTGGTTTCTAATTTCAGTCCCTTGTGGTCAGAGAAGATGCTTGGTATGATTTCAATTTTCTTGAATTTTTTGAGGCTCGTCTTGTGTCCTATCATGTGGTCTATCTTTGAAAATGTTCCATGTGCATTTGAAAAGAATGTGTATTTAGCTTCTTTGGGATGAAGGGCTCTATATATATCAGTTAAGTCCATTTCATCTAGGGTGTTGTTTAATGCCACAATACCTTTGTTGATAATTTGTTTGGAAGATCTGTCCATTTTTGATAGTGGAGTATTCAAATCCCCTACTATAATTGTGTTGCTGTCAATATCTTTCTTGAAGTCCTCTAAGATTTTCTTGATATATTTGGGTGCCCCTATGTTTGGTGCATATATGTTTACAATGTTAATGTCTTCTTGGTGGATTCTTCCCTTGAGTATAATGAAGTGACCTTCTGGGTCTCTCTTTATGGCCTTTTTTTTGAAGTCTATTTTGTCCGATATGAGAATTGCTACCCCAGCTTTTTTTCTTGTCCGTTTGCTTGGAAAACTTGTTTCCAGCCTTTCACTTTTAGTCTGTGATGGTCTTTTGTCCTGAGGTGGGTCTCTTGTAGGCAGCATATGTGTGGGTCATGCTTTCTTATCCATTGAGCTATTCTGTGTCTTTTGATTGGAGCATTTAATTCATTTATGTTTAAGGTTATTATTGATAGGGACTTATTCATTGCCATTTTTGTACCTGTGTTCCTCTCCGTCTCCCTCTTATCCTTCCTTTCCTTAAAGCAGTCCTTTTAGTATTTCTTGTAGAGCTGGTTTGGTGGAGGCGTATTCTTTTAGGTTTCTTTTGTCTTGGAAGCTCTTTATTTGGCCATCTATCTTGATTGAGAGCCTTGGTGGGTAAAGTAGCCTTGGTTGTAGGCCTCTGGTTCTCATTACTTGGAATATTTCTTGCCATTCTCTTCTTGCTTGAAGTGTTTCCATTGAGAAGTCAGTAGCTAACCTTATTGGGGCTCCCTTGTATGTTATTTCTTTTTTCTCCCTTGCTGCCTTTAAGATTCTCTGTTTGTCTTGGAATTTTGCCATTTTGATGATGATGTGTCTTGAAGTGGGCCTCCTTGGGTTCCTCTTGATTGGGACTCTCTGTGATTCCTGGATTTGTGAGACTTTTTCTCTTATCAAATTAGGGAAATTTTCTCTCATTACTCTTTCAAATACATTTTCTATCCCTTGTTCTTCTTCTTCTCCTTCTGGTATTCCTATTATTCAGATATTATTACGTTTCATATTGTCTTGCATTTCTCTTAATCCCTCTTCATTCTTTCTGAGCCTCTTTTCATTTTCTTGCTCTTTCTGTGAGATGCTTTCTACCTTGTCCTCCAACTCACTAATCCTATCCTCCGCTTCATCTATCCTACTTTGGAAACTTTCTACTGTGTTCTTCAATTCGGAAATTGTATTCTTCATTTCCTCTTGTCTCTTGCTGATAGTTTCCATTTCCTTTTTCATGTTGCTGTAGTTTGCAGAGAGATCATTGTAGTTCCCCTGTAGTTTCTGGTAGTTCACTGTGAGCTCTTTGAACTTCGTAATAACCAGTGCTTTGAATTCACTGTCTGATAGTTGATCAGCCTCTATTTCATATAACATTCTTTCTGAAGTTTCTGCTTTTTCTTTCATTTGGGGATTGTTTCTTTGTCTTCCCATTGTTTGAGACTCTTCTTGTTAGTCTCTGCTTCTAAAATTGATCTGTTCTGAAACCCTGGTTTTATGGTGTAAACTACTGTGGTATGATCCTTGTGAAGTTCAGTGGTGCAGACTCCTTGAAGTTTCTTGATGTTCTTCGTCTCCACTTACACTCGCGCTGGTCCTCGCGCTGGTCCCTGCGTTGGTCGCCTACCACTGCTGAATGTCCGGGCTCTAGTAGCCGCCTCCTCAAGCACCCAGGCCCGTTACTAGGGCAGCGGCACAGAGGCTGGGAATGTCCCGGCTCCCGTATCTGGCTCTC
The DNA here is from genome assembly GCF_021234435.1 of Artibeus jamaicensis. Lineage (NCBI taxonomy): Eukaryota > Metazoa > Chordata > Mammalia > Chiroptera > Phyllostomidae > Artibeus > Artibeus jamaicensis. Next base: position 1,492,925 of record NW_026521538.1, read on the forward strand.
TCTGCCGCCCAGGGCCGTCTCAGGGGTTTGGAGTGTCCGGGCTCCTGTACCTGACTCCCCGGCGTCCAGTCCCGTCGCTATGGCAGCAGCACAGGAGCTGAGAACGTCCGGGCTCCTGTAGCTGGCTCCTCAGGGCCCAGGCCTATCTCTATGTCGGCTTCACAGGGGCCTTTGGTATCCCAGCTCCTGCAACTGACCCTTCCGTTGCCCAGGCCGGTAGCTATGGCATCGGCACAAGGGCCAAGAATGTCACCGCTCCGGTTCCTGACTCCTCTGTCTCCCAGGACCGTCACAGGGGCTTAGAGTGTCCGGCTCCCATACCTGACTCCCCGGCTCCCAGGCCTGTTGCTCTGGCGGCAGCACAGGGGCCACGTGAGACCCAGCTCCAGTAGCTGACTCTGCCACCGTCTGGTGTTTCAGCTTTGGTCACAATCTCTGGTCTTTTAATTTCATAAACGCTGGGTAACCGATGGTTTATTGTGCTGTTTCTCTATAGATGTGCCAGGATTTTCACCCATGAGTACAGGAGCTAGCATCAGCTCCATCTTACTCCGTCGCCATCTTCCCAGCATCCTCCATCTTATATTTCTTTTCGTGATAATTCTATTTCTAGTTTTAAAGCTTTGGAAACATTTTGAATTCCTTCCTCTGCCTTGTACATGTCTAACTTCAAATCATTGACCAGGCTCTTTCAGTTGTCCCGTCATACCAAATTTCATTCTTTTTTCCCCACATTCATCTAGTTCAGATCTTTGGTATTATTCTGAACTACCGAAATAACATGACTGGTCTCTCAGCTTTCTTCAGTCTGTTAAACACTGCAACAGGGTTAACCTCCTTCCCCCTGACCCTCACCCCTCAAATAATGTGGACAAGTTACTCTACTGAGTCTCCATAGACTTTCTCATTGTCTTTGGATTCATTAGCCTAATGCTCGGTGACTTAGTACCTTCTACCATTCAGTCCATTTCTTTGTCTAATGATGTCCCACTAGTTTCTACGTATTTTTCTATCAGCTAAACTGGTTTGATCACATATTTCCAAATATATGTTTACTATTTGGATTACAGCATTGTGTACCCATTATTTTTAATGGCTTAAAATTCCTTTTTCCTGTTACTCTTAGCTTAAGGCCCTCCTTTACTATAAAGGTGTGCCTTTGCTCTTATTACTGTTTCAGTTCTTCATACTGTTGTGTAAATATTACTGTGTAAAAAAATAACTGGAGTTATTTTTCAGTTAATACTCTGCCTTATTTTGTTCATCCTTTTCTATGTTTGAATTTTGTATTCCTGACTATACTGTCAGCCTCTGAAGACTGAACCATGTTGTGTGCTTTGTACCCTTGCATATAACCACTGTATTACCTTTTACCATTGTCAGCAAGCTGCATTAAAATCTGAAAGCAAGTTGAAGAGCTTCTTACTGTTCTTCTTTTGTGACATCTTTTACTTGCCTACTATAAGAAAAAGTTGTAACTATTCATGGTGGTCTGTTTTTCTTGTTGTTTTTTTATTAATGAGGAAAGTGTTTTGAAATTTAATGTGATTTGAAAAAGAGAAACCAGCAATTAAGCAACTGCCAATGAAGTTGAAGTTCATCATTTTAAACTCTCTGTGTGTGTTTGCATTTGTGTTGACATGTTATGACTATTTATTGAACATGTCACTTTTCTTTTAATCCTCATTTGAGGGTATATTTATTGATTTTAGTGAGAGAAGAAGGGAGAGAGAGAAAAAAACATTGATAAGAGAGTGAAACATCAATGGGTTTGTCTTCTGTACACACCCTGACTGGGTATCAAACCTGCAACCTAGGTATGTGCCCTGATCAGCAATAGAACCCACAGCCTTTTTGTTTGTGGGACAACGCTTCAATTAATTAGGTCACCCAGCCAAGGTGAGCAAGTTATTTAGCTGGGTATAATAGAAGAAATGACTATTAATTGCCTTTTTTCAGGATAGGATTGGGCAGAAAGCTTTTCTGTGTTCAATAGTTGAGTTCAATACATTCTTTTAATATGATTGAGTTTGCCATTGGTATATGAGGATAAAATATTGTATGAATATTTTTACAAGTACAGAAATAGCAAAGCATGGTAGAATCATAGAGCGTGTGAAAATTGTTTTTACTGTTTGTAGTCCTACAATTTTTAGTTGGTTTTCATTTCCATTTGACAACATGTCTAGTTCTGGGAAAGCGGTTTTGTCCACTAGGCACTTCACTACCAATACTTCGGTGTTTATTTTCTTCAGCGACAGCTATAACATCTATAATGGAAAAATAGGAAGCCTAGAAAAAATAGAAGCTCAGAAAATGTAAATTGCGAAGTATATATCTTTAGTTGTGTTAAATTTAATGTGATTGTGCTTATGTTTTAAGGCTGGTTTAGGATTTCAAAAATGATGGAAATATGGTAACAGCCAATAGGTGGCAGCATAGCATGATGTTGGAAACTTGAGTTTTGAGGTTGGCAGAATGAGAAAATCTAGATAATGTTTTGAAAAACTGTTAGAATTATTTGATGTTTGGGAAAGAGGAAGAAGTTATGCATATTTTTTAGTTATTTGAATTTTCAGTGCATACTGAAGCTGTTAAAGTGGATAAAATAAATACATTATTTATATTTACTTTTTAAAATATGTAGGTGAAAAATACAAAGTAGCTTCTTTGGAAAATAGAGCAGGGGTTCACCTAGAGATTAGTAAAGGAATTGTTGATCTACACTTCAGAATCCTACAATTAGAAAATACAATTGACCCTGAACAACGTGGGTTTGAATTGCATTGGTCTACATATATGTGTTTTTCCCCCCAGTAAATACCTGTACTGTTTTCCATCTGAAGTTGGGAGTCCACTGACTATACACATTTGATCTATACCATTTTATGCAGAGGACTTAAGCATATGTGGATTTTGGTATTCACCTGGGGAGATGGGAAGTCCTGGGTCCCTACCCCACAGACACCAAAGGACAACTTATGTTTTGGGAGTGTCAGAAATAAGTTATACATGGATTTTTTACTGTGCCAGTGGGTTAGCACCCCTAAACCCTGTGTTGTATAAAGGCCAGCTGTATAAAGGTCAGCTGTAAGGGAAAGGCAACTGACATTTTTTGAGCACATACTGTGTGCTGGTTACTTGTATTTGTTCCCATTTAATTCTCTCAAAAACCCTATAAAGTTGATTGAAGACTTCTCAGTTTTATAAATAAATAGGAATAGTCAGAAAGACTAAGTTATGGGCAAAGTCAAATAGCTGGGATTTGAACCATGTTTTAAAATACAGGCATTTGGGTAACAAAGCAAGGGACAGGAATTTGGAAAGTGGAAATCAAGAATTAGGTAGGGCTTGGAATTACTCAGTTTGAAAGAGTAAGAATGTAAATGGACAGGAGTGTATTTGAAGTGGACACTCTCAGCTGTTCTAGGAATCTCTTAATAAGTAAGAATCTGCCTTTCTGCCTGGCTGTCTGGCTTGCTTGCTTGCTTCTTACCTTCCTTTTCTGTTTGTTGAGCACATAGTAGGCACTCAGTAAAATATTTACTAAATGAGTAACAAAGAAGTCAGGAGGCTTAATATACTGGAGAATTACAATATGAATAGTTAACTGTTTTGAGTGCTTACCTGTGCCAAGCATATTTACTCATGGGGCTTTTATACTTTCTTTGCCTTTTTAAAAAATAATTTTAGACTTATACAACAATTACAGTTATTCAGCAATAATTACAGCAATAATTCCTGTATAACCTTTACCCAGATTCCCCCAATGTTAACATTTTATGTAACCACAGTACAATTATAAAAATAAGGAAATTAACATTGTTGCAATACAACCATCTAACTTGTAAACATTTCAAAATTCACCATTTGTCCTAGTAATGTCACCTTTCTGGTTCAGGATCCTATCTAGCTTATACTTTGTATTTAGTTGTCATATCTTCTTAATATCCTTTAGTCTGGAATGGTTCTGTTTTCGTTTGCCTTTCATAATGTTGACACTTTGGAAGAATACTGGCAAAATGATTTCTAGAATGTCCCTCAATTTGTCTGATGATTCCTCATTGTTAAATTCAAGTTACTCATTTTTTGGCAAGAATACCAGAGAATTGATGTCATATCATCCTTAGTTCATCATATCAAGAAGCCCATAGTGATGTTTACTTTGATCACTTAGTTAAAGTGTTGTCTGCCAGTTTTCTATGGTATAAGGTTTCTGGTTTTTTCCTCCCTGTTGTATGTGATAGGCATCTTGTAAAGAAGTACTTTGAGATTTTGTAAATATCTGTCATCATACTAGTTTCTCATCCATCATACCATAATTTTAGCATCCATTGATGAATCATGCTTGAAAAACTTTGGTAATGATGATTAGTGATGATTTTTTAAAAATATTTTTGTCTGGTGATTTTCTATTTCTATTATTTCTTCTTCCTCTATTAGTTTCAATTCTACTATAAGGACGAACTTCCCTTCTCCTCCACTTATGTAATTATTTGTTTACCTACCGGTATAGACTCATGGATTTGTATTTCATTCTATTCAGTATAGTCATTGTTTATTTTTTAGTTGAAAGTGTCCTATTGAAAGTCTTTGCAAATTGGCTCCTTATCTTTTTTCACGTTTCTATAATTTTTTCTAGCACCTTATTTTTTGGTACCAAAAATGTTTCATGCTTTTTTATAAAAATTGATCTATATTGTATTTTTTTCCTTTACCATTTAGTCCCCTTACACCCTCTCCCTCCAGCAATCACCACACTGTGTCCATGTCCATGAGTCCCATTTCCTTTTTGTTCAATCCCTCAACCCCCTAACCTCTGCCCACCACCCCTCCCCCTCACTAGCTGTGATCCTGCTCTCCATCTTTGAGTCTCCCCCATTTCCCTTGTTCGCTGTTCTTGTCCTGACCCTGGATTTTTTCAGAGAACCTTACTTAGTTCCTTTATTTGGAAAATTAATATAAGAAAGCAAGGTTTGGGCACTAGGGGTATTCATTGCTGCTAGGTCATGATTGCTTCTAAGCCTGCTCAGTTGTCTGAGCTAGGAAATATGTTCACTTAAATATACATACACATATGCATCTATATTTATTAAAAACCATTTCATTAGACTTTTAGTAACTGCAGGATTGTGTTGATAATATAAAAAGCTGATCTAATAGTGGTGAGAGGTGCTGTAGAGATAGGAAGAATAAAAAATTACTGTCAGTATTAATATCCCTAAAAATAGACTTATTCTTAGTGATCTTAATTGATCTGTGGTATGGCTTCTTGTGATTGGCTGATACAGAGTAGAGATAGCTGTTGTACAGAGCAGGGACAGTTTAGTAATTAATGATCATTATCATTAAATAAGATATACCAAAATAGAAAATGTTTATACTCTTATGAAGTTTATTATAAGAGTTGGTAAGTTTTGTATTTGACTAGCACATTAGGAAAATGTTTTAAGGAGTTAGGACTTGGGCTGCTTTTGAAGAATATATAGGTCCAGATAGGCAGAGATGAGAAGGACACACTCTGGGTGGAGCAGAGCATTTATTTTTAAAAGTAACTCATGATAAAACTGGAGCAGGATTATAGATATTCTTCAGTGCCCACCTAGCTCAGGGATCACAGTTACATGAATTTACATATTAATAGTTATATCTAGATCCTTTTTATGTTTATCATTATCATTTGTGTTTACTGTGAATGTTTCATAATTTCTGTTTTGTGAGTATACATTAATTAGAAGTTTAGAGCTATCCTTTTAACATTTTAATTACTATTCTTGCACATTGCAAGTTTATAGTAAGACCAGATGCTAAATCTAATTATTATTTTCTTATTGTATTCTACTGTATGTATTTATATTAAATATATTAGTTTGGGCATATCCAGTGCTGTTGATAGGACTTGTCTGACATATGCCCTAGAGTACCACAAATCAATATGTATTCACAGTACCTATTATATAAAAGGAACTGTGTAAGAAAAATACATCAACATAGTTTTCTATTAGGAATGAGAAAGAAGGAACAAATATAAGATGTTTAAAGGATATTTATGAGAATTAAATAGATAACAGGGCAGAGTAAAACGAATACCACAACTTAGTACATGATTAACTAATTTTTCAGTGAATTGTACAAATCTAAATTGTGAGACCTAACCTCATTGTCTATCCAGGGGCCTTTTTATATATATTACTTTAAGGTACTAAGGAAAACACTTGACATAATGAATCAGTGCTCAATCTAAGTTCTCATTAAACAGGAGGGGTTTATTAGTTTGTTTTTTTGTTTGTTCATTACTCCCAGTCTGTATATTTTTCTCATTAAAAAAAAAAACACACTTGGATAAATTGATGATTAACTCTGTTCAATTTTATGTGGTCAGAGTTAACCAATAGACTAACTACTGGAACATTTATTAAATGTCTGGTTCTGTGGAGGCCAGAGAAGTAAAACACAGATCACTCTTTGCTAATGGAATGCTGGTGAGACCATGGTGGCTAATGTAATGAAAAGGGATTTAAATTAGGAAGGTTTAACTCATCCATCCTACCTGTCCAGAGCCAAGTCTCTGATGTAGGTAGGAAACACTGAGAGTAAAATCCCCTCCCTTAATTCTCCTGTATGTTATTTTAAAAGGTAATGGAAGAAATTAAAAGTACTACGGCAATTGGGAGGTGCAGTGTGTGATGCTGGAGTTGCTTAATCTAGGAGGTGGAACTCAACCTGAACCTTAAAAGGAACTTTGTTTTAGAAAGATTGATTTGGTTCATTTTTAAGAGGTAATGGAAAGGCATTTATAGGGAGAAAATTATAGGAGGCTTTTGTAATAATCCAGAAAAGGAGCCTGAGATACAGCGCCACAGCTGTGAAGATGCATAAGAAGGGTAGAGAACCTAATCAAGACTTGTCAAAACTTAGTGATTAGTTGACTATAGGAGTAAGGGAGAGGGAAGTGTTAGTGGCTCTTTGGCTTTCCAAGCCAGGACGACTCAGCATGGTGAATAGAAGTTAAGAAGTAAGGGGAAAGGCTTAATGGCCAGTTTTTAAGGTGAGAATAATGAGGTTATTAGCTGGAAGCTGTTTGTGATAGAAATGAACATTTAGTTGGAAGTGTCCAGTAGACAGTTTGGTTGTGGAAATTGAGTTGAAATGCGAGATCTAAGCTGAGGACATATTTGGAGGGTTTCTCAGTGTATTTGGTGATTGACATATTTGAGCCAATCAGGTCTTTGGTGAGTGGTAAAACACAATACTGAGTGTTGAAAGACCTTTATTTTAGGAAGTAGGATGAAAATAAATGAATTGCACATCTTGAATCAGCTGTCTTCCTGGCCCCTTACTGCTTGATCAGTAGGGGGATGATGGGTTTTCCTGTTTGTTGCACTAATATGGACTCCTATGTCTTTTTCCAGATGGGCCCTAATTGGGTTGAGCAGGTAGCCCAGACATAATTTGACAGGCTTTGAGAAAATAGCTTCTCAGGAATACAGTTATGGGAGCCACACTTTAAGTCTGACAGGGTTAAAGAATAAGAGGATATTGTGGGAGTTAAGAAATGAATATACAAAGACTACTAGTTTGAAAAGTTGTCAGTGGCAGGAATGATGAAGAAAACAGAACCACAGAAAGAGTAGGCACTTGGTCTAAGTAAAGACTTTTGCGGGGAAAGTGTTTAATATTTATACTCTTGGAGGAGAAGAAGAAATTAAAGCTATTAAAAGAAGGGAACAGTAGAAAATGGCAGGATTGTAAGAGAAGCAATAAGAAATTAGAATATAGTCAGGGGTAACTGTAGGAGTTAAGCATTTGCCAGAAATAAGGGAGGCAAGAGTGCCTCAGTGTAAGGACCATGGCTAACTGACTTGCGCAAAAACAGCGAGAAACTCTCAGATATGAAGATTATGTTTAAAAAAATTACAAGGGGGAATAGGCTATAGTAACTGTATTCTCCTCAGTTGAATTGCTTCTTAGACTCCTCTAGTTATACTAGCCACAAAAAATAGTTTCAAGAAATACAGTAAGAGGGCCTTGTCCAACAATGCATTTTGGGGTTATTATTATTTTTTCAATGAGATATAATTGGCATATAACATTAGTTTCAGGTGTACAACATAATGATTCAATATTTACATATATTGCAAAGTAATTGCCACATTAAATCTAGTTAACATCCATCACCACACGGTTACAATTTTTTGCGTGATGAGAACTTTTAAAATTTATCCTCTTAGCACTTTTCATATATACAATACAGTATTAACTGTAGTCATCATGAAGTAATCGTACATCGTACAGTAATATGTAATATACATTTTACATCCCCTGGACTTACTTACTTTATAACCAAAAGTTTGTGCCTCATCCATTTTGTGCTCCCACCACAGCAACCACCAGTTTATTCTCTGCATCTGTGAGCAGGTTTGTTTATTTTTAGACTCCACATATGAGTAAGAGTTTATCTTTCTCTGTTTGATGTAATTTCACTTAGCATGATTTCCCTAAGGTTTATCTATGTTGTTATAAATAGCAAGATTTCTGTCTTTTTCATGGATGAATAATATTCCTCTGTATGTGTAGCTAGATAGACCACATTTTTCTTATCTACTCATCTATCTGTGGACATTTAGATTGCTTCCATGTTTCAGCTGTTGAAAAGAATGCTGAAGTGAGCCCTGGCTGGTGTGGGTCAGTGGATTGAGCACCCGCCTGCAAACCAAAGGGTCGTCAGTTTAATTCCCAGTCAGGGTACGTTCCTGGGTTGCAGGCAGTGGGGGCCATGCGAGAGGCAACCACACATTGATATTTCTCTCCTCCTCCTTCCCTTTTCCTTCCCCTCTCTCTAAAAATAAGTAAATCTTTTTTTAATGTCCCCTAAAAAAAAAGAATGCTGCAGTGAACATGGCAGAAGGGATTCATAAATCTTTTTTAAGTTAGTGTTTTTGTTTCCTTCAGATTAATTCCCAGGAGTGGAATTGCTGGATCATGTGATATTTCTATTTGTAATTTTTTACAACCTCCATACTTCATAATGACTGCTCTAATTTATATTCTCATCAACAGTTCACAAGGATTACCTTTTTTCCACATCCTAGCCAACACCTGTCATTTCTTTTTATATATATATATAATCATTCTGACAGGTGGGAGGTGATACCTCATTGTGGTTTTGACCTGCATTTCTTTGATAAGGAGTAATGTTGAGTACCTTTTGTTGTACATATCAGCTATCTGTGTGTCATCTTTGGAAAATTGTATATTCACATCGCCCATTTTTCCACTTCTGATTTGATTGTATTTGGGTTATATGAGTTTTTTAATATGTTTTGGATATTAACCTCTTATTAAATATATGATTGCAAAGATTTTCTTCCATTTGGTAGGTTGCTTTTTATTTTATTGGTAGGTTGCTTTTTATTTTGTTCATGGTTTTTGCTGTTCAGAAGCCTTTTAGTTTGATGTAGTCTCACTCATTTATTTTTCTTTTGTTTCCTTTACTTTGGGTATCAAATCCAAAAAAATCACCAAAGACCAGTGTCAAGGGGCTTACCATCTATGTTTTCTTCTAGGAGTTTTTCTTTCAAGTCTTATGTCCATTTAAAGTTAATTTTCATGTATGGAGTAAGACAGTGGCCCAGTTTCATTCTTTCACATGTGGCTTTCCAGATTTTTTAGTATTATTCATTGAAGAGACTGTCCTGGCTCCTTTGTCATAAGTTAATTGACTGTATATGCCTGGGTCCATTTCTGGTCTCTCTGTTCTGTTCCATTGATCTTTGTGTCTGTTTTTATGCCATTACTATAGTGTTTTGATTAGTATAGCTTTGTGACATAGTTTGAAATCAGGAAATGTTATGCTTCCAGCTTTGTTCTTCTTTCTCAGAAAGAAGGGAAATGTGTTTAAGTAGGGAAAAAATTACTAAATAAAGCCTAGATTTTTAACAGAGGAGTGGCACTTTTTTGAGAAAGAAAAGTGGGCCCATCTGGTGCTGATTCCCATGTGGGTGGGTTTGTATATGTTCTAGGACCCTGTGGGTCTCGCCAACAAACTCTCCTGTAAGGCTGGGAGTTTTTCCCACTGCTGCCTTAATCCCCACAGGTGTTTTCAACCAGTGGTTTGAGGCTTTATTTCACTGCACTGCATCCCCAGGTTGTGTGGTCCATCCTGCTCCCCAGTTTTGCCTGGTATATCTGCACGCAAATGTGGAACCGCACAGTCCACCAGCCACCACTGTGCTAGCCAGCTGCAGCCTTGCACACCACACCCAGTTCCACAGTCTGCTTCGCTGAGTCTGTCAGCCACCACCTTGCGCCCCCAGCTGCCTGACTCCGCCCCTCCTGCTGGTCTGGATGAATGTGTCTTGTTGAACTCCTTGGTTATCAGACTTCCATACCGTTAGATTTTCTGTCAATTCTAGTTATTTTTTTGTTCTTAAATTGTTGTCCTTTTGGTTGTGCGAGGAGGCACAGTGTGTCTACCTATGCCTCCACCTTGGCCAGAAGTAAAGTTCCCCTGATTTTTTATTAGGTTTCTCTCCTTCTTGAACTTGTTTGCATTTATCCAAAGATTGTGCCCTTTTTTGTATTATAAAATATACATAACATAAAATTTACTGTCTTAATCATTTTTTAATTGTACAGTTCAGTGTTAAGTACATTCATAATGCTGTGCAACCAATCTCCAGAACTCTTTTTATCTTATAAAATGAAACTCTATACTCTAAACAACTCCTCCTCTCGCGTTCCTCTAGGTCTCAACAGCCACCATTTTGCTTTTGGTTCCTGTGAGTTGACTGCTCTGGGTACCTCATATAAGTAGAGTCATACAGTATTTGTTATTCTGTGGCTTATTTTACTTAGCATAATATCCTCAAGGTTTAGTCATGTTGTAGCAATTCAGAATTTCCTTTTTTTAAGGAAGAATAATATTTCATTATATATAGCACATTTTATTTTCATCCAGCAATGGATTGCTTCCACCTTTTGTAAATAGTGTTGTTATGAACATTGGTGTACAAATTTCTTCAAGACCATGTTTTTGGGCTTACACCCATAAATGGAATTGCTGGATCATAAAATAGTTCTATTTTAAATTTTTTGAGGGACCACCAAACTGTTTTCACATCAGTTGCACCATTTACATTCCTACCAACAGTGCATAATATGACTATATCTCTTCCAACATTCAAACATCTATTACTTTCTGTTCTTTGTTTTTATAACCATCCTGATAGAGGTGAGGTAGTATCTCATTGCGGTTTTCGTGTGCATTCTTTACTGATAAGTAATGCTGAGCATCTTCTCCTGTGCTTTTTGGCCATTTGTATATGTTCTTTGGAGAAATGTTTGTCAGGTCCTTTGCCCATTAAAAGAAAGACATTTAATAAATTGTTTATTTGGAAATTGATAAATTTAAGCATACTAAACTAAAACTTTATACAATCAAGACTATCTTAGCAATGTGAAGGCATACTCAATGAAACTATTTGCACAGATCTGAATGTTTTGTAAATAGCATAATCATTGCATTAACATAGCCTGGATGTACAGTGTTTCTTCTAGGGGTTTTATAGTTTTAGGCCTTTAATCCATTTTGAGTTGATTTTTATATGTGGTATAAAGTAAGGATCCAACTTCATGTTTATGCATATGCATAATATGGGGGCATTATTTCTGGGCTTTTTATTCCATTCCATTTTTCTTTGTGTCTGTCTTTATGCCAGTTCCATATTGTTTTGATTACTGTAGTTTTGAAATTAGGAAGTGTGGTGTCTCCAACTTTGTTTTCTTTTTCAAGATCGTTTGGCTCTTTGGGGTCCTTGAAATTTCTTAAGAATTTTTAGGATGGATTTTTTTATTTATGAAAAAAGCACCCTTGAGATTTTGATAGTAGTTACATTAAATCTGTAGATCATTTTGTGTAGAATGGACATCTTAACAACATTAAGTCTTTTCCTATTTGTTGCTTATCTTTTTTCCCTTTTTTTAGAGTTTAGAAAACCATTTATTTTATTTTTTTTATGTTAAGTTACAGTTGTCCCCATCCCTTCCCCTCCCCATTTCTCTCCCTTGCCCCACCCAACCCCTACCCCTGAAGACAACCCCCATCCCATTGTCCTCGACCATGGGTCCTTTGTACACATTCCTTGACTTGACCCTTCCCCTTCTTTACCTCGTTATCCTCCTCCCCCCCTCACCTCTGGTCACTGTCCATTTGTTCTTTATTTCCATGTTTCTGGTTCTTTTTTGCTCATTTGTTTGTTTTGTTGTTTAGGTTCCACTTATAGGTGAAATTATATGGTATTCGTCTTTCACTGCCTGGCTTATTTCACTTAGCATAATGCTCTCCAGATCCATCCATGCTGTCGCAAAGGGTAGAAGTTCCTTCTTTCTTTCTGCTGCATAGTATTCCATTGTGTAAACATACCATAGGTTTTTGATGCACTCATTTACTGATGGGCACTTAGATTGCTTCCAGCACTTGGCTATTGTAAATTGTGCTACTGTGAACATGGGGGTGCATAGGTTCTTTTGAATTGGTATTTCAAGATTCTTAGGGTATAATTCCAGCAGTGGAATCGCTGGATTAAAAGGCAATTTCATTTTTAGTTTCTGAGGAAATTCAATACTGTTTTCCACAGTGCCTGCACCTGCCTACATTCCCACCAACAATGTACTCAAAGGTTCCCTTTTCTCCACAACCTTCCCAGCACTTGTTTGTTGATTTGTTTATGGTCACTAATTGGTGTGAAATGGTATTGCATTGCAGTTTTAATTTGCACTTCTCTGATGGCTAGTGATGCTGAGCATCCTTCCATATGCCTATGGGCTCTCTGTATGTCCTCCTTGAAGAAGTGTCTGTTCAGGTCCTTTGCCCATTTTTTAATTGGATTATTTGTCTTCTTGGTGTGGAGGCGTGTGAGTTTTTTATATATTTTGGAGATCAAACCCTTGCCCGACATATCATTGGCAAAGATGTTTTCCCATACTGTTGGTTCCCTTTTTATTTTGCTGTTTTCTTTAGCCATGCAGCTTTTCAATTTGATGTAGTCCCATGTGTTTATTCTTTCTTTTATCTTTTTTCTTCTAACACATTTCTTCAGTTTCTTATTTCTAAAGTTAAAATCAACAACTATGTATTTCACTCTCAGTATGTCAGAAGCACTGGACATTGTGGTTGACATACTGTGAGGGATTAAAAAGAAGTTTTAGCCACAGATGCTACTTTCAAGAAATTTTTAGTCTAATGGAGGCAGTAAAAAATACATATCTGTATAAACAAATATAATAAGGGTTATGAAACCGTGCTGTTAGAGCAGTATAAAGTGCTTTAGGAGTTTAGAAAATGGCAAGATTACCCTTAGCTAGGCTTTAACACTGTTGCCTCAAATATGCAGTTGGATATTTTTGTGTTTATAGTGGTCTTGGGCATCTACAGACATCCACAGTCATTATAGAGAACAGATAGAAATTCAGGAAGTCTTCTGATTGAGATTGGGCTGTGGATGAAAATTGAAATAGTATAAACTTTTCATTTCCAACACTGGAAGAATGGAAGAAACCATTGCTACTGACTTGTGGCTTGCATTTATCTTTTAATGTTTATAATAACTTGTACGTGTATAATGGAAAAAAACTAACAGTAAATGCTGATTATAGATATTGGCGAATTAAATATAATGGTAGTAATAGTCACTTGCCACTTACACTGTAGTATTTATTTTTATGAACAGTAGTAGCAATTAGACACACTGATGAGAGTCACTCATGGTAGGTTTGTTGTACATTTTGAATACCATTTTTAATTTGCAATGTGCATTCAGCCTTCAGCCTTTGTAATTTTCTTATTTAACTTGATATTCTGCTTAACAAAATTGAGGGTAACATTGATACACAGTAAAAGAGTATGACCAGTTAAAATGCCAGATCCCTTTTTCCTAATACTTGCTGGCATTCAAAATAAAAGGACGTAGGAGAGTGGCATTTAAATCAATGAGTTGCATCTTGTCTATTTTATTTAGTTCATTGCTGAAATGTCACTGAGACATGGGTAGTGGACTTGGCTGTAGTTGTAGGCCCATGATCTCCTCAGGTAGGCCTTTCTAAAAGAGTTTATATACAATAAAACCCACATACATACACATGCTTCTGATTCCCAGATTTTTCTGTACCACATGATAAGAATTTTTAAATAAATATCAAATATTTAAGTAAATCCAGGCATAAAGTGGGTATGGTCTTCCATTTAGATAGGAATGGTTCTAAAATTTCACTTCTTAAGTTTTGTATCATACTCCTGAAAATCTAGGCCATCTTACTTTTTCTAAGTGAAACTGATCGATATTTCTTTCATTTCTTTTCTCTTCTTTTTTCATTTCTTTCATTTCATTTCTTTTCTTTTGAGGTGTTATCTCGCAAAAAAATAATCAACAATGTAAGCATCCTCCCCCATTTCTTTCCTAATATTTAACACTCATAAGGTGACAACTATTAGAGTTACAAAAGAATCTTTTAAGAAATGTTAATTTCTACTTTTTATTTAAAGTTTAACTTGATTAACTGTTTACTGTCATAAGGGCTAACTTCCATGCTGCCATAATTTTGTTGCTTTACTCAATAATGCCCTTGCTATGTCTGGAACCACTATAGCTACTTTTGTTACAATTCTTGGAGAACGTTAATAATTCTCCCAGTGGTTAGCAAACTATGGTCTTTCTTCAAATCCAGCTCACAGCATGTTTTTATTATGTCTGCAAACTAAAAACAAAAACAAACAAAACCCGAAAACCTTTTTTTTAGAAAAGGAGAGAGATGCAGCAGAGACTGTATCATATGAGTATATATATGGGCTACAAAGCCTAAAATACTTATTATCTTGCCCTTGACAGGAAATTTTTTACTCTGTTTTGGATATCTTCATCAGTTCATTGAGATACTAACTTCCATATCCTACTTACTCTCTTTTTTTTCTTCTTTTTCTTCTTTTTCTTCATTCTGTGTATCAGAACAACCCATAACACAAGCAAATATAATTTAATGGCAAGACAGCTGGGATTATGGAGGAGATGATGCAAAGAGACAGGGGCCCTGGCTGGTGTGGCTCAGTGGATTGAATGCCAGCATGCAAACCAAAGGATACCTGGTTCAATTCCCAGTCAGGGCACATGCCTGGGTTGTGGGCCAGGTCCTCAATAGGGGGTATGCGAGAGGTAACTACACACTGATGTTTCTTTCCCTCTCTTTCTCCCTCCCTCCCTTGCCCTTTCTCTAAAAATAAATAAATAAAATCTTTAAAGAAAAAAAGATCTGACTTGTAGAAAAAAGTAGGGTTCAGCATTTACCCACCATACTTATTTTAACTATTCTACTTTGAAATAATTTCACATTTATAGAAAAGTTATAAGAACAGCACAAAAACTTTTGTGTACCCTTCACCTAGTTTACCAATTGTTAACCTTTTGCCAAATTTGCCTTATTCATTCCCTTTCATAGGTCTTACACATTTTCCTGAACCATATGAGAATAAGTTACAGACATTATACCCCTAATACCTCTTTATTCTTAAACATTTCCATGGATATTTTCCTATATCCTAAGAATAAGGATAGCCATTTCATTAACTATACAGTACAGTTACCAAAAATCAGAAAAGTTAACTTAATATCAAATCTATAGATCTCATTCAAATTTTACCAGTTGTCGCAAAGACTTGTTTATTTACCTCCTCCTTTAGTTCAAAATTCAATTTAAGATTATTCATTTAATTTGATTTTCACTACTCTTTGGTAACCTTTAATCTGAAATGGTTCCTCAGCCTTATAAAATTTATTTACTTATTTATAATAACATTGACATTTCAAAAAGAGTACAGGCCACTTATTTCACAGAATGTCACTCAGTTTATGTTTTACGATGCTTTCTTTGTGGTTAAATTTAGTCATGATCTTTTAGCAGGAATATTAAATAAGCGATTTGTATCCTTGGCAGTGCGTCACATCATGAAGCACCCAATATCAGTTCAGTAGGTGATATTGACTGTTGCGCAACCATCAGCCTCCTTATCATGATTTATATCTAAGGATATAGCAGAAATTGAAACGTCATCAATTTATGGCCATTGACAGTATATCTGTTCAGAATACTATGCAAAGAAGTACATGGCAAGTAAAAAGTACTGTTCAGAAGTACGCTTGCTTGAGGAAAAAAGCACATGAGGTTTTGAAAAATAAGTGTTGTGTTTGTGACTCTAAAATGTAAGCAAAGATCTTTGATGTCAAGTGATTAATTCAGGTGTCAAAATTCAGTGATACGTACAGCATCTAGTATCTTTAATACCCCGAGGTATTTTTTAACGACTTCTTTATTGAGGTAGTATTTATTTATATGCAATAAAATTTATCCATTTAAGAGTAAAGATTCATGGATTTTGATAAATATAAAGTTTATAACCACCAGGACAATGTGGAACAGTTCCCTTACCCTAAAAAGTTTTCTTGTGCTCCCTTTTAGTCAGTCCCTTTTCCCAGACCCCCACACCCAAGTATTCACTGTAGTTTTGTTTTACCTTTTCTAGAATATTAGATATTAGGAATCACACAGTATGTAGTCTTTTATATTTGACCTCTGTCACTTAGCATTCTTGTTTTTGTACATAATTTTTTGTTTCTTTTTATTGCTGAGTACATCTACATGGTATGGATATTCCACTATTTGATTATTCATTCGCATTTTACTTTTCATTTCTCTGGGGTAAATACCTAGAGTTGGAATTACTGGGTAGTACTATAATTGTATATGTAACCTTCTAAGATACTACCATCTGGTTCACCAAAGTGACTGAACTATTTTGTGTTTCCATCAACAGTGTATGAAAATTCCATTGTTCCACATCTTACCAATATTTGGTGTTAGTCTTTTGTAGCTTTAGCCACTCTGGTGGATCTGTAGTGGTATCTTACTGTGATTTTAATTTTCATTTCCCTGATGATTAGTGATGTTGAGCATCTTTCTATATACATGTCCTATGTGAAACATTTGTTGGAATCTTTTGCCATTTTTAAAAACTTACTAAGCTTCAACATTTTTATATAATCTATATAAAACCCTTTGCCAGTTTTATTCTCTTAAAATTTATGCTTTTTATGCCCTGTTTGAGAAATCTCTGCCTGATCCAGTATCAAACACACAAGAAAATCTCATATTTTCTTCTAGTTTAGTAGTGTTTACTCATGTTTTGATATCTGATTCATTTCTGGTTAATTTTTCTATATGGTGTGAGTTAAGTGTTGAGGTATATTTTAATCCATAAGATAATCCACTTGTTCTAGCACCATTTGTTGAAAGGCCCTTCCTTTCCCCCATTTAATTACTTTGGCATCTTTGTTAAGTCAGTTGACCATACACATGCGGGTATAATTTTGGACCATGTTCTCTGCTATTGAACTATATATTTCTATCCTTATACCAGTACCACAGTGTCTTAATTATTGTATCTTTATATCTGGAAGTCAAGTAGTATGAACCTTTAAACTTGTTTTGCTCACCTAGATCCTTGACTTTTATATAAAATTTTTTAATGAATTTACCAATTCTTCAAAAGGATTTATAGAATTTTTATTATAATTGCTTGAACTAATAGATTAATTTAGAGAGAATGGCTATGTTAACAATATTGAGTCTTCTAGTTTCTGATTATGGTTTATCTTATCTTTATGTCTTTTTTATATTCTCTCAGGGGTGTTTTGTACTGTCATTTCCCTTCAGTCTGAGTAAGTTCCTTTAACATTTCTAGTACTACAGAAAGATAACTACTTTGTAGAGAAAAACATAAACTGTTTAATCTGAAAAGATCTTTTGAGTGTTTGTTTTATTGTCGCTCCCCAAATGGTCATAAACTGTGCTACAAGAGTTATATAGTTAGAGATAACCAAAAGCTCAGTAAAGAATTTGAAGTCTTTTCTACTGAAGAATATCCCAGCCCATTCAGTATTATATCTCCTTCCCTGCTTTGGATGATGGATCATTACTTCTCTTTACTGCCGCCTCTTTCTACCACCCTCAGAGTTCCCTTAAAAGATATTACCTTAAAAGGATATTGCAAAATTGACACAAGCTGTTGAGGCTATCAGAATATAGCAAGTGAAGATAAATGACTTGCACTTTCCCCTGAAAGCTAGATACAAAATTATGCCTTACACACACACACAGTCTTCATTTATACCAACATTAGTGGTTAGAAAATAAAGGAAACATGCTTTTTCATAATGACAGAAATGGAAAATAAATGTATGGGAACTATATATATGAATAAAAAACAATTTTAATTGAGATTTATTAAAGCCTACTTGGATAAATATAAATCAGTTCCTACAAGAGAAGACTGAATATTTTTAAAGATATTACTTATTTCCGAATTAGTTTAAGTATAACTCTATTTAGATTTTTTTTTAAGCCACCATCTTTTGGGGGAGCTGGTGGTGATAAGAACAGAATTGACTAGGTAATTTTAAGTACAGTCTGAAAGAATAAAGCTACAATGGCCAGGATATTTTGGAAAATATGAATAACAAGTAGGGATTTGCCTTCTCAAATACTAAGACTTATTGTAAATATAAGATAATTTTTAAAGTATGATACTAATGATTTCTTTCCAGTTCTTTATTAAGGAAAGAGCTTTTAAATAAGCATAATGACGATTCCCTATCCGAGAGCTACAGAATTGAAGCTTTGGGAGTATGTTCCAGTATATATGCTTTCAAGCTTATAATAGATTTCTCACATGACAGAAAATACCTCTGCCTAAGAGTCAACTAGTCTAGGTGGACCAATTCCTGAATCCTGAAGGAAGTAACTCCCAGGAGATTTCAGTTCAAATCTCCAACTTTATTTCTATTAAGTTCTGGATAATAAATTAAAAGAACAATTGATTTTGATTGTCACTTCATTTTGAGTGTGTGTATGTGTGTGTGTGCATATGTATAAATAAATTGTTTTGCCATACCATATGTAATGACTCCTGGAATTTAGATGGGGGGGAGTGGCATTTAATTGTTTTCTTTAACTTTCTATCTCCTAGTAATTGTTTTACCTCTATAGTTATTTGTCATATGAACTGTTTTGTTCTTCTTGGTTCATTTAATTTTGGTATATGTATGTACAGTGAGACAGAATGAGCTATATTTTGTTCATACATCATTGCTATACATTTTTAACATGGTGAACAGATGTAGTTGAAAAAAGTATATGATTTTTTTGTTATATTTTCATCTTTGGCTATTCTGGATACAGCAAGATAAACAATAATTTAATTGGTGAAAATTATTATAAAACAACCATTTAAACTCTTAAAGCAGTTACTCAAAAAGGCATATAGCAAATGAAGAATCACTTATTCAAAAAATCTACTAAATCTGAGTAAGAACAACAAGAATCTGTGGCATCTGAGTCAGGATTTACTCCTATCTAACCCCTGAGCTCAGCTTGAGGGAAGCTCTTCACTGAGCAGGAAGGACAGACCAGGGGCATTTCTCATACCTTCTAGCTTCTTGTTAGAGATAGTTTTTTCTAGGGAAGTAAGGTCAAAAGGCCTTGGGCTCCCTTTTAGCACTCAGTCTTTACTCAGAGTGAAAGCTTATTCCAGGTGCAGCAGGCTGAGAATAGTGGGTCCCAGTTGCCCTGAGCCATGCCTTATTCATGAAGCAGAAGTTCCATGCCAGGAACTTTTGAGAGTTTCATAGAGCGAGCACAGTTCTCACCCAGATAACTGAAACACTGTGTCAGCCCCCGTTTCTTGTACCATGGCACAAAAGTTCTTCCCAAGGGAAAGACAGGCCTTAAGAACAGAATACTCTGTAGCTCTCCCAAGGAAGCTGACTTTATTTGGAATAAAGTGGGCACAAAGATGTTGAAAATGATGAAAGTCTTTGTGTAAACAGTGAAGAGGATGCTAGAGCAACGAGTGAAATAGCAGACAAGTTAGAAGTTTAACAGAATCAGGAGAAAAAAGACAACTAGGAAGAGCCCTCCTGGAGTTTTGGAGCAAGCTTCAAAGACTGCCAACACCCTGCCCCAGCAAAGAGGCCCCACTTTTATTGGATCAGACTGTGGTGCAATTTATGCTATAGGGTGTGGCGAGAATAGTAGAACAATTATTGGAGGCTAACAGCTGGGTGTTCAGTACCACTACAGACAGATCAGCCAGAAGCTTTTCTGAAAGGAAGACCCAAGAAAGAAACTGCCAGAGTCCACCTGTACCCACAGTCATTCCTGGAAGACAGAGAGACTGGGCATGCTCAAGACACCTCCTGTGAGAAATGATGTCAGAGGCTGCACAGTACTGGGTAAATAGACTTCAAACTAGAGATAAAGAGGGACATTTTCTAATGATAAAAAGGTCAGTTTATCAGGAAGACTTTATTAAATCCTCAACAACAGAACCCCAAAATGCATGAAGCAAAATGTGACAGAATTAAAGAGGGAAGCATATAATGGATGGAGCATCTACGCAAAAGATCAACAAAGATAGAAGACTTGAACAACACTATGCATGAGCTAGATTAACAAACATCTATAGAGCACTTCACCCAGCAAGAGCAAGGTTGCTGAATATAGCATTCTTTAAAAAAAGTACTAGCGGTCAACAATCTGACCATGAAATTAAGAAAACAATTTAGTTTACAATAGCATGAAAAAGAACAAAATACTAGGAATAAATTTAACACTGTGAGACTTGTACACTGTAAAATATAAAACATTGTTGAAAGAAACTAAAGAAGATCTAAGTAAATGGGAAAGCATATGTACACTGTAAATTATAAAACATTGTTGAAACTAAGTAAATGGGAAAGCGTCCTATGTTCATCGGAAAACTGCATATTATGAAAGCATTCAGTCGGAAGACTGAATATTATGAAGACGGCACTACTCCCCAAAACGATCTACAGAGTCGGTGCATTCCCACAAAAATTCTCCAGCTGACCTCTTTGGAGAAATTCACAAGCTTGATCTTAAAATTCAAGGGACCCCAAATAGCCAAAATAATCTTATAAAAGAACAAATTGAAAGGACTTAAACTTGGCAATTTCAAAAGTTACTATAAAACTACAGTGATCAACACAGTGTGTTACTGGCATGAGGTATAGATCAATGGAATAGAGTTGTATGTCTGGAACTAAAATAATGGCCAGTGATTTTGCACAAAGGAAGTTGAGCCACTTTTTAATACCCTATATGAAAATTTACTCATGAATTATAGACCTAAATGTAAGTCCTAAAACTAAAACTTAGAAGAAAACATAGGAGTAAATCTGCATGACCTCAGTTTAGCCATTAGTTTTTCAGATACAATACCAAAAGCACAAATGACAAAAGAACATAGATCAATTTTAATTCATTAAAAATAAAAACTTCTGTACTACCAACTGTAGCATCAGGGATATGACAAAGTTCACAGATGGGAGAAATATTTTAAAATCATATATCTGATAATAGAGTTGTATTCAGAATATGTCAAGAATTCTTACAACTAAACAACAAAAAGGTAAATAGCCCAATTAGAAACTGGGCAAGCATATGAATAGACATTTCTCTGAAAAAAAGTATATTTAAATGGCCAATAAGCATATGAAGAGATGCTTAACATCATTAGCCATGAGGGGAATGCAAATCTAAACCACAAGACACAACTTCTCATGTACTAGGATGATGTGATTGATCAAAAAGACAACAAGTGTTTATGAGTATATGGAGAAATGAAACCCTTATTATCGCTGTGGGGAATACGCAATTAGAGCAGCTGCTTTGGAAAATGGTTTGGCACTTCCTCAAAATGGTAAACATAGTTAACATATGATCCAGAAATTCCACTACTAAGTACATATATCCAAGAGAAATGAAAATATACACCCACAGAAGTGAAAATATACATCCACACAAAAACACAAATATTAAAAGCAGCATTATTCATATGATAGCCAAAAAGCAGAAACAATCCAAGTACTCATCAACTGGTAAATGGATAAAATGTAGTATAGTTTATACAATGGAATATTATTTGGGAATAAAGAAGGAAGGAAGTACTACATGCCATGACTTAGATGTCATTTAAAGCATTATTCTAGGAGAAAGATGTCAGTCACCAAAAAACCAAATGTTGTATCATTTTATTCACATGAAATGTCCAGGATAGGCAAATCTGTAAAGACAAAAAGTAGTATAGTGGTTGTGTAAGGCCAGGCAATTAGGAGAATGGGAAGTGACTGTTCAATGGACTCAGGGTATTGGGGGGTGCATACAAAAATATTCTAAAATTAGATAATGGCAATATTTTCACACCTGAATAGGCTAAAAAATAATATTTTATACTTTAAATGGGTGAATCGTATAGAATGTGTATTATATCTCGATAAAACTGTTTAAAAACAAACAGGTGTGGCCATAATTGATATGCACCAACTAAAAGTAAGCAGTTCAAATGTAGATATTTTTTTCAAAGTCTGAATTGACTGAATGTGGGACCAAGTTCATTACAATTTATGCCCTGTAATGTCTGTTTTTTAAAAATCACTAAACAGTCAAGTGGCATTAACAGTTGAGGATTTTATTGGATTGTTTAATACAGACATACCTCATTTTATTGCATTTCACTTTATTGTGGTGTATGGATGCTATGTTTTTAAAAATTGAAGGCAAGGCCCTCCACCGGCAAAAAGATAACGATGCTTTATTGTGGTGGGGTGGGACCAAACCTGCAATATCACCAACATATGTCTGTACTGTTCCTAATACCTTTTTAGATGTTAAAATCTATATCACAATGAAATTATTTGTAGTTGATCTTTAAAAGACACTCCCTTAATAATTTTTTTTAGTCCATGAGAGACAGTGTTGGAAAATGCAGCTATAATAAAGGTTTTGGTAATATAACAAAATATTTTATTTAGAAAGTTTTAAACAATGTGACAAACGTAGCTTACCTTTTATAGAAATGTTAAGGGATCGCTGAGTATGCAAGAGAGTTCTTCATATTAAAGTATTGGTTACATCATCGATGCTAAATGTGTCTTTGCAAAATACATATTTTAGTTGTGCTGTTGACACAGTTTGGGTGATGCAGAAATCATAGCAAGCTGGTTGCAGATATCACTGGGTGTATTTAAAATCTTTGAGAAAGTCATTTGTGACTTATAACATGCCTTCAGTGTCTTGTTTGACATTGTACCAAGGTATTTTCTCATTTTTTTATTTAGAGAACTTTAAAATTTTCCATTATATGCTTATAACTAAATGCATGTGTTGATACATTGCAGTAATTTCAAGTAAATTACATGCACTGGAACATAAGAACACTTAAAACATTTACTTTGCTTTTCTTTATAATCTTTTGTTCTGTTACCATAGTTTCCTCTTTACTGTTTAGCTACAAGAATGGGAGTAAGTGCAAAGCGTTGTTAACCTAGTCCTGTGCTCCTGCAGTCTGAAAGCAGGTTCTGACAGTCTCTGGGAGTCTAGGGCAGTGTTTTTGAAACTTTCGATCAGGCCCTACGTTTTTATATTGCAAACATGTTCAAGCATACATACAGTACTGAAATGTTTCCCTTTAAAACATTTGATAACCTGGCTGGTCTGGCTCAGTGGATTGAGTGCCAGCCTGCAACTCAAAGGGCCACCAGTTCAGTTCCCAGTCAGGGCACCTGCTTGGGTTGCAGGCTGGGTCCCCAGTAGCGGTACATGAGAGGCAACCACACACTGATGTTTCTCTCTCTCCTTTAAAAAAAAATTGATGCCCTCTCCTTTTCAGTTCTTTTTCTCAAATGCTAGTTTTGACCTATTTCACAAAATTATTAATTTCATATAATTATTATGAAGATTTTTGAAAGCTACAGTTTGTAAAATAGTGCTCTAGGAACAAAATTGTGAATTCAAATATATTCTTTTTGAGTTTTCCCTCCTAATGACCTTTTAAAAATGTTTGTTTTGTGTGTGGAGAATGCAGATCTCATACTCCAAGGGCAGATAAGATTTGCAAATGAGACTTGGGGTTTAAGGGGTTTTTTGTTTGTTTTTGTTTCTTTTGCTGAGTTGAGTTGTCTGTGAACTGCTATAGTATAGGAAGAACCAATGTACTTGAATGTTCAAGGAAATTTTTCCTTTAGTAATTATAGTTTAACTGTAAATTTTAAACAAAACTCGTAAACAAAAAACATGGATAAAACCACCCAAAGTGTATTTTTATATTCACTTTGCTTTTTTGTACTTTTCGTGGCAATAAATTTTGTCCTGATATGAAGTTTAAAAATATTTTAATTATATTAAACTGATTTGTCCTATCTGTTGTTAGTATTTGTCATTTTTACATCTGTGCTTTTGATATTGAATGGAGAAAGATACTTGTGCAAATATTTCACCAAATATTTTTGCAGGGACACTTAGTCGGTCTGGATGAACCAGCTTCGGGAGCTGGGCAGGAAGCTCTGCTTAAACAAGCAAAACTCATTCGATTCGAGAGACAAGCAGAAGAGTTCCTCAATGCAGTCTTTTATAGAAAAGGTTGGTGCCAGTAAAGAATGACATTTAGCATCTGCTTGTCTTGTATTAATCTTAATTTCCATGCCATTTTTTAAAAGATTGCCACTTTAAAAAATACTCTCTACATAACACTTTATAATTCTCTATGTTTCTTTGGTCAAGTTAAATTTCAAATAGGGGCCCTGGCTGGTGTAGCTCAGCGGATTGAGCGCGGGCCTGCGAACCATGCGATCACAGTTCGATTCCCAGTCAGGGCACATGCCTGGGTTGCAGGCCAGTTCCCAGTGGGGGACACATGAGAGGCAACCACACACTGATGTTTCTCTCTCTCTCTTTCTCCTTTCCTTCCCCTCTCTCTGAAAATAAATAAATAAAATATTTTAAAAATTTTTCAAATAGGGTAAGGCAATCCTGCTCCCTTTCTTTTACTCTGAATTGATGGTGCCATGTAAGTTTTAGTTAAATAATTTTTAAAATCATTATGAAAGTCTCAATATTGCAAGGTTTCGGTCTGTATTTTGTTAGTTAGATTTTCTTACATAAACAGTTACTTTTTATCACTGATAACTCTAAAACTAACTATAAAATTTTAGTGATTTCTCACTGAAATATGACTTGGAAAAACAATGTAAAGTTATATCTGAAATTAGATTTGCAAGCATTTTCTCTCCTTGACACAGTCTTATTACTTCACTAAATATTTTCACTTATTAAAATTGGAAAGCCCTGGCTGGTGTAGTTCAGTGGATTGAGCATGGTCCTGCGTGCAAACCAAAGGGTCGCCAGTTCGATTCCCAGTCAGGGCACATGCCTCGGCTGCAGGCCAGGTCCCCAGTTGGGGGCATGTGAGAGGCAACCACACATTGATGTTTCTCTGCCTCTCTTTCTCCTTCCCCTCCCCTTTCCCCTTTCTCTAATAAATAAATAAAATCTTTAAGAAAGCTGAAAAAAATTGGAGAAAAAAGTTCATTATTATAAAATAAAATTTCCTCCACACATTTGAGGTGGATCTGTTGTATTTTTCTATTTCTTTTTCTCCTTGAAACTTTTGTACACTTGTTTCACATTTCTCTATCCTAAAAGTGTAATTATTACCAGCTTATTATCTTTTAGAAGCTTCCATTTTAGCAGAGTCTTTACCTTGAAAATATTCTTTCTAAATAGATTTTTAGCCCTGGCTGGTGTTGCTCAGTTGGTTGGAGCATCATCCCACTTCAGTTACAGGTTTGATTCCCATCAGGGCATAGACCTAGGTTGCAAATTTGGTCCCTGGTCTGGTCATATACTTTCCCCAGTCTATTATGTACAGGAGGCAGCCAATGCTTCTCTCTGTTACTGACTTTCCTCTTTTCTTTATTTCTCTCTAAAAGCAATGGGCAAAAAAGTTCTTGAGTGAGGATAAAAACAATAATAAACAGATTTTTAATCTTTAGCGGAGTCAGTGGTTCTCTTTAATGTAGTTTCCACCTCTCATTCCTCTGGAAATTCACTTCTGCCCTCTGAAGTCTGAAAGCTGATGTTTGCCTGATTAAGTACTGAATCTGATGAGTTGGTTAAAATCAGAGACCAGCTGGGCTTCTGTGTAATGTAATTGATGTTTTCAAAAGGGAATATGTGGTAAAATATAATATAAAATTAAGGGATGCACAAGATGATTGTTTTCAGTGAAATTTTTAAGAAGTTTCTTCTATCACTAAATTAAATCTTTAGTGCATTCTGTTTTTTCTTTTAATGACATCCTCTTATACCCGGTGACGTAAAGCTCCCAACCGATGCTCCTGCACTTATTGTGTCAGAATGATGAGGCATCTAAAGATGATGAGGCTCATCTTATTGTCTCAGTAAAGTATCCTGAATTCCAAAGTTATGTTCAAAATAGTAATATTCTTAGTTTCTTTTATGAACATTTGATTGTTTTATTAAAGTAATTCACATCTAAAGTATAAATGACTGGTAGATCAATTCAGTCAGTTTATTAACTGAATAAAATCTCTTTAAAGCTTCTTTGCTGTGCACTGAGTCACAGGTCTCCTGTCTCAGCAAACATATTATTATCTGAAAAGAATAGCTCCTCTCCCTAATGTACATGGAGGAACCTCTTTTCATCCACCGTTTGCTTAAAGGGAGTTACTTTTCCACTAGTCCCATCTCTTTCTCCTATAGGGATAACTTACATTGAGGTTTTTATAGTTTCATTTAGTAATTAAACTTCAGGGAACGTAACAGAGAAATTGTTACCCTAACATCAGTCTTAGAATAAACTTCAAGAGATGAGAATTCCTTGAATTTGTATGTCAAGTTGTGTGTTTTTATACTGCTGATACTGCTATCAGAAAAAGAACTACTATTTGCAATCGAAATTCTCTCTGCCTTGCTTTATGTATTAATATTGTTATTTAGATGTTTTACATATATAAATACATCAAATGAGCATAACTACTCTTGAAATTAATGCTTAAATGTTTATTATCTAGAGATATGACAGGCAATTTATAGTCAGAAGAGAATAGTTTGTTTTGAAAAAAAATTCAGATACTTGGATTTAGTCCTTTCTTTCCAATATTGCACATCATATGTTATAAATAAATGAGTATGAAAAGGTTTTATGTCACTAGATAGAAACATTAGTGCAACAAAAGTAGGCTTCTGTGGTCTGGACTTTATTTAAGAACAGTGTACCTTCTACCACTGTTAGGATCACATTTCTTTTCAGCTTGTTTTGTCACTTGTGTTAAGGAAATTTGACACTTTTCTAAAAGTTAAAGGTCCATTTTTAAAACATACAGGTGGATGCGAGGCAGCTTTTATATGTTTTTCTGTAGTTTAATTTTGATTTGACTTTTTATTTTACTCAATTGTGCATGTTCCCCAAGGCATGGCTCTGTTTATAGATACAGTGTTTTAAGTAAGTGAAGAAATGAAAAATGTTCAAGATACTTCTTTTTAATTGATATAAGAGAGAGAGATTTGTTGTTCCTCTTATTTATACATTCATTGGTTGATTATTGTGCCCTAACTGGGGACCAAACCTGCAACCTTGGCATATTGGGATGACACTCCAATCAACTGAGCTGGGCGAGAAAAAGAAGCTTTCAAAAGACATAGAAAAAATGGCAGAAATGTCATCAATTAATAAACATGAATTGTGTTTCATAATTGTTATTCATTTAACAAAAGGCAAAATATGCTCTAATGATTTAAAGCTCAAAGGTAACAATTTGTGGTATTTATCCTAAAACTTTGACTCTTATGAATGAATCTCTAATTATATTTATTAATCTAGTTAAACACAGAGACATCTCATAAATTACTTCATTTTGCTTCCTATTTGGAAACTTCTTTATATATTACATATTCTTCAGCTTTTGAGGGGATATGTTAATAGAGTAAAACTTGAAATTATATATAGTTTCATTTGGAGGGTTGTATGCTACTTTAAAAAAATGGATCTTAAGTGGAAAGTTAAATGAATAAGAAAACTCATTCAGTAGAAAGATTTAAAAAGTGGTATATGGCTAAAATGTTTATTAAAACATTTAAGGAACCATTTTTAGTAACTGTATTAACTTCTGAAAACTAATTCAGTACCTATATTTTCATACCCTGTAGCATACTTACAGTCTTTATGTATAGAGAGGAAAATTAGAGTGGGAAGTACTTCTTTCTAGTAGAACAGAAATGTTATTACAGTAGAACAAATCTTGTTAAACTGCAGAAAATAATATCCAGGCTTTCTAATCATCTTCTGGTATTACTGAATATTGTCCCTCAGAAAATTGTCTGTTTTTAGGAGTCCAGTAAGGTTTCGAGGTGTGATGTGTGTATGTTTTTTTGTGAAGTTAATGGATTTTAGTAGTGAGTTTTTTTCTAAATTTATAAATCAACTCAAATGCCTCACAGCTCCACCTTCCATAGTTAATATTTAAAAGACTAAAGAAACTTAGGTTTTCTGAGATCTTCTAAGCCTCACAAATACGGTGGGGGAAGTAAAGCTCACCGGTGGAACATTAAGATCAGGGGCTGTTTTAATCAAGGGTCTGTTGCTAACTATCTGTACAGATTTGGAGAGGCCACTTATTTTTAGAGCACATTTCCTTCATTTGTTAAAACTATTTGATGGTAATTGATTTGATTGTTCCATTCATTTCTTAACTAATATAAATGCATACTTTACAGCAAGCAAGATTAGGTGCTAAATCTACAGTGGCACACAAACATAGTCTCTGAGGAAGCTCAGGCTCCCTGATAATATGATAAGGTTAAGGATGTGATGAATATATTAACACAAAACATTTTCTGTCTTATACCCAATTTGACCTTCAGGGTCTTTTTCCAGTGCTGAAAATTCTGAGTTAATTTTTATTTTAAAATTAGTGTTAATTACAAATTGGTAACTTAGATATTTATTTTATTACTTCCCTAGCTGTTGTTTTTAGTGGTTGGCAGAGTGTATTTAAAGAACTCATGGAAAATAGAGGGTCTTAGGCTTTGGAGGCTTGGCATTTAAAATTCTAGCTCAAGGATTCTAAAATTCTGGTCCTTCCACCAGGAGTATCGAGAAACATGTAAGGAATGCCTAGACCTCACCCTAGAACTGCTGAATCAGGACCTGGCAGTCTGCTTCTGTAACCCTCACAATGATCCTGATGAACACTGAAGTGTGAGAATTATTGCCCTAGCCTATCATGGATCTTAATATTAAGTACCTCCTTTTATGATCTTGGTATACCTTCAGTTTTAACAGAAAGTAAAATAAACCCTCATGAACTGAGTACTCCATTCTTGAACAATTAGGAAGAAATTGCTGAGGAGAAATTTAGGGGACAACTGTAGGTGATGAAAAGGAGAGTAATTATTTCATAAAAGAAGTGTTTGAGGATTTCTGTATCAGGTAAGTGATTCTTGTTGAGAAGATAAGCTATTTGTTATTTCTTTAATTGATTTCATAGTCCTGGGGGACTGTTTAGAAATAATTTTATGAAAATTTTATTTTTTTAAATCTGCAGCTCATAAGCTTAGACATGAAAACTATAACTATGGGGAAATGCTATTTTAAGATATTGCATTTTAAGAAAAAAATAAAATGAAATGTTATGTTTGCTTGAAAGCTGTCTTTTTTTTAATACATTGTCCCACTTTAAAAGTAAATAAATCTTTGTTTACAGACAGTCCCTGGGTCTCCGACCCCAATATTCCCCTAGTGGCCCGTGAGATCATGCAGCGAATGATCCAACAATTTGCTGCTGAATATACCTCAAAAAATAGCTCTACTCAGGACCCCAGCCAGCCCAATAGCACAAAGAACCAAAGCCTGCCGAAAGCATCTCCAGTCACCACCTCTCCCACGGCTGCAACTACTCAGAACCCCGTGCTCAGCAAACTTCTCATGGCTGACCAAGACTCACCTCTGGACCTTACTGTCAGAAAGTCTCAGTCAGAACCCAGCGAACAAGGTACGGTTTGTCGGCAAGGTCTCTGTCCAATCAGAATACTTTAATTTGGGGAGAGAAAAATTATTGGCAAGTAGGGCACTAGTAGAAATAACAGGATAAAAACTAATGTGATTCTTAAATTATTGCTGACTATACAGTGATAGAGGAGTTCAGATAAAGTTGCTACCTTGCCCATCAGTAGTTGATAGTTATGATTAACGTACTACCCAGGAAAGGTGGTTATAGTTGTTACTGATCTTTAAGTCATGTGATATTTATGTAAGCATTTTATACTTTCCAAAACATTGTCATGTCTATTGTTTTTAAAAGCTCCTATGAAGAGTTAAGGTTTTTTTTCCTTATCTATTAATGTTGTAGGATTAGCACCTATCTGAGAAACAGACATGTCATATTAGGAAGAAAGACAATTACACTCTGCAAACGAGATGATAAGGCAAAAGTATGTATTTGCAGTTTTAAAAGAGACAGTTAGAAATAATGAGAAAACAGTAAACGCACTTTAGATTGTTAGATATATACAGTACTTTATAGATACACAAAAGCGTGCATTCATAATGCATTGTATTATGAGCTAACCCACAAGTATTTCCAAATAATTTGTTAGTGAAGATCCTAATTAAGTAGTAGGTTAAGAGGTTATCAATTTTGCTTAGCAAATATTTCTTGAGTCTTTGAAAAGTTTACTTTCTTAAATAGATTGTTTCTATTGCTTTGTGACCTCATTTTACCCTTAATTTCACAAAGATGAAATGAGCATTTCAACTCTGCCTTTAAACAACTAAAAATTTGAAATTGGTGATGCATGTACTAATGAGATTCTGTCATAAAAATCTCATAAGAGTCTGCAGAAAGATTATGAGATGCCTGAATTTATTAGTGAGAATATGTTTATTTTTCAAAGTAAGTTAATTTTTATAAAAACCTGGTTTAAAGGGCTTTCTTTTCCTTTTTTTAACTAATTGTGAACAGTTTGCACTTAATGGATTGGCATTAAGTAGTTTTCCTTTGCTTTTTTTCTGTTTCCATGTAGTGAATAACAATCAGAATCACTAAGTTTTAAGATTTCCTAGCACAAAACCTTCTAGTGGTTCTATCTTACATTGGTCAGTCTGCTTTTGGTTACCGTCTTTGCAAAGTTGCTCTTTTTCTGTTTTATTAAAGATTGTTTTCTTTATCAAATTGGTGGCTTCCACTAAAATCTCTTTGCTCAAAATATTACACTGAAAGCTTCAGATTTATAGTAGGATAATGACAGGTTGTATTTAAAGTCTGAATAATGAAGATTAACATACAAAGGTACCACTTAGTCTAACTTAACTTCTTAGAATTAGTGTTATGCTTAAGAGGTATGTTGTTTTGACAGCATGCACTTAGAGAAGTTTGAACTAGTTAATAGGATTATAGTATGCAATCTTCAAATGAAACAAAAATTTTAAAATTATATTTTCTAAATGAATTTTAGTGCTTTCAATTTATTACAATGTTTTTAGTGGTAGACTTAAAATATGTTGCCTATTTGAGTAGACAGACTTAAGGGTCTTTAAATAATACTGTCATTGTTTGGAAATATTTTATTAGTGTATTTGCTTGTTACAAGCAATTATGTATTTAGAAATATTGGTGGCACTCAAGGGACAACACTTTTTCTGTATGAGTGTGGGCTTTGTCGAAATAGGGGGATACAGTGTCTTCAAGTCCTAAGTGGGTTTAAAATGAGTATTAGGACAGTTTTAACATAACTAGGTAGCAGAGCCTCTCTACTGGTCAACTGAAAATCATTGGTACATTGAGTATTACCTTCCTCTGTTAGTTTTGGATGGAATGACAGTTTTAAGAGGTGTCCAGACTATGAGTTTCTTTTCTGTACATGTCTGTGAGGGGGAAAAAGAAAAATCTTTGTGGGAAAAGAGAGTTGTCTAATTTTATGTTCTAGTAACATCAATTTGGGATTTGGTGTAGCTTCTAAAACATTAAACCTCTAGGGTCCAATCATTATCAAGACTTACATTATTCTTTCTTTTCTTAAACTTTGCCCATCCATTGATAATAGCTTACTAACAAAATGAAAACAGATACAAAACTTTGCTCTCTAAATATCAGCAAATGAATTTTGAATCTCTGCAGATTTTACCCAAAAGATTGACAACAGATAAACAGTTTTTTACAGATGTGTCCAAAGAGTAATTAAGATACTGCACATCATAAACAATTGATAACTGATTTATCTTACGGACTTTTCTTGTATAGTGTAATTTAACCATATAAACCTGTATATTTTAAGATAACATTTGTATCACTTAAAATTCCCTAAATCCAACTGTTACATACTTTTAGTGCTTTGATAGTAAGGTAAATTTAGAAAATTAATTCTAATAGTTTTGTTGCTGAACCTCACTCATACTGTATAAACTGCTCTTTCTAATATCTCACTGTATCTTAACAGCTACAGTGATAAGGTTTACCTTTTGCCCTATTAATAAAATATCTAACCCTTGGAGATGTTAGATATAACAAGCTTTGCTAAATGTATGTTGCTTCAGGAAGCAAAATATCCTGATTTAATGAATTGATTTCATAACTCAAGTATATGATTATTGTATCTGCTTAGTTGACTTGGCCTACTGCTTTGTCATTTTTAGCCCATTCAGATGACATTTCCTTCTCATTTTTAATATCCTCAGGTGTTTCTTTGTGTCTCTGCAGACGGTGTACTTGATCTGTCCACTAAGAAAAGTCCATGTGCTGGCAGCACTTCCCTGAGCCATTCTCCAGGCTGCTCCAGTGCTCAAGGGAACGGGTAAGGGAAAATACTTGTAGCCTTCCACAGTTTTGTAGGGACAGTTTATCAGAGATTGATGCTAATTTCTTTTGTATGTTTTAAAAATTAATCCTTGAGGGTAATACTCTTCTAGGTGTGCCTTTAGTAAAATTACTTTGAGTCCATCAATCAAGTAAAAGCACAGTCTCTGAAATCTGAAGTTGACCAGTATAGATCAATTGTGTTAGTTTAGTACAAACAGTAGGTAATCAGGCATATGGCAAGAATGTCTTTGGACTTTTTGTTGCTGACTATTTTGGTACGTGAACCCTAGCTTAAATAATTCCAGGGTTCAGCTGTACAGGCAATTGTGTGCTGAAGTTATCAAATAAAAATTGGGCTCCAATATTTAACTTGATACATCTAATGTGGTGTGTGGGTGTGTGTTGGCTGTTCATTTTTTTCTTGTTGGTTTTGTTTTTGTTGATTTGAACTGCAAATTTAATTCTGTGTGGCAGTTCTGAAAATCTAATTGTATTTTTGCTTTTTAAGTAGATAAGACTGGTTATAAATGTTGACAAATAACTCTTATGTTGCCAAGACATTACATGCACAGTTTTGATAACTATTTAGCAGATGAAAGTGAAATTTCTGGCCATCTAATTTTACAGTGTAAGAATTGTCTAATTCTCCCTCTATGTGTACATGTTAACCATTTAGAGAAAAGTAAATATTAATAAAGTTATTCAGATGCCATATTAGGAAGGCATTTCCATAAAACTGTGTTGTGACCAAAAATCAACTTCATCTAGATAATGAAAAATAACTTCAGTCAGTTAAATTACTTAATATTTAAGTTTATTTAACTTTTAGATATCAACATGGGGAGTTGTTTAAATGGTAAAGAATAAGGATTTAAGTGGACTGTTACACTTAATTACCTTTAATTGCCTTCAGATTGAAGGATTTCTTTACTGACTTCTAAAATGTGCCCTTTATTTTCTCTGAAATTCTATTATTTTCCTTTTTCTCTCCTTTATTCAGTCTAAAAATAACACTAATTTAGTTCATTTTGCATAGTTTAATCTTTTTTCCTTAAGCCCTTCTGTTCACTGTAGTTTGTACTAGATAGAAGTTATCATGGTCCCAAATCCTTGGGTTCCATTTATATATCAGAAAAGTTGAGTTGTGTAATTAAGGACACACGTAGGAGATGACTAAGTGGTTTGCACAAATGAATCCCTTGCTTAAGATTCACTTGAAACTCGGCCACCAGGTTCATGTATTATCATATGGTGAAGTTGCTCTGTTTGACCCTCTGAATGGAAAGAGTTTTTTTCCTACATGATACTGTTGTCTGGAAGACAGAAGCATGGACAGTACTACCCATCTTTTAGTTGAATATTCATTGTTATGCTTGTTATTTAGTGATAACATCACAGAGTCCCTCTAACTTTTGGAGTACATAGCTGGTTTATCATTATTTCTGCAAAGTTCCTCTTTTGTACTTACTTAATGTAATTCTCCCTGGGCGTGCTTTACCAGTTGCCAGTTTTATCATTGATAATCTTTATTGTGAAAATGAAAAACTCACGAATTTGTGTAAGTAGTTGACTTTTAAACATATTCAAAAGCTGTTCACTTAAAATTTCAAAATTCATGTTTGGTATTTTAAGTTTTTTATAAGGAAAACTACAAAATTGTTTATATACCTGTGACAATAATTACTTTGACTAGAACTTAAGGAACAAAGTTTGGGGGCATATAAAGTACAGTTTCCTTAAAGCTTGGATTATTTTAAATAGAAAATCAGTGGTACTCATGTATCTGGAACTAATAGTGTTTTTAAATGAAGAAGTGTGGTAAGTTATAATGCGATGGATATTTTGATTTGTTTTGATTTGGGGTTTTCCCTGTTGGGGGCTGGTAGCCATATTTTTTGCCCAAGCAAAATAAAAAATGTTATGTGGAGTTGTTTGATTTTTGATAATGAACATCAACTTGTTTGTGGGATAAATGAGCACTTATCTGTGGACTCCACCAATGTAAATGGTTCTAGTTTTAGGGCTGGTTGTCATGAATGTTGGACATGTTGCATTAAAATAAGTAATCTGGCTTACTCTTTTATTACTGTACTTGTTTAGTGGTAACGTCACATTGGTATCACAATTCTGTGTAGATTTATGGAGACTTGATGATTACTTTGTAATTAATAATTAAGGTGCTATTTTCAGACAGTTGCGCGAAACTTTTTCTCCGGAAATTTGTGAACCCAACCAGAGACCAGCTGACAGGTTTAATTTTTCTTTGCCCAAAAAGCTCCTGGGTTTTTTTTTTTTTCTTTTTTCCTTTTTCTTTTTTTGTGAACACGTTTTAAAACTAACTGCTGAGACCTTTTTTTTTAATTTTAGAGAAAAATAAATAAATAACACAAAGTGATGTTACCCAAGCAAGGCCTTCTAATAAAGGAGTGGTCCCCTCACCCACCCCTCCCTACCTGTGCAAGTCCTGCTCACATCAGTTTCCTTCCATCCAATTAGGCGACCTGGGAGACCCAGCCAGTACCGCCCAGACGGACTTCGGAGTGGTGATGGGGTACCTCCAAGAAGCTTACAGGATGGAACCAGGGAAGGTTTTGGACACTCCACATCACTCAAAGTTCCACTGGCTCGATCCCTGCAGATTAGTGAAGAACTACTGAGCAGAAACCAATTGTCCACAGCTGCCAGCCTTGGGCCATCTGGATTACAGAATCATGGACAGCACTTAATATTATCCAGGGAAGCCTCTTGGGCAAAACCACATTATGAGTTCAACCTCAGCCGCATGAAGTTCAGGGGAAATGGTGCACTCAGCAACATCAGTGACCTTCCTTTTCTTGCAGAAAACTCTGCCTTTCCAAAAATGGCACTTCAAGCAAAACAAGATGGAAAAAAGGATGTGAGCCATTCATCTCCTGTAGATTTAAAGATACCACAAGTTCGAGGAATGGATCTTTCTTGGGAATCTCGCACTGGTGATCAGTACAGCTATAGCTCTTTGGTAATGGGTTCACAAACGGAGAGCGCGCTTAGTAAAAAACTGAGGGCTATTCTTCCAAAACAAAATAGAAAAAGCATGTTAGATGCTGGACCCGATTCTTGGGGCTCAGATGCTGAGCAGTCTACCTCTGGACAGCCATATCCCACATCGGATCAAGAAGGAGACCCTGGCTCCAAGCAGCCTCGGAAGAAAAGAGGGCGATACAGACAGTACAACAGTGAGATACTGGAGGAAGCAATCTCAGTGGTTATGAGTGGAAAAATGAGTGTTTCCAAAGCTCAGAGTATTTATGGGATTCCCCACAGTACACTGGAGTACAAAGTAAAGGAGAGGCTGGGCACTTTGAAAAACCCTCCAAAGAAAAAGATGAAATTAATGAGGTCGGAGGGGCCAGATGTTTCTGTAAAGATTGAATTAGATCCCCAGGGAGAGGCAGCACAAAGTGCAAATGAATCAAAAAACGAGTAGGAATACTGTAGAGTGCCAATTACTGTACAAACTGGGTGAGCACTACTGGTATCACTGCTTGCACCTAACTTCATTTACTGTGACACTTGTTTCTTTGCAGATTTTGCATTGACTTGTGTGTACAGAGTTGAAAGGTGCATTATGAATGTTGCATATTTAAAATTTTTCATGTGCAGTATGGCTCGGGATATTGTTTGGCCTTTTGCATGTTTCTCTACAAGAGAATTGAGTTACCTCACAGAGAACCAGATACATGGAAGTGGACTCCTTGCCTGTAGAACCTGCATGCTTTTCTTTCTTTCTTTTAAGTTATATTTGCCTTTATTTTAAAAGAAAAAGAAAAAAGCCCCCTTTTAGGAACCACCTCTGCATTCTGGGAGCTTTATCACTGCAAATTGGAAAGCCATCTTACAAAATTATTCACATTTTTTTCTTCTGTGATTCAGCTAATTGAAGGATTAAACTAAAGAAAAGTCTCTTAGGAACAGTGAATATTTGAATTTAAGAAATGTGTTTATTCGATGATAAATAATTATTTAGATCAATTTACATTTTATGATTTTTTCTCATTATTAAATTTACTTACAAACTAGCAATCTATTTAGTGCTCACCCAGAGGGGAAGGAGGTGGAAAATGTGCACACACTACCTTCAGAAATGCTTCGGTTAATTACTTTGTGACACTACCTTTGCTGTAATTTTAGTTGGGATTTTCTAAGGGTAGAATTTGGTCTCACCAACAAGTGAGGATATAGCCTTATCTCATGGAGGACAAGCTCCGTTCTTACTCAGGAGCAGTCAGGGTACATTACATAAAACAATAGAGGATGCCTCATTTTAGCAAACTCAGTTTCTTTGTATTCTTAAATCCTTTTACGGATTTGATCATATGCTAACTAATGACTGGATGTCGTTGCAGCAACTAGTTTAAAATATTCAAGATCTGTTTATTGGGGAATGGGAGAAATAGGAAAAGAAATGTGTATAATTAATTATAATATTGTAAAAGTGGTATCTAGATTTTACAGCCTCAATAGTCTGCCCAAATATTCACATGAGTGAAGGATCCCTTTCCTTCATTCACCACAACATTTGTGGTGAGAGAAAAAAAACCACAACTCCAAGGTGACCTAATATGATTTAGGTTGCATTTCAATTTTAATAATAATTTAATCAGAAATAAAGCTCATTAGAGTTTCTTCTTTAACCCAGATACTAGTACAAGGAGGAGGGGATGTATTCTTTTTTAGGTTTTATTTTATTTGTTGCTCTAAATCTTTTTTTCTTCTTCTTTTTCCTTTTTTTTTTTTTTTTTTTTTTTAGCATCCTACATAACATCTCCTTCGTAACTTTTTGCTTGTTTTCATGGTTGTTTAGCACACAGTTCAGGACCTTTCAGATCATGTTTGTACAAGCACTCCTGGAAGAGCAGCTAAGCCTTGTCTGAGATGGGCTTTAAAATCACACTAAGTTGGGAACCTTTTTTTTCTACAGTTTTTTTGCAAGAATAACTGATAAAGCCCATGAAATTTAATTTTGCTTTGTGACCAAATTGAAGTTACTGTTTGTGCAAAACAAAAATCATACCACATCCACCCTATATTCTAATCTGAGAAAGGTGGTCAGGCCCTTCTAAATGCTTAACCAAAAATTTTTAAAAGTCATTGAAGCTTTTATAGAAAATGAACTCAAACTTTGAGCATTAAAATTGAGGCTTAAGATTTCAGGTGGATAATAACAGTTTGAGGAGAAGTAGGTCCAGATATTCACAAGGCATAAATTCTTGCCTGGAAACATCAGAGAAGTTAACTAGGTTAAGGATAGTTTCCCCTGAGCAACCTATGTGTTCAAAGGTTAGGCACACCATTGCTGTTATTAAAATAACACGCACTGCTCATTATTGACATAGCCTGGGCTTGGGTTCCTCTTTAGGTTTGGTTATTTTGTGTAGCAGTTTTTAATCAGTGGGTGACTAAGACTGTTTCCTCTTAGCTTTCTAGTTCTCAGCAGAAAAAGCAGTTTGGGGTCAGAGCAGTATGTGACTCTGTAGCATTTTCTAGCCTAGCTGGAAATTGCAATTAAAATACTCTGAAATGTACGGTTTTCATCTGCAGTTGGAGGAAGTTGTTGAAAGTTTGCTAAAAGCAAAGGGCTAAGCTTATGAAGGAATGCCTCCTTTGTTCCACACTCAGTTTGTCATACACAATTAATTGTAGCCATGTGCCTTTTTGCATGATGTTTGGGATATTCAGTAACCCAAGATTGCTGCAGAAAGGTACTTTGAGCAATTAATTTGTGCTTGCTTTTATCCCCTCTCAGAAAGGCATCATAAAAAGGCCCATTTAAAAATTTGGCCCTAAAAGTTCAACTTTTGTAGAGTTTTACTGTTCAGAGAGGTTTAATCCTATGTGGTAGTCTATAAAGTGATGTATGAGTTGAGTTATGTAAATTTTGTCATTGTAGTGTACATGGAGTGATCATTTTACTAACATAAATATTTTCTATGTGTGTTTCAGTGGATGACAATCGAGCAGCAGAAGAATGGTGTGCCTACCCTTTAATGCTGCAGTTTAAATAAGAGAACTTGTATTATGTCATTTCAGATTGTAGGCTGAGAGTTGTAAATAGTGAAAATTTGAGTACTTCTATTATTTGTTTTGGTTAGAAAGTGAATTTTAAAAACAAACCAAACTCTAAACTTTCTCAGATTAAAAGTCCTGAGACCTGAAGATTGTAACATTCATGTCTGTGACGCTTTTAAACATTACACTTGAGATCAGTCATGACTTAATATTCAGGTAAATTTTCTTTTCCACGAAGCTTTTGAATAAGCATATTTCCTCCAAAGGTCAGTCGGTCTCTCTCTGTTTTTCTTTTTTGTAGATTATTTTAAAGCACTAATTGCATTACATTGGTAACTGCAATATAAAATAGCCATTATTGTTTTGTGAAGCATGGTTGAAATTAGATAGTGGTCCCTTTTAAATTTCATGAGCCTCTCAAAAAATCTTTTAAAAAAATACAGAAAGCTGCTGAATATTTCAAAAGATATATATTTTACCTTATTGTAGGTTTTGTAAAGTTAGTTTGTAATATTCAGGTGCACTTTTAATGTTAAATTTTGTGTTCAGAGTTCCATTATACCATGTATTTCCTGGAGGTGGCTCATCACATGGCTGGCTGTCAAGTCTTGGTGCCGCAGTGATCCCTTAATATTTGATTTCTCTCTTAATTTGCCACTATTCAGTGTTGGCACTTTCAATGTAGATATTCTAGTTTGGGGATGTCCTCATAAATGTGTAACAGATTGGTCTGTTCGCATGCTTAATTTCTGCCAATCAGAGTTTTGCATGGCCCAAAAAACAGTTGACCATTTTTATGGTATGGGAAAGTATAGTTCACAGCTGTCTTTGTCACAAAAGCCTGGT
Organism: Artibeus jamaicensis; assembly: GCF_021234435.1. NCBI lineage: Eukaryota > Metazoa > Chordata > Mammalia > Chiroptera > Phyllostomidae > Artibeus > Artibeus jamaicensis. The sequence goes on from NW_026521538.1 coordinate 1,532,596, forward strand.
CTCCTCCCATTTTCCAGTGGGCAGATGATGACATTACTCAAACTTACGATATTATTCAAACTGATGTTAGGAGGTGATGAATTTAAGATCAGTTCTTGCATTTTTATAAGAGAGCATTATTATTACAGAATAGATAAGCTATCACACTATAAAATTAAAAACACTAATTCTGTGGAAGGTTATCTAGTTGGTATTTTTATCATTAGTGTTCTCATTTCTGAGACATAATCATCAAACTTGACAGTAAAGTAGTATAATATTATAGTACTTTGTTCAGTAGGCTTACAAGTGACTCTGAACTATGTTTGTGATGAGCTATACACTTATTTCTGTTCCCCAAATACCATGAAGGACAAGGTCTCTTTTTCTGGAAAAATAATTTATATTTGTGTATAATACTTTCTAATATTAAGTTTGTTGTTACTCTGAAGTTTAGATGTTGCTTGATAAACCTTTACTGCAGCAGATCATGAATATGAGTAAGGCTTTGTGTGATAATAGGGTCCTTATGTGAAGTTAATTACTGTTCAGTGCTGGTGAGCAAGCTTAACCAGTGTGAAGTGTGTGTTAGCTTTATTTGGTACACTTTTACTTTACAATATTGAAGTGCTTTTAAAACTCTGGTTATCTTATATAAACCATTACCTCAACCAATTGGCATTTTCATTCTCCAACATTTTACCTGAGCTATAAGATGAGCTATATGGGATCAGATAGTAAAACAATAGGCACAATGAGAAGTTTAGTTCCCAATTTTCTGGAGAGAACTCTAAATTAGACTAAAAATTACTACCTGCAAAGGCCCATGTCCTACATAACTACCTTCTCTCATTAGGCCGTACATAGCAGCCCTGGAGCTGCTGGTGAGCTGTGTTCGCCCCCTGCCCCGAGTAAGCACATGGTGCAAGGCCTGGTTTTAAGCCTTTGTGATCCTCTTACATTTCATTGACCCATAATAGTGAAGCTTGGATTCAGTTAATAATTTTTATAAAATAATGTCAGAACCTGAAATGACTTTTAGTTATGACAAATATGTAGGACAGTTCATAATTATTTTCTTTAACAGGTATTATCCCTGTAGATTCAATTTTGAAACCATATTTTTGCTTTTGTAATTATTATTTAACTAAATTCCAGAGGTAGTTTTCATGTGAACAGCCCTTTTCTATATATTCAGGTTGCTGTCATTGGTAATGGAATGTGACAATAGACTGAACTGCTCCACTTAATCTTTTGTAGGAGACATTGAAAATTATAGGTGAAATTTTGACCTTCATGAATATATCAAAGATTGTTTTCCTTGTTACTGTTTCATTATAATTAGGTCTTCATTAATGCTATAGTCAGGCCAATGTTACTAAAAATCTAATGGCTTCAGCCAAACAGTACATTTAGTAAACTGTTAAGATATATGAGATTCTTTATAAGAGATTTAAAAAAAAATATTGTATGAACTTTAAGACACTACTGAAAAAGAAAGAAATAATTGTGGTACAAGGAATGCAGACCTCCAAAGTCATCTTAGTTTGTTCTCTCCCTCCCTCTCTTTCTCTCTCTCTCTCCCTCTCTTTTGGATTCATTCTGTCCTTGGGACTTGAGTAGGATTTGTGAACATGGTGACTGAAGGGAAAATAGAGAAAATTCTTTGCATATCCTGTCTCTTATTCCCACATAAATTCTCAGTTGCCTTTTAAAGTAGTAGATATTAGCCCTGTAGCTGTGTGCCCTCAGTGTTACGAAGGAAATTGGGGGAAAAGGGTGGAAAGTAAGGATGGGAAAGTATGTAAACTTGAGAAAAGACTAAAGATTTTGCCCTATCATACTAAAAATGAGTGACAGGATAGACAATGTGGTAAAGTTGGGCCATCTTCTTTTGACAGAAAAGTCTGTTTAGATTATTTGAAAATGAGAAGGCTATTGTTGATTTGACAAAGAAAACATAATTCTGCAACTATTTGGGGGATAATTTTAAGGTTTCCAGTTCATTTAGATCTGTCAATAAAATCCGAAGCAAGCACTTTTAGTTAATCATAGATTTATTGGATATAGCAAATATAATTATAATATTTAATCTTTATTGTTTGAATATGGAAATAAACTCTTTACCCCATCTTGAGCTGTTATTGAACAGGCTCAAGATGATCTTTTCAACACTGGAAATGACCCTACACACATACCAAAAAAAATCTAGAGCAGTAAAACATATTCGAAGATCCACACATACCTCTTAGACTTTAGATTTGTCTTGGGAAAGAATTTATGAACCTATAACCAGTATTAGTACAGTCTTGGGTTCTTTGTTCTGCATAATTGCACCCTTTCTCAGGTATGTCCTGAAAACATAAATTTTAAAATAATCTCTTTAGAGATTAGATTCTCAGTGGATAGTGTGTAAGGGGACTGGGGAGGGGGGCTGGGAGGGGGTTTGACACAGTACACTGACACAGTAGAGCAGGGATTTTTACAGTAACATTCAGTAGCCAAATAGAATTTCAACCTAGGATATTTTCACCCCCTCTGAATGAGAGAAACATCATGTTAACATCTGTGACTTGGTAAATAACCGGTGCTACACTCCGAAACTTTTCTTTCATCCAGGTGACATTTTTCTCCCTGGTGGAAGGGTATATAGTAAACTTTACGTCACTAGGAAAGCACTTGTATGAAATGTTTAAAGTACTAGAAAAGGGATATTTAGCACTTTTTCTGTTACAACACTAAAGTCTTAATTTATCTTCAGTCTTAGGTACTGTAAGTTTTATGGTAATTGCTTAAAATATAAAACATACTACATAATATGGAGTCAAATCACATTTATATAAATCTTGTCTTGTTTTAAAAAGACCATAACATTTTATACCTTGCAAGCAGTTACAGGTGATTGCCTCATTTTCCCCACTTCATTAAGCATTTCAGGCTTAAGAATTTGGAATTTGAGAGGAGGTGAGGGGAAAACTCCCCAAAATGAAAAATTGTGTCAGATCATTTTAGAAAAATAAATCACTAGGAAAATGGGTAGGGATTCTCTCTCCCTTTAAGTCTTCAGGGAATGAGCAGTATTTAGAATCTTTGGCTGAAATTCGAGCCTTTTTACTGTGTAAATTTTTAATATTAATTCACTGACATGCTTTTTACATCAGAGGACTGAAAATGGATCTTAATGTTTTTAAGTTGTGGAAGGGTATATTTCTAAAATGGGGGGGATGATTAACTAGCTTAGTATACCAGCATTAGTAAGTTTAAGGAATTTTAGTATGTAATAGCAAAGTGTTTGATTAAAGTCTAATCCTATATTGCTAGTCAAAATTAGTTACATTCTGATCTAGGAAAGATAGTCATTGGGTATTGCTATGCTGTGCTGTCAGAAGACCAGACTAAGGTAGAAACCTTTATCTGACTCCCACACGTTGCTTGTTCTGATGGGATGTATACTCTACAGCAGCTTACTGCTGCTTTATGAAGAAGTGTATAAACTATACATTTGGAGTGTTTGCATATAATTCTTTATAGCCTCCACTTTAAAGTGTCAGACATTAGTATTTTATCAGTCCATGCTGTTGAATACAACTAATGTTCTTAGGAATCCAACTTGTACACACTGTTTAAAAACCCTCAGGGACAGTTTACACACTATTCTCACTCAATTCAGGTACTTTGATGCTATTCTTAAACCTAACAGTGACTTGTATTTTTCTGTTTTGCTTTTATTTCAACGTGCTGGTAGCACATCCTTGATGAATGTCAACTTAAAAACTCAGTTCAGGTATCCAGGTATAACTCAGCCAAACATTTTAAAGCTGCATATAACTCTCCAGCACACGGTGCCTCACACTCTTATAGTGGCATTCTATATATTCAGTTATTACTACTGAGCAGATAATATGGGGGTTCCTGTTAACAGTGTATTTAAAAAAAGAAAATGTGCATGTGCATCAGTGTATAGCCAGCACATGGAACATACACATAGTTAAACTATATTATTTTTAAATGCCACTAAATAGCCAGCACAATTAAACAACATTCCTTGCTGCTTCTGAAAAGTATAACAGATGCAGCTCCTCCTTGATGTGGCTCTTGCTTCTTCACCATACTACTACTAAATTCAAGCACTGGTCCTTGGGTGTCTGACCTCTACATTCTAGTTTATGCAATGTCTTTAGAGAATTCTGTGCACTGGCCACTGTGATGGAACCATTGGGCCAGGGGTGCTCTGAGTTTATTAGTAGTGATTCTGCCAAAGGTGGTGTTGTAACATGAGTATGTAAATGTCAAAAACTTAGCAGAGGTCTGGGTCTGCATATCAGCAGACAATTTTGTCAATATATTTTATAGCATCAAACTCCTCAGTGACAAGTTTATTCTGATGCGAAGTTCTAATTCCAGTGTTTTAGCCCTTTGCATCTTTAATGGTAAAACTTGTTGACTAGAGGTCTTTATTCATAAATATTCCTTTTGTTTTCTGCAGAACTATCTGTGGTTAACAAAATAAATTATTCCTCTGCTTTAATATTTGATATCTTACATCTAAAAGGAATTCTCCATATATAAAACCCATAGCCTTTGAAGATATGGAAAATGGCATCTTTCAGATTTCTAGAAGTTCAAGTGTCATGCAACAAAACAGGAACCCCCTTTACTCTTATGGACCTCATTTCAATATACTGTTTACAGTTTGACGGAATTGTATAATTTAATATTTCTCTTGTACTGTAGTATATATTTATTTACAGATTTTTTTGTACTGTGTGATTTGAACTTTTTGTTCCTTGCTATGATCAATGTTTATGTAGTAGAGCACTTATGATCACAAATTAAGTTTTTTGGTTTGATTGCACTACATTAAATTTTTTAATGCAGTTCTGATTTTTGACTGGACTAAAATAAGCTGTGTCTTAATGTATGTGATGAGTACTTAAAACTTTAATCCATGTGGTCCCCTTTTTTTTGCATTGTATGTCAAAGCGCTAGTTCTTTCGTGCATGTGTAAGATTTAATGGTTCCATTGTATTATTTGACCATGACATTTTGGAGAAACATTCCCAGCTGTAATGTTGTGTATGGTAGTTCTCACTGGATGCTAGACTTTTCAAAACCACTATTCTTCTAATAAATTTGTTGTGAAAAACTGTTTCAAAAGTTTGATATCTACTTCTTAAGACTTTAATGCTTTTTTAAAAAATCCTCAAAAGTGGTAAAATTTCAAAGTGTGCTATAAATGAACATGGTAATCAAAGTCAGTAGTTTCTGATGATAAATTATTTCTAAATGAAATCTCTTAGATAGTTAGAAGTTGCTGCTTCAAAATTGTGCTTCAGTATTTGGATGCAGTACTGCCTTGTAACTTCTGGCCTTTAGTATAATTTTTTTTAAATTTTTTATTGATTATGCTGTTACAGTTCTATTCCCCCTTTCATTCCCCTCCACCCTACCCCCCATCCCCACCATGACCCCCCTTTAGTTTATGACCATGTGTCTCAAGTCCTTTAAATTCTATATTTCCCATGCTTTTCTTGCCCCCCCATCTATCTTCTATCTACTGTCTATGCTACTTATTTTCTGTACCTTCTCCCCCCTTCTCCTCCTCCCACTCCCCTGTTGCTAACCCTCCTTGAGATCTTCATTTCTATGTTTCCACTCCTGATCTAGCTGTCCTTTTAGTTTGCTTTTGTTTTAGGTGTGGTTCTTAATAACTGTGAGTTTGTTGTCCTTTCACTGTTCATGTTTCTTTAACTTCTTTTTCTTAGATAAGTCCCTTTAACATTTCATATAATAAGGGCTTGGTGATGATGAACTCCTTGAATTTGATCTTATCTGAGAAGCACTTTATCTGTCCTTCCATTCTAAATGAAAGTTTTGCTGGATAGAGCAATCTTGGTTGTAGGTCTTTGGATTTCATGACTTGGAATACCTCTTTCCAGCCCCTTCTTGCCTGGAAGGTCTCTTTTGAGAAATCTGCTGACAGTCTGATGGGGACTCCTTTGTAGGTGACTGTCCCCTTAGCTCTTGCTGCTTCTAGGATTCTCTCCTTCATTTTCATTTTGGCTAATGTAATGATGATGTGCCTTGGTGTGTTCCTTCTTGGGTCCAACTTCTTTGGGACTCTCTGAGCTTCCTGGATTTCCTGGAAGTCTATTTCCTTTGCCAGATTGGGGAAATTCTCCTTTATTATTTGTTCAAATAAGTTTTCCACTGGTGGCTGTGCCTTTCCCCCTTCTGGTACCCCTATAATTCGGATGTTGGAGCGTTTAAAGATGTCCTGGAGGTTCCTAAGACTCTCCTCATTTCTTTGAATTCTTGCTTCTTGACTCTTTTCTGGTTGGCCATTACTTGCTTTCTTCTGGTCCACTCCATTGATTTGAGTCCCAGTTTCCTTTTCATTGCTATTGGTGTCCTGTGCAATTCCATTCATTTCAATTAGTTTCGCCTTCATATATTTGTCTAATTTGTCGGTATAATCAACCAGTTCTGTGAGGGTCCTGATCACCAGTGTTTTAAACTGTGCGTCTGAGAGTTTTGCTATTTCTTCATCGCTTAGATTTATATCTGGGGCTTTGAGATCTTCTTGCGCCATTTTTGGTCTGTTCGCGCCCTTTAAGTGTGAGAAGCGGCGCCTTGGACTCCCAGGTCGCTGGGTTGTGACGCTATATGTGGGGGGCGTGGTCAGAGCGGGGAAATGGCGGCACCCTCTGCTGTTTCTCACAGCTGGGTGAGGAGCCGCGCCTTAGGTGGTTCACCTGGGCCGGGCCACTCAGAGTCACTGGGTTATGACGCTGTATGTGGAGGTGGGGTCAGAGCAGGGAAATGGCGGCACCCTCCCTGCTGCTTGCTGTGCCCACTCCCTGGCTTGTCTATCCACGCATAAATGCGCGACCACAGTCAACACGCAGCCCTGCTCCCCTGCTGTCTCCCCCACGCTTGCTCGGTCGCTCACTGGGTCCAACCCTGCGCCTGGATTCCGCGCTCCTGAGTCCGTCTGACCGAGTTTTCCTGTGCAACCCCGCTTCACCAGCCGCTGGTTTCGCCGTTTACCGGTCAGGCTGAAGAATTTGTTGTTAACAGACTTCCGAAAAGTTCAATTTTCCGTGTTCTGGCTGTGTTTTCTGTTGCTAATATTTAGTTGTCTCTAAACTTGGTTGTGTGAGAAGGCAGGGTACATCCACCTATGCCTCCATCTTGGCGGAAGAGCCTTTAGTATAATTTGATACTCCCCTGCCTCAATTTTCTTCATTGGCTTATTTACTTAAAGAATATTTTTAGCTAAACCCGGTATGTTGATACTTTCATATTAGCTGTTTGCTGGTCTTAGTTTTTCATAATTTTTTAGAGGAAAACTTGATGTTGAGATTTCTTGCTAAAAAGAATAACAATTTGCTGATTTTTATTTGCTCTTTTCTTGAGACATAAGTATGAAAATAACATTGTCAGCTCATGAAGGCTATCATAGTAGTTTTGGTTCTTCAGAGGATGCTAGTACCTCCTGTTACCAGGAATAAGAAAAGGACATACAGGGCAGGGCAAAGCGGGTTACAATGGAGAGTATGGGAAACACAGGGTTTATTCTTGTATTATTATTTATTAATTATTATATTATTTTCCACATGAACAAATAAATTTATTTTTGCCACACCCTGTACATTGTTCAACATTTAAATGGTGGTTTTTAGAACTAGATATATAAAAATGGTTTATATTATAAATTGATTCCCGTTGTACAGTGGACAGGGGAACAGCTGGTTTAAAATGACAAAAATTAGAATTGGTATCAGTATATGTAAAGCTGCTTTTTCAAGATCATAATATACTTGCAATTATAAAGTGATTTCTGATCATTTCTAATATATATTAAAAATAATGCCATTGTTAGCAGTTGGTCTAGATTGTCTTTCAGTTGGCTTCTTATTTCTTTGGCTGTCTAGCTATTTCTGCCTTTTGGTCTAATTTTTATGAAATTGGAAAATTATTCAGTTAAGCCACATGATTATAGAGCATTTTTCTGGAAAAGTAATTGTTATTTCTTAGTAAATTTTAAAGCTGTAACTACTTGTTTCTTGTTATTATCTATTCTAAACTAGTGGCCTGATCAAGGTAGAAGGATTACAGTCTATTGAATAGCAATCAGAAATGAATTTATTTTAGTGATTCTATCTTCAAATTGATATCTAGCTCTTAAATTGTTGTGATCTTATTTTTTTTTGTCTTTTTAAAAAATTTTATTGATTATGCCATTACAGTTCTTTTTCCCCCACTTCGTTTCCCTCCATCCTGCACCCCCTTTAGTTTATGACCACGTGTCTCAAGTTCTTTATATTCTATATTTCCCATACTATTCTTGCCCTCCCCCCTATCTATTTTCTACCTACCATCTGTGCTACTTATTTTCTATACCTTCTCCCCCCTTCTCCTCCTCCTCCCACTCCCCTGTTGCTAACCTTCCATGAGATCTTCATTTCTATGGTTCCACTCCTGATCTAGCTGTCCTCTTAGTTCGCTTTTGTTTTAGGTGTAGTTGTTAATATCTGCGAGTTTGCTGTTTTTTCACTGTTCATCTTTTTTATCTTCTTTTTCTTATATAAGTCCCTTTAACATTTCATATAGTAAGGGCTTGGTGGTGATGAACTCCTTGAATTTGATCTTATCTGAGAAGCACTTTATCTGCCCTTCCATTCTAAATGAAAGCTTTGCTGGATAGATCAATCTCGGGTGTAGGTCTTTGGTTTTCATGACTTGGAATACTTCTTTCCAGCCTTTTCTTGCCTGTAAGGTCTCTTTTGAGAAATCCGCTGACAGTCTGATGGGAAGTCCTTTATAGGTGATAGTCCCCTTAGCTCTTGCTGCTTCTAGGATTCTCTCCTTCATTTTAATCTTGGCTAATGTAATGATGATGTGCCTTGGTGTGTTCCTTCTTGGGTCCAACTTCTTTGGGACTCTCTGAACTTTCTGGACTTCCTGGAAGTCTATTTCCTTTGCCAGATTGGGGAAATTCTCCTTTATTATTTGTTCAAATAAACTTTCCACTCGTGGCTGCTCCTCTTCCCCTTCTGGTACCCCTATAATTCAGATGTTGGAGCATTTAAAGATGTCCTGGAGGTTCCTAAGTCTCTCCTCATTTTTTTAAATTCTCGTTTCTTCATATTTTTGTTTGGTTGTTTCTTTCTTTCTTCTGGTCCACTTCATTGATTTGAGTCCCAGTGTTCTTTCTATCACTATGGGTTCCCTGTGCATTTTGCTTCATTTCACTTAGTGTAGCCTTCATTTTTTCATCTAATTTGTGACTAAAATCAACCATGTCTGTGAGAATCCTGATTACCAGTGTTTTCAACTGTGCATCTGATAGGTTGGCTGTCTCTTGGTCGCTTAGAAGTATTGGCTGTAGGGCTTTGAGCTATTCCGCTTGAGCCATAATGTTTTGGTCTGTTCGCGCCAGTTTCGTATGGGGGCGGAGGCTTAGGTGTTCACTGGGGCGTGGCAACCCACGTCGCTGGGTTGTGACGCTGTATGTGCGGGCAGGGTCAGAGCAAGCAATGGCGTTTGTTCCTCTCTCAGATTTCAGTCCCCTCTGCCGCTTCCCTTCTGGTGCTGGTTCCCAGGTAGGTGGGCATGTGTATGTTCTAGGACCCTGTGGGTCTCTCCAACCAACTTTCCTGTGAGGCTGGGAGCCTCTGCTGGCACCTCAACCCCCAGAGTGTTTCCAGTTGGTCCTTTTAGGCTTTAATTCCCCTCACTGGGGCCCTGGGTCACACGCTCTGTCTCACTGCTCTTTTTTTTTTTTTACCTGGTTTATCTGCACACAAATATGTGACCCCAGTCAGCCTGCCGCCTTGCGAGCCTTACGGGTTTGCTCGTTTCCGCCCGTGTACGCTAAGCACCACCTCTTCCTGCTGGGACCCCTCTCCACCAGTCGCCGACTCCGTTCCTCTTACAGTTCGTCATTATCGGACTTAGGTACAGTTCAGTTTTCTGTCTGTTTTGGTTGTGTTTTCCTAAATCTTTGTTGTCCTTAAATTTGGTTGTGCCAGGAGGTACAGTGTTTCCACCTGCACCTCCATCTTGGCCGGAAGTGGTGAGAATTTTAAAAAAAGTGTTTATTAAGTAACATAGTAGATAACCTTGCTTGTATTGAGTGTCCATTTTATCATTATTTGCTTCCAAATGGTAAACAGTTTTTAACACGGAATTTTACTGTATTCAATTTATAAGTTGTTGGACGTCGTTGTTTTGGGGGGGAGTGGTAGTGAGTATCAGACCTCATTTACAGCTGAAGCAGACAGGCTTGTTTTCAGATATTTGGAAAAGAAGAGTTCTTAAGACTTAAAAAAAAAACGTTTATTAGTATTTAATTAATAGTCTAAGCCATGATTTTTGTTAGAGTTAATTGGAAAGTAAGTAAAAACATATCAATTTATAAGTATTAAATCTTCTGTAGTAGATTTAATTGAGTAGATGGAGCTTTTTACAGGCATGTAAGAATACTCTGCTATGGTTTCCTGACTAGGAGTTTAAAATGTTAATTGTACTCTTCTTGCCACCCTTATTTGATCAGCAATATGGAATGATAAAGGATTATTTGGTACTTGAAATTTCTTTTAACTTGGTATATACTAGAAAGATCACTTGGCTAAGTGTAGGAGTGTGGGGAATTGTGCACACATAGTGTTTAATCATCAAAACCAGTTTTCTGATGAAAGAATTTGGGGGATCTCTTTTAATGTAATTTTTTTTAAATAAATTTATTTATTTTTTTTGAATTGTTTATGCTGTTACAGTTGTTCTATTCCCCCCTTCATTCCCCTCCACCCTGCCCCCCCAACCCCCCCCATTACCCCCCCTTTAGCTTATGTCCATGTATCTCAAGTCCTTTAGGTTCTGTATTTCCCATACTATTCTTGCCCCCCCATCTATTTTCTATCTACTGTCTATGCTACTTATTTTCTGTACCTTCTCCCCCCTTCTCCTCCTCCCACTCCCCTGTTGCTAACCCTCCTTGAGATCTTCATTTTTATGTTTCCACTCCTGATCTAGCTGTCCTTTTAGTTTGCTTTCGTTTTAGGTGTGGTTGTTAATAACTGTGAGCTTGTTGTCCTTTCACTGTTCATGTTTCTTTAACTTCTTTTTTCTTAGATAAGTCCCTTTAACATTTCATATAATAAGGGCTTGGTGATGATGAACTCCTTGAATTTGGTCTTATCTGAGAAGCACCTTATCTGTCCTTCCGTTCTAAATGAAAGTTTTGCTGGGTAGAGCAATCTTGGTTGTAGGTCTTTAGTTTTCATGACTTGGAATATTTCTTTCCAGCCCCTTCTTGCCTGTAAGGTCTCTTTTGAGAAATCTGCTGACAGCCTGATGGGGACTCCTTTGTAGGTGATTGTCCCCTTAGCTCTTGCTGCTTCCAGGATTCTCTCCTTCGTTTTAATCTTGGCTAATGTAATTATTATATGCCTTGGTGTGTTTCTTCTTGAATCCAACTTTTTTGGTACTCTCTGGGCTTCTTGGATTTCCTGGAAGTCTGTTTCCTTTGCCAGCTTGGGGAAATTTTCTTTTATTATTTGTTCAAATAGTTTTTCCACTGGTGGTTGTATCTTTCCCCCTTCTGGTACCCCTATAATTCGGATATTTGGAGCGTTTATAGATGTCCTGGAAGTTCCTAAGCTTCTCCTCATTTTTCTGAATTCTTATTTCTTCATTCCTTTCTGATTGATCATTTTTTTCTTCCTTCTGGTTCACTCCATTGAGTTGAGTCCCAGTTTTTTTCATCTCTATGGGTTTCCTGTGGAATTCCATTCATTTCCCTTAATTTAGCCTTCATATGTTTCTCTAATTTGTGGCTATAGTCCACCAAATCTGTGAGGAAGCTGACGACCAGTGTTTTAAACTGTGCGTCTGAGAGATTTGCTATTTCTTCGTCACTTAGATTTATCTCCGGGACTTTGAGGTCCCCCTGCGACATTTTTGGTCTGTTCTGGCCCTTTAAGTGAGAGAAGCGGCGCCTTGGAGTCCCAGGTCGCTGGGTTGTGACGCTGTATGTGGGGGCGTGGTCGGAGCGGGGAAAATGGCGCCGCCGCTGCCGCTGCCGCCGCCGCCACCGCCACCGCCGCCGCAGCAGCCGGTCCCACCGCTCACTCCCTCACCCGCGCGTATCCGGGCACCCACAGTCAACTCGCTACCACCGCCTCCCCGCTGACTCCTCCGTAGTCGCTCAACTGGTGGGCTGCTCACTAGGTCCAATCCTGGGTTTGGAACCCGCGCGAGTCGCGCGTCTGGATTCCGCGCCCGCGCCGGGTCGATCGAGTTCTCCTTTGTAACTCCTCACCCGCTGCCGGTTTCGCCCCTCACCGGTCGGGCCAAAGAATTTGTTGTTTGCGGACTTCCGAAAAGTTCAGTTTTCCGTGTTCTGGTTGTGTTTTCTGATGCTAATATTTAGTTGTCCTTAAACTTGGTTGTGAGAGGAGGCAAGGCACATCCACCTTAATCCTCCATCTTGGCGGAAGTCCTTTTAATGTAATTTTAATAAACTGTTTCATCAAATGGTAGCTCTGCATGTTTCAAACAGATAATTCAGATCCTATGCAGCGCAGTTTAAGGTGTTTGTTCCAGTGGCTATAAAATTGGCTTGAGACGGTTTGCCTAGAAAGCCTGGCACTGTAACTTATGCTAGATAGAGACGGATTTCAAAAGTAACCAGCATAGCAGATTCTTAGGATGTGCCAGGAAGTGGTGAGTCTGTGTAGACCAGTTTTTCAAACCAGATCAACCAGTTGTGACCTCTGTTATCAGTTGTAAGATCAGTTTAGTGGGTCCTAACCAACATTTTAAAAAGAAAAAGAGTACATAGCATATAATAAGGGTAAATACTATTGAAAGTTGTGTGTCATCATACACACAGAAACCGGTGTGTACAGGATCACTTGGTAAAAAGGATTTCTTGTTCTGGATTGCAGTCAAAATCAAATGGCTTTTGAAAGCTATTATGTAAGCTGTACCTTTCATCCCAGTTTTTCTGGTACCTTGGAGAATATATGAGCAACCCCTTGTATGCTTGCAGTTAGGACAGTTGGACCTTCAAAATTCCCTCTTTCTTTCCCTGCCTCGATGATTTGAACTCACGCTGAAAGTTTATTCTTTTCCCTTCTGTTGTGTCAGAATGTTTCCTCTGCCATTTTCAATTCCTTGTAAGTATCTTAGGAAAATTATCTTCACTATGTAGTAACTTATTGGGTTTGTTTATTCATTACTTAGTTGTGTCTGAGATGAGCTGATCCCTCAGTTTTAGTCAATGAAGCTACCAGGTTAAAAAGGGCACAGTCTTAGACCTAGGGATGGTTTGCAGCCCACAGAGGAGATAGCCAAGTCAGCTGTTACTGTGCAGCATAATGCTGTGTAATGAAAGATGGAGATCCTGAGAGCAGAGTAAAATATTCAGCAGCCTCCAGGGAAAGTGCTAAGGAGGCTAGAGTATGAGCAATAGAGATTGACAGATTTTATGCAAAAAAAAAAAAGTGACATCGGATTTTAATCTTTGAGAAGGTGGCATTTCTGAGTAATATGAAGCAAAGTCTAAAATGAGGGGACATTAGTGGTGGGGAACTTAGACTATAGTTTTCTCCAAGGGAAGTCGAATCAATGCGGTTGAAGTGGGTAGAGTGTTGGGAGCAGAAGAAGTCATGGAACTAGGGAGAAGATTGAGGTAGGATAAATACCTAAATTGAGTGTGTGGATATTAATGTGAGAGAGTGTGTATATGTGTGCATTTAGTTCCATTTCGTCTTCTAATATTCCTGAGTAAAAATGTGAATATGCAGATGATTCTGTTTAGTTCACCCCATTCCAGTACATCTCCATCAGTGGCCTTGAGTGTTTTCAGAGAGGGGATGCAGGATGGCTATAAAGGACTCTTAGTTCCAAAAGCACCCCTGAGAGAATGATAGATATAAAAGTATTTTGCTTAGTCCTGGCTGGCATGGTTCAGTGGATTGAGTGCCAGCCTCTGAACCAAAATGTCACCAGTTTGATTCCCAGTCAGGGCGCATGCCTGGGTTGTGGCCTGGGTTCCCCAGTTGGGGACATGTGAGAGGCAACCCATATATGTATCTCTCACATACCAACATTTCTCTCCCTCTCTTACTCCCTTCCCCCTCCCTGAAAAATAAAATTAAAAGAAACAAACAAAAGGAAATAAAGCATTTTAAAAACAAAAGTACTTTGCTTATCCCTATTTTTTAAATTTTTTTATTGATTATGCTGTTACAGTTGTTCTATTCCCCCTTTCATTCCCCTCCACCCTACCCCCCCATCCCCACCATGACCCCCCTTTAGTTTATGACCATGTGTCTCAAGTCCTTTAAATTCTATATTTCCCATGCTTTTCTTGCCCCCCCCATCTATTTTCTATCTACTGTCTATGCTACTTATTTTCTGTACCTTCTCCCCCCTTCTCCTCCTCCCACTCCCCTGTTGCTAACCCTCCTTGAGATCTTCATTTCTATGTTTCCACTCCTGATCTAGCTGTCCTTTTAGTTTGCTTTTGTTTTAGGTGTGGTTCTTAATAACTGTGAGTTTGTTGTCCTTTCACTGTTCATGTTTCTTTAACTTCTTTTTCTTAGATAACCCCTTTAACATTTCATATAATAAGGGCTTGGTGATGATGAACTCCTTGAATTTGATCTTATCTGAGAAGCACTTTATCTGTCCTTCCATTCTAAATGAAAGTTTTGCTGGATAGAGCAATCTTGGTTGTAGGTCTTTGGATTTCATGACTTGGAATACCTCTTTCCAGCCCCTTCTTGCCTGTAAGGTCTCTTTTGAGAAATCCGCTGACAGTCTGATGGGGACTCCTTTGTAGGTGACTGTCCCCTTAGCTCTTGCTGCTTCTAGGATTCTCTCCTTCATTTTCATTTTGGCTAATGTAATGATGATGTGCCTTGGTGTGTTCCTTCTTGGGTCCAACTTCTTTGGGACTCTCTGAGCTTCCTGGATTTCCCGGAAGTCTATTTCCTTTGCCCGATTGGGGAAATTCTCCTTTATTATTTGTTCAAATAAGTTTTCCACTGGTGGCTGTGCCTTTCCCCCTTCTGGTACCCCTATAATTCGGATGTTGGAGCGTTTAAAGATGTCCTGGAGGTTCCTAAGACTCTCCTCATTTCTTTGAATTCTTGCTTCTTGACTCTTTTCTGTTTGGCCATTACTTGCTTTCTTCTGGTCCACTCCATTGATTTGAGTCCCAGTTTCCTTTTCATTGCTATTGGTGTCCTGTGCAATTCCATTCATTTCAATTAGTTTCGCCTTCATATATTTGTCTAATTTGTGGCTATAATCAACCAGTTCTGTGAGGGTCCTGATCACCAGTGTTTTAAACTGTGCGTCTGAGAGTTTTGCTATTTCTTCATCGCTTAGATTTATATCTGGGGCTTTGAGATCTTCTTGCGCCATTTTTGGTCTGTTCGCGCCCTTTAAGTGTGAGAAGCGGCGCCTTGGACTCCCAGGTCGCTGGGTTGTGACGCTATATGTGGGGGGGCGTGGTCAGAGCGGGGAAATGGCGGCACCCTCTGCTGTTTCTCACAGCTGGGTGAGGAGCCGCGCCTTAGGTGGTTCACCTGGGCCGGGCCACTCAGAGTCACTGGGTTATGACGCTGTATGTGGAGGTGGGGTCAGAGCAGGGAAATGGCGGCGCCCTCCCTGCTGCTTGCTGTGGGGACCCGCTGGGTTCCGGTCCAATCGCCCACTCCCTCACCTGTCCACCTGCGCACAAATGCGCGACCACAGTCAACACGCAGCCCTGCTCCCCTGCTGTCTCCCCCGTGGTCGCTCGCCTGGTTGCTCGCTCAGTCGCTTGCTCGGTCGCTCACTAGGTCCAACCCTGCGCCTGGATTCCGAGCGCCTGGATTCCGCGCTCCTGAGTCTGTCTGACCGAGTTTTCCTGTGCAACCCCGCTTCACCAGCGGCTGGTTTCGCCATTTACCGGTCAGGCTGAAGAATTTGTTGTTAACAGACTTCCGAAAAGTTCAATTTTCCGTGTTCTGGCTGTGTTTTCTGTTGCTAATATTTAGTTGTTTCTAAACTTGGTTGTGTGAGAAGGCACGGCACATCCACCTATGCCTCCATCTTCACTTATCCCTATATTTTAAATTGTTAAATATATATGCCTCCTCTAATATGAGGGGAACCAGTGAGAAATAACATTAAATTTTGTATAAGGTATCTTAGGAATCCTTTTTTAGTATTTTACATTTTACAAAGTGGTCCAGGTCCTTTAATTACAGTTATTTCTTAAGAGTGCTGTTATTGTATCCGTTTTGATTTACTATTTGGCAGCACAAGTAGAACTTGCCGCTTTTAAGGATCATACCACAGATTTGTATGATTTCAAAGATGGAGATGAAGAACCTCAAGAAGATCCCATAAAATCATGAAAAACTCAGGATACTATCAAATATCTGCTAATTTAGTTGTATAGTTGGCTAGCTTCCCATTCCTTTCACCCAAAAAGAAACTAGGAATTTTTGAATTACTAAATGTCTTAATGTCTTATTGTCGGTTTACATCAGCTCCCCATGCCTCCTTTAATCCTCCTTGTGCATACACACTGCCCTGCAAGGTGACACTGTTTTTGTTTGAGTTTATTTCTGTTGTTATCATCATTTTTATTATTACAAAAGAAGTGCATTCCCATTGTAATGGGAAGCTTGTCTGGCCTCTGACTTCTGTCAGTCCCACTCCAGGGAGGCTATGCAGTCCCTTGGCCTCTGCGGGGCCCGGGCAAATGTGTCTTTCCCTGCACCCCTTCCAAAGAGCATCATGATATGGTGCCCTTTCCTCTCACTTGGGGAAGGAGCACCTCTGTGTTCTGCTTCAGCAGCAGTGTTATTTTAGCCCATCATGGTTCTGGTTATTTAAATTGGTAATTCAAGGGAGATTTCCCCCAAAGAACAACATAGATTTTAATCCTCTACCTGGCAAATACAAAAGAAAAAAAAAGGTCAATCTCACTAGCTTATTACAAGCTTTCATGTAAGTCTGACCTTATAAAATGTCAGTCGTATGCCTTTAACATCCAGATCTCTCTTTAGCCTGGTTGCACTAATTCAGGAGGCCAGTAGAGACAGATACCCTTTTTCAGTTCAAATCGGCCCAGGAAGAGGTCTGTCTCTTCTTTTCTTGAATTACTTCTTAAGGTCTTTTTCAGTGTTTTCTAAGAATTCTTTGTTATATTATATTTTATTTTATTTTATTTTATATTTATTATATTATTATATTAATAAGTAAGGTTTGTTGTCTCACCAAATCAGTATTTAGTTCTATCACTTGGTGATGTTTTTCCCTGTACTTCCAAGGACTATCATTTTTAAAATTTATGTTATTTAGTCCAAAATTCATGGCTTTTCACAGACTGAACCTCCTCCCCCCGATATATTTAAATTAATTGCAAATGTAATGTATTTGGTCTTGTGTGTATATTCCTACCTGGGATGATAGAAACAAAAATTAATTTGGTGGGGAAGGGAAAACCTTTCAGAAGTAAAGAGTTTGACAGAGGGTCTGTTTTATAAACTCGTTACATTCGTAGTGAGGAGATGCTCTGATTTCCTGCTCACCAAGTAACTGATTATATTTTGGCTTCCTGGGCATATTTGCCTGTAGGGTAAAAAATACGTTAAAGAGTGGACATGAGAATCTTGATAGTTATGTATTTATTGTAATTAAATAAATTTGGCAATCTGGTTAAATTGAAGAGAAGTTGGCCTTAAACTGCTCCTGTCATATTCAGATCTACTGTGAATAATACTAGCTTTATATTAGCAACATTAAGCCCTGAGATGCAGGCAAGCTGGTGAGCTGTGGCCACATGCCCAGTCAGCACCCTCGGAGGCACCTGTCCTTTCCCGCATTTTAGATTATTAATGATTTTTGAGCCTTTATTTTGCCCTGCTTTGAGTGAACTGGGTTAAGAACACAGTAAACTTTGAAAGCATCACAGAGGGATGACAGGTCTTCTGTTCTAGGTCAGGAGTTCTTCACTATTTTTCACTCCACACCAGCAAGGTGCCGTGTTGTCAACAGCAGCGGTGGCGCAGTGAGGCTGGGCTCCCGGGATGAAGAGAGAACACACATGTGACATGCCCTCCCCCTCCCACACACACCATCTCCCATGATTCTGATCTCTGGGGAGCGGTGGCTCTCTTTAACCCTGTCCAAATTCAAATTTACATAATTTGGTCATCAACCACCTAGAAAATGGGTATTGGACTGCCTGATTTTAAGGGGTCACTTTCTATTTTGTAGTCTTACGAACTTTATTTCTCTCTGTTCTCTCTCACCCTTGCCTACCCTTACACTATTTCTTCTGGTTCAGTTTCGTGGAGAGAAGACGTGATTGTTCAGTGGTTTAGAGGTCCAGCTGTACGTGGCGTTTCTATTAGAGAGAAAAGAAACCTTCACTGCCTGTGCCCACTTTGTCCACAACACATCTATACACATGCATAAACGTATACACACAGAGACAAAATTTTGTCATAGCTCTTAGAATATTCCTGTATCTGGGTATGGAAGACAGACAGATGTGAAGTAGCTAAGGGCGGATGCATTTCCCAGTGTAGAGCAAAGACTGGTCAACAGACCTATTGAGGCCCTTGAATACTTACATATCTGCTGCTTGCTTAAAAGGATTACGAGTAAGGATTTACGGAACATAATTTCAGATTACTGTTTGGCACACACACACACAACCACCTGTTACCGAACAAGAGAAGGAGGTCCGAGGGAGGGGCAATACAATATTTGGCCTACCTAGGGATGCCCAAAACTGCTATACAACAGGGGCCCCTCCCGAAAACAAAATACTAATATCTACTGGGCCCTTCTGTCCGCCACCAATTGGAAAGACATCTCTTAATGCCAGAGATTTGTGAAAAGGAAACAAAATGTTTATTTAATGCTATTCAGGCCTAATGCCACCACTAAAATATCAAAGTCCTTTAGGGTATACACCTACACCCACACAGCGCTCCCTTCTCCCACTGTCCCAACTCCGGGTACCGTAAATCAGGAAAAGAGCACACGTCCCTTTTTCAGGCCGGTGGTGCCATCAGCTGTGTCACTGTGCAGGATCTCGAGTTAATCCAAAGTACCATGGTACCCTCTCATGGTCCACTGGCAAGAGTCCTTTGTACCCAGTTCCAGTCAAAGTCTCTCTTGCTTTTTCAGGCCCTGCAGCCAAAGGGGGCACCCCAAAGCCGCGTGGGCCTCTTCTACCAAAGCTGCAGGAGTCCGCACTCCACCAAAACCATGTGGCTTTCTTCTTCACCTGGCTGCAGGGATCTCCATTCTGGCAAAGCTGCGTGGTTTTTCCCTTTCACCTGGGAAAGAGGGGGTCCACACCCTGCCAAAACCACGTGGCTCCCTCTTTCACCTCACCAAGAGGGGGTCCTCACTCTGCTGAAACCGCGTGGCTCTCCCTCCATCTGGCCAAGCGGGGACCCTTCATGTCTCGGAGCCAGTCTTTTCCAAGCTCCCACCCAGGCCATCTCACTCAGGAGCGCAGCCCCTAGTTTCCATCCTGAGTCCAAGCCCTTCTCACTCCGGAGAGCAGACCTTAGTTCCCATCCTGAGTCCTCCTAGTTCCATCCTCAGTCCCCGCTAGTTCCATCTTGAGTCCCCGCCACAAACTTCATCTTCAGGAGTCCAGCTCCTAGTTTTTTTCTCCTGAGTCCCAGTCTTTCTCCCTGGCTCCAAACTTGGCCACTGCTATTTAACATACCTATGAAACCAGTTAAAGGTTATAGATATGTTAAATAATCATTCCAGAGGTTAGCTGCAAAACTGTTGCTATGCAAAACAGCTCTCAATGGCCCTGGCTCCATTCTTTCTTCCCCCTGGGCGGGGGGGGGGGGGGGTGAGGACATCTTATATGTCTCTCCAGTATTCCTATACACTTTGAATTCTGGACACCATTCCAAATCTTTTTTTTGGGGGCCCCCCCTGGCTGCACCCTGTATCACACCCTCTTACTGCATTAAAGGGGGACTGATGCTACATTTTTATGTTTTGTTTAAAGAGAAGAATGAAGCCAAATTAATTTATGGCTCTTGACTATTTGGTCTACTCTGTCTAACATGTTCTCTGGCTTTTTCTCCCCTTCTGTTTTCCTGCAACTCTGTTTTTCTGCTGTTAAGATTGGCTCCCATCCAAACATCACTCACAGTCTCTAATGCTCTTTTTTAGTTAAGAAGAATATATTTTGGTTAACAGTGATGTTGAATTTGCTATCAAACAGTTTTATTGTTAGAGAACAGATAGACTACCCGAATCGATAACTCTAAATTCTAGACTGTTAAAGTTGTCATTGCCACTTTCTGCCACATCTCTGTTTGATCTGTCTTTTGCCCTAAGATAATATAAGAAATGACTATCCACCATTTATATTAACCCCAGGAATGCTTTCCTCGGGGTATGTGAGTATTGCAGTGTTGACAAAGTGGGTGAGTTCTGCTGTGTCTAACCTCTGCTCTAGAAAAAAAAATCACTTAGTAAATCATTAAAGGTGGGGTTGTAAAACATCATTCTTAAACTGTCTCTCGAAGTTTTTATGAATATTATCTTATCCTTTTACTGCACCCTTAAGGAGTAGGCATTTAAGGCTGTATAGGCCATTACTCACCAGGGAAAGGAACTCTGAACTTGTCCAAGTAGTTAGAAATCAAGTTTCCCTCTTCCTACAACAGCCCTTTCTTTCACTTACCAGTCACTAGAATCTTACTGCTCGTAAGCGGTGGTGGTGAAGGAGTTCTGATTGATTAGTAGTTCACTTAACTGTTACAGTGAGCCCTGTTGTTGAGTGGAAGAAACATGAAATCAAAACAAGCAGTTTCAAAATCTGCGATAAACTATTGTTCTTGTAAAGACCTGGCGTAGTCAGATGTGAGATACGCACTGTGGTGCTGACTGGAAAGGCTGAACCGAAGCAGCGCTTCCCCTTTGGTCAAGTCGGGCAAGTGGTCTGCAGGACGGAAACTCGTGGTCTCTGGTCATCTGCTTATTGCCTGAGAGGAGTCTAAATCCACGTAAATTATAAATTTAGGCTCTATCAAAGGCCTAAAGCTATTGGAAAAATTGAATAACTAGAAGCAAACGTAAAGACTAGCACTTTAAAACTTAGGCAAAACTGGCTAATACCCATTTTTTTTAAACATGAAAAAAATTGTAATAGAATTAAACTTCAGGAAGTTGAGGTTAATATTTTTAATTGAATATCAAATGATATGAAATTAAAATTTATCTAAACTTAGGTGCTATTGAGAAAATTTCTGGAGAAAAACAAGGTAGGAAGCTGGATAATTTGGAGGCACAGCCAAAAGTGATTTTATTACTATAGTTATAAAGTTAGTTATTATAATAGGGCCATCTGATGACACCTGGACAAAGGTTAGTATTAATGCACAGGTTCTCAGACCCAAGTGAGGCTGCTGGTGGGCCTGTCCCTGTGTGTGCAATTGCCAGCCAGACATCTCAGATTCAAGGTCTTTTTTTTTTTTTATTGATTATGCCATTACAGTTCTATTCCCCCCCTTCGTTCCCCTCCACCCGGCACCCCCCTCCCACATTCCCCCCTTTAGTTTATGACCATGTGTCTCAAGTTCTTTAGATTCTATATTTCCCATACTATTCTTGCCCCCCCCATCTATTTTCTACCTACCATCTGTGCTACTTATTTTCTGTACCTTCTCCCCCCTTCTCCTCCTCCCACTCCCCTGTTGCTAACCCTCCCTGAGATCTTCATTTCTATGGTTCTGCTCCTGATCTAGCTGTCCTCTTAGTTTGCTTTTGTTTTAGGTGTGGTTGTTAATAACTGTGAGTTTGCTGTCCTTTCACTGTTCATCTTTTTTATCTTCTTTTTCTTAGATAAGTCCCTTTAACATTTCATATAGTAAGGGCTTGGTGATGATGAACTCCTTTAACTTGACCTTATCTGAGAAGTACTTTATCTGCCCTTCCATTCTAAATGAAAGCTTTGCTGGATAGATCAATCTTGGATGTAGGTCTTTGGATTTCATGACTTGGAATGCTTCTTTCCAGCCCCTTCTTGCCTGTAAGAAGGTCTCTTTTGAGAAATCTACTGACAGTTTGATGGGAAGTCCTTTATAGGTGACTGTCCCCTTATCTGTTGCTGCTTCTAGGATTCTCTCCTTCATTTTAATCTTGGCTAATGTAATAATGATGTGCCTTGGTGTGTTCCTTCTTGGGTCCAACTTCTTTGGGACTCTCTGAGCTTCCTGGATTTCCTGGAAGTCTATTGCCTTTGCCAGATTGGGGAAGGTCTCTTTTATTATTTGTTCAAATAAGATTTCCATTTGCTCTTTCCCTTCCCCTTCTGGTACTCCTATAATTCAGATGTTGGAGCGTTTAAAGATGTCCTGGAGGTTCCTAAGCCTCTCCTCATTTTTTGAATTCTTGTTTCTTCATTCTTTTCCATTTGGTTGTTTCTTTCTTCCTTCTGGTCCACTTCATTGATTTGAGTCCCAGTGTTCTTTTCATCACTATTGGTTTCCTGTGCATTTCTCTTCATTTTTTTCCTCTAATTTGTGACTAAAATCAACCATTTCTGTGAGCATCCTGATCACCAGTGTTTTGAACTGTGCATCTGAAAGTTTGGCTATTTCTTGGTCCCTTAGAGTTATGGGCCCTGGGGCTTTGAGTTCTTGAGTCATGTTTTGGTCTGTTCGCGCCAGTTATGTATGAGGGGCGGAGCCTTAGGTGCTCACCAGGGCGGGGCCACCCAGGTCGCCGGATTGTGACGCAGTATGTGGGGGCGGGGTCAAAGAGGATCAATGGCGGTCCCCTCTGCTGCTTCCAGCTGCTGGGGCCTGCTCGGTCTGTCTCAATGGTCGCTCCTTCGCTGGTTTATCTGCATGCAAATGTGAGACTGCAGTCAACTTGCTGCCTTGCGCCACCCTCACTGGGTCTGCCCGTCGCAACCCCACGCCTGGGATCCGCCAACCACCACCTGAGCACCTGGGTCGGTCAGGCCGATCTTTCCTGCGCAACCGCGCTCTGCCAGTCACTGACGCCGCGCCTCGTACCGCCGCGCCTCGTACCGGTCTGGCTAAAGAGTTCGTTGTTGTTGGACTTAGGTATAGTTCAGTTTTCTGTGTTTTGGCTGCATTTTTTGTTACTAAAACTTTGTTGTCTTTAAACTTGGTTGTGTGAGAAGGCTCAGTGTTTCCAACTACACCTCCATCTTGGCGGAAGTCCCAGATTCAGAGTCTTATAAACACCTTAGCTCGGTGTGTACAGAACAGACCTATACCCAGCAGTTGCCACCAGCTTCATTGCCCATGTCCCTACCTCACTACACGGGGATGCCCAGGAAGAACACCCAGAGGCATCCTTGGTGCTTTGTTTCTTTCCCCTCTTCCTTGCTAAAAAAAAAAAAAAAACAGGAAAACATGAAATATGGTCGCCACATACCTGCAAATAGCTTGCTTCTGCTTGGAAAGCAAAGACAAGACAAATTGAGTCAGTAAGACATACAAATCATAGAATAAATGTACAAGACCCCTTATACTTGCCAGCGAATTTTATGAAACCACTATGGTGTAGGTGTTCAGGAAAGCATACAGTCACTCTAGGTAGAGATCATTTAGTGGTAGCCAAGGGCAATGTGCTTGCTCTGATGACCGGTGGTTTTCCAGTACATCTGCCCTGGCCCTTTTTACCAGGAAAACACACACACGAATAGCCCTTCGTTGATGGCTCTTTCTCTCAAGCAAGGTTGCAATTTTAATCTTTTCATTTCCTGAGCTCCCCCAAACCACTGCTATAAATGCCTCCTAAGTCTGGTGAGCCTGTGTGCCCACCTGTCTGGTACTATTTTTCAGCATCCAGGTGTTATACTACAGGGCTCCAGGTTACACTGGTGGTGTTTCTTCAGTATGCCTTGGTTCTGAGGAGCTCAGCTCCCCTTACCATGGTCCCCAAGGTCAGGTCTGGTCTGGCCATGGTGCCACAGTCATTGCTTCAGGGTTGGTTGCATGGCCCTTAGGAAAACCTTCCATTAGTTGAGAATAACTAAAATATAGAAGCCCTATTAAATTACTAAATCATGGGACAGCAGCAGATCCCAGTCTTACAACCATAAAGGAAGTTAGACATCAGTTACAGAGGGACTACTACTCAGTTTTTAATTCTGTGTGAGCATCACTTTGGAAGAAAGTGCTTGCTCAGTTTCCTCCGGAGCACTCTGTCCTCTCATGGGGCACATGCCTTGACTTCATGAACTCCAGGCACGTTGCGAACCCCGGGCACGCAGCCCACTGCCAGAGCGCAGTCGCAGGCATGATGCAGTGCCCCAAAGGTCTGCACCGACTCTGGTGATGACTGTGCTTCTTGAGTTGGGGAGAACCATTTATCTCTCCAGCTTTTTCTACAGTAAGATTCCAGGATGCTTGTTAATCTTTCTCATACACCATTACTACCTTTATATCTTTTTTGTATATTGCTAAAATGCATTTAGAGTAAATTTTTGATACATTGAAAAGGTAG
Organism: Artibeus jamaicensis; assembly: GCF_021234435.1. Classification (NCBI taxonomy): domain Eukaryota; kingdom Metazoa; phylum Chordata; class Mammalia; order Chiroptera; family Phyllostomidae; genus Artibeus; species Artibeus jamaicensis. The sequence goes on from NW_026521538.1 coordinate 1,557,124, forward strand.
TAATGTAAAAAAAAGAAAGAAAAGGTAGTAATGTCCCACTTATTTGTAGTCACCTATCTCAGAAACATCAGAAACATATCCAAGAACCAAAAACTGAGGAATAAAGGCCTCTGAGCAGTCGAAGTTGCGGTTAGAAAATCCATGCACTGTGCTTAGGAAGCTGTCGGTGAGCCTCCATTCAGAGCCTGTTTCCCCTGTGCTCACAGCAAGCAGAAGTACTCTACAGAAGGACAGGCAGGCTCCTAATAAACACAGCATCCACTGGGCAGCCAGTGAGAAGGAGGAGTTTCGCGCAGTACAGACTGCCACCGTGGCTGTAATGTAGTTAAGCAGACAAACTCAATTGAGTAGCTCCCAAAACTACCAATACATTTCTGTTTAGTATGATAAAAAGCATCCCAATACTAATAATGGTGCACATGGTAATGACCCTGAGTCGTTAAGATAGAATAAATTGTGTTCAGAGGAGGATATAATTTTTTAAAGACTTCCACCAAAAAGATTTAAAGTTTTTAAAGTGTTTGGTACTTGAAGGGGAAATTTAGAAAATTCATTTTTTAGGTTGTAAGAAAATATTGATGTGCATTCTCGATCTCTAAGTTAATTTTTATTGAAGTGTATTTAATGCGATTGGCTGACAATGATACTGACTCATATTTGTGTGAACTTTGTAGGTTTTTCTTTGCAGTCATTCTGTGTGGTAGATGGGGAATGTGCTCTACTGAGACCCAAAGTGGTTAAGTGTTTTGGCCAGGGTCATAGAACTGTGAGTGACAGCAGCTCTCCACCACTTCGCAGTACTATGTCCTGTAACAGACACAGGCACACTTCATTTTATTGCACTTCACAGATGTTGCTCTTTTTTTTTGGGGGGGGGTTGTTTGCTTTTTTTGTTTTTTGTGAATTGAAAGCGAGACCCCTCAAAAAGATTAGGACTTCCTGTATTGCAACTCTCGCTTCGTTGCTGTGGCCCGAACCTGCAGTATTCCCAAGGCGTGCCTGTGTCATCCCGTTGGCACCACCTTATGCTCAGAGCCACAAGGTACCTTCTGGGCGGGGCCCTTCAGCAGGGGCCTCCTGGCTTCTCAGACAGCAACATCTGCAGCTGCGCAAGGAGTCGGTTACACTTCTGTGTGCGTCCCGTTGAGTCCTAGAGTTGGAAATGACTGGACAGTCCCTTACCTAAGGGTGTCACGGTGACTTCCCTGTGCTGAGGGGAGGAGATAATTGCCCTGCTCACACAGCATAACCTTTTGTCTTGTAAAGCAGCTCTAACAAACGTGTCCTGATTTTATTTTGTTTTGTGTTTAGACATGTTTCAGCAACTTTATTCCCCACTTGGTCTTAAAATCTCCCTGAGTCAGGAACAGAGAAACTAAAATTGAGCACCTGCTTTTTGTGTTTTGTGCTTTATATACATTATCTAATACCTCACAACAATCCTTTAAAATATTTTTTAATCTTTTAAAATATTGATAATTCAATTCCAGCTTACAGATGAGGAAACCAAGGTTCAGAAAGGTTAAATAATTTGTCTCAGATTTTGTGGATAGTAAATGTCAGAACCAGAAGTAGAATATAGGTTTTTTAGGTTGCACAATCTTTGCTCTTTTTACTAAAACCCCAGTGCTTCAGAGGCCGGAGGAGGGTTGGGTGGGGGTAGGAGGCTGATGTAGGCTACCTAGGCTAACCTTCCTGTGAGGCACCTCATGGCTGGGAGATAAAGTCACAGGTTGAAGAAAAGGATTAGCTGGAAGATATTATCAAACACCATCTGTTCAGCACATTTATTAAGCTGCTCTCAGCGCTCTGCCCTGTTTGTTACATGAAGAGTCAGGTAATAGGCTCCTGAGGAAATACAATCCAGAGAGAGATTGAGAAATTGTATAAAACTCCAGAACACTGGGGCACTCCAGTACACGGGCTGAGTAAGACCAGACATCCAGAAGCACAAAGCAGGTCTTGAAAACACTTGACCGTCTAGCCAGGAATTGCCTTTTGCCTGTTTTGAGTCTTGGGCCATCCTTTCCTGCCGCCCCCACTGTCCAGCTTAAACTCTAAGAGTTGTCCTGGGTCACTTACAGAAAGGGGTTCTGTAATGTATAATAGAAAGACTTCCCGTGGATTATTAGAAAGTGTTTATTGAAGGTCTAAGAGAATGCCACAGTGGGGCTGACTGTGACATAATACTAACCCTGCTCTGACAGAGCCTCACACCTCACAGCGTCATTTCCTATCTGTTTCCTCACTCAGAGCCTAGGGATCAGAAACTGCTTGTCCTTCCATTGTTCAGTGTCTGAAACGTGAAATTATTGATCTCTCTTCCTCTACATGCCAGGAAAGGGGTAGAAGGATTCCTTCATTGTTATTTGCAGAATTAAAAAGTCTAGCCAGTTGGTCATGTTAAAAAACCATATTAAAGTTGTAATTTCTCTAAGTATTTCTAAACCAAGATTTATAATATAATGTGTCTGAATTTTTGTCAGTGTTATGAACTTATAACCAATAATTACTTAACAGGAATTCCTAGGCCTAAAACAGAAGTATTATGTTGAGCAACTGGAGTTAATAATGTAGCCAAAATTTTGTTATTTGAAAAAGTTTATTATTTTCAGTATTTCTTCTTTTTTTTCTTTTTTTTTTAAATTTTTTATTGATTATGCTGTTACAGTTGTTCTATTCCCCCTTTCATTCCCCTCCACCCTACCCCCCCATCCCCACCATTACCCCCCCCTTTAGTTTATGATCATGTGTCTCAAGTCCTTTAGATTCTATATTTCCCATGCTATTCTTGCCCCCCCATCTATTTTCTATCTACTGTCTATGCTACTTATTTTCTGTACCTTCTCCCCCCCCTTCTCCTCCTCCCACTCCCCTGTTGCTAACCCTCCTTGAGATCTTCATTTCTATGTTTCCACTCCTGATCTAGCTGTCCTTTTAGTTTGCTTTTGTTTTAGGTGTGGTTCTTAATAACTGTGAGTTTGTTGTCCTTTCACTGTTCATGTTTCTTTAACTTCTTTTTCTTAGATAAGTCCCTTTAACATTTCATATAATAAGGGCTTGGTGATGATGAACTCCTTGAATTTGATCTTATCTGAGAAGCACCTTATCTGTCCTTCCATTCTAAATGAAAGTTTTGCTGGATAGAGCAATCTTGGTTGTAGGTCTTTGGATTTCATGACTTGGAATACCTCTTTCCAGCCCCTTCTTGCCTGGAAGGTCTCTTTTGAGAAATCCGCTGACAGTCTGATGGGGACTCCTTTGTAGGTGACTGTCCCCTTAGCTCTTGCTGCTTCTAGGATTCTCTCCTTCATTTTCATTTTGGCTAATGTAATGATGATGTGCCTTGGTGTGTTCCTTCTTGGGTCCAACTTCTTTGGGACTCTCTGAGCTTCCTGGATTTCCCGGAAGTCTATTTCCCTTTGCCAGATTGGGGAAATTCTCCTTTATTATTTGTTCAAATAAGTTTTCCACTGGTGGCTGTGCCTTTCCCCCTTCTGGTACCCCTATAATTCGGATGTTGGAGCGTTTAAAGATGTCCTGGAGGTTCCTAAGACTCTCCTCACTTCTTTGAATTCTTGCTCTTGACTCTTTTCTGTTTGGCCATTATTTGCGTTCTTCTGGTCCACTCCATTGATTTGAGTCCCAGTTTCCTTTTCATTGCTATTGGTGTCCTGTGCAATTCCATTCATTTCAATTAGTTTCGCCTTCATATATTTGTCTAATTTGTCGGTATAATCAACCATTTCTGTGAGGATCCTGATGACCAGTGTTTTAAACTGTGCGTCTGAGAGTTTTGCTATTTCTTCATCGCTTAGATCTATGGGTTCTGGGGCTTTGAGATATTCTTGCGACATTTTTGGTCTGTTCTGGCCCTTTAAGTTGAGAAGCGGCGCCTTGGACTCCCAGGTCGCTGGGTTGTGACGCTGTATGTGGGGGGCGTGGTCAGAGCGGGGAAATGGCGACCCCTTCTGCTGTTTCTCACAGCTGGGCGAGGATCAGCGCCTTAGGTGGTTCACCTGGGCCGGGCCACTCAGAGTCACTGGGTTATGACGCTGTATGTGGAGGTGGGGTCAGAGCAGGGAAATGGCGGCGCCCTCCACTGCTTGCCGGGACCCACCGGGCTCCGGTCCAACCGCCCACTTCCTCGCCTGTCCACCCACGCACAAATGCGCAACCACAGTCAACACGCAGCACCGCTCCCCGCTGTCTCCCCTGCGGTCGCTCGCCTGGTGGCTCGCTCGGTCGCTCACTAGGTCCAACCCTGCGCCTGGATTCCGCGCGCCTGAGTCTGTCCGACCGAGTTTTCCTGTGCAACCCCGCTTCACCAGCCGTTGGTTTCTCCCCTTACCGGTCAGGCTGAAGAATTTGTTGTTAATGGACTTCCGAAAAGTTCAATTTTCCGTGTTCTGGCTGTGTTTTCTGTTGCTGATATTTAGTTGTCTCTAAACTTGGTTGTGTGAGAAGGCACGGCACATCCACCTATGCCTCCATCTTGGCGGAAGTCCAGTATTTCTTCTTTAGAAGATAAAAATTATTTGTGAGTGCTCACTTAAAAATATGAAGGATGTTGTCGCTAGAATTGAGACTAGAACAGCTTTATATTTTATTTGGGGAAATACTTATCTATTTAATCAGTAGTATGTGGGCATTTAGAAGCAGTTTTGGCCAGAGTGTTCACTCTCTTTACCACATGAGTAACATTAGGTGAACTGCATAATGTAAAATTGCTTCTTTGGAAAACGACCATACTAATTCCCTTCTTTCTCTTTGTCTGTCTAGTGAGAACTCAACAGAGGCAATAGCAGTAGATTCTAACAATCAGTCGAAGTCCCCCCTGGAGAAGTTTATGGTCAAACTGTGCACTCATCATCAGAAGCAGTTCATTCGTGTTCTCAACGATCTGTACACTGAATCCCAGCCGGGCACCGAGGACCTGCAACCTTCGGGTTCTGGAGCAATGGATGCATCCACTTGCAGTGCTGGTTGTGCCCCGCTAAGCACCAAACATAAGGAAAACGATATTTTGTGTCTCGATATGAAGTCTCCTCCTTCTGCAGACTTGGTAGCAGACTCATCAGACTCTCACGGCCCTCTCTGCTTTGCAGAAAAGGCTCTTTCAGAGTCTCCTCCTGAGACAAACTCTGTAGCTGGAAGAGAGAATGCCTTGACTGTTGTCCAGAAAGATTCCTCTGAACTTCCAACCACTAACCCTGATTCTGGGAGTTCAGTAGATAGTGCCACTCTGGGATACCTCAGTACATCTGATTCTTCCTCGTTCAACTTCCATCACATCTCCAAGAGCTTGGAGGGGCAAACCACTGGACAGGAGCAAGATGCAAATGTGAAAATGCGTGAGGATGGTAAAGACCATGTGCAGAGTTCAGCTTTAGTAGAAAGCCTAATTGCAGTAAACACGGCAGCTGAGAATAGTGAGGAGAACAGCAGCTGTATTGTTTCTCAAAGGAATTCATTCAAAGCTTTATCAGAAGAGGCTTGGGACTCAGGGTTTACAGAGAACTCATCCAGAACTGCTGACAAAGAAAATACTTTACAGTGTAGTTCAAAAACACCTTTGCGCCAGGATTTAGAGGCAAGTGAACAAGATTCAAGGCTAAAGCAAGAGAACCATCTTCACTCACTAGGAAGAAATAAGGTGGGTTACCATCTGCATCCCAGTGATAAGGGCCAGTTTGATCATTCCAAAGACGGGTGGTTAGCCCCCAGCCCCATGCCTCCTGTGCACAAAGCATCCAATGGACATTCACGAACCAAGATGTTACCAGCCTCCATTAAGACAGCACGGAAGGGTAAAAGGGCATCAGGGCTACGGATAAATGATTATGATAACCAGTGTGATGTTGTCTACATCAGTCAGCCAATAACAGAATGCCACTTTGAGAATCAAAGATCAATATTGTCTTCTCGGAAAACAGCTAGGAAGAGTACTCGAGGATACTTTTTTAATGGGGATTGTTGTGAGCTGCCAACTGTTCGCACGCTAGCCAGAAATTTACACTCCCAGGAAAAAGCAAGCTGCTCGACTGAGGTGTTGGAGGCGGTGGACACACCCAAGCAGGCCCCTGTAATTTCAGCCCCGAGACCTATCATAGATATGCAGCTTCCCAGAGAAGACAACACTAAAGAGCCTAGTAAAGAAATAACCTCCCTCAAGGAAGGAGACAGAGATGCTTCATCTGAAAAGGAATCTCAGGAGCCTGAGGTCTGCCCCACAGCGAGTGAACCCCATCCAAGCAGCTCACCGAGGTCAGAGGAGACAACCCCCTCCAACCTGGTGTGGCCTCTCCCTGCTGACCTCCCTGAAGAGGACGTGCCCACAGACATTTCCATGGTCTCAGTTCCCACAGCAAGTGGGATTTCTTCCCCTGAACGAGACGAACAACCAGTTGAACTGCTGGATGCAAAGGAGATGAATGAACCTGAAGACTGTCACATGGGTCCCTTTACTGAGAGCATTTCTGAGGAAGGCAATGAGGATATTGTTTCTAGGCCTCATTCGTCTCCTGAGACAGTAGGCAGAGCAGAAGGCCCTCCGTGCTCTGTCAGCCAGAGTCCCCCAGTGTGTCTGGAGCCTCCCAGGAGCCTGGGAGAGGCGGAGGATGAACAAAGCATCAGGACCGAGGCCAAGACTGAGGACACTCAGGAGCTAGATACTGACCCGCTCTCAAAGGCAAGCAGCACTTCTACTGAGGAAAACCCCAGTGAAATGGAGGAAAGCGAGGCAGCAGGCAATACGGAAAAATCAGAGGAAGAGGGCAGTGATATCAAACATCCTTCAGAAAAAGATCTATGTGAACAAAACAGTGACTCACCTGAGGAGAGCTCAGACAAGAAGAAAAAAAGTAAAAAATTCCCGGAGGCCTCTGATAGGTGCCTGAGAAGTCAACTTTCAGATTCTTCCTCTGTTGACAAGGGCCTAAGAAATCAAAGTTCAGATTCTTCCTCAGCTTGCCCTGAAGTCAAGGTTTCTAAAAATCCTGGTGTAAAGCGTTCTAAAAAAGAAGGACACCCCGGTGGAACAACACCTGAGGGCCTCGTGACCGAGGGTCTCCATCCAGAAGCTCTGGTAGACACTGAAAACCCAGATGTCAATGAAAAGCCTTCTGAGACGGATGCTGAGTGGGAGAGCGAAGGAGGCGGGCTCACCGCCAGGCAGACTTGTAAAAACACGCTGGCAAAAGAGGTCCAAGGGGACGAAGAAGATATTTCCCCCAGCAGCGAGCCTATAACTACAGTTGGCCAGCCCCTGCCTGGAGAGAGACTGGAAATCTATGTCCAGTCTAAGCTAGGTGAGAATAATGCTCATGACCCCTTAGAAAGTGTCCTGTGCACTTTCCCAGAGCAACCGGAAGAGAGCACAGGACCTACTCCTGCACAAGATGTGGAGGAGCTGGTAAGTGAGGTGGGCGGTGCAGACACCTGGCACAAAGACGATCACAGCGACTTGCCGTCCACTGTGCTTGGGTTGTCCAGCAGCGGAAGTGGTGACGCTGCTGGACCCCCAAAATGGGCACCAAGGCTCACGAGACAGACCTCTTTGACCTACAACCTAAGACATGCTCATTCTCTGGACCCCTTGGATACTACAAAAGTGACTTCAGAAAAGGAAGTAGCACAAGAAAACCCAGCACCAAAGGACAACGAAGCTTCAGAGAGTGGAGATCCTTCAGAAGAGGATGACGTGGAAGCAGTAGTTGACGACCAGCCAAAGTTCGTGGAATGGTGTGCCGAGGAGGAAAACCAGGAGCTGATTGCCAACTTCAATGCCCAATACATGAAAGTTCAGAAGGGCTGGATCCAGTTGGAGAAAGAAGGCCAGCCAACACCAAGAGCAAGGAACAAGTCAGACAAACTGAAGGAGATTTGGAAAAGCAAGAAAAGGTCACGGAAATGTAGGGGATCACTGGAGGCTCAGAAGTTTTCTCCTGTTCAGATGCTGTTCATGACAAACTTCAAACTGTCCAACATCTGTAAATGGTTCTTGGAGACAACCGAGACCCGGTCGCTGGTAATCGTGAAGAAGCTCAATACCCGTCTTCCAGGAGACACGCCCCCGGTCAAGCATCCTCTTCAGAAATACCCACCTTCCAGCCTGTACCCCAGTTCAGTACAGGCTGAACGCCTGAAAAAACACTTGAAGAAGTTTCCCGGGGCTACCCCTGCTAAGAACAACTGGAAAACGCAGAAGCTTTGGGCTAAATTTCGAGAGAATCCGGACCAAACGGAGCCAGAGAATGGCAGTGACATCAGCCTTGGCCCCAGTTCTGAAGACAACAGAGAAGAAGTCAAGGAAGGTAGGAATAGCCACCCTCCCACAAGCTCACCTACTCCAGCCAGTACCCGGATCCTTAGAAAATATTCCAATATCCGAGGAAAGCTCAGAGCCCAGCAACGCATGATCAAGAACGAGAAAAAGGAAAACCCAGTGGGTCTGGCTGCAGAAGGTAAACAGAGTTGTAAAAGTGTGTGCATCAACCCTCTGATGTCCCCCAAGTTTGCCCTGCAAGTGGATGCCAATGGGTTTCCCATTAAGCCCAAGAGCACTGAAGGAACAAAGGGGAGGAAAGGGAAGCAGACATCTGAGCTCTTGGCGAAAGCGGAAGTTCAGAATAAACGCAAGAGGACCGAAGGCGGCAGCACTCTGGACAGGAGGGACAAGGGAGCTGCGATGAAAGCCAGCAAAGAAAAGCATATTGATGGAGCCACCAAAACCCCTGCTGCCAGGAAGCCAGCTGCAAGGGACAGAGTCAGCCAACTGCCCAAAAAGACATCTTTGAAAGAGAATAAAGTAAAGAACCTTAAAAAGTCCTCTGGGAAGAACTGTCCTCCCTCCAGGAAAGAAAAAGAGAATACAAACAAAAGACCTACCCAGCCCACCGCCTCGGAGACAGTGACAAAACCCACAAAGCAAAAAGGGGCAGGTGAATCCTCTTCGAGGCCACAGAAAGCCACAAACAGAAAGCAGAGCAGTGGAAAGGCTCGGGCCAGACCCTCGACGAAAACCCCAGAGAACAGTGCAGCCCAGAGGAAGCGAAAGCTGAAGGCTAAGCTGGACTCTTCCCACAGCAAGCGGAGGCGGCTGGATGCAAAGTGATCGAAGGGTGGTAGCCAAGAGTAAAACTGCTCTATAGAAGTAACCCTTTATTTTGCATTAACTAAATTCGCTTTTATAAGCTTATCAAGCCTTTCAAATCTGCAGTTAATGGAGAACACCATACTTTAAATGTCAGAAAAATGCATCTCAGATGGAGAAGGGAACTTGCCGAGTCTTTCTCTGAGGCTGAGTAAGGGAAGTTATATATTATATTCTGGTTGTTCCTTGGGTTTTAAACTTGGAACCAAGCAGTTTTAGTTTTTAAAAGTACAGTGCCTTATTTATCCTTTTTGTGTTTAAAATTTACAAAAGCTAAAAAGCTGATCTATGTGATTAAAGGCTTGTATTTTATACTTGATGCACAAGCACTTGTACTGTAGCCGAGAGACCGCCGTCATGCACATAAAAGTAGCTTTCCAGCCACTCCTGCCGCGTCTGTGCCTGGGCAGATGCTCCTCTTTGCCGGCCCCAGCAGTGAACTTCCCTCTCTGTCTCGTTTGTTTAAGTGATATTTGAAAGCTAAACCAAATCATTTTTATGGTATGTGGAAAATGCAGAGGGCATTTATAATTGTTGTGAAAGGTTAATATTTGTTACCCCTTTTTTAAAACTCCTATTCGTTGTTGGTTACTCCTCTTAATTTTGATTTTTCTCACTGGAAAAAGAAATGGGTTCCAAAATATGTGCCCATGAGACAAAAAGGTGTGTCACCAGGTGTGAATTTCGGTTTATGACCTCTAAAAATTATTTGCGTTACTTGTTCTTCCCATGCTTTGCATTTTTGCATTTTTGCATTTTGGGCCTTTTAAGCTTGCTAGCATTCTAACAGGGTTTTGTTGCCTCCGCCCCCACCTGCTGTAGCTATGATTAGCCAACTAGGATAAGAGTGACTATTCTACTTTTCTCTTTTGACCTAAGTACTTTTGTATTCAGAGGAAGCCAAAATGTTATTTCCAGTAACAGAGAAGTTGAAGAGGGTGTGTGTGCATGTGCATCTGGCTACCAGCCACAAACGTCTCCCGACCCCAGTTCCACAGTAAAAGTTTTTTCTTCCCTGTGTGCAGTGCTAGGGAGTTCATGAGCTGGGTAATCAGCACAGGCCGCGTAGTTCAATGTGGCCCAGGGTTTCTGTGAGTATCCTGCAGACTACTTTGGCGTTGGACTCAGAAAGGTCAAAAGAGCACAGCATTATGTGAAGGTCGCAGCAAACGTGCAGTTGGAGGAAGCAGCTTCAGTATCTCACAGTGGGCCCACACACCCTGCACCCGGAGCGGATGTCCGTGTGGATTACATGTTTAGAGTGGGTGTCCGTTCTGATTGGTCAGCACCATACCTGTAGTTTGTGCTTGTAGTATCACCCCTGCCTCTGCCATGTCAGGCTCAAAAGTGAGAGCTGCACTATTTGTCACTGATGTTTGCCTTCCCCAAGTGAAGCCTGAGATGGGTACATTGGCTTTACCTTGGTGCCTCTAACCTTGCTCCGTCCTAATACAGCGTGTACTCAACATTTCCACTGGGCCACTCTCCAAGAAAGGCTCAGTTGTTAGAGCCTCAACCAGCTTCTCGCGCATGCTCTGTCACCAGAATAGGCTTGTATGGATAGTTGCTACTCCGTCTTTTCTATTAAAAATTGTTCCATTTAGATTGTTCAGATCAGTTTAGATTGTTTAGATAAACCCAGGTGGACTTTTTTCTGTGCTTTAGTTTCTTTAGACCATGATAAAACAGGCCTTCTACCCAAGCTGTAAAAGCCTTGCCGTGTGTGTACAGTGAAGACTTCCGGTGATTGGGTAGTGCTGGAGAAGAGCATCCGACTCACGGGAAGGTAAGAATTGTGTAGAATTTCATAGATAGTGAAGCTGACTATCCTCAGTGAAGCCTTGATTTTTTTCTCCTGATATCTCCTCTATCCCACAAGTCCCTTTTTTTCTTTTCAATATCTTTGACTGTGGCCATTCAAGAGCTACCTATATTAATGAAACTGCTGAGTGTGTGTGTTGGCAGCCCTTTCTCAGCATTAAGTTGCACAGAAGCATTACTATGTTTTGAGTAGGTTCATTTAATCTTTAGAAAGTGGTATCAAAGTTTAAAATATCTTTTTGTAGAGTCGTCACTGGATACTGTGTTTGTGGTGACTTACACCTGAGGTTTGCCGATGTCAGGTGTGTCGATTCTGTCGACACGTTCAAGGTGCCCCCTTAGCTGCGTACAGACTGACTGCCTCGGGAGGGTGCCTGCGTTAGGTTAGAGGCATGAGGCAGAGAGTGGGTGGAACTGTTTCGGTTCCAGGTTTATCACTCATTCCACTTAGTTTTCTAAGTTTTCTTTTTCTTTTGTAAAAGCTTACTTCAGATAGTAGCCTTCTATCTCATTCTAAAAAGCATTTGAGAAAAGTTAACAATATGTATGTATTTATTTATACACCTAACAATGCAATGGATCATCTTTAAAATCAACTTACTCTTTAGTGATTACATTTAAATAGACTGGGAATTCTACCTGATTATGAGATTAAAAGCTTAGAATTATTTTTGTATTTGTTGAATCTCGTTTTTGCCGATTCAGTTAATTTTGCTAATAGAAGGAAGAAAGAAAAATTAAACTCAAGGGCTGACTGTGGAAGACCCGTTTACCCTCGCAGCAGCCCCAGCTCCCCACCCCCCCACGACACCTGCAAGCCCAGGCTTGATGCGACATGGGTCTCCCTCGTCTCCCCTCTCTTGCAGAGGCCCCTTCTCATCCCCTCTTCACTGTGGCTTGCCACCACACACAAAGGCAGTCTGTGCCACAGTCTGGATTCCAGATCAGAAGGGAATTCTGCTCCTGGGCCTGTGCTCAGTAAAATGGCTGTCCCCGTGTTGGAGCCAAAGTGGGTGACTAGAGACCACTGGTGTGATCTTTCAGCTTTTGGAGGCGCTGGGAGACGCCTGGGCAGCAGTCACTGAAGCTCTCCCATAGGTCCCCAGAGCTGGGCCCTCTTCTGGAAACCCATTTTCTATCCCATGAGGCTTCTCGGATTTGGGAGGACACCAGGGAGACTGCTGCCTGAGTCGGGTCCAGCCTCACCTGGCACTTCCTCAGACACAGCAGCAGTCTTGCAGCACAGCAGGAGGGCCATGAGCCTGTGTTCCGCTCTTGAGGCTTCCTACATAGGAATGTTACTAGTGTCTGTTAATCTGCAACTGCTGGTCCCTTCAGTTGCTCAAGTAGGCCCGTTCTATTGTGTCTGTATTTCATTAAACACTTCTACACAAGCCTTCCCTAAGAAATAATCTTAGGCTGTGGCTTTCGTGCCTCTTTGTTGCTGTGGTGTATGGATAGAGAAGTGCAGTTAGGTCATTCCTTCGCACATGCAGTGCTTTTGCTGGTGTCCCGGGCACATGACATACTGGGCCAGTGAATTTCCCAGCATTCAGACAGGTTGTCAGTAACACACTTCCAGACAGCTCCTCTGAACTGGAGTTCAGTCTCCTTCCTGCCTTGTGGATGGATTCGGTGGTGAGGGCGGGAGCTGTCACTCTCATTTATGGGCAGCATACCTATTGCTCAGTGGGCCTAAGAGCCAAAAGGAAAGGACAAAGTGATGCCAGCTGGAGAGGCTCTGGTGTCACCATCAATCAGTCTGGTGTCTTGCCGTGGCACCTGGGACTGGGGTGGAGTTTGCTAAGATGCTGGCCCAGGGACCAGACCCAGTCTTGGTTTTAGGGCTCTCTTTGATTTAAGATACTCTGCCAAGAGTCTGCAGCCCGTGGGCTGGTCACTCTTCTGTAAATAAAAGTATATTGAAGCACAGCCACGTCCATCTGGTGTGGATTGCCAGTGGCTGCTTCCCCGCAGAGCGGAGGAGCTGCCACAGAGACTGTGTGGCCCACAAAGCCAGGTATTTGCTGTCTGGACCTTAAAGAAAAACTTTGCTGACCTTGCTTGAGAAAATTTTCCTTTTTCAGGAACAACCATTCCCTGATGTATCTTCTCCTGCCTCTTTGCCCTCTTGTTTTCTTCCTCTTCTTATCTCAATTTTGTTCATCCTTTTACATTTATTTCTTCTTATGCAAAAGAGACAGATTACATCATTGCTGTAGCACGTTGAATACCAGCCATCTCCTGAAACTTGAGCGACCTTAGCCTCATATCTTCCTTTTTAGAATTACCCATCTCGATAACCAACATGAGGTCCCCTTCAGCCACGAGTTCGAACCCATGAGCAAATAGGATTCAGAATTTAAAAGGATGATGCCCGGGCCTCTCATTTCCACTATTTCTGTCATAGACCTGATTGATGCCAGCTTCACTTCTTGCTTTTTCTAAAGTAAGCCAAGATTTTGTTTCTTTCGAGATTAGTTGGATGTTCAGTTTTCTGAAAGTCCCATTTAGATATGGAAAGAGTCTCCATGAAGGGAAAACAAAGCCTAATGATGAACACAAAACTTTGTGTGTTATGTGATATTTGGGGCCAGCTGCTGGGAAGGTAAAACTATTGGCACCGATACTTTTTTCAGTCCTGTATTCTTCTTTCAAAATAATTTTATTAAGGGCAAGCCCACAAATAAACAATAGAGTCTTGAAGTGCTTTAGAAGAGAGTAATAGAAATTAGAACACATTCTAACCTGAGTGTGACCGAGAAGTCATAGTTAATAATCTTTAGATCAAGTCCAGTCAACTTCCAAGCTGTTCGTCTCCCCCCTCCCCCCAAACTCAAGGATAAGTTTCTGTGCTGTTTTTTAAAATGAAATTGAATGTCATGTTGGTGAACAATTTTTGTCAGTATCCCCAAGAGAGGGGAACTGTTTCCATTGTTTTGAAGCAGATAATTATCATTTTGAATTCTTAGCTATACATTTTTGTCTTATGGCTTGATACCCACTGAAATACTACACGTTTTTTTCCATAAAAATGAAATCACATTTATGTGTCCTCACATCAGCAAGCCTGTCCTCACATCCCAGTAGTAAGTATCCTTCCCTGTGTTTACTCCCAAATTATCTTCAGGGAAAGAATAAAGTAAAGTAAAAAGGTTATTGTATTTAAAACAAGCAGGATTATGGGAAGCCTTTGAGGCAGTTGTCAATATAATCAGTCCTCGAAACATCAAAACAAGCTGCTGTATTCTGCCACACGTGGATTGGAAGACATCGAGGGTCTGACCTTCAGGCTGAAACCCGCAACTCTGATGATGCTCAGAGTTTCATCAGGCTGTACCGGGGCTCTGGGAGCCGCCGGAGCACTGGGCGAGGGCGTCCTCGTTCATGCTCTTGTCCTTGGAACTGAGCCGGAGCTGGTCAGTTCCTTCCATGACCACCCATCTGCCTGATCTTCCTCTTCATAGAGCTGGGAGGTGACACTCTGTACCTGGAGCCATTCTTGGCTCTGTCCTTCAGAGCAAGTGTCAGGCAGTTATGCTGTCCCAGTGAGCACAGTGACACAGGCTTTCTCCCCTACCTGGGACCATTCCATTTAACACAAGGTACTCAGTGGACAAGCCACATAAAAGTGTAGACTTCCTATTTAAAAAGACAAACAAAAACACCCAAGTTTTTTAATATGCCAGAGATTGGAGGAATGCATTTTACCTTTTTTACAAAGGGTTATTTAAAAAATAATAATAACAGACCGTATGTGGCCTTCACTGCCTAAAATATAATATATTTACTACTTGGCCCTTTACAGAAAAGGTTGGCCTTTGCAATATGTCATTCAGAATCAAATTTTATGAACAGTGAGGTGCAAACCTTTTTTTTCATGTAGCCAGCATTACAGCATTTCTTCCCTTTCGGGTTTTTAGGGTACCTCAGTGTTCATCTCGGCACGCGGCTGCCATGGCACACTGTCCCTGAGTGATGTTTGTGTGTTAAAGGAAAGTCCCCTTCATTGAATTGTAGACATACCCCCTTAGCTACTAGGATAAGTATCAAGGGACAAAGTCTTAAACTGAAGAAAGTACTGCAGTCTGTCATGTTCATGAATCGGGTGAACTTGACTCTGGAGAGACATTCCTCCACGGCAGTGCTCTACACAAATAGTCTTTGCCTTTTGGAACCTTGAACCCAGACCACCCATCCTCAGCTCTAAAATACCAGCATGTCGATGGCACCTTCTTGGCAAACCAGCAGCTTTAGACCGTAGTTCAAGGCCCTCCTGCCTGGCCAGCAAAGCTGACCTAGTCTGGCCGGACTTGTCACTTTGAGGAGCCGCTTTGTCTTCCCTCTTCTGCTTCTACCACCAGCCCCTCCCTGGAGGCGTTTTCTCTGGAAAGTCTCCCACCTCCCCATGCTTCACTGGAGCGTTTTGCCTTTCATCTCTCTCTCTCTCTCTCCTGATGTTTAGCCGCTGTTTCCTCCCTATTGTTTTCTATAATCTGCACCTCATGTCTTGTAGCTAAAGCTGTAGTATTGGGGAGGTAGTTTGTAGGAAAGATGCTATACAGGCGATATTTGCATAACTTTGTATATTTATACCACAGGTAGAGAGTAGTTTTAGAGCCACTGTAGCTTAAGGATGTTAGTTGCACCAGTGGTTTCTGCATTCTCAGTAGTTCTAGGAGACTTAGTGACTCTGGTTTCAAATACATATTAATACATATTTATACACACCACTGTGGAATTTATTTCACTATGTAAATAGCGATATTTTCCTGTTCAAATGCTTCTATAGAAAGTATTTATTTTTAACAACAAAAAAAAAAAGAATTGTCAAAAGGGCTTTTTGAAAACGTGTTCTTTCTAGCCACCCATCCTCCCCTCAGTGGATGAGCTACCGCACTCATCCACGGAACCTTCAGACAACACAGTGCAGAAGGATGGGGCCTTGAAACTCTCACTGTTTGGGGGCAGCTGCAACGTGGATACAGAACCTGAGTGCATTCCCCACTGTCACCCCATAATAGGACAGAGCAGGTCCCCACTGTCAGTATGGCTGTGCCAGGTATGGCACCACAGCTGGCCTCAAGCAGCCCCCTCTTTGCAAACACAGTCGGTACATTCACCTGTGCGCTTCAGCAACCTGTGCAGGGAAATGAGCCTTAGTTGGAACCCCAAGGAAATCCAAACCCATAGCTGTGGGATATGGAGAAACCACTGGTTGCCTAAAGAAAGCATTAAGCTGTATTTTGGTCTTTCTCATGTTTGTGAAAGGCACCTATTGCCAGTCTCATCAGCCATGGGGGTTACACATGTTTTCTTTCAAGCCTTGATAGTAGTCATGAGCAGTCAGCTCTCTTCCTCCTTTGCCCCTCCTCGTCTGCATCTCAGCAAGCATCTGTGCACCAGTGGTTACAGGACATGACCATCTGTTGTAGGATGTGTGCAGCTTTACTTCTCAGGAGTCCTGGTCTGCAATTCAGGGCACCCCTAGATGGAACAAGGCTTTCCAGTTGCGTTCCGCTTCCCTGGGGCCCATTCCTGGGCCATCCCATGTGGGCCTCACTTCGTCGGGCTGGCTGGGCTCAGGCCTGCAGAGAGCTCGGGCTGACCGCAGGGGATTTCGTCATCCATTTGAATCACCTTGCAGATTTACTTATGGCTTCCCTTTGTCTTTTCCAAACAAATGAGGAGAACACTTGAACAGTTATGCTGGAGAATGTTGTTTTTTTCTATGATACTATTTGTAAGCAAATCTGATTGTAAGATGAAATGTGAATGGGTAATTAGGTGCCAGGGAATTTAGCACTGAACTAGACAGTCAGAACTTTTTTAACCTTTGCGGTAAGAAATAAATTTTGCTTGCATCTACATGTTCACAAGAAGTAATGTTGTAAATAGTTTTTAAAAAAATATTTATTATATGTGCCGGATACAGATTCATGTTCTGAGCGATGATGGTTTGCATCGTAATGTTGTAGAAGAATGTATTTTGAGCAGTGGACTTCCTTTCATATCACAGATCACACATGGAGAAAGAACGAAAACCAGCAGGTTGAGAGCTGTCTGGGGCGTTTGATCTGTAACGTTACATCAAATCCAAGCTTTAAATGCCCCCTCTTCTCATCTGGTTTTATGTTATATATATATATGTGTGTGTGTGTGTGTGTGTGTGTGTGTGTGTGTGTGTGTGAACTGGTCAGTAGTCAGTCTCATCTGCAGAGCAGATTTCCAGGTGTTCTTTCTGATGTGTTGCCTACAAGCAATAAGATCCTAGGTAATACCATTTATTCCGGGTTCCGCGTGGACCCTTATCTCAGAGGATAGGGTGGTGGGTGGAACAGCTCTTGCTAAGACCTCTTGCCTTTGCCTGAGAGGTTGCTGTACTTGAATTTTCTTTTCTGTTTGTCTGCACGCTCCTTCTAGTCATAGAACTCTAGCAATGGATGAGAAATCTGCCAGCACCAGACACATCAAAAATTGGGCATAGAGATTGAATAATTATCCATTTTCCATGAATTTGTAAGGGCTTCCAGCATCTAGTTGAGGCAAAGCTCATTTGGCTATAGAGTAAATGTAAGAACTGTTTCCATTAGAAATTTAAACTGCCGATTTTAAGTCCTTTGACTTTCTCTGACCTACCTTGCAAAGCTAGCCCATTTCCTGGAGTCCTCCTCTGTGCCTGGGTTTGAGGTGTCGGAAGCCCCCTCCATGTCTGGGCTTGACCCCTTCAGGTGAGTGCAGGCAGGGCAGTGTCTCCCAGCCTCCCAGCGTGTCCAGTCCAACAGGTTTCTAAGCTGTTTAGCAGCCTCTCCTTGTGGCCGTAATAAACTTTACAAAAAATACCCCACACCCAAATAACCATTAATAGAATGATGTAGTTTTTTAGGCTTTGGGAATATGTCTTCTCTTTTGTATTTATGATGGTGTTTGGACTTTTTCACTAGCGTTATTTTTAGATTGAAGTGGGTACATTAGGATAAAACTTTCCATTGCTGAGCCTGAAAGCAAGCAAGAGGAAAGGAACTGACCTATGTCGTCATTGAGGTGACTACTTGTGGTGGGAGGGCGGGGAGGGGACACTGTAGGTTATGTGGGCATAAAGTAGAATTCTGGCCTGAGGTACCCCAAGTCTTATTACTTTGTAAGAAATGACCCCCTTATTAGCCTCCCTTAATCTCAACAGAAGCCTGCTGTTTACCCTCAGGGAACAAGTAGTTTTCAAAATTGAGCTCCTCCAAGGTCATTGGCTGGTGCCTGTGTGTAGGCATTGGTCGTCTTTGTGAACTCATGGCATTATTTTCCCATATGCATTACAATATTAAGAAATTCACCCCCAACTTGTGTGATAAGCACAGCCCAGGGTCCTGCTTTAGGCCGGAGGTAGTGCCTGTGAGGGCCCCGGGCACCACAGGAGGCCCATGCAATGTAACCGAAGCTCAGGTGCCGCGTTGGTGTTTTACTCGCTCCAGGACCCGTCAGATGAGTTTAGGGCAAGGGCTGCAGATCAGCTGTGGACCCAGGGAGCTCCAAGATGAATCTCTACCGTTCCTTCAAAGGTCTTTCTGGTTCCTCCCAGTATTGTCATTGCCGAGGTCAATCTCATAGTTGTTCAGATGTGCTCCTTTTTGCTGTCTTGTGCGTCTTAGCTGGTGGTCCAGGTGCCCGAGGAGAGTCCCTGGGGGGCCTGCCCCTCCCCAGTACCGAGTGTGTCCTCCTGACCTGTGTGCCCATGGTCTTCCCAAGAGCAGCAAAGTGAGAAATTCTGCAAGCGGTTGTCAGGCGTCGGTGTGTGCCTCTTGGGCCTGGATTTCCACTGTGTTAGAGAGTGTAGGAAAATACTGTGTTGTTAATGGATGAAAATTCAATGTATGCTGTGAATTTGTTGGTTTGAAACATTGAAAAATTTTCATTAGACAATGTTTACATACCTCACCTGAAGAACCTTTGAGAGTGTATATATGAAATTTTAAAATATATTAAGTTGCTTTAAAACAATATGTATAGCTATAAAAGTTGAAGTTATTTTAACTTTGAATATGTACCAAGTCTCCTAAATATTGAAATCTTGTGGATTTTGTTGTGCTTCTGTGTTTTACTTTCCTATTAGGCCGTGTAGAAAACTACGTCCTTGTTGGTGGTAAAGGGGCCCTCACTGAAATCCAAGCTTGGAAGGGTTTCCTTTGTTTCGGATTTTTCTTGTTTGGTTTTGAGGGATGGGGTGTGGAGCTAGCGATGTTCGGGAGGGATCTATCCCAGGAGCTTTTTCTAGGCGCTCATTTTACTGCAGCGTATTAAACTTCTTTGATATTCAAGTGTGTGTGCGTGTGTGTAGTCACTGGAAAGGTATCCACTGCACCGAAGCCCAGCATCCAGCGTGCAGCCTACAGCCAAGTCGACAAGTTGCCAACAGGAACCAAAAAGCATCACTTCTAATACTCCTGCTTCAGCCCAGGCCCCGCTGCCCACCGATTGGGCTTAAAAGAACAAGGTCAGCTGGATCTATGGCCATTTCGTGAGTCATGCCTGACTCCAAGGTAAAGGAACACAGTGGGTGGACCCTTGGGAGTCCCCATGGCAGAGCTGGAAAGGTGCCAGGGCTTCATCCAAGGGGCAGGGGGTGAGAGCCTTCCTCTGGCTTCCGACCTCAGGTAAGCGGCTTTTAAATTAGGGGTGATGCACACAGCCACCAGGGAGGGCTGTCCTGGCTGTCTGGGGCCCATCCTGGGGTATGGCTGAAGGTGGCAGGAAATTGTTCCTTTTACTTGCCTCATTACATGTTTCATATTTTTTAAGATTTTATTAATTTTTAGAGAGAAGGGAAAGGAGGGAGAAAGAGAGAGAAACATCAGTGTGTGAGAGATACATTGATGGGTTGTCTCTCACACACACCCAGCTGGGGACCTGGCCCATACCCCAGGCAAGTGCCCTGACTGGGAATCGAACCACCAACCTTTCAGATTGCAGGCCAGCACTCAATCTACTGAGCCACACCAGCCAGGGCTGTTTCATTATATTTTTAATTTGTTTTTAAATTAATTTTTAGAGACGGGAAGGAGAAAGAGAGGGGGAGAAACATCAGTGTGAGGGAGAAACATTGGTCAGTTGCCTCTTGTATGTGCCCTGACTGGAACTGAACCCACAACCTGGGCCTGGGCCCTAGAATCAAACCAGCGATCTTTTGCTTTGTGGGACAATGCCCACCCCACTGAGCCACACCAGTCAGGGCTGTTCCATCATATTTTTTCAAGTCTCTTTAAGGTGGGTCTCTTTAAGGTTCCAGTGGGCCCGGGGTTCCTTTCTGTGGAATCAACCATGACTTCACTAACAAGTCCATCCGACAGTGGCCATTGTCATGCCCAACTTCACCCAGTGAAGTAGCCCTGCAGCTGGCAGCTGGGCCCCTGTTCTCAACTTAAATTTGGAGTTTTCTTGTTCCAGATGAGGACTTTCTACTGTTAAACCTCTTTTCCTCCAACGTTCGTCCTGTGGTAGAATAACTAGAATAGGAACCAGAGGTTCAGACTGGCTAGCTCTGAGGGCTCAGGGTGTAGGGATGGTAGCCATCTTATCAGCACATCAAGAAAACTGGGCCACTCTGCCCCCCACCCACCAGGCCCTGTGGTGCCCGTCTATTGGATAGGGACGTCCTTGTAACTGTGAGACTTGGGACTTTACTTGAACTCAGCGGTTACACGCTGGTGGCTCACAGGTGTGTTTTGTTTTTAGCCCGTTGATTTTTTTTTTAAGATTGTAAAACTGAGTGTTGACATAAAAGTTGATTTCTGGCTTCTCTTTTAAAAAACGATAATGAAGATCTGATGAAATTAGTGTGTGGTAAGAATCAGCTGTAGCCCAATCGAGAAATGTGCCCTTCCGGTCACCACTGTCTCTGTCAGTTACCGCTGGTCCCTCTTTTTTGCAGCAGGGAAGTGGGTCTCTGTCCCTACTGCTTTGTCAGAAATGGCAAAATACACATGATGCCCCGGAAGGGCATGTGCCCCCCTGACTGACTGAGGTGACCAACTGGCCACTCTGGACACTTGGGCTGACAACCCTGTTTGAACCCGTGCTCCCAAATGCGTCTGATTCATCACACTTCCTCCCAAACCCCTGCCTGCTTCACGGCACCGTCATTACCATCACTACCCACCATCAAGGTGACTGTGCTCAGGTGCGGCATGTGTGACCATCGCCACAGCTGGTGTTCTGGTGAAAAGTTAGTCTATGTCCTGGGACCCGAGGAAGGCCAGTCGGGTCCCCCTAGTGTCAGGGGCCTCACTCCGATGTCATCTTATGAAACTCCTGCATGCAATTTTGTATGTAGTTGGAAATCGAGCAGAACCATCAAACCAGCGTGCTTGCCTCCTTCCACCACTGAGCCCTAAGAACCGCTATCCAGGCAGCAAGCAGGCTAACCTTCCAAGACAGTGTGAGAAGCCACACAGCTTTCTACTTGGTTGCTCTGATGCTCTGAAACCTTCCAATGAAAGATGGCTATGGCTCTGTACATAAACTTACAAAATGTGGGCATGGCAGCAGACCCGGGAAGGGAATGTGATCTCCGTGTGCGCATGCAGGCCAAGCTCTGCCCTCACTGGCATCCCAGGGAGTGACTGCGAGGCCGCTTCCCGGACGTCCCCTTCCTTCTGCAGGAGCAGCGGCCCCCTCGGCCATTTCAGGAGACCAGAGGATTACAAGGGCAGCCGTCCTGCATGTGCTGCAACTGGGAGCCACCGTGGACTGGCTGGTGTGGGGCAGCCCCGAAGCCTTCCGTCCTGTCCAGGGGCCTGTCAGCAGCCCCACTCGCCCTCAGTGCAGACAAAGAGATCAGCAAAGGCAGAACCTGAGTGGATCAATGTCATGTTCACGTGGAAGACAACAGACAATATTCAACATGTTCTAAAACAGCACTTCTAGGCAAAGGCCAAGTGTGGCTCCCTCATGGGCCGGTTCTAAACCAGTCTCTGTAAAAGAGTGACCCAAACAAGGCTACAGAAACCCCCAAAAAGAATGTCACAGCTACAGAGCATCTGCAAATCAAACGAGACACTGGGTGTTGACTTTAACATATAAAAATACTATAACAAAATGAAATACAAATATATATTAGAATCTGTTAAGCATTCTGTATAAAGAGATACTTTTGTGGTTAGGCTAACAGCAGGTGGGGAGGAGACGAAGTCCGTCTGGCCTCTTCCACCTCCAGACCCTCCACAGGGAGCCCAGGCCACTGTCCTCCTCGGAGGGGCCAGAGCCGCGGCGTCCTCGGGACTCGCCTGCCTGTGTCTCTTCAGTGCGTGTTGGATGGAAACAGCCCATGGCGACGTTGACAGGAACTAAAGGTCTTCACCAAGGGGATGGCAAGGTGTGGAGATGACTTCTCAAGACAGATGACATCATGGTAGCCTTCCGTGACTCAGAGGGCCCCAGTGTGAACCGGCCAGATATGTGGGATCCAGGCCCTTAACTTGCAGGTTGGCGGGTAAGTTGAGGAAAACTTGTCCTGGGGCACAAGGTTCTCTTAGCCCCGTGCTGGCTCCCGATCATGTGGCTCAACCAAGGGTGAGTGTGGAGCTGGCCTGGGACACAGGGCATTGTGGAGGGGCCAGCAGGGCCCACAGCAAGCTCTCGGGGTGCCCCACCCTCTGCCCTCCCCAGCCCGTTGCCCGGGGCTGCCCCTGGCAGCCGTCACCTGTCTGCAGGTGTCCTGCTTTCTGCAAAGGAGCCCCTGCCTGTCAGGGTCCCCTTAAGCCCAGGAAGCTGCTTCTCCAAGGCAGCAGGAGGTGGCAGTAGCTGGGGAGGGTTCATTCCTCAGGACTGGTGGGTTCGAGAACACCCCTGTTCCAAGAAAGGAACAAACTAGCTGCACTTCAGCTTTCCCACCTGTGCAGCCTGTTACTACCTGTTCTCCGGAGTCCCTCAGTGGCTCAGAAACTCTAGGTAAGAGGGGTGCTCTGCAGCGAGGCCCACGCTGCTGGCCACGGAGCAGGGGCACTGGGGCTCACTCAGGGCAACAGGAAGATAGAGTGTAGTGCCTTGTGAGGGGCAGATCCTCCCCAATTGGGCAGGACAGGGTCCTCTCCATTACAGGGGGTCCCGGGACTCAAACCCTCCGGCCTGAGACCCAGGGTCGTGGAACATGCCAGGCACCCCTAGTCACAGCTGCCCTCTACTGCTCAACAGCAAGGCCCTCACTCCCCCCACCCGTTCACTCCCCCTACCCTGCCTTCTGACTGCAGGTGGAAGGAGCCTGGAAAAGGGTGGGCTCACTGCCCTGGCCCACCAGACTCCCCAGGAGTACACTGGGGAGACACCTGAGACAGGAGGGGGTGACCTGTCTTCCTTCCAGCCAACTCACTATTTAGGCGCAAAGGTAATCTTTCTACATTTTCATCTGCATGGGATTGAAGTATGTAGTTGCATGGTCTGGTATTCAGTGATGCTTCAAACACCAAGTCCTTCCTTGCAAACAGCCTCTGGGGCGCCACTCCAGCCAGGGCCGTGGCTGTGCCTGTGGTTGGTACCCTCGTCTGGCCCGGTTCTCTTCCCTGGTCACCCTGTGATGCACTGTGATTGGTTGGCATGTGTCCACAAGGGCAGAACACCCACAGTACCCAGCCCCAGTCAGGCACATGAATACTTGTTGATGTGATTGATGATGGATTTCCCCCTCCTGCGGCTGCCCTCACGGGGCCACAGTGGGAGGGCCTCCATCACTCTAGTTGTCCCACTTCCCTGTCTGAGAGCTGAGGAGACTGAGGAAAGAACTCTGTGCAGAGCAACAGAGCCCTCAGGGGTTTCCTGATACCTGGACCACGGGTCCCTGCTGGTCTGCAGCGTGCGGGCTCTGAACCCCATCTCCTTGGGAGCAGACCCCGCCTGGCCAAGCAGCCTGGCCCAAGCCCCCTACACCCTGTCCTCCTGCCAGCAGCGCAGCAGCAGCAAGCTGATGGCTGGAGAAGCTCAGGACCAATGCCCCTTTGGTGGCTAGTGTCTGGAGGCAGTGATGTTTATACCGCTGAAACCAAGAACCCCCATCCTTTCTGGTGGAGTGGGTCTCCCTTCCCAAGAAGTCTCAGTGACCATTTCCTCCATATGAGTCCTCTCCTTGAAACTACAATGGTCATCTCAGAATGTTAGGGTTCAGAGGTTTGGTCCTAAGACCCACCCCCACCCCCCAGCCCCAGCCTCAGTCCTGAGGGTGCTCTGCCTGCCAATCAGCCCAGGGGCAAGGGTCAGTCCCTCTCTGGCCAGCAGGAGGGGCCCTTCCCCTCCGCAGCCTGGCCTACTGCCCACAGAAGCTGTGTAGCAGAAGGAGCACAGAGCCAGGCTGGGAAGCTGGGAGTCCTTCGAGGTTACCTGCAGGGGGTTAAGGGACTCTGGGGCCAGCATGGGCCACACACTCGAGGGAAAGGTTGGTTTGGGAAGAAGCCAGTCCCTTCTTCAGACCCAGGTAGCAGGCAAGGAGGGAGTGTCACTGTTCTGCTCTTCTGGGCCTGACCTCATGCACACGTTCATTAACGAAAATCTACTGAGCGCCTATTCGTACAAGGCACTTCTGGAGAGGGCCGTCTGCAGCCATGCCTCGTCCACCCACTCAGCCCCTGGCTACTTGAGGTCAGCTTGTGAAAAGCTGCCTGGCCCTTGAGAAGTGGGCCCCACCCACCCAAGAGGGTCCAGCCACCCAGGAGCCACCTTGGTCATGGCCTGGCCCCAGCCCAGGTCTCCTGGTGGCCATGCTTCTTGCCAGCCCTCCCCCTTCCCATCGGCGCCGGGTGCTATGCGCAGAGTGCACAGCCACACTTGGTGGGCTTCTCCACCTCCTCAGCAAAGGAGGTCCCATCGCTGCACTCAAAGGTGAACTTCCTCCGCTTCAGCCGCAGGCCCCGGCAGCAGCCCTGGCCCGGGCACGAGCCCCGGCACTCCACCCACGACAGGGGGCGCGTGGTCTGGCAGATGGCATAGCCCCTCTGGACCTGGTGAAAGTCCCGGACAGGGTCCCCCCGGCACTCGGACCCTGGATGGGACAGACACCAAGAGAAAGCCTCAGGGCACAACTGTGGGCGGGTGCTGCCCCCTGGGAGGCAGAAGGAAGAGGAAGAGAGAGAAGGGGGGGCATCCCCGGAGGTCCTCTAGCTCTCAGAACTCACCTCCTCCCCAGCATCCCCCTGCCCAGCGTGCGCATGCACGGCTTCCTCCTGGGCCCACACTGTGGTCAGTGGGGAGGAAGCACTTCCTAGCTGCCAGGGCTCCCAGCATGGACTGGGCTGCCTGGCTCAGGTGGGCGCCTGTTGCCAGAGGAGTGCAAGAAGGCTGGAGGCCTGGGAGGCAACAATGTTAGAGAAGGGACTTGTGCTGCTAGTGCGGCGGCCTAGGGGATCCTAAGGCGCCTGAGCCCTGGATTTCTCCAGACTCCTCCCACGCCACCCCACTCCCGCAGCAGTCTCCATTCCAGAAGAAGCATCTTGGTCCCACAGACCAGGGAGGGTGTCTCCTGCCCTCAGACTTCCTGCCATTCCCAGTCCCAAGGTGATGGGGCCAACATGCAGAGGTTTGGGCAGGAGCTGTTACCCCGATAATCTCTTCTGTAAGAAGAGCCCGCAGCCCAGATGGGCACTTACCCCAGGTAAGGGGGCTGCGGGAAAAGCTGGGCCAGTGAGAGATGGGGCCCTGTCTGGGGTGAGACTCAGAGCCCAAAGGGTGGGGGGCAGTAAAACCCACTAGTAGCAGCCTAAGGTGCAGAGGGGGGAAGGGGCAGAGGGGGCGTGCTGAGGTTGGGAGGAAGAAAAGGTCAAGTTGCTAAAGCCGGTGGTGGGGAGAGACCCTGGAGAGGGCACATCAGGAGGGGGGCCCCTGACCTTGCTCACAAAGCTCGCCCGAAAAGCCAGGGTCACACACACAGTAGGCCCCCTTGGTGGCCAAGGCCTGGCAGTGGCCGTGCAGGCACCGCAGGCCCCCACACGGGTCTGTGGGCGCCCGGGCCTGGTTGCACAGGGCCCCCGAGTACCCATCCTGGCACTGGCAGCTGTAGGAAAGAGCATCGAGGGGCACACACTTCCCATGGACACACCTGGAGGGGACAGAGAAAAAACACTATGAGCACAGGCCAGAGCCGATCCGAGGCCCACCTGGGACACCCACGCCTCCATCCTTGGCATCATGGGCTGTGATCCTGTTTGCAGGATTGAAACACAGAGCAAAGGGTGTGTCTGCGTCTGTCCCTAGGGACTTCCCTGCCAGGGAAAATTGAAAACCAGAATAAAAAACCCTGCGGTAGGCCACATGATCCAGTTTGGGGATTTAAAAGTGCTGTCCTTCCTCACCACAGGGAATGGGAACTTCCAGTGAAGGGAAAGGAACGGCAGGGAGGCAGGGGCTGGGGCTCACTTGTGGCCATGACAGGGGCCATCCGCTGGCTGGTCGCAGTGCAGGCCGCCCCAGCCGGCCTCGCAGTGGCACACGGGCCCTGGGCTGGCATTGGGCTGGCAGATGCCATGCAAGCAGTAGAGCTTCCGGCAGGGCTCACAGCCTGGCACCACGCCCGGCTTCATCCGCGTCTTGGTGAAGTCCTGCAGCTCGTTGTTGATGTACAGGTTTCGGATGCACCCGTGGAAGCTGCTGCCATTGAGTATCTGCCACAGGCGGAAAGCGGCCGAGTTCACGTCCACTGGCATCCCTGGCGTGGCAGGGAAAGGGCAGAGCTGAGTCAGGCTTGGACGGTGCCCGGCACCTACCGCTGAGGTCTGTGGGGCGTCTCCACAGTGTTCCCTCTTGCCCTTGGCCCAGGGTGGCAGAGACAGGGCAGAGGCCAAGGTCCCTGCCACCTTGGAGGGTCCAGGCTCCTTCCCCAGAAGAAATGGAAAAGCTGCTTTCCCTGTGATCAGAGCCCGGAGTGCCAGCCCTGGCAGCAGCCAGCTGACAAGTGAAGCTCTGGGTGCCTCAGTCTAGGTACCCTTGCCCGGGGCTCCTTTCTTTCCTCTGGAACCCCTGTTTTTACCTCCCACAGACCCCCGGAGTAGCAAAGGATTGGGACCTAGAACTCAGGTGTATGGTATTTTGTGACCTACTTTTGGGGTCCCCACTTCGCAGCAACCCTCTGAGGTAGGAGTTGCTAAACTCCATCGGGTGCTCAGGGACTTGCCCCAAGCTGCACAGTTAGCAGCAGAGCTGGGGTGAAATCCTGGGCTTCCACCCCTCACACCTGCCCCACGCCTAGGCCAGGCCCTCCACAGCACTGAGACGGCCTGGCTGCATCCGGGAACCTGCTCGTCTGGACCTGGAAATGTCCGCAGATCATGGACAGGGCCATTTAGCTACGACACCTGTAAGGCCAGCTGGGCGGTCCTCAGCTAATGCAGGGTCTCAGTTCCCAGCCTCCTGAAGTGGCTCTGGGCCTCTGAGAGCCCCAAGACTGGGAATGGACACTGAACAATTGGCAAGCCCATTCCAGCCCAAAGCCAAGAGGAAAGATGCCTACAGTGCAGAAGACAACGGAGAAAATCCCAGCTAGCTGGCCACTCACCTCACCTCCCAGGCCAGGCCTTGGTGCCAGCTCAGGCGCTTAACCCCATAAGTCTGGGCGGGGTGGACAGCAGCCTGGCTGTGGCAGGGGAGAACAACCCACCAGCAGCTTGGCCATTCACTAGGACCCACCCCTTCCAGCCTGAATGCCCACCACCCCCCAAGTCCAGAGCCCCAGGCACCAGCTCTCAGGCAGGAGAGCATCACCTGATGGAGGGGCCCAGGGTGAAGCAGGTCCTCACCTCCCACATAAAGGGGGGCCTCACTGTTTAGTGTGTAGTGTTTGCCGAAGTTGTCCATGGTCATGGGACTTCCGCCATCGATGGAGAGATTCACCATCTGGTCAAAGGTGACCAACTCAACAGTGTGGAACTGCCCATCGTTGATCGTCTCAGCACTGGAAGAAGATGGGGTGACCCCACCCCAGACAATGAGCTTCAGTGTAGCCCACCCCCACCTGGACACTTCCCCAGAAAGGCTATTGGTCCAGCAGCTGCTTCCCAGGGGACCACATCTCTCAGGGAAGAGACTGTGGCCTAGTCTCTCCTGCCACCCTGGGGAAAGCTGAGGAGTCTGGGGCAGGGATTTCCGACCACACCGGTCTCCCCCTCCCCACTCAGGAGCCCTTGTGAAGCGGTGGAGGGAGGCGGAAGAATGAGGCCGCTGCCTGGGACTCAGAGAGCCTTGGACCCAAGTTGGGCTGCACTCGATGGTTCAAACGTCCCTTCCGCTTGGGCAGCCCAGGTTCCGGTGGTCCCAATAACGAGCTGCTTTAGGCTCAGGAGGCCTCTGAGAGAGACTGGGGGGCGTGAGGCGGCCCTACCTGTAGATGGCAGAGCTGGGGTAGCTGCCAGGGTCGTAGCTGACACGCACATGGCCCTGGTACAGCTCCACCGCGATGTGGTCGTTGTCCCCGTTGTACAGCAGGATCCCATTGTCCTCTGCCGTGGAGACCTGAGGGGCAAGGGCACTTTCTCTGCAACCCCATCCCATGCAGCAGCAGCAGCAGCCGCAGCACAGGCTGGCGGGTGGAGCAGAGCGGCGACCCACGATTGGAAGAGAGACTGCCAGGACTCTTGGTTAAAGATGTAAGCTCAGAGTTAACCCTGGCTGAGCTCAGCCATGTGTAAGAAACCTGTTTGCGGCACTGGAGGCGGAAGCTAAGGAGCACGTGAGACGAGAGATGGCGGGAGAGGACCTGGCTAAGTGTGGTTTTCTGGATCCAGTCCCCCGTGAGACCACCTCCCCCCACTCTTCTGTGAGATCGGTTTTGGGACTCAATGGCCTTTCCAACTGTGCTTAAACTCGTTCAGACTGAGAGGCTGACACCCATACCAAAGGCTCCCCACTGTTTTGGGCAGGGATGAGTGTTGATGCTCTGACCTGAGGCCAGGGTCCCCCCTTGTCTGACTCCCCTCTGTGACCACTGCCCTGGGCACACACCTGGAGTGTGATGTTGGCCCGAGGCCAGTTCTGCAGGTCAGTGAACTGTAGGTAAGTGTCCCGATCCACAAAGTCAACGCTGAGCAGCTTCTCACACTCGGGGCCGCCAAAGCCCGGGAGGCACTGGCACACGGCCCGGCTGCCCTGGTCCACACAGTTGGCCCCGTTCTGGCACGCCATCCCCTCACAGGGGTTCCTGGGGGCAGGCAGCCAGGGAGGCGTCTCACAGAGCTTCCCACTGAGAGGGGAAGGACACAGGTCAGACAGGGCAGGGCACAGGGACAGGGGGCACCTTTCCCCTGGAGGGAAACTCACTAAACATTTTGGGAAACTGGATCCTTAAGGCAACAGAAGATGCTCCTGACGAACATTTTTCCTGAGAAAACTAAAAGCCAGAGGGTGGTGAGAAACTAGGATGGGTCCCTGGACCAGCAAAACCAATGTCAACCTGGGCACTTGTCAGAAATGGAAAACCTGCTGAATCTGTTTTTAGCAATGGGCCAGGTGATTGTGTGTACATTAAAGTTCACAGGTCACTCACTGCCCTTGTCTCCTTTTACAGAAAAGAAAACTGAGAATTAAAACACAAGCATAATAGGGAAAAGACTCCAATTACTGAAGTGAAGAAATAAAGAGGGGCCATCGCCACCAGCAGGTAGCTCTGATCCCTGCCACAACGATCCGTGGTGTCTGGGTCCACAACAGCCGAGACGTGGAAACAACCCAGGTGTCCGTCAGTGGAAGACTGGGTAACCCGGTGTGGTGTCTTTGTGCAACGGGCTGTCGCTCAGCCATAAAAAGGAACGAAACTGACGCCTGCTGGCACATGGTGACCCTCACAAACATGACGCTAAGTGAGAGCCGGTCACAAAGGACCACAGACTGCACACTCCCATTTATATGAAACACCCAGAATAAGCAGATCTACACCTCCAGTTACTAGTAGGTCAGTGGTTGCCTAGCCCTGGGATGGAGGAGTTTGGGGTGACAGATAGGGAGGTGTTGAGCTTCTTTCTGGAGTAAAGATGTTCTGAAACTGATTGTGGTAGTGAAGGCACAGCTCTGGGACTATACCAAAGCCATTGAATTGTACATTTCAACCAGGTGAATTGTATGGCATGTGAATTATATCTCATTAAAGCTGTTTTAAAAAAAGCACCCAAGCAGATCATGGGAGGTGGGCGGCCAGAGGAGGAGGGCAGGTGCCTTCCTCTCCCAGAGGAGCCAAGATGCAAAGGTCAACGACCTTCCTGGCAGGGTGTGTCCTCAGAGGTTTCATGAGCCAGCTCTGCCCGCTAATCCGTATGCCCCTCCCACTCCCTCCACCAAAGAGGTTGGGGCCTCCACTGTTCTGGGTGGTTCAGTGACTCTCCCAAGGCCACACAGCTGTGCGGACACAGCCAGACTTCAACCCCAGGACCCCACAACCAGGCCTCACCTGTACTCTCCCTCCCAACCATGTCTGGGGGCCCCTACCAGCTCCCGGACTGGTGGCCAGGAGGGGTCAGCCCCCCGTCTCATGCCCAGGGCCCTCACCTGTAGCCCTCGGCGCAGAGGCAGGAGTAGCCGTTCACTTCGTCGATGCACTGGGCCCCGTTCTGGCAGCGATGAGCCCCGCAGTCATCCAGGTTCTCACTGCAGTTGTCACCTGCATAGCCTGGTGCACACTCACACCTGGAGGCAGGCAAGGGGGCAGGCGGTCAGCCAGGGGCCTGTGGTTCTGTGTGTGGCAGAGAACCTCCAGGCCCCGTGGGTCTAGGGGTCCTCAGGGTATAAACACAGCCCTGGATATAAAGACGCCCCCGCCTGTTCTGGGACTCTTTTATAGGGCAGAAGAGAGCTTGTGTGGGTTGGGGGCTCTGGGTTGGGAAGGTAAGCACCTAGCAGCAGGAGGAGATGGGGGACCCAGACCCTCCACGGAGCTTGCCCAGAGCCAGACGGCTGCCCTTCCAGGCGTGCCTGGCCGCTGTCCAGCACACGGCCCTGACTCATGGGGCTCCCCGAGCCCCTCTTCCCCAGCCTCCTGGCTCTGGCTGGGCTAGTGCCCAGCCCTCCGCCAGTGCCTGACTCCAGGCCAGCCTCCACCTTCCCTGTCCACCTTCCCTGTCCACACTGAGCCTCACTGCTCACCTGAAAACCCATTTTGGCCTACAGATAGAGGGCTCACTCCGCCACCCCCACTCAGGCACAGTTTGTGAAACTGCAGGTGGGAGCAACATCTTAAAACCCCATTGCCTTCACCTCACGCAGTCTTCAGGTGACAGAACTCTCCATAGGTGCCAGTAACAGCAATGGCGGCTATAGTCAAGGACCCCTTTCCAAAACTCCCAAGGCCAGGTAGGTTGTGGAATTGAGAATTTTCAGATCTTGAAAAGGTAGTGAGTGCAGCACTTACAACGGTATGTCACAGTGAAGTCAGCATCCACTCACACCATGCGGATGGAGGGGGACTGGAAGTAGCCCGGTACCATGTAACAGTCATGGTATTGTATTTCTTACCAAATACATTCAGGCCAGATCCGACTGCTATCAAACTGATGTTAGGTTTTCAGAGTTTCGTGGACTTTGTAACTGGGGTGAGGGCTGTGAATCCGTAATGATAAGAGCTATTCGTGGAGCATTTATCAGATGTCGGACGTGGAGCTAAGGGCTTCCCACGCATCTGCTCATCCAATCCTCACAGCCACCCCAGGAGGAAGCTTCTGGTGCGTCCAGTTTGCAGATGAGAAAGCTGAGGCCCAGAGCGGTGCAGCCATCCATTCAGGGTTATGCTGGCAGCAAAGCTGTCCCCGTAACCACACCCCACACTGACTCAAAGGGACCTTGTGTGGCTGAGACCAAGCCCATTTGACAGGCGAGGTGACAGGGAGGCAGCCTGGCAGCCCCCGCCCTTCCCTGGCCCTGGAGACCGGCCACACTGACCTGGGCCCGTCCGGGGTGCCCACACACTGGGCCTCGTGCTGACATGGGTTCAGATCCGGCGAGCAGAAGTCGACTAGCTGCTCACAGGCCCTTCCTGGGGAAAGAAGGAGGGAGAGGCAGGAGAGAGGCTGTCCCCTGAGCTCCGCCAAGCAGGCGGCCCAGCAGAAACCTCCCGCAGACGCTGAGGCGGGGCCCCAACACTGCTGCCCATGGGAATGGGGCTCGGGCCACGCGTGCTGGCCCTCAGCTCCCCACAGACACTCACACCCCACGTACCCACATACTGCAGGGGGCATCGGCACGTGTAGTTGCCCACACCGTCCACACAGATGCCCCCATTGGCACACGTGTGCTCCACACAGTCATCAGTGTTCACCCCGCAGGTCGGTCCTTCGAAGCCAGCTGGACAGGAGCACCTGTGGGGCCAGGGAGAAAGGAGAGGCACGTAGGCCCATGGCCAAAGCAGCAGCCTAGGGCCACTGGTCAATGTTATTGTCCCAGAGTTTCAGTTCCTACTGCAGTCCAGGGCCTCACTGCATGCGGGGCATTAGGTGGACAAGACCAGCCTTGCACTCATGGGACTCAGTCTGGGGTAGGGGAGGGTGATGAGGGGACAGGCAACCAGGGGAGAGGGGGAGGGTACAGTGTGGCGGAGGGGAGAGGCCAGGGGACAGCGTGGCACTGAAGCTGGGGGGTGTGAACAAAGGGGCGGAGGACACCCAGCTCCTCCCTGGGGGGGGCGGGCTTCTCCAAGGTGACAGTGAGTAGTCAGGGGCCCTCACAGGGGAGTGCAGGAATGGGAAGGAAGGCAGTGGGGCCAGAGGCACGGGTACAGCCCAGAGAAGACCCTACATTCAGTTCTCTGGGGGGAGGTCCTGCTCGTACAAATAGTTCAGGTCTGCAGGAGCACAGGCTCCAGGGGCGGGGGCAGAGTGGGGCCAGAGCAGGCTGTGGGGAGCCCCGGGAATCAGTGCTCTTCCAACCAGGTACACCTTTCCCTGGGGCATCTGGGTTTGGGGGGAGCATGTGGGTCAGAGAGGTCTGAGAAGGTTAACTTCCAGGTCTTCCAGCTCTGCAGGAACCCTTCCCTGGGCTGACCTGCCCTGGCCTCCACAGAGGCACACACAGCCCAAGACCCCAGGGTTCCATGTAAAGGGACAGCTAGGAATATTGATGTTTCGAAAGTGAGCGAACAAGAAAGTGCCTTTTGCAAGTCCCGTGGCTTCCCATCCTGTGTGTGAAAAGTAATTGGAGGAAGCCCTCATGGACCCGTCAGCTGATAGAGCACTAAAAATAATTTCTGATGACATCACTCGGGGTTTTTGGCAGATGGACTCCGAGGGCTTTCGCAGACTTGAGGGACGCAGCTATGGTAGAACTGCTTCTGCTCTTCCCTGCGTGTGTTTGTGGGAAACTCTCTCAGCACTTCCAGCCATACAGACACGAGTCATGTGCATGTGTGTGTGTGCACACAGCTCCATCTCATTCAGACACATGTGTAATAAAACCCTACTTTAAAGTGTAATAACTACCGATCAAATTTTGTAATACAGCCATGTTGGTTTGCCCAGTTGTTTATTATTGATCATTGTAATGATAACTCAGTGCAAAAGGAACTTTTAAACAGAGGCTTATGGTCACAAGAAATAATGAAAACTCTACATTTACACTGAGGCACCCATGTTGGTGGTGCAGAAACATGACAGGCTGCTCCAGAAATGTCTCTTTAGCGTAAAAACAGATGACATGAGAAGGACCGTGGGAGGAGGCTTGAGAGTAAAATAAAAATACACTTCTAAAAGCAAAGAGAATGAGGTAAACAGTTAAACTGCAAAAGAGCAGCTTATTTGTATAATTTTTTAAAGGTATCAAATTGCTGTGCTATTAGGATTCCATTGGAGAACGAGTGTTAGTTTTATTTTTAAACATTAATAAAATGGCCTCATTTGCAACAAAAAAACTAAACTTACAATGAAAAATTTTAGCGGGCACTCCAAGAATGTGTGAGGATGTGTGTAGTTTTAAAACTTGGTGGGGGGGGGCACAGTATGTGAGCAAAGCAGCTTGGGGGCCACTGTTGTGAGGCGGGTCCAGGGGCTGATTCTCCCCCGTGCAGACAGGGGATGTAAAACAGGGCTTTGAGCAGGCTGAGGGGGTCAGCTTTGCCTTTCCAAAAAGGCCCTTGGGAGCCTCAGGGTTGAGGGGTAGAGAGGCGCCGCCTTTCTACCTACAGAGCCCACCCAATGGCCCCCAATCTGTACCCCCAGCTGCACCCCTCTGTGCCTGGAGGTGTCCTCTCAGCCCCTCCACTCTCCACAGACAGCCCCTCTCGGGTCCGGGGAACGAGGAGGGGCTGTGAGCTGCCACCCAGTCCCCAAGGAGGATGGAGCCAATAGAAAGGGCGCCGTTGCCAAGGCAACAATGAGCTGAGAGGCCATTCATTGCTTTTCTCTTTACACCTGGTAATTTGGGTTCAGGGAGACAGGTTTGGCTACTTCTGCCAGTAGATGCAGAGCCAATTTGTTCAGCCAGCCATTCATTTTCAACAACTAAATGCACAGTATTCTTCAGAAAAGCTCTGAGTCCAGAAGAGCTCTGGGAATTGGGGTGTTTGGTGAGGGGTCCTGGGGAAGCAGGTCAGTGTAGGGGTGCTTGCCTGTGATGTCAGCCCTGGGAGAGGCTGGGACACGGCCTTGCTTGTGTGGAACCAGGAGACAGCGGCAAAGGCGCTTTTTGGGGGGAGGCTCCGGAGGGCAAACCCAGGACTAGCTCCTGCCTCTCGAGGGGCCTGGGGTGGGGGCTCAACTGGAAGGAGGAGGCTGAGGGCACTGCCTTCAGGCAACAGTGGTGCTACCAGCAGATGCTTGACTTTGGCTATTAGACACCTTGGGTTAGCAGAGATCGTAGGGGTTTAAAATGCCCCAAACTGCCCCTCAGCACCGCCACTGCATATGCCCTTGGCCATGGATTCTCAGTGCCATCAAAAGACCATTCTGGCGCCTGGCAAGAGCCGAGAGAGGCCTGGAGCGGAGGCAGGAGCAGACACCTGGGTTCCCAGCGCCAGCCCCCCACTGCCGGCTGTGACTCCGATCACCTGCTATACTGCCTCTGGGCAGCAGCCAGCCTGGTGGGCGTGGGCCGGTTCCCAGTGAGAATTTGCTCCCACTGAGCCCACCCTCTATCTCCTCCCAGAGCACGGGCCTTGGGGTGGGGGGATGCTGGCCACTCCATCTGGAGGAGGAGGGCACCAAAGCTTGGGTGCTGGGCCCCATCAGCACCCCGCCCACCAGGATCCAGCCCCTGCAGGCAACTCACGTGAAGCCGGCACCCTCGCCCTCCTGGGTGTGGCAGGTCCCGCCATTTTCACAGGGGCCACTGGCACAGCTGTCCAGGGACACCTCGCAGTCTCGGCCCTGGGGAGAAGGTCAGCGGTGGGGACCCCAGGGGGACCCAGGGGCTGGGGAGAGCCAGCAGAGATGGCCAGCCCCCCACCGCCCAGCCTGCCTGTCCCCGAGTCACTTGTGCTTTCATTGGCTGCAGCGCCAGCTCAGGAGCTGGAACTGTTCTGGGGGCACCTGGGGAAGAGTGGGGAGCAAGACAGACCCAGCCCTGCCCGCGGCACAGCGGGCAGCCCTCCTCCACCACCTCGGCCTCCACTCACCTTGTAGCTGCCGGGGCAGGTACACCTGTACGCTTCAAGGGGGTCATTGTGGCAGCTGCCCTGGTTCTGGCATGGGCTGGACAAGCAGGGATCACATTTGGCCTGGACAGCCAGAGTGGGGGCGCCTGAGGCAAAGCAACATGGAGAGCAAGTGTCAGTACCGGGAGGGCAGGGGTAAGCAGCCCCGGCCCTGCAGGGCTGTAAGGACTGAAAGAGCTCATCCACACAACGTGTTCAATGGGCTGGTGCTGGGCCCCGTGGTAGTCAGGGCACAGCCATCAGTGTGAGAGCACCAGTCGTTTCTGCGGACGTCAGGTGACCTTTCCTGGGCCTGCTCATACCCTTCTGAGGCAACCACCTCCAACCCTGTCAACTGCTAACAATAACAAGGGTGGCCACCTCAGCAGAGACGACGCACAGCTGTGAGGAGGCCACAGTTAGGAGGAAGAGGGCCACGTGCCTTTAAGTTGTTTCTCTCAAGGCCAAAGCGGGAAGGAGCCTTTCCCATCACCTCTCCAGCTATACAGATGACCCTCTCCGGCCCTCCAGGACTCCACGGTCGCCCTGCCCTGAACTTGGAGGTGGACGAGGAGCTGGCAGCCAGGCTCCTGCGGCCCCTCCTGCAAGGGGCAGCGGGACCCACACGGGTCAATGGCGAGAGCAGCAGCTGACTCAGCTTCTACTTGGACCCCTTCTGGAAGCGGGGAAGTGTCTGTTCTGCTTGCTCACAGGTGTTGAGCATGAACCGAAACAGAAACACTTTCCCGAAATCACTGGAAGGAAGGGCGAGAGGCCTTCCCAGGAACAGGTGGGATTCGGCCTCTCGTCCAGGTGCTGGTCACCTATGTGGGCTCAGTGTGTGAAGATTTATGCCCGTTCACTTCTGACCTGTGTCCTGTTCTGTAATGCGTGTTACATTTCAATAAAAAGTGGTGGGGGGGGGGAATATCACTAGTACCAAAACCACCCAATTAAATAAATCCTGAGCAAACGCTCCAACACAAATCAGCCTGCTCCCAACAGCTGAGAGCAGAGCCCCAGGTCGGGCCCTTGGCACTGTTAACCCCGTGACAGTGTCCTGCACGCAGGGTGGCCTATGCATCCTTGTTAACCTGTGGCTGTCACTTTCATTTCCCATGGAGCTCTGTGAGCTTGCAGAGGGCAGGGGCCGTGGCCCACGACCTCTGGTGTGCTCCCCCAGCCGTGCAGTTCTCCCCCTCCCCCCCCCTTCCAACCTCCCCTCCCCACAAAGCTGGGCCTGGGGCAGCCGCTCAGCCACCTCCCTCTGCTCAGCAGGGCTCCTGGGGCCTGGGCGGAGTGTTTACAGATGCCCAGGGTGAGGTGCCTTGAGAGCCAAGCCCAAAGAGCCTCCGGCCCCATTTTTCTACAAACGTCAGGAGACTGGCCCTGGGTCCAGTGGCTCAGGGGTTTAAGCTCATTGCTGAGCACAGCTCCTACCAAAGGGAGGCTTGAGTGTTTGAAGCTTCCACAAATGCTGCTGCTATTTTCACTTTCTCTACATAACCCCAGGGAGGGATTAAAGCCCTTGCAGCCTGGGAATTTTCTGCCTGTTTTTTTTTCATTCATTGTTATGTCAGGACTAGAAGGCAGTCATACTAGTGAGCTCCAGGTGCCTCAATTCTGCCACCTGACCCTCTGCCCGGCTGGCTGTCACAGACACAGCTGGGAGGTCCAACCAGGGTGAGCAGGTCCGCTGGGCCACCTGCAGCAGGAGGTAGGGACGCAACCCAGTACCCGCCACCCCGTTCTCTGCTCCTGGGCTCACCTTGGCATTCAAACTTCTTGGCAGGCGTGGTGAGGAGCAGCTTGCCCTCCATGTCTGGGGGTCCAGCACAGCGGGCAATGCCTGGCTCCTTGTAGCCGGTCTTCACCCAGCTGGACAGCCAGCGGAGGTGGCAGTCACAGTGCAGGGGGTTGGCACCAATGGCCCTGGGGCGGAAAGTGGAGAGAAGCGGCATTTCAGCCTCAGGGCTCGTGGGGTACCTGAGGTGCAGGGTGCTACAGCGGGGGCTGGCAACAGCCCTGAAACCACAATCCAGTTCTGCGTCCCAGCAGTTTCGAGTCCTTCACATGCGTGCCCTTACTGGGTCCTCACCACACCCTTATCCCCATTTGATGTGTTGAAACTGAGGGTCCAAAAGGTGGAAACCCTTGCCTAAGGGTGTACAGAGAAAGGGGGAGGTGGGACTTGAACTCGTGGGTTGAGGCCGAAACCTATGAATGCATTGCCTCCCTGCTGCACCGTGAGGAAGGAACGAGCACCCACTGCTACGGCTGCTCTTCCCGCTGCAGTCCGTCTATCAGCTCGTTGGGCCCAGGGCAGGTTTTCTTCCTCCCTCTCAGAGAGACATGAGCCTCCCGTGACTAGGTCACTTCCCTGAGGTCACATGCCTGGCGAAGGGCCTCCCAGTCCAGCCGTGGAGCTGCCCGGCTCGGGAGCGCAGCGCACGCTCACTGCGCAGCGCACGCTCACTGCGCAGCGCACGCTCACTGCGCAGCGCACGCTCACTGCGCAGCGCACGCTCACTGCGCAGCGCACGCTCACTGCGCAGCGCACGCTCACTGCGCAGCGCACGCTCACTGCGCAGCGCACGCTCACTGCGCAGCGCACGCTCACTGCGCAGCGCACGCTCACTGCGCAGCGCACGCTCACTGCGCAGCGCACGCTCACTGCGCAGCGCACGCTCACTGCGCAGCGCACGCTCACTGCGCAGCGCACGCTCACTGCGCAGCGCACGCTCACTGCGCAGCGCACGCTCACTGCGCAGCGCACGCTCACTGCGCAGCGCACAGATGCACCCTCACACAAGCCTCTGTCAAACTCTGCAGGCCCAACGTCTCCACCTCACACACGGCCGTGAAGGTGCCGAACGCCCCTGCATTAACACCTTAACGTGGTTAATTTTACACTGCATGATGTTTACCTCGAGTTTTTAAAGGCACATTCCTGTGTCACTGATGGAGTGCAAAGGGAGTAACACTGACGATGGGAACTGTGTGATCTCTCGAGTAGGCAGCGCGGCTGCCTTCTGACCCAGCGACCCCGTTCCCGGGAGCGGGTCCCGCAGATCCACCTGTGCCAGTGCACAGCGGCACCCACGCGAGGGCACTGGCCGCAGCCTCTCTGTAACGGAAACACCGGGGACTCCCAGTGTTCGTCAGTGTGGGACGTGCTTCCACAAACCACGACGTGTCACATTCCAAAACAGTCTGACCCACAGTCACTGCCAACCGCAGGACACATGGTCACCACGCCTAAGTGTCTGGCCATTCGGTCCTCCCTGTATTGACACGTGTTATATCACAAATTATATCTGCCCAAGCAGCTTGCTTCTTGTCACTAAACGGCGCGGTATGGAGACCTTTCCAGGTCAGTGTATATGAGTCTGTCCCGTTTTGTCAAACTGCTCCCCAATGTCCCAAAGAAAGGGCGCCTCGTAGCCTCATAGAGACCCTGCCCTGTTGCCAGGCATTCGGTTGCTTCCCGCAGGGGC
Source organism: Artibeus jamaicensis (assembly GCF_021234435.1). Classification (NCBI taxonomy): domain Eukaryota; kingdom Metazoa; phylum Chordata; class Mammalia; order Chiroptera; family Phyllostomidae; genus Artibeus; species Artibeus jamaicensis. Next base: position 1,596,161 of record NW_026521538.1, read on the forward strand.
CAGCATCTCGTACACGCCTCCTGGTGAAGTGAGCGTTTTTTCTGGAGCAGACAGCTAGAAGTAGGTTCCAGATGCAGAGGAAGTGCTCATAAAAAAACGTTAACACTTCCCCTCCCAAACAGGCCATGTGGCCTTACACGCACCAGCAATGCAGGGCCACGCCTGCCCCCTCCCTGTCCCAACACTGCCTCTGGGCAACCGCTTTGTGTCTCACCAAGCTGGTGGGCAGTGCGACTAAAAGATGAATGAGACATGGTGACACGTCCCCTCTGGGGGACACGAAGGGGCCAGAGTTCTTTGATCCAACAAATAGAAAATCATCAGAGCTTCGTGCCTGAAGTTCTTCACTATCAACATTATTTTGAAAATGTCAGGCTGTGTAAGGTCATTGACAACGAGCCCACATTAGGTAATTAGCAGCCGCACACGCCATTCTCCCCGTTTCTGGGCGCCGCTGCACAGGCGGCTGCTGCCCTCGGGTGTGGCGGGTGGAGCGGAGGCTGAGCGGGACTTCCCCAGAATAGCGCATCTGGCCACCGCGCGCCTTAAAACACAGGCTGCGCGAGCCTAGTGCTCCGCCCCCGCACAGCCGCCCGCGCCGCTGCCCGGGCGACCTTGAGCGGCTTGCTGCATGTCTCCGGGGCTCACTTCATGATTCGATAAAGAGCCCGCGATCTGGAAAGCGGAGAGGGCAAGCGCGTACAACCTGAGACGGGCGCCGAGGGAATAGTGCGGCTTGGAAAGGAAAGCCAGCGCAGCCTCGCAGTGTTGTTAATTGTTCTCTGTCCTGGGGTGCTGACGCATCCGTCCTGGCTAATGGGGCAGGGGACACCTTCCTCTTTTCGCTTAGCAAAGCTAGGGCTTCTCAGACGCGGGGAAGCTCAGACACTGAGTTTTTGAAGCTCCAGGGTGTTTTAAAAAAGACTTTTTTAAATAACTGGGGTATGAAAATGTCTTATATTTAAAGATGTTTACATTTACCAGATTAATGTTTAAAGAAACAAGTGCAAAGAAATGTAATTATGTTATTCATAAGATAAAGGCAGAATTTATGTTAAAATTTTTTGTACTAGGCCGTGGGAGTGTGGTCTGGTCATGAGCCAGAAGCTACAAGTTCATTATGAATGGCTTCTTCTGTCAGGCCTGTAGCTCACTTACAGAAAGTGCCAGAAGGGCTACATCTGAGGCCATGGTGAACATGGAAGCCTTGGCAAGTCACAGGTCGTCCCAGCTCCCAGTCCCCACATGTATCCCCCACAAACGGCAGCAAAGCTGTGCTGCAAATGTAAGTGTCCCTTTTCAGCTCTTAATAGTTAAAGAATAAAGAATTAAAACTACCAACATCAATATAAAGTGAATCAAGACTCAATTTTATGGGACAGACTCAGAGCCACACCTGACTTCAATATTTCAAGCTTTCATTTATCCCGTGGCTGGGTGCTGTGGCCCACTCAGCAGTACTAGTAGTTTATTTTCACCTGGGGACCACTCCCCCCACCCCCGAAAAACGACTGGGGACCTAGTGGGGAGTGGAGAGCCACAGGTGCAGCTGAGAGGCAGCTGTGGGGACGGCAGCAAGGCCACTCGTCAATCCCAAAGGACTGTGGATTCAGTCCCCAACCAGTGTATACATAACCCTGTGTCGCTGGCCCTTGGCGTAACTCGGGAATAGCTGAAACAGTAGATATGGGGTGTGTTCATGCCAAGACCCTGCTGGGCTTCTGTTCAGGTAACTGGGACCAAATAGCTTTCCTGTGGCTGTTTCACATAGGTGCCCGCTGTGGCCTTTAGCAAATATTGAAACTTCAAGCTCTCCTTGGCCCAAGCCCATCGTCCTCCCCACAGTGCATCTGCGTGTGTCACTGTCTCCTTCTATTAGACTGGAGCTTCGAGGGAGCACGAAGCGTGCACCCCCACCACGCCTCATACCAGCTGGCATCGGTAAACATTTGCTGAATGGACGCCGGCCTAAAAGCATGAGAAATGCACAGCCCTCAGTATGAAAGCAAATTCAGAGAGAAAAGACTGTAATGAATCTAATTCTCATAATTCCCTTCCAGTTCTTGTGGGTGCATATGTCCATCTTTGAAATCAGTATACCATCTTCTGTATTCTACATATTTTCATAAAATGATAAATTCCAGTGTCATAATCATGATGAACTACTTGCTATTCTTTAGTCATTGCATGTTTACTTTTCATAGTGAATTCTTCATGAATTCCGAAATCGAACTTTCCAGAGCGCAGTGAATTAGGCAACAACATGTCAGGTTACAGAAGTGAAGAATGGTGTTCGGGAGCCTTGGCACAGGACCTAACACAGAGCACGTGTTTGCTGATGGACGGACAGACAGCTAGACTAGTAGGTGAGAGGTGAGCCAACAGCAAAGTAAATACAAAAGGCGCAGAAGCAGAGCTGTGCACGGTGTGGCGGCCCAGAGCAGCGATGAGTGCTCGCAACCCCTACGGCACGCTAGAACCACCGTGGACGTCAGGAACACCGTTGTTCAGGCCGGGGAAGAGGCCTGAGAGGAGAACAGGTTGTCTGAGACCCGACTGCAAGTTGATGGCAGGACGAGGACCTGATGCCATGCATCCTGGTTCCTAATCTAGAGTTCGGGGAGGGGGTTAAATACGGCAAACCCCGTCCTCCACCACACCCCAGGCCCCCCGCCCCTCCTGCACACTGCCAGTGAAGAGAGGCCCAGGCCGGAGTCACGGCAGGAACAGAGGGCACCTCCAGGCAACAGGAGCACTGGGTGCTAACTTTTGGGCACCCCTGACTTGTCATGAAGCCCTGTGCATGTGCCCCCCTCCGGACGGCACACGGTCTCTGAGAAGCCCAGAGGCGAGGGGCAGTGAGTCTACACCATCCTTTACTGTTCCTTGACTCCTCATAAGTGCTCGAGAAATCCTTACGCAAGAGTTGCCACGCTTCCGCAGAGGAGATCATGGATGCATGCGTGCATTTACCCATATATTCCATCAGTACTGCATGTGCACACACCCGAACACAAGCACACGTACCTTTCCCAAGCTACACCTAGTTCCATTCAAAACCCTGGGTATAAAGGGCAGTTTCTCTTCATAACAATGGAAGATTTCTTCCACATACAGGCTGTCTTGGAGAGAAATGGGGCTTCAAAGCAATGAACACATCTCATCAGTAATGCCCATGCGCTGTTCTACAATGACTGCTAAATTGATCTTTACTTATTTATTTCTTACTACTGGATCTGACCCAAGGTCACTATTTTCCTAAAGAAAATCTGAATTTATAGATAGGTATGAATGAGCTCAAATTTTGTTTCGGAAGCTTTGGTTTTTGTTTGTACAGAACATGTAGTTTTTTCATTTCCCATTTGAAGTACAAAACCTCTAGATTTTGAGATGGAGACAAGATCAGAATTCATCTGGGTGTCATTCATATTTCAGGGGGAAAGAGGAAAGGAAGTCAACTTTACATTTAAACCCAAAGCATACAAGATACACAAAAGGGGGGACTCCATGCATTCAGAAAGGTGGACCAGATGACTGAAAAGGCCTTGCTGGCAAGGTGGAGAGCAGATCTGACCCTTGAAACAGCCCAGGGTAAGCCAAGCAGTCTGCCTGGGCCCGGAGCTGCGGCAGACCCTGGTCCCCAGTGGAGACAAGTGCAGACTCTGGAGAGAAGCATCTAGAAACAACAAGCTCACAACCAAAATTTACCAACCACAGATGGAAAGAGGTCCCTGGGAATGGGTCTCATCAAGACCCGTGGACAACAGTGTCCTTGCCTGGCCCTTGTCTGGCGCTGCCACCTCCAGCCAGCTCCCTCCACCACGCTCCATCCTCTCCAGCCTCCACATGTCCTGTGGCTCTGCAGGACTTTCCTATAACATAATTCTTCCACCGTTCCCTTCCGCCCACAGAATAAAGTCCAAACTCCTTGGCATGGCACAGACGCCTTCACAGTGGAATCCCAATGTCCCTTTTCTAGTCTTGTCTTCCCACCTCATACTCCTCACCCAATCAAACTCTCCACGTCCTACGCTGGACACACAGCATCCTTGGCTGTGTCATTTACTTTCTTGCCTCCACACCTTTGTACATGCTGTTCCCTCTTTCTGCAATGCTCTTCCCCATCTTCTCCAAATGGCAAACTCCTGGTCTCTCTCTAATGGCAACCTAAAGGGCACCTCCTCTGTGAAGTGCCTCCGAGTCCCCCAGAGTCAGTCACTGCTGCCTTTGAACTTGTTTTATGACATCCCAGATGGCTGCCAAGGGCGGAAAACTTCTGTTAGTGAATTCTTTAGCACCTGCCTCACTGTGGCTACTCAGGACAGTTTTATTGGAGCAGTTAAGAATAAATAAGGAGCTTTAGAACCAGATACGCCTAAGTTCAAATCCTGTCTCTGTTGCTTCCTAGCTTTACGGCTAAAGGAAGCTGCCCGGCTCTTTAGCACCTGGGACTGTCAGATGGAAACAATGAACCCCACCCACCAGGACGGAGCCCCTCAGGCACTCCACTCCCCCAGCCAACGCCGCTGATCAGTCACTGCACATATCCCGCTGAGTGCAGACCGGCACTGGCATCCTGGGTGTGGCCCAAGGTGGCCCTGTCACATTTGTACGGCTGCCACACAGCATGAAACCTACCTCTCTTTTTGGCCATGAAGAAAACAATGCCCTACAGACAAAGAATTCACATGTAGCACAGTACGTGTTCCGAGCAGACCCTCAGTGAATGACACTCTTACTTTATTTCCTCAAGCCCAAGACGGTTAGAGGCACTACTGACTCCCTACACTTTGGGAGGGGCGGAGAAACAGGACCACGTTAAATAGAGAGGTCACTTGTCAGGCACACTCTGATTTCAGAGATTAAAATGTGGAGAAGGTAAGTCTCAGAACTGAGAAAATCCAGTGAGACTGCTGAGTGAATGAACTGCAAGTAGAGGTGCTGGGGACCCCCAGAGCCTCTCTGACCTGGATGTGCCTGTGCCCTCAGGCCCTGGGCACTGGACGGGGGCAGAGGACAAGAGGCTGCAGTGACCCCCAGGGTCCCGGCTGCAGCCCATCGACCTGCATGCTGCCTCGGACTGTGGCTGAGTCTCCAGGAGAGAGTGCTCGGTGTCGGCCTCTCCTCCAGGATCAGCCCGCCGCTTTGCACCCCTTCACTGCCTGTACTGTGATGAATGTGTGAGGCATAAAATTTGCCACTTGGGCCATTTTAAGTGTATGATTCAGTGGTAGCATCAGTTACATTCACTGTGCTAGGAACCATCACCCCCAACTGGTTCCGGAACGTTTTCATAACCCCAGACAGAAACTCTGTACCCATTAAACAAAAACGCCCACATCCCCTGCTCCCAGCACCTGGCAACCACCACCCTCCTTTCTGTAGCCACGGCCTAGACCAGTCTGGGTCCTATCGGTGGGATCACACAATCTTTGTCCTTCTACGTCTGAGTTACTTCGCTTTGTACACCTTCAGGGTTCATCCAGCTTGTAGTGTGTGTCAAACTTCCTTGTTATGGGTAAACACTATCCCCTTGTATGAAAATACCACGTTTTGTTATCCACTCACCTGTTGATGGACACCTGGGTTGTTTTCACCCTTTGGCGATTATGTGAACTATACTGCCATGAACTTGGTTGTAAACGTGGCCAAGTCCCTGCTTTCTGTCCCCTCGGGCATGTACTTGGGAAGCGATTGCTGGATCATGTGGTGATTCTACATGTAGCTATCTGAGGAATTGAGTGCACTGCCTTTTAAGAATAGCTCATGCAGAGACTTCCAGCCAAGATGGAGGCACAGGTAGACACACTGTGCCTCCTTGCACAACCAAAATAAGGAAAACAACAATTTAGAAACAAAATAATAACCAGAACTGATATAAAATTAAACTGTATGAAAGTCAGACAACCAAGGAGTTAAAATAGACACATTCATCCAGACCAGTAAGCGGGGCAGAGGCAGGTGGCCAAGGGGAGAGGGGTTGTGGCACAAAAAGCAGTGGCACCAGGCATGCAAGGTAGCAGCGGGTGGACCCTGGGCACGCAGGTGGTGGCTGGCAGACCTTGGGCATGGAGTGGCAATGGGCAGACCCAGCAAGGTGGCAACTGTGAAGCGGGAACAGTGTGCAAAGCAGCTGGCTGACCAGGGGGTCCCACATTTGCACGCAGGTGAAACTGAGAAGCAAGACAGACCGCACAACCCAGGACCCCAGCGCTGGCAAATAAAGCCTGAAAACACCAATTGGAAACACCTGTGGGGGTTGAGGTGCAGGGAGAGGCTCCCAGCCTCACAGGAGAGTTCGTTGGAGACACACACTGGTCCTAGAACGTACACAAGCCCACCCACCCGGGAACCAGCACCAGAAGGGCCCAGTTTGCTTGTGGGAAGTGGCAGAAGGGACTGAAATCTGACAGAGAGTGGAACAAGCATCATCATTCCCTCTCAGATCCCGCCCCCACATACAGTGTCACAACCCAGCGACGTGGGTTGCCCCGCCCTGGTGAACAACTAAGGTTCCTCCCCTTATACATAACAAGCGTGACCAGGCCAAAAAAAAAAAAAAAAAAGGCCCAAACAGAAGAATAGCTCATAGCTCCACAGCAAATACAACTAAGCAACAAAGAGGGAATCAGACGCACAGTTCAAAGCACTGGTGATCAGTATGCTCACAGAATTGGTTGAATTTGGTCGCAAATTAGATGAAAAAATGAAGGCTATGCTACGTGAAATGAAGGAAAATGCACAGGGAACCAATAGTGATGAAAAGAAAACTGGGACTTGTTGGGGACTGCTCCACCTGGTTTCAGGAATTGTAACTACCCTCCCCCCATGGCTAAGGATGAGCCAGTGACCTCCAGAATGCGAGCCACAGGAGACAAGGCTTGTCTCTGGTAGTGAATGCTGCCTCAGTTTCCTCTCCCTGCCCCCAAAGCGTGGTCAGAAGTCCATGATGGGTAAGACTCCTCACAGAGAGAGGAGTCTGGCAACCTAAGCCAGACTGGATCGATCACTTGGGAGGCCATCATGGAAGGACTTGAGGGCTGCAACAAAGAGGGAGTGATAGACCTTGCCCCCCGGCTATGTGACATAGCCTGAGTCCCCATGTCCTCTGGGAGAAGTGCTTCCTGACTCTAATCCACTTAAGCCTGAAAACCTGATAGAGAGGGGTGCAGCTCCTTGCCTTACTAGAGTGGATCCAGGAAAATCTGGCATCAGAAAGAATTCCTAAAAATTCCTGTGAAACCTGCTTTACTAAGAGTGCTTTCATTCATATGTTAAGGGTCTGAGAGGAAATGAGTATGTCTCCCAAAGTTTTGCAACCCACTTCCTGACAGACACTGACTCAGACTACGCCTTCAGATTTCTTTGAAATATTATCTACTATTTGATCCTTGCCACCCGGTATTCCTGTGTATTACAACCCAATAAAAGCCTTTGGAGGAAGGGGCTCCAGGCCTTTTTCCTCTGAGAAACTGACCACCTCTCCTCCCCAAGCAGATCATGACTTGATAGTGTTTACTTTCATCCTTGGTGGACGGGGGGGACTTGAGAGCAAAGTTGCCCCCACAGGAACTCAAATCAATGGAGTGAACCAGAAAGAAGAAAGGAACAACCAAACAGAAATGAATGAAGAAACAAGAATTCAAAAAATGAGGAGAGGCTTAGGAACCTCCAGGACATCTTTAAACATTCCAACATCCAAATTATAGGGGTACCAGAAGGGGAAGAGGAAGAGCAACAAATGAAAAACTTATTTGAACAAATTATAAAGGAGAATTTCCCCAATCTGGCAAAGGAAATAGACTTCCAGGAAGTCCAGGAAGCTCAGAGAGTACCAAAGAACTTGGACCCAAGGAGGAACACACCAAGACACATCATAACTACATTAGCCAAGATTAAAATGAAGGAAAGAATCCTAGAAGCAGCAAGAGATAAGGAGACAGTTACCTACAAAGGAGTTCCCATCAGACTGTCAGCTGATTTCTCAAAAGAGACCTTACAGGAAAGAAGGGGCTGGAAAGAAGTATTCCAAGTCATGAAATCCAAAGACCTACAACCAAGATTGCTCTATCCAGCAAAGCTTTAATTTAGAATGGAAGGACAGATAAAGTGCTTCTCAGATAAGGTCAAGTTCAAGGAGTTCATCATCACCAAGCCCTTATTTTATGAAATGTTAAAAGGACTTATCTAAGAAAAAGAAGATAAAAAACATGTATAGTAAAATGATAGCAAACTCAAAATTATTAACAACCACACCTAAACAAAAACCAAAACAAATTAAGCAAACAAGAGCAGGAACACAACAACAGACATGGAGATCACATGGAGGGTTAGCAACAGGGGAGTGGGAAGAAAGAGGGGGAAAAGGTACAGAGAATAAGTAGTGTAGATGATAGGTAGAAAATAGATAGGGGGAGGGCAAGAGTAGTGTGGGAAATAAAGAAGCTAAAGAACTTAAGACACATGGGCATGAACTAAAGGTGGGGAATGTGGGTGGGAAACAGTGTGCAGGGTGGAGGGGAATGAAGGGGGGAAATGGGACAACTGTAATAGCATAATCAATAAAATATATTTTTTTAAAAAAAGCTTGTGCAGGTAGATTGCTTAGCAACCAACAAATGGTCGTTACTACTTCTATTATTGCTTGTGAAGAACTGTTCTCTCATGGTTGCAACTGATGAAACCCCCAATGTGTAAGAGTCTGCAGTGGGGAGCATTGAGGGTCACAAACTAAATTTTGATTTGTGTCAAAGTAAAAGCAACAAGTTCTGATAGTCTAGGGAGGTAAGGTCTTTCTTGGAATCCAGATTCTGTTTAAATCCAAAGAGGCCCAAGAATGGGGCCGGAGTTACTTACAGGTGAGACAGGGAGGTCACGTCTGCGAAGATGCCCTCTGGGAGGGTGGAGATGTCGTTGCCATGCAGGGACCTGAGGAGAGAAGAGGCTGTTGGTGAAACGCAAGGAGGATGGGTGCAGCCCCCTGAGGAGAGGGGCATGGGCAATGGGGGAGACACCTTGCCTCAGAGAGGCACGCTGCCCTGCTGGCCACTGGCTGGGCAGAGGGAGCCCCCGATCACCCCAGTAGACCGCTCTGCCCCTCAGCCCCCCTGGGACTCGGTTTCATCCTCAATAACCCAAGTGCCATTTCTATTTATGTAACAAACGGAATGCATGCAGCCAGGAGCCTGAGGAGGTAGGCTTTTCTTGGTAAGGAGGTTAATACACAGGCCAATTGACGGTGAACAATGTCACCTTGCCCCAGATGGGGCTGTCAGAGGATTCACATTCATGGATACACCACGGGCCATCGTAACAGGTGTGGCAGGAGACTTTGGTCACAGGACAACAACCTTACAGTGGGAATTCTTAGAAAAAGTTCAAGAATCTTGCCACCTACTCCATCTGAACAGGAGACTCAAACGCCGGTTGGGGCTTCCTGATCTTGGATGGCCTCCACACACACACACACACACACACACACACACCACACACACAACTTGGGGCACAGAACGACCCCCTTTTCTCAGCTGGTTCCCCATTCATCCCTTGGACTCTGTTAGGACTGAAATGAGAGTGGACCAGCCTCCCACCTTTGGACACAGCTGGCCCTGCTGGGGCCCCGGACACAGGGCCATTTCTGCCCACCAGGTGGGTGGCAGGGCCCTCAGCAGGGCAGGTTTCCCTGGAGACATGGAGAGTGGGAGACTTACAGCAGACGCAGGGAGCGCAGCCCCTGGAAGGCCAGCGGAGGGATGCACTGGAGAGAGTTGTAGCTGAGGATCCTGCAGGAAAGAAGGAAGGAGGGCGGGAGGAGGGGGGTTGGTGTTTGCCTGGGGCTGCAGGCCTGCGAGGAGTGGGAGGGTCTTCAAGGGCCACAAGGAAACTTGTGGGGGTGACGGAAATGGTCACTCTCTTGATTGTGATGGTGGGTCCATGGGTGTGAGCATAAGTCACTATGTATCAAGCTGTACACACTAACTTTGTACAGTTTACTGTATATTAATCATACCTGAATAAAGCTAGTTTAGAAATAATAACAAGAGAAAGGAGCCGCTCCTATCTGCCCCAGGAGAGGGCTCTGTCTCCCTCGCAGCAAACAGGCTCACTCAGACTAGGATTTCTCAGCCTCCGCACTGGGGACAATTCTTTGTCTGGGGCTGTCCTGCGCACCACAGGGTGTTTAGCGGCATCCCTGGCCTCTACCCATAAGATGCCAGTAGCTCCCCCCGCCCACCTCCCCCTGTGACAACTGAAAATGTTTCAGACATTGCCAAATGTCCCCAGGAGGGCGGAGCCCTGGCCCTGGACCTGGACCATGGCCCTGGACCAAGGCAGCTGCACCCACAGGCTCATGAAGACTTGGAGGAGGGAACAGGCTGACTCATGAGCAGACCCTGGGGCGGGTGAGTGCAAGGGGATGGAACCTCACTCAGTGCCTCGGGCCCACATTCTGCTCCCAGGGCCTGCTGGGTTCAGGACCCTGTTCTGCCTCTGCTGTTTGACTGCAATAGAACATAAGGGAAAGTTCAGAAGGTTTTTGGCACACTGTCTGTGAAATGAGGTGTTAGGAAGGTGAATGAGATAAGCTCTTAAACTCCAGGCAAATATAAGGGATTCTTGTTAATGCTTCCTTTGAATATAATTAAAGCAATCATTAAGTTATGGGCACAACCATGTCAAGAGGGCCACTGTTCACAGTAGTGCAGAATGGAAACAACCCAAATACCCATCAACAGTGGCATGGATGAGGAAAGTGTGGTGTATCCCTACAAGGAATACTATACAGCTCTGAAAAGGAACAGCCCACAGCTCCACATGACACAAGCAGATCTCACAAACATCGTAGTAAGTGAAAGTATATATTCTGTATAGTGCAATTTACATAAAGTTTAAAAGCAGGCAAAATTAAGCTTCGTTGTAAAGAAATGAGCTTGTAGATGGCAACACTATAAAGACCAAAGGTCATCATAAAAACCAGGGCCTGGGCTGCCTTGAGTGGAGAAGGGAGGAATAATAACCAGGAAGGGACAGAGCAGCTTATGGGGTACTAGCTGTGTTTTTCGCTGTAGGTATTTACATATGCATGCTAAGTTTATGATTATTTGTTAAACTTTGCATCTATAATTTTTGCACTTTTCCATATATGTGCCATATTTCACAATAAAAAATGTTTTTTAGAAGTGTTTTTGGCTGGCAGGCCCTGGCACAATCCCTGGAGGGTGAGGGAGTCTGCACGTGACACCTGTGAGTGACGGGGCTTGGGGAAAGCCATAGCTCGAGCTCTCCCACCAGTCCCCCACCTCCCGCCCCTCCGTCCCCTGCCCCCAGGACTCACAGAGTTGTCAGCTGGCTCATGTTGGTGAAGGAGGAATTGCTTAAGGAACTGATCTTGTTGTTACTTAGATCCCTGGAAAAGACAAAAGCCCCCAACAGACAGTTTGATCCTAAGAACTGGCCCAGCATTAGTTGTCTTTCCTTCCTGTCTTTCTCAAGCCTACCTGAGCCCCTAGTACAGCTGCCCCACATTAGACCAAAGACACTCCACCCCCCCCACCATTGGAACAGTCGAAACACATTTGCTACATTATTAGTAAAGACTTATGAGCTGGAGCTTTGAAATCCTGTGAGCCAGTGCTACACAAAGCAGCCACCTTTGAACTGAACGTCCCATACAACAGGGAACTTGTGCCAAGATGTCACACCCAGGACACTAAACACAATTCACTGTAGCTAACGTTTTCTTCAGGGCAAGACTTCCTTCATGAAGACAGAAACATGTGGGTTTACATTCTGGATCAAGTTCCTGAGCTAACTGAGGACTATTACAAACAGTTCTTGGGCTGCCAGTGGTCCACTGACCACGCTTCGAGCAGCACTGCTCCAAGCCACACCCAGACTTCTGTTCTGGTAGCATCTGGCCAATGAGCACATAGAGACCGTCGAAGTGGGGTGTTAATCAGGCTGGAAGGCTAAGAGGAGCTAACTGACTCTTAGGCTTATTTTGTGTTTTTTCATGAGGTGGAAATAACAGAAAAGCAGATGTTAGTCTAAAGAAAAATTTAGTTACTTATTTGTAGCTGCCATATTTCATATTTGGTTTGGGGGCCAAGGTTGGACTGAGAAATTTCCCATCACCCTCTACTTCTGCCCTGGCTCCTACCTTTGCAGGGCTGACCTGCATTAACAATAATTATCAGCCTTCCCTGGCTGGTATATCTTGGTGGGTTGAGTGCCGGCCTTTGAACCAAAAGGCCACCAGTTCAATTCCCAGTCAGGGCACATGCCTGGGTTGCAGGTTAGGATCCCAGTAGGGGGCGTGCAAGAGGCAACTGATTGATGTATCTCTCACCCATTGACGTTTCTTTTCCTCTTTCTCCCTCTCTTTTTCCCCTCTCTAAAAATAAATAAACAAATCTTTTAAAAAATCCCACAATAATTATCAACCCAGAGTGAGGCTCGGGAGATGCTGTGGGCAGAAGCAGACAGGATCTAAGCCAAGGGAGCCTGGAACAATGCAACTTCTAAGCATGGCCACTAGGTGGCAAAGCGGTCCTATGCACAGAAGGAAGGGGTGAAAAACAAACAAACAAAAAGAAACAACAAAAGGAATCAGCCACAAGAGGGGTCTGCGGGAATCCCAGGGAAGCTGCAGCCACAGCAGTCAGAGGCCGATGGCCCTCCTGTGCTCTGAGGCGGCCTGGGATCCTCAGGCCTGGGTACTCACACAAGCTGCAGGTACTTGTAGGTGGACAGCTGTCCTGGAACCAGAGTGAACTGGTTCCCGTCCAAGTAGCTGCAGGAGAAAACACAACGCTTACTGCCCCGTCCCACCGCTGTCCCGTTTGGGGAGAACCTTTCCCTGCAGCAGGGACCTGACCACTCATTTCCTCTCCCACCTGTAGACCATGCGAGGGCCCAGAACTACTGATTGGAGGAGAAAACACATAAATTTCTTAGGCTGAGTAGGTGCCACCCCCAAAACCTGGAAAAAGCCACTGAGACACGAAGCTGCCCTTGGCTCCCTTCCCGCTCAACCCCCCAGCCTCCGCCCTGTCTGTGGGCACTTCCAGGGTTCAACCCCGGGCCCACCCTTCTCGCTCACTCCGCAATCTTCCTGGCCGAATAGGTCTGATCTGCACAGTACTAGCTCTCAGGCCCACCTGCCAGCTCCCCTACCCCTCACCAGCTACTGGGCCCCTCTCCACCTGCCGGCAGGTTGTGCAAGGCCCATCTCGGGGGAGCCCTGCATCCAAACATGCCCCGCTGCCAGCTCAGTGTTTCCGCACCCAGTCGGGCCTCCCCGACCCCACCAGCCCCACACTCCATGTCCCTAACCACCGGCTCCCAGACCCCGACCGTGACTCTCCAGCCGCCCCTGCGGCCAGTCCTGCGACCACTGGCTTCTCCTACCCACCAGTCTCTCATCATTTGCTTTTTTTAAAAAAGTTTTTTTTTTCAATTGCAGCTAACATTGGATATCATTTTATGTTTGTTTCAGGGGTACAGTGTGCCAATTAGACAATTATTTACTTTACAAAGGGGCCCTCCTGACAACTCCAGTGCCTACCTGGCAGTCACTACAATATTGCTGGCTATTCATCGTTTGTTTCTGTTCTGTCCTCACCTCACCCTGGATGCACACCGTGTGTCACCTGTGCCTGGGTCCTGCACAGCCACTTCTGTCTTCCCAGCCTCTGTCACCCTTCTGGGACCCACTCTTTACACAGCCACCCACGTCATAGCCTTTAAAGCCAAGCCCATAAAAAACTCTCCCCAAACTTCCCCAGGTTCCCCACATCCACATGGTAGAGCTTGGGATTCAAGAAGCTGCGAACCTGCTCCCTCCCCCCACCACCACCTGCCATCCTTGCTAAGCAGTGGCCCAAGCGCCAGCAGCTGAAGCCCCTGCTGGGCTCCCTGCACAGCACCCTCACCGCTGCCACCGCCAGGGTGGTGCCCCCACACCCCAGCAAAATCAGGGCTGTCCTCACCCTGACCCATCACTGCTGTCGTACAAAGTGACTTCCTGCCCATCTCGCTGGACTGTCTCAGAGGCCCTGCAATACACCTGAGTAGCCCATCTCTAAAGCTGAGGCAATGAAGACTTAGAAAAGTCAAGTGGTTTTCCCAGCACCCTCTGCCAAAGAAGGCAGGCTGCAACACCTGTCCCACTGCGATCAGGGTCACTGTGAGGCACCAAGGGGAAAGGGGGACTCCGGCACTGCGGTAGAAAAGGGGATAGGTGATGGGGTGGGCAGGTCACCAGGCTAGGACTTCAGGGGCTGGTGTGATGGTGAAGGAAGAGCTGGCCTTGCTGGCAATGAAATAAAACGAAAACATCATCGCTGCCCGTGGGGGAAAGCAGAGCTCGGCTACAGAGGCTGGGGGGCCAATCCCAGGGGACAGGCAGGGTGGGGACTGACCAAAGCCTTAGCTGAAGAAGGGCCTGTTGAGGAAGCCCAGTTGACTGACCCTGTGCCTGTCATTTACGTCCATACCCCCTGAGTTCAAAACCAAACCCACATTGACAAAGTGTTTAGATCACAAGGTGTTACAGCACCTGGTGTTGAAGGAGGGCAGGCAGGCCATTGCCACTCGGCTACTTGGGGGGACAAAGGAAGGAACTTTCCTGGAAGGCCATCAGGCAAAAGGTGGCAAGAGTCCTAACAAGTCCCCGCTGCTTGACTCGAAGTTTCACTGAATCGGCGTCCACTCAGCACTACTCATGGTGGTAGAATTGGAAACAACTCAAATATCCAACAAAGGGCAATGTGTTACATGGCTCACAGGAGACTCGTGTGATGCAATACTATGTGGTGTAAAAACAACTTCTGTGAGTTTCCACTGCAGAGCAGAATGCTCTTGAGACGATGTGAAGCAAAAAAAAGCAATGTTATTGCTTACTGTAAAGGCCGAGCTTAATGTAAAGGGACAAAGCACTGGCCATGGTGACTCACACCATCAGGTGGCTGCACAGGTGGCAGGTGGGGGGGGGGGCGGATCAAAGCAAAGCTCAGAGTCTTCTTGGAACCCAAGTCTCCTGCAAAACCTTAACCGTAAGCTGCTAGTGAGCTAATGTCTGCTCAGGTCCCTTCTCCTGACACCAGGCCTCAGCTACTCACAGCTCCGTGACGTTCTTGGGGAGGCCCTTGGGCAGGGCCTGCAGGTGTTTGTTGCTGCATCGGACCACCGTGTCCAGGCAGGCACATTCCTGGGGGCACTGAGGGCGCGGCAGGCAGCCCCCCTCCTCCTGGCCTGGGGAGGAAGGCAAGAAGCAGTATCAGTGAGGGGACAGGCCTTCTCAGGGACTCCTGCAGCTGGAAGCCCCTCTTCCAGCCCCCTCGGGCTCCAGGAAGTATCTTCTTGGTGGCACCCCTTCCCCACCAGGGACAAAGTCCCTGTTTGGAGTTTAAAATAAGTTTTGGGTTGATCTCTTCCACCTGAGAGCCAAGCCTTGAGCGCAGCAGGGAAGGAGGATGGCAGCCGCACCTGTGCTTGGGCACCTACTACGTGCCACATACTGCATGAACAGTCTCCTTAACAGTGCGGTGCAGGGGCCACTCTCACCCCCAGGATGAGGACAGAGATGTGCCTCTTCTCTGTCCACTGAAGGAGCCTGGTGTCTAGAGCAGGGTCCGGCACACAGCAGCCCTCATGGAAGACCAGTTCAATGAGTGAGTTTCTATTGTACTGCAACCTGGAGAGGTTCAATGACTTGCTCAGGTTAGGACACTGGTTAGAAGCCACATGGGGTCTGTCCCCATTGCCTATTTGGGACAGCGTGAACCCAAAAGTCTGCAGCACCAAGGGCCAGCCAGGAGGCAGGCCTCTGGGTTAAACATACTTACAGAAAGAAAATCCACTAAAAGGCGAACTGCGATTTTCTCTGAGTGGTGATCATTAGTAATTTTTTTATCCATATTTTCCCACTTTCTAAACTATAAGCACATTATTGCTCTTGTGATGACACAAGAGCACCACCAGGCAGGGGTAGCTGCAGGACTAAGAGCTGGTGTCCCTGCCCTTCCCCTGTCCCCACCCACCCCTCCTCTAAAGAGCATGTGCAGGGTGCCAGCCCTGCATCCCTCAGCCCCTTGACCTGGCCCAGCCCACCCTCCCTCCTGCCACCCAGGGGCACACGCGTCACCTTCTTCACAGCGGAAGTCAGGGAAGGCCACGTCCTGCAGGGGGATCTGCCGCAAGAAGTCTGGGTTCTGGCACCGAGGGTTCCCTGTCACAATCTTCCTCTTCCGCAGCCAGTCGCCCAGCCAGGCCAGCTGGCAGTTGCAGTTGAAAGGATTGGCCAGAAGGTTTCTGAAAGAGGAGTTTTCTGTGATCGCGAAGACACCTTGCCAGTCTCGGTGGTCCCATCCAAGTCCTCCCCACCCGCTCCGTGCTGCCCACACTGCCCCCCACAATGCCCTGACAACCAACCACCCATTGCCAGCAGGCAGCGTTCCAACGTGGCGGGACCCATGTTTCTGCAAACCACAGGGACCCAAACATCCCCTGAGTTTGTCCCTTAAAGGAACCAACAGGAAGCTCTTGGGATGCAGGTGGGCAGGGTTCCTGGGGTGGGGACAGGGGTTGCCACAGAGCCCCAGGCCTGCCTGCCCCAGGCTGCACTTACAGCGTGGAGAGGGCCTGCAGGGTGTCGAAGGCTCCCGGAGAGATGGTGGCAATCTGGTTGTCATACAGCGAGAGGAGGCGGACATTGCGCAAGCCCGTGAAGCTGTCGTTGTGGATACAGCTGATACGATTGTTCCTCAGCATCCTGGGGGTGCGGAGGAGGGAGAAGTCCACGCTGTGCCCTGTGCCCATCACCTGAGAGGCACTCTGGCCAGCAGCGTCTGGTTCGCAGACTCTCCTCGGGAGGCTCGAGCAGTTGCCAGAGCCTCCCTGCATCTGAGACACCCTCCTCGGCCTCCTGCCGGCAGGGCCCACACCGGCCACCTCCTTCAGGCCCAGTGCCCACCCCCCGCACCCCAGCCAGGCTCCAAGTCAACACCGGAGAGCTTTTTCCAAAAACCCAACCCCAGTCCTGTCCCTCTTCAGCCTAAAGCCACAGTAGCCTCCAAACTGCCCCCCAGAACCATGTTTAAACTCTTTCTTGTGACTTTCTGGAGCCTTTCCCACCCAGCCCCAGCCCAGCAGCTGCCCACCCCCTGGAGGGCCACACACCCTGGACGCCTCTGTCCTGTACGCCTGCCTCCCAGGCCAGCATCGCCACGCCCCCACCCCAATTTCCTCTTGGAATGACCTTCTTCCCCACGTGTACAGCCACAGGTCTCCCCTCACCAACTGTAAACAAATCTCATCTGACAAGGAATAGGCAGTTCATGAAAGAAGTTAAAATGGTTTACAAACAGTCCTAAAAAATGTTCAAACTTATTAGTAATCAAAGACATTTGAGTGATATTATATGCCTGCCAAACTACAAAATAATTAAAAACACAGTAATAGTAATAGTAATAGTAATAGTAATAGTAATAGTAATAGTAATAGTAATAGTAATAGTAATAAATAGTAATTAATAGCAATACTGCCCAGGGTCAGCACAGATGTGGGCGAAGGGGCACTTTCACGCCCGTTTGGTTCGATCAGGACTGCAAGGCCCCTGGAAGGGCATCGGTGAGACGAACCTCATCCCTAAGAGGGCGCTTTATGCCCCTACCCCAGCAAGCCTGCTTTTGGGAATCCCTCACATGGGAGTAAGCCTGGATGGCACAGAATCGCATGATAAATACATTAATCGCAACACTGCTTATAATCTAAAAAGTAGAGATAGCCTAAGTTTCCAATAATATATAGTCACTCAAAATGATCGTGTAAAAGTTCTCACATACTGTTTCAGGAAATAGCAGGGCACAAACTAAACCGTACTATAGGACCCATTTTTAAACCTCTGAACGTGCGCATGCGTGTACGTGGATGCGCGCAGGCCTAACTCTGAACGTGCGCATGCGTGTACGTGGATGCGCGCAGGTGTGTGCAGGCACGCACACCTACAGTGTTTCTGCCTAGTGGAGGGTCACGGGCGTTTCTTCCCCCGTGCCTGCACCGCCGCTCTCGCGGGCTCTGTCCCAGCACCAGCCCTCCACCTCCTCTGTCCCCACCTTGGTCTTCCTCAGAAAGAACCCAAGAGGCTGCCCAAGCAGCCCACGGCACCCTCATTCCAGACAGACAAGGCAAGTATAAAAAGGAACAAGGTAGCCCTGGGTGAGCAGCCTGGCAAAATGGCCACACTATGTTCGCAAGGGAAAAACCAAGCTGCAAAACGCAGCAAACAATAAAGTCTCCTTATTGTAAAATGGACAAAAATCCATAGAGTCCCCGCACACTCTCATGTGCCTCACGCCAGTTCCCAGATGGGTGCTCAGCAGACAGACCCAGGTCCCGTGGTGGGGCAGGCGCTGAAGGCTGGCGGGGCTCCCGGAGTCGTGCTGCCCACACACTTGCTACCAGCCACTTGTAGCTACTTAGGTTTAAATTCATTGAAATGTAATGACATTCAAGATGTCGTGCCTTAGTAGCACCAGCCAGGTGTCAAGTACTCCAGAGTCACCTGTGGCTGTCATGTTGGACAGTGCAGATGTGGGGCATTCCCATCACCATGGGAAGTCCGACTGGACAGCACTGTCTGTGGGACACAGTAAAGGTCACCCTGACCACCTGAGGACAGTGCTGCCTGCCAGAGGGGCTCACTGCACTGTTTGAGGAGGGGCAGGTGACCCCGGGACCCCACCAGGTTCTGATGTCTGCTTAGCTCTGTCTTAGTCATGGGATCCCAGAATCCCAGAAATGGTGGGCCACTGCTGCCCCCCCCACCTACACCCACTTGTGTTACCTCAGCAAAGTCACTGCCATGGGGCCACCCAGCCTCTCCTGCCTGCAGGGGTGCCAGCTGCTCCCAAACTGAACATAGGTGCTGTGCTCTCACAGCCTGGCCACAGGGCAATGAGGGGGGCTCCAGAAGGGCCTGCCTCCCTCCACCCCTTCTCCAGGCACTGACCCCACACCTCAGAGAACCAGAAAGCAGGCCTCCCCCCACAGTTACCAACATCGGACTACTTGGCCCACTGTGGTCAGAATCCTTAGCTGTCGGCTCCTGCTGAAAGCCGGGGCTAGGGAGGGGGGTCTCCCTGCCACCCTCTCTTCCTTCTCCTTTAATGAGGGCACCCACACTGTGGCTTTTGTTTACCAAAGTCCTGCCACCCACCCTGTTCCCCGGGCCGCACACTCACAGGGTCCTCAAGCCGTCCAGGCCTCGGAACATGCCACTCCGGATGGACTCCAGCTGGTTGGCGGTCAGGTGCAGCTCGCTCACAGAGGCAGCTCCCTCAAAGGCCCCGTCTTCGATTTCTGACACCTTGTTGTTGCTCAGATTTCTGGGAGAAGAGGTGCCAGGAAAAGGATGAAGCTCAGGACTCCCCCTTCCTGCCCCCCACCCCCATGCCCGGGAGCACTCCCCTCCCCACCAGTGGGGGCTCCCCCACACATGAAATCTCCCTTCTCCATCCCGGGCCAGCATCCTGACCCCAACCTTCCCGCCAATGGGCAACTCACATTTTCTTCAGATGGGTGAGTTTTTTAAACATGCCAGTGGCCTCCAGGATGGAAATCTCATTGTTGTTCAATCGTCTGTAAGAGGCAATCAAGGGAACTCACACATCCATAAATGACAGACATTGAAGTATCTTCCAAACTGAGAATATCTGGGTTTCAAACCCAAAGGGGACTCCCAGAAGAATTTGTCTGGCAAGGCAGATTGACCCTATTTCCAAGGAAGTTTAGGCTGACGGCTGGAGCTGGGAGGAGGGACAGCTATGAATGGGCATGTTTTTAATATTAAAAATGCTGTGGAAATTTACGTACACAAATGACGTGTGTTGGGGGACTGTGCACATCATACATATGTGCACCAATTTATATTTTTAGAGAAGAGAAATAGTTAAAAGATAGCTTAAGCCCCAACTTGAGTGAATTAAATCATGTTCCCCCCATAATGGCAAAAGCATGATTGAGGAAAGGCACCCCCATTTCAGGCTGGTGACCTGCCCTGGATGCCAGATATTGCTTTAACAGTCAGCAGGGCTGCGAGTCAGAAGCAAATGGGCCACAGCGGGCAGCTTCCTGCAGAGCCAGCAGCTGCCATGCCGGTGTCTCCAGAGGTCCCCAAACAGAGCCCGAGCAGAGGAAAACCGTGAGAGGCCCAGGGAGGGTGGCAGGAGCAGGGGGCAAGGGAGGGGTGTGGAGGGGCCGGGGCCTCACAGGTCGGCCGTGGACTGGGGGATGCGCTCAGGGATCTTGGTGAGCTTCAGGCTGGAGCACTCCACCACGCTGGCCTCGCAGCGGCACTTGTGGGGACAGACCACGTCGCTGTTGCATTCACTGTTCAGCTGGTAACCCTCTGTGCCTGCGGGGGAAGGCAGAGGCCAGGGCTGAGGGGCCCAGGGAAGGCTCCAAGCAGGCTTGCCCAGCCCTGGCCCTCCCAGGCCCCCTCAGCCTGCTGGCCCATGCCCCTGACCACCCACTGCCACCGCCCCTCCGAGACTGCCCCTTGGTTCCCCCCAACCCCCTGCTACCTGGAATGAAGTACTGCTCCTTGGCTGCAAAGAGAAGCAGACATACAGCATGACGCTGGTGGGATTGTCCAGGACTTGCAGGAACAGCCCAGCCCGCAGCCCCACTGCCCGGCAAAAAGCGCCCCAGGAACAAGGCTGGGGTTCCAGATCAGGGCCTCAGGGCCCGTGTGCCCAGCCCCTGTGTGGAGAAGGCCTTCTAGGGAACACAGATGCTCCCACCCCAGGCCAAGGCTGGGGACAGCATCACATCCAATCAGGCCCCTTGGGGACTGTCACAGCCACGGGGACTCTCACGTGTACTGACATAAGATGCAGGTGGAGTAGGGAGGCACTGGGCCTCCCGGCAGGATCCAGGCTCAGAAGTTGGCCTGCACTGTCCCCAGCCAGAGGCTGCTTCCGCTGCCTCGGAGCCTGGGGGAGGCAACTCTCTCATTGAGCGGGGTCCCAGCTTCCTGCCACCAAGTGCATTAAAAGGGCTGAAAGCCAAAGCATGAAAGAGAAGTGGCCTGGGCATGGAGGACCTGGGTCCTTGTCTGCGTCCTCCCTGGGGACCCTCAGCAAGCCCTTCCCCTCCCCAGGCCTCAGTAAAGGAAGGGTAGGCCTGGACCCCACTCAGATCCAAGTCTGCAACTTGGGGCCGGCAGCCTGGGACATCCTTGCTGGAGCCATCCAGGGAATATCACGGTCCCTGAGCAAGCTGAAGACAGGCCCGTGGGCAGGCAGCTACCTGAGCACCGGAACTTCTTGCTCTTGATCTGCCCGATGCGCTTGTTGGCGAGGCGCCCAGGGCTGGCACAGCGGGCTCCGCTCGTCTCGATGGGGTTGGTGCGCAGGAAGTCCGCCAGCCACTTGAGGTTACAGTCACAGATGAAAGGGTTCTGGGCCAGGTGCCTGTCCAAAAGGGGCAGATCAGGGCTGTATCTGCGCTGACCTCCACCTGGATGAGGCCTCGCTGCTGGATGAAGAGCTTGGAGCCCAGGGTTGGCCCTGGGGAGACTACACTACCTGCCCACCACCCCGGGGGCGCCTGCCATCGTTGGAGAAGTCGCCACCGCACCAGAGTGAGGAGGGGTCTCTGCAGGCTCTGGGGCTGCCAGCTGTCCCCCCACAGTCCTCCTGCAAGCCTCCTTGTTCCTTCTCTCTCTACCCTGGGACATTTCGGAAATGTGAATGGAAGCAGGAAGGACCTGGAGACTGGCCAGGTAAGTCTCCAGGTGAGTCCACAGGTGACAGAACAGGCACTAGAACCCAGGCTGCTTCCTTTTGGCCATTTTACGGGCCACCTCTTGACACATACAGGAAACTCGGAAAGCATCACTGAACAGATACATATGGAGGAAGCACTCCTCTCCTCTCGCAGGGCCACCTGGTCACTAGCAGGGTCATGTGGGGACGGGCAGCTGAGAGGCGATGCTGACTGAGGGAGCCTGGGTCGCTGTGGGCTGTGTTTGCCATTTGTGCTGACCACCCCAGCAGGCTCAGAGCAGTCACATCTGAGTCACCCCAGCAGCCAGCTGGACCCCCAGTGTCTGGGCCACTATAGCACTGGGTATGCCCTGCTTTCCAACCCAAGACGGCCAGGACAGAGGATTCCAGAACCCGTCCTGACTGCTGTCTCTGAGAGCCAGTGTGTCTACACGAAAATGCAGAGAGACAAGGCAGGGCCCAGCTCAGAGGACTCACCATGTCGTGCCACATTTCCTCCACTGTTGCTATCAATGCAGGCCATTTATTGGCATCAGCGTGGCCCCACGGTGGGGCTGCAGAGCTCTCCAAGCAGAGGCCCTACCCTGCGCGGGGCCTGCCCCCAGCTCAGCTCAGACCTTGGCTGCTCTCTCTTTGGGCTCTGTCCTATGGCCTCTGGTCAGAGCTGTCCCTGCCCAGCTGTCCCTGCCTCTCCCCTTTGCAGAGGCCCCCACTTTCCTGCCAGAGTTCTGGCTCTTTCCAGCTCCACCAGGTAGGCCAGGCCCCTCCCACCCCTTCTGTATCCAGTTCAACATTAATGTCCCAATTGAAATTGTCAGTCTGCACAGAGAAGACATGTTTGCTGACTCCTCGAGCCAGCTCTAACTTTTAATTTACAATCATCATTGCCATTACTGGATTTCATCTGATTTAAGGCCCTATCAATTATAAGAAGTACCATTATTTTATGCATTATCAAAAAAGAATAGCATGCTGTTAATTAAGTGATATGCCATCAATGGTAAAATGCATCCCAATTTCAGAAGTGTTGATGTGGAAACAAAATATATCTTAAAATCAATGGATATTATTATTATTAATTATTAATGGTAGCCAGCATTTAAGAAGCATTTTGAGCTAAGCTTTGTACAAATATTCCCTTTAATCTCATAACAACCCTATGAAGAAGGTGGTATCCTCATTTTATGAATGAGTAAGCTGAGGCCCAGAGAAGCAAGTTAACTTGCCCAGGGTCACACAGCCAAGATGAAGCATAGTTGGGATTTGAACACAGGATTGTCTAAACCAGAGCCTGTGCTCTTCCCTCCATAGAAACCATTCCTGGTGAGCAAAAGGCACAGGATAAGACAGGTGCCTGTGCCAGGAGGCTGTTACCTCCCCCTAGGTCTACCTGCTGGGGCAGAAGGCACTCACAGGGTCTGGATGGCCCGCAGGGAGGTGAAGGTACCCTTGGCGAGACTCTGGATCTTGTTGTCATACAGGGAGAGAAGCGAGAGGTTCTGCAGGTCCTGGAAGGCATCAGGCCGAATACAGTTGATCTTGTTGGCGTTCAAGAGCCTGTGGGCAGAGCCAGAGCCAGGGCCAGGTGGTGAGGGGAGAGGCACAGAACCAGACTCGCCAACTTGTCCTGGGAGCCTTCCCAGGTGCCGAGCAGGCACAGGGGACCTGGTCCCCTGGTGTCCACTCCATGCAGAGGAGCCGAGAACTCTGCCTGCCTTCTCCACACATGGGGACCGGTGAGCCACCCACTCTTCTCTCTTTCAGGGAACTGCTAGAGCTGCCCCATGGCATTCTCAGAAGTTAGAGGGCACAGTGGCAACGCCACCTCCCAAAGGCCTTCGGGAGGCTCCCCTCCTTCCTAGAGATCAGCCAGGCGGCTGAGATGGAGCCTGGGTTCTGTGCCTCTTGGGCCCAGAGGGAGAACCCTTGTCTGAACCCTGGTGGCTCAGGGAGGCTGAGCTGGGCCTGGGTGTCCCCTGCAGGAGACAGCTCTCTCGCAGCCACGCATACCTCCTTGGGAACAGGAGCCTCTCAGCTCAGGCACCCTGCGATCAGCTCTGACTCACCTCCCTCCCGCTCTGGCCTCTGCAGGGCCTCAGAGCCTCTCACAGACCTGCAACACCTGCCATCCTCCAAGCTCCTGGTCACAGTGAGTCCCACACCCCAGAGAGGTCGAAGAGGCCAGTGTGGAAGGCCCAAGGAGCACTGGCTTCCTTCCCCCACCCGCCCACACACACCCCCAGACGGGTCCTTACAGGAGCTGTAGGGTGTACAGGCCTCCAAACACACCCCGGGGGAGGTCTGTGATCTTGTTCCCATAGAGGACCCTGGAGAAAAGGCAGCAGAAAGGGAGAGTTAGAGGACAGCCCTAGAGGCTGGGCACCACGGAGCCATCGTAGAGGTGTAGGTCTTTTGTAGCAAGTTGCCAGCAGATGGCAGTGCAGTGGTTAAGTTGCCTGTTCTTAGTTTGCACAAAAGTACCCTGTGGGCTCCCGGTGGCCTCACGCCCATTCCCACAGGCACAGCCCTCACTCTCCACCCCACACACGGGCCCACAGAAGCCTGCAAAAAGGACCCTTTGGGGAACCTCATGGGAAATTAAACTGATATGGGATCCAAAAGGAGGCTGTTCAAAGAAGAGAAAAGTCTCACGGGCAGGAATAGTTAACGTACGAGCTCTAGCCTGTCAAGCAAGTCTACCCAGCCCAGAGAAAACACCAGGAAGAGAGAGGCCAAGGCGTTAGCTGTGTAAGATCCAGGAGGCAGGACTGCAAATGGGCTTTTTACACTACTGTATGTCAGCCCTCCACACTGAGCGTGCATTTGTGTAATAAGAAAGAAAAAAAGCAGAGGTTCCAGAAAGATACGCAGGCAGGAATGAGTTCATGCAGACAGGGAAAGAATCAAGGGGGCTGGGGAGTGGGGTGCACTTCCTTTCCGGTATCACAAGCAGCCCCCACACTGCCCCCTCCACGGACACATTCAGTTTGAGCAGAGGCAGCGTGTGCTGTCTCTTCAAACACGGTTTCCCCATCGTTCCCAGTACAGGGCACGGTCCCTGCAGCAGGATCCAGGCTGGTGGTGGGGGAGGAGCCCCATGTGGCTCGAGTAGAGGAGACAACCGGGACAGAGGCTTGGGTTTCACCTGCCCAGCACCAGGAAACCCCTGAGGCACGAAACGGTCCCCATTTGGAAAGATCCCTCGAGCTACTGTAGAGAGTAAGGCATAGAGGGGACAGGTGTGGATGCAGGGAGACAAGGTCAGGGTCACCTGAAGTGGACACTGTCAATGAGATCTACTTGTGCGACCTCACATGAGAGCTCCTATATGATGGGGAGATGGGCAGGAATAGTTAACGTACGCAAGTCCCCCAATAGTTAAAGTGGTAAGTCCCCCAAGAGCACAAAGCCACTTAGACAGGTTACTGTCATGCCCACTTCAGAAGCCTCATTCACTTCTCCAAGGAGGAGTCCTGCACTTCGCAGGCCATTTCCAGTGTCTGACCTCTTCAGCCCACAGCAGTGGCCCATCGCCGGGCACTGCACACCCTAAGCAGTGTCCTTCACAAGGGCCTGCTAACTTCGGACTTGACTCCAAGAGAAGAAGGTGTAGGTAGAAAGCACGATCTGGCTGCCTCCTGCGTTCGCCGACGGGGAGTTCCATCCGTTCCACTTCCCGGCCCCCTAATCTATGGGAGGCTGTGTCCAGTGCTGCTGAGGGACAGGTGGGAACACTATTCCTGGGAGCAACAAAAGGCTCCTACCAGCGGGGAGCTCACCTGACGACAGACAGTGTGCCCTGAGTGCTCACTCTATGCAGACAAAGTGCTGTGGGACCTCCGACAGTGAGGGGCTTGGAGGGCATGGGGATGGGGGTCGAGGACAAGCAAGGGGTCTTGAAAGAAAAGAGATAAAGTCACATTTCCAAGATGAATTTTTTTGGTGTTGCTAAATTTAATTTTTATTTTTCTGAGATAAATTGTGAATGCTGTATGATGCTTTGTGAATTGACAGACCCCCCAGTAAGCCCTCAACACAGGAGAAAGGTGAAGGACAATGCTGTCTTTACATTACCCACCACAACTTGGGATCAGAGCATGTTTGGGATGGAAGATACGGGTGTGGCAGATGTCACAACTGGAGCTGGTGGCTGCTGCCATTGTAAGTGCCCTGGGAAAGGTTCAAGGGCACAGAGTGCTGGGCCTCGGTGGGGAGGCAGGGCCAGCATGAAAGCTGGGCTAGGTCAGGTGGCTGCTGCAAGGAATGCTGGGAAAATCCCCCACCATCTGGAGAGAGCACCCCAGTTGCCAGGGCAACAGCTCTACCTAGATTTTCCATGCACTCAGCCTTTGATTCGCTTTCCCCTCCCAGCTGCAGAGGGTTCACCAACAGAGAAGGGGATGCTGGACACACAGCCACCCTGGACTTTGCAGCCAAAGGGAAACCGAGGTGGGTGGGGGCTGTGCTTTCCCTCCAGCACCCACCCGAGGGACCTCAGGCTCTGCTGGCCTCTTTGGGGAACACCCCAACCCCCTGCAGGAGCCTTGGTGCTGCTACTCACAGCGAGTTCAGGGAGCGGAGGCCCTGGAAGGCATCGGGAGCGATCTCTGCAATCTGGTTATTGCTCAGGTCTCTGCAGTGAGCAGAAGAGAGGATGGCTGAATCCCTCAGCGACCACCAAACCCTGTCTGGTCCCCTCCACCTCCCAGATACCATGGGAGGGCAGGGGCTTCTTTGACATTAGAAAAGTGAGGGGCCCGCTCTCCCATCCATCTGAAAAACCCACGGCCACCATCGCTCTGCGCAGTTTGAGGGTCATGCACGGTGCAGGGCAGGGGGAGCGCTCCAGGCTTGGCCTGTTTTTGACAAGGCTTCCCCCACCTCCCTGCTGTCTCCTATAATGTCCACGGTGGCTCCTATTGGTGTCTAAGCTGATGTGGGGGGATGACAGTCAATTCTGGTCATATGCCAGACTCATTTAGGCCTCAGGACAACCCCGAGAGAAGGTCACACCATGGTCATCCTCACATTGCAGATGAGCCACCTAAGGGGCAGAGCACCAGGCAGCACCTGGCCCAGGGCCTCTCGGCTATCAGAGCTGAGCCAGGATCCGCCCGGGGCCATGGTGTGCCAGTCCGGGGTCTTCCTCCTGCCCCATGCCAACTCTCAGGAAGCAGCGGTAGCACTCACATCCGCCGCAGTTTTCTGTAAGGAGAGAAGGCTCCCGGGGGGATGGACTTGATTCCATTGAGCTCCAGGCGGCTGCGGAGAGAGAAGAGAGGAGGTGTCGGGTCAGATCAGCCCAGTGCTGGCCGTTGCCTGCTGGGCTAAACCCAGGCCCTTTGTCCCTTTGTCCCTTTGTCCCTCTGCCCTGCTCCCATGCACTGTGTGGAGTCGGTGGGCTGGCACAGGCAGAGAAAGGGGGCCACTGTGATGTGAGCTCCATTATCCCAGGCTGCCATGGCTGAAAGGGGCCTATGAATGATGCTAACACTAAGAAACCAATTCTAGCAGACTCACCCAGCAGGGCTGGACAGATGGACCACAGAGAAATACCCCCTTCCCAGCCCTCCAGAGTTGCCCGGCCTTGGCCAGAGAGCTCAGCCAGCCAAAGCAAACTGACTTCTCCATTTGTACTGAAGGGCCTTCGGGCAAGTCCCGGGGCGGTGCCGTTCTAGCTCTTCCCTGGACCACCAGCGCCTGGCTCTGCCCCAGGGCTGTGCCCCCGTGCCTGTCCTGTACTCACATCTCTGTCATAGTCTCGGGCAGGTTGGCAGGGATGGCAGTGAGGCCTTTGCCACGACAGTCCACAATGCCATTGCTGCAGGTGCACATGGCCGGGCAGGAGCCAGAGGAGAGGGCGCAGGAGGGCACGTGACCCGCCTCGCCCTGGCCTGTGGAGACAGTGGGCTGTGACCTCCGGGTGTCCCGTGTCAGCCCCTCCCTCCCGAGATACACACTGGCGAGTAGCGACAGGGTACACAGTGTTTCTCTGGGTGAGGGTGGGCCAGGGATCACCAAGAACTCTGACGTAATCCTGTGGGCACCAGGCACAGAGAGGCACTTGTTAGATGTTCGCTGAACTTGAATCTGAACCTAACTGCGCTGTGCAAAACTGCAGTTCAGGTGCTAGGAAACCCTAGCCTGGATTCTGAAGCTCCAGGTTCTCGTCCAATTCACACAGCACTTTTAGGTCTAAGTCTCCTTGTCTGTCACCAAAGGACGACAACGACTATGTTTGCTTAGCACACACGCTGTTCCACGTGCTGCGGTAAGTGCTGTACATGCAGTTTCTCCTTTAGTCCTACCGTTCCACTGAGGGGGAGAGTGGTAGTATTGTGGCCATTTTACAGGTGAGAAAACAGAGTCCTTGCCATTAATTAATTTGTGGAAAATCACACAGCTGATAGGTGCTAAAACCAGGATGAAGCACAGTGTCTGATTAATTAAAGTATAAGTTATATAGGGTGTACTCTCCTACATGTATAGCTGGCTGACCTCTACTTATGGATGCCCCCACAGAACTGGCCCCCAAACATGGAACATTTCCATCACCCAGGCAGGCCCATCCACCCCTTCCCCAGTGTCACCATCGTTCTGAGACCCAGCACCAAAGATTTGTTCTGTGTGTTCATGGGCCCCCCATAAACAGAATCAGACAGCAGGTTCTCTTGTATCTGGCTTCTTGGCTCAATATAAAACCTGTGAGATTCGCCCACGTCATGCGTATCATCAGTGGTGCATTCTTTTTTAACGCTGCCCAGCATTCGACTGCACAGACCACCATCATTAGCTAACACCTTACGTAATGGTGGGCATCTGTGTTGTCTCCCACTCCGGCTGTCACGGAGAAAGCTGCCTGGGATCCTCCTAGACACGCGTGTTCCCAGAGTGCATGCACACACCTAGTGGGGGTGCTGCAGGATCACGGGTAGACGTGTGTTGGGCTTTTGTGGGTTCTGCTAAACAGCTGTGGGAAGTGGCTGAGCCAATCTACACTCCCACCAGAGTTTTTTTTAATCCTCAGCAGAGGATATGTTTATTTATTTTAGAGAGAAGAAGAGAGAGGGGAACATCTATGTGAAGGAGAAACATCTATTGGTTTTCTCTCACATGCACTGTGACAGGAAATTGAACCCGCAACCTAGGTTTGTGCCCTGACTGGAGATTGAACCCTCAGCTTCTCGGTTACAGGATGATGCACCAATCAGCTGAACCACCAGCCAGGCCACACCAGAGCTTTAACCTCTCACTTTGGCCTTGGCTCCCCCGAACGGTGGTTGCCAAGATCCGAGCGCCGAGGTTAGGAGGACCTCTGACACACTGAATGTGCTCTTCTCGGGAGCGGGGCTGTCAGGGCAAGCGGACTCTGCAGGTGGGGGTGGGGTGGGGGTGTCTGATTATGGAAACCAAGGCATTCCAAATTCAAAGAAAAAGGTTTTGTTTCAAAGAATTGTCCAAGTGAACTACCCATTCCTCTTCCCAAACTGTGGCCGCTGCAGGTACTCAGGGCAGCAGCACCAGCCCTGGCTCTGCTCACACTGGAGTGCATGCCTGTGTGCACACATGCCCACACACTCTCTCCACATACACACTCATGCAGTCGCACACTCTCACAGACACGCTTACACACACACACAGCAGCCCTGAGCACAGCAGGCCTCAGAGCAGCCTCAGGCGCTGCCCCCGACGTGCCGTGCTGTGCTGTGCCGTGCTGTGCATAGGAGGTGAGCCTCACTCGGAGGAGGGGAGCTGAGCCCAGTACGCGCTCTGCCCTCAGAGCTCTACGGGCCGGCAGGCTCAGAGGCCGCAGGGCTGGAAGACACAGGCAGCCCCCAGCCCTCTGCTGTGAACCTGAGAACCCTCCACTCACTCAGCAAACATTTCTCGAGCATCTTTCTGCCAAGCACAGGCAAAGCGCTGGGAACATGGCCAGAAGCCATGACATGCGTATTCCACGTGCTCGAGGAGATTACAGTCAGTGAGGGACCACCCCAGGGTCAGAGAAGGCTCCCCGCACTCTGTGGGGTGAGGGGGAGTCAGCAGGCAACGGGGCGGGAAGGCTGTGCCAACGGGAGCGGCCTGCGAGAAGGCCGGTGGGAGGCGTCTGCTCCAGGAAGGGGCACTGGCAGCCCGGCCAGGACACAGTGAGTGAAGAGGCCTAGAGGTGGCAGGGGAGCCGATACTGCCCCAGCCTTGCAGAGCTCGAGGGCAGCTGGGACTCTCCCAGGAGCACCAGGTGGCCAGTGAGCACTGAGGCAGCGGCGGCCGGCTCAGACTCGGGGGTCCTTGTAGGTCTTTCTGGTTGCAGATGGAGATCGAAGGGGCCAGGGAGGAGTGGGGTGGGCAGGCAGGAGGCTCTCACAGGACCCCAGGCAAAGATGGGGGGCAGAGACTATGGAGCCCTCCTCGTCTCAAGCAGAGGCTAGAAGGCCCAATTCAAAGAATTCCCAGGGTAGCAGGAGTGAGGCAGTCACAGGAGGGAAGAGGTGGTGATAGGAGGAGGGAAAGTAGGTGGGACAGAAGGGGACAAGGAGGGAAGGAGGGAAGGAGGAAATGGGGGGCAGGAAGAGAGGATGGGCTGGGGCAGGAGGGAAAAAGGAGCAAAGGCTGGAGGTGGTAAGTGGAGACAAAGGCCATGGATAAAAACAGGACGTGACAGGTGGGCAGGAGGTGGGCGCAGGGGGTCATCAGAAGGACAGAGCATGATGGGGAAAGACGGGAGGTGATGGGTAGGGGCAGGCGGTGATGCATAAGGAGAGGAGGTTGTGTGAGCCAGATGTTAATGTGTGGTGGTGACAGGAAGTGATAGGGGGACAAGAGGAAGGGGCCGAGGGAGGCAGGTGATGGGCCGTCGAGAGCCCCCAACAGGCCTGCACCCACCTGCGCAGCTGAACTCACTCTTCTGGACCTCGGCCACGTTGAGGCCGCGCAGGCTGGTGGGGGCCGAGCACTGGGTGAAGAGCCCGATGGATGGC
The DNA here is from genome assembly GCF_021234435.1 of Artibeus jamaicensis. NCBI lineage: Eukaryota > Metazoa > Chordata > Mammalia > Chiroptera > Phyllostomidae > Artibeus > Artibeus jamaicensis. Next base: position 1,626,930 of record NW_026521538.1, read on the forward strand.
CGCTGCCTCAGCCACTGCGAGAGCCAGGCCAGGTGGCAGTCGCAGAACAGGTGGTTGGAGTGCAGGCGGCTGCAGGGGGACAGGGCCACTCACAACCCTGGCCAAAGAGCAGGATCCCCTCTGCCTACAGGGGCCAAGCCCTGTGCCGCACTCAACCCAAGCGGAGTCTACACACGCGCTGTCAGCCCGCGGCTCCAGCCCAGGGACTCTCAGCAGCCACAGGGAGCCCCCTGCTGCTGCCTGTTCCCTCCCAGAGTGCTCAGCGCACCCCCTCGGCTGGACATAGCCCAGCTCGTGCAGACTCACCTCCCTGAACTCAAACAGACCCACTGCCCCAAATCATATAACTCATTTCAAACACAAAAAGAAATTATTGGTTTTCCAAGGAAAAGTCAAATATGAATGACATTCAACATCCTTTCATTTTAGGTGAACTCCCCTGACCCCAGCTCCTATCAGCCCACCCCGGCCCCACCTGTGGAGGCCTCCAGCCCCTTTCCCCACTGCCGGGCACCGGCCACGCTCAGAGCTGTCCTCTGCCACCTGGGGCGGACTCACAAGGTGCGCAGCTTGGGCATGTGGTTGAAGCTGGACACGGGGATGGTGGTGATGTTGTTGTTGTTCAGCGTCCTGGTGGGGAAACCAGAGTCGGTTAGCCGCTGTCCAGCAGGAGCCTATGTGGAAGGAGAGCAGGCCTTCCATCTGACAAACAGGCACTCTCCCGCTGTGTTCCCTGGTCCACCTTTGAGCTGGACCAGCTCTGGGCTGGACCCGGGGGACTACGCCAAAGGGCATGGGATTCAGAGCCACCCTCCGGGGAAGCCCCGAGCTGGGGCAGGGATTAGGAGGCAGCTGCACCACAGACTCCCAGTCTGGCAGGACATGGGAAAGGAGCAAGGAAATTAGGCTTCCTGCAGGCTCAGGCTGGCTTACAGAAGGGATGCGGCTTAGACAGCCCTGTGTCAGAAACTCCTGGCAGACACCACCATCGTGCGTAAGCAGGATGAACCTGGGCCCTGCCACTTCGGGCACGAAGCCTTCGCGAGCACGAGTCTAGGAGGGCCTGCACCCCACCTCCAGGGTCCTGCTGCCTGTGCTGCTCCAGGGCCCCAACCCCAGCTGCCTGGGCCCCGGCACCTGCGTCAGCCGCGCTCTCCAGGCCTCTGCTTCCCTTCCCGGTTTTACTTACAGCACCTCCAGCCCCCGAAGGGCCCGGAAGGCCCCTTCCTCAATGCAGCTGATCTGGTTCTTATCCAGCTGTCTGTGAAGCAAAGGAAGGGTGCAGAGAAGGGGGCACACCGCTGAGAGCAAGAACATTCTGACGTTTTAATCAAGCACTCCATTCACTTTTCTAAAGAGTCCTGGCCCTCCTCATTTGTTCAGCACAAATGTGCCAATCCCCGTAGTGAATGATAAGGGTTTAAATAATTCCTTACTTTCAGTTAGAACAATAATGTAAATAAAAGCTGTATTATATTCCTCCACATAACCTTGCATATCTCCTGGGGAGCAGGCACCCTGCCCCATTTTGGAGACCACCTAAAGGGTGCTGGCAGCTGAAAAATGAGTCTGTCACAGAAGCGAGGGCAGCCAGAGCTGGCAGGCCGGTCTCCACCCGAGTGCCAAGTGAGATACAGGAGCTGCGGCTACCTGGAGCGCTGCTCTGCAAATACACTGCAGTTTGGCTCTGGGCTCCTTGGGAAAGAATGCTGTGGTCAGTTACCAGCGTCTGCTACAGGCTTGGGGGCGGGGTCAGGGAGTGACAGGCAGGCCCAGCATTTGCCACGCCCGCAGCAGTCAGACTTGAGGAGGTGGCAAGCCTGGACCAGAATAAATTTGAATAAGAATAAGCCATTCCATTTAAATTGCATTTAACAAAGCGCCACATCTCATTTAAACCTCAGGACAAGCCTGTAAGGTGAATGTGACATCCTCATTTTACACAACAATATACCGAGGCTCAGTGAAGTTAACTGACTTGTGGCAGCTTATACAATAAGTGTGAAAGATTCAAGCCCCGCTCTCTCTCTTGCTCTCCCAGTCCGCTGGAAGGTGAGGGCAGGAGATGTTCCATCCAAATGGACAAAAAACACCACTTAGGAGCTCACAGTTAAGACGTTCCCTTCGACCAGGTCCTCAAAAGCTGCCTGTTCCCTCCCACTCCAGACTGTTCCAGAAGACCACGCTGGCACCAGCCACCTCAGAGCCCAGCAGTTCCTTGGCTGCCTGGACCTCGGGGCCTGGTGACACCCACAAGGACCCTGCCACGGGTGGCCCTGCAGCCCAGCCCCTCCCCATCCCAGGCTTGTACTCACAAGTTTTTGAGATCCGTAGCTCCACGAAAAGCCTTTCTGGGGATAGCCTGGATGGCGTTCTCACTCAGGTCCCTGTGAGGATCGAGCCAAAGGGAGAAACACGCTGGTCAGCAGAGATTTCTCCAGAAGGCCCTGATGAGCCAGGGAGGTCAGGGCTCGGGACAGAGGGACCAGACACAGCTGCATCCCAGGACCTGTGACGGGGCCTGGCTCACGAAGGCCCTGTGTAAGTATTCACTGAATGAATGAATGAGGGGATGAACGAATGAGCGAAAGCTTGGTGCCCAGCCAGCCACTTCCTGTTCTCTGGGCAAGAGGGTCACAACTGGAGGGAGAAGCTTCAGGGAGGGGTACCCAGCTGTGCCAGACCCCACACCTGCTGCCTAGACCCACAGGGGTCAGCTCAGCCGCAGGGACACAAAGGAGACAGCGAAGCAGGGAAGGGCACCTCGGGGCCACAGCCACCCTGGGACCTGTGGGGAGTGCACGGAAGCTCACTGTCGGGAGGAAAGCACCTTTGGCCCCCAGGCTACCCAGCCAGTAGGTGGCCACACAAGTCTGAACCTCCAGGCTGGGCCTGACCCGATCCCTCACTCTCAGGACTGTGAGGGGCCTCTTCACTACAGACGTTTACAGATGTCCCTCTCCCTCCCACAGCAGTGGGGCCAGCTGCCGTGGGTTCTCAGCAGGTCCGCTGGGGCCCCACTGCCCAGCACTTCACGTGTGAGTGCACCTGACCTTCACAGGTGCACGCGGTAAATGCTATCGCCACTGCATTTTGCAAGGAGGAAAGGGAGGTTCAGAAGAAGTTAAACTTCTCTTGAAGAAGCCTTCAAGAGAACACAGCTGGTGGGTGGTGGCTTCGGAATTTGAACCCAAGCCATTGGGTCGCAGGGCAGCCCTGGGAGTGGGAAGTGTTTCCTCACCCACTCTGTAGAGAAGGGGACTTTAGTATTTCACCAAGTCGGGTTGACTAGGATGGGGACCCAGGCAGTCTAGTCTGCCAGAGAGCCTTCCCCAGACACCTCCGAAGGCCAGGCTGACTGTCCTGGCGTGGGACTCACGTCAGGCAGCCGCCAGGCCCCAGCCCCTTCTCTTGGGCCAGGCCCTCGGGGCTTTGACATCTCTTCCCGTCACCTATTCACCCCATGGGCCTCAGGCTTCACCTGAGAACACGGCCCCCAGGGCCCTCAGCATTGTCCCCTCAGCTGCGAGGGCTTCCATCATTTTGTCTGGGTTTTTCTGCCGAGACAAGGAAACAGAAGCACTGTAGCAGATGCACAGGGCCCTGAGCTCTGAAAGGCTGGGTCGAGCCCCAGCTCCCCACCTCCTGTCTGCGTCAACAGGCTGGCCCTGTTTCTCTGGTTCACAAGCACTTGGTACCAGGGCCCGACAGCCCACATGGCTCTGTTGTTCCCTTGGTCTGTGGGCCTGTTCTCGCCTCTTCTTCAGTGGGATGCTGAGCAGGGTCATCTGACAGGTGAATTACTTCACTGGGTGCAAGGACTGAGCAGGCCACTGAGATAAAGGAGGAGATGGCCTGTACCCAGGGGCTCACGGCCACAGTAACGAGGGGCCAAGGCAGACATGGGAGCCTCACATGGAGCCAAACCAGCCTTGATGGAGCACCCACACACCGTCACACCCCAGAACACTCACAGCCCATGGGGGGCACACAGGAAACCAGTGAACGAATCTCCACTCCTTCATTCATTGAGCGTGTGCTGGGGGCCGGCTACCTGCGGGGGCCACTGCAAGGGCCCACACTGCAGCTCTCAGCAGTCGTGGGGCGGGCAGTATTTCCAAAGAGATGCGCAAGCCTGGGGAAGAGTGTGACCCACTCTACCTGCGCGGCAGGAGAGGCGCTCTGAAGCAGATCCCAAAGAGCCAGTCAGAGCTCAGCGGGCACAAAGGGGGAGTGAGGGAGGCACCTTCCGAGCAGCGGGAACAGCATGTGCAAAACCCCAGAGGCAAAAAGAAGCAAGGCAGCTGGGCTGGCGTCATCACACAGTTCACGTGGCTCCCGGGGGTCTATGGGAATTTTGTGGTGGTTTTAAAATTTGTCCGCGAATTCTTTGACATTCCTCCCCTGAAAAGATGAAACTTAATTGTGCCCTTCATTGTGGGTGGTTTTGATGAACTCACTTCTGAAGAACAGAGTAGGATGGCAGTCATGGGTAATTTCCGAGATTAGGTCATCAAAGACCCTTGTAGCTTCCTCCTGACTCCCTCGGATTGCTCTCTCTGGGAGAAGCCAGCCAGGATGTCTTCGGGACACAAGCAGGTCTCAGGGAGGCCCACATGGAGCGGACCTGAGGCCTCCTGCCAGCAGCCAGCACTGGCTTGCCAGCAGTGTGAGTGAGGCATCATGGGAGTAGCATCTCCAGATGATGCATCCTGGTCTCGATGTTTGGTCCCTGCCCAAATTCAGATGTTGAAATCCTAATGCCCAATGCATTAGGAAGCAGGGCCCTGGGAAGGGCTTAGGTTACGAAGGCCGGCCTTCCTGAGTGGGGTCAGGGCCCTGATGAGAGTTCTCAGAGAGCAGCTCTGCCTTTTCTGCCCGGCAGGGCACAGCCAGGTAAATCTCATGAGGGACCCCAGGCCAGAACCACCCGGCCACCTGTAGGAACTGTGAGGTAGTGTTTGTTTTTGTAGGCCACTGTGTTTTGAGGTACATGGCTACACAACAGCCAAAGAATAAAACAGGGGTGCTCTGTGGGGGTGACCCAAGAGGAGAGAGGCTTGGAAGCTGTGCAGAGAGTGTGGCCCTGGCACGAGGGCTTGAGGACCCGTGGGAGTTCCTGAGGAGGGCGAGGCAATGTGGAGACTTGGTGCAAATGAGCTGAAATATGTCAGGGACTTGGCTCCATCACTTCCCTCTTTGGGCCTCAGTTTCCTCATTTGTCAACTGCAGAGGCTGGACCAGATGATGTCTACTCTCTTCACCAAGGTGCACGCATCACATGCCAAATACCCTGAGACGTGGCAAGGGAGGTGCTTGGCTGCTAGGGCATTTGAGATCCCAGGGAGAAGGTGAGGGACAGTGGGGGGGGGCCCATTGCTGATAGTGTGGCTTCGGAGCAGTGGGATGGAAACCGACAAATACTCCCACTCCTACCCGCAGGGAATCAGAGAACAGAGCATGTGTGGTGAGGGCAAGACAAGGGCAGGGAGGTCAGCATCCAAGAGACATCTACTGAATCAGAAAGATGGAGGCCGCCCGGGGTGGGGCGAGGACCTCCAGCAGGACCCTCAACGTGGCCCCAGCCAGCCCTCAGACCTTCAGCCAAGCCTAGCGGGGAGATGGGCCATAACTCACATCCATTATTCTGTTTAATCCTCACAACAGCCCTGCAAAGAAGGTTTTTCTACTTGTATCGATTATTTTATTGACTTGGGCCAAGCTTGTTCCAGAAAGGCTTTGAGGTAGTTTACAGGGATTTATAAAACAGCAGGGAGAGCAGGAGTGAAAAGCAGGGCAAAGAGAAGAAGACAATCAATAGCAGAAACCAAGGCTGCAGCCCCAGGCAACCCACGCACCGGCCAGGTCCTGGCAGGGCGTATAGAAAGAAGGTACTGGCCAGTTAGCAGCCCCCAGTATATGAATAAGTGTAAAAGGACCAGATTCTCCAGAGCATAGCTATTTGGGGCACTATGATGAGACAAGAATTTCCCCAGGGGTCTTTATAAAAAATGACACTGTGTTCTAATCAATAACATTAGATCCTTATAATAAATGGGATTCAAGTGTCTGCTTCTTGTAACAGCATCACATCAAAGTGCGGTTCGGGGAAAGCAATTCTAGAAGAACTCACACCAGAAGCTCATGTGGGGGAGGGGCAGGAGCAGTCTTTGCAAAGGCAGGAGACACGGTGGAGTCTTGAATGATCCAGGAGCCCTTGGATTTGCCTGGAGAGGAAGGTGCTGGGGAGAGGTGTTGGCAGAGAAGAAGCTTGGCAGGCCAGAGAAAGTGACAGGCTGGACCAGAGCGGGGTGTATATGATGCTCCTAGACATTGCTCTGGGGCACCCAAGCTTACAGAGGGAAGACGCCGTCCCTGGGCATACAGGCGGAGCGGCTCTGAGAGCCAGCCCAAGAGGTGAGCGTCCAGGGGCGGGGTGGAGCAGAGCTGACCTGGGCACCTCAGGCCCAGCCCAGGGTCAGGCCGCACACATTGTTTAAATGAGTAAAGGAAACTGAATGGGAGACCCTGGAAAAGGCCAGCCTCTCAGCCAGAGGAAACCAAGTGAGCCTTGGAAGTCTGAGAAGCATGCAGCATGCTGGCAGCAGGAAGGGCTTGACTCTGGTGAGAAGGTTCTTGGTTCAATTTCAGCTTCTATGATTGACCAGCCATGGGCCCCAGGAAGTTATGCACCTGAGAGCTACAGTTTCCCTATTTGCAAAATGGGGGTAAGAAATGCCTCCAGGCTTTGGAGAAGATTCAATTCATGTATTTAAGCCTCTGTCATTTTACCTCCATTTGGCAAAATTTCAAAAATACTGGTTTTTGTCCCTCCCTAAACAGTCTGCCCAGGGCTTTCCAAGGGTTCCGACTATTGTTTCCATCATTTCCTCTAGGGGGCGCCAGAAGCCTTCCCTCGACTTGGATGTCCTCTCTTACCGCAGCATAGAACAAAGCTATTCTCGGTTTTAATTAATTTTTCTGTTCCAGTTGATTTCCTACCTGGTCAACAATTGTCTTGTGTATACAAAACTATTTGAAATAAAGTTTCTCATCTCCATTTTCACCCAGTTGGCATGAAAACCCAAAAGGCACCACCTACACCTTTCCCATCACATTTTCCCAGTCCTCAAGCCTCCTCTAGTGATGACCTTGTCACAGGTCCCGAATTGACAAGTGTGTGTGTCGGGGCACAAGGACAGATTCTGAGGGAGGCCATCCTGGAGGAGCGAGCGTTCTGGAGCTGGAAGGACAGCGCTGGGGGCCTGTCCTGGCCAGGGTAAGCTGAGGGCAGACAGAGGCTCAGAAGGAGGTACCAGGCGGGACAGCGAAAAGCAGGTTTCCAGAGCAAGGACGCAGCAGCCAGGCAAGGGACAGGGCTGGAGAGAGAAACACAGGCCTGGGGACACATCCCTGGGTGAGGACGAGGTCCTGGATTGTTGACACGTTCTTAGGGGACGCTGACATGGCTGGCCCAGGGGGTGGGGGGAGGAGAAAGTCCACAGCTGAGAGTCACAATAAAAGCATGGGTTCAATAGGCCCTGACTGGCCCACTTAAATTATATGGTCTTAGGTGAATCAACTGCTTTGGTCTCAGTTTTCTTATCTACAAAAGAGGTGAGTAGTACCTACTTTGCAGAATCTGATGTGAGAAGCACTGGGTATCTTGCCCCTGCCTGCTCCTCCACTTATGCTGATGTCCCTCAAATCTTTCTGCCACAGGACATTTGCACTTACTCTGCCCCTGCCTGGAATATTCATCCACTCTTCACCCAGGAAATTTCTATTTATCCTTTATACCTCAGTCTATAAACACACCCCCTGACTGCTCCCTCTGCTCCAGGCTTCCAGGACCCCAAGCTCTTCCTCCTCAGCACAGATCCAGAGCTGTAATGAAATACTGGTGTATTGAAATTCATGAAACTCTGATTTTTGGTTAATTAACATCCATTGCCCTCTCCAGACCATAATCGCCCAAGGTCAGACAGTCTTTTTTGCTTCCCATTATCTCCCTGGACCTGGCACATTGCAGGAGTCAGTCGTCTTTAGCTGAATTGAACTGAAGTGGCTCCAATCCCCCTGCCTTTTCCTGACCCAGACTAGGAGTCTGGACAGGCAGTGAGGCTGAGAGGAGAAGGCAGGGCTTGGAGAGGAGGGCTCTGGGAGGGAAGGGGAGGGAAGGGGAGGGAAGGGGAGGGAAGGGGAGGGAAGGGGAGGGAAGGGGAGAGCTTGTTGCTGCCCATGTTGTTACAATCTGCTCTACCCACTCCTTCACGTGTCCTCACGGAACATTAATAACTGAACGTCCTCAGTGGTTCTGAGGTGGCACCAGCCGCATCAGCAGGGAGGTGTGGGCAGCCACTGAGGAAGGTGAGTGACTCTTCTGGGAAGACAGGGAGTGGGAGGCCACTCTGAGGGGCTTGGGGAAAAGGGCCTGCAGGCAAAGATCCCAGCCCGGACCCCACCACCCAAGATCAGGGGTCTTGAGAGGAAAGCTGCTGCCAATAGCAGCCCCCAGGGTCTGGGGACACTCGGGAGACCCCGGCCAGGGCCCTTCCTCGGAAGAGAAAGGGGCAGCCAGGCCCACACCCTGACTTGGGCACCATCCCGGGCACCCCACTCCTGCCGCTCCTCCTCCCGGACACTGCCAATCTCCCCAGCCTCTGCCAGGGCTGGGGGAGGCAGGGGCTGAGAAGCTGAGGTCGGGACCCCATGTTCTCGCTGCTAATCCCCTTCACGCTCTAACCAGATTGGGCTCTGCTGGCAGGCGAGCCTCCACGGGGCTCAGCGGGGGCTCAGCGGGGGCTCGGCCAGGGCTGCTGGGCACCAGCCAAGGCCAGACTCGGCCCTGGGTTCCTGCCGCCTGCTCTGCCGCCCCACTGCAGACAGAGCTCGGGGCCTGCTCTGTGCACCTCACAAGCCACATGGCAGTCTGGCCTGTCTCCTCATCCCCCTGCTTACCCTGAGCCCACCCAGTATGGGGCCTGGCTGGGAGGGAACCACTGCACCTGCCTGTTCCAGGCCACCTGACCTGGGACTTCCTTGTCATGAGACTGTTGGATGAAGGGCTTGACCTGGAGCAGACAAAGCTGCCCATGTATCCCTCCCCAGGACCCCAAGCAAGTTTCCAGCCCCTGGAGCTTTGGTCTCTTCCTTATAAAGTGGAAATAATCATGGGGCCGTGTGGCTTAACTGAGGCTGTATGTGGTTCTCTCTATAGGGCTGACACAGTCGGCTGCCATATCTTAATTGTCTTTATGAGGCTCTAGGTGGCGGAGGAAGGGGAGTGTTGGAAAACCCAGGACTGGGACTCAAGAGGGTGCAGTTCAAGGCTGGCGCTGACACCAGCCACTGTGTGATGTTGGACCGACCCGCAGTTAGCTCCCTGCACTGCCACCTCCCCTTTCAACAAAACTGACATCCCAGTGAGGTCAGGAGGGTCAAGTTACACACAAGATGCACTGCAGGTCACCCTGGGAACCCAGTGTGGGCAGCCTGACATTTCCACTGCTAGTGAGCACTGCCTGGATCCCAGGGCAGGTGACTCAGCACCCAGGTCCCTGGCCCCTGGGCCAGCAGCAGTTGAGTCACCCAGGGCTTTGCCGGAAATCTGGACTTCCTGGCCCTACCACTGAATCGGACTCTGCATCTTAGCATGTCCTGGTTGAGAAGCGCCGCATCGAACAGAGGGAAGTTCACAGGTGTGTCCTTGCCCCCAGCTAGGGCTACAGCAAACTGGGTTGTAACCCCTGTTCCCAGCCGGAATTTCAAAGCAGCACTTACAATGTGATCCCCATTTATAGTGAGGCCCCAACTGCTGCTACTCTTGGTCGGGGGCACATCAGGGAGAGACCTGGATGCAGACAACCCCAGTGGGTAGGAAGGGGGAGAAGCAGCCTCTCCCCTGTCACCGGTGGCATGCCACAGCCCACCTGCACCAGGGGACAGAGGTGGCACTCACAGGAGGGGGTGATCACCGCATAAGCATCATTCCCCCCACCCCCCACCCCAGTTGCTGCTGGGCTGGCGGCAGCGGGACACCACCTCCTCAGGCGCAGGTGAGAACCAGGCCGTGCTAATCAGCTCTTTGAGAGCAGAGGCCACCATTCCAGGCCCGGGGCTGTAGGATGCACGTTCAAAGGAGAGGTTGGCAGCTCCCCGAGGTGGGATGCCGGGTGCACACCCTCTGAGGTGCTGCTGGGGTCTGACGGGACCCTCCCTCCCTTCTCTCTGCCTGTCCTTCAAGCCTCCCCTCCAACCCTCCCTCTCCCACCAGGAGAGAAGGTAGTTCTGCAATTACCCCTCCCCGCCCTGCCCGGCCCACAAGCTGACACTCAGATGCCCCAGGTCCACCTTGTGTGGGCAGAGTGCAGGCGTGTACACCTGTCTCTAGACCTTAGGATGGGTTCTTCGGTGATGAGGACCGGAACTAAGCAGACTCAGGTTCCAACCCTGATGCAGGGACTGGGGCACATTGTCCACTCACAAATCTCAGGTGCTCCCAGGACCTACAGACTGACACCTTGTAAAGGCCGACACCTTGTAAAGGCTGATTCTTGGTGTGAGTCTCCTGTGAATTGAGTGTGTTTCATCATCTCCAGAAGTCAGGTTTGTGGAGGGGGAAGAGGGCAGTGCAGAAGAGACCAGAGAATAGCACAGAAGGGGCACGCTGGTGTGGTGAAGGGGGGCGGGTCCCACCAGCCACAGGCGCAGTTTCCTTTGGTCTTGGAACCTGCCCCCTGCTCTTGTCGCAACACAGGAATGACTGACAGGGAGCTGCCTTTGCTTCCTTCGGCGCCACCCCCCCCCCCCGCCCCCGCTGTTCCCTTCAGGGGCCAGTTTCCCTCGCTAATCCCTGTGTGCCCTCCTGACCCCCTCTCCTCTGCTTCCCTAACAGCCAGAGTCAGGCCACCTGGGGTCAACGGCAGGTGGTTAGAGAAGCCAGGGTCCTCACAGGGGCCTCAGTGAGGGCGAGGCACTGGCCAGGCAGTAGATGGTCTAGGAAAAGAGCCAGGTGACCTGGGTTCAAAAGCAAGCTCAGCCCACTGGTTGCCTCTTTGAGCTTTAATTTTCCCATTTGTAACATAAGTTCACAAAAGGAGTAAGTGAATGAAGGTGTGCAAGACTGTCCAGAAGACTGTCTGGCACACACAGGTGACCATCAGTTGCAGTACTGGCAAGGCTTCAAACTGCCAGTGCTAATCACCAGGTGGCCCAGCTCTGTCCTGCCCCCGCCCCGCCAACTCCCCCCTCCCCCTCCTAGACTGGTTATAAGATTCACGGAATTAAAGTTCACACGTGCTCTGTGAGGTCTTGAGGTTCTTTAAAGTGTTGAACACCCAACATTGTCCCTGGGAACTCCTGATGTCCAAACTCCTGCAGGCAGTTTGGAGGCCGACACTGCAGAAGGTGGGATTTGAACTCTGCAGGAGAAAAGGGCTGGTCAGAGCACCCGTGTGTGCCAGGAGCTGTGGGCTGGAGAGAGGCCCTCCCTCCCCTGCCCCCACTGTGGCCAGCCCTCCCGCCAGCCCTGCAGAGTTAATGTTGCGGAAACCTCATTAGGAAGAGACGTCAGGCAGCCCTGGATTGCAGCGCTGGAAAGCCACCGTGGGTAACATTTCCTCACTGAGCTGTTTCGTGTGCAGCTACCGAGCCTCAGTGTGATCAATTCCCGAGACAGAGATATCAGATGAGATGCGCACACCCCCCCCCCCAAAGCAACCACAGGGCTCTGCCAAGGAAAAGCTGCCCAGAAGTGGAGTGAGTGACTTGGGGATAAACAGGAAACAAAAGCAGCAGGGGCTGGTCTCAGCCACAGTGACAGGAGCACGGTGACAACAACGGGGTCAATGAAGAAGGCGGGGAGGGGGGGAAGGGGGGGGAACAGGATGCAGGCCCCTCTTGACCTGAGTGCCAGGCAAAGCCTTCACTGTATTTGATCACACACACTGACCCCCAGAAAGCCCTGGGCACTCTGCTGGGTCCTGAGCAAGGAGGCACCAGGGAAGACAAGGCTCTCGTCCCAGACACCTGCAAGTTACCTCAGAGGTTCCCAGCCCAGGACATAGCTCTGGGGCAAGGAATGGGGTGCAGCCGGAAAAAGAATCAAGATGTAGAGGAACGAACATGAGCTTTGGAGCCAGACAAGCCTAGGTTTGATTCCAAGCTCCACCTTTTACTGCCTGTGTGACCTTGGGCAAGTTACTCAACCTCTCAGAGTCTGCGGGCTCATGTGTAAAGGAGGGCTCATCACAGCTCCTATTTGCTGAGTTATGGTGAGGATTATGTACCACATGTACCATCCATATAAAGCACAAAAATGGGAGAAACGAATCTGTGCTAGCAGAAGTCAGGGTCATGGTTGCCCTCACTGCTGGGTGCTTGTAATGCTTTACTTCCTGATCTGGGGCTGGTTATATGGGTGCATTCACTTTATGAAAATTCAGGGAGTTCTACATATAAAAATACATAACACGTACAGAAAAGTCACACTTTTCTATATATATGTTATATTACAATGAAAAGGTTTTAAAACAAGTGAAGTGCTGATCTCTGTGTGGTAGGCATGCAACAAACCCCCATGCTCTCCCTTCCTGGTCCCCAACCCGAGGAGGAGACAAATGGGGGGAACCTTCCAGGAGACAAATGCCAGGAGAACAGCGTTCCCAATCCTAAGCAGTAAGGAAATGGCCAGGCTGTGGGGAGACTGCACAGAGGACAGTGTGGCAACAGCAGTGCCCACCCCAAAGCGGTGAGGACAAGGGCAGGGGGCCAGCCACCAGGCCCAGAGGCCGGAAGCAGATACCGCGAGCCTTGAGCACTCGGCTGTGCGGGGGCGAACACACTGCCCCCACCCCCAGGCAGGACAGCATCTGTCTCTGACGCAGCGTGTTTGGGTTCCACGTCTCCCTGAAGAGCGGGGCGCTGCCCTGCCCCAGGACAAGGCCGGGGCAGAGTGCGTGGGCCGAGATGCTGGCACTGAAGGGGTGAGGATGCAGGAGCGAGGAAGGGGGCTTCAGAGCAGGTCTGAATTCCTTCTCTGCCTTCCTTCAGGAAGGCATGAGGCAGTTTTAAGGATACATTATACAAGAAAATAAGATAACAGGAACCCAAGGAAGAATAAAAATAAATAAAGACAAAGTGGGTAGAAACATCAAACAAGAGAGAGACTCATTCTGTGAAACCCTTTGCACCTGCCACACATGGTGACCCTGGGCCCCCTCGAGCCACTGGAGACTGACAGGTTACAACTTAACAAGTCCATGGAGGAGGACAGGCTTGGGAGGGACACGCCTTGACCTGGTTCTAAACCAAGCACGGGCGGCTCCCACAGGTCCCACGAAGAGGAGGCCATGGGATAGGGAGGCCAGACCCTCAGCAGCTTCCCTGAAGGAGGCCAAGGCCCTTAGCAAGTCACTTCCTCAGAAGCCAAGTCACAGAACAGCCAGTTCTCCAAACGGTCCATTTGCTAAACTTCTTTACTTTCTTTACCAATTCCGTTTTAGCCGGATGGTTTCCCATTTGTTCTGCCTCGCATGGCCTGTGAGGATTGGTGGGGCTCTCCCAGCCCCAGCCCCCTGCAGTCACGGGATGAGAGTGGGATGATTCCACAGCGGTTCCAGAGCCAGGGAGGGGGCAGAAACCAATGGAACAGGCCTTAAAATGCTGAATAAAGACAAAATGCAAAGCAGTTGACTCACCCCAAATAGTTAAAGGAAGTACATCAATTTGATGAATTGGTCATTTGACAAATTGGCCATTCAGTGAATTGACTTTTGGCAAAATGGCTTTCAGCAAAACGACATTTGGTAAATTGGTCTGCTTCTGACACTTGATGACACACGGGCACTCACTTAACACCAGCACAGCCGGCAGCGGAGCACAGGGGAATCGCATACCGGCCACTGCACGCCACTGAGCGCTCTGCTCTTCACCAGGTGCCTCCAAACAATATTTTGAGCAGCGCATGCATGACACAGCATGCAGACCGTCCTTCAACCATATCCTTTTCCTCAGTTAAACCCATCTAGACTCTCAGGGAAGACTCTTTGGCTTCTCTCTGATATGCACCAGGAGAGAAATGGACACAATTCAATGTGGTTTGGGAAGAGGGAGAACCGAGGAGGAGGCAACAGGGCTGGGCAAGTAGAATCCGGGCTGTGCTTGGGGGCGGGGCTCCACCAAGGGCAAGTGAGAGGTGGCCAGGCTGGACTTCTGCTGGGAAAAGTCAGGGGCTCCAGCCAACGCACAGGGCAGCTAATGCCAGGACAGACATCCGAGTGAAGTCCGTGGCAGGTGTGGTCCTCCAAGGCCAACAGAGGATCACAGTGTCTCCGGGGTGCCCCCAATCCTCTCTTTCTTGAGCTCCAAGCGGGAAATGGGGCCCATTTTTTTCACCAGAGACCATGCTCACTGTCCCCCCAGCTCCTGCAGAGCAGGCCAGGCCCTGCCTGAGTTTGGTCTCCAGACTTCCTCAGAAGAAAAGTGGAATTTAAAGGATTAGAACAGCAAAAGGTCAGCTCCAGCACATCAGCAGCCCCTCCCGTCCCTCCAGTATGCACCCAGGGAGGCCCAAAGGGCATAAGACCCCTAACCCTAACTTCCTCCCCAGCGGGCAGGAAGACAGAGCTCAGCCATATCGCCAGGAAAGGAAGGGTTTCTAGCTGGCTGAGTGTGATCTGCAGGAAGGCTGGCGGAGAAAACTGGCGTCGAAGTGCTTGTCTGGGAGCTGTCCGTGGTGCTGAACCCCTGGAGGCTCTTCCGTGGTCGGGGCTGAAGGCATACCTTGGATCTGAGCCATCACCACGTTACCCATCTGGCCCCCACACCAGACCTTGTCTATTCAGCTCCTTTTTCCTTCACAAGCTCACAGGCAATCCGGCTCACAGCACACACACAAAGGGCTAGGGAAGCAGCATCGGGAGCCTCCAGGTGCCCACCCTCACCTCAGACTGTTTAGGAGAGGCCTGGGCTGAGCACAACCCATGTTACTAAACTACTGCTAGAGGGGGTAAAACCTGATCCCACTTCTCCAGAAGCCAGACTTCCCACTGCTGGACACAGGCCCGGGCCTCGCCCCAGATGACTTTCCCCAGGTCCTCACTCAAAAGCCACTCCCTTCCAGCTTTAGGGCCTCGGCTGATCATTACTGACTCATATAACACGCAACTCTTATTGTCAATGATGCCGATGACGACGATGACAGCTATATGGAGATTTATTAGGTGTCTGGCTCTGTGCTGGGTGTTTTATATGCTTTACATACATTAACTCACTAACCCTTAAAACGACTTCTGAGATAAATATTCCCATCACTCTGGTGTCGATGCTGAGCGGGGCTGGGGGGGGTGGGGGGATGGGCACATGGGGGTGGCAGAGAGTATATAGGACTCTCTGTGCTTTGCACTCAATTTTGCTATGAACTTAAAATTGCTATAAAAATAAACTCTGTTTTTAGAACATACTCTTGCCACACCTACTTTCCAGATAATGTAAGTGAGGCAGGGTAACTTTCCCAAGTTGTCTGACTGCGGGTCCACAGCTAACCCACCGCACTGCACAGGCTCACACGTCAAAGTGATGGGCAGGTAGGGGGCATCCGGAAGCACACACATGTCACCAGGGACATTTGATAGGTGAACTTGGAGGGAGGAGGCGAAGGCCTGAAAAGCAGAGTATGATAATGAACATTCATAATGTTGACATTGAGTCATCTAGAAGATTACATTTGGAACCCTTTGTTTTAGAACTGAGATTATTGTGTAATAAATTTTAGACACAGTCTCATCAAAACCAGCCTGAAGTTTGCATGTTTCCCCTGAGCAGCCCTGCCGCGGGGAGAGAGGGATGCAGCCCCAGCCTGGGATGAGCACCGTCTGGGGACCTCTCCTCATGCCTGGATCCCTACAAGCATCTCAGACCTGTTGCTCTGCCTAAGCCCCCATAGGTTTGAAAGACAAAGAAGTGAGTTTTGGAATCCTGTGGGGAGGAGCTTTGTGCATAAGTCTGTACAAACAGGCAGTATCCCTGGACCTCTGGGAATGAAGGGGTCCTCACGGGGGAAGCCTGAGGGAAGGACCCAACACCATCAACCACTGGTTTCTATGGAGACTCGGGCACACCCCCTGGGCCATCATCGCCCATGAGCCCCAGCACTCTGGCCCTCAGCCTTCACCTTAGTGTGGAAATGAGTCTAACTCTGCAAAACCTGCAGCACAGAGGCCACCCAGACATTCTCATGCTGCTGTGGCAGCTGTGACCAGCTTCTGAGAGAGACAGGCAGAGGGTGGGGACTCTGACCACCAGTGTGAACACCAGAAACTGAAGTTCAGGTGCAGACTTTCATCTGAGCATCAGAGCTGGCCCAGTTCCTGATTCTCTAGGAGGGATGGCAACACCCTTTGGCTTCTAGGAGGCCAGCTCCTGCAGGCCTGCCCTTCCCCAGCGAGTGGCTGGTGATGCTGGCCCCCTGCTGCCCCCTCACCCCCAACACATCCCAGACCGGAGGTCCCCACTGGGCTGCAGAGTCTAGAGGACGATATTCCTGTTGCAACACCCAGACATCTTCATTTGCCCCCAGCACTGTCTGCAGACTGAACGAGTTAGTCAGGACTCCGGGCTTCACCTCTCTGAGCTTCATTTTCCTTGTCTGTACGTGTGTACCATGAAGTCGTGGTCTCAGAAAGGCGCCACGAGGATTAGATAGGTGGCTTGGCAGCCGAAGGTCCAGCAAATGGGAGCTTCCCTGCTGCTGTCTTTCTTGCTCCTCCCAGGTCAGAGGAGACGCTGCTGTGACGAGTGAGACACAGCCCATCGGAAGCACTGCTGGGGGTCTTCTTTAAACACCTGGTGTGTGTGCTCAGTCACCTCATACCTGCAGCCAGACCTTTTCCTTAGCACGCCCCACAGTTTCGGTAGAGCCCTTATTCATGGAATTATTTCATTACTGTTTATCATCATTACAATAAAATCATGCATGCCATGACCAGGGAGGGCCATGTCTGTTTACTGCACTCCCAGCAAAGAGGTGAGGCTCATTAATTATTTGATATTTTGACCACTCAAAAGGTCAAGCTAGAATTTGGAGGGGGAGGGGTCTGTGACATTTTGACATGAAAAAAAATAGGTCCACCTTGGGATTGATGGGATGGAGGTCTGAGACACCCCCCTGCTTGCCCATGACCCCCTAACACACAGCTGTTCCTCCAAAGGGGCCTGTTCTCCAGAAAAGGGCAAAGGCTCTGACCTGGCCCCGACGGCCAGGGTGGCAGCACTGAGTGGAAAGGCACGGCCCCCCCAGGCCAAAGTTCCTCTGCACGCTCCCCTCTCGCCACGCCCCTGGTCCACCTCGCTGCTCCATCCTCCCCACCACCCACCCGCCTCTTCGTGGATCACTGTCCCCATCACTGCACTCATCACACTGTCTGTCCGGGAGGCGCTCGCCTCCTGACAGCACAATGACAGCACAGCTGTTGAAGAGGATGCAGCTGCCCGCTGCCTGCCTCCTGCAGAAAGACACACTAACACGAGGAAACAGGCAGCCATCGCCTGGGCCGTGTCTACACGGGGGCTCAGCCACACCACGACAGAACAGGATGGCCGACACCCAAACGCACCCCTGAAAGCACCCCTCCCCTGGCCCCCACCCCACCCCCACCCCTGCTTGAGCTCGCAGGTCACGGCTTTCAGTTCCTGTGCCGAGCGTTCTGTGCCGTGACATCTGGATCGGATTCCGGCGCAGGGAGCCCGAGCCTTGGATGCAGCCTTGTGCTCTGGCGCAGGCGTCCCAGAGCTCCGCACCGGGAGGGCTGCCTGCCGGTCAGCCGGGTCGGCATTTCCCATTTCTCATCTTTCATTGTTTGAGAACAAAGCCAGGCTGGAGAACAAGCAGTGCAGACCACAGCCCTGCTACTCGAAGTGTGACCAGAAGTTGTGCAGCAATGGCACTGACAGAAATGCAGAGTCTCAGGCCCCGCCCCGACCTGTGGGATCAGAGTCTGCATTTAATAAGGCGGTTTGTATGTGCACTCAATTTGTGAAGCCCTGGATAGAGCGGTAGTTCCGAAACTGGGGTGCACGTTGGAACCACCTAGGGGGCTTTAAAAAATACCGATGCTTGGGCCCCACCTCTGAGATTCTGATTCACTGGTTAGGGCTGGAGCTGCCAGGCACTGGGATTTATCCAAGTTCCCCGAAGGATTCCAGTGTGCGGCCCGATGGAGAATCCTTGTTCCACACATGTCGCCGTCATCCCTGTCATCTCGGCCCCTCAGACCCCTCTCCTCCTCCTACCCCGCCCGGTACCCACCTCCTCCCAGGGCTGCTTCCTTCTCCAACCCTTCCTCTCTCAGTTTTTCTAGTCTCCCAGACAACTGATGCTGATCAGGTGTTAAGAAAAGTGGATCCAGAAGAACAGTTCATACTAGATAGTGAATGACAGATGGCCCTGATTTCCATTTTAAAAGGAGGAGGATTCCTGATGCAGCTTTCATCACTGGTGACATCCAATCAGTCTGAGGAATGAAAACAAAACACTGGGCAGAGAGGGCCTTTCTAGTGGCCCCCAAATGAGCCTTTTCTATACAGCCAAACTTACTGCGCAGGGAAAGAGCTATCTGTAGCGTGGGTGAAAATTTGCTACTAAATGCAGATGGTTAGGCAAAGACACCTGCACTGATGTTGGGCTGCCCCAGGCCAGGTTCGGTGGGAACAAGGAAGAGGGGAAGGGGGAGGAAGAGGCCGCCTTAGGGGCCAGGCGCAGCGGCTGGAGGTCAAGCTGCGGTGGGAGGACCAGAAGGCGACGATCTCCATGAAAGGAACAAAGTGCCACATCTGCCAGACCTCCGTGATGACTCTGGTGTCAATGTCCCTGCACAGACACACACACCTCACCCTCACAGGCTGCCGTGGGGAGGGTCTGGAGACCAAGAGTGGGGAGAAGTGGGGCCCGGCTCATCTGTCAGAGGAGCGAGCACGCCCGGGACGGAAGCGGAAATGCAAGCCAGGTGCTCTGAGCCCACGAGGGCGCCCTCGGGCAGCACCCCCGAGGAAGACACTGCAGGCAGGCAATGAGCTGCAGCCCTGTGGGAGCGGCGGCCGACTCCTCGGCTCAGGGTACGTGGCAAAGCCCCCCCGGTTGGGAAGGCAGGGAACCAGAGACAGAAATGGAGACGAGAGACCAAGGAAGAGAAATAGGCAGAAGAGAATGAAGGAGGGGGTGGGGGAGACCGGAAGAGAGTAACCGAAGGACATATATACTATACATATAACACATACATATAAACATAATAAACACATAACATATACATATACACATAAGTGTAGCCCACGGGCACACACAGCCCTGTGGTGAAGGCCAGGTGGGGAGGGGGCAGGGGCTGGGTGGAGGGGGGCGGAGGCAGGGAAATGAGGGACATCTGGAAGAGTGTCGACAGTAAAAAAGAAAGAGAATGAAGAAGCTAAATGAGAGGGAAAAGACAGAGAGAGTCAGACAAAGAGAGACTGAGAAAGAAAGAGAGGCCCAGCCCCTGTGCCTGGGAGGAGGCTCTGCGCGGGGACCAGGAGTCCCTGGCTGCCCGCAGAGGCGAGTCCGAGTCTCGCCGACAGCCCGAGCAGGTGCGAATGAAAAGAACGCGGCGTGTGAGCCTGCGGGGCCCTGGGCTCCGGGTGCTGCGCTCTGCCATCCCCTCCACCGCTGGGCCGGCCTGCTGGCCGGGGCGTAATTGGCCGTCGGCTGGACGTGTGGTGTTCTGATGATGAGTGTGAAGTCTTCAGGTGATCTGCCTGCAGGGACATGTCCCGCGCGGCTAATCACCAGACAGAGGTGGGAATGGAGTTCTGGCCACCGCAGCCTCTTCCTGGATGGAGCAAACCTCTGTGTGTGTTTGGGTGTGTTGGAGGGACACAGCGTCTTGTCCTCGCTCATGGCTGGGGAGGCAAGGCTTTCCCCATGAGGAGAAACTGCACCCAGCTGTAGGCTAGGGGACAAGACCAGTAGGGACAGGCTGTCCTCATGAGGCTGGAGATCGCTGAGAACAGTGGTGTGCTGGGCGCGCAGCCTGTGCTCTCTCTTGCCCCCCCCCCCCCCCGCGAATCCAACAGATACTTTAAATGTGACTTAAGACAGAGACTCTGAAGCCATATGGTCCGGGTTTGACTCCTGGATCCGCCCCTTACCAGCTGGGTGGCTTTGGGGCTGCCACACTTTCGTGTGAGAGAGAAACTCCTAGATCTAGTTTAAGGCGTCTTTTCGTCCTGCGTTTTCTGTAATCCAGAGCCGACTGCAACCCGCCCGACTCTGAGAAGGCCAGTGGAGCAGGGCGGCATCCGGCACTGCACCTGCAGATAGGCCATCTTGCCAAGGTGACAGAGGACCTGTGCCCTCGGACACTGGACCTGACCACGGCAGATAAGCAACGTCCTGAGCCAGGGGGACCGTGCCTCCTTCACACGCCAGCCTCTCTCCTAAGCAAGGGGACAAAGGACGACGGGGAGGGGGGAACACAGACAAAAAGTGATGTTCAAGTGAGAGTGAACGCCAGAGAAGCGGGTGACCACAGTGACGAGCATTTTCAGACGGTGACAAAAGGCACCTGAGAGGGGACTGTTCCGGTGCTGGGACCGTCATTCGCACTACAGAAAGGCAGCCGAGTCTCAGCGCCCCAGACAGTGCTCTTCATTCCATCTGAGAAAAAGGCCAAGACAGAGGCCCCAGTGCATGTGAGCCAGAGGGACAACCGCAGGCAGCCGCTTCCAGGGCCACAGCATCCAGAACCTGGGCCCTGGGGGGCCCCGTGGGAATTAGTAAAAGCTGCCCCCACTTCAAGACACTTTCGCTCACTTGGAAACTGTCGAAGGAACCACACCAGCTCGTATCTGCGATGTGAACAGTGTCCCTTCCAAACGACACCTGTGGCAGCGCACAGCCGGCACCGCCGTCCACGGTGGCACTGCACGTCTCCCGCTCCCGCCACAGCAGTGGTGGTGGTGGCTCGGCTCCAGCACGGGCGAGGCCGCACCCCTGAGGACGCC
This sequence comes from Artibeus jamaicensis, assembly GCF_021234435.1. Taxonomy (NCBI): domain Eukaryota; kingdom Metazoa; phylum Chordata; class Mammalia; order Chiroptera; family Phyllostomidae; genus Artibeus; species Artibeus jamaicensis. The sequence continues at coordinate 1,647,960 of NW_026521538.1, forward strand.
CCGGCCTCACTGAGCGATGACTGCGTGAGGCCACCTGGACCCTCCCTAAGGAGACAGGAGACGTGTGCGACAACACGGATGGGTCTTGAGAATATCACGCTAAGTGGTATGGCAGACAAAAAAAGTCCAGAACCACATGACTGCATTTACATGTAGGATATAACTGAAAGCAGCAAATGAACAACAAAAACTCACAGACACAGCAGTGGAGGTTACCGGGGGGTCGGGGGCGGGCAGTAAGGGGTCGAATACACGGTGATGGAAGATCTGACTGTGGGTGGTGGGCACAGTGCAAACACAGATGGTGTGTCACAGACTGTACACCTGAAACCTATGCAATTTCAGAGATTTTACTTATTTATTTTTAGAAAGAGAGGAAGGGAGGGAGAAGGAGAGGGAGAGACACATCCATGAGAGAGAGAAACATGGAACAGTTGCTTCTTCCACACGCCCTGACCAGGGACCACACCCGCAACCCAGGCAGGCGCCCTGGCCAGAATTGAACCAGTGATCTTTCCCTCTGCAGGACAATGCCCCACCAACAGAGGCACATCAGTCAAGGCAAAACCTATATAACTTTATTAACTAATGTCTCCACAATATATTTAATAAAATTTACAGTAATAAATAAATGGATCTATAGCCACAAAAAAATGAGGCAGGAGAGATTTTACGCCCAAAAAAGATGCAATGTCAAGTTCAAGCACGTGTCATGAATGCACATCATTCATAAGGAAAGTGCAGAGGCGTGAGCGGGTGACGGCAACACTGAGACCAGAAGTCGCCATGCCTCTGGTCCGCAGTGTGATGAGCACCGAGTACAGCCCTAGTGAGATATCGGGATCCAATAAAAGTTCGTGGACTACATCACTGTATGACAAAATGAATGGGAGCATGAATATCTTCGACTTTTATTATAATAAACTAAAACTACGCCATTTTATTGGCAAACTTTTTTTCTGTTGGAGGAATGGAAGGACTTGTACAACTTATGGAATTATCTTAATCATAAAATAAATGCAAATGAGTATATCTCAATAAACACACTGCTCCGACCTTAGTTGCTTGCTGTGCCCCTCCCCCACAACAAACACTAAAAAACTGCATCCCTGCTTTTCCAGCCAGGGTCCAGAGGCTGACCTCCCCACATCTTACTGCTGTCCTTGCAAACCAACCACTATTTCCCACTGAAGGTCCCTCCATGGGGCTCCCCAGGGCCCCCATCCCCCTGTAGCCCATTGTGGCCTCTCACATCTTCACACAGCGACTCTGGGACAAGAGAGGAGAAATGAGCATGTATCCGATGAAGCAAGAGGTGCAAGCGAACCAAGTACCAGAGAGATTCTTAATGAAAAGAACTGGAGCTCAGCCATCAGTGCCGATCAGTTCCTGAAACTGGTTCCCGGGGCAAAGGCAAAGCCCCCGCACTGCGTCAGGAAGAGAAGCAGCAGCCATTCTTACTGACCTCGCATCTGTGCTGGGCACTATACGGACATGAAGCCGGCAGGGAAGGATGCTCTGGACCCTAATTCAGAGGCCTCTGTTTCCTGCACTAGCTGTGTGGTGTGACCCTGGGTGAGTCCCCCTGCCACTCGGGGCCTCGGTGTCCCCACCTGCAAAATGAGGGCCCTGCTCTCATCTCTAAGGCAGTGCTTCTCGATCAGTGACGTGCAGGTGAGTCCTCCAGGGTCTTGTTCACCTGCAGATTCTGACTCGGGGTGTGGGTTGGGCCTGAGAGTCTGCATTCTGACAAGCCTGGTGCGGTGTCTCATTCCCAGCTGCCAGGCAGAGAAAGAATCCCTCATCCTGAGAGGGGCTGGCAGCTGGCCCCTCTCCCGGCGCCTGTTAGAATTTCAGTCCAGCAGACAAAACAGCCAGCTGCCGACAGAGCCTAGGGACCCAGCCAGCTGCCTTCTGCTTTCCCCTTTCCAAACAAAATTTGAGATGTCACTTTTAAAAACCACAGAACAGCTGACAAAACAAGCATGTCCTCCCTGCCCATCTCTGCTTCCCACCCCCACTCACCCCTTGCCAGAAACTAGCCTTGACATCTTCCTCTCATCTTTCCCGGGCCCCCACACCACCGCCCCTCCTCTGACCAGGCCCCCCAACTCCGCCAGCCCTCCCTGCCACTCTCCGGGCTCCCCCCTGGCAGAGCTGGCTTGCCGGGCCTATTTTTACAGCTCTGATTGAAGCTGGATCCTGCTGACATTTACACTCCCTCATCATTATCAGCTCGAAGCTTCCAGCAGCCAAGCTCAAAAGGCTTCGTGGAGCAGGAGGGACCAGGAGCGAAATGTCAGCGGCTCCGCACTCCTGCCGCTCACAGAGCTGCCCCGCCACCTGCCCGCAGCACAGCTCGACAAGATGATGGGGGAGGCGCAGATGCCCCCTGCCCACCCCTCCATCGGCAGCCAGTGGTTTCCTGTTCCAGTGACCAAGTTTTCTCTCCCAAGAATCAGGACACATGGTGTGCTTTAGAAATGCACGAATGAGAAAGGACTCATAGAGGCAGAAAAATTAAATCCCATTCAGGTGTGTATTTAATGAGCACCCCAACAAGCCAAGCCCATCCTGGGTGGCTTTATCCTCATGTAGACAAATGTAAGTCCCCCACCCATCACTCTGACGGCATGACAGCTTTCTGCTCCTCTTCCAAGTTCTAGAATATCCAAAGCCCAGTTTTCCCATCTCTAAAAGGAGGACAGTCACTCCTGGCCTCCAAGGGTACCTGGGAAGATGAAATGAGGAGAGGCAGCCCCTCATTTCACGAGGCAGGTGCCTGCAGCCGGGCTGGGCGCCTGCACCACACCCCCCACAGGTGGCCTTTCTCCTTGGAACCCGATCACCCCACACCTCAGACTTCAGGTGCTGCAACCACGGCTCATCATTCCAGCTACTGAGCCTCAGAAAGAAGAGAAGTGGGAGCAAGGAGCGCTTCCACACTTCCTCGTCCCGGAAGAAATTCACGGTCGTGTTTTGTCTGCTGAGCAGGGTCAGAGTTCACGAGATTGCGTCTGACTCACTTTGAAACTCTAGCCGTAGAAGGTCTCGAAGACCGCTAAGTAATTGACCCCTGGGTCACAGAGGCAGTAACTTTTAGAGAGAAAGCACTTCTGAGTCAAGGCACTCCGAAGTCAGTTCATTAAGATGGGGGTGCAGTTTAGGGGAGAGTCACAGGATTATGGCGATGCTTCTGCCAGCAGGAGAGACTCACGGTCAAAAGCACAGAAAGAACACCCAAAATTTAGGTTTCTCATTTGTTTGTGTATCAGATTATCTTGCCTCGCCCATATAGATACCAATACGAAAAGGGAACAATCTAAAATTGTTTTATACTGGAGATCTTTGACACAGTAAAAAGCCCCATTCATCTTGAGGGGACCCCTCTAGGACATCCCCCCTGTTGTACCCCACTCTATTCATTCACGATTGCCTTGCAGTCTTGCAGCACTTGGCTATAACAGCTGGTCTGGGACCCACTGCACCTCACGCAAAACATGAAGTCCAGAAGACCTTCCCCAGCCATACAGCAGCCATCGGCCTTGTCCTTTGCTGCCCTGGGTTTGGCTTGCTCAGACCACTGCCTTCCACTTCCCCACACGCAGCTGTGATCATCAGCCTAATGATTTTAATATCATCATTTCGATTCTACCATCCAAGTGAATCAGGAAGCCCAGTCTCAGTTTGCAAAAGCCTGATACACGGCCAGCTATCATGTGTCTGGCAAACCAACAGCCTTGAACTATCACAGCAGGAACTACTGCCTGAGTGCCCTCCACGTAAAAATCCGTGGCTGCATTGTGTCGGGGTGCAGTCGGGATGCAAGCACAGACCTGCCCTCACAGAGCTCACGCCAAGCACCAAGAAACCGTCACAGTGCGTGTCCCAACAGCTGCCCACCATGCTTCATCTCCATAAAAGCCTATGGTTTGGTGCCATTACTATCCACACTGCAGAGCTGTGGGGAGAGGCTTCAGTGGCAGCCACTTGGGCAAAAGTCCAAGGGGTGAGGGGGCAGAGGCTGGGTTTTCAAATCTGACATTGCGACTCTAGATCCATAGTTGTAACAATTCTGCCACATCTACCACCTTGAGCACTGAGAGAGAGAGGACACAAGACCCTGAGAGAGAGACAGTATCCACAGACACAGCTACCTAAAGTAACTGACGATGGAGGGCAAGTCACAGAGGAGGAATCCCCGGGCAGAAGGGGCCTGAGAGAGCGTAGGATGTGAGGCCAGGGCTCACAGGGGCAGAGCGAGGATGGGGAAAGGCAGAAGAGCCACGCCCACAGCATTGAGTGGGGGTGGGGTGGCGGTTAGAGCTCAAAAGCCTGGCTGCCCCCCAGTGGCGTGTGGGCAGAAGTGAGCCTGGAAGGGCCTAGTGCCAAGGGGCTCTGGGAAGCCAGCATGAGGAAGGCGGACTGGAGCCAACAGAACAAGGACCACCAGACCAAGTGATGCCTGAGGAAGCTGACACCTGGTCCCCCAAAGGATGGCCAGAAAGGAGAAGGGCAGAGGAGGGGAGGCGGGAGCTGGGGAAGCCACAGTAGCCCTTACAGCGCCAGTGGTGGGGCCCCAACTCCAAGGACCTGAAACCTCCCAGATGTGGGAAAGGTCCCAGCGAGGATCAGTGGGCTGTGAGCGTCAGCTCTGGGGCTCGCCCCACTGAGTGGCCTGCAAGGACACCTGGCCCTTTATCCCTAGCTTCTGGGCGGTGAAACAGGAATATTCTAGATCCCCATGGCGGGCTGCTGACGGTCTGAATAAACCCAGGTGTGAAGGACTTAGCCCGGCGCCCACTCACCGAACCCCTGGGTGATTGTCAGCTGTTATAACTAAGGTTGGGAGAAACACAGAGCCTGGTGGGGGGGGGGAGGGCACTGTGACTGCACCGCCAGCAGGCAGCGGGGAGTGTGAGACAGGGCCACGGAGAAGAGTCCTCAGGAGGGAGCCACCAGGGCCGAGGGAAGGCTGCCGGCCCAGGAGGGCGTGAGATCTCCCAACAGGGCTTGCAGAGGGGTCGCAGCCCACGGGCCGCCCTGGCAGCAGGTTCACCATCGGCTCCGTGGGGCCGCTGCCACCGGGGAGCTCCCGAAAGCAGGAGTTGCACAAAGGGATTGAGACTCTCCAGGGGTGGAGGCCGGAAGTTACCGAATCTGTTGTGCATATAGTCAGGTGTCCATCTGTCTGTCTCCCCTGCCATTGGCTCACCCCGTCTCCACCTCTGTCTGTGGCCCGGCCCTGGCCCCTGTCTGCACACACACCTACAGGTCTGTTAGCCTTGCAGGGAGGTGGCGTTTCCAGTCTTTTCCTTTTCAAGCCAACTCAGTTTGATAGCCCTTGGAAGGCTGCCCTGATCCAGGAGCAGGGAAGGGTGGTCCCAGAAGGAGAGGCAGCCTGTGGCCACTTCTTGCCTGGAAGGTGGGGGGAGACCACAGACATGGACGGTCCCCTGCCCTGGCGGCGGCTGCCGTGAAGTGGAATTTGTTCGCGGGAATCCAGAGAGAAGCGGCCAGGGCGCCCCCGCGAAGGCTGTGGCCGCGCTGACAGCTAATTAGAGCGCTCCGCCGGAGCCTCACGTTGAGACGCCATTTAATAATTAAATGTCTTCTCTGTATTTAAATTCCTCTGACAATATATACTTAGAGTGTGGCCAGAGAATCCATTTTCTCACTTCCGTCACCCTCCAAGACACAATATTCGAGTCCAGGCATCTCGCCCACTGACAATAAGCGACATCACGCCACGCGGTGTGTGCTGGGAGTGTTCCAGCACCCGCGGGGCTCTTCCTCCCGGCTCTCGGATTGATTTGCACAGAGGCTCCGGCTCAGAAACAGCTTGACAGGAATATGTCCCTTCACAAGCCACCGAGCTGGGGCCAGGCAGGCAAGGAGTGGGTGAGGGGACCCTCAGCCCAGTGGGATAGAGGGAGGGGCAGTGGGAGCAGCTCACCTGAGTGCAGCCAAAGGGGTGCATTGTCTGTAGAGCAAAAACATAATGCTAAAATTATAATAAAATAAAGAAGAAAGCATTTATTAAAATAAAAATAAAAGTCGTAATAAGCCGGTCCGATCCCATAGAATATTGTAAGGAAAGCCAGTGACCAAACACTGCTCCAGCCAAGGAGAAGCCTCGCGCTGGCTCCCATCTCCACACCGCTGCCTGGGAGTTTTGGGGCGCCCTGGCCTGTCCCTGAGGAAAGACGAGGCCACAGGAGAGAAACCGCCTTATAGGGAAGAAAGGAAAGGTGAGCTGCATGTTTACACGGATGGGCAGGCCCGGGCTGGGTTTAGCCCCCAGGCACGCTCGGTCCACCCTGCAGGAGCAGGAAACAACAGGGAGCAGACCCTGCCTGGTCCGAGGCGGCCACACCCCATCCCGCCACCACAGCAGGGCCCTAATGTCACCGATGTCCCGGGAAGCTGTGGGGGTCGTGCAGAGCTATGGGGGGGACCCCAAAGAAAGACACGGAAGCCTCTACAAAGAGACCCAATTCAGGAGGGAGAGAGTCGTGGGCAGTCCAGGTGGGGCACAGACAGAGGAGCATCTGGAGAAAACAACAGAATGGGCCTTGGGGTCCTTCCACTGCCTGGCTCGGCCCCTGACAAGCCGGCACTGCCTCTGTCCCGTGACTGGGGACAGCCTCCGAGAACCCAGGGCCGCACTTCCGTTTTCCCTCCTGGAAGTTTCTCTCCCCATCTAAAGGAGCCAGTGAAACTCCAGACAGGGAGTATATTTTCAAAGGAATAGACCTGGAAGGGAATTTAAACATGGCCTAGTTCAACTCTCCCCAACAGAGGGGGAAAAGCCCGGAGAAGGCCGGCCGCCTCAGAGCCATTCAGCTGGCTAGCTGGGCTTTTCCTCAGCCCCCCATTTTCTGGCCTCAGACAGTGGCCTGGGCTAGCAACTTTGCTGACCACGAATAGCCAAAGAAGCACCCCAGCACCAGACAGCAGGACAGCAGGAGCACTGCTTCGGGGGTGGATGTGACTGTGCATTCATGGGGCGCTTCAGTCACCACCCCCTGAGTCACAAGTAAGACCAACTCTCCAGGACTCAGTCTGGACCACTGGGCCTGGCCTGCACTGTTGTTAAATTCAGGAGCATCGAGGGGCCTGGAAAACACCACCTGCACCTGATAGGCCATGACCCTGCCCTCAAAGCGCTCTCGTTCTGTTGGGTTCAGCTGTTGCCCCTCCAAGTGCGGGATGAGCAGGGCTCCCATCGCCTGGGAGTGTGTCGGAAGAGCAGGAAAATCAAATCCCTCCTGGACTTACTGAACTAGGATCTGCAGTGACACCAGACCCCCCAGTGACTCGGATGCACATTCAAGCTTGGGAAGCACTAGTCTAGGGTCCTGTGGGGACACCTGAAGGTGATGACCTTGGAGACAGGCCAGCACTCGGCATGCCGTCAGAGATGACTGCAGACTGTCCATCACAGAGTGATCGTGACACGATGCCACATCGCTCTGATCTCTCCCCAGGAAGGATGGGAGCGCGGGCAGGCCCGGATGCGGCTCGGGTCTGTGGAGGGTCTGGGTTTCAGGGTATGGCAAGCTCAGTGGGCTCCAGTGTGAGACGTCATGATGCGGCCAGCCACCAGTTAGAAAACCTGCTCTATGCAGAGTCTGGGGAGTCCAGATTCTGGGGCCCCACAGACCTGGGTCTGCACGCTTCCCCCTTGTTCACCAGTCTGGGACCTGCTGCAGGCCCGGCAAGTCTCTGGGACTTGTTTCCATGTCTCCACTATAACATCGGGATGAGAGGGGATCCTGGATGTGAACAACAGCTGGCGCTGGCTGGGTCCCTGGTAGGTGCTCCTGAGTAGTAACAGCTCTGATTGTAATCTGGGGGGATTAGGAAGACTGACCGCTGCTCTGAGATCCTAAGAGGTACACCTAGGATGGGTAACCAGCGGTTGAAAGTCCCAGGTCAACTGGCTTAGCATGAAGAACCATGGACAGTGAGCTCTCCGACAGCACACGCTCAGCAAACGGGGGCCCAAGCACAGTGCCTGGTGGGGTGGGCAGGGCAGGGTTCAGGGGTGGGAGGGAGGCGTTGGTGGGAGGGGCCATGAGATGGAGAACGCAGTCCTTCCCTCCTCACTTCCACTGCCCTAAGGTAGGACCAGCCTTCCCCAGCATCCAAACAGGTATCTCCTCTTCCTTTTCCTTGCAGCAAGACAGACAAGGACGAAGCTGCGGTGAAGTGGGTGCCACAACCCTCCTGAAAGCCTCCAACACTCTCTCCCCAGCAGCAGCTTCCAAGGAACACCCACCAGGTAACCAAAAAGGAAGGCACCTTGGTCTCCTTAGTAACCACTTCCAAGGCCCTGCAGTAATGGTTTCAACAAGCTCCCAGCTCTCTCCCCTGACTGCCTAATCTTTACAGCAATCACACTCTCCTTTTTCTCCTCCAAACATGCATGTCGGCACATCTGAGCAGAACGTGGTGCAATTTCCAAACCCAGTCAGACAGTGATTTCTTCACGAGGAGCAACACCCTCGATTAAGGAACCCTCTGAAAATGAAGTTCCTTCTAACAAAGACACCATTAAAGGCAAAGCTGGAAAATAAAACTCTCACAGAGCCCCTGAGCGTTTGTCACCTGGTCACAACCGAGGTGGGGTGTGCACGGTGGAGGTTACCCGAGCAGCTCAGAGGTGGGCAGGCTTCAGCCACTCCTAGCTGCTCAGGGGAGGGAGGGAGCGAGCCAGGCCGATATCTGCAAGAAACAAAACTGCCAGCGCAAAGGTCCTGGGGCAGGAGTACACGTGGCATTCAAGGGAGAGCAAGGAGGCCAGGGGGCTGGGGCGGGGAGGAGCAGGGCGGTAGGAGGCAGGACGATCGCTCTGAAGGACGCAGGAGGCCATCAGAGGGTTCTGAACAGAAACACAACTTAGATTTATAAGACGATGCACTCAAGGCGCCAGGAACAGTATCTTGCAGGTAGTAGGTGTTCAGTTAACATTAGCTATTGTCATACATCACCCCCTGAATTTCTGTCTGGTCACCTCGCACCTGCAGCTTCTCTCACCACTCGAAGCCCTTCCCCCTCCTAAAGTGTCTGGACTCTGCGGTTGAGGGTTCAAGCCCTGCTATACTAAAACCTGAGGCCCACTTCCAGCCACCTCCCTACACCTGCACCAGCTACAGACCATCCTACCCAGGCCTGCACATCTCCCCTCGTCTTTGCCTTTCCCTGTGCCTCTCCCTGCCTCCAAAAGCCCCCCTTGAACTCAGCACCCCCTAACATCCCACCCAATGTCACACGCATCTCAGGGGGGGACTTCCCTCCCTCGTGCACCCCGGACAAACGTCAGCTCCCACCGCTGGCTGAGCACACCATGCCACTCACTCACAGACCTCCTCACCCTTGCTGCTGGTCTCATCCCCCCACCCAATCCTGCCTCTGGCTCCTGCCTCCACCCACTGGAAAGCTGAGCCACTTCATAGGGCGTAGCTGTGGCACTGAACAAGCCATTACCAAATGCAGCAGAATAACACAGTAAACACGCAGCCCCTGCCCCCCACCCTCCTGACAGCCCGGCCTCCTCCTTCCTTGACAAAAACTCGACCGACAAAATCACGTCTAATGACCGCTCAGTTCTGTTCACCAGTTGAGCGCAGGCCCCTTCTTCCACTGCGACCACTCAGTAGCGATTGTTCCCGGCCTTGATAAAGAAAAGGAGGACACTCGAAACCTCTGCCCAGTACCACACACGCTCGAGCCCGGCATGGCTGTGCGGCCACATTCAAGCCTCGCGACTGGAGGAGGGACATCTTCCACACGACCAGGTGGCCCTGGAGTAGCCAGCGAGGAAGAAGCAGGTGAAAAGGATCTGAATCCATCCCGGCAACGTCGGGGCCGGGGGGCCCTGCCGCCACGCCCAGAGGCCTCCAACGACCGTGGTGCGAAGAGACCAGGGGACATGAATCGCTACGCCTGTCTTTATGGGACACATATCGAAGGGCACTGAACTCCCACGCGGTTTTCTGACTCGGGCAGAGGAGACGACAGGTCAGACAGGGGACCGAATCTTCCAGACGACGGCCTGACCAGGTGCGGATAAACCACAGAGCACGGAACGGCTTCTGCAGGGTCCGAACTGAGGAGCTCAAGATGAAAATGGGGCCGATTCACAAACTCGTCACATAGGTCTCTCAGGGGGGCTCAGGCTGCTCTTCCTCAGGCCATTTCACTGGGTTGTCCCTTCCCAGGGCCAAGAACCCAACACACAAGGCAACCAGCTAGAGAGGCCGCCAGCACCTGGGATCTGATCAAAGGCCTCGGCCAAGGGCACGATCAGCTGGACCCCAGGTCCCGTAAGTGGCACCTGCACCGGACATCCAATGGCTCTGTTCTGTTTTGCTTTTGTCTGCAGCATCTGCTCCTCCTACTCACCAGTGACAACACTAATTTTTGTTAGGGACCCATCCCTCCCGACTGCTCTCATAACCCCGTGGAGATGACTCCACTCCCAGCTGTAGGACCACCCCATTGCTTCTCTGGCCATGGTGGCCGGTTAAAGGTGGGTGAGGAGTCCCGTCACAGCCAACATGATGGTGTGGGACTTTGGGACAGAAGTTAACATTCTTTCCTGGTGGACTTGGAGCCAAGAGGGTATCAGGATAGAACTGCTGTAAACACCTTCAAACATGAATGGAGAAAGTGCCGAACTGAGTCATTGTAGAAGAGATTAGAGGAGAGGAAGACAAACGGATGGATGGGCGGGTGGGGGTGGACGGATGAACCTGGACTCTGGCAACACCACCTGAGCCTCTGATCAGACCTCATCTGATTCAGACTCGGGTCTTCCTGATCCCACAGGAAGTTAGGAAGTTAATGGGTATTGAGTGTTTATTGCTGGGCTCAAAACAAACCTTACTGCATTTAATTCCTATAATCACCCTGTGAAGTAGGCTTTATTTCCCACTTTATTTGTAAATAAGGAAACTGAGGTTAAAGAGGTTTTGTAACTGCTGATTCACAATTGGAGAAACCACGACCCAGAGTCGCCCCAAGGCTCTGGTCTGTGGGCTGTGCCCCTCCGCCCTGGACGAACGGGCCAGAGCTCTGGGGAGGGGGGTGGCCCCGGGGGAGTTTGCATTCTGTTAACTGGGGGGGGGGGGGGGGGGGGCTGCTGGTGAAATGTGTGCTCAAGGGACTAATGGGCGTGATGCTCTTTGGGGGAGAAAGGCCACGTCTGCAGGGACAGGCTTCAGAAAGGTCCCTCGGAGCTGCAGACACCAGCAGAGGAGCAGCTGATAAATGTCACCGCACACTGTCACCCTGGGTAATCCACACAGAGGGGCGACAGTCTAAACTTTTTGAACAGCAGTGACTCCGAGCCGTCAATGACAATGCAGGAGGGTCCCTGAGAGTCCTCCAGGGGGTGGACAAGGACAGAGGCCCAAAGCCAGAAAGAACGCCAAGCGGCTGCAACATCAGGAGGTGTCCGAAGCAGCAGACAAAGCCGGTCACGTTGGGGCTGAAGTGCCCGCTCACCTGCCGCGGGCGCACTCTGAGGGCGAGTGAAATGCCAGCGGCCACGTGTTCCGACAGCACGGCCGTGTCATTTTAACGCCACGCTCAGTGCGTGAAGACTCGGCCTCCTGTGTTAAAATGAAGCCCCAGTGCCCACCCCTCCACGCTCCGGGAAGACAGGGCAGCCTGCCCAGAGTGCCCCTCCGACCTGGACCTCCCGCTCTCTGACCGCCTCACACGGCCCCCAAGGTCTGCTGATGCCCCTTGCCATTCAAGCCCATTTGGTCATGGACCAGTGCCCATCTTTCTTCACTGTCCAGTGAGGAATATTTGAAAGCAACGAAATACTAAAAAAGGAAAGAAAAAAAAGAAAAAGCTAGGAAATGCTCAAGCAGCCTCATCCAGGGTCTGGCTGGGAAAGCACAGGAGGGCCCCTGCATTTTGGGAGACTCTGCCCCGCCCACGGGCTGCCATCCCGGCCGGAGCGGGGTGGCTGGTAGAGGATGGGGGGCCCACTGGCAGGGCCAGCACTCAGGATAAAGCAGGAGCCGGGCTGGGCGGGGAGGTGGCAGCCCCCGGCAGAGGGGGCCCTGTGTGTCCCACCCACACACTGCCCCTTCCAGCCACAGAGGACAGGAGTCACTGGCAAGAGGCCACTGTGTGGACAGACACCAACTGATGAGCCTGTGCTTCGGGAGGAAGGAAGACTCCTTGAAGTCTGGTCTTCCCTGCCCGGCCACTGCCCCCGCCCCCATCTGCCCAGAGACGCCTCCTTTGGGAAGTCCTCCAAACCTCCCCCTTCTCCTCTCTCCACCCACCCCTACCCTCCACGGCAGAGCTGGACACGCCCTCCTGCACTGTATCAGCACCCCGCAGGTACCTTCGAAGCACCTCCCGGAAAAAAAGACACGGCGGAAGGAGGAGGAAGAGGGTGGGCTCTCCTTGGCTGCCTGGGTTCCTGTCTTGGCCCTGTCACCTATTTTATTGTCACTCTAACCAAGTCACTTAACCTCCCTGCATCTCAGTTTCCTCTCCTGTGAAGTGGGGAGAGAGTGATGCTAAGCATTACATAAAACCGTTCACGGGAAGCCAGCCCCTGGCTTGTGCAGTAAATGTGAATTCCTGTTTTCCACTTGTCCTTTTCCTCCACCAAATCAAGAGAGCACCCCAGGGGCCCAGGCTCTGTGTCACCACCCCCCACGCCCCAGCACACCCAAATCTACCTCGCCAGTGGCGACACAGGACAACCACTCCACATGCTGGTCATGAGGACCCAGCCCTGGCCGGGCAGCCCAGGCAGTTAGAGCATCATCCCGACTCGCTAAGGCTGTGGGACTAGTCTCCGGTGAGGGCGCGTGCAAGAAGCAGCTGGTGAATGGCATAAGCAAGTGGGTCAACAAACTGATCTCTCTCTGTCTCTCCCCTACACACACCCCTTCCTTCCCTCTCTAAAAATCAATCAATAGTTTAAAAAAAAATCCAGAATGGAGTAAGGGATACTGGTGACAGCTCAGAGTCAGCAGGCCTGGGTCCCAGTGTGGGTCCTGGGTCGAGGTGTGGGGAGTAAAGGAAGACACATCCTTTTACTTCTCTGAGCCTCAGGGGAAAATGTAAACCTGAGATAAAAATGACACCCCCACGGGGTTACTGTAAGAAGTTCGTGAGAAGATGTTTCTGGAGATTTGTAAAGCACCTGGCACCCAGTAAGTCTCAAGAAATGCACCAGGTTCTGTCACTCCCACCACTAATGATCCATGAGCGCCTGGGGGCCGTTCGCAGCCACAGCTGCTCTCTCCAGAGGTACTTAAAGGAAGAAAGCTGAGCGGGGCTGCCTCTGAGATGCAAGGGGAGGAGAAGTGCCTTCCTCTTCAGGGCCCGGATCAGAAGAAGGTTCTGGAAACATCCCGACAGGGACCCTTCCGGGGGAGAACCCATGGGGCCCTGCTGTTCTCCGTGCCTCTTCTCTCGCTGACTCTGCTGTCTCCCCTCCTCTCACTGTTAGCCTTGTCACGGAGAGGAAGGCATGAAAGGATGGCGCCTGGCAATTAACACTTCAAAGTCAGTATCGGAGAACTGCTGCCTTGAGCTTCCCCACTGGCCTGTGCGGGAGCCCCAGCACAGGCTGGGCCTGGGGGCGGACCTGGCGTGTGTGGCCCCCTGCAGCTTTTGTGCCTGCTCAGTCATCTCTCATCTTTCTTCTGTGGCACATGAAAGAGAAACATCACCGACAAACCTGGCCAGCCAGGCTGAGCCAGCGTTCAAACGGGGCCCGATCCGCCCTGCTCAGAAACAGACAGAGAAACCTTTGGCCTCCCCGCCTCTTGCAGACCTCAGTCAGACTGGATGGACAGAGTCGAGAGGAGAGAACATTGTATCCAACCAAGTTTACTCATAGAGGTGCCCACCCAAGCAGCCATGGGGTCAGACAGCCACTGACCTCCCAGGCCAGCCAAAGCATCCATCGCTTATTCATCGATCCACTGGCCATCCAACCACCACGGAAATTAGATCTTCCTTGTGCATTGCTTGTTGGCTCATTCTCTGCCTGTCGACATCACACTTAGGGAGAAGGCACAGGGGCAATTCCATGGCCCGCAACCACGCCAAGGGGCCAACTGGCCCCTCCTTCAACACATGTCAGCACATGTGGGGCGACGGAGGCACTCCTGAGAGCCTTGAGAATGGTGCAGGGGGAAGTGGACAGACAGACCGACCAGTACAACCCTTCTGTAAACAATCTGCTATGAGCCAGTACTGCAGGCAACACACACACCCATGTCTTCACCTGGAAGCGCTCCCCGATATGCCTGCGTGAGGATGCTCTGAGCAGCGCTGCTTGCAGCCAGCAGACCTGGAAACAATCCAGATACACGGCTGCGGGCACACGGACACCCAGCGGGCCTCCCATCGGACGGGGACAGCGTGAGCCACAGCCACCCACATCATCACGGGCGAATTTCTGAAACGTAATACTGAGTTTAAAAAAGAAAACACGTGGCGGAAGAAGGTACACAGTTTCGTTCCCTCTATAAGAAAAAGTTAGGGAGTAAGCAAAACTTCAACTAACGTTTCCATATGCATATACATGTATATGTACAATGAAAATCAGCACAGGGGTTCCCTCTGCTGCCTAGGTCTGGGCGGGGGGAGGGGCAGGGTGGATGGGGCCAGGGAAGGGCAGGGGCCTCCAACCAAACTGTGATGCCCTTGAGCTTAAATTAGGTGGTGACTTCATGGATACTCACTTCAGTCTCATGCTGTGCCGCTAACATACATAAATATACTTCGTAGCACGTTGTAAATATTGTTTTGTATTATCAAAAATTCATTTTAAGAACTTATTTTCAAAAAGAGGGCCAACAATCACATTGGTGGAGACATGGAAGGCAAAAAGGGGCCGCAGGGGACGGCCACTGATGTCCTGCCAGCGAGGTCACTGAAAACCACAGAGGCCAATGAACGACAATAAAAGCTGCGTTTTCAAAGTGCCCATCCTGTCATCAGCACGCGCTAGGCTCTCGACCTAGGTTATTCTGGTTCTTATCGGCACAAGAGGGGTTGTTACTGTCACTGTGGAGAACACGGCTCCCAGCCGTGAAGGGTGTGGCCGAGTCACCAAGCCGGTCCTGCCGCTGAGTGAGAAACCACAGGCCCCGTCCACCGCGCCTGTGAAGACGGCGTGGTTCCGCAGCGCCAAACAGCCTCTCAAATATTTATAGACATAAATGGTGAATGAACCAAAATGCAATTCAATCCAGCACATATTTATAAATATTTATAACCAAATGTTTTGCTTTGATAAGGCCTATTCTCTGAAGTGCCTGGCGGCAGACAAGCGGGGCTCTTTCTGCGAACAGGCTGCAGCTCACCTGGGAGCGCTCCCACTTCCGTGCACACGCGCTCACGCGTCTGCCGGGCTCCCATCCTGCCCAGATGGCCCGCCGCCCCCTACTCGTCGTCATCCACTTAACGCGCCATGAAAATAAGACTGGGAGCTCGAGGACCACAGGGTGCTTTGCTTGTGAGGGAATTTGTGTTCTCAGCCACCTAACATCTGCCAGAGGCTCCCCACGGCTTTCAGGATGAACTCCACGCCCCTCAGCAGACTGACGGGTCCTGGCCCCACCCTCCCAGCTCACATCCCCCCACTGGCAATTCACACCCACAGCCCGACCTGAGGGCTCAGCTCCACTGGCAGGTTCACGAATACAGTGTGCTCTCTCCCACCGCCTGCCCTTCCTTCCTGGCCTCCCTCCTGGCCTGGCTCATGTCACTGCACTCTCAGAGCCCAGCCGTGGTGCCTCCTCCTCCGGGAGCTTTCCAAGCCTCACTGCTGGCTCCTGCCCCTCCCACACAGACCAGCCTCTGCTACTCCTCCCTGTCCACCAGCTCTGCGTTTCCTTGGCCGCTCTCTCTGCATCTCCAGCCTGCAGGCTGGGTAGACGTAAATTCAGAGCTCACTCTGAACAAATGCGCGTTGTTGCCCGAACCTCCTGTCCCTGGACAGCTTCAGGCAGCAGTGGGCGGAGACTGACAGTCCCCAATTAATGTGCCCGAGTCAGCCCTGTGAGCCTGTCAAGGAAGCCTCCACCGCACTGTCCGATGTAATCCTCACAAGCACGAGGCACTACTATTCCCATTTCTCAGATGAGAAACTGAGCTTTAGACAAGTCCAGTGACCGGAACGAGACCACTCGGCTTGTCAGCCGGGCCTGTCAAACTCCAAAGCCCATGATCTGTAACTAATTTTTTGAATAAACAATTGAATGCCCTGAGAATCTGGAAATCAGAAGATGTGAGGCCGGGAAAGCATCTTGGGAAGCGATAACTGTTTAGTGTTCATGTTTGTGTCCCTGAGAGTTGTTTTAACCATTCACAAAGATGCACCAATGACAACACAGGTTTTGTACAGCACCTTGAAATTTCAAAGGATTTTCCCATGTAAATCAGCATTTCTGAAAATTCTTCTTTGAGGACTTTTTTTTAATGCTCACCTGAGGACATATGTACCGATTTTAGAGAAGAGAGAGAGAGGGCAAGAAACGTCAATCAGTTGCCTGTCACATGCACCCTGACTGGGAACCAAACCCACAACCTAGGCAATGTGCCCTGACCAGGAATTGAACCTGCAACCCTATGGTCTAGGGTATGATGCTCCCACCCACTGAGCAACACCAGCCAGAGCTCTTTGAGGACTTTTAAGGTGGATTTTATGGGTTGTCCAAGGGTCACCTGACCTAGTGTATTCATAGATCTTCCCACAGAGCCAGGAAGCATCTCACAAGCACCCTGGGCAGGGCAGAGGAGCAGGAGCAAGGCATGGATGGGGAGGGCAGCACCCACCTCACCCAGCCTGCCAAGCCCTCAGCCTGAGGCCACACCCCCTCTCTCCCAGGCCTTCAGAACACTTCCTAGCAAGACAGGAAATGAGGATGTGTGGCCCAGCAAAGGAGCACCATCTGCCCAGGTCCTGACCACTTCTCCTCACTGTGACTGCCCATGGCAGCAACAGTATAAACCAGGGGACCAATGGGATGGGTGAGAACAATTCACCCCAATTCTCAGGGCCAACATGGGTGGCCAAGGAGGCCCTGAGCTCCTCACAGAATGAATGGGGCTGGGCACAGGGTGCACAGGGTAAAGAAAGGGGCGGGGTGTCCACCTCAGAATCGCCAACCCTGGGGCCTGCCCAAGGGAGGGCACCAGGCTAAAGGGAGCCCCAAGGGAGCTCATCATTACTCCACACTCCCAGATCTCCCCAGGAAGGATGCCGGAGGCCCTGGCGTACGCTACCAGGAGCCATGCGTCAGTGCAGCACCCTTGGCTCCTCTGAGGCACAGTTTTCTCCTCTGTAAAATGGGCAGAATAATAATCCCAGCCTCCTGAGGCTGTGGAAAGGTCTAAATAAGACGGGGGCCTACAACATGGCCAGGACACACCCTTAGCACATAGCAGGCACCCAATAAACGGCACCTCCTCCTGTCCGATCATCCTGCAGTTACATCCAAGACTCTTCGAGGCATGCTGCGTGAAACAGGGACCATGTCTGTCTCACAGCCACCGGATGCCTGGTCACAGAACAGGTGCTCAGCAGACAGCAGTCCACGGAGTGAACCATCAGGAGGTCAGAGGCCATTTGGGTTGACGGGACACGTATGATCACAGAGCAGGGGGGGGCAGGGCGGGGTGCTGGCCTAGCTCATGAGCCCCTCCCTGGCTTCCAGCTCCCTGGCTTCCCCGTGAGGCTCTGCTAACACACCTCCAGGGCCAGAGTGCTTCCTGTGGCCAGAGGCCCAGCACCCAGTCAGGCTGCCCTTCCTTAGACTTGACCTAAAGCCCGCCTACCAGTGCCATCCTGCCTATGGAGAACCAGGAGTAAGTCCAGCCCTCCCACATGGTCCCACACCCCCAGAGCACCGAGGACCACCCTGCCTTCTCTTCACAGACTGAAATCTCCAATTTCTTCTTTGATGCCTCACCGGTCTGGGGGCTAATTCTGGGTGCTCATGGGTTTGGCAAACTCTCTCTCTGGTCCAGAACTGTGGAGCTTGGCACCACGTTCCAGGGAAATGTCCCAGGCAGTCCTCTGCACCCCTGCTGGGCCTCCCTAACCCTCAGTCCCAGAGCTGGAAGACCTTTGGGGAGTCTGACCCCAAAGTCTCTCCTGTCCTTCTGTGAGGGTAGGGGTCTTGCGTCACTCCAGTCAGGGCTGAGGGTGGGGGCAGTTAGCAAGCCCCATCACTGGCCACACCCCCTCTCTAGGGGAGATGGGCTGGGCCCTTCTCCCCTAGAAATCCAGCCCCCACCTATGAACCACCCCAACCTCTGATGGTTGCCATGGAAACAGTATTTCTCTGCCTTCCCTCCAAGGGGCCAAGGCTCAGAGAAGACACCTGTGTCAGACTGCAGGTCTTTTGAAAACTAAGGAAACATATACTCTTCCCACAAGGACTGAGGAGCAGCTGGAGTGAAGGGAGCCTTCCCTGGGGTCAGAGGGCTGCGTCCTTGTCAGGCAGAGTGCAGCAGGCGCGGGCCAGGCAGACCGAGCAGGGGCTCTGGAGTCAAACCTGCATTCAAGCCTTGGCTGTGTCAGCTCGCCTGCTGTGTGGCCTTGGGCAGGTTGCCTGACCTCTCTGAGCATTAATGTGAGAAGAGACTCAACAAAACACAATTCACAGGGCTGTTGTAAGAATACAGTGAAATAATGTATGGAGAGTCAGCTGGCCTGGGCTGAGGCAGGTATTGAATAATAGTCTTTGATGATGACGATGATGATGATGATGATGATAAAGAAGAACAAGAAGGGGAAGGAGTAAAAGGAAGAGAAATAGTAATTTGTTATCACATCCCCACACCCTGTACCCGCCCCCCAACCCAGAGAGAACCCCCTTTCTGAACTGTTGGAAGTCCCCCGAAAGCATCTCAGGTTCCTCTTCCCTATGAGCTGCCTGACACTTGGGGTCACCATCCCTTTCCCACCTTACAGAGGCTAAAAGAGTGGCCACTGCCCACTGCCCGGCATCCTGAGCCTTCCCCTCTGTGCTGCTGACCAGCACGGCCTGCCCTCACTGCCTTATGCATGGCAAACAGTGAGGTTTCTCTCCCCAGCCCAGCTCGTTTCTGGAAACAGTGGGCCCAGGGCTGTGGGCCCAGGGCTGGGCACCCGGCCCAATTAACACTCTCAAGAATGCCAGTGGAGCAGCTGTGGTGGCAGTCAGACCCCCCCAGGGACGGGGCCCAGGTGTTCCTGCCTCCTCTCTGGTGCAGGCTGGGGGAGGGGGCTGCAGAGGAGTGGGGCAGGCGGGGCACCTGCAGAGGGCCTGCCACCAGGCCGAGGCCCCACCCCAGGGCATCTGGGCTTCCTGCAGGCGGGAGCATCTGGCAGCCCTCGGTGCCCTGCGCACCATGGAGACAAGAGGATGGGTGAGCTCTGGAGTCACTGATGGCCCCAGCTTACCATCTGCCCATAAAAGGACAACGCGCTCAGCCCCACAGTGTCACAAGGTAACGCAAAAGCATGTGGCTTGGAACTTGGTCCAGTCAGGACCCAAGAACACGCCGATTTTCTCTCCCTCCCTCTACTATTTGAATAGATGGCAGAAACATTCTTACTTTACAGAGAGAAAAGATGAAATCAGGAAGATATACAAAATAAGCGATATTATCTCTGTGGCTGCTGACAGTCATGACAACATGGAGAAGAGTTAAAGGGCCCTAACATCAGGGACTCCCACCTGGAAGTTCTGAGAATGAAGCGCATGAAGGGGGCCGTGCAGTGTTCTGTAGGGAGAAACAGGAACCAAATACAGGGACGAGAAGTAGGAACAATAGCTATTAAAAACGTAAGGCAGCTCCTTACCTCCAATAATCTATTTGCTTATAAAATTTACTCTGAACATACTGTCCACTGCAATATTTGATTGATGTTGTTTTCTTTAGCTAGTTTGATAAAGCTACTTATCTTTGTGTAAAGAAAAAAAAGATGTGATTATTCAATGTATAAATCCAGGAAGGTGTGGCTTTGCAGGAACTTAACCCTTGGGCCTCTGTAGCACACTACTGCCACCTGGTGACAGGGTACCTAAATTGAAGGGATAGAATGTGAGAAGAGTGAATTCTTGGGTTGTTGAGTAGGAAAAAGGAATGAGGCTTTGGTCATGTCACTCACATGCAAGTCACTTTGCAATTACCAGCAACTATTTTGAAAAAGTCAATCAAATCAATAAAAATCCCAGTCCCTTGAGGGCAACTTGTATTTGAGATGCAACCCAAGCCTTAGTTTTTTCTCTGTGAAATGAAGGGAGGAGCCTGAAAGATCTCTTGGCTCTGACATTTGAAAGTTCCAAAAATGTATTTCAAAACCCCCAAGGGAGTCTGTCAAAATGCAGATTTCTGGTTCCAGCCCCAGATTCTAGATCAGAATGTCTTGGGTAGGGCTCTGAGATACACACTTTTAACAAGCAGGCTCTCATTTCTCTAATGTTTGAGAACTGATATCCCAAGTCCTTGTGTACACACTTGAGATCTTGCTTCATTAATTCTAGAAAATTGTGGGTCAGGGGATTGAATGCAGGCCTGAGAACCAAAGGGTCACCGGTTCAGTCAGGGTGTATGCCTGCATTGTGGGCTGAGGGGCAATGTGTTTCTCTCACACATTGATGTTTCTATACATCTTCTATTCTCCCTTCCACTCTCTCTGAAAATAAATAAATAACATTTAAAAAAAGAAAAGCACACCTCTAGTCCCAAAATGGTCATTGCAAGTTTTGACATTCAAGTGAGGAAGGCGAGGGTATAGCAGAAGCTGCACTCTGCGCCCATCTGCCCAGGAGGGCCTGCATTTCCTCAGGAGAGAGAAAAGGTGGCTAGTCTTTCCTCCGACTGCTTAACACATAGAAGCAACATGCTTGGCTCTGTCCCCCACTAGCTGTGTAACCTTGGGCAAGTTACTTACCCTCTCTGAGCCAGAGTTTCCTCTTCAGAAAAACGGGGTTTAAAAAAAGTCCATACCTCCCAGGATTAGTGAGGGTTAAACGAGATAATATACGTAAGGTGTGAACCAGGATGAATGGGGTATAGTTGGTACTCAAAAAGTGGTAGCTCAGAAACAAAAGCATTCCCACGATTCAGCTTAGAGAGAAGCGGAAATCCCTGCTCCCACTGGTGCATTTCACCCAGAAGCTGGACGCGTCTGCACGCCCAACAACAACGCCCTGAGGACCGTTGTGGGCGGGGACCGAGCTAGGCTCCCATCTGTTCTCCCACGAGACCAGTTTCTAGACTGGGAAATGGGTTTCTGGCTAAAATTAACAATTTGAAAGAGTCCCCCTTCCCCATCTTCTTGTACATGCACAGGAAACCTCTCTGGGGAACCCCACCTTCGACGGGATTGTTGGGGTGTCAGCTCATCACCACCTTTACTATTACACAAGGTGGCAGGCAAACCCCCTTCCCACTGCTCTCTGGGGCTGGGGGTCTATCTGTCTGTTAATGGAAAGGGGCGGGGGAGAGTGAGCTGGTCCAGGCCAACCTCACAGCCGCCTCCGTGTTCCTCAATTACTGGTACAAAACGACTTGATGAGAGGAACTGAGCCGACATCTGGGTTTCAGTTGGAATCTGACATGGGGCCTCGCTAATGAATCTGGAAACGTGAGCTGACAAAGGCTCATGCCCGAGCGCGGTCAGGGAGAAGGCGGCTCACGCAAACAGAAGGTGGTGTGCGGCTGGCGGCGCTCGGAGCTCGAAGGTCACCGGGAGGGTCCGGAGGACGGGGAGATGGTGCCATGAGTTCAGCCGTCCTCCTTGGCTTTGTCACTGGATCCCCAGAGGACAGGCGGGAGGTGGACAGCTGGGAGGGGCACGGCCGAGGCCCACTCAGTGTCAGCAGACAGGTCGGAGGACAAAGGGACCCGGCCACTGCAGCCCCATCAGCCAGATGTGCTGTCTCGTTCCCGCCTGGCCGAGGGCTGGCACTTCACTAGACCTCTTCGGCTTGGCAACTGCCTCGTGTAGTAGGTATACTAACTATATGCTTGAAAGTAGGTATATATACATACACAAGTACTTTCCCATTTAACAATCATTTATCAGTAGGCCACCTTTGTAGTTTATCTCTCACTAGGCTTTACATACATTACAACATTTAGTCCTCACACCAGCCCAGTGAAGTGGTATCTCCTTTTTACAGTTCAGCAGAACACAGCCCACAGAGGTTAAGCTAGTTGCCCAGGATTGCGCAGCTAGCAAGAGCAGGGCCAGACCATGGTCGAGGTTGGTACACCCCCCACTTAGCACGTTGCACACCTTCCCTTCCCCCTGCCCTCCCTACAACCATTTCAGTGCGGCTGTCGAAGCGACGGAGGGTTGGAGTCAAAGAGTCTCGGATGGCCAGGGCTGAGGAAGCCCTGGGGATCGGTTGCATTCGAGTCTATCCCACAGGCTTCGGAGGCAGCCTGAGGCTGGGGGGCAGTGAATGAGTGGACAGGGTACCCACATACCCCTCCCCAGACCATGTCTGTTCTATACCACAACCAGTGTCCTCCTGATTCAAATCCACCGCTCACATTATAGCTAGAAAACAAAACTCCAGGGAGGTACAGAAGCACATCTTGAAGGACTGGAGCCGAAATCCAGGTTTCCTGACCCCAGTCCTGCACACGTCTGGGGTGGCTCTGAACAGGGGCCATCTTTCCCTGGCACTGAGTTTGCGCGAGCTTTGCCTCCTGCTAAGGGCAGGATGAGGCCAGCTCCCACAGAAGATGTCTGTGATCCCAGAGTTCCCACACAACTGCTCACCAAGGGCTCGGGCGCACCACAAGCGCTCAGTGAAGGGAACTATCATCACGGTCTGCTTCCTGGGGCCAAGATAAAGGCCCCCATCGGCCCCTGGCATCTGGTCCTCCCTCCCCACCTCCCATTCCCACCCAGTGGGGAAGAGGCCTGTCTGAGATGAGAGTGGATCCAAACAAAATGCTTGGCACAGTCCCTGGCATGCGGGAGAGCTCTATCGGGGTTGGCCAGTCTTGCTGGGACTACTGCATCACCTGTAAGCCTTCTCTCCCTTCCTCCCCTCTGTGGCTGTAAGACATCAAGATGCATCTCACCGGCCTGGAAGTGCCAGCATCTCACACCTCTCTCCCAGCTGACAGTTGGCACCACTCCACATTCTCTCCTTCTATGGACCTATTCACCGCTCCCCGGTTTCCCCTTGGCTTTTGAAAATTAATTATCAGTGATTTGTTAAGTTCATTAGCTCTGCCTCTCAACAGCCTGGAAGGCGTGCCATCTGGACCCGGAGTCCCATTTTTAGGAGCGCTGCTCCGTAATCACACGAGGAGCAGTGTTGCCTGAGGAGCGGTTTTGCCTGCGAGGCCACACTAAGTGCACGCAGCTGACCCCGCCTTTCCTCAGCTTCACACTCTCTCGCTCCAGGACGACGAATTTGTCCACCTTGGTCTTGGAGCCACCGTCCTTTCAGACACATGCAGGGCCCCCAACATCTTTCTCTTCTTAAAGACTCACTGAACCCCTTCCACGTGCCAGATGTACTGTAGCTGCTGCGTACACCTTCCCTTACGTACACCTGTAGGAATTCTGTGAGGCTGCGATCATGAACCCATTTGCATACAGGGAAACAGAGGCTCGGACAGATGCAGCAACTGGCCCGAAAGAGCACATAATTATCAACTAGTGGGACCAAGATTTGAACTCAAGGCCTAAGTCCACTCCGGAAAAACCTCAGGCTGAGCGTAGCAGATCCCGCAGGCCCACCCCCTGCCTGTCGGTTAGATCCAGTTCCCCCCAGCTTTCCAGTGCAGGGGCTCTCGGACCTGCAGTCCCCTGAGCCCCAGCCTGCCCACCCATTCCTGCCCGAGCAGCTGCAGTCCCACCTCCACTGCTTTCTGACGCCGGATACTCGGGAGGGTGGACATACCTGAAACCACTGTGGATCCACTCATGTGAAGAATGGATTACGTTTATTGATCACTCCCTGTGCGACACTTGCTAAATGCCTGGCTTATCTCATTTAACCCACACACCACACAGGGGTTATCACAAGGCAGGTGCCTATGGGCGTGATTACACCCATTTCACAGAAGGGAGACTGAGGTCCAGAGAGATTGAGCCACTGCCCTTGGTCACCCAGTTAGCAACTTACAGAAGCGAAATTTGAAGCCAGACTCTGACTTCGGAGTCTGCTGTGCCATCCTCCTTCACGGGGAAGAGCCAACCATGTTCCAGACAGGCCGCTGCACAGGTGAGGATGCTGACTGTAAGGAAGACCGGTCTGTGTGTGTCGTATGTTATATACGTTACAAGGGGAGGGCAGACAGACTCCTGCGACTCCACTTTAGGCAAGAGAAACCCTATTTTCAGGTGAAAAATCCTAGTCAGGAATTTCATGCAACAAATATTTACTGAACTGCCACTAAACAGCAAGGGCCACACGGGGGCTGGGGATTCCGAGCACACGACAGATGACCACCGCATCCTCCAGGGCCCGCATCTCTGAACGGATCATTACAGGTGCCCGAGGCCTGGTCTGTGTCACAGAAAAAGCAAAGTAGGGCATCCGGGGGCACAGAGCAGAGGAGCCCCACCCGGCCCACGAGGTGATGAGAGACGGCTTCGCTGAGGAAACACAGTCTCGGTGGAGACCCAGAGGATGACAGGACTGTCCTGATGATGCGTGTGCCTGTGTGCACTCACATCACACAGGCACACACACGTGTACATCTCTCCAGGGAGGCGCCTGCCCCAGACTGAGGGAACAGCAGGTGCGAGCCTGGAGCTGAGCATGAGGACTGCGCACCTGAGGCGCCCAAGAGGCTGTGCTGTCTTGTCTGGAAAGCAGCAGGGAGCCTGTTCCCTCACCCGGCCGACGTCTGCTGGGTGCTGAGGGTGCTCCCGGGAATCTCCTCGTCTGGCAGCTGCTTCGCTAGGCCAGCACACGTGGCTGGCTCCGGGAGTCCGCCCTGGAGCTGCCTCATTTTGGGGTTCCTCGGCCAGTCTCCGGGCCGGAGCCTTGCCCGCTCACCAGCCCTCCCTGAAGTCTACGTCATCGGTCTCTGTCTCAAGGGTCACTCGCTCCAGCACCTCCTAGCACAACGGCTCTGGTCCTCGTTAGCAGCTGCCATAGCCACTGGCTCCAGGAAAGGAGTGGGTCCAAAGTCTGAAGCCAGCCCTGCACCGGGGCCTTCAAACACCCCTTAGTGAACCCACACAGCATCCCTGTAAGTTCTGTTATCACCCCCATTTTACAGAAGAAGCAAAGAGCCCAGGGAACTGGGGGACATTTGACCCACAACACAGAGCTGGTCATTCTCCTCCCAGCATCCTCTGCTCCCTCTTCCCCAAAGAAACGATCCTCAGAAGTCAACACCCTGACCTCCCTGAAGGGACTGCCAAAAAGTCACAAATGTCAAGCAGCTTCTCCCTAAACACTTGACATTTTTTACCAGCATGCCACACTTCAGCAAAAAGACGAGATTCCTTCCAAGGATCAGCGCGGCGTAAAAGTACGAGCCACACAGCAGAGGGGAAGTGGAGATGCTGCCCTTCATTTGGCAGAGAATGTGACCTGGGGGGATGGTGGACAATTAGACTTCTCCAGAAGGTCTGAAGAGCCCAGACAATCCACAGCAAGCACCTACTAGGTGCAGAGACCAGTTCCAGGCACATGTGGGGGCACAGAAGGAACCCAGCACAGGGTCCCTGTCCAGCAGGAGCTAACGGCTAACAACAGACACACAAGAAACACTTACATGCCAAAGCCAAGCCAGGCCAGCCGGTCCGAGGAGCCCCTCACACACTGTCGCTGAACAAACAGTGTGCCTGTGGCACATATATAGACCCAGGAGCTGAGTCAAAAGCAAACTCACTTAAAAGCTTAACTGCTGTGGAAGCCTCAGGGTGAGACCACCCAGGATTTGCTTTCTACCTGATATAGTTCTGAGATGTCTGAGTTTTTATAACAAATGTGTATAAGCATCATACATTTTGGTAACCTAAATAAAGTGATATTAAATTCACAGTAGCTTTGTCCCTGCCTGCAAAAGTCCATCTGTGACCAGAAGGACAGTGGAGGGAAGGTCTGTGAAGTCTTCTGACACCCAAAGGGTGCTGCTGGCCTCAGGGAGGTGGGGGCTTTCCATCCCTGGGCCCCCACCCCCAAAGGGCGCTGACATCCTTCAGACCCTGCTCTTCCAAGGCTGAGGCCACTTCCTGCTCACCAGTAATTCACGGATACAAACAACCAGGCGGCTGGACCTCCTCTGTGGGCAGGGTAGGTCCTCTAACCACCTAGAAGCGAACACCCACACATGCGCCCACCGAACCTACCAGAGAAAGGCAAGACCTAGAAGCGCTTTAAGAACCAAGTTCCAGCCTGAGAGGACTTAGTCTCAGAAACACTCTCGAGGGCCCCACATTCCTCTCTAGGCTTCTCAGATTCCCAAGAGTATCCAGCATGTTGTCCATTTACCCCCCACGAGCACTAGGAGTGGAATGAAGAAGTCACTCCAACCCTTGCACAAGAAAGCATCACGGGCACTAGAAGGACCACTAGGCCAGGAATCAGAAAAGTGGGTTTTAGTCCCAGAGCTGCCAGGTGCCTGCTGTGTGACCTAATATAAGCGGCTTAACCTCTCTGAGCTTCAGCATACTCCTATATAAAATGGAGATGACACAGAAAAATGGGCAAAACACTCAAATGGGCAGACTCACAAAAAAGGAACACAAACAGCCTTAAAAACATTAAAAAGGGATGCTTACCTACACTCATAATTAAATTAATACAAGTTAAAACAAGGGTTTTTTTTTAGCCCATCAAATTGGCGAAAATGAAAACCATTAATGATGCCCAATACTGAAAAAGGTATGGAACAACAGAGATTTTCATATACTGTGAAGATGGTCCAAGCTTTTTCAGACAGTGATTTGGCAATAGCCTCATTATTAAATGAAATGCATTTTAACTTAGCACTTTCACCTCTAGAAGCTGACCCTACATACAGATCTAAAGATGTTTAAGTGCAAGAGTCAGATTTACAAGGATATTTCTTTGTAGCAGTGTTTTTGCTTTTTAAAAAAATCCTCACCCAAGGATATGTTTATTGATTTTAGACAGAGAGGAAGGGAGGGAGGGAAGGAGAGACAGAGAAAGAGAGAGAGACAAAAATGTGAGGGAGACACACCGATCAGTTGCCTCCTATAAGTACCCCAACTGGGGATCGAACCTGCAACCTAAGCATTGGCCCTGCCCAGGGAATTGAACCCACAACCCTTTGGTGTACAGAACAGTGCTCCAACCAAGTCACCAGGCCAAGATTGTCTTTGGTTTTTAAAGAGCAAAAAGACCAGTGTGGCTCATTTGGTTGGGCGTCATCCCGCAAAACAAAACGTCACCAGTCCCGTTCCTGGTCAGGGCACAGGCCCGCGCTGTGGGTTCCGTCCCAGGTCAATGCGCGTATAAGAGGCAACTGGTCCATGTTGCTCCCTCACATCAGTGTTTCCCTCCCTTTCTCCCTCCCTCCCCCCTCTCTAAAGATAAACACATTCTTTTAAAACCAAAGAGCAGAAAGACTAAAGACAACTGAATGACCCTCCATGGCGCACACGACGAGAGCCAGGTGCCCAGAAACTGCCCTCGATGGGCTGGTGAGGAGTGGGAAGAACGGACCGTGCTCGCACCTAGGGGCAGACAGAGAGAGGAGACAGAGAGCTGGAGATTTCTTTTCATTTTATATGATTTTGTCCTAATCAATTTTTTAAAGCAGGTATTAAATTTTCAGTAACTCTGAGGCCTGGGTTTTGTTCTGCTTAGACGGGGAACATCCTGCCGGTGTGGAAATGAGATGCGGGCGACGAGAGAGCGCTTTGTCACCCGTAAGGATCACACGCGTGCAGAGTGCTGTTCGCACAAATCCCCACCTGCAACACGGTGTCTCTCCGAGAACAAAGCCCCTGGAAAGTGTGGGCGGGCACTGGACTGGGATGCAGGCTGCCTGCTCCCCGCGCTCGCACCGCCTTCTCCCCAGAGGTGTTTCAGGGGCCACTGAAAACGGCAGCGTCCAGACTGGCCTCTGCCTGAGAGGTCTGGGGTGGAGGTGGGGAACCAGCAACTCCTCAGAGATCATTTCACCCGATGAGCCCACTGCTAGGCCAGAGGCTGGCCCCCGAAGGGCAGCGCTGAGAGACAGCTCAGGGTCGGCCTTGCTGACGGACAGATGCCGCACCAGGCTGTCAGTGAGCACCGCGTGCAGCCGGAGCAGGCGTGGTCCCCAGGCTCCCTGGTCCCCACCCCGGGACCACTCAGCCAACATCTGTGCAGCAGATGCCTGAGTGCTGTAGATGGCCACCTGCCCAGGGCCTCGCAGACTGTTGGCTCTGGCAGGACTTTCTGAAAGCCCCTGAACCTCACGTACAGATGTGACTTGCTCAAGGCCCCCAGAAAGAAGGGATGGAGAGGCGAGACTCCGGCCCAGCGCCTGTGACCAACGCCTTGCACTCCCTCCCCTGCTCGTCCCCTGAGCGAACGCGGAAGTTGTTCCAAATCCCACGCACTGCCCAGCACTCCTTCCATCACCACCACGCTCCAGCTTTAAAGGTTTTTAAGTCGGTCTCCATCTGACATTTTTGTTTAATTTATTTTTGGAGAGAGGAGAAGGGAGGGAGAAAGAAGGTGAGAAACATCAGTTGAGAGAAACACTGACTGGCTGTCTCTCCTACCGGTCCTGAACCGGGGACCGAACTTGGAACCCAGGCACGTTCCCTGACCAGGAGTCGGACTGGTGACCCTTCGCTTTGCCGGACAACACCCAAACAAGCCACACCGGCCTGGGCTCCCTCTGACATTTTTGTAGAGCACTCTGACCCACCTGAGACTTCAACTCCGACTTGTAATTTAAAAAAAGAGAGGAGGGGCCCATTGCTGCCGTCCACTGCCCACGCGTTAGCCGGTGTCTGTCTGGCCCCTACTGGAAGCCGGGAGTGGGGGCTCACTGTCTGCAGAGGAGATGCACTCAAGGTCTCCCCCTCGGGGTTAGATCCC
Source organism: Artibeus jamaicensis (assembly GCF_021234435.1). Lineage (NCBI taxonomy): Eukaryota > Metazoa > Chordata > Mammalia > Chiroptera > Phyllostomidae > Artibeus > Artibeus jamaicensis. The sequence continues at coordinate 1,677,005 of NW_026521538.1, forward strand.
TCCACCTGTGCAGAAGCAGCCCTGTGAGGGTCTCATCTGCAACCCTGTGCTCTGGATACGAAGAAGGGCCCAGGGCTGAGTCGGCTCGTCTCCGTGTATGCAAGCTCTGCTCTACAAAGGGGAAATCGGGGGTCCCGGGTGTGGCTCTCCACCCTGCTCACCCTCAGCTGGGAGGCTCTAGGTAACTCCTGTCACCTCTCTGGGCCTTAGTTTTCTTATCTGTAAAGTCAAAGATCTATCTTAGAACCTCTCTCAGGTTCTTTCTAGTTCACATAAGACTAAAGCAATGATTCCTCAGGCATGAGAGGTGACCCCCAAAGGCAAAGATTTCCAATGAACTGAGAAGCACCAACTCCCACATGGGCCTCACACAAGCCAAACGAAAAAGCCCCTGGGAACCCATCATGCTGTGTGCGGGTGAGCCCTGCGCTCTCAGACTCCCCCTTGACCCCTCCTTCCCACCCTGCATGAGGTCGGGCCCACCCCCCACCCCGGCCCCGGTCATCTCGGTCCATATTGTGCTTGCGCAACAGAGCTTCACAGTCTATGGCCCTGTCCTTCCCTTTCTACACAGAGTCTGAGCCAGAGTCCCAGGGGGCCCTTCATTGCATTTGAGAAACAAGCCTTTCAAACAGACTCGTGTAATTGTGAAGATGGGCCCAGCAGTGTTCTCATGCACCTGGCGCAATGCCTGCCTTAGGCAGCTCTGGCCCAGTATGGCGACACACACACACACACACACACACACACACACACACACACACACACACGTGTGTCCAAAACCCTGCTCCTCTTCAGTGAACAGTGTGCATCCTCCAGCTCGCCTCGCCCAAAGCTCTTTCACCTAACTCTCCAGGGCGCTGCTCCCCTCTCTGACTCAGGGTTAGCACGCTCCCTCCTCCCGCAGCCCACAACCTGTATTGTGCATGTAAGAGCCACATAAAGTATTACAGCGAAGAAAGGCATGCCTGCAGCCCGGAGCCCACAGCCTGGGGCTGATGGAGGTTGCTAAGAGACAGAGGATGCCCAGCTGGAATCGTGACTGAGGTTTCTTGTTTGTGCAGGAGCAAGATGAAGAGGGAAAGAGAGGACATGTTTTCTGTGATGAATTTCAGCCTCCACCAGATCCTGCCGGAGGGAGAAAAGATCTCTCAGGATTAGACCCAACGATAATCGGTCTCTGCAGCCTCTGGCAGCAGAAAATGCTGCCTGCCCCATTCTTTCCCCAGGCCTTAAATATATGCTCTGAAAAACTGAGCCACAGAGAGAATAAAAGTTAATCATTCTATTTGCTAAGGTGTGGAGTTATGGGGCAGTTCAAGTCCAACCCATGGGCTCAGACCACATCCCTTCAGTCCGAGCTGCTCAGCTTACTGCTGTGTCTTTAAGCAAATCACTTCACCCATCTGTGCCGGTTTTCATTTAGGTTAAATGGAGCTCATGTAAGTCCCTCCTTGGTGTGATGAGGATTCAACCCGGAAACCCGTGGAAGGTGCTTAGCACAGCCCCTGGTTCTCAGGAGCCACAGACGCTCACTTTCACTGACCGCGTGGTCAGGGAGAGTGTTTCCAGGGCTCCTGTTGTACGACAAGGAATCTCAGCTGCGAAGGGTCCGAACCGGGAGTCCCGTGGCTGACTCGAATTGGGAGCCGCCCCAGCGTCTCTGTCTCCCCTCCCCTGGGAGAGGCAGCAGACGCCCAAGAGGTAACCCTGAGCCACTGTCACCTCAGCCACTCTGCTCTCTTCATTCCCTGAGAGCCCCACCCAGCTGGCACCACATCAGGCCCCGGGCATGGCACCGAAACAAGGGGACCAGCCCTGCTCCCCACTCCCAGGCTTTTACTACTGATAAAGCCCGCACACGTCCCTTCACGGCCAGGGGCAGACTCAGCCCCACAGTCGCCAGCCAGACCCTCGGCCAGGACGAAGGCCACCTGTCTCCTCAAAACCACAGAACCCCCTCCTCACTCAGGCCCCGTGGCCAACCCACAGGCTTGCCTGGTGGGCCTGGGCCCTAAGTCCCAAAGAGGATGGAGGCAGCAAGAACAGGGGGGGAAGACTCCTCCAGGAGTGCAGGCGGCAGGCCCGAGGAAGAGGGTGTAGGGAAAGGGAGGCAGTTTGGACAGCACCTCAAGACAATGGATGAGCAGAGCTTCTAAATCCTGTATCAAGTGCGTGGTGGGTTTATCTATATAAAAATCAGGTGCAATATGGTGGTTCCTCAAAAAAATCAAACCCAGAATTGCCATTCTACCCCACAATCCCACTTCTGGGTCCATAGACAGAAGAACTGAAAGTAGATACTTCTACACCCACGTTCTCTGCAGCATCATTCACAACAGCCAGGGGACGGAAACAGCCCGCATGTCCCCGATGCGTGAGGGGATAAGCCCGACGCGGCCCCTGCCACAGTGGAATCCCACTCAGCCTCGGAAAGGAAGCAAACCCTGTCACATGTCGCAATGCAGATGAACCTGGAGGACACGACGCTAAGTGAAATAAGCCCAATGCAAAGCAACAACTACTGTGGGATTCCACTGATAGACGGGAGTCCAATTCACGCAGGCAGAAGGCAGCGTGGTGGCTGTGGGAGCGAGGGGTCCCGGGGGAACAGGGGCTGTCACTCAGTGGGCGAGCGCCGGGTGAGATGCAAAGTCCTGGGGGCGGGGGGTTGTGACGGCTACACAACAATGTGAATGAACTTAATGCCACTGAACTGTGCACTTAGAGTGTTTAAAATGGTAACATTTACATTACACGTATTTTATCTCCCACGTAAAAAAACAGCCTGGCATTGGTTTTCAACACAATCACAGTTAGCAGCCCCCTTAGCACAGTGAAAAGACTAAAAGAACAGGACATTTGGGAGCAGCACAAAAAGTCCAGGTGAGTGAGTTATCACCTGTGAAACACCCTTTGAATAAAGCTCACTGGGCGCCCCAAGTCCCACATCCCCCCGAGCGGCCGCCGATGGGTGACACAAGGAAGCAGAGGGAGACCGCGTGGGTGCCAGGGCACAGGTGCCACCACCAGGCTCTACAAGGACAGGGCTCCGAACGCCCTGCATCACCCCCAGCCACGCCACCTCCCTGATCAGGGACCCCTGGATTTTTTTAAGAATTTATATTCTTAGCAGAAAAACTGGGCAGCTCTACAGAAGTGTTGAGAAGCTTAAAAAATAATGAGAGGAAACACAGAGCCGTGGTAAAGAGCAGGAACGGCAGCGCCAAGCTGCCTGGGCTCTTCTACTTCCAGTGTAGGACCTCGGGCAAGTCACTTCCCCTCCCTGAGCCTCAGTTTCCCCACACGTAAACTAAGGGTAACCGCCTCGCTCCAGAGGGTGTCTGGGAGGACCGCGATGCTGTGTGTCACGCATTCAGAACGACGTAGGGCACACGGAAACCCCACATTGGCACGGCTCTGCTGGCGGTGGAGTCCTGGCCATTCTGCCAGAGCCTGGGTGTCTAAGGACACTTCTCTTTCTTTCTTCTTACCTGGATTTGCTCAGGAAACATGCCCTGTGGACTGGAAGCCCCTTGCACCCCCAGCAAAGGAGCCCAAGTTTGCTGCATGGACGGGACCTGAGCCACGTGGACAAACTCAGGCTGGGTCGTCAAGCTGCGTGTGACCCGGACGCTGACTGGAGTCTGTGGCGCCCAAGCAGATCCAGGCAGGTGAGGGCGGCCGCGTGGACAGGCTAGGAGAGGGCATGTCGATGACCATGACCTTCCCCACGTCCTTCTGCCGCGAGGGGCCGCCCAGCCAGAAACAGCCTTTCCCGTTCTGTGCAGCTGTTCATCCAAATCCCAGGAGGCACCTCCAAGTGCCCTTTTCAGATTCTGCCAGCGTCTCTCACCACACACACTCTCGGCACAAACAGATCCATTCAAGCAGCTAATTCAGACAAATTCTGCCTGGGCGCCGGCTGCCTCTGGTGGAGCGGAGAACACAGACGAGGCCTCTGTTCAGGCCGCGCCCACCCAGCCCTGGAGGGGGGTGCGCATGGGCCACACCTCTCCACACAGCCGCACGGCCAACCACACACCACACTAAACAGGAGTTCGTGGCAACCACACTGTGAGCCAGGCACTGGACACCCCTGCAGATGCCCGGCTGCCCCCTGGAGCCTGTGACATGTCCAGAACGGCTCCTCCAAAGCACTTAGAAGGCAGAGAACTGCTGGAGGGGTGGGCTCTGATTTTCAACATTCTAGACTATTTTATGTCCTCCTTAACGTCCCATCTTCTGTTTTACCAGCAGTGGTAATAGTAAGGGCAGCTAATCTACACTGAGAACTTGCCCTGCTTCAGGCCCTGCTCCAAGCTCTTTCCCGATCCCTGCATTTGCTACAGCGAGCCTGTGCGGTAGGGCTTGTTCATGCCCTTGTGTTACGAAAGAGGATACGGAGGCAGAGAGGTCATGCAGCATGGCCCAGCTGGGACCAGGAACTCAGCCTGGCCCCCACATGTACCCGTTCGTGGCTACACAAATGTCACACGAAGAACTGTTTTCACCAGTTAACTGCTCATTCCCCCATCCCACCCCCCACTGACTTTTAAGTAAAACTTAATGCCGGGATGATTGCCCCAGCTGGCCCTGTGGCCACATGCCCAGACTGAGTCCCACAGGCGTCCAAACCCTTACAAGTTCAGGTTCTAGGCACTGTGACCTAAGGTCTGCCCCTGCCTCCACATCTCCCTCCTCTGTCTTCCTGGGCCCTGCCCTCTGCAGGCTTCAGTAACCCCAGTTCCCACAGAAGCCTATTTGAGGGACCCCTGCAGTGTCAGCCCCTGTCCCTCCCTCCGTGGTGAAAGAATTCAGAATTGCAGTGTGCCTTGCTTGGCTGCCCTTCCCAAGCTGACCCCTACATTTCCCCAGGACATGCTCCCATCCCGACCTCAGAAAGTCCGCTTGGTTCCTTGAGCCTCAGGCCACCTCCAGAGCTGTGCCCATGTTACAGGGGCCTGTGCCACAGTCCCACAGCCTTGCACCTGAGTTGTCTGTCTGTACTTCCCCTTGGCTCCCGCCCCAGGCTGCCGAGCCAGTGGCCAGGCCATTCTCTCCTCCCCCGTCTGACCTCTGGGTCCCTCCCTAAACTCCACGCTATGATTACATAGAACCTGACGTACCAAACGCCCCCTCACTGTATTTTCGGGGTCACACACCCAGTTTGCCATTGTATACCTTCCCTAATGGACGTCCTAGTGGACGGCCTGTGACTACTGGGCTGGCCAGAGCCACCAGGCGGTGCTGGGGAGCCCTGTGCTTCTGACAGGCCACACCTTGTCAACCCGCCTGTGTCACGCGCTCCCAAGTCCCAGCCCAGCCCCTGCCCTGCCAGAAGGAGGACCTTCTTCACGAGAGAGTGTGGCCACATGTCAGACAGAAGGAAACAGCTGAAGGTGAGCATCTCTGGTGGGGAGGAAAGGAATCATTGCCAGTCCCCCTTCCGGGAGGCCTCGGGTGCCCAGATCAGCAGCGAGGAAAACAGTCGCCGGTGCCTGTCCCCAGGTGGTAAAGGGAATCCGGGCAAGCTGCAGAGGTGGGGACAGTGTGTTCACAGCAGCCAGAGGACTGAAGCCACCCATCAGCGATGCGTGGATGAAGCGAATGTGGTAAATTCAGAGTGGAATATTAATCCACGTTAAAAGGGAAGAGAATTCTGACACCTGCTATGTGATATGCCTGGAAGATATTACACTAAGTGAAATCAGTCAGCCACAAAGGACAGACGCTATATGGTTCCACTCATACGAGGCACCCAGCGCCGTCTAATTCGGGAAGCCCAAACGTGGAATGGTGATCGCCCGGGGTTGGGGGGCAGAGAAAATGCGGATGTTGTTGTTTAATGGGGACAGAGTTTCACTTTTGCAACATGAAAGGTTCTGGAGATTGGCTGCAAAACGTGTGACGTGCCTAACACCACTGAGCTGTGAGGATGGTTAGGGTGGTAACTGATACATGAGTTTCACCACAGTAAAAAATCTAGAAAGGAGAGTAGACATGTGCAAGCGCTATTTACAAGTAGGATGACACTCACTCATCTCCTCTGTGCTCACTCTACATCCCGTTTGCAAGAAGCCATTTGGGGTGGGAAGCATCTGGTTATGTCATGAACCTGCTAAAAAGCGACATCTCCACTCTGCCCCCCAGGCTCCTGACCCCCTGCTCGCCACTGGGTCCCCTGAGTCACTCTGATTTGCCTTTCTATTTGTACGTCCGTGGCCCTTCTATATCAGATTTGAACAGTCTCTGTGTTCGCTGGGCCCTGGGGCCATCTGGCCGGGGAACAGTAGGTCCCAGTAAGTCCTCCAGCATGTCCTGAAGCATTATTAGGCCTGAGGCCTGGCAGGCCCCCAGCTCCCAGCAGGCGGGCCTGAACCATGGTCTGACCCCTCACAGGCCTTCTGAAGTCTCCAAGAGGCTGGGGCGGTGCCACTTCCTCTCCCCAAAGGGGTGCGTTTGCTCAGCTCTGGTGGGGGCATCATTAGCCTGCCCCGTCTCATGCCTCTCGCCTCATCCTGCCCCATCATCTCCTCCCCCTGGTCCCCATGTCTCTCCACTGTCGTTGGGAACCACCGTGTGTGACAAATGACACAGGAGGTCCTGGGGATGCCATTTCATTCTGTAGGCATTATTGCGCCTGACCTAAACCCGAATACCCAGGCCCCAGTCTCCCGGGTGACACCTGAAGGCCCCAGTTTCCTGGCAACGGGGAACAATGGCCCCTGGGAAAAGCACACACAGTTTGGGAAAGGGCAGCCTTTTCTTCTCCGCGCCCCTGGGTAGGCTGGGGAGACTCCTCTCCTGCCACCGGAGTCCGCAGGGACACTTGAGCCACAAGGGTATGCCCGCCGCCCCACCCCAACCCTGAGCCACAGGAAGTCTCCCAGGCCTGCCGGAGCTCACCCACCTGGGGCTTGATTAATGGCCTCTTAATGCGACAAAAGCCCCTTTGAGGGGACTCACCGCCTCTCCTTGCCCCTCCACAGCCCTCTCCACTCCAAGCCTGAGCTGCCCTTCCTTCACGGGCTGACTCCGATGTTCCGACCCCTGTTCTGGTGACCTCTCAGGGTCACCTTTTGCCTGCAGAAGTGACATGCTCTTTCCCCTTTGAACACCCAGAGAGGATGCCATGAGCAGTGACAAGTGCACAGGCACCCGGCAGGGTCAGCTCACACGGCCGTTCTCAAGGCCGGTTCTGGAGTGCCGCCCCTTTCCCGAAGGAAGCGGAGAACCACAGCGGCCTGAACGAGACAACTGAGGAGGCCCCCAGGTCGACCTGGGCCCTTCCTCTTGTGCCCCTCCAACTGCAGACGCCCAGGAGGGCTGAACTTCATGGTGTGGAATGACGGCCCCAGGTCCTCACAGACCCAAGGAGCCCCAAGGAGAACCTCGGAAACCCCCTCTCAAAACCAGGAACTCTGTAGTACATGCTAGTATGTTGCCAAGGTTGCTTGATATCTGTGAAATAACTCTTGCCTACATACTAGGAAAAGGGGGTCCCATTTTTTAAAAATCCACTTGAGTACTGCTCCTCTGAAAAGTTCCTTCTGACTGAAACCCACAAGGCAACTTCTACAACGTCAATTAACTGCATTTTGAGTCATGTTCTTCTTTTCTTTTTTGTTTTAGCCTCTGGGACTCTGGATTGCCTCCCACCCCCAAGAGGTCAGGAAGGGAGGAAGGGCTTCTTTCGGCTCCTCTTTTGCAGATGGGTTACTGGAGTGCAGGAGAGTCGAGGCCAGTGGCGTCACAGACAGGTCCTGCCACGCTGGTGGCAGAGGGGGCCGGGAGCAGCGGCAGGAGCTCAGAGCCCAGGTTAGAGGGACAGCGGGTGCCTAATCCAGAGGCGCAAGCCTACTTCCAAACCACAGCCAAGGGAAAGGACAGGCAGCAAATGAGCTACAGTCAGAAGCTGCCAAGGCCAGAAATGTGGTAAAGCGGGAGGGTGGCATGCTCTCTGCGGTGCTGGTGAAGGTGGAACGAGACCCCAGGTGTCTCAGACCTGACCTTGCCATGCTGGACAGACACAGTCAGACAGCAGCGCCAGTAACAGCGGGCAGAGGGCAGGGCTCCAGCACCCGTGGCCCGGGAGGCCTCCTGGCTCCTCCCTCCAGCCCTGCCCCACCCCAGCACCAGGGCCTCTGTTAGAGCTCCCAGAGGCCTGCAGTCCTTCCCTTCACAGCTCTTGTCGCTGCTTTGCTATTGACCAAAGCATCTGACTGCTTTGCTTCTCGGCCAGCTGAAATTTGGACAGAACCTCTTCTCTAGCACACGTTGACCCCCATGCACAACAGGACATACCGGCTCTGCAAAGCAGAGACTATATCCTTCTTTTTCTCACCGCTGTTCCCCCAGAGAATGGAATAAAGCAGGCACAGAAATATTTGTTAAGTGTGTTAGCAATGAAACATCTGACCCAAAAAGCCAGAGGCCAACAGCTGGCCCGCAGAGCCCTGTGTCTGCAGACTTACAGGCATGAATTTGACTGGCACCCACTGCAGATGGCTAAGAACCTGCAAAGCACATTGTCTAAATAACATCCTTGGGGCCCTGACTGCTGTGGCTCAGTGGATTGAGCACAGGCCTACAAACCAAAGGGTTGCAGGTTCAATTCCCAGTCAAGGCAAATGCCTGGGATGCAGGCCAGGTTCCCAGGAGGGGGTGCATGAGAGGCAACCATACACTGATGTATCTCTCCCTTTCTTTCTCCTTCCCTTCCCCACTCTCTAAAAATAAATGAAAATCTTTCAATAACTTGCTTGGGACTGTGTTCCCCTCCCCAGCCCTTGCATGCCTGCCTATGTTTTCACGCGATGGTAACGTGGCAGCCAGTTAACCTGTGTCTCTGAACACTGAGGCCCAGTGTGCATGCACTGGGGACCCTATCAACTTCTCCCTGGGACAGTCTGGAGGGACCAGAGATCCCAGCCTCCTCCCAAGGAGGGAAGCCCCTTGCAGACAGCAGTGGACCTGAATGGCCAGGGCAACAGAGCAGCCACTGCCCTCGAGAGAACCCACACTGACAGAGACCCAGGCCCTGCCTTCCCTACTCCTCCTCCCACCTCCCAACAGAGGTCTGCTTTACCCCCACCTTATAGATGAGGAAATAGGTTCAGGGGGTTACATTGCTGGTCCACGGTTACATGGCTAGAAATGGCAGCAGTGGAACTTGAACTTGAAGCCCTCTCTCAACACCCCAGGACATTGGGCGTACATGCAGGATGAGAAGCAGAAGTCCCTTGACAAACGGGAATCAGCAAAGGGAGGCCAGGGTGAGTTTGATGCCTTGGGAACTGGAGCAGCAGCGAGGACACCCAGGTGGACAGCTGTGGCTTATTGGGCAGCAGGGAGGCCTCGGGACACAAAAGGCCTCAGACCTGAAATCTGAGCAGAGGTAAATCCAGGCAGGATGCAGTCAGCTCAGGAGCACCGTCCACTTCCCGGCAGCTCTCACTGGGCCCTGTGCTCTCACACTGACGGGTTCTGTCCCCAGAGGGGCTATTTGGCCAAGGGAGAGAGGGCTGCAGAAGCCCATTTAACACCACTGATGCATCCTGCCTGCTGCTTCTGCAAATGGCATGACTGGGACCAGGCTGGAAGTGGGTCTTTGGCCAGCAGTACTTCCCTTAGGCATCTTAATGTACAATCCTATTTTGTCTGCCCTTCAGAAAAAAACCCCACGAACTGAAGCGCCACACCCTGGGATGGCGGTGGCCGAGAGACACTCCAGGTCCTTGGATGGATTCTGAATTTCTGGGGTCCTCAGGGTGATGTGATTTAATATTGGATGGAACACTAGGGCTGGCTAGCCTGAGGCGTCGGCACCTGCACTTGGCATTGGTGAAGAATAAAGGATGGGGACCCACTACTAAAACCATAGGTTGAAGGTTGAATAAAAACAACCTTCCTCCTTCTTAAAAGAAAATCGAAGACGAACCCTCTCTGCTGGACTTCTGCAGCATGCAGCAGGCATGACTTGCACACCCTGAGGGCTGCCAAGGCTGCAAAATGAGCAGAAAGGAATGATGCGCCCATGGGAACAAAGACCCCAATTTTGAGCTTGCAAGATCTGGAGGCACATGCTCGATGTATAAAAGTCACCACCGCACCCTCAGGGCACAACACAACATGCCCCAGGGCAGGGGCTCAGAAGGTGTCTCAGCCCGAGCCAGCTGATACTCACAATGGGGTCGGGGATTGGAACAGATTGACCAGGGCCGAGCCCTCCCTGTTAGCATCAAAACGGATAACTGTCAGCCGCGACAAAGCCTGACGCTCTCCAAGTTAAATGAGCTGTGAAGACCAGCATCCTTTCGACCTGGACCAAATGGATGCCCAGGGAAGTCAAGTAGGAGAAAAAAGAAGCTTTTTGCTGACTAAGCTCCAGTCCCCTTGCTCAGCCTTAAAAACAAACACATTTTTACTTTGTTTCTTTAAAAATAATGTTTTCCTCCTCCTAAATAATAAAGGGGATTCTTCACAGAGCCCCGCAGTCAGGAGACATTAACTGAAGCCCAGAGTCGTCACGCCTCGCTTCTCTTGCTGGGAAGAACTCAACTTTGTTCGCTTTCTAGACCCAGTTTCCAGAACCTGGGTCCCATTGGCTGCCCAATTATCTTTGTTTGAAACAAAGACAAAATCAAACTACGAATCATCAAGAAACCATCTGTGGGGATTTTGCTTTAACGTATTCCAAGAACAGAACAAGGCTCAGACGCTGGTTACAGGGAATGAACATGCAGGTGTTTCACTTTCCTGCCCTGTGCCCCCTACTGTTTGGGAGGCTGGGACTTCACTGTGAGGAAAAGTAGAACCCTAACGTTTCTTGGTGGTTTACCCCACCAAGCATGGGCCAGAATTCTTATTGATTCCCAGCTCAACAATTTAAAATAGTTTCTTGTTGTGCCCATTTTCCAGATGAGAAAACTGAGTCTAAGCAAGATTAAGCAATTTGCCCCAGTCACATAGTAACTAGCTGAGCTGTTAGACTCCAGAGTCCAAACTCTCAACTTCTGTGATGTCTGATCCTCAACTCTGTTCATCTCGGCAGCACCAGAGAAAGTCCAAATGCAAACTACAGGGAGCACAATGACTCCCCCAGCCCCCCACAGGCCTCTGGGCACCTGCACCCTCAGAAACACATGTTGACACCTGCACGCACCTCCACCATCAACAGATGGCGCATCTCAGCAAGGGACGCGCTCCTGCAGGGAACCCAGGTGACAGAGCCATTTGCAGTTCTGTGGTCGATGTTCATGCCGCCAGTTGTCCACAGCCTTCCCCAAGGGACCACTGAGGTCTCAGGCCATGTCCAGCTGTCTGTGAAAGATGCTATTAAAAATCATCGATAAATGAGTCCCGGCCTTGCTCACACAGTTTACAGCAAGGACCTGCCAAAAATGATTTCTTGTTCTTTGTTTCCCATCGATGGAGTTAATGATTTGTAGGAAATTGATTTGTTTTCCAGTTGCCTTTCGAGATTCACAGGTGTAGTGACCCCATTTCAGTGTATCTGAGACAGAAGATGAATAGCATGGGGAAGTTCCTGTTTGAACAGCTGTGTGATTGGTGCATGTGCATTTGTCCCTGTGAAATATGATTTCCATTCCCATTAGTCCCTTAGTACTATTCCCATTCCGTTTTCTTTCTTTCATTCCATGGGCAGGGGGACAGAAAAAGCCAGGCTGCAAACCAGCCATCAGGTTCTCACAGCTCACACCTACCACCCACTTGAGAAATCAGCAACCACAGAACCAGCGCTCAGTGCTCCAGCCAAGCCCTTCACCGTATCTAATTCATCCCGATATCCCCACACTCGACAAAGGACTGCAAGTGGCAGGCTTATGATAAGCTGGTTGGGTGAACGAATGAATCCCTCCACCCAGAGGAGGAAGCCAGGCCCCGGGTCCCCGCTGCCAAGCTGGGGAAAGAAAGTGACGCTCGGGAGGCCAGGGCCACCTCCAGAATTCCCACCCGCTTCCAGAGGGCCGCTCACTTAGAGAATCTGCAAGTGCTCAGGTGCCTAAAGCCAGCTGCTGCTTTGCAAACATCAATCGGATTAAGAATTTCGCCCACAGCAGAAGCCTAGAAAAAGAGGCTCCCACGTGTCCCCATCGAACGTGGCAGTCCTGCTACAACTCTCCAGACACACACCTGGGGACAGGGGCGCCCCTTTTCTCTCCCTTCCTGAATGTGTCCTGAAGGTCATAAAGAAGAGAATGTCACACGCACAAATAAATAGATCAAATTCATTTTGCTGTTTTGTTTTCTCCTTTTTTAATCCTCACCTGAGGGTGTGTTTATGGATTTGGAAGAAAGAGAGAGAAAGAGAGAAACATCAATTGGTTGCCTCCATACGTGCCCCGCCAGGGATTGAACCTGCGGCCTTTTTGTGTACGGGACGACGCTCGAACCAGCTGAGCCACCTGGCCAAGGCTGTTTCGTTTTATTTTCTGAGAAAAGAATATGACTTTGATAAAAAATGGTTGACCTGTGACAAAAATTTCAAACTTGCACCCACAAGCCACCATGCTGGGCTCCAGAATGCCATGGTCGTTCAGGAATCTCATAGAAGCTGTGAAAGTCCAACTACAACTACTCGATGGCTTCCTCCGGAAGCTCCCAGGTGATAAATACTGTCCCCTTTGGGAGCTGACATGTCCCGTGGAGTCTCCAAGAAGAGGTGGGCAGAGCTCTGGGGCAGTGAGCAGGAAGTCCTGGGGTCCGGGAGTCTCCACTGAGCACCTCGGGGGGCCTCGGTCAGTCTCTGTGTGCACATGTGGCCTTGGGCCCTTGGCTCCGGTGGCCAGCTGGGGACTCCTGACAGTCAACCTGGGTGCAAAATCTCTCACAGGTGAGTGCCCCAGGGCGACACCAGCCACACAGGCCGGGGTGGGAGGGTCACACAAGAGTCACATCGCCCCTCCACTGCTCACGTGCGATGGGAACCTCTATCCTCCGCTTTGGGGCACCGGCTTCTGCAGAGTGCCCTCCTCTCCCCGGGTCTGTGGGGCACTTCCCCTTCCATGCGTCCCTCACTCAGGCCTCAGGCCTGGGAGCCGGAGCATCTATGGGAAGGGTGAAAGAGTGGCCCCTGTCCCCCTGCCAAGGGGGATGTCACACCACCAGAATTTATGTGCCAGCTTTCTTGTACCAGCTTTTCCCAGGTTTCCTCCCCACCCATTACCACCCCATTAGTTGCCATGTGTTTTCCCCTAACTGTCACCGGCCACACTGCCTCTTTGTTACCCTGGGACGTTCTGGCCTGCCCTCCCCAACACGGGGCTGAGCTTCAACTCTCAATTGTGAAATGTTTCCTCCCTGCTCCCCCTTTTTCCTCTTCCAGGGCCCCAGACCCTTTAGCAAAAAGCACCCACTGAAGGGCATTCTCCACTCTGTTTGCACAGCACGAGTGGGCCCCCAGTTGCCCGGCGCCCCTTGTCGTCCATGAGCACATTTCCCCTTCTTATTGGTATTCAGTCAATACCTTCCTTTTCCGACCCTTCCCTGCTTGGCCTCCTGGATCTACCGACAGAAGGCCCTTTGTTGAAGCAGCAGAGGGTGTAAACACCAGGGCTCCGAAGACAGCGCCTGGACTTCAAAGGGGAAATGAGTCATTGCTCATCGGTGGGGTGGGGTGGGGTGGGCTCTCCCCAGAGCCCCTCCTCTGAGCACCTCCAGCCAAGGACCAACCTTCTGCATCCTGTTACTGATCAGACGCTATTTCCAAAGCTACTCATTGATTTTTATTGTTCCAAATTTGACATGAAAACGGGAGCCAGAATCCAGGGTCTGGTAAATATTTTGTTACACAGTTTGCTGGAAGCACTTTGCTGTAAAGGGTAGCTTCCAACACGGGGGCTTGGGCTAGGGGCCTTCCAGGCTCCCACCATCTGCCAGCTTCATGCGTCTGCAAGCAGATTACCCACCCCAAACGCCATTTGGACCGGGCTTCTCCCCTGCTTGCAAGTCCTCCGAGTGTCCCTGATTAGACAGCTCTGCATCTGAAACCACCCGAGCCCATCAAGCCGGCTGCCCCATCTCTCAGGCACACAGGCCCGCCACACTGGGATCCAGCCCCTCCTTCAACTCTCCCAGGACTGCGGTGACGCACAGAGCAGCCCACAACTTGGCAGCTAGCTCCTCAGGAAGCCTGCTGTGTTCAGAACAAAATCCATTTCCCACACCTTCCACCCACAGTACCCAGTTCTGCTTCTGGAGCGAACACAGATTTGAAATTGCTCTCAGAGTTCCTCTACATTTGTTTTTATCACACCAAACAGCCCCAGGCCCCTTGACTACATCTCATATGAAATAGTGTCCACCCGGCTCCTGATGTTAGTTGCCCTTGTCCACTATAGGTGGTTTCCCCACAACCACCTACAATAAAGCACAGATCCTGCTACGAAACACTGTTCCCTGCATGTGCTCAAATCACCACTTATTAGAACAGGCCTGTCCCCTCCCCTGAAGAGGACGCCTCGCCTTCACTAACGCAGCCTGAGGCCACTACCTTCACTCTCTCAGCCGCCTTAGCCTTACCGCCTTAACCCACGTGCCCCTTCCGTCCTCAGCTGGAAGCCCCAGGCCCGGTTCACAGTGAGCGCTGCCAGAGCAGGCCTCCCCATTCTGGGCTTCAAAGCCATCTTCATATTTATCATATTTATGTCATTTCACCTTAGGATTCCAGCCCAGTTCGTGGAGATCTTCCTCGGTCTTACTTCTGTCATCTTGGGCACGTGGCCACCCCTGGCCATTCTGTGCCACCTGCAAACCTGCCCAGCATGCCTCTGCGTGCTCATCTGATTCATTAATGAAAATGATAGAACAGGGCCCAGAGACACTGATGACTTGTCCAAGGTGTCACAGCCAGACGGGGACAGAGCCAACCCTGACACAAAGCGTCCTGGCCTCCGGGGCTCATTTCCGTCGCGCTGTGCCGACGAGCCCCAGAACCCCTCAGAGTGCTTCCTCCCAGGCCCTCCCCCACCCCCACCTCCCACTGGCCCGTCCCAAGAGGCCCTTTACAGACAGGAAAGTCTGGCTTCCTGGAAAGCAGATGGGGAAACTGCCACCTGCCCGAAGCATCTTAGTTTGTTGACTTCTAGCAGCTTCCTGAACCTATGGCTCTGTGGCCAAACAGGACCAAGAGGGCAAGAAGGTCCTGGGGGCCACTCCTTCACTAAGCTGCCTGGAGAAAATGGATGAGAACAAGGGGGGGCCCACAGAGACTCGGGGGATAGCTCTGAACCTTAGGAAGAATCTACAGACAGTTTCAGCCTTACAGCTTCCTAGAAGCAAGGCTCTCAGATCAGTCCTGGAAATATGCTAATGACCAGGTAAAGGGCTGATTTTGCCACATACTCTTGCTCTGAACGCAATTCTAGAGAGCCTCACCGAGATCACTGGGCAAACAGGCCAGGAAAATAGGTCAAGGTTAGTGTGAGGGTTCCTAGTGGTCAAAGCTACTCACCAAGGAGCCGCCTGTCATGTGAAGTAGCAAGCTCTCCATCACCAGTGTGTCCTTGCACAGGTTCGTCCCATTTGAACCAAAGTCTAAGGTCCTGTACCCTCTCTCCTGTGACAGTCCCTTGTGCTTCCAAGTGAAATGCCATCACTGGACCCCAAAGAGCCAAAACAATTTTGACAAAAAAAAAGTTGAAGAACTCATGCTCCCTGATTCAGAAACATATTTTAAAGATACAGCAATCAAAACAATGTGTACCTGCATAAAGGCAGATGAATAGACCAATGGAATAGCATAGAAAGCCCAGAAATAAAACCTCACCTATATGGTCAGAAGATCTCTGACAAGGAGGCCAAGACCAACCAATGGTGAAAGGACAGTTTCTTCAATAATCGGAATTGAGAAACTGGATCTCTATGTACAATAGAATGAAGTTGGGCCCTTATCTTACACCATATTTAAAAATTAACTCAAAATAGATCAAAGACATAAATGTAAGACCCAAAAGTATAGAACTCCTAGAAGAAAACATATGGGGAAAGCTTCATGAGATTGAACTTGGCAGTGATTTCTTGGCTATGGCACAGGCAACAAAAGCAAAAATAGACATTTGGGACTACATCAAACTTTAAAACTTCTGTGCATCAAAGGACACAGTCAACAGAATGAGAAGGCAACCATGGAATGCAAGAAGATACCCAAAACATTTTTTTAAAATTCTTATGTCTCAACAAATCTTATGACCCAAAAAATCAAATTACCAAATTTCAAAATGGACTAAGGTCTTGAATGGACATTTAATTTTTTAAGATTTTATGTATGCATTTTTATAGAGAGAGGAAGGGAAGGAACAAGAGAGGGAGTGAAACATTGGTGTGAGAGAAATATCGAATGGTTGCTTCTCGTATGTGCCCTGACCTGGGACTGAACCCGCAACCCAAGCAATAGCCCTGACTGGGAATCGAACCAGTGACTTTCACTTTGTAGTATGACACCCAAACAACTGAGTCACACCAGTCAGAGCTTGAATGGACATTTCTCCAAAGATTACATAAAAATGGCCAAGAAGCATATAAAAAGATGGTCGACATCACGAATCACCAGAAAAATGAAAATCAAAGCCACATTTAGATATTACCTCATACACATTAGTGTAGCTGCTGTAAAACACACACAGAGAAAATAAACAACAGTGAAATGGTATAACCACTAGGGAAAACAACATGGCAGTTCCTCGAAAAACTAAAACCAGAGCTGCCATGCGATCCAGCAATCCCGCTAGATACAGAGTTAAAAAGAGGGTCTGGAGGACGCTGCCCACTCGTGTCCACGGCAGCATCACGCACAGCAGCCAAGAGGGAGAAGCAGTCCGAGTGTCCGAGACAGATGAATGGGCAAACAAAACGTGGTGCGTGCACACATGGGATGTCACTCAGCTTTAAAAAGGAGAGAAATCCTGTCACACGCGGCAACGTGGATGAACTTTGAGGACTTTATGCCAAGTGACATAAGCCAGTCACAGAAACAACAAACACCAAGTGACTCCACTTCTGTGAGGTACCCAGAACACTCAAATTCAGAGACAGGAAGTAGAATGATGGTTGCCAGGGGCTGGGGGACAAGAATGAGGAATAGTTCATGGGTATAAAGCTTCAGATTTGCAAGATGAAAAAATCCTGAAGCTCTGACTACTGAACTGTAGACTTTAAAATGGTTGAGACAAGAGGCAGGGCAGCCCCAGACTGGGAAGGACACATGGGAACCTGGAGTTCAGTGAAGCAGAATCGAGCTAGAGATACATTGGTGAAAGTTTGGGAGCCTTTAGAAATGGCAATACCACCCATGACTTACACACGACACCCTCTGCTGCCCCCCTGGACTTCTGACGCCAAGATTACCCGAAGTCCCAAAGTCATAAAATCATGTGTATGTTCTAGGAAGGACTTTCGATGCTAAGAAGCGTAACATTCAAGTTAAGATTAGATTAAGTAGAGATCGATCAAGAATTCATAAAGAAGCCCTGGCTGGCGTAGCTCAGTGGATTGAGCGCGGGCCGGCAAACCAGAGTATTGCGGTTCGATTCCCAGTCAGGGCACATGCCTGGGTTGCAGGCCAGTTCCCAGCAGGGAACTCATGAGAGGCAACCACGCATTGATGTTTCTCTCCCACTCTTTCTCCTTCCCTTCCCCCCTCTCTAAAAATAAATAAATAAAATATTTTTTTAAAAAAAAGAATTCATAAAGAAGGCAATGCACCATCTCCAAGTGTTTATTTCTTTCAATCTTGCCCTTATAGTTCATGAATCTAAATGTAATGAGTTTCCATCCACAGTAATATTCCTGCCAAATTAATCTAATAAAGAGCTCTACATTACAGTCAGCTCCTGAGGAATGCATTCAGAGAAAGAAGCTGTAGAAATTCTTCTCCCATTTGTACAAAGTCATTATCTCATCTACCACCTATAAAACCAAAGAAAGAAAAGACAGCATGAGCAAAACTCTCCAGTGACAGGCTGCGCTGCCTGCCAAAGCCAGAGCGAGCTCAGGCAAAACACGAAGTGAGGGAAGAAACTCTGTCTCGCACAGAGAAGACATGCAAGGAACTGAGGGCAGGCCCTGCTCGGCGGCAATAAGGGGACCACGAGGCCATTGGGCCCTCACCCCTGCTCAGCCTGGAACCGCCTGCTGAGGCTGTGAGGAGACAGGAGCCAAGAAGCTCACCAGCCTGGGACAACCCATGAAGACGTCTAGGACAGCAGATTGTCCTCTACTGCCCAAGTAACGTGGCTGGATGGGGCGTGCCCGCCCATCCCTCCATTGCTTCCAGGAGGAGGGTTTGGGTGATGACGCTGTATTCAAAGCACCTGCACTGAGTGCACCATAAAAACCACTGTAGTCACCAGAACAGCCTCACCCCATTTCACAGATGAGGAAATGGGTGCAGAGAGATGAAATACCTTGCCCAGAGTCTCCCAGCTAATCAGTAACCCTGATCACTGGAGGAAAAGAGAGGACTCAGTGCCAAGGACCTGCCCCAGTGGAAGAGCTGGGAGAGGTGCCCAGAGGTGCCCTCGTTGGGCGGGCTGCATGGTGTGTGTGCACGGTGTGTGTGCACGGTGTGTGCACACCACTCCACAGCCCTGGGCCGGGCAGGGCCAGCTGGGGCTTCCGGACTCCTGTCCTCCAAGGGAAGTATGGTGGACAGAGTAATGGTCCCCAAGATGCCCGCGTCCTAATCCCTGGAACCTGTGAACGTTACCTTACGTGGCAAAGGGGGCTCTGCAGACGTGATTACATAAGAATCCTTTCCCTGTTCCCCTACCAGACAGGCTCACCAGTTCCTTTCTTCCTTCTTCAATTTCTGAGCTCAGGGCTTTCCACTGGCCCAGCAATGGTCTTGTCTTTAATGTTCGATATCATAGCAAAATTATTTATATAGTTCTTAAAATAGCTTTTAAGATACCCTCACTCTCCTGAAAGTTATTCACAACAGCCTCCCCCCCACTCTGTTCAGAATCTTCTGGATGCTTACGAATCCAGTTTGTTTCCCGCTGATTTTTGTAATGCTCTAGGAGAGGACGGGTGGCTTGTCATTCCTCTGAGTCCTTATAAAGCTTCCCCAGCAGGGCTCATTCTCTGGGGGTGACCCACCGACTGCCCACCCCTCCAGGCTCCTCCAGACCCTGCGTCCCCTGTATTTGTGAAGGCCTCTGTGGCTCAGAGGCAGCAGGTGGGGGTGGGGGAAGCCACGGGCCATGACTTTGGCCAGGACATTAATCCACGCTGGGAGCGTCAGCCCGCTCTGGCACGGGGATGTCAGGCTCACGCCGGCTGCCCTTTTCTGCGGAGGTTCCTGGGCCGGCCCAGCGGGACACTTGCCTTTTTCACTTGAGCCTTGACAGCAGGCACAGGTTTAATGATTGGAAAGCACTCTGAGAATCCAGAGTGCTCCATAATTGCCAGCTCGTAATCCCCAAATTGTTCTCTGCATCGATGAGAGAGGTGGAGCTTCTGCCCTCGGCAGCGCCTTTGTTAGTGTGCCTCTCACACCGCATCAGGCAGGGCAGAGGCGGACCGGCGCCAGGCCCGCAGAGGGGCGCCCTGCAAGGACTCGGCAAGCACGCTGGGGCATGGCTTCTCAAAGCGTGAGCCAGACAAAGGGGGGCTTGGTCATAACGCAGATTCTTGGGCCCTTCACACCTGCTCACTCAGGCACCAGATCTTAGTGCACTGGAATCTGCATTTAATCACTCCCCACCCCCGCTGATGCTCATGCTAATTTGAGTTCTGATGGTGTTGAGGAGGGGGCATGGGTCTGGGGTCCAGAACCTAGGCTCGAGTCTCAGCTCTGACCTGCACTGTCTGAGACCTCAGCAAGTCACCTGACACTAGACTCACGAGATCTAGGTATTCCCTAAAAAACTTTCGAGAGTTTCAGGTCAAATCAGTTTGGGCAGTGCAACACCCTACATGCCCCCTAGGGGATTTATAACACACACAGGTAGATTAAAGGGGCTGCAGGCCCCCCCCCCCCCGACGGAGAAGCCTGTTCGACCCAGACTTTCCCGCACGGGCCAAGAGAGGAGCTTCTTTCTCTCATGAACGACAGAAACATCTCACAGACTCAGTGTCTCATGAGATGAAGCACATGAAATTCCTTCCTGGGGAAAGAGAAGTCTGGAGGGTGAGCGACAGCATCCTAAGGCGGCAGTTCTGGCAGGAAGGAGGCCCTGGACAAGGGAGGGGAGGCCACAGGCGCCCCATTCCTCACGCTCAGGGTCCTCGGCTGGTCCAGTTCCGCAGAACGGCTGCCTGGAGTGGACACGTCACAATGGCGAGGTCACCTTCCTGCCTCGGGTAATTTCCCTTGGAGGCAAGACATCCATTTTTAACAGCTCTTCATTTCAGCGGAGGATGCCCTCCTGCCTCTGGTGGGGGCTGGGGACCGGGACGGGAAGGCAGGCTTTGTTCTTCTGACCAGTGCTGACAGTTTAATTAAACCCAGCTCAAGACAGGGTCAGCGGGGTCAGGCATTCTTCAACAGGGCTCCTGCAGAACACCACCTCCCTGCCTCTCCAGCCACCAGGGCCCTGTTAATGAGTTATCCCGGTCCTTCCAGCAGGGATATAAATAAGGGGAAATAAATGCCCTGGGCTGCCCTGAGTCCCCCACCCCCACCCCTTCCAGGCCCCGCACAGACACAAAAGCCCGATCTTGTCGGATACATATTGGTTTCAAGGCTAAAAAGGAGCCCAGAGGAACTGGGTTTCCAGAAGCGACTTGTGGATGAGGAAGGGAATACAATCAGCAGGAAGACAGATCGAAAAGCAGCAGGAGAGACCCCTCCCCAGAGCTGGGAGGACAGAGGTGTGGGGCGGAGGGGGCCCACACTCACTGTGCTCGGCCCCCACACCTGGGTGAAGACTGGGCTGTACTGCCATGAGAGGAGCAGCCAGGCCCCAACACGGCTGCCCCTGTGGGCATCCATGAAACTTCGCCACGTCCTCAGTAATGCAGCTGACCCCACACCCAGCTCACAGGCCACCAGGCTACAACTGCCTCCAGCAGGGCGGCTGGGCCCAGCCACTGAAGCATCTGTCCCCTCACTCTACACCGACCTGCCGGTAGGTCGGAGGACGGCAGATAGCTCTCAAAGAGCACTCCCCGAAGAGCTCTGCAGCCCTCGCCTCCTGGAGAGACAGCACCCCGCCAGCCTCTCACACGGCTGTCACCCCAGTAGTTCCCAGCACCTAGACCACTGCCTGGCCCACAGGAGGCCCTCAGTAACTGTTGGGTGAATGGGTGAGCAGGTGGTAGGTAGGCAAACAGAAAGGGGGAAGGGGTTAAATGTGGGTGGGCGAGGGGGTGGGAGGGCGGCTGTGGAATGGGGGCAGAGCTGGGCATGTGGGCAGGTCTATATGTGGGTTGGTGGATGGGTAAGGGAAGGGTGAGAGGGCAGGGCTGGATGGGTACACGGGGGTTGGTGGGTGAGTGGAAGTGTGGATGGGTGACCAGATGGGCAGGTGGAGGTTGTAGGGGGGAGGACACGGAGGATGGAGGGGTATGTGGACTCACTGGCGGTTGGTAGATAAGTGGAGTGCAGATGAGTGGGAGTGTGGACAGGCGGCAGATAGACAGCAGACAGGTAGACGGGGTGAGGGACAGGTGGGGAAATAGGTAGACCAGTAGGGAGCAGGTGCAGGAGGTGAATGGACAGTAAGCAGGAGGTAGATGGATGCCATGGAAGCATGAGCTCTAGCCTCGGACAGCCCAGAGTTTACATCGGCTCAGTCCCTTGGGCCGGCTGAACCCTCTGAGCTGGGCAGAGGCCCTCGGTCAGCTTCCTGAGCCTGCAGGATGGATGCGCCCAGCCACACTCCAGCTGCTGCCTGCATGCCAGCCAGCAGGTGCCCCCGTGGGTACACTTAAGCCTCTCATGGAAAAACCTAAAACCTATTGGGGGAGATCCCAGAGAAGCAAGGGGATAGTCTGGTTAGGAAAGGTGAGGCTGAGTCGCCACAGGGAGCAGAGGCATGGACAGGCCACCAGCAGAGGACACATGCTCACAGGGAGCGTGCAGGGCAGCCTGGGCCGCCTCTTTGGGTCAGGTCAGCTGCCCTCTGGGGCAATGCCCAGAGGGGTTCACCCAACATTTCCTGAGCACCTACTATGTGCCATAATGTTTGCACCTGACCTAAGAACAGGTTGTACCTCCCTTTAACCCCCACAACAGCCTATGAGGTAGACATTATCTTCACCTGATAAAGAGCGAATGGCTCAGCGGGGACCGAGGAAGCATCCCTGCATCACACGTCTGGCGTTCACTTAAGTGCAAACTACAGAGGCTTTTCACTGCTTATAAAAACAGGGAAGTCTTGGCCATAAACATGCCAACACGTGCTCTTACAGAAAGAACATCTGGGAAGCACAGAAGAGACAAGTCGCCGCGACAGCCCCTGGTGGCATCACAGTCACTGTGTGTGTGTGCAATCTCTGGGGTGATTCATTAAGTGGTCATACTGTCTGTACCGTTCTGCAGCCTGGTTTTGGATGTCACAAACATACGTATCACTTTATGTCTTTCCTAAAGGCCATTTTTTATGATGATACAAAGATTCCATCAAGTAGATAAAGCATAGTCTACTTAACCATTCCCCCAAGTTTAGACATTGGGTTGTTTCTACATTCTTTACAACATTCAGTATTTCAATGTAGAAATACTCTGTATGTCAGTATTCTAAGTAATGCTGCATGGGACAAGTTTGTGCCAGGTTTTGTTATTTCCCAGGATAGAGTCCCCAACAAGATTTCTAGGTCAAGGTCTAAGCCCCTTTCAGGCTCTTTGAGGACCTTTGCAGGCCCAGTGATTAATTCCGGCCCTGTTGCCAAGCTGCTCTCTGGTCCAAGGCAAATCGCCCCTCGGGCCCACAGGTCCTGCATAAAGAAAGAAATGGGCAGACAAACGCAGCACCAGGGGCAACACTGGTAAAGAATAACCGGTCACAGGACTTTAACTCCTGGAAGCTACACAGACAAAAGCAGCTGAAACCACCTCAGCACCTGACAGACTGCGACTACACCTGACCCTGCACGGTTGGTCTCTCCCAAATTCGTTTTCATGCTGATTAAGCATAATGGCCTCTGCAGGAAAGTCCCCGATTTGCTCCAGATGGAGAGGATTAGTAATGGATCTCTCGCAGCAGAGGGCAGGTCAACAGGTGACAGACCGAAAGGCCTAGCACTGCCTTCCCCTCACCCGCCTCCTAAGGGAAGGGTAGGCCCTGTAATGCAACTGCAGGTGATCCCACCAGCTCCTGCACAGCTCATTGGCCCAGAGTGATCTCCTGACCCAACATGAGCCAAGCGGATTCTTTTCCCCAGCAATCCGGAGTTGGACCTGAGACATTGTAGGGACCTGAGGTCTGAGGCCACGGAAAGTAGGAAGGAGGAGTCAGCATTAAGGCCAACGGAAGGCATGGTGGAACTGAGATGTGGCCCACACGCAGGACACAAGTGTGCAGGCAGGAGTGGAACAGTGAGGTAGATGTTCAGAAAGAACTTGAAACACCCCCGGCACTCACTCCCAGTCCCAGCTATACCTCACTTCCTGTCCCAGGGAACTAGCGGGTCTGCAGGTTGTGCCCTTACGATAATACCCATCCCCACCATTACTGTCACCAGCCTTCAGGGGTGGCGCAGGGGAGCAGCGGGGATGGTTCTGAACCAAGAAGGCCTGACTGCTCCTCAGCCAGACCAACTGGGAGAGTTAACAGAGATGTTTTGGAATGCCTGATGCCCAGGTCAATAAAATAAGGGAGGAGGGGGTGGAGCAAAGAAGAATAGATAAAGAAGATGTGGGAGAAGGAGAAGGGGGGAGAAGGTACAGAAAATAAGTAGCATAGACAGTAGATAGAAAATAGATGGGGGGAGGGTAAGAATAGTAGGGGAAATATAGAATCTAAAGAACTTGAGACACATGTTCATGAACTAAAGGGGGAAATGGTGGGGGAGGGGTGTGCAGGGTGGAGGGGAACAGAGGGGGGAAATAGAACAAATGTAATGGCATAATCAATAAAATAAAAAAAATAAAAAAGAAGATGTGGAGAACATCCAGTCAAGATGGCGGTGTAGGCAGACATGGTTCACCTCGTCACAAAACCACATCAAAATTACAACTAAAATACAGAACAACTATCACTCAGAACTGTCATAAATTGAATTGAATAGAAGTCTGACAACTACGGAGTTAAAGAAACCACATCCACCCAGACTGGTAGGAGGGGTGCAGACGTGGAACAGGCTGGTCCCACATCCACATGTGGTGGATGAGAATTTGGGAGGGGTATCTCGGGAGCAAGGAGGCCCAGCCCCACACCAGGCCCCGCCAGCCCAGGGTACCAGTGCCAAGAAGATAAGTCCCCACAACTTCTGGATGCAAAAACAAGTGGGAATTGAGTCAGTGGAAAACACTTCTGGAGCCCCAAACAGTTCTTATAGAACCCACACACCAACTTACTCAGACTCACTCCCTCTGAGCTCCAGCACTGGGGTTGCAGCTTGAAAGGCACCAGTGGCATAAAAGGAGGAACTGAAGTACCTGGCATCCAGGTGAGCAGAGGCCATTGTCCCTTTTCTAAATCCTCCCTCCACAGAGCTGGCAAGCTGCCATATTTGAGACTCCATCAGCCTGGCTGACACTGTTCTGACCCACCAACTTACAGGCCCACCCAAGTGGCTTTTCCACGTGAATGGCTGGTCTTGGCTCTTGCTTCACAACTTCTTAAATCTTCTCAAACAAGCAGCATCTGGCCTCAATAGGCCCCAGGCCTGATATTAGCAGCAGCCAGCCTAGATTCACAGCTTGGCTTCACCTGGGAATCTCCAAGCTCAGCACAAGTAGCAGCCATCTCAGATTGCTTTATAGCTCAGGCAGGGTGGCTCTGGGCAAAACACAGGTGGGGGCTGAACTTGACCTGCAAGACCCAGGAAATCCCAGGGCCAATGCACCCAGTGGACAGCTACTGACCATGTTGGAGCACCATCACCCTGCCCCCACACAGTGATCCTCCACAGAGGTTGGTGGTCAGTGGTCACAGCCAGTCCTTGCACCTGACTGGCCTGAGTAAATTTCTCCCATTGATCTGCCAAAGCAGCCAAGACTCAACTACAAGAGGAGGGTGTACTCAGCCCACACAAAAGGTACTTCTTGAGGACCCAGCTTGGGGAACAGGGGAGGCTGTGTCACTGGACCCTACAGGTCACTTACTACACTAGGTCATGCTACCAAAACATGGAGCCAAAGCAGCTCTACCTACTACATAGAAACAAACACAGGGAGGCTGCCAAAATGAGACAAAGAGAAAGGGCCCAAACGAAAGAACAGATCACGACTCCAGAAAAAGAACTAAACAAGTGAGATAAGCAGTCTATCAGATGCAGAGTTCAAAACACTGGTTATAAGGATGCTCAAGGAACTCGGCAGGGACCTCAACAGCATGAAAAAGAGAGGCCGGGGGTGAGCCTTCAGCTGTCAAGGGAAGAAAGGGAAAGCAGCCACTGTGTGTGCCCGGCCCTGTGTCACAGGCAGCTCTGGCCCGAAGGAGGCGAAGACCAGCAGAAAGGGTGATCGCTGAAGGTCACCATGGAGAGGCCTCCAGTCCAGGAAGAGGAAGAAATGGGAAGTGACCAGAGAGACCATTTGAATACACTAAACATTAGAGTTCCACCTTAAGGACAAAAACCGTGAAGGCAGGATCAGGTGACAGATTCTGGAGCTGCCGAGACCCCTGGGCTTATCAAAAGGTCTAGAATTCATGACAGAGGTGGAGAGAACTGGCCCCTCAGCATGCAGAGGGCCCCAGGGTGCCATCTCCCACGAGCCCCTGCCCTGCCGTGTGTATGGCATCACCTGCTGCTTCTTCCTCCACTGGCTACTGTCCTACAAACTTCAGGGAAGCAGTCCTGCATCTCACACCAGTCTTGCTGTGGTTTTTCAGGTTTGTTTTTTCTTTCTAATTTTTGTCCTATTTTCTAAATATTCTATATTTAACTTTTTTAAAGGTTTTATTGATTTATTTTCAGAGAGAGGGGAAGGCCGAAAGAGAGGAACAGAAACATCGATCATCCACCTCTCGCACACCCCCAATCGGGTACCTGGCCCACAACCCAGGCATGTGTCCTGACTGGGAATTGAACCAGCAACCTTTCAGTTCATAGGCTGACACTCAATCCACTGAGCCACATCAGCTGTTTTTCAGGTTTTTAATGACAAAACTAAGGGGCTCAAAAACCTTCTAAATCAAAATTCGAAAACCTAATGAACCCTTCAAAAACCTAACAGGCGTTTATAATTGTTCTAAGTAATACAGAAAGAAAAGGAAAAGCTAGGAAAAAACCATAAATCATCAGAAAGTAGATGCAGGGCTCAAAGTTAAGAAAATGTTTCTAAGATGCAGACCTTTTTAATAACGGACTGATTGCTCCAGGAGGTGGCAGACTTGCCATCACTGGAGGTAGCGAGCAAAGACCAGAGTGCCCTTTGCCCAGGAGCTGCAGGAGAGGCTTCTCAGGAGACCTCCAAGGTCCTGTCCGACCCCAGATCCCACAGAACGAAACATGTGGCAGAGCAATTACAGACGCATCTGGCAAATCACAAAGCAGCAGAATTAGCCGCAACCCTACAAACTTGAAAGAAGCACATTTACAACGAATGAGAGTATCACATTACACACAGTTAATAAACTCACAGAGCTTATTACTCTGAGCTGAAAGTAGAAATAGGCCCCAAAAGAGCTTAGCCGAATGTATAAAATTTGACCTAAGGCAGATTACCAAAGGCAGTGAGAGGTGGGTAGGAATGGTCCTCCCTTCACAGTGGGGCCCACCCCACGCCCGGGCAGCACATGGAACTGGGTGAGCTTCAGATTCTGTCAGGTGCTTGACATGGAGCAATGCCCTACACTGCACCTGCCTACAGAAAGGGCCTGACCTGAGTGACCCTGAGCAGCTCCTCCCCAGGGAGGAACATGGGGGTCGCGGGAAAGTTCATGCCCCACTGACCACACACAGCCCCTCCTACCACAGGGCGAGGGGTGAGAACACACAGAATGCTTTCTGGCCACAGAGCAGCACTCACAGCCTCGACAGAGCCTGGGTGTTCTGGAACAGCAGTTCTGGTAGCGTGTGCAGCTGGTTCCGGTTCAGTCGCCTACAAAAGAGAGGGGAAGAGTTGGAAATTGCCTTGGAAACGCAAGAAATCCAGAGGACTTTTCAGGAAACACTGGATTCAGAGTCAGAGAGCCCAGGGTTCAGATCTTAACAGGGTCACTGTGTCACCCCAGGGAAAGTAACTCCTTTGGGCCTCAGTTTCCTCATCTGTAAAGTGGGGATCCTGCCATCCAACACTTGGGGAGAATACAAGCAAAACAATTATGAAAGTCCCTCCCCAAGGACCTGCCACGGACTGGGCAGTCAATACAAATACAGCATCTTCCCTTCCGTCTCCTCCTCCCATGCCCCTCAGCATCTTCACTGACACCTGCAAGACGTTTTGTGATGGGCATGGCACTGACTCAAGTCTGTCTCGGTTCGCAAGTGGGTATCTGACCACCCGGGAAGTGTGGGCTGTATCCTCGCGGAGTGGGACTGGCCCCGTGGCTTTGACTCTACTGCCGTCATCCACACAGGGCTCTGTGGCAGCTTGGCTTTTTTGTTTGCTTTAGGTCTTTTTTCAAAAAGAAAATAGCTTTATTGATTTTTTAAAAAATTATTTATGGAAATGCAAGCTTAACTTTTTTTTAAGCCTCAAATAATACAAGAAAAACTATTCAGCCACCTGCATTTTTCTGACTCGAAAATTTGGTGGCTGTCTTTCCATGCCAAGCAACAGAGAACCACCCCCTTTATCTTCAATGGCCAAATAGCAAGTTCATCATGTTCAACTCCTCTGCTGGCGGGCAGTCAGCTTTTCTGCATCACAAACACAGGCAGGGGCGGGAGGCCGGTGCTAGCATGCGGCCCGACGAGAAGACCCGCGCAGAACGGACCCAGCCTGGTCCTGGGAATGCAGCGACACACATCCAGACGTCTCCTGGCACCTTGGGCAACTAACACCCTTTATTTCCTAATTTTTTTCAATTGCAGTTGGCCTGCCATGTTACGTTAGTTTCAGGTGTACAACACAGTGAGTAGACAGTTAGGTAGCTTACAAAGGCAATCCTTCCAGTAAGTCTAGTCGTTACACACGTGCACAGTTATCACGGCATTACCGACACATTCCCTGCGCTGAACTGCACACCCCTGTGACTGCCAGGCAACCGATTCTCTGACACCGCAGTGCAGGGCTCCAGCCCATCAGGCTGTGTGACATCTATAACCTACAAAACTTCGGTGCTCACACAGTGCTCCATGACCATCTGCAGGGCATCGCCTACGAGCTGGTCAGAGCCTCAATACCCTAGGCTCTACCCCAGACCTGTTGAATCAGTCTGCGTCCCAACAACATCCCCAGGGGACCCGTTTTCTCGTCCAGGTTGGCGACACACTCATGTGAAATGCGGCCCCTGCCCTCCAGCTATGGCACGATCTGGGATTCGAACAGCCTCTCCTCCTTTGAACAGTGGTAGACGGCCATCAACCAGCTGGGCAAGAGCTTTCTTTTGCTGGGAGGGAGGAACAAATATAATTCTGTGTGGCCAGCGGTAACTGTCCGTGGTTGGTAACTGTCTGTCCTAGGAGGTCGGTCACCTTTCATCTGCTCCGTGAGAAAGGTACACTTCCCAGCACGGTACAGACAATTAGTCCAGTGGCGAGGAGTGTTATGGAAAGGACCAGCTCCTAGGGAAACACATCACTGCCTAGGGAAAAAAGGAACCGCTAACGGAATCGTTAAAGCAACAGGAGGAGACTTCAGACGGCTCCAAGTTCCTTAACCTCATCCAATAAATTAATCCTGTGTTTACACTGCCTGGTAATCATTGGTTTTTGTTTTGTTTTCTCCAAGATGGTTTCATTTTTCTGGCTCCAGTTTCTGAAAACACTTAAAAAGAAAAGGGACCCAAATAGCTAGTTAAAGTGGGAAATCAAAGGACGCCGAAGGAGGGACCCAGCATGCTGACGGGCCCGCAGGTTGCTAAGCAGAACACGGTAGTAGCGGAGGCTGCCAGTCCCGAGGAGCCCTCACTGTGTGCCAGGCACCAGAACAGATGTTCCGCAGGCCTTTCCTCACCATGGGAGGGAAGGCGGAATAGAAAGGCGGGTTTCTTTCTCGTGAGTGGGACCAGGCCGTACATCCACGCACAGCCCCTTCCCCCCGCCGTCTCGCCACACGGCTTGACTATATGCTCAGGGTATGTTGCACTGTCTCTTGGATAGCTGAGGGATTGGGAGGTCCCGAAGTGCCTGACTCCCCCAAGTTGCCTCTGAGCGGTAGTGGTGGGGTCCGGAGCCTGCCTGTCCCTGCTCCCCATCCTGGCTGCCTCTGCATTACACACAGATGCCCCTCGGCCAGCAGGGGACTGAGGGCTCTGCTCCCCCATCACCGGACAGACTGATGTCAATGGCGGCCGGCCCTCACCACCCAGAATCACACGGGTTTGTGACTGCTTACAGGAAGCAGTTATGTCTGCTCCCAAACCTGTTTAGCCAGAGGTACTTACAATTGTAATTATATAAGTTAATTAGTTGTTACATAAACAAACAAAATGCCAGTGTGAAAAGAGAGTCATCTCCATGAAAACTAGGCTGAACGCTGTGGAAAGAGTCGATAAAAGGAAAGCCGCTGACGAAAGGGCTGCTGGGTCATGTAAAAGACAGTGTGGGGGGCACAGCAGGGTCATAAAGCAAATTCAGAATCCTCCACCCACGTGTCTTCCAAGGGCCCTTCAAAAATCTCAGTCCACCTTAACGAAACCAAAAATCGTAAAAAAGGCATGCATGTGTGTGGTTTCCGTGAGGAAAACAAGACGGAACTCCAATCAGCAACTCACAATGAAAAGTTCTTGGGGGGAAAGGTGGCAGGTGAGAAGGTCAGTAAATGTTCACTTGTGTGTTTTAACTTCACGTGAAGCGTGTAGAGCATGTGTGGTGTTGGTGCCTCCACACTCCGCCCCATGCCTAGGGTTTACTGATTCGCCACTGGTCTCCCACAAGTCAGAGGGGCTGCCAGCCACCCACAGCGAGCACTGGACACCCCCAGGGTCAGAGCAGTCACAAAGGAAGGCACTGGAAAAGGACACAGAGACAAAGTCTGCAGTGACATGTTGTGGCTCAAAAAGGAGGGACCTACTCAGCCTTGGGTGGCAGAAGCAGGCGTGACATGGGCCACCAGGCATGTCTGAGCCCCACCCCCACCCTCTCTCTCCCTCCAGGTCAGGGCAGTCCTGAAGCTGCAGCTGGAGCTGGGCTGGGTCCAAACGAGCCCCTCAGAGCTGGGCCTGGAGTGTGGTATATTCTGTCCTGAGCCTTTTAAAGAAAACAAACACAGGACTCAACTCCTGTTTCTCTGGGGGCTCCTTACCACTCAGTTTTAGGCCAGATGAGGAAGGTCAAAGAAGGATCACCTTGGCTTTCCTCCAGGCCACAGGAAGGCAACAAGACAACCACAGCCTTCCCTTTTCTTTCTTTATTTTCTTTGATGTAAAAAAGAAAAGTGAGGTATTAGGACACAGCCATTAAGAGCTCAGGCTTTGGAGGCAAGATGGTCCGGGTTCTAATCCCCTCCCCTGCACGAAATCACTTAATCATCATTTCATAAGGCAAGTGCCTTAACTTCTGGGCACCCCTGCCCCGTCTGTAAGAGAACACTGACCCCAGGCTGCTTCAAGGATTGAATGAGACATCGGGGGAGGGGCAGGAAAGAGCTAATCTTGGTGCCCTGCACAGAGTGAGACGATCAGTAGCAGCTATGATCATAAATTCATTTAAGGAAAATCCATAAAAAAATAAAAGCACACAGAACAGAATTAAAGTCGCCTGTTATCCCACCACCAATGCAATGAGAGTTACTATTTTCAATTTTCTCCCTCCTCCTGCATTCTGTCCACGTGCACGGTGACTTTATTTACACAAAGGGCACTTCCTGCCTCATCCACTTCACGCGATATTGTGTGTATTCCCAGGGCCTTCACTGTCCTTCCGAAGTGTGACTGCATGGCTTATGTCTCCACCAGCATGACTGTCCCCAGGTTTTATTGTATTTAAATAATGTGCAATGAATATCCTGAGAGATACATTTTTTAGTCACGTCTCTCATTATTTCTACTTCAAAAGGCATGACCCTTAGAATTCTTGACACCTACATCCAAACGGCTCTGCAGAAAATTGACATCAGTGACCACCCTGAATGTACATGCCCACCCATCCCCCACCTCACCCGTACCAGAGGCCTTTTTTTTTTTGGTCATTGTCCATCTGGAATGCAAAAATGGATCAAGACACACTTGCAAAAATGTCTCAAAAGCCCTGTAAGGAGCAAACCACGCAAATCAGAGACATCTCCACCTCCCGGTTTCTGTGCTGTGGCTCTGAGCACTCACGACGTGCCTCCCTAGTGGCCCCTAGAACTCCCCTCATGGTCCCCTCCACGCACCACTGCTTCCCAAAGGCCACACGAGTCAATGAATGGTGGTTACACCTGGGGCGTGGGGTTATAGGAGAAAATCTCAGCTCCTCTGGACTGTGTGGCTTTTTTGCTGTAATGCATTTGGGGGGGCGGATAAAAATAGCTGCCTTTAAAGGTGAGGTGAGAACAGTCTGCTGCTTTCTCTCTGCCATGATCTCACAATGAGGCTGCGACCACTTCCACGGCTGCAGCTGCCCCTGGCGCCGGTCAGCAGGCAGGAGGCAGGCAGGGTGCACAGGCCTGTCCCTGAGCCACCCGCCCTTGCTGCCAGGCTCAGCCTGCTCCTGTCCCCACAGGGCCAGCCCCCACCACCCTGCTGAGCCTGCACCCACTGTACTTACAGCCGCTCCAGCTCCTTCATGTCGTCAAAAGCCCCCCGTTCGACCACTCCAATCTGGTTCTCCATCAGCTGCCTGGGGAAGCACAAAGACAAAGACAGCTACAGGGTGTCGGACCAGGACTCCTGGAAACAGTGGCACGGGGGGGGGGTGGGGGGTGGAACAGGAGCTGTGCCCAAAACTCATGCAGACCCGAGCCCACAAAATCTCCTCGAAACTTTGCAGACTGCCAACTGGGGCTCCTCAGCCCACCCAGCCCTGACAGCAAGATGCGCTTCCAGCTCCAGCCCCATGCTGACCCCTCTGAAGCCACCTGCATGGCAGAAGGCCATAGGACACCAGAGCACTGGGTCATTGCTTCAAGACACACTCAGGGAAGCATGGACCCAGGCAGCAGCAGGCAGCAGGGGCTGGCTCTGGGCTGCTGGCACACGGGTCCCTCTTTGGCCCAGAGGGCAAGTTTCCAAGGGGCAGAGCAGACTGAATGGTCCAGTAGCAGGGGAAGGGGAGCCAGTGCCAACTGGGCAAAGCCCACACATGCAGCACACTCTGCAGTTGGCAGACGGCACGGCCTCCACCTGCACCCGCACTCCGCCTGGCCCCACCTGCTGCCAGCTGAACCACCCAGCTCCATGATGCTCTGTGCCTCCTCATTGCCAGTGCGCCCGAGGCCCAGTGTCCAGCCGGCGGGCCACAGTTTCCCCACAGACCGCCTGTTGCATGGTACTTTTTCAGATGGTCAAGCATGTTCTTCTCCCTGCACTTTTGCTTTTCCTTCTCCACTCTCAAGTAGGTGGCTGTGTGTTCCCATGTGGACCTGAGACGAGGCTGCAGACAGGGCAGGGGCAGAGGCTGCCACCATGCACTTCTTTTTCTCCACTTGGTTTCCAAAGGCCTAACTACTTAGGAGCACCCACTGTGGACCTGAGCAAGGAGGGGGAGGGCTTCATCAGGTTCAGGAGAGACTCCTGGAGCCTGGGGAGAGGTCGGAGACTGGAGGGTTCTGGAGCAGCAGAGATCTCTGCCCTGCAACTGACAGCTATGACCCCAGAGAGGAGGGGCCACAAGGTTCCCAGCTTCCCCAAAGACCTGCAGATGCAAAGGTGTTAGTTCTGAAAGAACTGAGGCCCCAAGACCCTTGCGCTGCCCTGGGAATAGGGGGTGAGGGACCCCACAGCTGTCTGGCATTGAACGCATCAGAATGCATGCATGGCCAGCTGCTTCTGCCTCGAGATCAGCAGAGGAGAGATGAAGGGTTCGACACCCCCCTCACCCCTCAGCCCCGCCCAGCATGACAAAGGAGGTGCAGGGGGGGGCTCCTTTCCCCATGCGGTCACACCCACTACCTCCAGTATCAGCCACTGTCAGGCAACTCAGGGAAGTCACCTCAGTTCTCAGCTGCTCCCACTTGCCTACCCTCTCAGGCCAGGGACAGCCCCTTGCTGGGGAGTTTCTGGGGCACAGGTTCACAGGATCTGTGGAGGCTGCTATAGACTGGATGGTACCCCCAGATATGAGTGTGCTGAAGTGCTAACCCCAGATGTGACTGTGTCTGGAGACAGGGCCATTAGGGAAGTACTTAAAGCTAAATGAGGCCATCCAGGTGGGCCCCGATCTGATAGGACTGGTGTCCTTGTAAGAAGGAAAAACCTTCTCCTTCCCTCCTTCTCTCAAATAAGAAAAATTTAAAAAAAAAAAAAAAAAGAAGGGACACCAGAGACCTCTCTTGGTGCGCACCCAGAGAGAAGACCGTGTGCAGACACAGTAAGAAGGTGGCCGGGAAGAGAGGTCTCTCCTCAAACCCACCCTGATGGCACTTTGATCTCAGACTTCTGGCCGCCAGCACTGTGAGAAAATAAATTTCTGTTGTACTTTGTTATAGCATAGTGGGCAAACTAAGACACACACCTAAAGATTCACTTGGTCTTCCGTCACTCCCGGAGACAACCAGTAGACACAACAGCCCCACATGCCCAGCCCAGGGCCTGCCAGGTGGCACCACTGGTGGTGACACCGCCACCCCCAGTTCTTCAGCCACACTGGCGACAGGGTCAGGGCTCCAGGTCAGGACACCCTGCTCTGGGTCAGGGCTCACCATCGCTTCCACTCTACTCCCCACCCAGGGTGTCCCAAGACTGACTCCACAGCCTGTCTACAACCCTACAACCCTAAGGCCCACAGCCAGGGCTCTGCCTGGGGCCCCCAGGCCATTGCCAAGGCAGGGGCCAGAAGGGAGGTTATGAGCAAGAGCAGCATCTCATACTCACAGCACTCGCAGCTGCTTGAGCCCTGCAAAGTCGTTCTTATGGATCCGAGTGATATTATTGCCGTTGAGCTCCCTGGTGGACGAAAGGAGAGAAGGAAGTGGTGAGAGGTACAGGGTGGGCCCCGGGCCAGCAGCTCGGCTCCAGCGCCCTCTCTTCCTGGCTCAAGCCTGTCATTTTGACCAACAGGGCTGGGTGCTTCCCAACCAGTCCCAGGGCCCCCAAGTCTGTGTGGAGACCCAGCAAGTGGGGGCCTGTCTGCAGATGTCCCACCAGCAAGAGGCACAGGGCTCCCGTAGCTTTGGCCCTGAATGAACTCAGTCCAGTTGGAGAGACAAGACATTCACACAGGCAAAAATTTGGAAACTAGCCAATGAGAGGCTATTTTGGCAGAATCCTTGCTGAGCCTCAGTTTCTTCATCTATGAAATGGTGATAATAACGGTGTCCACCTCATGGGATTTGCATGAGGCACAAGCAAGTAAAAGGCATGGCCTGCAGGGGGAAAGGGCCCTCTTGCAGACACTGTTGCTGTCATCTGGTGGCACTGTTTCTACTGTCCGCATTCTGAACAGGAGAGTGCACCATGGGCCATGTGGTTCACGGGAACTGAGGAAGTAGGGCTCGAGCTGAGACCTAAAGGACATGGGAGGTCTGCACAGCAGGAGGGTAGGAGGGGACAGTCCAGGGAAGGAGAACGCCCTGCAAATCTGTGGGCTGGGGGAGGGGACAGGCTGAGTGGGAAGCCAAGGGAAGAAGGGTAGGGGGAAGGTAGGTGCAGAGCACAGAGGGTCTGAGAGAACAAGCAGAGGACAGGCAGGGAGCCAGGGAGGTCTCCAGGCAGGAGCCCGCCATGAGGTCAGTCCTGTAGCAAGGGAAGTGGGGGGCAGCGTGGGAGGACTGGGGGGCAGGGCTAAAGAGGGGAGAAAGCCCACCGTCTGGCCCTAGGGCCAGGCCTGCAGCAGCAGCAACAGCAGCAGCGGCTCCTATCCTCACACCACCCCAGCCTCTGGCCCTTTCTCCCTTCCAAGGCCCATGTGCTTCTCCTCAGCCCTCCCCAGTCCTGCCCCGGGCACCTTGGACCCCACCTTACAGGCTGTCTGGTCCCATCTCCCCAGCCAGCCTCCTAGGGACGCTCACTCAGCCCCTGCAGGGCCAGTCTGCTTCGCAGGGAGCTAGCACACCTCAGAAAGACAAGCCCCTCCAGCAGCCAGGCACTGCAAACTCCGCAAAGTTCTTCCTTGGAGCCACACACAGCGGAATCTCACCCGGGGCCTTGCCCCAAACCCAGCTGTCACCTACGCATCTAACCTGTCTGCACAGCTTCGAGTTCACAGCCACAATGCTTCTCCTTCTCAGCACTGTCATAGTCACCACGTGCCTGGCAGCAACCTAACTGTAGCCACACCATGTTCACCTGCAGCCGGGTCTCACACTTGCCTACTTCGGTCAACCCGAGCCCAAGTCACTCTGAAGAACAGCAAGCTTTCTTTCCTAAAAGTGTTTCGGAAGTGTGTTTGGACTAGATGATGTTCTAGGATTGCATCCAACATAGGTTATGAGTTTCCACGCACTCCAGAAACACCAGGCTGGGAAGTAGTTACTGTGCCCATCTTATAGATGAGGGGAGAGTGGCTCAAAGAAATGAGATGCCTTCCCCAAGTCGGCAGCTGGTAAATGGCAGAGCAGGGGTGGGGGCCCAGGCTTCTCCACCCAGGCCAGGCCGCCTCCCCAAGCTGACAAGCCAATAATTCATTCAGCTCATGGATCTCTCTGCCCTTCCTCCTGCACCTGGCTCTTGATCCTTGGGAGCAGCTGGAAAAACTCATTCCCTGCTCCAGTCCCCTCTCTAACAGGATCTCCCAGAGGGGCCTGAGGTCTCTCCGAGGTAACGAGGCCGCTGGTGAGAGGCCCAGACTGAACCACTACCCACCCTAAACCCCGAGAGGTGGCCTCTCCCCCTGGGATGGGCTCCTTCAGATGTAAAGGCCTCTTTTCATTGAACTCCATGTTCTTCCCTGCAACGGCCACCCTTGAGCTTCACTTGTGCTCCGCCCAACCTGCTCCTTCTGCAATGGAACTTCCATCCCCAAACCCAAGACCACAAGGAATTGTTGGTTGTTTCAACTTTTCAATGGTAAAGATAGGTCAGCATTGATTCTAAGAGCAAAATGTTCGACTTAAATGGAACCAATGGAGCGATGCTCAGCTGACCTTCAGTGCATCTGTGAAACCACGTACTATGCAGCCACTACAGATCGGTCGTGTGGACAAAGCAAGCCGTCCTTGGCACTGCTTCTACAAGCTGACACAGTGCATGGAAAAAGATTCTAAGACACTTGTATTCTCTGAGCCCGTCTATGTAAGAACTCACATGCACATCCACACAGGCGTGCACAGGGCGAGCTCACAGCGGGCTGTGTGCCACGTGGTAACGCCTGTAGCTGGTGCACAGTGGGACTCGAGGCAACTTTATTTCTTTTTTATACTTTTCTGGGACAGGCTGGCAGAAGAGGACAATGTGCACACAGCAAAGCAAATACAGCCTCTTGGGAGACCCTGATGGTTGGTGGCTTCTCAGCAAGAAGCCCATGGAGGCCCAAGCCACGCCAGCCCCCGGCCTGCCCCCATCAGCCTTGCTCTTTAACCCCGGAGCTGAGTGCCTCCTCTCAGGAGGGCCTGAGGGCGGCTGCTTAAGGAGGCATTATCACACTTATGGAGGCATTATCAGCACTTAGGCTAAGAAAATGACCTCCACTGGGTAGCCCGCCCTCTCCCCCTCTGCTGGGAGGCCCACCAGGATCGGGTTTCCAACCTGGGCCAGCCACTTCCCCTCATCCCTCAGTAGAGCCTGCTGGAATGAGGCAAAGAGGTCATTTTTCTCCAGCACCTGATTCCTCCACCAGGTGTTGCTTATGAGCTGCCATGACGATCCCCCTCCCCAGGAAGCAGTCTAGGAAAAATGGGAGAAGCTGCTGTGACCTTAGGACCTCCACAGCCAGAGCAGCCAAGTCAGGTGGGTCCTCTGGGGCAGTTTCCAGCCTCGTTCCTCGGGAAGAACTCCTGACCCCGAGCTTCTTGCCACCAGAGCCCACATCTACCACTACTTATTGGGCACCTACTGTGTGCAGGCTCTGAACCTAATGCCAAGCAAGCTCCCTCTCATTGCACCCTCAAGGTAACTTATGAGTGTGGTCTCTCCATCTTGCTGGTGAGGAAATTAAGGCACAGACTGATGAAACAATTTTCCCAGTGCTACATAGCTAAGAAGTGGTGGGGCCAAGGTCAAAACCAGGCCCACATGATTCCATGTTCGTTCCCCACCTCGTGATGCCTCTGGCTGATGGGCTCTGTCGAGCCCACCCCTCTCCCTGGGTGCTCACACGTTGGAGGGAGCTGAGAAAGCCCGTGGACGCTTCGGATCGGAAACACTGGGGCCCTGAAATAAGACTGTGTGCCCTGCCTAGGCAGCAAGATCAGGGGAGCTCCCCAGCCAGCAGAGCAAAGTGCATTCTTGTGGCTAAGAACTTGCACTTTGGAACTAAACGGTCTGGCCTCAAATTCCTGCTCCACCGTTACTGCCTGCATGACCTTAGGCACAGACCTTAACTTCTCTGTGTCTCAGTTTCCAGATTCATAAACTGGGGGCAATGGTATCACCTACCTGTGTGACATATGGTGGGGTTTAAATGACTTAATACTTTTAAAGCACCAAGAACAGGGCTCTCTGTAACAGTACAACATACTGCAATCATTTGTACTGCTGCTGCTGCTGTTGTTGTTGGTGGTGGTGGTGGTAGTGGTGGTGTTTCCCCCAAGGACAACAGCCACACCAGGAGGGACGGTGCCCCAGGCTCAGCTGGGGCTGGGGCTGGCCTGCCAGGGCCACGCTGAGCAAGGAGGCTACTCAGGCCCTACAGGCCCCCGGATGCCAAGGCCCAGGGAAGATGCCCTACAATGGTGCCCTCTCTTCCAAAAGTGATGGGTCTGCACCCATTCTTGTCTCCCAGGAAGAAATGCACGAGGGTGGCAAATGGCCCTGATTTCCATCAGTTCCTATGTGGTCCAAACCTGAAAGGGAAACCTTGATAGTAAAAGATTTTGTAGAAAATCCTCTAAAGCAAAATGACTGAGGGAAAAATGAAAACACACAGGATTTCTTGAATTCTCTTGGGAAACAAGAATCTGATCACCAACATCTGGGCGTTTGTGATAAACCAAAAGAAACCCTTGTATTTCCTGGAACTGCAGGAATAAACACCTCGGGCCCCTCGCAGGGTGTTCTGGGGTCCCCACATGCCTCCTCACAAGCACGCCTTGCCCCAGAGCCCCAGCCGTTCCAGTGCGGTTTTGCTGACAGACCAGAAACTCGCACAGCAGCCCAGGCCTGCTGCAGCCGTGGGGAGGAGGCTCGGCCGCCCTCCAAACCCCTTCCTGCCGAGTCTCCAAAAAATAAACATGCACGCTCTGTCCGTGACTGAGCCGGGCCTCTGGACCCGGGGCCTGTACGCCGCAGCGCTATGTCCTTTGAAACCAGCCTGGCAACCTCCAGGGCGCTGAGTGTGTGGAGAGTCAGACCAGACAACTGAGAAAATGTTCCCTACGCATCCAGGCCCACCGTCCAGGCCGGACACCCCGACCTGCAGGCCAGCAGTTGCATGCCTGAGCCTGCCATTGCACCTGAAGCCCCACAGTGCCCCAACCGAGGCTCCCCACACTTGCTCTGGCTCCCCTCCAATCTGTTCTCCAAGCCACAGCTGGAGTGATCTTTTAAAGATGCAAATCTGACGAAGTCACTCCCCGCTTAAGCCCTTCAGGGAATCCCCATTGCTCTTGGAATCAAGACAAAATTCTTACTGTGGACAACGAGGCCAAGCGGCCTGCCCTGCACGGCGCCACATTCTTGTTTGGTCCCTCCCCGAGCAGAGCCTCTGACCTCGCCATTCCCGCTGCCTGGAATGCTCCCTCCTTCCTCTTTGTCTAACTCACTCCGACTTTTCCTTCCAATTGGTCAGACCTCCTGTCCCAGGCCCGCAGAGCATCACTACCCTCCCCTCTGCAGTGCAAATCTGGAGCATTTTTACATGGATTTGGGGGCTTCCTTGAGCAGTGTCTCAGCCTCTGAATAAGATTATAAGCTCCTTGAGGACACAGACAATTGGTTTTTTTCTCATTATGTAACTCTAGGGCCTAACATAGTACATGGCACCTGCTAGATGGTTCTTGAACAAATTTGCATTAAAACTGACATGTTCCAGCCCTGCCTGGAGTGGCTCAGTGGACTGAGCCCCAGCCTACAAACCAAA
This sequence comes from Artibeus jamaicensis, assembly GCF_021234435.1. Classification (NCBI taxonomy): domain Eukaryota; kingdom Metazoa; phylum Chordata; class Mammalia; order Chiroptera; family Phyllostomidae; genus Artibeus; species Artibeus jamaicensis. The sequence goes on from NW_026521538.1 coordinate 1,716,503, forward strand.
GGGTCACTGGTTCAATTCCCACTCAGGGCACATGCCTGGATTGTGGGCCAGGTCTCCGGTGAGCGGTACTCAAGAGGCAATCACATGATGTTTCTCTCACTTTCTCCTTTTCCCCTCTCTCTAAAAATAAATAAAATCTTTACAACAAAAACTGGCATATTCCAAATAGCATGGCATTGAGCATGCTTTCCCTGTTTCTCTGCTCCCCCACTCCAAAAACACTAATTAAGAAAGGCTCTCCTCAAACAGACATCAGCCAAGAAAAGCTACACACAGAGGACACTGCTGTGTTGCTAACAACCTCCCAGGGCCCACAGGTTAAAAAAAAACTGATTTTTTTTCTGAGTGCCTTCCGTAGGAAAATGCTCTGCCCATCTACTTCCTTCAACACAGCAGCAGCTCTGCCTCCAGGCCCTGACCCCTGCTGCGCCCTCAGCCTGGAACAGGCGGGGACAGCCCAGAATGGCCCTCTTCCCTCACCTGCCCAGCAACACAAACTTCTGGCTCAGTGCTAACATCCTTCAGGCCTCAACCAAAATGTCCCCTCCTCTACACCTGCCTCCCCTCACCCCGTGGGTGTCCACTCAGCACCTTCTCCAGAGCCGGGATTGCAATTTGAAGACGTGTTCAATATGATGAGGTCCTCTGCTAAAGGCCCATCTCCCCTGCCTGGCTGTGAGGGGCAGAGGCTACATCTGTTTTGCTCACTGCTGTATGCCCAGCCCCTCGGAGGCCCCCTGGCACACAGTAGGTGTTCACTAAATGTGGTGAAAATAGGCTGAGTGAGCAATTCTGCCCGCCAAGCCTGGCTCCTATGGGTGCATCACCCGAGGTTGACATGTGCTCCAGACAGCCACCTGAGCCTCCCCACAGTCCTCGGGCCTCAGCAGGTCATGGCCCAGAGGCCCCTCCGACTCCCCAGCAGAGCCTGCAGGCCCTGCTCCAACCCCAGCGCTGAGAGGACAGTCCTAAACCTTGGACAGACAAGAGGCTCCCCAGGGGGCCACGCCAGGGCAGATGTGCTACCCAGCCAGCTCTGCCCCAGCTCCTGGGGGCCGTCTCGTGTCCTTGGCCTGAGTACGAGCAACACCTATCCTATCACTGCCAGGCCAGCTCACTGAACCCTCAAAACAGAAGCAGGTGAAGGAGGCGAGGCTTGACCCCTGGCACATCTGAATTCAGGGCTGAGCTCCCTCTGGGGTTTTTTTCCCTATAGTATTTAACCGTAGAAAAATACACATAGGACTTCCGCCAAGATGGAGGCATAGGTAGAGACCCCGTGCTTTCTCACACAACCAAGTTTAGAGACAACTTAATATTAGCAATAGAAAACACAGCCAGAACACAGAAAATTGAACTTTTTAGAAGTCTGTTAACAACAAATTCTTCAGCCTGACCGGTAAGAGGGGCGAAACAGCAGCTGGAGGAGCGGGGTTGCACAGGAAAACTCGGTCCGACGGACTCAGGCGCGCGGAATCCAGGCACAGGGTTGGACTGGGTGGGCAACTCAGCAAGTGAGCGACCGCCAGGGAAACAGCAAGGGAGCAGGGCTGCAGGTTGACTGTGGTCGCGCATTCGTGCTCGGATAGACAAGCGAGGCAGTGGGTGATTGGACAAGAGCCAGCAGTCCCAGCGGCAAGCAAGCATAGGCGGAGTGCGCCGCCATTTCCCTGCTCTAACCCCGCCTCCACATACAGCGTCATAATCCAGCGACTCTGAGTGGCCCGGCCCAGGTGAACAACCTAAGCCTCCGCTCTTCACCCAGCTGCGAGAAACAGCAAAGTGGGCCGCCATTTCCCCACTCTGACCACGCCCCCACATACAGCGTCACAACCCAGCGACCTGGGAGTCCAAGGCTCTGCTCCTCACACTTAAAGGGCACAAACAGACTAAAAATGGCTCAAGAAGATCTCAAAGCTCCAGAGCCTATAAATCTAAGCGATGAAGAAATAGCAAAACTCTCGGACGCACAGTTTAAAACACTGGTGATCAGGATGCTCACAGAACTGGTTGATTATAGCCACAAATTAGACAAATATATGAAGGCGACACTAATTGAAATTAATGGAATTGCACAGGAAACCAATAGCGATGAAAAGGAAACTGGGACTCAAATCAATGGAGTGGACCAGAAGAAACCAAATAATGGCCAAACAGAAAAGAGTGAAGAAGCAAGAATTCAAAAAAATGAGGAGAGTCTTAGGAACCTCCAGGACATCTTTAAATGCTCCAACATCCGAATTATAGGGGTACCAGAAGGGGGAGAGGAACAGCCACGAGTGCAAAACTTATTTGAACAAATAATAAAGGAGAATTTCCCCAATCTGGCAAAGGAAATACACTTCCAGGAAATCCAGGAAGCTCAGAGAGTCCCAAAGAAGTTGGACCCAAGAAGAAACACACCAAGGCACATCACCATTACATTAGCCAAGATTAAAATGAAGGAGAGAATCCTAGAAGCAGCAAGAGATAAGGGGACAGTCACCTACAAAGGAGTCCCCATCAGACTGTCAGCGGATTTCTCAAAAGAGACCTTACAGGCAAGAAGGGGCTGGAAAGAGGTATTCCAAGTCATGGAATCCAAAGACCTACAACCAAGATTGCTCTATCCAGCAAAACTTTCATTTAGAATGGAAGGACAGATAAAGTGCTTCTCAGATAAGATCAAATTCAAGGAGTTCATCATCACCAAGCCCTTATTATATGAAATGTTAAAGGGACTTACCTAAGAAAAAGAAGTTAAAAAAACATGAACAGTGAAAGGACAGCAAGCTCACAGTTATTAAGAACCACACCTAAAACAGAAGCAAACTAAGAGGACAGCTAGATCAGGAGTGGAAACATAGAAATGAAGATCTCAAGGAGGGTTAGCAACAGGAGAGTGGGAGGAGGAGAAGGGGGGAGAAGGTACAGAAAATAAGTAGCATAGACAGTAGATAGAAAATAGATGGGGGGCAAGAATAGTATGGGAAATATAGAATCTAAAGAACTTGAGACACATGGTCATAAACTAAAGGGGGGTAAGGTGGGGACAGGGGGGTAGGGTGGAGGGGAATGAAGGGGGGAATAGAACAACTGTAACGGCATAATCAATAAAAATAAATAAATTTAAAGAAAAGAAAAATACACATAAAATTTGCCCTTCCCATTGTTGCATGGCAGATCTCCAGAACTTTTCCATCTTGAAAAAACAGAACTCTGTGCCCATTAAACACTCTCACTCCTCTCTTCCTTCAGCCCCTGGTGACCACCTTCTGCCTTGTCTCCGTGAGTCAGACGACTCCAGGTGCTGCCAATCAGTGGAGTCAGGCAGGCTCCGTCCTCCCGTGACTGGCTCACTTCCTTCCGCACACCCTCACTTCCACATTGTCGCGTGGGTCAGAATCCCCTCCTTTTCTGAGGCTGGCATTCCAGCGTGGGTCACACTGCACCGCACCCACCCATTCACCCACCCGTGAGCACTCGGGCTGCTCCCACCCTTCCTTCGGCCGTTGTGAATGGTGCTGCTGTGGACGTGGGCGTGCAACATCCTTGGGACCCTGCTCTCTGCTCCTTTGGATACGTGCCCAGAAGTGGGCTTCATTGGCTCATGTGATCATTCTATGTTTAATTTTCTGAGGAATCAGCACACCGTTCTCCATGGTGGCTGCATCACTTCACATTCCTGCCAACAGTGCATAAAGATTCCAGTTTCTCCACATCCTCACCACCACTGTTATTTCTGGTTTTCTCAACAGCGCTCGGCCACCCCAGTGGGTGTGTGGTGCTCAGACCCCAGCTCCTAACCCCGGCTCCATGAGGTGTTCTGCTCAAAGGCCCAAACTGCACCTCAGTCCCTTCACCACTGAGGCCTGGTCTTACTTTTGCCAATCCCCTCCCCAGGTCTGAGGCTCACCCCAAAACCACAACCTTGCAGCTAGGGCCCCACTGTTAGCCACCAGGCCTCCAGGTAGTCCATGCACTACCCACCCCACACCCCCGAGAGGCCACATGCCATTGAACCCCCTGACACTGACCTCTGGCTGCAGCACCACTTCCTTGCATCCCCGGACTCTGCTCACCACCCCCAACAGGACACACCCTCTTTATCCAGCCTGTGCCTCAGGTGCACCCTGTAAAGATGCACAGGCAGGAATCAATCGTGGCCAAATTGCCTTTCAGCCCCAGTGTTAAGCCCTGATAGGAGTTTTGTAGGGGCTAAATGAATGTCTGATGAAGGAATGAATGAACTAATGAAGGAATGAATGAACAAATGGGTGAATGAACGAAGCCAGGCCTTATTAAGATGTGTGGAGCAGTAGCAAATCCAAAAACAAAACAACAAACACCTCTCAAGCCTCAAGACCCTCTAGGTCCCTGGCACACCACATACCAGCCACCTGTGACCCAGGCAGACAGCTCTCTGACCTTCCCCACATATGCAAGGAAGGGTAAATAATACCCTCCACACAGGTCAGGTGTGAAGAGCAGAAGGGCAGCCTTGGTAAAGCTTTTGCTCTGAGCCTGGCACAAGGTAGGGGCTCTACATGGTGACCACCAGCACCCGCACCACTTCCTCTTCACACCTCTCCACCTCAGCTCTTCTCTGACCTTGTCACAGGTCCCACCTCACCCAATCCCCAGCCCCAGCCCCAGCCCCACAGGCACTGGCTCCTCCTTTCACAACCTGCCCGGCCTGCCCTTGCCCTCTGCCCCCAGCAGACTCCAGTCCGCCTGCCCCTATGCTGCAAACAGTTCTCTCGGAGCCCCTGCTCTTGTTCTCTCCTCCAGCAAACTCCTCACCACCTACTCACTCCCCGACCATCTGCCTTCCTCCCTCCACTTCTCCCAGGAAGCCGTTCTGCCCAGCTTGACAGTGACCCGATCACAGTTCCAGAGCTTTCCTTGGCCCTCATTTTTAGACAGACTGGCTGCTCTCTGCACGGCTGGCCTCCCTGCGCATCTCCAAACGCCTGCTTGGTTTGGCAGTAACTACTTTTTATCCAGGTTGGGAGCCACAAATGCCCAGCCAATGCTCCCCATGGGAAACACGGGACAGGGGTGCCTCCTGCCTCCCGAGGCTCCCCCTGCTCTCTCCATATGGGGGGGGAGGCCAAAGGCAGGCCTCATGAGTCTTCAAAGGACAGACCTTCCTCGCCAGGCAACCCCAGCACCAAGAGCACCCCTGCATCCAAATCGCCTGGATCACAATTGCCAAAGATTGGTAAATCAGTATCTCTGGGGCAGGCTGGATTCTGCATTTTATACCGGCTCCCAGGAGATGCTTGTTCCCATTGAAGTTTCTCTTCCACAGCCCTTGCCCTTGTGGGTCCCACCGCTTCCCCAGGAGGCCCTCCCTGCTTCCTCTCTCCAGCCTGAACACTCTGCACAGTAGCCCTCCCAGTTCCTACCTCTGGGGTCATGTTTCTCACGTAGCTTTTTGTTATCAATTTAAGCCAAAGAGGCAGAAGCCAAGCACCTGCACGGCTTCTCCAGGATCAGGGGCCCTCCCCAACTTTATTTGCAAGATCATCTCCCAGGTTCAAGCCTTGGGGTCCCCCGCACCCTGGCCTTCCCCTTTGCTCTCTCTGCCTCAGCCTCTGCAGTAGTCTCCTAATTCCACGAGGACCACAGTAGCCTCCTGCTGCTGCTGTAGCAAATTACCATACACGCAGTGATCAGAAGTCCAACCTCAGTCCCACTGGGTTGAAGTCACGGGGTCGGCAGAGCCGCATCCCTTCTGGAAGGCTCTAGGAAGCCATCTGTTCCTTTTCTGTTCAGCTTCTAGAGGTTGCCTGCATTCCCTGGCTCGGGGCCTCTTTCTCTCCTCCCTCCCAACTCTTGCTTCCGTTGTCACATCCCCCAGTACTGACTTACTGACACTGACCCTCCTGCCTCCCTCTCGTAGGGGCCCTTGTGACTGCATTGGGCCCACCTGGGTAATACAGGATCCCATCTCAGGATCCTCAACTTAATAGTATCTGCACCGTCCCTTTTACCCTGGAGAGTCACATACCCACAGGTTCCAGGGACTAGAACACGAACATCTTTGGGGACCATTATTCAGCTCCCCACAAGGACCATATTTTCTAAAGCAAATCTCAGAAACTTGATTTCATGGTTCTTACCAAAAGTTTATTTAAAAAGCCCACCCAACACTTTTTTTTGAGCACCTACTATGCACCCGGTGAGGGGACACAAAGATACATGAGACATGGTCCCTGCCCTCAGGAAACTCAAAACTCAAGGGACCGTCAAACAAGAATAAAATTCTCTTCTCTACAGAAGAATCCCCATTAGCGAATGCAGAAGGAATAAGGGAACTAGGAAAATAAAAAGTGGATAATAATGGTTGCAGGCAAGATCCACTGATGAATGCTAAAATTCATTAATGAATGGTAAGAATTTGAGGGGGGGAAAGGATCTACATAATCTCAGAGTCTATCCCCCAGATATTTATTAATGACAAGTGAGAAGACGGTGACATTACAGTGGAGAGACCTGGCAGACGCCATCTCCACCACGAGATCAGACCGCCGTCACCAGCAACCAGACACACTGCTGCCACCTGCCCCCAGCAGGGCGTTCTGAGAAGGGCACATCATCACCTCCGAGGCCTTCTGGCTGAAATGCGTAACCTCAACCCCATCATGAAAACTCACCAGACAGACCCAAACTAAGGAACCTTCTGCAAAACAACTGACCACTACTTTTCAAAAGGGTCAAGGTCACAAAGAGCAAGAAAAAAAACTAAGGAATTGTCACAGATTGAAGGGGACTAAGTGAAAATGACTATTAAGTCCAATGTGGAATCCAGGATAGGATGCTGGAATATCAAAAAGACATCCGTGGAAAAACTGGTGGAATCTGAATCGAGTCTGTAGTTCCGTGAAGTGTTACACCAGTGTCCATTTCTTGGTTGTGAGACCCATGCTGCTGCGGTTAAGCAGGGATGTCGGCCTCACAGAAAGCTGGGTCACACGTGTGGGACTTCTCCTGTACTATTTTTGCCACTGTTCTATAAGTCTAAAATTATTTAAAAATAGCCCTGGCTAGTGTGGCTCAGTGGATGGAGTGCTGGCCTGCAAGCCAAAAGGTTGCCGGTTCAATTCCCAGTCAGGGCACGTGCCTGGGTTGAGGGCCAGGATCCCAGCAGGGGACACATGACCTCTCCCACACAGATGTATCTCTCCCTTCCTTTCTCCCTCCATTCCCCTCTAAAAGTAAATAAATAAAATCAATTAAAATAAAAGTTTTTAAAATTTATTTAAGAAGAATAAAATATGGCAATGACATCCAAAGCGCTATCACAGAAAAGCTAGAAACCACAGTCATCACACCCAACTGGCCCTGCACTGCCAGCTAGGCTCACCTTCCACACACTCTCCACACCAAAGCAGGGAGTAGAATGTCTGAAGACAGCATTCTGCACTTGTCACTCTCCATTCAAAACCCCTGGGGGCCACCACTCAAAGCGTCTTGTCGAAAGGACACAGGAGCAGCCTGAGATGGCAGGCGGGAGACTGTGAATATCAACATAAATAATGATAGTAACACATTGTAACCAACAAACATAATAATCCACAGGTCCACACTGACATGTGAATAGACAAGCAAACATGGAGGAGAAGGAAGTTCGTTTGACAGCGGTGTGCCAACTGATGGAGAAGAAATGACGGAGTTAAACACTTCTCATCAAAAGGTGCTGAAGCCAGTGGATACAAGTTCGATGAGGAGTAGGATATTTACACAGCCTCACAGTATCTCTCCACAAATTTCTTATCGATAATTAAGAGTAAATAATAACTTTTTGACTTCCGCCAAGATGGAGGCATAGGTGGAAACACTGTGCCTTCTCACACAACCAAATTTAAAAACAACAAAGTTTTAGCAACAAAAACGCAGCCAAACCACAGAAAATTGAACTACGGAAGTCTGACAACAACAAACCCTTCAGCCAAATTGGTAAGAGGGGCAGAGCCAGCAGCAGAGCGGGGTCGGGCAGGAAAGATCCACCAGACCAACCCGGGCACACAACCCAGGCCCGCCGGCAGCCGTGGGCAGATCCCAGGTGTGGAGTAGCGGGTAGATCCACTGAGGGCTGAATGCGGTCACACATTCGCGCACAGAAAAACCAGTGAAGGAGCGAGCAGTGAGACAGACCGTGCAGGCCCCAGTGGTGGGAAGCGGCAGAGGGGACTGCTATTACCCCTCTCTGACCCCGCTCCCACATACAGCATCACAAACCAGCGACCTGGGTGACCCCACACTGGTGAACACCTAAGGCTCCCCTCCTCATACATAACAGGCATGAACAGATCAAAACATGGCTCAAGAACAACTCAGAGCCCCAGAGCCAATAAATCTAAACGATAAAGAAATAGCCAAACTTTCACATGCACAGTTCAAAACACTGGTGATCAGGATGCTCACAGAACTGGTTGATTTTAGTCACAAATTAGAGGAACATATGAAGGCTAAACTAATTGAAATGAATGGAAATGCACAGGAAAGCAATAGTAATGGAAAGGTAACTGGGACTCAAATCAAAGGAGTGGACCAGAAAGAGGGGAAAAAATACCAAACAGAAAAGGATGAAGAAACAAGAATTCAAAAAAATGAGGAGAGGATAAGGAACCTCCAGGACATCTTTAAACACTCCAACATCTCAATTACAGGGGTACCAGAAAGGGAAGAGGAACAGCCACGAGTGCAAAACTTATTTCAACAAATAATAAAGGAGAATTTCCCTATTCTGGCAAAGGAAATAGACTTCCAGGAAATCCAGGAAGCTCAGAGAGTCCCAAAGAAGTTGGACCCAAGAAGGAACACACCAAGGCACATCACCATTACATTAGCCAAGATTAAAATGAAGGAGAGAATCCTAGAAGCAGCAAGAGATAAGGGGACAGTCACCTACAAAGGAGTTCCCATCAGACTGTCAGCGGATTTCTCAAAAGAGACCTTACAGGCAAGAAGGGGCTGGAAAGAAGTATTCCAAGTCATGAAAACCAAAGACCTACAACCAAGATTGCTCTATCCAGCAAAGCTTTCATTTAGAATGGAAGGGCAGATAAAGCGCTTCTCAGATAAGGTTAAGTTCAAAGGGTTCATCATCACCAAGCCCTTATTATATGAAATGTTAAAGGGACTTACCTAAGAAAAAGAAGTTAAAAAAACATGAACAGTGAAAGGGCAGCAAACTCACAGTTATTAACAACCACACCTAAAACAAAAGCAAACTAAGAGGACAGCTAGATCAGGAGCAGAATCATAGAAATGAAGATCACATGGAGGGTTAGCAACAGGGGAGTGGGAGAAGGAGAAGGGGGGAGAAGGTACAGAGAATAAGTAGCATAGATAGTAGTAGAAAATAGATAGGGGAGGGCAAGAATAGTATGGGAAATATAGAATCTAAAGAACTTGAGACACATGGTCATGAACTAAAGGGAGGGAATGGTGGGGGAGGGGTGTGCAGGGTGGAGGGGAATGAAGGGGGGAAACAGAACAACTGTAGTGGCATAATCAATAAAATATACTTAAAACAATAATAATAATAATAACTTTTCAGCTCACCCTGTGCTCAAAGCTAAAATCGCCAACATTGGGACCAGTGGGCGTCACGTGTCTCCTTCCGACACAACCCACTGAGAAGGGCAGGACATCACTTAGCATATTCCTGCCACAAATACATACTGACGTTCCCCCCCCCCCAAAAAAAAAGAGAGAGAGCAGGTGAAGCCAAAGTGAGGGACATTCTACAAAATAAACGGCCTGTATTCTTCAAAAATGTCAAGGTCAGAAAAACAAAGAAAGGCTGAGAAACTGGTCCAAATTAAAGGGGACTGAAGACCCTTGAGAAAGAAATGCCATGTTTGGTCCTGGACAAGATTCTAGACCTAGAAAAAAAATAGCCATGAAAGACATTTGGGGGACAATTGATGAAATTCATACATGAACCGTATGTATTAATTAGTCATGGATATACATGGATAGATAACAGTATTATATCCATGTTAAATTTTCTGATTTTGACAGCCTTACTGCTTTTAAAAAATAAACACAGAAGTATTTAGAGAAAGAAGGTAACAACGTGTCCAGCCTGTTCTGAGATGGTTCAGGAGGAAAAGTGTGGGTGTGTATAAAATACGTGATAAAGCAAATGGCACAAAACGTGAACGACGGACCCCGGAAGACAGTGCCCCTTACACCACACTTCCACTGCAACTCTCCCACACGTTTGAAATTATAACAAAATAAGAGTTAAAGTAAGAACAAGGGGCCTCCTGGAGTGATGAAAATATTCTGGAATTGGATTTTGGTAATGTTTACACAACTCTGTAGATTTATTAAAAATCACTGAATAGTAAAAAAAATTAATAAAGTTCTGCACACATCCCCACCGATGGCCACCCATTTCCCAGCCTCATGGCCTGGTGCCTGCCCCTCACTTTCCTCTCTTCCCTTGGAACTCTCCAACACAAACCTTCACCCCATCAGCTGGACCAGCTAGCTCCTCCTCCCTCTCCTTCCCAAACACACGGCACACCTCCTGAGTGCCCTGAGATTCCCTCACCCTCACTTCACCTCTCTGCGTTCCTGAGTCCTGCTCAAACCTTCAAATCCCACCTCCCCGGTCACTTCAGGGATCCAATCCTTCCGATTTCTGCCTCCCACCTCATTTTTAACAACAGAGTTCTTTCTATGTGCCAACCTTATTCTAACCCCTTCTCGTGGAGTATTTCATTTGAACTCACAGCCATATGAGGTAAGTGCTATCCTGGCCCCATTTTACAGATGAGAAAATCAAGTCACCAGTGAGCTGCCCAAGATCTCTTAGGTGGCAAGATTAAAGCTGGGCCACTCTCGCGCCAAAGCCTGTGCCAGTAGCCACTGTGCTCTATGTCCCTATGGGCATCCTTACACGTCTGTTCTTTTGCAGACAGACCGCAAGCTCCCAGAGGAGGGGTCCACACCCTGGACCCCTCTAGACACTTTGCACACAGCAGGTGCCCAACAGCTGTTTGTGCGCCACAGGCTGGGTTCCAGAAAGGAGAGGAGGGGGTTGTGAGCTCCGCGGCCAAAAGGAAGAGCCAATTCTCCACCCACACAGCTCCACCCCCCTAGCACAGCCCAGCTCCCTGGCGACTGCCCAGAGCCCGGCCGTCATCTGCTCAGGGTAATAAGTATTTGTATGGCGATAATTACAGCATTTGGGAAGAAAATCCCATTAAGCAAGAGCCCTGCCGAGCTGCTAATGCCGGCACAGAACTGGAGGCGGCAACTCCGCCAAGCTTCAGTCTGCTCACAATGATGCAGAGGCTGCCTGTCCTGCCGCCCCTCTACCAGCCCTAAAGAGCACGACTGCCCCTGCTGGCAGCCTCTGCGGCCTGGGCCACCCCTGCCAGCCCCCGGGCTCGGAAAGGGGGCACTGAGGCAGGGGCACCCCCATCTCCGAGTGCTCTGGGGGGGTTCCCAGGGGCTGCAGAGAACTGGGCAGCTGTGTGACAAGGGACAGGAGAGCAAGGCCATGCTGGGACCCAGCACTGGGGGTGCTGAAGTTTCTTTTACGTCCCTGCCATTCTGCCACCTTAATAACAATAATAAAACCGTTTATTGGGCACTTGATGCGTGCCAGGCCCGGCGCAAAGTGCATTCATTACCGAGCATTACCGCGCTCGGTCCTCACCGCCACCCTAGGAAGCAGGTCCTGTCACCATCCCCACTCTAAGGGCAAGGAAGTGGGGGGCCTGCGAAGTCACCTGCCTCTGAGCACTTACCACAGTTTGCAATTACACATTTTTCTCATACTGTGTCATTCATCTCCGTCTCCCCTGCTGGACTGAAACGCGGAGGAGGGGAGCGGTCTTGATTTCTGTACAGCACTATTCACACAGCCGATGCAGACGTCCAGTAGACAGCTATCTGTTGAGTGGATGAATTAAACCTCATAACTGGCACAAGGTCCCCCAGCTGCTGAATGGCAGAAAGGGGCTGAAAACCCAGGCAGGCTGGCTCCAGGGCCATGCCATTGTGCTGTCCACTCGGCAGAGAGTCCCTGCATAGCACTGCCCAGCTCCCTGTCTGCAAACCCCAGAGGACAGGCACGGAGACGCCCCGGTACAGGCAGGGAGCACTCTGAGCAGCCAGACTTCAAGAGAGCAGCCTGCGGCTCGGCCAACACCCACACGCTCCCCTCCCAAGCTCTCTCCTGCCCTTGCTGAGCCCTCGAACCTTTAGCTTGAGCTTCTCAACTAATAAAAAAATGTCATTGCTTAATAAAACTACAAAGCATTTGTACCCATGTAATATAGCAAAGCCCTATGAGGCAGTGGGTATCACTCTCCCCATCCGCCACATGACATGCGTGCCACCAGGTTCATTCACTCAGTCCTCACCGCCACCCTGCAAAGCTGTCACCCTCCCCTTTTACAGAAGGGGACTGGGTCTCAGAGAGGCTGGAGGGCAGCACTGGGGCCCTCCCTCCAGCCACTGAGGACCCAGCAATAAGCCCAAGGCACCTGTACTAGAGACTGAGTCCCACCAGGAAGCCTGCCCCCTGCATAGCATGAGTCTTCCGCAGGTGACCAAGCCCCCCGGTAGATGTAGCTTCAGAATGGCCCACTGATCCTTCTCGCTACAGCCACCATCCAATCATTATTTGGAATTCCAAAGAAGCTCCCAGACAATCAGCCTGGGTGTCCCGGTCAGCCTTCCTTGGGCATGACCACCCTGTCAAATGGTATCTCCCGACTCAAAGGGCTGAGCTGGGAGAAGACACGGTACCCCCAGGCCTCTGCAGCAGGCAGGGAGCTAGGGCAGTGGGCAGGCTGGCCAGGAGGCAAAGGGACACATGGAAGAAGGCAGCAGAGCGGGCCCACGGCCTGATGAGCAACAGAATACAAATGGGCCTGGGACCAAACGGAAGCCAGCAGGCCAGCCAGGGGCCCTTCTCCTCATCCCCATCCTCAGGTCCGCCCCTCTCTGCACCCTGCACCCAGAAGGGGGATCTGGGGCCAACCTAGAATACCACTGCCCGGGCTACAAAGGAGGAGCGTGTCTACACCTGCCCTCCCACGGCACGCTCCTGAACACTCTGAGCCAAACTGAAAGTCAAGGTCATTGTGTGGAAGAAAAGACAGTTAATAGTTGGCCATGGCTGGATCCCTCTGAGCCTGAGACCTGAAAAGAGACAAGCTTCCAGGCCTCCTCCAGCACACCCCCAAACCTCGATCCATACTTCAATTGCTCCATGGCAGGGAATCACTCAGCACCTTTTCGCCATGCAGCCCACCAGCTGCATGGCCGCGCTGGCTCAGTCAGTGACCTCGGCAGCTCTGGGACCTGCCCGCCCAGCCTCTTCCCAGAAGTCCCTGTGGCAAACCACTATTTCTTCCCCCTTCTGGGGACAGGCCTGGACACAGAGGTACGGAGGACTCTGTGATCATAAAGTTGCTGGGCCTCGTGGGCTGCCATGGAACTGCCCAGAGGACAACAGGCGAAAGCACAACTGCAGCCCATAAAAATTTCACAGCCTCAGAAGAGGCTGGCGATGCAGGCTGATACTGCGTGGCACATACTGATTAGAGAGAGCATTTGCCAAAGTTATTTTGCGCCCCCCTAGGCTCTCCCCAAGGCCTGTTCTGAGGCTACTCTATTCCTCCTCGGATGGCTTTCACAGGCTGCCTATGGACAAGGTGGGCCCCTCTGCCCCCTCTACATCCTTTCCCAGTCTGAGAAGTTTTGCCCAGCAAAAGGCAGACTCGCCCTTCCATAACTTGCTCCTGTATTCCAACCCTTAAGTCCTCACAGAAAAGAAATCCAGGTAGAGAAAGGCCTTTCTAACTCTTCCTGACCTTCCCAACCTCAAGCCCAATCCCAACCCAATAGACACAGCGTGTCTCAGGCCCAGGGCAAAGCTGGTCCTTTGGCCCAGCAGGCCAGGCACGCTCACGCCTACAGGCCTTTTACTCATTCATTTCCTCCGTCGTCTGGCCACCTGCCCTCTCTGCTCAAAGAATACATCCCAACCACTGCTGGGTCTCAAAGTGCCCTGACAAAAAGGGTCATTGTCTGAGAAGTCCCTTTACCCCAAAAAAGGGCTTCTCATCCCAATGCTCCTGCCGACAGCCCCATCACACTGCGGGGCCTGGCCCTGTCCTGAAAGCTTACAGTTAGGTGTTCCCTGCCAGGTCCTCTTGACTACACATCCCTGCGGGCAGGGACATACCCACTCTCCACTGAAGCTCTAGCACCCAGGGCGGTTCCTGGCTCTGCAAAGATTTGCTGAATTAAATTGTGAGACTCCTCCCGCAAACCTTCCATAACCATGGCTCTCACTGAGTAAGCATCCTAATGTGCCAGGCACTTCCCACACGTGACCTTCAGTCCTCACAAGAATCAGAGACCTTATGCATCGGAAGCTGCATTTTCTTCACAGAAAGCAACAAAAACCCAGAGAAGTTAAGTAACTTGTGCAAGGTCACACAGCAAATAACTGACTGAGCTGGGGCTCCGATCTAGGCAGGAGGAGCCCCAACTCTTTCCTCCGCACCAGGAAATTTAACATCTCTTTTCATCACAAAAGAGATCAAGAGTTCATGAGAGTCAAAACCAACACTCTTTTCAACACTAAAAATGAGAGTGAGCAAGGAGTGAGATGACTTCAAGATTCAAATCTAACAGCAAAGGAGCGGGGTTGATGAGTCTCAGCCTTTGGCTGCTACCAGGGTAACAGCGGCAGGAGCAATGCCCCATGGACACGGCCAAGGAACAGAGGGCAGGTCTGGAGGGAACAGGTGTGGAAGGTGACCCTGCAACCTCAGGGGCCTCCTGGGCAGATTCCCGACTCTCAGTCCCTCCCCAGAGCCACTCAAAATAATGCTCAGGTGCCCCAAGCAAAGACAGTTTGGTCCCTCCTACCCCACACAGGTATCTTTCCCCAGCCCCCACAGACGCCCTCACGCACACACCGATTCCATTTAGATTGCATCTAGATTGCAAATTCTCTGAAAGCTCCACGGGAATTTTTCAGTCTCAGCTAAGAAGAGTCTGTTGGCAAAGTGTGCTCACTAATTGCTGACCTTGGTACAGACTCTGACCCAGGAGACAGCTCTCCCCGGGGTCCAGTTTCTGCCTCTGACCAGCTGGGAGGCACGAAAAATGTGCCCAAAAGTTATTGAAACATGTTCGCCTTTTCCAGGAGCCCGTGCAGTTGCCCAGGACTGTGGGAAGGAGTGTAGGCAGGTGTCAAAGGAGCCAGCAGCCTTCTCCAAAGTCCAGTTCAAAAACCTCCCAAGACTGTTGCCTCTGCAAGCAGCACAAAGGCCCTGCATGTGACCAAAATCTACACGCACAGCCACGTACAGGGACTCTGGCATGGAGGTGACACCACTACACTAGAAATTCACACAGATACACATTCTGCAGGGAATCTGGGAAAACAAGTTACATAGGTTTGTAAACACACACTCGCCCTACAAATCTCAGCGGGTCTAGAAAGAATTTGGAAGTGAGAGAGGGGAAGAGAAATGGTGTTTTGTGACTTGTCATGGACAATGTCTTCAGCCTGTGTGTCTTCCACTCCCAAGCTCCTGACCCCTCGGCATGACTCCCAGGGCTCTTGGTCCAGGTTGCACCTGGCCTGCTCTGCATGCTGAATGTCACACCCAGAGCCCCAAACCCGAATCCCTTGGGTCCCATTGTCTGCCAGTGATGGAGATCACTGGATGTGAGGTGGGGGACCAATCCCGGACACCTGCAAGGGAAGGATTCTTAAGGCTCTGGGGCAAACAATGGGCAGAAAGGGAAAGATGAAATATTTCAACTCCATCCCATCTTGCCACCCATCACCAGCCTGCAGGCCCTCAGAGCCCACATCCACACACCCGCTCAGAACACAGCTCAAGCCACACATGCCCAAAAGGAGGCATGGTTCCTGACTAGAGTGAGGAGCTTCCCTCCTGGGTGCCAGGAAGGCTTTCTGGCACCAATTTGCAGGCGCCCTGGAGGAATAAAGTGCTGGCGCAGTGGGGAGGGCCTGCCAGTGCTGAGCACAGGGTGCAGGTGTGAGGATGCGAGCTGACAGCCCCGCGAGGGCTCTTTGAATCCTAGAGAAGGAAAACAGTGGCTCTCCTGGCTCCTGGCTCCTGGCTCCTGGCTCCTGGCTCCTGGCTCCTGGCTCCTGGCTCCTGGCTCCAGAAGGACCTTGGCAGGCACTGACTCGCCTACTGGCTTCGGAGCAGGGATCCAATGGTCCTGCCCCCACCTGCAGCCCTGAATTGCATCTGGGTGGGAGAGCAACCTCGGGGCTCCCTGCGGGCTAGGGATAGGTTTAATACTCACAGACGCTCCGTGTTCCGTGGGATGTTCTTGGGGATGGCCTGCAGCCCCGTGCCGTGGCAATCCACTGTGGTACCGGTGCAGGTACAGAGGGCAGGGCACGCCGCGGCACCCAGGCGCCACGCGGCTGCCCACAGCAGCAGCCAGAGCTCCGGCCGGACAAGCCCTACTGAGGACCCCCTCCGGGGCATCGGCGCCATGGTGCCTTCACTGTGTCCCTCCAGCGCGCCAGACGACCGCAGCCGCTGACCATCCCCGTCCGGGGCGTCCTCCAGGCGCAGTCCCCGGGCAAAGCCACCGAAGAGACCGCTGGCTAGTGTGCTGCGCCCTTGCGGGCTGGGAGGCACCTTACTCCTCCAAGCGACGGCGCCTTGTGCAGAGGGCTCTCGGCTCCTCTCCGGTTTCTCTCTGGCTGCGTTTCCTTCCCTCCCTCCAGCTCCCAACAGACTGCTGAGAGTAGGAAAATGGGCAGGCCCGCGCGCTCACGCACCCGCGCGTGCACACACACAGTCACACAGTCTCACACCCGCACGCTCGCTCCCACCAGCAGTCATCCATCGATCGAAAAAGCACACATCAGGGCCAGACTCCTCCCCGCCCTCCCCCCACACCCCCTCCCGCCCCCGCCTCCTTGCGCTCCCTGCCAGCAGCGTACAGTTTCAAAGGTGGAATCCTCGAGGCGCTGCGAGCGGGCAGGGGGCTACGAGGGGTGGCAGGGTGGGGCGGGGGGTGGGAGTGGGACGTGGCTCACGGTTAGACCTGGCGGCTCCCACACTAGCTGGCTATACACCCACACACACGATACGCCCTGAGGATGAGCACTCTTAGAGCGCCCCGCACCCACCGCCCCAGCTGCTGGTCCGGAGTGGGAAGAGGGTCTTATTTTGCTGCCTGGACCCCTTCCCCTGCACCACAGACACAAGGCTTACTCGATGGCAGAAACTGCTCCCAGGCCCCATGGAACTGGCTTTGTCAATTCACAGTGAAAAGAAGCCCCGCGCTCCAGATGGCCATCTGCAAGCCACCACCTTACTTAGAGCGATACTTGAGGGCAGAGTCTGGCAGGACTGGGGGGGGTCGGGGGGTCACAGAGGGTGGTTGGGCTTGGAAGCCCTAGGCCAAGTACAGTCACCTCCCCTCCCTCAACACAGTCACATTATCTGCCAAGGTGGCCCCACTTCTCCAAGAGGGACTCACAGCTAGCTGCACCTGGAATGAGTGCCCAGTGGGCTATGCTGGCTTCCTGGGTGGCCAGGAGCTGGTAGCAGTGGGAGATGGGAATCTGTCATATATCTTCCTCTGGTCACACCAGTGTCCCTCCATTTCCAACAGATAAAAACCCGTTTTTAGTGCTGTCTTCAAAGGACTGCAGAGCCAGGTGGGACTGGAGGGGATGGCCTCCTGGAAGAGAAGCAACACAGACCACCCCTGGCAGGCTGTGGGCCCTGCGCCCCCTTTGGGCAGGGGCAGGTGTGAACATGGGTGTGAACAGAAAATCCAGGTGGAGAGAGAATTATTCTCACATCAGAAAAGGTAAGGACCTCCCGAAATCAAGGACAGCTGTGGCTTCCTGGTACTGCAAGGACCCAGGCGTCTCTTGTCCATGGGTCGGCACCCCAAGTCCAGGCTGACTGGCACAGGGCAACAGTTGAGCTGCTTGAGAAGCCCCTCCCCTCACAGGAGTCCACTTCCCGGGATTTCTTCTCGGGAGAAACCAGAGAGAAGGGCAGCTGGTCCAAGAGGTGTCAGGGTGCGCACAGCTTGCCTGAGGCAGGTGGCCTGACACTGACTGAAGGCTCACCGCCCCGAGGTATGGCCGGGGTTTTTCTTTTCCATCTGGATGAAAATTTGGCAGTACCTCCATTGTCGTAGCACACACTGCATGGCCATTATGTCACAACTAACGTGGCCGATTTTGCAGGCTCTGGGTGGTGCTTTTGAAAGTTTTCACATATTCCTGCCCATGACCTCCATCCAGGGCCATCAGTTCTTAAGCATCAGTTCAATGACAACTGGGGGATGCGGGGAGGGACTCTCTCAGGGGTCTCTGTGTGGTGCGATCCTAGAGAATCTTTCCACGAATCAGGCCAGAGCTCCAGCCTGCCAGGGCCTCCTCTCCGCTCTCCCCAACAAATTCCCACTCAGGGCATTCAGCCCCTCTGCCCCCCAGCTGCCTCAGGCAAGTTAAATCCTCATTCCTTGGAGCCTGCTGCTTTGTTTATTCCCTCTTAGCTGGGGCTCTGTTTACACATGTGGCTCTTTCCCTGACACCCCTCCTGGGGCCAAACCTGTCCCTAATACACAGCTTCCTCACTTAGACACTGAACCTGGCACCTGGCATTTAGTAGGCCTGTCACAGACGGAGCTTGGACTGTTGAAGACAGCTGGTCTCCAACCTTCTGCTCCAGTGGTAGGTGCCTCCCTGGCCCCATGACCTCAAAGCCAGGACCCATGTGGGGAAGAGGGACGTGTTGATTAACCTGGCAATGTGCCCTGGGGGGGGTGCAGAGAGGCCCGGTGAAGGGGTGGGAGGGGAGGTAGAAGGGGACACAGGGCTGTATGATCGGCCCTGCCTTTGGCTCCTTGAAAGCCAGCCACTGCCCTAGAAGCTTCCAGACTAGCCTGGACAGTGAATCCCAAGCAGGCCTTAAGCCAAGTTGTCAGTGCCTAGCAAGGCCTGATCTTTGAAAGGAGGGAAGGAAGGGAGGCCCCTCAAACCCAGGACAAGGGATCCCCACACCAGCCCATCACTGGAGGGCCCTTCCCCAGCAGCCGGGCAGCTCCTCAGTTTGGCTCCCATCTCCAGCTCCTCCACCCCAGAATCTGGCCAGCTCCCCAATTTGGGAGGCAGCTTGCCATGAATGAATGCAGCTCATTAGCGTTCCCAGCACATTCTACTCGATAAACAACCGCCTGGCCAGCCACACACCCCAGCCTCCCCCCCACCCCTGCCCCTCCTTGTTCAGTTTGCTCTCCCATGCCCCTCCCTCTGCTGGGTCTCCCTGCCCCCTCCCTGTGGCAGGGCCACCTGCTCCCTCTGCACGGGTGGGGAAGAGGCAGGCCTGTCACACTGCATCTGCCAGGCGTGTTCCACCAAGCCCCACTCCTCCCACTGGCCACCAGCAAGCAACCCCCCAGAAGGACCCTTGGGGCTGGGTCTCTCCACCCAGCGGACAGAGCCTCCTCTGAGTTTTCTCGGCCAGGCGCAATGGGCTGCGGCCTGCCTGGGACTCAGGGAACCTGTGCCCTCCACCCAGCTTTCTGCTCAGGGTCCTCTCCTCCTCCTCGCCCCACCCCTTCTGAAGGACCAAAAATGCATAGAGCCTGAGTGAGACTGCAGAGCAGTGTGGTTTCGATTTCCAAACCGCAAAAGGCAAGGATGAGACAAAACGCCTGCTACCTAAGCATTTGTTAAACATCACCTATTGAGTATTTATGTACCACGTACACTGTATGGGGACTCAGCAACGTGACAGGAGATAAAAACAGACCTGGCCCACAGTGAGCTCATAGTCCAGCAGGGAGACAGAAAAAAGAAAGCCACCCAACACAATTAATTTGATAACAGGGCATGTGAACTTGCAGAGAACCCAGAATGTGGGGCTCAGGATCAGGCTGGAAGGCTTCCTGGAAGAGGAGACATTGAGCTGAGTCCTGAAGGATAAACAGGCATTGGTTGGATAGCAAAACAGAAAGAAAGGATTTCTGGGCAGAGAACTGTATGAGGTAAGGCCCCGAGGCTGCGGCGGCATCCTCAGTGGCTGAGGTCAGCAAGGCAGGGGTTCAGGTGGGCAGTGTCGGAGGAGGGCAGAGAGGGGACAAGGGCACATCCCAGAGGTCTGGTGCAGCCATTCTCCAACTTTCCTGGACTTGCAGAGCAGAGTCCCCTGGCTTGTCCCTGCATTCCAGCACACGCCTGCATATGCGTGCACTTACAATGTCCCCAGAACCAATGACAGTGGCGGCTTCCAAGGAAGAGACTGAGTGGGGGCAGGGCCAGTTGCAACACATGCTTTTTTCCTACTGCTGGGATTTCTTTTCCTGTGTAGTATGACCTAAGCCCCCATAACCACCAATACATTTTTAAATATCCCCTGCAGTGCTTATTACAAATGCCAATTCCTAGGACGCACCCAAGACCTTCTTAATCAGACTTTTCACAGTTAGCAAGTTGGAAGATGGGTTGGTTTCAGGGACCATGCTCTAAGAATCAAGGCCTAGTATACTGAGTTAATGAGTTTCAACTTGAAGCTGAAAACTCTGGGGAGCTATTGAAAGAAGGGGCCTGGCAGGGTCTGAGGCCTGCCTGCCTCCCTCTCCTCCAGTTTCCACATACTGTCAGCAAGCGGGAGACACATCAAAGAGAAAGATAGCTACAGGGAGGGGAGGTCAAGGGGAGGAGACAGAGCCATGTGACACCAGTGCACAGTAGCTTCAATTACAAGATGTGAGGACTGGAAGGGGATAAAGAAATGACCAAATCCAAATACTGCCCTTCAGTGGTGGCCCACAGAAGTGAAGCAAGCAGCACATGTGGCAAAGGAGATGCCAAGGGGAGCCATGAATGAGTCTGGATCTCACACACCCCTGGGGAAACCACAGCATCCAATCCACCACAGACCACCACCCCACAGGGCCTGAGAAACCAGGAGTCTTGCTGTGCCAGCAAGTCCCAGGATATTTTAGGATTATTCTCTAAACCCCATCACATGAGGACTTCCACCAAGATGGAGGCATAGGTGGAAAGGCACTTTGCCTTCTCGCACAACCAAATCTAAAAGCAATAAAGTTTTAGCAACAATAAACAGCCAAACCACAGGAAATTGAACAGTACGGAGTCTGAAAACAACAACCCACTCAACTAGACCGGTAAGAGGGGCAGAGCCAGCAGCAGAGCGGGTCAGGCAAAAAAGATCCCCCCACCCAGGCAGCCAAGGGCAAATCCCAGGTGTGGGTAGCGACAGGCAGACCCAGTGAAGGCGCAAGGCGGCTGGCTGACCAGGGTCACACATTTGCATGTAGATAAACCAGTGAACAAGTGAGCACTGAGGCAGACCTCACAGGCCCCAGCGGCAGGAAGCGACAGAGGGGACCACTATTGCTCCCTCTCTGACCCCTCCCCCACATACAGCGTCACAAACCATTGACCTGGGTGGCCCTGCCCTGGAGAACAACTAAGGCTCCTCTCCTCATACGTAACAGGCATGAACAGATCAAAACATGGCTCAAGAACTCAGAGCCCCAGAGCCAATAAATCTAAGCGAATAAGAAATTACCAACCTATCAGAGGCACAGTTCAAAACACTGGTGATCAGGATACTCACAGAACTGGTTGATTTTAGCCACAAATTAGAGGAACATATGAAGGCTAAACTAATTGAAATGAAGAGAAATGCACAGGAAACCAATAGTGATGGAAAGGAAACTGGGACTCAAATCAAGGAAGTGGACCAGAAGGAAGAAAAAAAATGACCAAACAGAAAATGATGAAGAAACAAGAATTCAAAAAAATGAGGAGAGGAACTTCCGCCAAGATGGAGGCATATATGGAGACGCCGTGCTTCCTCACACAACCAAGTTTAGAGACAACTAAATAATAGCAACGGAAAACACAGCCAGAACACAGAAAATTGAACTTTTCGGAAGTCTGATAACAACAAATTCTTCAGCCTGACCGGTAAGAGGGGCGAAACCAGCAGCTGGCAGAGCGGGGTAGCACAGGAAAACTCGGTGAGACAGACTCAGGCGCGCGGAATCCAGGCGCAGGGTTGGACCGGGTGGGCAACTCAGCGAGTGAGTGACCGCCCGGGAAACAGCGAGGGAGCAGGGCTGCGGGTTGACTGTGGTCGCGCTTTCGCTCGGATAGACAAGCGAGGCAGTGGGTGATTGGACAGGAGCCAGCAGTCCCAGCGGCAAGCAAGCATAGGCGGAGTGTGCAGCCATTTCCCTGCTCTAACCCCGCCTCCACATACAGCATCATAACCCAGCGACTCTGAGTGGCCCGGCCCAGGTGAACAACCTAAGGTTCTGCTCTTCACCCAGCTGTGAGAAACAGCAGAGGGGGTTGCCATTTCCCGGCTCTGACCACGCCCCCACATACAGCGTCACAACCCAGCGACCTGGGAGTCCAAGGCTCTGCTCCTCACACTTAAAGGGCCAGAACAGACCAAAAATGGCTCAAGAAGATCTCAAAGCCCCAGAGCCTATAAATCTAAGTGATGAAGAAATAGCAAAACTCTCAGACGCACAGTTTAAAATACTGGTGATCAGGATCCTCACAGAACTGGTTGATTATAGCCACAAATTAGACAAACATATGAAGGCAAAACTAATTGAAATGAATGGAATTGCACAGGAAACCAATAGCGATGAAAAGAAAACTGGGACTCAAATCAGTGGAGTGGACCAGAAGAAACCAAATAATGGCCAAACAGAAAAGAGTGAAGAAGCAAGAATTCAAAAAAATGAGGAGAGTCTTAGGAACCTCCAGGACATCTTTAAATGCTCCAATATCCGAATTATAGGGGTACCAGAAGGGGGAAAGGAACAGCCACGAGTGCAAAACTTATTTCAACAAATAATAAAGGAGAATTTCCCCAATCTGGCAAAGGAAATAGACTTCCAGGAAATCCAGGAAGCTCAGAGAGTCCCAAAGAAGTTGGACCCAAGAAGGAACACACCAAGGCACATCACCATTACATTAGCCAAGATTAAAATGAAGGAGAGAATCCTAGAAGCAGCAAGAGATAAGGGGACAGTCACCTACAAAGGAGTCCCCATTAGACTGTCAGTGGATTTCTCAAAAGAGACCTTACAGGCAAGAAGGGGCTGGAAAGAGGTATTCCAAGTCATGGAATCCAAAGACCTACAACAAAGATTGCTCTATCCAGCAAAACTTTCATTTAGAATGGAAGGACAGATAAAGTGCTTCTCAGATAAGATCAAATTCAAGGAGTTCATCATCTCCAAGCCCTTCTTATATGAAATGTTAAAGGGACTTACCTAAGAAAAAGAAGTTAAAAAAACATGAACAGTAAAAGGACAGCAAACTCACGGTTATTAACAACCACACCTAAAACAAAAGCAAACTAAAAGGACAGCTAGATCAGGAGTGGAAACATAGAAATGAAGATCTCAAGGAGGGTTAGCAACAGGGGGAGTGGGAGAAGGAGAAGGGGGGAGAAGGTACAGAAAATAAGTAGCATAGACAGTAGGTAGAAAATAGATGGAGGCAAGAATAGTATGGGAAATATAGAATCTAAAGAACTTGAGACACATGGTCATAAACTAAAGGGGGGGTAATGGTGGGGATGGGGGTAGGGTGGAGGGGAATGAAGGGGGGGAATAGAACAACTATAACAACATAATCAATTAAAAAATATAATTAAAAAAATGAGGAAAGGATAAGAAACCTCCAGGACATCTTTAAACACTCCAACATCTCAATTATAGGGGTACCAGAAGGGGAAGAGGAACAGCCACGAGTGCAAAACTTATTTCAACAAATAATAAAGGAGAATTTCCCCATTCTGGCAAAGGAAATAGACCTCCAGGAAATCCAGGAAGCTCAGAGAGTCCCAAAGAAGTTGGACCCAAGAAGGAACACACCAAGGCATATCACCATTACATTAGCCAAGATTAAAATGAAGGAGAGAATCCTTAAAGCAGCAAGAGATAAGGGGACAGTCACCTACAAAGGAGTTCCCATCAGACTGTCAGTGGATTTCTCAAAAGAGACCTTACAGGCAAGAAGGAGCTGGAAAGAAGTATTCCAAGTCTTGAAAACCAAAGACCTACATCCAAGATTGATCTATCCAGCAAAGCTTTCATTTAGAATGGAAGGACAGATAAAGTGCTTCTCAGATAAGATCAAATTCAAGGAGTTCATCATCACCAAGCCCTTATTATATGAAATGTTAAAGGGACTTACCTAAGAAAAAGAAGATAACAAAGATAAACAGTGAAAGGACAGCAAACTCACAGTTATTAAGAACCACACCTAAAACAAAAGCAAACTAAGAGGACAGCTAGATCAGGAGCAGAACCATGGAAATGAAGATCACATGGAGGGTTAGCAACAGGGGAGTGGGAGAAGGAGAAGGGGGGAGAAGGTACAGAAAATAAGTAGCATAGACAGTAGGTAGAAAATAGATAGGAGGGAGGGCAAGAATAGTATGGGAAATATAGAATCTAAAGAACTTGAGACACATGGTCATAAACTAAAGGGGGGGAATGGTGGGGGAGGGGTGTGCAGGGTGGAGGGGAATGAAGGGGGAGAAATAGAACAACTGTAATGGCATAATCAATAAAATTAAAAAATAAAAGAAAAAGAAAAAATAATAAACCCCATCATGTACTCAAATTTGAAGAAGGGTGAATACTTGAGACTCTCCATGACAAAGTTTCAACACATGCACCCAGGACAACTCTGGCGGATGAGAAGCACCGGGAGCAAGAGAGAAGCAAAGAGGGGAGAGGAAGAGGAAGAGGAAACAAAAGGGAGAACCCAGGGTCAGAGAGTCTGTTCAGGCAGCTGTTGCTCGCTCATTCACTACTTCATCGAACAGTGATCACGTGCCAGCTGTCGCCAGGCACTGGGAATGGAAGAGACTTCTGCTTGGGCTTCTCTGGGCTTCTTGTGTCTTATTCACAGTTGTCATCAAATCTGGCAAGTTTTCAACCATTATTTCTTCAAAAATTTTTATGTCTCCTCCTCTCTTTTCTCTCCTTTGGGGACCCACTAACACATATATTAGGCCACTTGAAGTTGTCCCACAGCTCACTGATTTCAGTCTTGTTTCTCTGTTTCATCCTGATGCGTTTCTATGGATGTGTTTTCACATTTGTTCTTTTCTTCTGCTGATTTTCCCACCCAGTGCAATCTTTATCTCAGACACAGTAGTCTCCATGTCTAGAAGATCCACTTAGGTCTTTTTTTTTCTTCCATGTCTTCTCTTAAGTGCTTATGTTTCCTTTTCTCATCCACATGGAATATAGTTGTAGTAACTAGATCTATGAATTCTGTTGTCTGAATCACTTTTGGGTCAGTTTTGAGGGGTTGCCTTTTCCTTCATTATGGGTCATATTTTCCTACCACTTGCATCCTGGTAATTGTAGACTGGATGCCGGGTATTGTGGGTTTCACCTTGCTGGGTGCTAGATATTCTTGTATTTATAAAAAAAAAAAAAAATTGGGCTCTGATCTGCAATAGAATCAAGTTACTTGGAAACAATTTGATCCTTTTGAGGCTTGCTTTGAAGCCTTCTTAGGCAGGACCAGAGTAGCCTTTAGTCCCTGCTGATTTCCCTATCACTGAGGCAACACCCTTCGGAAAACTCCTCCAGACCCCTGTGGATTCAGAGGCTTTCTCCGCTGACCGGTGTGAACACCAAGTCTTCCCAATTCTGTGGAAGTACCAAGGACTGTTCTGCCAGCTCCTTTTGGGTGGAACTTTCCGGTTCCCACACTTTAGAGCTTGTCCCGTTGTACGCTCAGTGGAAGACAGGGGGTGGGATGGGCCACGCAGGGAGGAACCGCCTGTGAGTCCCGGGCTGCAGCGATTTCTGCCCCCAGGAGGATCCCAGCCACCTGGGTCTCCCAACTCTCAGCCTCAGCTCTGCAACTCAGCTTCACATGGGCTCCCACTGGGTCCCCCTCGGGCCTGGAAATTCTCCCCAGGCTGTGAGCTGGGGCAGTTTCAGTGGTCACCATACTTGTTTTCCTACTGGAAGGAATCGCCACCCCACGTTAGCAGTTGCCCAGTGTCTGAAAACAGTCTTTTATATATTTTTCTGGATTTTTGTTGCTTAAGGTAGGATGACAGATTTGGCCCACTACCCCCTCTTGGACAGAATCAGAAACCTGTAAGAGACTTTTAGCAACGCGCTGTACCGTCTTACTGCTCCGAGTGCCCTGGGAGAGACAGGCAAGCGGACACTCACTGGACTCCAACAAGCCCCTGAAACCGGCCAGTGAGGAAGGGGCCTCAGCCACGCGGGGCTTCTCTCCATTTGTGAAGCACCTCACACCCTTTGCCCATGACACTCTCTGTGCAGCGCACTCTTCCTGCTACCCTCAGCCTGGCCCGGTCCTCCCAGTCCCAGTGGCCAACTGGGCATTGGAGCGGCCCCCACCCTGCCATGTGATCTCCTGGTTCCTTGTGCCTCCCCCTCGGTACTAACACCTCCAGCAGTGAGTGTAAGCTGAAGACCCAAAGGATGACTAGGAAATAGGCAGCTGAAATAGGAATCACCGGAGGACTTCCAGTCCCAGAGCTGGAAGGAAACAGCCCCTGCTTACAGTCTATGTAATGTTTGCTGAAGTGACTTTCATTAAGTTCATTTAGTAAATATGTATTGCATGTCCACCACAAACAAGGCCCTGCGTTGCTGAAACAAGAGGTGGATCCTTGTTAAAATTAGAAGCAAGTTTGTAAGTCAGGAGTTTTCTACAGCCAGAAGTACTCAGGGAGCAAACACAAGCATTTAATGCAAACAAAGCATTCAAAGCCGCTATTGTTTCAAAATGCAAAGAGCTATAGCCAAAAGAGGCCATTTTGGGGAGAAATCATTCCCTTCCTGATGGAAAAACCACAATGTCCAGGCAGGCAGGACTGATGCAGGCTGGGGAGGTATCCGAAGCCTCTTCCCGGCACATGCACACAAGACCTGCTCTTGGATAACTCACGAAAGCTGAAGATTAGAGAGCAGGCAGAGCAGGCCTGGACAAGCCTCTGAAAAGTCGGGAAAGGGTTAAAGGGAATTCAAGATTTCGTCAAGCCTGTGGAAAACCAAAGTTCAATTAAGTTACTGAAAATATAAAACATTACAAAAATATGTGAACAGCAGAAAGTGAGAGAATGAGCTGCCGGTGGTGTGGGTGTTTGCTTTTCTTGAAGTCTCACTGTGCATTGCTCTAGCGTCTCAGAGTCGGAGGCTGAGCCCAGCAGCCCAGGTGGCCCCGAAGCCCAGCACCACGTTTGAGGTGAAGAGAGATTCTGTTCACGCTGAGTGCAGTTCCGTGCTTTGTGGGTAGAAATCCAACTAAACATTGACCTTCCCAATGACCCAGCAAGTCCTCCCCTGGAGAAAGGGAGAAGACAGAGATAGGTAGGTGATTGATAGATGGATACGTAGATGTACAGACAGACAGACTGTCTTAGCTCTGGCTGCTGTAACAAAACCACAGATGGGTGGCTTAAACAACAGACATTTATTTCTCAAGTTCTGGAGGCTGGGAAGCCTGAGATCAAGGTGCCCACGTTGTCAGGTTCCAGGTGAGATCCCTCTTCCTGGCTTGCAGCTGTCTGCCTTCCTGCTGCACCCTCGCATGACAGAGAAGAAGGCCTGCTGCCTCCTCCTCTCCTTATAAGCCCTAATGAAAACAGTAACAAGTCCTCTCCTTGGGGCTGCACCCTCACGACTTTGTCTAAATCTAGTCAGTCACCTCCCAAAGACCCCCACTTCTGAACACCATCACACTGGGGGTTCGGGCTTCAACATATGAATTTTAGGAGGATACATTTGGTCTGTAATAATTACCAAAAGAAATGGCAAGCCTAGTCCACCAGAACACATGTGCTGGAATATCTAGCAGCCTCATCCCCAACGGCCCAGACCTGGGAAGGACTGAAACGTCTGTCCACGGGAGAATAAACCAACCCATGGTGGTGCAGCCACACAGCAGAAGAGCAAGCAAGGGCAAAGCCCCGATGGCATGAACGGGTCACGTGGGCGTCAAGCTGAGTGAAGAAGCCAGACACAGGAGTACCTGGTGTTTAATTCCACTTCTGTGAAGCGACACACAAGTGAAACCAATCTGTGGTGACAGACGTCAGAATAACGATCGTGCTAAAGAGAGTGGTGACAGGAGAGGGACACGAGGGCATTCTTCTGGGCTTCTGGGAATGCTCTGTCTTTGATCCAGGTGGTGGGAGTGTGTGTAAAAATACACCAAGTTGCACACTTAAAATCGGTGTATTTTATGACAGTTATGCTCCATTAAAAAAGGACTTAATTCTTTTTAGAGAGAGAGGAAGGGAGAGAGCGAGAGAAGAACATTGATGTGAGAAAAAAACATCAATCGGTTGCCTCCCATATGTGCCCCTGCCCGGGGTCAACCCGCAACCTTCCAGTGCACGGGATGAAGCTCCAACCCACCGAGCCACACCGGCCAGGGCCCACCTGTTTCCAGTAAGAACACTGAGGTCCAGAGATGTTGTGTGACTCACAGACAAAACAAACAAAAGTCCAGGTCTGCCTTACTCCAATGCCCATGCTCCTTCATCTTTCCCTTTAGTTTTTATTTTTACATCAAAGCCGTATACGCACAAAATGGCCAAATTGTTCTATAAGATTCGTCATGAAATGGCAGTCCCCCGCCTCACCTCCCTTCCCTGAAGCCAACAACTTCCACCTCTTTAAACTGATAGTGTTAGTTTATCTCTACAAGTGTGAAGACAGATCCACTCCAACTTGAACCACTGGAACTTCAGCGTACGGAGAGCACACAGGGCCCACAGGCTTCCAGAAAGAGTGAAACCAACATCACCCACGAAGACCTGGGAAGCAGCCCTGGCTGGTGTGGCTCAGTGGATTGAGTGTGGGCTGCGAACCACACAGTCACCAGCTTGATTCCCACCCAGGGCACATGGGAATCAACCCCGGACTTGGTTGTGGGCCAAGTCCTCCATGTGAGACACCTGAGAGGCAACCACACGTTGATGTCTCTCTCCTTCTCTTTCTCCTTCCCTTCCCTCTAAAAATAAATAAATAATTTTTTAAAAATTATAAAAGAGTTGGGAAGCAGAATGCTCTCAGTCCTCTTAACAGCAACACTGGAGCCCAGAGACCAGCGGAACAATGCCTTCAACATCCTGCATGGACGCAATCCCCAACTTAAAATTCTATGCACAGCCAAACTGTCCACCAAATGTGAGGGTTAATAAAGACATTTTCAGATATTAGAAGCCTCAGGATACTGAGACTTCTCATGTAACCTCTCTTCAGAAACGTGAGGGGTGCCCGATCCTTTACGACGTACCTGAACTCCTGTTGCTGTGGCCCACTTCCATTTTCCCTCCCCTGGAAAGTGCCGGGCCTTCAGGAAAACCCCTCTGCGGTCAATGTACTACAATTTGGAGAGAGCGAAAGCAGGTGGATCC
This sequence comes from Artibeus jamaicensis, assembly GCF_021234435.1. NCBI lineage: Eukaryota > Metazoa > Chordata > Mammalia > Chiroptera > Phyllostomidae > Artibeus > Artibeus jamaicensis. The sequence continues at coordinate 1,745,986 of NW_026521538.1, forward strand.
GCTCAGTCATCATTACCCAGAAATTCTCTGCTACTCCATGCATTTCTGTGAAGAATGGACCCTTCCAACAAAATCTCACGCAAAAGGCAAATAGCTAAGGCTCACAGATCAACACCACGCTGGCCTCAGTGTGGCTTCTCCCCATTGGCTGTTAGGAAAGTTGCTGCTGCTAATTAATGACAAAGGAATGATCAAATGAGAACACCACCACTCTGTGCCCGTAAGTTAGTGAATGGATCTGGGCACTGAGCGTCAGGAGTTGTTTGCACGTGCACGCACACGTGCAAAGTGGTAACAGAACACCACGCGTGCCTTTTGATGAAAGAACACACCACCTGTAGTTGCCAAAAAATCAAAACCTGAACTGATCAAGCCTCTGGGTCCAGCTGCCAACCCACTGAAAATACAGAGGACAGAGGACATGCCACACTGCACCATGGGTACTCAGTTGGCAACCTAGGCTGGGGAAGGGCTCCAGTCGGATGCCGGGGGTTCTTCATCATACAAATCACAAGAGAAGAAAAGGGAGTCAAGGGAAACCATCAGAGTAAGAGACTTAAAAGATATATGATGTGTGCACCGGCCCGCAGTGCCCACAGCATCATGGATGAGATATGAGACAAATTCACATGGACTACCCAGTCCTGTGGAGGAAAGGGGTGGCACGGCTGCTCCCTCAAGGGGGGAGCACCTCAGAGCAGCCTGGCCACCCTCTCAAGGGGAGAGCACACTGACCCTTGCCTAGACAGGCTTTTACTGGGTTTAATTTGCACAGGAATACAGGTTCAGCTCATTACTCACTGTCAGGCAGCAAGGATCGAACAGTAGTTAACATACAAAGAACTATTAAGGTTTCTTCTGAGTCAGTCTAAAAGGCTACAAAACTTGGGGAAACAAACTTATTTCCTGCTTGGGCCTTTATCATTCAACTAAGAGCATTCTTAGCAAAGAAGGCTTCACAGGATTTTCACATATCCTTTCTCAGGCCTGATCACCCAGGGAGCCCAGTACAGGGCTGCACGGCCCTCTGTCATTGTTTCAGGCTTAAGTCAGGCAGAGGAGGAAGACGGCTAAGGAGTTTTCAGAGAATTCTCATGGACTCAGGGGAATCAGGCTTCATCAAAGCCAAGGGGTAAGGGTCCATCACCCCCTTTCTCTACAGCCCCCCAAATCCTTCCCTGGGGCCTCCATGTGATCATGCCTGTCTTAGGTCGCTCCCCCCTTGGGGAAATATTACCCATCATTGGCTAACATTAATCAAGCATTGGAGGCCAGTGTGGATGAAGTAGAAGGAGCAGAAGCAGCGCTCCTGCCCGGGAGATAAGCTTTGTCTCCTTAGTGGCTTAAGGTCCAAAGGTCGCTCACTCAGCCTTAGCCATGGGGGGGCGGGTTACAGCTCCTGAAACCAGGCAGGGCGACTCCCCCAACAGACATACAGATAAAAAAGTGGGTGAGTGCACACCCACATTCACAGCAGTGCTATTCACAATAGCCAAGAAGTGGGTGCAACTCAGATGTCCATGGGTGAATGAATAGAGAAACACAACGTGGTACACTTTTCAGTCTTAGAAGGGAGGAAACTCTGACAAATGCTACAATATGGCTGTACCTTCAGGATATAAAGCTAAGTGAAATGAGCCAGTCACAGACAAATACTGGATAATCCCTCATAGGTACCTGTAGTCAAATTCATGAGACAGAAGGGAGAATTTGCAGGGCCTGGGAGGAGGTGAAAATGGGGAGCTGTTGTTTAATGGGCACAGAGTTTCAGATTTGCAAGGTGAAAAAGTTCTAGCCCTGGCCTGGTGGCTCAGTTGGTTGAGTGTCATCCTGTGTACCAAAGGACAGTGGATTTGAATCCCAGTCAGAGCACATACCTAGGTTGTAGGTTCAATCCCCAGTCAGGGCATGTATGGGAGGTAAATCAATTGATGTTTCTTTCTCATATTGATGCTTCTCTCTCGCTTTCTCTCCCCCACCCCCACTTCCTCTCTGTCTAAAATCAATAAAAGCATATCCTTTTGTGAGGATTTATTTTAAAAAGTTCTAGAGATGGGTTGCCCAAGAACATGAATATATTGTATACTTAAAAGGGTTAAGATTGTGAATTTTTTAAAAGATTTTATTTATTTGTTTTTAGAGAGAGGGGAAGGGAGGGAGAAAAAGAGGGAGAGAAACATCAATGTGCCAGAGATACACCAATCAGCTGCCTCCTGCACACCCCAACCAGGGACCCAGCCGCAACCCAGGCATGTTCCCTGACTGGGAATTGAACCGGTGACCCTACAGTTCACAGGCTGGCACTCAATCCACTGAGCCACACCAGCCAGGGCAAGATTGTGAATTTTATGCTATGTGTTTTTTTACTCCAACTAAAACTTTTAAGTTAATTTTAAAAAGTGAGACTAAACGGTAAGTTTAAGGAGCTTGCGTAATAAAACCATATAGAAGTGCAAGGAACTAATTAGCATAAAAGTTGGGATTGGAGCTACTTTGGAAGGAAGAAAGGACTTGAGTTTGAGACAGGCTCCTGAGCTGCCTTTCTCAATCCAGGTGCTAATTTTCCAGAGTGGCCGCCTTATAAGAATGTATTATGCTATACATTTGTCTTCTGCAGTTTTCTATATCTATTTTAAAAACAATGAAAAAAATGGAAAAGAAATCTGCTCAGGTCCTGTCAGCCAACACGTACTGGAAAAACAACCATTTCATCTAAATGAGCAGAGGAGAATTCGGGAACAAGGTGGGCCGGAGCTGGGCCTACCTCCCCTCTGAGCACTTCCGCCAACCCCCGTGCTGCCCTGTGTCTCCACGAAGCACGGCAACCCCGGCCCCGAGGGGCAAACGCACAGAGCAGACACAGCTGAGCCCCGCTGGGGGGCCGGGAGGGGGGGGGGCAGGGCTCCAGTGTGGCCGACCCGGGCCTCACACACACGGGGGCAGAAAGTAAGACACCTTTGCTGTCAGCGGTCAGATCTCATTTTCTGGTTCCCAAACTCTCTAATGTCCTTTCTGCTACAAGCCGGCGCCACCATAATGTGCTGTCACAGGGTCAGGACTGCCACGGCTTTTCTGTCAGTCTGTGATGCTGAGGGTCCCCACGCCGAGTCCCTGACGCGTATGCAAACACAGCCTCCGATGTGCACAGGAGGCTGCTGTGGAGTAGAGCTTAGGACGGCTGGGGCCGGGCGTCATCTCACAAACCAGAAGGTCGCCGGTTCAATTCCCTGTCAGGGCACATGGCTGGGTCGCAGGTCCCGCCTCCAGTTGGGGAGGGTGTGGAAGGCAGCCAGTCAATGAATCTCACATCAATGTTTCTCTCCATCCCTTCCTCTGTCTCAAATCAAAAATTTAGAAATTGAATTTTAAAAATTTTAATAAAGACACCAGCTTCTGGTTTAAGCTTCATGGGTTCAAATCTATCTCTGCTACTGGACCTGGGCAGATGGGGCAATAAATAGGCTACTTACGATTTCTGGGCATCTGTTTCCCCACATGCAAGGTGTCGTTTGGTTTGTACACTATTTATTTCATAGGATTGTCACAAGGCCTCAAAAAGCTGAAGTATATCAAGTCTTCTCAAGGAGGGCCTGACTCAGAGTGAGGAATCAGTACCTACCAATGTGTCACTGCGGACACAGCCCAGACCCACAGTGACCCGAGAGAAAAACAGGGGGGCGGAGCAGGTCTCCACCAACAGTCCTTCGTGTCCTGGGGACGGGAGACCCTGGGAAGTCTTGCAGCCTCCAGGCCTGTTCTCCAACCACCTTCCTGACGCCTCAAGCGCAACATCACTGAACCCCGCTCCTGGGTGTCCTTTGCCCGCCCTCCAGCCCTGGTCCTCCTCTCGTGTTCCTGTCTCTCTCAACGCCCTCCCGCCTGCCCAGTTAGACGGGCCAGAAACCTAGGCCGCACTCTTTGCGCCTCCTTGTCCTCACCTCACTGCTGACCCAACATCGTGACAGACGCACCGAACCTTCTCACTCCATCACAAAGTCAGTCGGTCGCTCGTCTCCATCTCCCCATCTTTCCCCTGGACACCACAGGAGTAGAGTTTACTGGGGTTACATCACATGCTCCTCCTTCTCCTCACTACCAGAGTCACCACTTCAGTGTACTTCTGAGATTGTTTGGTTAATGTCTGCCTCCTCCACTGGACTATGAGCTCCCAGAGGGCAGGAGACATGCCTGCGTTACTCACCACTGGACCCGCCCCACTGAGCACAGGCCTGGCCGGGCCCATGGCAGATGTTCAGCGAAGAGACAGAGAATGAACTGCATGTCAGACTGAAAGGAGCGTGGTTCCACCATTTACACACCTACACCGCAGGGAGCCTGCACCTTCCGCAGCCCTTGGAGCCCTCCCTAGAGAAATCACATCACTTCTCTCCACCTGTTCTCCTCCCCCTTCGCCCTCCTGCTTGCTCCTCAGAACCCCTAGGCCAGCTGGTGCGGACGTGGGTCAGGGTGTTTCCATGAAAACCTGGTCCCTCTGGCCCCACTGAGTGGACACCTCCCCTGCAGGTCTGTACCCGGCCCTCTCAAGCCTGTGAGCTTGGGTACCTCCCCCACGGCTGGGGGAGGAGATGCAGCCACAGCCATTGAAAACCACGGCCTCACCCAAGAACCTCCTCCACCTACTCCACTCTGCTGGCTAGTGCAGAGGGCTCACTACACACACTCACTTGTTCAGTGAGTACTTACTGAGCACCTACTATGTGTCAGGCACTGTGCGAGATGCTTGGGGCACCTCACTGGACATACACAGCAGACACAGCCCAACAGCCCGCCTTGCTAACCAAACCACTTTTGTGCAGACCCCCCTGGAGTCTTTCTTGGTCACTCGGAGCCAACCATAGCACTTCCCTCTGCTTGTCAGTGCTCAGCCTCACAATGGGCATCGGACGATTCCAGCCAACGAAGCTGGAGGGGAGATCTGCTGCGGAGCTGCGGGAGGGTTTTCCTCACTCCTCCAAAGACAGATAAGGAAGAAACACTGCCTCCCCAGGCCTCCTTGGGTGATGCCTGGAGCTGGGGCAGCCACTTCATGACCTTGAGGGGAACTGATGACCCTGAGAACGGCGCAGCTGAAAGACAGAAACAACCTGCACCCTCGATGACACTGCTGGGCTTTCAAACTCACCACCCGGGCTTGCCCTGCCCCTGGTCTTCTTGTGGCATGCAGCGATAAAAGCCCCCGTTATTCAAGCTGATCCTGGATGAGTTTTCTGTCACCGGTAGCTGAAAGCCACCTACAAGGGCAGGGCAGGCAGCTAACGCTTCCTAAGCAAATGCTAGATACCAGGCTCTGAGTTGCAAACCTTAATGGGGGAGACCATTACACCCATTTTACAGCAGACAAAGCTGAGACGCAGTGGCCGAGAGGAACTAGCTCTGTCTCTCGTGAGCGCCTGGTGCGGTCGGACCCGAAACCCAGGTCTTTGGCTCTCCTTCCGCCACATTGACAGTGGAGATGCGTCTGATCACCACGTCCATTGGAACACTCATTACGGGGACAAGGGATGTGACCCAGGCCAGTCTAAGCTCAGGAGGGCATGCCGGGGCTCTTAGGTCCAAGTGCAGGGAAGGCAAAGGGACGGCTCTGCCCAGGAACTCAAGGCCCATCTCTCCCCAGGGCTCCCTCGTCTTTGCTCCCCTCTGATACCGTGCCCTCACCCCAGCTTCCCGCTACACTAGAATGACAGCCACCAGCAGCCTCACTCTCACATTCCAAACACAGGCCCCAAAAGGACAAGGGTCTCGCTTTCTCCAGCTTGAGTCTTGTCGGCCAAGTTTGGGCCACAAGCCCACTTCTTGGGCTGCTCACTCTAAGTCTGAATCCTGGGTGCCACTTCCTGACTGTAACTTAGGCAGACTGACCTCCCTCTGCCCTAGTTTGCCTGTCCTGAAACAAAGGAAATAATACTCCTGCTTCACCAGCTGCGGGTCAGGTCATTCACCTATGCAACAAATACTTAGTGAGTGCCATCAGGCCCTATGTCAGGGGCTGAAGCTACAGTAGAGGACGGACCCAATCCCTGCCCTCAGGGAGTCTACAGTCTAGCCAGAAAGGCAGGCATTAAACAAATAAGCACTTGAATAAACATCTCTGTGTGGATACAAGTCTGAGAAGTCTTATAAAGGACAAGTACAGCGCTCTGAGGGAGAGAAAGGGCTTAGGATGGAAGAGATTCTAGAAACAACCCGAGAGAAACAGACGGGGAAGGGTTACCAGGTACTCCCTTCCACGGTCGGGTCTGCCCACCAACACCGCCACCCCTGAGGCCTACAAGGGCTTCCAGCGTGAGCCAAAGCCTGGGGGCTCGCTGCCTCGCCTCCCCTCGCAACTGTTCTCCCTACTCACAGTGCATCACAGGCCTCACGTTCACTCAGGAACTGGAACATACAAAATACACAAACTGCACAGATGGGTCTCCAGGTTCGGGGAGCAGCCCCATCCTGTGTAGCAAGAGGGCAGCATCTGCGGTTGGTTCTAGAACTCCGCTCAGTTGCCTCATCTTTCCGAGCCCCAGCCTTTATCCAGTCAGGTTAGACCTCCTAGTGCAGCTCTCTACCCTCAGCCCCCAAAAGAGGCAACTTGCCTCCCCCCCCTCCATTTCCTGGGCCCTTGCTATGCTCCAGGCACTGTGCCTCACCCAGGAGATGCAAAGGCAAACAAGCCCCAGGCCCCGAGCTGAAGGAGCTCTGACTCCGAATGAGTCAGTCTATCAACACGGAGCTACGTGATCAGGGCTCCAGGAGAGATGTATTCATGTTGCTATGGGAATTCGGCCAATGGAGCACAGGGCTTGGGCCCAGGAGACAGAAGGCTTCTTGGGGGAGGTGTCTTTTGAGCTGGGTCTTGAGTGACACCGGGGAAATTCAAGGGAGGGGAAATGAATCCAACACGAGTTACTGCTCTTTGGACACAGCAGCAGAACTAATTTGCTAACATAGGCAGAATAGGAGCACTTTGTATTTCTTTCATCCCGTTCTGTGATTGAACTCATAGGTTTAGTCACTCGCATGTGAAATGACATATGTCCAAGGAAATGCACTCCAGCACTGTCTGTGAAGCAAAATATTGGGCATAATTCAAATATCCACTGGTACACGAGAGTCATATCAGTCTCCTGCGGCTGCTATCACAAATTACTACGCTCTGGGGGCCTTCCCACAGCAGAAATGTATGTTCGCACAGTTCTGGAAGCCGGAAGTCTGCGACCACCGTGACTGGGTCCAGGCTCTAAGACAGGAGCCTTTCCCCGCCCTTCCCACCTTCTGTTGGCTGCTGGTGTTCCTCAGTTTGGGACCACATTACTGTGACTTCTGCCTCGGTCATCCTTTTCCTCTCCTGTGCCAGATCTTCTACCTCATGAGGACAACTGTGACTGCGTGTAGGGCGCACGTGGACCAGTGTCCCCATCTCGAGATCATTACTTAATCATACCTGCCAAGACCTTATTTGCCCCAAAGTTAGCATTCACAGGTGCCAGGGATTAGCTTGCGGACATCGTTCACGGGCTGTTTATTCAGCCAACCACATGATCATCCACACAATGAAACATCATGCAGACACCGAAAAGAATGAGGTAGCTGTCTGTGACGAACAAAAAATGGACTATAAGGTATATTAAAAATTTATAGAAGTAAAATTTATATAATTGGCATAATTAAAATACCTCAGTTTGTCAGGGTCCTTTACTTTCTACCCAAACCTTCTATTATGCACAGTCTGATTCCTCAGTGGCCCCACCTTTGGTTGGTTGCTGTGATTTTCTGCTGACTTTTACTAAGTCCTGAGAGGCTCCCCACAGCCACAATGTGCAGCAGCGACCCATCTCCGGTTCAGAGGTCTGTGGAGCCCGGCACGGCTGGCCGGTGGTCTCAATTCGGTGGCATCGCTGCGGGGTCCCCGGCACAGACAGTCAGGCCTCCATCGGAACTCCAGTCTTCAAACCAGCAGGGTGAAGAGTTTCACAGGGGAAACAATTCCATAGATAAGTCATTCGAGGTATAAGTGAGAGGAGCCCCCCCTCTTTCCACCATTGGTTACAATGGGAGAAAGTCACAGGTTCAAAGAGCACAGCGCACCCGTGAAACAACCCCACCTCGGGCCAGCTGGCACCATAACCGAGCCTTCTGTCCCATGGTGCCAACAGGCCAGCTGCTTCTGGTGTAAGGACGCGCAGTAAGGCTGGTGAATTCCCAGGAGCACACATGTACTGCTGCACTTACATTGCTCTGAAATGAGTCCCTGGTCAGAAGCAGTGTTGTATGGAATACCAGGACAGTGAGTGAGGTAGGCAGGCCATGAACCCCCCGGGCGGTCGGGCTGACAGGAGTATCTCAGGAAGGAGTGGCAAATCCACACCCAGAATAAGCGTCTGTGCCAGTGAGGACCAACCTGACGCTTCTCCACAATGGAAGGCGTCCAGGACAATCGATCTGCCACCAGATGGCTGGCTGGCTGCTCCACCCACCTACAGGGATGAGAAGTCCCTAAGATATCTGGAGGGCATCTCTTTCCTTTCTTTCCTCATTCACCGAATAATTTTCTGAGGCTCCCAGGCCCAGCCCTATGCCCGGCTCAGGGCTTTTGTGCAGAGACATGAGAAATTAGATGCTTGCAGCCACCACTGGTTCTCAAACAGAATGGCACGGCGAACAGAGCACTGGACAGGGAGTCCAGAGCACCTACTTCTCACGCTAGGTTGGCCCCAGCACAGCACCCACGTGATGTGCATGAGGGCATGCTGCTTGTGAGAGTCAGTGCCCCCATCCCTGAAATAGCACAGAAGCCCCAGGACAGCAGGCGCCAGTGGTGGACAAGGGTGGGGTGGGTGGACTGGCTCCCCGGGGTGTAGGCAACAAGGGAGTCAGTGTCTGTGAAGAACTTTTAAATAGTCAACTAGTAGTCTGCTTTCTGTCACCACTATATGCCTGCAATTCTAAAGAATATCAGTGAGAGAATACTGCTCAACGAACAGTTTTATTTGCCTAAATGCTAAACGGGTTTTACCTTTACTATTGTTTTAATAATATATGTGTAAGCTAAGTTTTAACATTGTATGTGTGAACTTTAAATGAGCACATTTTGCTACTTATCTCAATAAACATTATATTTCACATGAATGTAAACTTGGAGAAATCCCAGTTATGCAACTAGCCCCAGGCGCACAAGGCCCCGACCACATATGTTTATTTCTAGAGTAATTTTGCAATGGTTTGGCATCTTTCAAGCTCAGTTCTGGCTAAAATTTAAACAAATACATTAATGACAGGGAGATTTGAGAGAGGTTCCCCACCCACCCAATTTAATACCTGATGCATTCAGTGAGGTAAGGGCCAACTGCGCCATCTAGTGGCAGAACCAGTGATTACAGGTGCATGTACCCAGACTTCATCTGGGAAGGCAACTCTGTCCAAAAAGGTAAGAAGGACATAATGGTTATTGAGAGCGCGAATGTGGCTTGTCCAAATTGAGATGTGCTGTAGTTATTAAATACATACAATAACTTGAAGACTTACTACTAAAAAAGAATACATATCTCACTAACAAATGTTTCTACTGATCATATATTGATTTTCCACTGATGACATGCTGAAACGGTAACACTGGGGTGAGGGAAGCAAGAAGGTTTAATTAGACATATCAGCCTCAGAGCTGATGGAACACCACGTCTGTGGATCACAGGGAGCAAGTTCCTTCACTTCCCTGGGCCTTAGTTTCCGTACCCGTGAAACAGATGAATGAAATCTACATCACAGGCTTCCGATGACTAAATGTGGTAAGGCACACACAATTCCTGAGACTCGGTGGGTACCCAGTAGAAGTTGGTTTTCATCCTCTCTGAGATGGGCACACTGACAGGAAAACTAGGGCAGGCAGCCTCCCCAGCGCCGGCTTTGGGTCTTGATTCATTTCCCCTTTCCCAAGCTATTGCTAAGCTGCAGGTGCCATGCGCAGGTAACCACCCTTCTTAACTGCGGAGGACCGGCTCCAGCTGGGGCCCTCCTGGGCATCCCCACTTGGCGCCAACCCTGAGCCCAGCCCCCCACACCCGCTCTCGGCACCCTGCCTTTCTGTCGGGGTGTCTCCCGGCCCACACACCTGCCTCTCCCTTTCCGAGGAGAGCTGTCCCCTGCCTCTCACACCAGAGACTGGGCACAGACTGCTGGCCGCTGCCTGGAGGCGGCAGCGTTTCTCAGTGCGGTCCGCGGACCGGCAGTCTCAGCATCGCCTGGGAACTTGTTAGAAACGCAAATTCCTGGGCCTCCAACCAACTGGATCAGCCACTCCAGGGATAAGGTCCGAAATGCTGCAAGACATCCTCCAGCTGATTCTCTACGCCGCCACTACCCATCAGGCCTTTCCTCAGCTTCCTGCCACCACTTCCTGCCTCCCCACTGCCACCCCCTCCACCCAGGGACCCCCATTCTATTGAAGAGGAACTCTCCCAGGGCTTAACACTATTCTATACTCTTCCCCTTCACCAATCATAATGCTAAGCAAACCGTGGTCATAGCAAACCTTCAGTGTCTTTGTCACACAGGCAGGCCACTTTCCTAGTTCTTGTTCAACGGTTTTAAACTGGACACTAATCTAAATATGCACTTCAGTCTGGTCCTAGAGAATCTATAGATTCAGACACAATATACAAATTGCACATTAAAACAAATACTATTAAAATTTGAACAGTTCATCCAACGGACCACCTAAAAGTCATGCCTTAAGTGTGGCCTGGCTCTCCCAGAATACACTCCACCCACCCTGTGCATCCCCCAGAGCCTCAGTTTCCCCTAAACTCCACGCGTTTGTCAGTGCTGCCTTCCTGGACCACTTCGCACCCCTGATTCGTCTGCCCTGACGAAACGACTCAGCTCTCCCTGAGGACTCCCCACGAAACACCACCGGCTCAGTAAGTGTACATGGAGTCACTGACTCTGGGCGCCCCCGACGCCCACTGCTGCCCCACAGCACCCACCCCTGTGCGTCCCACACTCTGCTCTACACACTATCTGCTGGCAGCGCCCCGAGCCTGCCCCACATTTCCACCTTCTCGCCAGCCCTCCAGCCACCCACCCTTTCCACCTCGCAAAGGCCAGGCGCTAAGTGTTTCAGTAACTGGCACCCAAGTAAAAAGTAATCCCATTCCTGTCCCTCACAAATCAGGCAGATCTGGACAAAACACACATATGTTCTACAGAGGCAAGAGTCCACGCTGAGAAAAGTACATATATTATACGTTGACAGCCGAATGAATCTTCGCAATCTGAACACACCTGGGGAACCGGCCCCTCAGAACCTCCTCACGCCCACATGCAATGATTACCGCCCACCATCTGCACCCACCCCAAGAGCAATCACTCCCTGACGCTCTGATCATATAGACTGGTTTTGCCCAGTTTCATACTTAGTGTGTATGTGAAATCATGCCGTATGTACTTTTATGTGAGGTTCTCAGCCTTACTGTCCCATGTAATTATAGATTGTTTGTTCCCACCATTGTGTAGTATCCCCAGTAGAAGTTTCCCATTCCTGCTCTAACAAATTACCACAAGGTTAGTGGTTTAAAAAAACCACAAACTTTTATCTCACAGTTCTGGAGGCCAGAGGTCATAATGGGTCTCATGGGGCTAAAATCAAGGTGTCCGCAGAGCAGAGGCTCCAGGGAAGAATGCGTTCCCTCGCCTTGTGCAGCTGTTGGAGGCGGCCCACTTTCCTTGGCTCGCCGCCCCTTCCATCCTCAGTGCCAGCCGTGGGCAGCTGAGTCTCTCTAACACTACAGTCTCTCTCCGTCCCGGCTCCAATCTACCTCCTCCCCACCAGAGGAAACTTGAGATGTACTGGGATCACCCTAATCACCCAGGATAATCTCCTTATTTCAAGGTCAGCTGGTTAATCCCTTAATCCCGTGAGCAACCTTCATTTCGCCCTTGCTGTGTAACACATGTTCACGGGGTGTGAACATCTGTGAGGAGGCCCTGTTCCGCCGCGCTGCCCACCCTGCACATGTCCCCTCTGCTGTCCATGGGCAGTTGGGTACTCGGGTACGAGTGTGCTGGTGGGCATATTCCTGCTGGGTACAGGCATGCCAGTGGAATATCTGGATCAAAAGCCAGACGCTCAGCTTTAGTAGATGCTGCCAGTTTTTCCCAAAGCAGGTGAACCAACTTGCTCCGGCCACATAAGAATTCCGACTGAGCTCCACGTTTCGACACTTGGCACGTCCCATGGCTCTTGCTGCCACCAGAGATTTCCTCACCACTCTGCCCTTCTTCATGCTCACCCGGCCATCCATTCATTTCCACTTCCGTTCCCAGGGGCAGAATGTCGAAGAAAAGCAGGCCATTTTCAGACCAGACTGCAAATTTGTGTGGATACCCGTGGGCACCTGTGGCCATTCTGCAATCTCAATACTCACAGAGCCCTGTAATGGCAGCACGGGCAGGGGGCCCCTCAGAGAGTCATCGTCACATGAGCTACGGCGTCATGTCAGTGCGCCTTTCATTATGCCATGGTCCCTGCACCGAAATCCCTTCCGCAGGCTCCTCTCACATCCTCCATGGCATGTGCCCCCCCAAAAGCCCCCCCCAGTCTCTCAGTTGGACTCTGTGCCCCTCCCCTTGGCTTCCGCAGCGCTCGGCGCTACCTCACCACCTGCCACGTCATACTAGAACCCCCATCCGCCCCGCCGCACTGGGACACGGGGCAGAATCACAGTGATGGGACGTGGCTCCGGCCCTCCCACACAAGGCCAGACGGCACGAATTCACCGGTGTCTGTCAGGGCTAGGGACCACCACGCCCGGTGCACGGTCACCTGGGAAGGAACGGAGTGGCTTCTCCGAGGAATGATCAGTCCATCACTGGACAGGACCAATTCCATTCTGCACTTTACCCAGAGCCAGGCGCCGTTCTAGGTACTGTGGAAACGAAACGTGAGGAGCAGCTCCCGCCCTCAAGGGACTCGGTTTCCATAAGCCACAGTCACTCTTCTCGTTTCCTGCCCTTGGGCCCAGAAACACAGAAACGCATAGCAAGGGTCCTTCCTCCAGCTCCTCAGAACACGCCAGGCAGGGAGGGAAGGAGGCACAGGCAACACAGCAGCTGCAAGCTGGCAGGTGGAATCAGGGATAAAAGGAAGCACCGGTGACAGAAATGAGTCGGTGGCCTGGGGCAGGCACACAGGGGATTCGTTGTCAAGCGGCACGCAAGAACTTTCGGGAGTGATGGAGATGTTGTACATCTTAATTGGAGTGTGGTTACAGGGATGCAGTCATCTGTCAAAACACATCCAACTGTGCTCTTATAGAGCCGGTTTTACAGGAGGGATGGATTCAGATTCCCACACTGCTACTCCGGGTGCGTTTCCACAGGCTTACATCGCCATCTTTCCAATCTCCATTTCCGTCTATAAAACATCGTCTGAGGGCCAGTCCCCTTGTTTAAAACAAGTCTTACTCTAAACCAGAGGCAAGGCAGCTCCCTGGCCACAGTGGGTCTGGGGGTCCCGGAGAGTCCTCCTCACCCCTTCCTCTCCGCACGCTGGTGCGGAGTCTTCAGTCCTCTGACTGGCTCTGATCCCATGTCTCTGCTGGGGATTTGCTTCGGACTAAATATACCCTTTTCCTTCACACCAGATGGTTTCTAGATTCCTCTGGAAAGAGCAGGCTTCTGTGTTCCCACGGGGGAGAGAGGCAGAGACGAGGAACGGAGCCGTGCCTCTCCTCTCCATCCTCTCCCTCTGCCTGGTTCACACAGAGAGTGTTGGAGCAGCAGCCGAGTACAGGGCCTGTCATCAACAGTCAGTTTCAGTCACCCCAAAGCACCCGACGAAGCCTGATTCCTGGTCATTAGGTTGCCAGTAAACCCCAGCGACTCCCCCTCAGGGAGAGACAGGAGGGCCTGGGCCACAGCCTCCGTGCTGACCAGAAAGATGAGCGGGTCCCTGTGCCCCGGACGGCGGTGGGTCATGGGAGAGGGATGTTACACACCTTTAATGTTTCCTCTCCTCTGACCAGCCTGGCTTCCCCTTCCGCTCTCAGGGAACTGAATCAGAAAATCTCTGCCTTTGGGAATATGAAGACCCCTCTTAACATGGACATATTGCAGTTTCCGTACTTCAGAGCTGCATTTTTATCCATTATGGAAAACAAGCCATGCATAAAAACACAACCTATTAGGAGTTCACTAACTTAAAAATATCTTGATGGATCGCAGCATGCGCAAATACTGAAGGACAGTGCCCCCTCCAAGGGCAGGCAGCGCTTGGCACTCCTTGACCTCAAGTCCCCTTGCAGGGACCCCAGCCCCCCCAGGGCTGCAGCCCGCGGTGGGCCCAGGGAGCGAGGTCGCACTGAGGCACCCCGCAGCCGGCCGTGGCAGGCAGGAGCCGATCCCAGAGGAGCCCCGGGTAAAACTTCTGCTAGCTGGTTTTCTTCTGACCTCCCCTCCCTTCTTCAGGATGGTCTCAGGACTAAAGGAAAAGAAGAGGTCTGACCACAGGTGCTGATGGAGTTGAGCAGCTTCTTGGGGGGGAAGTTCAGAGAGAATGAGAGCCCCAGAGGCTCGGGAACATGGCAACACCACATGAGCCATACATGTAATTGAACGTTTTCTAGCAGTCATGGGAAGGTAAACACAAACAGGTGAAATCAATTTTAGTGATGTAATTTAATTACCGATACATCCAAAATATCATTTGAATATATAATCAATATAAAAAGTTACCGAGACATTTTTACATCCTATTTTTCTTACTGAGTCTGAATCCTGGGGTGTATTTCGCACTCAGAGCACACCTCAGTTCAGACTGGCCACATTTCAAATGCTCAATACCGGCCTGTGGCCGGAGGCCGCCACACTGGAGAGAGAGTACGCAGAGGAGAGCCAGGACGAGGACAGACTCTCCCCAAGTGGCTCCCAGCAGTCGGGGGTCACCCACCCTCCTGTGTGGGAACGCCACCCTGGAGGGCACCCTGCGGCCGCCACCCCCGAGCCAGAACTGCGCAGCCCTGGAGAGCACCCTGTGCGGCCCGGGGACCCGGCCAGAAGACGAGCAGCACAGCGCTGCGCAGAGGACGCCAAGTGGGACCTTGGGCCGAATCCAGGCCCTGGAGGAGTTACATTCGGCTCCGCGGTGTTTTTAAATCTCTTCACGCAGTTGTTGCTGTCGTGACCTTACATGTCCCTGCCTGGCTCCTGTAGATGCAGGGGCGTGAAGCCAGTTCGTAAAGTCAGGCAGCCCTGGACGTCAGCCTTGGCTCTGCCACTTTTTAGCCGATAATGGATACGTTAAACTCTTCATGTGTATCTTCAACTATAAAATTGGAGATAACAATTCTTCACAGAGATATATCACTTTAATGACACAGGAATTAACTGGCTAGCACAAAGCTTAGTACTCAGTAAATTGTGGTATTAATTATTCACTCCCAGGAGACTTGAACTCTTTAAAGGCCCTATCATAATTCCTTTCCAATACTGAAAAACTGGGAAGCATGTGGGCAGAAGGAGCTCTTAAAAGCAACACCCCACCCTAACCAGTGTGGCTCAGTTGGCTGGGCATCACCCTGCAAAGCAAAAGGTCGCCCGTTCGACTCCCAGTTGGGGCACATGCCTGAGTTGCAGGTTCTGTCCCCAAATGGGATGTGCAAGGGGCAACTGATCAATGTTTCTCTCCCTCACTTTCTCCCTCCCTTTCCCTCTCTCTAAAAATAAATAGATAAATAAAACCTTTAAAAAATATAAATAATAAATAATAAAAGCAGTCCCCACTCCTGTAGATTGGTGTTGAGGCATGGCTTCTGCACTCACAATTTTTAGAGTCTGTCCTTTCTCTGTTGTCCACAGGTATGGTCCAACTGAATTAAGCAATCCTCATTACTAAAGCACTAACCATGTTAAAAGCCAGTGAGTCCACGGCCCCTCCTGCTAACCTCCATCCTGGGTCCAACGCAGAAGGCTCTCAGGATCCAGGCACTGGATGATGCTGTACAGGTAACGACCCACTTGGACCACAACTTGGCCATGACTCAACCCCAATTTTTGTTTTTGGTTTTTGCATTTTATAGGGAAATCAAGAGGCTGGGACTTAAAGGAAGCATCTCCACAAGCACTGTATATTACGCACCATAACCCCCTAGAACAGAGCTCAGGCTTCTTCACCATTCCCATTCCCTTATGCTTCTAATTCAGGAACGTAGGTGAGAACAAAACGTGGGCAGCCCAACGCAAGGGACGAGGCCACGGCAGTGGCCTGGGTGGAAGGGAAGGCCACGGGAAACTCTTCCCCGCCTTTGGTTTTCCCACCTTTCTTTCTGCTGTTTAATGCATGTCGGATTCTTCACTCCTTTCTATGATTCAATTTTTAATGATTATGTGCTCAGCGCTGTGATAGACATTTTGATCCCCCCTCCGCCCCGTTTTTCAAAATTAGTCAAGTCCTTCCACCCCTTCCTCTTTTCTCCTGCATTCCTCAGTTTCTCATGTACTATCTTGTAAGAGTCTCTCCATGCTTCACTTGCAAGGAACAGAGCCGGCTCCTTTCTTTTCAGTAAACAGTGCAAGCGGGTCCTCGGGTGAGGAGGACAGAGGGACAGGCAGTCCGAGCAGCATCTGGTGCGGTGACTCGAGAAAGAGGAGAGGGTGGGTAGGTAATGGAGTGGGGACAGCTGCAGAGCTTTCACTTTTTCCCCCTGTTCCGGATTTAAGTAACTCTTTTATTATCAAAAAAAACAATGTCAGCATCAATAACCTGCTGATTATAAAATTTATCCTTGGCAGGGAGAGAATTAACACCTAATGAATACTTGCCATCTGCCAGGCACTGCGGAAGGCTGATGGTTCTCAGTATTTTGGTGGTGGATGACTCCCTGGGATTTTGGCAGAAGCTTTAAAATCTCTCCCTTAGAAAAGTTCAAATATACACAAAATTTTACATAGAATTACAGGGGCAGACGACATCCTGAAGTACAACCACAGACCCCAGATGAACACCTTTTGTGCTAAGCCCTTCCATCTGAGAGCACGGCACCACTGAGACTGGGTACCGCTGCCCCCACCTTTCAGGGAAGAAGGTTACACCCAAGTGACAGACACAACAGACACCCAGAGGCATCTGAACACTGTAACTTGCCACCCTAGATGAAAACGTCATTTGGTGTTTACTACTACTGTACACATCACTCTTTATTTTTAAATGAGGAAATCAGGGTTATACAAGAAACTGAAATCTGCGCAGAGCATTCCAAACCCAGCCGTGGGAAATCAGGGGGCTCTGAATTCTGGGAGGCTCCCATCTCACAGCCTATCGGCCGAGACTCACTGCCCCCGAGCCCACCCCTCCCACAGGAAAACAGGCCGAAGGTTTCCTTGGAGGTCTCGTGCTCCTTGGAACAAGAGGCAGCCTCTCTGGCAATAATACCTCAGTAGTACTGGGGGAATTTTTAAAAAGGCAATCTCTCTTTAAAATAATCCATGAGTCAAAATTTGAACGAAGAAACCAGTCCAAGCCTATGGATATGAAACAAAAGAAATTTAATTTCAGAATATTACATGAATAAAAAAGAAAGACAATGCATATGATTATTTCTTTACAATTACATATATATAGGATATATAGTCAAACAAGAGTAAAAAAATGGTGAGAGTTAATAGAACCTTGTTTCTCTCGAGCGCACTCAGGGATAAGTGCAAAGGCAGCTTTTTGCTCAGCACAAAGGACCCTGGGGCGGGGGAGTTTTCCCAACAGGTTCTGCTGGTCCCCAAACATGTCTGGGGGAGTGTTCCATGGCTCTTTAGCATCAGCTGTGGCCTTGCACACTCCAGTTTCCATGGTAACCCAAGCACTCAGGCTATTATGTACGCCACCTCCTCACTAGCCCCTCCATCAACTCTCAGCATTAGTTGTCTAGGAAAGCCAGGTTTTTATAGCAGTTTTAGACTGGGTTAATTACCACTGGCCTGAAAAGCTCATGCATCTTAGCAACCCAAATCTTCCCCCCCGAATCTAGGGCACTCCTGCCAGATGCTGGTATCCAGATGTGGGACTGGGTGCTGTCTTCAGCACAAAGACTTCAGGGCAAGGATGAGACTCTCCTGGGGAAAGGTGTTCTACTTAGAAAAGACTCCAGAACGAGAGCCATCAGCTTCAAGCATCTGTGCAAGGTCCTACATGAAGTAAGGACACAGATGAGGTCCAGGGAAGTCTGATCCCAAAGACGGCTCCCCCAGTTATGCATGGCCACACCGCTGGTCACGTGGGGCACAGCCCCATGGCCACAGGTTCTCCTAGAAGGCAGGATTTTAAACCATGTCCTAACAGAAGGTCCTGTGAGGGGAGCTGAACAGAAACACTGCTTCTCGGGAGGAGAGAATGGCTCTGCTCTGCCACTCCAGAATCAACTGGCTTCCGTACAGGCCAACCAGACCACCACCTCTGAACACCCAGTGGTCACTGCAGTCAACAGCCCTGCGCTATTCCATTCCCCAAGGGGGCTCCCTTGCCAGCGCTGACTGACTCTGGAAGGGCGTTCAAAGTAAAGAGCAGCTGTGGTTTCACTTGTGAGTAAGTAACAGCTCCTTTAATATGTTGGCCGTTCAGATATAATCAGTATCTCCAAATCCTTTCACTGCTGCAGTGGAGTTTTTCAAGCCAGATTCATTGGTCCCAGTGCAAAAGTCCATCCTTGTAAAAGGTAAGAAACTGGTTTTCACTGATTCAACCAGTATAGCTCACCCAGGGCAGATCTGAGCCAGTGAGGTCTGTGTTCTCACACTTGAGCCCTCTGGCACAAAACACCGCCTCGTACTGACCCATAGCAAACCCTTCGCAACTGATCCCAGGAAGAAATGCAATTTTACAAGCCAGAAGAAGAGGCATTTCCAAAGAGACTGTTCCAACGTGAAAAGTAAACATTTTTTAAAATCTTACAGATTTAAGAAATTGTTAAATACTGACTCAAAAATACCAGCCCACCGAGTCAGAGGGAGGCAGTACCCTTCTGTGGCAAATGGAAAGGGTTTTTGTCTTTGAGTTCTCCATGAGGTTCCACAGGATTACAGCACTTACAAATTACAAGGCAGAAGGCTATGCTATTTCATTTCTCAAATTTGGATTCCAACTGGATCACAGCTTCTATAAAAAATGACCTATCACACCCTTAAAGCAAGGAAAAGCATGTTTAATAAATAACTTAAATGAAACACATGTACCCAAACACAGACATCCACTGCCCCAGGGACAAACTGCAGTGCACACGACGGCCCTGTGTCCCCCACCCCAGCACTAGAGCACCGCCGACTCCACAGGATGCAGGACAGTCCCCCGGTCCCAGGTGCCTCCCTCCAACAGGACCATGGAACAAACTCGATGACAAGGGGGGGTCAGGTCACAGCTCTGCTCCCTCCGCCTGAGGCCAGACCACGAGAGACAGTCCGCACCTGTCCAGGTGGGAAAGACGGACCATGCATGGAGTGAGGGGAGGACACTCCTTCAGTCTGGTTGCACCAGAAGGGGCTCCCATTTGAATTCACTGGCAGCTGGTACAAGGAATTCTATTTTTTTTCAACAAGGAAAAAAGCCAAATAGAAACCTGTGCAACTGAAGTTGCTAATAAGGACTTTTAAGAATAAAACTGCTCTAGAGAAAGGGGCCTGTAAGCAGGTCTCTACTCCTAACCATCAACTGTTCACAACCCATCAAATTGGAAGGCCAAATTTTAATTTATTTATTTTTTCTTCACAACTGCTGTTACGGCAGCAAAAGAAACAGCATATATGGAAAAGAGGGTTCACTCAAGACACAAAATCCGACTCCGCTCCCAGGGTCACCTTCCATTTCGGCAGTAACACAGCATTTCCAACGGTCTGAACACAGGGCAGCCAAACAGACTCTGCTAGGCAGCTGCCTCCCCACAGAGGGCCTGACTCAGCTCCAGCACACGGGCTGAGAGCAGCTGCCCAGCCTCTCGGAGCAGGCCCAACAGGCGCCTTCTCTCCCTCGACATGCTGCTCCCCTGGCTGTAAGTATTTACAAGAGATCAAAGCCACGCCACTGCTCACCTCAAACACTTGTGAACATCACCACCCAGCCAAAGCCCCAGCTCCAGCCCCCTCTCCACATCCTCCCCGTGCGCATTACAAGGAGAGAGGCTGTGCTGCTCTTTCTCAGAGCTCTGGTGATAAGCCACACTGCCTCCAAGTGAGCACATCCTCTCCTTCGAATCCTCTCAGCCCTGCAGAGACTGCTGCCATGCACTTCCTCCCTCTCAGTCCAGCGGCTCTCACAGCCCGCCCTGCCCGCGGGTCCCTCAGAAGGGTGCAGCATGACCCCGCCCTGAGGGGGAGTCCTGGACATCAAGCTAGCCGGCCTCATCCCAGTTACAGCCCCGCTTCCGCCACACACAGATATTTCAGCAAACCTCCGCTAGGCAGTCAGAGACTTCGCTGGAATCACAGTGATCTGGCACAGAAGGGCTGCCCCCCCCCCCCCGTGGGCGCCAGAGATGCTCTGCGTTCAAGAGGAAACTGAACAAAGGACACGAGTTCGGCAATCACACCATTATTGGCATCACTAAGGAGAAAAGATCAGGGGGAAGAAGAGAGAGTGGAGGAAAGGAGAGACACAATTTAATAATTAACATTTGTTAGAATATTAGACCATTCTGAATTCTCCTTTTTCAATACTGCAAGCCAAATACCTTGCAATGTCAGGCCCAAGAAATAACGAAACCTTCCCAAGAAAGCCATGAAGTCCATGGACACAAACAAGGTACTGAGGAACACAGCCTCAAGAGACAAAGATTTCCCAAAGGTGCAGGTGAAAAAAGGAAAGACTTCCGGCTGGGAGCCCATTTCAGTTACACACACAAAAAATAGCTTTTAAAAATGAACAAACAACAAATAAACAAGAAATGACAACAAAAATACCCAACACTATCAAAACAGAAAAATACAAATTATCAGTTAAAATATGACATCAACCCACTAGGATTGACAGTACTTAAAAAAATACTGGCAGTTGAACACAAATCTTGTATTTTTAAAAAACAAAATATGCTTAAGCAAATACATGGAATGAGCACCAGTCTGCCTGGTTCTACCCACTTACTGTGCGCTGTGTAAGCTGCTTGGCTGGTTAGTGGTTTCCCCATAATATTAAAAAGGAGAGAGGGTTGCTAGCACTGGTTCAGAGGGCAGAGGCTGCAGAAAACATCCAGTGAGTGGGGTTAGAGATATCAGTCAAGTCACAGGATTAATTAACTTTCACAATTCAAAACACAGCAAGCAAGCTGCCGGCCCAAGCTTCTCTGTGAGCAGGAATGACACTTGGCCTGCTATAGAGAAACTTCTGGGTGGACAACAGGAGAACTCTGGATCCTTCAGAGGAATCCTAGATTGAAAGAAAAATAAGAGCATTAAGCACGTTTAGAAATATTTCTTTTTGAAAATATCCCACCTCAAAGCTAGGGAATCTACACTTAATATTTTCTAAAAAGTTTGATTGAGAATTGATGAATCTCTACCAAGTAAACCTCAGTTTGTCCACTTGCTCTAATCTCAGTTCATTACATCATCTCTTTTGTTTAAACCACAGTTTATATTCAATACCACTCTGCACCAGTGTCAGATGTTTGGCAAAGTGGCCAGAAGACCATGCACTCTACAGAGTGGTCCCCCTGCCGCCCCAAGCACCCACCTGGCCCACACCCATTATCTTGACATTATCGACGACAGTCCCCACACTGCAATCTGCGTCTCTGTGGCTAGTCTGCAACTACTAACTTGTACTGCTTAGTCCCTTCACGTTTTTCACCCAGATCCCCAAGCCCCTCCCCTCTGACAGCTGTTAGTCTATTTTCTATACCTATGAGTCTGTTTCTATTTTGTTTGGTTTGTTCATTAGGTTCCACATATAAGCGAAATTATATGGTGTTTGTCTTTCTGTCTGGCTTACCTCACTCAACATAATACCCTCTAGGTCCATCCTTGCTGTAACAAAAAGTAAGATTTTCTTCTTTTTTATAATCAAGTAGTATTCCATTGTATAAATGGAATATTACTACACAGCTTTTTTATCCACTCATCTACTGATGAGCACTTGGATTGCTTCCAAACCTTGGCTATTGTAAATAACACTGCAACGAACACATCATCTTAACAGCAATAACAGCTACCACTTTACTAAGTGCCTATTTTGTGCCAAACGCTACTCTAAGCTCCTTACTACACTGTATCATTGTTCCTCACAACAACCTGTACATGACATGATGCCCTTGCCATTTCACAGATGAAGAATCTGTAGCCTACACAAGTTAATTTGCCCCAACATCAACACTAACCAAGTGTTTTTCAAGTTCACATGATGTGAGATAATATTTGGTAAATAAAGCTAATTTAAGTTTGGTTTAATTAAAACTAGTATGTCTTCAGAGTATCGACATTAAATAAGTTTCTGTATAACACCTTTGGGGATACAAGATTCTAGTGTTATTAAGTGTTTATCTTTCTTTCTCTTCTTTTTTTTGCTATTAATTGTTTTTGAGGTTTTCTTTACGACCTGTAAACGGGACTCAATCCTTAATTCTTCTAGTTTCCTGCAATATTTAGAAACTACAACTCTTCAAACTAACATTTCCAGCTTTTCTCCCACCCTTCTGTCTTGGCAACACTGAGAACTGAACGCCCCTTTACCTGGAACCTTGCAAGCTAAGGTGGGACAACTTGATATGAGCTTCAGAGAAATTACCACAACAGCTCATGTGTGGACAATCTTCATGCCTACTGTTGTATGAGCCACTCAGAAAGGTCAGCAGAGACATTCAAACTACAAACCAAGAGAACCTATCCCATTGCCACTGCCTGCCCTCATTCTATCTGAAGATGCTTTGAACTTGGCATGGAACAATCTTCTTGATTGGCTGCCTTCAGAACTCAGAAACTGAGGTTATAATCTACTCCAATCATTAGCCTTTGTTCTTTTTTTTTTCTCCACAGATACACCTCTTACTACGTACCTGCACCATTACTAGGAGAATGCACTTGCACCACCACTTCCCAAAATGAAACACAACCGTTTAACTGAACTGACCTATTCTCAGAACTAAGAGACCGCTTAGATGACATTTAAAGCAACTCAGGACAGGTTCGAGTCTGCTTACACCAGACAGCTAAAGGTGTTAAAGCATTTCCCATTACCTAAATCTTCAAACAAATTCATAGGGCCCCTAAGATCACTGACTTAGTTTCACTGCAAGACTCCTCAAGTTTGGGACAATGACTACAGGCTAATTTCAAATTACTGCCTGTGTAATTATTATAGAATTTGCTACTATAATCCTATTTAGATGTATACTTTCTGTGTTACAATGTGCCCTTCTACCCCTGACTTTTAACATATCAGCTACCCAGGCAGTTAAAGTCCTTGCCATTAACTCTGATGCCTCAGCAACATGGTGGATGGCAGTGTTATTCCTGACAGCTACTTTTCTTTTTGGTAACGTAAGTGTCTGACTTAAGCTTTGATGGCTGAGGCAGCCATTTCAGAGAAACATCCACTTCAAAGACAGCTCTCTCCAATGAATGCATGGCCAAGCCACAGTGAGCAGATACAGAGCCAGGCCCTCTCCCCCTGAGGCTCCTATGCTTTAGAGATATTGATTTCAGTAAGTGACCATTTGGGCCACATGTTTTTTCTTTTCTTACCCTTTAAATTCCCACTCATATGTCTTAAATTCACCAGTGAAGACTGAGTTCATGAAACCCTAGGCCCCAGTGAAAGCAGAACTCTAGACCAATGCACTCTCTCTCTCCTCATGGCCTTGCTATATAGCCTAAGGTGGGCTGTGTAATTTCTAGGTCTTGTAAGTAGTAAACCTATTTTTTTCCCAAAAAAAATGCCCTGAAGGGCATCTTGCAATCATAATAAGAACCACAATGGCCAACCCAACCACAACACTGGTTAGTGATAGGCTGAGAGCAGCACAATACAGCACTGGTACCTACAGCACAAGGCATGGTCGCCACTTAGAGGAAGAGAAGAACAAATGACAGGAGGCCACGAGTATACCCCTAAGTCTGGCCTCCTCTGCCTTCCAAAAGACAGACCAGTTACAGAAAATACATGTGAAGTAAGCGTTTTAGTTCACTTGGTGTACTCAGTAAGAATTCAAAGGAGCGAGTACATCTGGCTGGGTTAGCTAAAGAAGGTTTCAAAGAGGAGTTGCGGTTTAGGCTGGGCTTTGAAGAATAAGTAAGAGGCTATCTTTATTTTTAATTGAATTTATTGGAGTAACATTGATTAATAAATTAGAATGGATAAGATTATTTTCTAATTATATTTTATTGATTATGCTAGTACAGTTTTCCCAATATTTGGCCCTTGGCCCTCTTCCACACAGCACCCCCATTCTCTCAGGCAGTCCCCCCACTATTGTTCATGCCCATGGGTCATGTGTAAAAGTTCTTTGGCTACTATATTGTAGCCAAATGTACTTTACATCCTCTTGGCTATTCTGTAACCACCTATTTGTACTTCTCAATCCCCTTAGCTCTTCACCCATTTCCCCACAGCCCCCTCCTATGTAGCAGCAACCTTCCAAAGGCTCTCTGTATCCATGATTCTGTCTCTGTTCTTGTTTGCTTAGTTTGCTTTTTAGATTCAATTGTTGATAAATATGTATTTAATGCCATTTAACTGTTCATAGTTTTGATCTTCTTTTTCTTAAATAAGTCCCTTTAATGTTTCATATAATAATGGTTTGGTGTTTGAAACACACAAAATTGACAAGCCTTTAAGCATACTCATCAAGAAAAAGAGAGAGGACCCCAAAAATAAATAAACAAATAAATAATGGTTTAGTGATAATGAACTCCTTTCATTTTTTTCTTGTCTGGGAAGCTCTTTATCTGCCCTTCAATTCTAAATGATAGCTTTGCTGGGTAAAACAATCTTGGCTATAGGTCCCCACTTGTCATGATTTTGAATATTTCTTGTCAATCCCTTCTAGCCTGCAAAGTTCCTTTTGAGAAATCAGCTGACAGTCTTATGGGAACTCCCTTGTGGGTAACTAATTGCTTTTCTCTTTCTGCTTTTAAGATTCTCCCTCTTCACCCTGGCTGGTGTAGCTCAGTGGATTGAGCACTGGCCTGCAAACCAGAGGGTCATTGGTTCAATTCCCAGTCAGGGCACATGTCTGGGTTGCAGGCTAGGTCCCTAGTGGGGGGCCACGTGAGAGGTAACCACACATTGATGTGTCTCTCCCTCTTTTTCTCCCTCCCTTCCCCCTCTCTAAAAATAAATATTTTTTTTAAATAGGTGAATGCAAACAGAAACTTAAAAAATAAAATTAAAAGAAAAGAAGATTCTCTTTATCTTTAACCTTTGCCATTTTAATTATGATGTGTCTTGGAGTGGGCCTGTTTGCATCCATCATAATTGGGACTCTTTGTGCTTCCTGGGCCTGCATGTCTATTGCCTACACCAAATTAGGGATGTTTCCTTAAATTACTTTTTCAAATAGATTCCTAGTTTCTTGCTCTTTCTCTTCTCCTTCTGGCACCCCTATGAGCAGAATGTTGGACCTCTTGAATTTGTCCCAGAGGCTACTTATACTTTCCTCATTCTTTTTTCTTCTTCTTGTTCTGACTGGTTGTTTTTTGCTTCCTTATATTCCAAATCATTGATATGATTCTCAGCTCCATCCATTCTACTATTGATATCCTATATACTGTTCCTTATTTCAGTTAGTATATCCTTTGATTCTGACTGGATCTTTTTATGCTGTTCAGGTCCTCACTAAGTTCCTTGAGCATCCTTATAACCAGTGCTTTGAACTCTGCATCTGATAGATTACTTATCTCCATTTCCTTTAGCTCTTTTTCTAGAGTTTTGATCTGTTCTTTCATGTTGGCCATGTTTCTTTGTCTCCTCATTTTGGCAGCCTCCCTGTGTTTGTTTCTATGTATCAGGTAGAGCTGCTATGACTCCATCTTGGTATCATGGCTTAATATAGTATGAGTCCTATAGGGTCCAGTGGCACAGCCTCCTCTATCACCCATGCTGTGTACTCAAGGTGCATCCTCTATGTGAGCTGAGTACACCTTCCTCTTGTAGTTCAGTCTTGATTGCTATTGGCAGGTCAATGGGAGGGGTTTACCCAAGCCCGTCAGCTGAAGGACTGGCTGTAACCACTGACCACCAATCTCCACCTTCCATGGAGGATCACTGTGTGGGGTAGGGTGGTGGTGCTCCGACGTGGTCTACAGCTGTCCACTGGGTGCAGTGGCCCTGGGGTTCCCTGATGGTACAGGCCAAGGTCAGCCACCACCTACCTTTTGCCAAGGGCCACCCAGCATGAGCTACAAAGCAGTCTGCAGATGGCTCCCACTTGTGCTGGGCTTGGAGGTTCCCAAGCGAAGCCAAGCTGTGAACCTAGGCTAGCTTCTGCTAGTGCCAGGCATGGGTCCACTTAGCATGAGATATGGGGGCTAGGGGCTGGCTGAGGCCAGCTATTGCCTATTTGAGAGGACTTAGGAAAATTGGCCAAGACAAGCCATTCATATGGCAAAGCCACTGTTAACAACTTGGATGGGCCCATAAATTATGTGGTGGAAAGCCTCAGGGAATCACCAGGGCTGAGCAAACAGTATAAGCCAGGTTGATGGAGTCTCAGATATGGCACCCAACTGCTGACTCTGTGGTTCTATGAGGGGGAGGGTTCAGAAAAGGAACAATGGTCTCTGCCTGCCATGCTGTCTGGGAGAAAGCTGTTCCCTAGCTCTCACCCTGATGCTGGATACTGCAGTTCCTCCCTGTATGCCACTAGTGCTTTTCAATCTGCCACCCCGGTGCTGGAGCTCAGAGGGAGTGAGTCTGAGTAAGTCTATGTGTGAATCCCTTTAAGAGGAACTGCTTGGGAATCCAGTAGCTTCTTCCACTGACTCAATCCTCACTGGTTTTTATAGCCAGAAGTTATGGGGACTTATCTTACTGACACTGGAACCCTGGGCTGAGGTGCCTGGTGTGGGCCTCAGACCCCTCATTCCTGAGATATCCTTCCTGAATTTTTATCCACCACATGTGGATGTGGGACCACCCCATTTCTCATCTCCATGTCTCCACCCCTCCTACCAGTCTGGATGGATGTAATTTCTTTAATTCTGTAGTTGTGGGACTCCATTCAACTCAATTTCTGATGGTTCTGAGTGATGGTAGTTGAGTTGTAATTTTGACGTGGTTGTGTAAGGAGGCAAGCCATGTTTACCTATGCTACCATCTTGACCAGAAGTCTAGAAAGGGTAAGATTCTGATTGCTGAAATTAATAAGTGCGTGCCTGTACTCACATATACACTCTCACTCACACACACACTTTTATACTCTAAATACCAGAGACTGACAATAAATAAATATAAAGGTCTTTAGTAGTAGCATGCAAGGATTGCTTAAGAACCCAACACATGGGCCTCCAGGTATAGGGAGAGGACCGTTTGCCTTTCTTAATCAAACTGTCATCCTGAATCAACTCCATGACCCACCAGATCAGCAACTTGTTTTGAGCAGGGACACTCCCCATCCCCCAAAAATAAGTAGGTGCTAATTCAGCGGTTCTCATCTGGAGGGGATTTTGCCCCCTTCTCCCCGGCAGACTTGGTAATGTCTGGAGGCATTTTTGATGTCACGACTGGGGAAGGGTGCTACTGGCATCTAGTGGCTAGAGAGCAGGGATGCTGCTAAACATCGTACAATGCACATGACAGCCCCACAGCACAGAATTATTGAGTTCCAGTTTGAGAAACTCTGTGCTAAATACATGCCTTTTTGGAGTACTATAAATGATGTAAATTACATTACCTTCTTCAAAAAATATTTGTTCCTTTTCTAAAATCACCATCAATAAAATTGAGGGTTGTATTCATTGTGTAAAAAAAAAAAAAGATGATGCAATTCAATCGGTGGGACTGGAGACTGCAGAGAGTTTATACATATGGAGATGCAGTTATCACACAGGGAGCAGAACTGAGCTGTTGAAGGAAACCAACCTGCTAAGAGGGGAAAGTAAGGGCAGAGGTGGGCCAAGAACTTAAGGCAGAGTTCTGAAAAGCACAACAAGGTGGAGGTGCAGTAGCTTACTCTCAAAAATGACAGTCAGCTACTGCAGAGAAGGAAGAGAACTAAAGAGGAAGGAGGAGAACAAGACTTGTGTAACATCATGGCAACCAAGGAAGGCACATTTTGAGATAGAGGAAGTGACCAGGGAGAGAGCATGATGAAAACGCCATTGCCTAATCCTATGGAAGGTCATTATCAGTGGGCCTCAACTTTTCTGAATCACTAACATTTTTGAGAATTTAATAAAAAATACATATTCTCTCTGCCAGAAAAATGCACAAATGAGCCTATATATGAAATTACATCAACGGTACCAGGAACTGTATTAGAGCTTTATGAAGTCCACAGTTAACAAGGCAAGCATCCCTGCTCTAAAACTTCTTGGTAAATTATTATATTAAACTGGCTTGTTTTTTTAAATGTATTTCTTCCAAAAGCAGAGTTGTCGATAATAGAAAGATTTAACTATTTCTTGGCTATCTTAAAAAATGAGACCTGGCTGATGTGACTCAGTGGATTGAGTGCTAGCCTGCGAAACAAAGGGTCACTGGTTCAATTCCCAGTCAGGACACATGCCTGAGTTGTGGGCCAGGTTCCTGGTAGGGGGTGTGCAAGAGGCAATCATACACTGATGTTTCTCTCCCTCTCTCTTTCCCTCCCTTCCCTTCTCTATAAAAATAAATATATAAAATCTTTTTTAAAAACATTAAAAAAATGAAAGCAACAAAAGGTGTAACTAATACAAAATAATGTATCCTTCAAAAATACCTTATGCTTGGTTTTGACCTATGGATATATAGGGAGAACTATTTAGACACGCATAACTCAAATACCAAACATGCCTCAATCAAAGAGCCCAGCTAGAAATCAGAAGCAAGGTAGAAAGAAAAGAGTTCAGATAATTTATTCAAGGATAAGTAAGGAAACTGTACTGAAATCTAATCTTTTGGAACACTATAAAGATGTATCCATAAATACTGGACTTTTGTTCTCTTTCTATTGCTGATGTCTCAATAGTAATTGTGCTCAAGTCTCAGACATAAAATGAGCCTGTCAAACCAAAGATCACTTCTGCTGCCACACAAGCGTAATAAAACAAGACCAAGTCTCATCCAGTTGTCTTTAGTAACAATTATGACCACTTGTTTATCCTTAGATAATCACAATGTGCTTCCAAAACATTATTTCAATTGAGCCTCAAAAGAAGTCTCTCAAGCAGATACAACTACTATCCTCCTTTTCAGAGGAGGACACTTAGGCTCAAAGAGGGTGGATGGTTTTCCTCGGCCAGAGGAATGATGACTCCAGTCAGGTCTCACTACAAACCCCCTGGTCTTTCCAGTAAAACACATTCCTTGAAGGAAAGCACAGTAGCTGCTGCCTTTTGCCAGAAAAACCCGGGCAACCAGCAGTCCTGGCATTAAATAGTCCTCTTTGTCCTAAACCTCAAAAACATCCTGTATGTGACTGCCAGCGTCCGTCAGCAGGAGCTACCTACCTGGAAAACCTCACTGAATAAACACAGCTGAAGTCCACAGCTAAAAGGAGCATAACTATTTCATGTTCACTGAGCATATCTGTACTTGGTTTCACAAATTAGTTATTGGCTTTTAATCTGTTTAACAAGTACTCTGAAGATACTTTACATGTGTCCCATCTGTCCAGGAACACAGGGAGCGGGCGGGCCTGTGTTCACAGCTCGGCCCCTCAGCACCTGGGACAGTGCTGAGTAGATGTTCAATAACCATCTGCTAAGTAAACTCAAGGGCAAGGGCCCAGACTTGTAATTTTTACATTGCTTCTAACTACAACCATACCACACTGGGAATTTTTAAAATGCTACTGACTGACTAGATGCAGAAAGGAACCACATTCAGTAAGAACACAGAGCAAGTACAGTTAGTACCTTTTTTCCCCTCTTTTTTCCCCTCAGACCATTTCAGTATTGTTGGTGTCGTCACAACAGCTGGAGACCCAGGAAACAGCTGTAACAAGAACATTTTATAGTGGCTTCAATACTCTATGGCATTCCTACAGACAGGCTTTGCTAACAGAGGAATTATTTACTGGTTCTATTTCAATGTGAAGAGTTTTACTGACATACTTATATCTCCTGAGTAGCCATGCCCGGGATACCCTGGAGGACTCCTCTGCGGGTGATGCAGCGCCAGGCTGCCCGGCTCAAACGCTACCCACCCCGTGGAGTCTCCTAATGAGAAGTGCTCTCTCCAGCACTTCTGCGTTCACAGAGCTATTTCACTGTATTTGTCTTCTTTGCTTACAACAACTGGCCCTGTCTTCCTTGAACTCAAAATGTGTTTGTTGAATGAATCTATAAACACCTATAGAAAGATGACAGTCAGTATAAATAAAAGGACTAATTGAGAAAAAGACATAGTTCACAAAGAGAAACACATAAGAAACATAAGTTCACATAGTTCACATAAGAAACACAAAGAGGAGGCAGTGTATCCACCCCCCCCCTTTCTACAAGTGCACACATACACAGAGGAAGCGCACAGAATGGCATCTTACTAAGCGCAGATTTTCTTTGCTGGCTCTCTTCGATTCACCAGCCGCTAGAGATTCCGGAGTAGGGGCCTCATTCTTCTTTTCCGACATCACTTGATTTCCCAGAACCTTCCGCTGATTAAGAAAGAGAAAATACTGGATTTATAAACGGCTGCTCTACCTCTATTACAGCTATTCTGGCCTTAAACACAAGTTTCTTTCGTTAAGAAAATCTCAGCTTCCTAATCAATTCTCCCAGACCATTTTATACGAAGGAGGGCAGGCAAACTGTTTTACAAAACAAGAGAAAAAGAAAGCCCTGAAATTATCGCCTGCCTTTAGGCGATCACTTTACCTCTACATTTAAAAAGACTGCCGCATTAAAAGCAACTTTATGGTTGATTTAAACACGCTAATACAGGCAATCACAGTATGCTTGAGACCATAAAAGAAACACCAGTTGCTTACGCGTACAATTTCTTCCCCAGACATGTTATCTCTGGCAGTTAAGAGTCCTCCCCTCCCCTCCCAACTCAAAAACAGTTACACTGGGTCCAGCTACGTACGCCTTTGCTTTCCTGTCGTGTCCTCGCCCAGGACTGGGAAATTTGGAGAACTTCTCTAAGACTTTCTAACACAGCCACAGGAGGGTACAGGCCTTCTTAGAGGGTCACATGACTGCACGGACACGCAGAACGAGACTAAAAGCCCTTTCATCTCTGAACAGCTTAGAAGTTGGTGTGACCTAATGTAACAGCTGGCAGTAACAATTCCACCGTCTTTGGAGAAATCTTCCCTTTTTCCTTCTCAGGGAATAATTTGAATTCCCAAAAAAGAACATATGAAAACTAGAACATTAAATCCTACAATATAGGCCCTGGCTGGTGTAGCTCAGTGGAGCACGGGCCTGCGAACCAAAAGATCGCAGTTCAATTCCCCGTCAGGGCACATGCCTGGGTTGCAGTCCAGTTCCCAGCAGGGGCCAGTTCCCAGCAGGGGAGCCATACATTGATATTTCTCTCCTTCTCTCCTTCCCTTCCCTTCTAAAAAGATAAATAAATAAATAATTTTAATCCTACAATATAAATATTACCAGCCATACTCAGAATGTTCTGATGTGATAAATTAGTTACATGAGGGAAATTCTGGAGGAAAAAGTCTAGCCCTCCTCACCCCCCAAAAAAGGAATCAAAGCAGGATACAAATAAAATAGGTAAAACAGAAATGTTCAACTGACTCCTTCCGGAAGTCAGACAGCACCCCAGGGTAAGCTGATTTAGGGATGCTGGGGCCAAAGGCCTGGCTGTAAAGCCTCCAATGAACTTTTATTTAAAAGACATGTTGCTCCACTGGCATTGAGCTGAAACCTACATCTACTACTAGCCCAAAAGCCTCTTTGCTTATAATGAAAACACTTTACCCTTCATTTTACAAAATGTACTAATATTTGTGTTTAAAATTATTGTTCTAAAATGTTGTATCCTGACAGAATTATAAACTCCTTTGTAATTCTAAAGCTCTGAATTCCCTCTCAATAAAGTCATGGGCAGCTGCCAAGAGGATGCAATATATTTACATTTCAAGCAACAATTAGCAACACATCTAAACCAACTGCAGCAGAGCTCACTGTGAAAAGAACACTATACCCATCTACCTTCAGTTAAAGAACACTGGTTTGACCAACAAAAACTTCTTTGACTCTAGCTTTTCTTGCTATCAATCATCCCCACACAGGGAAGTCAGAGAGAATGACAGACTTCCAAGTAAAATGAACCAAGGATGTTCATTTTATCTGCCACGTCTAAGCAGGTGAATGGATGTCTACAGTTCTAACAATGGGAATTTTTTTTAACTATGATAAAACAGACATAACATAAAATCCGCCACTTTAACCATCTGCAATGCACAGTTCAGTGGCATTAAGCACAGTCACAGTGTCGTACGACACTCACCACCATCCATCTCCAGAACCTTCCATCTGCACCCATCACACAGTAACTACGGTTCCCCTCACATTCCTAGTCCCTGACAACCCTTCCACTTTCCGCCTGCAAGAACTTGACCATTCTAGGTACCTCATATAAGTTTAATGATACAACACGTGTTCTTTTGTGACTGCCTTATTATACTTAGCACAATGTTTCCAAGGTTCATCCATTTGTAGAATGGATCAGAATGTCCTTGCTTTCTAAAGCTGACTGGTGTCCCACTGTATGTGTCACATTTGGTTTGTCAGTGGACACAATGTCCTCTCCCTTCTGGTTATTATAAATATGCTTACTATAAATGTGGTGTACAAATGCCTGTTAGTATAACTTGCTTCTAATTGGTGGGGTGGGGGTATACTCGTATATCCAGAAGTGAAATTATTAGACCATACAGTAACTGTAATGTTTTTAGAAACCACCACTCTGATTTCCATAGTGGTCACTCCGTTTTACAACCCCGCCAGGGCGCACAGGCAGTCTGGCTTACACACACCTCGCCATCGCTCGCCTTCTGTCTTTTCTGAGCACGGCCACCTAGTGGTTATGGGCTGGCATCTCACCATGGCGGGGATTTTCATTTCCCTGATGATAAGTGATACTGAGCGCATATTCATGTGTTTGTTGGCCATTTGTATCTCTTCTTTCTAGATATATCTGTTTACAGACCTGTGGCTATTTTTTCATTGGTTTGGGGTTTTTTGGGGGGAGGGGTGCTATTGTAAGAGTTCCTTTTATATTCTGGATAATATTAGCCTCTTATCAGATATATGTTTTACACATATTTTCTCCCATTTTGTTTGTTGCCTTTTCTCTCTGTAAATACCAAAGGAAATTTTAACATCAAGCAAACCTAATATTCCAGAGGTTCCTGATCCCCCAGGGGATCAGGATTGAGAGTGAATTCTAAAGTTCTATCAATGACGTTAACTAGGACCAAAATTAGAGTTAGATGAAGTTGCAACTGCTAACAAGTGCAGCTTCCTGGAAAAAGTATATATGTTACAAGGTATATACCTATTTTTAGGGCACACTTTTTAATTTCGAGCAAAGAGATCCTTAATTGTTGCTAGACTTATAGATTTTAATAATGTTAAAACAATTTTTAAAAGAAAAACAGTAGAATACAGAATAGTGCTAACCTTGATCCAAGTT
This sequence comes from Artibeus jamaicensis, assembly GCF_021234435.1. Taxonomy (NCBI): domain Eukaryota; kingdom Metazoa; phylum Chordata; class Mammalia; order Chiroptera; family Phyllostomidae; genus Artibeus; species Artibeus jamaicensis. The sequence continues at coordinate 1,779,755 of NW_026521538.1, forward strand.
AACCAGAACCTTGCTTACTTTAGTTACGGCTGGAAATTTGAACCCCATAACCCAGTTATCTACTGCCACCTGTTGACAATATCCCTCAACTACAAGCTCAGTTATCCACAAAGACTGGTAAATTGAATCTGCAAACAGTGATGCCAGCAACAGCACAGAAGTACATACTGTATTTGTTTTAAAAACAAGGTTTGTAATGAATTGTACACAAAGGAAGAAAATACAACTAATCAAATGTTAAGCTCACAAAAATTTGAGTTACCTAAAACTCACAAAATCCATTTTCTAACAATTTTCCTAGTCTCTGTCAACCATCTACCTTCTCCATAACTTCAGCAAACTGCATAATGAAGTATGTAGCACAAAGCAGGTCACGAAGCAGAAGAGACTCTCTACACAGCTCAGAAATACAGGCTCTGTCCTCAATCCCGAAAGAAGGATGAGCCTTCATTTCTTTTATTCCTCACTTCTCCGGTCCCAAAGCTTCTCTGATTTGAAGCATAGCAAATGCTCAGAAAAATAAAAGCCTTTCCGAATTCTATCCTTATCCCCTTACACAAGTGCCCTTCATAGGACCCCAAAGAATAGAAGAAAGCTGTTTATGCATAAGAACAATCAAACTCTTCAGCTTCCTCAGCCAAGGCTGAAATTGATCACACACCTACCTTAATAAGGCCACTGAAAGAGCGTGAACGGGCTCTCTTCTGTACCTGGGGAGTAGACGGTTCTCGCCCTGGTGTTTGGGTCACAGATTGCTTATTAAACTAAAAGAAAACATAGGGAACATTTTGTTAATATTCTCCCATCAATTGATAGCATTCTGTGACAACCATATGAATAGCTAAGTGTAAATACCAAGAAAAGTCGAGGGATAAGTGAGTCTGTGCATATACGGATTAGTAAGTAGGGTGGTGAGCAAATCACGAAGGCAGAAATGACACCAAAAAACAAGTCCAAACTTACTAAATTAGTCTAATGGTTAATTAAATTAAGTGCTGTACACCCCAAAAAATTGAATGGGAATCAGATCAAGCTTCTAGAATGAGATCTAACTACCAGTTTATGACAAACAGAGGACTGAGGAACGTCCTAAATAACACAAGAATGCAACCAGTACGATCCAGACCGTGGGAGATAAGGAGATCAGCAACCTGATTCATTTCACAAATAAAGTGTGGAAACAGGGCTGGGGAGAGGTAACGTGTGTATGTATCTTTAAATGCAATGCAGTGTCCTGGATTGGACCCCAGAACAGAAAAACGATATTGGCAGGAAACTGGTAAAATCTGAATAAAGTCTGTAACGTTAATAGTGATGTAGCATTGTAAAGTTCTTAATTTTGACAATGTTAACATTAGGAAAAAACTGGGTGAAGGGGATGTGAGAATTCTCTACACTATCTTTGCAATTTTTCTCTAAATGTAAACTATGTCAAACTTAAGAGTTCATTCCAATAAAACTTTGGCAATGTGTAGGGGGAACAAGAGGGATAAAAGAGAGGGAGGGACCTGTATAGTAAAGAGACCTGGCAGATGTACCACCACCACCACAAAATGCATACCCTTTGATCATGCCATCTCTAGAGAAAAATCTACAGTGAAATACTTGTAACAAAAATGTATAAACTAAAAATTGATCATATTTCCCCCAAATGCCCGATGGACGGCAACCTATGTATACATTAGGTTGTACATGATGAAATATTGTGCAACCATTAAAATGTTTATAGCCTTTTAATGACATGGAAAATGTTCATGACACAATTTCATTTATTTATTTATTTTTCCAAACCCTTACCCAAGGACTCATTTACTTATTTTTTTAGGAAGAGGGGAAAGGAGAAAAAGGGAAAGGGAGAGAAATACTGACATGAGGCAGAAACACTGACCAGTTGCTATCACTGACTATCTATAGTGATAGTCATTATTTTTATAATTATGGAAAAAAATAAATAGTAAAATTATAGTTTCTTCTAAAAGAAAGAATAGTATTTTAGGGGACTTGTAGTAAAAATGGAGGCATAGGTAAACATGCCTCACCCCTGAACACAACTATAGCAAAAAATACTAGACTACAAAACAAGTATCATCCAGAACTGTCAGAAAATTGAGCTGTGTAGAAGTCTGACAACTGAGGATTTAAAGAAGCCATGTTCATCCAGACATGCAGGGGGGCAGACACATGGAGAGGTGTGAAGAGGTGCCCAGAGGCACAGAGAAATGTGATGACAACAGGAGGTGGATAAAAAACAGGAGGGATACCTCGGGAGTGAGCCCCAGTGCAGACCACCCAGCCCAGGGTTCCAGCACCAGGAGCTAAGTCTCCATAACTTTTGGCTGTAAAAACCAGTGGGGTTTGGAGGGGTAGAAGAAACTGTGGGATTCTCAATAGATTCCTCTTAGAAGACCCACAATGGACTTAGGACTCATGCAGACCCACCTGCTCTGGCATTCAGCACCAGGACAACAGCTGGAAGAACATCAGTGGTATATGGGGAGAAAGTGAAATGTGGGTACTGGGAGACAGCTTCCTCCCAGGCAAAACTCCAGAGGCCAAGCAGCAACACTATCACCTCTGCGAGCCCTCCCCAACACTGAGCAACAGGGCCGTGACAAGGGTTGCCCCACCCTGGCAATTACCTAAGGCTCCATCCCATATAACTTTAACAGGAGCAATTTTCTACATAGGCTATGCTACTAAGACAGGGAGTCAAAGTAGCTCTATCTAATACAGAGAAACAAACACAGGGAGGCTACCAAAATGAAGACAAAGAAATATGGCTCAAATGAAAGAACAGAACAATACTCCAGAAAAAGAACTAAATGAAATGGAGATAAGTAAACTATTGGAAGAGCAAAAAATTGAAAACTTATTTGAAAAATTAATGAAGGAGAACTTCCTTAATTTGGTGAAGGAAATAGACATACAGGCCCAGGAAGCACAGAGTCCCAAACAAGATGAACCCAAAGAGGCTCACACCAAGACGCAGCATAATTAAAATGCCAAAGCTCAAAGATAAAGAGAGAATCTTATAGCAGCAAGAGAAAAGCAGAGAGATACCTACAAAGAAGTTCCCATAAGACTGTCAGCTGATTTCTCAAAAGAAACCTTGCAGGCTAGAAGGGACTGGCAAGAAGTATTCAAAGTCATGAAAAGCAAGGACTTACAACCAAGACTACTTTATCCAGCAAAGCTATCACTTAGAATTGAAGGGCAGATAAAGAGCTTCCCAGACAAGGTAAAGCTAAAGGAGCTCATCATCACCAAGCTATTAAGATATGAAAAGCTACAGGGAATTAATTACATAAGAAAAAGAAGACTAAAACAATGAACATAAAATAGCAATAAATTCACAGTTATTGATAATTGAATCCAAATAACAAACTAAGCAAACAAGAAGAATAGAAAGAGAATCATAGATAAGGAGATCATTTGGAGGGTTATTAGTTAGGAAGGAGAAGGGGGAAATGGGGGGGAAAAGGTACAAAAATTAAGAAGCACAAATTGGTAGGTACTAAATAGACAGGGGGATATTAAGAACAGAATAGGTAATGGAATAGCCAAAGAACTTATATCCCACAGACATGAATTAAGTGGGGGGATTGCTGGAGGGGGTGGGTGTACCAGGTGGAGGGGGACAAAGGAAAAAATTGGGACAACTGTAATAGCATAATCAATAAAATATATATTTTAATAGCAATATTTTTAATGCAGGCAAGGAGTTTTCGGACAGACATAAGAACATCCTTATGCTGTAATATTTAGTGAAAAAGGAGAAGTAAAAGAAAGTATATGGTATAATCAAACTATTTAAAAATATATCCATATTTGTTATCCAAAAAAGACAGAAAGAAATAGACAAAACGTAAACAATGGTGGGATGCGTGATTTTATTTTCTTCTTCTTCTTCTCTATAATTTGTTTTTCTTAAAAAATTAAAATTAAAAAGAGCAAGCAAAAAACAATGTTAAGACTTTTCCTTTATATCATATTTAACCCTCAGTGTTCTAGATAAGTCATTCTACCTGTCCTATGTGAATTGCTATCTTCATTTCTACCAAGAATCAAATCACTACACTGCTTTGAATCTGTAAAAATACTCAGCCAACACCCTCTAAAATTTCAGTCATATCACACTTTGCTAGATGTCAAAGTAACTTCATAGTGACAGAAAACTTCTCTTAAAGGACCCTGTCAATTATTAAAAACAGCTCAAGTCAACATTTTCTGAGCACTTAAATCTGCCCTTATGGTTGAGATTAGTTATTAAAAAAAAATTAAAGACAAAGACTCTTCCCCCAAGAAGGACCCAGCTAAATAAGAAGCAAAGAGACTGCCCTAGCTGGTGTGGCTCAGTGGATTAAGTGCACACCTGAGAATCCAAAGTTCACTGGTTCAATTCCCAGTCAGAGCACATGCCTGGGTTGCAGGCCAGGTCCCCAGTTGGGGGCATGTAAGAGGCAACCAATCACTGTATTTTTTGCATGTTTCTCTCCTTCTCTTTCTCACTTCCTTCCCCTCTCTCTAAAATAAATAAAATCTTTTTAAAAATTTTAAAAAGAAGTCAAGAAACTGACTTTGCCCATTCAACTAAAATGCAAGAGGGTCTGAGATAAGATAAATTTCCTGAGAAACTAATCAAGTCAGCAGGATTTACTCAAGCTACACTTTCAATCTCAAAATGGCAAATGAAAGACCTCCCATGACTCCAAAATAAACAAACTTAGCCAATTCCCATTTCTAATATCAAGGCCCTTGGCTAACAGTGTTTTCTAACTGTAAACGACTTACTAAGAGTTTCCGCTTCTGCTCTGCTATGCCAATCACTTTACAGAGATTCCCTCTAATCTTTACAACATGGGCATTACAATCACCATTTTATGAAAAAGAAAACTGAAATTCAGAAAGGTTATTTGACAAAAAAATATGAAGGATTTAAACTTCAGGATAACATACTCGTATTGCAATTGCTGGTTCTCTCTCAGCAAACTTGGTACATGACCAGATGAGAGAAACTTTAACCACACTTGGATCCTTCCGTTTAACTGGGGAAACCCCAGAGTCTCCACCCCTTTGTCTAATGGGCAGCAGCACAGAGATGGCATTGAGGTTCCATAAACAAGTTTGCTTTCATGGCTGAGCCAAAGCTTGAGCCAATAAGAGCCAAATATTAAATGAGATTCTTAACAATATTCCCCAGTGATTCTGCACCCATGATCACATTCCTAGAGCCCTGTCACCGTTCCCCTGCTCTCCGGTACCTGTCTGATGAGCTGTTTCTTCTTTGCCGACTCTGGCATATTGTGAACGTGTTGGAATAGCTCTCTCAGCGCCTCCTCCGTGCGCTGCTGGGTCTTTTCCTCATGACAGCAGGAGTCCATCCGGTTCCGCTTCTGAGGTGTTGCCAGTTGGAAGGATGCAGAATGACATGAAGTTGTCAGATCAAGATCATCCTAGAGAAAATTTAAAAGTAAATTAATATATCCTACCAGCTTTATATCCAGGTTCCCACAACCCCGGAACTAAAAGAAAGGTAAGGGTGTGGGGAACATGGTATATTCTTATATCCAGGAACAAGAAAAGCGTAAAAACTATTATCAGCCCTGGCCAGTGTGGCTCAGTTGGTTGGAGCATCGTCCTGTGCACCAAAAGGTCGCACATTCAATCCCTGGTCAGGGCGCATGCCTGGGTTGTGGGTTCTGTCCCCAGTAAAGGCACATATAAGAAGCAACTGATCGGTGTTTCCCTCTCACACTGATGTTTTGCTCCCTCTCTCTCTCCCTCCCTTCCCCTCTCCCTAAGCATGTCTTTGGGTGAGAAATAAGAAAACATCTCTTCAGAGTCTATATAAACTTTATTTAAAAAAAAAACTAAAACTCTCATCAGATAAAGAGAAACCTGTAATCACAGACTACATTAATAGCTACTCCCCTGACCTGCCCAGTCTAACCCGACCTAAACCTAAATTCATTCAGAATTATTTCCACCAAAAGTAATACAAGAGCTCAGTGTTCAAAGCATTTGTTATTCTCATGTATTTTCACTGCTATCCTATGAAGTAAACAAGGAAAGTATCATCATTCCTATTTGATTAAAAAAAAATGAAGCTCAGCCATATGTTTAAACTTCTCTAAATACTAAGTGACAGACCCATCGTTGAGCCCAAGTGAACTGGTTCTTGGCTGATGCTCCTTCCCACACGACGGCGTGATGTGACAACTGAGTAGCAGTGGTGGAGGGACAATAACAACTCTCTAAGAAAAATCACACCCCAGTTAAACTAGTTGAATCAAATACTGTGTTCCTGGTCACACCAGAAACATACAGGAGCAGGAAAAAAGAGCGTAAGATGACAGCTTCAGTTTCTAAACAAGGCAAACTAAATAAAAATTATGAAAAAGTACTTGTGGAATTTTTTTTAACTTGTTACTTCTAAAGCTCAATAATCATATGTCATCTTGTTACTAACATCACACATTTGCTTTCTAAGCTCATGTGGTCTCAAGTCTTCTAGCTATTTGATAGAGCGTTTTGTCAGTACCTTACTACTGACCCTGAAATAAGACTGCATTGCGTAAAATTGTACTTTTATCACCATAAAACATTTAATACATTGGCCATTTGCAGACTGTTTATCCCATATGCGATAAGGATGCATGCGGACTTTCCCGAAAGCCTTTAAACACACAGCCCAGTCGCCAGTGAAGCGCCTCAGAGAGCAGACTCTGTGTAGGGGCATTTTTATTTCAAAGTATAACTTTCTTCTCAGTCTTTTTCTTATCTCAAAATAGATCTCCCCAGAAAGAAACTAACCAAGTCATCAGGATTTACTCAAGCTACACTTTCTTTCCCAAAATGGCAAATGAGACCCCTCTCATAACTAGAAAATAAGCAAACTTAGCCACAAGAATTCCTATTTCTAATATCAAACAAGGCCCTTGACTAGATTATTTTCAAATCTAATAAAAACATTTTGTTTTCTATGGCTTTGATTTGATTACATACTATGTTTTAAAACTCCATTAATTTTATTTTCAGAATATGTTTTTAAAAGCTGGGAACAGTGAAACAAGAGCCTAGGATAGACGAAGCAACAGGAGAGAGATTAGGTAGGGACTGCTTCGCTCTCTAGAAGTGTTATAAAAAAGGAATTTGTTTTTTAGACTCAGTTGTTGATAGATATGTATTTATTGTCATTTTATTGTTCATAGTTTGGACTCTCTTTTTCTTAAATAAGTCCCTTTAACGTTTCATGTAATAATGGTTTGGTGATGATGAATTCCTTTAGTTTTTTTTCCTGTCTGGGAAGCTCTTTATCTGCCCTTTGGTTCTAAATTATAGCTTTGCTGGGCAGAGCAATCTTAGCTATAGGTCCCTGCCTTTCATGGCTTTGAATATTTGTTACCAATCCTGTCTAGCCTGCGAAGTTCCTTTTGAGAAATCAGCTGACAACCTTATGGGAACTTCCTGTAGGTAACTAACTGTTTTTCTATTGCTGCTTTTAAGATTCCCTCTTTATCTTTAACCCTGGCATTTTAATTATGATGTGTCTTGCTTGGTGTGGGCCTCTTTGGGTCCATCTTATTTGGGACTCTGTGGTTCCTAGACTTACATATCTATTTCCTTCACCAAATTAGGCAAGTTTTCTTTCATTATTTTTTCAAACAGATTTCCAGTTTCTTGTTCTTTCTCTTCTCTTTCCAGCACCCCTATGAGGCAAACGGTGAAATATTTGAAGTTGTCCCAGAGACTACTTATACTTTCCTCATTTTTTTGGATTCTTTTTTCTTCTTGTTATTCTGATTGATTGTGTTTGGCTTCCTTATGTTCCAGATCATTGATTTGATTCTCAGCTTCATCCACTTTGATGTTGATTCCCTATAAATTTTTCTTTATTTCAATTAATGTATCCTTCTTTTCTGACTGGATCCTTTTTTATGCTGATGAGGTCCTCACTGAGTTCCTTGAGCATCCTTGTAACCAGTGTTTTGAACTCTGCATCTGATAGGTTGTTTATCTCCATTTTGTTTAGCTCTTTTTTCTGGAGTTTTGATCTGTTCTTTCATTTGGGCCCAGAATCACAGACACAGAAAGCATTTGATGGCTGTCACATAGGAGGGGAGTGTAGGGTAATGGATGAAGAGGTAAAGAAACTAAGAAGTACAAATTGGTAGTTACGGAATAGCCAGGGGCCAGGGGATGTAAAGTACAGTATAGGAAATGGAGTAGCCAAAGAACACGTGCACATGACCCATGGAAATGAACAATGGTGGGGGGACTGCCTGAAGGAGTAGGGAGTGCTGGGTGAAGGGTGGAAAGAGGGAAAAATTGGGACAACTATAATAGCATACTCAATAAAATATAATTTAAAAAATAAAAAATAAAAATCTTAAAAGAAAAAAAAGAAAAGAAATGAGCTGAGGTGGGTCTTCTTTGGCTCACTGGAAAATCAGAGAAAGGGGGCCTTGGAGACAGGTCTGGGGGTTAGCCAGGGACAAGCTGCCATTGCCCACTGCTCCTCTTTTGCAAGTCTGATGGGGTCTCTGAGAGTTGAGGAGACACACCACTGAGGAAGAGGAAGAGGGGGAAGGGAAAGGCTCAGGTATGCTCCCAGGAGTGAGAGTACACTAAAATGCCATTAATTTTATGTTCTCCTTATTTGGTCTAAAAGCAATTTCCTATTCTTACCTTTGATGCTTGAGTTCTGGAGCCCAAATAGTGCAGTCTGGCACATTCCCGAATGTAAACAGGAGCCTGGGCAGGTTATAAAAGAAAACCAAGACCAAATAATTATAGTATCTAAAATTTTTTATGACTTGAGGACAGTGGTTCTTTGTTGCAGACCCCAACCAGCAGAGTCCGCCTGTTGTGGTATACGACGAGAATCAATGCACAGGCAAAACAACCCTGTGTGGAAAAAGGGAACAGGCACGACTACTCTCTCAAGGGGAGAGTGCCTGTGGTGCCTCGGCCACTCCCTGAAGAGGGGAGTGCCCTGACCCTTGCCTAGACAGGCTTTTATTGTTTTACTGGGGTCTTACATCAAAGAAAGACTTATTATCTATCACACAGAGCATTATTATCTACATTTTAGGTACAATCAAGGAAACAGAAATAGCATGCAGAGGGGGATGGCAATGAGCTCCTTAGCTCTGTCCTTGGGAGAGCTCACACGGGTTTTGGGAGTTACCTTGAGGATAAACAATATACATCTGTCGCTTTAGACCAGGGTGAGGGGGTTTTAGCAAGAGCAAGCCATAACAGTCTGTAAGTATTTTCTAGGCCTGATTCCCATGGGAAAACTCGGTTTGAAGGTCTGGCTCCTGTCCACCACTTCGCATCTGTAGGTTTTCCATACAGAGCTGAGTCACATTTGCCAGGCCAAGACGAACTGGTCCCCTACAGTTCTTGAAATAATTTGACTGCCAGATTACTTTGAAAAACATTCTTCAAAATGTCCTATTCTATAGATTCCACCAAAAAGATAATATCAACAAATCTGATGGGAAAATTGTGGGAAGACACCACTGTAGTTGTTCCTGTTTTCAGAATCAAATATGGCATAAAATACTCAAATGAGCCAGAAACAAAAATATACATATTTGTAGTCATGCTTACACTTGACCAAAGCCACCCCTAAAATTCTTACAAACTACAAATGGTCATATTTTAGAATCGCTGTATAGAAAATGCCATTTAGAACTCCTGTGGGGTAACAACAGACACAGAAGAACTCAGCTTACTGCTCTACTGCTCAGAATCCTGTAATAAGAATCCTGATATAGTCCTAGTAAGTATGAAATAATATACAACCACTATGGAAGAGAATTTAGCAACGTCTAAGAAAATTACATTTGCATTTACCATCTACCCAGAAATCTCAATTCTACAAATCTATCCTGAAAATATAACTTCAGAAACAAATACTTTTGGATAAGATTAATCAAAAGATTAAATACACCTCAAATATCTGATAACAGGGGACTGACTGAATGAACTTTTATACATCCGTTCAATGCCATCCTATGCTGTCATTAAAAATGAAAGAAGGAAGGGAAGGAGCGAGGGCAGGAAGAAGGGAAAAAACACTATGTGAACTGACATGGAGTGATTCCAGGAACTACTGTCGTGACAGTATATAAAGTATTGGGGGGAAAATGAAGAGGAAATAAGAATATACAAATATACACATTTATTGGGTTTTACAAAAAGAAACACTAAGGATAAACTAGAAAACAATGTAAATAATAAAGAAAAGAACTGAGATTTGTCTGAGTAAACCTTCTCATGCAGTTTTGACTTTTCAACCATGAAAATATACTACAGATTCAAAAAATAAAATTAAATCCAAAGGAAAAAAGGCAAACCCTAAAACTGAGCCCAAAGAGGAAAGATAAACATACCTGTATATCAAATTGATAATACAAGCACAGAGAAAGGAATTATCTCCCCTAACTTTTGCAAACTGTATTCTGATGACACATCCTCAGTGAGATAGATCCAAGGGAAAAGAAACTGCAAGGAAATCTTAAACTTCCATCAGTGGGTTTATGTAGGTTTGCTGTTAGTAGTAACAGTTATATTATTTTGAAACCAATTTATGTACATTATAGGATAAAGCAAATAATATACATAAATGCTATAAAAATCTGGAATTTACAATAAAGGAAAGAAATACAAATATAAGGTAGAAGTCAAGGGAAAGCTCTGTAATGCTAAATCTTAACTGGAAATATTAATATGAACTACTGATTTTTGTTAAAAATTTTAGTCTACTTCCTTGCCCTCAAAGAGCCAATGACACCACAGAAACAATGAGTAAACCTAGTGTTAAAGAAACTGAGGCTCCTTGGAGAAAATTACTGATTCTAGTCCCAGGGTAAAGCAAGAACAGAATGAGCAGGAGACACTTTTTTTTCCACTTTTTTTTTGATTGGTTGATTTTTAGAGAGAGGAAGAGAGAGACATCAATTTGTTGTCCCACTTATTTATGCAGTCATCGGTTGCTTCCTGTTGGAACCCTGATAAGAGATTGAACCCACAACCTTGGCTTATCAGGACAATGCTCTAACCAACTGAGCCCCCCACCCAAGGCAGCTGGGGACATTTTATGCCGGAAAGGAGACACTCGAAGAGTAATAGAGTCCTGTCAAAAAGACACAACAGGAACTAGCTGTCAAGGACAATCACTAGCCAAATCTGCGACAATCTGATTATCAAAATTAGTACTAATTTGACTAACACTTTGAACAACTAAAAATATGAGTCTATAGTGATATTCATAAAAAAAAGAATTAGACAGAAAAAAGGAAAACTATTGTAAAAGGAAGAAAGTCAGCTAATAAAGATCAAATAATAGAATGAGAAAAACCACTATTTTATAATACCCAGTCTAATCATAGATTCCAGCAGGATTATCAATGGATTCTAAAATTATTATATCATACAGTCTCTCTGCAGGTTACTTACTGTACCAAAGGGGGAAAAATATGTATATTTATATTGTGATATGTGGCAGTTAGCAAATAAGCATCATAAGAGTGAGGCAATCTGATATTCTGTGCCTTGTAATCTGATGTAATAGGATGCAATATGATATACACAAACATCTTTGCCAAAATTGCTTAACTTGAATCTAACTTCAGTTTATAGGAACTATTGATTATAGAAGGGGATAGAGGAACAAGTTAAATGGCCTCAAGAAAACAGTAAGACTAATTTAGAATGTGGGATATTCTATAACACAGTTGGCCTGAATACTTCAATATATCCGTGATGTAAAGAAAACGCATGATTGTTCCAGATTTCAAGAATGACATAATAATCAAAAGGAATTCATTAACCTCAATTAGCTTATGTTTTAAAAAGCAGCAGCAAAATATAATCTTAAGATGAGTGAAGAAATTCTTGTTGATTATCTGGGATATGATAATGGGACTGTGACTGACAGAAGGATATCCTCACTCTCAGGGGATATGAGCTTAAGCATTTAGGGTGCAGGACAATGAGGTCTGCCATTTACTATCACAACCACAAAAAATGTATGAAAATATAGAGATAAAGCTGAACATCTGCTGAATCTGAGGGAGAGTTACATGAATGTTCACTGTTTTATTCTTGGTACTTCTCTCTACATTTGAAAAATTTCATAATAGAGTTGTTTTAAAAAAAGTCTTCTGACAGAGATTTTATCTACAATTTAATTTTTAGCTTGAATACTATAAAACAAAACTTAGACTAAAAAGAATTTCCTCCAAACAAGAATATGACAGAACCCACACCACCTATTCTATAAACTTTAAAAACAAACAAAAACAGCCCTGGCGGCTGTGGCTCAGTGGATTGAGCACCAGCCTGCGAACCGACAGGTTGCCAGTTCAATTCCCAGTCAGGGCACATGCCTGAATTGCAGGACAGATCCCGGGCTGGGGGCGGGCGAGAGGCAACTGATTGATGTTTCCCTCCCTCTCTTTCTCCCTCCCTTCCCCTCTCTCTAAAAAATAAAAATCTTTTTTAAAAAAGCTTTCTTTCTCTGGAGTGATCAACAAAGGCTCAAACAGTGCTCATAATAGCCTGGAAACAAAGATCGAGTAGCGAACAAGAATCAAAACTGCACGGATGAGAAGCTGAAAGAGGGATCTGTAGGACACAAGAAAAAAAAACAGTAAAAACACAGACTGAAAGACTCTGATCATAAGAATTTGTACCAAGCTAAAGAACATCTAAGAGACTGCTCTAGTTTTTCTTTAAAGTTTGTATGGCCTGTACTCTCAAAATCCTCCACAGTGATTTGTTATCTTACATGGTTAAAAAAGTGGGGGGTGGGCTTTGCTAGTGTTAAGGACCGTGCAGTGGGAAGATTATCCTAGGTTATCAGGGTGGGTCCAATATGTAATCACATGGGTCCTTAAAAGCAGGGACCATTTCCCAGCAGTAGTCAGAGGAAATGTGACTAGAAAAGAATGGTCAGAGGTGAAACATTGGTGACCTTGAAGACGGAGGAAGGGGACAGTGAGCCACAGAATGTGGGCAACCTCTAGAAGGTAGAAAAAAGGAAGTAAACAGAGTCTCTCCTGGAACATCCAGGATGAAATACAGCCTTGCCAACACCTTGATTTCAGCCCAGTGAGGCTCATCTCAGACTTCTACAGACCCATTAAGATAATAAATTTGCTCTGGCTGGTGTGGCTCAGTGGACTGAGTGCCAGCCTGAGAATGAAAGGTCACTGGTAAGGTTCTTGGTCAGGGTACATGCTTGGGTTGTGGATCAGGTCCCCAGTTGGGGGCCTGAGAGAGGCAGCCAATCAATGTTTCTTTCCCTCTCTTTCTCCCTCCTTTCCACTCTCTCTAAAAATAAATAAATAAAATCTTTTTAAAAAAAGAAATCTGTGTCATTTTAAGTCACTTAATAAAAATTCTTGATAATGAAGTACAAGTATACAGTTTCAGTTTTGCAAAATGAAGAGCTCTGGAGATGGATGGTGGTGATCACTGCACAGCAATGGGGATCTAATCTGTGAAAGGGGGGGTTCTAGGACAGTGACCTCACAGGGTGATCTGATCATAAATTTCTACCTGGGGAGGTCATGGTGGGTGGTCACAACCAAGTCCTCTATCCTCTTCAGTAAGAGGTTTATAAGCAAGCCCTGTCTGTTGTTCTTGTGTCTCTAGGTTAATACACCTTTGAAATACCAGAGTAATGCCCCTTGAAGAGAGGATTAACCCTCAAGAAAGCATAATCTGGTTAACTATCCCATGATCCAATCCCTGCCTTGCTTTCTCCTACCTCCACATGATCTTCCTTACATTCCCCCCTCAATTTCAAATGCACAAAAGAAGCTACAAAACAGTTATTCTCCGGAGCATTTTCAGATCTTGCTCCTCAGCATATGTCATCAGTTTGGTTGAAACAAACTCTTATAAAAATTCTCTACAGTTTTGGATGCTACTTACATTGACAAATTAATGCCACTGAACACAGTTAAGAGGATAAATTTTGTCATGGGTATTTTACCACAAAAAAAAAAAAAAAAATTAAAGAGGAAACAAAAGAAACCAGACTGGATAATCTTAAAAATTTTCAGCCTTTCCAGATAGCAAAAGATGCTAAAATTAAGAAATTCGCTATCAGAAAAGTGAGCTCTAAAGGAAAGACCGAGAATGTGACTGTGCAACCTTTACTTATAAAATCTTACAAACATCAAAAGGTCAGAATATTCAGTCACACAAAGGGCCCTTTCAAGAGAGTCAAGGTGTGCTTCGAAGATCCTCTCAATCAAACCAGAGGGTCCCTAGGAAGCTTAAAGGTATTGTCCCTCAGCCTTCTCAGCAAGAGATCAAGTACAGAAGGGTTTTTCTTCAAAAGATTTGTACATGTGGCTTTTGTCTAATGAAGTAAATCCCGCTGAAATCCACAGAAGACCCACACAGTTCTTGAGAAAATTATGTTGGCAGCCCAGCTACTTTGGACTAAAAGGGACAAAGTTCAAAATGAAAGAAGGCTGTCGGACCCTCCAAATTCTACTGGCAGGAAGCAGGCAGGATAAAACGACTCAGTGGCTAACATACGTGGTTCCTGATGAAATAGGAAGGATGGCCAGACTGCGAAGCCAATTACCAGGGGCAGAGCCCTAGCAGCCTTCAGGTACCTGCTATCCCCCTACCTGGGTTGCTCCCTCCAGGTTTTGCTGTCTAATCTGCTCTTCTGACCCCCTTTGTTATCTGCTCATTTTTACAGCCCTCCCTAGAATCACACCCTGCTCCACCCTCCTCGTCTGTTACCACCCAATCCCACTCCTTACCTACCTTAAAAAGTTTCTGGGAGTGTTTAATCATAAAAGCCATCCCATTGTTTAACTTTGTGATATTCTCTTGAAGGTCATTTGCAGTGACCTATGCAGAGAAAAACAAAAACAAAAAGGGGGGATTAAGAATTGGCAGATACTCCATTTACTTACCAATAAGCTTATTCTTTTAAAGTCTCAATATTTCCACAAGAATGACAAAATCTAGAGGAACCATATATCTCTGCAGTGACCAGGAAATCCTTAAGAACAAATCTTCATTTCCTGATCCTGCTTGAGAATCAGACATGCAAGCAGAGTTGCTAAAGATCTAGTCTGGGAAAAAGTCAGGAAGAACAGAATCTATACCAGCCACCAAGGACACCAATTCCCTCTTCAGAGAAGCTGGAGTTTCTCCAAAGACAAGAGAACTGTCACTACCGACTGACACCGGAGGTGTCATCTGTCTCTCGAGAGCACACGGTCACATTTGATTGCCTTCTCCTGTTTCTCCTGCCTCTGTTGTAAGCACTTAAGCATCTCTACTATCCTAAAGCCCTCACCCTCAACACGTATTGTTAGTACTTAATTTTTGCTTTTAGTAAGATCTCTTATATACTTTTCTTTACAGGCACGGATTACTCACTCACTCCTTTCCCACAGTTTCATTTAGCTGGTTCTAAAATCCTTAATGTGGACAGGCATTGGTGTGTCCTTCCTTCTCGTCATCCAACCATCCTCCCACCCTCACCCCCGCCCCCCACAACCTTTCTCTGGGGAGAGCTTTCTGGCCCGGGCACTTTGTATTATTTTTTTCACTAGTTACTTGTTAAGTAAAAATGTACCATATAACCCCTTCTTTACCTTCCTTTTCTCATTTCTTATATCCCCCAAATATAAGTCAACTATATCCATCTATTTTTATTATCTTGCCAACCACCTTGTCAGGTAAGTGGGAAAGGTATTATTATGCCCAATGTACAGAGGAGGAGGCTAAAGCATAGAAAGAGTAAAGAATACAGGCCACAGCTGGTTTGCAGCTTCCGACTCAAGTAACCTGGCTCCCAGTTCATCATACAGTAAAACCTGTGCTATGAATGGTCAGGGATATGAACCTATGTACCTCCAGACCAAGAATCAGGTCAAAAGATTTTAGATAATCTATTTTTCATGTAAGTCTTTGAGAAGACCATGTTCTCAGTAATAAGAAGCACATTCAGGATAGTTAGGACAAAGCAGGATTGTTCTACATGTCATCTAAAAGCTTAGTGACATTATCCTGTAAGATTAAACAGCTCTATTTTTTTTTACTTATTTATTTATTTGTTTATTTTTAAGTATTTTTATTTATTTATCTTTAGAGGGGAAGGGAAGGAGAGAGGAGGAGAAACATCAATGTGTGGCTGCCTTTCATGCGTCCCCTGCTGGGAACTGGCCTGCTGGAAACTGGCCTGCAACCCCGGTATGTGCCCTGACTGGGAATCGAACTGCAATTGTCTGGTTCGCAGGCCCGCGCTCAATCCACTGAGCTACACCAGCCAGGGCTATTTATTTTTTTTTAGGCAGAGAAAGGAAAGGGGGTAAAGAGAGAAACGCTGACTTGTTTGTTGTTCCACTTATTTATGCATTTGTTGGTTGATTTCTGCATGTGCCCTGACCAAGGATTGAACCCTCAACTTTGGTGTACTGGGACAACACTCTAAGCAAATAAGCTACCCAGCAAGGATCAAAGAGCTCTATTCTAAATTTATACCGTGCAATCTTCAGGAATCAATTTGATTTCCCAAGATGGGTTTCATGTTAGGAAGGAATTTATATTAACCAGTCAAAGTGAGTATTCTTGTTTACTTAATAGTGACAATTTTCCAGAGTTTCCACTAGCAAATTGCCATTCAGGTTTGTCAAAGATTGATTTATAAGTGAGATTAACAAGAAGTGGCTCCTTCAAGTTTGACGACTCTTAAAGGAACTAATAAAGTCAGTCCCTAAACTTGTTGAATGAAAGACTAGACCTTGGACCCTTGATGGCCTCACCAAGGAACAGTCACAGGATAAGGCCCAGCCCAAAAGTCTCGCAATCTTTGCTCTTCCCCTGAACACTCACATTTTTTGGCCACAGGACATGGGGTGCAAACATAAGGGCTAGGTTATATGCAGACATCTTATTCTTGTCTTGTTTCTTTGCTGTCTGGTACAGGAGATCAAGCAATAACTTCAGCAGGTTACGATTTGGTGGAGGGAGAATGAGGAAGAGCAACTGAAGAGCCTCAATTTGCCGCGCCTTATCCGGTACATTGGTCTTGTTTCCTTTGTCATCAAACTGCATCAAATCTTGAGGACAAAAGAAATGATTGCAAAGGAGGGATGAAATACGAGCAAGAAAAGGAGAACATTGTCCCTACTATTCCCCTCCCCTCAACTCCAATCAAAAAGAGAAAAAAGAAAGAAATCTGGCATAAACAGAGATTATAGCATAATATAACAACAAAATAACGTCAATATGATTTAATTATAAAAAGAAAAACCCAGTCAAAAAATGGACAAAAGACTCCAAAGAAGATACAAACCGCCACTAAGTGTATTCAGTATCATTAGCTATCAGGGAAATGTAAATCAAAACCAAAATGAGATACTACTTCATACCCACAAGTATGGCTATAATCAAAAAGACTGAACAAGTTTTGACAAGAATGCGGAGAAAATTAAATCCTCCTACACATTGCTGGGGAGAATATAACTTGGGACAACTACTTTGGGAAAAAGTTCCTCAAAAAGTTAAACACGGAGCTACCATATGACCCAGCAATTTCACTCCTAGGTGTACACCCAAGAGAAGTAACAATGTGCCCACACCTACCTTTCAAAATTCCACCCCCTCCACTTTTCCTCACCCAGATGCTTGTCGTCAAAAATAAATGTGAGAGTGACTTATGCCCTGATAGCAGGACAATCCGAATTCAGGCTGCTCCTCAGGGAGCCCGAGTCACTGTTTCTCCCCAACAGACTATACAGGTTGTCAATGAAAACAGTCCCCTGGTTCATCGAACTTTCAAAGGACACAGATAACTATTTGGGTGTAACTCCTATCAACCTGAAATGATCGCAGCGTGTTGTTTAAGCTGTCAAACTGCAATAGTAAGTCCAGGTTTAGGAAAGACAGATCCTACTTCGAGAAACTGTTCCCCGTTAATATGAAATAGAAAATAAAAATCACTTCCAGTGATCAGCAAGGCATAGCAAGCACTACAACTGTGCCACACCTCAATATGACCTCAAAGAACAGTGAGTGGTGGGGTAATGAAGGGGAGGGTTTCAAACACTGCCCTAAACTAACCCAATGGGAAAGCAAACAGAAAAAGCCTTCTTCATGTTACCTTTGTAAAAAGAATTTATCAATATTTTCCATATCTTTTTCAAAGATTCAACAATTTTATTTCTCTCCAAAATAATTGCAAAGTTATATAATGTTCTGCTAATATTTTTTCAAGTATATCATCTGGATTATTACTGATAGCACTAAAAAAATCTAACCTTATTAGGTTTTAGAAATTTAAATTTGGTTTTCTTTTCAGTAGTAAAAATTATTGAAAAGAAAAAATCTTATATTTACTTTTCTAAAAATTAGAAGCAAGAGCCCTGGCTGGCATAGCTCAGTGGATTGAGCGCAGGCCTGCAAACCAAAGGATTGTGGTTCGATTCCCAGTTGGGGCACATGCCTGGGTTGCAGGCCAGTTCCCAGCAGGGGACACACGAGAGGCAACCATACATTGATATTTCTCTCCCTCTCTCCTTCCCCTCCCCTCTAAAGATAAATAAATAAAATCTTTTAAAAAAATTAGAAGCAAGAAGTGCTTGCTTCGGCAGCACATATACTAAAATTAGAACAATACAGAGAAAATTAACACGGCCCCTGTGCAAGGATGACACACAGATCTGTGACGCATTCCATGAAAAACGATCAGAAGAGGGAATCATGGGCGGGGAAGCCGCAGCAGCGTAACAGCTGTGCAGCTGAAGAATGAACCCTCCACCACACAGGCACACAGGAGGATGAGGAAACTAGGAGCTGGAAACGAACAACATTCTCCAAGGCACATTAAGTAAAACAAATAAATAAATATAATAACGTACCATCACATAAAAAGAGGGAAAAGGAATATAAGTACTTCTAAGTCTATAAACTATCTCTGAAAGGCTACATTAGCAATCATAGCATGGTTTGCCTCTGGGAAGAAAAACTAGGTGCTGGGGAATAAGGGTGGGAGAGAGTCTGTTCACTGTATACTCTTTTGAACACTTTGAACTTGAACCATGTGCGTGTATTGACTATTTAGGAAGCAAATAACATTTCTGAAAAAACAAACTTCAAGGAGCATATACGGTAATGGAAAAAATACAATAATAAATAAAATAATAAAGTAAAAACAAACTTCCTTGGGATAGTGAACACACAATATAATATGCAGATGATGTATAATAGAATTGTACATCTGAAACCTATGTAATTGCATCAACCAATGTCACCCAAATAAATTCAATTTTTAAAAAATCCTGGGGAAAAGAAAAAACTCCCAAGAGTAGAGATGATCTCAATTGAGGCATGACAATACATACCTAAAGCCCCAAACTAAGGGAAACATACCAAACCTATAACCATCTTGGTAATGTGAATTGATCCAATGAAAGCATACATTTATTAGGCAGCTAAATATTCAAAGCACTATACTAGGATCCCTGAGAAATAAAAAATAAATAAAACTCAGATTTTATCTCCAAAGAAACTAATTTTTCCCTGGCTGGTACGGCTCAGTGGACTGAGTGCTGACCTACAAACCAAAGGGTCACTGGTTCAATTGTAGTCAGGGCACATGCTTGGGTTACAGCCCAAGTCTCCAGTTGGCAGCAGGCGAGAGGCAACAGACTGATGTATCTCTCACACATCAATATTTCTCTCCCTCTCTTTCTCCCTCCCTTCCCCTCTCTCTAAAAATAAATAAATAAAATCTTTTTTTAAAAAAGCTAATTGAGCAAGAAAAGCATTTCATTAAATCAAACTTAGCTGGCCAATACTTCTGAGTACCCAGGGAAGTGCAAAAACACCATGAAGTTTTAACCAATATTAGCAGAAGTACTTTTTTTTCTTATTTTGTTCTGTTTTTTCTTTTCCTTTTTTTGGGGGGGGGTCTAGCTGTGGGTGACTAGTTGTGGTTCTTGGGTTTGTTTGGGGTTTTTTGGTATTGTTATGGGTTACAAACAGAAAATTCCAAAGAAATTTACTAAATTGAAAGAAATGTATTGACATCTTGATCTCACCTCCCATACTCACCAGCAATTTTGAGATGTGCATGGAAATGTTTATGTGTCAGCAAGGGCTCAGGTAACTCTCCTAGAAACATCTTCAGCAAGGTGGCAATGTCATTTGAGTGAAACTCCCCTGATTCCAAGTCAATATCAGTTCCATTATTGAGAGCATCCCTTAAAATCTGCTGTCGGACACTATTCCCTGGCACTCGAAACAAACCCTCTACCCGCAAGTCTGTTTAGCATGAGAGAAAACAGGGGACATGCAAAAAGGAAGCAAAAAGAGAAAGTATGATTAAAATAAGTCATCTAAAAGGCTACTTTACACTTGAAAGTCCATGGAAAAGGTTTTTGCCCATTTGTCCAGAGTAGTTTAGAACCCACTCTCCCCTGAGGAGATATCCTGAACACCCGAGCACCTGACTGAGCCGGTCCACCCAGGAGTCATTCAACATCCTGAGGCATATCTGGAGACCAACTTTAACCTAAACAATAAAAATGAGCTTGAAAAATAAATGCGAAGAAAAGACAGCTCTCCCTGGAGGCCCCTCTCCTTTGCCATCCAAGACTTTGTTTGAAGGGGCTGAGTTCATATGTGGAGGTTTGTTGCTGCTACAGTTTCCCAGCCTAAAATAAATCTAGAGTCTCCGTTTCCTCTGGAACTGGAACTCTAACCTGTCAGATCACCTTTGTCGAAGATTCCTGGAACCTTCACGCCATCCCAACTAAACTATGCTTCCCTCCCAACCAGGTTCTAAGCTAATATCAAGGGATAAAAAAGAGAAAACGTACAGTTTTGGTTTGCTCTGAAAGAAGCATGCGAGTTCATGTGTTCAGTTTGGGTATGTACTTATCTTCATAGAACTCCCTAATTGAGAGGACCAAGTTCAAACCCCTAAAGGGCCAGGCAGGTAACAGTACATGAACAAGCAGGAACCATCACAAACGGAGAGCACACACCTGTGCTCCAGCTGATGGGGAAGTGGCAGCAGGGCCCAAGGATGTCAGAGCTTCCTGTCACCCCAAGGAATTAAAATCCTGGATTTTCCCCATTTTAAAACACTGGTAACTAATTTTATTTTTAATTTAACCCTTTGCCAGCCAAACAATACATGAATGTAGATGATAAGCCCTCAGGCTGCCAGTTTGCTACCTCTGCTCTAGCTCCTAGCGGTGTCCCACAGAGAATAAGCCATTTATTGATAAATGTTGTTGCATTTATCACATAACGGCCCACGTTTCACATACACTCAGCTGTGCCAAGCACTTACAGCAGTGACGTAAGCAGCATGACTACTAAAATAGAAAATGGGAATTAAGTGAAGAGTGTATTTTGATCATAGAATTCTAAAGAGGAAAGTGTCTTTGGTGATAAACCATGCTTCCCTGAGTAAATGTTATAATTCTCAAGAGACAATGTATTTTTCCAGAAAAAAGGTCTCTCTGAGTCAAGGGGAAGATGTGATTTCATAGACCGTATCTAATTTATATACATCATTGAGAATAAAAACAAATCAATACATGAGATGAAATTTAAAAGAGAATAGAAACATGCTACCTGAAAGCATCACTGATTAGTGCCTTTGTAGATGCTTAATCGGCACACACTAACTCAAGGACGTCAGCTCTCCGCAGAAAGCTGACAATTCTTCATTAACAAAGAACAACAAAATTTCAAGTAGTCTTACTTTTATGTAGATATTCAATTAACTGGTATATCTGGGCAATGCCTTCCTCTGTCAGTGGGGATCCAAATATTACTCCTTTTTCTAAAAAAAAAAAACAAATACGATAGGACAGGACCATATTTTCCACAAACAGTACACAATCAGCAGACTGAAACCTACGTCACAGTTCAGCAAACGCTTTCACAAGGTCAATTAACAAAAACCTCGGAGCTGGAAGCACACCAGAACATGCAATCAAAACAACTCTCAATCAACTCTGCAAGTTTAATGTTAGACTGCAGGTTCCTTGAAGGCAAAGACCATCTTCTTATTTAAGTAACAATACCTGAAATGCTGATATTTAATTTAAAAAAAAAATAGGTAATAGCACCTCAGAGTCATAATTGTCAAAGCATGACAGATTATCCACTGGAGTCGGCACAGGGTCTGATCGCTTATCATGTTTAAACTTTTTGCTACCTTAATAATTTCCTTATATTTAATAAAATAAAATAGTACCTCTTTAATATCAAAAGCAGCACTACAAATTATTTTCTGAGAAGGCTTTTTTTTTGTTAATTCATAGGTATTTGCTTCTTTAGAGCATTCCATGGAATGAAAATATTTGGAAACTTAACAACTGCAGTGAAAATAGGAAAAAAAAAGTTCAAATTATCTTTACTGTACTTCTAGCTGTATAATTGGTTTTCTTAAATATTATTTTAGTATAGTATTAATAGGGCATGAAAATCAAGGTGCCCCTGATAAATATGTAAACTAATAACTAATATGTCATCTCTTGAGGACCGATATATATTTGCTTCAGTTTATCTAGACTATTTTTACAATTTTTATTGTTACACTACTTAGGAAAATGAAAAAAATGACTGATTTTGCTTTATGGTATTATCAACTCCTCAAGGAACATGCAGATGTGAAGAGTGACACCCAGGAAGCCACCGAGACAGGTGCACCCTTCCCAGACATTCTCTTACCCTTTCGCTTGAGAGACATCAGAGACCGGAAGAAGCCTGTCGCCACACCAGCCCCACCGGGCAACTTCAGGTCCACTTCTCCCATCAGCTGAGCCAGCTCGGTTCCAGGCAAATCAATGAGCCTTGTGATATTGCTAACCACCAGCTCAGTGAACACCTCAGGTTTCTCATGCCGGAGTTTTTCCACAAAAAAGTCAGGGTTGAAGATGATGGGCTGGCCTCGAAGGGAAGAGTCATTGCAGATAACAAAACTGCAAATGGCATCACTGAAAAACGTGAAACAGAAGAACCTTGGGGGGATCGTTTTTATGTCCTTCTCATGCCCTCTCAACCACATAATTATTCACTCTTTCTGAGGGTTAATCTACACATTGGCCTTTTGGAAAACCTTATTCTTAATCTGTTCACCGCACAAAAGAAGACAGTTTTGGACTGGTTGCTGTTTAAGCTATTCCCACCTAGTTCTCAGAAATTGAGTTTAAAGAAAAGACACCAGATAGACAGCCTCTGTTATATGACCTGAACTTGCCTCTTAATTTCAGGGATACAACGTAGGAAGACACAGACCCCTACAGCCTCCCAAATCTAATGACATACTAGAATTGGTTGTCACATAGACGTTTCCTCATTAAAACAGTGAAACCCTGGATTATCACTTGTAAAACATCAGACCTGCAGCTGTTCCCCTAACACAGCAATGGGTAATCATCTGACTAAGGCCTTCTTGGGAATATAGCCAATACTAGACAGTATTTCCTATGCAGTGACCAACTGCTGCCAGCACCATGTTCAGACCAGTCTCAAACACCACAGGAACCATGTGCCAGTAAACCTAATACTATTTAGGAGCTAAAACTAAATTTAAATAGTGTCATAGGCATTTTAAAGACAGTTATCCATAGGGTTCTTGGGTTCCTGGGTCTCTACACAAGAAGGCATTTCTTTATAATTAACTCCCTTTAATTGAGCCAGGCCCTCTTGAATTCTGTTCCTCATAACCAAAAATTCTTCACTAGAATGTAAGGCACAGTATGTAAAATATAAATTTAATTCAGCCTTGCCCAGATCCAGAAATAGGTTTTATTTAAAAATCCTTCAATCCTGAATGCCTCTGTCCCATCACCGAAGTGCAACTTTTTCTCAGACAGATTCTTCTCCCTAAGGCACTTGAAAAAGTCAGGAGTATTTTGCTTCTAACCTCACTCTCCTATCACTGAATAAAAATATTCAGCAGATATGTTCTGTTGGCCCCTGATCTTCGCTGGTATTCCGCTCCTCCATTATTTGGGTTGTACTCCTGGCAAAGCATCTTAGACTCTCAGAAATAATTCTCTCCCTGTTCTTTGTTTCCTAATGCCTACCTTTTACTTTTAATATGTTACATATAAGAACTGTGTTATTCCATCTCTTTTAGCAGACCCATCATCGCCTGTTTGTACCCATTACCAATTATCTCTAATGGCTTGTTCTACTTCTTATTATATAAACAGTAATCTATTATATAACCGATGAGCAGCTATAACACAAGCCCGAAAGGACAAGTAATCACATCTGTCAAGCAAGGTCGAAATTCACCTGACTCATTCAAACATTTCCACAATAAAAACAACCACAACTTAAAAGCCTTCCACAACACCTAAGCACCAAAGCACTGTTCCAGTGACAATGACTCCTCTAAATAATAAACCTAACTAATCTATAACACTTTGCCAACACTGCATGGATAATTTTTAATGGTATAATGAAAACAAAGCACAGGTAAACTTCAAAGTTCAGCTCTACTTCCTTGAAAAATTATTACATAATTTTAATCAATAACCCAAATCTTCAGTTAGTAGCTACTATATTCCTTCTTTTCTCTAAAATGATAATACATAATAAGAATTGACACAAAAATTAAAAATTATTAATGTGTTCTCAAGCCAAAAAGTCATTAAAGAAAGAAAACTTAAAATGCCTGCCTCCTCAACCTTTTTACACACTAAGGTAGGTTATTTTTTCTGTATAAACTTAAAGATGCCAATGATTATAATATAAGCCAATTAAAATCAAAAGCGACTTTATCCTAAACTGTTCACAATGTCAGTTTATTTCAGTCAAAAGACGAAAGTCAACATGAAACAATTGTTTATAATCACTATGAATGAAAAATTACTACTCCACAGAGAGAGAGCCAGAAAATCATGAAATGTGTCAGCACTGAAAAGTCTTACGGTTCATCAGTTTAAACTGTCATTTTACAGATTTCACATCCCTTTTCATTCTGAAAACCAGATTTCAGATCAAATAGTTCTAACATATAAATGTACATAAATAGCATCCATTGTGTCCCTAAAATATAAACACATACTCACATGTAACCTCCGGATCTTTATTATCATCCCAAGTAAGACTCAGTTAAGAGTCTAAAACTTGTACCTCAGTCGACTCTATGGCACTAAACTGGATCAAACACACCAGCAAGAGAGGAGCTAGAAGTAGCTAGAAGAACAAAGTCCCAACTACATTGTTTCTCAAAAGACTCCTTCCTACCTGACCACTGCCCCCAAGTCCACTCCTTCCTAAGTAGGTAGAACAGGTAAAAAAATGAGTAAGTTCAAGGCTGCCCCTACCTGTTCACAAAAAACACAAGAAAAAGATACCTTGGGAGTCCTAACACACAAGTAACAAGCAATCTCCATTTCCTTTCCCCTTCTGCTTTTTTTCCCCTTCCTTCCCACAATCATTCACTCTTGTTTTGCCACACTTTAATTTCTTTAACTTAGTTTTTTCCCCTTCTTCCTCACTTTTTCTGAGTAGAGCATCTGGCAAGGTAAGATGTAAGAGAAACTATTTTAAAAAAAAAAGAAGCAAAATGGAAGATGAGAGATGGAAAAGACAGGCATGGTGGGCTATGTTTTTAAATTATCCCCATATCACGAAGACTGCTAACCCCTACCACAGAATACAGGATTCCACAATATAAAGCAGAGAATATCCAAAAGCATGGCTAAGAATTGAAGAGATTTCAAGGAATAAAGAAAAAATACTATATTTAAGCAAATACAACATCCTACTCTGCCATATCTTATTTTAAAACAAACTCTAAGTTTGTTCCAGTTCAAGAAAAATAAATTTCTTACATAAGAGTTGAAAGCTTCGGATGAGGCATTGGTAAATGGAAGAGACAGGGAAAAAGCTTTCTCCTTGTTTCTTGTGACAAAGGAACCCTCCTTTCCCCGCCCCCCTGGAGCCTACACAAATTCCAGGCATGTTACAGGACACAAGGACACATTATGGGGCCTGAAAGGCGGTACTTATTCGGACTCTAAGCACTCATCTGCAAAAAGGAACAAAAAAGAAATTAAAAACTGGACCAGTTCATTGCATTTGCCAATACACAGATGAAATCCAACAGTAGTCTCCCATCACACTGGAAGTTGTATTAGGTGAAACAATCACGTAATGCAGGAATATAAGAACAAGTAGTTTTATAAAATGGAAGGAAGGTGATCCCTACCTCACCTCATACACAAAAAAATAAATTCCAGGCAGAAATAAGATCTAAATACAGAAAGCCAATCTTTAAAAAGTTTAAAAAGAGTATAGAAGAATAAATTAATGAAGCAGAGGAAAGGTTTCTTAAACAAGATAAAAAGTACAATCCACAAATAAAAGACTGATACACTGAACTACATTAAAATTTAAAATTTCTACAAGCAAGTGGCATTTTAAACAAAGTTCTTAAAAAAATGAAGTCACATGCCTCTGGAGAGAGGAACTGCATGAAAGCAGTGGGGGAGACACTTTTCACTGTATGTATGCTCTTTTGTACTTTCTGGATTTTTGATTCATGTGAACATATCTATCTATTCATAAAAAATAAAAAGCAAATTTCAAACTTTAAAAGTAATAATAAAAGATAGCCATAAACTGGAAAAAAACTGTTTTGCATTTAAAAGGATTAGCATCCAGAATTAATCAGTATGCCTAAAATTTATTTTAAAAATACACTCAACTCTCTGACTGGCTTTATCCAAATACCATATGATCTCACTTATATGCGGAATCTAATGAACAAAATAAACTGATAAACAAGATAGAAACGGAGGCCTGGATAACATGGAACAGACTGACAGCTGCCAGAGGGAAGGGAGGCAGGACGGGGTAGAAGTGGGCAAAGGGGGGATATCCATAATAGTGTCAACAATAAAAACAAAGTTAAAATAAAGTTTAAAAAATGATAATAATTTAGAGAAATTGTGACCATTCTTTTTTCATTTGTCTTTTCTTCCTTTTTTGAGGAAATCCAATTGTTCCATAGGTAACTGAGGTTCTGTTTATTTATTTTTCAACTTCTTCCCCTATTTTAGTTTGCTATGTCTTCAAGTACATTAATCTTTTTCCTTTTTTTTTTAAATTTTATTTATTTTTAGACAGGGGGAGAGAGGGAGAAAAACATCAGTATATTGTAGCCTCTCACATGCCCCCTACTGGGGACCTGGCCCACAGCCCAGGCATGTGCCCTGACTGGGAATCAAACCAGCAACCCTTTGGTTAGCAGGCAGCGCTCAAACCACTGAGCCACACCAGCCAGGGCAAGTTCATTAATCTTTTATTGTCCAGTCTCTAGTCCACTATTAAGTCCATCCAGTTAATTTTTCCTCTCAGATATTATGTTTGTCAACTCTAATAATTACATGTTTTCCTAAATCATTAATCTTTTTGTCATTATGTTCTTGTTTTTATTTAAATGTTTGATCAAATTGGCTAATGAAACCATGTAGATATAGATATTTCTTTGTGAGAAGGTTTTGAATTATATATTCAATTATGTGCATTGGCTATTCAAATTTTCTATTTCTTGTATTAATTTTGGTAAGCTGTGTATTTCTAGGAAAATATCTATTTCACATAAATAAGCTTGTCTGTAACAGCCCTGCAGGAACTTTTTAGTGTGTCTGGGTTCCATGGGCATGTCCTCCTCCTTGTCCCTGACATTGGTAATTTACGGTTTCTCTTTTTTAATGTATGGATCTGATTGAAGGTTTCAATTATTATCAATTATTAGCTTTGTCAAGGTCTTGTTGAATCCCTCTATTATGTTTGTTGCTTATTTCATTCATTTCTGCTCTTTTTTGCTTCCTTTTTTCTACTTTCTTTGCTGGATTCAAGATCAAAGTGGCACTGCCAATCAGTGGGAAATGGATGACCGGATAGGAGGAAGAAAAATTACAACTGACACCTATCTCACACCGTACACAAAGATCAATTCCAAATGAACTGTAGGTCTAAAGGTTAATAGCAAAATGATAAACCTACTAGAAGGTAATATACAAATATATTCTTAAACTTAAGATGGGTAAATAATTTTTTGAAGTATTAATCATAAAGAAAAACATTAACAGATTTCACTTCATTAACATAAGAACTTATAGTCACCAAAAGAGACCATTAAGAAAGTGAAAAAGCCAGAGAATGGGAAAGTATAACTGCAATATACATAGCCAAAAAAGGGGAGGGTCAAATCTTGATTATATTAAGTATCCTTACTAATCAATAAGAAAAAAAACAATGACCCAGCTGAAAAGCTGGCATGAGATTTCAACAAAATCTCATAAAAAGAATAGCCAAATGGCCAATATATTCATAGAAAAAGCTACCAATACATTAGTCATCAGTGAAATGCAAATCAAAAAACAATGATAGACTAGCCTGGCTGGTGTGGCTCAGTGGATTGAGTGCTGGTCTGCGAACCAAAAGGTCATGGGTGGGGTTCCATCAGAGCACATGCCTGGTTGTGGTTGCGAGCCAGGCCCCCACTTGGGGGTGTCCAAGAAGCAAACTTTCTCTCACACATTGGTAGGTTTTTCTCCCTCTCTTTCTCCCTTCCTTCCCCTCTCTAAAAATAAATAAAATCTTTTTAAAATAAATAAATAAAAATAAAAATTGTGGCATATACAATGGCATACCTTACAGCAATGAAAACGGACAAATTCTAGTTATATGTACCGTCATGGATGAATCTCACATACAATGATGAGCAAAAGAAGTCACACATACACAGAAACCATTTACTATATAATGCTATTTATATCAGATTTTAAAAACAGACAAAACTAGAGTATTTAGAGACACTTGCTTAAGTGGGGAAAATTGTAAAGAGAAGCAAAGATTTATTTACCATAAATTTTAGGATGATGGTTACCTCTGGGGATTAGTACTTAAGAGGAGGCCTGAGAATATGAGAGGAGATTCTAGGCTGCTAGAAATGCTCTTGTGATAATCCCTGAGCTATGGGAAAAGGGAGGGGTTCATTTGAAGTAAATATGGCAAATATTAAGATTTGTTGAATCCAAGTGCAGGAAAAGTGTTGATATTATTCTACATATTCATATGTATAATCAACATTTTTCATGTCAAATTATTTTAAAGAACTAAGTAGTTTTGACCTAAACTTTGGTATAACTTGATGTACATATCATAGAAAATCAAAGTACATACTAAAAGTTAATTTCCTGATCATAAAAGTTTTAGATAGCCAGAACCAGAATTAGGCTAGGTGTGTAGGCACAGAGATAGCAAATGGCTTCAGAATTTAAATGCATATACTAGGTAACTATCCCAAAGAGTGATAAAGGCAAGACCTATCCCTCAAAAAGGATAATTTTTATATCCTATTTATAGTCTGCAATGATTACTTTTACCACTAGATGGAACCCTACATGAAAGGTGATATGCCTAGTGAAAGAACTAGATACAGAACCCACAGCTAAAAAATCAGTTACAGAAAAATGAAATGCATGTACCTTTGAAGCATGTTGAAGCCATCAATCAGCAAAATCCAAAGGGAAAAAACCTGTACCTGCCAATGTATCTCTTGGCTGACTCCTATTAAAACTTCATACCCACAAAACTAAATGTTTCCTCCCTAGTGAATTGCTTAACTTGATTTGTTCTCCAAGAACCACAACCTTGGCAACTCCATCAAAATATGAGCTATATTTAAAGTTCCCTAAACCTAACTTACCACCCTGAGAGAAGTATGCACTCTCTCACTGCTTTCCCACCCTATGAAGCATGGCTCTGAAACATGACTTGACACGCGTCCCTTTGTTAGACAGGAACACATACAAGTAACAAGCAAGAGGCTATTATTCTTTCCTTTTCTACATGTCAAATTTAAACTGGTATCATAAAAGTTGTGCATAAAGAAATAAAACAGACCCCATATGCCTATACTGGCCGGGTTTTGTTGTTTTTTGCAACAAAAACAATACAAAGTTGATAAGTAGTACTGTAAGATATCAGGGAACAATATCCAATTTCTTAGACAAAAATCCTGAAACATTTACATCCCAAGGTCTGCCTTTATGAGTAGCTGTCCAAAGTTTTGTATTATGAACCTCCTATCTTTAATGTAGATTCCAAAAGTCTGCAAAAATATATTTGGCCATTATATTTGGTCTCAACTTGAACTATTCAATAAATTCAAAGTATTAGAGTAACTTAATCTAAATTAAATTGGAAAACTACTTAGAGATGAAAGATTTTTTTCAAGACAGTATGCTTATAAACCAAAATTAATGACATAGGGCAAACAGAATACCATATTTTGCCATGTACAATGTGTTCCCATGTATAATGCACGCTCACATTTTTTGCCCCAACTTTCATGAAAAATTTTTTTTCATTTTAATTTTTTAATTCAACTTTTTATTTATTTATTTATTTATTTATTTAAGTTTAGAAACAAAACTGATTATCATATTCCAGGGTGTTATTTTGCATATAGATATCATTGCTTTCTACAGTTACATTTTTAATGCATAAGCCTAAGTAAAAGAATTAAAAACATCAGTCCTGCCCTGGCTGGTGTAGCTCAGTGGACTGAGCACAGGCCTGTGAACCGAACAACCGCAGTTCGATTCCCAGTCAGGGCACATGCCTTGGTTGCAGGCCAGTTCCCAGCAGGGGACTCACGAGAGGCAACCATACGTCGATACTTCTCTCCTTCCCTTCCCCTCTAAAGATAAATTTTTTAAATCTTAAAAAAAAAAAATTAGCCCTGGCTTGCGTGGCTCAGTGGATTGAGTGCCAGCTTGCAAATTAAAGGGTCACTGTTAGATTTCCAGTCAAGGCCATGCCTGAGTTGCAGGTCAGGCCAGATCCTCAATTGGGGGCGTGCATGAAGCAACCACACACTGATGTTTCTCTCCCTCTCTTTCTCCCTTCCTCCCCCTCTTCCTAAACATAAATAAATAAAATATTTTTAAAAGAATTAAAAACATACAGATACAGAATTAGTACTACCCATGTAAAAATGTAAAAAAAAATCCTTATTTTTCCCTCAAAAATTTGAGCAAAAAAGTGTGTATCATATACAACAAAATACAGTAATCTGTTTTTAATTCTAATCAGAAGAAAACTCATATCATCACTTGAAATATATTTACTAAAGACAACCAACACTCTGCTTTTACTTTTAACATTTATTTTATGCTGAATTTACTCCCAGACCATAAGCTTTCGTTCCTTCAGTTTCTTCTTGGTATCTTTTCCCTTTGTGCAGCCTCCTCTTCTGATTTAGGGACAGTCTGCTCCTTTTCAGTAGGATATCTCAACGTGGCAGAGACAGCTCATGTGTGGGTCAACCTGCCCGCGAGCTTGGTAAGTTCTGTGCCACATCTTGGGAGCTTTGCTCACCTGGATGTGCTCAATGATCAGAGAATCTACATCTAAACCCTTAAGTTCTGCATTACTCTCTGCATTTTTAAGCACGTGCAGCAAAAATTCAGCACTCTTTTTGGGCCACCGACCCTGTGTCTAGCCCCACTGTTTGGCCTGAGTACACCTACCAAGCTCCACCACTGTAATGACGGAATGGCACATGTTGCTTGTGACGTCTTTCAGGTACTTGGTGGCTTTTCAAGTGTGCATACCCTTGAGGGTCTGGGCAGTTTCATGATTGTTCTTAAAGTGAACATGAAGATTTGAACCTCTCGATTTGCATAAATTCGTGGAGGTTTTTTGGATCAAGTGAATAGCAAACCATTTTCAGAGGTCACCTCTGGCCACTTTCAGGAAAAACGCAAGATTTCTTGATTGCTTATCTCTTAACCTAAACATTTTTGGAAACCTGACTTCAGATTTTTGCCCTATGGAATAACATGTAATGTTCTCAGTCAAAAAGGCTAATTACTCTTCCTCAGAGTAACAATAACACTAATTTATTGATATACATTTATTTGTCAATTTTTATTATTTTGGATATCACAAGAATTGGTGTTATAGTCACCCCTCCATATTGGCTTGTTGCAGGAACAAAAAACATTTTAAAAATGTTACATTGTTGCCGACATGACATCAACAGCCAGGCCTACTGGTGGGTGCATCTATACTGAACATGTAGAGACTTCTGTCCTTGTCATTATTTCCAAACAATACAGCATAACAACCATTTACATTAGGTATTAAAAGTACTCTAGACATGATTTAAAGTACACAGGAGGATTTAAGTGGGTTATATTCAAATGCTACACCATTTTTAAAAGATTTTATTTATTTATTCTTAGGAAGGAGAAGGGAAGAAAAAAGAGAGGTAGAGAAACATCAATGTGTGGTTGCCCCTCACGTGACCCCTACTGGGGACCTGGCTGGCAAACCAGGCATGTGCCCTAGACTGGAAATCGAACCGGCAACCCTTTCGTTTGCAAGTCGGCACTCAATTCACTGAACCACACCAGCCAGGTCTAAAATAGTACACCATTTCGTGTAAGGGATTTGCACATCCATGGATTTTGTTGTGAGGACCGGGAGTCTTAGAACCAATCCCTCTAAGATACCAAGGGGTAACAACAATTCTGTTGCTGCTCATAGGTGGTATGCAATAGGTAGTTTACTTGTATTAGAAATGTAACACCAGGCACTTCAGACACAGAGCCACAGCCCAGTTATGATTCCATGTGGAAGCTGAAGTCCCACCTCCCTCGTGGCCCCCCTGGCCAGCAAGGCACCTCAGGTAAGAACTGCACCCAGGCCAGCACAGGCAGCTCAGCCACCAACACCAGCTCTACCATCTGCTATGGACTCACCTGCTGCTGCCCTCCAGAAGCCAGGTCTCATGGTCCAGATGGCAACCAGTACAGCTGGTGTGGCTGTGGGCTCTGCTGTCAGCCACACGCTAGGTCATGCCATCCCTGGGGGCTCCAGTGGAGGAAGTAATGCTGAGCCCTCAAGGCCTGACATCACTTACCAGGAGCCTCAAGGAACTCAGCCAACATCCCAGCACCAGCAGCAGTTTGGCCTGTGCCACTGTGTGATGAAAGTTTTTGGACTGTGCACAGAACCAGAGTGACCTTAAGCTTTGTGAGGTTTTCAGCAAGGTACTAAAACAGTACAGGTTTGCAAATGGATTAGCCTAATCAAGAGGTTCATATAGAGGAAATGGAAAATCATCTCTCATGACCAAGTTAATTTAGTATAAAGATATAATTGATAGTGAAAGTATGAAACTACCAGTTAAACCTCTCTACCATTAACTTCCTTGCCTCAGAACTGCAATGGAAAACAGTGTTCTTACTATATAGCAGTTCACTGAGGTGGCATTGAATTTGGGGCTGGGCAAATGTTTGTGTGGCCTCCTTAAACCAGCTTGTGTGATGCTATGTTTGTGAATCAATTAGAATAAAGTGATTTTCTTAAAAAAGAAAGAAAGAAATGAAAAGTAACACCAAGCCCTGGCTGGTGTAGCTCAGTGGATTGAGTGCACGCCTGCGAACCAAAGTATCACAGTTCAATTCCCAGTCAGGGCACATTCCTGGGTTGCAGGCCAGTTCCCAATATGGGACGCACGAGATGCAACCATACATTGATATTTCTCTCCTTCCCTTCCCCTCTAAAGATAAATAAATAAAATATTTTTTTTAAAAAGTAACACCAAATATCCTACTTATTTAGAGAAAGTTCTGTAAGATACTTACTGAAAATAAATATGGTGCCTTGTTATCTATGCATAAAAGCTATTGACCCCTTGCCCTGGACAAGTGGCTCAGTTGGTTGGAGCACTATCCCATGCATCAAAAAGTTGCTGGTTCAATTCTGGTCAGGGTACATATTTAAGTTGCAGGTTCAATCCCTAGTCAGGGCTCATATGAGAAATAACCAATTGAGGTTTCTCTCTCACATCAATGTTTCTTTCTCTCCCTTTCTCTCTGTCTAAAATCGGTAAACATATCCTCAGGTGAGGGCTAAAACAATAGCTATTAATCCTTCAAAAAAAGTAGTCAAAGCTTCAGGAAACTCTCTTTTCTACAGACTTTAAACATCATGAGCCTCAGGCTATTAAAACTCATAAAGTATTTCTGTATATGATCATATTAGGTTTCAAAAGACTATTACCAAACCCACTTGTTCCAAAGTTCAGAGTGACACTATCCAAGAGACAATAAATGGTTTTGCTCTGGCACATAACTGGTTCATATCTATACAAGTTTACATATTGAAAATTCTCAAGAGAGTCAATACCTTAGTCAATATTCTATCAACCTAATCACAAGTATCTTCATCAAGTAGCATAAGGTTAATTGCTTTTCTGAGACACACGGTAGCCAAACAAGAAATCAGAGCCACTCATGTGTCATTAAAACCAAACTAACCATGATGTACTGAATGCTTTGCAATTTTAAGAAATTATAAGATATAGGAACAAGAGACCAAAGTAAGTCTCTGGCCTCCAAAGGTTAAAACCACTAAGCACTACAAGATTGTATTTATTTTGCTCCACTACTTGTATTTTCAAAAATACAAATGGCCAATTCTAGTTGCAATTAGCGTTTGGAGGCCCAATTAGATGACTTTGAAAATTAGGTTGCAAACAATTTTTGTTTTATTGCACCTGCATATATTAGCCTCCTAAGCACCAGTATTTTAAAGAGATCTTTGGACATATGTCAAACTCCTCTGAAACTGAAAGTTATTACGAGACTTTTTTCCCTGTAGCAAATCTTAAGCAACTGCCACCTTGGTAAACACAACATGTACACTTTCCCGCCCAGCACTCTGAATGACACCAACTGATAAGATGATGTAATATTGAAAAGATAAATTCTAACATATGAGATTTTATGCTACATAAATTATATAATAATTTTGAAATTGTTAAAAATGTAAATATTCCAATTTGTTTCAACACTTTTATTTCTGAACACCTAAAAAGAATCTATTGTCAGTTAAAATGTTTATGCTTTAATAAAATTTAGATTTTAGCCTCTGTACAATTTTAACACACATACCCCAGACTCAAATTTTCAATGAAAATTGTTAACATGATGCCATAAGTGCATGTTTCACATTGGTGCACTGATTTTTAATATTTAAAAGCCATGTTTATTTAATGAAAAGCACAGATAAAAAAAAACAACTGATCTCTTGCTTAAGGTCATCCTAACAATTAAAGCAGACTGAACACCAGCTAATTGAGGAGAGCTTGGTCACAAGGATAGCTGCCACAAAATGACCTCACCAAGAGGAAATAACGAAGTAGACCTTGTTACTTGAATGAAATAACTATTATTGCAAACAACAGAGCAATTGGGGGATTCTATAATTCAGAAACCTATAAAATGATAAACAGATTTAAGTATATAAAAGTTAGCCAAACTTCAAAGGGCTTCTTATACAATGCATGTAGTGATCTCTGACTAAAGTATAAAAAAAATTTTTAGATAGTAAAAAGTATATAATGATAGTGTTGAGTAAAATGTTACTAAATACATTGCTGTACACTTTCTTGGCTTTTGATCTTCCCCTATTTCTTGTTTTTTGGTGAGTTTTTCTTTAGTTTCACTGTCACTATATACTTGGCTTTACTGTTGTAATTGTATTCAGTATGAAAATAAGACAAATGAAGAACTCTGCATTATATATATAATCCCAAAGTAATTCTATAGTTAGTTTCTAAATAATGAGGTTCTCTCCTCCCAAAAAGTATAACTAAAGCACAGTAGCAAATTTAGTTATCATTATAGTGACATGCAATTACAAATTTAATATTAAGAACTATGTAATTTCTATATTTCATTCATGATTTTCTTTTTTTATTGATATTTATAGAACCTGGTTGAGACACCTTTGTCTCTAATCAGATAACATAGTATTTTAAAGAATGTAAAATACTGTTTTACTTTTTTATTACAACACATTTCAGAAACTTGGACGAAGATGAACCAAATCATTTCTATGGTGAAAAATTTTAAAAAAAAAAGAAAACTCAGTTCATATAATCAGGAACATTTTGAAGTGAATGTAGCTTTATATGTTATGTTGGATAACACTTTCTGTTGAACTGGGAGAAATTTATCTGTTATAGATTGGCTAAGATAATTGTTGTATTTTGTAATCTTACTGAATGCCAAATTAGTTTTTGTGCTATGTAATACACTCTGGTCAGTAAGCAAATAAATAAATAAATAAATAAGGCCTAAACTTAATTACCTTTATTTGAAACTGATCTATATGCTTTTAAGGAAAACATCTAATTTTCATACTTGTAAGTATAAATAATATTTTAATTATGTAATAACTCTTCAAAAGCTCAAGGGTTGCCCTGGCTGGTGTGGCTCAGTGGACTGGGCACCAGCCTGTGACCCAAAGGGTCACAGGTTTAATGCCCAGTCAGGACACAGGCCTGGGCTACAGGCCAGGTCCGCGGTTGGGGGCACTCAAGAGACAGCCACACACTGATGTTTTTCTCAGTCTTCTCCCTCTCTTCCCCTCTGTCTAAGAATAAAATAAATAAAATCTTTTATTTATTTTTTTAAGATTTTATTTATTTTTAGAGAGGAAGGAGAGAGGGAGAGAAACATCAATGTGTGGTTGCCTTTTGTGCGTCCCCTGCTGGGAACTGGCCTGCAGGGAACTGACCTGCAACCCAGGCATGTGCCCTGACTGGGAATCGAACCGCAATCCTCTGGTTCACAGACCTGTGCTCAATCCACTGGGCTACACCAGCCAGGGCTTTAAAATTTTTTTTTTAATAAAATCTTTTTTAAAAAGCTCAAGGGTTAATATTATGGCATAACTAAATTCAGCTGGCAGGAGTTTGAATTGAATTTTTCTTTTTCTGTGGTTCTGTTTCATTCTTGCAGTAACAAAAATTGGTGTCTAGCTTTTAGGTGATAGCTCAACCTGACCAATTGCCTATATTTAATTTAGTAAATAATTATTGTTATTTATTGCTTTCATCTTAATATCTTAACAGCTACAGCTCCACTGCCCCAGTAGCTCAGTTAAAGCATCCTCCCATACGCCAAGGTTGTGGGTTTGATCCCCAGTGGAGGCACATACAAGAAGTGACCAGTGAAGGCATAAAAAGGTAGAACTATAAATCCATGTCACTGCCTGTCTGTCTCTCTCTCTCTTTCTCCACCCTCCACCCACTCCTCTCTTTCAAAAATTAATTTAAAAATCTTTTTTAAAGTCCCTGGCCAGATAGCTCAGTTAGAGCGTTGTCCCATACACCAAAGTTGCAGGTCCAATCCCCAGCCAATGCACATATAAGAATCAATCGATGGCCCTGGCCAGCGTAGCTCAGTGGATTGAGTACGGACCTGTAAAGGAAAGGGTCTCCAGTTGGATTCCCAGTCAGGGAACATTCCTGGGTTGCAGGCCAGGTGACCAGTAGGGGGCATGCAATAGGCAACCACACACTGCTGTTTCCCTCTCTTTTTCCTTCCTTTCCCCTCTCTAAAAATAAATAAAGAAAATCTTTAAAAAAAAAAGAATCAACCAATGGATGTATGAATAAACGGAACAACAAATCAATATTTCTCTCTCTTCCTCTCTCTGAAAAATCAGTAATTGTTTTAAAACATTAATTTAAAATTTAAAAATTAAAAGTTATGGATTCATACAAACGTATAGTTGTGAATTTGATAATAACACACTTCCCATGATAAAATGTCATTAGCAGTCACTAACCTACTCCACATTTGAATAATTATTCATAAGGTAAGTTTTGAGCAAAGCTTGTCAGCATCTGACAAGACTGCTCTAATACTCCCCATGATAGCATTATACTTAATTACAAAAAAGAACATTGGTGGATGGTCTAATCTACATTAATATAACAGCTGAACATTTTTAACTTTTTTGAAAAATCATAATTATTAATAAATTTTCTAAAGAACAATGGTTTTCCCACCAGATTTTAAATAGTACAAATAACCATCACACAAGACAGCTAATTGCCAATTGCACAGCACAGACAATAAAAGCTCTAAGAATTCAAAAGTAGGAGAGTATCTCTCCCCCACATATAAGAGTTGAGATCTAAGCTAGGTCTTAAAAATGAGTAAAGTTTGGACATTGGAAAATAATAATCATAATACTTAAATAAGGAACTGTTTGTTTGTTTGTTTGTTTGTTTGTTTGTTTGTTTGTTTGTTTTTAAGAAACATACAATGTCTTCTCCACATAACAGTGGAGAGCCCTTGTCATGACAAACCTTAAACAGAGGGAAGTTCACGGGAGAGTTAGACGGCAGCAGGCACCTGCTGTTTGGGCCCCCTAAC
Source organism: Artibeus jamaicensis (assembly GCF_021234435.1). NCBI lineage: Eukaryota > Metazoa > Chordata > Mammalia > Chiroptera > Phyllostomidae > Artibeus > Artibeus jamaicensis. The sequence goes on from NW_026521538.1 coordinate 1,818,052, forward strand.
CTCTACTTCCCCCTTCCTCTGGTAACAGCACCCCTATTCTCCTTGGAGCACTAACCTCTCTCCAGCTTTCAGTCCACGTGGTTTGGTGAGCTGATGCTTCCTTCCCCCTGGACACCAAATGCGAGCAAAATGACCCAGGAGTAACTAATCAAAACACTCTATACTCCCCAATGACTGAGGCAAAGACCCACAGGCCAGAACAGGACCAAAGGACTCAATTCCAAAACTCTTGCTAGACAATAAGATTGCTTAACTAACTAGTGGAATGTATGGCTAAAGCTGTTGGTGGTCCTTTACTGCCACCTTTTGCGAAGAACCTGCCTTCCTATGAAGCAACAACAGAGGACACCAGACCTAAGAGAGCCAGAAACAGATGCCTAGTGACACTGAGATTTGAGATCACCAGTACAGATTACGCTGAGCTTGATCTATACGCTGAACTTTTCAGTTTCTTAGGCCAATCGATAATGTCTCTTTTTACTCAAGCTAGTTTGAGTTTAAGTCTCTGTCACAAACAACTGAAAGAATCCTAACAAATATAAATATACAAAACTGCCTCTGCCCTGACTGGTGTGGCTCCAGTGGCTTAGGCAACATCCCTCAAACGGAAACGTCACTGGTTCGATTCCTGATTAGGGCACAAGCCTGGACTGTGGGCCAGGTCCCAGGTTAGGAAAGTGCAAGAGGCAACAAATCCATGTGTTTCTCTCCCTCTTCCTCCCTCCCTCCCCCTCTCTCTAAAAATAAATAAATAATCTCTTTTTAAAAGAGAAAACTGCCTCTGACAGGAATCTGGGCCCTCCTTTCCCCATCTTCACCTTCGGAGCACAGAGTGGTCATCCTGGGTCCCCTGCCTCCCTACCTCCTCCTCGGCCTAGTCTCACTTCTTGCTAGACTCATGATGGTCCTGGCCCCCAAAGCCTGCCCTTGTGGCTGTGGCTGGCAGCCCCTCCTAGAAAGCCACCCTCTCCTCTCTATATTTTCCTTTGTTAATTTTTGTCTTCTCTCTTGCGCTTCTCCCTTTCACAACATTATTCAAATGCTTCTTAGCTTTCCATAAACCAGTCTTGGTTTTTCTTCCAATGTGACTGACCTTCAGTTCAGCCAAATGCACCAATCACAGCATACACAAAAAACAGCCTTTAGTTCTTCAGCTCAACTTATTTCAGCTATTTTCACCGTTCACATTATTCAACAGTTCTCGTAAAAATAAAAATAAAAACTTCCAAATTTAATGCTGTTATGCCAAATAACTGATTAAATCTAAATGAAGAATAAGAAAGTATTAGTCTGATAATACTACCCTTGTTCAAAAGATTCATGTGCAATACTCAGCCCTTGGCAGAAATGTAGTAACTCTTCTAAAATTATATATACATATATATATTTTTCAAGATCATTAGAAGCACAAATTTCTAAAGCTTCATAGAACTACATAGCAGTAACCCCACATAAAAAAAAAAAAAAAAAAACCAAACAGGGAAACGTGAAATGTCAAAGTGGCTTGCTCAGAGACACAAACTGCTTTAGTTGAAGGAAAATTATCCATAAACAACATACCCTCCAGAATCTTTGCAAGTTTGAAACTGCAGGATCAACAAGGCAATACTATATATTTTAAATATCAACATGCTTCAAAGTGTATATATAAATAGTTGGTAGGTTAAACATAATTTAAGAGTCTTGCTTCAGGTTTAATATTCTAGAAAACTGTCATTCCATTTGGAATGCATATTGACTTTTTGTTGAGGGGTTTTTTTTAAGATTTTATTTATTGCCCTGGCTGGTATGGCTCAGTGGATTGAGCGCGGGCCTGCAGACCAAGGAATCACGGTTCGATTCCCAGCCAGGGCACATGCCTGGGTTGCGGGCCAGCTCCCAACGGGAACGCACGAGAGGCAAACATACAGTGATGTTTCTCTCCCTCTCTCTTTCCCTTCCCCTTCTGAAAAATGAATAAATAAAATCTTTTCTAAAAAAGATTTTATTTTATTTTTAGAGAGAGGGGAAAGGAGGGAGAGAGGGAGTGAGAGAAATATCATTGTGTGGTTGTCTCTCAAATGGCCCCCACTGGGACCCTGGCCCGCAACACAGGCATGTGCGCTGACTAGGAATCAAACTGGCGACCCTTTGGTCCGCAGCCCACGGTCAATCCACTGAGCTACACCAGCCAGGGCTGTTGAGGTTTTATTTATTTATTTTTTTAAGAGGGGAAGGGAAAGAGAAAGAGAGGGAGAAAAACATCAATCGGTTGGCTCTCACACACACTCCGAACTGAGGACTGAACCCTCAACCCGGGCATGTGCTCTGACCAGGAATGGAGCCAGAGACCTTTCTGTTTGTGGAAAGGCATTCAACCCACTGAGCTACACACCAGTCAGACCTAGACTTTTTTTTTTCAGCCAAGAAAGTATGGGTGTATTAGTTGAGGAAACAGCACCAAGCCCAGAGTCACACGTAAGCTAGTGCTCAAAGACCTGGCTCCCCGCTGGCTTCCAGAGTATGGGTTATGGGGAAAATCATTAATTGTGGTGGCTAATGAAGTTGGGGTCAAGGACTGTACTGATTGTGGGGGCCAGGGTAGGGAGTGGTTCATGCATACAGACTTTTACAAGCTTACATGTGTTTTGGTGCAAACTTAACCACAAATTACTTTTTTGTCCTCTCTGATTTCTTTCTGTCCCTCCTCATTCACTAAGATCTTACACACCACCTCATACTTTTCTATAATTAGACTTAGGAAGTGCTAAACAAAAGGAAGCTTTGAACATGGAGATAAGATGATTCTTCACATGTACCAGTTACCGATTTATTCCCTCTTACCCATCATTGCTTACTCTGCAAAAATGGAACCAGAGCCTTTAAATAGACTTCCTTTTCCAGCTGGCACAATATTAAGCATTATAACAGAGGACACTGAAGAGACACTGCAGGAGAAAGGGCCTTTCCTGTCTGGGCCCAGGGTGCCCCTCTAGGCAAGCTCCTGCTGTGTGCACAGCCGCCCCAGCACCGGCCCTGGCAGCACAGGCAGCTTCTCCAGTGATGGACTCCTTCCTGCGGTATACAAGTCAGCAGCACCCACAAGGCAGTAGCTTCCCAAAGCTCCACAAGGCAGTAGCTTCCCAAAGCTCCTCTCTATAAACAACTTTCCCCAGTGCCCTAAAGGGTGAATTTCTAGCAGATTCCACAATGTGAATTTCCAGTAAGTTCCATCACAGCAACTTCTCTGCCATTCAAGGATCCAAGGCCATGCCTTCTCTAACAAGGTCCAGATCTCTACCCTAGGGGGCTTCTTCCTTACACAGACTATCTCACCCCTTAGAATTATAGCTGATTCTTTTTACCAGTTTATTAAGGTATAATTGACAAACAAAATGGTAAGGTATTTAAAGTGCTTCATCTTAAAAATAATAATAATAATAACCTAATCAAATGTGATGTCTTTCCCAAAGATAAAATGTGCTAGCAATGTGGCATATATAGCTGTCATATTCCTCATGCAAATTACCAAATTTGCATAAAGCAATTGGCTTCTCCTGAGTCTGAATGGAGTCGGTCTCCCCAAAGAGATCTAACAGACACAATAATTCTTGACTTCCAATTAAAACAAGAAAAGTGTATGGGAAAACATATTTGCCAATGATACCTCAGACAAGGATTTAATCTCCAAAATATACAAACAACTCACACGACTCCTCTCTAAGAAGACAAGCAACCCAATTTAAAAGTGGGCAAAGGACTTGAACAAACACTTCTCCAAGGAGAACATACAGAGGATCCAGAGACATATGAAAAGATGCTCAATATTGCTAGCTATCAGAGAGATGCAAATTAAAACCACAATGAGATACCACTTTACACCGGTTAAAATGGCCATCATAAACAAAGCAACAAACAAGTGTTGGAGAGGTTGTGGAGAAAAGGGGACCCTAGTTCACTACTGGTGGAATTGCAGACTGGTACAACTACTATGGAAAACAGTATGAAATTTTCTAAGAAAACTAAAAATGGATCTGCCTTTTGACCCAACAATTCCACTGCTGGGATTATATCCTAAGAACCCTGAAACACCAATCCAAAAGAACCTATGCACCCCAGTTCATAGCAGCATAATTTACAGTAGCCAAGTGTTGGAAGCAACCTAGGTGCCCATCAGTAAATGAATGAATCCAAAAATTATGGTACATTTACACAATGAAGTTCTCTGCAGCAGAAAGAAAGAAGGAGCTCCTACCCTTTGCAACAGCTTGGATGGAACTGGAAAGCATTATGCTGAGTGAAATAAGCCAGGCATTGAAAGACAAATACCATATGATCTCGCCTTTAACAGGAAGCTTAACAACAAAACAATCAAGCAAGCAAAATATGACCAAAGACACTGAAATACAGAAAAGGGGGACAGCGACTAGAGGGGAGAGAATTTCAAGGGAAAAGGGGAAGGGTTTACAGGAATAAGTATAAAGGACACATGGACAAAAACTAAGGGGGATGGAAATGTGCGGAAGGTGGGGAGCACTAGGAGGGTGGGAGGGAGGGAGGGAGGAACACTTTTACTCCATCCCAATGGTAGTAAAAGACAGAAAACTGTACTTGAACAATTAAAATAAATAAATTAAAAAAAAAAAAAAAAACAAGAAAAGCCCTGACTGGTGTGGCTTAGTGGGTCAGGTATCACCCCACAAAGTGAAAGGTCACCACTTCAATTCCAGTCACAGCACACATCTCATCTGGGTGTAGGTTCAATCCTTGGTCGGACAGCATGCGAGAGGCAACCGATAAGATGATTCTCTCCCTCGTCGATGTTTCCCTCTTTCTCCCTACCTTCCTCTCTCTCTAAAAATAAAGAAATAAAATCTTTTAAAAAATAGAAAAAGAAAAGATTGCCAGTCTCTGAAGAACTTCCACACAACCAACTGGCAAACTCCCTTACCTTTTTTTTCCTCTTTTTTTGGTTTTCTTTTGTGGGGGTTTCTTTAAAATCATTATTCTACCCACTCTGTTCAGTATCTGATTCATTTGGTTCTAAATACATTTCACCCTCTGAAAAAAGGATATGTGGTCATCATTAATTTCAAGATCTCATCCTATCAGGTGATAGTGGCTCTGCAACCAAAAGTTAAGGGGCAAAGAAAGGTGAGCCACTTACCAGTTTATGCAGATTAATTTTATAACTCTATTTCCTTTTCTCCCCCTCCACCAAAACTAGCCTTATCTACAAATGATCAAATTTGCTAAGTCAGATAATTGATAAAAATATAAAACATAAAAGATATAGATTCAAGAAAGACCCCTGAAATAGCTACTCCTAACTACTCATCAGATAGAATTTGACAGCGGAAATACATAACTGGACTCAGATATTTAAACCATATTTTCCCACTTAACTTGTTTATGTGAGAACAGAAAGGCCTTCCTAAGATCAACAAAGGTTCCATCTACCAGTTTTCTTGAAGTGCCACATTGCTGTCTTATTATAGAAAGAACAATATAACTAAAACGTCTTCAGGAAGTCATATGTTTAGTCACCAATATTCCATATTCTAAGGTGTATGGAAATTAAACTAGCAAGATACAAGACCATTTCCGCATCTTCAGGCAACTTCCTTATTCCAAAACATTTCCAAAATGGGATGCAAGCACACTGTAGTCTTCACCTAAGCTTCCTGCTGCTCCTAAGATCCAGGAGAAGCCTTGGGCCCCCATACTTTGACACCGCTAGCATATTAACGTCACCAATTTTTCACAACTGATAACTACCACAGCTTGCTCCGACTCCCCCACCCCACATGTTCCTATTTGCTTTTTCTGATTCACGGTGGGGTTTTTCCCCCGTAAATATTGAGGTTAAAAAGTTTGTGACTCTTTGTTATCAATTTCCTCTCTTCATCTAATAATAGCACTTTCTTTTTATGTCTCTTTTCCAAATTCAAAAATTTCCCAATTCAAAAAATAGTGAGCTGTATTTTCCTACTGCCAATTTTGTGGGGAGGTGGCAATATTTTGCTTTCTACTTTAGCTTTTTCCTCTCTTTGACCAGTAGTAGTCTCAATATTTTTATGCTACTATTGGCAGCGTGGATGACTTCTGTTTGTAAATTTCCCTTTAGTATAATCCATTTAAGAGTAACTTGAAGGTATAATAAATGAAGTAAGTTCATTTTTAAAACATCATTCTAGCTGACAATGGTCAGAAATAGGGGAAACGGAGTGTTTATCATCAATAGGTCAAAATATAACCTGGAAATCTGTTGGGGAACCTCTGCCCACAGACCACCACCTCCCGTAAACCACGAATGAGAATACCATATTTTTCAGACCATGAGACGCACCTAGGTTTTAGAGAAAAACAGGAAAAAAAAATTTGAAGCAAAAAACGTGGTAAAATATTTAATAACATAAATAACATAATATTTCACCAATATTATGTGTCACCCCACCAAGTGTAAACAGACCTCAACAACAGCATTAACAACCACTATTCCTCCCAAATTAGGGGGGGAGGAGGGGCGTGTCTTATAGTCCGAAAATACGATAAGTCTACCAAGACATGATCTGCTTGGGGAGGAATGGTAGCCGATCTCTCAGAGAAGGACCTTGAGCCTGTTCCTCAGTGGGCTTTTATTGGGTTCAATTTGCACAGGAATACAGGTAAAGCTCATCAGTAATTGTCAGGCAGTAATGAACATTCAAAAAACTAGGAAGGCTTATTCTGAGTCAGGGTCAGTAAGCTAAAGGGCCAGGAAACTTTGGAAACTCATTTCAGGCTTGGACCCTTATCAGAAAATTGAGGATAGTCTTAGCAAAGCAGCTGCACAGGATTTTATGCATTCTTTCCAGGTCCTGATTGCCCTGGGGGACCTCCTGTTCCTGCCTGCCCAGGGCTACACTGCATTGTTTCAGGCTTAAGTCAGATGGGGGAAGTAAGGCAGCTGAGAGATTAGGAAACTTCTTACAGACAGAATGAGGACTCAGGCTATGTCAAAGCTGAGGGGTGAGGGTCCATCACCCCCTTTTTCTATGGCCCCCCAAGTCCTTCCCTGATGGCCCCATCATGACCATGCCTGTCTTAGGTCATCTCTCCCTTGAAGAATCTTACCTATCTTTGGCTAACCAGTCATCTGCCCAGGGCCAAGCAGGATGAAGTAAAGGGGGCAGAGGCAGTGCCCCTGCCAGGTAAATAAGCTCTGTCTCCCTTAGTGCCTTATGGTCCCAAGGTCTTTTTACTCAGCTTTAGCCATGGTGGATTACAGCTTCTGAAACCAGGCAGGGAGGTTCTCAACAGAAATCTTTATAGACAGAACAATTTTTCTTATTTAATTCTTTGATTAAAACAATTTAAAGCATTTCTACTTATTAAAAACAGGCTTAAAATAATGAGGAAATAGAAAGCTAGACAGTTCTAAACAATGGTCACATATTCAATATACAAATATGAATGCACATCATAGTCAACGTTACTGTAATCATCAATATTGTCATAATAACTTGTATGGTAACAGATGATTACTAGACTTATTGTAGTGATCACGAAGTAAGGCATATAAATGTTGAATCACTATGTTGTATACCTGAAACTAATATAAAATTGTATGTCAACTATATTTGAATAAAAAATATGAGAATATGTATTATCTTGCATAAATCAGACAAGTCTTTTCTCTTCTTTATGGAATACAAAGGACCACAACATCAGAAAGGTTAATACCTGAAGGGCAAACAAGAATTTGTATGGTATTTATTACCACAAAGTAATATTTTATATCTTAGAAATGATAAAGACTATTATTCATTACTAACCACCTACAGAACTGGAAATATGAATAATAATATATGTGTCCTGACCTCAAAAAGCCTTACAGAAACCTAACTTGTCTTTTACAATATGGAATTGATAAAATGGTTTCAGGTTAAGATAAGATTCCATGAACACCTATTGATCATGTAACTAATACTATCACCAAAATTTAATTCAGTTGGCAATAACCTTTCAGAATACAAACTATTTCTGCTACAGAATAGTATTTTATCTTCAGGTTTTCATCACAATTCAAGATTTTACAACAGGATGAGGGATTATCTAAGCAAATTTATTGATCACCTCTATGGTTTCTGGGCTAAAAATGGTCGACCATTTATAGGTAGCTCCAAAAGTGAAATACCCTTCCCTATATTTAAAATTATTTTTAAAGATATTATTGATTTATTTTTAGAGAGAGGGGAAGGGAGGGGGAAAGAGGGGGAGAGAAACATCAATGTGTGAGAGAAACATTGACTGAGTGGTTGCCTCTGTCGCACCCGCAGCTAGGGCCTGGCCCGCAACCCAGGCATGTGCCCTTATGAGGAATCGAACCAGCAATGGGACAACACCCAACCCGAAGAGGCACACCAGTCAAGGCCCCTATAAAATTTGTAATAACACATTCAACCACTCCCATATCAGCTAGGGAAGGAGCTTGGTGCCCACTCATAAACCCAGCTTCCCAAGGCTTGGAATCCCTAATTCTGAGGCCTACTCAGTATAACCAGTACAAAGAGACACTAAACTAAAGAGTTAACCAATTTACACTGACACAATTTATATAAGATTCCTCTACTGTAGCGATCTTCAACAGGTGCGCCACAGTGACGCAAGAATTTTTAAAACATGCAACACCTGACTATTAAGTCAGGGGCAGTGACTTCTTTTCCATTAAATTGTCCAAATTAAGAAATGACGGCAGCCAAAACAACAGCTGTCCAGTGTGAATGCCCTGACTTGAACCATAAATATATAGGTTCATATATCAGAGTTGCATCTTATTGGTCATGTCACATAATAAGGTTGTGTCTGATTAGTTAACTCTTGGTACCAGAAACCCTTATATATAAATATAGGCACCTGGATTTTTTAAAAGTCACTTTGGAACCCTGGCCAAGTAACTCAATTGGTTAGACAGTCATCCCGATACATCAAGGTTTCAGGTTAAATCTCAGGTCAGGCCACATACAAGAATCAACCAATTAATGCATAACTTAGTGGAAGAATAAATCAATCTTTCTTTTTCTTTCTCTCTCACTCTCTCCCCCTCCTTTCCTCTCTCTAAAAAAAAAAAATCAATACATTAAAAGTCACTTTGGAGCAAAAACGATAGGTGTTACTAATTTTCTTTTTGTAAATCAATCAAATTACACCAATTTTTTTGTCAGATCAGCAAAAAGTGTTTTTTGGTGTGCCACAGAATTTTAGTAATTGGTATATGTGTGCCATGAGACGAAAAAGGCTGAAAATTGCCGCTCTACTGAATTCTAATATACAGGGTCCGGCAGAAGTAAGGTCTGAATATGGATGGTAGGGTAACAATATGGGTATGACAAGTTACCGTTTTAATTTGAACATTTCACCTCAAATGTCATATGGTGTGCTTGAGTGTGATACTGTTATGTTACAGCATTATGATTTTGTACTAAAAAAGGGGTGTTAGTTATGCCAGACCCTATATATGTAATCAATTAAGACAACTAAGATCTCAAAGCTGGGCCAAGACCAACTGAAAGTTCCTTCTCAGAAATGCTGAATTTCAGTGTGATGGCTTAGAAGAATATGCTCTGTAGAAATAATGATTTTCTAAACTGCAGATCTCTATAATCTGTTCTTTTAGTTGCTCTAGGAAATAGAAAATCTATCAAGTATTGAATGGCTACCTGCAAGGCTCAGTGCTAAGCACTTTAAAGGACTTGTCTAATTTAATCCTGACATTTTCTGGAATAGACATCATTACTTCCATTCACAGATTAAAAAAATGAAGCTGAAAGAGGTTTAAAAATTGTCCCAAGTATTCTATTCTTTTTGGTGCTATTGTAGATGGGATTATTTCCCTAGGGTCCTTTTCACATATTTCATTGTTTGTGTATAGAAATGCAATGATTTTTGTATGTCAATTTGCATACTACAACTTTATTATTTATAACAAGTTTTTTGTTAAAATTTTTAGGATTTTTCTATATATAAGAATATGTCTGCAAACAGATTACTTTATTTATTCCTTTCATATTTAAATGCCTTTGGTTTTTTTTCTTGCCTAATTGCTCTGGCTAGGATTTCCGGCCCTACGCTAAGAAGTGGCAAGGGTGGGCTTTCATGCCTTGTTCTTGATCACAGCGAGATATTACTTCACACCTGTCAAGATACTATTATCGAAAAAGGGAGGAAAAGACACATGTTAGTGAGGACGTGGAGAAACTGGAACTTTTGTACACTGTTGATGGGATGTGGGTGCTATGGCAAATAGTATGGAGCATCCTCAAAAAATTGAAAATAGCACTATCATACAATCCAGCAATCCCACCTCTGGGTATTTACCCAAAAGTATTAAAATCGGGATCATGAAGAGTAATTGGCATTCCCATGTTCACTGAGCACAATTAAGAATAGCCAAGCCCTGAACCGTGGCTCAGTTGGTTGGACATGAACCAAAAGCAAAAGGTCGCCAGTTTGATTGCCTGTCAGGGCAAGAAGCAGCCAGCCAATTGATATTTCACCTATCAGTGTTTCTCTCCCTCTTTTTCTCTCTCCCTTCCCCTCTCTCTAAAAATAAATAAATAATTTTTTTTTTTAAAAAAAGGCCCTGACCAGTGTAGCTCAGTTGGTTGGCCATCATCCTGCAAAGCAAAAGGTCACCAGTTTGATTCCAGTCAAGGCACATGTCTGGGTTGTGGGCCAGGTCCCCAGTCACAGAATGTACAAGAAGCAACCAATGGATATTTCTCCCTCACACTGATGTTCCTCTCTTTCTTTCTCCCTCTCTTCCCTTCTTTCTAAAATAAATAAATTAATATTAAAAAAAAAACCACTAGCCAAGATGTAGAAACAGTCTAAATGTCCATGGACAGATGGATGAATGAATAAACAAAATGTAGTAAATACAAATAATATTACTCGGCTTTCAAAAGAAAATTCTGCACATGTGAAAACATCATGCTAAGTCAATAAGCCAATTACAGAAAGACAAGTACTACCTGATACTATGTATAGGAGGTATCTAAAATACTCAAAGTCATAGAATTAAAATGAGTGGAAAAATAGTTGCCAGGGGCTGGAAAGATCGGGAAATGGGGAATTACTAACAGATAAAAAGTTTCTGTTAAACAAGATGAATAAGCTCTTGAGATTTGCTATACAACATTGTACCTGTCAACAATACTGTATTGTACACCTGAAAATTCACTGAGTGGACAGATCTCTTGTTAAGTGTTCTTACCACAATAAAATAAATTCTTATTCTTAAAAAAACTGGCCTAAGGATTCAAAAGCATTTCTCACCGACACCCAAACCTTCGCTCTGCTCTGACTTAACCACATATACTGACTCTGCGCCCAGCAAAAAGTACCGAGAGTTCTCTCCCAGAGCTGTGTGACGTTGGGGAATTCACTTAACAGTGCTGGGTTTGAGATTCCTCCCAATCAAGATGGGTCTCAGCGCAAACGCAGGCAGGCAGGCAGTGCTGCCATCACCAACTGGTCGGTTTGTGCCGCGGATGGACCTCCAACGGGCCGCAAGGCCAAGCGGTTTGCCCAGCGCCTAAAGCACAGCGCCGCGCGGGACCACTGAGCCTCAGTCCCAGCAGACGCGAAACATAGTGGGAGGATGGCACAGTGTCCGGCTCTGTTAGGTCACCATGACCCAAAGAAAAGGCGTCAGTACGGCCAGCCCACGGACTCGTTTCCTAGGCAGCTGGACTAAAAACTCGGCTCATACCTCCGACCAGATTCGCGAGCTGGCACCTCCCCTTCACTGTGCGTCTGGGTCGCCATCTTAGTCAGCAAACTTCTTTCACCGCCCCCCACGTTAGGCCCCGCCCCCACACCTCTGGATTGGCTAAGGTGATTCCCCTTCTTCCATACGATTGGATAACTTGACCAAGTAGAACAGTTTCTTTATATTACTGGTCTATTCAAATCACTAACCGTCATTGGTCTCCTCCTGCCCTGGCGGAATTGAGACAGGTTGGGGCTGGGGAAGAGACCCAACCGGAACGCCTGCCAGGAGTTGCAGTTTCTCATTTTGAGTAATCCTTCGGGCTGCACCGACGTTTTGGTTCAAGTCAGATATTGGTAGCCTACGCTCGAATTTTGTCTTGATGTGTAAATCTCAGAATTACAAAACTGTCGTATTTAAAAGTCATTCTCAAAAATGCACGATTTCGTTTTCTGTCTTTACACAGAGAGAGCAGCCTAGAAGGGTAGGTACAGAGTGGAAACCAAGAAGTATTTATTATTACATTTAGTTCACAACCTTCTCTCTGCAGATAGTCACAGAGCGTAGCAGCAGGTCACTTATGCTTCATTCAACCCGCTCCCTTGTGTCTTCCCAGAAAACCCACAATGTTTGCATCCCAAGTTTGAATCATGGAACCAGAACCGGCAAAACTTTGTCCCTGGCTGAGCTTTAATCCTCAGTGGTAGAAATAACCATAATTATGCTTGCCCCCCTGCCTCAAGGGCTTCTAGTGAAGATTAACTGGGGTAACAGATATGAAACATTGTAAACTTAAAGCATTATCTTTTTTCTGTATTCTTTTTTTATGCTGGATTTTTCTAGGGATATTATTTCTATTGCGCCTTCTGACATCTTTGACCTGAAGTTCTCCCAGCACTCTCCTTCTCTTTCACTAAGCTCTGCCCACATGTTTCAGTTTCTCAACAAACCCTGCCTCAGAGCCTTTGCCAGTGTTGGTTGTAGTGGCTGACCCAATTTTTACTCAATTATCTTTCAGATATCAGCTTAAATGCCGCTAGTTCAGATGCCTTCCATGATCCTCCCTCGTATAAATCAGTTCCCCTGCTAAACTTTCTCATAGCACTCTATATTCTTCCTTCATAGTTCTTATCACAATTTATAATTACATAGTTATTGTGTGATCATTTGTTTCACGTGGAGCTTCCCAACTAGACTTTCTGCCACAAGTGGACAGAGACTACGTCCATTTCGCTCTCCATGACCTCTCGCACATAGCAACCTTTCAAGAGTTATCTTTTGAACAAAGTTGGGTTGGGGAGGGTTTGCCTTTTTTATTTTTTAATTACAATTGACATTCAATATTATTTTATATTAGTTTCCAGTGTACAAATAGTTAGACAATTATATAATTTATGAAGTGATCCCCCTGATAATTCTAGCACACTTGGTACCATACATAGTTATTACAATATTTTTTTACTATATTCCCTATAGTAAAAAAATTCCCTATGGCCCTGGCTGGTGTAGCTCAGTGGATTGAGCACGGGCCTGCGAACCAGACAATCGCAGTTCGATTCCCAGTCAGGGCACATACCTGGGTTGCAGGCCGGTTCCCTGCAGGCCAGCTCCCAGCAGGGGATGCATGAAAGGCAACCATACATTGATGTTTCTCTCCCTCTCTCCTTCCCTTCCCCTCTAAAGATAAATAAATAAAAATCTTAAAAAAAAAAATTCCCTATGTACTTTACATCCCCATGATCTTGTGACCAAATTCACAAACAAATCCGTAGACTATATTATCCAAACCAAAAACTGAATCACATGTTCTAATAGATTATTTCAATTGATAATTCATATTAAAATTTGATAAAAGTATCAAATACTGGAAACTATATTTTATTAACCAATGTCACCCCAATCAATTCAATAAAAAAGAAAAGAAAAAAATGATAAATATATCAAATAAAATTGCACCTAGTTTTATGTTTAACAAATTGTTTTTGTTGAGCAAATACATGAACAGAAATACTAAATTCAACAAACATATATCAGTGAAATTTTTTATTGAATACCAAACAGCCTTGGAAAATCCAGCCTCATAATTTACATATCTATGTAATTTACATGTGTGTAATTTACATACACACGCACACACACACAAAGCAGGGGACCAAAGACTCAAATTCTGCTCTTTCCTCAAAGTATAAACAGGGTTTTCTCCCTGCCCCACGACACCCAGCAGATCAATTGATTGACTAATTGAATGAAATTGATTCTTTCACTCAGAGGAAATATTCAAAACTTTAAAGTATTACCACTATGACTAGGAAGACCACCACACAACTATATTTCTAGTTCATCTGTTCTGATGCCATATGAGGGGGGACCCAGAAAAAAATGGAATTTATTTATTAAAAAATTGTGTTTATTCTTATATGTTTAAACTTCAGTCACCTTCAAAATACTCTCCATTTTAGACAATACACCCAATCGAGACAGTTTTTCCACTGCTCAAAACAGGGTTTGAACTCACCGATTCTGATGCCCTTTAGTGCTTCTGCCATTTTTTGTTTCACCTCTTCCACATCAGGAAAACATTTCCCTTTGGGGACTCTTTTCATCAGGGAAACAAAAAAAGTCACTCTGGTCAAAATATGAGGTAGGTGATTAGGGAGGCTGGGGCACAGGGGTCATGCTGTTTGGGGTCAAAAACTGCTGAACACTCAATGCGATGTGGGCCAATGCATCTGTAAGTCACCCATCATGAAACAGGCAAGTGCCTTGAAAGAATCTTCAAAAAATATTCACTGCAGCTGAACACAGCCTCTCACAACACCAGCTTGCACACTGATATGAAAGGGTTCCTAGAACACTCACCGAGCAGAGAGGCCTATACTACAAGGGGCCTGCCATCCACAAGATAATGCCAGAGTTTTTTTGGGTCCCCCCTCATATTTAGCGTTTGGGGTAATATAGTACAGTAGTTAACATCAGGGGCTGTGGAGTTAATGAGCCTAGGTTCAAATCCTGGCCCCATCACTTCTAGCTATGTGATCCCAGGCAAGTTACTTAACTTTCTGATTTCACTTCGTTTTCTGTAGAATCAGGATAGTATAACTCTCAAAGGGGGATTAGGAAGATTAAACGAGATAATCTCTGAAAAGCTGCTTAGCAACAGAGTCTGGCACATTCCAAGACTAGATAAATGTTCCGGTTATATGATAAATATCAAGAATGCTGAACACCTGCCCTGGCCAGTGTGACTCAGTTGGAGTAGCGACCTGTAACCTAAACAACATGAGTTTGCTTCCTGGTCCGAGCACACGCCTTAGGCTGTGGGGTCAACCGCCAGTCTGAGCATATCCAGGAGGCAACTGATTCATGTTTCCCTTCCTCCCTTCCTCTTTCCCTTCCTTTCTAAAAGTGGTAGGAAAAAATGTCCTCAGGTAAGGATAAAAAATAAAGACTGCTAAACTCCCTTCTCACATAAGGCTTCTATCTCCATCGCTGTGTGGTAAGGACACTACATTACCCTTGCCGTTACAGTTTAATCAGTTACTCTGGAGAGGGGACTGTTTCTCCCCAAAACCGACAGTTGTCCTGTGACTTCTGATTAAAAGCAAGTAACATTGCTGAGTGCTCTCAAATCACACACCCACCCCAGCTGACAAACCCTCACACTCTGGGTCTGCAAGGGTGTCTCGGCTCCCCTGAAATCATCCTTACTCCGACTGGGTACTGTTTGTCAGCCTGGTGATAAGCATGGTTGTATAGAAGGAATTCATGCAAGTTCAGAAACTCATCTTGTTTCCAACTACCTGGCTGAACAAAAGGTCACAGAAAAGTGGCCCCTGCCCCGGAGGAGTTTATAATAGACTCAGGAGACAAAGTGAACACACGTAAGTCACATAGTGTCTTACGTGTGTTCTAAACAGAAGACAGTTTAGACTTGTGGAGGGCTAAGTACCTCAGTGGAGATCGGACTCCCAAAAATTCAGAGGGGCGGAGAAGGGAAGAAGGGCCCGGGCTTTCAGGGATGGTTTAAGAGTCAAGGCATGGGTTTGAGTGGGCCGCAAATGTCACTGCACGTCCATCTACCTACCGAAACAGACTTCAAGCTTTGGGGGCAGAAGGAGTGATCTAATCATCTTTGGGTTTCCAGGCCCTATCCTCAATGGAAGGGGGGGGCGGGTAGACGGGGAGGAAGCTGGGAGAGAAGTAGAAGAAGGAACAACATGAAAGAGAAAGACAGAAAAGGAGGATCTGTCCCTGACCCTCACCCCAACATCACGCTCTCCAAACCTCCACCTCTAACCACACACCCCAACGATGCAAGTGACTTGCAGTCCGGATGAATTGTTCTGTTTTCCACTTTTTTTCTTGCTGTTTCCTCTGCTTCAATTCAAACAGGATATTTTGATGCCCACATCAAAATATAAAATTATCACATGCACAGCGAACATTTCTGAGCCTTGCATTCAGACTGATTAGGAATGTGGTGAGGGTGCCTACTGAACACTTTTTTAAACAAGACTAAAAATTTAATGGCTCATTTTCTTGTCAAAATGGCCAATAACCCCACCAAAATATCACTTCCTCACGTGTGATATCCACTTCCCCTTTCTTTGCCAGCTAAATTCTGTTTGTTATGATAAAGTCTTTGAAACCACCTCTTCAATGGCTTTCTCATCATCTGTTTATATTTAGGTATATGCTCACTTCAGCAGCATATATATGGAGATTAGAGACATCCTGCCTTTTGCAACAGCATGGATGGACCTGGAGATTATTATGTTAAGTGAAATAAGCCAGGAGGTGAAAGACGAATACCATATGATCTCACTTACATGTGGAATCTAATGAACAAAATAGAAACAGAGGTGTGGACATATAGAACAGACTGACAGCTGTCAGGGTGGGTGTCGGGGAACTAGATGAAAGAAGGCGAAGGAATTAACCAAAGAACATATATGCATAACTCATAGACATTGACAACAGTGCGGTGATGGCCAGAGGGAAGGGGGTGCAGAGAGGAGGGGGCTGGGTGGAGGTGGGCAAAGGAGTGTAAAATGGGGATATCCGCAATAGTGACAACAGTAAAAACAGAGAAAAAATATAAAAAATAAAATAAATGATTACAGATGGGAAAAAAGAAAAAATATTTAGCTTTTTTCTGTTTGTATTGTTTAATTACACAAGTAATACACAAAGGCATTTTCCTTGTAAAAAAAATTTCACCTGACCAGCATAGCTCAGCTGGTTGAATGTTGTCCTGCAAAGTGAAAGGTCGCCAGTTTGATTCCCAGTCAGGGCACAGTTCTGAGGCGCAGGCCAGTCCCCAGCTGGGGGTACGCAAGAGGCAACTGATCGATGTTTCTCTCCCACGTCGTCATTTCTCTTCCTTTGCCTCTCTCTAAAATAAATAAATATAATCTTTTTTTTAAATTTCACATACAGGTAAAATCTTTCTCATCTACCACCCCCCCGTTGTAGTTCTAGAAGCCACTATTTTCAATTTGATACGCGTCCTTCCAAGTCATTTTCTCTACAACACACTTATTCAACAAATATTTATTGAGAGCTTACTGTGTGCCAGGCACTGTTCTAGGCCTGGAGATACAGGCATAAGCAAAACAAAGTCCCTCTCTTATAGCATTACGTTCTAATGATACCACATGTATACCTAAATAAGTACTTTGTTTTTCTTTATTTTTAGATTAAATGGTGACACACTATACATATTATCTTATACACGGGTCCTAGTGATCTTTCTGTGTCAGAACACAGCCATCATTCTTTTGAATTGCTGTGTAGTGTTCCACATGACAGATGTTCCCTGGTTTATTTAATCCATCCCCTCCAGTTGCACATCTAGGTTTATGTCAACCTGGCTTGCAATCACTGGAAACTGACCTTGACTAACAGCAAGTAGATTTGTTGGAAGAATACCAGGTTAAAGAACTGGCAGAAAAGAAGGGGTTTAGGGACCCAGATTCCCCACCAAGGTCACACCATTCATTGCCACTTGGCTTTCAGCACAGTGACCCTCCGCTGTTTTCCCACATGTTCTTGTGTCTCTGTGTCACTCCCTGGAGAGGCAGAGGCGCAGGGGCGAACATCAGGCTGAGCCTAGGAAATATGCCTCCCCCAACCCTTTTTGCCAGGAGGAAAGCCGGGTCTTCCACCAAAGTGGGAAATTACCCCCCAAAGGGGAGAAAAGTTGAAGAACAAATGTGTGCTACAAATTATTCCTCTTTGCTTCCTGGGGCACCTGTTTATTCTGGACTGGGGCAAAGCTTAACCCTTTAGTCTCCTTCAGATACACCAAAGACTAATATCTGCAGTGTTCCGTTAGCTGAAACAAGAAAACTGTCTTCAGCTTTGCTGTAAAATCTACTTCAAGGTTGGCTGCCGCAGGGTGAGAGAGTCGGGGAGAGAACTCAGTGAGACTAAGGGAAGAGGAACCAATTCTGTGCAGCTAAAAGCGACCAAGTTCCGGGCAGCAACACCCAGGTAAAACTCTGGGGGTCATTTCCCCCAGCCGGAGAACAAGCTGAGCAGCAGCCGGGTCACCGGGCAAGAGGCTGGCAAAGAAAAGGAAGGACTAGAAGCACCAGCATTTGTGAGTGGGATTCACCATCTGTCAGGCACTGGCACTGGGCCTGCGTTGGGACTATAGTTGAATTAGCCCTGAATCCTACCCTCAGAAAGCTCAGACATAGCTGGAGGGTGAGGGGGGCAGGCTGCCTGGGCTGCAACAGAGGCAAGGACCGAATTCTCTGAAAACGTGAAGTTATTTCAAAGCAGCCAGGCCTGAGAGAGACACGGGGTGGTACTGAGTCTTACGGGACAAGGTGGAAGGCCGACAAACCCACCAAATCGTTTAGAATTGGAGTCTCTCTGGCCTCTCTCATCAGAAACACCCAGACCTCAGGTCAGGAGGCCCCAGGTGCTGATAATGTTTCTTTTTTTTATTTTTATTTCTTAATTTATTGATATGAAAGAGAGAGAGAGAGAATTATTGTTCCAGTTATTTATGCATCCATTAATGGATTCTTGAGCACACAACCCTGACGTACCGGGATGACACTCTAACCAGCTGAGCTACCCGGCCAGGACTGATGGTAAGTTTCAAAGCGGTAGCACATGCAATGTTCAGGAATGAGTGGTACGTAGTGACTCACTGTGTTGAGGGTTATCTCCACAGCCACGTGAGCTGAAGCACGGATGGATCCTTTCTTCCTGCCACTATAGCCCATTCTCATAGAGGATATTTTTGTATAGAGAGAAATTTTGCATCTAAGTCTTTATAGCTATTAGGAAGTAGGGTAAAGGTCAGGAAAGGCCCCAAGCCTTCTCTCACCTCCCTATCCTCTACACAGGAGCCTTCTGAGTCAGCTTCCAAGAGTTTCCCATTCAAAATCAGAAAGCAAAGGAAACTGTCCTTCAGCCCTTTTTAGGCCTCCAGTCATCCCCACCCATAGGATCCATCCATCTCCTCTCAGAAATGTAGGAAGCGGTGCCCTGGCCAGGTAGCTCAGTTGGTTAGAGCATCCTTCCCAGGCATCAAGGTTGCAAGTTTGATCCACAGTCAGGGCATATACAAGAAACAACCAATGAATGCATAAATAAGTAGAACAACAAATCTCTCGCTCAAATTATTAAATTTTTAAAAATTAAAAAGAATATAGGAAGTAAGATCTGCTTTGCTCATGTATTCACGCTTTCCTGTGAATTAAATCCAAGGTTACCTCTTCTGGAATATGAATTTAAAGGACTATTCTAATTGTGAAATAAAGGCTTGTCACCTAGTTAAAATAATTTCACACAGTCATTTGGATTGAGAAACCTGAAAACCTTCTGGGGACTCAACAATTGTGTCTCAGGTTACCACTTTACATTTGCTGTAGAAATAGATTTGTTGGTGTGATTGGTTATGCCGTTGGCTTCTCCCACTAGACTGCAGGCTCTACGGGTTAAGGATTATATTTGGTTTTGCTTAACCAACTATTTTTTAAATGAATAAAGGAACAAATGAATCAAATAAATCAAAGAATAAGTGAAACAATGAGGTTACTCGGGCCCTACAGAAAAACTATATGCTGTCTCTACTGGACTTAGGTTTTCGTTTGGACACATCCAGCATCTCTTTGGGGTCCTCTGCTCCCCTTTCCTCAATCCCTGCATTTTGGGTGGGACTGACCCTATCTCTGCCTACAGGGGTGGGCAAACAACTCAGGCCTGGCCAATCAAAGGACCTTCCAGAAGCAAGGAACTTACAGTCTAAACCAGTCTAAGTGTAGATAACTATAGTATAGTAAGTACAGTGTGCAGTAAGAGCCCCACTGGGGCAACTGAATGGGGTGGGAAGGCAGAGGACAGGAGAATCCACTGCCTACCGGGGAGAGCAGAGATAGCCTCATGGAGGAGGTTTATAGCTCAACTAAGACTTCAGTGGGTGGAGTCATTCTCTGCACAAAGAATAGGACCAAACACGGGGATACAGGAACATGTAAGAAGTGTTTGAAAGCTGGCAAGTGCCCCGTTTCACAGGAGCAAAGGTCTTCTGTGGGGGTGGAGGACAAGATAAGGTTAGAAGAGCGGACCAGGGCCAGGCCTCTGAGAGTTGTGGATTCTGTGTTAAGAAGCTGAGGGTTTTACTCAGGAGGCAATGTGGACCTATTCGGAGCGGGGGTGGTGGGTAACCTGAGTAGGGTTGGGCATTAGGAAGTTGATCTGCCAGAAGAGTGGATTAAAGGGAAAGAGGCTAGGGCCCAGCCAAGGAAACATGAAGGGCATTGGCAATGGGACCAGAAATAGGGCATGACTACTGGCAGAGGCACCGAAGGAAAGAATCAGCAGGCCTTGGGGAATAAGAACCAGGCAGAGTTCAAAGACCAGACTGCAAAGCCTGAGTAACAGCATCTGGGAGTGGTTTGAAAATGGCAGGTTCTGACATCAACCAAAACCAGGTTTGAATCCTGGCTCTGGCACTGGTAGTTTGTATCATCTTGGGCAAATTTTCTCATCTCTGTGCCTCGGTTTTCTCATTCATGAAAGGAGATAGTACCTAACTCAGAGGTTATTGTAAAACTAAAGGAAGTAATATTGGTAAAGCCCTTTTTGGGGTGCAGGTGCCAAGCATGGAGTTAAATACTCAGTACAGTTAATGGGTTTTGGGGATTATGTAAATACCCTGAAGTTCAATTATGGTGATGATTGCACAACCTTGCAAATATACTAAAAACTGTTGAATTGTAAATAAATGGATGAATGTAAGGTATGTAAATTATATCTCAACAAAAACAGCTTTTAAAAATAATCAATATGTAGTAGGTACTATTATCATCTGCTTTGTTTCTTCCTCTGAGTACTTCTCATAGGCCTAATTGGCATTGCTCTCCAAACCATCTTTGTGGATTTTCTGATTATATTAGCATTGTCTTTTTAAAGTTCCTGGTTGGCATAAACACGATAAGAAAGAATGTTATTTCTTTCTCACATAAATGTTATTTCTTTCTCACATAAAAGAGATAGAGAGGTAGGCAGTCTATGACTGTATTTTGTCTTCAGACATTGTTTGAGATTCCTTCAAGTCCACTGCTGTCTCATATTTTAATATGGCTGCTAGAGCTCTAACTGTTACACCCACATTCCAGGCAACACAATTAAAGAAAAAGAGAAGATCTTGCTTTCAAAAAGTACCACACAGCACTTCACATTTACATCTCATTGGCCAGAATGTAATCATATGGTCCCATCTAGCTGCAAGAGAAGCTGAGGAATGTGGTCCCATGGCTCTGGTGCTGCTACAACTTGGGGCTTACTGAAGGGGAGAATGGTAATTGGGAGACAAACAACCACCTCGTTATAGCTACTGTTTAACAAAGGGAGGCAGACTACCTGCAGAATAAACCTGAAACCAATATAATATTGTATGTCAAGTGCAATTGAAAAATAAAAAAATATTTTTTAAGATTTTATTTATTTTTAGAGAGAGGGGAAGGGAGGAAGAAAGAGAGGGAGAGAAGCATGGATCAATTGCCTCATTCAGGAACCTGGCCCACAACCCAGACATGTGCCCAGTCCTGGAATCAAATCAGTGACATTTTGGTTCACAAGCTGATAATGCTCAATCCACTGAGCCACACCAGCCAGGGCTAAAAAATGATTTTTTTTTAAATGGAGGCAGAATACAAAATAATATGTAAATGCATAAAATATCTTTGAAAAGAATCCACAGAAAACGATAGTACAGTTTGCATCTAGGGAGGAAAACTGCGTGGCTGGTGACAGAGATGGGGGAGCGCTTTCATGTTACTCATTTTGACCTTTAGAACTCTGAACCATGTAAATGTATTTCTACTCAAATAAATAAAATCAAAATCTTTAAAAAGATGTTGTGAATCTTTTCACAAAAGGAAAATGAATTCACTATGCTTCTCACAAAATGGAGAAGCATAGTAACTATGCTGCCTGACCACATGTCTCCTCCTGATTTCCAATTCGGTTGACACTACCACTGTCCCAGGCATCCAGGCAGCCAGATCTGAAACTGCCTTCCCCCGACACCCCAATCACTCTGCAAGTTTGTGCATCTACTTTTCCATTCCCACTGCCACTATTTGGCAAAGGCAGTGCAGTCATTTCTGCAGCCCCAGAAATGGGAACACTAATTGCATCAGCCTATTTGGGATTATCTAATAGTCCCTGCAAAAATATTTTACTGACACGGCCACTTTTTACCTATGATCAACATGCAACAGGCTTTATGGGCCCCTTGTCTTTTCATCTCTTCATTCGTTATTCCTGTTCTAATGGTAGACCTCCTCGCTGGGCCTAGCATAGCAATCAGAGAGGCTCTCAACCCTTCGGTTTTTCCAATGATTCTCAGAACCACCCCAGAACACATTCCAAACAATTCCTCGAAACAAGTGCTAGTTTCCTGGGGCTGCTGTAACAAATTACTACAGATGTGGTGCCATGAAACGACAGAAATTTATTCCCTCAGAGTTTTGGAGGCCAGAAGTCTGAATCATTCGGCAAGGGCTAGTTCCTTCTTGGGGACCCAGTGGGAAAAGCTGCTCCATGCTCTCAGCTCATGCTGATCGCTGGCTGTCTCTGGTGTGTTTTGTGCTGGTGGCAGCACCACTCCAGTGTCTGCCTCGGACAGGTACATGGCAGTGTCCCTGTGTCTCCGTGTCTCCGTGTCCAAATCTCCTTTTCATACCAAGATACCAGTGCCTGCATTGAAGCCCACCCTAACCCAGTTTGACCTCAACTTAACTTCATTAGCTACAGAGACCCTAAAGATCACATTTACAGGTTCTCTGTGGACAGGAATTTAGAGAAAACCCTTTTCAACTCGGTGCCCTACTCAAGTCTCCACCTTTGGGACTGCATTCCTCTAAACCTCCTCCCAAATCTTGAATCCTTTCTACTTCCATAAGTAGCAAAATATTCTAGGCTGCTCCATCAGAGTTAGCCCAAAGCCAGTTAGTTAACTACCCAGTTACAGACCCACCTGGCTCCTAAAAACTTGTTCAACCAGAGGCCTGGCTGAACCCTATCAACAGCCTCAGGACATTTTCCACCCTATCTTCTCCACCCTTCCAACAGCCTCAGGACATTTTCAGTTTCTGCCTTCAGGTTTCCAGCCTTCTCTAGCCACTCTACTGAGAGGTGTTTAATACTTCATTAGCACCTCTTTGCATCTCGGTGTGAATCCCTTAATCTCTTCCATTCTCTCAGTACAAATCCCCTTTCTCCCACCAGCCCAGCTCCAAAAGGCTTCCTATCTGGGAGCTGGGAGGCAACGCAGGAATTCGTAAAGGCGCCAGCCTGCGTCTGCCTGCCTTGCCACCCCTATGGCCCATAACCCTAGGGGTGCCGCGAGCCTCTGAGGGTGTCGAGCCTCATTCCTGCCATACCATTTGAAATCCTCCACAGTGGGCAAGAACTCAGTCAACCCATGGCAGACTGTCCGCACCCTTTCCACACCCGAAGACTGGGTCCACACAATCCCCCTGCCAACCAGCCAGCAGGTGTATACTTCCTCCCTTCCTTCCCACTAGTCAGCCCTCAGCGCCCCGTGCCCTGGGCAGTTCTAAAGGAAGTCACAAAATGAATCACTTCTTTTCTGTAGCTTTTTTTTTCTAACATTTTATTCTCAACATTTTTAAAAAGTCAACAAAAGCAAGGATTTGATAGTGGACTACTCTATTAACCCAACACCTAGATACTACCACTATATGTGAACATTTAGAAACTGAGACCTACTTCACATAGCATTAAATTCACTTTAAAGTGAATTCTAAAAACCACAGACACTCCACGTTGCAGATGTCAGGCCACAGAAAGGTCAGCATGGCACTTCACACTCTCCTGGTAACAGACTCTGAACCGGAGCAGCCTAGAAGATGAACTCTTCACAGGAAAACCCACATTCTAAAGGCAATAACCCCAGAGCGTTTTATCGCATGGGTGGCTGGCCTAGCTGCCTTACCCAACTTTCTGGTACCAGAATTCTGCCTGTGATCCATTCTCTGTCCCCGGGGCAGGACTCAGAAACAGTAACCCTACTTTGCTATGCGAAGTGGTGCCCAGCGAGCACCTGGGGTTGTACCCCAACCCCCTTTGCCCACTACACCTAACCAAAAACCTAACTTCTGTGTGTCTTCGAATCCAGCAAAATTCCTGCACTACGGTGCCTCTGGGATGGGGGGGGGCGGGGATGAGAACCGAAGGGGCTCAGACTAACTTCAGCAGGTATAGGGAATTCACAGAGCTCCTGGGAAAGTAGGGGTGCACGCAATAACGCTCATGAGGGTGAAGACCCCTCCCCAGATAAAATGTACGGCGAAGAAGTGGGAGACTGGGACAGCTTCCCCCCAGGGGGCCTGTTACCTCTGCTGCCTGCTTGGCCCAGTGTAACTTCGTCAGGGGAGCCGTCCAGTGTGATATGAGTGGGTGGCAGGATGCAGAGCTGGAGAGGTCCCCTGAGCAGATGCCCTGGTAAATGAAGAGCTATCACCACACCACACAACAGAGGGATCGAGGGAAAAGTCCAGGAAGAGGAAATTAAACCAGGCCAGAAGCATATTCTTAAATCGACAATGTACTTGAACAAAAATGCTACCTCAAACATTGTGCTTCCCGACCATTCAGATGACTGTGAGTTGAAGACAAAATATGTGAGGTAGAATGGTTCTTTGAAGACCTTAGTAGTCTAAGTTCTAAAGAAAGGTTTTCATGTGAGGCACACAGGGCAACTGGCTTATCAGCAAGCTCTTTCTCTCCCTAGCTAGTCAGCCCAGCAGCAACAAGATCAACAACAATAATAAGAGTACTGGATATGAGAACATCCCTCTGGTTAGTGTGTTGATGAGAAAACAGGACTTTGAAATCATTGATAGCAAGTTTCAAACAGAACATGACCACTCGGAGAGACTGTGTCCATGACATCAAGCTCAGGGATCACTGGAATGGAATGGGAAGAATTACTGAGTTCTAGCTACAAAGAAGAGCTACATATTGCCTCATCACAATGGGCTAGAACATGTGATGTCTTCACTGGAACCAGTAAAACTGTTTGCCAACAAAAAATAAAAAACAAAATGAATTTTGAAGTATACACTTCAGTGGTGTTTAGTATATTTGCTCTGTTGACTCCAGAACGTTTTCATCACCCCAGAAAAAACCCTGCACCCATTAACACTCCTAGTTTCCCTCTCCTCCCATCCCCTGGCACCCACTAATTTACCTTCCATCTCTTCAAGCTTGTCTGTCCTGGAAATTTCATACAAATGGAATCACGTAATATGTGGCCTTTTGTGTATGGTTTTAAATTAGGTAATGTCTTCAAGATTCCTCCACGCTACACTAGTACTTCATTCCTTTTTATGACGACTAATCTTCTGTTGCATGAATAGATAACATTTTATTCATCCATTTATTAGCTAAGGAACACAGGGGTTGTTCTACTTCTGGGCTATTACAAATAATGTTGCTAAGAACATTTCTGTACAAATTTCTGTGTGAACATATGTTTTCGATTATCTCAGGTAGGAACCTAGGAATGGAATTGCTGGGTCATACAATAACATCAGCATTTTATATGTATGCTTTATCACGAATCTACCCACTCTTCTGCCCATCTCACTTTTGTGCACTCGAGAATAAATTGAAAACATTAATACACCTCACTCCTAAACTCATCAGCATGTCTTTTAACCAGAATTTAATATTTGTTTAAAGCTTTTTCATGTACAATTCACAAGCGATAAATACAATGAATTTTAACACACACATACACCTGTGAAACCCCTACAGTGTCACCAAGATAGAGGACATTACCACCACTCTAAAGTTTGCTCAGGCCTTTTCTAACTCAGTCCTTGCTCTCACTCCACCCTCTCCAAGGGTGATGAGTCTCCTGATTTTTTTCCCACCATAAATTAATTTTTCCTGTTCTGGAAATTCATATAAGCAGAATCATGTGGTATGTGCTCTTTTTTCCTCTGGCTTCCTTTTCTTATAGTGCTGTTTCTGAGATTCGTCCGTGGATTGCATGTAACAACATTTCCATCCATCTCGTTGCTTAAGAGTATTCTGTTATATTGTGTATGTGCCATAGTTGATTCATTCACCTGTCGCCAAACACTTGAGCTGTTTCCAGTTCATGGTTTTTAGGAATAAAACTTCTGTGATTACCTGCCTGTCGGCGTGGACGCAAATCTATGTTTTTACTTCTCGTAGGTCAATATCTGGGATTGGAATTGAATCATAGGGTGGGTGTGTGTTTAGGTTTTCTTTTATTTTTATTTCTTCTTTTATTTATTTTTAAATTTTAATCTTGTGTATTCTATTACGGTTGTCCCAATTTTGCCCCGTTTGCCGTCCTCCGTCCCACCCCGCCCCCTCCTCCCGCAGTCCATCCCCCACCTCGTGGTGCATGTCAAATACCAAACAAACGCCTATCCTCAGTCCTTCTCCTCTCCATCCTCGCCTCACGCTCCGGGTTGTGACTGCCCAGCCGCTGGCACCCTGGACCTCAAAAGCGCAAATGCCAGAACCAGACAAGTTGACACGCTTAGAGGAGGGGAGCGTGTGGGCGTGTGAGTGTAAGTTGTAGGTGCTGTGTGTGGAAAAAACCAATATAGTCCACACAGGTATCCATTGGCCAGAAATTCCAATCACTCCCGCCTAAAAGAGCGAGGATCAGCTCGCCATTGCGTCCTCGCCGACAGTATTTAAGACTGTGGAGCTCAGAGGGAGCGAGGCTTCACGCGGGACCCGCGCCCCGGGGCACCCCGCCCCCCAAAGGTACGGCGCACCCCTGCTCCCGCGCAGTGGTTGCGCCCAGCCGCGACGTCACCCATTGTTTACAAATCAACCCGAGCCGGTAGCATTCCGGCTCTCACTGCTGCGGCGCGCGGCACGAGTGCCAGACGGTCTCCGGCTTCCGCGTCTGCCCAGCCCCGGCTCCAGCCCCGGCCGGATCCTGGCCCCGGCCCCGGCCCCAGCCCCGGCTCCGGCCTCGGCTTCGGCTCCGCACCCGGCTCTGCCGCGGCCCACAGAACCGCCAGCGACGCCAGCGAAGCTTCGAGTTCCCAGGCTGGGGGACATGCCGTGCCCGAGGGAGGAGGAAGAGGAAGCCGGCGAGGAAGCGGAGGAAGAGGAGGAGGAAGACAGTTTCCTCCCGCTGGAGCAGTCAGAGCCGCTGGGTGGCTCGGGCGAGGTGGACCGGCTGGTGGCCCAGATGGGCGAGATGCTGAAGCTGAACGCGGCGCAGGACAGCCCTGCCACCCCGTGCGTGTCCCCCGGGCCACCGTTGCCGCCCCCGGCAGCGGTGCGGGCAGACGGGGCAGGGCCCCCCGTTCTGCCGCTGCTTCTGCCGCCCGCGCCGGCCGAGTCGATGGGCACAGCGTCCCCGGGGGCCGTTCGCTGCGCCCTCGGGGACCGCGGCCGCGTGAGAGGCCGGGCTGCGCCCTACTTCGTGGCAGAGCTCGCCGCGGGTCACGGCGCCCTGTCCCCATTGCCTCCTCAGTCCAGCCTAGACGGGCCTTCGGGAGACGACAAGTGGAGCGCCCCAAAGCAGCTGTCCGGCCCGTGCCGACGAGGATGGCTTCGGGAGGCCGCGGCCGCCCACCGCCTGCCGCACCGACGACGACGTGGGCCCCGGACCGACGTCCACGGCATCGACGACGATGACCCGTACCGGCTCCTGCAGCAGCTCGTGCTCTCGGGGAACCTCATCAAGGAGGCCGTGCGGAGGCTTCGATTAAGAGGGCCGCGGCCACGCGAAAATGTTGCCCAACGCCCGTTCCCGACACCCCCGACGGCCACAGCACCCGAGTCCGCGTCCTCCAGCCCTCGCGCCGTCTTCAGCGACCCCGGCGCGACCGGAGGGAGCGCGCCGCTCAGAACTGGCGACGGCGTCCCTGTGCCGGGCAACTAGTGCCCCGGCAGTGCGCGCCGCGCCGGCCTGTGCCCGGAGCGCCAGGGAATCCTCCAGAGGCTGCATCTTTACTCAGACTGATGAACTCACACTTCCGACGCGGGAAAAGAAGCTAACGACGAGGAATCGAAACATCGCCAATGTGTTCGCGGGGCACTGAGGCCAAGGGCCCTGGTGTTGAAAAGCAGGGCTCGGTTGGCCCTATGTAAGGCATATTACAGAGCGCACCCCCAGGTCACAGTCAGTAGGGCCCCTTATTTGGCGTGACCATTCTCGGAGGCACCTACAGCCTCCCTGGGCCTCCAGCCCGGCGACCATGAGGCCACAGGTCGTGCTTCTCGGGATCGCCATGCTCCCTGAGGATGAGGATGACCCCAGTTACTTGTTTTACGTTTTCAGGGTTGGTTCCTGACTCACTTTGGGGGGAGGGGAACACGAGTAGACGATCATTTCAGGGAGTACCTCAAAACTGCCAGACTTGAAAATTTACAACACTTAAAAAAAAAACCATTTTGTGTCTTTTGGGGTGCTGATTCTTAAAACACACGGTACCATGAAAGGACCTTTTCTCTGTCCCTGCTTTGTAACTGGCCGCGGTTCCCCCGGTGGAGGGGAAAGCCGTGGTGTGTCCAGGGTGGGGATGGGAGGTGGGCGGTGCAGCGCTGGAGTCTCCTGAGGACAAGCGCACAGCCACCGCCGCGGTGCAAGCTGGCGGGGACGTGTTGGGCGCCGGCACCTCCCGCGGGCCGCCGTACTCAGGGCTTTCATGGAAACAGTCCAAAGACGTGGCCTCGGGTCCCTCCTCTCCCCCTCAGCTCTGCTGTTTTACCCAAGAGGGTGGTGCTGGTGCTCCTGGGGGCCCCGTCTGGGGGCTGGGGAGACGCCACGTGACGGGCACTCCAGGGACACCCAGCCTCACAGCAGCTTATAATGGGCTCTCCAGGGCCATTTGCAATAACAGCTGCAATTCCCCGGGTAGACAGAGTTGATTTCCTCCCTCTGCCCCTCCCCCAGCCATGCCAGCTCGCCTTTGTAAGTGAAGGAAACCGAGTAGAAAATGTGACCCTCCAAATGGAGAAGCTGCACGTTTTGCCATTGTAAACCGTGGTGAAGTTCGTAACGTACTGTTCACTCACTCTGAGGGATTGAAGACCGGTTAGTTGGTGTTCTAGTTTTATAAGATTCAATGGCCTGTTCATCATCCAGATGTGGCTATTGACATATCTACACTTCGTGCTGGAGTGTCTGGAATTGTGGCCATCCTGATAATAGGATTTTAACTTAACTGAAGTATCTGTTTTCAATAAATGAGTTTCATTCCTTGTTTGGTTGTATTTTATACTTGCTGTCTGTGGGAAAGATGCACAGTACACATTTCTCTGATCTCCATAAACATGAAAACACTTGAAATCTTTGTCAGCCCAGCTTGCAGATGGTAATTAGAGTGTCTTTGTGTCTGAGCAGCTCACTAGTTAGACAGGGTCTGCTCGGGGTGTGTGTTGGTGCTGGCATGAAATTAAATCAAAGTGAGGTCAGGTTTTAGACCAATCCCTTTCACCAAAACCCAGGTGTCCAACCATTTGGCATCTCTGGGCCACACTGGAAGAAGAAGAGTTGTCTTAGGCTACGCATCAAATACACAAACACGAATGAAAATGAGCCAAAAAAAAAAAAAAGGTTTTAAGCAAATTTTTGTGTTGGGCCACATTCGTAGCCACTGTGGACCACATGTGGCCCATCGGCCATGGGTTGGACACCCCTGCTAAAGCCTGTGGATTACTAGTCAGTGATGGAGATGTTTTATGAAGCTGCTTCTGCCTGTTTTAGCAGAGAACATCAGCTCAGTCACTGCAGACAGGGAGGCTTATCTTTTTTTCTACTGTGGTCACTCATTATGTGGGCCTGTTCTACAAGGGGGCCCAAAGGCCGAGCAGCTCTGCTGTAGGGGCTGCTCAGGACGCAAGCCTGTAGTGGGGAAGCGGTGGGAGTGTATCAAAGGGTTGCTCTCAGCCTTTGGCTTATCTGCTGCCTTCTCTCCCTAAGAAGTGACCTAACAGCCCATCTCTGTCCCTCTGGTTCTGAATTACTTCAGTCTACTTCTTAAAGGAAGGAGCCAGGCTGTGGACAAGGGTGTTCGTTTAGATTCAAGTTCACTAATAAATGGGGACCTTGGACAAGCTGCTCAGCTGTGGACCTCCATTTCCCCCCCCTGTATGACAGATGAGAAGTGAGATGAGTAAAGCGTTCGTGGAGCCTGGCCCTCACCAGAGATAAACAGCCTTTAGTCCCCACCCCTTCTTCCCAGGACACTCCTAAGAGGCTCAGTGATCCTCTGTCTCTCATGAAACAAACACATACCATGCTTCCAAAAGTCCTTTCTGGACCACTTAGAGTTCTTTCTAACTTCCTTTTTCACTCAGTGCTTGTGGTCTATACCTCCCCATTCTCTCCAACACACAGACCCCGAGGGTCTGGGAGCAGTACCTCCAGAACACACCTAGCCAGCCATTTCCCACTACTTGCCCAGAAAAGGTTGTAAGGGGCTCAGTCCAGTGCTACCTGGTGAGGGGAGGAGGATTATGAAGGCTCTAACACAGAATGAGGAAGGGGACCTCCAACAGTGCAGTGGCCTGTCACTTCTGGGCACCGCAGCAGGAGAAAGTGGTGCTAACTTGCCGCGACATTGGAGCAGCCCTGAGGTCCACGGCCTGCTTCTTAGCTGGGGTGGGATTTCTGGGAGGTCAGTGGGTTACGGTCAATCCAGAACCCAACTGGTCATGATTTGATATCACTGCACCAACTGTGTTGACTTCTCGTAATGAATGGTTAAAGCTAGACTAAACCATAGGACTCATGTAGTATAACCCCTCATCACGAAAGGAAGATTGGAGAAAACTAATGCCCACTATCAAACACTTTATTTATATTGTTTATTGATTCAAGAGAGAGAAACATCGGTTTGTTGTTCCACTTATTTATGCATTCATTGGTTGATTCTTGTACCCAGACCAGAAATCAAACCCACAACCTTGGCATATCAGAACAACGCTCTAACCAACTGAGCTACCAGCCAGGGTACCAGCTACTTTAAATGTACTGTAACCCTATACCTGTCCTCCTTTTTCAAAGTCCTACAAGGTCTTGTTCATCATCATAAAATCCTTTTTTGGAAAACAGGTTTACAGAACTGATTTTTCAAGCTTATTAGACTATTTATAGGTGGAAAAATAGTCCAGGGAGGGGGCAGAGCAGAGTGACCAACCAAAGTCATTTTTTGAAGTCATTTCAGAGCACAGAATCCAGATCTCTTTCCAACAGCCTGATAACCAACACACAGTTCAGTACTGTTTACTGCACAACTCCACACACACATGCAATAGGAACAGTGCCCCTGTGGCTGTCCGGTGTGGCGGCCCTGCCAACGGAACTCTGGGAAGCCGTACTCCAGACCCCTAGGCTGAGCAAGGGGAAGCTGTAACCATTCTCTCACAAAATGCTCAGCAACCTATGAAGACAGTTGGCCACAGAAAAGGGCCTGAGATAAAAGGCCAGAACTATACCCTCAATGAAAAACATGCAGCATAAGCACAGAAATTGGCAAATAACAAATGATTCAAACAAAAGAACACAGCACTTCACAGAGAACTCCAGAGTCAGCCACCCAAGGACTTTATTCTAAATTAGGCATAAGTGCTACAATATTTGGATTCAATTTTTACCCTCTTTGGCTCTCTCCTTTTCCAGCTCAGAAGCAGATACATGGAGCGAAGATCAGACACCACTTCCCTATCCAGCAAGGTCTGTGTTGAACCCTGTGATCCCTTCCTTCCAATCAGAAAAGAGTTACCCTGGCAACCAAATTACTAACTCACTCAATTAGCTCCCCCTTCTTCCACTGATGCTCAGTAATCACAGAATGCCAGCCCTGGGAGAACTCAGCCTTCCTTGGTCTACTGCTACCACTTCATTTGGAGATGGAACCCCAGAGATGTTTCCACGTGGAGGTTGAACACCGTGAAGGCAGGTGCAAGCAAAGGGCCAGCGCTTCTGCCTGGATTGCCATCCATAGCTGAAGGGAGAACAAGTCACCCGCCCATAACGGTGTTTCCTGGAAGGCATATAGATAGCAG
This sequence comes from Artibeus jamaicensis, assembly GCF_021234435.1. Lineage (NCBI taxonomy): Eukaryota > Metazoa > Chordata > Mammalia > Chiroptera > Phyllostomidae > Artibeus > Artibeus jamaicensis. The sequence goes on from NW_026521538.1 coordinate 1,850,357, forward strand.
GGTGGGCTCTGCAGGAAGCCCTCCTTTGCTAGCCGCATGGTTTGGCACAGGGTCCTTTGCCTCAATAATTTCAATGAACTCATCTGCAAAAGAGGGAATAAAAATAGAGCCTAGCCTGAAGAATTGGGTGAAGATTAAATTAGATAACATCTGGGAAGCAAATAGCAAACAAACAGTCAAATAGTAAAACAAGTGGTATTTTATTATTTGTTCTTCTTTCCAGGAATATCTAGAAGCTATTGAACCAAGGCCAATACTTTAAGTCCTGCCTCGTAATGGCGTCTTCAGCCTGCTTCCTCCAAAGGTCAGACCACTTCCTTGAGCACACATGCCTATTGGAGAGGTAAGCACTCAGGAAAGTGCACAGGAAGGCATTACTCCATCTAGAAGAGGTTTACTCAGAAAAGGGTGGAGGTGCCCCCCCCAACCTAAACCCTGAGAGCAACTCAGGACTGGAGCTGGTAGAGGAGAGGCCGCAGGGGTTGTTACAAAGGGAAGGGTTTGTGGCGAGGACAGCCTGGGGCCGCAGCTCTTAAATCCCCTATCTCCTCTCAGAAAACCCACCCCCTCCTGACTCAGAATCAGTGCTTGCCTAAAGTTCTATGAGCCTGCCCTGTCTTCTCCCCTCTATAATTCATACTGAGAAAATTATGCAATTTCTCCACAGGACAGGATCTTCACATTTATTTTGCTCTCACTCTTCATTTGATTTACTTCATCATAGGCTTATCTCAGGAGCTCATATATGAGTGTCTTCATTTCCCAAAGAGACTGTATATGCTTTGGCAGCAAAGGAGTGACAAGACAAAGAGAGTGTTTTAGGCAGATTATGTGGTACCAGAGCGTGGGGGATAGACAGAGGTTACGGGTGAACATTTATGGTCAGCGAGACCAGTTGGATGGCTGTTAAAACCTCCAGGCACCTGGTGATAAGGGTCTGGATGGGAAGAAAGAGGAAAAGACAAGATACACATTCTGAAAACTCTAGGCCTCAGTACAGTGCAAAATGCTGGCTCTGGAGCCAGCTGTCTGGGCCACAGTCCTGGCTCTCTCCTTTAAAGCTCCTTCCTGTGGCCTTGGGCAGGTCACCTCATCTGTCTAACCTCACGTTCCTCATCCACGAAGTTCCATAATAAAGTCCCTGCCTCATGAGGTTGTGAGGATTCATTGAACCAATACTAGTAAAAATGCTGAGGATACTGCCTGAAAAATCGCTGCATTTAGTAACAACACCTGGGTATTGGCATCTAGTAAATATTTGCAGAGCAAACAAATTGGGCAATTTAAACAGACTTGTGGAAGCTAAAGGTGTGGGGTGCTTGGGGCAGAGGTGATGAGTGGTGGTGCCTAGAAGTTCAAAGAAGATGGAAAAGGAGGGATAACTGCTAAAAAGGGAAAACAGGGCCACAGGAAGGATCTGCTCAACCAGGAGAGACATGCGCCTGCCTGACTGAAGGATGAGAAACTGAAGGGAAGATGCTATAAAGGACGACGCTCCTTGAGGCGGGAAGGGATGGGGTTCCCTGGGCTGGCCAGGGTCCAGAGGGATTGTAGGGGTAGGTGTCCACATGACAGCATCTTATGTCACTAACTGTCATACCACAGCAAAGCTTGGTGTTGAAACTACCTCATATAACTGTCATGCCCAGAATGGCCATGTCTCTGTCATTACTGTATGAAGGAGGCCTTTCTCTCCTTACCTTATCTACAATAGAATGCAAACTAAATCTAATACCAAAGAATTTTTCAAATGCTCCCCCTTATCAATTAACTGACTCATAGGAGGTAAAATTCACAACCCCCAACTGATAAGCTAATTCAGGCAGTTTATTTGACTTATTGATTTGGGTGGGTTAAAAAAGTCGCAAGCTCATTATCTCATCTTGTTACCTTTGCCCTGCCATTTGCCCATTTCTTTTTTACTGTCTAAATCAAATGCTGTAGCCTAAAGGGTGAAAGCTGGTTTCCTTAGGTGTACCTGAAAATCTCCCCAGACACAGGAGTGAGTCATAATCACCTTTCCCCAGATGCACCAGAAATTGTACTTTTCTTCAGGTGGGTTAAAGAGGGGAAGAACTCAGGGTGCAGATGTTCAAAACACCACTTAATAGTGACGGTAAAGGGAATCTGAATAACTTCAGTACTCAAACAGACAATGAAAGTCATTGAGATGGAGAGTGAGATATAAGGGTGTTGGGAACTGCCCTGCCATGGGGGTGTTCAGAAGCTGTAACCCCCCCCCCCCATGGCTAAGGCTGAGTAAAGAGACCATAAGCCGCTAAGGAGACAGAGCTTATCTTCCCATTAGGGGTGCCACCTCTGCCCCCTTTTACTTCACCCTGCTTTGCCCTGGGCAGATGACTGGTTAGCCAAAGATGGGTAAAATTCCTCAAGGGAGGGACAACCTAAGACAGGCATGGGCATGGTGGGGCCATCAGGGAAGGACTTGGGGGGCCATAGAAAAAGGGGGTGATGGACCCTCACCCCTCAGCTTTGACATAGCCTGAGTCCTCATTCTGTCTGTAAGAAGTTTCCTAATCTCTCAGCTGCCTTACTTCCCCCATCTGACTTAAAAGCCTGAAACAATGCAGTGCAGCCCTGGGCAGTCAGGAACAGGAGGTCCCCCAGGGCAATCAGGACCTGGAAAGAATGCATAAAATCCTGTGCAGCTGCTTTGCTAAGACTATCCTCAATTTTCTGATAAGGGTCCAAGCCTGAAATGAGTTTCCAAAGTTTCATGGCCCTTTAGCTTACTGACCCTGACTCAGAATAAGCCCTCCTAGTTTTTTGAATGTTCATTACTGCCTGACAATTATTGATGAGCTTTACCTGTATTCCTGTGCAAATTGAACCCAATAAAAGACCTCTGAGGAACAGGCTCAAGGCCCTTCTTTGAGAGATCGGCTACCTTTCCTCCCCAAGCAGATCATGTCTTGGTAGACTTATTTTTATCCGTGGCAGACAGGGGTGCTTTGTGAGCAGAGCCCCCCCCCCACATAAGGGAGGGCTTTTTGCCAGTAATGGAAAAAATATAATAAACATTAAATTTAAAAAAAGAAAGAAAGTCGCTGAGCAAGATCTGATTTAAATACCCTGGACTTGACCACAGAGGACATAGAAAGTGGTAATACAAATAGATATAGCTCTGTGTTTGTAGATACACTCACATACCCACAGTTCCTCAATTTACCTTCTAGTCTCCCTTGGTTTTTCTTGATTATGCTCTCACTCTCTGTCTGGTCTTTTGTTTCTTCCTCCTCCCACATAGATCTAATGAGCTAGTCTTTGTAAAGTACTTAGACCTGGCACAAGGTAAGCACTCTGTACATTAGCTAGTGTTATTAACTACTTCTCAACTGACAGCATCTCCCAGGCTCAATCCACCCCTCTTAGCTCTTTAGCTCTAAATGCCAAATATTTCATCTTCAACCCTGATCTCTCTCCACCTTCTAGTCATTTATGAGGCAAGAGGCTGCTGTCTATGTAACTTCCCAATGAAACTTCTAATCTGCTCTCAGGGCACCTCTTCCACATTCATATATACACAAGACAGTGAGCCTCTCCTTACCACTTCTCTATTGCTTCGGTCCTTCTGGGCTCAAGGCTTGCAGATGTTACCAGGGAAACCCAGGCCTCAGTCCCTGCAGAAGATGAAGTTGTCTCAACTCTGCCCACACCCATGCCCCTAGATTTGTGCCCATCTGCTCCTAAGGGTTAGACATATCCCAGCCACAATCATTCCTGAGCCACGTACTGGGAATATGCTATCCCAAGCTGCAACACCTTGGAAAGGACCGTTGCCTCCTTGACACAGAGATCCTGCCCCAAGCCCAGGCTCAGAACTAAGCTCTCTACAGCCTTTGCCAATGGCTGATCAGTTCCAGTGGCTCGGGTAGAGGAATAAAGGTGTATGTAGACACAGCCAGGTGACAGAAGAATCACCTTAAGAGCCATGAGTTCAGATCCTGCTCTACCACCAGTATTTCCTACCTCTCCCCTTTGAAAAGGAACATCTTGTGAGAGGCGCCTGCAGAGCACCTGCCTGCAATAGGGCTCTGTTCCCTTTCCCTCCTTGTCCATAGTCACCATTCTAACTTCATTCCTGAGTGCTGTTCCAGCCATCCTGCAGACCCACAGGACATCTGCACTTGGTGACACGCTACCAACTTGGTCCTGTGCTCTTGTCTTATAGGACTTGAGGGTCTACAAACAGCAGCCATGTACCACTTTTTATCTGTGCTCCTCTTATGAAGTTCCTAGTACCTTATGTGAAGATTTTGGCCCCAAACCTGCTTGTGGGTTCTTCCAGGATGTGTGAAATCCTGCCTCATCCTGGATTCCCAGCACCTTCCACATATGTGTCTGGTATTCAAGACAAGTTTGAGAATGGTGATGCTGTTGTGTTGAGGTATTTAGTGGGCCAAGGTTTGTGGGATGCTCTTAATAACTTTAATAAATCCAATGTGGGAGAGCCAAGATGGAGGCATAGGTGGAAGCACTTCGCCTTCTCACACAACCAAGTTTAAAAACAACAAAGTTTTAGCAACAAAAATGCAGCCAAACCACAGAAAATTGAACTACACGGAAGTCTGACAACAACGAACCCTTCAGCCAAACCGGTAAGAGGGGCAGAGCCAGTGGCAGAGCCAGCAGCAGAGCGGAGTCGGGCAGGAAAGATCCACCAGACCCATCCGGGTGAGCAACCCAGGTGCGCCAGCAGCCGTGGGCGGATCCCAGGTGTGGAGAAGTGGGCAGACCCACTGAGGGTGCAAGGTGGCGGACCCACTGAGGGCGGACTGTGGTCACACATTCATGCGCAGATAAACCAGTGAAGGAGCTAGCGGTGGTGAGACAGACCACGCAGGCCCCAGCGGTGAGAAGCGGCAGAGAGAGTCGCCATTGTCCCTCTCTGACCCCACCCCCACATACAGTGTCACAAATCAGCGACCTGGGTGGCCCCTCTCTGTCCATGCCCCCACATACAGCGTCACAAAACAGTGACCTGGGTGGCCCTGCCCTGGTAAACAACTAAGGTTTTGCTCCTCATACATAACAGGCACGAACAGATCAAAACATGGCTCAAGAACAACTCAGAGCCCCAGAGCCAATAAATCTAAATGATGAAGAAATAGCAAAACTTTCAGATGCACAGTTCAAAACACTGGTGATCAGGACACTCATAGAACTGGTTGATTTTAGTCACAAATTAGAGGAACATATGGAAGCTAAACTAATTGAAAAGAAGGGAAATACACAGGAAACCAATAGTAATGGAAAGGAAACTGGGACTCAAATTAAAGGAGTGGACCAGAAGAAGGAAAAACATGACCAAACAGAAAAGGATGAAGAAACAAGAATTCAAAAAAATGAGGAGAGGCTTAGGAACCTTCAGGACATCTTTAAACGTTCCAACATCTGAATTATAGGAGTACCAGAAGGGGAAGAGGAACAGCCACGAGTGGAAAACTTATTTCAACAAATAATAAAGGAGAACTTCCCCAATCTGGCAAAGGAAATAGACTTCCAGGAAATCCAGGAAGCTCAGAGAGTCCCAAAGAAGTTGGACCCAAGAAGGAACACACCAAGGCACATCATCATTACATTAGCCAAGATTAAAATGGAGGAGAGAATCCTAGAAGCAGCAAGAGATAAGGGGACAGTCACCTACAAAGAAGTTCCCATCAGACTGTCAGCTGATTTATCAAAAGAGACCTTACAGACAAGAAGGGGCTAGAAAGAAGTATTCCAAGTCATGAAATCCAAAGACCTACATCCAAGATTGATCTCTCCAGCAAAACTTTCATTTAGAATGGAAGGGCAGATAAAGTGCTTCTCAGATAAGATCAAATTCAAGGAGTTCATCATCACCAAGCCCTTATTATAGGAAATGTTAAAGGGACTTACCTAAGAAAAAGAAGATAAAAAAGAGGAACAGTGAAAGGACAGCAAACTCAGTTATTAACAACCACACCTAAAACAAAAGCAAACTAAGAGGACAGCTAGATCAGGAGCAGAATCATAGAAATGAAGATCACATGGAGGGTTAGCAACAGGGGAGTGGGAGAAGGAGAAGGGGGGAGAAGGTACAGAAAATAAGTAGCATAGACAGTAGATAGAAAATAGATTGGGGGGGCAAGAATAGCATGGGAAATATAGAATCTAAAGGACTTGAGACACATGGTCATAAACTAAAGGGGGGTTAATGGTGGGGATGGGGGTGTAGGGTGTAGGGGAATGAAGAGGGGAATAGAACAACTGTAACAGCATAATCAATAAAAAAATTTAAAAAAAAAGAAAATAGGGGGGAGGGCAAGAATAGTATGGGAGATATAGAATCTAAAGAACTTGAGACACATGGTCATAAACTAAAGGGGGAGGAATGGTGGGGGAGGGGGTGTGCAGGGTGGAGGGGAATGAAGGGGGAATAGAACAACTGTAATGGCATAATTAATAATATATATATTTTTTAAATCCATGGAAAAATAAATAAAAATAAAAATGCTAAAAAATTTAAATAAATAAAAATAAAAATTAAAAGTGAAAAAATCCAATGTGGGAGAAAATGGTGCTAAGAAAGTCTCATGTAGGTGGTACAGTATGACTGGAACACCTGGTTGAAGGAAGGAGATCCTAGAGCTGGACTGCCTGGGTTCAAATCCCAGCCTCGCCACTTAAAAGGTGGCAACTTCAGGCAAATAAATTTCCTGGGCCTCAGCATCCTCATCTATTAAATGGACAAAATACACATGCGCTCCCTCCCAGGAGCATGCCCACGCCTCTCTCCCCCCGCAGGAGTGGATCTCCTGAACTCCGGGGGTCCCCATAGACCTGCAACCAGAGGAGCAGTGGGCAGCAGCAGCCGAGCCCGGGCTGACCCCCCTGAACCTGTCTCCAAGGTCCCCCTTTCTCTCCCTTTCCCGAGAGCCAAAGGAGCCCTGCCAAGGGTCTCTCCTGTTGCTTCTGTCCTAAGCCCTTCCTTGTTTCACTGTCCCCAGCTTTCATAAACATACTGTCCGATACCCTGGCCAGGCAGCGAGCTCAGTGAGTTAGAGGTTAGAGGGGTACCAAACTCATTTTCACTGGGGGCCACATCAGTCTCCAGGTTGCCTTCAAAGGGCCGAATGTAATTTTAGGGCTGTATAAAAGTGACTATTCCTTAACTAGGGGCAAAGAACTTCGTGCCGCCGCTGGATAGAGACAAGGTGCCAGGCTGGATAAAACCAGATGGAGGGCCTTGTGTTTGCCATCTGTGGGTTAGAGCATCATCCCGACACAACAAACCGCCAGTTGGATCCCAGGCTGGGGCGCAAATAAGAATCAATGAACACAGAAGTGGGCCAACAGATTGACGTCTCTCTCTCTTCCTATCTAAAATCACTTTAAATAACTAACTAAATAAATAATGCTAAAAAAAATCAAAGAATAAAACAGCGCCCACTTCATGGCAGCCATGACAGGATGAGATGCTCTAATATAATTTAAAGCACCCAGAACGGTACCTAGTACCTGTGTGTTCAGGAAATCCTACCCCCTAGGATTTTGAAAGCAGAGAGGCAGTGTGGAGGTGGCTTTCTGAAAGGAGTTCAGGAAAAGGGACTTAAAGGGCACAGAAGCAAAAGAGGAAGTGACAGCTTGTGCTCGTTGTGGAAAAGAGGTGGCTGAAGTGTTGGGGCGAGTGAGGCGCATTCAGGAGACATATATGGGCCCCCTAGAGGAAGAAGGGCCAGTGGTGGTAAGAGTCAGCAGCTATGCCTTGGCTGATGTGGCTCCATGGATTTAGCCCTGGTCTGTGAAGCAAAGGGTCACCGGTTTGATTCCCACCCAGCACACATGCCTGAGTTGCAGGCCAGGTTCCTGTTTGGGGATGTGAAAGGCAACCAATTGATGTATCTCTGACACATCAATGTTTCTCTCCCTCTTTCTCCCTTCCCATCTCTAAAAATAAATATATAAATAAAATCTTAAAAAAGTAAAATCAGCATAGCCCTGACTGGTGTGGCTCTGCTTGGTCATCATCCTGCAAAGTGAAAGGTCACCAGTTCCATCCCCAGTCAGGGCACGTGTCTTGGTTGCGGGTTCAGGTCCCAGCCGAGCATACACGAGAAACCAACCCATGTTTCTCTCTTTCTCCCTTCCCCTCTCTCTAATAAAAAGTAAAATCTCTTTGAAAAAAGAATAAACAGCTATCATTTGGGGGCATTTAAGTATCCCAGACAACTCAGATCCTCACGTGACCCTCCCAACTACCTTATTATGTATTGGTTTACAGGTGAGAAAAGGGAAAAGCACAGAGCAGTGACTTGCCCTAATGACACAGCTAGTGAGCAGCGGGGCTGACTCCAACAGTCACTGCGCACCAGCCTTCCCCCTGCAGCTTCAGCGTGGGAGGGTGCCGGGCAGGACAGGCCCCTGGGGGGGCTGGTTAACTGCACTGGGCCAAGAAAATCTTCTTAAAAAGGGCAGGGGAGCGAGTAGGACTAGAAGGTGCTGCTTTGGTTAATCTCCTGCTTCCAAAACCCAGCCCTTTTCCCACATGTTGGTACTTTGCTATAAAACCATTTCCCTTTCCCTAGACCACAGCTCCCGAGTGGGCCAGCCTCTCAGGGGGAAACAGGCTGGCTTTGCCTGTACCCTTCCCATTCTTTACACAAAACATTCAGTTGCGAACACTCCCTCCACCCCTCTCCAGATATGAATCCTTGGCCTCCGCCCTCCAGCCTAGAAAGTGTTTCTGGAATAGGTTCTCATTCCACCAAGGGAGTGGGAGCCCACCTAGCAGCTTTTAAAACCCTGGCCCTAATTCTCTGGTCTTGTGGACCATCAATCCAGAAAGCACCAAAGTCCTGCAGGGCTGCCAGGACTCTGAGCTGAGCCCGGGTCTCCCCAACTGCCTTCTTCCTTGTTAAGGGTACCCCCAAGTTCTTTTCTTTCCCCCACCTCCCACCAAAAAGCCAAAGCATGCTCCAAAACAAAAGACGAATTTATTCAGCAGACATTTTAATTAAGAAATCCTATAAATCAGGACCGCCACAATTTCAGACACTCCGGTGCGAAGTGTACGTCAATAGCTACATCTGGAGGATGAACGAGCCATTGAATCTTTTTTTAAAAAAATGGGTTTAGCTACCTTCAAGTCTGGGGCTGGGGGGTAGCACTTCACTTAAAGTGCCATCAAGTTTCACAAGGGTAAAGCCGGCGGTTTCTCCTCTCAGCGAGTCACATTTTAAAGATGGTTTCAGTCACTTACAAAGAAGAGTTAGTGGCAGGAGCAATGTACGAGGGAAGAGGACCCATGGAGGCTCAGGCCCACGGATCCACACAGGGCCAGATCAGAGCAGAACCACCACCAGGGTCCCGGTGTCCCATGCAGACACCAGAACGGGTGGATTAATACAGGCAGACTAGGAGAACTGGAGAGAGGCTCAAGAGATTGTTTATGACCGTTTCTGAGAAAGCTCAGGGCATGGCCAAAAGTGGCCTCATGAGGAGGAGGAGTCTGGAAGGAGGAAAGCACAGGGAAAAAAAAAACCAACAAATAACTCCCCCCACAAGTCCCTCTATGCCTGTGTCTCTTCGGGAGACTCCAGAAGGTAGGAAAGCACAGACTTGGCTTTTTTTTGGAGCAAGAGGAAGAAAGGACAAGGGGATGAGTTAGCTCTCCCAGGAACCCCACAGCATTCCCCGTACAGCAAACCGTGACCTTGAACCACAGGTGGCAAGGTCAGTCATTAAAAAGCCCAAATCCAACTCCAGTTCGATCCACCTTTCCACCTTCAAAATTCTCCACCTCCCACCCCATAATTGGACCTCACATCTCCCACCTTGACCAGCCCCTAACTAAGTGGGAGGGAAGGGGCGATGCTAACTACCCACTGCCAAGCTTTTACATTCCTCTTTCCTCCGGAATTTCTTTGTACACCAATTGTAGCACCATTTTCACAAAGCTCCTCCACCGGAAAATAAAGAAAATGTACTCGTGTCATTAAGTTTTCAAGTATTGTTCTAAAGCCCTCACGAATTCCCGCCCCTTGTGGCCCTATCTTTAAACAATCCAAGAACACGACACCCCCAAGGGTTAAGTCAGGTACAAATCAATAAAAGTAGCTGCCATAGTTCTCCCAGTTTATCCCAGGTCCTTGGCCCAAAGGTGGCCGGGAAGTTCTCACGCGGCACAGACGTGTCCTGGCCGGTGCATTTCTCCACGTTCAAGTTTTTTCCAACAGCCTTGCTGGGGCCGGTAACTTCTTGGCTGGAGGTCTTTCCCAACACTCCTCCCTGCAGCCTCGGCTCTCGCTCCCAGAACGGCGACGGTGGCTTCAGCTCAGGGTGGGTGAGGGCAGGACGTCTGTGCAGCGGCCTCCACTTCCTACTTCGGGGACCCCGGGTCAGTGCAAGGCACCCGAGGACTGCAGAGAGACCGGCTCCGGTCCGCCGCGGCCTCCCCCAGTCCCGGAGGCGCTGGCCGGGCCTGCAACCACAGCGACAGCTCGCTGGATCCTACGCACAGCTTCCTTGATGAGGTTCCCCGAGAGCACGAGCTGTTGCAGGAGCCGGTGCGGGTCATCGTCGTGGGCGCGCGTGCTGGCTGGGGGCCATCGTCGCTGCTGCAGGCGGCGGGAGGCTACAGCGCCCCGCAACCATCCTCGGCGGCACGGCCCTGGCAGGGCGCTGTGACCTGCGGCGAACTCGGCCACAAAGTAGGGCGCAGCCCGGCCTCTCACGCGGTTGCGGTCTCCGAGGGCGCAGCGAAGGGCCCCTGGTGGCGCTGGGCCCACCGCCTCGGCCGCCACAGGAGGCAGAACCGGAGGCTCGGCCTTGTCTGCCCGCACCACCGCTGCCGGGGGCCGCAGCAGCGGCCCGGGAGGTGCGCACGGGGTGGCAGGGCTGTCCTGCGTCGCGTCCAGCTGCAGCGTCTCGCCAATCTGGGCCACCAGCCGGTCCACCTCGCCGGAGCCGCCCAGCGTCACTGACTGCTCCAGCAGGAGAAAACTGTCTTCCTCCTCCTCTTCCTCCGCCTCCGCTTCCTCACCGGCTTCCTCTTCCTCCTCCCTCCGGCAGGGCATGGTCCCCAGCCCAAGAATCTGAAGCTCTGCAGGAGTCTCTGGCGACTCGGTGGGCCGCAGTGGAGCTGGGTGCAGTGCTGAGGCCGAATTCGAGGCTGAATCCGGGGCCAGGGCTGAGGCCGAAGCCGGGTAGCCGGGGGGAGGACGCGAAAGGAGAAGACCGGCTGGCACTCTTGCCGCGCGCCGCAGCCGCGGTAGCCAGAATCCTACCGGCTCGGGTTGATTTGTAAACAATGGGTGACGTAGTGGCTGGACGCAACCACGGCGCAGGGGCGGGAGGAGAAGTGCGAGCAGGTACAGCGTCGCGGGCAGTCGAGGGCAGGGCAGGGCCGTGGCCGGAACCTCCCCTTGTCTGACCTCGGTATCCCTCTATATGCGGCTCCTGGGTGTGGGAAGACCTTCGTGGGTCCCCGAGTGGATGAGCCACACAAAAAAATGGTGACTCTGAGGCGACCTGGGTTGGTTTCTGCCACTCGCAGACACACCCACCCACACTCCTAACCCCTCCTCCTACTCCGACACTAGCTCCCTCCCCACGTGTCATCAACGCTTGAGATGGCCCTGCTCCTCCCCCGCGCACCCGCCGTCACCGGACTGGGGGTGGTGGGGGAGGAGCGGGCCGCGGTCGGACTTCCGAGAGGTGGGGGTGGGGAGAGGGGAGAGAATTGAGGGTGCTGAGGAGCCATCGCAAAGGTAGGCGGAATCGATCTCAGGTGGGGTTTCCGAGGTACGCCCAGTCCTCAAGCACTTCGTGAGAAGGACGTGCCACCGCATGGCTGAAGAGTTGACTTTGTTCGTTAAAAAAGGAAAAGATTCAAATTGAAATATAGGGCGATGAAAACACATCTCTCACAATCATAGGACTCAAACGCGATGCACATGAAAACATTTTTTCCTTTACAGTTTTTTCCATGAAAGTGTTATACGACAGCCACGTATACAAAGTTACACTTTTCCCCTTTGGTATTACACCATAAACGGTGTTCTTGTTATTGCATGCACTTTGAGAATGTAATCATTACGTAAGTTTCCATCAAGTGGCTGTACCATACATTATTAAGTCCTTTAATGTTTACTGTTTATCTAATTTCACTGTCGTAGATAAGTTTGTGACTGACATTTTTGTGTGTAAAACTTTCCATGTTGATGAGTGTTTTCTAAGAATATATTCCCACGAATGAAATTTAAGGTCAAAGGATATGGATATTTTAAGGTTTCTGAGAAACCTAACAAACTGCTTTCTAGTTGGGTAAATTTCCTCTCCCATCATTAATTTGTGAACACATTATTCATGGCACCTTCAACTAGTATTTGAGTACTATTGTTAACTTTTTTGCTGGATTCATAGATGGAACTGATAATGCCTTTCAGGTTTTTTAAATTATTATTTTACTTAAGTACAGCAGTTTTCAAAATGTTAATTAACTGCATTTCTTTTTTTGTGTGTGTGAATTATTTCATAAGTTCTTCCTATTGAGTTTTTCTTATTTGCATGACTCCTCTACATCCCAGGAGTTAACTCTTTTCTTTCATATTTTGGTATGAATATTTCGGGTATTTTTATTGGCTCTGTACAGGGTTTTTTTCCCCCCACTAACACTTAACAAACTTTGATGTAGTCAAATTTATAAAATCCCTTTCTTTGAGACTTCTAACACATTGCTAAATTTAGAGTCTTCTTGCCTCCAGAAAGTTACTACTCAGTTCAATTTTTTTTTTAAAGATTTTTTCTAATGCTTTGATTTTTTCCAAATCTATCTGGATTAATTTTGCTCTTGGGTGCAGGGAGAGGACATAATTTTTTTTTTCTTCAGAGAGCTTGCCACTCAGGGCTATATTTTTTCGTTAGGACAGAGGTGTGTGGGAAGTATAAACACAAGCTTGGGGTGGTGAGCTCCCAGCTGCTGTTAAGCTGATGAATGTGAGCAAGGGTGGGGCTGGGAATATTTTGATCAGGCTGTGATGGGGAGTCAAAAGAACACTGAACAGGTTGTACAAAGACCCAGATTCAAGTCTCATTCCTGCCATGTCTGAGGTGTGTGGCTTCTGGCAAATCAGTTTACAAGTGTGTTCACTTGTAAAATGGAAAAAATAATCCCTGCTCTGCCTCCCCCTGAGGATTGTGTTCAGGATCAAATGAGATAATGGGAACAGGCTTTGTTGGGCATTATACAAATGTAATGTGGGATTAGGTCCATGGTTTACTAACTGGGGCCTGGCCCAATTCCAGCAACTCCCCCAGGGAAACAGCTAATATAGTAATGATGAGGGACAGCTCCCCTTGCAGCCCACTAAGTAAAACATATCCTAAAGGCATTACTTCCTTGAACTTGCTAGGTGCCTTGTATTCTGCCTCACATCTACCCTGACCTGAGAGTGTTCAAGGCCCTCTTGGAGTCAGCCCAGAGGCTCCCAAGTTCCAAGGTGTCACTACAACCAGTTCTGCAGGTTTTGGTGACAGATCCCTTCCTGACAGGCAGCCTTCCTCCTCCATCTCCGTTGAGGGCTCTTCACACACTTTACTGATGAGCACTGAAAGCCGTTCCCCCCAGAGAGAGTGATTCTCATTTCACTCTGATGGTACTTACTGGCGAATTTCAAGGGGAATGAAAATTAGGGGAGGTCTATGGATTTCAGCAGAGTTAAATGGTAATTTTTTTCCTCCTCTCTGTAAGATGATGCTGCCTATAAGTAGAGAAAAGCAGTTTTATGCTCCATTGACTTTAAACATTAATGGGGCTGGTGTTATTGTGTCTAACCCCGCATGCCTGGAAGTCGTTTTTGTCTTCTTGTCAGGGTAATTCCCATAGTGTTCTTAGTACTATAGGAAATGGAGCTTTGAGATGGCATTCTTTTAAAAGTCTTCCCTTTGTTATGTTGCTTGTGTGTGGAGATTGCTATGTAAATATGCCCGGAACTTGGATATTATACTATTCATTATAGAGATGAATTCATTACAGAAGACCAGCTCCATTTTCTGGGGGCACCTCTCGGGAGAGCTTTGAGAGAGAGAGAAGTGCTGTGTCGGACCAGTGGGAGGCAGAGAAGTGCCCTGGATTAGGAATCAACATATAAGATGCTAGAGAGGCTCAGATGCAATTAAAAGTAATGAGAGGGTATCAGAAAGGGAAGCGATGGGAGCTGTGTGCCTGGCATTCTGGCGGCCTCCCTGGAAAGGCACAGAGGGTGTTCAGAAGCAGCGGTGGAAGGACACAGAATGCAAAGATTTTCTGCATTAATGTAGACTGCATTGAAATCCTTCCCAAGGAATCTGCTTTCCGCGAATGCTTTGTTTTTCAACTACCTGCACTCGGAGACCCCAGCTGAGGTGAACAGGGGTGGACACTGGGCTGGGAAACCTGGCTGGATCTAGTCACTTCATCCTTCTATGCCTCAGGTTCCAAATCTGAAAAATGGGGAGGGGTCGATCCCTTCTTTACAAAATTGTTATGTTACATGAGAACGTGTATGGGAAGGCTTATCACACAGACCCAGGTAATGATATTAGAGTTAGGTTCTGAGGAGTGAAAACAGTTGTAGTGATGTTCAAGTCTAAAACAAAGGCAAATTCTGTGCTTTGGTCCATCAGTGGGTGAATGGATAAAATAAACTGCGGCACACCCATACTCTATAATATTAGTCTTAAAAAAATGAATAAAATATTGATGTGCTGCAACATTACACTAAAAAACATTGTACTCAGTGAAACACACCAGGCACCAAAAGGTCCTGTCTTGTGATTCTGTTTATATGAAATATCTAGAATAGAGACAGATAAATCTGTAGAGACAGAGAGCAGGTTGGTGTTTGCTTAGGTCGAGGTGGGAGGGCCCTGGGTGGGGGAGGGTGACTGGTAATGGATGTAAGGTTTTCTTATGGAGTGTGGAAATGTTTTGGAACTTGTTAGAGGTGACAACATTCTGGGTGTACTAAATGCCACTGAATTATACACTTTAAAATGGCTAATTTTTGCCCTGGCTGGTGTGGCTCAGTGGATTGAGTGCTGGCCTGTGAACCAAAAGGTTGTTGGTTCAATTCCTGGTCAGGGCACATGCCTGGGTTGTGGGCCAGGTCCTCAGTAGGGGATGCATGAGAAGCAACCACACACTAATGTTTCTCTCCCTCCCTTTCCCTGCCTAAAAGTAAATAAATAAAATCCTTTTAAAAATAAAATAAAATGGCTATTTTAAAAATATATATTTTATGTATTTACTTTTAGAGAGAGGGGAAGAGAGGAAGAAAGAGAGGGAGTGAAACATGGATGTGTGAGAGATACATCATTCAGTTGAGTCTCACACGCCCCCAAGCGGGGACCTGGCCCACAACCCCACATGTGCCCTGACCAAGAATGGAATCAGCAGCTTTTCGGATGGCAGGCCGGCACTCAATCTACTGAGCCTCACCAGCCAGGCCTAAAAGTGGCTAATTTATGTTATGTGAATTTCACCTCAGTAAGAAAAATTCTATGCTGTATCTGCTACTTGATCTAGTTCTTTCTTCCCCTCTTTGTAATTGTGACTGTCATCCATTTGCTGATGTGAAGTAATCACGTTTTCACCATCGTTTTAAAGCAGCTTGCAGATCTTTCTCCACTTTGAGATCACCCAATTCCCTCGCTCCTATTGTGTGGTTTTCTGGCTGAGATGGACGGGGTCGTTGCTTTTCCTCAACATGGAAGTGAAGGCTGGCCCTGGGGCAGCCAGGGGCCCACAGTGGGCCCGAGAAAGACCTGCAGTGATCCTTCCCATCCCCAAGTTTTCTTCCAGTCACTGCCCCTCTCCTTTGTGCTAAGGATGTAGGCCGGGGAATTAGCTGCGATACAATGCATAAAGGGAAAGGGATTCTTTTAAATAAATTTACCAGCCAGGTAACCATGATTAAAATTTGCCTTGGAGAAAACTCTGTTCAGATGAAAGATTAGTGGTTGCCAAAGGCTAAGGGAGTCAGAGAGGCTGTTGTTACAAAGGGAAACAGGCGAACTTGGGGGTGGCGGTGATGGACCCGCTCAGTGTCCGATTGTGGTGAAGGTCACACACATCCTTATGGGCCTTAAAAACTCAGAACTATACACGGAAGCAGCAAAACAAACTGCAAACACACATACCATATACTGATAATGGTGGTGATTACATGGGTGAAGACATTTGTCAAAACTCAATGAGTGCATAAAACAACAAAAAGAAAAAACTCAATGAACACTTATATGGGTGAATTAATTATTTGTAAAGTATACCTCAATGAAGTTGATTTCTTAAAATCTGCCTTGAAACATGAAAGACACGGGCCCTACGAGTTCTCCGTAAATCACACCACTTGGGGAAGTAGGAGAGATGACAAGTGGGCCCCAGGCTCTGCACCAGACCAGGCCTCTCAGGGAGAGAGAAGTCCTTCCCGTCAGGGACCCAGCTTGGGAGGCTGTAAATCTGCTCACTCCATCACCCAACACATCAGAGAGCACCTGCACTGTCCTGGAGTCTGTGCCCACTTCCAAAGCCACAGCAAACAATAGAGGCAGTCCTCACAGAGCTTCGCAGTCCCTGGTGGGCAAAAGAATGGCCCTCCAAAGAAGCCTGCCATCTAATCTTGGGAGTCTGTGAATGCTACCTTATATGGCAAAAGGGACTTTGCAGATGTGATTGAGTAAAGACCTTAAGATGGGAGATGACCTGGATTACTAGGTGGGCCCAATGCCATCACAACTGTCCTTATAAAAGGGAGGCAGTCAGGGAGTCAGAGAAGATGTGATGATAGAAACAGAGGCCAGACCACTGTAGCTGCTGGCTTTGAAGATGGAAGGGGGCCGTGGGCCAAAGAATGCAGAAAACTCCTGGATGCTGGAAAAGGCAAAGAAACAGATTCAGCCCTCTGTTGGGAACCATCCTGCCTGGTTTCCGAAGCTGTAACCCCACCAACAGGTGAAAAGGCTCCACAGCTTGAGGACCTTGAGACCATAAGCCACTAAGGGGATGAAACTTATCCTCCCAGCAGGGGCGCAGCCTCTACCCCCTTCACTTCACCCTGTTTGGCCCTGGAGGATGATGGGTAAGAGTCCTCAAGGAAGGAACAACCTATGAAAGGCACAGTCACCAACAGGCCATCAGGGAAGAATTTAGGGGATTGTGGAGGAGGGACAAAAGACCCTTACCCCTCTGCTTTGACATAGCCTGAGTCCTCATTCTGTCTGTAAAATGTCTCCTAATCTCTTGGCCACCTTACTTGCCCTGCCTGACCTAAGCCTGAAACAATGTGGTGCAGCCCTGGGCAGGAACAGGAGGTTCCCCAGGGCAATCAGGACCAGGAGAGAATGCATAAAATCTTGTGCAACTGCTTTGCTAAGACTGTCCTCAATTTTCTGGTAAGGGTCCAAGCATGAAATAAGTTTGTTTCCCAAGGTTTTACAGCCGATTGGCATCTCCCAGTCTACCAGACCCTGACTCAAAAGGACCCTGTGATCCCAGAAGTGTTATCTGTAAATCATACCTCCTTTCTTTGGTATGCGTTGTCCGGAACTGCCCCACCTGGCGTCTCCCAGTCTACCAGACCCTGACTCAAAAGGACCCTGTGATCCCAGAAATGTTATCTGTCAATCATACCTCCATTCTTTGGTATGCGTTGTCGGGAACTGCCCCACCTGGCGTCTCCCAGTCTACCAGACCCTGACTCAAAAGGACCCTGTGATCCCAGAAATGTTATCTGTAGATCATACCTCCATTCTTTGGTATGCGTTGTCGGGAACTGCCCCACCTGGCATCTCCCAGTCTACCAGACCCTGACTCAAAAGGACCCTGTGATCCCAGAAATGTTATCTGTAGATCATACCTCCATTCTTTGGTATGCGTTGTCGGGAACTGCCCCACCTGGCGTCTCCCAGTCTACCAGACCCTGACTCAAAAGGACCCTGTGATCCCAGAAATGTTATCTGTCAATCATACCTCCATTCTTTGGTATGTGTTGTCGGGAACTGCCCCACCTGGCGTCTCCCAGTCTACCAGACCCTGACTCAAAAGGACCCTGTGATCCCAGAAATGTTATCTGTCAATCATACCTCCTTTCTTTGGTATGTGTTGTCGGGAACTGCCCCACCTGGCGTCTCCCAGTCTACCAGACCCTGACTCAAAAGGACCCTGTGATCCTGGAAGTGTTATCTGTAAACCATACCTCCTTTCTTTGGTATGCATTGTTGGGAACTGCCCTGCTTGGTTTCAGGAGCTGTATCCCCCCACAGCCCCCCCATGGCTAAGGCTCAGTGAGTGACCTTAGGACCATAAGCCACTCAGGAGACAAAGCTTATCTCCCTGGCAAGGGCGCCACCCTCTGCCCCTTTTACTTCACCCTGCCTGGCCCCCAATGCTTGGTCGGTTAGCCAATGACGGGTAAGATTCCTCAAGGGAGGAACGACCTAAGACAGGCACGATCATGGCGAGTCCCCAGGGAAGGACTTGGGGGGCTATAGCAAAAGGGGGTGATGAACCCTCACCCCTCAGCTTTGACATAGCCTGAGTCTTCATTCTGTCTGAAAGAAGTCTCCTAATCTCTCAGCTGCCTTACTTTCCCCTGCCTGACTTAATCCTGAAACAATGATAGAGGGCGGTGCAGCCCTGTGCTGGAAAGGGTGGGTTCCCCAGGTGATCAGGACTATGAAAGAATATATAAAATCCTGTGAAACCTGCTTTGCTAAGAATACTCTCTATTAAATGATGAGGGTCCGAGCAGGAAACGAATTTGTTTCTCAAAGTTTTGTAGCCCTTTAGCTAACAGACCCTGACTCAGAATGGGCCCTTGTAGTTCTTTGTATGCTATCTATCGTTTGATCCTTACTGCCTGACAATGATTAATGAGCTGCACCTGTATTCCTGTGCAAATGGAAACCCAGTAAAAGCTTGTCAAGGCAAGGGTGGGCACACTCTCCTCTTGAGAGAGTGGTGGAGAGGGTTAGAGGCACTCTGCCCTAGAGAGAGTGGCTGTGCTGTCCCTTTTCCTCCATAGGACTCAGTAGTCCATGTGAATGTATCTCGTCTCATCCATAATGCCGTGGACACTGGGCCGGTGTCCAAGTGAACGCATCCCTATGCAAGCTAAACTCAGTAAAAGCCCATTGACAGAGAAGCTCGAGACCTTTCTCCTCTGAGAGACTGGTTAGCCTTCCCTCCCCAAGCAGATCATGTCTTGATAGAATTATTCTTATCCTTGGTGGCTGGGAGAGCCTTGCGGGCAGAGCCTGGACACCACCCTTGGTCCCCAAAGCCTGTAAGACGGAGCACAGCCCTGCTGAGCCACCTCAACTATAACCCAGTGAGATCCACTTCAAGCCTCTGAACATCAAAACTGTAAGGTAATAAATTTGTGTTTTTTTAAGCCACTAAGTTTGCAGTGATCTTTTTTACAACACCAATAAGAAATTACTACATGGTCTAATACAGAAAAATGTGTAAATAAGCAACGACTGTGCCCTGCCTTAAACACGGGTTGTAGAAGGACTGGGCACCACGTGCGATGGCTTCAACACCAAGGAGCGGCTCAACCCAGTCACAACGAGTTAGGAAATAGGTTTTGTGGAAGTGACCCAGGCTGACAACTCAAGTGTGGTGTTGCGAAGTGTTCACGAAAACCTATTCCCGCTTCCCTGGGGACACAGCTGGAATGTTTCCCAGTCTCCCTTGCAGTGAAGTCCTGCCAAATGACTGACTTCTAGCCAGGGCAATGTGAGCAGAAATGATGCGTGCTGATCCACAAACACCTCCTATGACCATCCAGTGCTCTTTCCTATTGTGCTGCGGGGTGTCAGTGCTCAGGGCAATCTTGGAAGCTCTGCATGGCAGATGGCACGCCCACCCCCATTCCCACTGCACAACATCTAGGAACACCAGTACAGAGTCTCAGCAAATCGGAAAACAACTGAGTTGATCACTGAGATTTTGAGATGTTATAGCATCTAGCATAACGCTAGTACAGATGGAAAAAGGTTAACAGCAAAAGTGGAGCCCTGCCTGGGGTGGCTCAGTGGATTGATTGCCGGCCTACAAACCAAAAGGTTGCTGGTTTGATTCCTGGTCAGGGCACATGCCCAGGCTGCAGGCTGGGTCCCAAGTTTGGGAGGCAATTGATCAATGTTTCTCATATTCGTGTTTCTCTCCCTCTCTTTCTCCCTCCCTTCCCCTCCCTCTAAAAGTAAATAAATAAAATCTTAAAGAAGTAGAGAGTAGCAGGCCAAAGCAACTTGACAGAGCTCAGTGTGGCAGGGGCGGTGTCTGGGGAGATAGAAGGGGAGCTGCACTGGTAAACACTAGGTTGGTGTGTGAGCACAGACCTGATTTGCATTTTAAAAAGAGCAGTACCCTGGGGGTACCATGCTCCAGAGGAGGGCAGACCCCAAAGAAGCGAACACAGTGGCCAGATGCCAGTTCGGATTGATGGTGGAATAGAGGCCTCCCTGCAGTAGAAGGGCTTCAGGGTCTAATGGGATTCAGTCCCACACCTCCACTCCCACAAGTCAGAGTAGAGTGGCTTTTGTTATTATTGCTGGCCTGCCCCCTTGGGGGCCCACCACTGTTTCCCACGTCCCACAGGCCCTCTGCTTCGTGGAACCTGAGTGGGTTTGTCCTCAAGAAGGCAGGTTGCTTCAGTTTGGTCATTCTGAGTTAAGTAGTTTCCTCCCCAAGTAGTTTTGCTTTTGGTTTCCTGGAGGTGGGAATGGATAGGTGAGTCCACGAATCTGTAGACTCTGACAAGCAAGTGTACTCGCAGCCTTCTCTTTCTCACTTCAGACCCCTGCAGGCAGACACCGGGGGTCTCCTTGGAGACTGTGCTGGTCTCAGCCATAGAAGAACCACATGACCTCATTTGGGAAAATGTAAACCCCTCCTACCTACCTGCCCATTTGGATATGCAGAGTTGAGGACATTGAATACATTATTCTTACCCTTCGAGGGCCTCTGACGTTAGACCAACGAGCTGTCCGTGGACCTCTGTGGCTCACAGCCTCCCCGTGTAGTCCTGACCAATGTCAGAGGGGCCACTGGATTGGGAGTTGGGGACCTGGGTTCTAGCCCTGGTTCCTCCAGTCCCCAGAGGCTATGGGACAGCAGTCCTCGCTCTGGGCCTATGTTCCCATTTGCAAAGTTGCCCTGAAGGCTGCCCTGGCTCTAAGGTGCTGGGAGGGCAGCTTGGCTGTTATATCCAGGTCTGTAACTTCTAGCCCTTCCTAATGTTACTCTCACACAACGAGGACGGCCAGTCCTGAAACCGCTGACTGGGTGACAGGGAGACATTCTGGTTCCAGCCCTGTGAGATGGACATCGTGGAAACCTCTCTCAGGAGCTGCTCTCAGTGCCCTGTGCACACCGCGGCTCTGCCCTCTGGCTCCAGGCCCACCACAGGCACTTGTAGAAACCCATTAGCCTCCATTCGGGGGCTCACTCTTTTCTCCTATATTATGTGGTTTTAATAGTCTCCTTTCCAGCAGTCTTGCTGTATACTTGGCTTTTACTTTATAAATTTGTAGCTATAGATGGACTATGCAACTATGCATTTAAATAAAAGAAAACTGCTGTCTCCCCCAAAGAACAGACCAACCCTGCAATGTTAAATCAGATAAGAATTTAGGTAATAATGCCTAACATTTATTTGTGGTTATTGCATGCTATATACTGAGCCTCCTGTCAGTTCTAGCAAGGCCAAACTCTTTTTGGCTCCAGGGCCTTTGCACATGCTACTCCTTAGCCTGGAGCATGGTTCAAAAGTGGGTGAGAGGACCTTTGGCAGCTCCCTCCCCCAACACAAACACACGAGCGACATTGGTATGCAACGGGGCGCCAAGACAGGTCCCTGCCTGAGCCCACTTTTCAACCAGATCACTGTGCTTAGGCCCTGGGTTTCTGGAAATTTTGGAGTCTTGCTTGTTTAGGCAAACAACCTAACCTGAAGCCTGCTCACCATTCCAATCCTAGAGGCTCTCCCACCATGGCTCCCTTGTCCAAATCAGGTCCCTCCATGACATCTGCACCTAGATTTAACAGCACCACTCCATTCGTGTGTTTTATTTACCTGTCCCCTCCTCAGAACCTTTGTGAAGGCAAAGATCCTGTCTGGTTTGCTTACTGCCGTATCTCCCATACCTCACAAATTGTTTTCTGGAAAGAAGTCCTTTGCTCAGAATAAATGCACAATGCAAGTGTGTGTATGGGAGGTGGGGAGGGATCAAGAATACGGAAGAAAATGACATAAAGGAAGAAAGGAAAGACTCGCAGGCCAGCTCCATATCCCTTCTGGAAAGTAAAGAGAAAGCAATACCCAGCAAGCAGCCCCACCCCTCCCTGCCCTACCCTGCTGCCCTGCCCCTTACAGGTCTCAAGAAAGTCAGCCCTGGGACAACTCCACCCTCCTCTCCCCTAGTATGAAGAAACCTGTTCTGTAATTGTCTTTAGTGCCTGTCCCAGGGTTTTAGGGGTGAAGAGCCTGCAAGTGGATGAACGGGAAGGGGAACAGCCTCCCGGGTCCCAACTGTACCAGGTGTTTTGAAATTCACAGGCAAGCCTCTTTGGAACACTATGTTCTCTGGGGCTAAGTTGCCTAAGGTGCAACCACGTGGGCTTGAATTCTGGAGGCCTGGGACCTACCTTATGGCACCTGCTTAACTTTGCCTTTGGGTTCTCAGCTGTCAAGTGGGATCATGTTCATAAAAACTACAATCATAATTTGACCGTGGCAGGGATCAGAGATGATGCATGTGACCGAGTTTGCTAAGTCGGGAGACTCCCTGCAGCCCGAGTCATTGTGGCTTCTGTGTCAGCCCAGGAGATGCAAGTCGGCCGGGTGTGCATTGGATGTGACCGTGCCTGTGTGGGGTCCTGAGGGGTCCACGGGGAAGTTCTCTCGTGGGCAGGAAAGGACTGTGTTAGGGTTAACACAGATGTCAGCCTAGGCAGCTGATTATTGTTTGTTTGGAAGGTGTACCCCACCTACTTGCAAGGAGTTGAACTAACTGCTGGACTGACCAAGGCAGAAAGTTTTAGATAAGTGTTATCTCACAACGATCCAATCAAAGTACGTGGTTATGTAAAATGGGCTCGGGGAATAATAAATACTGCACCTCGTCATGTTTATAAGCATATTTACAACTGAGGGCTGGTCCCAGGTTATCGGCTAGGTATGTACTTCAGGCTTGGTGGCCTTGAATCCAAGATGTACGGCACAGCAACTGCTCTGGTTCAAAGCAAGCCTTCCCAAGAGCCCGCGAACCTGCAGAGGAGCCACAGGGGCTGTACAGGCTATTCCTGGCACCATCCATCTCCCTGTCATCGGTGCCTCAGATCCTCCCTGAAATCCTCATCTACAGTCCTACCAGTGTTCTAACTGGTACTTACGGGCCTAAGGGGTGAAATTCCTGGAATCTGGAAGTCAAGCTGCCCTCTAGAAGTTAAACCTTTCAAGTCCACACATGATGGATAAAGTAAGTTATCTGTTCAAGGTCCCAAAGGGAAGAGGACTCCTCCCCGGTGAAAGCTGTACAAGTAGGGTTTGGAAATTCAATCCAGGCATGCCTGCACCGAAGGAAGCGTGAGCCAAATGAAATCTCAGAGAAGCTTCTGAACAGCAGGTAAATGGCTCCAACGAGACCAGAAGACACCAGAGAGGATGGATCTGGCTAGCCTTGCAGCACTAACTGGAATAAAGGGGGACTCAGGGCAGATGTGTTCCATCTAAAGCTGTTCTACCTAATGACATTTTAAATGTAACACTTGTATGTTTCCCTTTGCCCTGCTTCACAGTCACTAAAGCCTCGAAGCCTGACTTTCTCTGCAGGGGACAGTAGGTACAGAGAAGTCACCACAACACCAAGTCTCAGGTTTTCATTTTGACTAAGCCCCCTGGAGTTATTATTTGTCCTCTCTGAATGTGACCCACTCTGATCTTAGACTTGCAAAGCTGGTATCCAGACTGAACCCAGAATGAATATGCGGCCTGCGACAGGGTAGCAGGGGATCACACCCTCCATCCACAGTCTTAACATGTACTGGTAATTGACTACAGCCTTGAAATCTCATTCTAGGCCCTTTCGTGACCCATCAGTGAGATTCAGAATGGGAGAACACCTTCTGCCACTGCAGCCATGGCTCTGGGTGACTCGGCTAGCCTCTAACAGGCTGGTAAATGTTTATAATGGCAAAAGCTACACTAAGTATGATTTCAGGAAATGGAAAGCCAGCTTACATTGCTCCAAATCAAGGTTGTTTCCCAAGTACAGTTATCTGTCTATTCATAATAATGTATACCAAAAATAGAACAAGAGCAGTCATCATGTCATTTTCTAAATATTGCTTTGCACATGTTCCAGCATCTAGTGATGGCATTGAACTCCTGTGTACATCAAGGAGCAACATACTTACAGGCTCGAGATCCTTTGTAAATAACTGAGCCAGGTCCACAAGACAGATGCTTAAGCCAGGCCGTTGAAAACAATGTTCATGGGACTTCCAGCCAACGTGGAGGGGTAGGTAGACACATTGTGCCTCCTCACACAACCAAAAGAGGGACAATAACAAATTTAAAAACAGAAAACAACCAGAACTGACAGAAAATCGAACTGTATGGAAGTCCAAAACCAAGGAGTTAAAGAAGAAACATTCATCCAGACCAGTAGGAGGGGTGGAGACAGGCAGCAGCTGGAGGACTGGGGCAGGCTAGGCAGCAGCTGGCGGAGCGGGTGTTCCCACATCCGCGTGTGGAAAAACTGGGAGGAGCAACTGGGGAGCGAGACAGACCATGCGACCCAGGGCTCCAGCTTGGGGAAATAAAGCCTCAAAGCCTCTGACTGAAAACACCTGTGGGGGTTGAGGTGGCAGCAGGAGAAACTCCCAGCTTTACAGGAATTTGTTGGAAAGACCCACAAGGTCCTAGAACATACACAAACCCACCCAACCAGGAATCAGCACCAGAAGGGCCCACATTGCTTGTGGGAAGTGGGGCAAGTGACTGAAAACCAGCAGAGAGCAGAGCAAGTGGTTGTTCCCTCTTGGCTTACATACATCATCATAACGCAGCAACGTGGGTTGCCCCGCCCTGGTGAACACCTAAGGCTCTGCCCCTTACTACGTAACAGGTGTGCCAAGACAAAAACCAAACAAACAAAAAAAGGCCCAAAGGAAAGAACAGATCAAAGCTCCAGAAAAAATACAACTAAGCAATGAAGAGATAGCCAACCTATCAGATGCACAGTTCAAAACACTCGCAATCAGGATGCTCACAGAGTTGGTTAAGTATGGTCACAAAATAGAGGAAAAAGTGAAGTCTATAAAAAGGGAAATAAAGGAAAACGTGCAGGGAACCAATAGTGACGGGGAAAAAAAGGGATTCAAATCAACGGTTTGGAGCAGAAGGAAGAAAGAAACATTCAACCACAACAGAATGAAGAAACAAGAATTCAAAAAATGAGGAGAGACTTAGGAACCTCCAGGACATCTTTAAATGTTCCAACATCTGAACCATAGGGGTTCCAGAAGGAGAAGAGGAAGAGCAAGAAATAGAAAACTTATTTGAAAAAATGAAGAACTTCCCCAATCTGGCAAAGGAAATAGACTTCTAGGAAGTCCAGGAAGCTCATAAAGTCCCAAAGAAGTTGGACCCAACGAGGAACACACCAAGGTGCATCATAATTACATTTCCCAAGATTAAAATAAGGAATCTTAAAAGCAGCAAGAGAAAAGGAGACAGTCACCTACAAAAGAGTTCCCATTAAGACTACTAGCTGATTTCTCAAAAGAGACCTTACAGGCAAGAAAGGGCTGGAAAGAAGAAAAGGCAAGGACCTACATCTACGATCGGTCTATCCAGCAAAGTTTTCATTTAGAATAGAAGCGCAGATAAAGTGCTTCCCAGATAAGGTCAAGTTAAAGGAGTTTATCATCACCAAGCCCTTAATTATATGAAATATTAAAGGGACTTATCTAAGAAAAAGAAAAAATATGAATAGTAAAATGAAAACCAACTCATAGTTATTAACAACCGAACCTAAAAACAAAAACAAACTAAGCAAACAACTAGCACAGGAACAGAATCACAGAAATGGAGATCACATGGAGGGTTATCGGTAGAGGACTGGGAGGGGGACAGAGCGGGAAAAGGTAGAAGAGAATAAGTAGCATAAATGGTAGGTAGAAAATAGACAGAAGGAGGTTAAGAATAGTATGGGAAATGTAGAAATCAAAGAACTTACATGCACAACCCATGGACATGAACTAAAGGAGGGGAATGCAGGTGGGAGGCTGTGTGCAGGACAGAGGGGACTAAAGGGGGGAAAAATGGGACAACTGTGATAGCATAATCAATAAAATATATTTAAAAAATGTTCATGAAGTGTGTGCCCTGGTAGGGTAAAAACTTTGTGAGTCAAGTGGAAATTTAGAATATAAACTTGTATTTTAAAACTACTATTTTTTAAATATATATAAAAGTGCTGTGTATAGAAAAATAAAATAGGAATAAAATGTACTAGGGGTAACAGAAGAATTTGGATGAAGGGTTCTAACCTTTTTACATTTACTTTTTGTTTTGCCCAAATGTTCTGTGAATCTTTATTACTTTAATGGTGAAATATAGAATACATTCTCATTTTCTAAGTTACTCTCTGAAGAAGTATATGAAACCAAGAAGTATGAAAAAGGACTTCTTGATTGTCTTAAGTAATTTTCTTACATGTTGCAAACAATAAAGGAGAAACCACGATCAAGCAGGACCGAGGCAGCCTTGAAACGAGACAGCAGACTAACAGGACAGTCTCTGCGTATTAGTCTACTAATAGACGAACTGTGAGGGCAGTTCCCACCAGGCCTGCGGCCCAGAGTCTAGGGTGGGGTTGGCTGAACCTGCCCCACCTGTGTCCAGACATGTGGTGAGCAAAGGGCCTTTGAAAATCCCCAGTGTTGACCAAACCCTCCACCAACACAAGGGTTGCTGTCTTGGTGCAGTCAGGTGGGGTATTCTGTCTTCCGCAGCTGAGAACGAGTAGAAGATGGACACCAGAAAGGAAAGCCAGAAGAAAGTCTCTGAGTCTGACATTGCCAAAAGCACGGGGAAATTAAAGTGGCAAATCTGGCTCTGGGTGGAGGCCCTCAACCATTGTAGTTGCCTTTCAATGGAATGAGCCTTGTGGGGAACACTCCTGATTCCCCCTCCCCCTGCAATGTTGAAACAAGTAGCTTTGCCTTTTGTAACAGCTGTTTCAAATACCTGCAGTTTCTGGGACAGATTCTTGCCTCTACATCCAGATAATGTGCATTTGAAGTCTACTTCCAAAATTGAGTTCAGCGTAGCACAAACACCAACCTTTCTTGGTCACCTGCCCCTCCCACCTTTGAAATAAAACAAAGCTTCTTAGAAAATATGCTATAATAAACAAGTTGGTATCAATTTCTTTTTTAAGACATGGGTAATTGAAGGGCCCGTGGACATGGATAACACTGCGAAGAGTGACTATGGAAGTGGGAGGGTGGGCTGGATGGAGGGGGCGAAATACAGTACATCTGTAATAGCATAAACTACAAAAGAAAACACTGGGCAACTGGCTCATGCCTGTACCTACTTACATGAAGCTCCTATTACCTGTGGTTATATTTCCCAAGAAAAGAAATTGTAAAGGGCTGGCCCTGACTGGTGTGGCTCAGTGGGTTGGGCACTGTCCCACAGACCAGAGTCCCGAGTTCAGTTCCTGGTCAGGGCACATGCCTGGGTTGTGGGCCAGGTCCCCGGTTGGGGGCATGTGAGAGACCACTGATCAGTTTCTCATACATGAATGTTTCTCTCCCTCTTTCCCCTTTCTAAAAATAGTTTTAAAAATATTTATAAAAAGGCCAGATAGGCTTAATTTGACCCGCCTTGTGACCAGAAGTGTGACAACAGGGGGACGCCTTTGCAAATCCCTAATACCACCTCTACTGGCCACCTTTTCTTGCTTGCTATCCAATTTCCAGACTGTGAACAAGGAATGCAAACAGCGCCACCTGTGGGTGAAGTGTGGTTCCTTTATGCTTCCTGGCCCAAAATCAGCAGGAGGAAATGTCCTTATTTGGGGACAGAGGATGAGCGCCCTCAGAGGATGAGTGGAAAGGTGCAGAAGGCCTCCTGGGAGCATTATCAGAGCCAAGGGCATTAAACCAGAATGGAAACCATTAAGGAGTGTTTATGTGGTCTCATCTGAAATGGGGAGATTCTGAGATGAGAAATGCTATCAGTCAAATGCCAGGGGACAAAGCCTAATTCCTCATATTCTGGGGCACGGAATAGCACTGGGGCTTTTGCTTCTTGATGCCTGCCGGGAAAACACCCCCCCCTCGGGCTGATGGACAAGTGACCCGAGGAGCAAGGCAGGTCTGCACCACTTCCTTCTCTGCTCCAGACCAACAAAGCTTGGGCTTTTTGGAATCACATGGCTCTTTGTACCAGAATTTGATCTACTTGTCTAGGAGAATGTGAGGATCAGACAGGTGGGTGATGGGGCTGCGCTTGGCAGATGGAGGGACTCCTAAACACTGCTGCATCAACGTGCAAAGTGGCTGGGAGAAGCCTGGGCCCTGGGGCAGCCATGCTGTAGCTTGACCACAGCTCCACAGACCAGCCCCGGGGCACTGGCTGCCTCTCCGGATGCCCCACATGTCACCAGACTGGGACCATAAAGTGAAGTAGGGGAGACCTCCTGACACAGGTAAGTGTCCCTGAGCAAGATCCGGAGGCTGACCTTGGGCTATCATGCTATGCCCCAGACTGGATCCGGGGATCGAGAGGAAGGGGTCAAGACACTGATGCCAAGGACCAGACATTGTTCCTGTCCCTGAAGGGGGTGAGTGATGAAACACAATGTTTCTAGGGACAATGTGTATGGTGGTGCCTGTTTATTCTGTCTGGTCACAGCAAACCTCACACACCAGGATGACAGCCGAGCTGAGAGTGCCACGTGGCAACAAGCAGCTGGAGGAAACAGAAGACCGTCTCCCCTGCTGCACACGGCCACTCTGGGCGGAATGCGCGGACGCCCCACTGGCCTTCTCAGAGGCACCGAGGCCGCATTCCCATCTCCAGGTCCCAAGGACATCTCTAGAAGGCAATTCCCGTTTTGAACTTCCAACATCCTGGGTGCCGCTAGGAACCAAGCCCTGGTCCCAACAAGTCATTCCGAGTCCAGGCTCTGCCATGGAGCAGCCCCGGGGCCCTGGGGCTCAGGGCCGACGGTCCTTTCTGCGGAGCTTGTGCCCCACCTGGGATCCCCGCCGGGCGGCCTTCACTAGGCCTTTGAACTGTCCCTGCAGCTTCACCTTCTTCCTACAGGAGCAAGGAACAGAAAAGTCACATCTCACCGAGAACAGGCAGCCCCCTTTTCCCATAATGTCAGAAGATGGCCCCTGCACGACCAGCAGGGACAGGGGCGTGGGAGTGCTGCCCAGCACAGGGTGGCACGCAATCTGCATAGACAACACATTGCCCACCACATTTAAAAGGGCAATTCCAGTTAACTACACACGTAGGTACCAACTACATGAACTATTTAACTTTTTACAAGTTAAAAAGTAAATATAAAAAAACTGGAAGAGACGTGAGCAATCGAGTTGAGAGTTTAATGAGAACACAGGTCCCCGCCTCCCTGCCCCTACCCCGCCCAGCACCGTACCTGTGGTTGAGCTTGGTTCTGCTGAGGGGAATGTAGGCATAGGGGTCGAGCTGACCTTTCTTCTTCATGTCGCCCTTTGCTTTCTGCTCAGAGAAATGGAGTCCGCTAGGAGGGTGGGGTTCCCCTTCCGCCCATTCCCTGTTGACAGACCCCACATCCTTCCTGCCCTTCGTTCCCTGCCTTAGGTGGCACAATGACTTTCTGTGGCTCTGGAAGGCCAACCAACAAAGGCCTGGACTTTCAACACTCACAAGACCTCAGTGTGCTCCTAGTCTGGCTTCACAAAGGTGACTTTCCAAGACAGGGGTAGGCACAGCTTCCCACCCTTTCCTAGACACTCTGCCAGGAGACCCCTTGCCCCCATGGGCAGCTCTTACCTTGGCCTTGTATTCAGCCCCAGGTGTAGCCTTCTTGCCCACAGGGCGATGGATGCCAGAGCCTCCAGCTAGAGGGAGAACACCGAGGCCAACAGTCAGACAAAGCCAGCAGAGCCTCTTCCTGGGAGAAGGTGATGGGCACCTTCTCTCCGGAGAGCTGCTGGGGAGAGGGGTCCTGGCCAGGAATCTGGCTCTGTCCTCTAACAACCGAGGACAAAGACCTTTCTCAGAACGACTGTCCACTGACTTGAAAGACTACTGGGTTCCTCAGACTGACTCGAATCCAGAGACCTACCAGTGACCTCTGGGGGCATGTATTCTCCACTAACATAAACTTCCCTCCTCTCTTAAATGCTCAATCTGCCCCATTTGTTCTAGGAGAAAGAACACAGGCTTTGAAGTCTGACAGACCTGGGTTCAACTCCCAGCTCCAACATCAAGCAAGTGTCTTAACTTTCTGGAGCCCCTTAAGCCCACCTGTAGAATAAGGCACCATTCTCACTGTATATAATGAGGCTTTCTGTCATTCAGATTTCACACCGACACCGTGAGACAGAACCGCAGCTCTTATTCCACCATATAGATGTGAAAACTGTGTCTTAAAGAGATCAAGATATTTTCTTCAAGATCAGTGTCATGCCCAGCCTGCATGTCAACACAGTTGTGGATGGAATCCGACAGTACTGCCTCAGGAGGATTACATCACCTGGTTGTACCCAGTTGGTATCAGTCAGTCTTTGCTGATACCAACTGGGTGCAACCAGGTCATGTAACCTTGTGGCTTCACCTGCAACAAACCTTGCCTAATACAGGAGACAGAGAATAGAAATTCCAAAACAGAAGAGTGGAAGCCTCACCTTGGTACTGAGGGGGCATCTCCAGGTCCTCATCATCAGCCTCTTTCTGATACTTGAGCTTCTGGTGTTTTTTCTATAAAGAGGTAAGCAAAGTTCATGAACAAGGGGATGTGATCATCTTCACTAATAGTAACAGTACAAGCAGGCACAACCTGCATTAGCAGAAAAGGGCCTCTGCCAAGCACCTGATCACCTCCTTATAAATGAGGACACTAAGGCTCAGAGAGGGCAGGTCACTGTCCAAGACTACACAGCTAGGCAGTGCAGAAGCAAGCTTCCAGCTCGGGTCCCCACTGCTGAGCTTGTCTCGGCTGCTCCATTGCTCTGCCTCTCCATACTGAAGTCTTCCCATGGGGCCATAAGTGCCCATCTGGGTACCTTGACCTCAGCTGAGCCCCATTCTTCCTAGCAGGGTCAATGAGGTCCTCAGCCTCGTTGGAGAGAACGGTGTTACCAGTTCCTTGCTATACACAAACTCCACTCTGCCCTCTCCAGGAGTCAAACACTCACTGATCCCCTACTAAGTGTGAGACCTTGGGGTACCCATGGCACAGGACCAACTTCCTGTGGCCCAGGGGCTCTCAGGAAGATGGGAGACCCCTGCTCACACCAGCACAGGGGTCCCTCAACGATGCTGCCATCCCAGGAGCTGTGAGCACGAAGCAACGAGACAAGTCACCTCACCTGATTATATCCAACAGGAAGTGACTTAGCACTTAGTACATGCCAGCACCATGTTAGGGGCTCCAAGCAGGAGAGGTGGGTCTGGCAGCGGGCAGCTCAGACCCCCAGGATGTCTGAGTCTAGAGACTGACAACCAGGCCAGGCAGAGCAACACTATGCAGGAGGCCTCAGATCCAAGGGCTGGCTGCCATGCTGTGGTCTGTGCCATAATGCCCGGGAAGTCTCTTCAAACGACAGATTCCTGGAGCTTAAGTTGCCCAGGGATCCCCAGGCCGGGGGGCTTCTGACCCCTACTCTGAGGAACACTCACTGGCTTAAGCCAGGGAGAGTGGAGGGTGTGCTAGGCAAAGGGAACAGGCTGGAGCACACACAGGGTGTGTCTGGGAGACGGGGGCACTAGTTCCATTGGCTGTACCCCAGAAGAATGGACTCCTAGTGGAGACACAGAAACTGGCTAGAAATGGGACGCAGGCTGCATCAGAGAGTGACAGCTCAGCTTGTTCCTGGTTCAGCTGGCAGCTGCAGCTGTCACTTGTACCCTGGCATCTTGATAGTGCCATAACTGCAGGCAGAGGAGTGGGATTCAGCAACTGCCATGCATAAGAGCCCCTGGGGATCTCGATGGCAGGTGATAATCTGCCATGAGCCGACCCTGGAGGTTGGCTA
Source organism: Artibeus jamaicensis (assembly GCF_021234435.1). Classification (NCBI taxonomy): domain Eukaryota; kingdom Metazoa; phylum Chordata; class Mammalia; order Chiroptera; family Phyllostomidae; genus Artibeus; species Artibeus jamaicensis. Next base: position 1,882,659 of record NW_026521538.1, read on the forward strand.
CCCCAGGTCCTTCTCCCGTGCCCAGAGATAAGGAGCCCCAGTCCTGCTGTGCTGAACCATGGGGCCATTGGGCGCGAGGGCTGTGGTCAGTTCCCACCTGCCAGCAGAAAAGCAGGCTGTGGCCAGAAAAAGATTTCCAGGAAAAATGCAGTAACAAGAACTTGGTATCACTAAGTACCACACACCTTACATATAAACCAGGATTTGTTTAGGCCTGAAGAAACAGACACTTAACAACCCCATGACCTTGGGCAGGATACATATCTTTTATGAGCCCCTCTGGAAGTGGGGATGGTAAGTCACCCCCATCTCCTGTAACTCGTGGGGCCCTCGGCACCCCTCAATGGTGGGTGCCCCCACCCCATGCAGCAGCTTGCCCCTTGGTGCCTGCAGGTCAGCTGTTGCCCTTGCAGCCTGCACAGCACTTGTCCTCACGGAGAGACAAGGGCTTTATCTCCTTCCTCTTCAGCCAGACAGCCCAGCCAACACCTAAGGAAGCCCCAGGTGCTTCTGAGAGAGCCTCGCCCCTCCCTCACCCTGCAGAGAGGTTAGCCATGACACAGGCCCTGCCCCCAGCACACACACCTACCATCCACAGACAGCCTGTGGTGCATGTCCCTGATGCTCTGTGGAGCAGTCGGGGAGCAGTGCAGGTGAGGTAGTGAGAAGCTGTTGGGCCTAAGGCTTAGGTCTGAGGGCCCCCAGCCCTCCATCGGCAGGAATTACTCACATTCCTGATGCCCAGGTCTTCCACCAGGTCAGCCATCTCTTCATCCTCCCCTGGAGCCAAAAGGAAGAACAGCTTGTGAGCACTCAGAGAGGCCTCATTTCCCCAAAGCCCCCCAAATTTCATCCTGCCTCCTCCTGGCTCATCAGGCTGAAGGTGCTGTGACCTCCAGCCCTGGAAATCCTGTGTCCGTCTGTGGGAGACAAGACCCCTGAACACTGAGTCTCCCCTCCCCATGCTCGGTCCCAGGGACAATAGCCCTTTCAAGAAGTGGGGATCCGCTTCTGAGGTAAATACAGCTTTCTTTGCAACTCTAAGAAAACCCCAGGTTTGCGGGGAGCCAGGCACTCCTGCAGCCCCAGACGCCACTGTGCTGGGAGTACTGCTTTACTCTCCTACCTGAGAACTTTTTGTTTGCCCTGTACATGCTGGGCATTCTGTGGGGATATTAAGAAAGTATGAATCAACAAATTCATTCTAAATTGAGAAACTGGACTGTATTAAAATTTAAAAGCTTCTGTGTGCCAAGGACACATCACCAGACTAAGAAGCCACTATGGAATGGGAGAAAATATTTGCAAATCATACATCTGGTAAAGGGCTAGGAGCTGAATATATAAAGAACCTCTACAACTCAATAACAGAAAAACACTCTAGTTAAAAAATGGGCAAAAGGACCTGAGCCGACATTTCTTCAAAAAGATACCCGAGTGTACAGGAAACATAAAAAAAATACTGACCAATCACAAATCACTAAGGAAACGCAAATCAAAACCGCCATGAGATACCACCTTACAACTATTAGCATGTCTACTACCAAAAAAAAACAGAAAATAAGTGTTGACGAGGATGCGGATAAACCAAAACCCATGCGTCCTGTGGGCGGGCACGGGACACCGTGCAGCTTTGGGGAGAACAGTGTGGTGGTTCCTCAAAAACCTCAGCACAGAATTCCGTGTTGTAATATGACCCAGCAACTTCACTTCTGGGCCTGGGCTCGACCCGAAAGTGGGATCTTGAAAAGATTATTTGTACATTCATGTCCACAGCAGCATTATTCACAGAGGTCAGAAAGTGGAAGCAACCCAAGAGCCCAACAGATGAGCGGATAACAAAGCGGTGCACACACACAACAGAGTAAGGCCAGCCTTAAACAGGAGGAAATTCTGACCCCTGCAACTGCCTGGGGGAACTCTGAGGGCACTAAGCCAAGTGAAGTAAGCCAGTCGCAGAAGGACAGGTACAGAATGATCCCACTTATATGACATACCTAGACTCAATTCACACTCAAATTCACAGACAGTAAGCAGAATGGTGGATGTCGGGGCTGGGGAAAGAGGACATCGGGAATTGTTCAATGAGTACAGAGCTTCAGTTTTGTAAAATGAAGAAGTTCTGGAGATTGGTTGTACATCAGTGTGAATATACTGAACACTGCTGAACTATACACTTAAAAATGGTTCAGATGGTAAATTTTACGTTACATGTATTTCACCATGATTTAAAAAAAAACTATCAGTATATTTTTAAAAAAGGATGAAATTGACCAATTCGAGGGAAGACAAACTCAAAGTCAATCAACAATCAGGTGACATCACAAGAGAGCGCGTGACTACCTGCTGAAGACTGGGCAGTCCCTGGACTTGCCAAAAATTCTGAGGGAACAAGGCTTTGGAGGCTGAAGGGCCGTGGAAAGGCCCCAAAGGACTGGAGCTGACTGTAAAGAGCGGGAGGTTTTCGGAAGGAAGGAGAGGCGGGGGGCATTTTAGCACAGGGCGACATGCACAAGAAGGGAGAGAGACGGGAATTACCGAGGGTGAGAGGGGAGCTGTGACGAGGCCACACCAGAAACTGCATCGCCACATTACCCCTGCTCGCACAGTGCTGCTCAGGTTACCCATGTCATCTCCACAGCTCCCCTCTGGGGCAGGTGTTGGTACTGCACCCATTTTGGTCCACAGTCAGAGTTCAAGGGGCAGGGGTAGTGGGAAAGCACTGTTTAGGAAGCTGCAGTGAGCCAAGGGTCCAGGGATGATGGCAGTGGGGGTGAAAAAAAGAAGGGGAAGACAGATCTACTGTAGAAGACCCAGGCTTTTATGAACTGACAGATGACGCGTGCAGAGGGAACAGGAAAGAGAACGCAGTACTCAGAGGTCTTACACCTGAGTGGCTCCCGGACCACAGAGTACAGTGGACTCAGAGACCTGGGAGTGTCCGAGTCCGCCTCTTTCTACCTCTCCACGAGATTCTGGGCCTCAGCCAAGTTCCCAATTTGGCAAAAAAAAAAAAAAAAAAAAAAGGAAGAGAAGAAACAGAAGACAATAGAGACCAACAGGGTATATCACACATGGTAAGGGGAAGTACTGTATTTTGAAAGTTTTGTTTGAATTATAGAATTGTATAAATGGCTGCGTTACAACATAAAAAGGTTTCTTAATGTAGTCAAAAAAGTCTGAGAAACTCAACAAGTTTGAGAACGCTGCTGTAGATACAAGCTGTTACTACCTCTGCTCCCACAACAAATGGACTGAATGAGTGAGTGAACAAATGGGCAAACGAAGGATGAACGACTGCTGCTGCACTCCCAGAGTAGACAGGTGCCCCCACCTTTAGTGCCTTCCTCTTCCTCCATCTTGGCGGTGGCAGCATCTTCTTCCTCCTCCCGGATGATCAGGCGGCCATCTGCGCTCACTTTGAAGCCATGGTCCTTCTTCTTGCCCCGCCCGGCCCCAGGCTGTGTGGCTGGCATGACAGAGCCGGGCAGTGAGGAGGTGGAAGGCCAGTCCTAACCCACTCAGACCTCATCGTAACCGACAAGACCAAGTCTGTGTCCTGGTGCCCACCTGCCTCTGTGGGAGCCACCGTCACCCCCACCCTGAATCTGGCACCCAGGCAAGCCTGTTTTCTGAGCTCATGGGCCACTACTTCTCACTTACCTAGGACTCGCTGGGCCACCTTGGGGTCCAGGAAATTGAGGGGCTCATCCCCACCACCCTCCTTCAGCCAGGCACGGCTCCTCTGCCCAGTCAGCCTCCGCTGCTCCTTGCCCCGGCTCCTTTCCTCCTCCTCATTTTCCTCGTCCTCGGAGTCGGCCAAAATCTCCTCGATGCTAAAGAGAGAAGCCCTGAGTCAGGGCACTCCCAGGACAGACGGAAGCAGTTGGACGCCGTCTTGGTAGGCTTCGGCTTAATGGGGACCAGATCACCAAGGCCCCATCTTAGGTCTCACCTGTCACCTTTGCCCTGGGTGGGCTCTTCCTTCTCCTCCTCCTCCTCCTCTTCCTCAGCAGTCTGGCTCAGAGCACGGTGCCTCTTGGCCCGGGCCTCAGCTTTTCGGACATTGGCCAGGACTTTGTGGTACTCCTCAGGCAGCAGCCCCTTCACCAGCTCGAACCTGAGGGGCAGTGAAGGGCAGGTGAGGTGCACTGGTCAGAGTGCACCACCCAGAAGTAGCAGGGGTGTAGCCAGTGCTCTTCTGGCCACAGGGGAGAGACTGGTCCCCCGGCCCATCCCCTACTCTGCAGGGTTCCTGGTGGGATGAAAACCCCTCAACTCCTCCCCTGACCATCCTCCCCCCATCCAGTGCACAGACCCAAACTTGCGGATGAACTTGGTGAACAGGTTCCGAAGCTTCATGCGGAAGTGCCGCCGCATGTCATCCGACAGCTTCCCGATGGCATCCATCTGCAGAACAAGGCACCAGGGGGTTAGGGGGAGGGTGCCCCCTACCCTGCATGCTCCTGCACTGCTGTCCAGAACAGGGACATGTAGGGACCAAGCTGGCTAAGAGGTGAGGGCAAGCATGGCCCTCTTCCTGGCTCAGCCCTTGGTCCACGTAGGTTCCCCAGTCTGGGCAGCCCCTACCTTTCCCCTAAACCCTCCTTTGTGATGATTCCTGACCACGATGCACAGATTGCAGCATTAGAGTCCTCACACGTACTGTCTCAGCGAATCCTTAGAAGAGCCCAGTGAGGCAGATATTATCATCACCCCCAATTTACAGACAAGAAAACTGGGGGACCAGAGGATTAAGTGGCTGCCAAGTGGCCACAGAGAAAGGAGTTAGCCCAGATCTACCTAATTCCATGGCCCATACTCTGTCCCCCCACCACCAGGTTTCTCTTGGTTTCACATGTCCCTTCTGCTGCCCTGAGTTAATTTCTGACTGGACTGCACTCAAGCCTTCATGTAGCCTGGCTTGGGAAACGCATGAGTGGCAAATATTATCTATAGTGTCTCATAACAGGGCCCCATCAATCCTTCAATGGGCTTTTATCGATTCTCATAACCCCAGAACAGCCACTGCTCTGGCTGTTCTTCCATCTTTGGTCTCCAGTTAGGCTGTGCAGGCTTTTGCAGGTTAGGGGCAGGCTACTCTGACTCTCACTTGCCCTTTCTGCCTAAACCCAAGGCCAGAAACACAGATGACAAGCAAGATCCCCCCTGGAGGTCTGATGCAACTCTACCCAGCAGGCAGGGGGAAACTGAGGCAGGGGACACTGCAGCAAGAGGGTCTGAAAGATGCTGCTTGCTGCATGCCTTAGGCCCAGCAGGAGGGGGCAAGGGGACCCAATACCAGAGGGCTCGGCAGGCCCTCCTGAAGCCCAGCAGGGGTATCCAGAGGAGCCTCCTCAAACTCAGATGGTCAGGATGCAAGAAGCAAAAAAGAAAAAAGAAAGAGAGAGAGATGAGGGCCCTACCGGGGAAGAGCTCAGTCTCACTCCTGAGTTTTGTGTTGTTCCCAGGGCTGCCGTCTCCAGCACTGTGACCTGGGGCAATCTCTGGCCTCAGTTTCCTCATCTACAGAATGAGGGATGGCCCTGTCCACTGGCCTCTGTCCTGTAGAGCCCTTGCTTCTGCGGAGGAGCCGAGGTGGGGGAGGACCAGCAGCAGCCTGGGCACTGTGCCCCTTCCTCCAGCAGGCCGGCCCTCCCCTAATGGTTCCTTCCAGGGCGCTGTTGTATAAGATAGTGTGCAGCTAAATAAAACTGTTTGAAACTTTCTGGCCTTGAGGTTCACTGGTTCCATGATGGCAGCCCAGAGGCCACATTGCCACCCACAGAAGGGAAAGGGGCCCTTACCACTAGCTGCACATGCTTGGCCAGATGTGCCACATCCATGACAACCACGGCCACCTTGATGAAGCCCAGTGCTGATTTGACCACGTCACGGGTGCGGGAGGCCAGGAGCAGGCACACGTTCTCCAGCAGCTGCTCCACCGTGCTGGTCCCCATCAGACCTGTGGTGACCAGAGGGCCACTGTCAGAGAGGCCCAGACCCCAACCAAGACCTGAGACCAGAGACCCTGCCGGGTCACAGAGTAAGAGCTAACACTGGAGACTTCTGTATGCCTGGTCCGGTCCTAGTCACTTTCCATGGAATGTCTCCTCTGGTCCTTCAGCTACCCCAGGAGGAGGTGCTACTTTTCTCCCCCATTTCAGAGGTTGAGTCAGGTTCCAAGAGGATCATAAACTTGCTGGTAAGAGGGAGAACCAGGACTGACAGTGGGTGGGAGACCCACCTCCTCTGACCCACTCGGAGAATGGGGAGCAGGGAGGGCTATGCTGGGCAGCAGAGAAGGAAGATGGCTGGGCTTAGTTCCAGCTTTTCTCCCACCCTCCCTTGACCTTTCCCCTATCTGGAAGCCACCCTGTCTTGACCTCCTAGGCATTGTCCTACTCTGAGGGCAGGCTTCCCAGGCCTTCAAGAAACAGCATTTACCTTTAAACTCGAAAAGGAGGTGGGTCAGGGCCAGGATACTGCAGCTGACCATGGTGACAGCGCCCACGAGCCCGGGGTAGATCAGGATGAGATAGCGCTGCAGGGCCTCTGGGAGGGCAAGAGGGCAGGACAAGCTGCACCGGGGCCAAGCCCAGCCCACACGCTGTGCCTTGGTCCCACCAGGGAGGGGGTGCTGGCCAGACAGTGCAGCCTGCCCAGGTCCAGAGCCAGTGGTTTTGCAGGGTGCTTCCCAGGCCTGGGAGCAGAGCATCCACCCCAGCCCTATGTCACCCAGGCCTCACCTTCCTGGCTCGGGCCAAACCGAAGGAAAGCGTGGCCCATCTCCACCAACAGGGCGAAGGCGTTTTTCCGAGCGCCCACTGACACCTCCTTTGTACACAGGATCACCTGCCCAGACAATCCCATGAGCTCATTCTCCTGAGCTGGCCACCCTGGGGTTTGTAGCCCGGGGCAGAATGGGCAGGTAAGGGGACCTCCTCTCCTGGGCAGTGAATCGAGTCCACCCTCAGCCCCAATACTGCCCTCCCCTGATCTCAACAAGCCTTTAGAAGCCATACTCCAAGGAACCCCCAATACACACATACACCCCTCTTCCGCCCCTAACCTCCGGCACAAGGGCAGTGATGAACTCCTCATGCTCAACAGTGAGTTTCTTCACGATATGTATAAGACACTTCAAACGGGGCTGCAGGACAGGGAGGACAATGATCAGGACCCCTTAAGGCCACCCCAGCCCCCGAAGCCTACAGAGCATCTCCACCACAGTCCTCTCCTGGTGTTGCCTGTTCTCTCTCGGACACAGCAAGGCTGCCCCTGGAGTCCTCACCCTCTTGGCAGGAGATGAAGTGGTTCGCAGCGAGTCCAGCAGGGTCTTCTTCAGGTCATCCAGGTGGCTCTGCACGAAGCGGGCCCCGGGGCCCTGGGGGCAGGCACACACTTCCTCCAGCACGCGGTAGGCCTTCTTCTGTACCCCATGGGCCTTGCTCTAAGAGGGTACACGGGGGGCAGAGGTGGGTGAAGAGGGTGGCTAGGGCTCCACCACCCATCTGACGACACTCACAGAGCAGTCACCACTAACGGAGGCCAGCACTGGAGGGGAATCAAAGAAGCTGGCCTTGACTCTGGAGCTCATGGGGTCTGACAAGAGGGCCATGAGTATGATGCTGAGAGGCAGATAACTCTGGCCCTGGCTAGTGTGGCTCAGCGGGCTGAGCTCCAGTTAACGAACCAGAAGGTGGTTAGTTCGGTTACAATCATGCCTGGGTTGCAGGCCAGGCCCCCAGTTGGGGGAGTGCAAGAGGAAACCGATCGATGCTTCTCTCCATCTTCCTCCTTCCCTCCTTTCTCTCCAAAAAAATTAAATCTTTAAAAAAACTTTTTTTTAAAAAGAGGCTAAGTCTGTGCCACATGGAGATGCTGTAGGGAGAGAAGCCCGCCCAGCCTTCTAATCACTCCACTGACCCACCTCTAAGAAACACCCACACTAGCAGCACGGACTCGCAGTGCCTGGAATGCACCAGGCCTGTTGTGCCTGCTCATCTTTCTACTGTCTCCTCTTCTTTGCCTAGCCCCTTACTGTTCCAAAAGTGCTCTGTCACTCCCCTGGGACACCTCTCCTGAGGTTAGGTGGCGCTGCCCTGGACTTCTGGGTCTGCCTGCATGTTCCACCCCAGAGCACTTCTCACTGCTGAGCAACTGCTTATTAAACTGTCGCAGTGGTGACAGCTTTCAGAGGGTCACCACTGGCCTGAGTTTTGCCTGGTGACTAGCCACAGCATATCGGCAGAGGACCCAGCATATGCAAAGGCACAGAAGAGGCCCATTATATCTGGAACTCGTTGAAACAGTTTAATGAGGCCGGAGTGGTGGCAGGGGATGAGGGGGACCGGGTGGTGGGAGTAAGTAGACAGAAGAGCAACCTGGGCTGGGACGGCCCAGTGAGCAATCCAGGCAAAAGGGGATGGCCTCATTTCTACGGGAGATGCCTTGGCAGGTGAGGCCTGAGCACGGCTGCACATTTTAGTCACTTTGGCATCAATGTGACAGACAGGCTAGAGAAAGCACAAAAGGCAGCCACAACACAAGAAAGCAGATGAAGACCTGATCTTGGGCCTCAGCAAGGGATGAAGGAAAGAAGACAGGCCCCACCCTGCCAAGGCGCCCACTCCTCCCCCAGGTGCGGTTGCATGGGGTGCCCAGACCCAGGGCTCACCTCTAGGTAGGGTCGGATGGTGGAGTACAGCTTGCTGATGGCAAATTCGTCAGCGTGAGGGGCCAAGGCCACGACCAGGTCCAAGACAGACAATCTGCACAAGGCCAGGAGACCAAGGAGGAGCTTAGTGAGGGCTGGAGGAGGGCACAGACTAACAGTGTCTTTACGTCTACTGTGTGAGGAGGGACAAGTGGGAGAAGTCAGGATGAGGAGGACAGGGAGCCTCCAAGGAGCCTGTGGACGATCACCATAGCCTGCAGCTAACTGAGCATCCATCAGGTACCAGGCATTGCTCCGGGAGCTTCACCTGTGTTACCCCCTTCACTTCTCACAGCAACCCTGCTGGCAGGCACTATGAGCATGTCCATTGTACAGACTGAAGACACGAAGGAAAAGAGAAGGCCAAGGCCTAGGCCTTGTCCAAGGCCACACAGCCTGTGGGATCTGAGCCCAGACAGTGAGTCTCCAGGGCCCTCGTCCTTCCCTAGAAGGCTGCACTGCCGCTTCAGGAAGGAGCTGGTCATGCCTCACAGGAGAGCTGGAGCACTCAGTATCTGAAGCCTTTCCTAAATTATTCCAGAGAGAACCCACAGGCTTCTGCCAGACACACCCTCTAGCTTCCTGTGCTGCCCCAGTGCAAGTAGGGCACTTTACCTGGTGAAGTCAGAGCTGGCAGGGTCGAGCACCTTCTCGCTGGCCTTTTCCAGGAAACCATTCACCAGCTGGCAGCCCCAAGGGAAAAGGAAGGCATTGTTGAAGGGAGAAACAGAGAGTACAGCAGGTCACAGAGCTGTACCTCCTCCCCGTCCCGCTTAGAAGCCTCAAGCCCAAGCCCAGCCCAACTGCCACCAACAGCATCTGGTTTCCTGTTCTCCACATGGCACACGCCCAAGTGAGCCCTGGTGAGTAGGGCCTGGGCCTTTCTAGTACACCCAACCCCAACCCTCGCCACCTAAGAGCATTCCCCCCACCCCCGGTTCACCAGCTCACCTGAGGCTGGGTAATGGTGAGGTAAGTTTTGATGGTTTCTAGCACAGCCCGGCGAGGGGCTGGGGTGTCCCCAGCTGCCACAGGCTGCCCATACAGATTGAAGAGAATGGGCAGGAAGTTCTTGGCAAAACGGCTCACTTCGGCACGGTCAGCCTCTGGCAGCAAGAGCAAAGATCAAATGAGAGGAGCAGGAGATGACCCCGTAGGCTGCAGCCCAGAGGCACCCTTTTGGAGGACCCACGGCAACACCACGGACGTGGGCTTTACAGGACTGGAGAAGCTGAGGCCAGGGCAGAGAGAACTGGGTGCCACCATGGGCTCTGCTCCCACCTCGTTCCCATCCTGGCAACAGTGAAACCCTTCCATGCTGACTGAATAACTCCCTAGCTGTCAGCGCACTAGGAGTAAAGAGAGGAAGGGGCAGTTGTTGGCATCCTTGGGTCCCCAGCAGGAGCCCCGGGTCCTTGCAAAGAATAAACTGTGGCTCGGACAACGAGCCTTAGCAGGCCAGGAGATGGGGCAAGGGGACTCACGCCATGGCAGCCATCCTCCTTCCAGCCCCTGGCCCCCCAGCCCACACGTACCTGCCTCACAGCCCTTGGTGATGAGAGTGCGCAGGGCCTGGCACACCGTGGCCCTCAGGTCTGGGCGCTCGCTGAGGGCTGTGCCCAGAGTCCGCGCCAGCCCTTTAAAGGAGACGGCCACATCTATGGGCCTCGTGCAGAACCCAGGCAGGAGGGTCCAGATCTGGGGAGGGAGAGGACGGTAAGGGAGAATGACATCCAGAAACCCACGGGCCTGCACTGCCCAACCCACATCCCTGCAAGTGACCCCTCACCTGCCACTGCAGCGTGTCATAGATCTTGGACTCCACCACGCTGCCCTCCTGGGCCAGGTCCATTGCTGGAGTGTGACAGAGGACACAATGTGACCTGGGGCATCCTCCTAGCCACCAGGCCTTACTTTCACCCAAACCAAAAGCCCAGTGATGAAGACAATTATCGGTGATTCCCTCCTCCCCATTGAAACTGTTCCTTCTAAAAACTGCAAAAGACCTGCACAAAACAGAAAGCACTGTCTCCCCATAACCACACTCCCCCAGGGAAAGCCACCATCTCTTCTGACCTGCAATGCTTTCAACAAACTCACACTTTAAAAAAAATAAACAGGACCGTACTATACATGTATTGTTCTGAAACCTTGTTTTACTTGACAACTAAAATTAAGTTGATAATATTTACAGAACAATTTCTATGTACCAGGCTGCATAATAAGCCCTCTGATGATTATTTCGTTTAATTCTCATGCAGTAATTATCATTCTCATTTTACAGACGAGGAGCAGACCCAAAGGAATTGAATAAACTTGCCTACAGTCAACAATCTGGAGTGGCTGAGCTGAGACTTGAATCTAGTCTGTTCAACTCACCCTCTCCCGAACACGCCCCCGTAAGGCCTCTCTCTGTGACGGCCACACTGCGTTCCATAGTGGGCTTCACTGAAACCCGCTGACGGATGTGGGGTCATGCTAGCATTTTTGCTCCGAACATCTCTGCATACATGTAAACTGCTGTGTGTGTGCACGATTACTTCTTAGTGGGAGAGGGGGCTGGTGTCTGCCTGCCACAGGCAGGGGGAGGGACAGCCCCACTGAGGCTCTCAAGCACTGGCTGGACATCTGTTTGGCAGAGGGAGGTTGCCGAATGTCCTAGGACTGGGGCGCTGGACCAGGAGCCTTTCCTGACTCCTTCCAGCTGAGCCCGAGGACTGTGGTGGGCCCCATACCTTTGCTCTTCAGGGTGGTAGCCAATGGCAGGAAGTAGGTGGTGAAGAAACCAAGTCGAGTTTCCCGAACGTGGTCCCGGATGACGGGCAGCAGCCAGCTCCGTGGGAAATCCAGCGTCTCTCTGGGAGGAGGCAGGACAGGCCCAGTGGGGAGGAGGCGACGCCCCGGAGGGCACACACCCAGCAGCGCACCCTTCCCCTGCTGAGCTGAGGAGCAGGTCGAGCTCTGCTCTGGACTCTCTCGCTGACCCCCCCGCCGTGGCACATGGAGACTTCGCCCAAAGGAGTGAATACCCTCCTGGGGGAGAAAAAGCCATCTCACCCCCTTGGGCTTGTACGCAAGCCAACCAGGGTCACACTTACTCAGAGCCATCAATTTCCAGAGGCACAGCCTGTAAAACCACCTCAGGCCCCATGCTGACCACCGCAGCCCCCACTGCCTTATCCAGAGCTGCCGTGTGGGGGAAATGAGGGGAGAGGCGCAGGTCACACAGGGACTGGAGACACTGGAGCAGAGAGATGAGATTATATATCAAGATGCGCTTACAGAGCGAGCACCCACGGCTGAATCTGAGCCAAAAGCTCAGGATGATGAGGTCAGGAGCGTGGGCCCAAGTTAAGCTCTGGGTCAGAGGTCACAAACCAGTAACCGAATGTAACCCGCTGATGTGTTCTACCCCTCCCCAATGCCCCAGGATTTAAAAAGAAAAATTCTGTACTCCTTAGTACATATATAAATCAGGAGACTACATACAAATGCAGGTTTCTACTTTATCGTCCGGCGAAGGCAGATCTGTGTGTGATGGGTAGCGAATGGACAGTGTGCACTGAGGAGCGGCTGCCTGCTGAGAGCTGTACCCTCTGGTTCAGCACAGTACCCAGACCCCCTCCCCGAGCTTCACTCCTTATGCACCTCTCCTAGAAAGCCAAGTCTGCCATCCACACCTACTAGAGCCCAGGTCCGGCCCCCCAAGGGAGCCTGCCATCCCAGGTGGAGGGAGGGGGTAGGTCAGCGAGGAAGGTGCCACAGGGCCTATGGATGAGACGTTTGGGGTCTGTCCTCAGGTCCCACCCTCTCCCTAAGCTGATCCCTGATCCTCAGATGGTTCATTCTGGGTTGCAGTCACCTCCCTGACACCTACAGCTGATCGAAACAAACACCCATTCATTACAGAAAATTTAGATAATTAAAAATGAGAAGATCCAGGTTGGGGTGACAGAATCATACTGGTTCCCTATTCAAAACCATCAACTCCACTCAACGCTAGTGAGAGATGGTGGGGAGGGGATCCTGCCCCCTGCCTGCTCCTTCCAGGACGGCCCGGTCACCTTCCCGGAGACACAGTACTGGGCACCTGCTATGAGCACTGCGGCGGTAGGCAGAGTCGAAGGGCACAGATAACACAGACAAGGGCCCCTTCTAAGAGCCCACAGTCCCAAAGTCCAAGTGCCACTTCCTGCCCTGGCCCCAGCAGCCCCCTAACTCACCTTCTTCATCACAGGATGGGCCTGCCTCCCAGACGCCTCGAAGAAGACACACAGAAGCTGTAACACGGAGCTCCAGGCTGCATGGAATTTGTACGTCAGGCCCTCCTCCACTGCCCTGCCAAGGGAGCAGGTGGTCAAGGCCATGGCCGTGGCCCGAATCCAACCAGGAAGTCAATGCTGCCACCGTGAGCTATGGACTGCCAGCCGGTCACTACGGGCAGGGCCCCAGGAAAGGCCAAGGGGCGAACTGACATTTCTGGAGTGCCCACACTGCTCCCCATACTAAGAGTTTAAGTTTAATTTATGTAACCCTCACACTTAAAGAAAAACATGTAAGGTAGGTTATTGGTTCAATCTTCAAATGGTGAAACTCAGAGATGAACTAACCCGCCAGGGTATCTGCTCTGTCACTGTCCCAGGCTCTCTTGGCCTGATCCAACGTGGGAAGGCAGAGTAAGAACAGGTAGTCTAAGCAGAACGGGGAAGCTGCACTAGCGATGGCTGGCCCAGCTGCCGGCCCTGTCCAGCATGTGCACACCCTGGTCTACTCCATCTCCCCAAATCTAGCCCCCTGGAGACTTCAGGCAAGAATGGCCAATAGGGGCCAGTGTGGGGAAAGGGATGGGCTGGGGACGGTGCAGCTCTATTCCTGTTTTCCTGAAACTTCACTCCAGATGTGTCCATAGGAAACGGGCCCATTTCCTCATGAGGCGCAGTACTAAAAGCACCACACCTTGGAGCTGAGCAGAGAGACCCAGCAGAGGTACCAAGGATCCTAGCCTCTTTCTTGGGACCACTCGGTTGGTGCTCCAAGGCTCCACAACGCCCACCAGGAGGGTGAGGATGGTCAGTGGCCGTGTTCATGAACGGCTCCTCTCGGAGGTGTGGAGAGCACATCACCACATGACTAACAGTGGGCTTTGTGGCCAGGCTGCCACTTACTAGCTGGGTGACCTCAGCTTGTCCGTGCATAAAATGGGGTCAACTCCTATCTCCTAGAACCAGGACTAATACTAGTAGTCCTAAGCGCTCCACTATTGGGCATCTCACTATGTACCAGGTACTATTCTGAGCACTTTACACATAGTTACCTCATTTAATCCTCACCTGTGTTAGTCCCCCAGCCCTTTAAAAAAAAGGGCGGGGGGGCTTATTTATTTATTTTTAGAGAGAGGGGAGGAGGGAGAAAGACAGGGAAAGAAATATCAGTGTTGCTTCTCACATGTTCCCTGCTGAGGATCTGGTCTACAATCCAGGCATGTTCCCTGACTGGAAATCGAAATGGCAACCCTTCAGTTCACACGGCAGCACTCAACCCACTGAGCCACACCGGCCAGGGCTGCGTTAGTCCCTTTTAACTGACGATGACCCTGAGGTATTGAGGTAGAGGAATGTGCCCTAGGTGACTGGCCTGATGGTCCACTCTCAGGAGCACCACACTCTGGCACCTGGTGCGTGGCCGGTGCTCGAATCACAGAAGCCACCCTGGCACTGTGTGCACGGCCCAGAGGAACTGACGAGCAGAGACTTCTCAGTGTGAGGAACCTTCTACAAGGTACACCTTATGCCTTCTAATCTTAGACGTTATGTTCTCACCTGAACATCTTGGCGACACACTGGGCAGGGCCTGAGGCTGAGGAGGTCACAGAGCCGATATCAGCCATGTGGGGAGCAACGCATTCCTTCAGGATCTCCTGCAAAGAGGCCACAGCTGTCTGGACCTAAGGTTTTGGGAAGCCTACCTCACCCAAGAACCTCCTCCCAAGATGCAGCTGGAGGCAGCCAGCAGGAACTCCTACGCTCTCTGCTCCTCCCACTAAAGCTGGGGCTTGGGGTGGGGGGGCCGAGGTACCTGGAGGCTCTGGGTGGCCGCTGCCACCACCTGAGAGTGGGGAGAGAGGAGGCAGGTCGTCGCAGTTCCAAAAAAGCGAGGGAGGTGGCCCAGGCCCAGGTCCCGCTGTAGCCTGCCAAGACAAAAGAATTCTGTGGGGCCTGCCTGGCCCTGGGCCCAGGGGACCTGGATGGCCCAGGTCCAGTGACAGTCACTCATCTGGGGAGCTCTACAGGGCCCTTCCTGTGGGCAATCTTTTTTTAAAGTGCTGTCATTCAAGTAATAACTACAGGTGACAAAAAAAAAAAAAAGAAAAGAGAAAAAGTTGAACGGTCCTCAGGTACAAAACTAAAGTCTTCCTTACCACACCTTTCTCCCAACTGCCCCTCAGATGCACTTCCCAGGAGAAAATCAAGGTTAAGTTTCTCTAGTGCTCTTCTAGTTTTTATACATATACAGACATACAAAACAATAACAACTGCTAACTTTTATGTAACATTTATTACAAACCAAGTACTGATGTAACACGCATTAATTAATTTAAACCTAAAAAAAACCCTCCAAAACATTAAAAAAAAACCCAAAACCCTGCAAAAACTGAGATTAAATCTTATTACAATTCCCATGTCATAGATGAGGAAACTGAAGCACAGAGAAGTTGAGTAACTTGCCCAAGGCCACCCAGCTAGTGGAGGGAGGGGTCAGGATCCAGACCCTGGTAATCCGGCTCCAGAGTGTACAAACAATCACACTACCCATGCTGTTTCACACCTTGGTTTTTCTCAGTCTGCCTTGGAGGTCTTTGCACATCAGCACGCACACATTTACTTCAATTATTTCTAATGGTGGCCTAGTATTTCACTGTTTCCATTTAACCAGCCCCCTTCTAGGACATGGTTAGGTTCTCTCTAGGTTTTTTGCCACTAGCTATGGTGCTACAACAATATCCTGGGACATCTACCTGACACAACTTTGGAGTCCTTCTACAGGCTAAATCCTGAGAAGTGGAGGACGAGGCTATTTGGCCATTTTCTGGCACCTCCAGGTGACAGGTGGTTTGGTGCAGGGAAGGTGTAGGCCTGGCAGACTTGGCCGTGCCCCTTAACAGCCTCATGACTAGCTGGTGCGCAGCACTTTAGCTTCTGGTTTATGAAACGGGCTACGACCGTCCCCATGGGGTGGAGGTAACAGTGGTGACACATGGAAGCACAGAACCCAGCATGGTGCACGGGGGAGAGCAGGCCGGCGGGACCCTCCAGTGGAGGGGAGGACAGACACACCCAGGTGGAGCCTCAGGGCCTAGAGGGCCTCCTTCCAAGCAAAATGCAAGTTGCCAATTGACACACCCATTTTCTTCTCAGCCTTACTTGGGAAAAGTGGAATTATCAAGAGGCTATTGCTATTAAATGGCCAAGTTCAACTGCGAGCGTTATCATAGAGACACAAAGCAGAATCTGGGTTCACAGGATGACCCCAGAGGAGGGGACTAGTAACCAAGGTCAGGAGTGGCGTAGACCTGCAGAAAGTAGATGACATCCTGTGAGAAGGAAACCAACTGCATGGAATGACAGCCAGAGGTGAGGAAATTAGGACAACACTTAGGCCCCACCTGAGGGGCCAGTACTCTTGGCCTGCCCTCGAAGCTCTGGGAGGAAAGGCAACAGCCTCGGCTAACACAGGCTGTGCTACCCAGCTCCGTGCTTCATAAAAACGGGAGGTGGTCTGCAGTATACCCAACGTGGAACTGCCGCCACCCCCAGAAAGCAGAACCCCTCTCCAGCTTCCAGATCTCTTCCTTTCCATGTGCACTGCAGGGCAGGTAGCCTGCCTGGAGGCCCTGGGACGCCCCTTCACCTCACCTCACCTGACCAGGTTGATGTGTGCTTTCTCCATGACCTTGAGCCAGGCCAGCAGGGGCTGTAAGTCATTCTCACTGGGAACATAATCATACAAGGCCTAGAGATGAAACAAGAAATAAGCAGGTGTCTGAGCACATGTGTTCAGCAGCAGCCCAGTGACAATGACCCCTACCACACACCTAGTCACCAGCCGGTCCCAGTGGCAGGCCTGCACAAGCAGCCCCAGAACTCAGAGCCCCCTTGCCTGGCCTTCCCAGCTCCATGAAGCCCCTCCAATTCTGCTTCTAGAGAAGAAAAGTCTCTAGAACAGTTGAGTGTCACGGGTCACACAACCCACTGTGAACCTGACAAAAGCCACAGAGCTATTCTCTGGAAAAAGGCACATGAGCACATAAACACATTTTGCAAACAATTTTTGGACTTTCTGCACCTTTCCCCAAGTCCATTCACAGATCCCTGAAGCTGAGAACCCCAGCTCAAAATACCATGAGACCACGCTGAAACCGTTTGTTCCGAGTCAGCTCCTCCAGCTTCTGTGGGTGCTGACATGGCTTTGGTGGCCAGTCTCCTGGCGGGCTGTCTACCAGTCTCCTGCAGCGGGGCAGCCTGGCCCAGCCCATTCAACCTCACTCTGCAACAGGCAGCAGGCCCGTCCCACCGCCCCCCACCAGGCCTCACCGTGATGATCTGGGCGTTGAGCTCTGCAGGCAGGGTAGCAGGGCCAGGCTTGGCATGGAAGAGGCTGTGAAAGGCCTGCATGGCACAGGCTGTCACCAGCTGGAGAGGACACACAGGCTTAGTGGGCAACCCGCAAAGCCCCAGGTTCCTCAACCTCCCACTCCCGCCAGTGGGCTGGGGGGGAACCCAGGCCCCTGAAACTCGGGCATGCTACCCACACCTGGACACTCCGAGCACGGTCACTTTTGGAAATCTTGGCAGCCAGTAAAAAATTTAAATGACTTAAGCAGAGACAATAAAGAAACATGACCAAAATGTTTTTAACATCAAGGGCTAAAAGATAAAAGAGTAGGCTACAAATGGCATGCATGCTGTATTTCCAGCTGCACTTCACGTTTTTACTATGTTAGTTTATGCAAGGAGAAAATGTCTAAAAGGACACACAGTGAGTTGGGGCACTGTTTATCTTAGGAAATGAGACTTGGAGAGAAATAAAAGACTTGTATCTTTTATGGTACATGTTTCTGAATGGTTCTTTCCTTTTAAATAAGGATCATGCAATTTTTATAGTAAATACTTTAAAACATGTGGATGAATAGACACTACAAACTTGGGACGGTTAACACACAATGTAACATATGTATGATGTATTATAGAACTGCACACCTGAAACCTACATAATTTTATTAACCAATGTTACCCTGACAACTTCAATAACAAAATATGGAAAAAAACCACTACAAGGGAATACATAAAAAGTAGCATAATCGAGCAAGGGTGGCAGAAATGTCGGAGATCAGTTTTTACTTTTATGTATCTTTAAGGTCGCCACACAGACATCAGTAAGTTAGGAAAAGAGAGAATAACTGTGACTCTGGTAGAGTAGAACCAGAGGCAGGGAGAAGACTGATGCTTCACCTGCCCCGCCACAGTCCCAACCTCCCTCTGCCCTGTCCTCTGAGAGGGCAGCTGGACCAGCACCTGCAGGACGGCCCAGCCTGGAAATGCTGGGAATGATGCCAGGGATAGGTGGCGTCTTGGCTGTAGCTAAGAGCAGGGTCAGGGCAGGGAGATACTCAGGACCTACTATGGTCTGACCAGGGAGTTCGCCAAAGCCAGCACCACGGGTCTAGGGTCTGCAGCTATATCCCCACCACCCTCTGTGTGCCCCTGCCTGCCGGCTCTAGAGCCTGAGCTCACCACATGGCTCAAGGTCATGACCCTGAGGAGAGTCTCACTGCAGCTCTTCACCAGCCCTTCCGGGAAGCAGGGCAGCAGGTCCTTCAGCAGTGTCAGCATGTGCAATGTGGTGGTGGCCTCCTTGGAGCCTGGCAGACAAAGGGTAGCAGAGACTCCATCCCACGCTCTGCAGCAGGCCCTGTCTTCCCCTGCCAGCCCCCTGCCCTCAGCCTGGCTCCCACCTCCAGACTTCTCAATCTCCTGAATGCAGAACTTGGCCGTGGAAATGGCAGCAGGGTGATGGGCAGGAGCCTTCTCACCAAACATGAATTCACTGCCCTTGATGACTGAGCACACTCCATGCTGGGCGGCCTTCCGGATCTGAGGGGCAAAGAAAGGGGGTCAGGGCAAGGTCAGCATTCAACCAGCAGCTCAGATGGTGGGCACAATGCTCCATCAACAAGTGGTGACCATACGCTCCCCACATGTCTGATGTTATACGTTGGGCTTCAAACGTATACACCCAAGCAATACATGCATATAGAGTGTATATGAGCTAGACAAACCCTGGCTCCAACTCCTGTGATCCTCCTAACTCATCCAACGGTCCTAAGCAAGCCAGAGAGCTTCATCTCTGAGCTTCCGTGTCCTCACCTTTACAACAGGCACCTGATCACTCAATCAGCAACAACACCGAATGCCCACCTAGCCAGCACTGTGGCAGTGAACAGGGCAAACAACTCATGTTCTACAAACAAACGTCCACCAGAAAATAAAAGTAGTTTGTAGACAATAAAATGAAGTTTTTTTATATGACAGTCAGTAAAGTGTCCCTCTGGTAAAGTGACATTTCAGCAGAGACCTGAAGAAAGTCTCTGAAGGGAAAAGCACGTGGGTACCCGGGGAAAGAGGCCTGAGCTGCCTGGGTGACAGTGCTCGACACAGAGGCGGTCACTGTGACTGTCGGTACTACTACCTGTTCCCTTGCCCTGACTTTCGGGAAGTTACGGCCGATCACCACTTGCTGAGCACATGCCACAAGCAGTTCCTGCGCCATACCCATGAGGAACACCTGAGTCTCCCTATAACCTCACAGCAAGGTTGATATTATTATCCCTCTTTTATGGCTGGAAAACCAAGGCTCAGAGAGTAAGTAACTTGCTCAAGGTCAGAGCATAAGCTGTGGGTCCATTATCCAACCCAGGCCTGTGTGACTCCAAAACCCTCTCCAGCTTCCTGCAATCCTCCTGCCACTGTACCTAACACGCCACTACCCAGTCAGGCAGCAGAGACCAGAGGGCCTGACAGGGAATGACTCTCCTGTAGGAGGAGCTGCCCTTGCCTTCTGGAGCCCAGCAGACGGGGCCTCAGTGGGAAGAAACGGAACCTCGGGGCAAGAGCCCAGAACTCTGGGCAAGCTGCCCACCCTACTCAGACCAGCCAGGCCAGCTGTGCCCTGCCTCCTGGAGTGGCAGGTCCATTCCCATATTCTGGCCCCCTGGCAGCCTCACCTTGGGCTTGGCATGCACGGTGAAGCTCAGCAGCCCATGGTACACCTGCAGGGTCACAGGGTAGCCCCAGGCCTCCAGGTCCTGCTTCCGCAGAAGGGTGGCCAGGCAGGAGAGAACCTTGAAGAGGAGAGTCAGAGTGTCTCAGTTCCGCCCTCTTCGGCCAGGCAGGGAAAAAGCCCAGCTTCTCACTGACTCCAGAAAATCCCAAAGGGGTCTCTCTGAGAGTCCAGAGGAGAAACTGAGAACCAACTACTAACCCATCGGAGGGCAGAGGTGGAGCCACTGCTGGCTTGGGCTGACAGGATGTCCATGAAGGCTTTGGAGGTATCTGAGAACTTCTTAATGAGCACGGGGCTGGGCACTCTGTGGGGAGAGAAGAGAAAGTCAGAACTCCAGAGGGGCCTCCGAGGGCAGACGGTGCAGCCCCAGCCCTGGTCTGAAGGAGGAAGCTGGACAGAGGGAGGCAGTGCTGGCCTGTCAACTCAGCAAGTTACCAACAGTCAGGACAAGAACTCACCCTTCCTGACACCCAGTATGTGAGCGCTCTGTGGCACCTGAGCTCCCTGCCTCCCTCAC
Organism: Artibeus jamaicensis; assembly: GCF_021234435.1. NCBI lineage: Eukaryota > Metazoa > Chordata > Mammalia > Chiroptera > Phyllostomidae > Artibeus > Artibeus jamaicensis. The sequence goes on from NW_026521538.1 coordinate 1,903,235, forward strand.
CTTCTCCACCACTCAACCCTGTACTATCCACAAGATGGGCCCTTATATACTCAGGCCAGTCCTCTCCCTGTCTTCCCCCTGCAGGTCCCCAGACAACCTGGTGCCAACATCCCACCCCATCCCTCCCGCCCCATGGGCTGCACCAGGGCTGCCCCTTCCCAGGCGCCAGCACTCACACTCTGTCCACAACCTCCCAAGCTACCCTCCTCCTCTTGCAGAATGCCACCCAATACTCCACTAACTTTTTGCCCTGATGCTATTCCTCCTGTCCACACTCCCCTTTCCTCTCCGCAAAGAGACTTGGGGTTCAGACAGAAGCCAGGACTCACCGCTTCAGGACGAGGTTCAGCAGGTAAGCCACAGCGGCCAGAGACTCCGAGGACTCCACCGCTTCCATGGTCGTCATCTGAAGGCCAAATCACAGGGTGTGAACAGGAAATGTGTCATGCTGAGCAAAGTGGGTGCTGGGGGACACCATGTGCCCAGCAGAATGATTATGACCAAGAAGGTGTCAAAGGTTCAAACCCCAGCATTGCCACTGTCTTTGGGCTAGTAACTTAACCTTTCTGCAACTCAGTTTCCTCCTTTGTAAAAGAGGGATAATAGTACTGACCTGTAAGTTATTGTGAGATTTAATTGAATTAATATATATGAAACTATTAGAATATTGTCTGGCACATGATAAAAACCCTGTATTGCCATATAATTTAGTTCATTATTCTAGAACAGAGAATGGCAAGCTCTTTCTGTAAAGGGCTGAATAATATTTCCAGCTTTGCAGGTTATTGACAGTCTCTGTTGCATATTCTTCTTTGCATATTTTAACAATCCTTTCAAAATAGAAAAACCAATTCGAGATCACAGACGGTATAAAAACAGGCCATGGGTGAGATTATGCCTTTGGGCAGTAGTTTGCTAACCCCATTCGAGAACAGTGGTTCTCAAACTTTTACACCCTTAATAATTATTGAGGATTCCCCAAAGAGGTTTTGTTTATGTAGGTTATATCTAATGATATTTACCATAACAAAATTTTAAAACACAAGAATACACAAGCACAATTCCATTAGCTCTCAAAATAATGTCATCAGACATCACATAACTCTGGAAAACTCCATGGTACACTCATGAGAGTGTGAAAGAAATAAATGATGTTCTAGTATTACTTTGGACATAATTTTGACCTGGCCAACTTCCCAGAAGGGTCTGGGGGACCCCAGACCACACTTTGATCTATGAAGCCTTAGTCATCTTCATAGATCAAGGGGAATAAATCCAGAGTAGTGGATTTTTGTTTTACAAGAATAATGCAGCAAATACCATCTGTCTTACCAAGCCACTGGAGAATGACTGAAGTACTTCCATGTGTTGGAGGCAGTCATTCACTCCCCACATGTTAGCACCTCCCCCACCGAGTCACGCCCACTCACCAGTGCTGCAAAGTACTCGGTCTCAGTCTCCTTCCCTCCCTGGGAGCGAATCACCTCTGTGACAGCAGCCAGAACAGCACAGATCTGTGTATGACAAATATTTTAGATCTAACCCCACCTAATAGTAGCTTTTTTTCCTTGCTCCTTCACAAATTAATTTTCTGAAAGCCCAGAGACTGACAAGATGAGCAGCATTCAGAGCCAGGGGTACAGACCACTAGGCCAAGGGCACAGGAAGCTCGGAACATGTTTGCTGCAATTCCACCCCTAGGATACTCTTCTAGAAATACCTGCACATAAGGGGAAGAGGAACAGCCATGAATAGAAAACTTATTTGAACAAATAATAAAGGAGAATCTCCCCAATCTGGCAAAGGAAATAGACTTCCAGGAAATCCAGGAAGCTCACAGAGTCCCAAAGAAGTTGGACCCAAGAAGGAACACACCAAGGCACATCATCATTACATTAGCCAAGATTAAAATGAAGGAGAGAATCCTAGAAGCAGCAAGAGCTAAGGGGACAGTCACCTACAAAGGAGTTCCCATCAGACTGTCAGCTGACTTATCAAAAGAGACCTTACAGACAAGAAGGGGCTGGAAAGAAGTATTCCAACTCATGAAATCCAAAGATCTACAACCAAGATTACTCTATCCAGCAAAACTTTCATTTAGAATGGAAGGGCAGATAAAGTGCTTCTCAGATAAGATCAAATTCAAGGAGTTCATCATCACCAAGCCCTTATTATATGAAATGTTAAAGGGACTTATCTAAGAAAAAGAAGATAAAAAAAGAACAGTGAAAGGACAGCAAACTCACAGTTATTAACAACCACACCTAAAACAAAAGCAAACTAAGAGGACAGCTAGATCAGGAGCAGAACCATAGAAATGAAGATCACATGGAGGGTTAGCAACAGGGGAGTGGGAGGAGAAGAAGGGGGAGAAGGTACAGAAAATAAATAGCATAGACAGTAGGTAGAAAATAGATAGGGGGGAGGGCAAGAATAGCAGGGGAAATGTAGAATCTAAAGAACTTGAGACACGTGGTCATAAACTAAAGGGGGGAAATGGTGGGGGAGGGGGTGTGCAGGGTGGAGGGGAATGAAGGGGGGAATAGAACTGTAATGGCACAATCAATAAAATATATTTAAAAAAAAAGAAATACCTGCACAAATGTGCAGGTGTTTATGTGTAAGTGTGTTCACCGCAGCAACAAACTGGAACAACCAAGCAGCTACCAACGGGGCTTTAATATTATACTCTTATTATTTACTAAATAATGATAGACTCAAATACTATGTAGCTACTGAAAACAATTAGGAACAACTATGTATATTAACAAAGAAATACTGTTCAGTGGGGGAAAAAGTTGCAGAACACTGTATATAAAATATAATCATGCTTCAGTAAACCTAAAAATGTAGATAAAAATACAAAAAAGTCTAGAACAGTAATGCTGACAAGAGGTTATTGTGCATCTAAACTGTGGCTAGTGTGACTGAGGAACTGAATCTTTAATTTTAAAATTGTAATCAATTAAATGTAGACACATGTACCTGATCCAGTTACTGGAAAATAGATTTAGAACAACTTGGATATATGAATCTACTTTTGCAACTGTAAGTTTTATGAACTCTAACTACAAATCAAGTATTTCTAATATAGATATAGCATCCAAATGGAGATGTTAAGGGTAAGATACACACTAGATTTTGACTAGTATGATAAAAGTAATGTAAACATCTCATTATTGTTTTGTAGTGAAAGGATATTTTGGATATAGTGGGTAAAGTAAAACATATTATTAGAACTAGGTACAGGTAAAGAGAAAAATGTTTGGAAAATATTTCTACTGTGAAGGACTTGACACTTGAGCATGGGAGATGCTGTTAGAAAAAGCAGGGAATGGAACCTGCCCTAGAAGAAGTAATAAGTAGGGGACACAAAGGGCAGGAGAGGTGACCCATCACCCAGACAGCAAGTAAATAAAAGATATGAGCCCATCCCCTCTTCACTATCCCATGCCCTCCTGACCCTCCCTGATACCTCCTTGTGGGCAGCCGAGTTAGACTCCCAGAAGCGCTGCACTTTGCTGAAGGTGACATTAGTGCAGTCGGAGAGGCCGCTTAGGAAGGTGGCTGAGGACTTCTCCGTGAGAGCCGGCGGCTCCTCTTCTTCCATGGCCGCCTCCCGGGCTTCACTTTTGCCCAGGCGAAAGGACCCAGATTGCAGCTCATTATGCAACTTCAGCGCATCAACTGTCAGGTCGCTCTTTCCTGCAAACCGGAGGCACAAGGTAAGACCCTCACTTCTACCCCTTTGGCCAAGAGAAAAAGAACCATCACTCGAAAACGAACCGGAGGAGTCCAGGCCCCCAACTCCAGAAGCTGAATTCTGAACGAGGTCTTCCTCATCGCGGGGAGTATGGATGGGAGGAATAGCATCAGGGAATTGTTAAAAGAACAAAGGTACTGTACACCTAGAACTTAGAAAACCCTCCAAGTAAAAGTTTCTGCTTCCCTGTCCTAATGAAAGAAACGCCGGTGGGAATCGTCTGGGGGCTACCCTCAAGGGGCATGGAAAATAAATGAAGGCAAAAGCGCTTTGAAAAGAGCCTCCGGTTAAGTGCAGCCCAGAGTCCCAACTCTGATATTCAGACAAGTCATTTCCCTACTGTAGTAGACTCAGTTTTCTTATCTGTTAAATGGGGCGGGTGGGGCTTTATAGCAGGCACCAGATCCGACGACGGTCTAAGAGATGAAAGGTCCAATGCCTGGGTCAGGGAAGCCCAGACCCATCCAGACCCAGGCCTGCCCAGAACCCAGGCGCCGACCGTGACCAATTCGCGACCCTACTACCTGAAGGCCGGCTGAAGAAGCGGCTGCGGGCGGCCTGGCGGTGGCGGCAGATGGCGGGATTGCTATCGCTGCTGTGGCCTTTCTTCCAGCGTTTCAACTTGGCGGAGACACCAGAGGGCAACTTCCCGGAGCGACCCATGCCGACTAAGCTTGAAGGACCCGCTGCCAGGGACAGGAAAAACTCCCGCAGAACTCACGTGGGTTCCCGGGTCGCTTCACTTCCTCTTCCTCTGAGGCCACTTCCGGATTTGCATCCGTTACCATGGCAAAACAGTCAACATCCGGGTTTTATGTTCCCTCAAGGCTCAAGATGCCTGAGGGGCTCCCAGAGATGCGCTGCTCCGGAGGACGAAGTGTTCCTAGGGAGACCCTTGGCTCTTACTGGAGAGTTGTACCGGAGTGTTAAGCTAGAGGTTCCCCCAACAAAAACCACGAAGTCCCCCACAAACCTGGCTTGGGGGATGGAAAAGCTTACCGTGCCTGAGCCAGAAGCATAAATCCCCGCCAGAGGCTGGAGCCCCCGCCACGTGTAGGAGATTCAGGGTGAGTATTCAAACTAAGCCCGGGCAGCCATTCACTCTTTCAGTCACGCGGGTTGAAAGGATGCAGTTTGGATTAAGAGGTTGAGAACACTGGGACACGGAAGATGGTGATGCTGGGAATTGCAGAACCTGCCTAGCCAAGCACGGATTACTGGGAGAAGAGGGTAATGCTGAACTGAGACGGAGGGAATGTTAAGCTGCGGGCTTCAATTTTGGGTTTTTGTTCGTTCGTTTTTTCTTGAAAGACAGTACCTCCTAACTGGCATATTCTGAAACCGGCCTGATTTGGCAAAAGGGAGGCAAGGAGCGCGTGTGCGTTCGTGAGTGTTTTAAGAGAGTGGGACTTAACGACAGAAGTCTGCCATTATTTTAAACTTGTATAACTGTTAAATAAAGTCCTTTCCTTTTCACTAAACTCTGGCATTGGGAGTCACGATTCTTGGCAGTGGGCAATCGGCCCCCACATCTATCTCAGAACTGCGTAACGTAGGCTGAGATTCTGTAACAGGGCCGCGGTTCTTGGCCACAGGAGGGAGCAGTATAAAACTGGAATTCCTTTACAGGTTAAAAAACAAACCTACATTTCTATTCTTTTTAAAGATCGAACTTCAAAATTTAAGCATAAAAACAAATTTATCTGAAAGGTCAAAACCTGGCCGAACCTGGCAGAGTAAAAATTAGTTTGGCTTGAAAAGAGGAAAAAACAGCGAATGATGCTCGAAACCTGCTTAGTTGTTTTAATTTATTACTGGCGATACCTAATTGCTGAGCAGTCCTTGCCTGATGAACAGCACTAAATCCACTCTTGTTAATCTCCCAGTTCCGCTTCAGAACCAGCAACCAATCCAGAATGCATTTCCAATCCCTTGCAACCCCCTCCAAAATCCTGTAGCCAGAACCCAAGCCTTACAAAAGAGCTGCCCTCCCCTCTCTTGAGGGGAATTGCCTCCTATGCTTCAAATCAATAAATCTGATTTTTTTCAGACCAAGGCTTGATCCTGGTGGGTTTTGATTGGTTAGGCTTTAGCATTCATTTTACAAATTTTTTAACTCCCATTAATTAGACACTTTGAAAGTCAATCTTCAAAATCACCGATTTTTAACTGGTGTGCCACAAGAGGAACAGTGCAAGAATTTTTAAAACATGTAATACCCCCTGACTATTTAGTCAGGGGCACTGACCTCTTTCCTTTTAGATTGTCAAATTAAAAAATGTCAACAGCCAATACAGCAATAGCCATCGGTGTGAATGAATCAAAGTTATAGCTACTTATGTTGTCAGAGGGGCAAAAAATATATATTTTTGGTATGCTTGCAGAATTTTAGTAATTAGTTTTTGTGTGCCACAAGACGAAAAAGTTTGAAAATCACTGTTTAAAATGAACTGGAAGTCAACCAAATTTTTGCATCCAGCTTCTTTCACTTGATACAACGTGAAATTTTTCCCTTGCTGTGATCTAAATGTTTGTGTCCTCCCCAAAATTTGTATGTTGAAATCCTGACTCCCCAGAATAATAGTATTAGGAGGTGGGGTCTTTGGGAGGTACTTAGGTTGTGAGATCGGACCTCTCATGAATGGAATTAGTGCCTAATTAGTGCCTACAAAAGAGAGTGCCCCGCGTGGCTGGTGTGGCTTGGTGGATTGAGCATCTGCTTATGAACCAAAAGTGGTTCAATTCCCAGTCAGGGCACATGCCTGGGTTGTGGGCTAGGTCCCCAGTTGAGGGCATGGGAGAGACAATTAAGTGATGTTTCACACATCAATGTTTCTCTCTCTCTCCTTCCCTTCCCCTCTCTAAAAACAAATAAGTAATTTTTTTCAAAAGTATTACCGAAAAAAATAAATAAATGAGACAGAGTCCAGAGAGATTCCTAACCCCTTCCACTATGTAAAAACACAGTGAAAAGGCACCAGCTATGAACCAGGAAACAGGCATTTACCATCCACTCTGACACCCTGATCTCAGACTTCCAGCTGTCAAAAACTGTAAGAAATAAATTTCTGTTGTTTATAAGCTACAAAAATGTCAACACTAAAGCTGCCCTACTTCAGGTACATCCTGGGAAGGCAAGGTTCTTTGGAAAAGACAAGGATACTGGGAAAATACAAGGCAGCAGGAGTAGAGGAAGACCAAATATGAGATTGATTGCCTCCATAAAAAGCCATAAGCACAAGACTACAGAAGCTGAGCAGGGCTGTTGGGGACAGGACATTGTGGACATCACTCGGTCGCAGAGTCACTAGGAGTCGGAGTCTGAGCCAACTCAATAGCACGTTAACACATTCATAACTGCCCAGCTGGTGGTGTTTTGTTACAGCAGCTTGAACAGAGCAAAAAATCCTGCAACAAAGTTCCTCACAACTGGTTGCAGTTGACTCTGGGGAACTTGTGAAGAACATACATTCCTAGCATCCTCTCCACAATGTAAACTCCACAGTGACGGGTTTTGTCTGTCACTTTCATTCTCAGCACCTGGAAAAGTGCCTGGCACATAGTAGGCACTCAACAAGTTACTGTTGAAAGAGTGAATGAATGAATGAATATATGTGTTGTGGAGACAAAAGGGACTAAAACAAGGGCACAGATTATAAAAATTAAAGAATAAATATAAATACCAATTATTGTAATTAGTCTTTATTTAACCAGACAGAGATAAGAGTTTCACTTCACAGTTTGAAACTGAAAGCTCAAAACATACATTTCTGAGGGAGTTAAGAGGTACCAAAAATGAGTTTCCATCCAAGAATCAAGGATCTGGGAATGGAGAGTAAAGGGAAGAATGGAGTGAAATTCACAAAACTACAGTATTGAACTTCACCTAAGTAGAATCAGTGATACTGGAAGCAGACACCTGAGGGGTCATCTAGATCCTGGACCACATGCTGGTCAGTATTTTCATTGTTCTGCAGTAAAATAAGTTCAATATAAAGATGCTGGTGTTCAAATGCCTGTTCTTCCATCAAGCAAAAGTGAAAATAAGTGGCAGGGTTTTATCAGACACTATCATTTGCCAGAATAAAGAGTTGGCAACCTTTTGTCAGTCATCTCCTTTTAAAAACAAGTTTACTAATACAGGAAACCTTAGAATATCTGTAAACCAAATATTTATTTGAATGTCTGAACCAACTGTTCATTTTGCCAAGTCCAGAAAAGGTGAAGTGATTTTCCCAAGTTCCCACAGCTTGGTGGTGTATTCAGTGAGATACAGAAAGTGCTAACCGTGAAGGAGAAGAAGGGTGCACTGGAATACATTAAGCGTAAGAGGTTCTGCTCATGGAACGACACCACAAAGAACATTTAAAAAGGAGCCAAAGAGTGGGAGAAGATATTTGCAGTACATATTACTAACGAAGTACATCAGAATATATTTTAAAACTCCTACAGATCAATAAGAACAAGGCAGACAATCTCATAAAAAGAATGGGTAGGAGACAGGAACAGGCACTTCACAAAACTGGGTATCTGTATGGTCAATACACGTGAAAGGATGTTCAATGTCATTAACCATCAGGGAAATGCAAATTAAAACAACAATGAAATGCCACTGCACACCCACCAGAACAGCTAAAATGGCTAAAATTAAAAAGACCAGCAATGTTTTTCTGGCGGGCAGCTCAGTTAATTAGAGCAATATGCTAAGGTTGCAGGTGTGATCCCCGGTCAGGGCACATAGGAATACATAAGTAAGTGGAACAACAAATCAGTGTTTTGCTAACTCTCTCTCATCCTCTCTCTCAAATCAATTAAGAAAAAAAAAAGACTAGCAATGCTAGGGGGTGTGGAACAACGGGCCATATAGTAGTACATATAGCCCATAGGAGTACAAACTGATACAACCACTTTGAAAAACTGAGAGGCAGTATCTCTTAAAACTGAAAACACTAATTATACTCCATAATGCAGCAATTCACTGCTGGGTATATACTCAACAGAGATGTATACTTACATGCATGAAAGACACATATGGTGATCTTTATAATAGCCAAATACTAGAAAGGACCCAAATATCCATCAACAGTAGAATGGATAAGTAAGTTACGGCGTGCGGGTAGAATGGAGTATTACAGTATTCAGCTGTATGCAGCAACGAGAGTGAGCCAACAACTGCTAATGCCACGGCAGGTGCGGTCTAAGTTGAATGACTCCAAACACAGAAAAGTACATATTGCGTGATTCTGCTTAGATGAAGTTCAAAACCAGGCATAACTAATCTACAGTATAAGAAGTCAGGCTAGCATTCACCATGTGGTAAGATTCTAATTTTTTTATTTATCAGGAGGGAGTTTACAGGGATGTATTCACTGTATGATAATTCACTGAGCTCTGCACTCCTAATTTGTGTACTTTTTGGCTTACTAAAACTAAGTGGTCCTCACACAGAGCAGAGGGAGCATCAAGATGGTGAGAAAGGGTCACTGCAGAGAAGACAGCCAAGCAAGCGCTGACACAGAACCCTGCACCCTGGCCACAGGAGTCAATGCCTCCACCTTGTGGCGGGCCCCCACTCCTGGGACACAGGCTGAGACCGGGGCAGTAAGGCAGAAAAAGGGAACTGGTGGCCTGTGGAGGAAGAGGAGGCCCAGTTTGGAAACTGTTGTAAGCAAGCTGGTATTCATGACCAGAGGTCTAGTTATGAGGAGAGTTTACTCAAAGTATTGGGTTCGCATTTTTTGTACTTTACCACAGGACATTGAACAAGGGTTTAACTTCTCCGAGTCTCCATTACACATTCTCAAAAGTGTTGATAATAACACTGACCCCACTGGGCTACTCTGAGGATTCAATGTGAAAGTGTGTGTGTCAACATATGCAGAACTCCAAAAATGTTAGCGGTATCTTGCGAAGGGTACAGTGGTACATCTTTGCCACCAGAGGGAGCCCTACAGCCAAAGCTAAAACCCTACAAAGAGGGAGCAATAGCAGGTAGGCAGGCTGGGATTTTGCAAATCACATGGGGAGATAGACTCATGGTCATGGCAGCCTTCCCATCCTTTTCCTAGGCAGTAGACACCTGCTGGCCTCCAAATGAGTGTGCATCACAACTGGATAGAGCCCTTGAATGGACCACCAGTCTGGAATGGGCAGTGGAGAGCCAATGGTCATCTGTGGGCCCTGCATCCTGAGATAACAGCTCCAAGCCTCCTCCAGGAGGCATGTGGTGAGGGAACAAGAGGCGTCCAGAAGGCATGAGCACAGACTCTCTCAAACCTGCACCACAGCGTTCACCTCCGTGAAGGACCAACCTCCCCAACCCTGAATTCCAGCAACATCTTCCACCTGGAAGCATTAGCCATCTCCATGATTAGCCACTCTATGTATAGCTAATGGAGACCACTCACATCTGTGGGACTGGTGCTGTGGTTATACCCTCTGGGTTGGAATCCAAGGACTACCACTTGCTGTGTGACCTGCCGCAAGTCATCTTCCTCTCTGAGCCTGTTTTCCTCACCTGTAAAATGGAGATAAGAAGCCTATCCATAGGGTTTATGTGAACTAAATATGTGAAGGTAACACATGTTAAGTGCTTAGCACGCTGCCTGGCCCGTAGCCAGCAGGCAATAAATGTAAGCTAATTATTACCTTCCAAAAAAACTCTCCTTGAAATCCAGAACACCATCTCACCTATTATTTAAGTGAGGAGGACAGAGCGAATGTCCTCATTTCACAGATGGGGAAACATGGACTTCAGTGACACCCCCAAGGTCACACAGTTGGTTGACGGGCAGGAGCCTCTTCTGTATCACTGCTCTTAAAACCATCTGTGAGGCTCGTGTGGAGGGAACAGAGGTGCTGCACTGAAAGCACTGAGCCCAGGGTGGGCAGGAAGGCCACTTTTAGGTCAGTGGGGTTGTAATCTGTTATGACACAGTGCAGGAGGAAAAGGAAATTGAGGCCTAACTTATTGGCCCAGACAAAGAGGAAGTGGATGGTCTGGGTGCCCAAGCTCTGGGGGAGGGAAAAGGCCTTTATCACCCTGGGCAGCCTGTCCCGACCATGGCGGTGGAGTTGCAGCTGCTCCAGAGGGTTTCTCTGAGTTCTAGAGCTGCATTAAAGCCCAAGCTTTGGACTTAGGCAGCCTGCCATTGGGGCCACATCCTAGGTGTGACTGTGGGCAGGGAGTTGAACTTTCTGAGCCACCATTTCCTCTTCTAAAAATGGGGCTGCTGTTCCAAGGCTAAAATGAAGTAATGTGTGCAGGATGCTTAGCACCGTGCACGGAACATCGCTGTTGCAGAAGACTGAGTGTCCCTCAGCCTCAGAGCACTGACATTCCATTTGACTGAAGAAGAGTTTTTAGCAAAAGAGATGGCTTTCCAGAGTGAATCTGAGGAAACAAGCACATGGCCTATGTGCTGAAGGGGAAGAGGACTGAAATCTGGGAATGGTGGATGAGCTCCTGTTCAAAGGCCGAGACCATCCCCAAAGTGGAGTCCGCCCTGTTTCCCACCTGAGTGTAGGTATCCATAACTGGCAGCGTGTCTGGGTGCAGAGAAACAGCATGATCACCCCTCTACCCAGGCATCCTGAGGCCTGGAAACTCATCCTTACTCCAAAATTAAACCTTTCTTCATTTGCCACTTCAACCCTGCCCTCATTCTGCTCAGGACCCTTCTTTTGGTAAGGAATCACGTTCAGCTGCTGTAACAGAGACCTGGCTACAGTGGCTTAAACAGACAGGGTGAATTCTTTCATATCCAGGCAATCAGGAGGTAGATGGGAAGTTCAGGCTAGCATGGTGGCTCCACAGAGTCTTCAGGATCCTGGGCTTCCTTTGCTTTTCTGCTTTACTCTCCACACTGTGTAACTTTCATCCTCAGTGTCACCTCATGCTCCAAAGATAGGCTGCAGGAGCTCCAACCATCACATTCACAATCCAGGCTGATACCTGGACTCAGTACGAAAGAAGGGAAGAGGAGCCAAAAGGGCCACAGCCTAGCCAAGTCATCTCCCTTTAAACCAGTTCCACTTACATCTGATTGGCCAAAAATTAGTAATTTAACTGAATGTAGCTGCAGAAAGGAAAATATAGTCTTAGTCAAGTGCATTGCAGCCTTCTACCCTCCCTTCAAATAAAATGCAGTCCCCACTGGATCCTTGTCTGGAAGAAAGGTTGACCCTTTTCAAATTCACCAATGACACCGTAGAGGCTAGCAATATTCTAGAATATGAGTGTGCCTAAGGAAAAAGACCACCTCTCAATAGGTAAAACAAAAGCTGCATCTCTTACTTCAGGAGTCAGAACAATGACTGTTAGGTGCAATCTCTTTGAGTGGAGAAGAGAATGATCTAGGTGCTGGGCACTTTCAGAGGAGGGGAGTTTAGGGACTGGTTGACAAGCCACAATGTGGCTGTTGCTGGTTGGCTGGCTTACAGACGCATGCCCACTGAGGCAAACTGTCATTGTTCAGTTAAAAAATGAGTTGTCACTGATTAAATGGTTTAAAACGTGTGTGTGTGTGGGAGATTGCTTGTTGCCATGGCAGCATGCAACTGGAAGTCTCTCTTTGGGTGTGGGAACTTACTTTTCTCCAAGTGTTCTTTAGCTCGAATCATTCACCCTCCCACTGTTACTTTAGCAGTGGGCCATGTTTGCTCAGGGTGATAAATCTCTGGAAGGATTTAGAGGCTGCCTGGGATGAGACACCTGCCTGGTCCAGGCTGTGGCCACAAGGCCCAGTTCCTGTCATCTCCCTGCAAGATCCTGGGGTGGGGGAATTATCCAGTTTGAGGATCAGGGGAATTAGTTTTATAGCAGGGAGGGCCCTGGCCCAGGGTCACATTAAATCAGAAATGAGACCTAGGTGCCTGGACTCCCAGTCACTTGTCCCAGAAGGCAACGTGAGGCACCAACAGAGTGTGGGGTCCTGGGACCTGACTTCACAGTCAGTTTTTGCTGCTGCCTCCACTGAGGCCTCTCCATCCCTCCTTCAGTCTCTCCCTTGGCTCAGCAAGAACCACAGGTGCTTGCCAACTGCACCCCTGAGGGTCACCCCAGAACCGTCTGGGGAGATCTGGAGCCGTCACTGAACGCAGATGGGCACAGCTGCCGTCACAGGTCCCCAAAGCTCTCCTCCCACACCCACTTCCCCGCCGTTGAGCAATGGCTCTTGGTGGCCAAGCTCATGTGGTTTTACTGTTGTTTTTTATTTTAAAGTAATTTTTAAAGCTTTTTAAAAAAGCTTCATTGAGATGTACCGGTACATGGTATTCACTGCGCCCATTTAAGGTGTGCAATTTAATGGTTTTAGTATCGTCGTGGGTATAGGCATCACCACAGTCGAGTTTATTTTTAAAAAACTTTTAAAGAATGTATTTACTTAACTTTAGAGAAAGGGAAAGGAAGACAGAGAGGGAGAGAAACATCGATTGGTTGCCTCTTGCGCGCCCCCAACCAGGGACCTGGCCTGCAACCCAGGTGTGTGCCCAGACGAGGAATCAAAGTGGCGACGTTTTGGTTTGGGGGATGGTGCCCAACCCATAAACCATACCAGTCAGGGCACCACAGTCAATTTTAGAACATTGCATCACGTCACAGAGAAACCCAGTATTCCTTATTTATCACCCTCAACCCCCCAGCCCTAGGCAACCAGTAGTCTGCTTCCCATCTCTATAGATTCACCAGTTCTGGACATTTCATATAAATGGAATCATTCCATTTATTCATTCCATTTATCCATCATTCCATTTAAATGATTCCATTTATATGAAATGATTTGTACTACATACTGTAGTATATTACCTTTTGTGTCTGGTTTCTGGTGGGTTTTTTTTTTAATGATTTTACTTATTTATCTTTAGAGGGAAAGGGAAGGAGAGAGGGAGAGAAATATCAATGTGTGGTTGCCTCTCGTGTGTCCCCTGCTGGGAACTGGCCTGCAACCCAGGCATGTGCCCTGACTGGGAATCGAACCACGATCCTTTGGTTCACAGGCCCGCACTCAATCCACTGAGATACACCAGGCAGGGCTAAATTTTTTTACTGAGTATGTTTCCAAGGTTCATCCATGTAGCATGTATCAGTGCTTTATTCTTGTTTATGGCTGAATAGCATACCGTTGTATGGAGAGCCCACATTTTGCTTATCCATTCTTCAGTGGGTGAACTTTTGGGTTGTTTCCCCTTTTGGCTATTGTGAATAATGCCACTATAAACATTTGGGTTTTTGTGTGGACATAAGCTTTCGTCCTCTTGAGTGTACACCCAGGAGTGGGGTTGCCAGATCAGATGGTAACTCACGTTTAACCATTTGAGGAACTCATGAGGGTTTCTGATGGTTGTTGTCTCTTGTCCATGATTCCTAGGCTGGACAACCCTGAGCCAGCTCCTGCTGTGACCTCTGGGAGACGGGCATTTTCTTCCATTGCAGTCAGAAATATAACAGCACCCCTGCCCTATCCCTGGCAAAATCCTCAACAGGAGTATTGGAAACCTGGTCACCTTGCTGTCGGCGGACAGGTACCATTAATAGCTTTCCTCAGGAAGTAGTCACTAAGTGCTGACCTACAAACATTCTGACAAATCTGTGTACTTGTGGCAGCCATGAAATTATGCCCCTAGGGTCTCATACAGCTGACTGACCGAGGGTCCCAGCTGGGTCACCCTGAAGCCCCACTTAGGTGGAGGTCATGATGCCTACAGGCCGTCCAGCCATGACTCAGTAGCTCTGCACCAAGGCTACAAACGTTGGCCTGGTCAGGGGAGACCAGGGACTTCGCTGAGGGGTGATTTTGGTTCAGATTCCCCAACAGCCTGGCTGAATTTCCCTCAGAAATGCATTGCAGCCTAAGATGCTTCCACCCACCCAAACTTCCCTCCCTCCACCCTTCTCTTGGGCCTACTCTGCCAGCCTTGTCTTATTCCCTCCGCATTTCCTGTCTCAGGCATACACTTTATGCAAATTATGTTTTGGCAATTGCTTCTCAGAGATCCTGGACTAACACACTACTAATTTCCCAGCCATTCCCTAAATATACCACAAATTATTCTCAAATAACAAAGTGTCTACCTGTTTTATACTTAGAATTTAACCCCAAAAAAATGTAGACAGAACAGTTTTATGTGAGGAAAAGGAGAAGAATCAAAAGGGTTTGCTTATTGCCCGGCTTTGAGCAGTTTTTCAAAATTTAGTTTATTTTTAGACAGAGGGGAAAGAAGGGGGAAAGAGAGGGGCAGAAGCATCGATGTGTGGTTGCCTCTCACACACCCCTCATTGGGGACCTGGCCTGCAACCCAGGCCTGTGCCCCAGCCAGGAATTGAACCAGCTACACTCTGGTTTGCCGGCCAGTGTTCAATCCACTGAGCCACACCAGCCAGCACCGACTCTGAGCATTTTGTCATCACAGTTATCACACGCAGGGTCTGGAGGCAGAGGGCCTGGCATGCCCCAATGATTTCTTTTTAGAGACTGAGTGAGTTCCTTCATCCAGAAAAAAGGGCTTGTACTGTGGCTGGGCCAGACACTCCAGTCTGAAGCTTGGTTTTAGGGTCCGAGCAGGGTGGAGGTGGGAAGCTGCTGCCAGGGGAGCCCTAAGATGCCCCAAGCCCGCAGCCAGACTCTCCTCTTTCCTTTCCATTTGCACCAGTTCTGTCTCTGTTCATCTTCAGATGGTGATCTGAGAGGGCCGGAGCATGCATTTTATCCCTCCTTGAAGCACTGCTTTCTTTCCTAGAAGCCCAGAGTCTTGAGGCCTAAGCCTTCATCATCTGGGCTCACTCCCTCTTCAAAGCGGAAATCCTCTGCTCCTCAGACACCTGGGAGACCCGAACATCCAGCAGTGAGTTCACAAGATGTTCAACAAGTAAAGACATGTGGTATCTTGACAGGGAGGCCTGTGCGTGGGCAGCCGCCCCTCCTTCCGCTCGGCAGAAGACTTGGTTTGCCCCACCACAATTCTAAATTCTACGTCTTTCGCTCAGTGTTCAGAGCATAAAAAGGGAGATACTCTTCTGTGGCAAAAATAGATACTCTTCTGTGGGAAAGGAAGGCTCAGGGGGGCCTTTGTTGTTTTAAGGGACAGTGAAGGGTCATAGGGCTGTGACCACTGATGATCCTAGTGTGAGTTCCACTGCTTAACCAATAAGCTGGCTGTGGAAAGATGTCAGTCCTGGGAGTTTCCCTGAGGCCTGAGGAATTAAAGCGCTGAGCTAGAAGGGAAGCTGTCTGCCCTAAGGGTTTAGAGGCTGTCTGGAGGCCACTGGCAGAGAAGAGGGCTGCGGTGGATGAGTGTTGCTGGCTCAGGAGATGACACTAAAAAGACTCTGAGAACACAGATGCCCAAGCCCACACTCCATGCAGCAAGGGGACTTATTGGCCACAGTTGCTTCCTGAAGGACAGAGAGGAAGGGCAATGACCTGGTTAGAAGTCTCAGGCTACCCTGTGATCAGAGCCCCTTGCACCTGCTTTGTTGTCAGAACATGTGAAATGTGTCTGGAATCAGCCCTGACAAATGTCTATGTGTCTATGTGTCAATAGAGATAACAATTAAAAATTTAAAAATGGAGTGGCAGGCAAAACACACTGGTTTATCCTTACCCTTACTGACGTTTGAGAAATCACCTTGGCTTTGTAGGCTCTAAGCTACTTCCCAGATTTGTAATGCTGTGAGAGGTACTGACTGGATGCTGTGGCAGATGCTGCGATAGATGCTGGCTTCCTGCATCCGTGGAAGCCACGGATCCTGGCTTCCAGCTGCAGCTCCTTGACGGTCCTCACAATGGTCCTTCCCATTCCCCTCACTCTTCATATCTCTCTGGGCTCCTGCATCTCTTCCTGACACAGCAAACCCCAACTTGGGGGCTTCTCCAAGGATCATCTCTGACTTTTCACTGATGGACGTGGTCCTCTGCCTATCCCCTTATGTTTTGAGTGGCTCACCTCACTTTCCTCATCTGTTACATGCGAACTGGGGATACCAGGAAGTGGGGGCTCACAGGTGAGGATCTTCAAGGTCTCGTCCAGTTCAGACAGTCAAAGATACTGAGGTTGTCTACTTAGGCAAAGGCATCATGCTCGGTGCATGTGCCCATCCTCAAGGAGTCTCTAGTTGAGTAGATCTGATGCATACATTTAAACCCCCCCACAAAACTCTAATGATCCAGGTACATATCCTGTGAGGCTTATAAAATTATCAGAGTTCTCAGAATTGCAAAGAGATGATAGACTCCTTCAAGAGACAGAAAGGGTTGGTGAAAAAAATAAAATAGGATCCCTGAACTCCTTCCAGGCTGGTGGCACAGATACCCTTAGCCTCCTGCCCAATGTATCCTACTAATTATCGAAGTTACAATCCCATTGGACAAGCCACCCCCTTCCATCCTGCTGGAATGGAAGTCTGTCCGTGGACCTCAAGATTCACATCCTTTTTAAAAAATTAATTTATTTTTGAGACTTTATTTTATTTTTAGAGGGGAAGGGAGGGAGAGAAATATGGATGTGTGAGAAATACATTGATCTGTTGCCTCGTGCACGCCCCCAAATGGAGACCCAGCCGGCAACCCAGATATGTGTCCTGACTGGGAATCAAACTGGCAACCTGAAGGGTTTTGTGATAGACTGGCCCTGAGTCCACTAAGCTACACCAGCCAGGGCTCACACCCTTTGAAATGGTACCCTTTGTTAAATCTTTTTTGCCTTCTTGATCACACTGCTAATAATATATTTTGTTAACATGTGAATA
Source organism: Artibeus jamaicensis (assembly GCF_021234435.1). Taxonomy (NCBI): domain Eukaryota; kingdom Metazoa; phylum Chordata; class Mammalia; order Chiroptera; family Phyllostomidae; genus Artibeus; species Artibeus jamaicensis. The sequence continues at coordinate 1,920,745 of NW_026521538.1, forward strand.
ATATATTCATTGTTATTTATGACTATTTGCTAGGCACAGCGCTAAGTGCTTCCCACACACATCTCATTTATTTCTCACAACAGTGCTTTAGGTGGTTACAAATGTGATTGTTGTCTAGTTTACAGAGGTCAAAACTGAAGATGTGAAGTTTTTTTATTATTAATTTTATTTAGCTATTTTTCAAGTAAAGTTTTTTGAGAAGATGTGAAACTGAGTGACCCATCTTAGGTCCCACAGTTAACAAGAAACAGATATCTGAACTCAGGTCTCTCCCATCTCACACTTTTTATTCATTTCAGAAACGTGAGCCCCAGCTAGACAAAAAGCATAGAAACCTTGACTAGAAGCAGAGAGCAGGGTGAAGAGAAAGGAACATGGCAGGAGTTAGACTAGGAGCATGGATTAGGGCCAAAGCAGAGGACAGAAGGTGTGGTCTGAAAAGCTAGTGTTAAGCTCTCCCTGGGAGGGCCTGGGCATCTGGTTGGGATGGCCAAGCAGCAGGAATGACCAGAGTGAGAAATTCCTAAGAGGAAGTCTTTCAAGGACTTCCATTTGGGCCACACCTGCAGTTTGAACACCAAGTCCTTCCAGCATAGTCCCTGCTTTGCAGCCCCGGAGTTTTTTGAGTTCTGGGTACAGCTATTAGTGCTGGATTCACCCCAGTCACCTCTCCAGTCATGGAATGCCATCTTCGCCCAGCTGCAGAGAACAGAAGCAGTGGAACACTGTGGTTAGAATCCTGGTTTCTCATCCACTTCTCAGCTGTTTGGATAAATTATTTCTCTGGGTCTGTTTTCTTATGTGTGGAATGGAGCTATAACAGCTCCTGCCTTATATGAATTGCTAGAGGGTTGAGATAATACATTAAAAAACTTGACACACTAAAGCAACAATAGCAATTATGATGATTGATCTACAAGCCAATCGTTATGTGTTTTGGTTCATGTTGTTCCCAAAGAAACTGTTTCTTTGCCTCTCAAATCCTTCCCACTCTTCAAAGTCAACAAATTATTAAAATGTGGAGGCCATAGAGAGTAGCAGGTAAGAGTGTGCATGGATTTGGGAGCCCAGCCTAGGGTTGAATCCTGGATCCTGTAACCTTAGACAAGTGACCTCGTCTCTTGGTTTCCTCATCAGTAATGGGAAAACCTACCTCATAGGATCATTTTGAGGATTTGAAGAGTAAATAAGGTAACTTTTGCAGAACACTTATAACACTGCCTGGTGCACAGTAGTTGCTTCATGAGTGTGTGTTAAAAACTTTTCTAGAATCTCTGTCAAAATATAGCACACAGCCCTGGCTGGTGTAGCTCAGTGGATTGAGCTCGGGCCTGTGAAGCAAAGGGTCACTGGTTGGATTCCCAGTCAGGGCACATGCCTGGGTTGCAGGCCAGTTCCCAGCAGGGGACACATGAGAGGCAGCCACACATTGATGTTTCTCTCCCACTCTTTCTCTTTCCCTTCCCCTCTAAAAATAAATAAAATATTTAAAAAATATATAGCACACAGCACAACTTCACTGTGGCACAGACAGCACAGAGCTATCCACAGAAGCACATATATTTAAACTGCTGATTGGGTGGAGGAACAAGCAGAGGCTCTTCTCTTTCCGGAATATTTGAAGGGTTCTAGGGCTTCTCTGTTGGAGACCCAGGAGGTCTAAAGGCTGAGACTAGGAGATGTGGGATAAAGAGCTCTGTGTTAAAGAGCATGGCTTGGAACCAGTGGTCAGAGCCTTATATGTAAAGTAGATCAGTGCTCACTGAAATGACATCAATACAGCTATTTACCGAGCATCTTTCAGGTAAATGGGCACGCGCTAAGTACTTATGATGTCCTTTTATAGAGGAGGCTGCGTGAAGTTACTCGAACTGCCCAAAGATACAGAGCAAATAGAATGAAAGCGTGAAGATTTGTATATGAATCAAGTTCTGTGTGTGGCAGAGCTACGAGCGGTTCAAACGATAAGGGCTATTACAACGAGAGTCTTATGAGTAAGAGCTATCTAGAAGGGCAGGGTGACTTTTAAACACTCTGGCTGGCACGTACGCCCCAGTACCACCCAAGGGGCCCGCCGCCCAGGGCGCTTACGTGCGCTCCGTGACTGCCGCGGTCGACCCAGGGCGACTGCAGAGGCCGCATGCGCTCTGGTGTACCACGGCTCACCCCCCCCCCCTGCGGCCGCATCTCTCCCCCCGCTCTCGCACAGGACGCATGCGCACAGCCGGCGGGCGACAAGAGTTCCCTGCAAGTGGAAAGATTTACGGCGAGCTACTGTGCCGGTGCTGGGCGGTGGGGCGCTAGTGCGCAGGCGCGGCTGGGGCAGCCCGACTTGCCACTCCAGAATCTCGGCGAGCCCCAGTCTGCATCGCACTCGGAACTGCCGCCATGGCCGCCTACAAGCTAGTGCTGATCCGGCACGGCGAGAGTGCGTGGAACCTGGAGAACCGCTTCAGCGGCTGGTACGATGCCGACCTGAGCCCTGCGGGGCACGAAGAGGCGAAACGTGGCGGGCAGGCCCTGCGAGGTGCGGAGAGGGCCGGGCTGGGGTGAGGGTTGAAGGCCCGAGCGGGCACTCCTCGGTTAGGGCCTTCTGGCTTATCCTCGAGCCCTCCCGGAGAGGGCCGAGACCTTGGACTTCATCTCGCCAACACTTTATTTTGCACTTGAGAAAATGGGCCTGGGTGTGTGTGTGTGGGGGGGGGGGGTCAGCTTGCTCAAGGTCACCCAGTAGTGAGGGCCGCGTGCCAGGAAGTGGAGTCGGGGCAACCTCCCCGCAGCGGGTTGTGCTTTCCACCACACAGCCTCGCGAAATTCTCCTTTCTAGTCTGAGCATTTAGTAACTTAGGGATAGGTGGTCAAATTGAATGCCCGGTGTCCTCCAGCTTCTGTAACCAAGCCTTCTTAAGAGGCTGCTGTGGATCCTGTGAGGCGACGGGCCACACGCTTATCTCCCACTGTGGAGGGAGTGGCGCGGAGCCGGGGGGGTGGGGGTGGGGGGGATCCGGCAGGCATCAAGAAACCAAGAAATCCACGTTCTTGTATAGGCCTTTGCTGCTCAGCAGTATTCCACAAATCCTGTCCCCATAATGTATCCACAAACGTAATTGAATGAATGAATGATTTGAGTCAATCCTCTCCACAGCTCCATAAAGTATGCAAATGTTATGCTCCTCTTCACCATCCCCTCCTGACCCTCTTTTATAGTTGGGATAGTGAGAATTGGAAGAAAGATGACTTGTCCAAGGTCGTATCTTATTTAGTCCAGCGCCTTGGCCTCACTTCTGGGGTTGAGTAACGCAGTGGGTGTGAGGAACTGGTAGGCTGCTGGCCAAGGACTCTCTGGGCAGAGGTGGAAGTGGCAGTGAGATAAGCTTGCCTAGGCAGGGTTGCCCCCTTTGGCAGATAGGTCTGTGATTTTTGAAATGCTAATAAGGGAGCATTCCCTGCTGCAAGTGGAAGAATCTTTGGACTGAGGAGGTGATTTGTCCAGATCTGGCTCTGCTCCCTTCTAACCCGTGGACAAAGAAAGTCATTTAAAAGGGTCACTGATGCCTCGCTGATGTGGAACAGGTATTTGGCCTCAGGTTGCCTTCTCTAGCTTCTTGCCTTCACTGTAGATCCTTTTGAAATAAAGCAAAGGTTTGGAGAATCTGAGAAATGTAATTTTGCTGCAGGTGTGTGAATGCTTTGGATGGCTGGGATGACCTCATACCGATTAGGAGAGGCAGGGACAGCAAAGTGCTGGTAAAGGAGGCCATTTTCTCTCCTGCTGCCCGGCCGGAAGAACTGTATAGGTTGGTCTGGGGTGGTTTGCTGATGGCAAAGAAATTGAGGCTGTGCTCTAAAACTGATCAAAAGGTTAAATCTGTAATGTTAAAATAACAGACCCTCTTTCAGTTTTTAAGTAAATGTCGGTAACATTAGTTTTATTTTTTAGGTAACATTAGTTTTAAAAACTCCCATTAAAAAATTTAATACCTACTATGGGCATCACAGATGATTATATTAAATAATGAAAGATTAAAAGCAAAACTTTGAATGATGAAGATCATTATGAATAATCTAATAATATAAAAGACCTGAAATAAATACATTAAGTTTATCAGGGCTTTAAGTGATAGTAGCACCCTGGCTGGTTTGGCTCAGTGGATTGAGTACTGCCCTGCAAATCAAGGGTTGCTGGTTTGATTCCCAATCAGGACACATGCCTGGGTTGCTAGCCAAGTCCCCAGTGGGGGTGGGGGGGCGCGTGAGAGGCAATTGCACATTGATGTTTCCTCCCTCCCTTCCCCACTCTAAAAATTAACAAACCTTTTTTAAAAAGTGGTAGTAGTGTTTATATACTCTTGAATCTGATTCCAGGAGGAAGCTAGTAAGAACTGAGTTTTCCCTTGCAGTCTTGCTTCTGGGGGATGATGGAGTCCACATCACACCACACCGCAAATCCATCCCTGGGAGTGCCCCAGACTATGCTTTGTTTGATGGGCAAGTTAAAGGAAGAGGCTTTAGAGTTGTGTTAAAGGGCCCTAAGGGGAACTGCTTTTCTCCTTGGGGACCTATTTGTGTATCCCATTTTTGTAGTCCATGGAGAGTGGAAATAATTGCAGTGAAATAACCAGTTGCTTTTCAGCATGGGAGCTGAGACTTGCACTGTGGGTTGTTGCTTCCCACTGACTCAGCCTTTTATTGGGGCACCTTTTCTCTCCTTAAGGTTAGGGAGGAGGTAGCTGAGCCTAATAGGACTTGTCCTGAGGCTCAGTGATGAGCTGTGTCCTCTTCCCTTGTGGGTGGTTGGTGGTTTCCTAGTGGTTAATCCTTTCTTCTCCCACCAGAGTAGTTCTTATTTGCCTCATTTTCAGTTGAATGACTGGCAGGAAAATTCACTTCACATTTCATTAATGACTCTTGGCAACCTCAATATGAGGTAATATTCAGGAAAGTGTGTTATATTCCAAAGAAGGCTTTGTAGCCTCATGGAGGAAAATAGGACTGTCTTCTTGACCTAAACCATAAGGAAGAGTCATATTCCCCCTTAACTAGGGATGGAGAGTAACTTTCATGAGACATGATGTAAGATTAATCATTGTAACCTACTGGTTGGGCCAACAACTCCTTTTCAAAAAGATTTTTTTTTTTTTTAGAGCAAGGGGAAGGGAGGGAGAAAGGGAAAACATCAATGTGTGGCTGCCTCTCACGCACCTCTTACCGGGGACCTGGCCACAACCCAGGCATGTGCCTTGACTAGAAATCAAAATGGCAACCCTTTGGTTAGTAGGCCAGCACTCAATCCACTGAGCCACACCACCCAGGGCCCAAAATAAAGTCTTAAAATGTGTTTAATTAAAGCACAACATTCTGGGGACTAGGATAGGCAGCACAGATGGCAGGTTAGTTGACTCACACTACATTTAGGACTGGGGTTAAATGCATTTTTGGGAAACCACTGGGAGGTATGTCATGAAGTGTAATGTAAGTTGACAAATTTTATCTTCCCTAAAGGTGGAATATTACAGTTTTTCCTGCTGGAGTGTACAAAATTGAATATTTAGCCCAATATTTTTCTTTTGGACTGCCTGTGTAGAGATTATATGTAAGAAAATTCTGACTCCAGAGTCAACCTGATTAGCTTACTACTTTGAACTTACATTTTCCAGATGCCGGCTATGAGTTTGACATCTGCTTCACCTCAGTGCAGAAGAGAGCAATTCGGACTCTCTGGACAGTGCTGGATGCCATCGACCAAATGTGGCTGCCTGTAGTGAGGACTTGGCGTCTCAATGAACGGCACTATGGGGGTCTGACTGGCCTTAATAAAGCAGAAACTGCTGCCAAGCATGGTGAGGCTCAGGTAAAGATCTGGAGGCGCTCCTACGATATCCCACCACCACCGATGGAGCCTGACCACCCCTTCTACAGCAATATCAGTAAGGTATGTACGAGTCTGTACAAAGTGAGGTCTGGCCCACTCAACCTAGGACCAGGGATTGAGAGTCTGGGCCTCACTCTGTAGCTTTTATTAGTACAGCCTAGTCCCATGACCTTATAATCTATGTTAAAATAATTCATTGTAATTCTCCTTCTCCAAGAAAGGGCCCTCATTTGCTAAAAGATTTAATTGATTGTTTGTTATATCTCCACTGCCATATTTTGTAAAAGTCATAGGGTAGGGCCTTCCAAAGCCACAGATAGAAGGAATTGGGAAGAGCCTTGTTCTCCATTTCTGTTTCTTTGAACTATTAGTTTTCCTAGTAGTGGATGATGGGGGGAAAAGGATAATAATTTTCTCTTTCCAAGTTCTCAGCTTCATTCTGTGCCCTGGGGAGAGACCTTTATCCGTCACTTTGACCCCTTGGTGGGTGAGGCATGGGCAGAACAGATGGAACTGCTAATAACTGAAGAGCTTGGATTGGGTTCTGTTGTTGTTTAGGATCGCAGATATGCAGACCTCACTGAAGACCAGCTTCCCTCCTGTGAGAGTCTGAAGGACACTATTGCCAGAGCTCTGCCCTTTTGGAATGAAGAAATAGTTCCCCAGATCAAGGAGGGGAAACGGGTACTGATCGCCGCCCACGGCAACAGCCTCCGGGGCGTCGTCAAGCATCTGGAGGGTATGTGCGGTTTTCAGAGGGGCCCTCACGAGGGATAAGCAGAACTGCCACTAATCGGGGATTTAATTACTTCGTAGACAGAAACCTTCTGGAAAGGGTGAGGCATATGTTAGCTTTAGAGATAGTCTGGGTTGATTCCTAAAGGAAACACACCCTGTACTACATACCCTTGTTTCTCAAAGCATCTTCTAGAGAAGCAGAGGTGGCCGGATCCCCTGGGGTCCCACTTCAGACTTGATTCAGAAGCTGCAACTGTCACCCAGGTGATTCAGATACACATTAAAGTTTGAGATGCCCACCTCTAGACTAGGATTGCCAGTTGAAATTGCTGATAAAACCCTCCTTAATCATACCTTAACCACAACCTGGCACAATTTCACACACAAATCTCAATTAGCATCTTTTTTTTTAATCCTCACCCGAGAGTATGTTTATTCATATTAGAAAAAGAGGAAATGGCGGGAGGGAGAAACAGGCACAAACACTGATGTAAGAGAAACTTTGATCAGTTGCCACTGGTAAGTGCCCTGACCGGGGATTGAACCTGCAGCCTTTTGGTGAGCAGCATGACGCTCCAATCAATGCAGCCACCTGGCCAGGGTTCCAGTTCGCATCTTAAGTTGTCTCACCTGAGGGTCTAGAGGCCAGATGTGCTGATTTTTTTTGGCGGACTGGATGAACTGCATAGTGCATCTGTGACATATTTAAGTCCTGCTCCACTGTGTGCTTTCGGACCCCACTGTGGGAGATCCGTGGCACATACCTTTCATACTTTTTCCTGCTTTTCAATGGCTGAGAAGTAAGTAGTGGGGGCACTCCTTGGGTGATCGATCTGTATAACATAGATCGTTATTTCAAATTTCAGAAAGGGCATCTTGTTTTAATTCCTACCAAGGCCCTTTGTCATCTGGAGAATAAATAGTAAACCTAAGGGGTGTTGTGGAGCCCTGTCTTACTTGGCTAATCATGGTGGGTATTTTCAGGTCTCTCTGAAGAGGCTATCATGGAGCTGAACCTGCCGACTGGTATTCCCATTGTCTACGAATTGGACAAGAACTTGAAGCCCATCAAGCCCATGCAGTTCCTGGGGGATGAAGAGACCGTCCGTAAAGCCATGGAGGCTGTGGCTGCCCAAGGCAAGGCCAAGAAGTGAAGGCAAGCAGGCAGACTACTTTCCCAAGGACACCCTCCCCACCCATCCCACTCCTCTGCACCTCTCCTGTGCACATGTCACACTGACCACGTCTGTAGACTTCTTATGTTGTAGCTGCGGATGGGGACCAGTGGCTCCTAATTCCATTTCAGCCATTTTCTCTTGCACACACTCCCTTCATGCAGTCTAGTCAGAATGGCACCTCTGGGGCCTGGGGCCTCAGTCCAAGCTGAGGGAAGACTCTTATTCAAGAGAGTCCAAGAGTAGTAAACTGGTTTTTTTGCTAGTGCTTTTTTTTTTTTAATTACTAAGGACCTGCTTGAATAGGGGGATAGGGAGGAGCCATGCTAAGGCGTGACCAATGAGGAGGCAAGAGCCTCTTTGTGTTCCCAGAAGTCCTGTCCTATTCTGTAGTCAGGTGACTGGGGGGAGGTGGTGGAGCCAGGGAGGGCTCTCGTCATTCCAGCCGAAGAAGAATGCATGGTGATTCAAACTAACATTTCCTCCCTGGGCCCAGAAAAGCCAGCTCCAGAAGATTGGGATCAATCCTGAATGTTTACGTTTTGCAGTTACTTTTACAAAAAAAGTATATATATATATACATGTATAAAAAAATACAAAAGGAAAACCCTTCTGGGGTTTCTAGTGGCGGTTGAAATATTCCCACATGTGATCATCACAGAACAGGCCATTCCTCATATCGCGGTGGGATGAGCTCCTTGGCTCGTGAGGGGCGGGAGTTTGTCCTGCTGTGTGTTAGAACCCCTCCCCTGCCTTACTGTTTCACAGCCGAGAAATGTATCTCGATAACGTCCAGGTGTGTCTTTCACTGTGTCTGATTTCTGAATCATGTTCCAGTTGCTTGGCCCTGCCACTTGGGCTCAGCACACATTTTGAGCATAACTACGAAAACTGTTTTCCAGATCAGTGTAATAAAGGAGTCATGTGCAATATTTTCTGTGTGATGTAATCTCTTGTCTGAGGAAATCAGCTTGAACATTCGACTTGAAATGTCTCATTACCCAAGTCCTTGTATGACAGATTAAGAGCTTCAGGACACCCAGTTATGACTATACACAGCCTGGTCCAAAATTGTGTATTTCTTAGGTTTTCCACTTCCGGCTGGGGTCCTCAGGTGGGGGTGGGCAGGTCTTCCTGGCTGAGCGCTCTGTTCCCGTTGCCTCTATAGCTCTTGCTCAGTGGTGCTAGTTACAGATGCTCCTTGACTGGAAAGTTAGTTTCTGAAACTTGTGCCCTCTTTAGAGTAAGGTAAAAGATTTGACCAGTTTTTAAAATGCCAGTCCTTTTCTACTAATAACTTGCAGGCCTGTTTTGTACCTTTGTGGCCCCAGAATTTTTTTTTAAGATTTTATTTATTTATTTTCAGAGAGTGGGGAGAGGGAGAAAGAAACCTCAATGTGTGAGAGAAACATTGATCGGTTGCCTCTCACACCCCCAAGTGGGGCCCTGGCCAGCAACGCAGGCATGTGCCCTGCCTGGAATCAGGACCTTTCTGTTCTCAGGCCTGCACTCACTCTATCCACTGAGCCACACCAGCCAGGGCTGCCCCAGAAGTTTTAACCCTGTCAGTCAACATCCTCAAAAATCACATAACCTCATAAAATGACTTGATGCGGCAGAATAACTACATTATATACACAACTGGGGAGGGGCATTGCTCACCTTTACTTTCTCTCAGACCTTTGAAAAGGTTGCTGAAATGTAAGCCCATAAGAACTTTTCTTCTAGGAAGAAGTAACATCTGTTACGCTAGAATGAAGTTCCCCTGTACCAGCCACTGGGTGGGGCAAATAACATAAAATCTGTAATACTGACAACTTCGGAAAGATCTGGTTTCAGCAGTTTACAGAAAACAGGCTGAAAGGTATAGAAACTTGCCAGAAGGTATACTACTAAGTACTTAAACCAGGTGAAAGATTTAGTTCAACTAAATCAAGGTCCTTATTCTAAAATTTAAATACTTTCGAGCACCTTGCCTGACAGGTTCAGTTTATTTGATCTACAGAGTAACCCCAGGAAGACCCTGAGTAATTTAAGTCCCCAACAGCCTGGTGGGATGTTAGTTTATTTAGCCTGTACTGAATCTTAGACCAAGTTGATAATTGGTTTGATCAAGTGCACTTCACCCAAGTCAGACGTGGTCTTATTGGATTAATGTTCTTGTATGTCCTGACATCTCTTGAGCCTATAGGTCTTCATTCCTCACAACTTAAAAGAGGCTCTCACTAGAACTGGCTTATGGGCAAGAAATGACAGAAATTCAGCATCATTTACTATTACCACTAGGAGGACAACTACAGTCCTCAGACTACTTCTTAGCACGTCAGAATCACCCATGGAGCTGAGGAAAAAAAAATCCTAACCACCTGCCCTGGGTTCACCCTGAGATGTGAAAGCACAGTTAGGGCACCTGCCTTTCCCACCCCACTTCAGAGCTTTACAGGCAATCCTGATGCTCGCCTAATCCACGCTGAAAACCACTTTTCCAAGGCACAGCATCCTCATTTCTAGAACCAATTTTAGATAAGCAAGTATCACCATCACTAAGCATCACTGTTTAGGCACAGTTCAGTCAGCTCTGAGTACACAGCGACATTTTTTTATTGAGTATCTGCTGTTAGTACCAGGAACTGGAGACTCAAAGACAGCTAAGAGGACTCTGCCCTAAAAGCTCAGGCCGATGGGACAGGGAGGTAACTAATGTATAATTCACTAATGGAGGGTTAAGGATGAGGCCATATAACCCAGTCTGCACTAGATCAGGGAATGCACTAGATCAGGGAAGGCTATTACCCAATTATTTCAAATGCTCTTCTTTGAGACACTTCTTAAGAAATCATGCAACGTTAATTTGTTTACTACTTATCTGTCTTCCCTCACTGGGATGTAAGCTTAACAAAGAAAGGATTTGATCATGTTCACTGCTTTACCTCTGCGTTCCTGGAACACTGCAGTGCTGGGCAGAGCAGCTGCTCAATATATATTTAGTAAATGAGTAAGTGATGTACAACAGGCACTCAGTTAATGAAACAATGTCAATTTGGAAGGCCTCTTAATTGCATGCCCAAGGTTCTGTTCAGTATTTGGTAAAAGGCGCCACTGCGCAGAAGGAAGCCTGGGGTTCGCGGCAGGCAGGCCCGGGTGCGGGTGCCATGCTACCACCTGATGTCTCTGAAATGGAAATGGTCACTACTTTTGAGGGTCGCTGTGAAGTTCCAAGATATTGGGTTGGCCAAGAAGTTCGTTTAGTTTTTTTCCATACAATGGCTCTAGTAGTGCTTAGCTGTCCTTAACCTCATTTGAAATAATTTTGTTAGACTGCATTGTGACAGCTGTCATTAACAGCGTGCGTTAGAAAAAAAAAACTTACCAAAACCGGTGAATTTTTGTGCAGCCATTTTAATACTGAAGATGGAAGAAAATACGCAACATTTTCGGCATACTATGCTTTATTATTTCAAGAAAGGTACACATGTAACTGACACCAAAAAAAGATTTGTGCAGCATATGGAGAAGGTGCTGTGACTGACTGAACATGTCAGAAATGGTTTGTGAAGTTTCTTGGTACTATTGACACTTTGGCCAAATAACTCTTTGCTGCAGGGCTGCCTCATGCATTGGAAGATGTTGAGCAGCAGCCCTGGCTTCTACTCACTAGGAGCCAATAATGGGAAATATTCGACATAATCAGAATATCCAAAAACTAAAGTTATTAGTGAAAATGTGAAAAATGTCTTTGATTTTATGGAAAAAACTAACGACTTTTAGGCCAACCCAGTAAGTAAAATGGCTAACACTGTTGTTGAGAGAATCAATTCATAGCATCTTTCTGCAAGGTGAGAGGGAGAATCTAACCAAAACTGAGTAAGTCCACATTCTCACATTGACCAATGTTGCTCAGTTGGTTGGGTGTCGTCTTGCAAAGCAAAAGGTCACTGGTTCGATTCTCTATCAGGGCACATGCCAGCAGTTGCTGGTTGGGTCCCTAGCTGGTGTGCATACAAGAGGCAACTGATCGATGTTTCTCTCTCTTTCTCCCTCCCTTCCCCTCTAAAAATAAATAAAATCTTTAAAAAACATTTGTATATTCTCTGACCCAGCATCCCATGTCTGGAAACCTGCTTTGTAAAAGAATCAGGCACGCAAAAAGATTAGTGTTTTCTCTGCAGTATTGTATAAAAAAAAATTGTAAAGTTTTAAAATACCAATTAGTAAGCCACTGATTAAATAAACTATATCCAAGTGTCTGACACTCGGCCTGGATTTAGTAGACTCTTCACAGAAGGCAACACGATGCACAGTAACAGCGCACGCATAACAAACCAGTGGCGTGCACTGAGCACTTTATGCGTCTCCTCCTCACGAAAGTCCTATGAGGTCGTGCTATTTCATGTGCTGAAACAGACTTAAAGAAATAAAAGTAACTTGCTCAAAATATCAATGTCAACATCCTGGTTGTTATAATTTTGCAAAATGTTACCATTGTGGGAAACTGGGCAAAGTGTACAAGGGATCTCTCTGTATTACTTTGTTCTTTTCTTCTTTTTTATTGATTCCAAAGAGAGGGGAAGGGAGGAAGAAAGAGGGAAAGAGAAAGAGAGAGACACATCCATGTGAGAAACACTGACTGGCTGCCTGTTGCATGCGCTCGGATGGGACCAAATCCGCAACCTGGGCGCGTGCCTAGAATGGAAATCGAATCTGAGACTCTGGCAGCAAGACAACATCCAACCAACTGTGCCACCCCGGCCAGGGCTCTGTCTGATTTCTTAAAACTTTATGTGGACCTATCATTATCTGAATAAAAATTTTAATTAAAAAAAATCACCTAATCTGCTCAGGGTTAGAACTAGAGGCTGGACTCCAAAGCTCGCCTTCAACCACAGCCACGGCACACAGATGACGCGGGACCCTTGAACAACAGCTCAACAGGCGCCACCCCGTGGTTCGCTGTTCTTCCGCTCCCTCTGCAACCACTGCACACTTAACCCTCACGTCTCCTTGCCCTCAAACTTATGTCTTCATTTCTGCTTCTGCATTTTGCTAGGGCTTCTCTCTGCCTTGAGTATCTTTACTGCATTCATCTAATTCTTTAATTCCGTTTACCTGACATCACAAGTCCTTTCCTGACCTCCTCACAACAGCGCCATGCCCCTTCCTGGAGTACTAACTCTGGCAGTAACACCAGGGTTACCAAGTAACTTTCAGAACGGCTCACATGCTACCGGAATTCCCACAGGTGTCCTGTAATTTTCACTAAACCACAATCTCTCTAAATCAGGGGATGTATATAAAGTACCTGGTCCAGTGCCTGGCACAGGTAAGTACTGACTTAGCAGAAATACTTAAAAGATATTAAAAGTATTAAAAAGATTAGAGACCAGGCTTCATACAGAGCAAGCGCGCACCTGACGTGGGTCAGTTCAGAGGCTACCAGCCAACCCTGCTCCAAGCACCACGACACTGTTTAGACCCCTTTCCTGCTCAAGACAACAGAAACCATAAAATCCTTTTAATACAACTGTTTTCTCCATCACAGCAAAAATACATATTTGTAAGACTGTCAGAAAGAATAGGCTATTTCCAACATTATACAGTTTGTTTATGGAGCCCCCAAGAGAAATTTATCACTCAAGAGAATGAAATCAGCCAAAGGGTTCATGAGAAAAACGTTCCACCTACAGAGTTAGTTTCCGGCAGACTTTTCTTGAACTGGTTGCTGGCTGACCCCTGGTGTATCGACAAAGACAGTGACGCCTTACTGCTACTTTCGTACAGATATTCTGGAACAGCTTACCCCCTCCCTTGGGGTAAAAAGTAGCTTCTTAGGTTTGCAAGAATTCGGGCTGTACTCGGGCCACTTTCCGGAATTCTTTAGTGTGGGTCTTGGGGCACTGCATCTCACACCAGCTGATGGGAACCATCTGCACACCTGAAAGGGAAAAGCCGGTGTTGGAACTGGTACCCCAAATATCTGCCAGAGATCCTTCTCTTTTCCGCTGGGTATGAACTGAAGTGTCACCAAGGTATCTAGTGAACCTCTGCTCACACAGAAAAAACTTGTTTATTCCACTGACTTACGGAGAGGTCAGTAGGAGCCATTCCCTTTTCCTCAGATTTATAACAATGAAGAGAATCACTCTAACCTCAGAAGTGCAGATCTATGTTCACACCACTTCCTAAACAATTACAGAACGAAAACGAAGGAAAATAATGGATTAATTCCAAACCACAGAGTTCAGGAAAAGGCAAGCACTAGAAGCATGGCCCAACTCACCCGATTCACTGTGAGCCACCACCACCCCGAGCTCATTTTCGGCCGTGGTCAGGAGGTAGTTGGACTGTGCGTCACCTAGGGAGATCTAGTCACGCAACGTTGGTGAAGGAAAACGAAGGGTGGTAAGTCTTCCCTCCCACAGCCACCTGAGTTGTTTCTCCACTTCCATTTCTTCTTTTAACAAAGGATCATAAGTCTGCTGGGAATAAAGGATACCACTTTGGCCAAGACAATGTCGCCTGGGCGGAAACTCTTATAAATTTCAACCTGTAAAGAAAGACCAGAAGTGTTAAATGAAAGCTTTCGATTAGGTCTATAGGAAACTATAAACTGCTCTGGTAGAATCAGTCTACTTTCTAATCCCAGAGGGTGGAAGTCAGCATCACTCAAGTCAACCAACAACTTTCACTGCTTCTACAGCATCATCATATAAATGAAGGATTTTTAAAAATATATATTTATTTAACTTTATTTATTTATTTTTAGAGAGAGGGGAAGGGAAGGAGAGAGGGAGAGAAATGTCAATGTGTGATTGCCTCTTATGTACCCACAATGGGGACCTGGCCCACAACCCAGGCATGTGCCCTGACTGGGAATTGTACCAGCGAACCTTTGGTTCACAGCCTGCATTCAATCCACTCAGCCACACCAGCCAGGGCTAACTGAAAGATTTTGAATCCAGTAATCTGACCAGGAATCTGACTTGGGCAAAATGTGGCTCTGAATGGTCCCGAATAAGTCTGAGAAAATAGTGATAAATAAATTCGAGTATAGAACATCTTCAAATTCTTTAGGCTCCACATTCCCACCAATCTTTAAAATTCATTGAAATAATTTAAAAAGATTGAGAATCCTAAAGCCAAAAAAGAAAAGAACCAACCAACAACCTTGTCTTTTTCAGTAGCTCGAACATCTTCCTTGCTATAAAAAAATTAACAGAAAGATTAATTATTGTGAGAAAGAATTATCCTGCAGATGCCCAGCAGATAAAGAGCTGTAAGAGCAGAGATAGAGTCATAATTAGGACCCAGCTGCCACCCAGAGGCGCAAGGTGGAGAAGCATCCACAGGCCTCAAAGAGAGGAGAAAACCACGTTTCATATTTTTGGATCACATAGAGCAGCAGTATCAATACCTCTGATTAGAGAAAAGCTGGTAAGATTTGGCAAGAAAGGATAAGGAACTCTGCTGCCTTAGGAGAGTTTGAACAGAAACAAGATAGAACCACACAGAATCCTGAGGGTAGAAAAGGTCTCAGAAATTAAATTAACCTGGCTCACAGGAATTATCTCTCCCTTCTCAAAGACTCCACATGAAAAAAAAAAATCTATCATTTTATCCACTAACCTTTGTAATGTCCTACAACCGTAGGTTAAATCTATATCAAATTCAAGAAAGAAATGTCCTTCCTAAAATGCTTTCTACTTTGATATGCAGCATCCCACACCATTCATCTCTAGGTTAGCTCAATTCTTTTTGCTGTTCTTAAGCCCTATCTCATTAATAGTTTCCTTCTGTCCTAACTTATATATTACAGTATTTTCCTAAGACACTACCTGGGGCAAATCAAAGTACAAAGAGAAGAGAAATAGGCAGGAGGGGGATTGCAACTGTTGCTAAAAATTCCAAAGTTGTTTCAGGTGCTGAGGCAAATGTGAACAAGACAAGAATACTTCTTACCGGATAGTTCCTCGGAAAGAGTTTTTAAGTGGTGTGGACCCCACATACAGGATGTGCACTTTGGCAAAGCGTGAATTGATGCTAGAGACCTAGAAAACACAGAAAACATCAGCATTAGAGTATTAGCACTTGTCGGCTCAAGGAGGCAGCAATAAACTAGGAATCACCAGGGCTTTAGTCCAAGCAACCTACTAAGTATAGAATTTAAGACAAGTTAACTCCTACTTATCCCTGTGCAAGTGACACATGTAGAGTGGAATTAAGAACCACTCCAGCCAATGGAGTTACTCCCAAAATCAAATAAAATAGCACAATACAGCTTTTGCAAAATACAGATGTCTAATATAAATAGACACAGGGCATTATAGTAAATCTAGACCTTTAACAGATCCTAAGAGGCTTATACAGTGGATGGAATTTAAGTCTACATTTCAGCTGCTGCATAATACCTGGATCACCACCTCTCCAATTACTAAGAGCTCCAAGTTAATATAACCTGGCAGAGGGTGGGACGATGTGTTACAGCTACTGATCAGTACAGCATTCATTTGTATTTCCAATGAAACACCCTAATCAACTACATTTAACAGGAATGCTACAGTATCTTTTGCTTCTCTGTAGAAAAAGGCCTCACTTCATATATTCAAATATGGGCCTCCTTAGTACCCTTTGGAGCCCCCGTTTCCTAGATACGAGTAAAACTACATATTCAGAAAATCTGTTCTGTGAAAGAACTACGCAAACCTGAATATGGCTGCTTTGATTATTATCCTAGAAATCTCTACACCAGCAAATTCCAGTGAAACTTTCTGTGATAAACCACTAACCACATGTGGTTGTTAAGCACTTGAAATATGGCTAGCAGAACTGATAAATTTTAAATTTTAATTTACTTAAGTTTAAATGGCCACATGTGACTAGTGGCTACCATACTGAACAGTGTAGTTCTACAATAATCACGGATTTCAGAACTGGATGTGGGTATCCTAAATAGTGAGGTTAGGACCAACTAACCTTACAGGTTACAATGGCTCCCACATCTGGCAGTAACTGGGACTCTGTTTCTCTCATCACAGACACAACAGGAAGCTGCAAAGAAAACAATAAAACGTGAGTACCCTGGCTAAGCCCTGGGTACAAAAACTGAGGTATTTGCAGCTTGAGTGTAATGTATGAATGCCATGGTCCACAGTTGAGGCCAGGCAGACTACAGATTTATTTGTAGCCCAGAGAATAAAGCCTTTGAAATTTTAGAAAATAGGAGGGTTGTAGGAAGAATGCTGCTAGAAGACACAACCTAACCATTTCAGATGAGTTCTAACAAGCTTTTTTTGTGTATGATTTTCTTGTAATTTTTTGCTATACAATTTCTTACCTATAATCATGAATCATGTGACTCTTGCCTCTAACGTTATCCTGCTTCTTTCTATTTCTCATTTTATTGTACAGGCTAGAATATCCAAATGAATGTTACATGACAGTGGCTAGACTTGTTTACCTCTGATGAAGGGGAATACTTGCAGTTTTCTTTGAGCACAGTATTGGCTCTCTGTATGAGATAGATAGCATTTTAAAAAAGACAGTATTTTTAAACCTCATCTTTTATTAATCTCTCCCTTGTTCACTATGCTTTGGCTCTCCTGGTCTTTCAGTTTCACCAACTCACTAAATTTCTTTCCATCTCAGCTTTGTTCAACCTGTTCTTTCTCCAGGACTGAGCTCTCCTTATTTATCCTTTAGAGTGGTTAAACGTCACTTCCACTGACCAGGGTGGGTTTACCCATGACATGTTTTCACCGTACCTTGTGGTGTTTTTTTAATGCAGTCATTGCATGTGTAAGCATACATTCGTTTGAACATTAACTTATTTACAATTTTACAATTTGTGTCTATGTCCCTTGACAGCAGAGACCACGTGTATTTGGCTCACCGTCATATCCCTAGAGGTCAGCACTGAGCCTGGCACATAAACATTCTCAACAGATACCTATGAAATGAACAACTTACAATATTTAGGATGTTCCCAAACTGAATAAAAAGCTTCTCGTTTTATAGATGAAGAAGAACCTAAAGCCAGAGAAAGTGTTTCATACCTAAAGCAGAATTAAGGTCTAGTTAGCCAGTACCTAAATGTTCTAATCTTGAATCCTCTTTCTACTACACTACCTCTCTTTAAGCTGCTCCTTCAAAGACTGCTTATCTGATCCTCAGCTAACACTATTAGGCTCTAGAACTAGGGAGCATAGTATTACTTGTGCATTCAACAAACGTTTATTGAGCATTTACCTTGTGCTAGGCAATAAAGATTTGGTGGTGAGGCCTGCTTTCAAGAAACTTAAGTCTAGCAGGGGAGCATAAAACTGAACGTTTAATTATATGCTAAGATAGGTGCCTGGAAGGAAAGGAACACAGTTCTTTGTGTTTAACAAAACAATAAACCAACAGAAGCCAAAACTCCTTTCTTCAACTAGGGCATCCAGGAAAGCTTCTCTGCGAAAGTGATACACAGGCTATCTGAAGGATAGGTAGGAATTAAATTGTCTGCGGGGAAGATGTGCTCCTGAAAGATGGTGTGGGTATAAAGGCCCGGTGCCAGGAGAGAAGAGCTTAGCGCATTAGTGACGCTGAAAGAACCTGCATGACCAGAGGCGGGGATACCGCTGAGGCCAGAGAGGTAGGTGACATTCGGACAGGATTCAGCTCTCGGAGGGCTGAGCTCGCCTCTGCTCTTCCCCAACATATCCTTCCCTGAGTGTCAGCAATACAACTGGTCCATGCTAGCTAATTGTCCAGCAGCAGTGACAGCTGGAAGACACTCAAAGACCAGGTCGTCTTGATGAGGCACTAGAGATACGCCCACAGTGCCCTCTGCCTAAGGACCGCGAAATCAAAGACAGCCTAAGAACAAAGCAGAGACACAGCGACGGAGGCCGCCCCCTTTACCGCGCCGTTCTCGCTGCTCTTCGTCACGCAGCCAGCAAGCGACGAAAAGATGTAGCCATGTCGGGTGTAGGTGCCGCTGCCTGGGCTGCCCTCCTCCAAGTTACACAGACGTTCGCCTGCAGGAAAAAAACGCCGCATCAGCCACCGGTGCCCAGAAGCTGTTGGCCATCGACCTTTCCTGCCTTTCTCCCTACACAGGACCACTGTGGGCACCACTCACTCACCTGGGATGCAGTACCTCACGGGTGGCACCATGACTGCGACTTTCTCCAGCCGGAGTAAAACGAAGCCGACTTCTCATTGGCCAAAGTCCAGCCGCAGTTTCTCAATAAAAAACGCTCCCATTGGTACGCTTATTACGTGACCTTCGCTGCGCCTTTTTGAGACGGTAAACTACATGTCCCAGGTTGCCCCGCGGCAAAGCCAGGGGCGGAGCGCCTGAAAGCGTATAGTTGCGCTTGCGCTTGTAGTTGAGGATGGGCAGGCGGCGAGTCCGGGTCTGCGAGCAGGCTCTGTGGGCGGCGGGCCATGGTTGGTTGGATTGAGCGGTGCCGGCCTGGGGCGTTGAGCTGGAGGGGGTGATAGTGAGCGGAGGTTACGGGCTCGATTTGGCTGATTGGGGAGTCGGCAGGAGGCAGGTAAGCGCGAAGTCGCGGTCTTTGCTCCTCAGTTTTGTCCCTTTTTCTAGGATCGGGCCCTGTTCCGGGGCCTTACAGTGACCCCAGCTTCCAGCTGTCTCCTCGCCGAGCCCTGCACGTCTGTGCTCTCCTCTGTCCAGGCGGAGTGCACCTTCCGATTAGCTGTAACACGGGAAGCTGGAAGGAGGCCGACCTACCCATCTCACCCATTTCACAGATTTGCAAACTCAGATCCAGAGATAAGATTTTGACTTGCTTGGTGTGTCGAAGATAGTATAAGGTAGAGCCCAAACCAGAACCCAAGTGTTTTGACTTCCAGCCCATCGCACTTTGACCGTGCCACCCTCACTGAGAAACAAAACCTTTTCCCAGTTTTTGTAACTAACTTCCGATCTAGATCTAACAGTGGGATACTCTAAAGAGTCGTGTGAGGCCACCCGTAACTTTTTCTCTCCTCATCATATTTGTCTGGAAGGGAAGTGTGCACATGAATAAAATGCTGCTGTTACTGATGCTTAACACCTACTGCTGGCGATTGCAAACATCCTGAGAGCAGGGTCTTTGTCCGGATGAGATTTGCCAAGACTTTCATCAGTTTCCTCTGCCTTCTGGTGGCTTTGAAATCCATGTTTCCCCACCAGCAAAACAGTTTCCCTTTGGGAAACAGATGGTGACTTACAGCCCGGGTGGGGGTGGGGAGTGCCATTGCCTGCAGTCCCCTACAACCTGGTGGCAGATGTCAACATGGCCAGTGGCTACTACCGAGGGATCAGGGTGTTCAGGTCTTATGTTTGGGGGGATAGTGACGTTATACTTTGCTCTGTTCCCTCCGACCACCCGCCCCTCTCTCCCCTCCCCGCCCAACACAATTTTTTGAGTTCTGCTTTACCTCAATTTCCTGAGATGAAAACTCCGTATGTTCATTTGCTCTACTCTGGCTTCCCCATAGTGCTCAAACCCCACTAGGTAAAATGAGTGGGGGCTCAGCTTCAGACTTTGTTCACATAAATCTGATCTGTTCTTCTCTGTACCTGCAAGATTTCTATGGACATATTTGGGTTGATTTCTGGTTGAATTTGTTTTCTAAAATGCCTTCTAACTCTTAAATGCTATGATTTTAACAACGAGGAATTATAGCAGCAGACATTTATTCAGTGTTATCATATTGGCAGGAATGCCCTTGCTGTTATTTGTAGGACAGATAGACATCCGACCAGCCTCTCCACTTCAGCATCCCAGGTCATTCATTCAACAAGTATTTATTGAGCACTTCCATGGGCCAGGTATTGTGCTAAGAACTTTATAAACATTTTATTTATACCTTACCAAGTGTGTATATGGAATCATAAGGGTTAGAGTAGAAGAGACCTTAGCATTTACTCCTACCTCCTCAGTGAACGGGAATACAAGAAAATTGAGTTCAGGCAGGATTCAGTGATTTGCCTAAGGTCACAGAACCACTGGAGGGCAGAATTGAACCCTGAGTAGTCAAATTATGTGGCAGATTAGAGTTGGTGAATCTAGTCATTGAAGCAGGCATTTCGTGTAGACCTCAAGAATTCGGGAGATGGTTGAGAACAAGCCAAAAAGTGGAGAATCCGGGAAGTTTTTTGTAGACAGGGGAGATGGCATATAATTCATGTTAATAAAGACGAGAAATGCATCTTATTTGTAAGCTATCGCTATTGTGTTTTAGCAAATAGGAAACTCTCAGTTAGCCATAGTAAGGGAATAAACAGTGGTGTGGACAGTGTAAGTCACTTGGATTTGTCATGGGGTAAAATGCTTTGTCCCATTCTTACAGTTGATTGTGGTGACTGTATATACTATTTTGAAAATTGATGCTTTAAGCAAAATCATGGTTCCAAGCAATGAGAGCCCAACTCAAAGGATGTAGGAAGTCTGAGCTCTTCCTTTTCTCTCTTCTATCCGGCCTCTTAATTCTCTAACTCCCAGGAGGTGGCATGGAAATGGCCATTTCTTCATCCTGGTGCAGCGAGTAGGTCCCTACTGAGTCGTCTTTCTTCTCTTTCTCTGCCACCTTGCCTGCTGGATTTCTTTTTCGCTTAGGTCATAGGGCTTGTGGAAGGAGGTAATTAAGTGTTTGCCTTGAAAGGCTTTTTGTGGTGATGAGCCAGGATGCAAGGAGAGTACCTTGCTCCAGTTACTGAACTGAAACCATGTCTGCAGTGGAGCAGCCTCCTCCAGTTTCTGCTAGGTTTTGAGCCGCCTGTTAAATAAGTCAGCGGAGTTGCTGAGAACAAAGTGGCTGGAGGGGGAAATTAGATAATTTCTTTTCTGGTAAGGACTTTACTGTGGAATCGATGAGACTCTCATCAAATCAAAAGAATCTCTGTCTTCCGGGCATTGCCTGGGCAGCTGACCGTCCATGGCTGTTGGACGAGGTAGAAAGCACATAGAGGAGACCAAGGCACTTGCAGAGGAGCCATGAAAAGGACTAAAGAGCTGGGAAGGCTGGTTGGGAAGCTTGGGGCCACGCTCAGCAGCTGCAGAAAAGGCTCGTGAGTGTTCAACTAGAACAGGCAGGAGACACTCAGTGGGCAGGCCTTCTGGTCTCCATGAGTCACCAGCCTGGAGGCTCCCCACCCAGTGCCAGTGCCTTCCTGCCTGTGGTGTTACTCTCTTCTGAATACCCAAAGTTATCTTGGCTTCTGTATCCTGGGGCTTGGGCTTGGGCTGGAATTGGAGACAAAGTGTCTTATGCCATGCAAGGGGTAGCTGAGTTGTACTGACAGTAGACGGGCTCTCATGCTACCTGGTCGGGTCTGGTCGCTTGTAACCTCAGCCCAGAGGGAGCAGGAAGGATGAATATCTTTTGTTCAGATGGCACCAGGGAAGATCCAGGTGCCAGGGTCCACATGCTGGGCATTCATCCAGACTGGCTTTCCCTTGGTGAAGAGCAGTTGTTAGGAGGTAGGTCAGTGGGCCAGGGCAGGCGAGGACTCGGAGAACCCTCCGCCGCAGCGGCCATACTCACAGAGACACAGTGGGCAGCTTTGTGCATGTTGGCTGTGCTCCACCCAGTAATCTGGCTACACGGGCTACTCCAGTGACCTTGCTTTGTCTTGGAGCCGCCTACCTCTCCTTCACCCGTTTACCGTTACCCTTGACTCTAGCTGTGCATCATCTTGGATTTGCTGAGTAACCATGTGGTGTAATAAGATTTCTACCCAATTAGAGCCTCCAGACCCTATTCCCTATGGTCTGGTTGGGACATTGGCACCCCACATTCCATAGAGAATTGAAGCAACTTTCCTACTGCCCATAGTTGTTAACTGGCCCAGCTAGGCCTCAGTCTTAAGTCTTTGCTTCTAAGCTGGTGCTCAAGGCCTCCCCAATTGGTGGGCTAGGGAGGGACAGAACCCAGGCCAGCCCCTCACAATGGTGTGCTCTCCTAGGAGCCATGCGTGGACAGTGGAGCCTGCTCTTGGGCCCTGCCCGCCTCTGCCTGCGCCTGCTTCTGCTCCTGGGCTCCAGGCGCCGCTGCCCCCCTCTGCTCCGGGGCCTGGTGCAGCGCTGGCGCTATGGCAAGGTCTGCTTGCGCTCCCTGCTCTACAACTCCTTCGGGGGCAGTGACACTGCTGTTGATGCTGCCTTTGAGCCCATCTACTGGCTGGTGGACAACGTGATCCGCTGGTGCGGGGTGGTGAGTGATGCCCAGGGAGCAGGAAGAGGGATGTTGCGGGGTAGCAGAGGGACCCACACCAGCCCTGGAGATATTCCTGAGTTACTCTGGGCGTTGGCAAGCTCTCTCACTGCATCTACCTGACCTTACTGGTGTTGGCAGGTGTTCGTGGTGCTGGTGATTGTGTTGACCAGCTCTATTGTGGCCATCGCCTACCTATGTGTCCTACCCCTCATCCTCCGAACCTACTCAGTGCCACGACTCTGCTGGCATTTCTTCTATAGTCACTGGAATCTGATCCTCATCGTCTTCCATTACTACCAGGCCATCACCACTCCACCTGGATATCCACCCCAGGTGGGTCTCTGCAGGGGCGGGGGCAGGCAGAGGGCTGCTGGCCAGGGAGGTAGTTGCAGGAGTGGGGAGAGAGTGCCTTGGTATCTTTTGAAGTGTGAAACCGGTGCTGCCACCAGTTGTTGTCAGACACTTTCCTCTCTTTGCACAGGGCAGGAATGATATCGCAACAGTCTCCATCTGTAAGAAGTGCATCTACCCCAAGCCAGCCCGAACACACCACTGCAGTGTCTGCAATAGGTGGGTGTTGGCTTCATTCTCTGTGAACCCTAGCTCTGGCCCTTTGGCTGTAGCCCTAGGGCAAAACCTAGACCTGGAGTTTGGTGTTTATGAAGCCCACATCACATGCCAGACAATGTGCCCTCTCTGTCATGACACCTGGTCCTCAGGAAATCCTGTGAGTGAGGCATTATCACTGCCTGTAGAAACTGAGGTTCAGAGATGTGGGTTGTTACTCAGTATCGTGTAGCCAGTGACGTGGGGTTTGAAGCAAGGCCTGGGTGTCTTCAAAGTCTGTGCCTTTTCCACCTCAGCAGGATGCTGGTCCTTGTAGGAAAGGATTGGCACTGACATCTCGAGAACCTTGGCCACCGTAACAGAGCCTGTGTCCCTCCCTCACAGGTGTGTGCTGAAGATGGATCATCACTGTCGTATCCTTTTATTGTCTCTTCTGCCTGAGGCCGCCTCCTTTAGCCTCAGAGCACTGCACAGGGTTAAGGGCCACAAACCCGAGGCTCCTGGCATCACCCTGCAGAGAACATTAGGCTCATGAGAAGTTAGCGGAAGAGAAGTTGTGGGGGCTGACCATCCCCTGGGGGAAGCAGGAAGCTTAGAGGCTCTCTGGAACAGATCTCCCTGGAGCAACGTGTGTACTCCAACCGCTCTTTCTGTTGTAGACTGTCATGCCAGCATCTATTGGATGGAAAACAGTGTTTGGGCTTCAGGTGGTTGCCTGCTGGGTGTCCAGATAGAACTGCGGTTCCCCTTTTGCTGTGCCATACAGATGTCTGGTTAACCCAGCTAGGTTGACATATTGGCAGATTCATTTTAGTGAAGGGTTTCAATTTTCATGATTTCCTGGAGGGACTTTGTGAGGGCTCTGAGATGCTTTAACACTTTCACTTCAACCTCTGGAAAGTCCCATATTTTCCTGCTTTTGGAAAATAGTTCTTGGTGACTGGAAGCCCTAGGCTTGGATGTTGTCATCGTGAAGCAAGAATGAACCAGAGAGTCCTGGACACACCCCGAAGTTTTGTGTTTGATCTTGTCCTTAATTCTGCTCCCACCAGCCTGGCTAAACAACTGTGTGGGCCACTATAACCATCGGTACTTCTTCTCTTTCTGCTTTTTCATGACTCTGGGCTGTGTCTACTGCAGTTACGGAAGCTGGGACCTTTTCCGGGAGGCTTATGCTGCCATCGAGGTGAGCCCATAGTTAGGAGCAGGGCAGCTCAGGAGAGAGCACTTGGGGTGTGGAATCTGTCCCTAAGGAGTGGGGCTGGTAGCTCTTTCATGCTGGAGGCCTGAGAGTATAACCAGCACTGTTTTCCATCCCCTTAGAAAATGAAACAGCTCGACAAGAACAAACTGCAGGCGGTTGCCAACCAGGTGGGCCGTCCCCACCCCACCGCCTCCTGCTGCTCAGGCCTGGGGGTATAGAGTTGCTCAGGCAACGGGGGCCCACCTGGTAGAGTTGTAGAGACTGGTTGAGGGGCTGCTGGAGGCTGGATCAGGGCTGTTCTGGGAGGCTGTCTGCCATGGGCAGACTTAAGTGGCCTGGGGACAAGCTGGAAGTCCCTGGTATGTGACAGTTCTTGCTTCTCTATCCCATTATCACCTTGTGTGGGCTGAGCAAGGACTCTGCCTTGGTGATGGCCTGAGCAGTGAGGAGTCTATGTTGGTCTGTGTACTGGGGCTCCAGGGGACAGAGATGAGCCTGGGCCAGTCTGGTCATCCTTTGCTCCTGGTTTGTCTGCATTTGCATCTGGATCAACCCTTCTCCCCAGGCTTTTTGGACGACTTACTCTGAGCAGATCTTGGACTGATGATTGTACCTCTGCTGCCCTTTCAGTCCTTAGTGGAGCTCAGTTCTCTCTCCGCAGTCCTTCCATTCTGGGCATGGGTCTGGTCCCCCCTCTTGGGGATTGCAGCCACAGGGTGAAGGAGTGCTAGCTGGGGAGTGGAGTGGCTTCCCCTGGAGCCCCACCTGTGTTGTCAAATCCAAAGGTCCAGGGTCAGCTCGTCCTATGCTTTGCCATCCCGTCCAGACCCGCTCTGCCCAGTGTTTGTCTACATGGTGCTCCCGGGCTCAGTCCACCCACCCATCTGGCTGCTACCCTGACTCCTCTGTGGCTTAACCCCCTATTTTTCATCCTGGGCTTGGATCACTTCCCTGCCTGCAGGTGATGGGGGCTCTGGTAGAGACCAGCACAGCAAACAAGCCAGAATTTGCTGTTTTCTTTTTCTAGACTTATCACCAGACCCCACCGCCCACCTTCTCCTTCCGAGAAAGGGTGACACACAAGAGTCTTGTCTACCTCTGGTTCCTGTGCAGGTATCTGACTCATTTTCAACAGCATAAGGGAGGGGCAGCTTCCGAAAACCCTTTGTAGATGCCCGTGTAAACTTCTAACTTAGGGTGGCAAAGAGTCAGTATTTAATTTTCTTCAGCATTTGGTGCAGGGAACACTAAGGATACTGGCACTGAGTGTTTGTTGCGTGCCAAGACAAGTTCAACTCCTACCTAAATGGTAGGGGATTACATTTTATAAATGAGGAACACTGAAAATTAGAGGGTGAACTGATTTGGTCCGCAACACAGAGCTAGAAGTGAACGGTAGAGCCGGACTCTGAATTTTATGCCATCCCATTCCAATCCCTGGTGCTTTCACTACTCTTTCCAGTCTCCCAAGCATAGATAAGATACAGAACATTTTTATTAGTAACACAGACTTATTTCCCCTGCTTTCCACACAATTTATTCTTAATGTGCCCTGAAGCATTTTTGTTGGTGCTTTTCATAGACACAGTGAGGGGAAAGTTCCCTTGGGATGTGTAGGCTGGGAGATGAAGAAGATGGGCAGAGGTCCCCAGCTAATTAATCATTGTCACTCAGCTTAATGTCACATAGCCTCTCACCCTCTCTGAGCTACTCACCAATTTCTGCCACTTTTCTTAGTTCTGTGGCACTTGCCCTGGGTGCCCTAACTGTATGGCATGCTGTTCTCATCAGTCGAGGTGAGACTAGCATCGAAAGGCACATCAACAAGAAGGAGAGACGTCGG
The DNA here is from genome assembly GCF_021234435.1 of Artibeus jamaicensis. Taxonomy (NCBI): domain Eukaryota; kingdom Metazoa; phylum Chordata; class Mammalia; order Chiroptera; family Phyllostomidae; genus Artibeus; species Artibeus jamaicensis. The sequence goes on from NW_026521538.1 coordinate 1,947,351, forward strand.
CTGCAGGCCAAGGGCAGAGTGAGTAGGGTTGAGGGCTGGGGGTGGAGTGCTGGGTGGGTAAAGGAACCCACCATCCTGTAAACAGGTCATGGTCAGTGCCAAGTAGGGCAGGCATCATAAAAGGCCTGAACTTGCCTTGCTGAGCTTTGGCTTGACCAGCTTAGGGTGGAAAATCAGAAGGGGATTCAGTAAAAAGGGGTTGTGGAAACATGTTTTTCTTTGGTCCTAGGTTTTTAGGAATCATTACAACTATGGCTGCCTGGACAACTGGAAGTTGTTCCTGGGTGTGGACACAGGAAGGTAAAGTGAAATTGCCTTGGCCAGTGCTGTCCAGCTGCACTCTGATGAGAAAGGTGTTTTGTACCTGTGCTAAGACATTAGCCACTAGCCAGCCACACGTGGCTGCTGAGCACCTGAAATGTGGCTAATACATGGATGAACTGAATTTTTTATTTTTATTTTCACTAATTTAAAAAGGTATGTGTGGCTAGTGGCTACCATATTGGACCGCACAGATCTAGAATCCAGAGTAGAGATCACTGCTAATTTGAGCCAGCGGAGCTTAAGGCCAACATCGTGTGGTTTAAGTAGCAGATGTGGCTTACACAAGACACAATAAAATTCTAAGAGAATAAAATTCTCGTTTTCGAGAAGGGATTTCTAGGTAGAGAAGGTGGCCACCAATCTCCTCTCATTTATATGGCAGTGTCTGGAGTTCAGGCCAGTAATTTCTGAGACCAAAGTAATCTATTTGTGATCGAGGTCCTAAGACAATAAATGAAGCTAGCTCCCTTCACCCAAGAGACAGGAAAATCATGTTTCCAATTGCAACAACTGAGACAGTAATAAGGTGGCCGTAAGTGCCTGCCTGCCTCCCTTTCCTATCCCCATTATAGTCCTGGCTGTCACCGTGCATACTATGGCCCCTCAGATGGTTGGCTGAATATCTCTAAAGGCCTTCAAGACACCAGACAACAGTTTATTGGACAAAATTTGGACTTTTGTTCCTTTGAGATTAATGCCAAGGTAGCTTCAGGGTAACCTGATGTAGCCCCACTGAGGAGTGAGGACCAGGAAGCCCTAGAACTCTTGGAATTCAGACACATTTCTGTCTTCTCTTGTAGGCACTGGCTTACTCGGGTGCTGTTACCTTCCAGTCACCTGCCCCACGGAAATGGAATAAACTGGGACCCCCCTCCCTGGGTGACCGCTCAGTCAGCCTCTGTGATGGCAGTGTGAGCTGGATTCTGTTAGCCACAACTTGAGCATCACTCTGCTTTCTGCATTATCTCAAGGCCTCCAAGGATAGCTTCTTGGAATTCTTGAGCAAAAAGCCAGTGGGCCTGCCTTAGGGTACCGTGCAGGGACATCTCAAGGACCTATCTCCTGGCCACTGCAGCAGCAAGGCACAATGTGGAAAAATTCCTAGGACTGATGTTCCTTTACTCAGGCAAACAGAAGTTCCAGCCACAAACTGGAGATTAGGCAGCTAGCAGCCTTGCCGGGTGCTGACCCCAACCTCCAGGTTACAGCACTGGAGTTGGCCGCCACCTCTTCCACGTGCTGTCTGAGAAATTACCTGAATGGTTGAACCGAGATTCTGCCTTCCTAACAGGGCAAAGGTACAGGCCTGCTGCTGAGGTCACTGCCACTTCTCACATGCTGAAGGGAGCAAAAATAAAGGTATTTGATTTTTAAAGATCTATAGCTTCTTACTCTTTGCCACTACTTTAAGGCAGAGAGGGGAAAGTCAGGGTCAAGGCCTAGTGGGTAGGTATTGTGGTCATGCCACCTGTGCCCTACTTGGAGGGGTTAGATGCCCTGAAGAATTTCTGGCTAATCCTTGTCATTATTATTCTTGTAACTTACACAGTGACACTTCTAGTTACGTGCTGCTGAGGCCTAAGTGGGGGCAGGGGTGGGGGAGAGAATGTCTGACAACCTCAGTATCAAAAGAAATCTTTATTCTCCAGCAGATATACATACAGGCACCACCCCTGGTCCTCAGGGCCACACTCACTTGCATTCAGCCGTCAGCAGCATCTTTTTCTGACATACAAATATGGAAGCGCCTTAACATCCTTCTTCAAACACAGGTAGTTTCACACTCAGTTATTTCATAAATCCATTATAAACCCAGATTCTTGTTTCTCATACAGCTGTGCAGCAGAGGCCCAGCATTTATGCTGTATCCGTGGGAAAGGCAGTCAGAGGCCAGTGGTCTCCCTGCCTTGGCAAGATGGCTCAATAGTCAGTAACTCCAGGTTAGACCATCAGACCAGTCTAGGCCAGGACTGAGGGCTCAGCTGCCAGGGCTTCCTAGCAGAAACCTGCAGATAACAGTAATGTTGGCAGCATTAGTGGTGAGGCTCATTCCAGTCCCCTCTCCCCAAGACCTAGCAACTCACCATTCTCCCCTGGCTGACACTGCTTCCTTGCGCACCAGTCTCTTCTTGTCATCCAGAGGTTTGGCTAAGGCTCGGATCACCTGTGGTTTGTATGGCAGCAGCTGTGGAGTAAAAAGGGTTAATCTTAGCTTTCTTCAACCAACATGACGGGGGTGGAAAAAAGCCTCTTGTCTGCCTCTACAACTAATAATCTTTGTATTCTGAAGGATTTCAGAGAATGCTAGGTGGCAGATGACTATTCTATTGTAATGTATTCAGGCAAATCCTTGCCTATCTGTACCTTGCAGTTCATACCTCCATCACACAGCAGGGTGGCCAGTCATGCTTAACTAAGGCAAAGAGGTACTTCTCTGGCTCTTAGAAGTTTCTGGGCCAGACAGGAATGTGTGAGGTACTCACCACGGGGGTAGGCAGGCGAGTGAGCGCGTGCATACACTGTAGTGCAGCAATCCGAACAGCCTGGAACATAACCATAAGGAGGTGAGTGGAGACCTTGAGAAGGTGAGCTGTGGTGCCAAAAAGTTGCTGGGGCTAGCCCTGGCCAGATACCTCAGTTAGAATGTTGTCCCTATATGCCAAGGTTGCATGTTTGATCCCCAGTCAGGGCACATACAAGAATCAACCAATGAACATATAAATAAATGGAATTGCAAATTGATGTTTCACTCTTCCTTTCTCTCTCAAAATCAATAAATGTTTTAAAAATGAAAAAAAATTGCTGGGTCTCAACATACCATGGAAGGGCTAGAGCTGAGGTTCAGGAACTTGGTAACAAGGGTGTCAACGTGGAGACTCATGACTTGGGGTGCTTCTAGTAGAAGAGGCTGAAGGCAGCTGAGGGTGGAGAGCTGGACCACACAGTCAGGGCAGGACAGGGCCTCCAGCAGCAAGGAAAGCAGCTACGGGGCCACAGGAATGCGGGGATGACCACATGAACGATGAGCCTGCTTCTCCTCCCCTCTTTAGCCTAGCTGGGGGACAATGGCTTGGTCCACTACTTAGAGGCTGTGACTCCAAGGCTTACCGTGGGCAGCTCGGGCAAGAGCACAGGCTTAGGCAGCCTGTTAAGTACATGAGACAGGCCTTTCAGGTAATTTGGCTTCACATCTGTAAAAGACGAAAAAGCTTAGGGAGAGCTTGGGAATTCAACTCCAATCTGAACCAAAGAAAGAGGGGAGCAAGAATCTGGAGGTTGAGCCCTTTAGGTACAGACCACACTATTGCTCTGAAGAAGCACTGATAAGGTCCTAAACCTGAACAAAGGAGAGATCTATGAATGTGGGACCTGCCCCTTAGACTTTCCTCACCTTGGGGAGCTGCATGGAAGCCCTGGACCAAAGCGGGCACATTATCTGTGAAGAACCGCTGGCGGAACATGATCCGCACTTCAGCATGGCCAGCACGAGTCAGTACGTCAGTGCAGTCAGACATGAGCAGAGAGAAGCCATCAGCTGCTGTTGGGCCAAGTTCTGGATCACTCAGGAGGCCCATGAGCTGGAGAAAAGAGAGCCTTTGTATATCAGGAGAAGAATCTTAAATACCCAAGAAGAGGATGGCAGTCATTTGTGGGAGGATAGGATCAACAGGAAGCCCCTATTTACGTCCTAGATTCCCTTGTTTCCAGAATGGACTTACCCGGTCTGTAAGGCAGGCGCTGAGAGGATGATACCTCAGCACTAGGGCCTTTGTTACCTGTAATCAGAGAAGAGAATGGTTAGGGAATGACACTCAAACCCCAAAACCCTGAGAAGCATGCTTATTTATGGTTCCAGGTCAAGTGGAGAAATTTTACTTAACCAGACGTAACTGTCTAACCAGAATCCATTTCAACTCCTTACCCAGAGCAGCAGTGTGAAGGCCTGTCTACGATAGGACCCAGAGCCCAGCCCAGCCTCCACTTTGTCCACAGCCAGCTGTAGGAATTCATCCAGCTGTTGCCCTAAAAAGGAGGAAGGAGATGCTGCTGTGAAGGCTACCTATTTCTTTTTTAACAACGAAGGATATAAATCATTTCAATGCAGAGCTCCCTGAGAAGCCATTAGAAAAAGTATCATTTGGCTATGGGCTTTGCCCACTCAACTCTGAAACACCAGCACAAGAGCCTGGTATCTTCATGGCACAGGCGTGCTGGCATTTGAAAAGAGTTGTCCACTCCTAATAAAGAATGACCCCTAACAGGGAGTAGGATGACAGAACTAGACACTGCTTGTACCCCCTTATCTTCCTGTGTCCTGCAGTGCTTTCCCCAACTCTGGTCTAAACTCTTGTCCCAAGGGCTGACCCCTGGGAAACCCTATTATATTTATTGTTAGCAAGCTCCTTTTTAAAACCCGAGGACTGAACTTCAAGATTTCATCAGGGAGGCTTCCAGTACCTGCAGGGTGCTTATTGAGGAGTCCTGCAAAGCACTTGGCAGCAGCGGTGGAGGAGAAGGGGCAGCCAGGGCAGCAGCTCAGCCCTAAAAGTTCCTGCATGAGTTGATTCAGCTGAGGGATTTCCACCTACAGAAAACATGGTCGTGTAACGGGCCCAGAGAACACTGGAATTCAAAGAGATACCCAGTAGAAAACAGCGGCAAGGACCAGATGGATGAGAATCACATTCTCCAGCAGGGAAAGTAGATCACTTAAGCCTGTGACAAATTTCAGCCCAGCATCCACTGCCCCTTGTCAGGGGGAATGTCAGAGTACACAAGGGTACTCTCCACATGTGTCCACTTACATTTCGAGGCAGGGAGCAGACAAAGGCCATCAGCAGTGCAACCAGCCTCCTCTGTCCTGAGGAGCCATCCTATGAAGGAAGAAGAGCATAATCAAGCCTATCATGCCAGCAATAGGCTTATCTGCTCCAATACCCATCCCACATTAGCCCTAGAAATTAGACACAGACAGAAATCCCAGGATTCTACCCAATCTGATCTATCAGATCCTCACCTGGAATGGCTGGAATCTGCAAGGGAAGCTGTTTTCAGGCAGAAAGGAGGTGTTGCCATCCAAGAAGAGGGGCACAATGTGGGTGACACTCTGTTCAGCTAAACTAGGGGTAGAGGACTAGGTGTCACCAAGAAGCCAGGGTTGTAGCCCTGGGGTTCCAGTTAGTCACCAAGTCAATGAATGGGTCAGAGCACAATCATTCACACATTCAACAATTATTAATTCAGCACATACTATATGCCAGCAACCATGCCCATTCTAGGCCCTGGTGATAGAGCAGCAAGCCACACAGATCAAATCCTTGTTCTGGAGCTCAAATCTAGTGAGAGAACTCTATATATTTAAAAAATGCTCCACAGGTGATTCTTATGCACATCAGTCCATGGCTCACCCACCCCCATGGTCCATGGTGCTAAAAACCCCTTACTTTGCCAGCAAAATGGACAAGACAAATAGCTGCCTCCACATTTGATTCTGGGTAAAAGGACAGCCCAGAGGCAGCTACTTGCTGCTTCTTCCACGACTGCTATCCTCCCTAGGATTAAGCCACATCCATCATTATACTCACTCAGGGCTTAAGTGGGTGGTGGCGGTGCTAATGACAGACACCATGGCGGCCAAGACCTCATCCTCCAACAGCACTTTTCTCATAACTGAGTGTTCCTCTGCAAAATCAAAGCACACACACACACACAAGCACACAGCTAAGCCTGGGGGGAGATGGTCAGGTCCTGTCATCACGACTGGAGCCCGAGTCTAGTCACAACAGCAGTGGTTCCTAACTTGCCCTGTAGTAGTGCTATAGACCAGGGAACCAGCAAGGTACCAGAGGCAGAGCAGTCTAACCTGGGCCAGAGAGCTCTTGATGACTCTGCGCAGTCCTTACACTGGGCAATAATGGAAAATAAGGCCAGCTAATATGAACGTTCTTAACATCAGAAATAGTTATGTTGGCCTTTTCAAATCCCTAAAAATAATATGGGCTTATCTCATGTCGTCATTATTATAGCAGCTACAATACATTGAACTATGATACCTACATACATTACTATGTTGCCAGCTATTATGTGTTATCTTACTTACTCATTAGCAACTACCCTGTGATATAGATATTTCTCTTTATCTCCTCCTTATAAGGAGGAAATAGATCTTAGAAAGGCTAAATATCTTTACCCAAGTTAGTGAGTGGTAGAGTTAAAGATGAAACCTAGCCAGGTCTACTTAACTCCAGAGATTTATTCTAACTAAACTAATTAGATAGCAATTAAACAGGAAAAGGGTGTGCATCCTTTTGAGCATTGTTAACACTAATGGACTTCGGTTTGTGCTGTTGGTCAGTTAGCACCCATTGCTTGAAGTGAAATCTTAAGCTTCTGGTGGTACAAAATGCAATACCAGCAAAACCCCGAGGGTGGCAGTGCTGTTCAACACTAGTGGAAGCCTGAAGTCTAGAGGGTAGGAGGTGAGGTGGAGATTGTTACCTGGCATGGAAGCCTGCACAGCCAAGGCAAGCAGGCAAGGTATAGTTGTCTGATGGAAATACCAGCAGCTTTCTGGGTCCAGCTGGCATTTTTCTGCCACCTGCTGGAGGCTCTGACAGACAGCAATAACTTCGCTTGGTCCTGCAACCACATTCCCTGTGTGGTGAGAAAGTATTCTCTGTAAGGTCTTCCTTAAAGTACTTCTAGGTATTTCAGATAGAGCAGATGGAAAGAATAAAGGCGAGTGATCAAGAGCGTCTTATTAAAGAACCAATTCATTTTATTTTGGGGGGTGTTTTTCATCTACTTTCTGGAGCTGAGACCTGCTCTATGCCAGGCTCTGCAGCAGAAGCATTCACACACATTTTTACATTTTTCATTACTCAAGAAAGATCATTTTCCCCATTTTATAGAGGATGTGGAGACACAATGAAACTACCAGTGGTATTTCCAGGGTCACAGAAAGTGCAAAGCCAGGAGGTAACCCAGGCCACACTCTGAGTCATGTTCTTTCTACTGTGGAACAGTAGATCACCCGTTGTTGACTGGACCTACCACAAAGACTGGGCAATGCAAAGCAGGGAGCGTGGGAACGAGGGAGGGCCCATGGTGAGCATGTATAAGTTTGCAGTGCCAATTGCAGCAGTCACTTATGCCTTAGAACATATGACAATCTCGAAGTAAAGAGTGTGTACGAGTTACCCAGAAATCTTGTTAAAATGCAGATTCTGATCAGTGGGGCCCAAGATTCTAACAAGCTCTCAGATGATGCCCATGCTATTGGTTCATGGACTACATTTTCAGAATCACGGCCTTAGAGTGGTACTTTTCAATTCTGGCTCCACATGAAAATTAACGGGCACTCTTAATAATTACTGTTGCCCAAGTCCCATCCTTCCACACAGATTGATTTAGTTGGACGAAATGAGGCCCAGGCACTATTTTATTTTGAGAGTTCCCATGTGATTCCTCTGTGCAACCACCACTAGAATTACTGCCTTAGAGGCATCAACTCCAAACCTGACCACAGCTCCCCATTCAGCCCAGCTCCTTGATGTCCAGTCCTGATAGTTACCTTTGTTCATCTGGCACAGATGCTGCAGAAGCAGAGGCAGGGTCTCCTTGACAATGCTGGGATGGGTTGATACAGCTGACAAGGCTTGTAGACAGCGCAGATGCCGGGAGCATTTGGTGGGCCTATCCCCTTTAGCCAAATCCAACTCCCCTGAAAGCAACCCAGGAGACAAGGCTTCACTGGGTGATGACAAGCATGAAGGACCTTGAGCCTCCTCGGGAAGAGGTGGGTCACAGAAGATCAGAGAAACATACCCACACACAGCTCCTCAGCAAGCTTGGGCACTAGGTGACTGCTGAAGGCCACAGGGTAAAGAGTGGTCAGGGTTCCTGATGCTTCCAGTGCTGCCGCCCTGCTGCGAGCACAGGGCAGATGACCATTAGCTGAGGCTTGGCCTGCTATCAGGCAGATTCAGGAATGGTCTCCTGAGGCCACCTTGCTGAAGAGCAGGACTCAAGTACCGGGACAGGGCTTCTTAATGCCAGAGAAAAGAGAATAGTCCCACATCTCCAAGCACCTGGCAGCCAGAGCCCACCACCCCTAGGGAAAGCCATGGGTCGGAAGTCTCGCTCTGGATTCTCACCAACTCTGGGAATCCTCCTCTAGGAAGCTCAGTCTGTAGAGGTGCCCCACTGCCAGCTCCAAGTCCCCAGGAGACAGGAGATCTGTGTCAGAAGGGAACACGAACCACATCTTTCTTTCCCTACAGCCACCACAACCTTCCAAAAGTTCCACCAGAAATCCCCAGTCAACCAGGGTTTTAGTGAGAAAAAAGAGAATTAAGACTTCTTTTCACTTAAGACAGAAAATCATAAGAAAGGGACTAATACCCCTCTCTTTTGTCTCTCTTAAGTGTACCTGGCTGGGCACCTAAGACAGTAAGAGTACGGATGCCAACAAGCTGAAGCTGGGCGTTGGGGTCTGTCAGGGCCGTGAACACCAGTGAGCATAACTGGTCCTTGAAGTCACTCAGAGGCCTTTCACCTGGGGAGAGACAGTCCAGGTCAGAGGAAGCCCCAATTCAGCAGTGATGTTAAAAACAATTCAGGGCAGATTTAAAGAGCTTAATCCATGGAACTTCCAAGTACACTGGGACAAAAATAAACTGGACCATCCATTAAGTGTTTTGGGTTTTTTTATGCTAAAACCTCACAACGACAGGACCACTGTTCTAGATAACTTATCCATGGTACTCTTTGCCTGCTCTGGAAGGTGACCTCACCCTTGTCTTCATAGTTCCATTTCTGGTGTAGCTTCAAGAAACCCAGGATCATTTCAAGGATTGTCCGCCGCTGGTTGCTCTGTAATGTTTTACAGAATATTAGAGTCAAAGAATACAGGGTGGGGCAAAAGTAGGTTTACAGCTGTGAGTACATACAACAGTTCATTCTTGTATTATTATTTATTAATTATTGTATTCTAGACGAACAATTGTAAATCTACTTAAAAAAAAGATTTTACTTATTTTTAGAGTAGGGGAAGGGAGGAAGAGAGGGAGAGAAACATGGATGTGTGAGAGAAATATCAATTGGTTGCCTCTTGCACGCCCCCAACTGGGGACCTGGCCTGCAACCCAGACATGTGTCCTGACCAGGAATCGAACTAACATTCTTTTGGTTCAAGGGACAATGCTCAACCCACTGAGCCACACCAGTCCAGGCTGTGAACCTCCTTTTGCCCCACCCTGTATGTTAAAGGATTTCAGTCCTGCTACTTTGGAAGTAGGGTGAATTATTCTTTTACTAAGTGTCAGGAAGAGTAAACAAGGGAACCAGCAGTAGCTAATAGGAGCAAACCTAAAATATACTGTCTAGGCCTAAGCTCAAGGCTTAGCTCTCTCTGTGAGAAAGTGATCCTAGCAAGGGTCCCTTGTTTTCTCAAGACTGCGCTCCCTTACCTGAGTGTGCTTGTGGAACTGTTCCAGCAGCAAAGGCAGTACGTTGCCGGTGATGTGGTCACAGGCCCGGGCAGATGCACCTGCAGCTGCCTGCAACAGTTTGGCACTGGGCCACACCAGTTTCATGTCCGGTTCACACAGATGGTGCCTGCAGTCTGGAGAGGCAGCGCATCACATACCTGGGAGTAGGCCGAACAATGGCTATGTCCCTGCAGTCCATAAAGGCTGGAGGCTGAGACCTGAGACAGTTTGCTAGCAGTTACCACTGCTGTTCGAAGCAAATTCGAAGTAGGATTCCAGATCCCAAATCATTCAACATGGTAGGGCTACACATGAAAGGTCATTGGCCTTTAAGAAATTTCTCTCTGTTCTGTTCACTCCCTTTTCTGACTTCCATGGCCCCATTACCCTGTAGAATGTTGCTAAGGAAGAAGTCAAGGAGGTCCTCAGCATCAGCCCTCAGCACAGAGCGAGACAAGCACGCAGTCAGGGAGTGGAGGGCCGCCAGGCCCTCGGCCTCCACCCGCTCACTTGCCGTCTGGAACACCTGTCAGGGAGGGATCCCATGGCTACTGAGGTGAGCCTGCACCAAGTGGGACCCCACCCACCCACTACCTATTTTCTTGGGCAGGGGGGAGGTTAAGAACCTTTAAGGCACAGCAATAAAAACTAATGCCTCAAATGAGTGTCTTAACTGGTGTATTCTCACCAAGTCCTTAGTCCCACTGGAATTCATACACATACTTTTTGAGAAACAGAATGCCATACTTGAGCCACCATTGGGATTCCTTATCTTGGGTGTCTTCCTCTCTCCCTCTATTCAGCATGGTGCCATAGGCACCATGACTATGCTCCTTACCATGGACGGACAAGAAGTGGGCACTGTGCAAAGGTGATTAAGGGCCATCACCAGGCAGCTGACCCTCACACAGGGACTCTTTCCCTTGTCATTCAACTAGAAGTATGCCCACTGCTTGTCTGTTGAATGACCAGGCACAGCTCAAGAGAGTGTATTATTTTCCCTAACACCTGACAACTGGGAGTTAACAATAGTGAATCTATCTAAGTAACACTCACCTCTCTGCGGATAGAAACCCAAAGGCTGGGGAGGAAGTCCTTCAGCTCCTTCTGTCCATACACAGTACAGCAAGCATTCTGCCAAAAAAGCTCAGGTATCAACTGTCTACACACTCAGACTTCCTCAGATATGCAGGTACCTCAGCATAATGGCATCTGAAGCCTGGCTCTCAGCAGAAAAATCAGCAAGATTTTGTAATCGTAATACCCAGGGCAAGAAAAATAGGTGTTCGCTCTCACTGATGAAAAACAAGCACTAAGAATGAACTCTGGTCAGCCTTTCCTTGACTGCAACTCAGTTACTACAAAACAACACAGTATGCAGCTGGGACCTTTAGGTCAACATGTAGGTCCAGTTCCTGGTATCCCTCTTTTGAGGCCCAGTGACCCAAAAATCTATAGTCCCTTAGCAACCCAAGTTTGTCTAAAGGCAGCTGGACCCTGGAAGAAGAAAATCCACTCACCAGAGTCTGCAGAGAATCTAGCTTGGCACTCAGAACCTCGGAATCCACCTTCTCAATCAGCAGAGGCAGCAGGAACTGTGGGGGAGACAGAAGAACTGAGTCTGCGACAGGTGGTGCTGCATCCTCACGAAGGCCAACCACAGTCTTTCTGCCACCTGTCCCCAGGGGCAGGTACTATGCCTAGGGGCTATTCTTGAGTCAGGAGTTGTGACTTTAAGCCAACCTTCCTGCCTTCCAGTTACCTGAAAAATAGTTGGCAAATCTATAGACTTTAAAAGATAGCTCTAAATAGGGACTGGATTACTATTTTAAAGGAGATGGAAAAATTTTCTACATGGAATGTCTGAAGATACTTGCCACACAAACCTGAAGACACTTGCAGGACGTCATACCTTAAAGTGTATACTGGATCTTTCTTTCCCTACATGCTTTTACTGTTCTTTATTCAGGGCCTTCTATGAGCTGAAGCTACATACCCTACCCATGGCTAGACCCACCTCAGCAAACCGTGGTGTGGAAGCCAGCACAGCTCGGAGACTCAGGATGAGATCTTCTCTCTGGATACCATAGGGATCATTAGGTGGCTGGAAAAAGGAGGGCAATGGGTCTGTATAGCTCTTTGGACACAGGCTTAAACCTGACAACCGGAGAACAGGGTGATATTTATACCCAGTCTGGCAGAATAGTATGGCATTAAGGCTCCAGCAGGAAGACATGCTCACTCTTATGCATTCCTTGGGAATGTTTGTCTTTGGAGCATTTATTTTCTATGTGACCACAGTTTCTATCTGATCTGTCTTCTCAGAGATAAGCACCATTAACTTTCTGGTGCATTGCTTTCTTTTCTGTGTATATGTATTATTATTATGTGTTAGTGGACACTTGTTTCCCTTTAAAACATACACTTTTAGAAAATGTGACTGTTCTGTACATATAATTTATAATTTATTTTTTCACTTAACATATTAGGAACATTTTTCCATGGCATTAAATTAGTTTTTCATAATATTAGTTTTAGTGGCTGATACTATTCCATTATGTGGTTGAGCCACAATTTATTTAGAAACCCCCCCTTTGATGGACATTTTTATTATTTTTTTTACTCTTATAAAAAGCTGTAATTCTGGCAATATAAAAAAACATTGATGGTTTTTGCATCAAGATGGCAGACTGAAAATGTGCACCACAGTTTCCTTTTCCTTTTTAGAAACCCCATGAAAAATACAGTTACAGGGATTTTCTTTTCTTTTTAAAAGATATCAAGTTAAAGGTTGAAGAGAACAGGGTAAGAGACATTAGCAACAAAATTTTAGAAGCTGAAAAGCAGATGGGTAAGAAGAAAATAGCAGAGCCAAAAACCAGAATCCCCAGCAGGTGTGGGGCAAGCTGAATAACCACCCATATATAGTCCTTGGAAAGCTTAACTGGCAGCACTAGGTACCTCTGGCATTGGGAGTGGGGTTAGAGAAGTGAACTGACCTCCTAGATTGCCTCCCAACTCTCCCCTAATTGCAGCATCTGAAGGTTTAATTCTCTGGAGAGGGTAGGACAGATTTCCAGTCTTGGAAACATATGTGTAGTTGAGAGCCTGGGTGCTGTACCAAAAAAGGAGGTCCAAGTAATGTGGTACTGAGTGCTGAAGTTTTCTAGCCTTTACACCTCATCTGCTTATAGCCAGACCTCTCCTCTAGGTAAATCTAAGGTCTTTTTCTAGAAGAACCTGACACTGGGGGTTCTCCAGACTGTCTATGTAAGCCCTTCTACAGTGAAGCTCACGCTCCACAAGCCCGTTCCATGTGCTCCGAGCTCCCACTTTGATCTTTTTATAACCTGTACTTTGAAACATGTGCAAACTCCTAAGGATTACCAATTATCTGAAGAAAGCCTCTAACCTGGAAATAGAGACCAAAATAAATTGGAGGAAACAAAGATCACATATGTGGGGAGAAGAAATATTTAAAAACAATATATCAATATTTTTAAAAAGGATAAAATAACTCATCTATGAATTAAATAAGAACAGAATGTTGTAACAGCCCTTCTCCCTCCCTAGAAAAAAACACATTCAGAGATTATAAACAACAAAAGGATCTTGGAAATCCAAAGCATGAAGGCAGAAGGAAAAAAAACATCAATAGAAGGGGTTGCAGGGCGATGTGCTTCTTCTGTCCTCAGGTCCATTCCTCAGGCTGACCACTGCAGGCCACATTTCCCAGGCTCCCATATGGGCTTGGGTTCACCCAATGTGAGACGCTTTGGAGAAGAATGCAGTGCAGAAGGGAAAAGTCAGGGTATTTCTTTCCATCCCTCTGATTGCACTGGCACCAGTACCTCCTTCATGGCTGCACTTCTCACTGATACTTCAAGTTTTTATTAAATACTCTCAGGCCCTAGGATCCAGTAACATCAACTCTGTCCTTTGTCCCTCCAGCCTCGGAGTGGTAATTTCTTCCTGCTACTGATAATCTCTGGGTTGCCTCATTTTTGGCTCCTCAGTTCTTTCATCACTTGTATAAACAATTTCTTGCATTATTTCTGTTTTAAATACCAAAGTGGTTTCTGTTTATGGTTTGACCGATAGAAAATATAAAATTGTGCAATTCTCTCATAAAATGACAAAAAAATAGAGGTTGAAAATATGAAAGAAAAGGTAATAGATTCAGAGGTCTAACAAAAGATTAATAGGGGTTTCAAATAAAAGAAATACAGGAATAGAAGAAATAGAGGGGAAGAAACACAAGAAAATTTCTCAGAGCTAAAGGACATGGATTTCTCGATTGGTCGGGCCTACCAAGTATCAAATACAATGCATAAAAACAGACCCATAGTAAGGCATATCACTGTGAAATTTCAGTATATGTGGGCAAAAATCAAACTTAAAAGCTTCCAGAAAGGAGGGGGAAAAGTAAATACAAAGGTGTATGAATCAGAAGGAATTTAGACTTCTCCATGGAACTAAAAATTAGAGGTGAAGAAATGCCTTTAAAATCTTGCAGGGAAAGAATTTTCACTCTTGAATTTTATACCGATGTTATTAGTAAGTGGGAGAAAAGAATGAAGACCTTTTAGATTCACAAAATCTAAAAATTTTTCACTTTTATGTATACTCTCTCAGGAGGCTAACAAAAGACGCACACCACCAAAATGAGGGAGAAAACCTTAAAATAAGACATACATGAACACAGGAAATAGAAAATTTGATCCAAGAGACAGGATAAAGGAATCTCTAGGATGAAGTGAAGGGAGAGTCAGTATTTACTCCGCAACAGGAGTAGAAAGCAACCAGTTGAGATTGTACGGTCAACTTGAGAATAGTTTTTACATTTTTAAATGGTTGAAAAAAATCAAGAATAATAAAACTTGTGACATGAAATTATATGAAACTAAAATTCATATATCCATAAATTAAGTTTAAAAATTTTTTATTCTCTAATTATAGTTTGCTTGCAATATTATTTTGTATTGGTTTTAGGTATATAGCATAGTGGCTAGACAATCACATGCTTTACAAAGTGTACTCCTGATATTTCCATTACCCACCTGGCAATATATATATAGTTATCACAATATTATTGACTCCATAAGTTAAGTTTTATTGCAATAAAACCACTGTACCATATTCCATTGTCTAGGCTGTTTTTGTGTTAGAACAGCAGAATTAAGGAGCTGCAAGAGAGACCAGATGGCATGCAAAGCCTAAAATAAATATTACCTGTCCCTCTATGGAAGTTTGCATCCCTTGCTCTACAGGGAACACACAGGTACAGTGAAAGTCAAGACACCACGCTTACACCATCATGGTCCACTAGGATGATGGCATACGGCCAAAATGCACTGATAAAACCATAAAGAGATATTTCTAACACAAATAGTTCAACACTAAAAGCCAGGTGTCTCTATTTTTTTTTTTTAAGTCCACACCAGAGGACATTATTTTCATTGCTTTTGGAGAGAGTGGAAAGGGGGTCAGGGGGAGAGGGAGGGGCAGGGGGGGGAGAGAGAAAGAGAGAAATATCAATGTGAGAGAGAAACATCAGTGGGTTGCCTCTTGTACATGCCCTGACCAGGGATTGAACCCACAACCTGGGTATGTGCCCTGACCAGGAATTGAACCAGTGACCTTTTTGGCTACAAGACAACACTCCAATTAACTAAGCCACACTGGCCAGGGCAAGGTATCTCTATTTCAATTGACAAGAGGTTTTTGCTCCCCACAGACTGCAGTGCAGAACACACAAAAAGCTGCTAAAAGAGAGAATTTTTTATCATTATCTATAACCTTGTTTCGCCTAGAATATCTCTGAGAAAATATATAGCCTCTTGGGAGCAGTGATTATCTCTTAAGGGAAAATGTGTGGTGGCTGTGAAGAGGTATATAGAGGCTTAATTCATCATCCTTTACATATTGAATCATGCTCCTTTGTATTACCTCTCAAAAAAAAGAAGTGACACACTCTTCCCTGCCCTCAAATTATAAATGCATATATTCCAACAAGTCCACATTTATGAATTTATCCTGTTGTTAGACCCATACATATGTGAAATGATATATGTACAGGGTATGTAAATTGCAGCATTGTTTGTAACAGCAAAAGATTGGCAACCAACCTTAATCCCACAGTTGACTAGTGAAATTAACTAGCTATTTCCATGCAAAGGAATATTACACAGCCATAGAGAATAATGAGCTAATTTATATACTGATACAGAACACTTTCCAAGATATACTGTTATGTGAAAAAGGCAAAGTGCAGGAAATATATATATATGTGCTCCATTTGGGGGTAGAGGGAGACATAAATCACTTGCTTATATGTGAATGAAAAAAAGCTCTGTACAGACATAACTGATAAAAGCAGCTGACAAAGAAAGAAACTTATAGGTAGATTTTTTTCACCTTTTTGGATTTTGAATCATGTGAATGTTTTACCTTCTCAAAACCAAGACAAAATAAAATAAAGCAAAATCGGAGAAGCCTGGCAACCTAACAAAAAGCTTCAAGATTTCAAAGATATAAGTTGAGTTAGAAATAGTGATACTGATTACAAAAGAAATGAAAAGGATTTCAGGAGAGAGGTGGTTCCAAGCAACACAATGTCAACTGGGATAAGCTGGTAAGAAATTCCCTGCGACAAAGATGGCTGTATAACTTTAAAGGCAGTGAGCATCAATACTCAGATACTGTTTGGTATGCTGTGATATAAATCATTTCATTTCTTCCAAGCTACTAATGCTTGCAGTAATGAGACCCTGAGTATATGGGAATACAAGGGAAATTAAGACGCAGAATGATAAGGTCCAAGGGGGTCAGAGCAAACACCTCCTGTACATACTGTGCTGAAATGTGTCTTGTTTTGCCAATTTGTTTCTATTGCCTGAGATGCCCCCCTGGACTCCAGGATCATATCCTAAGCATCTCTCAGAAATCAACTAAAATCCTGTCTATCTTATCTGTGAGGTCAGTTCCTGCCTACTCTAGCTCACACTGAACTGTCTTCTCTGAAAAGCTATAGCATCACTTGTTTTGGTCCATAATCTCATATTGTTAACTTAAATGTTTCAACGTTCAAAGGCAAGAACAATGTTTTACAATCCTGTAGCCCTCAGCACTAAGTACAATGGTAAAGATCTTAAGGATCCCCCTAAACACCTGTTGGATTGAATCGTTCCTCTGATAGCAAGTACTTCTCCACTTTCCAGTTTACTAACGTGTAAGTACCTAAGGATGGGGATTTTCTCTTGTTCACTGCTGTACCCTCAATGACTAGAACTGGGACTGGCGGAGAGCAGGTGCTCAATGAATATTTAAATAAATGAATGAATGAACAAAGGAATAAAAGATGCTACTTACAGGGGTAAAATCAATAGGGAAATAACAGGATGTCACTTCAAACAACTCCTCCACAAAGGGTCCTAAAGTAACAGAGAAAGAATAAGGTTGAATTAGTAAGCTTCACTCATTTGACAAGCCTCGATGAACTAATTCAAGGCCACAGGATATACCCAGGTTATAGTCCCTGGAGATGAGGTCATGGACAATTCGGAAGGCCACTAGAAGATTCCGGGGATCCTTTTCACCATCCATCACTTGGATGAAGCCAAAGGTGAAGTCAGCTCCTAGACCCTTCAGCTCTGGGAAAGAGAACAAGGTCACTACTGTCCCATGCAGTAGAAAGTTGGGCTTTCTTCTGGCCAATGTTCTCCCATTATCACTGCCTCCCCTTTCCTGCCTCCCAGAGAGGACCCTTTTCCCCCCTCCTCAGCGAAGGAGAGATGTGCAACAATATATAACTGTTACAGAGGTAAGAATTTAAACATCAGCCCAAATTCTACCCTTCCTTTACTTTATCAGGGAGTGAGTAGACCCCAGATTCCCGTTATCATTCTCTCAGCATATTAGCTCTTCTATATAATCCTCAAGCTCAAATGCGTCTGGTATTGGAGGACATAAAACGATGTGCTCAATCTTCAGATTTCCCAGAGAGACCTGCCTCTTACCTTCTTCCCGAGTTTGCATAAAGTTGGTGATAATACTGTAGACTGTGTGCCGGTCCACCTGTGGCAAGGACTTGGAGGTGGGAGAGACGAGAAGTAAGTAAAGAGAGTGCTCAAAGAATAACTCAGCTGACAAAACTACCTCCTGCTTTACAATCTCTAAGAAGGCAGTACTCTTTATACCAGTATAAGATGAACCTGAGGAAAGGCAGAGAAAAGACATGGCTATTAGCCCAGCACTACAGCAGTGGGGCCCGTAACAAAACCTGTCTGCTGTCTGCCTTACTTTCTTTAGGTGTAAGAAAACACAGGACAGACAGAATGGCATGCCTCCCTCTTCTTACACCAAGGAACAGCTTACAAACATGGTCAGAGACCTGAAACAGTAAGAACTTCGAGGGCAAATTTTTTTTTTTTTTTTTTTTGCTATCTAAGTCTGGTTATGTGAAAGGCTGAGAGAAAATATCAAAGTGACTGTTACCACTCACCTGCACATGCACTTCCTGAAAGATGGCTTTAAGCACAGAGACAGCCAGCCCTGGGGGCAGGGCCACACACAGGCTCTGGGGAAGAAGAGGAGACAAGTGAGCACCCAGGAAATTCCAGCATGGTCTTCAAGGTACAACCCTAAGGCCTAATTAGCTATAGTGGGAATCACAACACCCATGTTCAGCAAGAAGTGAAAAACATGGTCCCTTTTCTCAAGTTGATTAGTTCTTTGCCATACCTTCCAGGCTGGCTCTGAATTCCAGTCTCCAAAGGATCCTTTTACTTTCTTTCTAAAGTAAAACGGACTGAAAACAGAAGTGAGGCTGGCTGACATTAGCTTAGTCACACATTTGGGCTTCTGCTCCTTGAAGCAGCACTAGAAGCCTCACCCCCAAAGGGCAAAGGGGGAATTCACTGGAAAGGGGCTCCTGCAAATATGGTGTGTAATGAAAAACAAGACTCACAAGTGCCCTCAAACCCCGCAGGACAGATGGGATCACAAGATGATGGTCCTTCAGCCTGTTCTCATAGAATAGGATCAGGTGTACCACTGCACAAACCAGAAATTCAGCCATTAGTTCACACAGGCTGGAGGAGGGCTCACCAGATTTGTTCCTTCCCAGAGTTTCTGAGGGCTGATATTGCTTGAGCTTCACTACAAATTTTCTCCTTCACCAAGAAGTATGTCCCATGCCCTCCCATTTGAGGATGCCTTGATTAGACAGGAAAACAGGTGAGTATCTTTTATTATCCACTCTCACAAAAGTCTACCATCAAACCCACTCTCAAATCCAGAACTGTCTTTCCATAGAACTGGGGCTGGCAAACTTTCTCAAAGGGCCGTGTAATAAATACTTCAGGCTTGCAGGACATTTATGTGTCACAACTTTTCAACTCTGCTTAACTTGGCCATTGTTACTAAATACAGCGCAAATAATAGGTAAACAAATGGGTGTGGTTATACGCTGATAAATAACCTTATTTATAAAAACAGGCTGCAGTTTGCCTACACCTGCTATAGAAGATAAATAAGTTGCTGGTTTTTTTCCTTATGACTTCAAAGCACTTTGACATTTCATTACTTTTCCACTCCAACTATGAGACATTACTTAGTCCATTTTATAGAGGGGAGGATACTGAAGAAAAAAAACCTGTCTAAAATCCAAGACTGTCTTGTCTTTTGTTTCAATTCTTATCATTTCTGTGACATATGCCAGTGAGGAATGAAGACCCTGAATTAGTAGTTCACAAATCCCTCCCTCCCTCCCTCCTTCCCTGTAAGGTTGGTTTGAACAGACAAGCAAGGCCTTGCTTGGCTCAGCAATCCAGGGAGACACCCCTCCTAGTGATGCCAGTACCTTCCTTCTCCAGGAGCAAGGGGTGACACTGGAGTAGCACCTGTGACAAAAGCTGGATTCCTCGTGCCCGAGTTCGGGGTTCTGGATTCTCTAGAGAAGACCTGGAAGGAAGTAGGATAGAGACAGCCTGACATTATCCAGTTCAAACTTCTAAGGAGGTGAATATTTTGCAATTAATTAAACTCAGCCTCTGGGCATGGAAACCAGCAGAGGAAGGTGTTCTGGAGGTGCTTAGCATAACAAATAACAGTAAGGCCAGAGCCTAAAGGGCCAATCCCCAGATGATCTGGCATCATTAGAAGGACATGTGATGCCACAGCCACCAGAAGTGTTCATCTACATACAGGCAGTTACTGGGCACTGGGCTTACGCTTTCTCCCCAGTGGTACAATTGTGACAGTGACATTCCTCTGAAATACAGCTTAGCAGCTACCCACAGGGTTCAGGAGATGATTGGCAGCTGCAGTTATCAAAATAGGGGAAGAATAAATTATTACTGCTCAAGAAAAAAAGTTGAGCACACCCACCAGGATCTTGGTGGGAGGGGAACCCCAACAACTTTATAACTGGAAGTTTACAAAGTAATGGCCAAAATAAAGGTGTTAACTATTTAGAATTACTTACTAATATGTAAGGACCTGAACTGAGATGAGGAAGTGAATTATTGTCAACATAGCTCTATAAAGTTTACATTTAAATATACTAGAAGAAAGGAATCTAAGCCAGCAACTATAGGAAGTAGAGGATTTCTGAGGGAGACTTGGCCGGGATATTTCAGTGAGACCTCAAGGATGAGGGTATCTGTATCTAGGGGTAAAGGGGGAAAAAATTACATCTCTCTTAACAGGATCCCTAGGGTAGGACCTTATAGAAAGGTCCCTGCTAAGGAGTAGAAAATTGTGCATTTAAAAATAAACCAAGGCATGCAAGTGCTCAGAGAAGCATTATTCAGAATAGCCAAAATGTGGAAACACCTAAATATCTGTTTTATCAACAGATAAGCGGTTAAACAAAATAACAAAATGTGGCATATCCATGCAACAGAATATTATTCGGCAAGAAGTGAAAACCTGACATGCGCTACAGCAGGGATGAACTCTTCATGAAAGCATTGTGCTATGTGAAAGAAACCAGATAGAAAAGGCCACATGGGATATGATTCCATCTAATGTGAAATGTAGAACAGGAAAATCCACAGAGGCAGAAAACAGATTTGTGGTTGCCAGGGGCCAGGAAGGGGAGGGGATGAGAGTGACTGCTAGTGGGCATGGGGTTTCTTTTTTGGGATAATGAAGATGTTCTAAAATTGACTGTGGTAAGGGTTGCACAGATATGTGAACACACGTTTTTAAATGGTGAACGTTATAAGTGAATTATATTTCAATAAAGGTGTTATTTTTTTAAAAAATGGACGAAGCCCAGAATAATAAGCAGAAAGGTCAAATGGTTGCTTATGTAGGAGAAATGCATAATGGTGACTTATTCCCCCCACCGTTTTCTACTTTTCTATTTTAGAGGATATGGCCATGACTATTAACAGTCTTTGCTAAGAGTTGTCAATTAATTGGTCTACCAAGTATGAAATATGAGGGAAGCAGGCTACAAGCACATACTTCCTCTGGTGCTCAGAATATCTTGCTGTAATGCTGGTCTTTCAGCTGTTTTCCCAAACCTTTTCCTATAGTGGGGGGTCTGGGGCAAGGCCCTGGCAATTGCCCAGGCAGGACCCAAGGCGTCCTGAGTCAGATCCAGGATGCCTAGAATCCCACTGGGGGCAGGTGGGTCTGAAGAAGCACAGGAGGAACCCTGGCTCTAATTAAATGATAGTTGATGGCCTTCAACCACCCACCTCACTTCAAATCTGTGGGCTGATCCAGGAGCTGGTATGGCCCCCAGGCTGTGTGTTCCCAACACTTCCTTAGGAGTCTTAGGTGGCGCAAAACTGTTTTCAGGAGAAACACAGGCTTAGCCTGAGGTACTGATGAGGGGGTGGGGATGGGGTGGCCTACTGTAGTAGAAAGTCAGTACCAATTAGTTCCAGGAAAGCAGCAGTATACAAAACAACTTTTTGAGGCTGGGCTAGAGAAGCACATTCTAGAGCAGAGGCTCTTTCTTACCCAAGGGCTTCCACCACTTGTAACACTGTATAGCTTCCAGATTTCACATCTAGAGGAAACAAAAGAAAAGAAAGATGAAAAAGCAAAAACAAAACCCCACCTCAGGGTTCAATTGCTCTCATAGCAATGTTACCTGCCTTATCTAGGTTTGCACTGGGAGGCCCACTGTGTTTCCCAAGAGCAAACTGCTCCCCACTCCCCCTTCCCCCCTCCCCGCCCTAGAAGCTTTACTCTTAACACTTCGCATATGCAGCTTCCAGTATAAAAATTGAAAAGTAACTATATCATTTGTAGATTATACATGTATATGACCACATATAGAAAACAGGAGAGAAAAGCTAAAAAAATATTACAAATAATTTGTTAGGGTGGCTGGGTAGAAAATTAATATTATGAAATAAAAACCTTCTCACACATACACACACACGCACACACACATGCCTGTAAAATAATATAAAGGAAAAAAGATACTATTTACAATAGCCCCCCCCAAAAAATAAAGAAAAATATTTGGATATAAGCTTAAAAAATGTGAAAACTTAAACCATCGAGGACCACAAAAGAAACCTCAAGTAGAAAGTACAAATAAATAGCCCTGGCTGGTGTAGCTCAGTGGATTGAGCACAGGCCTGCGAACCAAAGGATCACAGTTCGATTTCCAATCAGGGCACATGCCTGGGTTGCAGGCCAGTTCCCAGCAGGGGACGCATGAGAGGCAACCATACATTGATATTTCTCTCCCTCTCTCCTTCCCTTCTCCTCTAAAGATAAATAAATAAAATCTTAAAAAAAAAAAAGGAAAGTACAAATAAATAAATACACATATACACTTCTGAAATACACATTTCAGAAGTAGGCAAATTCTGAAAAAGAGTAATGGGGAAGGAAGGGAAGTAAGACCTTCAAGATATTAAAAGATTGTTATACTTTTGAATATACTTGTAAATTTCCATAATAGAAGTAAAAAAATCCAACCAGTGTAATATGAGTTCATATTCAATGAAATCAATGGTACAGAAATAGAGAGTCCAGAAAGTGCCCTGACCAGTGTGGCTCAGGGGTTGGGTGTCTTCCCCCAAAGCAAAAGGTCACCAGTTCATTTCCTCAGCAGTGCACACGCCTGGGTTGCAGGTCAGGTCCCCAGGAGGGGGCGCACAAGAGGCAACCACACACTGATGTTTCTCTCCCTCTTTCTCCCTCCCTTCTCCTCTCTAAAAATAAATAAATAAAATCTTTATTAGAAAAGCAAAAAAAAAAAATCTTTAAAGAAAACAAAAAACATACCTTGAGTAACCAACATCCCAATCAAGATACAGAATATTTCTATCACCTGAGAAAGTTCCCTCATGCCCCTATTAATCAATTTCCATTTATAGAGGTTGCCTCAAATTTTATAAATGAAAAAAATTTCTTCAGCATTCAGCATACATCATTAAGATACTTGCTGCTGATTTCCCTGTGGGAGCCACCAGGTTGAGAGGAGCGTGACCTTCTCCTCTCCCCACCATGGCATGTGCTCATGTGCTCATCCACTGGATGTGTGCTCATCCAGTGTACTGCAAAAAGGGGAGTCATCTGGCAAAAGCATCACTTTGCCTGCTGTGTTCAAGATCCCCATTCGACCAGTATTATGAACTTTGTTCACACCAACTTCAGCAAAAACAAGAGACAGAGCTATGCTGTCTGTGAAATGGCAGGTCATCAAATCAGAGCTGAGTCTTGGGGTGCTGGCAGAGCTGGGGCTTAAATTCCCAGAGTTTGGGGTGGTGGGGCTCATGGTTCTGGCCAGGATGCTTTTGGAAATATGGGTTGTGAGGGTCACACGTCTGCACCAACCAAAAACTGGTGCCCTTTGCATTACAGATGTGATGCGCCACCAGCTCTGCCCTGGCTGCCTCCCCCTGGTACCAGTGTTGGTCCTGTCTAAAGATCACTGCATTGAGGAGGTTCTTGAAATTCTTTGGGTGTGAAGGTACAGTTGAAGGCTACAAAAACAAAAAGGAGGCTATTTTGCTTCTTAAGAAATCTAAGGCCTGGAATAGTATGAAGAAGGTCTATGCCTCTCAGCAAATGAGAGATGTCAAAGGCACAATAAGAAACCACCATGGTATCTAGCACAGGGGACCTTGCATCATCTATAACCAGGACAGTTATATCATCAAAGCCTTCAAAAACATCCCTGGAATTACTCTGCACAATGGAAGCAAACTGAACATTTTGAAATATGCTCCCGGTGGGCATGTGGGCTGTTTCTGCACTTGCATTCAAAGTGCTTTCCGTAAGTTGGGTGATCTGTATGGCACTTGGCATAGAGCTGCTTCTACAACTTCCCATGCAAAAGATGCCCGATACAGACCTGAACACACTGAAAAGCCCAGAGATCCAAAAAGCCCTCCAGCTCCACGCAAGAAGATTCATCACAGAGTCCTGAAGGAGAAGCCACTGAAAAGCCTGAGAATCTTGTTGAAGTTACACCCACATGCAAAGACCACGTGCTAAAACACCATTCTTTGCCAGACCAAGAACCACAAACTCTAGGATGGATAATAAAGCAGCAGCACTAGAAGCTAAATTAGATGAGAAGGGGGTTCCAGGCAAGAAGCCTGTGGTAGGGAAGAAAGGAAAGAAGGCTGTTGGCCTTAAGAAGCAGAAGATGCCTTTGGTGCATAAAAAGGCTGCAGTTACCAAGACTCCAGCAGCGGAGAAGCAGCCCGCAGAAGAAACCTACCACAGAAGAAGCCTGTGACATAAGCTTAAATGTGTTCATTTCGTAAAGGTCAAATCACTCTCGACAGCTGATTTTTTAAAACAAAACAAAATAAAACAAAACAAAACTGATCAAAGGCAATAAGAAGAGAAAAAAGAAGCAGCTTTATCATTACAAAGATCCATCCATTTGCCTTGAATCCCAGCACTTGAGTGAACTCTCCCGGCAGAGCCCTGTAGTCTTCATACCTTTCACAAGGATCCCATCTTGAATTAAATGCAGAACAAATATAAAAAGTGAAGTACAAAAGTAATATAAAATTAGGAAAAATGGAACTATTATTTACATTAGCTTTATAGCTATCACATTATAGTAAATAAGAGTAAGGAAAACCATGAGTAAGGTGACAAAAAACTAGAACAGTACTTTGAGGATGTTTTCAACAATGGTGACTAAATTTAACACCTTATTCTAGTTCTGCTGAGTCTAGAAATGTCTTTCAAATATGACTCCTTTTCATCCCTATGACCAGACTATATAGCAACAGATTTCAAAATAGCCCTCCACTTTTTTGTGTGATGAAGATGTTCTGGAATTTGTAGACAGTGGTGATGGAGGCAGAACACTGTGAATATACTAAAAGCTAATTAGTTGTGCACTTAAAATGATTAAAGTGGGGAATTTTACCTCAATTAAAATTAAAAACCCTTTTAATCCATCCGTATTGTATCTAGAATTACCTCCCTATCCCGAACATGCATAATTCCTTTGCTCCTATTGCCTAAGACTTAACTTCTTGGGACTTGAAGTCCTTCACAGTGTGGTCCCCAAATCCCCTCTGCCTTACCTTTCACTGTGACTCCCATCATTCAGTCACATGAAATCCCAGTATGTCAAATTCTTCCATATCCTTAATCCTATAAATATCCCCTGAATTTGCAACGCTTCTTACCTGCCCTTGTCAATCAGAGTAACTTCAATTCTTTAAGATCCAGCTCCAATGTCAACTCTTGTGAAACCTTCCTTGATTCCCAAAACAGAATTACTCCCTCTTCTGTTTTCTCCATAATTGTTGTACGTGTTTGTTTTCATTTATTTGTAAAGCATTTATTGAATGCCTATTGTAAGTCAGGTATGGTGTTAGGGGGCAGAGGTAGAAATATAGACAGAGCTTTTAATAAAGAGCCTGGTCTATTAAGGCAGAAAGACATCTAAAGCAATCATAGTGTAACAAGTTCAGTATTACCATGGTGATACAGAGACCGGGTTAACATAAGAAAAGAGTAAAAAATTCTTGGGTTTATGGACCATTGCTCACTAACTTTAACTGAGTCAATTCTCTTAACACTATAAATTCCCCCCAAATGAAAAATATCTGGAAGTGCCGTTAATTACGTACTTGGACTCCTGGGATGAAAGAAGCTAATAAACAGTTAATTTAACTAGGGTACCCTCACTGGCATTAAGGAAAATAAGTCAAAGTTCCTTTCCCTAAGTTTTTCCAATGAGCCCAAGACTTGCTCTCTAAAAATGGACCTATTAGTACCTCCTAACTACCCACACTTTCCTCAGCAGGGCACCAGTTTGTGTGGGGACTGTTGTCAAAGGAGTATTTATATGGGACTGACACAGAATGCACAATCAGACCTCTGTCTGATGGAACTGCAGCCACTTGAGAGTCTGGAGCGGCAGCCAAGGGATGGGGGCAGTGGGGGCAGGTCTGGTATGTGAAGGAGCAGGAGAAAGAAAAATCCCAATCAGGACTCAGTTCCAATTAAGCTCTCCAACTGTCCTTTCTGCTGAGGATGTCACATATGTCTCAGAACTATTGTTCACTGTTTTTTAATAATCTAACAATATTCTGATTCAGGAATACTGGTCTTCTCAAAGAATCACAAATGTGGGACAGTACAATATAATAAAGACTGAAATTAAGAAAAATCCAAATAAGAAAATTTATATCCATCACCTGTAAATTCAACATGTTCAAAAATCACTCTTCAAAACCAGCTCCATTCCCAATTCCATTTTTTTGAACAAAAAAAAACTTCTCCTTTGCTCATTCTCAGGCTCAAAAACTTGGGGTCATCACAAGTTCTCCCTCTCTGTCAAGCCCTACAACTAGTTAGGCCTCAAATTCCACAAATTCTCCCTTTTCCTATTTCCATTAACTTAGGTAGTTTTTTTTTTACAGCACATCTACTTATGAGGGAGGCCCCCCCCCAAAAAAAAAACCCCAGGAATTATCTTCTGGAGGGCAGGCCTCTTGTAGTACAGGCTTCCCCAGCTAGATGAGTGTTCTAGGAACCCATCTATATCAGTATACCAGTTGGCATTGCTGTGAGAGGCTGTACTCGACTTCAGTAAAATTTTTTGAAGACACTTTCGATGTATTTATCCATTTCATGATAATATATCTGCCCACACAGCACTTTTAAGTGGTCAGCAGTTTTTGACCAAAAATGGCATGACCCCCATGCCCCACCCTCCCTATCACTTGATCTCACCCCCAGCAAGTGACTCTTCCCTCTCTAGGAAAAAAGCCCTCAAAGGAAATCAGTTACTAATGGGGAAGAGGTGGAACGGCAGAAGCACTAAAAGGCATCAAAACTGATGAGTTCTAAAACCATTCTGAGCAGTGGAAAAAAAAACCTCTCGATGGGTGTATTGAATCAAATGGAGAGTACTTTGAAGGTGACTGAAGTTTAAACATGTAAACATATGAGGGGTCCTCCCTCATATGCCAGTCTCCAGGTAACTCTGGTGGTAGGAATAGGAGGGTAAGACGTGGAGATGTGTACAGAAATAGCTACTTAAGCATGTCTGCTAATAAATATACGAGTGGTTGAGAAGTAAGTACCACGGAGATTATGAAGTGTGAGATGATGTCTGGCTGGAGTACTCAGGAAACTCTTAGGGGGTAGTCAGTGAGCACTCAAACTGGGCCTCCACTGCTAGGTCTAACTTTGATTAGACAGAGCTAGTGGAGGGAACTGGGAAGGAAAGCACTCAGGGAATAGCAAATCAAGGTGGCTGCATGGAACTAAAGGTCCAGGAGAGGACTGGTGAGAGTAAAGACTGGGGCCAGGTAGTGGCAGCCCCAGAATGCCTGGCTGAGAAGCCTTTAACCCTTAGACTGCCAGAACATTTCTCTTCCATTGCTTACACCTTTGTATTTGACACTTTCATCAGAACCCAGGTAAAGAACAAAGTTGGTAGTGGCTGAATTTGTGATCAGAGGGTGTTCCTTCTGCGTCTATAACTTGTTGGTGAGGCTGCTGCTGTAGTATGGCTGAATAGATGCTGGTTTCTTCGCATCTTCGCACTGACAAAGCTTGATTTGGGATGGAGGATTAGAAAGCACATTTGATTCTCAGGACACTTCAAAACTGTCAGTCTTCAACAACCTTAACTAAAGCTGTGATCTAGGACTGAGAATATCAATTTAATCTTTCTCAAATTAACTTTCATTATATGACTCCCTTGCTCAAGGATCTACAATGACTCCTATTACCTACAATAGATCATTTACATCCCTCTGCCTGCAATCCAAGGTTATACATAATCCAACCCCACCAAACCTTTCAACCTCATGTTACTACCCGTTACTCATCTGTTACTACCAACCTCCTTTCTTGGAAGAGTTAAATTACAACAGGGCTGGTGTTACAGCCTTACCTGAGCTGAATTAAATTTAAACTATACAATAACTTAGGCCATTTACTTCAGGCAAACAAATATAAATTTTACAAAGATATTTATAAGAAATGGCATTCCTTATTCGTGTCTTGTGTTCTGAATTTGAAAGATTCAAAATTATTGTGCTCATAATATATAAATGTGAAAGAATAGTTCACATTTGTATCAGTGAAATAACACTGATTTGTATCATTTGTTCACATTTGAATCAGTGAAATAACACTGATTTAGCAATGTTCTTTATCTTGGTAGGGGTAGGTATACACATTTTTCAAAATTAGTAAACATACACTTAAAATTTGTACACTTAATGGGATATAAATTCTACACCAAAATAAACTGTAAACAAATCTAGTTAATAATATGACAGCAAAATATTTAGGGGGAAGTTTACTGATAGCCACAATTTAAATGGATGGATAAATATGTGATACAGCAAGTGATATTAAAATGGTAGGCTCTAGATGGTGTGTATGTGGGTTTCTTATGAAATTCTTTAGACTTTGCAGTAAGTTTGAAAATTTTCATAAAACACTGGGGAAAATGACATTGGTAATGCAGTGTACTTGATCACTATAAGCACTGATAAAACACTATACTTCCTGATGCTGTAAGAAGTTAAACTTAAAAAAAAAAAAGGTAAACTTAGTGGAATGGCAGCATCAGGCATCTGCTCCTTGATGCTTCCATGAAATTTTGCATGGGCCTCTCATAGTCCTTTTCATGTAGTGATGGGCACATACCTAATTTGTATTTATATTCCTGTTGCTTTGCATCTGTTTGGAGAGTAATACGTGTTCAATAATTATGAAATGAATAAAGTGGAATTGCTAAGGATCAAAGCATTATACTTCCTGAAAATTCACTATATTAATTTACCACATATTCTAAAAGTTAATATGTTCAATTTTGAAGAGAAGTTCATCCTTTACTTTTCTCCAAGCATGAGAAATTTCTAAAAATAGACAAAACTCATGTTTTCATGAGATTATTTTGTATTCTATTACTTAACACGAGATCCGAAAGCCTCCTAACATTAAAAAACTTATTTTTTTTTCCTAAGAGAGTGATGTCTCAGAATTCCAAGGAAATCGGGAATTTCTTTTATTTATTTAAATCTTAGCTAAGCTGTCTGAACTAAGAGATCCTTGAACTGGTCAAAAGCAGGAAATTGGAGATCTGGGAAAAGGATAAAAACAAATACCACATGAAAAAGTCATGAAGCAAATTAATCAAGAACTTTACCACGAAACGGAGGAAAAGCCTTAAGGAGGATACGCAGAACAACTCAAACTCCCTCAGGCTGGCTTCTCCCCTCTCTCCAATTACAGCCAGGGATCTGGCCGCCCGGCCACTCCCAACATGCCACGCGACTGGAGCCGATGCTCCAGAATATGCTTCTTCTCCTGTCAATCTCCCAGAAACGACATGCTTTCACGGCGTAAGCACCACAGTCTAAACTGGAGTATCTGGGTCCGAGTCCTGGTTCCCCCGGCTGTCTGATCTGCGAGTCTCTGGGCCTATTTCCTTACGTGTGAAGTAGTAATACCTCTCCTAAGCCGGGCCGGCGCACAAGGTGGCTATAAAAGATGAGGGGAGTAAAGGCACTTTAAGGAAGATGCAAGGGACTATCAGTTTGTTACGGTTCCTAAGTACACGATGCTCACAACCTGACTCGGACCAATCTCTCAAAGACACCGCTGTCCCTCACTCCCATCCCGCTCCGCCACAGTGCTGAGGCCGCTCCCTTCGGTCGGCCCCCAAGAGGAAGCCGCGCGGCGACGTCTGGCGTACCTGCAGCCACTTGGTCAGCGGGGCCTTCCTGCTGACCCATGACGAAGTCGTACACGAGGCCCCACAGGGCGCCCGTGGGCGCCACCGCCTCCAGATCGGCGGCGGCCGCCGCCATGACGCGAAAAGGAGACCGTGGGAGGGGAAGTGGGCTGTGGCTCGGAACAGGCCTCTCGGCGCACGCGCCTACTGAACCAATCTTCTGGCGAGGATTGAGGGGGCGGGGCGCTCCCTGGATCACGTGCTGTGCCGGCTCCTGGCAAGGCAGTTTCAGGGAGGAGTGGGACAGTTCTTTCCCCGAGGGGCGGGGCCTGGAGTCGGCGTTGTGGCGCGGGGAAGGAAGGCCACTTCTGGGCATGCAGCCGGGGGCCATTGAGTGCAAGTGATTTCTGGCCCGGCTACCCCGGA
Source organism: Artibeus jamaicensis (assembly GCF_021234435.1). NCBI lineage: Eukaryota > Metazoa > Chordata > Mammalia > Chiroptera > Phyllostomidae > Artibeus > Artibeus jamaicensis. The sequence continues at coordinate 1,977,750 of NW_026521538.1, forward strand.
AACGGGTGGCGGGGCGGGCACCTGGCTGGGTGGGGCCGAGGGGCGGTACGCACCCTAGGGAAAACCAATGAAAAAATCAGGCCTGCCCGAGGGGGCGGTGCCGACGGTCACATGCGCACCTGCGGCGGGTGGTGGCGGCGCGGGCACCGCGGGCCGGCGACTACGAGCGGGGCTGGGCTGGGGCGGGGTTAGGCAGGTGAGTGACAGGCTCCGAGGGGCTGGCCCCAGCTGGTAGTCTTGAGCTAGCCGGGTGTAGCTGTGGCGGTGCCCGCCCCCTCTCTCCGCCCCTTCAGTGGAGCTGCTTTCTGGCCGGGCACTGTCGCGGGCCCCCCTGGCCCGGCCACCTGGGACTGTGTTGGGGAGTCGGCCACCTCCCTCTCTCCCCTCACCCGCAACCGCAAAGTTTGTGGCGAAGCCGGCGCTGGGGTAGAGCGAGCCCCCGGGGGAGATCGGGGAGCAATCGATGAGGGGCGGCAGGAGCCGTTGACCCCGGACGCCGCCGTCCGGGGTAGGAGCGCGGAGCAGTTGACCAGCTCGCCGCCTCTGGTGCATGGGGGCCGGCTGAGGAGCCAGCATGGGCAACTGCGTGGGGAGACAGCGCCGGGAGAGGCCGGTCGCCCCGGGACACCCCCGCAAGCGAGCAGGTAACAGCGGGGAAGGGAGCGGGGCTACGGGCGCCCTGCCAGTTGTCCCCCTCCTTGCCCAAGTCCTAGGTTTCCCGAACGACCTCCCACGGCTCCGGGCGCCTGGCTTTCCCCGAAGGTTGCTCCCGAGCCAGACGAGGGGCCCCCTCCCTATCCCTGGTGGCTGGGGAAGCCGAGTTGGGGCAACTGGGAGCGCTGACCCGGCTTCGAGCTCAACTCGCTCCAACTGGGAAGCTCCGGGTGGGAGTGGGGGCGGGGGCAGGAAATGTTTGCAGACCGCAGCGGGGCCGGCGGAGGGGAGGAGGGCTGGGGCAAGGGCGCCGCTGGCTTGGCAGCCGGGCCGGGGTCGGATGCCGGCCGGTTGGGACACAGCGCGGGCGTCCGACCGTCCCCAGAACTCGGAGCGAGCGAGGCGAGAACAGTCGGTCCTTCCAAAAGACTGTCTGTGTCATTATCCGGCTGCAGATCGTGTCTGCCGGAATCCGACTTGCTGAAGCACCGCAGGACTCTGGGAAAGAAATCTTTATTTTTCCCGCAGGGCGTTTTAGAGCCTCCTTGCCTTCTGGGAGTCTCGGAAAAGTGGGGTGTGGGGTGGGAATCGCCCTCGGGTTTTTGGGATCTTTCCCAGCCACGGGAATGGGATCTGCTCACTTGGTGATCCGCGAGGGCCGGGCAGCGCCGTCTCACTTTCTTGGTACACTCCTATCCTGGCACTTCGCCCTGGGAAGAGAGCTGACGGTCGTTTCTCCAGGTCTAGTACTTAACTTCCTTCTCTGAGGATGTTGCAAGGACCTTCTGAGAATGATAAAATCGTGGCCGTTTGAGCTGAAAGACACCTTTAAACTTGTCTAGAGTCCAAATAGAACCTATCTCCTCCTATCTATGAAAAAGCCTATATCCAGAGACGTTGAGCAACTTGCCCAAACCCACACAGCTAGTTAGTAGTACAACTGGGGCTAGAACACAATCTCCTTTTCCACCCAATTGCCACATATCCCTTTGTGTAAGAGGAGCCACAGGCAGAGTGGTTAATGAAGTGGAAACTCTAGTTGGAGTTTCCTGTCTCCTTTAACACCAAAGGTGTGTTGGGACGATGCGGAAACTGGGAAGGAGGGTGAGGGAAACAGGGAAGGATGTCTGTATGGTGGACAGGATGACTTGTGGAAGAAGAAATGTGTTTTTTATGGGGGGGGTAGGCAAAATTTAACATTGAAATCCTCTTGGCAACCCTGGCCATTCTGACTGAGGAAAGTTGATTTTCAAAGCCAAGGGCTTTCTTCCATTCATTCATACATTCATTCCACAAATATTTATTATTTATGTACTCAGTTCACATAATTGATTTTGTCGCATTTATCACTGTTGACAACCATCTCCTACTTGAAACTCTCCCCTTCCCTTTTTGGCATTAGACTATCCTGGTTTTTTGCTCAGATCACTCCTGGGTGTGGACATACTCTGGGTCAGTTTGACAGTCTGTTTCTTTCTCTCATTATAGTCCCTCCCAGAGAAATCTTACTCAGTTCCACAACTCTGTCCATTAGGAAGACCCCTATACTGGATCTTCAACTATTTTCTCTCAAACGTTAGACTCATATCTCTAAAATACCCACTGGACACTCTGATGTAGTTGTCCTCAGATTTAGCACTTCTAAAATCAAGCTCTGCATTTCTCCCCTTCAGCCAGTTTCCCTTTGCTCTTCCATTCTTGCAGCCGCCTAACTTCATATGTTGAAGACTTCTCTCTGCTGACTCCCAGAAGCTTCCAGGTCTCTGTCTCCCAGCCAGTCAGTCACTGGGACCTACTGTTTCTTCCTTCAGCAGGTCTTATAAACCTGCCCCTCTCTACTTTACTTCACGTCCTTGTCACCTCAAGTGCAACTCATCTCCCAGGCTGACATTAGTTCCCCACCAAAGGCAAGTTCATCTTCAGTCATTCATTCAGTGCCTGTACGCGGTAGGCCCCCCAAAAGACATTTGTTAAATTAACCTGGTCTAAACCATATAGTTCTGTGTTCAGAAAAAAATTTTGCAAAAAGTCCTTCCCTATGTCTACAAGAAGTTTAACTCTCCAGACTGTTCAAGTTGGGTCTAGTCCTTCTTTTTAAGGCATGGTTTCTTTCTCTTCCCTGACAACAGGCCACCAGTGTTTGCTGATGCTTTTTCCCCCTGCATATGAAGAGCCTTTCTTCCCTTCAAGGTCCACCTCAAATCCAATATTTTTTAAAAAGAACCTTGCCTGACAATTTCACCCCCACCCCAATGGACTTGATTGCTTCTTCTTTTTTATAAAAAAAGATTTTTATTTGTTTTTAGAGACAGGGAGGGAGGGAGAAAGAGAGGGAGAGAAACATCAGTGTCTGGTTGCCTCTGACAGGGCCCCCACTGGGGACCTGGCCTGCAACCCGGGCATGTGCCCTGACTGGGAATTGAATGGGTGACCCTTTGGTTCACAGGCGGGTGCTTAATCCACTGAACTACACCACCCAGGGCTGAGAACTTCTTCAGACACATTGCACCACTTAATTAACAATTATATACTACATATTATTAGTCCTTTCTTTGATGTTTACAGACTTATATCAGCAATTACATTGCAAGCCTTGAAGACTTGGGTTCTGTCTTTTCCACATGTGTGTCTTTCTCACTCATATAACCATCCACGCACACACATACATATACTCAGCACTAGGCACAGTGGCTTGTGCAGAGGATACACTCTATAATTGTTGATTTGAGAAAGCTGACCCAACTTCATCTTACCATCTAAATTTTTCATGTAAACATTTTACTGAGTTATACATCTGCATGTTTACCTCGTAGTGCATCATTGTTTTTTTTTTTTTTTTTTTTTGCAATTCTGTGGGTCTCACTATGAGTAGCTTTATTAATAATATCCAAAGCCAGGGGGAACTCACTCTGTAAAATGACAAGTTTGGTATAAGGGAAGAAATCCTTCTTAACTCAGTGCGCACCTGGCATTCCTGTAACATCTGCTGCTCACCCGTTGACAAGGACACAATTTTATGTTGTAACGCTAATGCCTAAAACTCCCTAGCTCCCACTGTAACTCCTGCATTTCCTTGGTCACTGGTGTAATGGAAGCAGGCCTCACAGAGAGCTAGCATCTATGCTGTAGTCCTAGGCCCATGGTTGGATAACCCTGGACAAATCATCAAACCTCACTGGGTCACACTTTCAACATCTTAGAAAGGGAAGGGTTTATACTACATCCTTAGAGCCATTGGAATCATCTTCACAAAGGCAAGTATTCAAAACTGGAAAGTTATTGAGTTGAAATCTTATGCCTTGTCACCCTTTGTCCTTAGTTCTCTCTTCCTTGTCACTTGATGGATGAAGCAGAGATATAACACCCACTGGTCAGGCAGTGTTGGATTAGCTAGAAGAATTAGGTGGTCTTCTCATCTCATCAAGTCTTGTGGTTATAACTTTATTTTTTTTAACTGTTAATGCAAACCTAGTGGTCTTTGTTCTTCCCTTCATGTGGAGTGGCCCTTATATACTTCAGAGAATACTTGGGGATTTACTCTTTTTTGGGGGGGGCTCCTGCTACCCCATATGTATATACCCTAGGTAGATCAATGTCTCTGACCAAGAAGTGAGTGGGTGAGGCTGCCCCTCCTTTGGCCACCCCTGGATGAAATAGAGGTGGTAGAACAGGCCAATCTCTTGCCCAGCTCCACCCTTTGAGAATGTGGCAGGGCTGAAACCCAGATATCTGACTCTCTGAGGTGCCAGGCATATCCACTTACATTCTGGAATCTCAGGCTTGGGGTGGACAGACCCAGGGTCCTGTTTTGGGTTAGTTGGGCTTGGCTGCAAGTCAGCCTCTCATTGTGTAGGCTGCTGTGGCTATTCTTGAGAGAGTAATTGGGCAATCTCTCCATTTGCTCAGTAAATATTTACTGAGTGCCAGGCATCTTGCTGGCTGTGAGCAGATCTGGTCCTTGGCCACATGGAGCTTACAGTTTAGGGGGACAGATATTAAATATATAGTCATGCAAATTAAGTGTGTTCATACATGAAAATCCTGTATGATTATTTTACAATGATGTATTATTATATATGCTGGAGATGCTCACATTTATCGTTTCAGCCCATCCTCTCCTTACATATTCTGCTGCCTACTCAACACATCCAGTATCTAAAAGGCTTCTCAGTTTAACATGCCCGAAACTAAATAAGTTCTCCTTCCCACCCCTGCCCTTTCCAGACTTGCCGATCTCAGTTACTAGTGATTTCATCTTTCCAGGCGTCTGAGCCCTGACTTCTGCCTTTCTCTCACATCCCACATCCGCTGAATCAATAGATTTTGTTGTCTTTGCCTTAAATATATCCAGAACCTGCATCTTGCCATTTTCACCACTTTCACCCTGGTTTAAGCTACCATCGGCCTCTTAGCTGACCTTGCTACTTCCTCCCTTGTCTCCCGAAAGACTATTTTCAGCACAGCAGGGAGTGGTGCTGTAAATCGTTTAAGTCATATTTTGTTACTCCTTTGCTCCTCATCTCAGTCAAAGTCCTTGTGTTGGTCTACAAGATATGATGTGCCTTCCAACAGCTTAACTGTCTTAAGCCATCTCTTGCTCTTCATTTCATTCCAGCCCCTGATATCCGATTGGATTCCTCCCTCCTTCTCCTCCAGGTCTCCTCAAACATTCCTTTTCAGTTAAGTCCTTATAGGCCATCCTTTTTGAAATGGACCCCCTTCCCTCCGCCACTCTCCTCCTCAACATTATCTACCACCCTTCCCTATTTTTTTTTATGGCACTTACTACCATCATCTGACATCGGCTGTCTCCCCTACTGCATGTGGCCAGAGATTTTTATTTACTCACTCCCTCGTACCTAGAGCAGTGCCTGGCATATAGTGGGTGCCTAATATTGTTGGGTGAAATTAGTGTGTCTGACAGAGCTGGTGAGTTTGCAGAAAAACAGGAATGAGAAGACCTGATTGTGTTCCCGTCTTAAATGGGTGTTAGGGCAAGTATCTGATGAAGAGACTGAACTGCAACCTTAGAGTGGCGTTTTGTTCCTGGGACTGGTTTCTCTCTCACCCAAGGCCTGGGGAAGGTCTCAAATGCCTGGGATATAATTTCCTGTGGTTTGAGAGCCTCCTGCTAGAAGATACCAAGGCTGAAGCAGGTGAGCTGAGTGAAGCCCTCTGGTAGGGTCCTAGCCAGGGAGTAGCACTTGCTAGTCTTTTTATGTGTATATTTACGTAAGAGCATCACCCGTCCCAGCTCTGCATGGTATTTGTAGTCACAGACTCAAGGGGAAGGGATGGGGTGGTCTAACAGACTGAGGCAGGGGGGAGGGTAATGTGGATTCCAGACCGCTCTACCCCATTGACTTGTTGGGGAATTTTTAGAATCATAGAATTTTAGAACTGAAAAGGAACGTAAAGATTTCTTTAACCTCTTTTTTCTTTTCCAGCTATTAAAAAAAAGAGAGAATAAAGGTATCTCTACTCCCTGCCGAGTTCACAAAAATGTGGTACAACCTATATAAAAACTGCCTGGGCTCCTTTAAGTTTCAAGTGTGCTGAGGCCAAGACATTGTAGGGAAGTGGTCAAGGTCAAATGTACTGAAAAGGGAGGAGGAGGAGGTCTAGTCTCTTTGCCACTTGTTTGGGTGGTGATCTTGGGCCAGTCATTTGTTTGTGCTCAGGTGATGCTCTGTTTAATAAATAAAAAGATGATAGTATCTTCTGTTGACTTCAGAGAGATGTTATGGGGATAAAATAAGCTGACACTGTTTTAGAAATTCCTTTCAGGGCTGCACAGTCTGCTGGTATATGAGATCCCAACCTGGAACCTCATCTGGCATTGATGGGAAATACGGCCTTTGTTCTCTGCTCCTTCCTAATGGTGTTACTTTGGACAAGCCTCTTGATCTCTCTCTGAACTCAGTTTCCCCATTTGTACAATGGGATGACTGTGACCCTGCCGTGACCTCCCAGAGAAGTCGTAAGAATCAAGTGAGATCCTGGATGAAAAGAGACTTTGTGAACTTATAAAGTTTCTAGTTCTCAAAGCTATAGAATTTTTACACACAAAACCATAGCCAGTGATTTCCAACCCCCCCCCCCCCCCGACACACACACCATATCACTGAAGCTTACTGTTTTTTTAAAGGGCAAAACTGTAAATGTTTAAAAACTGTTTTGGATGGGAATCTTCTGAGATGGATAATATGCTTCCAAGCAAAGTATGCTGAGCACAAATGACTTCTCTTTGCAACCTGACAGTGTTGGGTTCGCACCTGTATGTACAAAGCGCTTGTTCGGTGTAGGTGGGGACCGCAGAGCTTCTTTCTCTCAGAAGTCTTTATGTCTGAAAGAGGGCGGAGGAGGGGTGAACTGGTGGCAGGCAGAAGGACATTACCTGGAGAGCCTGTTCAGAGGACCTACCTCCAGGTCCAGGGCAGCAGCCTTGTGAGACGGCTGCTTGAGTCCTGTTCCTGGCTCTGATGGAGAAGAGCGGCCCCGCCTGATGGGTGTTGTGCTTGTGACAGCGTGAGGCCTTTGGGCTTCTGAGACTCTAGGGCAGTGGGCCCCAGACCAAGTGGTGCCCTGCTGCTGTGCTTTTGGGGTTCATGTTTCTACCTATACTTGTTGCCGTTTTCTCCCTGGTCACTCCTTCCCCCATTAAAATTGTGTTTAAATATACATACCATAAATTTTACCATTTTAATCACTTGTAAGTGTACACTTCTGTAACATTAAGTGCATTAAGTACTGTTGTGCTACCATCACAACCATCCATCTCCAGAACTGGTTTTGTTTTCCCATACTGAACCTTTGTACCCACTAAACAGTACCTCTCCATTCTCCTCTTCTCTTAGCTCTTGGCAACCATCATTCAGCTTTCTGTCTTTATGAGTGTGACTACTTTAGGTACTTATGTAACTGGAATCATACAGCATTTGTTCTTCTGTGACTGGCTTATTTCACTCAGCATAATGTCTTCAAGTTTCATGCATGTTGTGGCATGTGTCAGAATGTCCTGTTTTAGGACCAAATAATACTCCATTGTGTGTGTATACAGTGTTTTGCTCATCTGTCATCCATTGTAAGACACTGAGGTTGTTTCCTCTTTTTGGCTGTTGTGAATGATGCTGCCATGAACACGAATGTACAAATATCTTTTTGAGACCTTACTTTCTGTTCTTTTGGGTGTGTGCTTCAAAGTGGAATGCTGGATCGTATCTTAACTTCTGAGGAAAACAGTAAGCAGTTTTCTTCAGCAGCCACACCATTCTACATTCCCACCAGCAGGGCACCAGGGTACCCATTTCTTCACATCCTTGCCGATACTTACTATTTTATGGTTTTTTGTTTGTTTGCTTTTTTTTTTTATCGTAGCCATTTTAATGGGTGTGAAGTGGTATCAACAAAGTAGTTACTTCTTGAGACCCTATCTGCTAGGCTCCAAGAGCAGCCCCTCTAATTTCTTGAGCTTCTTAGAGCTGTGCCTAGGGAAGGAGTGGGTGGGCTCGGAGGGAAGCCCGATGGGTGCCCCACAGAGGCAAACACAGGCACTTGGGTGGCAAGAATCTGTGACGTTTTTCTGGTCAGTCAGAATTCGGTTTCTTTTTTTTTTTAATATTTTATTTTTTTAAAGATTATTTATTTTTAGAGACAGGGAAAGGGAGGGAAAAAGAGAGATAGAGAAAGAAACGTCAGTATGTGGTTGCCTCTCACGTGGCCTCCACTGGGGAGGCCTGCAACCCAGGCATGCGCCCTGGACTGGGAATCGAACCACCAACCCTTTGTTTCTCAGCCTGTGTTCAATCCATTGAACTACACCAGCCGGGGCAGAATTTGGTTTCTAACTATGCAGTCAATGGTTAGGGTGGGTGGATGGACAGACGGATGGATGGATGAATGTCTTCAATTAAGCAGAGCATTTCTATATTACCATTTATCTGGCTCCTAAAGAAGGTTAATGCTCTCTTAGTCTGAGCGCCCCTGTTTCAGCTTCTTTTTGTACACGAGAGTTGCAGGACTGTGGTTCATCCAGAGGATGTGGGGTGAGTGCACGGCACAGCATGTGACAGTGATGCGCCAGCATGGCACTTGTCTGCTGCATGAGGCCATGTGCTTCACTCCGAATTGCTCGGGACAAGGCTCTCTGCTTTCTGAACCCACAAGGAAGGGGGACTGAGCTCAGTGTGTACCCACACCTCTGACCAGCCCCACCTCCTCAGCGCCTTGGTAAGAGGAACCTGCCAGGAAAAGAGGCTGGAGCACCTTCTTTCTGCAGGGTAGTGGAGAAAGAAGTCCCCCTACTCTCAAGAGTGGGGGACAAGGATGGCCTCGTTTTTACCTGTCTTCCCTGGGAGGCTGGCACCAGAACTTAAACCTAGGTAGGTAGGCAGCCAGCCAGTCCCCAGGCAGCCCGGATCTAGTCAAGCCTGTGGACTTGGAGTTTTGTTGTGATTAGGGCTTGAAGAGATGCAATAGCAACAGCTCTCCTTTGCTGGGTGTGTACCAGGTGCCAGAAACATCACTGTGCAGTATCTTCGTCAGTCCTCACAACCACCCTATAGATGAATACTACTGTTATCATTTTATAGATGAGGAAGTCAAACCTTAGGCAGGTGACATCTCCTGCCCAAGGTCACACAGCTGTAAACAACAGAGCCAGGACTGGAACCCATGTGGTCTGATTTCAGAGCTGGTGGCCCCTGTAGTTTATTTTCGCTAGAATGTAAATGTTTTTTAAATAGGCATTTATTATTGAATGCCTTGGTACAACATGCTAGATCTATTCCGACAATCACCTTATTTCATTCTCCTCATTTTGCCCATGGGAACATTTTTGCCCATTTCCCATTTGGGAAAGCTAGTGGTCTTGATGCTGAGAAGATGCAGAGCTGGAACTCAGCTTAAGTACTTTGACTCAATTCCGGTGAGGGTCCCACTGTGCTGTGAGCTCTCTCCTCCACCTCCCATGACAAGAATCTGGGAGGTCACCTGTGAAGTCCATAGAGAGAGCTTCAAGGACAGTAAGCACTCCCTTCCCCTTCCACTGCTATCACCTCCCCCTTCAATTTCCCAGCCCCTAGATCCCAGCCTGCACATCTAGGGGCCACATATACCTGCCACGTAGTAGGCGCTCAATAAATATGCATTGAATGTTATTTGAAGGCTAAGTGTCCTAGGAGCGGTAGAATCTCAGCCAAGATTGTGTTCCTAAAGAGAAACACAAGTAGAATGCAAACATCGTTGTTTTCTCCTCCTTCTCCCAGAATGAACCTCTGCTTTCCAACTCCCAGATGCCAGGGACTTGAAAAGAGTGCCCTGGCTCTGCAGACTTGGAATTACTCCCAAATTCCTAAGGGAAAGGAGGCAACAGAGTCACATTAGCAAAGCACTTGCAGGATCAGGTGTCACTCTTTGTAATTAATAAGACTAACAATCCTTTGCTCTGCTCAGCATTTTTACAGTTTTCAAAGTGCTTTCTCAAGTATAGTATGTCATTTGATTGTCATAGCCATCCTGTGAGGTAGGCAGGGCAGGAATCATTTTTCCTGGTTTATGGATGAGGGTACTGAGACTTAGGGTGTTAAGCTACCCAGAGTTGTTGACAAATAAGTGACAGAGAGGCAGAACGTGGAAGGCAATGGCTCCGCTGCTTTCTTACTAGTAAGAAAGGCTCAGGTCAGAGCCTCAGTTTCCTCCTCTGTAAAATGGGGGCAAGACCAGTGTATTCAAGGGTTATATATATGGAATGCTGTGTATGAAGTGATCGGCAAGAATGCCCACACACAGCAGACGCTTAGTGAACAATGGCAGTGGGCTGTCAATGACAACCAAGGGTAAATCCAGTGTTCTTTCAGGACTTGTATTCTACTGACTCTCGTTCAGCCTAGAGTGTTGGGAGGGGCAGAGAGGAGCTTCCCCTGCCCAACCTGGGAAATCTGATTTGGGCCACCCTCTGCCCTTTCCCCTGGAGTCAGTGTACAGAAAGCATTTCTTTTGATTCGTAAGATCTGAGATCCTTCATAGAGGATGTTTATAAGATGCAGTTTTCTTTTTGTAGCTGGTAATTCTAACAGTTTTGACAATTATTTTATTCATGTAGTATCCATTTGCATTTTATTATCCCAGCTCCTCCAGCTCATTAGCCTTGGGCAAGTTGTTTTGAATTTTGGGAGCCTTACACTCCTCATCTGTAAAGTGCAGATAACAGTACCTACTGCATGGGGTTGGCGTGAGAATTAAATGATTAAACACATATAAAGTCCTTATAATGGTGCCTGGGACATAGTAAAATACCCAATAAATGGTAGTTATTACTTTTTACCATTATCACCATGCTTGTCACTATTTAAGCCACCTGTCTCCAACCTTCCTCTGCCCCTCAACTTGAGAAGCATGGCCGGTGAAGTTTACATACAAAACCTAATTTCCAACAAGTATACTGACTGGTTATCTATCTTTCTTGTCATTATAGTCATTCATTCAGGAAAGCAAATTGGAAGCAAGTTGCCCAAGAGTGATGTTATTATAGAAATAGGCTTGAATCCAGCTTCATTTTTAAAAATATGAATCATTCACAAAACTTAGGAACTTCAGTTCTTGTCAGTAACAAATCTCTTACAACACCCCCACATTCTTGCTGATTCCAGCAACAACCAGTGGCTACTTTTCTGGGCTGTCTCCTTACAGATGCAAACATTACTTGCCTGGTAGGTCAGAGCTCTCGAGTGCCCTCGGTCTGCTGTGGCCCATCTTCAGCCTGGCTGACATCTCTGGGGCCATCACGCATTCCTGCCTGGATTCTACCACATTTCTCTTTGTCAGTTGCAAACACCTCCTCCGTAAACTTCCAGGAAATGGTGACAAACATCCACAGTAGAGCCACTTTTCCGCACTTGATATACAGCCCTCTGCAACTAGAATAAAAAGCATTTGTTTTATAATTATTATATACCACTCTGTATTGAGCCGTGACTGTGTGGCAGGTGGTTCAGTAGGCACTTCGTACACATCCCATTGAATCCCCTTCGTGATTCCTTGAGGGTGCGATCGTCCTCATTTAAGGGGAGAGGCTCAGTGACATTAACTACCATGTGCAGGATAACACCGTGAGAAATGGAAGGTTTTGGGTTCCAGACCACTGTTTTTGGTTCTCAGTCCTGGGTTCCTTCCATGCAACATCTACCTCACTGTCAATTTCAACTTCAAGGTTCACTGGGCTCTAAACAGGTATAGCCGGTTTACTGACATCATTGCTACCCATGCCTAGCAAATAGTCCACTTCTGCCAGTTTTCACACTACACCTGAATGTGCCAGCAAGTGCACTTGGTGACAGCCTTCATGGATTTGTCCCTTCTTCCTCCTCTCCCGCCTCTCCCGCCCCCCCCCACCGTATGCCATGTCTGAGAAACAGACCACTCTGTCCTCTGTAATATGGGGTATCACACATGATATTGGTTATTTAGAGAATGCACTCTGTTCCCCCAATAGGTCATGTGACCCGAGCATTTCATTTCCTGAGGCCTTACAGCAGCTCCAGGAATCATCATTACTGGAATCTGTACCACTTACTAATTTTCTGTCACCTGTGTGTTAGTCACCCTACTGGGTGTTTGGCTTCATTGTTTTCAACTTTCACATCAGCCCTGTGAGGTAGGCATAATTGCCTTCACTTTACAAATGAGAAAACCGGGGCCCAGGGAAACCACTTGCCCATGAAAGCTGAGGAACTGCTGTTTGAATCCTGGTAGTTGTATCCTGAGGCCTGTACCTTTATCACCGTGGGTAACTGCCTCTAAACATTTACTGCATCTGCTTTATCCTGGGCACTGCAGTACATGTGGCACGTCGCAGAGAGTCCATTCTTCTCCTCAAGGAGCTTGCAGTGTGATGGACTGAATAATACTGGAGCTTTTGTGATTCGTTTTCCTTTTTTCCAAACCTATTTCTGCCTGGGCACCCCTGGTGGGCAGATCCATGACACAGTGCCAAGGGTCCAGGGTGAGCTAAGGGGACAGTCCTGGGGAGCTGGCAATGCTCTTGATGCCATGTTTATGCCCCAGGCTGACTTCTCTGGTTGCTGTTTGCCCTTCTTTGCTCTGTGCTTTCACATCAGGTTCACAGAACCCAGTCTGGGCTCATCCTCGTCTGGCCCAGCATAATATTCTTGTTTATGGCCCAGTCCAGGGCTGGCTGCTGAGAAGAAAGGGGGCCTCATTTGGCTTGAAACTTACTGTTGCTATGGCTTTTTATAAGGTCCCAGATGACATTTTAAAACCACCACATGCTGTATGTACTGTCATTTGGACCCTCTCCCTGGGAAGCAGGATGGGCTAGTTTTTGTGGTCAACAGGCAGAACAAAAGTTTCATCAGGCCCTTTAATCTGCAGCCGACCCCACCTGCTCGAAGCTGAGCCTAGCTCAGTCCCTGTGACACGTGTCCCATGGGAGATCCAGGCCTGTTGTTGATCATCAAACACTTTTCCTGTGGCTCTGGACAGAGATGGATCAGCCTGCTACTTCTGACAGCCCCATTCCTTGGGCATTTGTCTGTGCCAGGGCCCTGGGCCAGAGGACACGTCCAAGGGGAGACTTCAGTCTGCAGATCCTGTCCTACCTGAGTACAGCCCACCACCCGGTGCTAGTTTGGGTATGGATGGCTGGAGGCCCCCCCTATTTTTTCTACCTGAGGACATGCTTGTTGATTTTAGAAAGAGAAGGGAGGGAGAGGGAAAGAAGCATCAACGTGAGAGAGAAACATTGTTTGCCTCTTGTACGTGCCCCAACTGGCGACTGAACCTGTGGTCCAGGCATGTGCCCCCACTAGGAGTCAAACTTGCGACCTTTGGTGTTTGGGGTGTCAACCAATTGAGCCACACTGACTAGAGCTGGAGGCCCCTTTTGTAGGCTGGGTCTGGGGCCTTAGTTTTAGAGGTAAAACAATCCCTTCTTCAGAAGCTGTGAGGTTGGCAAGCTTGCTCAGAACCCATTCTTATCGTTTAGGGAAAGGGAATCGGCAATTATAAGGAATTCAGCTGAAGGAACTGGTTCAGGGAGGTCCAGCTACTGTGAAGTCAGAGATGGAACTGGTGTTTGACCCAGGAAATCTGACTCCATTTCCTTTGCCCTTTCTACTTTATCCTGCTTCATTCTTTCAAACATGTGTGCACATATTATACATGTATATCTTATCATCCACGATGGTTTTCCATCTGTCTAGGGGAAGAAGCAAAGACAAAGGTGTGAAACCATTTCAAGCAAGACAATGTGCAGACAAGTGGAGATGAAGGCAACGTGTAGACACTTTGGAAAGAGTCGAGGCGGCACAGGGCAGGTATTGGGGGTGAATGAGGAGAGTTTGAAGGGTAAGGTTGGAGAGAAGCAGTTAATGTTGTTTATTGTAGAAGTACTATGTGTTCATGTAAAAATATAAACAATACCAGAAGACCCAAAGAAGAAAATTTTATGTTCCCACCACCCAGAAAGACCCCCCATTCCCCATTTGTTATTACCTTCCTCCCTTCTTTCCTCCCTTCTTCCCTCCCTCCCTCCTTTCCTTCCTTCCTTCTCTGACAGTAGAATCACATTGGCTATATATACCAAGGTAGGGATGGTCCTGAGAGTAAGTGGGGTTTAGGTCAAAGGGAGCCTCTGCTGGTTCCTACAAATGGGGTGCAGATGACTGATATGGTTTGGGAAGAGCCACCCAACATCTGTGAGCCGTGAGGACTAGAGCCTGTGAGGAAGGAGGGGCTCCAGCACCCCAGACTTGGGATTCACATTTCATAGTGTCTCAGGTTTGCTCCCCTCTGCCTCCCCAGGGGTCAGGGGAAGGAATTTCTCCTTAGTTGTCTCAGAAGCTGGCTCCCCCCCTCCCCCATTGTATAGATCCCTTTCTTTCCCATCTACCACCCGGATTCTTGAGCAGAGTTCTCCGTCTCCTGAGTTGGGGACACATAGCCAGTTTTGCCACATCACACGCTCTGCTGCTGTGTGAGGTCATTTCAGGGGAGAAACTATATATAGCGGAGGACTAGCATCAGGACAGCTCCATATTGTTCGGGCTGTTTCGCAGTGCCCTTCCGCTGATGCAGCCACGGTCACCGCAGACTCCGTGCCCGATGGTGGGCGCTGCATTCTGTCTTCAGTGTCTTCTCTGTGTTCTCCAGCCAGTGCTCACCCACATCGCTCCCCAGTTCTGGCCCCACTCAGGCCCAAATGAGCTTTTGAAGGAGCAGCCTCAGGAGAGAGACATTGGGGAGAGTCAGGTGGTCAGAGTTCTCTTCCAGTTCTACCACTTGATACCTGTACGTATGGCCGTACACCCATGATTCCCTGATTCCTTATGTGAATGATGAAGGAGTTGGTCTGGAACAGGAATTCTGTGCTAATTGTTTAAGCCAACAGAACCCTTTCAGATGCAAGCTTACAAGGTAGCTTAATATATACAACCAAGTGGATGCTACACTGTTGAAGCCAGGGAGACTGGGGCCGCAGGAGGGTCCGCTGAAGTCTCGGGGTCCTGCAGAGCACACAGATTGAAAACCACTGGTCAGGACGACTGTCTGAGGTTTCTTCCAGCTTAGGGATTTGTGGATCTGGCCTTGGGATGGCCTCTGGCATAAATGACCCATCAGCAGAGTTACAAGCTTTGTGACCTCGGGAGACTTTGACGCTGGTCTTGGGTAGACTGGAGGTGTGGCATAGGACAGAACTCTTGGGGCAGATTTTTTTTGTAGTGGGGCATGCAGGGGATAGAACAGAGTTTGCAGGTCCGATTTGACTTACTAGCCTGCATTGTCATGGGCTGTTTCTTCTGGCCTGCTCCACCTGCTTCTCCTTTTAGTGCTGGTTTTTCCCAAAGAAGAGATGGAAATGAAGATATAATGCATTTTAGGCAAGGAAAGTACATTTAATTTAAGTTGCCTGGGGCTGAGTTACACATTTTGTATGTGGAGTATTTGTAGAGCACAGCGGTGCCTTTGGCAGACAGCAGAAAGCCAAAATCTGGGGCCAGTTTTCCTTCATTCAGCAAGTTTGTTTGTCAAGCCCCTGCTTTGTATTCCTGGAGGAGCATAGGGAGATCCCAGCTGTGTTAAGACCTCTTGATTGCAAGTAACAGAAACCATCCAAACCAAGCTTAAGCAAAAAAGGTGATTTATTAGAGGGTTTCAGGACCCCATGGCAGGATTGCTGCCCTGCTTTAAGCAGGGATTGGAAAAACCATGTTAGATTTTTCTCTTTGTTTCTTGTCATTGCAGCCTGGCTTCCTGCTTCCTCAGCCCACACGGTCCCAAGTGTTCCTGCTACAGTTCTAGCCACACTCACAGGGATTCATATCTCCTAGTGCAAACTCTAGATTCCCGGGGGAGTTCCATGGGCCCAGCTTAGGTCATGTCTCTACCGTTGGTCCACTCCACCCTGGTTAGGATGGGGTCACGTGCGACAAGACATGCCTGGCAGGGACCCTACTGACCCTGTGCAGATTCAGAACAGCTTTAGAAAAGAACTTGTAAGCCCCACAGACAGCCCCAAAGCTGTCTGCTCCTCCAGTCCTAAACGAGGAGCTATAGTCCAAGGAGGAAACACTCACTGGCCATACAGGGAAGACAGGAAAGAAGTGACCTTTGGCAGAGCCTGCGTGTTGACGAGTGCACAGCTCTTCCATTTGGGATGATCAGACGGAGGCACCAGGCTCCTCAGCCTGGTGTGGACAGCATTCCACACAGGGGACAGAGGCCCCTCCAGGTTAGCTCGGGGAAAGAGGGCTCGTTGGCAGGATTGTGGCAAGTCATCCCACCTTCATGGGAGCTGGGGCTGGAGAGCAGTCAGGAACGGAGGCAGCACTGTCTTTTGGGGGCTGTCTTTTTAGAGGCCGATAGTCTCTCTGCTTTAATCTGAGCCTCTGCCTTGGCTTTCCTCTAGGTAGACCCAGCCCTCTCCCCTTATTCTTTGGTTTGTTCCATGGCTGAGCACACCAATACCAAATTCTGGCAGCCAGTGGATTGGATAATCTAGGTCACGGGACCACCCAGGTACAGGTAGCTCAGGTAGCTGTGGAGGGCGGGCACTGATCATGTGGGATATGAGGTTGTCCTTTTCAGATCTTGGGGTGAGGCAGACATTAAGAAACAGTCTCCTCATATTTTCTACAGTCGGGGTGCTTATGGATGTAGGAGAGCAGAGCCTTGAAGGATGGAATGAAGGAGGGGGCTCAGGAAGTGGATGAGCCTGAGCTAAATAAAGCAAGGGTGAAGGGAGGGGCCAGGGGCAGGTGTGCTTTTCAGGGATGGGGCAATAGGCCTGAAAGGCGCCTTGCAAGCTGACTATGGAGCAGGGGTATGGAGGTGATGGTGAGCTACTGGGACACGTGACCAGGGGAATGCCCGGGACTTGAGGGGGTGCTTCTGGACTCAAAGGATGGCTAGGGAAGGGACAGAGCAGGACAGAAGGCAGGGAGGCCAAGTAGAAGGCTGGCAGTATGCACAGGCTGGAGGGAAAGGGTCTGTGTTGATAGATACAGAGTGGAAGTGCAAAAGGTGTGGAAGCCCCTTAGGTAGAAAGTCCACAGGATTGGGCGACAGGTTGGCCAAAGCAGAGGGAGGGCTGGAGATGTGATAGGCAAGGATAGGAGCACTGGGGAGGCTCTGGCAACACTGGGGACTTGGGGAAGGGAAGCTCTTCAAAGGAGAGAGATTGTTAGGCTCCAGAGCAGTGAGGCTGCTGGAGTGCTCATCATTGTTCTCAGCTGGGAGAACTGTGCGCGTTTAGAGCAGAAAGGGAAGTTCCGGGGTAAGGGAGGAGACTGCTGGAGGTGGGTTGTGGGCCCACCAGCTCTGCTTCTCAGGAACTATGACTCTGCCCAAGTCACCTCAGCTTCTGCATCCTCAGAGTTCGCCCAGTCCCCTCCTACAGATGTGGGGAGGTCAGAGGTTATGTACATGACAATGCGTTGTGCACAGGAAAGGCTCGTACAGATGCAGGCAGCCTTGTTGTTGTTGTTGCTGCCTGTAGGACAGCCTGCATGGTGACCCCTCTGTAGGGTCAGGGAGCCTTCCTTCCTAGACCTGCCACTATGTGACCTGACACTGGCTCTGTGCAGCCAGCCTTACCTCCCGGGTGGGTGACATTGCTGTTGACTCCATGTCACCTGGGGTTATGTCAATAATAGCGCCTGTCTGGAACTTGAATCTGGGGGTCCCTGACTGACTGATTAGGTCTAGGATTAGTTCACCCCACCACCGACCTCCAGCATTCCCGATGGGTCCTGTGTCGGGGGAGAGCCCAGGGGCCAGGACTGAGGCTGAGCTGTCCTCTAAGAGTGAGAAAAGAGCAGCTGGGGCAGGAGGCCGCTGTGGACAGCTTACCCCAGGTGCATTTCAGACTGGAATAGGAAGGTGATTTCTGCTCCACATGGGCCTCCTTGGCCTGTTCCCCATGGAGAAAGCCATGGAGCACTTATTCCAAAGTTCCCAGGAAAAGGGGAAATGATTAAACCTGCATCCTGTTTTGCCACCAGCCTAGACGAGGACTTGGCCAGGCATAGTAAATGGGGGCAGTGATGGGAATACTGGCAAAATCCTGGGGCTCCCAGAGTCAGAGTAACAGAGGGCTTGAGGAGGGGACCCGAGGTCAACCAGCAGGAGAGCCAGTGGCACTCCTCATTCATTCCTGACTTCTCCATCCATCAGTGCCCGGCAGCCTGGTCCTTTCTACCCAGCTGCCCCTTCTTCAGGATGTGGCCCAGCTTTCCCCTGCTGCCCACATCCTGCTCTCCCTGGCCTCCCTGGCCTCCCTGGCCTCCCTGTTGCTCACCTACAACCTGCCTCTCTCCTGGAAGGCCAGCTTCCTGTGCCCAAAGTCTTTGGCTTGGGTCTTTTCCTTCATGCTGCTTCTTCTCCTACAGCCCCTTTGGCCTCCTTTGGAGTGCCTGCTCCACCCCCACCCCACCCCCCAAGCAAGACTTTGTATGCTCTTGCCAGCTCATTTCCAAACTTGGGCCTCTTGGAGTATTACTTTTCCTAAAGCACAGCAGCTGTGCATTTCACTGGCCTGCCCAGCTGTTCTTGTCCTCGGCCACAGAGGTCATGTCATTTGTGACAATAGATAGGAAATGAGAATGAGAGAGTTGCCAGGTGCCTCTGCACTGCCCATCCAGCTGCCTGCATTCCTACTAGGAAACAGTAACAGTAATAAAAATAATAAAGCTAACACTTATAAATACTTTCTGTATTCACTTACCATTTTCTAGATGCTGTGCTAAACATTTTACATTAACCTACATAATAATGTCGTGAGACAAGCTTTATGACTGTGCTGTCACAGCTGAGGGAAACTGAGGCTCAGAGAGATTATGTAATTTATGTGACATCGCCAGCAAGTCAAGTGGTAGAATAAGACCAGAACTCGTGTGGGTCTGACTCCCATGCCCATCTCTCAAGTGTGGCGATGCATCTGCCTCCCGCTGGAGGAGAGTTGTGGCCTGACATCCCACATCCCACATCCCACGTAAACTTCGACTTCTCCTTCCCTGCCAGTCGCCTGTTGCAAGAAGGAACTAGTCCAGATGAGGAAGCGCTGCACTGTCCCTCTCAGAGCTGTGCTCTGTTTCTCTTGTCTCCGCACCACAGACAGTGAGGAGACCTTCGGGTGCGAGAGGTCATGGTGTTCTTCTTCGCTGTCGATTCCCCCAGACCAGTCTCCCGTTTTACAGCTGGGGAAAAATGCCCTCCTACTCTTTTTTTGAGTATATTTTATTGACTATGCTATTACAATTGTCCCGTTTTTCTCTCTCCTTTCTCCCCATCCATCCTGCACCCACCTCCCACCAGCATATCCCCCTTTAGTTCATGTTCATGGGTCATACATATATTTTTTGCCTTCTCCATTTCCCATGCTGTTCTTAACCTTCCCCTGTCTATTTTGTGCCTACCATTTACACTTATTCCCTGTACCTGTTCCCCCATTCTCCCCTCTCCCCCTCCCCACTGATAACCCTCCATGTGATCTCCATTTCTGTGATTCTGTTTCTGTTCTAGTTGTTTGCTTAGTTTGTTTACATTTTTGTCTTTTAGGTTCAGTTGTTGATAGTTTTGATTTTGCTGTCTTTTACTGTTCATAGTTGTGACCTCCTTCTTTTTCTGTGTCCTCCTGATCTTAAGAACTTACTGGACATTACCCTGACAAAGGAGCCTCAGAACTAGAAATAATAACCTCCCCTCTTGAACTTCCATCTGGTGGTCTTCCCACTCAGATCATGTTGCCGTTCTATCTCAGGGCTAGAAGCACTCCCCGATGTGCCTCTTCTACGTGTTCTGCATTGACTTAGAACATCGCTCTTTGCGGTAGGCCCTTGGTGTTCTGTTCTTGTCTGTGACTGATGATCGTCAGTGGGAGAGAGGAAGAGAATAAGAGAATATAAAAATCTCTGGGGATAGGGCATATATGAAGTTTGAAAAAGTATATGCAGTATCATAATCACTTTTGGGATTTGAAAAAATACATATATTGTTTTTTAAAGGTAAACCACTGAAAGTGGAATTTAACAGAAATCTTGCCTGATGTTAGAGTCATTCTCCAGTGGGCCTGACAGAGTTTCGGGTGGGGGCATGTATGTGAGGCCTGTGTTTATCAAAAGACGACATGTGTGCTTTAAACGGCTGAGATACACGGTCTTTCAACAGGAGAACACAGTGTTCTGTCATTTTGTGTCCTGTGGCCCCTTGGTGGTTGACAGTAGGGTCCGAGAATGGTGCTCACTGTGTGAAGGCATCCTGCCTGCCTTGTCTCAGTCGGGCAAGATGCCCAAACCCTCTTGGCGCTCTGGGTAGCCTACCCGATGGCTTGGCCGTTTACTTCCTGCTGTGTACTAGATGAAGGCAATACCTAGTGTAGAGGCCCAGTCTGGAAGCGTTAAAGGCTGGTCTGAAGCACGTACCTCTGTAGAAGCTCAGATGTACATCGAGTTTCTGCCTGCCAGGCTCCGTGCTTGGCCCTGAGTATGCAGCTGAATAGCACAAGTACGCCCTGTCCTCGTGTTACTCACAGAGTAGTGGGAAACAGATTATGCTCAAATAATCAAAATGTAGCGCGTGCTACAAAGGACAGAAGAGGATGTTGGGAAGGAATGGTGGGGCAGGAGGAATGAATTGTTTGGAGTGGAAAATCAAGAAGACTTTCCTGGAAAAAGATACCTAAGTTGACACCTGAAGGCTGAGCCTGAGGTAGCCATGTTTGTCTCATGTAGCCTCACCACTGGCCAGGGCTACTTGCTGGCTTTGGGCAGAGGCAGTCCTCCCAGGGCCCGCTGCTGGTAAATGAACATGAGCTAGGTTTCAACCTCTGCTTGCCCCCGCTCCAAGCAGTCATATGTTAGGCACAGCCCTGGGGTAGGGGGCCCTCGTCTGAGCTGGGTAGGAGGAACTGCCTGAGTGAAGGCCCTTGGTCAGCAAAGAACATGATGCCTTCCAAGAAGGAAAAGAAGACATTGGAGGAAGCATGTGGCCACCTCATCTTTTCTCTCCATAGTGAGGATTTATTTTCCCTTTCAAGGAGAAAGGAGAGGGAGGTCAAGTGTGGAGCACTATCTAGAGCTACCAGGCTGGTCAGTGAGCATTCAGAGTCTGCCTTCAATGGGGCTGCAGTTGGTGAACTCAGCTCTGACCTTCTTGCCATAGCAGATGTACCTTCCACAGTGTCCTAGGAAGAGAAAAGAGTTATTAGGAGCAAGTTTTGGGGAAGCTGGGCCAGAGACCGAGGCCCAGGGCCTGCGAGCTTTCATTCAGCCTCCTGAGACAAGTGCGTACTTTGTGCTGAGTTTTGTGCTCATCTTGTTACTTTGGGATATCATGAACTTTGAACCTTCTTCTTTGTCTTCTCACCTGAAACACACTCTCTTCCCACAGTTAGGGATAACGGCCTCACATGCAAATGATGGCTGGTAAAGAAGACGACACTGCTGGGCAGAGAGTTCTGCTCATCCTGGGGCATGCTTGAGGGAGTGGCATTCCTAATTTAGTTCTAGATGCTTGGACATACACGGACCATTAATTTATGGAGTAGACTAAACTCTAAGCTCTTGGGGGAGGGGTCATATCTTGTTGACTAGTGAGTCTGCAGTGCTTTGCATGATGCTGGGCTCATCAGAGGGCAGAGGTGCACAGCGTGACTTGGAGATTGAATAGTCCCCTCCAGCATCTCTTCAGGAAGGCTGTCCATGTTCTAATCCAGGTTTTCAGTCTTCTTGCCCAACACCTGCCTTTGTGCCACAGCTGCATTGTGACGGAGCCACCAAAGGATGTTTGGGGAACTTGAAATAATGACTTGAGGAACTGGGGCTGCTTAGCAAGAAAACACAAAGGCACAGGGAGATCAGGAAGGTGGTCCTGAAATCCTGAAAGAACTGTTGTTGTGTTATTATTACCACTTACTGAGCCCTTCCTCTGTGCCAGGCACTGTCCTGGGGCTTCATGTACACGAATTCATTAAATCCTCACAATAATCCAAAGAGGAACATATTATATCTCTACTTAATCAGGGAGGGAACTGGGGTTTGGATTAGATGATCCACCCAGGATCATCCACCTGGGATTTGGAACTGATCTTTGACTTCCAAGCTTATAATTGCTAAGAGATTTTAACCTCCACACAGAGCTGCCTAGAGATTTTGTCATGTTGTTTCAGAAGACAAAGCTGGAACTCATGGGCAGAAGTTCCAGGAAGGTAGTTTTCTGTTCCCCATAAGGGTGGTTTCTCTTCCTGAAGGAGAGCAGCCTGAAGTTAGAAGGAACTTCTGTCCAAGAGCCCAGCTTCCACTGTAGGACCTCTTGGCTCCAATGGGATCTGGTTCAGCAAAAGCTGAAGCTCTCCTGCCCTGGCCTTTTTCTGAATCAAGTTGTGTGGGCCACCTGAGACAGGCACAAGCAGCCAGACTTCCTGTATCATCCAGCCCTGATCTCTGTGTTCTATTCTCTTGTTCTTTCAGAAACCCCAACTGCAGGGCTGGGCCCACTTTTTCTTCAACAGGAGGTGGGCAGCAGTGTGTGCCTGACCCACTTTGGGATGAGATTCAGGGGAGGGCAGACTGGATGTGCAGACCTCTTCTGGGTTCCATGAGGCTATAGATGTTTGCACGATGACACTGATTGTCCTCTGACTTTTGCTTCGCCTCACTGACTTCCTATGGCCATGTGTCTGGCTCCCGAATACACAGGGGCGTGGTATAGTTCTAGAGCCCCTGCCACAACCTCAAGTGAGTTGATTATGAGAGCTCTTCTGTAAACCCCAGGAGGCTGCAGGAGCAAGTGACAACTGATGGAAATTGAGTCCGGCAAGACACAGATGAGATCGCCTTTCAGCGCCAGAGCGTTATGGCAGGACAAGAAAGTTGGAAAAGCCTGAACTGGGTGTTGTCTAGCTGCCCACCCAACGTGGAGTTTTTCCACTTGGCACCCTTGCTGAGTCTGATCAGCTAGACTTTCCTTGAGCAAGGCTAGCTTTTGATGTCTCTAATGAGGAGAAAGTCCTTTCTTGTGTTGGCCTGGTCCTCTACAGAATGTGTTCCTGTATGCTGCCTCTTTGTTCCTCACTGGCCTGGTGGTGGGGGTCTGTACTCACTGAGCTTGAACGAGCCTGGCCAGGCCTTCTTTGGTCTCCTACTCACTGGTTCTGCATGAGCAGATCTGCTTTTCTTTGGTGAACTTTTCTTGTTCCCACCCCCAGTAATTTAGTCAGAGTGAGCATTGATGACCTGATAGCATGGTGAGGTGAAGAGAGGGCATGGGCCATGCCCAGGTCATCCCAAATGTGTGGCCAGGCGAAAAGACCACCCTGAAGATGCTCAATCTTGTCTTTTGCTGCCCAGGTGTATTCTGCCTCCTCTTGACCACCTCATGTTTAATGGGTAAGATCTAAAAGTCCTTTCTGAGCAACAAGGTCAAAGCTTTTGGCTTTCTTCCCCTTTAGTACCTGGCTAGTAGGCTAAGATTGTGGTTGGAAACATAGGAGCCATATGGTGCCAGGAACAGGACGTAACAGCTGGGAGGAGGGACTTGGAGAGGGCCAAGGTGTGATGGCCAAGCACCTTGGAGAAGGGCCACCGTTGCTGGAGGCTGGGGCCATCCTCGTGACTCCCTCCTGCTTCTCCTTTAGAGGCCTTTCACCTTCCCGCCTTCTCTCTTTTTTTCCTTTTTCTCTTCTTGTGAGGCACCCCTGAGCTATTCTGCCTTCTAGCTCTTTAGCATCTTCTCTGCCCTCCAGAAGATTCCCAGATCTGAAGATTTGGCATCCTTGACACACCATAGTTTTTCTAATATCTTCTCGTCAGTGTTCTGCAGCCACGCCTGCTACTTCCGAGCAACTCCTGTCTGCACCTGGGAGCTTTAACATCAGCACCACAACCATACATTCTGGACGTCTGCCTGCTAGCCTGCCCAGAACATTTAATTGGCTCTTGCAGGAGGTGAAATCTTACTCCACAGGGATGCTTCGTGATAGTGCTTTAATCCTGAAGGCCAGGTTCTGTCGTAGAAATTTCATGTGTTGTAGCAGGCCAACAAGGAGGCCGCTTGGGGGCAGTGGACAGAAATGAGCATCGACGGGCACCTTCCAGGGGCCAGCGTTCCCGGGAGGTGGGGACAGATTTTTACATGTCTGAGAACTGTTTTACAGATTCGAGAACTCAGGCTTGCTTGGGGTCACAAGGCCAGTTAATGGGTGGGATCAGGATGTGTGAATCCTCTCCTGCTTGGCTTCAGAGCGCAAGCTCCTTGCTCTAGTCTGTGCGGCCTCCTGCAGGTGTCTGTCTTCTTCACCATTTCCTCACTAGTGCTGAGCCCACAGCTGGTGTGAACATGTGGCAAAAGCTATGGAAGGTGGGATAGGGCTGCTGGGCAGGTACCAGAGAAGAGCTGGGTGGTTCGACACATGATTCAGGCACTGGGAACTAGGGAAGGCAGTGGCCATCATCTGTCCTTGTACCTTCTGGTTGGGTATGACTTGGTGGGCACCTAAGCTCAGAGTGGAGAGATCCAGAAGTGGAATGAAGCAGAGTTGGTGCCAGGAATAGCAGACCTGAAGTTGTATCAGGATTGTTATCTCTGCAGGCTTCTGAGGCTCATGAAGACATAGCCACCTCCTGGGCTGGCTCCTTCCCTGTTTCTCTTGTTCTCCCCTTCCGCCCATGACAGTGAGCAGGCTGAATGTGAAGAGACCCATAGAGGGGCTAAAAAAAAGTTTGTGTGCATTTGGTTTTGTATCCCTTAACCCCCTTTCTCTCTCTTTCTTCCTTTCTTTCTTTCTTTCTTTCTTTCTTTCTTTCTTTCTTTCTTTCTTTCTTTCTTTCTTTCTTTCTTTCTTCCTTCCTTCCTTTCTTTCTTTCTCTCTCTCTTTCTCTCTCTCTCTCTCTTTCTTTTTTTCGGGATTCAGGCTTTTAAAACTTTGGGGGCCAGATTTGTCTTTCTGGTTCCTCCCGTCCGCCCTGATGCTGCCC
Source organism: Artibeus jamaicensis (assembly GCF_021234435.1). Classification (NCBI taxonomy): domain Eukaryota; kingdom Metazoa; phylum Chordata; class Mammalia; order Chiroptera; family Phyllostomidae; genus Artibeus; species Artibeus jamaicensis. The sequence continues at coordinate 2,002,892 of NW_026521538.1, forward strand.
TTTTCCACCATTACCACAGTGGTCTTCCACCCCTTTCGTGCCTCTTTATAAGTTCTTCACAAAGTGAGTACTCTGACTTGTGCACTCCTTCATCCTGCCTCCTCTCTTGGCACTCTTAGCTCTTAATGAGTTGGCAGAGGATGTCAGGACCCACCCTTCTCTGGTTGGCCCTGAGAAATATTTGAGGACCATGAAGACTTAGGTCCTACTGGTGCTCGGCTCACCCCGTGAAGGCAAATGCATTTGTCCATGTAACACTGCACTGCCTGGTGGAGAGGCATAGTGATCCAGGGGCTTAAAGAATGAAAAGTTTATTGTTCTGTTTCATTTAATGGCCCTGATATCCCTGATGTGAACAGACCGGGCAAGAGGCGCATCTCTGTTTGTAGTCATTTGGGGATCCAGTTCCTTTGGAGACATTAGTCCATTTGGGACATTGTTGTCCACATGGTTGAAGCTGGATTGCCACCATACTCAGGTTCTGACCAGTGAAAGGGACAATAGAAAGTAGAGGAAGCATTCCTGCTGTCCTTAGGGTCAGGTCTTCTAAGGCTCCTGTCCCCTAAAGCTTACATTTCATTGGCAAGAATATAATCACATGGCCACCCTGAGTGCAAGGAAGACTGGGAAATGTAGTCCTGTTAGGCTGCTGCTTACCAGGAAGGAGTGGAGAATGGATTTGGGTAGACAACTAACAGTCTCACTGCAAAAGATAGACAGTGTTTTTATTTGTGCGTACTGAGAGATGGAGAATGTTTTCCTGCCAAAAATACGCCCCCTGTCTATGATAACTTGAATACATGCCTCCCTCTTTGGCAAACATCTGTGTACCAGACTCAGTGCAGCACAAACTGGGTGAACCAGAGGCTGAGTAGGGTAATTCTTGCCTTATAGCAACTCAGTGTAGTCTGGGGAGGGCCAGCATGAAGACCAGACAGCTTTTCAGAGTCCAACATAGAGATTCCTCATTGTTGTGTGTGAGGCACTGCAGGTATGGAGCTAAAGACCACCTATGCCCTTGATGTGCTTGCAGTCACGTGGACTAGGAGATGGGAGTGAAGTGCTGGGAACAGGGTTGGCTTGGGGAATTAGGAGGGTGTCACAGAAGAGGTGATGTTCAAGCTGGGTACAGATGGGTTCAGTTTCAACAGGTGGAGTAGGGGGACCAACAACAAAGGCATGGAGACTTGGAGGTTCTTGGTAGGTTGTGGGCCCGGGTGAGCTGTGAGAGTAGTGGGAGAGAGTGAGAGAGATGTCTGCCTGGCTCACTTCTTGCTCTCTTCTGACCTCTGCATCTGTCTGTTTGTACCTGCCTTCCCTGGCCACACTGTTTAAAATTCTGCCCCCTCTTATCGCTTTATTATTCTGCTTCATTTGTAGCATAATGCATAAGCTGGCACATCTGTATTGACTGTGCACCATCTACCTCTTCCACTAGAGTGTAAGCTCCACAAAAGCATGGACTTTGTAAGTACCTGGCAAATAGCAGGTACTTCAGTACTTGTGAAATGAATAAATGAGTAAATAGAGATATGCATTGAAGATTATAGTTTTGGAAAACCTTGATTTCTGTGCTATGGAGTTTGGCTTTTATGTTACAAGCAGTGGGGAGCCATGGAGAGTTTTTGAGCAGGGAAGTGACATAATTGGTTAAGGTTACTGGCAACACAGGAAGATGGGAGAGAGCATGCCCTTTCCCTGGCCCCAGCTCAGCTCCAGAGCAGCATAACCTTCAGCCCGGTGCCCTCTTGTACAGTCTTGAAACCTATTCCTGGCCACAGTCATTTTGTTCGGGGCCAAGCAGAGGACTCAGCCTCTGGCGAGTCTGACGCTGGCAGTGGGGTGGATGTGAGCCGACCTCTGCCCTTCTCCTGGGGGCCAAAGAGTGTCTGACGAGCACTCCTGGGCACTGCCGATGGAAGTGAAAATTGATGCAGTCTTTCTGGAAAGCAATTTGGGAAAGGTACCAAGAACCTTAAAAATATCCCTACCTTTGACCTAGAAATTTCACAACTAGGACTTTATCATAGGGAAATGAGCCAAAGTGTGCAAAGCTTTATGTACAAAGACGTTCGTCCCAGTGGGAAAAGTTAGAAATAATGTAAATGTGCCCTGGCTGGTATAGTTTGGTGGATTGAGCATGGGCTGAGAACCAAAAGGTCATCAGTTCAATTCCCAGTCAGGGTATATGCATGGGCTGTGGGCTGTTCCCCAGCAGAGGGTGCACGAGAGGCGGCCACACATTGATATTTCTCTCCCTCTTAGATCTCCTTCCCTTCCTCTCTCTGCTAAATAAATAAAATCTTAAGCAAGAAAAAAAGAAAGAAAATCTAAGTGTGTGACTCAAGTACATCTTCACTCAAATCCATCTCCACTAAAACTCTGCCTGCCATGTAATAGACACTCCATCAAACCTGAGTCTGGGCCCGTGTTTGGTCTCCTTTGCTAACACAGCAGTCTAACTGGTCTTCCTGCCTCTAGTCTAGGCCTGTTAAATCCACTCTATACGCAGATTCCAGAGTGAGCTATCAAAAAAATGCATGTTCTTCCCTCGTTTCACCTTTTCAGGGGTCTCCCGTCTCTTGGCGGCAGTGTCCACAGCGTTGCACTGGTCTGACAGGCCTCCCTGACCTGTTCCCACCTCCCCCTTGGCTTTGTTTCTGGCTACTTCCTGCCTTGCAAGCTACACTCTGGCAGCACTGCTGTGGTTCCCCAAAGTCTGCTCACCTTGTTCACATTGCGTCTTCTGCCCGGCTAATCCCCACTCTTCCCCTGGACTCTGAGCAGACGTCAGGACCTTCCACAGGCTGGGTGAGACTCCCTCTCCCGAGTTCCCATGACTGTACGTACTGCAGCCCTCACACGTGTACACCGGCTTCCATCACCTCCTGATGTGTCTGTCTCCCTCACTAGCCCTGACCTTGGGGGGGGTCTATCTTGCTGATTCTGTGTCCCTGTTCCACAGCACAGGGCCTGATACATAGGAGAAACTCAAAATATGTTTCTTGAGTAGATGAATGTGTGAATGGAGAGTGAAGTGTGTTTCGTTCCAGAGAAATGCATCCTACACTGTACCCAGCGCTGAGTGATTCCTGATTTGATTCCTGATTCAAGACTGATCCCTGAGCCTCTGCGTTTCTGTGGAGCTTCCCTCAGGTGACTCTGATGAGCAACAGGGTTGCAAATTGCCTGTGTAGCATTGAGTGTCAGATTAGAATAAAACCAGGATCACGGACATACTACTGATGATAGCTTGGACTGTACATGCCATGTTCCCCAGCAGTGTGTGTGCGCATGGAGAACAGAGAGAAAAATCTCCCAACAGATCAAATCGTTGGCTATTTTGGGTGATAGGATTTGGTTGGCTTAACATTTTTTTGTTTTATGTTTGTATTATGTATTTTTCCTCCATTTAGCATATGGCAACTTTTAAACAGCTTGAAAGTGAAAAGAAGGGCAGCTGGACCAGGGAGTCCTGACTGTACCCAGCACAGCAGGCCCTGGGGCCAGGCCCTACACTGCAGTTTCCAGCTGGCTCCTGGGGATGACTCCAGCATTGGGTCTAGAACTTGACCTTTTAACCCTTTCTGAGCACCAGCAGACTGCCTGGTGACTGCAGACTTGCAGGGGGACCTTGCAAACTACTGTGCTCTGAGTATGCTGCTTTGTGGTTTCCGAGTCCCCAAGTGAGGAATGTGGCGAAATTTTAGCGAGAATTTGCCACTACAAGGTAGTCCCACGATGGATCCAGAATAGAAAAGCTGAGCTGGGTGGGATAGGGGGGTGGGGCCACAGACCTGGGGGCCAAGGCCAGAGGGGTGTTGTGACACCAGGTCAGCTGGCAGGCATGAGGTCAGGAGGGGCAGCCCAGTAGGACACGGAGGATTAGAAAGATAGGTGGGGGGCAGTTGGCAGGGGACTGACCAGGTTGAAAGCAGCCAGCCAGAGGGAGCGTCTGAACCAAGGTGTTTTCAGTTTGCAATCTCTCGGCTCTGGAGGTAACCTAACAGCTAACAGTTGTCAGGGTAGGAGTTGGGGATATATGTGCGTGCTTGCTTATTTATTGTTGAATGCTATCTTCCTCCCAAAAAAGCCTTTATGAGTCTTTTTCCCATTGTATTTTCTAACAGCATGGTGAGTTCTTTCTCTCCTTAAAGCCCCATTGGTCTTTGTTCGTATTTTTTATGGCCTTCATCTCTTTCTGATTTTTGTGTTCTTGTTTCCAGGCATGTCTTGGGCCCTCCCAAGGCAGGATGGATGGGGACTTTGCATCTTTCCAGTCTTCATGGGCCATGGTTAAGTCCAGGGAAAGCGGCAAAGTGCTTCGCATCCACTTTCCTAGCTGAAAAGATCAAGGCCAGTGCTAGAGCAGGGAAGGCTCTGCTCCTGGCCTTGTGGCTGGCCTCTGCCTGGTGCTTCCCTTGGTCACCACAGCGACGAGATGCTCACTGCAAGCAGATCACATTCTGGCACAGGGCTTTCAACCTTAGCAATTCCTGACCTCCAGCTGAGTTGAAACTGAGAGGGTGCCTTTTCCAGCAGCAGGGAGCTGAGCCCACAGGGCTGCCTCCCGGTCCCTTTGGTGGATGTGCTAAAAACAGATACCTTCTGCTGCCCCATGTTTACTACTTCTTTTTCCTCCCGCCACCCTACTGCCATAGTCTGTCTGTGTGGATTCATGGTGGGGCAGAGGCTTGGGGCAAAACAGGTGGTCTCCCCCTAGCACAAAGCTACCAGCTGCATCCTGTCTGCAACGGAGCCTTCCAGGGCCTTGCCTTCTCCTGGGTCTCAGCACTCAGAAGCTTACCTTTCTCGTGTGCTCTGTGGCTGGGAGAGTGGGAGAGGATGAGGAGGCTGCTCCTACCTGGCCTCTAACCGGCGGAGTACACTCGAGAGAATGAGAACTGACCTGTCTACCCTGTCCCCTTGCAGCCTCCTCCTTCCAGGTCTGACTCAGCTCTTGCTTGACACAGATTTTAAGCCCTTGTCAAACTGGTCTCAGAGAAGGCAGGTGATGTGGGCCATGGTCCAGCTGCCCCAGATGGCAGGCCCTGCAGCCTTCTACACTGGAAGACCCTGCAGACAGGGCCAGCTGCAACCTTCCTGGCCACTCAGCTGTCTGCCTTCCCCTGAGTTAGAGACCTAAGGATGGCACCACCAGGAGGTCAGCTGGCATCTGCTTTTGGCCAGGTCTTTTCCATTGCTTCCTTTCCAATTTTTACCCAACCAGGATACCTGAGTTCTTATCGTCCACCCATGTGATCTCTTCCTTGGTTCTTTCTCTTAGTATTTATTGAGCACCTGTTGTGTGCCAGGCACTGACTGGCCTGAGCCCTCAGGTTCCTGAGATGGGTAAAGGTCCAGCCTTCCCCTTATAGCTGTTTGTGGTTCAGTTCATAGACAGCAGCTCAAACGGGAGCTTTACTGGGTCCAGAACGATTAGAAAGGCTCTTTCCTTAGAGATGCCTTATGGGTAGAAGACACTCAGAGTCCCAGGTGAGCTGTTTCAGCCTTATCATGACACAGATCTTTTATGGCCTTTCCCCTTTAAGGCTCATAAAATTTTCTGTGAAACCACATTTAAACAAAAGCTTAAGGAATGCACATGCGGAGTCCCTTTAAAAAAAAAGTCAATGCATATACAAATATATATCCTAGAAAGTAAAAGGCCCATCACCACACCCTTCCAGTGCAAAGACTGGTGTGTATTCCCCCAGATTTTTTACCTGTAGATGCTATAAACCTGGGTTCCTATGGAGCTGTCTGTTTTCTTGTACTTATTATGCACTCATTTACTTTTGTGCCTCATTATGCACTTATTTACTTTTAAGTGCCTCATTATACACTTATTTACTTTTAAAAATATGTTACAGAGTAACACATTACAAGGGTTTCCTAAATTATGCATTCAAGTATTATCAAAATAGGGAATATGAACATAATATATCACAAAACCAAAAAGGACTCCTGTGCGTCACTCGAAGCACTTGTCTTCAGAGGGCTACCATCTTACTTGTGACAGTTACTCCAGCCATGGACCTCTGCCCAGAACAGAAATGGTGTCAAGTTCACAGTCCTCCGTTCTCTCTTTACCACCCAAGTTGCACCAAGTCAGCATCTTAAAGCTGTGTTGAACCATTGATTGGCCAGGATTTCAGCTGCCTCCTACCACTCTCTGCCCTTGTGCCCCAGGCTCCTCTGCCCTTGTGCAGGAGGACTGTGTGGGCAGTGGGCAAATCTCCCCTGGATATCGAGGTTGGGGACCTCCGGGGTCTCCCACCCATTCTTCCCCCCCTCTGGCTATATCTCTCAGCTGCTTTGTTCCTGGCCTCCAGAAACTGAGTGAGTCACGGTGACATCCAGACCTTCCAGGTTGACTGAAACATGTTTTCTGGGCTGGTATTCTATCAGCTCAGTGTGAACCACTGGTTTCCATTTGCTGATCAGAAGCTTTAATTGACAGATATGTCTTAGCATTTCCATTTGAAAAAATTATAATGTAACTGTAGTTGGAGAGGAATTTTTTGAGACATGGGAGAGGGGAGAAGGTAGTAAGAGATCTTTGTCATGACAAGGTTGGGAGTTGTCCTGCAATCCCCCAGTGGTGGCACAGATGTTTAGATTCAGAGCCAGTCAGCTGGGGCGAAAGGAACCTAGAAAAGGAGAAATCGGGGCAGTTGTGTGGGGACCACGGTTTGATTTAGAAATGACCCTGCTCACCACATTTCAGATTTGTGTTCAAATGTTTATGTAGTCCTGACTTTGTCAATGAGGATTGAAGCCCAGTATTTAGTAGGAAGCCCATAGGCCAGGGCCCTGGGCACTCATTAGGCCCCTTGGGGTCCAGGTGGACTCATCGGGCCTCAGCCGGTCTTGTGGGCTGCACTTGCTACCCCAGCCCTACTCCAGGCCTTTTCTGTTTCTGAACCTTCCACCTGGAATGCCGCCTCCTCCCTCACCCTCCTTCAAGGCCCAGCTTGCAATGTTTTCCCTCCTCCGTGAGGCCTCACAGATGTGCTTGTTCCCTCCTCTGCTTCCCCACAGCCTTCTGAATCTTTTACGCCACTTCCTGCTTCATCTGGCGGTGCATTCATTCATTCATTCATTGATGCATGCATGTAGTTAATACTGAGGACCTTCTCTGTGTGAGGTGCCAATACCACTGTGAAGGAGAGACCAGGGTCCTCCCTGCCTGTTAGTGACTAACATTCTAAGGGGGAGACAGACAGACAGAAAAAATGAGCCAAAAACCACAACAGAATTAGGATTGATGCTACATAGGAGAAAAGGGACTAGGGTGGGGAATGGGGGAGCCCACTTTAGGTAGGTTGTCAGGGAAGCCTTATGAGGAGGTACTCTTTAAACCCTGAGACACACTTAAGGTAATTAAAATGTCATCCTCATTTTTGGAGGCCCCTGGAGTGCTTGGCAGGATCTAGAAGACAGTGGGTGCTCAGGAATTGTGTTGACATGAATCTGGGCCATGACCTCTTTGTCTGGGCCTCAGCACCCTGGGAGCCAGTAATCGTTGTCCTCTCCCGCCTTAGAGCTCCCTAGCCCCACCTCCAGCTGTCATTTGATCGTGGAGAATTGGGTTACCTTAGGGATGGGGTGGCAGGGTCCTGTGAACATGGGTGTGGACCAGCGGGACTGCTCCCAGGACAAGCGCGAGAGCATCAGGGGCATAACAGAGAACGAGACTAGGGGCTCATGACCTCCAGAAGCCTGGAGGCTCTGCATGTGACTTGTCCTCTTGCATCCTGACCCTCCATCGGGGATGTTTTACCTCCCCTGGCCCACCATTATTCCAGGGTAATCCGAAGCCAGAGCTTGGAAGCTGCCTCTTCCTCTCGCGGTGGGCAGGTCACTGGGTGTGGGTATGAGTGCAGGGCTTGCCCCAGCTTGCCCTCTCAACCTGCTGGAGTCTGCTTGTTTCCAGAGTCCTTGTCACACAGGGTCAGAGCTGGAAGTGGCAGCAGAAGAGGTAGTCCAGTCCAGCTCCTGTTCACCCCTTTGGCAGATGTATAAACAAGGCCTGGTTAGTTGGGGTGTAAGCTCCCCATATAGGCTTACCTCATTTTATTGTGCTGCTCAGCTACTGGCTTTTTTACAAACTGAAGGCAAGCCATCAATTGGTATTTTCCAAACAGGTTCAAATGGTGGTTAACATTTCATAGCAATAAAGTATTTTTATTTTTTTTTAAGATTTTATCTATTTTTAGAGAAGGGAAGGGAAGAAGAGAGGTAAAGAAACATCAGTGTGCAGCTGCCCCTTGCACACACCCCCACTGGGAACCTGGCTTGCAACTCAGGCATGTGCCCTTACTTGGAATTTGAACCAACGACCCTTTGCTTTACAGTCTGGCACTCAATCCACTAAGCCACACCAGCCAGGGTGCAATGAAGTATTTTTAGACGTGATGCACACTTAATATTCAATTAGACTACAGTGTAGTGTAAACATAACTTTTATATGCACTGGGCAACCGAAAAGGTTTGTGTGACTTGCTTTATCGCAGTATTTGTCTTATTGCAGGGGTCTGGAAACGAACCTGTGATATCTGTAAGGCCTTTCCACATACCTCTGCTCTGGGGTACAGCAGTTTGGCTGCCTGTGTGTATGTGTGTAGGGGGGAGTTCTTTAAACAGAATTTGTGTGTATCATTTATTATGCACTTATTTACTTTTAAAAATATGTTACAGAGTAACACATTACAAGGGTTTCCTAAATTATGCATTCAAGTATTATCGAAATAGGGAATATGAACATAATATATCACAAAACCAAAAAGGACTCCTGTGCGTCACTTGTGTGATTCAGGCCAGGCCCAGAAAATGACAGGTGCTCGTCTGGCCAGGGACTTGCCATGCTCATCTGGACACCCTCGGCGTCTGGCACAGGTGCCGGACTGTGTGAGCCTGAGCAGCTTCCACTTGAACAGGCCTCCATGGTGTCTGAGGTCTCTGTCCATGGGTTCTCACAGCATTTTTTTTTGCATAGAATCTTGTGTGTGTGTTGTGTTTGTGTTTGTTATCCCATGTGCTTTGCCTTACAGTTTTGTGCAGGAGTGGTAAGCCTTGGTAGGGTAGGACGAGGATCTCACCTTAGCTGACTTTGTGCCCTTCAACAAGCTCCACACAGGTCTTCTTCCCATGCACGGGTTTGAATGGAGTCTTAGATCTAGAAGGGGCTCTGAATCCATTAGTTTAACCACAGCATTTTACAGGTGGGAGCCCAGGGGCCCAGAGAGATGACCGGTATGCCCCAGGTCATAGGGCTGAACCAGCCAGCCTTGGGCCGAGATGTCCAGCCTTCATGGCTGAGTTGGGAGCTTCCCTGGAGGTGAAGGGTGCTTGTCCCTGAGAGACTCCGGGTGGGCAGGGTGCGTGGGAGCTGAAGCCCACTTGCACCTTCAGAGCCTGGGGTCCCTGGGAGCCACCAGAAAGGTGTCCAGAGGAGTGGGCGTGTGGGTGTTGCCTCTCCCCCTCCCCCAGCAGAATCACTTTACCTGCCTCACGTGGTAAGTGGGATTCTCTGAAAGGCTTTCACTGTTTTCTTTGAAACAGGGTTTTTGCTTAGAAAAGAGCTCCCCTGGCTCTGGAGACCCTTCTCCTTGTTTAGTTTGGGGGCCAACCCTGGTAGCCTGGCTGGAGGGTGGGAACGTGCTGTGTGGGAGGACTGGGGGCCCTGCTTTTCCTGCCCTGCATACAGGTGCCGGGGCCAACTCCTAGAGGCTGCTCAGGCCCCCGAACCCCCTGCCCTTCCTGTCCACCAGCACCTTCACCTCGGGCGTAGCCAAAACAAACTGCTCCGGAAGAGGTGCTTGGGCAGCCGAGGCCCTTTCACACCACCCCCGCCAGTGCCATGCACAGCCAGAACCCTGGGCCAGTTCCACCCCCTCTTCTGAGGGGCTGGCACCTACATCTGGAACCTTCTCTGTGGAAGGGGGAAGGGTGTGGAACTTGCAGGGTTGGGGCCACAGCCTCTTGCTCCAGCAATCTGGATTCTGTTAGCCTCCTGTGGAAGGGTGAGAAGGCCTCACTTTTTAAATTTTTCTTTTTACTTTATATTTCATAGGAACTTCAAATAACTCAGAGGCTATACACAGAATAAGACTCAGTAATAAGTGCTTGTGGATGGAAATGAAATTAGACCAAAAGAGGCTCATCCATTGGTTTATCTTGGAAGTGCTTCCTGAGTACCCACTAGACTAGCTCCCATGTACTGAGCACTCACAACCTACCAGGCACTTGACACTCAGGAGAGGGGGTATCCTGTGGGGGTTTCAGAGCCAGGCCACCGTCCACCCATGTGGCCTTCGTTTTGAGTGATTTATACATATAAAGGACGTAGGACAGTGTCTGGCATATCATAAGAACTTAATAAATGTTAGCCATGATTGTTAATGTCACGGTTATCCCATTTTCCAGGTGAGGAAACTGAGGTTCTTGGAGGTTAAATAGCCTGCCCAAGTCATGCAAGTGGCAGCACCAGGTTTCCATCTCAGGTCTGGAATCCGCGGCTTTGGGCAGCCTACCTGTACTGCTTATTTGACTCCAGGCTAGGGGTCAGGCATCCAGATGCCAACACTAAAAAGACCAGGTGCTGCCTTAAGAAAGTTACAGCCTGGTGTGGAGACCCACACATATGGGCATCAGTGAGTGATTCTCCGGAACTACCACGTGGATTAGAGTCAAGCCGGGCTGGGTAGGAGGCAGGGCAGGACTGGCAGCAATGCTGTGCCACACGGAGGGCTGGTCAGTAGCTTTGCCAGCCCGGCCTTCCCTCCTGGGTTGGAAGCAGAACTGGTTCTGTGCCTGTCAGCTGCATGTGTGTGTCGGGGCGGGGGTCAATCACCACCTTCTTTCCCCACCTCCCCAGCCCCAGCTATGTGGTTCTTCTCACTGCCTTGGGAGGTGGCATGCAGGACAGTAGCTGGGACAAGCCCTGAGCTGGGAGGGACAGGACCTAAAATCACTCACTGGACTCCTGCCCCTGCCCCCAGATCCCTGAACCCCAGTGTTCTCATCCGTAAAGTGAAAGTAATATAGTACTTGCCATGCAGGGCTGTTGTAAGGATGAATTGAAATTATGTAAAAGAAAAACTCTTTATAATGCTAATTCTCTTACACGAAACGGTAATAAGCGTCACCATGTTTGAGCTCCTACTTTGTGCCTCACACGTTACTAGGCAATCATATACAGCATATGCATCTTGTATAATCATCTCAATAGTTCTTCCAGATGGTGTGATTGCTCCCACTTTATGGAGGTGTAAACTGAAGTCCAGAGGCTCAGCAGCCTGGGGTCACACCTGTGAGGGGTGGAGTTGAACGACACACCCAGATCCTCTCTGATTCCAAAGCTACCTCTCTGTGTTCCAAACCTTCTAAGTTATGTCTCCCTCCCAGCTTCACTCCTCACTACAAAGTTACTGGACCAGCCCCAGCTGTCAAGGGGCCAAGCTTAGTGAGGCACTCCTGCCAGGCCAGGCCAGCCACCCAGGCCTGGCAGCTGATGGGAGGCAGGGATGGTGGGATGGGCTGTACCTGCCCATTGCCCCCAGTTGTGGTGGGAGCAGCAGGCTTTCCTCCCTGCCAGTCTGGCAAGTAAATTTTGTCTGCCTGTGAGTCACACAGCACTGTGATGAGTCAGGTTTTTCCCTTCTTCTTGCCCAGAACAGCTGGGGAGGGGGTGGGAGGGTTTTCTTAGGGAATAGGACCTCCCTCGCTCCTCTCTCCCACCACCCTCCTTGCCTTGGAGCTGCTCATCTTCTATCCATAAGTCTGTGGCTCGGCCCTGGAGAAAAATTCCTCTGTGTCCTTACAGAAAAGGGTGTCTGGGTGCTGGCCCCACAGGCCCAACACATCGGGCCTTTGGCTGAGCAGAGTCAGGAGGGGAAGGGCCCTCCTTGTTATTAAGGAGAGTAAGATGGCCAGTCCAAGGGCTGTCTGACTCCAAAGCCCCTGCTCTTGGCCTCTTGGCTCGGTTCCTTTTTCTTCTTTCTGCAAAGAGGGGCTTAGCCCTGTATCCACTGGACAGTGCAGCCAGATTTCCCCGGGCATAGCTCCCCTGAGCTATCTGCTTCTTGCCTTATGACTGGCCTGGCTGAGAGCCTTGAAAGAACTCTGTCCAGATGGCCAACCTCAGGCAGGCCTGGGGTTCTCCCTGAGCAGCTCCCTGCTATGTGACCTCAGAGGCCTAATTAAACACAGTTGAAGCAGCCAGCTAGGCCGGGCAGCCTAGTTCCAGATCAGTACATCTTAGCCCCTGCCACACGTTAGAATCATCCAGAGAGCGTTTACACCCCTCTGATGATCAGGCCATACCCCAGAGCAATGAAGTCAGAATCCCAGGGGTAGGTGCCAGGCAACTGTGTTGTTTGATACACCACTCTGCATGGCCTCTCAACAGCCTGCCCCCCAGGAGTTGGCAGCCAAGTTGCAAGGACAACGCAATCGGAAGGGAACACACACATTGTAACTCAGGCTGGCGTGGGATACCCACGCCCCCCAGGAGAGAAGTATGGGCCCCTGTATCCTGCATCCTGACAGATGGAGGTGGGGACCAGGCAGTGCTTGGGAAGGAAACCAGCGAGGCCACTGGCCTAACAGGGCTGTGATTCACGGGCTGTAAGAAGGAAGGGGAAGGAATGAGTCAGGCACAGCTGCCTCTGAGGCCATAGCCCAGCTTGGGAGGATAATGAACGTGCTCTAACGAGGATTTCTGTTGATATGCAGACCAGATGTGTGGGTCCTAGGCTGTGCCACATGAAGAAGTGGGTGAGCCTTGAAAAGATGGGGTTCCAGATCTCAGGGGTATCAGGTATCTGTGTGCACTTTGCACTTGACCAAGGCAGTTCTCGAAGAAACTCCTGGAGCATTTTAGCATCTCTCTAAGCTACAAAGAAGATGGGCATTTGTGTTTGGCAGATGTGCTTGGAGAGGTTAAGTGCCATGTCCTGGGTCACACAGCAGGAGTCACAATGGCACCAGACCCAGGCCTTCAGACTCCCAAGTTCACCCCACTCAAGACACAGACCTGAATGACAGTAACTGAGGGCCAACTGCTGGGCCGTGGACTATAAATGAACACTAGGACTGAGAGAATGGGGAGCCACAGCCAGCAGAAGGGTCATAGGCCTTCTTTAACTGCAGCCCCAAAAGCTCTGGCAAACTTGCTGTCCTATTTGCTGTAGAGGCAGAGGGGTCAGTTCTGACTCAGATTCAGAAAGCAAGGTCCCGGTGGGTCTTGGTGCTGGGCAGACCCCACCTGTGCTTATGAGGTGAGTTAGGTGAGTTGGGAGGAGGGTGTGTGAAATAAAAACAATGGGAGGGGATGGGGGTCTTCAGTCTGGAGAAGAGCAAATTGTCAACCCTGTGGTAGCAGCTGTTATTCCAGACAGCAGAGCCAGTAGATTCCAGGTCAAAATAGTAATGTTAACAATAACGATGGCAAAAACAGCTTCAATGACAGTAATAAGTGCCTACTCTGTAGCAAGTATGGTTCTGGTGTGTGTGTGTGTGTGTAGATTGAGGAAACAAGGATTGGGATTAGTGCTACAAAGATCACACCTGGGGTATTAGGTTACTTGAATATATATATAGTCTTCTTGATTCTATTAGTCAATTTAGTGTGTATGTAGGTATCTTCAATCCTCCCAACCTCCCTAAGACGTGGGCTGTTGATACTCACTACTTCCCAGAAGAGGAGACTAGAAGACTTAAGGCATTTACCCAAGGTCACTCAACTGATTTATGATGAAGCTGATGTTCAAACCCAGATCTGCCTGCCTCCAGATCTGTTTCTTTGTTCTACTCCCTGTTGCATAGTGAGTGCTCAGTAAATGATGACTGTAAATCTGTTAACTTTCTAACCATCTGGTCCATCTAACAACAAAATAAGCTTCCTCGTGGCATAGCAAGCGCATTGTCCCCAGAAGTGCCCAGAGAGGCTGAATTGGGGTGGGAGGTTGGTCTCCATCACTGAACCCCGAACCAGCCATGTGGAATTAGAGTTTCAGGCTAGTGCCCATGTCTGTGTTTCTATTCAGCTGACAGGAGACCTGGGCACACGACTGGGGCCCCGTGTTCCGGGAGGGCCCAGCTGGTAGGCCCTCTGCTTCCCCAGTGGGAACTGGAAGGTCAGGCAAACTCGTAATTCCTCCACTTGCTATGTGTGTTCTGCTTGCTGCTTTTCCCATTGGCGTATTTGTCATCTCCGTGTCAAACTCCTAACATTTTAATATTCTAGTTAAATGCCCTGACCAGTGTGGCTCAGTTGGGCATCGTCCCACAAGGCAGAAAGCTGCCTGTTTGGTTCCCGGTGAGGCCATGTGCCTGCGTTGTGTGTTTGGTCCCCGGTCAGGGTGCAAATAAGAGGCAGCCGATTGATGTTTCTTGAACCTTCTCTTTCTCCGTCCCTTCCCCTCTGAATCCATCAGTCATTTAATCTGTAAATCTGTAAATGGCTGACTTCACCTCACTAACTCATCACATCTTTATGAGGGAGGTGCTTTTAAAAAATAATATTCTAGTTATAATTCAGCTTTCACTGGCTGTGGAGTGGTTTGGTAGCCTTTACCTCCCACCCTCACTACACACACATGCACACACACAACAGGCCTGAGCTGGGGCCTTGGGGCAGGTCACATCCTCCCTCAGGACCTCTGTTTTCTCGTCTGCAAAACAAAGAGGCTAGGGCAGGTGACTTTAATGTCACTCCTGGCTTTAGGATGCTGCCATACTCTGGGGCACCTGCCCTGATGTGGTCGCATATGTCTGAGTGAATTGCTGTGTCAGTTGACACCCAGTGGGTGTCAGAAGGCAGGGTGTGCCATTCGGCCGCCAGACACCTGGCTGCCAGGCTGGGACTAGCCCGGGTCTTGCCCGCGGGGAGCCTCCTTGACAACAAGCTTGTGGAAAGCACAGTGGTAGCGATGGCCAAGCTCGTGGAGATAGCAAGGGGAGCTGGCCAGATACCATAGACCTTTCTAGCAACCTCTGGAGAGTTCCTGTTTTATTTATGAGCTGCCACCCTCCCCCTCCTGCCCCAGGAAAAGTGCTGACCCTGTGCCGTGCAGCCTCACAGGAAAGTGGGCATCCATCAAACCTGCTCTTGTCCCTGTCAGATTTAACCTCATTTAACCCCTGCATCCTCCCGCACTGCAAGGTAGAGATGAAGAGTTCCCTACAGCAGGGTTTTTCAGAGTTTCCCCAAATCACAGCAGTTTTAAGGAAAGAAAAAGAAAAAATAATAATCTTTAATTCTTTTAATTGCACATTACTAATTGATTGCTAATTACAGTAGCTACTGTTGTTTTTTTTTAAGCACTGAGCAGAGTGGTCTCTGTAATGCTTACAGCAGTCCATGAGGTGGGACTTAATGTCCTCTGTACTGACGGGAACACTGAGGTTTAGAATGGATAGGTCGGCTGACTTCATCCACCCGTACTCACACAGGTGGTCGAAGTAAACCACGTCCTCCACCCCACCCCCAGCCCCTCCAGGCCATCTCTGAATCCCATGTGTACGTAAGTAGCGAGACTGGAGAGCGAGGCTGTGCTGATGTGTCTCTGAACTCATAGTTGTCTGAAACTGCATGCAGTCAAGGTTCCCTCTAGAGCCAGTAGTCCCGGAACTGTTCACATGCAGGCCAGGCCTTTGTTGCACCTGGGGACAAACACACCAGTACATGACGGAGGTGGGAGTATATTCATTATAAGAAAGGAATGGGCTGTATTTTTTTAAATTTCATATGATCTTGAAACAAGGAAAAATGCAGAAATTTCCCAAGCAGCTAAAGTTTGAACTCTGCTTATGAAGTACAGTGTTCTCTCCCAGCCAGCCTTAAAAAGGAGCTGTTGGTTGTATGCCAGGTTAGACCCCCGAGCCAACCCTGAGGATTTGGGAGTTCTGGTGGTAGTCAAGACCAGATAGGCCGGTTTTCAAGCAGGGGGCAGCTTGGTGAAGTCAGCTCAGGTCAGGGGAAGAGTTGGTTAGTGTCCAGCCTGGCATGCATGCCACTTTTTACCCTGCCCGGCCGCACACAGCTTGGGCCTTGGGCAGGAGGCAGAGGGCAGAGGAAGTCCCCGCTCCCCCCAGTAAATGCGCGTGTTGTGTGCAAGTGCAGAGAAAGCACACACTGTCTCCAAGGTATGTGTGCCCCTTGTCCACACCCACAGCCGCCCAAGCAGGGGGCCTCTGGCTAGGTTTATTTTTCTTGGCTGCACTTTCGCCTCTCCGGTTGCTATGAAGGTTCCAGGCTTTCACTGGGTGTGGTTGCTGACATCCAGCCCCTAGTCGTCCACAGGCTCCTTTACTGTGCAGCTCAGGGACTGCTTCTGCCTCTCCCACACTCCCACCTCAGCCAGCCCCTTTCCTCCTCCCTCTCTTCCTTACAGGGATTTCTTCCAGGCAGCCCCAACTGGGCTCCCCCAACCTCTGATCTCCCCTCTCCCCTCTGCAGCTCTTCCCACTTTCCTAAACCGCCTGCTTACTTCATTCAGTCACTCATTCATTCAGCAAACAGTTCTTGAGTCCTCCTGTGTGCCAGACCCTGAACCTGTCTCCAGGATCCCAGAGATGAACTGGGAATGGTCCCAGCCTCAGGGGGGAAAAACAAGGTCATTGCACAGAACTGCAGTTGCCCTGGGCTGGGTGTCATCCCAGAGCCACGTACAGAGCTCCCAGAGGAGCGTAGAGTCGAGTCCTTCAACCTGCCCTGGACCACCTGCCCATGGGACCCAGTGTGCCCCATGAGGGGATGCAGTATAGGAAGCCTGGCTTGTCACTTAGCGACTGGCTCCACCTTTTTCCCTCCTGGAACTCTGGAGCTGCACCGGAGGGAATGAATGGGAAAGAAGGGCCCATGCACCAGAAAGAGGCCACATGGGGAGGCCCCAGGGGAGCAGAGCTGAGCCAGCACTTTTCCCTTCAAAGGTCACCCAGGCTCTGAGGGTCATCCTGGCTAAGTCTGACTATAAATACCACATTTCCTGAAGGGATTACCTGGGCTTCACTTCCCCTGGCGGATTCTCCTCAGCTGGGCTGATCCTCCGCAGGGCCTGCTGTTCTTCCTGACCTCTTCTTATCCCCTTCGCCAGGTGCCTTCCTTTAGTCCTACCTCTCCAGCCTGCTTCATGCCAGCTGAGACTACTGGGGTGAGAGGGCAAGAGGAATGAATCAAGTCTGCATCTTGGCCAACAGGCCCGCACAGCCCAGGCTGCTGGGATGGGCAGGCCCTTGTCCCTGCTTTCTCTTTCCTGGAACCTCGTCTCTCACACCAGCCAGAACAAGCCCAGACTTGTCACATAACCAGTACCTTTGGGGAGGACACTGTTGGCCCTATCCCTGGAGTAAGGGCCTGGGGGTGAAGCTTGTTAACAGTGTGGAAATAGAGTTTAGGGATTGTTGCAGGTATAAATAGGTCTGTCTCCTGGCTCGGGTGGGCTGATTGTCCTGGGAAATCTCTGGCTCCCTTGTCTGGTCTCAGAATTAGCGTCACATCCCAGTGGCTCAGATCTGCCAGTCCCTGAAGCCACCATAAGGATCCCTCGGGTCCAAGATCAAGAGGTGAAGGGACTGCCTGTGTTCTCCCTCCCTCATGCAGACTTTTCTGCTTCCCCTGCCTGCCACCTGTGCTCTTAGCTGTCATTCCTCCAGCGTGCACTGCGCCCTGCTCAGTGGGGACTGCTGCACGGTGCCTTTGTCAGTTCCATTTTCAACTCAGCAGACAGCTTGCTGAAAGCCTGCACTGGTCCGGCGTGCTGTGAGGCCCTGAGGTACTCGGGGAAGCAGCCAGGGCCTGTCGTTCTCTGGGGGTTCTTGAGGGTCCCCTTTTGTGTAGCCATTTTGAATTCAGTGGGGTGAATCAGGTATTGGGAGCACATGTACACACTCATGTACGGGTGCATGTACACACTCTCAGAGACACGCACCAGCTCCAGGCAAGTTGGAAAGGATGGTTAGTGTTCTGTCTCACAGTCTTCTTTCAGTGCCCTCCCTTGGGGGTAGTATGGCCAGACACCATTCATTATCAAGGCCAACCCACAGCGTCCACCATCATTATCCTCCCCCGACCCAGACAGCATGCCCTCTTGCTGTCCAAATCTGCTCTCAGCAGCAACTTTGCAGATGATCTGTTGAACAAACTTATCTTAATGCATAGATGAGCCTGCCATTTCCACTTCGGTTTTGCTGTGTTTACAAAGGGGCTTTTTTCTGTCAGAATCTCTGGATACCCTGCCTAGCCCCCACTACTCCAGTTAATGAGTCTGAGGTGGGCCCAGGGAGTCTGCCTTTTTAATCAGCATTCCAGGAGATCTGAATGCAGGTGGTGTTCTGGACAACCCTTCAATACCACAGCTTTTGACTCTGTGCTCAGAAACATACATTCTCTTCTCAGTCACAAGTATCTTTCCTGTTCCCTGCCATCGCAATCATAGAAACCCATGATTTTCGTGGGTGTTTTGTACCTCCCTGTCCAGGTGTGTACCTTGACTACAGCATGGTCTTTTGTGTTTTTCTTTCTAATCTCTCTTCTGTCAACTTCATTAGGGATAAGGCCCATTTCTGTTATTCTGTCTTTGACCTGGAACTTATCTAGGACAGGTGGAGACATAAGTAGAAGCCACTACATGCTCCTGCTGCTGAAACCAGCAGAGCCTGTCCTGGCCCTGGACAGAGTCACTCAGAGCCAGCTGCCAGCAACTGAAATCTTAGAGGTTGTTGACCTTGAGCTTTCCAGATCATCAGCACCCTCACACCCCCTTGCTTGGCTCTGCAGCTCCTCCTACTTTGTTGAAGCTGCTCCCCAGGACTGTATGTACTTCTTTTCCTTGTTAGCAGCTTTCATTGTATTAGTCTTATTAGTAACAAATTCTTATTGTAGAAAACTTGTAAAACATAAGCCAAAAAAACCAAAAGCTTGTAACTGCCAACCGGGTATAACCAGTTAACATGTTGGTGTAAGTCCTTCCAGTCTTTTTGATACATGATTTACAGTCTCTCTTAGAAACAGAATCTGGCGCGCAAAGCACTTGCTGTTCTGTAACCTTTTTTCGACGTATTCTGGACATCTCCCCATGTTACTCAGCGTCCTCCCGCCCATCACCAAACGTCTGCCGTGGATGCACAGGCTTTCTGTAGCCTTTCTCTGGCCGTGTGCAGTTCCTGTTTCTAGGTTTCCCGTGTAAAACTGCGCCGAGTTAAACAGCGCTGTAGATGGACCTTTGCCACCTACTTGCGATTATTTTCTTAGAATACATTCTTAGAAACCAAATAGCTGAGTCAAAGGGGTGTACATTTTGGGGGAGGGTACATACCAAATGCCCCTCAGAACATTTACACCAGTTTGTTCAGCATTTAAGAGTATTCACACCCTTTCCAATGCCCATATTTTTGACTCAACTAATTACAAAATGTTGGAGTTTTTTAAGTTTATGAAATTAGAAATATTCATCATCAGTTTGCTTTTATGTTTGGATAAAAAAAACTTCTTTTTCTTTGTATCTGTGCCTAAGATTGTCAGCACCATTGTGTAGGGATCCAGACATTTTAGCATGTCTCATACATGTTTGCCTTGGGCCTGCAAAACTTTTCTGGGTATTTTGGTGCTATTTTGACTCACTGATGAAGGAAGCCAGAACCTGGCCTAGAGATGCTGCAGCTGCCCCCTGCTGGCTCTGATGTGTAGTGCCATCTGAGAAGGTATAGCTGGGGTCCTGCTGCCATTTCTTAAAAAAAAAAAGTGTTTAAAAAACTTATTTAAATTTACGGATTTTACAGAGAGAGGAAGGGAGAGAGAGAGAAACGTCGGTTTGTTGTTCCACTTATTTATGCATTCATTGGTTGATCCTTGTATGTGCCCTGACCAGGAATCCAGCTTGCACTCCTGGTGTTTTGGGATGAAGGGCTACCCGAGCTAGGCAGCCAGGGTGTGCTGCCCTTTTCTAATAGCAGCAGCCCCTCCTGCTTCCCGCTATCACCAACCCATTCCAGTATTTTCTAGTATTTTCAGCCTGAGAAGACCAGAGTGCAAGGTGAGGAACTTTTTAATCGTTGTATCCTGGGTAGCGGCAGATGCTGTTAATACCGGGAAAGGCTCACTGGCATCGTGTCCATCCACGGGTGAGAAGTGTGCCTCTAAAAGGAGAGTGTGCAGCTGTCTGTGTGGAGGGGGGCGGGGCTCTGACGGTGAGGAATTAAAGCAAAGCATCCTCAGGTACCCGTGGCCTCCTGAGATGATGGCTTTGAAAGGTGACACCACAGCAATGTGTTCATTTTGAAGAGAGAGCGAGATGCATGCAGATACAGTTACACTTCAGGTGTCCTGGGCTCGTCAGTCTGGCACCCTGAATTGTTAGGAACAGAACCAACATGTGACCACCAGAGGGGGGGGTCCGAGCAGGAACAACAGAGGTCCTGAAGCCTGGGCTCTTTCTTCATTAGGAAGCCTCTGCCTTACAACTGGATGCTCTTGTTTCACAGTGCCGACAGGCTTTCTGCACCCTCAGTGCATGAGGAGTGGCCCATTAGCTGGACCTAACTTCCATCCATAGGAGCAGCAGATGGAGATCAGTAAGAAGTGACCTCTGGCACAGAGGAAGGAAAGCTGCAGATCAGCTTAAGAAGTTAAAAAGCCCCCAAGGGTGGGGTCATTGAGTAGAGGGGCAGACATACCACACCATAGAGGTCCCTGAAGGTGTCAGTGCACAAAGACCATGAATCCTGTTGGACCAAAGTTCTTGTCAGAGAGTCATCACTGCTGAAGGGCCAGAGGGAGAGGAAGTCAGCAGGGTCCAAGCAGGAATACCTCTGGGCCCGGCCTCCACCAGAAGTGCACGGACAGAGCTCACCTTCTGTTCCTCCGGTGCCTCCTTTCTGTCCATCACACTTCGGCCTTTCTTTTGATCTGGTTTTGACTTTGGTGGCTGGTGTGAGGCAGGGATCTTGTTTGATGTGTTTGTTCCTGTATGGAGACCTCTGTCCCGACACCATTCATCAGTAACCCATTTGAAGAAAAATCTTTCATGTTTCTCCTTTGCTGCTCCACAGACTACTTCTGAAGCTAGTTGTGTGGGTTTTTCCCACACCAAGCAATTCTCCAGTTCTCATCCTATCCAGAATTAGCACAGACCCCACAGTGGAAGGGCTCAGTCCCACTAGTCTGGCCCCCTCGGCTTCTGTTCAACTTGGCTGCAAATTGGAGATTCCTACGACCCCCTGCTTGGGTTCCATAATTTGCTGGAGTTCCTCTCTGGAGGACCCAGAGCAGTTTACTTACTACTGCCAATTTATTACAAAGGATATTTTAAAGGATACAAATGAACAGCCAGGTGCAGAGATACAGAGGGTGAGGTCTGGAAGGGCCTTGAGCACATGAGCCTCTGTCGCTGGACTCGAATGGCGCCCCCTCTCCCGGCACGGGGATGTGTTCACCAGCCTGGGAGCTCTCCAAACCCCACAGTTTGGGGCCTTCCATGGAGGCTTCATCACATAGGCATGATCAGTTATTAAACTCAGCTTACAGCCCAGCCCCTCTGCCCGCTCCAGAGAATGGGAGGCACAGCTGAAAATTCCCAGAGTATCACGGCTTAATCTTTCTGGTACCCAGCCCTCATCCAGGATCCCAGCAAGAGTCTCCTCATTAAAACAAAAGACACTTGTGTCACTCAGGAAACTCCAAGCAGTTTAGGGACTCTGTATCAGACATTGTTGTCACTCAGGAAGTTACAAGGCTTTTAGGAGCTCAGTGTTAGGAACCGGGTCAAAGATAAAATAGGAGAAGAACGGGGGGCAGAGCCGATATGTGTATTTCTAATTTCATTTCACATCCATCTTAACACACACACACACACACACACCCTATCTGCAGTGTTCCTTCTTACGTGAAGCACATTTCTGTGCGGGCCTGGGTCTGTTTCTGGGCTGTTTCATTCCACTGGCCCTGTGGAATGGTCTGTTCGCATTCTGGTCCCACACGCACCGTAGCTTTATAGTCCGCATTGATAACTGTAGTGCGTTTTCCCTCCTTATTCTTCTCTAGGATTGCCGAGTTCCTTGCAGAAAACCTCCCAGTTAGGAACTTTATTGGAATTTCATTACATTTAAAGACCAGTCGAATGTCACTTTGTCCCATTCTTCCTGTTGTGTCCTCCTGGAAAGTCTGATTAAAAGTGTCAGACCATCTGAATTATAGTTACTTCAAAAGACTATATGGCTCTTAATTTCTGCTCAGATTTCTTTATAATCTCATTTTCATATTTTTAAGGCTCTCTTATTTCTTAAACTTGGTATTTCATAATCCATGTCTGACAAATCTCATATCTGAAATTTTTGTGAGTCTGATTCTTCCGTTTGCTGTTTTTGCTGGCTCTGGCTCATGTTGTCTTGTTTCCTTGCATGTTATTTAAAAAAAAAACTATGACCTTATTATTTGTTTTCCTTGGAACTTTATCTCGGAAATTCTTTGAAGCCTGGTTTGAAGATGTTTTCTTCCTACAGAGACTTGGACTTGCATTTCTGTCTGCTAACCCAGGGATACTTTAAATTAAATGTCTGGCCCAAGAGCTTTCTGCCTGTACAGGTGTCAGCAAACCCACAGGAGGGCCGTTTGTATATTCAGTCTGACCTGAGGTGAAACCCTCAACGCTGTCAATTACTGTGTGACCTCAGGCAAGTCATTTATTCTCTCTGCCTGTCCTATCATCTGTGAAATAGTGATAATAACACCTGCCACCTAAGGCTATTGCCAGGATGAGATGGGGTAATGTATATAAATAAAGTGCTTGCGTGCGGTTCTTTCACACAGTTCGTAAGCAGCGAACATCATTCTCTTCCCCGGAGGGGCCCCCCTGTCCTGCCCAGGCAGTGGGGGTGACCTAGTGGGAGCCACCAGCTTAGTCCAGTTTCTCTCCTGGAGGATTTTTTAAAATATTTTATTTATTTATTTTTAGAGAGAGGAGAAGGGAAGGAGAAAGAGTGGGAGAGAAACATCAATGTGTGGCTGCCTCTCATATGTCCCCTACTGGGGACCTGACCTGCAACCCAGGCATGTGCCCTGACTGGGAATCGAACCATGATCCTTTGGTTCACAGGCCCGCGCTCAATCCACTGAGATACACCAGGCAGGGCTCTCCTGGAGGATCTTAAGTGAGGATGGGAACCAAGTTCTTTGACCTGGCTCCTGTGACTCGTTCTGCCCAGAGCATTGAGATGACTGTGTCTCCCAGGCCTTTGGGAGATACTCGGGCTTCAGCCTTGACTGAGGTCCAGAGTTGCCTAGGAGGCCACTTGGGGCCAGGTGACAAGAAGAATGACATTTAACAGACCCAATTTCTGCTTCAGGTGCTGCAGGATTTTTGGGTTCATTGCTCGTGGTTTCCTAAAAAAATACTCTTTGAAGTTAAATGGTGAAATATGAATAACAAGACATTAGAATTGTTTATAATCTCAATCATGGGAACATATTTATAGCCATAGAAATGGAAATAAACAGAAAGTTGTATGTTGGCATGTAAACATTATAAATCCTTTGTACAATAAGGAATATAAAATGTTTAATAATATGCATCAACTACATTGAGAAAAATGGGGAAAAGCAAGCTGGATGGAAATATGTCAAGGTGTTGGTAGTGGTCACTTCCGAGTGGTGGAATTCTTGAGTAATTTTTTCCTCTGATGGCAGAATGGTACAGATAAGGGTCAAAGGGTGGCCGTTGGGGTTGGAAAGTCTTGAGTTGAGTTGGTGCCTGTGTGGCCTTAGACAGACAATAAGCTCTCTGGGCCTTGGTTCCCCCACTGTTGGGCTGTTCTGAGGACCAAAGGAACAATGGGTCCAAAGCGCCTAGCCTGCGATCTGGCACAGGCTGGCTCCATGAGTGGTGGTGATTACTATTTTTATACAGCTGTATTCTCTCTAGATTTTTAAAATACTGAATGTGTACTACCTTATAATCAGTTAAAACTTAACAGCCACAACAACAGCAAAGACGGTCTGTGCTTTGCTGACAAAGTATTTTACGTTCCCAGGTTGGGTGAGTTTCCAGACTCTTCCCTAACTCTAAGGATGGGGCCAGAGCTCTTAATACTTGGGAGCCACTGCACTGGGGGTAGGGTGGGCTGGGCAGTGGGTCTTGGTCTTGGCCTAGGGAAAGGAGGGGCTCAGAAGACAGTGAGCAGCAGACCTGGCTTTAGATAAGCTGAGCTTCTCCCTTCTGTCCTGTCCAGGGCGCAATGAGCCCCTGAAGAAGGAGCGGCTGAAGTGGAAGAGCGACTACCCCATGACGGATGGGCAGCTGCGGAGCAAGCGGGATGAGTTCTGGGACACAGCACCTGCCTTCGAGGGCCGCAAGGAGATCTGGGATGCCCTCAAGGCCGCTGCCTATGCAGCTGAGGCCAACGACCATGAGCTGGCACAGGCCATCCTGGATGGAGCCAGCATCACCCTGCCACATGGTGAGCGGGCATGGTGGGGGGCCGCCAGTGCCCTTTAGGGTGGGGGAAAGCCAGTGGCAGGTGTGGCTAGTCACTGGTTCACTCAGCAGCCCTTAGGAGCATGGACCAGAAGTGAGCACACAAAGGAAAATAAGACACAGCCCCTGTTTGCTCAGTGAGGGAAGGGAGAGGTACTAGCAGACCTCAGAGCAGTGTGATGAGGGCAGGCAAAGGATTTCTCAGGGTGCTTTGGGATCCCCAAACATCTGAGGTACCAACCTTCTGTTGGGTGCTTATGTGCTGGGCACTGAAGTAGAAGCTTCTGCGTTACCTAATTTACATCCGTAATAGCCTGTGGGACCATGTAAAAAGGGAGTAAGGGTAGAGTTCTATAGAGTCTGAGACCTAGGTCTAAGATGTAATATGAGTATCTCTGTTTCCCTACTTTGTGATCCTGAGCTGGGAGCTTCTTGAATTTAAAGCCTCAGTGAGTTACTTCAAGTGGGGACGCCTACCTCATAGGCTGGTTATTGGGATTCAGTGAGAAGCTATAACATCATTTAGTCTGGTCTTGGCATTTAGTAGCTGCTCAAGGCACAGTGAATATATTTCTACATGCAGTGCATTGTAAAGATAACGAAACTGAGGCCCACTAGGTGCACTCCCCAGGTAAGACATGAACAGCAGGGCCTGTGCTATTTCATTCATCCCTGTAACCCCGGCACCCGGCACATATGCTGAGGAAAGAGCTGTTGAATGAGCAAATGGAAAGTTACATAATTTGCCAGGGTTGTGCCAGCCCACATCTTCCTGACTCTGCCTCAAGCTCCTCCCAGCTCATCTAGGGACACACGACTACAAGGGTTGGTTTGGGGCTGTGGGGTCTCCACAGCAGGTGTATGAGACTGCTTGGGCCGCTGTGACAAAGGATCACAGGCCGGGTGGCTCATTAAACAACAGAAGTCACCTTTCACAGTTGTGGAGTCAGGAAAGCGCATTGCCAAGGTGCCAGGAGGATCAGTGTTCAGCAGGAGCCCTGCCTGGCTCGCAGACGGCCACCTGCTTGCCATGTAGAAAGAGAGTGAGCACTGTGGTGACTTTTTAAAAAATTTTTATGTATTTATTTTTTAATTTTTAAACTCTTTTACATTACCTTTTAGCCCCGTTATGCCCCCCTCCCCCAGCAACCACACACTGCGGTCCATGTCCACGAGTTCTTTTTCCTTTTGCTCAGCCCCTAACCTCCCCCACCTCACTGTCATCTACTCTCCATCTGTGAGTCTGTCCCCATTTTCCTTGCTGGTTCATGTTCAGTTCATTAGATTTACATAATGAGTGAAATCATATGGTATTTGTCTTCCCCTGACTGGTTTGTTTCATTTAGCATCATGTTCTCCAGGTCCATCTATACTGTTGCAAAGAGTAAAATTTTCTTTTTTTTATGGCCAGGTAGTAGTCCATTGTGCAAATGTCCCATAGTTGTTTTATTTTATTTTACTTTTTAAAAATATATTTTATTGATTATGCCATTACAGTTGTTCTATTCCCCCCTCCGTTCCCCTCCACCTTGCACACCCCTCCCCCACCATTTCCCCCTTTAGTTTATGACCACGTATCTCAAGTTCTTTAGATTCTGTATTTCCCCTACTATTCTTACCCCCCCCTATCTATTTTCTATCTACCATCTATGCTACTTATTTTCTGTACCTTCTCCCCCCTTCTCCTTCTCCCACTCCCCTGTTGCTAACCCTCCATGTGATCTTCATTTCTATGGTTCTGCTCCTGATCTAGCTGTCCCTTAGTTTGCTTTTGTTTTAGATGTGGTTCTTAATAACTGTGAGTTTGCTGTCCTTTCACCGTTCATCTTTTTTATCTTCTTTTTCTTAGGTAAGTCCCTTTAACATTTCATATAATAAGGGCTTGGTGATGATGAACTCCTTGAATTTGATCTTATCTGAGAAGCACTTTATCTGTCCTTCCATTCTAAATGAAAGCTTTGCTGGATAGAGCAATCTTGGTTGTAGGTCTTTGGTTTTCATGACTTGGAATACTTCTTTCCAGCCCCTTCTTGCCTGTAAGGTCTCTTTTGAGAAATCTTCTGACAGTCTGATGGGAACTTCTTTGTAGGTGACTATCCCCTTATCTCTTGCTGCTTCTAGGATTCTCTCCTTGATTTTAATCTTGGCTAATGTAATTATGATGTGCCTTGGTGTGTTCCTTCTTGGGTCCAACTTCTTTGGGACTCTCTGAGCTTCCTGGATTTCCTGGAAGTCTATTTCCTTTGCCAGACTGGGGAAATTCTCCTTTATTATTTGTTCAAATAAGTTTTCCACTGGTGGCTGTTCCTCTTCCCCTTCTGGTACCCCTATAATTCGGATGTTGGAACGTTTAAAGAGGTCTTGAAGGTTCCTAAGCCTCTCCTCATTTTTTTGAATTCTTGTTTCTTCATCCTTTTCTATTTGATCATTTTTTCCTCTTTCTGGTCCACTCCTCTGATCTGAGTCTCAGTTTCCTTTCCATTACTATTGGTTTCCTGTGCATTTCCATTCATTTCAATTAGTTTAGCCTTCATATGTTCCTCTAATTTGTGACTAAAACCAACCAGTTCTGTGAGCATCCTGATCACCAGTGTTTTGAACTGTGCATCTGAAAGTTTGGCTATTTCTTCATCACTTAGATTTATTGGCTCTGGGACTCTGAGTTGTTCTTGAGCCATGTTTTGAGCTGTTCGTGCCTGTTAGGTATGAGGAGCAGAGCCTTAGGTGTTCACTAGGGTGGGGCCACCCAGGTCGCTGCTTTGTGACGCTGTATGTGGGAGCGGGTCAGAGAGGGACAATGGCAGTCCCCTCTGCTGCTTCCCGCCACTGGGGCCTGCACCATCTGTCTCACCACTAGCTCCTTCACTGGTTTATCTGCTCGAGAATGTGTGACCATGGTCAGCCCTCAGTGAGTCCACCGCCTTGCGCCTTCAGTGGGTCTGCCTGCTACTCCACACCTAGGCTCCGCCCATGGCTGCCGGTGTGCCTGGGTTGCTTGCCCAGGTGGGTCTGGTGGATTTTTCCTGCCCAACCCCGCTCTGCCACTGGCTCTGCCCCTCTTACCGGTTTGGCTGAAGGGTTTGTTGTTGTCCAACTTCCGTATAGTTCAATTTTCTGTGGTTTGGTTGTGTTTTTGTTGCTAAAACTTTGTTGTTTTTTAAACTTGGTTGTGGGAGGAGGCACAGTGCTTCCACCTACGCCTCCATCTTGGCAGAAGTCCCCCATAGTTGTTTTAACCACTCATCTTTTGGTGGAAACTTGGGCTGCTTCCATATATTATTGTAAATAATGCTGCAGTGAACATAGGGCTATTTATTATGTTCTTTCGAATTAGTGTTTTGGGTTCCTTCAGATACATTCCCAAAAGCGGGATTCCTAGGTTGAAAGGCAGGTCCATTTTTTATTTTTTTTTAAGATTTTATTTATTAATTATTTTTAGAGAGAGGGAAGGGGGTAAGAAAGAGAGGGAGAAACATCAACTTGTGGTTGCCTCTCATGTGCCCCCCACTGTGGACCTGGCCCACAACCCAGGCATGTGCCCTGACTGGGCATCGAACCGGCGACCCTTTGGTTCACAGGTTGGCACTTAGTCCGCTATACCATACCAGCCAGGGCCATTTTTCATTTTTGAGGGATCTCCACCCTGCTTCCCACAGTGGCTGCACCAGTCTGCATTCCCACTGACAAGGCAAAAGGGTTCCCCTTTCTCCACATCCTCGCCAGCACTTGTTGTCTCCTAATTTATTGATGATAGCCATTCTGACAGGTGTGAGGTGATATCTCAGTGTGGTTTTAATTCGCATTTCTCTGATAATTATTGACATTGAGCATCTTTTCAGTGTCTATTGGCTATCTGTATGTCTGTCCTCCACAGAGAAGTGTCTGCTCAGGACCTTTGCCCATTTTTTAATTGGGATGTTTGTTTTTTTTGGTGTTGAGGTTTTTAAGGACTTTATAAATTTTGGATATTAACCCCTTATCAGGTGTATCGGCAACTATGTTCTCTCACTCTGTGATTGTCTTTTTTTTCTCAATGATTTCCTTTGATATGCAGAAATGTTTTAGTTTGATGTAGTCCTATTTGTTTATTTTTTTCTTGTGTTTCCTTGCCTAGGGAGATATATATGATACAAAAATGTCCAGGATTTTGCTGCCTGTTTTCTTCTAGGATTTTTATGGTTTCAAGTCTAACTTTTAAGTCTTTGATCCATTTTGAATTCATTCTTGTGTGTGGTGTAAGAAGATGGTCTAGTTCCATTTTTCTGCATATCTATCCAATTTTCCCAATGCCATTTATTGAATAAACTGTCTTTAGCCCATTGTATGTGTTTGCCTCTTCTGCCAAATATTAATTGACTATAACGGTGTGGGTTTACAATTGACATACAACATTGTATTAGTTGCGGGTGTACAGACTCACGATTAGACATTTATATTAACTTAGGATGTGATCACCCCAATAAATGCAGTACCCCTATGACACCATACAAAGTTACTACAGTATTATTCACTATCCCCATGCTGCACTTTACATCCTTACGACTATTCTGTAACTGTCTGGAGTCCCTCATCAGGACACTAATTCTGTTGGATCAGGGTCCCACCTGAAAGATCTCTTTTCACTTTAATTACTCTCATATAGATAGGCCCCTGTCTCCAAATACAGTGCCATCGGGGGTTAGGGCTTTGATGTAGGGATTTTAAGGGGACAAAAGTCAGCCCCAAGCAGACTCGGATGGCCCTGTCTTTCCCACAGGCACCCTCTGTGAATGCTACGATGAGCTGGGCAATCGCTACCAGCTGCCCATCTACTGCCTGTCACCGCCCGTGAACCTGCTGCTGGAGCACACCGAGGAGGAGAGCGTGGAGCCCCCAGAGCCCACGCCCACCGTGCGCCGGGAGTTCCCGCTGAAGGTGCGCCTCTCCACAGGCAAGGACGTGAGGCTCAGCGCCAGCCTGCCCGACACGGTGGGGCAGCTCAAGAGGCAGCTGCACGCCCAGGAGGGCATTGAACCATCCTGGCAGCGATGGTTCTTCTCTGGGAAGCTGCTCACAGACCGCACACGGCTCCAGGAGACCAAGATCCAGAAAGATTTTGTCATCCAAGTCATCATCAACCAGCCCCCACCGCCCCAGGACTGAGGAGCCCACAGACCCCTGGGAAGAGAGACCAGGGAGGGCCTCTGCAAGGCTGAGAGGCCCCCAGGCTGGAGCACCAGGCCCCCCACCCTTCTGCTGCCTTTGAGTGCTGATATTTTCTTCAGGGGCACCTCCCCGCCATACGGCTGCTGGGCGAGCCACCAAAGGACCGTGCCTCCCAGGGACACCGTGCGCCACTGTGCCCAGCACCCAGGAAGCAGTGCTGCCACACAGGCCTTGCCAACCTTGTCAGAGAAAAGGAAAACTGGGGCCTTCACCCTGCCTCTCACCCACAGCAGGTTTGAGCCGTGAGGGCCAGCCTGGAGGTCCCTGAGGCCCAGATCTGTCTGGTGCTGCCAGCTGTGCTCACTCCGGTTTTCTGCTCAGGGTCTGAAGCAGCTGCTGTCTCCCTCCCCTGCCCTCACCTCCTGAGTCTGCCCTTGGCACAGTGCCAGTCCCCTAGAGGGGAGGGGACCGCTTGTGAGCCCCAAAGGCAGGGTGCCGGAGGCCAGCTTCTGTCTCTCCTGCCCCCAGCACAATTGGCAGAGATGAGGCGAGTGGCTGGACAGCTGGGCTGCTGTGCCAGGGGTCTGCACAGGGCCATCCCCTGGCTGTAGTCCCAGTGGTGGGGGGTCTGCAGCCAGTCATGGCCCCACAGCAGGTCCCTGTATACAGACATATCCGCATATTTATCAATAAAGCCTTTTGCTCCATCTCTCGTCTGGCTTTGCCTTTAGGCTCCGCTGCAGTTCTCTGGAGCCCCGGGAACCCATTCTGGTGTGGGAGCAGGTGGGTGCACGCTCCGCCAGCTGCTCCGGGTGCAGCGAGAGTACAGTGGGGCAAGCCTGGCACTGCGAGTGCCTGGGCTGTGTGTTCTCGTGGGTCCTCGGGAAAAGCCACTTAACCTCTGAACCCACTTTGCTTGTTTGTGAAGTGGATGCGATACCTTCTGCCTTGCCTCCTCCTCCCTCTCAGTTGCTGGGAGGATTAAGTGGACTGACAGATGTGAAGAAGGCAGCATCTCAGAAAGGTCACGTTAGTTACCTGCTGGGCCATGTCTGCAACAGGAGGGTGCTGGCTTCCGGCTGCAGCCCTTGAGCCAGCCCCCAGGACTGAGATGTGTGCGCACATCCCGGAGACCCTGCGAACTTGGTGTTGTTAAAGCCAAATCTCTGAAAAATTTAGAGCATGATGGCTTACTCAGAGAAAAAAAGGAGTGGTTCCTGGGTGTCCTCGGGGAAAAATGTGCATGTACGCAGAGAGGGAAATCTTAGATAAGGTGGTTTAGCCAAGGGCAGGCCACGTGAGTGTTGCAGAACTGTAGGGCTCTGGTGGCTGTGATTCACGGGCAGGTTAAACACTGGTCATGGCAACCCAGGGCTGGCTCCCACAGTTCTAGGTGTGGGGCTGAGCAAGTTCATGTCTGCTTCTCCAGTTGGGATTATTTTTCTTTCTCAGTGAGCACGGCTGGTCCCCAGTCAGGGCGGCTTGGCAGGGAAACAGGAGAAAAGGACGGTCATCGGAGCTGGTGTCGTCCTCTGGGCTTGGCGCTGCACTCTGGCTCTTCCACCAGTTTCCTGAGGCCTCTCTTGAAGCAAGACCGTGCAGCTCCTGCAGAGGCCCCCTGAGACAGACAGGTGGCTGGCTTTTTGTCAGGGACTGAAGGATATAGAGCCAAACGCAGGGATGCTTTTCTAGGGGGCATCGTGGAATCCCAGGGAGGCAAATGCCCGCGTGAGCTGGGGCACAGAGAGGCAGCCGCCCTTGCCCCCACCAACCACCCGGCACTCTGGCCCGGATAAAACAGTCTGCCCCTTCTCAGAGCCAGCAGGGCCTGTTCACAGGACAGCCTGGGGACATAGAACTGTCTTGGGTGCCCACATTTGGCTCTCAGGCCCCCTTACAAGCACTGGCTGGGTATAGTTTCTGGGCGTCCAGCAGGTGGCACTGCCAGCAGCGCTAGGGGCAACCAGCGGGTCCTTTGTGCAGCCCAGCTGTCCTGGCTAAGGACCAGCTGGGCCCAAGCAATCAAGACGGGCTGGGCAGGCTCCTTGTTAGCCCCTGCTCTCAGGGTGCTGTGCCCTTTGGCTCCAATAGGCCAGAGGTTGTGGGGGGCAACTGTCCTTGCCTCCTCCTGCTCCCTGGGGCTGCCCAGGGTGAAGGTGACAGGTGGGGGAGGCAGGTGGAGAATTGAGCCAGTGAGCTCATGGCAAAGGCGCCCAGCAGGGCGGGGGTGGGTGCCCTGGTCTATAAAGCCCCTGTGGCTCTTTGGCCAGCAGAATCGGGCTATGGACGGCACCATGGCGGGCTCCGAGGCGGTGCAGAGGGCCACAGCACTTATTGAGCAGCGGCTGGCACAGGAAGAGGAGAATGAGGTATGGGCAAGGGTGTGGGTGCCTGAGGTGTTTCCGAGGGAATCCAGCTCCGCTTGTCAAGGGAAGGAAGAGACTGGCTGCCACACCTGTGGTGGGAAGAACAAATGTCCTTGGGGCTCCATTCCAGCCATAGGGTGCTCCTGGTGGAGCAGAGGGTTGCTGGCAGTGGGAAGCTAAGGCATCAGCCCCAAGAATGGAAGAATAGTAGGGTGGGTGAGCTATGCTGGGCTCCTCCGAGACCCTGCTCACCCGCCTGGGCCTTGAGACATGACAGGCCGCACAGTAAGGCAGCTAGGGAGCTGCCTGGGAATGTGGGTCCCTGCGATCCCCCGGTTTCTGCGTGGGAGAAGGGGACAGGAGAAACTCAGTGTTGGGTCACTGAAGAAGAATAAAGACTGGGAGCAGAGGGAGGGAGGGAGGGAGGGCGGGCCGGATGCTGGGGAAGGAAGCATTGTCTCCCCAGGACGGCAGCCGCACTTGGGGAGGCCTTTGGAGCATGGGGCTCTGAGCAATTGCATTTTCTCTGGAATAAAGAGATGGGAGAGGAGCGTGCGAGCTTGTCCTACTCCTCATTTTATTTTAACTCATACTTGACCTAGAGTCTGCTCTGCCAAGGGTCCAGTGCTGGGAGGAACGGCAGGACCAGTAAGCCAGCCCCTGCCTCCTTTTTACCAGCCAGCATGCAGTTTAGCCAGCACCTTCCAGGTGCACGGTCACCTGAGAAACAAAGCAGAGTGAGGGAATGGTGAAATGGAGGTGTTAATCAGAAGTGAGGGAGCACCAAGGGTGGGTGAGTCCTTCCGGCAGTGGCTCTCAAGCACGTCTCTATGGACAGGGTGGCATTGGAGCTGGGCCTTTGAGAGTGGTGGGTGGAGATTAGGACGAGGGAGGGTATGGGGGACAGGCTGGGGGAAAGACAGGTGTTAGAGTTTGGGTGCAGGGCAGCATGACTGTCAGGAGGAAGTCTGGTAGTAGGGGCCGAGGCTGGGAAGGGAGACAGGACGAAAACCAGAGAGGGCCATGGGAAAGATGCTTATTCTGTGGGCAGTGGGAGCCACTAAATGTTGAAGGAGGGAGGGTGGTGCCATCTGACCTGTTTTAGGAAGGCAGCTTTGATAGCCCTGAGAAGGACTTGTTGGGGGGGGGAAGACTGGCCCTAACAGGAAGGGAGGGAGAAGATAAGTCAGCTTTGAGGTAGACTCCATGCAACAAAGAGAAGAGGGGTGAATGGGGTGAGGAAGAGGGAAGCAGCCAGATTGCAGTGGGGGAAGAGATGACTCGGGGAGGGACGGCAGGCCTGCAGGGAAAGAGCTTGGACCGAGCCTGCTGAACCCTGGCCTGGGCATCCTGTGTGTGCAGGAATGCCACTTCCCACTCCCCAGGGCATGTGCATCAGTGCTGGGCAGGTGAATCATGCCACTGTGACATTTTTGGAGTGCTGGACACAGAGACCTTTAGCAAGGGGACGGAGCAGTCCTCATCCATTCATTCATACAACAAATATAGCAGCAGGGCTCTCAGGACTCTGGGTGCCACAGAGCCAGCCGTCCTGTTGAGTCTATCCTGGGTCCAGGCACTATGCAAGGTATCGTACAGGCATTCTTCCATTCAATCTGTACACCATCTATCAAGTAAAGTGGAAGTTTTGTTGTGTTTCACCAGCTAGCACCCAATGCAATAAGCATGTACTGAGCACCTACTGTATGCCAGCCCACAAAGACAAATATGAAGCTGGGACCATAGAGTCTGAGTAAGACATGATGGGCATTAGAGTCCCCAGTTGTTCCCATCAGCCCCGAGCCCAGCGTGGTCCTCAGAGGAAAGCCTCTGTCCAGCCTGTGCCTTCTTCTCGGGGTGGGAGGGGAAGGATGATCCTGGAGACTGGCCCAGGGAATGAGACTCTGTTGAGAAGTATTTATCAGGTCAGGTCATCCCTGGGGACTTTGGGGTGGGCAGAGATGCTGGGCCCACCTGCAACCATCCATTCACCCATTCATTTATTCTCCAAACCTTGACTGAGCACCTACCATGTGTGAGGCCCTGTCCCAGATTACCAAGATGATTCTCTTCCCCCACCCTTTCACTGCTCCATGAGGAGCCCAGCCAGGGTCCCGCATGCAGTAGTGGCTGCAGCCCTAGGTCACCTCTTGTCCCTGGAGAAGATGCAGTGTTTCAGGAGAGGCCAGCACTGGGGAGACTTCAAACCGTATAAGCCCGACATGGAGGGGAGAAGCCAGTGGACAACAGGACCGCCCAAATAAAGACCTGGGAAATCATCCCTCAAAACAGCCCTTGAAGAGTGTAACCCCGGAGCTCAGTGGGAAATGCTGAGAAGGCAGCTGAGAGCTCTGTAAGGGCGGCCATGCCTCCCAGCCGCCCTCTTGATAAGCGCCCTCCAACCTTGCGAATGCTCTGAGCGCACTGGGACCTCAGAGATGGGGCACCACCTCTCCACAAAGGGTGGTTTCCTTTAGAAGACAGAGGAGGAAGTAGTCCAGGCAAGTCGGAGCCGCCCCTGGAGAGGAGAGTTGAAGGAGTTCTACCTGTAGTTTTACAGTGAGAATAGGGTAGAAGAGTCCACCTCAGGCTGGAAGCCGGGCACTTTGGGCACCCATCTCTTAGGTTCCCCAAGAGCAACGGTTTTTTACATGTTAGGATTTCACAGATTGGGGAAATCTGGGGGGAAAAATTGGCAGCGGACATTGATTTGCAAATTTTTATATTGCCAAGTAAGCTGTTTTAAAAAGTATCATCTCTTATCACAATTATTTCAGCAAAGTAAGTTTTTAAGGCCAAAAAAGTTTTTAAAATAATCTTGGTGCTTCAAAAAGTTAATATATGTAATTTCATGCAAACTCATTCCAGTAGCATTTAATTTTGTTTGTTGGGGAGGCAGGGACATCAGTGGGCAGGTGTTTGAGCTGGAGTTGGGCTGGGGGTTGAGGTGGAGAACTGAAACTTGCCCCCTTTGGGGGGTCTCTCCAGGAGCCCTGGTCTGGCCAGGGGCCCTCCAGGACCAGTGAGGAGTGGGGCAGAGGAAGGGCTCTGAGGCCACACAGGAGGAGGTCCTTGGAGTGGTTAGGGAGAGGCCACCTGCCTCCCCAGGCCCTGCAGACAGACCCTGGAGCACGCTCTCCTTGGCTTCTCAGAAACTCCGGCAAGAGGCCCAGCAGAAGTTGCCCATGGACATGCTGGTGCTGGAGGACGAGAAGCACCACGGGGCAGCTCCCAGCCTGGCCTTACAAAAGGTTAAGGTAAGTGGGAGAATCCAACGCCGGTGCTCAGGCAGCTGTGGCCTTGCTCCGCTGAGTGTGGTCCTCGCAGCAGCAGCAGCAGCAGCAGCAGCTCAGCACCTGGAAGCACATTAGCAGTGCAGCGCATACGCTAACCCCCACCCTGACCTGAGCCACCTGCATCTAGGTCTCATCTGCATCTCCTAGTCCTGGGAAGGAGAGCTAGACTTAGATTCTTTCTCTCTAGAAAGTCTCCCATCCTCCCCCTCCAAGCTTAGCTCAGCGGGCCCCATGTCCCCGCCATGGGGGTTGATGGGCCATGCCCACGCAGGGCCAAGAGCGTGTGCGCAAGACATCCCTAGACCTTCGGCGGGAAATCATCGACGTGGGTGGGATCCAGAACCTCATCGAGCTGCGGAAGAAACGGAAGCAGAAGAAGCGAGCAGCCCTGGCTGCCCAGGAGCCGCCTCCAGAGCCTGAGGAGATAGTAAGCCTCCTGGGAGGACACCCGTGTGGGCAGGGGAGCCCTGGAGGGCCTGGATCCCCACGCAGTGACCCTCCATGATGGCACTTATGCCCTCCAGACTGGCCCTGTGGAGGAGGAGACATTCCTGAAAGCAGCGGTGGAAGGGAAAATGAAGGTCATTGAGAAGTTCCTGGATGAGGGGGGTTCCCCGGACACCTGTGATCAGGTGATGTTCTCACCCACCCCTTCATGCATGCTGGCCTCCCCTTCAGAGTTGCCCCCCACCCCGCCCACCTGTGCACCTGCCTGAGAACAGGTGTTGAGTGTCCTTTGGGAGGGGCGTCCTCAGATTTGGAATTCCTCTTTCCTGCGCAGGAATTTGTCTAAATCCTTAAACCCTTTCAACGTGAACCCCATCCAGAGTACCAAGGGTCACGTGATTTTTTTTTAGGAAAGAAAGAGGAATGGAATCAAATAAAAAGAGCCCAAGACCAGGAGTTTGGGGCTTGCATTCCATCTCCTGCACTCCCTAGTCATGTGAGCTCTCCTTTGGCCCATCACCTCTCTTCTCCTCAGTTTCCTCCTTTGTAAAACGCCTGCCTCCCTCAGGGCGTATTATGGAGAGCAAAGGGCATAATAGTGCTTTGATAAGTGTTGAATGAATGAAAAAAACTGTAAAGCACATGCTAGGACATAACAGTTTTGTGTTGTATGTATATCATAGTCCTTTAACATTTTTTAAATTTTGTTACGATAAAATATATATAACATGGACTATGCCATTTTAGCCGTTTTAAGTGTACAATTCAGCAGTCTTGATTAGATTACATTTATAATATTGTGCAAAATATCAGGACTATTTTAAAAATGTTTCCATCACCCACCCTATTTTTTCTTGTCATTTCCTTGAAACAGCCTCTTTCTCACTGTGCAGGGTGCTCTCCCGCACTCGTAAACTGGGGTTGAGCAAATTAACCGGCACCTCCTGCAGCCTGCATTATTGTAGATTTAGATTACATATCCTTTCAATTTTTCAAACTCCAGAGTCTTAATATTCTTGTTCTATCTAAGCATCTCCGCCCTCTGAGCACTGTGAGGTACCGAGTACAAGGAATAAAAAAACAAGGGTTAAAAGTAGTAGGGAGCCTGATGTTTCATGAGACCAAAGCAGAAAGTCGTTGGGAAGGGAGGAAGTTCACTCTTTTCTTGAATCAGTAATCTGGGTGTACCTGCTCATCTGGGCCCTGGCTAGGCACTCGGGAAAGGGTCAAGTAAGATGCAGCCTGCCCTCAAACACTCTCTCACGCTGAAGGGTTGTCTGGGCGCCTGGGTTGGCTCTTGCCTAGAGGTTTCAAGAAGTTGATAGCACTTGAGCTGCATCTTGAAGGAACAGCAAGAATTCATCAAGCACTCAAGGGAGTGAGGGCCAGATGGGCATCCTGGGACACGGGGAGCAGCCTGTGCAAAAACCTGGCTTGATGTACTTGGAGGCAGTGAGAAGGTCGGAGTCTCCAGGGCAGAGAAGGGATCCAAGGGTGGCCTGGTTAGCGCATGAGGAGCTGGTAGAACACAGAAGAGGTGGAGACCCAGTGCGGGGTTCAGAATCAAGCTGGGGTACAGCCTCGGCCTCAGCCTCAGGCTGAGGGAGATGAGCTCAGGCCTGGGGCCAAAGGTCAGGCCTTGACAATCGCTATGGAAACAGTTCCGAAGGACTGCACTGCACAGAGCTTCCCTGGAGGGCCACATGGAAATCCTGGAGAAGCTTCTGGAGAGTGGAGCCACTGTGGACTTTCAGGATCGGGTGAGCAAGAGGGCAGGTATTGTATGGCAGGCGGAGGTGGGTCTAGACTCCCTCTCTATGTGACAGCCTGAGACAGCGACAGGCTGCCTCAGGAGCCAGGCCCCACCTCTAGTGCATTGGATGACCTTGGGCAGGCCCCATCTTCTCCTCTGGGAATCCAGCTTGGACTAGATGGGCCCCAAGGGTTTTTATGTTCTGCCTGATCCATTGTCCAGGCACTGAAGTGCCCCATCCCTTCCCTGTACCCTTCTCCTAGATACCTCCCTCCCCTTTTGGATGGGGTCCTTTCCCCCAGGGCACTTTCCCTGAAGCTCTGCAACTGGGTCCCATCCTTCCCTTCTAGCTGGACTGCACAGCCTTGCACTGGGCCTGCCGTGGGGGCCACTTGGAGGTGGTGAAACTCCTGCAAAGCCGAGGGGCAGACTCCAACATGAGGGACAAGGTGGGGCAATATGCTTACAGATATTGGAGTAGCTGCAGGCGGGGGGGGGGGGGGGGGGGCAGAGGGCAGAAAAGCCAGGAAAGGCAGGAAGGCAGTGAATGAGCCTGGTTGCTGGATCATTTCCATCCACTGCAGGCCCTCGGAAACCATCATCTGGGGACGGGAGCAGGAAGAGCAGCCGAGGGGGGAGAAGAAGAGATTCACTATCTTGGGGGCTTTGGGGCCACCACAGAGATGCAGGATTTGTTCATCCATGCAGTTCTTTATCATCCTTCTATCTGTCTACCCATTTATCCATCCATTCGCTTATTTATTCATTCATCCATCTTTTATTTATTTATTCCTTTGTATGTGACCTTGAGAAGTGACAGCCTCTGAGCCTCCGTTGCTCATCTGTAAAATGTCTTGCAGAGTTCTTGTGTAGATTAGGTGAAAAAAAGTATGCAAATTAATTATTTATTCAACATAAGGCTAATGTTTTATAAGCTTTTAGCATGCCCATCACATAGTCATCTTTCAATAAATGATATCTATTCTAATTATTAAAACAGGGCAGATAGTGAGCAGTTGCTCATAACTGGGTGAGAGGGGAATCATGGAAGGCTTCCCAGAGGAGGCAGCATGTAATGCTTCAGAACTAGGCCATTGGATAGGATGGTGAGAATGGTAGTATTCCTTGTCCCTTCAGGAATCAGGACTTGGAACTAGGACATGGGGAATGGATAACTCTAGAATCAAGACAGCCCGCCTCCCAAAGGCACACAGTCCAGGCCCCTTTAGCCAGCATTTCCTGCTTCCTCCCTACCCAGCTGCTGAGCACCCCCCTGCATGTGGCTGTTCGAACGGGGCACGTGGAGATCGTGGAGTACTTTCTGTCCCTGGGCCTGGACATCAATGCCAAAGACAGAGTGAGTGTCCGAGTTGTTGCTCGCCCATCCCCACCATAGGGGTTCAGGCAGCCCGAGGGCTCCCATGTGCCCATGTGGGCCACGCTGAGTGTCTCGCTGGCTCTAGGAAGGGGACAGTGCGCTGCATGATGCTGTGAGGCTCAACCGCTACAAAATCATCAAGCTGCTGCTCCTGCATGGGGCCGACATGATGGCCAAGAACCTGGTAAGTTCGTTCCTTTCCTGACTCAGCCATCAGTGTGCATGGCACTCCCAGGCCCTGTGCTGGGCACTCAGAGGAAACAGAGCTGAGCAGGGCCCAGCCTGCCCGCCCTTGGAGCACTTTCACAGCGGAGAGTCGCTCGGGGACCCTGGGGTTTTCAGGCCCACCCAGCTTTTCAATCCTCTCTATGCTTGTCTATGTCCAGAGAGCAAGTGCAGAGAAACTGCCTGGAGGGCAGTTAGGGAACTTCCCAGAGGCCCCCAGATAGACCAAAGGGGTCCTGACGTCCAGCCCCAGGGAGGCCAAAATCATGGAGGGAGAGAGCTGGAAGGAACCTAAGCACCTAGTGGGTGTGACCATTCTTGGCACACAGTGTTTGTTCCTGGTGTCCCTGAGTTCTCTTAGGACCCCATATCCCCTAGTCCAAGCTCTTCTTTGGGATGCAGAGTAATCATGAAAAGAGGGGAGAATGGTGGGGGGTGGGCGGTTCCCCATAAATCAAGAAAGACTGAGGAAATATGGGCAAGTCAGGAAGCTATGGGGAGGGTGTAAATGAGAACTTCTCCACCTTGACATTATTGGCATTTGGGGCTGGATAATTAATTCTTTGTGGTGGGGTCTGTCCTGTGCATTGAGGGATGTCTAAGCAGTGTACCTGGACTCTACTCAAGATGCCAGTAGTACCCGTCCACCACCTACCCCCACTTCCACTCCCCAGTTGTGATAACCAAAAGGTCCTCAGACATTGCCAATTGCTCCCTGTAGGGACCTGCTGGTATGGATGAGGGCACCTTCTGGTACAGCCTTCTGAGCAGTGACCTGATCTCCTCTTGGTTCCCCCAGGCAGGAAAGACTCCCACGGACCTGGTGCAGCTGTGGCAAGCTGACACCCGCAATGCTCTGGTGCACCCTGAGCTGGGGTCAGAGCAGAACGGGCTGGAGGGTGCTGCTGAGAGTGGGCGGGAGAGCCCCCAGCCTGTGCCAGCCCAGTAAACACTTGAATGGCCCCATTTTTCTGGGGAAGACCCAGGAGCACCCACAACCTACTGAAATAAAAAAGTCATTTTGCTATGTGTGATATTTATTTCTTTTTGAGTCTGAAATAGTGAGGAATGCAGGAATGAGCTGGGGAGGAGGGGACTGGGAGCTTTCTGGCCGCTTGAGCCAGCCCTGCTGTGTCTCTGCTTCTCCTCCTTCCTTTACCCTGTCACCCCTCTTCCCAAGTGCTAGAGTGGATCAGCTTCACTGTGCACTCGTCCTGGCCCGCCCCCCACCTTGTGACTGCTGTCCTGTGGGGCTGCGTGTAGCCAGCGCAGGCCTGTCACGTGGCAGCCTTGACAGGAGGAGCCTGGTTGGCAAGTGGGGCAGCCAAGGGACTGTGGATCACCCAGGCCTGCCACGCCTCCCACAGGCTCAGCCAATTGGCTCCTCCAACCAACCACGGAACTGCCAAGAGCAAGCTGGCAGGGCTCCTGGCTTTGGGGCTGGGAATTGTGGAAGGAGGGCCTAGGCCTCACTAGAGACACCCTTTAGTGTCAGGACCCCGGGAGCCAGCCCTCCGGCTGGTAGAGGGACGTGGGGTTGTGGCCTCTCTCTAGCTGCTCTCCAGAGACAGGAAGACCCCCCCCTGGGACCTACAGGCCTAGCCTTTGACCCTGGGGACACCCAGCCCAGCCTTCACCAGGGCTGACAAGTCAGGGGGCAGCGAATTTTTAACTAGACACATTGATCATTAACAGCGTGGACAAGGAGTCCAAACAGCTCTCCCATTAGGGCAGAGCCTAGCTGGACCCCGGGCCTCCTGTGGAGATGCTGGGCTCTCGAGTCTTGTCCTCTGTGAGGCAGGGGCTGAGCAGGGGCTTATCTAGGAATGTGAGGGGCCAGACTTCAGGGGAGGGGAGGAAGGTGGACATCGCAGGCATCTACCCCCCTGTGACCACTCCCTTCACTGCCACCGCAGAGGTGGACTATGGGAAATTGGAAGAGAATCTGCGCAAACTGGGCACCTTCCCCTTCAGAGGTAAGTGGGCCTGTCCACTGTGGGCTAGGGGGAGATGTGAATGATGCTGCTCTCTTCGGCCAGAGGCCAGAGGAAGGCACGCGGGCTCTGTCAAGCTGTTCAGGACCAGTGGACTACCCTGAGGTCATTTTATTATGGAACAGGGACAGAGGGCACTTGTCTGAAGTCAGGAGATAGGTGGGAAGCTGGCCTGTGACCTTGACTGAACCTCTCCTGCCTCAGTCCTGCAGCTGTAAACTGCTAACGCACCGTCTTAGCTCCCAGCATTAGCGTGGGGATCAGACCAGATAATGGGCGTGAACGTCCTTGTCCAGCAGGCCCTCCGTGCAGGTTCAGGGGCGGCCAGGGTGCCAGGTGGCAGCCCAGCCAGCAGGCTCATTTCCCTCAAAGCCTTGTGTACACTCTTCTGGGCAAAGCCTCCCTTGGCTGAATTAATTCCTGTTCTGGGTCCTCTGACTCACTTCCCCCTGCACACTGGTCTTTCCTGGCTGAGGCCAGGGCCCAGGTCATATCTGTGGCACTCAGCATGTAACACAGCCACAAGCACAATGAGTGGGGGCAGAAGGAGTGGGAAAGCCCTTCCGTCCTGCCCTGCCCACCCTCATCTATTGCTCGTGAGGACTCCCTGAGGCAGTCCTCTCAAGAGCCCTACTTCCCAGATGGGAAGATGAGGCTCAGAGTGACACAGTCACTCGCCCGAAGTTACTTACTAGTACATGGCTGGGCTGGGCCTCGAGCCCCGGTCTCACTGCCCAG
The DNA here is from genome assembly GCF_021234435.1 of Artibeus jamaicensis. Lineage (NCBI taxonomy): Eukaryota > Metazoa > Chordata > Mammalia > Chiroptera > Phyllostomidae > Artibeus > Artibeus jamaicensis. The sequence continues at coordinate 2,044,710 of NW_026521538.1, forward strand.
CCATGCTGAGTTTCACTCCATCGCACTGGCTGCCAGAGTTCAGGTGATTTCTGCAGCGCCTGGGCAGCACCAGCTTTGGGAATGGAGTGGCTCCAACCGAGGCAGTGAGTGGAGCAGCTAAGAGTGTGGACTCTGGCCCGGCTGGGTGGCTCGGTTGGAATGTCATCCTGAACGCCAAATGGTTACAGATGCGATTCCTGGTCAGGGCACATACCTATGTTGCAGGTTCGATTCCCCATTGGGGCTTGCACAGGAGGAAACCGGTCAATGTTTCTCTCTCTCTCCCTTCCTTCTTTTCTCTCTAAAATCAATGAACAGCCTCAGGTGAGGATTTTTTGAAGGGGGACATGATGGGTTCTAGATTCAAATCAAGCTCTGCCACTGACTTAGCTGTGAGCTAGCCCCTCTAAACTTTAGCCCCCCCACATCTGACACCTGGGAATAATAATGTCCAGCTCATACGATAGTTGGGGGAAAAACCTGGGAGAATGCAAGTGAAAGCATGCTGTGAGTTGTAGCGACACATTGGAACCTACTGATTCCAATAATAACAATTATTAGGATGACAGTACTATTGGAACTGTGGGCAAATCTGTTTTGGGACAGTGACTGCTGGCCTGACCGAGACCCCATTCACATCTCAGTGCTGAAGTGATACGATCCTTCCCTAGGGGACAATGAATGTTCTGTGGCCACACTCACGCTGAGCTGTGGCACCAACTGTTAAGTAAATTTCTGCTGGGGCTCAGGGCTTTGGGGCCCGAAGGTCTGAGCTGAGGCCTTGTTCTCCTGAAGCAAAGTGAGGAGCTCCTTGAACCTCTAAGAGAAGAGATTCTGCTTCACCTTCCAGGTTCGAGGACACCTTAGTGCAGGGGGTGGGGAGGGTAGACTTTGTGTCTGATGTACGCCTGCTGCCCAGAGAATCCACAGAGACCCCGGGTTATTTGGACTCCTTCACCCCCCGCCCCCGCAACTCCTGCATAGGGTACAGTGGTTCCCCGGGGAACGGGGAACGCAGGCAGCAGTAGACTTGGCAGGATGCTAGACTGTCTCCCCTGCAACCCACGCAGGCGCCTGCTCCCACCTCATCTCTGGGTGGGGGTGCGGAGAGAGGCAATGGGCTGTGTAGAAAGAGCCCAGCGTCTGGAGTTAGACGACTGGGAAAGAATTCTGGTTCCACCAATTACAGCAACTTTGGAGAAATCACTAAACCTCTCTAATGAAGTTTCCTCATTTTAGAATGGGACTTGAGCCATAGGGTTCAATGCATTTCTCCCAAGGAGCTCAAGCATGAGGCCCTGGCACAAAACACATGAAACCATCAGGTCCTATCACTGCTCCCAGAACACAGCCAGATGCCTGGGAAGGGAGCGGTGAGCCACCTTAGCTGCAAGATTTGTGCATCACTTCCCTGATCCTTGCCCCACATTGCAGTTCAGCGCTTCTGGACCAAGGAGAGACCCATCCCCTTTCACATTGCCAAGGCCTCCAAAATCGAAAGTCCTCCAAAGAGGGGAACCTGCCCTTGATGAATCAGTGAGCAGCTAGAGACTGGTCAGTGAGCAGCTAGGGAAGGCATTGCCTAAAACTCTGTAGCTCTTTTTAAAAATTTTTTATTACAGTTGATTACAATATTATGCAGTGATTAGACATTTATATAACTTACAAAATGATCACCCCAATAAATCTAGTACCCATATAACACCATATGTAGTTATTCAATATTATTGATGATTGTAGTTCTTTTTATTTTTTTCATTGTTAATTTGAACTCATTATTTGAATAAAGAGTATTCTTTTAGATAACAGAGTTTATCTAAAAGACTAGCAGTGGAATTGCTGCAGAGGGGACGTTTGGTCCTGAACTCACTCCCACAAATAACCTCAGAGATGAACTTTGAGTTGTTATTTCCAGACGAGGTCGCCGGACAAGCACAGCTGCCCTGGCTGCCTGGGGAGTCGATGTTCCCACAGAACCTTGCACTGGCGTCTCACTCCCTTAGTATGTGGACTAGACCATGGTTTCTTTGGATGGGATAGAATATTTTCATGTATATTAAAGCCATTACTCTGTTAAATAAAATGCTTTGTTTAAAATATTACGCTTTTTTTACAAACCCCTTTTGGCATTTTTTTTCGTTTTAAAAAATGTGTGAAATGTTTCTGGGTGGAAAAGAGCGTGGCCCAGGCCTGCTTCCTCCCACAGAGGCCCGGGCACAACGTGGGATTACAGGCCAGGCCGTCGGCTGTCTGTACGTACGGAGAGCCTGGCCAACGGGCCAACCCGCTCACAACATCCCTGAGCCCACCTCCAGGGGTGGGCTGGGCGGTGGTGCTAAGTTCTGGGTTGCAGGTTCATCACTAGGGTAAGAGGTAGCAGCCCCATCCTGGAATGGCCCCAGGGATCTGGGGCCCGGTGACCTCTTTTGTCCTGTTCTTATTTCTCTGTCCTGCTGACCCCCGCCCACCCATTTGTGACCTCATGTTATTCCAGAATGAGCTCCTTTCTGGGCCCCTTTTCCTTCTGGATCTTGCTCCATAGTGGGGCTGGGAGGTGACAGTGGGGGTGGAATGCGGAGGTGGCAGACGAGGGTGGTGGGTGGAGGAAGAGAGAACCCAAAGACTGGAAGATAAGGAAGACTGAGTTGCAGAACCAGTCACAAGCAGAAGACAGAAGGGACTCAGAGTTGAGGAGGCTGCTCTTCCACTGATGTTGGAGACAGCCATCAGGGTGGGAGACAGAAGCTGGACCCTCAGGCAATGTCTGCCAAACTGGACAAGAGGGATGCTGTGGCCTCACCCCACCCGGCCCCCCCACCAGCGAACCTCATAATGGGTTTCATTGCTGAGGCGGGAGGGGCATCCTAGGAAGGGTGCAGCGGGGGGCCTGCCTGCCAGACACCCACAGGGAGCTTGCCCTTTCAAGCATGAAACATACCATCTGGGCTCCCCCACTCCCAGTGTGCTCTTAGCTCTGCCTGCCTGGCGTAGGGTCCTGGAGAACTTCTTGGAGCTCATCCAGCAGCCATCATGCAAGGTGGTGCTGGGGACAGTCCTCTTACTCGGAGGCGGAGGCCTCATACTGTGGCTTCAGAGGAAGAGGAGAAGGAAGATAACTTCTGAGTCTCTACAAGATGAGCACCAGCCACAAAGCACACAAGGCCACAAAGCACAGAACGACAACTGGATCAAGTCTCACTTCAGCCGCCTTTCCGAAGAGAAGCTGGCCACCTGCAGCGGTACCGCCCCTCCGCAGCCTCACAGTGGCCACAGAGAGGCCAGCACCATGACGCTCATGGAGATCGCCACCCCGAGGCAAGGAGAAGCAGGCGCTCCTCGCCACCAGGGGCCCTTCCCTAACAAACAGAAGGTATTTGGATCCTCAGTGGTCAAAGAGACCCACAAGGAGTCCTCATCAACAGATGAGGCTACATGGGCTGCCGTGGCTACTAGCACTAAGGAGATTGATGCCAAGGGACGGCAGCTGGCTAACTCCATGATGCAGCGTGCCGTGGTTTACCAGAATTCGGGCCACGTGGAACCCAAGGACATCAACCAGGAGGAGCTGAAGGCCCTCGGGGAGGTGGAGATAAAGCTGAAAAGCAATTTCCTCACCCAGCGGGAAACCACTGTAGCTGGTATGAACCACACACACACCTTCCATGGCCACAGTCACCATGGCCACCAGGATCATCCAAGCCACCCGAGCCACCAGAGCCACAGCCTGCCCAACCGCAGCCATCAGCCCTATCACCCCTTCGAAGCCACCTAACCACGGATGGAGCGGCCCCTTCCCCCAGCAGGGTTGGTACACAACCACAGGCCTGTTTTCTCTTCCGTGGGACAACCTGTGTGGCCCAGAGTAAGATGCTCCACCCTGATCCCTTCCCTCTTAGGCCCCTGCGGGGGTCCTGGGCCCCTCTGACTTCATGAGTGGGGTCTGCCACAGAGGACAGCCCTTCATGGAGGGAGAGCTGGGAAGAAGCGCAGCAACTGAAACAGACTCACAGGCCCCTGTACCCACAAGTGCTCACCCACTGAGAGAAGACAGATGAGGCAGATCCCAGGAGCAGCTGAGAGCCCTGTGCTGATGCCACAAGCCTGGAACTGAACCAATAAAGCCTGTACACCCTCACTCTGAGTCTGGGGGCTCTGTGGCCAGCCTCGGTGCTGGGCAAGGATATGGGGAGAGGGCTCCTTCTCCCTCAGACCTCTTGACGTGGGCCTTGACCTGGGGCTTTTTCACTGGGCTGATTTGAGACACCATAAAATGGCTTCTGCAATATCTCTAGAGGGCTTCACATCCACCAACCTGCTGTTGTCAGGGAAAGAGGAAGCAGCCAGGAATGGGGGGAGGAGGTGAGATGGACTTCTAGAAGCAAGGAGTAAGCGGGGTGGGCTCTAGGCCCTTGTCCTATGGGTGCCATCCTCACCGGGTCTACGGCCTCTCCAGTCATGTGGCATCTCACCCTGCGGTGCCCTCTCTGCCCGCCTGCTCCCTCGAGCCCCGGGGGTCCCCGTGGTGCTCCCCCATCACCCTTAGAGCCACGGCGATCTATATTCTCTCCTTGCTTGCATTAGCATGGCCAGGGCTGAGATTGCCACTTCTGTTAGTACGACCAGCAGCCCTTCTTTTTGAGGGTTGGTTTGTGTGTCCTTGGTGGGTGCCACGTTCTCTGTTAAGTGTTACAACACAGACCCGTGAGGGAGACCCGTACATTCTCTCCATATTGCAGACGAGGGTCCTGAGGCTCAGAGACATAATCTGCCTGAGATGGCTCAGACTGTCCGTGGTGTCGCTGGGGTTAGAGCCCTGCTTCGGCTGACCCGGACGCCCAAACCCAGGCCCCAGATGAGTCCACCTCTCTCACGCTTATTCCTGTCCTCTTCCCACATGTTCTGACACTTTCTATGCTCCCTGACAAGCCTCCTGCTTCCTCTTTCAGGATCCCAAGAGGCCATTTCTGAGGCAGCATGTGACCCCCAGGGAGGCAGTTAAGGGAGGCAGTTGTCTCCCCCCACCCCGGGAACTGAGAGAAATGGGCGGCACGGCACTGCCCAACCCCTAGTAAGCCCTTCGAATAGAAATTTCTCCCCATTCCCGTCTATTATGGGTTTACTGGTGATTTCCAACCTGTGGGCCTCAAACTCCAGGGAGAAGATGTGTAGAATCATTGCAAAGAATGGATAGATCAACATCCTAAATATTGTCTGTGAGTTTCGGTATAGATTTGGGAATATTTAAATATTTTTTACGATACTAGTAAGTGACTTTATATAAATGCTGATATATATTTGCATATTTAAAATACTTTATAATAAAAACTTAAATTGGAAAAAATGGGATCAATCGCACGGGCAAATGTTGGAAGCTGCTTAATTAGACAAAAGGCAAGAGTGGGGAGTATGGCTTCAAGGCTTACAACATATCTCTGGCCAGTGTGGCTCAGTTGGTTGGAGTGTTGTCCCATAACTAAAAGGTCGTGGGTTCGATTCCCAGTCCAGGCACATACCTGGGTTGTGGGGTTTTCTCCCCGGTCCGAGCATGGGCATGTGCGACCCCTCATCTCAGCACAGATCCCAGTCTGGGTGCACACAGGAGGCAGCCAGCCGGTTCCCCTCGCTCCCATCAATGTTTCTCTCTCTCTCACTCTCTCTCTCTTTCTTTGCCTTTTTGTAGAAGGAATGAAAATGATGTCCTCAGGTGAGGATTAAAAAAACCACTTATCACATAAAATTTAAGATGAGCTAATTGTGACTTCAGAATCTTTACTTTTAAAAAGTTTCCAATTGGCAAAATTCAAATAAAATCTGTAGTTAATATGGTACCAAGGTTAATTCCCTGGCTCTGACACTGTTTGACAGTTGGGTAAGACGCTGTCATTGATGCGGGTTATGTGAGTGATCTTCGGAAACCTCCTCTACCAGTTTTGCACCTTTTCTATACATTTAAAAGCAGTTCAAAATTAAGTCAAAAAAATTTTCAGACAACTTAGCTATGAGTGCATATTAAAATTTCATTACAGTGGCACTGTAAGGAAAATGGTACTAAGCAGCCAACTCAAAAATGGACTCTGATCAGGATATTTCTGTAAGAAAACAGTTAAATCATTGTTGGACTAGCTACAAGGACAGTCAACAGCCACCAGACTCTTGCCCGAAAGTCAGCTGGAGAGGGGAGTGGCCGGTTTCCCAGACCAAGGCTCAATTCCTTTAAAGCTCCCCCAGAAATTGCTTCAGCATCTTGTCAGGAATGTTCATTTCTTCCCTGTGGGAGGTGGTTGTGAATCACATCACAAAGGAGCTCTGCCCCAGGCCGGGTGTGGGACAGCTCTTCTTTGACACAGCGTGCTGTTGGCAAGCCCCTCAACTGGCAGTGTAGGAAGATGTCATGGAGGAAGCGGAAGTGAGGGGGACACCATCCCTGACCTTGATGATTCCAGGCAAAGTAGGGCAGGTGCCATGTGAGGAGAACAAGGTGCTGTGGAGAACACAGGGAGGGGGGCATGGAGGAAAGGCCCTGTGGCCCTCGAAGTCCTGGAGGAGCTGAGACCAGGAGGGTGTTCCAGGCAGAAGAGAACAAAAAGCAGGAGCAAAGGTGTAGAGGCAGGAAGGAGACAGTGTGTCCGGGTGATCTTGACAGTCAGTTTGGCTGCAGGGCAACATTTAGAGATAAACAAAAGGTAGGAGAAACGGCCAGAAAAGGGACTACGGGGCCCAGAGCCCAGGAGGATTTAGGAATGTAAATGTAAATCCATTATATTTCCTCTCGAGAAATTTTGCCTAACCCCATAGGTGGGGTGGAGGAGATTGAAGGGTTTGAGCACCTTTGTGAAATTTTGATTAGGCAACAGGGAAAGGTAAGGAACATGTAGTAGAAGAAGTTCAGAGGGGAGACGTCCAGGGGAGAGATCCCAGGAAGACTTCTCGGAGGAGGTGGCGATGCTGAGGGGCCAAGGGGACGTAACAGTGAGAGAGTCTGTGATTCTTTGTGGCCACAGTAAGTCTCTAGGTTGCTTGCGCATCCCCAGCCCCAGATACCTGTTCCTCTTCCCAGGCCACTCTGACTGCCCAGAACAGTCAGCATAACCGAGGGAGAGAGGCTTTTTGTCTTATAACTGGAGGGGCCTGAGAGGTCCAAGGGCTGCCTCCCCCCCCACACCCGCTGTCCTCGGATCGCACGCTGCCACGCTCCTGCTTGAAGCTGGAGTACTTTCTCCTGACTCTGGAATAAAAACAGCTAACACCGAGTGCCAGGTTCTGTTCTAAGTGCTTTACAACTCAGTTGAGCTTCACAACAACTCTTCGAGCAGGGTGCTCCTATTATCCCTGTTTTTCATTCAGTGAAGCTGGGCTTTGGTCAAGCTAGTGGCCCAAGATGTCATAGCTGGTAAAGTGTCGCTCTACCGCCTTGGTCCGCTTCTCATTTTCCTTGCTCCCACTGGGACTCCAGCCTGTTCCTCTAGTCCCCGCTCTACAACAGCAGAGACACATGGGGCCTGAAACTGGACAGCCCAGTAGGAGGAAGCTCTTGGGGCAGCAGTTCCTAGATTTCAAAGGGCTTTCTTGTAAGTTTCCTTCTTTGTGCGTTTAGGGACAGCCCTCTAAGGTAGGATTGAGATGGTTTTTATTGTCATCCCGTAGAAAAGGAAGTGGCTGCCTTAGGTGGTGTGGCTCAGTGGAATGAATCCAGGCTGTGAACCGGGATGTTGCCGGGTCGATTCCAGTCAGGGCACAAGCCTGGGTTGCAGGCCCAGTCCCCAGTAGTGGGCGTGCGAGAGGCAACTGCACCTTGGTGTTTCTCTTCCTCTCTTTCTCCCTCCCTTTCTCTCTCTCTGAAAATAAATAAATTAAAAATTTTAAAAAGGAAATAGAGACTCAGAGGCGTGATTTCACTGGCTCAGTAGCCAGGTGACTTGCGTCCAGTGCTTCCCTGACTCTTACCACTCTCCCTCCCCAGCCTGGCATTTCTTCCCTCTTAGGGGTCAGGCCTGGGTCAGATGCTCCCTTAAATGACACAAGGAAGAGGCCACTGGGAGTCTTGAGCACAGGGCCTTCCTTCACCCCCCAGAGTGTTAGACCCAGCTGTCCTGCTGTTGAGGCCCCACTGGTGGGGGGCCCAGGGGCCTCTGGAGCTGACCGCTCAGAATGAAGGGGTACTTGGGAGTGAGTGGCTATGGCCGAAGAAGTGGCTGGAGCAAGAAGTCACCTCAGACCCCTTCGAGGAGGGATAAGGAGGGACAGCAGGCACAGTTCCGGGGGGAAGATGTTCTTCCATTTGGCTAAAGAGAGTAGCAAAAGCTTGATCTCTGTCTTTGATCTCCGAATCTGAGGGTGCTGGGCGGACCACGGCTGCCCTGGGGCCCTCTCCAGGCCTGGCGGGTCTGCGAGTGGGGATGACCCACCGGGAAAGCCCTGGGGCCTTATGTAACAAGGCAGGAGGAGGCTCCTACCATCGGCTGCCAGCCCAACACGAAGGAATTGGCCTGACACGGAGGAATTGCTTCTAGGGAGGCAATCCAACAGAAGCCAAATGCTATTTGCCTCAAGATGTTCCCTGCAATCTTAGCAAGACAAGACAAAACAAAACCATGGGAAAAAATGTGAAGTGTCCAGAGCTATCCTGGCAATCTACTCAGTGGACTCTAATGGCCTGTGAGCAGCACGGAAAAGCTCTGTGGTGTCACAGGGACCCTTCATCACACTGTGTCCCCTGGAGATGACTCACGGGAATAGTCTCTCTTGGTCCCAGTGCCAGGAAACTCTGTGTCGCTCCAGGGCAGCTGCCTGCTTTTGTCTTGGGTCCTGCGTACCTGTCAGCCGACCACGTTTCCCTTTCAGCTTTGATTGTCGGGAAGCTCCAAGTCCAATTCATGGCTGGTGGCTCACAACTGCATGGCAGTGGGTTTGAAATCAACATCGTTCCCGAATTTATTGTTTTCCTCTCTAACGCTTCTAGTTACTAATAATCTTGTTGTATTTTATGCTTTATTTGCCAACTATTGAAGAAAATATATTTTGGGGCAGAGAGGAGAAAGAAGAGGAAAGAAAATTTTTTTTAAAAGGAGGCAAATGGTTTTACTAACATTCCTTTCAGATTTAGCTGAACGGTGGCAATTCTGCTGGTCTCTCATGGATATAAAAGCACTGACACCTTTAACTGGTAATATAAGAAACCATTTCAAGACCCTGGCTGGTGTAGCTCAGTGGATTGAGCACGGGCCTGCGAACCAGACAATCGCGGTTCGATTCCCAGTCAGGGCACATGCCGGGGTTGCAGGCAGGTTCCCTGCAGGCCAGTTCCTAGCAGGGGATGCACGAAAGGCAACCATACATTGATGTTTCTCTCCCTCTCTCCTTCCCTTCCCCTCTAAAGATAAATAAATAAAATCTTTAAAAAAAAAAAAAAGAAACCATTTCAGTGATAGATAGAAAATGAAAAAAATAAAAGAATGAAATGTCACTTTTCACCCAGAAAATTGGCAAAAATTAGCGCGGACCGTCCCCAGGGTTGGCGTGCAGGGCACCGACAGACTCCTCTCTGTGCTGATGGGATGGAACCGGCTGATCAGAGAGACGCGTGGCTCGGGCAGGTGCACACACATGTTCGACTCGGCAACTACGCACCTCAGTAAACTGTAGGGAAACTCTCAGGCCTGGGCACCGAAGACTTCACAGAAAATGTTTGTTTCAGCATTGCTAGGAAAAATAAGGAAACATTCTGCCCTGGCCACTGTAGCTCGGTTGGTTGGGTATCATCCCACAAACCAAAGGGTCACAGGTTTGATTCCCATTCGGGGCACATGCCTGCGTTGCAGGTTCGATCTCCACTCGGGCCACATGTGGAAAGCAGCTGATTGATATTTCTCTCACATCGATGTTTCTATCCCTCTCTTTTTTAACTTCCTTTCCCTGTCTCTAAAAATATTTTTTGAAGTATTTTAACTAACTAAATAAAACAAGCCCTGTCTGGTATGGCTCAGTGGCTTGAGTGTCAGCCTGTGGACCGAGATGTCGCTGGTGCCATTCCCAGTCAGGGCACATGCTTGGGCTGTGGGCCAGGTCCCCAGCTGGGGGCACGTGAGAGGCAACCAATCAATGTATTTCTTACATATCAATATTTCTCTCCCTCTCTTTCTCCCTCCCTCCCCCTCTCTCTAAAAATAAATAAATAAATAAATAAATAAAACAAGAAACCATTCTAAATGTTCTCAAGGCAAGAGTGAAAAGTAAAGTGTGGTCTGAGCTCAAATAGAATATTATATAACAATGAAAAATGAACGACTCAGCGTTGCCTGTCCTGCTGTGGACAAAGCTTGAAGCCCAATGTCGGGCAAAAATGGCAAACTGCGGGAGATACATATGTTTGCTTTCATTTCTACAAAGTTTAAAGTGACGAAACCCGTTATGTCTTCCTTATGGGTCCAAAAGTGTGTCTTAAGGGTATAAAGACATGAATGGGAATAATAACCCCTGAGTCAGGGCAGCAAGAGGAGGAAGGAGAACGGGACCAGGGAAGGTTGCCATGGGTGCTGAATACAAACACGTGAATTCTGTTATTACCTCTTCCTTGGGGCCTGGCTAAAACAGCTCATTAAAGCAAAGGAAAAAATGGTGTGAACACTGTTACTGCAGCTGGGTAAACATTCTGGCTGCATCAGGACAAAGATGGGAAGGAAATGTGTGAAAAACTATGGTTTTCAGGAGGTAGGAACACTGGTGAAGGTAACAGGAATGTTCCTTTTGTTCATAAGAGGATGGGAAGGTGACTCTTGATGTGATGTGATCTCTCCTGCAGGCTTTGTGGTCCAGGGCTCAAACGGCGAATTCCCCTTCCTGAGCAGCAGTGAGCGCCTGGAGGTGGTTAGCTGTGTGCGCCAGGCCATGCCCAAGGACAAGCTTCTGCTAGCTGGCTCTGGCTGCGAGTGTGAGGCCATAATGCCCTGGGCCCTGGGGGTGGCTGGGGATCGCTGCACCCCCTGGGGGTGCCTCTTTTGCACCCCTTGCTTGCCCCAGGGTCCTAGCCCAGACTTTCTTCCTCCTGTTCTCGCCCTCCATGGCCTGGAAGGAGGACTCTCTCTTTCCTCCTGCAGCTACACAAGCCACAGTGGAGATGACTGTGAGCATGGCCCAGGTAGGGGCTGACGCCGCCATGGTGGTGACCCCTTGCTACTATCGCGGCCGCATGAACAGCGCTGCCCTTATTCACCACTACACCAAGGTGGGTGTGAGGGGTGGGCAGAGTGTTGAGGTCTGGGACCAAGTGGAGGCTGAGTGAGGGGGAGACTTTGCCTGAGAAGAGGAGGCCAAGAAGCTGGAAATGGAGTGGTGGGCCTGGGAAGGGGAGAAACGCCCCAGGTACCAGCTGTGTGGTGTTGGCTGACCGCCCTAACCATGCTGTTGCTGTTTCCTCCCTTCTCAAATGGGAGGAATAAAGGTACCTTTTTCATAGGGTTGTTGTTAGGACTAAATTCTATCAAATCATAAAGAACTTGGGACTATGTGCTCAGCACATAGAAGGCACTCGCTAGTTACTATCCGTTATCGCTGCTTACAGGCAAGGCACGGAGCACTTGACTTCTAGTCCAGCAGGTGGGACTGGCCAGGACTCCCTGGCCTGGACATGTTGGATCTGAGCGGCTGCCCCTTCCCCTCTTCTTTTTGTCCCTAAGGTCGCTGACCTCTCTCCAATTCCTGTGGTGCTATACACTGTCCCAGCCAACACAGGGCTGGACCTGCCTGTGGACACGGTGGTCACACTTTCCCAGCACCCAAATATCATCGGCATCAAGGACAGTGGCGGTGATGTGAGTGGCAGTAGTTCCTGGCTGAGGGACCACCAACGTCTCTTTTGCTACCAGCTTCAGGGCAGCTCTGGGACCTGCTTCAGTTTGGGTTCTCTCAGTTGGTGGTCTGGGCTTTCCCAGGCAGCCTCCTGGGAACTTGGGAGTACCTCACAGGTGCCTGGGCTCTCATCCGCCCACACTGGCCCAGCCCCCACCCAGGCTGGCCTGGGGCTCTGGGCCCCACTTCACCAGGTTTGCTGTTACAGGTGACCAGAATCGGGCTGATGATTCACAAGACCAGGAAGCAGGATTTCCAGGTGTTGGCTGGATCTGCTGGCTTCCTGCTAGCCAGTTATGCCATGGGTAAGCCTCCCGCTGCTCCCACACTGTGAAGGGTGACCCAGATGCACGCAGGCAGCTGGAAAAGACCATGAGGTCAAGGGCTGGGTCTGCAGAGGGCCTCTGTCAGCTTGCCTGCTCTGAGACCTCAGAAGTCCGGTGCACTGCTGGTCTGGACACTGGGAGCTTGTGAGTGACCTTGTTTTTGGTGGAGGAGGGTAGCCATGTATAAACCCTGGCCTGTCATAGAGATGCCTGCAATTTGCTCTAAGTCCCAAGCTCCCTGCTTTAGTGACAAATTTAGTTCTTCTAATCTCCCATAGGCCTTGAAGTCCTCTTCTGTATCCCAGAGTCGATTTTCCTCTCTCTGTCTGGTTCTAGGCTAGAACGAATGCTCAGACCTGTGAGGCTGGACCAGGGATCTTCAGTTGCCTGATCAGACTCTGTCCCAGTCCAGGACACTAGGAATATTCATTTGGGGTGAAGGTCCTTGGGTTCGGGTTGGATTGGAGCCAGAGGGAGCTGTGGGGGGTCAGGGGGAAGAGCATGTGCTCCTTCGGTTGACACAGATTTAGGTTACTTTTCCAAAGCTGCAGGGTCCCATCCTCTCTGGTCTGTGCAGACCTTGGCTCGTCACCTAGATCCTTGCACATCCCCCTCTGCATATGACCTTGCTAAAGTTACAGGGGAAGAAGGGGGTATTCAGTTATGCCTCATTCCTGAGACTGGGGTAGATGGAAAAGCACAGGTTCTGGAGGCTGGAGGAATCTGACTGGAATCTCAGCCCTGTCGTTTATTCACTGTGTATCAGTGGGCAAGGTACTCAACCTCTCCAGGCCTGAATTCCTAAAGCAGGGAAGGTGGGAGGGAGCACTGGCCCTCCGTCTGCCATCGTGCTTGGCACATAATAGGGATTGGATAAATGGCAGCTATATTAGCCCATTCCTAATTGCCTACTCTCTCCAGTTTTGAAGCCTCTCTGCTTAGGGTCACCCCTAATTAGCCTCAGCATCACACTCACAGGCTGGCAGAAGTGGCAGGGCCCTCTGAGATCATAGCCAGCCCATATTCACTGCCAAGTGAGAACAAAGAGGATCAGAGGGTTTGTGACTTGTCCAAGTTCATGCAGCCAATGGGAGGAAATTCCTGGTGTCCTGTGTCCAGAATGCTTTCCATTCCCCCACTCCTGTTCCAGGCTGAATTCACATGGGGGGGGGGGTAAGATTTCAGAACAAAGGCTTCCCATTCATTTCACCCCCTTCCAGGACTGGTGAGTCAGGGGGCTGGTGGAGTGTGGAGGTGTCAACTGTCAGGTGGGATTTGACTTTTTTGGGAGGAGGGGAATGCAGGGGAGCAACTCTCCTTGAGTTAGCCTTCAAGCTCTGCTCTCTGACCCTCAGCCTGTGGGGTTCTGCTTCAAACATGATGGCATCATTTCTCTCTGTACCCTGCGGACTTGCAGAGTGGACCTTTCACACGGCCACCCAGTGGCACAGAAATCCATGTCCTAGCTCCCCAGAACAAAGAGGTCCCTGGGGCCAGAGTTTGTAACTCTCTGAGAGAAGAGGCTCTGGCTGATGTTCTGCATCTCACTCCGGGGCAGGAGGTGTGGGGGGCATATGTGCCCTGGCCAATGTCCTGGGGGCCCAGGTGTGTCAGCTGGAGCGACTCTGCCTCACAGGACAATGGGAAGATGCCCAGGAGCTACAGCACCGCCTCCTCGAGCCAAACACTGCGGTGAGCTTCCTGCCAATGGCAGCAGAGGGTTGGGGGTGGGGATCTCCTCACTGGGCTGGGAGCCAGGGTGGCCGCAAGCGTCCCCACTCATCCTCTTTTGTTTCAGAAAGTCTTTTCAGAGAACGTCCCTGTGGGAACTCCTTGTGCCTCCCCAGAAAATCCTGACTTCAGATGAAGTTGAGCCCCAACTTAAGTGTGCATTAGAATTCATCTAGGGAATCTGGTTAAAACTGTGATCCTTTAGGCCCAGGCAGGCATAGGCACTGAGACAAGGATGACAAGTGATTGTGACATAAGTCATCCTGGGATATTATGTAGGGATGCACGACCTAGAGAAAGGGGCCATGCCCTTTATGCCAGCTTTATAAGGGGCCAGACCCCTTATTCGTTTTTAAAAACGAATTAACAAAACAAACAAACAAATCCAGCCAGAATGATGGCGAGAATGATTGGAACACTGGAGGTGTTCAGAGCCCAGCTTTCCCAGGAGAGTTCTGTCGTCAGATAATCCGTTCTGTAGTCAGACCATATACCCCAGGTCTGGGCTGGGCAAGTCAGGAAGAGCGGAGGTAGAAAGCTGTCAAGTGCCAGGCAATGCTGTGTGGAGCTGCACTGGAGTCTGAGGCAAAAAAAAAAAAAAAAAAAAGCGTGCCCCTAGAGACATGTTTTTCTGTATGTTTTAGATGAACACAGTACAGGCAGAGCACGTGCACCCACGTCCCAGTCTCCCCAGTGTCAGCTACATCCCAGCCAGGACCCCGACTGACTGAGATAGTCAAGACAGCACTTCCATCAGCACCAAGACCCTCCAGGTCCCTCTTTACAGCCACAGGAGCTCACTTCCTGCTCCTGCCCCCTTTCTAGCCTGTGGCAACCACAAATATGTTTATCAGTTTTAATTTTGTCAGTTCAAGGCTGTTATATAAATGAAATAATATAGTCCATAACCTTTTGAGATTGGCTTTTTTTCCCACTCGGTACAATTTTCTGGAGATTCATCCACATGGTGCATGGGTCAATAGGTAGAGCCTTTTTTTTCATTGTTGTTGTTTACATACACTTGTCTCCATTTTTCCCCCACGGCTCCCCCCACCCCCACCGACCCCACCTCCTACCCAGGTGGTTCCTTTTTATTGATGAGTAGTTATTTCATGGTATGGCCACACCACCACTTTGTAGCCATTCCCCTGTTGAAGGATAGCCAGGTGTTTCCAGATTTAGCTATTCAAAGCTGCTAGGAACATGTACTTATATGTTTTTCATTTTGGGGGAAAGGCATACAATTGCTGGGTCACATGATGGTTGCATGTTTAGCGTTTTATAAGAAACTGCCAAACTGTTTTCCAGAGTGGCTGGAAAATTTTTACATTTTCATTGGTGTAAATGTATCAGTGATCTAATTTTTCTGCATCCTTACCAGCATTTAATCATGTGACTATATTTTATTTTAATCCTTCTGATAGGTATGTGGTCCTTGTGGTTTTCATTTGCATGTATCTTATGGCTAATGCTATTGAACTTGTTTTCATGTATATATTTGCCATCCGTATATGCTCTTAGATGAAATGTCATTTTATGTCACTTGCCCATTTTCTAATTGGATTATTTTTTTCTGCTGAGTTTTGAAAGTTCATTATATCTTTTAAATACTAGGCCTTTGTTAAATATGCGGTTTGCAAATATTTTCTCCCAATCAGTAGCTTGTCATTCTCTTAAATGTCTTTCGAACAGCAAAAGTTTTCGATTTCGATGTCCAGTTTATCAATATTTTTTGTTTATGCTTTTGATGTTAAGTCTAAGAACTGTTTGCCTACCAGCAAATTGTGAATATTTTCTCCAAATTTTTTCCTAAAAGCTTTATAATTTTATGTTTTACAAATTTTTGAACTACCAGTATTTTGAGTTAATTTTTGTGCAAAGTGGGAGACTTAGATCTAGGTTCTATTTTATTTTATCTAATTTTATTTATTTTTTAAAAGATTTAATAAAAATTTATCTTTAGAGGGGAAGGGAAGGAGAAAGGGAGAGAAATATCAATGTATGGTTGCCTCTCGAGTGTCCCCTGCTGGGAACTGGCCTGCAACCCAGGCATGTGCCCTGACTGGGAATCGAACTGCGATCCTCTGGTTCACAGGCCTGCGCTCAATCCACTGAACTACACCAGCCAGGGCTTTTTTTTTTTTTTTGCCTATAGATATACACTTGCTCCAGCAGCAGTAGTTGAAAAGGTGATCTTTCCTCTGTGGAGTTACTTTTGTGCTTCTGTCAGAATCAGTTGGGTGCATTTGTGTGAGTCTATTCACGGGTTTGATACTCTTTCCACTGATCTACCCTTCGTGATACCCTGCAGTTTGATTACTGTAGTATATCATAAATCTTAAAATCAGGCAGACTGATTCTTCCGACTTTGTTTTTTTGATATTGTTTTAGGCAGTCGAATTCCTTTGTCTTTCCTTATAAATTTTAGAATCATCTGGTCCACATCTACAAATATTCTTACTGGGATTCTAGTAGGAATTGGGTTAAACCTGTACCAATTTTGAGGCAATTGATATGTTACTTATGTTGTCTTTGAATTCTTCAATGTGACATATCTCTCCATCTGTGTAGACTTCCTTTGATTTATTTCATCAGCATTTTGTAGTTTTTGGCCAACAAATCCTGTACAAGCTTTGAGAGATTTGCACCTAAGTGGCTCATATTTTTTTTAATGATTATAAATGGTACTGTATTTTTAATTCCACTGTTCATGAGCTCATGGTTAGTGTATAGAAACACCATTGATTTTTGCATGTTTATCTTGTATCTTAGGACTTTGCTGAACTCACCTACTAGTCCTAGGAGTTTTTTGGTAGATTCCTTGGGGTTTTCTACAGACAATCATATCCTCTATAAATAGGGGTGGTGTATCTTCTAGTTCCTTTCTCGCCTTATTGCCCCGGCGAGGACTTCCTGCACAATGTTGAGCGAGCGTGGTGACAGTGGACACCCTCACCTTGTTCCCGATCTTAAGGGAAAACACCCAGCCTTTCTCCATTAAGCCCAGTGTTAGCTACCGTTTTCTGTAGCTGCTCATTATCAAGTTGAGGAAGTTCCCTCGCCATTCTAGTTTCCAGAGTTTTTTTAAAGTTGTTAATGGGGATTGAATTTGGTCAAATGTTTTTCTGCATTGACTGATATGATCATGTGATTTCTTCCCCCTTTTAGCCTGTTAATATGGTAGATGACACTAATAATTTCCAAATATTGAGCCAGAATCGCACCCCTGGAATAGACCCGACTTAGTCATGGTGTGTAACCTTTTTCATATGTTGCTGAATTCCATTTGCTAATATTTTACTGAGGATTTTTCTGTCTCTATTCATGAGGGATACTGGTATGTAGTTTTCTTCCCTCTTTCTCTCTAGCGCTACCTTTGTCTGATTTTGGTATCAGGATAAAAGTAGCTTCATAAATCAACTGGAAAGTATTCCCTCCTCTTCTGTTTTCTGGAAGAGGCTCTGTAGAATTGATATCAAATCTTTTTTACAGTTTTGGTAATTCTCCAGTGAAACCATCTAGGCCAGGAGATTGTTTTGGGGGGAGTTTTAACATTTTTTCAGCTCTGCGCTCGGCCTCCACTGATGCAAGCTGGGCTGGGGAGGGTGGGAGTGCGTCCTCAATGCTCCCGCGTGGCCTCTGAGGACACCTTGCGTGGGTCCGCAGGGTCTGGCCTCCCTAAGGGCGGACTGCGGACAAAGCCAGAACTCCTCACTAGGCCTCCTTCACAGACAGGGAGGAGCACTCTCTTCTGCTAAGTTGTGAGACAGAAGATCTGGCTCCCTGTTCAGAGCCAGGCCTGGGTGATGGCGGGGACACAGAGTTTTTGAGGGGTGGAGTGTGGCTGGAGTAGAGTGGTTGTTATCTAAAAGTTTTCCATCTTGCTAGGCTGCTCCATTCCTTGGCTGGAGAGAATGGCCTTTTGTTGGGGCTTTTATTGTCTGCATTCAGTGGCATTTCAGGGCCGCTGGCTCCTGAAGCTCCATGGCTGGGCCAGCTGCCCCCGCACAGTGCTGTTCCTTGCTCCTGAGGTCCCCACTCGGTCTTCCTTCTCTCTACCCTCCAGTCCTTGTGATGCTTGTTTTTATATAATGTGCAAGGATTTTTAGTTGTATGTATTAGGAAGAACGGGGAAAAGTACATCTATTTCATCTTCTTGGAAGTAGAAGCTCTAGCTAGTTTCTTAAATGATGATTTTTTTCAACCTCCAGACCATTAAAAATATTGAAAAATTTTAAAGTAGGTATATTAAAGCTCACACAAAGCATTCTTTTAGTTTTAAATATTTTATCTACACCCCAAACATAATTTGTTATAATTTTACTTCCCCGGCTTGAATGGAAACAAAGTTATGAAAACAATTTTTCCCCAAATCTACTTCTAGAAAACAAATTAACTATGAAAAAATACACAGGTTGTGGATTTGATCTCCAGGCAGGACACACAAAAAAAGAAGCAACCAATGAATGTGTAAATAAGTGGAACAACAAATAGATGTTTCTCTCTCACTCTCCCCCCTTCCTCTGTCCCTATAAAATCAATTTTAAAAAATGCACAAGCCCTGGCTGGAGTGACTCAGTGGAGTGAGCAATGGCTTGCAAACTGAAAGGTCACTGGTTCCATTCCTGATCAGGGCACATTTGCAAAGCAGGTTGCAAAGCAGCTCCCAAGCTGAGGGTGTGCAAGAGGCAACCAATCCATGCTTCTCTCTCATGTTGATGTTTCTCTCCCTCTCTTTCTCCCTCCCTTCCCCTCTCTCTAAGAACAAACAAATAAATAAATGAAATCTTTTAAGTAAATGAAATCTTTTTAAAAAATTAAAGGTATACAGGAAGCTTACTGCCTTATTTTGCCTCAGGCTACAGTATGGCAGGGCATGTTTCTGTTGGATCCTGTCTTCATTCAAAACTTTGGTACTTTGTTCACTATGGATACTTTTTCATTGATTTTGATTTTTTAAAAACTGCATTAACTATTTACCTTGATGACTGCGTTTTCTGGCATCCCTACCCCTTAGGTTTTGCATCTGAGATGAGAGTCCCAGACTGAGCGAGGCCATGTTTTTCGTTTGGGTAAACTGATGAGAAGGCTCCAGATCTCCTCACACTTTGTATCTTTACCTCAAAGGGGCAGACTAACTCAGATTTAGAGACAGGACAGCTGAGGAGGCAAGCATGAGTCGCCCTGGATGTGAAGGTTCTTCTGGGATAGGATGCTCTGCAAATAGGAAGCAAGAACTGCAGAAATGAGGACCTTTCAGCTGAGTCCCATGGGGCACCTACTGGCCAGTCCACAGAGGTGGGACCTCTGCTCTCCCACCCCCATCCACCTGCAAGAGAGAAGGTCCCAGAACCTGTTTACCACTTTGACAGGAAGAGAAGCTTCCACGATGTTTGGGGTCTGGTCTAAGAGTGGCATTTTTCTTGTTCAATTCTTGTGACAGGGGACAGGTGTTGCCATCACGTCATTTTATAGATGAAGCAGCTTGGGCTGCCTCTTGGGAAGAGAGGGTGCTTGCTGCCATCCGATGCTCTGCATGCCATCCTGCCTCACCCTGTGCTCTGCCCCTCCTCTGTCAGCTCTGGGCACACACTCAGGAATCCCTGGGACGCCTTCCTGCTGCCTGGGCTGTAGGCTCAGCCACCCCAAGAGGGGCTTGATGTCACCTTATTTCCCAGCCCTGATCGAACACAATGTCCTGCCTCGCCTCCCCACCCAGCCAGGCTCCTGCCCTGGCTATATTTAGGACTTTGCATAGTCTTTACCACCAAAGCATCCAACCCTTTCCCAGTGTCTAAACAGGGGCAAATCAGAGATCTTCAGGCTGCTGTGGTGGGAGGAAGCTTTTCTCTAGGCCTTTCTTGTGTCCACGCTGTCCCCTACGTCTTTTCCGCCCCACTCGGGTTTTAGGTGAAGTGCCTGGGTTATGAGAACATCATGGCTGGGTGGGGCCAGGCCTGGGAAGACAAGGGGCTTGCTAAGGCCTACTGGCCTCCAGTGCTGAATAGTTATTAGCCACTCTTTCATTAGGCTGCCAACATTTTTACCCCAAACCACCTTTATGTTTGTCTGTTTGTTTATCCTCCAGAAGCCCATACTTCTAAGGCTTTCCCTTTCCTCCAAATAAAGCTTTTATTAAGTAATGATACTTTCCTAGTTTTTAGGGACTCAAAAGATTCATCTGTTGCTTCTGATCAGCATGAAATAACCAGTTGCTATGCTAAAAGCAGATACTTGATGCATCATTTTCTGTAAAACTCAGCATGATTTTAAGTAAACAGTAGCCTTAGGTCTGTCATGACAATGGAAAAGACTAGAGATCATGTCCAGCCCTCTCCTTTTTTTAGGCAAGAGAACTTGCTCAGAGCTCACAAGTTAATGATAAAAGATTGTACAATGAAACGTCTGTGGACAGAGATGCATTATTTTCCCCATGAGAGCAGTTAGAGTTGGGCCAGGGAGGACCCTGCACAGGGAGTGGCGGTCTGGCTGTGCCTGACTTCCCAGGCCTGCTGTGCTGAGTCAGGTTCCGGGGAACTGGGCTGCAGACTGGTCACATTCTAGCACCCAGCCTGTAGCGTTGCTTTCTCTCCTCCATGTGGGATGGATTTTTCTCCTCAAACCAAAGGAGGCCTCTTCCTCAATTTGAGGTTTCAGCATTGTGTTCTCTATAGCTGGCCTGCCTTCTGGTCTCTAATCTGGATTCCCAATCTACCCTGGGTGTCGTAGACTTGGTGGAGTTATTTCAATGACGGAGAAGGACAAGAACCCCAACTTTCTGAGAGTGACCCATGTCTCAGTCCTGGGTACATCTGTGCAGGGGTTCCCCGGACTCTTCTAACAGGCCCTGCTTCTCAGGTGACCCGGCGCTTTGGGATCCCGGGGCTGAAGAAAACCATGGACTGGTTTGGCTACTATGGAGGCCCCTGCCGGGCCCCCTTGCAGGAGCTGAGCCCTGATGAAGAGGAGGTACTGCGCAAGGATTTCACCAACAATGGCTGGCTCTGAGGGCAGGGATGGGAAAGGCAGGAGCTCATCCTCAGCCCCTGACTTGCATCTGCAGCCCAAAAGGGAACGGGGGGACGCGGGGGTTGGAGTCCTTTCCTGCTGAAGTCCTCCACGTGCCTCGGACCAGGGGCCATGCACGCTCATTCCCTATGCCCATGGCCCCCTGGCTTCTTAAAACTGTGCCCTAAACTCTGGGTCTCCAGAGACCTCAGTCTGGGCAAAAGCAATTGTTTACTTGTCTTTCCACTGTGGATTCCCACGGCCCAAGACACACGAGCCAAGAGCCAGAGGGGAAGGGCAGGGGCAGCTGGGCACAGGAGGGCTGCGTGTTTGAAGGGAGGGCTACCTAGACTTGGGGGTGCAAACCTGACTCTAGCACAATGCAGGGGGAGCCAGGGCCACTCGGAGAACCCAGTTCTGACTCTTTCCAGGGGAAGTGATCAGATAAATGTCACTTGTCTTTGAAAGGTACCCCCAAGACACATTCCAGCCACAGTGCCCTTTTCTAAATCCATGTTGATTCATTTCACATTCTTATCTCTGGCTTTGATCTCAACCGGCAAGGGCACAGACAAGCCAGAATTGGTAAATAATGACACCTAGTGGATAAATGTTACATTCTGGAAGGCTGTTGCCATCAATCCAGGTCTGAAACGTTAAAGAAGGGGGTTGGCCTGAGACAGGACCATCCTCTTGCCTATGGGTACTGTGCCTTTATTGTTAAAAATAATTACTTTGTTATTGCAATAAAGTTTTCATAAGCTTAACTAGTGTGGCTGTGTAGAGATCAATACTTCACTGTTATGCAGTTCTTAGGTTTCCTGCCCAGATGTCAAGAAAGCACCTACAAGCCATTTAGCACTCCGGGTCAGCCTGAGAGAGGCCCGCACAACACTGAGCAAACATGGGCATTAAACTGGTGACAGCCTAGGGTAAGCCTTATTTAAGTTTAAATGGGAGAGGTAAAAATGTTCTACTGGTAATTTAGAAACACAGCCGCTTTCTCCAAAATGTTTAAGCTTACTCAGTGATATCTGACCTGTAGCAGAAAACCTGCGATGAATTTTTTAAGAATCTCTTAAAAAGAGATTTCTTGGTCAAAAGAAAGGTAAACGGATTTCTTGCTTGGGAAAAAGGCTAGGAGAGAATATAAAAAGTATCGATCTTCAACTGAAACTGGGCATCTCTGGCCAGCACTGAAGCTTAAAGACTCGTCTAGTACCTAGACTTGTCTTACAGGCAACTTCTACAGGATCTGAGCTCAGAGGAGAATCAAGTTCGAGGACGCGCCAAAAAGCTAGGGCAAGAGAGGCAGGCTAGTGCACTGGCCAAGTGCTTGGCCCCTGGGCTCACACAGGCAGCAATGAAGTTCTTGGGTCTGCCCCTTAGTCTCTACAGGACGCTACTGGGGAAACTCCTTAACGGCCATGAGCCTCGTCTGTGCACAGGGACAGTGACAGCACCATCCTCCCAGGACTACAGAAGACCAGGCATGTGACAGGGTTAGTGTGGCCCAGGGAGCGTGCAGAGAAAGGGAAACCCAGGTGGGAGTGACTTGCTAAGGTGACTTGGCAGGTGTGACGGGGACATGGGTGCTCTCGTGCACAGGGTCAGGGGGGTAGAGGGGAAAGTGCTTCGGAATCAGGAAGATCCAGAAACAAATCCCGCCCGGCTCTGCCACCAGGCTGGGTGGCCTGAGCCTGATTCTTTTTTAATTGAATATACTGGGGTGACATTGATTGGTTAAACTTGATTTTTTAAAATGCTTCCTACCGTGCAGAGGTCTGAGACTCAGGTGATATAATGTAGTAAAACACACAGTGTCAGCTCCAAGCCCCCTCTATTATTAATTTTTTGAAACAGCAAATGGGTTCACAACCACAAAGACCCAGAGCAAGAAAGTAAGGAAAACTAAGTGTGGGCAGTTCTGGTGATTTGTTTATTCCTCATAAACACTTGTTTCTACAGTACAATTCAGAGAATAAACAGAGGCACACGGCTATAATTTCCACCACAATCTGCTGTTGAGGAGACATTCAGTGTGAGGGTAAGCGGTTGGGGGCGGGACTGGATCACAGGGTAACTGGTGGCCTCTGTGATGACCTGTGCAGGATCCTATCCATCAAGATCTGCCCCCAGGTCCGATGGCCAAGGCTCACGGTGGAAGAGTTACAGTGACCCAAACGCAAGGAGCCAGACCTGTTCAGTTCACACACTTTTAGGGCAGGTCCAGATCTACCTACACTACCAGTCCACTGGGACAAAGCTGAGTCAGCCCTAAGGATTCAGTTCACCCCACGATGGGGCCTGAAGTGGCCCTGAGAGGCCTGCCTTTTGCCTTGGAATAAGTAATAAATACAATTTTAAAGATAACTGTTTGCATCGGTTTCTTCCTTGACTATCCCATAAAGAGATCCTGTCCCACAAGTAATGAGAGGCACAGTGGGGAGCATCTGCTAAAATCAGGTAAGGAAGACAGCCTGGAAAGTCGGGGAAGGGAAATGGCACTTGCACCTAATCTTTCACAGCAGGAACAGGCAGACACGAACACCCATCTGGTCAAAGTGCAGCCTGGAGCCATGCCGCCCTTCAGCAGCAAGCGAGGGAGTCCCACACAGAAAAGCCCCGGTCTGGACTTCCACAGGATGGCTGCACTATCTAGGCAGTCTCTGTCTGTTTATTTCTCCAGGGTAGCCCAAAGCCCTGGCCCTGGTTTGGGGCTAGGATCATCTGCCCCGAACATCAGCAGGGTGGAGAGATCCTGTATCACTTGGCAGAGAAGGAAGTCGAAGGCAGCGGCAGGTCTGCACTGGGTGACCCAGGATGTTATCACGGGACACAGAATGCCAACAAGTGAGACAAAGGAGAGACAGACCTGGCACCACCACCGCAGGGCCTGGGCCTGAGTCC
This sequence comes from Artibeus jamaicensis, assembly GCF_021234435.1. Taxonomy (NCBI): domain Eukaryota; kingdom Metazoa; phylum Chordata; class Mammalia; order Chiroptera; family Phyllostomidae; genus Artibeus; species Artibeus jamaicensis. The sequence goes on from NW_026521538.1 coordinate 2,068,529, forward strand.
TCAGAACTTCTCTGTGGTCGCATCCCTCCCTGACTGGCGGGTGAGGGGGCACAGCACGAGGCTTCTGCTCCAAGATCATCCCATCTCCTCTCACATCCGGTTCATTGTTCACCTCGAGTGAATAACGGCACTGCTTTACCCAACCCTTGTCAGGCGGTGAGATTCCTGGCTGACTTGGAGGCGGTCTGGGCCCGCTGAACGACCCCAGAGCACTTCTCACGCCGCAGCAGCTTGTTGTTCTCAAACAGACCTTCATTTCGGGGTATTCCATGGGACCCATCGGGGAAAGTCAGCAGGCCTTTGAGGGGTAGAGAGGAAATATGGGAGTGACGGTGGCATTAGTGACTCAGAAAGATCAGGTTGACAGTTAGAGGCTGAGGAAGAGAAAACCTCGCAGCCCTTGTCAGGAGTACTCTGTAAGTTCAGGGCCAAGGCAGGCACAGGGCACCGTCACTCTGGATAGCCGGACATCCACAGAAGGATTAAAGCCAACAAGGTATACTTCTACCCACACTACGCTCGCCTAAGTCTCCCGTCCTGCTGGGCTGCAACTTACCAAAACCATCTACTCTGCCATTTTTAAATTCGCCCTCAAAGGTCATGTTGTCATGTCGAACGAACACTCCAACGCCATTGAACTTGCCCTGGGCAAACTCCCCCTCATACCTGCAGAAACATAAGACGTTAGCCCTTAGGGGGGTAGTGAGCTGCTGGAACTGAGTCCAGCAGCTACCAATTCGTGTTATTTTCTAATGCCAAGGAGCAAAGCTGATGTCACTTACCGTATCTCAGAGCCCCACCCACCCCACTCTGACTAGCAGAGGTCAGACAGCGTGTATGTTGTGAGGCCCTAACCTTAAGGAGATAACAGAGCAGCGGTGGAGCAGAAGGTCACTCATCTCTTGCCACTTCAAATTTTAGATCTGTTTATAAAATAACCAATAAAAAACTAATGCTTAACCCTTGCCTATTTTCAGAGGGCATGGGACAAGCTCTGGTTTGGGCAGATATTTATCATGATCATTTTTAAATCAGAATCTCCCTGGGTTAAGGCTGAGAAAAGAATGCTCCAGTACCCACCTTGAGCCATCTGAGAAGGTCAGTACCCCAAAGCCATTGAAGAGCCCATTCTCAAAATGACCCAGGTAGGTGCCGCCATCTGCAAATATCAGTTGACCAAAACCATGTCTGCGGCCTGAGCAAAGAGAAGGACAGGTTTCAATTGGAATGGGGCAGCTTCAGGGTTCTTGATCACTGTCTGACATCCCTTGCCTTCCATTACCCCCCACAAGAGAAAGAAGAGGGTAGTGACATTGTCAGGGTGGAGAACTAATACCCAGAGTAACAGCCTGGCTCCTGCGACCTTCCCACCTTAAGGCACAACAGTCAGATTTGGAGCAGGTCTCAAGTATGAAGGGTAAGACAGTACTTTAAAATAGCACGAAGTGCTTTTATTATATGCCAGGCACTCTTGTAAGCACTTTATATTTATCGTATTTAATCCTCACAGCAGCCTTATGAGGAAGGCACAGTACTACTATTATTCCCATTTAATAGATGTGGAAACGAAGGCAAAATGAAGCTAAATAACCTACTCAAGATCTCAGAGCAATTAAGTGGTAGAGCAGGAAGGCAAACGCAGCAGGCAGCCTTACCTTACAGCCCTCCGCACTTAAATACACTGACACTCTGAGAAGAATAAAAGCACATGTCTTAGCACCATGGAGCTCCTGTGCAAACCTACCAGCCTCACTGGGACACCGGCTTGAGCTCCTTTACATGAGTAGAGCTAAGCTAACCCAGTGAACTGACCAGAAAACAGAGCGAGATGCGGGAGGGGCAGTAATACTCTTCCAACAGAGCAGAGGCCGTTCTTTGGTGGACAGAGCTTCCCCAGCAGAGCCTCAGGGGACCTCTAAAGGTCATATCAAAGGGGACAGCAGGGGTTTGGGAGGCAGAAGAAAAGCCTGGAGATGTAGAGAGGCAAGGTCCCCTCCCACCTGCAGTTTCTCCTCTCAAGGCTCGGGAATTCTTCAGCAGCACATGCCTGGAAACAGTGTGAGGGTGTTGGCTGGCACAACTGTAGAGTCGAGTCTCTTTGGGGCAGTTCCTGGCTCACTAGGACTGGACCCACGGGACTGTTTCCAAATTGAACATCATTAAGCTAATTCCTGTACAGTCTCAGGCTCTGAAAACATGTTACTGTTCCGAAGAACAGATACTTCTTAATGTAATGAACTGCCACAGGAAATTCAAGGCAATGGGTGTCACTTGCTTTTTTGAGTGTCTGGCCTAATTTCCTTAAGTTCTTAAGGCTCATTGGAATCAAGTCATTGCAATAAATTCTGTATTTCCTGATTTGTGAACACTAAACTCATTTTACTCTGAGGATACATTAACATTTAGAAAAACAATTCCCAAATACTATCAATTCAAGGATAAAAGGGTTAAAACACATTTCAGAAGCAGAAAGATTTGCCCTGGCTGGTGTGGCTCAGTGGATTGAGTGACGGCCTGTGAACCAAAGGGTCACTGGTTTGATTCCCCGTCAGGGCACATGCCTGGGTTGTGGGCCAAGTCAAGTTCCCAATAAAGGGCACATGAGAGGCAACCACACATTGATGTTTCTCTTTCTCTCTTTTGCCCTCCCTTCCCCTCTCAAAAAATAAATAAATAAATCTTTTAAAAAAGTAGAAAGATTTAACTTACTTCTGGAGGTTGGATTAACAATAGTATTTTTTAATTCCTTTACTTATAATCCTATATTTAAATAAAGGAAAGGCACTATCAGATTAAATCTTGGAGTTAGACCTGAAGATGAATCAAGTCGGTTTATCTGTCCTGAGGTATTTGTCCTTCAGCCAAATGAAGTGTTCATCACTGGACACCCCCGGGGTCCTCTCACCCTCCTTCCACTCGCCACGATATTCCTCCCCACTGGAGTAGGTGAAGGAACCTTTTGTCAGGGTCATGGTGACAGCTTACAGAAGGATGAAAACTGCAGGACACAAGCAGAGGAGAACCAGTGTCACGGGATGGCTGGAGGAAAGGCCTGCACAGCAGCTCTGTAGATACGTTCTAAAGGCGCCCAGCTCAATTAAGTGCATGCTACCTTGAGTGCATTTAACAAAAGTACCCACCTCTCCAACCATCACCACCACCACCTCTGCCCAAGCAGTCTTATCCTCCTACTGTCTTTAACATTCCAGCCAGTTCCAGTTTTCTATGACCTGAGATGGAAATTTAGGATTAACCTACAAACATTTGCTTGACACTTACTATATACTTAGTCAAAGTGTAAAATGTGGTCTCTTTCCTCAGTGAGTAGTTTATAATCTAGTTGGCACGACTAACAGTCAAGTGCCAAGCTGGATGGGCTTAGAACCAGCTGTGCAGAAGCGAGGCAATCCCAGACTGAGAAGACATGGGGACGAAGGCACAAAGCAGCGTAAATACAAGATGTGCAGCAGGAAAATAAGAAGCCGGGTCTTCCTGGAGAGGAAGGTATATTTACGGAGTACTAGGAAATAAATTTGTCTAGGTACACTCAGCCTAAATATTAAACTTGAAAAGAACCTCTCAGATTCAATCCAAACTCCCTCTTATTATAGACAAAGAAGAGCCTGGAAAGTGAAAAGCTAGTCAGTGGCCAAGCTGGACCTGGTGCCCCAGCCTCACCTGGCCCCGCTAGGTCTTTTTCCCAGGTACTATGCCCTCTACTTTAGGTCAGGCAAGCATAAGAGATCTTTGACAGCTAAGCGGAAGAGTTTATAGCTGATGAGGTGAGTAAAGAGAAAGCTTCAGGGGGTGAAGGAGGTTGAACAGGGATATAATATGATGACAGCAAAGTTTAAGGAAAATGAAATTGGCAGCAGGAAGCAGAACGGGTTGGAGCAACAAAAACCTACAGCCAGAGAAGCTTGCAAGGCAGGAGATGTGATAATTCAGCCGGTTGTGAAGATGAGCATAAACTGTTCTCCTCCCATTCATGCCTTTGCACTGTGTCGTGGCAGATCCTCCCTTTAGGAGGCAGTTTATTAACTCCTCCACCCACTGTATCTGGCTGGGTTATATAATATATAACTAATGGAGCATCAGCAAAGGTGATGTAGCAGAGGTTAGAATAGCACTCGTACATTGGGCTGCCCTCCTGCTGCACGTGGAGCCGTGCTGTGCCCGTGTGCACGCACCCAGGCCAGTCTGCTGGAGGATGAGAGCTGTGCCACATGGCACAGCTGCCCCAGCTCAGCAGCTGCCCCACTCACTGCAGATGCCCTGGTGATCTCAGGCAAGACCAGAGGAGCTGCCCTTCTGGGCCCAGCCCCAAATCACCAGCCCACAGACTCACAGACTAAAGAAATGGTGGCTGTTTTAAGCCACTGTGTTTTGGGGTGATGTATTACCCATTAAAAGCTAACTGATACTCCCAGATATGGGATCCTAAGACCTGAGCTAGAGGGGTAGCAGGGTAAAGGACACAGAAGGGATGATGATGACAGGTACATCACAGGAGGAAACAATCACCACTCACTCAGTAGTATTTGAAGACTGACGAGGTATGGCTTCAGATGAGTGGTAAAAAAAAATGTCTGTATTCAAGGATATACTATCAAAAAGGATTTAAGACATCCAAAATATCATTAACTATAAATAGAAATGAACAGAATCATTTGATATATTTAAAAAATGTAATCCCTATTTCCTTTTTTAAATCCCCTAGGTCTTTTTTACACCCCCTTGCTGCTTTTCTAGATCAAAATAATACAATGTTTTCTCAAGTGATTGTGACAATGCATAGTCCTAGGCCCACACTGAGACCTACTGGAATCAGATTCTGTACAGTCAGAGCCTGGGATTCTGCAGTATTAACAAGCACATCATTAGGTTCTTGTACACCTGAAAGCTTGTGGGCTACCACCCCAACGAATGGAAATGCTGTGTGTGAAGAGCCCTCTGACCTAGAAATCCCCACTGAAAGGTCCCGTCATTAATAATTAACCCAGAGTCTGACCTTCAGGCACCTGAGTTCCAGCAGGACAAGGGCACCTCTTATTCAGAACTCAAGGCTAAACCTGGAGGGCAATTTTAAAAAAATCCCTGTGGGCCTGGTCCCATCAGCTACTTCCTTTTCCTTCATGTCCCAGAGAAGCCCAAACCACATACAATGTTGAGTCATGTATTGATGTGTCCATTATGAAAATCAAGATGAGCTTAGAAAAAGTACGTTAGACAGTACAAGAGGGATCTGGCATATTTTATACAAAAATGATGCTTTAGCCCCAGCTGGAATGGGTCAGTGGATTGAGTGCCAGCTTGCAAGCCAAAGGGTCGCTGGTTCAATTCCCAGACAGGGCACATGCCTGGGTTGCCAGCCAGGCCTACAGTTGGGGATGTACAAGAGGCAAGCACACATTGAAGTTTCTCTCCCTCTCTTCCCTTTTCCCTAAAAATAAATAAAATCTTTTAAAAAATGATGCCTTAAACATTCAATTAAAACAAGATATACATTGTTTTCTCTACATGGTGGCGGTGGACAGTGCTGAGTTATTTACACTCCCGGTCAGCCAACCCAACCCAACCCTCTACGATCAACTGAGCTGGACCCAGAGAAGCTATTCGAAATATCTTCATAACAGCAACTAGTGTTTATTGACTACTTAGAGAGTACCACAGCTGTTTTTAAAAATACATTATCTAATTTTATCTCACAACTTGACGATGTGGGCATTATTATTACTTCCACTTTACAGATGAGGAAACTGAGCTGCAGAAAGGGTAAGGTCATCCAGCTAACACCTGTAAGAATCAGAGTACTGGCAGCTGGCTCTCAGGTCCACATTCTTCAACACTATCCTATCCTGTGCTGCCCCTACCGTAATACGGTGCTGCTGTGGACCTTGGTAGCACCGAGACCTGGGTTCAGAACCTGGCTCACTGTGTAACCTCAGGCAACTTATTTAAGTGTCTCTAAACTTCAGTCTATATAAACCTCCTCTATTAAGTGGAGACGATATACCTACTACACAGAGTTGGCATGTGGATTAAATGAAGTAACATACATGAAAATACCTAGGACACCGTCTAGCCCTGCCTTTAAATGTTGTTCTTTTCCTCTTCAAAGAGACACATCAACTCACACCCTTATTATAACGGACATTTCTCTAAAGTCTCAATATAAAAATGTTACCCCCATAATTTGAATAGCACTTTAAAAAAAATATGGACTCATGAGGTCCATACTAAGCAGAGGAAATACAAACTACAGCGCCACCCATCTGTTCTTTATCAATACCCTATGCGGTATTTTAATTTTGGCCTATGTCACCATAATTTTTGGTACAGATGCTGCACGCCCAGACATGGTCTGAGGTGAAACCAGCCTGGCCTGAGTGGAGCAGGGCCCAGTCGAGTCTTCTAGGCCCTGGCTGTGTCTCAGAGCTCTAGTTTCATCCCAGCTATGAGGACGGATGAGTTCTGCAGCCACGAGGATGTACAAGTTCTGAGACCCCTGCGGTTTCACCCAAGCACGGAGGAACATTCATTCCTACCCCCCCCACCCCCGTAATGAAGGCCAGCTCTGTGGAGGGGCTTCTAGAGATGTCTGGGAGTCCACCCCACAGATCATCAGGGACTTTCCCACTTGTCTAGTTACTCAGAAACTTCGTTCACATCCAGGGTCTCTTACATAACAGAAGGCAGCCTGGGGAAAGGATCATCATCTTTTGTCTTAAAGCCCCTCAAAAAACCCTGAGGCTGTTTCCTCAGAGAGGTGACACCACCTCTACTCCATCCATGCTCCACAAGGTCTGCATCCAATTTCAGGTGCAATCCTCTTATCGTCAGCCAGGCATCAGACTGTGCAAATACAACATTAATGAGAGGAGGAGAAACCATTTTCCATCAAAACCGCCGGAGGGGAAACTCTCCAGTCTGGAGAGGCATCGTGAGAACGAGAGGTCATCTTCAGCTCCCCCCAGAACAAATTAAGTCAAGGTACTGAAAGTCAACTTATGGTACAAATCTGAACTATCTCCTTCGTTCAAAACAAGAAAGGACCTGAAAGGCTGTATCTTCTACTAAATCTTATGACTAAACAACCATTCCAAAACATACACACAAAATCCTTATTTATACAGAAGGGCGTTTCCTTTCGGTGCCAGACAGCAGTTTACTTGTCCTCACTCAGAACTTTGGAAGGAGTCATTGCAGTGCAACTTGAAGAGCCAGACTGACTACAGGGGGGCGCAGGGGGAGCAGCATCTCGTTTACCTTTTCTGAAGGCCAGATGAAACTCCCAAATAGTGGCATCCCACCTTGTTTCAGAGGGAGAAGGTCCCTCAAAGAGAACAACTCTCGACCTAACCCTGCCACCACCCTCTGCCATTTGTTTTCAAAAGTACATACTGTACTACAAATTTCTATTCCTTTTTTTCATCCTAGGAGATATAGCAAACCCTGTTCAATAGTTGCTTGTCAAAATAAAGTCCATTCGTAAGAACATAGAAGTGCTTATGAAAGGCAATACACGTTAACTCTGTGGGGCTAAGGCCATGGTTAAACACATTTGACCAGAAACTTTACTTATATTCAGATAATGGATATTGTCACTGCTTGGAACAGTATCAGGATTTTCATTTATGACCTCTGTAAATAGCTATGCCAAGTAATACTCAGCTGCAGAGCCAATGACCCAGAAAAAATTTTGCCAGTTACCATGGTCACTGCGACAAGTCTAGTTTTACATAGTCAGTGCTAATGAAGACTGAACACCCAGTACTTAAAGAATGCAAATCAGTATTTTTATCAGTTACTCAAAAAATCTTTTTAAAGAGAATAGATGGTCTACCAGTGTAGATTTCAGCTGTACATATGAAATCTAGTCACAAAGTCAAGATAATTCATGTTTCTTCTAAACAGATACCTTCACTTTCCATTCTCTTGTTGGATGGGTTGTAAAGAATCAATCCAAACTTTCACCTAAAGGGAAATAACTATTTTGTCCCTGTAAACTAATATGCCACTGGTCTGCACAGCAGGCTGTATTCTTGCTATGTTCCTTTTAATCTGATCCAGACATTTCCAAATAGAAGTCAGAGACAGGGATAATTTTTGTTTCCATTCTGTTTGTCTTTTTTTAAAAATATTTTATTTATTTATCTTTAGAGGGGAAGGGAAGGAGAGAGGGAGAGAAATATCAATGTATGGTTGCCTTTCATGTATCCCCTACTGGGAACTGGCCTGCAGGGAACCAGCCTGCAACCCAGGCATGTGCCCTGACTGGGAATTGAACCGTGATACTCTGGTTCACAGGCCCGTACTCAATCCATTGAGCTATACCAGCCAGGGCCTGTTTGTCTTTTTAAACGTTAGAACTCAGACTTGTTAAAAAATATTTATGCATTCATAGTAACCTGTGTCCAAAGGCAGAGAATTAGAAACAAAAATCTAACATGAAGAGGAATAAATTTTCAGCAACCTCGATTACCCACATATACCTTCAATACTGCCCCTCTCCTAAGCTACCCTCCCCTAAGTACGACAGTCTTGTAAAAATTTCTTCAGTTATAAAGAAAGCAGTTCTTCCCTGGCTGGTGTAGCACAGTGGATTGAGCACAGGCTGCAAACCAGAGTGGCAGGTTTGATGCCCAGTCAGGGCACATGCCAGGGTTGGGGGGCCAGGTCCCCCAGTGAGGGCACGTGGTTGACCTGAGAGTCAACCACACATTGACATTTCTCCTCCTCTCTTTTTCCCTCCCTTTCCCTGTCTCTAAAAATAAATAATAAAATATTTTGGAAAAAAAGCAGTTCTTACGCTTTTAGAATCCTTAAGAAAAGAAAATGAAGGCTTTGATGAACAAAGATGCAATCTAGAACAAAAATTCAAACGTTCTTTTTAAAGTGTTTTAAATGGGCTTGAAATAGTCTTTTTTTTCCCCCCAGTAAGTCTCCCTTCCACTAGAAAAGTAAACAAATGTATCGCTACTAAAAAGTCTTAGGAAGCCTGTGGGATAGTTAGATTGAAGAACCTAGGCAGAAAATCCTGACCCAAGTAAGAAGGTAAAAAAATAAAAAATAAAAAGACGACTTGGGGGTAATGGGGACCGTCAGGATACTCTTCTATTTCATGGTTAAGGATGATGCCTGGTCTGGGTTCTAATACAGCCCAATTACTCCTGCTGATACCAAAGCAGTTTGGACATTCTAGACTACAAGGATACTACTACCATCAACTACCTGAGGCACCTCATTTCCCCAAACCTTGAGGTGTGGGACGTCTCTCTACCGTAGTGAGAGAGAGGCGGGCCCGGAGCAAACAAAGCCCTACATGGCAAAAGAACAATTCCTTGTCGACCTCCCCTTTCCTTCACTCACTCGTTCTTGCCTTCTGCAACTGTTCCTGCCCTCAACCCCAGGTCTGCTCTCCTGCTCGGGCGGGACTTTCCGCTCACAGAGGTATGCCTTCCCCAACCACCTTGCTCGCTAACCCGGGTGCCGCGGGCTCTCCCAGGCCTCAGCCCCCGGCGATGAGAGACCCGAGTTTGGCACCCCAGGCAGCCACCCTCCCATCAGCGAGTCGGGCGTGGAGCCACGGTCCCCACCCCAAGATTTCGGGCTGGGCTCCTCAGCCCCTTCCTCACTGGCCACACCCTTCCGGTCCCCCTTCCACGAGTACTACCAAACAACCTGGGCTCCGTCTTTTGGGATGACCGTCACGCCTTGGCGAGGGGTTCCAGTGCCCGGGACCTTAGATCCGTCGAGCTAGTCCAGGACACCTGCCTCTCCGCCACCTCCACCAGCACCTGCCCCACTTAACGCCGCCATCGTTGGCGGCTGCACTGGGCACAATTCCCGCCGCCCATTGGTTGTTACCTAGGCAACCAGGAGCAACGCCACTTCCCATTGGCTCAAGCCGGGCTCAGCGCCATCTTTGTGCGGGGCTCAGTGTCTTGGGAGCTCCTGGCTGGATATTCGATAGAGAAATGGGCTGAACCCCCAGATCCCACTTTGGCAATCCTGATAGAGCACTCAGGCCTCCCACGGCCCGCGGCAGCAAAGCCAAAACGTCAACCCCAAACAGAACAAAATGAAACCTGTGTCAGACGCAACAGTGAAGCAGTGACCGCCAACTCCAGCGGCTCTGATTCTGCTCCGCTCTCCACAGCTGTACACTGCCCGGCTGCAGAGTTTAAGGACTGAACCTCGAGGGACAGCTTTGTAAATTGTAGGGTGCTGGAGCAGGCACTTGCAGTTTAATTAGTGTCAACCCTGTGCTAGCACTGTGATATCGAGACAATTTTACATTCACTGTAGGGATGTGTTGTCATTGTCATGACACAGATCCTTCGATTTTAAAATGTGCCAAGACTGAAGCAAGCCCTCTCAAATACCACGCACATCAGTTTATCCATACGTTTATTTACTGAACAATGGTAATGCAGCATGATGCTAGGGTTCTGCCAGGCTAGAAAGAACATGATCACTTCCCTCTTGGGACTTACTGCCTAAGTGTGAAGACGAAAAGATTTTATTATGCATATGGAAAAATCTAAAACTATATTTAATTATTAAGAGAAAGCAAACACATGAAGAAGCATATTGCCTCTCTGAACTGGGATTTTTCTTCATCTGTAGAACAGAAAAGTAGAATGATGATGGTGATAAAGGTTGCCCAGGACTTGTTTGAGAATACAGTGTCAAATGCTCAGTACTGTGTCTGAGATATTGTAAGTGCTCAGTAAATGGCAGTTTTAAATAGTTTTTATAAGACTTGGATTCTGTGTTAAAATCCCATCTCTGCCACCAACTGTGTGTGGCTTCAAGCAAGCTATTAAGCTTTCTAGCCTGTAAAATGAGATTGAACTAGCAGATCTGCAAGGTTCAGTCTGGCTGAATATTAAACATGATAAACTGTGTGGTAATAACTAGAGATATAATTACAGTAGTTGAGAGAATAGTGCCAAGAAAATAGATTTTATTAGGTTAGAGAATGCGTGTTAGAAAACATGAAGAACCTGGCTGGTGTAGCTCAGTGGATTGAGCGCGGGCCTGCGAATCAGAGAATAGAGGTTCGATTCCCAGTCAGGGCACATGCCTGGGTTGCAGGCCAGTTCCCAGCAGCTCAGGGGACGCTGGAGAGGCAACCATACATTGATATTTCTCTCCCTCACTTCTTCCCTTCCCCCTCTTCTCTTCCCTGTTAAACAGCACCTTCTCTTTAAGAAAGTTATCTCATAAAATTAAATATACATTAAAAAAAGAAAATATGAAGAAATAAGGTTAATACATTATCAAATTATGGGAAGACTTGAAGAATTAGAGGAAAGATATGTTGTGCAAAATGTAGTTTCTTGGATAGGCAACTTCAAAGTCACAGAAATTATAATAGAGGTTAGCAGGATCTAGAGGAAGAGGGAGTTATTTGTTAATGGGTACAGAGTTTTTGTTGGGATGATGAAAAAGTTTTGGGTAGAGATAGTGGTGATACATTCACAGCATTGTGAATGTATTTACGTTACTGAATTGTATACTTATGAATGGTTACAATGATAAATACTATATATATTTTACAACAATGAAAATGCAGTATCTTGATCAAAACAGTGACACAATGAAACTGGTGTTTTAATAAAGTGAATATGGCAGTCATACCCAGAGATAATCAGAGAGAAATTGGAAGAAGAAAAACAAACTCAGGAGCCGTTGTAATACCATAGCTAAGACATCCTGCAATGTGGCATCTGCAGATGGAAAGAAAGAGGGTAAATACAAAATACACTTCATAGAGGTATTTAATAAGAAGTATAGTGTTACAAGCATGGGGCTAGTCTGCCTGGATTTTGATTCAGCTGTGCAACTTACCTACTTCATGATGAAAGGCAAGTTACTTTACTCAGTTTCTGACATCATAGGAACTGTAATGCTGGTTACATGACTTAATTCATGTAATGCACTCAAAATAATGTATTATGCTCTTTCCAATAAAAGGAAAGTCAAGTTCCAAGAGGTGGATACAGAAACAAATTCTGAAGGTTTCACATAGAGAAAACTCAGAATTCAGGGGAGAACTCTAAATCCTGGAGCTCTCCTTGACCACAACTTGAAGCTCAGGAGCTAAATAAGATGAGTTATACAGGAGATCATCTTTGTGGCTATGGCCCCCAGCACACAAGAGGCAAGTATTACTTAATTATTTGATGTTTGGGTAGTAAAGGGAAACATATGTCTTGTAACTGAAAAGAGTAATTGAATCATCTGTATGGACCTTTGCTGAATGGTTTATTTGGTAAAATAAATGTTTAAGTCATCCACATAAATGTAATTAAAGAATTCAGTACTTCTAGTTAGCTGTGGCAATAATTTGGTTTAATAGAGATATGTCAAAAGAGCTTAAAGAAAATTTGGAGGCTGTGGCTAGAAATAAATGATAAAGATTTATTCAAGGGTCTTAGAGTTTGTAAAACAGAAACATAACTAGGCAAAAACTTATAAGTATTTTCCAAACAATTAAGAAAAATTAAGAGTTCTTATAGTGAAAAATGCATTCTTCAGAATATCAATTTTGCATTCTTAACCCTAGGATCGGCTCAAGGTAGTTAGTATTCAGTCAGCTGTCAGGAGATATGGATGAGGATGCTAGCTGGTCTAGAAGATGGGTGCTAGGAGCCCTGGTTACATCTGTAGTCTGGATAATAGATGTCAGATCTATGCCACATAGTCTGGATACATGAGTCCTTCAGGCATTCTTAGGAGGTCTGGTGTATGTCCAGGTACTGATACAAAATGAATTGTAGTATGTCCAGGCATTGAGGCAGGACTGGAAAGTTCAAAAGTTTAAGTTTCCAGGCTAGTTGAAACAGGACTAGAATAATTTCTTCATGCCTCAGCTGACTTGATTTTTAGTAATTTAGCAGTTTGACTATGGTGACTCCATTTTATTTCCCTACCCTATTCTTCAGAATGATTATGACATATTGGTTACTATTTAACATAACCAGTCACCTTTTGTGAAAATCCACACTCTCTCTTCTCGTTACTTTAAGCACACAAAAAAACCCACCAAAAACAAAACCAAAAACCAACATCTATGATAACCTCAGCAGTGATTTTAAAAATCTATCATTTATTGATTGCTTTTTAATGTATTAAGCAATATACTAAATTCTTTATATACTTATCATGATTCTTATTTAATCAGTTTAGGAAGAGATGATTATTCCCATTTTATAGATGAGAAAACTGAGGCTTAGAGAGCTATGTAACTCATACAAAATAACTAATAAGTGAGAGACCAGGGTTCAAACTCCAAATTCAAATGTCTATGACTCCCTCTTCTCTCCACTCTCCTGTAAACCAGTGATTTGAGTACATTCTTCAATACTTAGCTCATAGCACATGCCCCACTTAAGGCCTTTACTGACTCTCCAGCCTATCCCTAAGTCACTGAACTTCTGTTAAGGAGTTTTCAGCTCTCATTGCTGGCTCTGCTCCTCCCATTGCCTCAGAGACTTGTATGTCTTCAGCTTGAGGGCAGGGACTCATTCTTCTCTTTACCACTAATAAAAATGTACAGAGCATGAGATTTTACAGTGAGTCTTGGGAGTCAGGGAGTCTTACCTCAAACTTTTTTAGTCTAATGGACCATATCTTTCCTCGATTAATAAATAAACATTGAGCTTTTTGCAGGCACTGTGTAAGCTGCACGAGGGCTGGGATTTTGAAAAAACTTTTTATTTAGGTAGAGCAGGGATTTTTGTTTCTTTGCTTCACTGCCGTCTCTCTAGCATCTAGAGAGTAGGTGCTCAACAAATATTTAATGACCGAGTGCCAGATTGAATGAATTCAGATACAAAGATCAGATTGCTACAGTCTTACAGCTGGTTCACAGTAGGTACTCAATTAGTGATTAGTAGGCTTACTTTATTGAAAACACCCAGACATTGCTTAGCAATTGAAAGCTAAGAGGTGAGGGCGCGTCTGACTTGAGCTTGGCTCCTGGAGCATGCGCGATCCACAGGAAAAGTGACGAGAAAAAAAAGCCGAGGACGCGATTGCGTAGGCGCTGATTCTGATTGGCTAAGGTTAGCGCGCGAGGGGTTGTGCCTACTCGTCGCCAAGTAAACAGGAAAGGTGGGGGCGGGGCCAAAGAGGCACCGCTACCTGGTTGGCCAAGAGGGGGTTGGGGGTGTTGCCGATTGGTCCCCTCCCGGAGCTCAGCTGTGTAGAACGCGCCGGGTCCCGGAGCCGGCGGCCTAAGGAATGGACGAGACGAGCCCACTAGTGTCCCCAGAGCGGGGCCAACCCCCGGACTACACCTTTCCATCCGGCTCAGGCGCTCACTTTCCGCAGGTACCGGGGGGCGCCGTGCGAGTGGCGGCAGCCGCCGGCCCGGCCCTCTCTCCGCCTGGTTCGCCAGGCCACGACCGGGAGCGGCAGCCACTGCTGGATCGGGCCAGGGGTGCGGCAGCCCAGGGCCAGAACCAAACTGTGGCCGCTCAGGCCCAAGCCTTGGCCGCCCAGGCCGCGGCAGCTGCTCACGCCGCGCAGGCCCACCGCGAACGAAACGAGTTTCCCGAGGACCCGGAGTTCGAGGCGGTGGTGCGACAGGCCGAGGTGGCCATCGAGCGCTGCATCTTCCCTGAGCGCATCTACCAAGGCTCCAGCGGCAGCTACTTCGTCAAGGACCCTCAGGGGGTGAGAGCGGGGTAGGGATCGCAGCCGTCGACTGCGGTGAGGGTGGGCCTGTCCAAGGGAGTTTGGGGCTTCGCGCAGCCAGAGGGATAAGGGGGTCCGAAAGAAAAGCTGCAAAAAGGAGCAACTTTACGGTGGGGAGCCCCCTTTCCGGGATTTTGGAGTGCCACGGAGAACTGGAGATGGAGATGCTGTGCGGAGTGAAGAAATAAATCAGAACCTGTTTGGTGGGGGAGGAATGAGCGAAAAATTAAAAGAGGAAATTGACCAGATACAGGCGAGGGGCCCAGCGGTTTGGAGAGGCAATCTGCTTCTGGACTGAGACGCGCAGGGAGATGCTGCTTTCTAGTAGGTTCTGTAGCTTTAAACTACTGACTTGAGCTTTGGGCCCATTTTTCTCTATTTTCGAACCAGACCAGTGTTGTCGTTGTTAATTGAGGAGGACAGGTAATACAGCAGGGACTCCTGAGGGTTCAGTTCCAGCCTTCTGTGCTGTGGGGATATCTCCTGCCACCTTTCCAGGTCTCTCATTGGCAGACGATGGTGATTAAGTGGCTGGAATCACCAGTTTTCATCCAGGATTTCTTTTTGGGAAATTGCTTAAATCCTCTTTTATGGTTCCTCAAGCTTAGAATGGAGTTTTAGAATCACGGGACTGTCAGCTGCTGTTTCACTTTCATTTCTCTCCCAAGACCATCATATTGATGGTTTGGTTTTCAGCTAAGGCAGTGTTTGCTGACCTTTATTTTGTCCCTTGCATTTGATTAAAAGGGGATGGGATGGGATGGGGCATGGAGTGATTGATCAGGACAGCTGAGAGGTGACCTTTATCCTTTTTTGTTTTGTTTTTTTTTTAACAGAAAAACAAACTTGATTTCCTAGGTTATGGGAGCCCCATAAACATATGAGATCCAAAGGCAGTCGGGCAGTTGAAGTTTATATGCCATCCTCAGCTAAGGGAGAAGGGTCCAGGGCTTCAAAGGGGGGAGGAGGGCATTTGATGGGGAAGTTAAGAAGAGCAGCTGTTTGATGATCAGATGTTTCACCTGTCCTGCAGTAAGTCTTTCAGGTAAAAAAGTTCTCTCCAGTAATAGCTCATTTTCTGGGCCAGGCCCCCTATTTAAGTTCTTGTAGGCGGTAAGGGAGGTGAAAGTTTTCCTGCTAGGTCTTGATTGCCATGAACTCCAAACAGTTCACCTAACCTGCTCCCCTTTTGTCTCACCTTTGAAACTTCCCCAAGAAGTACAGCTCAAGAAGTTGAGTTGGTAGATTGCACCATCTTATTGAACTAGCCTCTTAGTCTTGAGAATAGGTCAGTTTACCAGCAATTCCACTGCTGGGATTATATCCTAAGAACCCTAAAACACCAATCCAAAAGAACCTATGCACCCCAATGTTCATAGCAGCACAATTTACAATAGCCAAGAGGTGGAAGCAACCTAGATGCCCATCAGTAAATGAATGGATCAAAAAATTATGGTACATATACACAATGGAATTCTATGCAGCAGAAAGAAAGAGCTCCTACCCTTTGCAACAGCGTGGATGGAACTGGAAAGCATTATGCTGAGTGAAATGAGCCAGGTGTTGAAAGACAAATACCATATGATCTCACCTTTAACAGGAAGACAAAAACAAACAAGCAAGCAAAATAAAAACAAAGACACCGAAATAGAGAACAGGGGGACAGCGACCAGAGGGGAGAGTGGAGGGAATTTCAGGGGGAAAAGGGGAGGGATTTAGAGGAACTAGTTAGTATAAAGGACACATGGACAACAACTAAGGTGGGTGGAAATGGGAGGGAGGTGGGAAGCACGGTGGGGGGGGGGGCTGGGATGGGAGTAAAAGAAAACTACTTGAAAAAAAAAGGTCAGTTTAAAGTTGTTGCATTTCAGGAAGCAGTGTGAAGGTGGGCTCTCAAAGTTAGGCTTATTATTACACAGTAATTTACTGAATAAGAGGCAGTTCTGTGGAAACAAAAACAAAGGTTAGTGATCAGAACAGACTATAGTTCCAGTTTCTGAGTTCTGAAGGCAGCCAGCTGAGATTTCTCAATGTCCAATTTGAAGCAGTTGGAGTGAGGGCAGGCAGTGGCAACATGATAGATGTTTCTGGTGATATTTGAGTGGCCTACCTTTTTTTTTTTTTTTTAAGATTTTATTTATTCTTAGAGAGAGGGGAAGGGAGAGAGAAAGGGAGAGAAAAATCCATTGGCTGCCTCTTGTATGAACTCATGACCCAGGTATGTACCCTGAGCAGGAATCAAACCTGTGCCCCTTTGCTTTGTGGATGATGCCTACCAATTGAGCCGCATGGGTTAGGACAGTGGCCTGCCTACCTCTACTGTTTTGAGAACTTCAGAGGTATCACTGGGATATCAGAGGGTCAAAAAATACCAAGTCCTCCACCAGGTGGGCCAGAATGGTTTAGTGCTGGGGTGTCCAAGCTGCAGCCCACAGGCCATATGTAGCTCAGGATGGCTGTGAATGAGGCCCAAATAAAATCCTGAATTTACTTAAAACATTATGAGATTTTTTTCTTTTTTGTGATTATGTATACTCATGTATTTAATATGTTGCCCAAGACGGCTCTTCTTCCAGTGTAGGCCAAGAGATGCCAAAAGTTTGGACTTCCTGATAGTGAAAAAACGTATTGTTGTTTTACTTATTAGAATGATGGTGTTAAAGCTCTGTCACATTTTCTCTGCATCTCTCTTGTGTGAATTTTTTTCAGTGGGGGATGTGCTATTTTGATAGGAGTGCTGAGTGGCAAGGATGGTAAGTCTTTAGAGAAAAAAAAGAAAGAACCAGAGAACAATTTTGCCATCAACCCAGTTAACATGGACTGAGTTGGGGAAAGCTTTGAGAGTAAGGGGTCTTTACAAATACCTCAAGTAAGGGAGCAGTGAGTTCAGTGGAAAGCTCAAGGGGGAACCATCACTTTGGAAGAAAAGAAAGCTGGGTGTCCTAGCCCTGGCTGGTGTAGCTCAGTGGATTGAGCGCGGGCCTGCGAACCAGACAATTGCGGTTCAATTCCCAGTCAGGGCACATACCAGGGTTGCAGGCCGGTTCCCAGCAGGGGATGCATCAAAGTCAACCATACATCGATGTTTCTCTCCCTCTCTCCTTCCCTTCCCCTCTAAAGATAAATAAATAAAATCTTAAAAAAAAAAAAAAGAAAGAAAGCTGGGTGTCTTAAGGTCTAAATGTTAATCAGATGCTTTTGTTTTTTTTATTGGGGAACCAGAATGACATGAAAGGTATAAGCGGATTTTATTTTAGCTTGTTGACTGACTTTGCTAGGTACAGGAGCCAGAGGAAGGGTTTTGTTTTTCTCCTGTGACACTGTTACAGTTGTGTTGGAAGTGTGTCAGATCTGCCGAGGAGTGATCAGGTGCTCTGACAGATCAGAGTAATATGATCTCTCAGTTCTACCTAGCAGGTAAAGTACTCCTGCCTCGGAATATAGGCCACAGAGAATGGCACGCTATGGGGATGTTTCTTGGTGATTTGCAGGATCCCAGTCTCTATAATTTCCTGGCTACTGTCTTTTCTTAGAGGGGATGCTGAAACACATATGCCCCGACGAAACTTATTAATGTAACAGTCCTGCTCCCACTGGGCAAAATGTGGTTTAGCGCAGAGGCCCACTTTCTAAATACTGTGGTGTCACACTGGCCCACAGACTCACTGCAGTTGGTCTTGTCATCTTTGGCCCTGCTCCAAATGTGTTTATTGGACTTAACAAATACTTAGATAGCACTTATTATGTGCTAGGCACTGGTTTAAATGCTTTACAAGTAATAACTTACTTAATTCTCATAATACCCTCAGAAGTAGGTACTGTTATCACCCCCACAGATGATACCAAGGCACACAGTATGAGTAATTGGCCCAGGGTTTCACAGCCAGTAAGTGGGAGGCAGGTCCAGGCCGTCCAGGCGAACAGGCTCCAGAGCTCGTGCTCCTGAACAGTGTGATCTGCTGCCTCGGAGTTAGTCATTGACTGATTTCTCTTTTCAGTTACCATTTTGGTGAGAATTAAAGTTGAATGTGTGGCAGAAAATTTAAATTAATAATGACTCAAATAAAAAAGTACATTTAACTCTCATAGAAGAAGTCTGTAGGCCACTCAGGGCTGGCACAGCATTTTCCTTTATCAGGATGCAAACTCCTCCCATCCAGCTGATGAGCCATCCTTAGCCTGTGGCTTCCACTCATGACCCAAGATGGCTACTCAGACTGCAGACATCTTACCTGCTCTTCTGGCCGTCATAAAGAACAGGGAGCATCTCCCCTGTCCCTTTAGGTCATTTCCTAGACATTGTCCCAGGTTCATCTCTTAATAGCCCACTGTCCAGAATTCAGCTGCAGGAGTGTTTGGGAACTATAGTCTTCATTTTACCCAGCTAAAAATCAGGGTCCTGTGTCCGAGGAACAGGGGGGAACAGCAGTTTATGTGACAGTTACATTTAGAGAGAGAGAGTCTGAAAATTTTTTGATGATTACAGTCCTGACACTGGTTCTCATTTTAGGATGGTTTCTCCCTCAGGGTGAGCAGGTGGGGACCTGGAACAACAGTAAGGTGGAAAATGCTAGATCAGAAGTCATGCTGTTACCCTCCTCACTTGCGTCCTTGCACTTCACATCTCACACTCACCTACAAAAAGCATTTTTTGAGCATTTTCTGCTTTGCGAGTCTAGTAATATTAGATATCCATATTGCCAAGAATCATATAATAGCATGTGATTCCCTAGTTTGTTGAGAAGATTAAATAAGATACCACACCTGAAAGCAGATTCCTACTTAGTCAATCAGAGCGTTTTGCTTTTAAGTTATATTCCCATTGACCTCTGGAGTCGGCTTTCTTGACTACATTAGCATTGAGACGGAAGTCATGATTTTGAGAAGATGCTTTCATGACTACTGAGAATAGTAAGTAATTCATTAGATAACCCTCATTGGTATTTGCTTCAAAATTTTACATATTCTACTTACATATTACATGATCATTTTCAACCTTTTAAAATATTCACTAAGACTTTGTCATGATAACAGCACAGTGTATTTTTCCATTTTTCAAATGTTAAAAATGTTGTAACATTGAATGTGCATCTTCTAGCTACCTGTGCCTTCCAAGAAATTCTTTTTTTTTAACTTTTTTTATTGATTATGCCATTACATTTGTTCTATTCCCCCCCTCCATTCCCCTCCACCCTGCATACCCCTCCCTCAACATTTCCCCCTTTAGTTCATGAACACGTGTCTCAAATTCTTTAGATTCTGTATTTCCCCTACTATTCTTACCCTCCCCCCATCTATTTTCTATCTACTGTCTATGCTACTTATTTTCTGTACCTTCTCCCCCCTTCTCCTCCTCCCACTCCCCTGTTGCTAACCCTCCATGTGATCTTCATTTCTATGGTTCTGCTCCTGATCTAGCTGTCCTCTTAGTTTGCTTTTGTTTTAGGTGTGGTTGTTACTAACTGTGAGTTTGCTGTCCTTTCACTGTTCATCTTTTTTATCTTCTTTTTCTTAGGTAAGTCCCTTTAACATTTCATATAATAAGGGCTTGGTGATGATGAACTCCTTGAATTTGATCTTATCTGAGAAGCACTTTATCTGTCCTTCCATTCTAAATGAAAACTTTGCTGGGTAGAGCAATCTTGGTTGTAGGTCTTTGGTTTTCATGACTTGGAATACCTCTTTCCAGCCCCTTCTTGCCTGTAAGGTCTGTTTTGAGAAATCAGCTGATAGTCTGATGGGAAGTCCTTTGTAGGTGACTGTCCCCTTATCTGTTGCTGCTTCTAGGATTCTCTCCCTCATTTTAATCTTGGCTAATGTAATGATGATGTGCCTTGGTGTGTTCCTTCTTGGGTCCAACTTCTTTGGGACTCTCTGAGCTTCCTGGATTTCCTGGAAGTCTATTTCCCTCTGCCAGAATGGGGAAGTTCTCTGTTATTATTTGTTCAAATAAGGTTTCCATTCGTGACTCTTCCCCTTCTGGTACCCCTATAATTCGAATGTTGGAATGTTTAAAGATGTCCTGGAGGTTCCTAAGCTTCTCCTCATTTTTCTGAATTCTTATTTCGTCATTCTTTTCTGTTTGATCATTTTTTCCTCTTTCTGGTCCACTCCCTTGATTTGAGTCCCAATCTCCTTTCCATTACTATTGGTTTCCTTTGTATTACCATTCATTTCAATTAGTTTAGCTTCCATATGTTTCTCTAATTTGTGACTAAAATTAAGCAGTTTGATAACCAGTGTTTTGAACTGTGCATCTGAAAGACTGGCTATTTCTTCATCGCTTAGATCTATCGGTTCTGGGGCTCTGAGTTGTCCTAGAGCCATTTTTGGTCACTTCGTGCCGTTAAGTAAGTGGAGCGAAGCCTTAGTTGTTTACCAGGACGGGGCGACCCAGGTCGCTGGTTTGTGACGCTGTGTGTGGGGGCATGGTCAGAGAGGGAGCAATGGTGGTCCTCTCTGCTAGCCCAGCCCATCCAGTCATACCACTCGCCCTGGGCCTGTTTATCCAATCGGAATTGTGTGAGCCTGCTGCCCCGCGCAGGCTTCCCTCCTCACTGGTTTCTCCGCACGCAGATGCGCAACCACCGCAGACAGCCCACCGCGCCTCTACCTGTGTGCTCCCGTAGCCAGCCCGCGATCTGCGCCTTCGGCTGCTCGCGCACCACCCGTTCGGGGATTTTTTCTTGCCAACCTGCTCCGCTGCTGGCTTTGCTCCTCTTACCTTTGCTGAGCATTTAGTTGTCTTTGGACTCCGTATTGTCGATTTTCTGTGTGGCTTGGTTGTGTTTATTGTTAAAAATAGTTGTTCTTAGATTTGGTTGTGCACAGAGGCAAGGTGGTTCCACCTACGTCCCCATCTTGGCGGCCTTCCAAGAAATTCTGATGTCCATACATTTGGTTGAGAACCACATTGATAGCCAAATAAAGAATAAGATCAAATAGAATCATTTTTTTACTAAAATGTTAAGAGGCGGTCAACTTTGATTATCACATATAAATATAAATCTCTTCACTATATTCTGTTTGGATCCCATCTTCTTTCAGGGTCTCATGTATTTAGACTAACCCCTCCCTGTCTTTTGTAAGAGTTAATTTGTAAATAAGACTAAATAGTTGAGTCAGGGGGTGCTGTTTTCCCTCCAACCTCTAATACAGAATACAGAAATTCTCCGAGTGTGGTCCAAGAACCCCTAGGAGTCCCTTTTGGGGTCCATAGGTCAAAACTATTTTCATGATAATTTTAAGACTTTGCCTTTTTCATTCTAGTTTCCTTATGAGCATATAGTGGAGATTTCTAGAGGCTACATGATGTATGATATTGAAACAGATTTAATATTATGGAAGATGTGAAAATCCACTTGTCTTTTATAAGCCAGACATCAGAGAGATCTGCAAAAATATAAAACAATGCCAATCTTACCACAAACAATAAAAATTGTTTTTGAAAAATACTTTTTAAAGAAAACATGACCTTTATGTTGACATGTAGTGGGTTTATTTTTATTAAGTTAATTCATAAGGGGTTTTAACATTTCAGTTTTAATTTCTACTACAGCAAATATAAATTTTACCCATATAAAAAAAGCTTTTGAGGGCTCTTCATGAGTTTTAAGAGTTTAAAGGGACCTTGAGACCAAAAAGTTTGAAAACCGTCTACTTCATATTTACTGAACTTTAAAAAAACTTATTAAAAGTTATTTCTGCATATTTCACTGCGTAATATGAGTAATGTGCTTGTAAGTGTCTTGGATTTTGGGCTCCTGGAGGAAAATGTCTGTTAGCAAAGCATAACATCCTACTACCCTCTCCCTGGTGGCTGGTGGGTACACAGGGACCTCTGTAGGGCACCTGTAGACACAGGATTGCAGGGTCCTCTCGCTTCCCTGTGCAGTTCCGTTTTCATCCCCAGCGTTATGGATTGCTGCTGCTTAAGTTATTTGCACCTCACCCCCTTCGTTAAAAGGGGGTTAGTCAGTGGGTGTTAAGGAAAGGTGTTTTTAAAATATTAGTATCAAAGCGAAGCTTTCTTCTAAACGTAACTAAGGAATTGAAAGTATGTTACATGGTGAGAAAAATTAGGCAGTGCCCATTTTCTTTCTCAACCAAATACTGGTTGGGTCTCTTTCCAATTTGAGTGGTTTTAGAGTTTGTTTT
This sequence comes from Artibeus jamaicensis, assembly GCF_021234435.1. Classification (NCBI taxonomy): domain Eukaryota; kingdom Metazoa; phylum Chordata; class Mammalia; order Chiroptera; family Phyllostomidae; genus Artibeus; species Artibeus jamaicensis. The sequence continues at coordinate 2,091,398 of NW_026521538.1, forward strand.
TTAATAATAAGGACAGTATTCTTGAGTATTCACCAACACAGTTGATTGTGTGAAGTGACCATTATTAGCTTTGGAAATCAGGCCAAGGTGGTTTTAGGTATCTATCTAGGAAACCTGCAGGGTGCTCATACAAACTAGGTACTGAGCAAACATTAACAAAATTGAATTGGACTGAGACCTATACTTAGTCCCAAAAGGCATTTGTCTCCTCTTCTGTCTGAATGTCCTTCTGTTCTTCCATCCTTCCCACCCTACCATTCTCTCATTTGTCCAGTCTAGACATTATTTAATAAAACCCTTGTTCTGAGATAACCATGATTATTAATGCCTTTGGAGTTGATGAAATGCTTTCTGATTCTCCTTCTGGTGGAAGAAAACTGAGAAGTTTGAAAGGTTAGTCTATAAATGATGCTTGGCTGCACTCTTGGCCTTCGGGTTCTGCTTTCTTTAAGTGGAAATGTTTAAGCCTCAGCCCTGGCATTTTTCAGCCTCGCTGGTAGTAGGAGTGCCTTGTTTTCCCTCTTGGGGACCAGCTTACTGAACTCCAAGTGGTGCCACATGGAACTGATTGTTGGGTTCTGGGACATGCCGCACGTTCTCCTGTGGTTCACTGTCCAGATTCCATAGAGTCCGTGGACTGATCAGGCATTGTCTGAGGGGCGAGCTAGTGTGCGGGTCAGAGCCCAGGATTCCAGGGGAGCAGAGGCAGAGGAAGATTGCTAACTTAGGCCTCTTGCTAGTCACTTCGAATAAGAATGTAATTCTGATTTAAATATAAATGTATGTATTTGACATTCTGACTTTCTCCAAGTGGATGAGTAACTTTGTTTGCCTTTAAGACTACATTGATTCTTTTGGAGGGAGGAAGAGAGTTGTCTTTTTCTAGCCCTCTCAGTCCTTACCAGGCTTCTTGAAGGAACTGGCCTCATAATCGACCAAATATTGTTGGAGACATGTGCGTGTCTAGCCAGTCCCTAATATGAATACTTACTTAATGCAGACAGATGGCTGTATGTTTTCTGCTGTGACCTGCCATTCAGGAAGTGACACAGGAAAATGTCTTATGACCCAGAGTAGCTTGAGTTGGTTGTGGACTGAGGGGAGAGGGAGAGTCATATGAAGATGAATCACTGGGACAGCACATTTACTTCTCTTCCTTTGAAATAACCAGTTTGGGGACTGCAGGGAGTGAGAAAAATGAAAAACAGCCTCAGAGAGCTGACTGGTCTGGGGAAGTTTGTGGGTTGCAGGAGTGTCCCGTGTTTCCTAGCACCTTTGAGTACTTAGTTGTGTCTCCCAGAGAAGATGAGTTTAATTTTTGTGGCCTCTCATGTCCTGGTCTCTTGCCTATCAGAATGACTTAAGAGAATCCCATTCTAACCAGGTAACAAATTATTTTTTCTGCTGTGATTTTCTTTTCTGCTGTTTATTTTGTCATTCCTAAACTTTTTATTGTAAGGTTTCATAAACTTCCAGGGGGTGGGATAGTAAGGCTGATAGAGGAAATCAACCATTGATGAAGGAATTTTCTTATCCTCATTCCATAATGCTTTCTGAGTCTTTACAAATTGATGCAGAGCAATAGTGTGTATGTATGTACCTTAGAAGTTGGGGTTTCATGGTATTAAAACTTGCTGTACCGTAGCCCTGGCTGGTGTGGCTCAGTGGATTGAGTGCCGGCCTGTGAACTGAAAGGTTGCCAGTTTGAGTCCCAGTCAGGGCACATGCCTGGATTGTGGGCCAAGTCCCCAAGTTGGGGGTATGTGAGAGGCAACTGATCCATGAATCTATTGCACATCAATTTTCCCCTCCCCCCTCCCTCCCCCTCTCTCTAAAAATACATAAATAAAATCTTTAAAATTTTTTTCATATCACATATACCAGACTTGGCACGTTCTTTGGCCACAGCCCTTTCTATCAATGGATCTCTTGGCTGCATACAGGAGCTGGTGTGTTCTTCTATACTGGGGAGACACCAGTGTCTGACAGTAAGTACAGGTGGTCTGCCATGCCCTCTTTCTGGTCACGGCAGACCACCTATTGCCGTTAACCATTCCTGCTGACCTGGTCTGTGAGCTACTTCAATCAACTTGCCTTTAACACTCTCTTTTCCTTTTGCCTGTGTAGAAGATCATCGCCGTCTTCAAACCCAAGAATGAAGAGCCATATGGGCACCTTAATCCTAAGTGGACCAAGTGGCTGCAGAAGCTGTGCTGTCCCTGCTGCTTTGGCCGTGATTGCCTTGTCCTCAACCAGGGCTATCTCTCAGAGGCAGGGGCCAGCCTGGTGGACCAGAAACTGGAACTCAACATTGTACCACGTACAAAGGTCCGTGACCTGTCTCCAGGGGGTCTTACTGCCTGACCAGCATTTCCTGGGCCTAAGCCCGCTACGTGTTAGTGAGACCATTAGGTCCAATGAGGGCTCTTTATGTCCTGAGCTTAGGGTTCTCAGCCTTTTTTTTTTTACAGGGGAGTGTTGTGGAGAGGTAGGTTTAGGCTCCTGATTGATCATCTGATGAAAGCTCTCCTGAGAAGGATACACATAAGATGCATACAATTTTAGGAAGTTTACCAACTTCCTTTGATGTACCTTTATGGCTGGCTCCCTGCATCTTTGGATTCCAGATAATCCCAAAGTGGTTAGAAACCTAGCTGCTTCTGCGCTCACTCTCTTAGATTTGCAAGCCATTCCAGGATTTAGATGCAGTCTAGAATGGACTTACTGATGTCAGCTAAGCACTTACATAGGCCCTTATGCATGGAGGACTAGAATGGGCTGAGGGTTAGAGGAGAGATCTGGCCAGAACCCCTTATAGCACAGGTGGCAAACACAAGGCCCGCAGGCCGAATCCGGCCTTCTACTTTGTTTTATCCAGCCCTGGCACCTTTTTTCTACCTGGCAGCAGCACCGAGTTCTCGCTTAACTGTAAGGAGTAGTTACATTTATACAATCCTAAAATTACATTCAGCCCTTTGAAGGCAACCTTGAGGCTGATGTGGCCCCCAGTGAAAGTGAGTTTGACACCCGTGCCCTATGGGGAACTAACATGGAATTCTCACTTTTCTTCATGCTATGGATATCTGGTATTTGTCTAAACATATCAAAATTAGTGTCCCAGGAGGCAAGTCCACACTTAGAATGGATTTGCACATATGTTATATGCGGTGTAGACTTAGTTGAGGTTCTGATGAAGGCTCCGGATCATACTCCTTTACCCCCCCAAAATGCTTAAATACAGAATTGATTGCATACCATATCAGGAAGTGTATTGAGGCCAGGTTTAAAACCCCTGTAACTACAGGGTGTTTCATGAAACTTTCCAGGGATTATGAGGGGAAGGAATCTGCTAGTCAGCATATGACCACTTCAGGATGTCATCACCTATTGAGTACGTGGCTGTCCAAGGTTTAGTAGCAACTTAAGGTGGAACTCTGATATGAAGGCTTTAGAGGTGTGGTTGTGGCTCTGGGTCTTAATTTTCTTGGAGAATCCTAGGAAAGCTATTGATCTTGTTCCCTTGCAAAGCATGTGTATTTGCAATTACTGTTTTACATATAGTTTCAGGAAATGCTTCATAGACCAGTTGAAGTCTGTGCATTGACCTTGTAGGAACCATGCCTCTGGATTAAAAACTCCTGCTTGAAGTTTTCTTCACGGGTTTAGTTAGTTGACTATACAGAGAAGACTGATCAGGAGACAGGACCTTCCCTTCAAACCTGTTTTGATGTTTTCCCAGGGTATTTGAGAAGAAAAGGTGTTTGTTGTGGGCATTTAACATTGTCAGTTCCTTTGCCACCAAACTCCAAACAATAAGCCAACTAGTTTATAAGTCCGTAGTAGTCAGGGAACATTTCCTGAAATACCCTTCTCCCATTCTCAGCACCTAGGAAAGCACTGTACCTACAGAGTAAGCGTTCTGTAAGGACCAACTGAATCAGTGAGTGAATATTAAACTATGAGAAACAATACCAGAGATTCTGCAACTTCAGGTCTAGGAGGGACTGATCGTAATTCTGGGTTTGTAGCCACCACTTAACATCTAATTCACTTCCTGGCCTCGCACAGCTCACTCTGTCCCTTCGTGCGTTAGTCCTCTCTGTGTGCCTGTAATTAAGTAGGCACTCTGACCATCTTACAGAATAATTAATGCTGCTGTGATCTCCTGCCTAACCGGAAATTCTTCTACTACACCCCTCCTAAAGTCTAGAGACTCTTAAATACTCCTTGCTCGTTACTCTTTAATTTCCTTTCTTCACTAGGTAAATAGCAGAGTGCCCCCAGCCCCTGTGCCTTCCTCCTTTGCCTGTACTTCTGGAGTGCAGTGCCTAAGAATCAGAGGGCTTAAGTTTGAATTCTGGCTCTGCAGCTTTTTAGTGGGTGACCCTTGGGCAAGTTACTTAAGAGTTGCCCCCTGCCACCTCCACTCAGTTTCCTCACTATAAAAATAGGGATATAAATAGTTCCTACTTTATAAGGTGGCTATTAAAATTATACAAGATAATCTATGTAAAACACACAGCCCAGTGCTTGGCACAATATAAACACTCCATACATCTTAGCCTGCGGTATGTTTGTGACTGTTTTAATCATCAATATCACTACCCCACACACAATCCCTTTCCCCCATCTCTGGCCTTCTCTCCCTATTAGAGAACCTTAGTGAGGCCTGAGGAACTTTCGCATCAAAAAATCAGCAAAAACAAAAGTACTTGTCTTTTATGAGAACAAGACGAAACAGAACTTCACACACTTGTAACATGCAGCTGCTGGAGAATAGTCAGAGGAAGCCTCTCCCCGCCCTGTGGTAGGGTTCTATCCAGTCAGTTAGAGCATCCGTCACTAAGGAAACGGGGCTCACATTGCAGTGGAGCCTCTACTAGTAAGGCTCTGGTTCTCACTCAGTAGTTCTCTCTGCTCGCTGTTGCTGTACCGTTTCAGGTTATGATAGTTCATTAGTCATAGGGGGAAAGGGGCTGTTACAAAGAGTGGTAGCAAATAAGTTTGATGTGGGAAAAGGTAGTTTATGGCCTAAGAGAACCAGGGTTTCACCATGGAAACTGGTAAAATAATCTTAAGCAAGCCCTTTCCCCCTTTATTCCTGTGCTTAAGTGTCCCGATTTGTAAGGCTGAGAGTGCCGTCCTTCAGTACCTTACACACACATTTTAGGTATACCTTCAATGTGGATGGATACATGAAACAGGGAGGGAGGGAATTATTTTGCCCCTTTCTGTCTCTGTTGTTCATGGGCAAAATATTTATAATGAATTTTGCAAGGTTTAGGAAAAGAAAAATTTTGCTTATAAATTTGATTTTATGTATTTGTGAAAATTCACTTGTTGCTGTCTCTGAAAGAAACTTATAACTCATTCATTCAATTCATTTAATATTTTTGAGCATGTGCCAGCTGCTGTGTTAGGTACTAGGAATGCTAATGTGAACAAAATGTTCATTTCTCTTTTAATTTCATTAGGATTAAGAGGTAATTTAGATATACAAATGGATGCCCACAGGACAGTTTGATAAGTGTGACAGTAGTTGTATATATGGACTATGGGTTATATTGATGTCATCACAACTTAAGGACCAAGTATAACATTGACAGTCCACTAAAAAGTTTTCTGAATAGGTAATGCATACATTCAGTGCTAAAATCAGAAGGCACAGGAGTGTGAGTAGAGAAGGGTAATTCAGCCTCCCTCCCACCCTTGTCTTCCAGCCACTCAGTTTCCTTCCTCGGAGGCAGCTACTATTACTAATTTCTTGTGTAATATTTCACATATAGTCTGCATAAGTATGGATATAAATAATAATTTACTAAAATCAACTTTATTTTTTTAGTGTGAATAATTGTACATCATACAGAATTCGGAAGGAAATAAAAAGATGTAGAGTAAATTGCAGTTTGTTTTTATTTGGAGAGAAAATAGGCATTGGGACATCTTTTCCTAACCCAGGAGGTAGCTGTATTAGTCAGTGTAATTCATGTCAGCTGCTGTAACAACCCCCGAGTCACAGTGGTTTAACATAATAGGAGTACTTTTTGTTCACATTGGAGGTGCATGTCAGTTAGGCAGCTCTCTTAGATCCTATGTCATTTCATGTAGTGACAAGGGCTCTAGAGTCCTTCTGTGATGTGGGTCTGCCATCTCAGAGCCCTTCATTTCAGCTGCAAAGATTGGGGAATGCGATACAGATCATGGGAGATTTTAGGGACCACGCCTGGAAGTGATGTACATCTGTCACTTTGTCAACATTCCATTGGCCCAGACTAGTTGTATACTCTGTTTTAGCTGCTAGGAAGGCTGAGAAATGTATGCTTTCTGTGCATCCTGGAAGAGAAACAGTATTGGTGAGCATCAAGCTATTCTATGCTATAGTGGGATAGTTCCTTAAACTTGACTCTAACATAGTTATTTCTTCTCTCTCCACTGTATGTAGGTAGTACACATGGCCAGTGAGACCTTCAACTATAGTGCCATTGACCGAGTGAAGTCCAGGGGCAAGCGGCTTGCGCTAGAGAAAGTGCCAAAAGTTGGGCAGCGGTTTAACCGCATCGGGCTACCGCCAAAGGTATAGACTACACTTATGTGACTTACTTTTTTTTTTTTTTAAGATTTTATTTATTTTTATAGAGAGGGTAAGGGAGGAACAAAGAGAGGGAGAGAAACATCGATGTGTGAGAGACACATCGATATTGGTTGCCTCCTGCACGTGCCCCAGCTGGTAACTGGGCCTGCAACCCGGGCATGTGTCCTACTGGGAGTGGAACTGGCAACCTTTCACTTTGTGGGATCACGCCCAACCAACTGAACCACACAGGTCAGGGCTTATGTGACTTATTAAAGGTGATGATTTGTAGTGGCCTAGTCATCCAAGTGGTGAAGCAAAGTGCCTGTGGACTGGCATATGGGCACCTGAATAGCCTGCCCTGAGGCACCTTTCTTCCTCATTTCTGTCAGGGGCCTAAGACCCTACCTTTCTCACTTCTCTTGACCATTTGGATTGGGCTTTTTGAATTTGGATGGGCATTCACCATCAAAACCCTTTTCTCCTTGCAAGGGAGGTGAATTAAACATCTTGGAAACGTTATCTTACTCTGGTACAAAATCCACAAGGTTATAGTTGGTCCCTGGCTTACTCTTGGGATCTTTGAACTTGGGCTGCAGGGAAATAGCTTTCTTCCTCTATCTTGGTTGCAGGTTGGTTCATTCCAGCTCTTTGTTGAAGGCTACAAAGATGCAGATTACTGGCTGCGGCGTTTTGAAGCAGAACCTCTCCCTGAAAACACTAATCGGCAGCTACTGCTGCAGTTTGAGCGGTTGGTCGTGCTGGACTACATCATCCGCAACACTGGTGAGCACCTGTGGGCGGTCCTCTCCCTGTGCCAGACTGACCAGTGAGGCACAGGGCAAGGCCTGGAGCCTTGCAGGGCTTGGTATCAGACAGCCTTATCAGGGTTTTATCAAGTCAGAAGGGTTATACACATTTGGGGAGGGTCTCAGAACATGTTTTTCCAAGACAAGCTTTGCCCAGGTGCATTATGAGCATTTATAGAGGTGGTGAGGCCTGGAGCTAATATTTACATTTTATTTTGGCATCTTTCCTGATCCCAGACAGAAGACACTTGGTCTTCCAAAGCAACATAAGGGTACTAAGAGTACTTTTATACTTGGTCCCTAGTCATTATAACAGCAAGGCCTATTATAGGACCATTTTGTCTTTAATTACCTCCTATAAGTGGATTCTTGCAATATTTGTCATTTTGTGACTGGCTTATTTCATTTAGTGTAATGTCCTCAAGGTTCATTTATGTTGTAGCGTATAGCAGAATTTCTTTCCTTTTTAAGGCTGAATAGTAAGTAGTCCATTATATGTGTGTGCCACAATTTGCTTCTTCATCTGTTTATAGACACTTGGGTTACTTCCACATTTTAGTTATTATTAATAATGCTGCTGTGAACATGGTTGAACAAATCACTCTTTGAGACACTGCTTTCAATTCTTTTGAGTGTGTCCCAAGAAGTAGGATTGCGGGATCATGTGGTAATTCTATTTAATTTTTGAGGAATTGCCACAGTGTATTCCACAGTGGCTCTACCATTTTACATTCCCATCAACACTGCAGAAGAATCCCAGTTTCTCCACATCCTTATCGCCACTTGTTATTTTCTTGTTTTTTTGATAGTAGTCATCCTAATGGGTGTGAAGTGGTATCTCATTGTAGTTTTGGTTTGCATTTCCCTAATGTTTAGTCACGTTGAGCATCTCTTCAAGTATTTTTTGGCCATTTATATATCTTTTTTGGAGAAATGTCTATTCATGTTCTTTCCCCGTCTTTAAATCAGGTTGTTATTGTTGTTGAATTATAGGAGTTCTTTGTATATTCTGGGTATCAGTCCTGTATCAGATACATGTATCTGACTTGCAAATACTTCCTTCCATTCTGAGAGTTGCTTTCTTACTCTGCTGATAGTGTCTTTTGATGTGATTATTTTTATTTTCATGAAGTCCAGTTTATTTTTTCTTTTCTTGTCTGTGCCTTTGGTATTATATCTAAGAAATCATTGCCAAATCCGCTATCATAAAGCTTTTGCCCTATGTTTTCTTTTAAGAATCTTATAGTTTTAGGACTTAGATGTAGGTCATGGATCCATTTGAGTTAATTTTTGTATATGGTGTTAGGGAGGGTACAGCCTCATTCTTTTGTATGTGGATATCCAGTTTTCCCAACACCTTTGTTGAAGTGCCTGTATTTTCCCCATTGAATGGCCTTGCCACCCTTGTCAAAGATATTTGATCGTGTATTTGTAAAGGTTTATTTCTGGACTCTGTTCTATTCATTGGTCTGTGTGTCTGTCTTTACAGCGTGTTCAGTACTGTACTGTGTGGAAATCAGGAAGTATGAGTCCTCTAGCTTTGTTCTTTTTGTGGATTGTTTTGGCTATTCAAGGTCTCTGGAGATTCCATATGGATTTTAGGGTGGGTTTTTCTATTTCTGCAAACAAAATTGTTAAGGTTTTGCTAGAAATTGCATTCAGTCTGTAGATTGCTTTGGGTATTATTGACATCTTAACAGTATTGTCTTCTAGTCTATTAACGTGATAGCTTTCCACTTATTTATGTCTTCTATAATTTTTTTCAGCAACATTTTGTAGTTTTCATTGAACAGGTCTTCAACCTTCTTGGATAAGTTAATTCCTAAGTATTTTATTCTTCTAGATTCTATTACAAATGGAGGAGTTTTTCTTAATTTTCTTTTTTAGTTTGTTCTTTGTTAGTGTGTAGAAATACAGCTGGTTGTTTGGTTGTCTTTGTATTCTGATGCATTGCTGAATTTATCAATTAGTTCTAACGGTTTTTGTGTGGAATCTTTAGGGTTTTCTACATACACAATTATATCACCTGCAAACAAATCATTTTACCTCTTCCTTTCTTACTTCGATGACTTTTATCTTTTTCTTGCATAATTGCTCTGGTCTTCCAGTAGTATGTTGAATGGAAGCTGTGTAAGTGGGCATCCGTGTCTTGTTCTAAATCTTAGGGGGAAGGCTTTTGATCTTTTCACCATTGAGTATGTTTGCTGGGGGGTTTTCATATATGGCTTTTATTTTGTGGTAGGAGTTTTCTTCTGTTTCTGTGTTGTTGAGTGTTTTTATTATGAATGGATGTTGAATTTTGTCAAATGCTTTTTGACATCATCAGTCTACTAATGTGATGTTTTGCTTTGATCCATTTTCCTAAGTTGAACCTTTCTTACTTTCCAGTGATACTGGTTGTAGTGTGTGATCTTTGCAATGTGCTGCTGAATTCAGTTTGCTAGTATTTTGTTGAGGATTTTTGCATCAGTATTCATAAGAGATAGTGGTCTATAGTTTTCTCCTTGTGTCTTTGTCTGATTTTGGTATCAAAGTAATGCTGGCTTCCTAGAATGAATTATGGAGTGTTCCCTCTTCAATTTTTTGAAAAAGTTTGAGGAGGATTCATGTTAGTTCTTTAAATGCTTGGTAGAATTCACCAATGAAGCCATTAGGTCCAGGGTTATTATTTATTGAGTTTTTTTTTTTAAGACTTTATTTATCTTTAGAGGGGAAGGGAGGGAGAGAAATATCAATGTACGATTGCCTCTCGTGCATCCCCTGCTGGGAACTGGCCTGCAACCCAGGCATGTGCCCTGACTGGGAATTAAACCGCGATACTCTGGCTCGCAGGCCCGCGCTCAACCCACTGAGCTACGCCAGCCAGGGCCCAGACTTTTATATTATTAGTGTTATGTGTTTAAATTATATATGTATATGTGTATACATATATAAGCACATTTTTATATAAAACTGTAAGATAATACTGTTTTCGTTAGTAATAGTTATGGAGACTTTTGGACATACACAGATGAGCAGAATGATGAACCAGTCATGCCACCTCTTAGCCTCTTCTCAGATCAGCAGGTGCTCCAAGGGAAATGAAGCCACAGGTGCTAGATTCCCTCTCTGGATTTCCTTTCTCCCAGATCTTGACATTTTAACTCTTAATCACCTCTTTAAAATCTCCAAAAGAGATTTTAACACTCAGAGAGATCTAAAGATCTCTCTTCAAGAGATTTAAAAATACTTTTTACATATTTTGTCATTGTTCTCAGTAGAATGATTGTCCAAGTGTCCAAAATACCTAACCTACCATGAAATCAAAAATCACCTCAGGGTTTTTGGGGTTTTTCCCCTAATTTCATAATTTTTGTATTTCTGTTCGCAGATCGTGGCAATGACAACTGGCTGATTAAATATGAATATCCCATGGATAGTTCTGGCTCTCGGGTAAGAGCTTCATCTGTGCCTTGCAGAAGGGGATAAAGTGCAATATATGCATCCAGGAGAATTATGATAACTTGTATTTAAAATTGATAGGTTAATATTTGGTAGAGTTTTTCCTCTTTTTTAAGGAATGTGCTACTAAATGATGTTAATAGGAATAGGATAAAGAGAAGTTCCAATGAGTTTGGGACATACTTTATGCCTTTCTCAGAGATTCACATTGCATAGTAGCATAGTAAAGGTCTGAAAAGTTGTACATTAAATGAACCCGTTTAATTGTGATTGGCCCCGTGATTTCCAAACTTTTTTGACCACCGAGCACTTTTTTCACAATGGAGCACAATTCCACGGAACGTCAGTTCAGAGAAAGCTGCTTCCTGCAGCTTTCTTTACTCTCGTTCTTTGGACACCTATCCCTGCCCAGTCTGCACATTTAAAAAATTAAATGGAAGGCTACCTGGAGAAGGTCAGGGGTTGGTTTTTCTTCCTTGTGTTTTTTTGTTTCCTTCCAGCTTTACTGAGATACAGTAACGTAGAGCATTGTGTAAGTTTAAGGTGTACAAATATGATGATTTGATACAGGTACATATTGTGGAATGTGTACCACAGTAAGAGTAGTTAACACATCCTCATGGTGTTTTTCACTTCCTTCTTTAATAATCTTTCCCAAATTTTGTGCACTAGAATTACCTGAAGTACTTATTAAAAATAGTGCAAAGTTTTCAAGCTTTTTCCCCTATGATGTTGAGTAAAGCTCAGGATTCTGTACTTTGACTGAGGTACCCCAGAGGATTCTGATGCAGGTGTCCCGGCCCCATGTTCCCTGTTTCCCTGATGGCACCAGTGAACCTAAGGCACGGACCCACGTAGACGGTCATGAAGGTGTCTGACTTGGGCAGGCGCAGTAGGTAACCCACCCCACTCTTTTTGCACTCAGCTCTTGTCCTTTTCCTTTTTGTGTATCAGTGAGGCAGGGAAACAAACTCCCTCGTGCAAGAGCAGCCAACTGTTACCTCCCATGGTTCTGTTATTCACTGGAAAAATGTGGTCGCCACCAGTGAAGTGGCATCTGAGTCAAGGTCCACACAGGATTTTGACCAATTGATAATGATTTGGGGTTTTTTGGTTTTTGTTTTTGTATTTCATACCCTAAGGAATCTCATTGTCTATCTCTAGCAGGAATGGCTTATAGTTATCTTTTGTTATTGTCATTTCCCTTCTTACCAACGACTGTGGCAACTCCTGGGAAGTGCACCTTTTCTAAGATGAGAAAGGGACTCAGAACCTTGAAAAAGCCAAGTCAGAGGTATCATAAATATGCTAAGCTCAGGCAATAATGTAGAAACCAGATCAGAGGTTGAATAAGGATTGATGCCTCAGGAGGATGAGAGGAGGTGATTTACTACTGCTTTAAAGGGCCTGAGGCACTTGGGACCCTATGTATTTAGTGTTTCTTTGCTCTTCAGGACACTGACTGGGTGGTGGTGAAGGAACCCATTATCAAGGTGGCTGCCATTGACAATGGGCTGGCTTTCCCCCTGAAGCATCCTGACTCCTGGAGGGCATGTACGTTTAAGACCACTTTGGGCTGGCTCTTCTCTTGCTAAGTCTCAGTTTTCCCAGCTGTTCAAGGTAGATGATAATACCTGTATCGTGGGATTGTTCTAAGAATTAGTGGTATGAAATAATGCAGCTCGTGCACTTTAGTGCAATGGCTGCCATGTGGCAACAATTTGATTACATAAACTAGTATTATAATTTTCACCTTATATCATTCCCATTAGAAGCATAGAGTTGAATTATTCTCATCTCTGCTTTGCATTTTTCTTATTCTTTCTGAGGACTATCTTTTAAAAAATGTATTCTATTTGTGTTTAAATATAAGCTGTTATCAGTGTTCTGTCTTCCTTGTTGACATTCTGGAAGGCAGCTCTTGCCCTGTTATTACCAAGAATCATTTAGAAAGAGGAAGAGATACAAGTAGGTGATCACTAGTCCTTTTGTGGCACTAGTTTGTCTTTTCAGAAAGAGTATCTCGGTCTCAGGGGCAAGTCCTTAACCCTTCTAGATAGGCTGGTGTCTTGAGAAGTCATGTAATCCCTGGGAAAGAGCTTGAGCTCCCGGGGTAGGCAGACCTGGGTTTGAATGCTAGTTCTGCCACTTACTGTATAACTTTCAGGGTTCACAGCTCGTGTAACTTTTCTGCTGTCTATCAGGGAAGAGGGGGAGGACCTAGATGGGCAGGGATTTTTTTTTTCAATACCAGCTTTGCTTTTGACCTTCCCTCTTTTCAGATCCTTTTTACTGGGCCTGGTTGCCCCAGGCAAAAGTTCCATTCTCTCAGGAGATCAAAGATCTGATTCTTCCAAAGATATCGGACCCTAACTTCGTCAAGGACTTGGAGGAGGACCTGTATGAACTTTTCAAGGTTAGCCCTGGAAATGTCAGCCTTATAACCATATAAAAGAAGGAATTCTTAAAGGTTTTCCTAATTGGTCCTAGTATAAGCCAAGAGAGCATGGCTAACGCCCTTCTGGCACCCTTCTGACCTCTGTTAGCCAGTGAAGAGCAAGATTCCCACACGTGGACAGCAGGAGCTTGTTGGGATTGGTTTGAAGAAAATTGGCAGCTCCGATGGATCGCACCATGTGTGTATCCTGTGTGTCAGGTGGCTGCAGTGAATCTGCAGAACTTTCATTTTCCAGTAGCACACTGGAGCCTGGAGTGCTTTAGTTAATAATGAGAGTCAGGACAAGGTACTACTTCTCAGTTTTCCTAACTGTTAAACAGAGTTCTTGGGGTGATAGGTAACTTCACTGAGCCTTATAAGCCTTGTGTAGGTTTTCTTTATTAGCAAGTTTCTAAGTAGGGTAGGAAAATGGGTTCTTCTGAGGGAATTCACGCAGGTTCCATCTCTTTGTCTGCCCTTCCTTTGCAGAAAGATCCTGGTTTTGACAGGGGCCAGTTCCATAAGCAGATTGCTGTCATGCGGGGACAGGTAAGCCTGGGACATCTCCTGGGGTCTCTCTGGGAGAGTTATAGGCTCATGTTGGGTTAATGGATAAAGATTGTTATACTCTTTCAGTCTATGTCATACATATTTGTGACTCTGCATTAACACATGAGAGGAAAGGTAGCCTTCCCCAGTCTCCCACCTCTTCCAGGGTATCTGGTGGTTGGTGATACACTTACTATGTGCTTGCTTCTATGCTACTTGCTGGATACGTCACTGGTAAGTTTACCCAGTGGTCCCTTGTCCTCAGGTTGCTGCAGGCAGACCATATACCTTGCTGGTTAAGAGCCAGTCTCCAGAGTCAAACTGCTTTACCACTTACATGCTTTATGGACTCGGACAGGAGCCTCTGCTTCTTTGTTTAGAAAATGGGACAGTAATAATGCTTTGCGGAGTTGGCCAGAGGATTACGTGAGATAATACACATCAAATATTCAGTAAAAACAATGCCAGGCACATGCTAAGCACTCAGATATAGACTTTGGTTTTATGTCATATTATTTCTACTCTTTCCACTTTACCTTCAAAGAGAGCTAAGGAGACACCCAGGGCATTACTGATCTTCCAAAGTACTGTAAAGAATATTCTTGGAAATTCGTTTAAAAACTCTGTAGGACACTGACATTCTACCAATCATGCTGCAGTCTTCTTAAAGAGAGTGGGAATGGCCTAACGGTTAAGGGCGCAGACTGGTCAGAGTGCCTGCATTTAAATCCTGGCTCTGCCATTCACTAGCTGTGAAATGTTGCACAAGTTACTTAATTTCTTTTACTGTCTTCATTTGTAATGTGGGATTGATAATAGCACGTACCTCACAGGTTTAGCATGCGATAAGGGATTTAAAACAGAGTAGTGCCTGGTATATTGAAATACTCGATATGTGTTAGCTATGTTGAACACCATGAAGTTCTGTGAGCATCCGGCTCCTCGCAACATGTAGGTGGCCAGTATATTAGTCATATCCTTACTTGCTTACCAATCACACATTGAAGCAAAATGAGCCTGTGCCCTGCAGAGATCTGACATACCGCAGGGAAAGGAGGTTACAACCCTCTACCTACATGAATCACAGTAACTGAAAGGGAAGAGTGAAGAAGCCCCAGAGAAATGACTTGAGTGGTAGTTGTTACTCACTATAAAAGCTTCTAACCAGGAGTTAGAGAAAGAATTCAGCCTGGCTGGCATAGCTCAGTGGATTCAGCTTGGGCCTGTGAACCAAAGGGTCACCAGTTTGATTCCCATTGAGGGCACATGACTGGGTTGCAGCCCAGGTCCCTCACAGGGGAAACAGGAGAGGCAGCCACAGATTGACAGTCCTCTCCCTCTCTTTCTCCTTCTCTTCCACTCTCTCTAAAAGTAAATAATTAAATTATTTAAAAAATATAAAAAAGACTTCAGGATGTGAGGGAAATCCTGTTTATTTATTCATTTATTTTTTAAACATTTTATTTATTTAGAGAGGGGAAGGTAGGAATGAAGAGCAGGAGAGAAACATCAGTGCATGGTTGCCTCTCTTGTGCCCCCTACTGGGAACCTGGCCCACAACCCAAGCATGTGTCCTAGACTGGGAATCGAACTGGCAACCTTTTGGTTCAGAGGCCAGCACTCGATCTACTGAATCACACCAGCCAGGGCTAGAAATCCTCTTTAAATAACACGTGCTCTAGAATTATGTGTCTGCTATAAATTCCTCTTCGACTTTTTAATTTGAAACATTTCAAACCTCAGTAGTGTTATCCTCTTCTAGATTCACCATTGTTAGTTAGCCATACTTGCTTTATCTCATATCTATGTATATTATCTATCTCAATAATACATGTATATATAATATATATAATAATAGGTATTATATATATACACCTATATGTATAGGTATATATATGTACATAATTTATCTCTCTCTATATATAGATTTTTTTTTGCCAAATCTTTTGAAAGCTATACACAATTGACATTTTACCTTAAATGCTTTGACATACCTGAAGGGCACTCCTAACTCAAAGACCAAAGGAAACCCAGGAAGAACCAGCTAGGGCAGGTTTAAAATCCTCTGTCTTAAGTTGGATGATCCTTTGCACAATTCACTCCAATTCCATTTGAAGCTCTTTTTAGTTCTCTACCCTGATCTTGTGCTCAAGGCTCTTTGAAGCAGTGTAGGATGCTGACAAGTTTGAAAACAAAAGTAAAAAAGGAATGAATTACTGGTAGGATCCATTTCTGACTTCTGACCTCTGTTCCAGGTGAATCTCTGCCTCATTATGGGTAGCATTTATAAGTCAGTGGTGTTTGGCTTGAGGGCTGTGTGAATGTGATTTGAGGGTGCAGCCTAGCTTACCCTCCCATGTGACTGGCCTGGGTGTGAAGATCTTCAGCATCTAGTGGTTTAGAGAAAGCTATCATAGGAAAACTTTAGCTTTTGTACTATCCTACCAGAGAGCATAAATGGTGGTGATTCTAATTTTGACAAGGGAGAGAGAATGCGTTCTCATGGGCTCATATCTGAAATAACTATAAAATACAGACACAAGTTGGTAGGGAACTAAATGCAACGTGGTGTCCTGGATGTGATCCTAGAACAGAAAAAGCACAGTACTGGAAAAGCTAATGAAATCTGAACTAAGTCTGGACTTTGGTTAATAGTAATGTTCCAGCCTTGACCTCCTAGTTTCACTAAATATACCATGGTTATGTAAGATGTTAAAATAAGGAGAAAGTGTGGTCAATCATATACAGGAACTTTTTGCACTATCATTGCAAATTTTATGTTGATATGAAATTATTCCAAAGTATAAATTCTATTTAAATAAAAAGATGATGAACAGACAGCATTAGAGGGAGAATCCAGCTGAAATGTTGGCTTTTTAAGATACATGATCTCTATAGGAAAATCAAAATAAGGATAAATGGTAAAAAGCAAATAAAAATCACCTGTAATTCCTTGACCCACATATAATCACTGCCAACTACCAGACTTTTTATCTCTGCAGGTGGGTAGATAGAAAGGAGTTTAGAAAAGTGAAGTCATATTATGATACTCCTTATCTCCTTTTTTGTTTTTGACTCAAATAATATTGTGATCAGCTTCCCATGCCAAAGAAATATCTATTTTAATTGTTTCTTATTCCTTAAATTATTAACTGATCCCATATTCTTGGGCATTTATATCATTTTCACTTTATAAACAATACTGCATTGTAGCTAAAACTGTCTTGTGCATGTTCACAATTGTTTGTATCTTAGTCCTAAAAATGGAATTGCTGAGTCAGAGGGCCTGGCCTGTTCATGTCTCAGTCTTCATTGTCCACTGGCCTTTCAGAGAGACAGTCCCACCAGCCAGTCCTGTAGCCCTGTCTCCGAACTCTCCCCAACTCTGAGTCACCATCTTCTGTATCTTTACCGAACTGGAAGGGCAAAGTATCAGAGATATTTGTTATAATTTTTATTTTTAAAATGACTAGAGGGGTTTTCTAGTCATTTTCTAGAATGCCCATTTTCTTTTCTTTATATTGCCCACTTATATTCCTACTCATAAAGTAACTATTTGTATAATTTTCTATTAGCATGTTTTTTTTTTAATTTTTATTTTTCAGGGTAGGATACTTAATTTAGATTTTATTTATTTATTTTTAGAGAGAGGGTAGTGGAGAGAGAAAGAGAGGGAGAGAAACATCTATCAGTTACCTCTTGCATGCCCCCAACTAGAAACCTGGCCTGCAACCTCGGCATATGCCCTGATTGAGAATCAGACCAGTGACCTTTCGGTTTACAAGCTGGCACTCAATCCATTGAGCTATACCAGCCAGGGCTGGTTTTTGGGGGTGTTTTAATGGATTTCTAGGAGCACTCTTATCTGCCAGTCTCCCTTCAGAGGCAGACCTGGATGCCTTATAGGTCTTTTCTTAATTTATCTCATTTTCCCACTGCAGATCTTAAATCTGACTCAAGCCTTGAAAGACAACAAGAGTCCCTTGCACCTGGTCCAGATGCCACCCGTGATTGTTGAGACGGCCCGTTCCCACCAGCGGTCTGCTAGCGAGTCTTACACACAGAGCTTTCAGAGTCGGAAGCCCTTCTTTTCGTGGTGGTAGCCCAAGACAGGGGACAAGGGCGTGTTGTCTGAGACTTAGGCTGGGAGGAAGCCTGGGGATCGGGTTGCAGGAAAAGCCAGAGAAGCCAGTAGAGAGCAATGCCCTTGAGAGCCCTCCCTCTCTGCTTACCACCCCCTCAGGGCTTTCCCATGTACAGGGAGAAGCACAGACAGAGGGGCAGTGAGTGCTGGTGGGCCCTCCTGGGTGCCAGAGAGGACTGGAGCTCTGTATAAGGAGTTCAGGTGTCTGGGACGGAGCATCTGCCTCCAGTGTCTCCGGAGGGCAGGCTGGGAAATTCCCTTTCCTCCCTGACATCTTGCTCTGTTGCAATTCCTCATTATATTCTGCATCAGAAACGAACAACAAAAACTAATTTAAATTATTAGCAAAACCCAGGCAGAATTCCAGATCCTTTCATCATCAGAAACTTCAAATCCAGACCTAGATTAGCATGGACCCACATATTCAGGTGCCTCGCAGTTCCTCACTCCTGGGGGCCAAGGCAGCTGTGTGACCCTCAGTGCTGGGGCAGACAGAAGCCACACCTGTTCTTCGAGATTTTGCCAAGTCCTCTCCTCCTCCCACCAGTGCAGTAGGCTGACTGAAAACCTTCAGATGTGATTCCCACAGTGGGGGTACTTTTGCTCTAGACCTCCTAGCAGTTCTGTATATGATTCTGTCAATCAGCTCTGCTCTCTGCCCTGCTAGGGACCCAGACACTCTAGTTTGGGCCTGTAGTTTGCCTGCCACTCAGGTAAAAGCAGGAGGGAGGACATGGACTCACCATTATGTACAAGGGATTTGTGTAGCCTGAGTGTGTGCTGGGAGTTTAATAGGTCTGTGGGTAAACTTACCCCAGCCTTGCTTCCTGAGTCCTTTGCCCTACCCACAAGTGATAAACTCTCCCAGGCCTTTCATTTGTTTGTTATTTTACATGTTTCTTTTCTCAACTCTGGACTTAGGGGTTCAGTTTTGGGTTCTGGAGTGGGTCTCAGCTCCTAAGAAGACAGGATATTAGGTCCTCCAACTTCTTTTTAAGCTACCACTGCTGCTTGGTGGAGGTAACAGGACTTGTATTCTGTCTCCTAATTGGTAGCCGCCCTTTGCTCCCTGAATTCTTGATCCAGGCCAATTTTTCCATGGCTTTTTAAGAATGGTGGGGCCCAAAGGAGAGAGGCCTTCAAGCTGTTCCCCAACGCTATTCAGCTCAGTGTGCTTCCTGCTTCCACATCTCCTGCCCTCAGCTATCCCCTTGCCAGGTGTCCAAACCCTTTCTACACCAAAGCAAAGAGTGGCCTCATGAGGGACTAAAGAAGATGCTGTCTGTGGCTCAGGGGCAGCCCTATGCCACTGGACACTTCAAGTTTCTGGAACCCTGCGGATTGGTCAATCAGCCTTGGAAAGAAACTATCTTGAAGGTTTGAAAAACAACCAAAGAAAGGGAGCAAGGACTGTGGCTCTTTGCCCTCTGCTTGCCCAGCTCCCGCCATCCAGGAGGCAAAGCAGAGATGTGCAGCCCCCATGTCAGCTGGGCCAGGCTGCTCCTTCCATTCCAGCCCCCAGGAGCCAGCCTCTCCCGGGCTTCCATCCAGCTGACAGGAAGAGTCTGTGAAAGCTGGATGCATGTGCCCTGTGGACGAAGGCGCAACTCCCCTGCTGGCCCCAGCCCTGACAATCCCAGTCAGCCGACCTGGACAACTAGCCTTGGGGACCACGTTTTATGAGAACGCCTGTGCTCAGACCGTAGGAGCAGCAGGGCTTCCAGGGGCCAGAAGGGACCCAGGTGTGTTTAGCTCTCCATAGACATCTTGATACAGACTTGTGGTAAAGCTCCCTATCTGGGTGTCAGTGAAACCTGAGGGTCTGAAGAGCAGCCTGGTTGCTGCCCCCAGCCAAGCAGATCTGCACATTGCCCTCATCCAGACCGGCTCTGTGAGAAGGAAACTGGCTCCAATGACAGAGGGGGCTGGTCCCAGTCCTGGCAGGCAAGAGAGTGGCGATGGTGGGGGGATCCTTCCCTGGCCTCTGTTGTCTGTTCTCCTTGAAGCCTGTACTCAGGTTGCCTTGAATGTGGACTTGGGTAAAGCCAGGGACCCAGAGTGCTTCTGGGTGGCACTCATGGAATGGCCCAGCCCTCTGCCAGCCATAGGCCCCATCCCTCAGTGTCAGGGAGTAGAGGCTGGGCCGTGAGAGTCCTGCTGCCTCTGTATTGTTCTTCTAATGCACTGTAGAAATTGTATGTAATATATTTAAATCAATGCAAATGTATGAATAACAAATCTGATTCTGAACTTTTGTCTTTTTTTCTTATGGTGGAAGGAAGACGAGGTAGAATACAATTTTAAGGACAGAGAATCTTGTGTTTCCCTGAGTTGACTGAGACATGGCTCTTGAGTCTATTTTCCTCCAGTAGGGGGAATACAGGTCCTTATTTCCAAAGTCCCAGTGCTCTGAAAACCAAAAATATTTTCATAACCTAGCTTCCGAAACTGACCTGAACCTACACTGAAGCTATTTATGACCGTCGTCATATTCCTTAGTGTGAATATTTGTTGCAGAAATACTGTTTTGTTGAGATATTCTCCTAGTAGGGATTATACAGTATTTACACTTATCACTTCCAAACAGCTGAACAAAATTCTGAATTCCCAAATCATCTAGCCCCAGGGATTTGTAATAAGGAATATGGACGGGTCTCTCTTCTTGACCAGAGGGTGGCCCTCTGCATGTGCTTGGAGCACAAGGAACCCTGGCTCCTTTAAAGTGAAGGATAATCAAAATAATAATAATAATATAATAATAAAGTGATGGGTAATCAAGCAGATAGTTGGTGGGAGGGGAGCTAAAGGCGAATGAGCACATGGTATGCTTTTTTGAGGCTCACCTCAAGGGTTTTGGGGCTGTGGAAACCTTGGATAATGCAGGAAGTGCAAGGATAACTGGTTCAGCTCTTGACCCACTTCTGGATGTCTGGCCAGTGGGGTGAAGAAGCCAGCTGAGGAGCTGGTGCCCATTCACGTGACTGGGCGCACCACCCACTCGGCAGTGCTGGTGGTAATGGCCTTCCTCCTAGATCTGGCCAGGGGCCAGGAACCCTCTTCTCTCTTGAGGATCAGGACTCACCGTGGAGATGTGTCCCTCTCTCCATCTGACCACCTCTGAAAAAGGAGGCTTCCGCACAGGGGCTCTACAGGATGGCGGGGAGGAAGCGAAGGACGCCAGCCCTCTTTTCTTCCTGGGAACACGCTTTCCTGCAATGTGCCCAATCCCACACCCATCAGCTCCAGAGTATCCATTGTGGGACCCTCCCCTTCTGTGACAGACTCACACAGTTCTTGATGCAAATGTTTTTATTTTGCCACTTAAACCAGTTTCCTTGTGTGACCTGACAGGGACAGGGGTACAGGACAGGCCGCTTGGCCATTGGTCGTAATAGCAGGAAGGTTAGTAGCAGGAGTGGTGAGATGATTAGTTTGAGTGCCCGTCACTTGAGTCCAGCGGGAATGTCATGCAGTCCAAGTATAGTGTTAGATGGGAAAGGGTCAAGGCGAGAACGGACGCTGTTTCTCCTGGTGAGGAAAGGGTCCCACACAATGGAGAGCTCAGTGGACACCTCCAATCCTGTTCTGAATTGAGCAGGCCAGCAGCAGCGTGTGGGGCCGTCTGCCTCAAGTCTCTTCCTCCTTCATCTTCCCGGGCCCTTTGGCAAAAGTGCCTATGATTCCTGGGGGAGATACTGCTGCTCCCAGCCCCTTCCCTGGATCAGTGTCTGATCTGATGGAGGTAGCTTGTGGGGCCTGGCTTCCTCCAGTTCCGACGGATCCTGGCACTTGTCCTCCTAGTGTTCAGGTACTGGTCGCCGGAAGCACTGCTCTGTGGGTCGGCCAGTGGATTGTGGGGCTCTGGGATTCTGCAGGAAACAAGTGTATGATATGCCAACATCAACCGGAAGGACAGAATGGGGACTAAGGATTTTGATCATGCAAACTATTAAAACATTGGGGTAAAAGGAGACCAGGGGTCTGGTCTCATCTCTGCCCCCGGAGAGCTACATGAGAGGCAAAAGCTTTCAGATTTCTGTGCAGAGTGGGACTAGATCGGGGTGAGTACCACTCAGCATTTTCCCAACTTCCTCTTCCTGTACTCACAGCAGACATTAGTAAGTCATACAAGGATCCTTACCAAGATATGTTAAGTAGGGATTACTGGCCAATTGGAACTAATACGGACCTGATGATTTCAGAAGGCTTGTTAAGGTCTAATTTTGACTGGGCCCCAGAGAAGGAATGACGCCCGTGTATACCCGTAGTTGTTGGGTTAGGCCGTGTGGTTCAGCTTGATCTCTTGGGGAGATCCCCTGTTCCTGGGCTGGCAGTGACCTAAGCAAAGAGGTGGTTGACTGGGTAAAGTTTCTCAGTTTTAACCTTTGATGCCTCTACAGCACTTTGTTGTGCTGTATTCTCTCTGATTACACAGCCAAGATTCTCACCAGGCTGACTATTGAATGTTACCTCCTCTTTAATAGGTAAATAGGAATTGTTTTCCCTTCCAAACACTAGCCTTCCTACCTGTTAAGAGTCACTGTGAAATGAGGTGGCACTGATAGGATCCTGGCATCCCTTCCCACCTGAATTCACAGGGTCATGTAAGACTCCAATAGAACAGCAGCCTTTCAAGTGCCTCCATGTGGCAGGCACTGTGTAGACCTTATGATAATCCCAATGGTAGGCACTTCACGGCGAGGCCAGGTCAGCAGCCCCAGGTCCCACAGCCAGGAACTGCTGGGACGGGCATGAGTGTCCTCCCGCCCTCCGCCCTCCAGTCCCAGGGACCTACCTGAGCCGGCTGCAGTGGTGTAGCGAGTGGCCCAGGGGTTTCTGCCTTGGGGGTCTCTTCCTGCGCAGCCTCCTCAAAGCCTCTGCCATACGGGGGTCCCCTGCACACTCCCAGATGATCTGTGCCCGTTCCTCAGCCAGCTGGTCCCCACTGCGCTGGAACAGGCCCTGGATCTGCAGCAGCTCAGCGCCCTGGAAGATGTTGGCTGACGCCTGCTTGCGGCCCCGGGCCTCAGGTGGGGCCTGCCAGGGGAGTGGCTCGCTCACCACAGAGGCTGGGGTGCCCATCCTGGGTGCTTTGGGGAAGGAAAGATGGACGGACATCATTACCAGCTCCATAGGCCCTTCCCAAACCTGGGGGCCCTGACTAATACGAGGACTTCTGGTGTTGCTGTTGTCAGAGGCAAAGTGCAGTAAGTCCTGATTGAGATCACTGGTTTCCCAGGGCACCGTGGGGAAACAGTGTTGATGACAGGCTCACTTTGTGATAGAGTGCCTGTGTGTCTGACACGTGTTAAGACTCACAGGAACCTGGGAGGTAAGACTTGTTTATCCCCACTTTACCAACGAAGAAGTTGACTGTGGTTCGGTGACTCTCCCGTAAACCAAACCCTGTGTAAGTGCAGGGCCAGGAGAACCCGGCCTGTCTGGCTCGAGTCCAGGCAGACCCTAGGACGCCCAGGCCTTAATGACACCAGCAGCAGAGCTGAAATGTGGCAGGCACTTCACGTGTGTCAGGCGCCCCTGGAAGAGCCATGTTCGCCTCACACCATCAGAATGTGAGCACAGCAGCCCTGTGAGGTGCTGTCATCCTCACCTCGCAGATAAGGACACCGAGGGACAGAATCCAGGTTTCTGACACCGAGGCCCAGGCTCTAGGGTACAGAAGCGAAAGGGGGGTGTGGAGCTGGCTACCCAGGTTGGCATCCGGGGCTGCCTCGACCACTCCCTGGTGACGCACCGCATCCAGTCCTGGGTAAGCACATCAGCTTCGCAGGGTGGTTGTGAGGACAGAGTGAAGACACAGTGCTCAGTGTCCTACTCTTCTGCTTTTCCACCCATAAAATTGACAAGAGTCATCCTGCCTTCTAGCTTCAAGACCCTGGGGATGAACCAAGTCCATACGAGGTGGGGCAAAGACAGGTTTACAGTTGTTTGTACGGGGAATAACAATACAAGAATAAACTCCGTTTCATGTACTCCCAACTGTAAACCTACTTTTGCCCCACTCTTGTGTAATTTAGCAAAGAGTATGAAACAGACTCTTTGCTAAATCATCTAACTACAGTCCAAAGGACCATAGAGAGAAAGGGGCAGAAAAAGCTACATACAGGGTTAGGATACTCTTATCACAGGACAGAGGCTGAAGTTTACAAGAAAATTCAGTAAAAGTTAGCTCATGGCAATGCCCGCCCCCCATATCCAGGATATGAAAATTAAGCCATCTCCCTGAGGTCTAGATAGTGCATGTTGGATAATGAAGTCTCCAGAGTGTGGGAGCCACCTCTCCATGCCAGTCTGACTTCCCAGATGATGACTGTCCCCCCTTACCCTGGCCTCCCCCCCTCACCTCAAGAGCCACCCTCCCAATTCCCGTAATTTCTACACTTCTCTGTCCTAGTTTCTAGGCCTTCTAGCATAAGAACTCACTTTCTTCAAAAGATTTAATAACTAAAATAAATCTGCAGAAGAGTTTTAGATGAATTATCTTCATTAAAAATGTACTTTTTATCTGGTAGGTTTTACCAAACCTAACGTGTGGTAATTAAACCCCCAAAACTGAATTATATAAACATATTATGGCCAGAAAACAGTAGTCACCAAGTAACACTTTCAGGCTGGTAAAGAGAAACCAAAGCTGGCTCGGGCATTTATTCTGCATCAGGCAGTGTGCCCACACCATCTCACCCTGAAAAGAAGTCTAGGCACCAGCCGCTGTTATCTTCACCCCCGTTCACAGGCGAGCAAAGGGAAGCTGAGACATAGACATAAGTACCAGGGGCTCAGCCAAGGCCAAAACCTAGTCTGACTGCAGTCCAGGCTCTTTTAAAAGATTTTTTAAAAATTTATTTTTAGAGAGAGGGGAAGGGAGGAAGAAAGAGGAAGAAAAACATTAATGCGTGGCTGCCTCTTGCACGTCCCCCACTGCACCCCCCACAGGGGACCTGGCCCTCAGTTCAGGCATGTGCCCTGACTGGGAATCAAACCGGCGACCTTTTGGTTTGCAGGCCAGCACTATGTCCACTGAGCCACTGTAGCCACACTTTTAAACAACCTATTTGTCTCCAAAGCCAAACAGCTCAAAGCACATTTCTTCCCATCTGTGAGGAGTGCTCATTCACAAAAGGGAAAACCCATCAGTAGCAGGGAAAGAACACGGAATACCCCACACGGGAGGCAAGGGTGGGGTGTGGAATTTATTTGAGTCTTTTCTCTAACGTCAGGGCTGTTCTCTGGGTGGCAGGCAGCTCCAGTTTTGAACCCATGGCAGCATGAAGAGGAAGATCTCTAGCTTCCACTAGAGAAATCTGGAGTACAATTCAACCCAGGGCACAGAGCACTGGACTATGAATCCGAGACTTTGGGTTTGAGCCCCAGTTCTGCCACTCGGTGACCGAGAGGCCTCAGGCACTTCACATGTTTCTGTGGGCCTGTTTCCTCTTACATCCATAAGAACAGGTAGATGCTGATGGTCACCAAGGGCCTGTGCTGGTGGTGAGTCAACAATTCCACGAGAAGGCTAGGTCTGAACGAAGAGATGGTTTGCTTGTCTGCCAGGGCCTAGGAGCAACGTGTGTGGACAGGTCTGACTAATTAGGTATCACAAGACACCCCAACCAGTAGCTCCTCTTCTCAATCTCCCCTGGAGGACAGACATTGCCACTGTGGGCTGTGGGGTTAGGGTCTGGTAAAAGAGAACTCACTGCTCTAAAGCACTCTAGTGACCTGGGCTGGCTATGTCCAAGCCTGGGACAGACTCCTGGGAGATCTGAGTGGTGGGAGAAGGGGTCATGTCCCTCCTCACAAACGCAGTCAGTCTCACCCTCCCCTCATGAGAATGGCAGCTGCCTCAGGGAGGAAATGGCTTGGAGCCTGACTTCCCAGATAGTCCCAGTTGCCTCTGCCAGGGCTGCAAAGGCCCTGCAAGGCCCTACCTCCAGCCTCTCAGAGAGAAATGTACTAGCGAGAAAGCACCTGGGGGTGCCTGAGCCTCCAGCACACCCTCTATGAGCCTCAGGGTGGGGGGTGGCACCTCCAGATTTTGAGGCCCCTACTCTGGGTTCTGCCTCCCACCCCAGGGTTCAGACAGCAGAGTTAGGATAATAAAAATCAGCCATATCAGGTAGGATTAGACTTTAAACTTGGGGAAAACTGAATCAGAACACTTTTATTATTAGAAGAAACTTCCTATCTCTTCAATGTGTTCAGTAGTTACTTTCTTCCTTATTTCCTGGACAAGACTTGAGTCCAGGGAAGTCCATAAATACTTTCTTTTTTAAGGTTTTGCATTTTACTTTTTAAAAATTCTAATTGTTGTTCATGTATAGTGTTCTGTCTTTTACTCACATCACAGCCCACCCCCTCCAGCCCTCCCCACCTCCCTCCCATTGCCCCCCCCCCCAGTTTTTGTCCATGTGTCCTTTATACTTGTTCCTGTAAGTCAGTAAATGCTTGAACAATGGTACTTTTTAAACTGGAAGATGAAACGACAGGGCTATTAAAAGATTCCAAATGAATCTTCCATTTCAGAACTGACAAAAAAGATAAGTCCATAAGGGAATACATAAAGACTAATCACAAAATCAATTTGACACAAACTAAGTTAAAAATGAACCCCCCCAAGTAAACACCAAACGTTGAAAGTGACAAAGTTCAGCTTTGAAACAGGCAGTAAAGGAACTATTAGCTCTAACAAAGAAATATAGTTAAAAAGTGACTCACCATGCAACGGATTTGCAATTTATAAATATGGTGCATTACTGAGCACTCTTTGTAATGTATGAAGCTCAGTTAAGACATCTATCTATGCTCACTGTGCTCTCAGGGAGGTGTAAGTAACCGTGAGAGGCAGAACCTACTTGTGTGAGCTCTGCAGCAACTGGCTCCTCACTTGGTTCGCCACCTTTAGATAACCCTGTTGGTGGTAATCTGTAATCGGAGGCCAAGGGCCTCTTAGAAACAGAACTGGAGGCTCTGGCCCAAGGCCCAAATCAACACTTGTGGCCCTGGCCTGGTTCCCTGCACAGACATGCCACTGGATAGCAGCCAAAATCTGTGGATCCTCAATTGGGAGGCCCAGTGCAAAGGGATGCATGTTCTGCCCCCACCAGGAAGGGCCTAGCCTCAGCCTCCAAATCTGTGTCCCAGGAGGTGGAGAAAGGAAATGGGCCCTTCCCCCAGACCGATTCTCAGATATGACCTGGAAAAAAGTCCTACTAGATCCAGGCATATCTTTTTTCAACAGTTCAAGAACCCTGAATTCTGGCTGTGCCACTGATAAGGAGGTAATTTTGGCAAGCCCCAGTTTTCCCCTGCCTCAATTTGCTCGTTGTCAGAATGGTAAGAACACATAACCCCTAAGGAGATAAGGGAGATAAAGTATACCGGAAGCATCCATCCCAGTACATTACTTTATGAAAGCGTGGTGTAAGGGAAAGGCTGTTTAACCACCCATTTTTGTCATCACCACTATCATGACACTCCCTCAAAAGAGGCCTTCACTCTTGGGAGATGATGGTAAAGGGTGATAGAGTCCTCTGGGGACTTTAAAATCATTGCTGCCATTGAGGCACCTAGCTCCAAGTCAAAAACAGAGCAGCACTTTCAGACAGGTAATATCTTTAATCCTTATGACACTCCTATGAGGAGGTACTGCTTATACCCATTTTATAGATAAAAAGCTAAGTTCAGGAAGGTTAAGTAACTTTCCCAAAGTCACACAGGTAGTAGGTGATAAGGCTAGAATATGAAAACCCAGGTAGTCTGACCCCAGCGCCTGCGCTCTCAACCTGTGTTATTTTTGTTCCCGCCAGATGGCTGCAGAGGTCTTCAGAGGAAGGACCCAGGAGGCTCTGAAACCTCTGGGAGCCTGTTCTCTGCTTCTGCAGGTTTTGGAAGGTGCAGGGATCGAAAGTCAAGTTTCCCCAGCCAACCTCTGTGCCATTTGCACTCCATGGCCCCGCGGGTAATTAGAGCAATTACTCACCACACTGAAGGGCTGCGCCGACGGACCTCAAATCGGGATGGGGCAAGATAAGATGCGCCTACCCCAAACCTTACCCCTACCCGGCCTTTTGAAAGGGCGGACGCAGCTCTGGGCTTGCTTCTGCTGCGAAGGTGTTCACAAGGACCAGGCGGCGTTTATCTACAGGTCGAGAGCTTGGGAAGGGGTATCCTGACGGAGATCACACGGCGAAATCCCCAGAACAGGTCGGACCCCGGGACTCGGACGTGGCGCTCTGCACAACAACGGGCCGTCGGTGGATCTGGGGGCTTGGGTCCTGGCCGTACCCCGGCTCTGATGACTCGCTCACCCGCCCGCTATCAGCGCAGCAGAAGCTGGATCACGAACCTACGTACCTGGCTATCTGAGGCCGGCCACCTCGGTCACAGCCGCGGCTCTCCGGAGAAAGCGCTCCCCAGCTCAGGAACAGCCAATCCTCAGCCGAACCTTGATGTGAGCTCCATAACAAGCCTTCCAAAATCGAACGCGGAGACTCCGTTGGCCAATCAGCAACTAGAGAGAGCGAGGGGCGTGTTATGGCTCCTCCCCCTTCCCACCCCAGGCCTCGAAACCCGAGTGCCTAGATTCCCGGGTCCAATCAGCGTCGGAACAGCGATGAGGGGCGTGTCCGTCCGGGTTCCTACCCAAGCCCTCGGCCGCCCACGCTTCTCTCCTGGAGGCGCCCCGCCTTCATTGACGTCAGTCCCCAGGGTGAACGCGGTTTTGCTGGCGCGGGACTGGGGCGAGGCTGCATTCCTGCCCTGGGGTGCGGCAGCGGTTGGTCCTGCAGCGTACACGTGATGGGTGCCCCTTTCCCTGAGCTCGAGGCCTGTGGACCCGACGCCGGTTCCTTGCAGCTTGTGGCCCTCTGCAAGAAGACCTGCAGCTGCTTTAACTCACTCCCCAGAGCACTTATGTTTCAGCTTCAGCTTTGGGGGGAGAGGAAGGGATAGTCAGTGCGGTGGACAAATCCTGGGCTTCAAAGCCAGAATGTCTTAATTCAAATTTTGGATCAGCTGTGCTACCTTCAGCCAGTTACTTAAATGAGACAGTATTAAAAAGGTTTTTATTCATTCATTCGATGGTGGTCCACTAGCGACCCACCCTGTGAGCGCTTCTAGACTGGCATTGAACAGGAAACACCTATAAGCCCTTCTCCTGGGGAAGTTTACAGCTTAGTGGGAGGCAGACATTAATAAGCCTGGGAACTTCCGGATTGGTGAACCCGTGGAGGTGCTGGGAGAGAGGCTGCCTGAGAGGGCATGGAAGCTCAGTGCCCTTTTCCCATGCCCTGTCCTACGCGTCTCTTCCACTTGGCAGTTCCTGAGTTATATTCTTTTATAATAAACTGGTGACTTAGTAAGAAAAAAACCCCTAAAACATTTAGTTGTGATTACAATTGTGATAAACACTGCGGCTATAAGAGGGTAAAATGGAGGAATCTAGGCATTCTTTGGGAGCTCCTTGAAGGAAGAAGTAACATTTAAGCTGAGATATGAAGTTGGTCACACGAAAAATGGGTGTGGGAAGAATGTTTAAGAACGAGAGAATAGGCCTTGGCCGATGTGGCCCGGTTGGAGAGTCATCCAGTAAACAAAAAACGTCCTGGGCTCCCCTCTGAGGCAGGTGCCTAGGTTGCAGTCCTGGTTGGGGTGTGTAGGAGAGGCAACCAATCCGTGTTTCTCTTCCTCTCCCCCTCCCTTTCACCCTCTCAAAAACCAATAAATATGTCCTCGGGTGAGAATAGAAAAAGGAAAGGAAAAAGGAAGAAGGAAGGAAGGAAAGAAGGAAGAAGGAAGGAAGGAAGGGGAGCAAAAAAACCTGTGTTAAGGCCAGCAGGTACCCTGACCAAAGACTCGAAATTAGGCCTAATGTAAGGCTACCAAAGGAGAGAGAATGGTAAAGAAGCAGAAGACAGAGGCAGACAGTAGTTTCCATTTCTTCTTGTGATGATCCTCCAAGGAGAATACAATTATATGTATTTATTTCATAGACATTTAATAGCACTTACTATGTGCAAGTAATGCCAGTCAGCACTTTACTAATATTTGTTATTTCATCACATTTGTGTTTTTAGAAGGTCACTTGGGCAAGAGCTTGGATTAGAGGCTGCAGGAGTGGTTGTAGGTTATCCAGTATGGGTCTTGAGAAATACTTGATTACTTCCTTGGAAAATTAGGGCTTTTTTTGTGCACCGGTTCTAAAATAGTCAGGAAGGGTGTCTGTGAATAGGCAGCTAGGTCTTCCTGACTCCTTTTCCACTACAGAGCTCAACTTCATAGTCATTTGATTTTTGTTCTGTAAAATTTCTGAGGGGCAAAGAATAGGAGCCAACTCGCCAGGGTTTGTGAATCCCTTTTCGCAAGGTAGAAGGGATGTTGGGGAGCTGTTCTTCCTTATCCTTGTTTCCAGTTCTTCTTTCTGTCCTACACAAAAAACTACATCAGCATGTACATTGCTGTAGTTCAAAGGGTTTGAACAGTGGCTTCTCTTTGGTTTTCCTGAAGCCCTGGGGAAAGATTGAAAAAAGCAAAGAAATCAGCAATATTCTTCTCCAATAGAAAGTAGTGCTGAGAACCCTATCAGCCAACTGCTTGGCTAAGAAGGGGACTGTGCAGATTGGTAAACTGGGAGGCTGGGCTTCTGAGTCACAGACTCTGTCTACCCCATTCTAAGCAACAGGAAGGCCAACCTCTTGGCAAATCAGTGCTTGGAGAGCCTAGGAATTCTGACACCATGAGCTCAGATGAGCATACCAGCATAGGAATTGGGAACCTGTGAATTCTGGGTCATATGTGACTAAGCCTGGGTGGAGAATATGTGATGTCTCCAAACATTTTTGCAGGCATGTGACCATGTGCTTACTACGCAATGGAACCATTTCTGTTGTTGCAGCTTTATGGTTCAGTATTTCTGAAGAAAAGATGGGGCACTTCCACAGTTGTGTGGACCATGCAGGACATGGGGACTGCAGATCCACGCCCTCAGAGGGCCCTTTTTGGAGAAGGTCAACCCTGGGGATAGAACCCTGGAGTCATTCAATCCAAGCCTTGGTTTTACTAGGAGTCTGGTTAAGGTGAGGGGAATCAGAAACACTCTTTGGGCACAGTGTCTAAGAAGGTGCCCCCCAAAACTCAGTTATCAAGATCAATATTTTAAAGTAATATTTAAAAAAATCAAAATTAATGCAAAACATTCACAATGAAAAAAAATCAACATTTAAAATAAAGACAGGCTGTTGCTTGTTTTATGATCCTGCATCAGTTTGCAATGGGAAGAGTAATTTCTCATCAACCCACAGCTCCTGCACAGGTCACCCACCATTGAGTCCCTTGTCCATCCACTTCATTGAGGGCTGATGATAGTGTGGGAACAAATTGGGCAACACAAAACTTTATATACCGTCACGTTTTTTTAGAGCTCTTATCCTCTTTTTCCATTTGGTTCCAAATGTGGAGAATATTTTGGTAAGTACATATAGGACCTCACATTTCTCATTTTGCCGCAAGCTATTGTGTTGCAAAATACAATAAGCAAGGTCCTAAGCAAGGTGTTGGTTTTTAGGGGAGAAGAGTCTAGGAAGGGGTCTAGCTGTTCACCTCTGAGCAAATTACTTAAACTCTCTGCCTCTCTATTACCTCATCTGTAAAATGGGAATAATCATACCCACTTCTCCGTGTTGCTGTGGGGATGAAGTGAGGTGCTAGAGACACTGTGCCTGCCTAACATACACCTTGCTACAGACTCCAAGCCAGCATTCATTCCACTCCTTCCCTCTCTACCTGCAGAAGTTGTTCAAGTAGCTGGACAGTTAGTTGCAAGTGGTCCCCCAGTGGAGCTGAGACTTGTTCCCTTGGGTTTCTTGTTGCTATCCGTCTACTTCTAGGGAGAGGAGAGGGAAGTTTCACACTCTGCTGACAAGCAACAGTGTGGCTTAGTAGTCAGCTCTGTTTTTCTTGATAATGACAGTGGTTATTCTAAACTTTTTTTCTTAAGTGCCCTTCTGCTTAGGATGTTATACATGGTCTTACTACAGCCCTCTTCTCTGAACTTAAAACCTGAACAGGCCAAAAATAGCAAAGTCCTACAGGCAAAGGGTACATTACTGAAACACTAAAAGCAAACAAACAAAAATACCAATCATGGATGTGAAAGGTCAGTTTTGTATTAGTCAGTTTGGGCTGCCATAACAAAACACCACAGATTGGTGGCTTAGCAACAGAAATGTGTTTCCTCACAGTTCTGGAGGCTGGGAAGGCCGAGATCAAGGCGCCAGTGCAGTCAGTTTCTGGTGAGAGTTCTCTTTCCGGTTTGCAGACGGCCACATGCTCACTGTGTCCCCACATGGCAGAGGAAGAGAGAGCTCTGGTGTCTCTTCTTATAAGGACACAAACCCTATCAGATCAGGGCGCCGCCCTGTGCACGCCCTCATTTAACCTTACTTTCTTCACCCAAATGTGGTCACATTGGAAGTTAGTGCTTCGACAGATGCATTTTGAGGGACACAGTTCAGTTCTTAGCAAGTATGAACTTGTGGTATTTTATACATATAAAAGGAGATATAGAGATAAATCTAGCCATACATGTATGTTTGTATGTATAGATGTATATGTATACATAGGAGTACACACAACACACACATTCTCCAGATGTGTCTGCTGGAAGCGGTGACATTCCAAAAGGAATGAGCACATTTAGCATCTAAATATTGGTTGCTCGCTACCATTCTCCACAAAAGGAGCCACGGCTTCTTGGAAAAATAGTTGCCTGTACCGCTGGGGTTGAGGAAGTTCAAGGCGGTCCCAGAGCATCCTGTGCCAGAGTGTAAGGAAGGACTCGAAGAACAATGGAAGCCCGTCAAAATGCCAGGAGTCGGTGTATAAGGGCTCCTGTTAGTCAGCTGCAGAGCATCAGATAAAATATGACAGTCATATATGATCACCCAGTGACTAAAATAAGAATACATAAGTCCAGAGTAATATAAACAAACAAACAAATAAATAAAGGACACAGGAGACAAGGTCTTCTTATAGTAGAACGCCAACTAATAAATGTAGAAGAAATGAGGCCGTAGGAAAGCCACCAGTGACTGACTACTAAAACAGCTTCGGGACCATTAGAAAAACAGGAACTGTGGTATTTTTGCATATTTTTTCTCTGTTTGTTATGTATGCATGGCATCTTTGTACATACTAAACTTTTTCTCTCTCTTCCCATGTTAGTTTTATATGTAAGTTTTGGGAAGTTAGTGTTACGACTTAGTCCTTAGGTAACAGCACAGTGCGTGGGACTATGTCAAAGTATGAGAAGTATTTTTTATTTTTTTAAAGATTTTATATAGAGAGAGGGGAAAGGAGGGAGAAGGAGAGGGAGAAGCACCCACATGCGAGTGTGAGACAAACACTGATTGGTAACTTCTCACACGTCCCCAGCCGGGGACCCGGCCGGCAACACAGGCATGTGCCCTGACCAAGAATCAAACTGGCAACCTTTCGGTCCGTAGGCGGGCGCTCAACCCACTGAGCTACACCAGCCAGGGTCTGAGAAGTACTTACTATAGACTGTTGGGACTGTGTATCTCCTCATTCTGGAGACGGGGTGAGAGCTTCTCCAGCTGTGAGAAAGATAGCTGTACCGGATTGGGTGGCGATGTGGAGCTGTTTCCTTGTTGCATGGAAGTCTAAATGTAGACAGGAGGTTGCATATGGAAGCTGAGTCTCTGAAGGGTGGACTGTGCCATTATCTCTTTGACAAGGGAGCAGTCCTTTAAATATTTCTCCTTTTCCAGCTGGCGCTATGCTCAGCTTTGTCAGCAGATGGAGCCAGTAAGACACTATAAGTAGAAAGAGTTTCTCCCTTTGGTTGAGCTGTTCTCTCATCAGGCTACTTCAGCTTGCTTCTCCATGGCCCACTCCTGGAGCACAGGCTCCTGCAGTGTGTTTATAGGTAAGGTATTTGCTCTCTTCAGGAATTAGCTAACCCTAGGAGGAGCAGTCCCTCCCTGGACAGACCCAAGATATCAAAACATCATAAAATAAAACACATGATCGATAACACAGAAATTCAGAGCTCAGGGGGAGCGACTTGTTGTTGCTCCCCAGTGTCAGGACTTCAGCTGGAGTCCTGAAGGTCTTGAGCACTGAGGCTGACGGGCCAGCCAGGGGTTAGAATCATGTGAAAGCTGATTCCCGATATGCCTGGTGCCTAGCCGGGGAAAATCTGAAGGCCAGAACTGCTGACTGGAATGCTTCAGTGGCTTCTGGATGTGGCCTCAGAGAAGCCAGACTTCTTCCACTGTGGCTCAAGGCTGCAAGTGTGAACTCCAGGGAATAAGGCAGAAGCTAGAGTGCCCTTTTTGACAAAACTTAGATGTTATACAGTATTGTTTCTGCCATTCTGTTAGTTACAATCAACTCACAACTTGCCCAGATTCAAGGAAGGGGGACATAGACTAGACCTCTTGATGGAAGAGGAGTCAAAGAATTTGTAGTCGTTAAAAAACCCACAAAGTGAAACTAGGATTCAGCCCTGGCAGGTATGGCTCAGTGGATTGAGTCCTGGCCTGCGAATCAAAGAGTCTCTGGTTCGATTCCCAGTCAGGGGACATACCTGGTTTGCAGTCCAGGTCCCCAGTGGGGGGCATGCACAAGAGGCAACCACACATTGATGTTTCTTTCCCTTTCTCTCTCCCTTCCCCTCTCTCTAAAAATAAATAAATAAGATTTTTTTTAGAAGGAAGCTAGGATTCAGATCGCAGTAGTTAGGTTCCAAACCCTACTTGATTCATTAAAGTGCCATTATAATAAACAGAAATCTGTTTAAGTTAGCTCAGGTAAAGAAGTGGGGAGGGTGTTGCTCTAAAGCAACAGTGAGTTCAGAGAAATGAAGCCCAGCTAAAAACGGAGCAAGTTCTAGGCAGCTCTCATCCTCTTTCATCTCTCCATAATCAGCTGTGATGGTTAATTTTTTTTTAATCCTCACCTGAGAACATTTTTTCATTGCTTTTTTTAGAGAGAAAGGGAGACAGAGAAACATTGAAATGAGAGAGACAGAGTATGTGTCCAGACGGGTGATCAAACCTGCAACCCAGGCATGTACCCTGACCGGAAATCGAACCTATATCCTTCTCGTTATGGGATGGTGCTCCAACCAACTGGGCCACACAGGCCAGGGCTATGGCAGTTAATTTTATATGTCAACTTGACTTGGCCATGGGGTGCCCAAATGTATGGCTAAACATTATTCTGGGTGTGTTTATGAGGGTTTTTTGGATGAGATTAATATCCGAATTGTCCTCCCTCATGTGGGTGGGCCTCATCCAATCAGCTGAAGACATGAATAGAACAAAAAGCTGACCCTCCCGCCAGTAAGAGGAAACCCCTCCTGAGTGACTGAGCCTGGACATTGGTTTTTGTTATTGTTGCTGTTTTCGTGCTTTCAGACTCAAACTAAAACACTGAATCTTCTTACATCTTGAGCCTGCATCCTGCAGACTCAACTATACCATCGGCTCTCCTGGGTCTCCAGCTTGCTGGCTGCAGATCTTGGAACTTGTTGGTCTCCATAAATGCATGAGCCAATGCATCTAAGAATAAACCTATTCTATCTCTCTACTTACTTATTCTGTTTCTCTGGAGAACCCAGAGAGTTTTTTAAAAATAAAAATAAAAAATTTTATTTTTAAAAAGATTTTATTTGTTTATTTTTAGAGAGAGGGGAAAGGAGGGAGAAAGAGAGGGAGGGAAGCATCAGTTGGCTGCCTCTCATATGTGCCCCAACCAGGGACAGAACCCACAACTCAGGCACATGCCCTGATGAGAATTGAACAGGTGACTTTTTGTTTTGCAAAACGATGATGCCCAACCAACTGAGCCACACTGGTCAGGGTGGAGAACCCAGACTCTTTTGTGCAGACCAGCTTCCTCTGCCTGTTCAGAATCTCTACTCCCCACAACTCTGCCAGTGCACTAGCTCCACTCAGGAACGGCCACTCAGCCAAGCTCCAGAAGAAGCAATCGGACAGGCCCAGTGTGGCTCTGCAGTGGAGCAGGGGTAGGGACAGGGCCTTAAAGAATAAATACACCATCTATATCTAGAGCCACCACTCCCACAGGGAATGCGGGTGGGGGAGAAGGTCACCAGGCAGAGGCAGGCCTCCCAAAGCCTTTCACTTGCACTGAAGATTCTTGTTGCTTCTCTTGATCCCCGAATGCCATGATGCTGGCTATTTCGGCCTCTTTCTGATGGGTCAGGGCAAGGTCCTCTTAAGTCTCTAGCGACTTCTGTGACCTTCGATCTCTTTGAACCATGGCAGCAGTGTTCTACTCTCCCTGTCCAGGTTGGGGAGGGGTTGTTTCTTGGCTGTAAAGAGAAAACTGGAGTTGGGGGAAAGTCTCCATGACTCAGCACACCTTTGAGAGGCCCCACTGGTAATGTGAGGCTGGAAACCCAAGTGGTAGTGGAGGGGAGATCACATTTGCTTGCTCTGTGGTCTGAGCAGATAATGTCTTACAAAGAGTATATTGTGAGACTGGACTTTTGAGGAGTGTTCACTGTTAAAGCAGACTTGGAGACACTAAGACAGCATTCTAGTGGTCTGGAAATCTAAATTTAGTTGCTAGCTTAATCCGTCTGAATCTCATTTTCCTCATCTGTCAAGTGCAGGTAATGAATTACTTACCTCACAAGGTTGTAGCCAGAGCTGAGAAGGTGATGCTGGTTAAACACCCCGCACAGAACATCATTAGATGGGAACCCTGGGCTCTGCCAGCCCCCTGAGGTCTGCTTCTCCTGCCTTAAAGCTCCAGCCGTGGGTAGGGAGGATGAGAAATGGAGACAGCGCACATGGTCAGGCCTGGAGGCCAGGTCCTGAGGCCTGTAACAACCACACTCACCGCAGCAGCCCCTCTCCTGGACCCCTACCTGCTGACCAGCTCCCCAAAATTGGGACCACTGTCTTTGTCACCACTAAGGTGCCGTCCTCTGATGTCTTGCCTCCTGGACCAAAGCCGAAGTGCCAGATATGTACAGTGATGAAAAGCCAGAAAGTGGAAATCAAATATTTGAATTGCATTCTCCAATAGCTGTGGGCCATTAGGTAAGTCACATAAGCTTCCTGTGTCTCAGTGTCCTCATTTTAAAGCAGAGGTGGTTTAATAGCCCCTAGCTCTCACAAGGCTGTTGCGAAAAGTAAATGAAACCTGTGTGGAGGGTACTTAGCGTGGCGCCAGGCACATGGCGGTGCTCTGCAAATGTTAGTTATTCCTGAGGAGCCACTGCCACTTTTACCGAGGCTGACTGGCACAGTGGTGTGGCTGACTCCATCCGTCCCGGCCCAGGTTGTCCATCCTCAGAGGGGAGGCCCCTCCTTTCCCCCGGGAATGTGGTCTGCTGGGGTCTGCACGTCCCCACCACAGGTCCCAGCCGGAGGGAACTTTGAGCAGCTCCTGGGCAGCCACTTGATGACCTGGCCTCTGGGCCACCTGCCTTGGTCATCCACAGTTAGTTACTTAGTCTTAGGGACACAGCCAGCGTGCTGGGCGGCTTCACACCTGAAGCCTCAGGAGGTACCTGTGGCTCCTGGTCTGGTCCCTGTCAGCCTCCCCTGGAGAGCGAGGGCTGACCTTTACCAGAGTTGAATGCCTTCACCTCTTGCCCAGGCCCATCACATGACCCCTGACCTTTGCCCAAAGCTTTTATGGCCCCAACAAAGGCCAGGTATTCCTTGGGGACTGGATTAACAAACTCTAGAGCAATCCAAAGTCTTACCCAACTCCACCCAGACACCCCAAGGGCTCCTATGTCCACAGCCTGGTGGGAGCCACCTTGGGAACAGGCCTGGAGGCATGAGCCCTGGCCCACAGGTGAGTGTGCATGTGCTGGCCTGACCTGCGGAGCTCCTGCGCAGAGCCCTTGGCCCTGTAGCTGCAGGGAACTTTCTGTCTGGGTGCTGTCCCAATGGTGTCGCTGAGTGAACATTGGATTGAGTCAGGAGGCCTTAATTGTAAACTTGGCGCTCACATCACCAACCAGCCGCGTGATCTAGAACAAGTCACCTACATTCTCAGTTACCTTTCATAAAATGAGAAGCCCAGGCTGGTCCAATGGTAGGGAGTTATCAGAACTCAACTAAAGTTAGTGTCAGTAAAATGAGAAACCTGGAACAAATGATC
This sequence comes from Artibeus jamaicensis, assembly GCF_021234435.1. Lineage (NCBI taxonomy): Eukaryota > Metazoa > Chordata > Mammalia > Chiroptera > Phyllostomidae > Artibeus > Artibeus jamaicensis. The sequence goes on from NW_026521538.1 coordinate 2,129,539, forward strand.
TTTATGGCCCCTTTCAGCTCAGGCACATAATTGTAGGCACATAGTAGGTGTCAGGTACATAGCAGGCATTTAAGAAATGTTTATTTAGTAACTTAACGATAAGATTCAAGGCAAGATTAAGGCACCCATCTTTCTCACTGTGCATTTTGCCTGTGCTGTTAATTGATTTATGTCGAGTGGCAGCTCAAGGCCTGGCACATATTCAGGTGTCAAAGCAGTGGGAGTTGAATCCATATATGCAGTATGTTTATGGTAGCCCAGAGAACAAGAGAGAATGGAATTGACTGAACAGTAAGAGCTGGACCGTGGTTATCTCAGAACTGGCAAATGTTCCTCCTTGTTACAAGTTGCCTTCTCCTCTAGACATTGGAGTATCCACCAAGCATCACTGATCCTTGTTCCCTCAAAAACCTAAGCCCTGCTTTCGCTCACACTGTTCCCTCTCCTTAGAACTCCTGTGAGGGCCTGGGATTTACACTGCATCCAAGCTAAAAAGCTAGCCTACTATTGTTTCATACATGCTGGCAGAAGACACAGGATTGCTGAGCCAGAGACAAAAGGCTTACCACTCTTGGCACAGCAAGCAGGATGGGTATCAGTGTTACATCTCATTCCCTTATTCCCAAGTGTCAGGGGAGAAACACAGAGGGGTCCAGGTGGGTGTTATACACATGGGGGGTCTGCATCATCGCTGAGGAATGCCGAGCTTGGGAAACCCACCATTGTCCCCTCTTACCAAAACCACTTTTGTTTTTATTTATTATTTTTAAATATTTTATTGTTTAAAAGATTTTATTTATTTATTTTTAGACAGAGGGGAAGGGAGGAAGAGAGGTAGAGAAACATCAATGTATGGTTGCCTTTCACACACCTCCAACCAGGGACCTGGCCTGCAACCTAGGCATGTGCCCTGACTGGGAATCAAACTGACAACCTTTTGGTTCGCAGGCTGCCACTCAATCCACGGAGCCACACCAGCCAGGCTTATTTTATTTAAAAAAATTAAATTTATGTTTAGAGAGAGGGGAAAGGAGGGAGAAAGAGAGGGAGAGAAACATCAGAGTGAGAGATACAGCAACTGGTTGCCTCTTGTGCACACCCCAACCAAGGACTGGTCCCAGACGTGTGCCCTGACTGTGAATCAAATCAGTGACCTTTTATTTTGTGGAATGATGCTCAACCAACTGAGCCATGCTGGTCAGGGCAAAAAGAAAATATTTATTTCTAGGGTGAGGGAAAAGGAGTGAGAAAATAAAGGGGAGAAACATCAATATGAGAAAGTCACATCACTTGGTTGCCTCTCTTATGCATCCCGACAGGGGACCAAACCTGCAACCCAGGCTTGTTCCCTGACCAGGGATCAAACTGGTGACTTTTCACTTTGTGGAACAATTCCCAACCAACTGAGCCAGGGCCCAAACCACTTTTCTAGTAAGCAGCAAGCAAGCCTGCTCTTTGTCAGGGACAAGATGTTCCCTCACCACTCAAAGCTGTCGGCTGCAAATACAACACTGAGAAGCGGCGGGAGAAAGAGCAGCCATGGTTTTGCATGTTTGGCGTTCCCGGTACTGATGTCTGGGGAAGACCACAATGTGCAGAGGACCGCCTTGCCCAGGATCACCTATCCCCCATCTCTGCTTGTCAAATTCTATCCACCCTTAAATGACACTTCATCTTGCAGCTTTCCACAGCCCTCCTATCCCACATACTTTCTCCTTCCCTTTCGTATTTTTATCATTCTCATCTATTGCTCTTTGGTGTCCACAACTATCCCTTCCCTATCAGGTAAGTGCAAACACTTTGAGGGCAGTTGGTTCTCTTCCTGCGTTCCACTGCCAGATTGTTTGCATCCAGCAGGTGCTTAGAACATGTTTGTTGAGTTGGAGGAATCAAGATTTGGGGGCATGGTTACACTTTTGCAGTCTGCGCCAGCCCCTTGGACTGTGTTCAGATTCCAGAGGCTCGAAATCTCTCCCAAAGCCACTGTGTTGACTTCCTTCCTTGTAAGGAGTAGGACTTGGCTGGTGAGACTGAAGGCCTATGCCCACCAGGTGGCGCCCCACTCTCAATTTTGCTTTTTTTTTTTTTTTTTTAATTATTAAAAAGAGGATTCTCAGCCCTGGCTGGCATAGCTGGATTGAGCGCCAGCCTGCGAACCATACAATCGTGGTTCGATTCCCAGTCGGGCACATGCCTGAGTTGCAGGCCAGTTCCTGGCAGGGGACTCATGAGAGGCAACCACACATTGATGTTTCTCTCCTTCCCTTCCTCTCTAAAGATAAATAAAAAGAAGAGAGGATTCTCTCTAAATGTTTGTTTGTCATCAGTCCAGCACCCAGATTAAGCCCCCCACTTGCCTGCCCTAGCCCCAGCCTTTCTCAAGATTGGTACTCGGACCTGGCTGTTGTGGCTCCGTGGGTTGGGTGAGGGGAGCTGTGAACCAAAAGGTTGCCTATTTCCAATCAGGGCACACGCCCAGATTGTGGGCCAGGTCCCCAGTTTGGGGGTGCACAAGAGGCAACCACACATTGATATTTCTCTCCCTCTCTTTCTTCCTTGCCCCCTCTAAAAATAAATAAATATTTAAAAAATATAATAAAATATGTATTCAGAGGTTGTTCAGCACCCGTAGGTGGGGCTGTGTTGGCAGTGAGAGGCATTAGCCCTCTGAGAAGCCACATACAATTTTCTCCCCCAAGGAGAGCCAGGGTGCTGGAAGCCAGGCCAGAGGTCATAAACTCGTCCCATGCCAGGAGATGAGGGACGAGTTCCGTAGGAAGGGTTAGCCAGGGCTCCGACGCATGCCCAGTCCCCAGGGTAAGGGGTCCTCTCAGGTCCATTGCTGTTTCTGCAGTCACTCAGCCATCCACTCCACTGACTTACTGAGTCTCCTGTGTGCCAGGCACAAAGATGGAAAAGCATCAATGGTTACAAAAGCACCAGTGGTTACAATGTAGCCGTCTCAGAACTGCTGCCAAGTGGGGTCTAGGAATGAGTGGTATTCCAAGCTTATTTGGGAAATTTAAGACGTTTGATAAGATTGAAATTCTGGGTGGAATCAATCACAGGTTAAGAAAGGAAGTGAAAAATCAGGAAACTCTGTGGGCTGTGGCCAGATTGTGAAATGTGCCCTGAGAAGAGATGGAGCCCGACCCTGTGGGGGAGGCTGTGCAATAAACAACCAGGTCTGTTTTAGAAAGATGCCACAGCACAGAAAAGTCGAGTCAATGGAGAGAGAAAGACCAGCTGCAAAAACCAGTTTTGTGGTCTTAACCCCTGTGGGCTTCGTTTTCTTCCTCCTTAAAGGAGGAAACTAATTGAATATATCACCTGGGTTGTTTGGACGCTCAGATGAGAATATATAAAAAGCATAGTAATAACAATGATGTAAGCAGTGGTCCCTGACTTTTTGGCAGCAGGGACCGGTTTTGTGGAAGACAGTTTTTCCACCGATGGGGGCGGGGAGGATGGTTTCCCCGGACGATTCCAGTGCCTTACATTCAGGCTCCCCTCCTGCCGTGCACCCGGTTCCTAACAGGCCCAGAAGGTACGGTCCACTTCCCGACTTTGGGGACCCCTGATGTAAAGCATCACTAGGATCCATTACAGGCTGTTTTGCCTAGTGGTTGAGGACATGGGCTTTGCTGTCTCTTGGACCTGGGTTTGTGTTCTGGCTGTGACGGGTAGCATATTTTTAATGTAGGCAAGATTCTCTGTCAAGGAGGTTTGGAAAACAGTGACTGGACTCTGCTTTGTGGTGTGTGGGAGGGTCAGTGGGGCCCCTGAGGGGCGATGGTCCCATTCTCTGACACGGAGACCTCGGAGGGCTGAGACAAAGTCTGAACCCAGCTTTCGACGGGACGCGTGTGCGGTGGACACGGGCAGGACTCTCCGGATGACCAGGTGAGAACTCATGTCAGCTCCAGGCCAGCACGGCTCTCCTCCAGAGCTTGGTGGGCGCTAATACGGGAGGGAAGAGGAAAAACCGGGCCAAGCCAGAGACTGGAGGAACGCTCCGGAAGGCACCCCCTCCAAGGCTGGACCGGAGCCGGGCAGGCGGGGTGGGCAGGGCGGCCCCAGATGTGGCAAACTTCACCCAGGCTGGATGTAGCGGAAGGCCTGCGGTTGGCTGGGGCGTGCGGGCGCCTTCCGCCCTGTCCCGAGGAGTAAAGAATCCGAGCTGCGAGTCTGGCGCCGACGGGAAAGGGTGGCCCCAGGGTGGTGAGCGAGACTGAAACAGAGATGGCAGGAAGCCGGGAAGAGCGAGTGGGGGTGGAGACCGACAAGGGGAAGGGAAAGGGCGGGTAGGAGGGGTGGAGAGAGAGAGAGAGAAAGAGAGGAGGCCTGAGGGGAGGAGAGAGGGGAGGAAGGGTGGGAGCAGGAGAAAGAGCGGAGGACTAGGACGCAGCGAGGAGGCCGCGGCGGGCGCAGCAGGCACTTTGGCCGGGCCGCCCCCGCGAGCAAGGCGCAGCCATTCCGCTCCTCGGGGCGCCGCCGCCGCCGCCACCGCGCCCGGGGGCCATGCTCCCGCCACCCCCGCGCCAGCCGCCGCCCCAGGCGCGCGCGGCCCGCGGTGCGGTGCGCCTGCAGCGGGCCTTTCTGCGCAGCCCGCTGGGCGTGCTCCGGCTGTTGCAGCTGGTGGCCGGCGCCTCCTTCTGGATCACCATCGCCACCAGCAGGTACCAGGGCCCTGTGCACTTCGCGCTCTTCGTGTCGGTGCTCTTCTGGCTGTTGACCCTGGGCCTCTACTTTCTGACGCTGCTGGGCAAGCACGAGCTGGTGCCCGTGCTGGGCTCGCGCTGGCTCGTGGTCAACGTGGCTCACGACCTGCTGGCGGCTGCGCTCTATGGCGCCGCGACAGCCATCATGATCGACCAGACCCAGAAGCACAGCTACTGCAACCTCAAGGATTACCAGATGCCCTGCGCCTACCACGCCTTCCTGGCGGCCGCCGTCTGCGGCAGCCTCTGCCTGGGCCTCTACCTGCTCTCGGCGCTGTACGGCTGCTGCCGCCGCTGCCAGGGCGAGCAGGAGGTGGCGTGAGGACGCCCCGCCGCGGGGCGGGGGACCGCGAGGAGACCAGCGCCCCAGCCCTTCCTGCCGCCCCGCGCCGGAACGCTCTGGCGCCCTCCCTTGCTCTCTGCCTTCCCGCCGCCTCCCGCGCCCGGGCACCCTGACACGCAGTTCCCGCCAGAGGGCAGCGCCACCGCCCCGAGTCCAGGCCGCTGTGCGGGATGCGCCGTCTCCAGGAACCCGGGCAGGGCTACGCCCGCGGGACGGACGCGCACTCAGACTGGCCCAACGCAGGCGAGACCTCGCGATTCCTCTTCCCCTTTCCTGCTAAGATCGAGACGTGGACAGGCGCCGCGTAGATCCGGGGGAGGCTCCCAGATCGTTAGCAGTCTTCTGGCTGCGCCCCTGCCTCCTCCCTGCCGCCCCGCCGTGGGAAGGACACTCCCTTTCCACGGCCGCTCTTCCAGCCGTGAGTGCTGTAAAAGACGAGCAGGCAGTCGCCAGTGGAGCTGGGGACAGGCCTCTGCTAGTCCCGGAATGAGCTTGGTTTTAGTTTGGGATTTTGCGGGCAACCTGCGCAGCCCTTTCCGGCCCACCCCTCTGTACATTGGTGTCTTGAGGTGGGGCCTATCTCCAAAGGTGAGGATGGATGGCGAGGGCCTGTGGGCTCTATTCTGGCGTCTGCCTGCTCCACCTTTGTCCTCGAAGTTCACGGAGGCCAGGCCCAAACGCACACTAGCTTCCCAGCCTTCCTCTCGCAGGCTTCTGCTCCATTGCCATCTCCCAGTAAGTTTCTTGCATTAGGGACCCCACCCGACGGCCCGGGAACGTTAGGGTGAGCCCCGTTCAATTTTACAGATGGAGCCCTAGAGCTTGCTCGGAAGAAAGGCCAGAATAACACGAGAGACCTGTCTCCCAGCTCCCAGTCTGGCGCTGTTTACAGGAAAGCAGCGGCTTTCCCTGGGATCCTGGCGCAGGAGTTACCCTCCAAACGAGGGTTTCCAGGCCAAATGGGTTTGTCAAAGGCGCTGCTGCTCCTTCACTAGCGGATCAAAGGCTCTGAGAAGCTCTGCTGTAAAACAAGAGAGCAGTGTTTACTGCCTCTGGGCCTGGATCGGATTCTGCCACCTTAGGGTATCCTGCAGTCCCGGCTCCCGCGTTGCGTCGTCCAAGGGGCCCCACCCATAAGCTACGGTCTGTTTGAAGATTCGGGGTGCTTGCTCTTTCCCTGGGGCTTTCTCTGACAGAGGGAGGGCCCATCCGATGGGAAAACAGCTGCTGCGAACAGGCCAGCCTGAGGCCTGGGAACTGGTGGGTTCGAACATTCCTTTACATCTTTTGGGAAACAAAGCCAAAGTTGTCCAGATGATTTCCCAGTCAAGGCACCTACCTCACCTGTAAGAGATCTTGGCGCTACCTGTAAGAGATCCTGGTGCTGACTCCCGGTCCCACTCGCCAACGACAGAAGAAAGCTCTCTGGAGCTGGGGTGAGCAGCTGGCCCAGCCGCTTCGAGGTATGACACTTAATTGGTTTTCTGGAGGGTCCTAGGCCTGTGGACAAAAGTGCAGCGCTCCGCCTTCTCTAAAAGTTAGACGTTTTTATCCGGAGAGCAAGTTGGTGGGGTGCCATTAATCACCACAATGTTTGAAGAGTTGTGACTGTCCAACCTTTTCTGCTAAGTCCTTCAAAGGTCTGCTCTTTGAACAAAAAACTCTCCCCCTCTCTGGACTGGAAACTAGAATAGGGGAGGCTGGAACGTGTCTTCGTGAGCATGTTGTTGAGGCTTAGGTGGAGAGGTGTTCGATTTCTCTGCGGTAGGTTTGAAGATGTGGGTGGGTGGGGCCTCTTCTGGAGCATCCGCACTCACCGCAGCACTGCCCTGGCCCTCTGTGCACCAGGCACCGCGCAGGGCACTCGGACCTGCTCATTTCATCCCCTCACCACCCCCGTGGAGGTGCGCTCTGCTACTATGTCCTTATTCCGTCTGAGGAAAATGAGTCACAGAGAGGTTGAGTAACTTGAGCAAAGTCTCCCAGCTGGTGAAGGGTGGAGCCAGGATTGGAACCCTGGCAGTGTGGCCTCTTCAGGACCAGGCCATACTATACAGATATACGAAGGGAGGGCAAAAACTAATTTATTTATAAAAAATTGTGAAGTTTACATTTCAGTCATCTTCTAATTATTCTCTGTTTGATGCAATGCACCTATGGACGTTTTTTTCCCCCACTGCTCAAAGCAGTTTTTGAACTTGTCAATTTTGATGCCTTTTAGTGCTTCTGCTATTTTTTGTTCCAGCTCTTCCCCATTGGCAACATGTTTACCTTTAAGGACTTTTTTCATCTGGGGAAATGGGAAACAAAAAAAATGTCACTAGGGGTGAGATCTGGTAAATAGGGAGGGTGTGGCACAGGGGTCTTGCCAGTCTTGGTCAAACACTGCTGAACACTCCGCACGGTGTGGGCAGGTATGTTTGTAAATCACCCATCATGAAATGGGCAAACGTGTTCAGAGTCTTCAAAAAAATTTCCCCGAAGCAGAATGCAGCCTCTCACAACAATGCCAGCTGGCACACTGCTACAGATGGGTTCCTGGAACACTCACCTAGTGGGGAAAGCCTGTACTACAAAGGGCTTCTGGAAGATAATTTTGCTTTTATTTAGGTCCTTCCTCATTGTAGCAGGGGGCCAATAATGTTAGACATGGTTATTAAACATGGTTATTAAAAATAATTTAAACTGTGGTAAGATATACATGAATTAACCATTTTTCAGTGTACAGTTCAGTGGCACTAAGTACATCCACATTGTCCTATAGCCATCGCAACCATCCATCTCCAGAACTTTTCTCGCAAAACTGAACTTTGCACCCATTAAAACTGTGGTGGTCTTTGTTTGCTCTGCTCTGGGAAGTCCCAGAACACTGAGCCCTGCAGTGTCTCAGTTAGGCTGGCATGCTGCCTGCGTACTTCCGGCAGGGCAGCCGGTCCCTCAGCGGCCACCGCTGTGCCGGCAGAACCTGGGCGTGGGTTTTGCTGGGACACCTGGGAGTGCCTCGCCAACCCAGTGACTTCGGTTCTTCTGTTTCAGGTTTCCGTGTGGCAGGTGCCGCGGAGATTCCTGGGGCCTGCTTCCTTGGACGGGCAGTACCACTCTGGTCTGCATCAGCACCGGTTTTGCCATGGGGAGAGGGAAGGATTGCTTTCTCATCGACACCATCCAGTTGACGAGCCAAGATGGGTGAAGACTTGTTTTGCCCCAATGTAAGAAAAACCCTGATTCTCTTTGTGCTGCGACTTGGACATGAGATCCCAAACACCTGGAACTGAGCTGCGTGCCTCTGTGCCCGAAACAGTGGGTTTTGGCTCCAGCTTTTGTCCCTTTTGTTAGACGACATCTAAGCTGCACCCTCAGCCCAGACCCAGGCCTCTGAGGACGTCTTCTGAGTGCCCCCAGCCCATGGTGCTTTGTCTGTGGTCAGGTGACCTTACTCAGGAGTAGATTTCTCCTTGGCCTTCTTGGTACCTTGTTCATCCAGATGTGCCTGAGACACTCCAGTGCTTACTGGCTCTTCCAGATGTGCCTTCAGCTTGGCCTCCAGCTGCTTCTCCAGATGTGAGAAGGATATGTAAGATGGCCCTGCACCCATCCCCTCCTCCCGCTCGAGGCCCTGTGCCAAAGGAGTGGCCACCTGACCTGGCCCAGAACTTCTGGATACTGCAGGCAGTTTCATTGGCCTTTCTCTCTGGACTGCAGGACTCAGTCTCACCCAAGTCCACTGCTCCCAGTGTGGAGTCTGGGATCACTCGCAGACCAGGAGAGGGCTTTTCCAGCATTCTACAAAGGCCAAAAGACATCGTGGGAGGGGTGATGGATGGTAGGGAGAGGGGACCAATGTGCCTCATTTAAGAGTTCAGTGGTGATTACTAACATGCTTTTCTGAATAAAGATTGGTTTGTCTGACCTCTGTGAATGTGTCGTCTCTCCTGGCCCCTGCAGGGAGCCCCCGTGCCAGGTCCCCCGTCTCCCTCCATTTTCTCATTATGCCACATGGCTCTGTTGTCTGCCTCCCCGGCTTCGCCTTTCCTTCTGGGAGGGAAAGAAAAATGAGTTCACAGCCCTGACCGGTGTGGCTCAGTGGCTCGGGTGTCATTCTGCAAAGGTTGCCAGTTTGATTCCCGGTCAAGGCACGTGCCTGGGTTGTGGGCCAGGTCCCCCCCAGTGGAGGGTGTGGGAGAGGCAACTGATCAGTGTTTCTCTCACATTGACGTTTCTCTCTCTCTGTTTCTCTCTCCCTTTCCCTTCTCTAAAAACAAATAAATAAAATCTTTAAAAAGATGAGTTCACGGATTCCCAGTGCGTTTAGGGTAGGACACAGGAACCAGATGGGGGGAAGACCTGCCTGTGTCTGTCCCTAAGGGAAGCCGGAGGGAATCCCGGGCACTCCCTTCCCAGCTTCCAATGGGCCCTCTGTCTGGGAAGTTCCACTGCCTGATGGTCAGACACAGAGTGACCGTGGGTACGGAGCCAGAGGGCCCTGTTGTTCAGCCCCGTCACTTCACGGAAGGGAAGACAGCCCCAGGGTGGAGTGGCAGCAGGGGCAGGAGTGGGTCCTTTGGAGCCCAGGCTCCGGTTCCCTTCCGGAGAGCACTGTGCCCGCTCTGGTGTGGGCTCCTGGACACACCCCACCCAGTCGTGTCCCCCCCCCACACACACACACTTCTAGCCACAGCCACAGCTTGCTGACGAAGGACCTGGAAAAGGTGGGAGGGGAGTCAACAGATTTCCTTTCTGGCCCTTCCCTCCTGTGGCCTGGGCCTGAAGTCTGCAGCCAGGACACAGGATGCTACCAACAGATCTCGAAACCCACTTCGAACAGCTGCAGGCGAGGGTTTGAGGCCGTGTGTGCTCCACACTGGCTCTCCTCCCCGAACACATGCACCCGCCCCCTCCTCTTCTACTTTGGATTTCCAGAGTGGGGGAAAATGCCACCAGCTGCCAAACACCCTGCCCTCCTCCCTTTCTCTCTCCACGTCTATTCATGAATTTCACCTAAAATGAAAAGTGGCCTCCGTTACTACAAAGGCTAGCAAGTCCCCTGCTCTACTCCAGCTCAGTGAAATATTTGGCAGTTGGAAATGTGCTTCTACTTGCACTACCTTGTATGGTCTTGTCGGCAGTCTCAGAGGTCGGCACTGACATTCCCATGCGGCAGGGAAGCTGGAGCCCCGGAGAGGAGAAGGGCCTTGTTCATGGCCGCACGGGCAGTGGCAGGGACTGGAAGGTAGATGTTCTCTCACTACCCTCGGCTGCTGGTGCTAAGCCCTGCGACCCCCTGTGAAGTTTAGGTGGAGGTTGGGTTTCCCACCTGGAGACAGTGTTTGGGAATGGTCTAACCTGACATCTCCTGTCTCATGCTGGGGGCGCGTTGAAATGAGCTACTCCTCACAGACGTCCGTGAGCCCGTCTGAGTCTGGGGAATCCAAGTGGTTTGCTCATGTATGTCTATTACTTTTCCTGCTTTTCCAGGGATGGGTGCGGGTGGTCGGGTGAGAAAGGAGAGCCCTAACACTAATATTTTCAGGGAGACGAGGAAAGAACAGGGGTATGATAGAGAAAGGTCCAGTTAACACTACGTTTTTATCATTTTGTTTGTTATAGCAGTTATATGTGAAATAAATACCAGTATGTATCCATTAAAATATGATAGAGATACATACTCATTAAAAAATTAAACTGTTCAGAAGTGCACAAAGTAAAAAAGAGAAGGCACTCGATCATCCTAATTTCACGCTCTAGGGACAAACCATTGTTAATTGTTAACTCTCCTTCCTTAATTTTTGTAACTAGTTAAATGTACATGGATGTGCACACACGTCTGTGTATTATGTGCATTCAAACTCTTCTACAACTTGCTCCTTACTGTGAAGAATAATATAGTTCTGACCCTGTCTATACGTTAGATGGATGTAACCATGTAATTTACCCTTTCTAAATGTCCATAAGAATAGTGTGGGACTGCATGAATTTTGTGGCTTTTCTGGAACCTCCTAACTTTCTCACATTGGTTGACTCTGTTCCTTCCTTGGCTCTTTCTACGCCCACGCAGCCAGGAGAAAGGGAGGGACCCCTGGGCGGTTGTATGCACTTCATAGTCTTGGGGAGTCGAGTTAGTGGGGGCAGCAGGAAAGAGGGGAGGAGAGCCTGAGACTCTGGGGGCCCTGTGGGGCAAAGGAAAGGTTTGCTGGGGAGGTGGCCAGAACCCAAGGAGAGCACCCGGGCATAGCCAGCAGGAGGGTATAGTCGGCCACACCAACCTCATCAGCCTGGAAGTTACAGGCTGGCTTCTCATCTCAAAGCCCCTTTTGTCCTCCGTGTTCTGTGATCCTTCCTTTGAGCTGGGTGGCTTTTTGGAATCTTGCAGGCACCAGAGCTGTGAGGTTCCTTCCCCAGCAGGAGGTGAGGGAGAGAAAGCTCCCAGAAGCAGCCCCTCTGGCTTCATACCTGTCTCCCCCTTAGGTGAAACGCTGGTTCTCCTTTCTACACCTCAGGAGGTGCTCTGACCTCCCAGTTAAACGCTCTTCTGAGTCAAGGTTGGGAAGAGGGGAGAAAGGGAATTAACTTTATGAGTGTCTACAGTGAGCCAAGAACGTGATGAATATTTTAGCTGGCATCTGTGATTATCCACACAAGCCTCTGAAGTATTAAATACCCCCATTTAACTGAGGTGGCGATTCAGGCTCAGGCACTGGATCTGTCCAGGGCACTGGACTGCAGAAAAAAAATTTAAACCCAGATCTCTGTTATTCATACCATGCTGTTTCCGAGGACTTCCCAGCAGACAAACTGTTTCTCCCAACCATCCAAAGGCTCCGCCCAGACCTATGCTGGGCTTTGTAATAGTTATAGCTTGCGCTAAGGCAACAATAGCTTTTCTCTACCGAAGACTGTAGATAATCGGCCTTTTCTCTACAGAAGACTGTAGAGAAAAGCTATAGCAAATCTGAATTATGTCAGCTTCTTTCTTCCCGGTTTATAGTGAAATTGGACAGTTACCTTTATGTTTCATCAGCCCACTGTGCTGAGGTTACTCTCCTGGGCCCTGGAGACAGTCCCCTCTGTCTGCCTGGTGTTAGAAGGGTGTGTAGCACCACCCCTCCCCCCAGCACTCCTCCCTCTCAAGGCTCGGTGCTATAGGTGAGGCCGCCCGACTTGACCTGAACTTTCGGACACTGAGCCTCTCAGCCTGTTGCAATCTTGCCCTATACTCTGCTGTCTCCTTCCGTGCCCCCTGGGCAGTTAGGTGAGCTCGGCCTGCTGAGTAAGAGGAGAGCCTAGTCTCTTACTTGCCATATGGCCTTAGGCAACTTACTGAAGCTCTTTGCATTTCACCTTCACATACTAAATGGGGACCACACTGCGTCTGCCTCGCTGGGCTGCTGAAAGGGCTTACGGAGGTCCTGGGCCTAAAGCAGAGTGCTTGGCGATTGGTTCCCTGGACCAGCAATCAGCAGCACCGCCTGCTGGGAGCACTTCGTGAGACCACGTTTGTGAAATGCGAGCCTGAGCCACAGGAAGTGCTCATGATTGTTCATTCTCTTCTCTCCCACTTTGGCCTGGCACCCTCCCCACCTGGGGAACGGCAGTCTCACCTCGGATTGATCCCTCAGCTGTTCTCTCATGTGTCCGGATTTTAGCTTTCTTGAAAACGTGGCCTAGAAGTGTTAAAAATTATTGTTACCTACCCAAAGGTCGAAGCTTTTTCTCTACAGAAGCCAAGGGCCTTCTTCGTGCTCCCTTTTCTTCCCTTTTGCAGCCCCTGGGCGATGCCTCTGGGCTCCAGGCAGCTCTGCCCCCTTTCAGCGTGGGAGGACTTCCTGTTCCCTGTCCCCGGGGCTGCCCGTCCGTCTGGAGAGGTGACCTGGCCAGGAGCTCTCAGGTGTCAGCAGTGGCATGTTCGCAGTCTCCCCTCATTCTGTGTTCGTGGGGTCTTTTATGATTACACTCAAATGAAAATGTGTTCAGGCACGAGGGGCACTTACAGGAACAGCTGTGTGCTTGGCTTCTGAACTAGCCCTTGCGTATCTGGGCATTTCACAACACGTCTTTCCTCACTTCCCTGGCAGACCCTGTTGTGCGTTTCAGCCTTCTCCTCCTGGCTGTCCCTAGGAACTAGTGATCCTGCTGGGTTTGCTTTTCCTTTTAAGTTAAATTGATGAACTACCTCAGTGATTGTAACGTAGGCTGCCAGAAGACCAAGGTGGTGGGGTCTTTTTGCAATGACTATGATAGTGATGATAATCATGACTAAACTGTCGACAATGGCATTAATAGTAATAAAGATTACACAATGCCCCTACCTCCTGTATTCACAGTTTGCAAAATATTTTCCTATTCATTATTTACGTCATCCTCATAGGAACAGATAACAGAGTGTATATAACACCTGCATTTCATGGATGAGTTTTGGAAAGGCAAAGTGGTTGCCTAGATAGTCCTTTAAAAAACAAACAAACAGTTATTAGGGTACACTTAATGTACGTTAAACTGCACAGAGTTTAAATGCGCACTTTGATGAGCTTTGACATATGTATACACTTGTAAAACTATCCCCACAGTTAGGACGGTGAACATGTCTATAATGCCCTGGAACTTCCTTGTGCCCCTTCCTAAATTCTCTCTTTTCTCTTCTCATCTTCCCACCCCAGGCAGCCACTAATCTCTCTCTTGTGGCTGTAGAATAGTCTATATAAGTGGAATGTACTGCATGTGTTCTCCCCCCCCCCACTGCCCTCCAGGGAAGAGGGTAGTGTCTGGCTTCTTTTTACTTAATTATTTTGAGATTCATTCATGATATTGTGGTGACAATAGTTTATTCATTTTTATCACCGAGCATTATTCCACTGTATGCATGTACTATACTTTTAAAAAACCGCCTTATTTATTTACTTTTAGAGACAGAGGAATGAAGGAAAAAGAGAGGAAGAGAAACATCAATGTGCAAGAGAAACATCAATCAGTTGCCTCTCACTCCCTCCCAACCAGGGACCTGGCCCGCAACCCAGGCACGTGCCCTGACCGGGACTCAAACTGTCAACCCTTCAGATCGCAGGCTGGCTCTCAGGCCATGGCACCACACCAGCCAGGCCAGGCTGTAATTTATTTCTCCATTCACCACTGATGGACACTGTATTGTTTCAAGTTGTTGGTGTTTTGCAAACAAACCTGCCATGGACGTTCATGTACAAGTCTCCGTGTGGACACATGCCCTCACTTCTCCTGGGTAAATGCCTAGCATGGAGCAGCTCAGGCGTGCGGTAGCCATGCTCTTTTTATTGTTTTTAAACTGACTGTGTTCCAGATGAAACTTCTTGTGTGTGTGTGCTCTTGCCCAAGATTTGTATCAGGGATGGTAATTCTGGACTCATAGAATTAATTGGAAGTTTTTCTATTTTGTTCTATTCTTTGGAATAGATTAATTATATAATTTTATTAATGGCTTTAATAAAAATATGTTTCCCCCCAAAAACTGGGCCTGATGCCTTTTAGGAAGTTTGTTGTTAATTCTTTCCATTTCTTCATGGATAATTGGTCTATTCATTTTTTTTTTTTTTTGGTAGGTTACCTACTGTCCTTCCATTGGTGGCACATTTATTGGAGTTTTATCTCCCATTCGTTCTCCCGTCTACTTCTCCAAATTAGAATGAGAACCTTTCTTGGGAAGAATTCCAGAATTCACCTCTACATTTCTATGAAAGGCATGTAATAAATAGTCATTTAATGGAATGAATAAAATTGATGCTTAGCTGCTGTAGCAGATACACCCCAACATTTCAGCAGCTTAGTATGAAAAAATCCATTTCCGTTCCTATGTCTACTTCTTCCTCGCCTAACTGTGCATTGTGTCCATTTCAGGTTAGTGGAAGGCTTTCTACCGTGTGATGTCTCTGGGCTTCTTCTACTCTGCAGTCCAGCCACACCCTCCGCGCTGAGCTGCGGTTTCGGAGAAGGGTGAGAGGAGTAGATTTCTAATTTTTAATGCCTTGTTCTAGAAGTGACTTCACTTCCATCCTGTCTTTAGGAGAGTCACATGACCCGATCTATAGGCAGTGGGTGGGGGGATTCTGGGCAATGTAGTTTTTGGCTGGGCATCTGCTACCCAGCTGCGTCTTTATACTGTGGAAAGAGAAACAGGACTTTTTGGTAGACAGCTAACTCTCTTTTACAGGAGGCCACAAGGTTTTCATTGCCTTGCTCTGCATGACTCTTTTCTCTGCCCGATGTTTGATGAATGGTTGTTTTCATGGCTGCCAAGAGCTGTTGAGTAAGAACGTAACTGCAGGCATTCATTTCCTTGCTGTGTTTGTCGGACAACTCGGTGTCTCACAGCTGGGAAACTCATTACTCATGAGTACTTCTTTTCCAGGTACAAGAACATAGAGCTGTATTTACTGAACACTTTTCCAAGCAAAGGCAGTGAGCTATTTAACCCCCAATACACTCAAACACTAAGTTTAAACACTAGAAAAAGTCCAGATATTAAAGAGGATCTAAAAACACATAACAGTCAAGTATTTCTTTCACTAATCATTTATTTTAAACATTGAACATAATTCATGTAACATGAAATTTAACACAACATAGCATAGACATTCTCAGGCTTAAAATGTATAATTCAATGGTTTTAGTATATTCACAAAGCTGTGCAACTATCACAGCTGTGCAATCCCAGAAAATTTCCACCAACCCACAAAGAACGCTTGTACTGCTCAGCAGTCACTCTAATGCTTCCCTCCCCGCAGACCCTGGCAGCCACTAGTCTACTTTCTGCCTCTGTGCGTTTGCCCGTTCTGGACGTTCGCTTCATGTAAATGGAGTCACACGGTGCGTGGCCTCTGTGTCTGCGTCTTTCACACAGCATGATGTTTCCAAAGGTCGTCCATGTTGTGGTGTGCACAATACTTTGCTTTTTTATGGTGAATAATATTCCACTGAATAGATATATCACACTTTGTTTATCCATCCTTCTCTTTTTTTTAAAGTTTAATTGTGGCAAAACTTACCATCTTTGGACCACTTTTTAAGCACACAGTTCATTGGTACTAAGTGTGTTTACATTGTTGTGCAACCATTACCATCGTCCACTGCCAGAACCCTTCTCATCTTGCAAAATGGAAACTCTGTCCCCTTAAACACTAAGTCCCCATCCCCCCTCCCTCGAGGCCCTGGCAACTATTTAACTTTCTGTCTCTGTGAATTTGACTAGGCTAGGTACCTCATGAAAGCAAAGTCATATAATATTTGTCTTTTTGTGACTGCCTTATTTCACTGACAATTAATGTCCCCAAGTTTCATGTTGTAGCCTGTGTCCGAATTTACTTACTTTTTAAGGCTGACTAATAAGAGTCCATCGTATGTAGGTACCACATTTTGTCAACCCATTCATCCGTTAATGGAAACTTGGGCTGCTTCCTCCTTTTGGCCATTGTGAACAATGCTGCCATGAACACAGGTGTGCAAATATATCTTCGAGGCCTTGCTTTCAACTCGTCTGAGCGTATACCCAGAGGTGGCATTGCAAGATCATATGGTAATGTTTATTTTAAATTAATGTTTAATTTTTTGAGGAACTGCCATATTGTTTCCATAGAGGCTGCATCATTTACATTCCCACCAACAGTGCACAAGGGTTCCGATTTCTCTCCACCCCCCACGAACATTGGTTATTTTATGATTTATCCATTTATTTTAAAGCAAGCATTCATTGAGTATCCACTACACCAAGGCTCTATACTTGGCAGAAACTGCGGCTGCCAAGACATTAAGTCTCAGTCTCTCTGCTCTCAGGAACTCAGAGTACAATGGGGGAAACGATCACATTCAAGAGATAGATTTACATGTAAGGTGACAGCCTGGCAGGATAGCTCAGTTGTTTAGAACAGTGCCCCGATATGCCAAAGTTGAGAGTTTGATCCCTGGTCAGGGCACGTACAAGAATCAACCAGTGAATGTATAAATAAGTGGAGGAGTTACTTTGGGTAGGCCTCACAAAGCCCTGACATTCAAGCTGGATATTAACAGGTGAGTGGGAGGAGGTCAGGTGGAGGGAAAGGGCTTTCTAAGTTGAAAGCACTTAGTAGGCAGCATC
The DNA here is from genome assembly GCF_021234435.1 of Artibeus jamaicensis. Classification (NCBI taxonomy): domain Eukaryota; kingdom Metazoa; phylum Chordata; class Mammalia; order Chiroptera; family Phyllostomidae; genus Artibeus; species Artibeus jamaicensis. Next base: position 2,146,697 of record NW_026521538.1, read on the forward strand.
CAAGATGGCCTGCAGGGTGGCCCCAGGTAGTCATGCTCTTTTTTATACTCCTACCATTATGCAATGGGACATGGGACACTGAATGGGCCTGACTCATGAAACCAACAGGACTTTGTGAAAACGACAGTGTGACTTCTGAGGATGTATCACAGAAGACCTGTGGCTGCCTGCCTTGCACCCTCTTGGACCTCTCGTTTCGGGGAAGTCAACCACCTCATCATGAAGACCCTCCAGATGCCTTCTGGAGAGACATAAGCAAGAAGGAACTAAAACCTCTTGCCCGCCAGTCAGCATGAGAGCACCAACATCGGCTGCCTGCCCTGTGAGGCGGCCATCATGGAGGACAGACTGCGGCCCTGCAGGACATCTGACCTAACTGCCTGAAGTCCCTGAGGCAAAACTGTCCACCAAATCCCGCGTGATTTCCTGACCAAAACCACCCAAAAGCCAAAACTCAGTGTGAGATAATATATATTTATTATTGTGTGGAGCCACTAAATTTTGAAATAAGTTTGACATAGCAAGTGATGACTAATACAGCGAGAAGTGTTAAAAGATCTGGTATACAGGCAGACCTCAGAGATGTTTAAGGTTCAGTCTCAGACCACTGCAATAAAGCGGGTTGTAATGTGCTTTTTTTGCTGGTGGAGGGTCTTGTTTTCCATTTATTTAAAAAAAATCTGTTAAACGCAATAAAGCTAAGCGTAATGGTATGCCTGTACTGTGAAACGTCGTGACAGACCACAGCCAGGAACTCAGAGTTCAGAGATGATTTTGAACCGCCAAGTCAGTGTAAGAGTGCACAAGGGAGCCATCTGGTGGAGGAAGGTGTGCTCAGCTACTCCCTTCGCTTCCCACTCCTTTTTCTCTAGTTTCTTTTACCCAATGTTTCCCTCTAGAATTTCTCCGAGAGCCACAGTGAGGTTTATGGGCAATATGTGGGCCCTGTACCCTGTCACTTATAAATACCAAGACTGACCTCTGAAAAATGTCAATTTAAGGTATTAATTATTAACTTCTACTATTTTATTTTCTCCCTTAGTTTCTTTCACCTACCCAGGGGAAAGCATCAGTGGCACCAGGATTTGAGGCAAAGAATGAAGACTTAGAGTGCTGGAGGAGGGAGAGGAGGAACTAAGAGAACTTGATTGTAAAAAATCAGAGTTAGACCTCGGAAAGCTGGCCAGTCTCTAATTACCAGGGAGCCTTTGCTCGGTGTTGTTGGTCGTGACTGTTGTTCCTTTCTGGCCCTAAAAAAAAGAAAACAACATCATCCTAGGACATGCTTATTGATATTTGAGAGAGGGGAATGGAGGGAGAAAGAGAGGGAGAGAAACATCATCATGAGAGAGGAACACCCATCTGTGTCACCGTGCCCAGAACCTGGGACCAAACCCCCAAACTAGTCATATGCCTTGACCAGGAATCAAACCCGCCACCTTTCAGTTTATGGGACGATGCTCCAACTGAGCCATACCAGCCAGGGTTCATCCTGATTTTTGGAGGCTTCTTGTATCTTCTAATTTTTACCTTCCCAGCCCCTGCCAATTGTCTAAGAGTTCTTGAATAAGATCCCTCAATTCCATTGCTGCCAGAAGAGAGAACAAATAATACCACTAATCACAGTCAGCCTGAGGCCAAAGGTCCAGACAGACCCGAGGAGGAGAAACTGAAATTTACCTTTGGAGTAAATTACTGATGGTGGTATTGCAGGTAGTTAAGCTATCGAAGGAAAAAGGTTTTCTTCTCTACTTCCTCTAGACCCTTCCTAAAGAGAAGAGGCAGAGTCCAGCTGACAAGCCTGGGCCAGACACAAAGCTGAGCCCATTCCTTTAACAAGTAGGGATATTTTTTAATATAGTTGGTGGTATACATTAGCCCTCCTTATCTGCCGTTTTACTTTCTACTCTTTCACTTACGCGTAGTCAACCACGGTCCAATAAATTAAGTGAAAAATTACAGAAATAGCCCGGACTGGTGTGGCTCATTTGGTTGAGCATCATCCCGAAAGGCCAGGGGTCTCTGGTTCAATTCCTGGTCAGGGTGCTGCCTGGATTATGGACCGGTCCCTGTTGGGGTGCGTGTGAGAGGCACCTGATTGATGTTTCTCTCCCTTCCTTTCTCTCTCTCAGGAAATAAATAAATAAAATATAAATTATAGAAATAAACAACTCATAAGTTTTAAACTGTGTGCTGTTCTAAGTAGTGTGATGAAATCTTGTGCTGTTTTGCTGCGTCCTGCCGGGGATGTGACTCATCCCTTTGCCTGGTGTGTCCACATAGCATATGCTGCTGGCCCATTGGTCACTTAGCCATCTTGGTTATCAGATCAACTGTCATGGTATCACAGTTCTGTGTTCACATAATCATTGTTTTACTTAATCATGGCCCTAAAATGCAAGAATAATGGTGCTGGTGATTAAAAAATGCCAACAAGAAGCTGTAAAATGCTTTCTGTAAATGAAAAGGTGAGTGCAATACAATAAGATATATATTTTTAAAATAATTTTATTTATTTATGATTTTATTTATTTATCTTTAGAAGGGAAGGGAAGGAGAGACGAAGAGAAATATCAATGTATGGTTGCTTCTCATGCAACCCCTGCTGGGAACTGGCCCCTGCTGGGAACTGGCCTGCAACCCAGGCATGTGCCCTGACTGGGAATCGAACTGCGATCTTTTGGTTCGCAGGCCCCGTGCTCAGTCCACTGAGCTACACCAGCCAGGGCTACAATAAGATATTTTTGAGAGAGACCATATTCACCTTACTTATATTGCTACACTAGTTCTATTTTATTATTAGTTATTATTGTTAACCTCTTACTGTGCCTAATTTATGAGTGAAACTATATCATAAGTAGGTATGTATAGGAAAGAAAAACAGTATATGTAAGTTTTGATACTATCTGCTGGGGCTTCAGGCATCCACTGGGGGTCTTGGAACAGATCCCACTTCACCCTCTGTAAAGGGGGACTGACTACTCCATGTGGGATTCTGTCTACATTCTGGCCGTTGGGAGGGAGAAATGATTGCTTCCAGCTGGGGCAAGCAGGGAAGGGGTAGATATTTGACTCCTGCTTAGATGAATGGATTGGATTTGGACCAAAGCAGGAGTGAACAGTATTCTTCCCTAACCTCACAGCACAAACAAAGCAATGCCCAAACAATGGAGGGGTTTAGTTGGCTAAAGTGAAGAGACTCATGAAGGGGAGAAGCTGGGAATGAGGCCAGTAAATTAAGACTAAGATGGGTGGTGGTATGACTGGGTGCACCAGTCAGTTGACACATACGGTTCAAATCAAGCTTCCAGTTGCACGTTGGCTGAGTGACATTGATGAAGTTCTTTAACATGCCTCTGATTTCTCATCCGTAAGTGAAGATAACCCTGATAGGGTTGTTGGAGGAGGGGTAGCTAAGTAAGATACTGCCTATGGAGAGCTTAGTCCAGTGCCTGGTGGCAGGTAAACCCTCAGGAAGTGTTAGCATTACTACTAATGCAAAGCCATCAGGTGTGTGCTTTAAGGGCGATTAACTGACCAACACGGCGAGACGTGGACTGAGTTGGGAAAGGCTTGCACAAGCAAGCACCTGTGCACAATATGCTCAGGAAACAACTGAATGGAACTGTGCACTCTACTAGGCCTCCGAGGTACACAGGTTTCTGCCTTTAGTGGGTTCACAGTCCCCAGGATGGAGAGATAAGTGCCAAAGTTGGGGGTAGAGGATGCAGACGTAAATTGTTCAGTTTAGCGTCTAACTGTACCCTGCTGAAGTCTTTCAGAACGAGGCGGAGGCAGTGTGGTTCGGAAGCGTCTGCTTTCAGGACTCAGCAGGATTTTGCAAACCGTGTGGCGCAGGGGAAGGTGAAGCCAGGGCCCGGCCAGGGAGGGAAACGCGCGCAGGCGCAGTGCAGGCGAGAGCGGTTACCTGTGCCGGAGCGGGCGGAGCTAAACGCGGGAGCGGGGGTCGGGGGCGGGGCGAGCGCGCTGGCGTCACGGGCACGCCGCCGCAGAGCCCTCGGAGGAAGCGGCGGCGGCGGCGGGGGAGGCGGAGGAGGTTCCCGGACTGGCGGCTTCAGAGTGGCATCGGAGAGAGGCGCGCTGTCGGGGTGGGGTGGGCCTGAGCGAACGCTCCGGGGCCCAGCGGCCCCATCGGTGCCCCCCGGCCGTCCCGGCCCCTCCCTCCACCAACCCGGCGACCGGGTAGGTCCAGGTGCCGCCCCCTCCCCACTCCCTCGTCTGCGAGGACTGTGGGGAGTTGGGGGCAGCCACTTGCTGGCCGGGCGACCTTGGGCGTGGCCTTGCTTGGTCCGGGTCGCGGGGCCCGGTCAGGATCCGCGGGCTGCCGACCTGGTGGTCCGGACTTGCTTCGCCCCCTCCTGCGCTCCTGCCTGGCGCCCGCCCTGGGTCCTTCGGTCCTAACTCGGCCTGCGGGGATTTCGGGCCCCCGGTGGCCCTTTTGTCACCCTCCCCCTCGCCCCCCGCCGTTAGATTGCACCCCACTGCCGGGGACTGGTTAATGTTTCTGGACCCCGAGGTCCCGCCCCCTTGTTTTCTGCTTGGCGTTTGGGTGGGACTTTGAAATTAGGCAAGAGGGTTCGAGTTTCCTGTGGTTCTCCTCGTCAGAGAAGGGAGATGGGGCGTTGCGGAAGGTGGTGACTGCTCCGTGGGGCCAGAGGGGCGGGTAGAGGGCTGGAATGGTCCGGGAAGTTGTTGGGACCAAAGGGAGAGGGAAGGGCTGGCGAATGGGGCTGCGCGGGAGTCGCGCTGGGGTCCCGGAGGGCAGGCAGTTCACTCACGCACCGCGCTCTCTGCGAGCAGCGACATTCGCGGATGGAAGACGTAGTCCTTGACTTGGTGGAGCTCAGAATTAAAAGGGGCAGCTTGGGAAGACAGCGGGGAGTGTTACTTTGGTGTGATGAATGATGTCAAGCTGAGCACATGATCCTGGAGCATTGGGAAGGGTCTCCTAGTCGGGACCGGAGGTGTTGGCAAAGACTTCGAGTAAGGGAGGGATATTTAAGGCAAACACCCGAAGTAGAAGTAGGAGTCAACCAGAGGAAGAGTGGGAGAAAAATATTTCAGGACATCAGTTCTTTTGAGACCCCAGGCTGTCTCCCTCCGGCAACCTTGTGTGCTTGGTCTTTACTGTTTGTGCTCTTGAGGGGTCTGTGGGGAAAAGAACATTCCGTGGAGACTCAGAAGAGCAGCGTTTTGTATCTGGGTAATTCACTTCAGCTTGCTGAGTGTTATTGTCCTCCTCTGTGAGATGGACATGCTGCCTGTAGCCCACCTATCTCCGAGGCTGACTGTGAGCACCACGTGAAACAAGGCAAGAAGGGTGGTGGGCCTTGGACGTGCGATGTGAATGTCGGGCATTATTATGGTTGCAGGATGCAGTCCTCGGAGCACGAGGGGTGTGGGTCTGAGGCCAGTCCCAGCGCGATGCCCGAGGCTCCCCTGGAGTCTCCACCTGCCCCTGCCAAGTCCCCGGCGTTTGATCTTTTCAACTTGGTTCTGTCCTACAAGAGGCTGGAGATCTATCTGGAACCCCTGAAGGACGCAGGTGACGGTGTTCGGTACTTGCTCAGGTACAGACTTTGTACAATTGCTCTGACTTGCTGTCTTCCTGCTCTGTAGTTGGCTGGCCATTTAGGCAGTGTGGTTGAGCTATCCTTTCTGCCCTATTGAAAAGAGGTTCTGGGAGGTCCATCGGGCCTCTGGGCTTATTCCAGGCCCACCATGTGTCTCAGGCCCAGCCCAGGAGAGGCAGGCACTGGGAACCATCTGGCCTCTCACCAGGGCTTCTTGGTGGTTGAATAAGCTCATAGGACTGTGAGCTAACCTTGAACGTTGGGCCTCCTATATCTGGAGCAGGCTGTTTTCCCCCATCCAATATTAGCTTAATTTAATAAAATTGGGATATAATTTTGAACATAAAGTAAAGAAATAGAAACATCTATGAGGAATCAGTTACCATTTTCACTAATCCTTTAGGATTATGGGTATCAAATTTTTTTGTTTCTATTCTGTTTTGATTTTCATCCATAATTTTCCTTTTCTCCTTTCAGCTCATTTTATATCTTATGTCAAAGTATTTTAAATTACTGATATGTGCCATCCCACTCCGTAAATACTTCTGTATATTTCTAAATAAGAACTTTTTTCATAAGCAAATTAACATCATAGTTAATAAAAATTAACAATAATTCTGTGGTATCTTCTTCCACTCAGCTCATATTCAGATATCCTCAGTCGTCCCAAGAATATCATTTACAGTTTTTTTGTTTTTTTTTTTTGGCCAAATCCAGTTCCAGACCAAGATTATACATTCTCTGTGGTTACTCAGCCTCTTAAGTATTTCTCAATCTAAAATGGTTTTTGCTTTTATGACAGTGACTTGCTGAAGAGACTCAGCTTACTGTTCTGGAGAACTTCCTACATAGACATATCTGGTTGCTTCCTCATGGTGCAAACTGCAAGTTAGTTTTAAAGGTTGGATTAGATTCAAATTAAAAAGAATTTAAAAAAATTTAAGTGTTCTTTCTTTAAAAAATCCCCATCTGAGGAAATGCTCTTTGATTTTAGAGAGAGAGGAAGAGAGAGAAAGAGAAGAACATTCATCAGTTGCCTCCCTTATGCACCCAACCAGGGATCAAACCTGCAACCTAGATATGTGCCATGACCGAGAATTGAACCTGCAACCTTTTGGTTCGTGGGACAATGCTCCAACCAAGTGAGCCATCCAGTCAGGGCAAAGGTTATATGTTCTTAATACTGCATCTCAGGGGGAATACACAAAACCTGGTTTTCCTAAAGAGCAGGCATTCTTACCCTGGAGCCTGTGCTATTGGCTTTAGGGGTATATGAAGCTCCTGAACCTGAATGAAAAATTATATGTGGGCACGTGTATATTTCTAGGGAGAAGTTTCCAATTTTATCGTAGTCTCATAAAAGACCTTCAACCCTCCAAGATGCTCAAGAGAGGCGGGTAGGAGGCAGAGTAGGAGGCAGAGCTGGGTTAGCATCTAAGGGTGCTTACTGTTGATTAATCATTCTCACCTCAGCGTGGACATAGTGGGAGGTTTATTTTTAACTTTCTACTGTCTCTAATTTCTCGTATTCTTCCCGGAACCCATTTAATTTATGGCATTATCTCTGGAGATGAGCTGGTCAGTGTTCCAGAGCAATATTCTATACTGTTAGGTCACCATACTTTTGGTGCATGGAATAGTGGATAGTATGAGGAGAGGCTCATTTTATAATCCCACTGTAACCAACTCTTGGAAATGAATTTCAGTTCTCTCTAGGAGAGGGGCGGGCTCTGGAGAGCGTGGGGCTGTGCTCTCCGATGTTTTCTACTTTGTGTGCAGGTGTGTATATGTATGTACATAAGTGTGTGTGTGTGTTGCCTTTTTGGGGCAAAACACAAAAGTTAAATTCATCCTGCCCTTCTCTTTTTCTGCCACTGGTCTATAAACCTTCTTGGCACTCGTGTTAGGTTTTTTCCTTTTACAAAATTAGAAATCTAAGGAATTGGTGGGACTGACTAAAGCTGGGTAGAGAAGGAGCTGTCAGGAGCTGCGGTCTCTGTGCCATGGGGAGGCAGAGCGCTGGTCTGTGACAGTGGCTGTCAGATTAGTTTGTGCGTTTGATTGTTCTTTTCTGAGTAAAGAGGATTTGGCTTTGAAGAGGGACCTAATCTTGAGCTCTGGCTGTTAGGTCTGAAGGGTAGAGTTGCAGCAGATTTTTAAGAGACTTCTCCTTTTGGGGATCAGCTACTCCGTAGGTAGGTCTCCATGTCCAAAGTGTCAGTGGAGATGGATAGAATAGGAGAGTATTTAAAATGAAGGGGACTTCAGTGGCTCTGTGGTGCTCTTATTTCTGAAATGGGATTGGCCTTAGACCTGAGCTGCCACTAGATGGTTTGGAGGCCTAATTAGGGTGGTACAGTTGGAGTGTGTTGAATTTTAAGAGAAAGGCAGAGAGAGGTCATTTCATTCCCTTGCTATAACTGTTAAGAAATAAAAGCAGCATATAAATTAGTTAAGCTCACTTAATAACTGAAATACCCCAATCAGAGCAAAAGAAAAATACATTTAAGTTCTGAATATATTGATTACCAGCAACTTACCTATTTATTTTTCTATATGTTTCTCTCCTCCAATGGCTGACCTTAAATATACTGATGCTGCTCTTTAGACTGTAGGTGTCAGGGGCTTGGTGGCTACGCCTGTGCTCCTTTGTCCCTATTACATGTCTTTTATCAGGGACTAAGCCAGCAGTGTTTGCTGGTCCTCAGCAGCTGGGGCTCAGCAGTCCTTGGTCTCTCTTCCCTTTGTGGGGCTTCTCCTTCGCCCTTGGGTGGCGGTGGTGAAAGGTGGGTCTTCATTTGCTCCAGCCTTCCTGTTTACTTAGAGCGTGTTTGCTGAGAGAATGCTACACCCTGGTTTTGTCTTCATTTTTTAATATATTAAAGTGTGTTTCTCTTTTTGAATTAATGTATGTTTAAAAGAAACTCTCGAAATTGCAGAAACAAGAAAATCTTGAGCAAGGAATATATGTTCTTATGAAATTGTAAAAAAACAATGCTATATGTAAATTATATCTCAATAAGAAAATAAAGGAAAATTTTAAAGAAGAGTCTTTGTCACTGTCACCTTTCAGAGAGAATAGAACCTTGCAGAACACAGGCTAACTGGTATTAACTAGGTTTCGTTTGCGCGTCCCAGTGCTGGGGGGGATGTAAGTGTCAACAGGTGGCTGTGGGCACCAGCTCAGCACCGACAGGACTCCCCAATTTAGGGCTCAGTGAGAAGGAAACTGTTCAGTGCAAATTGCTCAGTTGTGATACGGGCTGTGGAAACAGCAGGCTGTGAGGTGGCCCTGGGGCCAGTCCCCTCTCTGGCCAGACAGCTCTACTGGGCCCTCTCTGTCTGCCCTGCCCTGCCGTGCCCAGCCTGCTTCGCCTCGCTCTGGTCTGGTCCTCCCTGCTCTGGTCTGCTCGGCCCTGCTCTGGGCCCTTCTGCTCTGGCCTGCATAGGTCTGCTCCACCATGCTCCAGCAAGACGTCTTCGCTGTTTCAGCTCTAGCCAGGGAAAGACAGTCTTAGGTAGAAAGGGAAAGTGCACTCCTAACTAGGTTTTTTCATAGACAACATTGTGGATATTTTTCTTTTTGGAGAAAGTTCTACAGGTCTTCTAGTTCTGAGAGGATACCTTTTCTCACCCCAGGCTCTAATATGTAACTTGAACTCCTCCCCCAGTTGCCTGTCCAAATGAGAGACCCCCCTTTTCATTTCTCCTTGACACACTGAGCTTCAGACCTCCTTCTTTCTCTTTGTTTTAAAAAATATTTTATTTATTTATTTGTGAGAGAGGAAGAGAGAGAAAAGTGAGAGGGAGAAAAACATCAATCAGTTGCCTCTTACAGTTCCCAGCCGGGGACCTGGCATGTGCCCTGACCTGGAATCAAGCCTTCAGTCTCTCAGTTTGTAGACTGGTGCTCAACCCACCAAGCCACACGAACCAGGGTGGGTCCCCTTGCTCCTGGTTTTAATGACTTACCTGTGTTGGCTCATCTTCCTCTTCCTACCTGGAGGAATGGCTGGCTTATTTTTGGTGACCAGAATGCTCTGTGTTGTAGGTGGCAGACACCTTTGTGTTCCTTGCTGACCTGCCTGGGCCTCAACGTCTTGTTCCTCACTTTGAATGAGGGTAAGAACTGCTTCCAGGGGCTGGGTTTTTCTTTCTTTCTTTCTTTTTTTTTTTTTGTGAGTGAATGAGGGGAAGAAGCAGTCCTGTGTGAAAGAGCCACTGGTCTGGCCCTAGAGTTGGCCTCCTTCAGTGTCTGCAGGATGTCAGAACACGGGTTCGAGAGAGACATGCTCTGGCTAGAATCCTGGCAGGGCTGGCATTGTGACTTAAGGCCTTTTTCCATCTCTGGAGGGAGGACAGGAAGCGCTTCCCTCAGAGGGTGGTTGGAAGAGTGAGATAGATGCTCTGTCTATAACACTTAGCTCTGTGACACGGAGTAAGCGGCCAATCTATTGCAGGGATTCATGGTTTTGCTTTCCATGGTGTCAACCTACTGTGTGCTAGCACAGGGTTTAAAAATATTTTCAAAACTATTAAATGGAAAATTCCAGAAATAAGCAGTTTGTGAGTTTTAAATTGAGCGCCAGTCTGAGTAGCCTGCTGGAGTCTCGCCATGCTGCTCTGTCCCTCTCAGGATGGGCATCGTCCCTTCGTTCAGTGTGTCCCTGGTGTGCACGCTGCCTGCCACATTCGCAGAGGGCTGTGAAAAAAGCCGAACCCCTCGGGAAATGACAGAGGACAGGAACCGACTGTTCTGAGGAGCCGGGTCCTTTATTCCATGTGTTCGTTCTTCCGTGGGACCCACGTTTCTCAAGTGCCTCCTCTGTTTCCCAGGGAGGTACGTGGACCCAGTGGGTTGAAAATAAACCCAATTTACATGAGACCTCCCACTGATGCCCAGTGGGCTCTTTGCTTGGTTGAAACTCAGATATCATTCCTAAGCTGTTAAGTTCCTCTGATCACATTTCCGGACTAAATCGGTTTACACGACATATTTGACGAGCACTTGCTCTGTGCCCAGCACCCTGTTAGCCTGCCTTAGGCGCATCGAAGTTTCTTTGGATTTCCTCTCAGCCTCACCATTTTCACTTCATAATGGTCTGGGATAGTCTGAACACCGAAGGAAGGGTTTCCAGGGGCCCAAAGGTCAGACTGTCAGCCATCAGGAGGCCCCCCCCCCCCCCCCCCCCCCCCCCCGCCAGGCTCCGGGTACGAAGCACCAACTGTGTGCTAGTGAAGGTGCTGAGTGTTAAAAACACGGATCTGGTGCTCTGGCGCGGCCGCACGGACAGTCCCAGCCCGACAGAGTCTGCATCTGTGGACCAGGCGACAGCCGTACCTGTGACTGGTCATGTGATAAGTTGTGAGGGGAAATGAAGCTGGGGCTCGGAGCTGGAGAGTGGCGGGGAGACACTGTTTCTTGCCGAACCCCGGAGTGGGTGAGGGAGTGAGTGCGTGGACCTCTGGGTGGGCGAGGCCCCGGACCCTTGCTGCCCGTTTACCTACCTTCAGTGGTGTTGATCCCACAGGTGCGTGGTACTCGGTGGGTGCCCTGGTGATTTCGGTGCCCGCCCTCCTGGGCTATCTGCAGGAGGTGTGCCGGGCACGGCTGCCGGAGTCTGAGCTGATGCGCAGGAAGTATCACAGCGTGAGGCAGGAGGACCTGCAGAGAGTTCGCCTGTCTCGCCCCGAGGCTGTGGCTGAGGTGAAGAGCTTGTGAGTATGGAAGGGGCTGGGGAGGTGAGGGACAGTCACAGTCACGCCTTCCGCCACACTGGGCGCACCAGGCACTGTGTTAGGCAAGCCACCGATGGCATTTCCTTTCATCTTTTTAACAGTTCTGGGAGGTAGCTACTGTTATTATCCTGCATTTGTGGATGAGGAAAAGGGCTTTGGCAGCCGGGGACTGACCGAGCTGGGGTGAGGATCTGGGTTCGGGTGGTTTCACAGCTTGTGTTCTTTTCACTGGAGAGACAGTTCGGGGTCTTGACTTAGCATGTGCTTGCGTGAGCCGCTGCCTAAGTTCCAGTCCCAGCTCTTACCGTTATTTACTGTGCAGCATTGGGCAAGTTGCTCAGCTTTCCTGTGCCTCAGGTTCTTCATCTGTTAAATGAGGTAATAATGGGCTTATCTCATAGGTGGTTGTGAAGATTAAATGAGTATCTGGTACCCAGGAATTGTTCAGTAAATATCAGTCATTGTCACTGCACTATGGAGAAACTTCTTAAATGTGACAATTAATACTTCTAAAAATTGTTTTAGTTTAGAGACTGGAAGGGGGGAGGGACAGGGGGAGAGAGAGAGAGAGAGAGAAACAGTGATTTCTTGCTCTACTTATTTGTGCACTCATTGGTCGATTTTTGTATGTGTCTTGACCAGGGATCAAACCTGCAACCTTGGCGTATTGTGATGCTGTTCTAGACAAGTGAGCTAGCCAGCCAGGGCCAGAGAGGAAGCACCTTAAGACTGTTGAATAATATTAACATGACTTTAACAGCAGCTGCCGTGTAGTGAGCCCTCCCCGAACTGGGCTTTCTTGACCCACGGTGGGGTTCTCATCCCTCCCCCACAGCAGCGGCATCTGTGGAGCTTTAAAAAAAAGGCTATAAACAGAGGCCTGGTGGCGTCCACCCCGCCCCCTGGAAATCCGAGTCAGTCATCTGGAGTGCGTCCTGGGTGTCTGGGTTTAAAAAAAAGAAAAACACTTCTTACTTTGAAAATGATTTAAAGCTAAAGTGAACTGGAATACGTACTTTCAATCTTTATTAAGATATAGATGGCATAATGCTTCATTGTAGTTAGTAAACCCATACATGACTTGGTAAAGTTGTGAAAGTACAAAAACAAGAAAAACACAAACTTACAAAAGAGTTGTAAGAATGATACAAAGAACTCTCATAAGTCCTTTACTCAGATAGAACCCTTATTAACACTTTGCTACATTTCTTATCTGTCTCTCCCCACATTTATGTATCTTTTCTTCCTGAACCTTTTGAAAGTAAGTTGCAATCCCGATACCTTTTTACTCCAGACGCCTCAGCGTGTTTTCTAAGAACAAGGACATTGTCTTATATAGCCACAATCCTGTAGTCAAAATGAGGAAAATTTGCATTGGTATCATTAACACTAGTGTTATTATCTAGTATAGAGTTCATAATGAAATGTTACCAGTTGTGTTAATAGGGCCTTTTATGTAAATTTCCCCTTACCCCCGCTGACTCACGCCACACAGGGCTCACCTACCACTTTCAAATCCATTGATGGGTCTTGCCTTCACCAGTTTATTCTCGTGATGATTGTAAAGGCAGTTTTTCTACTTGTCATTGTTAGCTGGCATTCTACTATAGTTCTTATTAGCCATATGAACTCAAGATTGTAAAAGTTAATTCAAAGTATTATAATCCATTAGTGTTATTATTTGTTTTGTTTCAGCTTGTCATAGATTTGGCCAGTAAGGTCTCTTTTGAACTGGCTCCTGTGTTCTTTCGATATGCTCCCATCGTTTTTGAGTGCTTCCTTACTTTTTTTTTTAAGATATTTATTTATTTATTTATTTATTTATTTATTTATTTATGGAAAGGGGAAGGGAGGGAGAAGAGAAAGTGAGAAACATCAATGTACCCTGGCTGGTGTGGCTCAGTGGATTAAGCACTGGCTTGCGAATCAAAGGGCCACTGGTTCGATTCCCAGTCAGGGCACATGCCTGGGTTGCAGGCCAGGTCCCCAGGGTGGGGGGACACTTAAGAGGCAACCACACATTGATGTTTCTCTCCCTGTCTTTCTCCCTCCTTTCCCCTCTCTATAAAAACAAATAAATAAAATCTTTAAAAAAAAAGAAACATCAATGTGTGGTTGCTTCTTGTGTACCCCCTACTGGGGACCTGGCCCTTGACCCAGGCATGTGCCCTAAACTGGGAATGGAACCAGTGACCCTTTGGCTTGCAGGCCAGCACCCAGTCCACTGAGCCACACCAGCCAGGGCTGAGTGCTTCCTTACTTTATGGTACAACAGGATGTTCAAATTGATCTTATACTTCCCCTACCCTAGCTTTAGAAATAGCCAAGATCCCTCCAGAAACCAAAACCTGAGTACTCATTGTACATGCTTGTGCGCATTGTTTCTGGGGTATATCCATTTAAAAAAACCCCACTCCAAGTGAGCCTGCCTTATACACTAGGTGGAGACACACTGACCTATCTACCTCCTGCCATTTATCCTCACAGCTCTCGTGTATCTGTGAGGTGGGTACCCTGCTCCTCATTTTATAGAGGGAAACGGCAGCCCAGTTAAGTGAACGTAAGTAACTGGCCTCAGCAATAGCTAGAAAGAGACCAAAGCAGGAACCTTTGCCCTGTTTTGTCCACCTCAGCAGGGGTTCCACAAAGGGACTGAAGTGTGTGCACTTTCTCCTGAGCTCTCTGGCCCCTCCAGAGGGTTTGAAGAGACCAGCCATCCCTAGCCAGCTGTGCCTGTGAAGGCCCAGGCTCTGCTGCTCCCCAGCTCTGTCAGGCCCTGTGGGTGAATGGGGCAGGGTGTGTGGCTCACAGAAGCCCCTTGTGTCTGCAGCTTGATCCAGCTGGAGGCCTTCCTGAGTCGCCTGTGCTGCACCTGTGAGGCCGTGTACCGAGTGCTGCACTGGGAGAACCCCGCCGTGTCCTCACAGTGAGTGGCCCCTCCGCTTTCACCACTGCTGCCCTGGAGGAATTTGGGAGTTGAGCCCCAGGCAGAGCCAGCTGCCTGTAGCCCAGGGGGAGAAAGGCCCTGCACTTGGGCCTGTAGGCGGGAACGCACTGCTTTTCTGTAGACAGGCGCCTTGTAGATGTGGTAAAAATATTTCAGTAATAGGAAAATAACTCCCATCCCCATATAGCAGCTGATCTCCTGTTTAGATCAACTGCTAGTTTGATCATATGCGTATACACTGTAGCTGCATAGCCTACACGATTCTGTGTGCTTCCTTTTCCCCTCCCCATTACAGATCCTAAATGGTTTCCTGTGCTGCTGCATGGCTTTTGGAATTATTGTAATGCCACATTAATATTGATGGTGAATATACTGGGACTTATGGAACCATTCTGTTATACATCTAGTCAGTTTTTACTTTTATTACTAACCTTATAGTGAACATTTTTATGGGTTTAGCTGTAATCTTTTGAAAAAAATGTTTAGAATAAATTCAAAGGTGGAAGTGCTGGATCCCATGGAAGGAACGTTCTTTAGGCCCTTTATCTGTGGATAATACTCAGTTTGCCCCTCGCATCGGCCCGAGCTCAGCGCTTCCTGTGTACTGTCTCGCCTTCCTAGCAGCTCCAGGAGGTGGGCGCTATTTTAATCCCCGCTTTACCTGTGAAGGAAGTGACGCCCAGAGAACCAAGGGACTTTTCTAACAGCACACAGCCAGAGAAGCGGCAAACCTGGATTCACAGCCAAGTTTGTCTTTTTCTAGACTTAAGTCTGGAGACAGGAGTGATGCGTGTTGAGCCCGTTTACAGGGTCTCAGCCACCGTGGTGGCCTCTCCAGGGTCTGTCTTTGGCAACCAGTGACTTGTTGTAAAGCCTGCCTCCTCTCTGTTGTCCATTGTTTGGTCAGCAGATCTTGTCCATTCATGAACGGCACAGAGCTATTTCTTGCCTGACCCCTATGTGTGTGTGCTCCAAATTGTTGCCTTATGAATTTCTGACCAGGTGGTTCCTCTGTTCATCCAGGTTCTACGGGGCTCTTCTGGGCACAGTTTGTGTGCTCTATCTGCTGCCGCTGTGCTGGGTCTTTGCCCTTTTAAACAGCACCCTCTTTCTAGGGAATGTGGAGTTCTTCCGAGGTAAGCCCTGGAGAGCCGGAGGGATGGGCTCCTTGTTCATCTGTCTCTGCAGCTGATCATCTGTTTGCTGTACCTGCCACTAGGGGGCAGCACCACGCCAAGAGGGCTCTCCTGGGCTCTGTCTCTCTGGGATGTTAGCTGGGAAACTGGAGGCTGCTAGGCTGCTACCCAAGGGGTCCCTCTGTCTTTCTGAGAGGGGCGGGGGCACGGAGGGGCGCGGATTTCCCAGTGCTGCCACCCGACTCCTAGGATGCAGCTCCCTGAAGTTGCTGCCACATCTCTGTGTGATCCCAGAGTCCCCGTCTGCCATCTGGCTTCTGAAGCAGTGAGGCAGTATGGAGAGGCCCTGAGTCACAGAGGCTGCCGCCTCTACATAGGTTCTGCTGGTTGCTATGTTCCTTTTCCTTGCTGTGGTTGGGCAGTTAGCTGCAGAATCCCTGATTTATTGAGCACTGACTACATCGAATCTCTCTATAGAGGTCTTACAGGGTAGGTGGTGGTATCTCCTGTTTGTTTACGAGGCTTAGGTTAGGTGACCTGTTCAGAATTAAGAGGGTGACTCTTTCCTGCAGCAGAGGGTGGGGTGCTGGAGGAAGAGGCAGCCAGCGGCTGAAGTGGACACCCCAAAACGCCACTCATTCCATCCCGTTTCCGCCTTCCACCCCACTCCTTTCCCCGGGTAGTGGTGTCTGAGTACAGGGCATCCCTGCAGCGGCGGATGCAACCCACCCAGGAAGAGGGTGCCTTCCAGAGCCCACCGCCCCCAGATGCTGGGGAGAAGGGCGTTCTGCTGGACTGCACGCCTGTGCCCACGCCCACAGAGGTGAGCACCCTCACTGCCAGGGCAGAGCCTGCTGTGGGCAGGTTCCAGCGCCTTCCTGTTGCCAGCTGGTGTATACCCCATGGCTCCTGGGCTGCAGTTCCTGTTTCTTCCCAGGCCTCATCCCCTCCGAAGTGCTTAATAATTGTAATAATAATAGCCACTCTGTGCTTTACTGAGCAGCTATTCTGCTGTTCCACTTTATAGATATCAGCCCCATGAGGCATATAGGTTATTTCTGACGATGAGAAGGCTGAGGCATAGAGTAGCTGCCTGTGGGCAGTGTGGCCAGGACCCAGACCAGACCCTCAACCACTGCGCTGTGCAGCCCTGCCGTCCCTCACGGTCTTGGTCCCACTCCTGTCCCTGCTGGGTCAGAGAGTACCTCTTCCCCATGGCATCCTTCTCTCTTGCAGTTGTGCCATTTCCTCTGGGGCAGGAACAGACGTTTTGGGAAACCTGGATGCTGGCTCAGGGGAGGGGGCCTGTGCTTCAGGGGCCAGGGCTACGCTCCCTCTCTGTCTGTAATGCAGTCTCTCTTCCCAGGACCTCACGCCAGGCAGTGTGGAGGAGGCCGAGGAGGCTGAGCCTGATGAGGAGTTTAAAGATGCGATCGAGGTGGGTGGCCCTTCCCCGCACCCTCCACTGACCAGGCCAGAAGTTGGGTGGTCCTGGAGCCGTGTGGCTTCTCACATCCTAAGTCTGGATTTTTGAAATTTCCTATATCCACTGAGAAGCTGGGACTTGCTCTGAGCTAGGTCTCACTGGAGGGCAGGGTGCGACTGAACTTCCACCTGTCCTGCTGCTCATCTGGTGATATGTCCTGGGTGCCCAGGGCAGGGATGGCTCTGGAAGCTTCTGGGGAATGCCCTGCTGGGGGAAGTGGGTCATTTACCACCGTGGCCTGTGGACTGTGGACATGGCACCTTTGATGTGGAGAAGGCAGACTTGGGGCAGGGCACTGCTCTGGGTCCCCTGCAGAGTGAGGTCTGAAAGGTGCTCCTTTGTGGGGGTGGGGAGGGGAGGTGGAGAGAGTGGTCGAAGGCCACGTGCTAGGTCAGAGCAAGTGAGTCTTTTTGATTTGAAGACAGTGGTTCAAACTGATAGTTTGCAGTGTTTTATTTGGCATATAAACCTTAAACATTTTTTTGAGCCAGTATTTAAAAACAGGGAGATTTCTGTGAAAACTGGATTTCATTTTTATTTCTGAAAAATCAGAAGCTTTGGGTGGCCCCAAGTCTGCAGTGGTTAGTGTAGCTGAGGAGTAACTGTGCCCCTTAGAAAAGTCACATAGAGCCCTGGCTGGTGTAGCTCAGTGGATTCAGTGCGGGCCAGCGACCCAGAGCATTGGGGTTCGATTCCCAGTCAGGGAATGTGCCTGGGTTGCAGGCCAGTTCCCAGCAGGGGACACACAGGAGGCAGCCATACATTGATGTTTCTCTCCCTCTCGCCTTCCCCTCCCCTCTAAAGATAAATAAATAAAATATTTTTTTAGAAAAGTCACATAGTCCCCACCACTCCCTGTCTTTCCTGGTCACTCACTCCTAGTGGCAGTTGTCATTTTGTCACATTCGCAGTGTTGTTTTTTTACAGTAGGAAATCATTGCTGAAACAAGCTTCCTAAAAAATACATCTGTTCTCTTCTATTAACATAATGATCCACTTAATAAATTTCACCCAGTTTGAAAAAAACAGTACATAGCTTCTCCCAAGCTTATTTGATGTCGGGATCCTTTTATAGGGGCCTCTGTTAATGTCACCCTTGGGGACATGCTTAGGACTCACAGCAGCACCCCAGCGTTTCCTTTTGCTTGGGGTGCCCCTCCTAGCAGCTTCCTTCTCCTTGCTATCTGTCTGTTTTCTTTTTCCCCCCGCACCTTGGGAGGCAGGAGACCCACTTGGTGGTCCTGGTGAGTAGGAGCCCTGATGAGGTGGGCAAGGGCTGGGCGGGGGGCGGGGGGTCGAGGCAGCTGTCCCCGCACCCCGTGGGGTCTGCCGTGTGGGTGCCTCGGCACGCAGGCGCCGGAGCCCTGCCACATGGTGGGCAGGACTGGGAGCAGCTGTTCCCGCAGGAGGACGAGGAGGGTGCCCCGTGCCCAGCAGAGGACGAGCTG
Source organism: Artibeus jamaicensis (assembly GCF_021234435.1). NCBI lineage: Eukaryota > Metazoa > Chordata > Mammalia > Chiroptera > Phyllostomidae > Artibeus > Artibeus jamaicensis. Next base: position 2,165,047 of record NW_026521538.1, read on the forward strand.
GCCCTGCAGGACAACGGGTTCCTGAGCAAGAACGAAGTGCTGCGTAGCAAGGTGTCTCGGCTCACAGAGCGGCTCCGCAAGCGGTACCCCACCAACAACTTCGGTATGGCCGGCGCCCAGGGGTGCGAAGGGGGGCCAGGCAGGGGGCCAGGCCACAGGGCCGGAGCCTTAGAATTGTGGGTGCTGCTTTGGGACAAGTGCGAGGAGTGCAGTGGCGTCCATGGGACCCTGGGAAGGTATGAAGCACATAGTGGGATCGTTGAGAGAGTGCGTGTAGGTTCCTCCTTGTCCCTCTGTCCTTACTGAGCAGGAGTTGTGGGAAGATAAGCAGTTCGGCTCCAGAACCGCCGCCCCTGGACCGCAGAGGGAGGCGTAACCCTGGGACAGGCAGGGTCTCGGGAGGCGGTGTGGTGCAGTGGCTGAATGTGGAGTGTGGGGCCTCACTGTGGGGTAGCTCCCAGCTCCACTGGTGTCCTGGAGCAAATTGTTTAACTGCTCTGTGCCTCGGCTTCCCCTTTTATACAAGGAGGGTAATAATACTTCTTACGGGTTGTTTTGGGACTCCAATGAGATAATGCTTAGTAAGGGTTTGCACAGTGCTGGCTGCTTCATAGTAAGTGCTTAACAAGGCGCACTGTTAATAGGAGAGGCCCTGGTCCCTCCTACAGGCACTGAGGAGCCTGTCTAGATCTTTCCTATCCAGGTGGGAGCAAGTTAAAGCAAACAGTGTCTTCCTCTGGGCATCACAGGGCCCTGAGGTCCCTAGCCAAGATCATAGATTGGCCAGTCCTGTTTTACTGGGGGCTTGGCAGTGGGTCAGCGAGGGCAGTTGTGGGGAAAGGTGCACCGGACTGGCAGCCCAGCGTGGAACCCTGGCTCAGGTCAGGGGGACGGGAGCTAAGCTGGGTGGAGTTACGGCTGAAGCCCAGGGACTGGGTGGCTCGGGTCACCCTGGTCCTGAAGAGCCTTGCTTCTGTGCGGGGTCAGTGGCCAGGGAGGAGGACGAGGGGGCTGTACTCTGTGTTCTGGTGGCAGTGACCTCTGAGGTCTGTGACTGGGGAGAAGCCCCCGGGTTTGTCCTGAGGAATCTGACCCAGGACATCCTGGGGCTGCCTTCCTGTTCCTGCAGCAGCCAGGGTGGCCGTGTCCTCGGGACCGGAGGCCCTGGACCGCTGTTTCTTCCTGCCGTGCGACTGCCCCTGCCATGCGAGACCCCTTCCTTCTGTCTGTGACGACCGCCGACTTCTCCGGGCACCGTGCTCAGTGTGCTGTGGCACGTAGTCCCGACGGCAGATGTGACAGGGGAGGCCGTTCTCGTGGGGCTGGAACAGCCAGGCTCCAGGAGTCCCATGTGACACTACGTTGGAATTGACACTTTAGCTCTGGCAGATGATTTGCTCATATCTGTGAATTTTAAGTAAAGGCCCTTCCTTAGATGTTCCCATTTTATAGGCTGAGTAATCTGAGGTGAAAAGAGTGATTTGCCCAAAGTCTTCAGCCGGTTAATGGTCGAGTTGTGATTCAAATGCAGGCCGCCTGATCTGGCTGCTGTGGTCTTTCTAACCCATCATCCTCCCTTTGCCCCTGGGGTGATGTCTGCTCATTTCTGCATTTGGTTTTCATTCAGGTAATCCCTACCGGCCTGGTGAAGGCCCGTTCAGGGCCCTGTGGGGATGGCAAGGGCAGACAGCGCTCCTCTCCCTAATCCCTCCTAGTTCCCCATTCTTCTAGACCTTTCGCTGTCCCTTCCCTGAGAGGCTTTCTGGCTGGGAGGGCAGGTGTACCTGCTCTGCTCCTGGGTCTGGCTCCTGCTGGCCAAGGGGAGGTGAGTGGCTTTGGGGGCCGTTCCCTTCCGGCTGCCAATGGACGGAGCGGGTGTGTGGGAAGGGTGAGGACCGGCTGCACGGGAGCTTCTCTCTGGCCTCCAAGCCGAGAGTCCTGATGGAAGGGGCCCCTCTGTCCTGGAGGTGCTGTTGGTGCAGCTGCCCTGCAGCCTGTGCCCTCCTCCCTGCTGTATCGCCCCATGGCGTCTTCACCCTGCGAGTCGGCACCTTTCTGAGAACGGGGGCAGGGGACTTGGCAGATGCTGGAAGGGAGCAGGGTGCCCTCCTCCTCCATACACCTGTCTGAGGTGCTGTTCGTGCCCGGAGCCCCGCCTTGGCCCCAGGCCCATGCCTGGCTACGGTGTCTTTCACTAGACCACGTGGCTGCCTTGGGGTATGTGGTCCTGGCACTCTGTCCAGCAGAGAGGACGCCCCAAACATGGGCAGGTGTCAGTCTTTGAGCAGCTCCTCTCCACGGCCCCGTACGCCCACCCCCCTTGCTGAGGAGAAGCAGAGGCAGGCTGCCTTGCCCACATTCTTAGTGTTGGGCGCAGGGTCCTGGAGGCACCACCAGCCTGCAGCACCTGCTGTGCTGTTTCTCTCTGTCCCCTGCTGGGGCCACGACCTGACTGACAGCAGCACATGTACCTTAAGCACCTTGGCTTCAGGTTCCTCCTTGCCCTAGTCGAGTCCGCCTTTCCTTGAACACCGGGGGTGACCACAGTGAGAGCGGCAGTGGTGCCTGCACCTGGCCAGACGGCCTCCAGAAGGCACAGCTGTGCTCCCTGAAGCTGATAGTAAGTCTGGCCAGAGCTCTGGAGGCCTCTGGGCCCCAAGTTCTAGAAACCTCTTCCGGTAGCCTTATCCCTTTTCAAGCTTTTCTAGGGCCCAAGTTAGCCTCTTTCTGGGCCCACAGGGCTCTCTGGCCCCCTGATGGGAACTCCCTTGCGCCTACTGCGGGCCCTGCTTTTCTGCCCTGGCTCGGTCCCCTGCCTGCGTGGACGTGCCTGTGCTGAGCCACAGTCAGTGCTCCTGGGGCAGCCCTTGGGTCTTTCTTGGTTCTTGTCGGAGTTTGCTTTTGTCCCTGAGGCTGGTTGAAGTCATAGCGCCCAGGGTGGCCTTTGCTCTCCTCCCAGACCAGTTTGCTGCCATCCTTTCGATCCTCTCCATTCACCCTCGGGCACCCCTTGCTCAGACGACCCACTTTTTCTGTCCCTGGGGCACGGGTGGGAGGGGAGCACCTGCAGTAGGCCTGCTTGCCTTGGAGTGGCCTCTCGAAGAGTGATGTGTCCCCTCCTTCCCATCCTCCGTCTCCTCTTACACCCTCCTCGCCTCCTCCCAGCCATCTCCTCGCCTGCCATTGACCCCTCTGCCGTTGGCCGAGGCTTCGTCATCTTGTCTCTGGGGTGTAGGCAGCATCCGTCCCCCAGCTCTGTCGCACCCCATTGTGTCCGCCATTCACAGTGCCGGCATCTCTCACCCTAAACGTCGTCTGGGGAGGTGCCTGGTTCTGAGATCCTCTCCGGCAATGTTCAGGTGACAGAAGGCAGGGTCTGGGGTTTTAGGAGGCCTTTCTCTCGTTAGCTGTAAGGAGCATTTGTAAGGGCACACTTGGGAAGGGGTTGCGTCGGACAGGTTTCATTCGAGGCCGCTGGGGCCTGTTGTCAGGTGCCGGCCAGCTTGGTGTGGCTTCCCGGGGGTGGATTCTGCCGGGTGCGCCACGTCAGTGGGACCTGCAGGTGGGGTGTCCGAGCCCCGGGAGGGAACAGGGCTGGCAGCTCTGTGTAGTCTGGAGACCGGTTCCTTCCTTCGTCTCTGGATCTGGACTTGGCTCCCTTGCTCACTGCTCCCACCAAGGAGTCTGGGCCAGGCTGGTGTCCTGAGTGTCCCTGTTTAGAAGACCCAGGAACGGGTGACTGTTGAAAGAGGCCCAGGCTGGGTCAAGGCTGAGCCACTGCCTCTTTCTCAGGGAGCTGTACGGGCTGCTCGGCCACCTTCTCAGTGCTGAAGAAGAGAGTAAGTCTTGAGGGGGTCCCATTGGGTCTCAGTCCTGCCCCACCTGACACCTCCCCAGCCCCACAGTAGTCCCCAGTCCCTTGGGTGGATTAGCGGGTGCAGAGGAGTGGGGGGTGCTGGGGGCTCCAGGTGCCTGGGCCTGGGGATGCGTCTGACACTGACCTTGGCTCATGTCTGCAGCGGAGCTGCAGTAACTGTGGAAACAGCTTCTGCTCCCGGTGCTGCTCCTTCAAGGTGCCCAGGTCTTCCATGGGGGCCACAGGTGCGTGGGGCCGGCGGCTGGGAGTCACCACCGGTGGTGGGAGGGCTTGGCTGGTTCCTGCCTCCTCTGAGGAGGTGCTGTCCCAAGGGATAGGAGCGAGGGGTCAGTGAGAGGCCAGGGGAGCTTGGGGTCCTAGTCTGGCCTGTAGTGGCGTCTCATCCACCACCCTTTAACAAACAAACTACGGAAGTACCTGATGCATGCAAAAGAGTATTTATGCTGTATGCGAATTACAAAGCATGATGACAAGTGCCCGGCACTCCTCACCGAAGGTGACAGAGCAGTGCTGGCCACACCCCCGAGGCTCCCCAGCGCCTCGCCTGCCTTCCCGGAGGAGACCACCACCCTGAGTTTCCTTCTTTTTGTTGCCTTGGCAATACTTTTAACCAATAAAGAAGAATGTCTTTTCCTTCTATAAAAGCTGTACGTACTGTACACACTCATTGTAACCCAAACAAAACACACAGGTGAGCAAAAGGCAGGGCACCAAGGCACCCGAAGGGAAAGTGCATAAAAAGGAAGCCTGTTCTGCGTGGTTCCTTGTGCGTTACAGCGAGAAATCAGGGTTTTTTGTTTCTCCTTCTGGTCATGCAAGTAGCACGTGCTTATCCTAGAAGTTTGGGAAATGACTGTGTAGAAGAGGCAGGAGGAGGAGAAGAATCCTACGACCTTGCCACCCAGGAAAGCCACTATTAAAACATTTTGGAAGTTTTTCTTCTGTACTTTACTTAAAAACATTTTTGAGGGTGTTGAGTTGGTGGCAAAGTCATTTCTGATGCATAGAAAGCCTGGGAGAAGCCTGCTGCTGGCCTGGCCACCCCCAAGAAACCTCGTTCCCGTATGAAAAGAGGAGTCTCCAAGAGCCGGCCAGCGAGCTGGGCCCGCGAGGGTGTGGGCTGGGCAGTGGGTGCTCCGTGGGGTTTGGGGGCTGGGGAGGTGGCTCTGGTAGTTGGGGTCATGAGCCAAAGGGCACGAGGAAGCGTCTCACCAAGTTCTTCCTCCTTTTCAGCCCCCGAAGCCCAGAGAGAGACTGTGTTTGTGTGTGCCTCGTGTAACCAGACCTTGAGCAAGTGAGAAGAGGGACACGGTCCAAGCAGGTGCTGGTTCCTGGCCAGCAATAGACCCCACTCTCCCTGTCCCTAGCCCCCTGTGGCGTGTGCTGGGCAAATGTGGCCCAAACGCTAGGTAGGCTTCCCCTTTCTGCCCTTGCTGTCTCCAGCCAGGTTCTGCAGCTGTTCCCCCCTCCTGCAGGTGGCCGTGATGGCTGCTCTCAAACCTCATAGGGGACAGGAGCCCCTGGAGGGCCTGGCATGTTTGTCTTGCTCTGTCCTAAGCTGTCAGCAGACTCAGGGCTGGGCAGGCAGCGTAAGCTAGAGGGCAGCAGAGAGCCATGCCTGGTCTTGATTGGGATCTCTGAGGGTCAGGGCGTCTCTCTGAGGCTGGGAACACTCTGAAAACAAAGATGAGAAACTGGGAAAAGAGATTCTTCCTTCCGCTGGATACTGGGCCAGGCCCTTTGCCTCTGAGAGTCTGCAGAAGGGCTTGGGAGTGCCATGACTGCTGTTCGAATGTCCCTCTGGCACTGGGCTCTCATTATTCCCCACCAGATGCTATGACCTAGTCTAACAAGACCAAAAAGGTTTCTAGAAACAGGGTTCAAGTTCCCAAGTTCCCCCAGGGGAGGGCATGTCTAGGAGGGCCTGGCAGAGCCAGTGCAAAACGTAGGGAGCTGCAGCAGCTCAAAGGACCTCAGCCCCACCTTGCAGAGACCTTGACTTGCAGAATCGCAGCCCACGTGCTGCCCTGGTGTCCCTCAGCCCTGCTGGGCAGATGCCAGGTACTCGGATCACTTCTGCTTCCCCTGCCCTGTGCCTCGGGCACCCGTCCTCTGGCTCAGAGCCGCATGCCCTCCCCAGCACCGCGTCTCACGGAGTGTGAGACCAGGCGAACAGAGCAGAGGTCCCGAAGCCCTTGACCCTTGGGGGCCTGGGAAGTATATGATCTCCCCAGGCTGGGTCGTAGATTCCAGGGCTGTTTTTCAGTAGGACAGTCTCAGTTTTGGGAGAAGGCCATCGGGGTCCCCATCCTCTCTCACTTGCTTCTGCTCTCGAGGCGCTGTGTCTCTGAGCAGTGAGCGGGTCCCAGCACTCCTTCCTTCCCCCGGAGCTGCCCTGCCTTTTCGAAGTATTTATTTATTTATTGCATGGTTCCTGGGAACATGTAGCACAGGGAATGGGCTGAGGAAGATGGGGCCTTCTCCTGCCCTAGGATACTGCCCTGGAGTACTGAGCCCTTAGGAGCTGGAGATGTTTCCACACCCTAAGGAGAGACCCAGGAGAGAGGTTGGGGAGACAGAGACCATCGTAGGCCAGCTTCCTTGCTGGGCCGACCAGTCAGGCGAGGGCTGGGAAGACAGCGGCCTGCTCCAGGCCAGTGAGGTGCAAGTCTGCAGGGAAGCAGGGAGGCCTGGGTGTACTCCCTCAAGCTCCTCTGTCCTGTTCAGAGATGAGAGTTAAGTACCCTGTGCTTTATTTACACTGGAGAGGAACTAAAGGATTTCTGTGTATATGGAAAATTAACAATAAAAAGGCCTCATGCTTCTTATGTTTTTGGCCTGGTCCTTGTGTTCACCTTCTCCCCGAAGCTGGTGAGCTGGATCCCGCCAGTGCCGGCCGAGTATGTGGGCCTGGGCTGTGCCTGCAGGACAGGGCGCCGGCAGGGCAAGGAGGCTCAGGGCCGGGAGTGAGCAGGGGGCAGGGGAGGAAAACCGTGCCTGGCACAGCAGGGCTCAGCATGTGTTGTTGGGTTGGCGTGAGCCTCTGTCTTGTGACCAAACTGAGGGAGCTGGGGTTGGTCGGGACCAGAATTTGTTAAACTCTTAAGCAATGCAGGCTTTAGAATGGAAAGACTTTAGCTAATTTCTCTGAGAAAGCAAAAAAGGATCAGCCCTCCGTAAGGCTCAGGCAGCCAGAAAGAGGATTGGCTGTCCCGAGACGGGGTGTAAGCCGTCCTCTGAAGCCAGGGCATGGGGTGTCCCCTGGCTGCCAAGCACTGCAGTGAGTGCTTTACACACAGTATTTAATTTAGTCCTCACAGCGGAGCATAGCACCTAGTATAGCACCTAGGAGGCAGGTGCTGTACTTCCCATTCTACAGGCAGGGACACTGAGGTCCAGGGATGTTAAGCGGTGGTTTTGAAGGGCTTAGCATGGCACTTTGCAGGCCAGGGGAGGAGCTATGCCTTCTAGACAGCAGGCCTGGGGCAGCGAGGGAGGGAGTTTGGGCGACGGCCCCGTGCATGTGCACCTCGGACTGAGCTGCGGGGCGTCCTCACGGCACCCTGCAGCCTCGGTCTCGTCCAGGTTGGATTCCGCAAAGCTCAGAAACTTCCCCTGGTGTTGGGGACCCCAGCAGCTCCTCAGGGGCCCTGAGAGGCAGGGAAGCAGCTGGGACCTTGTCCCGGCAGTTTTTTTTTTTTTAAGGAGTCAGAGTATCTTTTTTTTTAAAATAAAGGTTTTATTTCTTTTTAGAGAGAGAGGGAGGGAGGGAAAGGAAGAGAAACATCAGTGTGTGGTTGCCTCTCACATGCCCCACAGTGAGGAGCTAGCCCACAACCCAGGCATGTGCCCTGACTGGGAATTGAACCAGCAACTCTTTGGTTCACAGCCTGTGCTATTCCACTGAGCTACACCAGCCAGGGCCTGGCAGTTTTTACAGATGAGCCCGTTCACTTTAAAAAGTATTAAAATGTGGCTCAGTGGATTGAATGCTGGCCTGCGAACCAAAGGGTTGTCGGTTTGGTTCCCAGTCAGGGCACATGCCTGAATTTCCCACCAGATCCCTGGTGGGGGGTGCACGAGGGGCGGCTGCTCATTGATGTTTCTCTCTCTGTCTTTCTCCCTTCCCCTCTCTCTAAAAATGAGTAAATAAAAAATATTTTAAAAAAAGTATTAAAATGTAAATAAGTATGTAAGTAAGTAAATAAATAAATAAAATAAGGCTGCCTCAGCAGTCTGCGGGGCCAGAGGACCGGTGAAGACGGAGGAGTGGGAAGGAAAACGGCCTTGGAGCCGGAGGGGACAGGAGTGCCAGCACGGCCGGGGGAAGAGGCGCCGGGCTGTGCAGGCGCTGCCGGGGAGGACGTGTCACACACAGCCGGTCGGTCGGTCGGAAGGGGGCCCAGATACCTTCCAGCCCAGCCTCGCTGTGGAAGTGACACTGCGTCCACTTGAGGAGGCGCGTTCCCCACGGCGGTCGGTGGAGCAGGGGACACAGAGCCCGCAGTAGCCAGGGAACGCCCTCTGGGTGGCGGGGGCGGGCGTTTGCTGTGGCCGCCCCCTCCCTGGGTCCTGCTGCAGCATCGGCTGTCGGGGTGCCCTGGGAGCTGCAATAGGGGCACTGCCTCCCGACACTGGTCTGCTTCTCTGTGAAATGGGCACGAGAGTGACATCGGCCTCGCTGGGCCACCGTGAGGATTGGAAGAGGTAGTCCACGTGAGGCTGGAGCTCGGCGCCTGGCGCAGGGCAAGCGCCCAGCGCACACCAGCGCGTCACCGCATCCTGGCTGTCCCCAGAGAAGGAACAAACAGCTCTGCCCTGGACGGCTTCGAACAATGAATTTTTTTTATACCAGAGAATAATCTAGGTTGTCATTCAGGAAAGAATCTCAGAGGCCAGAGTATAGTTGAAATAAGCAGAGTCAATATCATTTCATTTTGGGAAAATGAAATTGCTTCTTGTCGGTGAAATACCGGCTGTAGTGCAAGCAGCCTGCAGGGCACGGGACACAGGTGTGGGAAACGCAGTTCCCATCCTCGCAGGTCGGCAGCTCCACAGAAGGGAGGCTGGGGGGCCGCCTCCTGGTCTCGCATGCAGTGTATGTGAGGGCCCTGGGGACAGCAGGCCAGGGATGGTGCCCCACAGTTGGCTGGTTGGGGCTGACGGCGTGGAGAGGGCTGAAGACCCGTGTGGTGCCCTGGAAGACAGGCTGCCCTTTGCAGAGCTGGGCTCCTGCTTAAAAGTCCCTCCAGTTCTCGAGCACCCAGGAGGAGGGGGCAGGAGCCAGGCTGGGTGACAGCCCCCGTGTCTGCCGGGGCAGCCCTGGGCCGGACCACCAGCTCCCACAGCTTGGTGTGGGTTGAGGGTCCTGCCTGTCTTTTCATGGTTTGGTAGCGGAGGGAGCAGCCTCCAGAGGCCCTGGCAGCCCCTGGCCTGGCCGTGCCGTCTAGGACCTTTGTGGTCCTCGGTGGTCACCTTGGACGCTGAAGCCAGACGAGGCTCCATGTTCATCCCCTGGTCTCCACGGAACTCTCCGTCTTGCGGCTGGTGGCCCTACGATAGCGATGATACCTATGTTTATTGAGCACTTGTGCCAGACGACACCCTGAGCACGTTATTGAAATCTTAGGAGAGTCCCCGAGGCTAGGTTCTGTCATTTCTCCACTTAACCGGTGGGTGAACAGAGGCCTGGGGTGGCGGCGGGGGGCGTTGAGTAACCTGCTGCAGGTCACATAGCTAGTAGGCCACTGGGCCGGGATGTGAATAGCGTCACAGGTCCTCGTAGCTGCCTCATAAGAGAAATGTTGGGAGAACATAGCACTCCTGACTGTCACCTTCCCCCGTCTGCCTTGCCCCCACTGGCTCCCAGAGCTTCTGAGCCACAGAGTGAACAGGAGGGGCCTGCCCACCCCTGGCCCTAAGAAGTGGGCTCAGCCTCCAGGGGAACAGAGAAGGCCTTGTGGCCCAACTCCGCCAGCTCCCAGCAACGCCCCCTTCCTTGGCTGGGTCTGTTTTAACACCCAGAGCAGCACATTCCATTCTCCGGCACAGCTGGGGGCTGGGGACTCCGGATTCCCCGGCTGCCTGCTCTCTTCGCAGCCCCGGTCGGTAGGGCCTGCCATCTGGGCTGGGACACTGGGTCCCAGCCACACACATTCCAGCACAACCACCCCCCACGTTGTGTTTCCCAAGGAGTGAACTTTAGCTGGGATTACAGCCGACTAAACAGTTGTGGGATGTGAGCTTCCTTTGTGGGACCCAGGAGGCTGAGTGCTGATGGGACCGAGAGGGGAGTGGGGGGTCAGGGTGGGCCGCCCTGGGATTCGGGAGAAGAGCCACGGTCTGAGAGGGCTTCCTGGCTGCTGTCTGGGCTCTCGGAGTGGGATTGGAGCGGAGCTCCCTGAAATCTTCCTGGGAGGCAGGGGGTCGGCAGAAGCCTGGCTGCTCACACCCCTCTGGCCTGTCCTTGGCTCTGATCCTAGCACCGCCACCACGTACAAGCTGCGTGACCTTCAACAAGTTCCTCCACCTCTCTGAGCCTCAGTCCCCTTATCACCAGCATGGGGGTAATATAACAGTACCCAGCTCAAAGGGCTGCTGGGAAGCCTAAATCAGAATGTTAAAACGCTTTGAGTGGCACCTGCCACCCAGCATAGGCTCGACACTTACTGATCACTGGTGTTATATATCTCCTCCCCTATACTGGCCTACACACCCCCTAGGGATGTATTTTCTGAAGCAAAACTCCAAATGTCAGTTCTATTACCCTTCTGGAAGTGACAGTTCTGGCTTTTAGATAAGCTCTTTCTGTCTTTCCCCTGCCTTCCTGTCAGTGGTGGTTTCTTAGCTGATTAAGAAGTCCATTAGGGATTTACAGAGTGCATATTATGTGCAGACACAGTCCTAGGCAAAGGCCTTTGGTGGATAAAAGCACTAACTACCATTTGGTGGACATCTTCCAAACGCTGGGATTGTTTCCAGGTACTTTGCCTACATTTTCCCACTTAACACTCAGCTCCCTTGTGAAATAGACATCATCGCTGTATTTTGCAGCTGGGCCATATTCCCAGTGTCACCTGGCCACTGAGGCACAGGGTTGGAACCCAGAACTGGGCTTTACTGCCTCCTCTCCCCTGATTCTGAGTGTTCAGCAGCCTTCCCCAAACCCTGTCATGTCATCAGGAGAACCTGATTTTGCACTGGCTGCAACACTTGACCGCCTATGCTCCCTTGCCACCAGGGGTGGCCGTGTGACTTCGTTCTGGCTAGTGAGCCGGAAGTGGGAACCCGCCAGGTGGGACTTGTTGGGAAATGACTGTTTTCCTGATCAGAGGGGCCAGGGACAGCTGACACGCTGCTTTTGCTGTCAGCCCTTCCCCACTCGCTGGTCGCTGCCTGAGTGAGGCTGAGAAGCTGGGAGCGGGAGGCACCGTCTGGTGACCGTGAGCACAAAAGCCACCCCTGGCAGAGCAGGAAGACAGCAGGAGTCTGGCACATGGGCCTTTCCACTGCCCATCTCCAGCCTCCTTGCGTGGAGAAGCCCCACTGTTGCTTGGAGTTGCCGTTCCCCGCAGTCAGTTGCAGTCACTCACAACACACGGCCCAGAGGCTCGCTGGCGGCAGTAGCCGCCTGTCTCCAGACCAGCCGGCGGGGAGCCTTTAGGACCGAAGGGACTGGAGGCTGGGCTCTAGGGCCTCCCTGGTCTCCCGGAGGATTTTTCTGGGTCCCAGGAAGAGACTGCTGGGAGTCTGACAGCAGATGCGTGGGGCAGAGCTGGGGTGCTGAGCAGGCTGGACCCCTTCGTGGGGGGTGGGTGAGAAGCACTTTCCTGGGCTGGCCTGGCCCGAGGGAGCCTCTCCCCGCCTGCCCCGCCGGCTGCCAGCACCTGACAGAGGTCAGCATTGTGCTGCAGCCAGAAGAGGCCCAGGCCTGTATGTTCAGTGGAAAAAGAATCCCTGGTCCTGGTTGACCATAGAAGTGTCCGTAAACATTCGGTCAGGATAGAAGGCCGGGAGACAAGGGGCGGATTCAGGGAGCCAGGTGGGCTGGGCGCACTTGGGGCGAGGGTGGGTGGCAGCGGCTTCCTCAGAGGCGAGGAGGAACAAGCCGGCCTCTGCTGCTCCTGACCTGTGGTGAGGCCACCTGACGGCCCAGGGAGGTGATTTATGGGCAGGCCGGCAGACCACCTGTTAGCCCCGCCGGCCCCACTGCAGAGTCCAGACCCCCTCTGGTCTCTTGATGTCTCCGAGGCAATTTGTGCCCCCGGGAGCCGCGGAAGTGGAGGCTTTTCTCACCTCAGGAGCACGGGCTCCATTGTCTTGGAGGAGCAGCTGGCCTGGACTGGAGCTGAACCCTCTGTGGTGAGGGAAGCCCCTCCGGGGGTGTCCCCAGCTCCCTGCTCTGGGCCCATCTGCCCCGTCCCTCAGCATCCGCTGATGGACACCCCGCCCTGGGGTTCTTCCTGGACACCACCTCTTTCAAATGCTGGACATTTGACTGGCAACAATCTGTTGTCTCCATTTCAAGGCCTGTCCCCTCCCTGTCCCATTCGGCGCAGGACAGCAGCCTGCATTTGCTCTGAGCTCACTGAAGATGCCCTTGGGCATTAGAGCCGGTCCCCTCCCTGCAGGTCCAGCCCAGACCCAGCCTGAGGAAACCTCAGCCCCTCGGCCTCCTCCGGCCTCAGACATCGGCTCATCCAGGTGACCCAGATGGGGGTTCTCAGCCCGGGCTGCAAACCGCCCCAGGGAGCACCTGCAGGTGCTGATTTCTCAACACCCTCCAGAGATTCGGACCTAATTGCCTTGGAGTACGGCCAGGGTCCAGTGTGTCAGAGAAGCTCCCTAGGTGATTGGAAGGTTTATGTGTTAAACTCTAGGTTTGACCCTGCGGGTGTGGGGTGGGACCTGAGCTTCGCCGAGAGACCCCTGTTCCACCTCATCATCCCTACAGGTCAGGACCTGTGCACAGGGGCCTGTGAGTGCTCCGGCCTCTGGCTTCCTCGGAGCAGGCCGTGCGGGGCTGGGGAGACTCCTTGGGGACCTGGGAGCCTTGTGACTGTGAGAGTAGGCGGGGCACTTGGCACCTCTGTCCTGCCTGGGGGACAAAAGGCGCTCCTCTCCATTCTTCACTGGTGGTGGAGATCATAAGGTGACCCTTGTCATGTGCTCTTGGTGGACCCTACACACACATGGACTCAGCTCTTCAGGCACTCTGAGTGTGTCTCTGTGACAGGCCGGGGTTGTGACAAGGGTCTCTTTCTAAAAGTCCCTTCGGAATCCCCTCTCCCCACCTCTGGGGAACCAAAGAAATCACCTGGTCGAAACCAACTGTTGTTTTCATCAGTTTAATTAAAAACTTAAAAAACAATTGAAAACCAAAGCCTACTTGCATCATAAGTTTAGTACCTGTTGCCTTGTAGCAGTAGCAATAATTTACTTGTCGTCAAGGTGGAAGGGAACATGTGGGGTCTGCAGATGAACCCCAAGAGTGAGCCTATAAGGGGGTCTGGGCTGGGCTTCGCTCCAGTCTGGGGGGAGGGCACCAGCAAGAGATGGGGACAGTGGGGAGGTGTGACTGGAGGGCACAGTGACCCTGATGCCTTTCCCTTGGGGGTCGCGAGAGGGTGTGTAACGGGGCAGTGGGGCGCAGACTCCTCCAAGCAGCGCGGCCTGACGTCCAGACCTCCCTCTCTCAGGCGAGGCCCCGCCACCAGCACGAGGGGTAGACGCCAGAGTCCACCCGGAAACCGCCTTGGCTGCTCACGGCCCCTCCATGCTTCCCTCCATCCCTCCCAGCTCTGCCTACTTTCTGAGACCCTGGGCCTTCCCTCCAAAAGAGAAAGCCTCACTTCAAAGAAAGGAAGCTCGCAGACACTCCGGAGCCCCTCAGTCAAGGACAGCCCCAGGCTCCACGCCCACCCCCTAGCGCCTGTGCTGGGACTCAGGGCCAGGAGGTGTCGATGCGCCCCAGGGATGGGAACAGAGGGCAAGGCACAGCCAGCCGGTGGGGCAGGGCAGGGTGCCCTTCAGTGGGGCTCAGCTGCCCCGTAGAAGAAGGGGTAGTAGAGGGAACAGGGGTAGGAGAACATGAATTTGACAGCAAACTTCATCTCCTTGTTCTTCTTGTCCCAGCGGTAGACGGCCATGAGCAGCAGCTGCCCGTCCACCTTGCGGCCCATGACCAGGAAGCTGCCGGCCAGGCTGTCCAGCTGCGGGCAGGGGCAGCCCGCGCCACTCTTCATGTGCAGCACCAGCCTCTTGGTGTCCTTGCGCTTCAGGGGGCCCGCCTTCAGCAGCTTCTTCTTTTTCTGGGCTCCAATCAGCTTCCGGTCCCCATTCTCTATCTTGATCTCCTTGATGCGCATCTTGACCACTGTGTTTGGAGGGTGGACAGAGGACAACACGAGAATGGTCAGGTTCACTCAGGATGCTGGTGGCCCCACAGCTGGTGCTTGTGGCTGAGACTCCCAGACTGGGGCTTGGAGAGGTGGAGCTTATACCTGCACATTTTAGTATTTACGAAGCTCCCGTCATGTGCTGACTTCACGGAGTATCGCATTTCTTCCTGGAGGTACAGGTGGTGGTGGGGAATGAGGTCTGGGGAGGTGGCGAGCTGTCTGAATTCTAGAGCCTGGCATGGGGGAAGGGAGGTCTGGCCGACTCCAGAGCCCACGCCTGTCCTGACATGAAGCGTCAGGAGAACTCTCGGTGGGGAGCGGGGTGCCGGGCCCTCCAGGGAGGGCGTGCCGGAGGTGAGGCGGTGAGTTGGAGGGTTCAGTGCAGAGGGGTCCTGGAGCTGGAGGGAATGTCTCTGGATGGGAATTCTGGCTGCGTGTGTATGTGGTGTGGAGTGTGTACGGGCGGGTGTGAGTCTGTGTGCAGGCACACATGGTGTGAATGTGGACTGGTGAGTGTCTGGCAGCTGGCTCTGCAGAGGCGGCTGCTCTGTGGCCTGTGCTGGTTTCCCTGGGGTGAATATCCCACTACGACGCCCCGCATCACGGAGCGCGAGGCTGTTGCTGGTGTGAACACACCACTGTAATCTGTGTGAGACTGTGCGGTGCAGGTGGGAGTGTGTGTGTGTGTGGCGCTGTTTCCTGTATGAGGGTAGGTTTGTGGTGTGTCGGGGGGTGGGGAGTGTGGTTGAAGATCGAGACTGGTCAGAGAGTGACAGTCCAGGCACTCCAGGGTGACCACAGCCTAATACAGGTGGGGACAGCAAGTCCTGAGCTTGGGGAGAAGTCACTTGGGCCAGCCCCGCCGTCTTCAAGCCTCTGGGCCCCATCTCTGTGCGCATCCAGCGAGAAGCCAGAGAATAACTTTTCCACCCAGGGAGGAAATTGTTATAAAATCTCTTCCCTTCTCTTTCTCCCTTTGCCCCTACCTCCTCTCATTTTCTCTTTCGGGTGCACACACACACCTTACTACAAACAGACCAGTGGCATGAAAGACCTTCTGAAGTAAGGATTCCATCGCTCTCTCTCTTTTATAGACAGGGAGGCTGAGACACAAAACAGGAGCTGACTTGGCAAAGATGACAAGCTGGGCTATGTGGTCCATGCAGGAGCCAGGGCCCCACCAGACTTGGCTCAGCTGCCCCAGGGAAAGGGGGGGGACTCCAGGAAGAAGCTGCGGGGCAGGTGACCACAGCTCCCCTGGCCAGGGCGTATGGGGTCCTTGGCAGAGGTGCCCAGGGACAAAGGAGCTTCATCTCTCCCCTCCTGCTGCCCCCATCCATCTTGGGGCTAAGCCTGCTCTGCCCCCCAAAGAACCCAGCCCTGGCAGCCCCTCTGTGGCCCCTCAGGCACAAGCACCAGGGAGGGCTGCAGGAACCTGGCCAGGGATGATTTCTGAGGCCTGTGGACTGTGGTCTGAAGCCCTCAAGATGATGTTGAAAAAGAGGTGCATTTCCCTGAAGGGTCCGTAAGACAAGAACTGCGGGAGCTCCTGGTGAAGGGTGTGGGCATATGTGTTCACGTGTGTGTGTGTGTCTCGGAGGAGGCGCTGGGGTGGCTGCGGGGGCCCCACACTCACCAAAGTCACTGGAGCACATCTGCTCCATGAGGCCGTCGGCACTGTGCTCCGTCTCACACTGGGCGCAGGTCTTGGTCACTGGAGAGAGAGGCAAGGGCGGGGTCAAGGGCGGCTGACCAGAGTGCAGGGAGCCACTGAGGGCGGGGCTCGCGCACTGACGAGCCACCTCCCCCAGCCCAGCCTCCACCTCCTCACCAGGAAACGGGAGGGCGGCAGCGGTAACTAACGCCACCTGCTTGCCGAGTGGCTGCGAACCCACAGAGGCGAGGCTGTGCAGGGACACGGCTGCCCGGGCGGGCGCGGCTGCCTGGGACCCTGGTGGCTGCGGCCCGGAGGTGCCCTGTGTTCCGACTTTGCTCTCATTTAATCCTCGGCCATTGAAGTGGGTGATTCTTTACTTTAGAGAGAAGGAAGCTGAGGCCCGGAGTTGCTACCCAAGTCTGCAAAGCTGTGAGAACCGAGCCCTGCAGGCAGGCTTCGTGACTCCCAGGCGGGTGCAGGGGTGGGGGTGGGCATGTGGGGGGGTCCTTCTTGGAGCGGAAGGTCCAGGCGTGTGGGCGACACTGGCAGGGCAAGCTCTGTGCCAGCGGATCGCCCACCCCTCTGACGTGGGCAGCCTTAGCACTGCCAGAGTTTCTGATTTTTCAGAGGAAGCCAAAACTCGTACTTTTTATATGAAATATTCTGAGTTTTGTCTGTTGGCCACACACTCAGGCTGCTTCGGGCCCAAGGCCACCCCATAGCACCTGACCCCTGCTCTCCTATGTGTGTCTCCAGGGGGCGCCCCAACACAGGGTAGAGAGGGGCTCAAGGAGGGTGGGAGTGCAAGGGCAGAGCCCGGGAGCCTGGGGCTTCCCCGCCGTCCATGCTGGTGGTGGTTGGGCTCTAAGAAAACTGGAAAAGGAACCAGCCGGGTAGGGACTCCGGCCTCCGCTTGAGCTGGCTTTCTCCCACCTTCAACCTGTGGGTGGCGGTGGGGTTGTCTCCTCTCAACACTCCATAGTCACAAGGCCCCCACCCAACCCTGACTCTCCTGAGCGGGCCTGACATGCAGGACTGGGGAAGGAAAGGACCGATCGGACCTGCCCTTCAGGGAAGCCCGGGTGTCAGGGGCTCCGCGGACCCTCACGGTGACCGCCCAGGCAGCACCCTCCTGCTCAGCGCGGCGTGTCCTTCCGCCTGTTGCCAGCTGTGGCTGACCCTGCCTGGAAGGGGCTGGGCAGACAGCGCGAGAAGGGGACGGGGACCCACGGAGGAGGGAGGCTGAGACCGGGGAGGAATTCAGGGTAACAGGACTTGGCGGGGGGTGGGGGGTAGGGGGTGGGAAGCGGCATTTACGATGCCGCCGTAGGGTTCAGGAACCTGGGGTCTCTGCTTTACAGATGGGGAAGCCGATGCCCAGAGTTAAGCAGCTCCTCCCAGCGGCAGAGCCTGGCAATCTGCTCTTTCTCCTGCTCGGAGACTCGCCCAAGGTCTCCCAGTCTGGAGGACTGGGGAAGGGAGTGGGAAGATTTAGGGGTTCCCAGGAACAGAAAACGGGGAATGAAGATCACAGCCCAGGCGTACACTTAGCCCCGAGTGTTTCACTATACCCCTTCCTTTTGCCCTCCTCCCCTCCCCAGGTCCCCAGACGGGGTGGGGACTTTTGTCTTAGTGTCTTGGGGTCCAGGGTTGTGGGGGAGGTAAAAGACACTGTTTAGCGACTGCCAGCTGATAGAGGCAATAAGGCATTTATCAGGATGCCCTAGGATGAGGGGACAATATTGGGACCACTCCAGGGATTCCAGAGGCTTGGGAAGGTGGGCACTGGAGAGAAGCCTGGGGGGGTTTCAGAGCGGAGTTGGGATGCGGAGAACCACTGGGAATGTCCAGAGCCTCAGCGAGGCACTACTTTGGCAGTCCCCGGGGAGGTGGGAAGGCTGGAAGGCTGTGGGAGACAATCCCCTCGTGCTTCAGGATAAGCGAATTAGGGGTGTGAGTGTGTGTGTGCGCGCGCACGCGCCCGCGCGTATAGGAGTTGACTCCCCCTGGGGGGGGGCCGGTAGAGCTGTGCTAAGGGAATGGGGGAGCGGCATCTGTCCCGGGCCCAGCACCCAGGGCCATCGGAGCGCGCGGGGACGGCGGCGGTGGCGCTACCTGGAGGCGCGGTGGCGGGCAGGTGCCCGAACTGCACAGCGATGCACAGGTCGTTGTCCAAGGGGAACTTGTGGCAGTGCAGCATCTCCGGCCAGGGGAAGCCGTAGGCCTCCATGAGCGGCGCGCACCCGGCGCGCACCGCCTCGCACAGCGAGCGGCACGGGTAGATGGGCTGGTCGAGGCACACGGGCGCGAAGAGCGAGCAGAGGAAGACCTGCGTGTCCGAGTGGCAGCGCTTGGCCAGCAGCGGCAGCCAGCTGCTCGCCTGCTGCTTCACCTCGGCCAGGCTCTCGTGCTCCAGCAGGTTGGGCAGCCGCATGCGCTTGTAGCCCACGGTGTGGCAGAGCGGCAGGTCGGCGGGGATGTCGAGGCACTTCGGCGGCTTGGAGTAAGAGCGCCCGTGCAGCGGCTCGGTCTGCCAGCCGTAGTAGTCGTACTCCTGGCCGTGCACCGGCACCCAGTGCAGCGCCCCCAGCAGCAGCGCCAGCGCGGCCGCCCCGGCGCCCCCCGCCGCCGCCCGCATGACTGCGCAGTCCCGGCTGCTCCGCGCGCGGCGCCCCCAACTGCCCCGCGTGCTCCCGCCGCCACGATGCTCCCCTCCAGCCGCTACAGCCGAAGTCGTCCTAGTGATTGGCAGACTCCGCTCGCCTCCCGGGCTCACTGAGTGATCCTGGCGCCTCCCACCTCGGGTCTCCAGCCCGGGCCTCGACGCTGCCCCAGCCAATCTCCGGCGGCCGCCCCCCCCCCCCCCCCCCCGCCCCGCGCCGCGCCCCAGGGCTTCAGGGAGGCAGGGTGGAGCTCCAGCGGCCCTCCCACCCGGCTCCGCTCCCGTGACTCCTGCCCCGGGCCAACTCCAGCGCCCCTCGCCGCCTCGCGGGCTTCGGGGCCGTAGGCCAGGTCTTGCCTCAGGCCTCCCCTCGAGGTTCCCTCATCTCTCTGGACATTTCCCTAGCCCCGTGCCTTCTCCATCCTTCCTGGTTATCTCACTTCGGCACAGCCTCTCCTGTTCCCCTTCTCACTCACTTCCATTGCTTATCTCTCCGTCTGGACCTTTCCCCCTCCACTCTGTTTTCTCTTCCCTGACACCTCGGTCTCCCCTCTCCCGGCAGCAGGCTCCTGGCTGCCCACAGCCTGCTGGTTCAGGCGGGTGAGGTGGGGGGCAGTTCTCTACCCCTCAGTCCTCAAGCATTTTTTGAGCGCCTGCTCGGTGCTGGGCACCGTGCTGGCTGCTGGGGAGTCAGAGATGGATGTGACCCAGACCCCACGTCCAGGGACCTCATGACCTCGTGTGGGCGAAGGGAGCCATAGCCACTGTTCAGTGAGTTCTTCCCCAGTGCGGAGACACTGCACAGCACTTCACGACTGTGTCAACGACTGTCCCTAACGACAGCTAATACTTGCTGGGCTCTTGCCATGTGCTGAGTCTGTTCTAAGCACAATGCACACACCAGCTTGTTCAGTCCACACAGGAGTGCTGTAAGGTGGGTGGGCACTATTCATACCCCCACTTTACAGATACAGGCACTTGAAAGGGGTTAAGAGAGGTTAGGAGACCACCGGTGCCGGGGCTTGAACCCAGTGGTCTAGTTCCAGAGTCGGAGCCCAGGCACAACTGGCCGCCGGGATCCTGAGCCTGTAGGCTTGGTGACTACAGGGGACACGGGTGGGGTAACTGGTCCTTGGTCACATAGCTGATAGGTGAAAGAACCTGGATTCAAACCCAGGGCTTGGGGCCCAAAGGCCAGGGTTAAGGGCTCTGCCCTAAAATGAAGTCTGACCCAGGGTGTGCAGTGCAGTGGAGGGAGAGTGCGTGTGCTCCCGGGCTGGGGAGGGAAGGACCTGAGGAGCAGAGGCAGAGAGGCATCGGCGGAGGCAGCCTCAGGAGCCTGTGTCTGGGGTCTTTTCCTTCTGTCTGGGGCCAGCCTTCCATTGGCTTTCCTGAGGGAGGGGCTTTGGATAAGGTGGCCTGGCTCAGACCTGATCTCCCAGTCTTTTGGGGGAGGGTACCCTAGGGAGGTGTCTTGTAGGAGGGCTTGGGGCGCTCTGGGGGCTGGTTTCACTGGGAGGCAGAAGTGCTGGGACACTTGCCCCTTTCCACTCCTGCCCTTACCCACCGCCACCCCCACCCCCTGCCCTGACCCCCGTCAGTCCTCCTGCATGTTTCCAAGGCTCCTGGCTTCCCGTGGGTCTGTCCTTGCAGTGATATACTTGTGGAGAGAGGAGAAGCACCCCTCCTCCTAATCTTCAGCACACACGGAGCATCTACATACACACGCAGAAGGGAATACAGAAATGCAAAAGTCAGAGTCTCTGCTTCCTCTGGTCTGGTCGTGAGAGGGCACAGGCAGAGGAGGCAGAAGAAATTGCAGCAGACAGAACCCGGGGTGGGGCAGAGTGTCTTCCGATGTCCAGGATGACCCAGTCGGGTCCAGGTAGAACAACCTGAGGGTATTTTCCTCCCCTTTTCCCTCTTCTGCCACCCTCTGGCATGAAGGGGTCCTGTGGATGACCACTGAGGTCCCCACAGGGTCAGTCAGTGTAGTGTAGGAATGGTGCAAGCATCTGGACTTCGCACACAGAGTCAGGTTCAAATCCAAATGCATTCTCACTGAGTGACCTTGGGCAAGTACATAGCCATTCTGATGCTCCATTTCCTTGTGTATAAGCTGGAACCTCCTCAGCAGTTATGGTGAGGGGCAAACAAAATGGTGCATGGCGAGAAAGCCCCCCGCACAGTGGCAGCTCCGAAAAGGCACTGAGGAATGTTAGATCTTCAAGGGATGTGTGATTTCAGGGTAAAGAGGTGGCGTGTGTTCTGAAGGCTCCCTCAGATGGATGCCTTGGCCTTGGCTCTGGCGTGGGACTCTGCTCCCTGCGCTCCAGCTCGTCCCTCAGCCCCGCTGGTGGCTTGGCCAGGCTTCTGCACTCCAGGGGAGGGGTGGCCTTGGGCACTGCAGCAGGGGGAGGGGGGCCGAAGCTCCCCAGGTGGTTCTGCAAGGTGCTGGCTCCCTGGGCAGCTGATCGCCTGTGCTGCTCTTGGAGTTCCAGTGCCTGGCCTAGACAGAGGGAGGCTTTGTTCCTGCTGCTGGCTGTGTAAGAACCGCAGATGCTCCGAGAGCAGAGTGAGCCTGTACCTGGCAGCTTCAGGGGCTCTGAGCAGCAGAGAGGCCAGGCAGGAAGCCTCCTGGGTGAGGAGGGTGGGTGGTGTTTACCCGGCTCTGCCTTGGGGACACTTGGCAGGATCCTAATGAGACTGATGAGGGAAACTCTTCACAAGAATGGTGACCAGGTGGTGGCTGCACCCTGGGGGACTCATTCGGGGACGCTCTCCCTCTGGGGCCAGGCCTTTGGTTATCCCAGCTCTGCAGCCCAAGATGGGAGGAGGCTGCCCTCTGAGGCGGTGCCCCTCCCTGACGAAGCTGTTCCAGGGCCTGGGCAGCTGGGCGGAACACCTGGCGTGCTGGCGTCTGTCCATCTTGGAGTGTCTGCAGTCTGTCCAGGCACACAGTTCCCCCAGCTGATACAGGGTCCGTTTTTAAAAGAATGTTGATTCGTGGTTTGTTGTGAGCAAAGTCCTGTGTAGATAGATACCTTGTTGCCTGGCCTTGTTAATTATGTTGTCAAATTCTGCAGCTTTCTTTTTTATTGCCTACTTCGGTGGTTCTCCAAGTGTGATCCGGATTCTCCTGAGGGGCCCCAAGTCCCTTTCAGGGCATCTACAAGTTCAAAATGGTACCTAATTTCAAGATCTACTCAAAGTACAGGATAGACCAATGGATTTTAAGGTAACAGAGCAAGAGAAGTTTTTTGATATGGAGTCAGAGTCTACATTACAACCAATATTTAAGGAACTGCCGCGTGTCAATTTTTTTGGTGGCATCAAAGAAGAATATCCACGATGTCTGGAAGCCTATTAAAATGCTCTCCTTTTTAACTGCATTTCTCGAGGAGGCCAACTTTTCTTCATACACTTTAACCAGAACAACATGTAACAGCGCACAGAATGCAGAAGGAGATAGGGGAATCTGTTTTCTGTTAAGCCAGACATGAAAGGGATTTGCAAACATGTAAAACAAGGCCCTTTTCTCACTCTTTTGTTTGTTTTCTAAAATATAATTATTTTTCACAAAATGTGTTATGTTAACGTCTTCTGGGTTTACTGTTGTTTTAAATGGCCCAGGTGAGGGGCCTTCGTGCAGCTATCAGAGCTGAGAGGGAACCACGGCCACTGCCTGGCGCTCGCCCACCCCGCCCCCAGTCTCTGTTAAGAGGAAACTAGAACTTGGCCTTCCTGATTCCTAGTCCAGTGCTCTTCCTATCACACCTACACATTGTTTCACCCCCCAGTGCTTTAGCTTTGTTGATTGCAAGGCCGACATCTGCCCCAGAGGCCTCCTGTGTGCTGGGCCCTGGCGGCCTTTTGAGGAGGCCTCTCCAAGTGCCCTGGTAGCTGTGGGGCCTGGCTTATTGTCCCTGAATCAAAAGGCCAGAAGGCAAGTTTTAGTCGTCCCTTTTATGAGCCTGGACACTGGATCTCCGGTGGCGCTGGAATAAAAGTAGGGGCCTGGGGCTTGGTCTTGCTCTAACTGTGCCTGTCTAAAGCACAAAAACCATGTTGGATGGGGGATGGGTACTGCTGGTATTCTCTGGACAGGTCTGGGGATGGAGCAAAGGCTGGGTAGTGCCCTCCTGTTGGGTCTCCAGCACACCAGGGAGTCTGAGGCTGTGGCTAGTGGGCAACCCCAGCTAAAAGCATGTAGGAGAAGCAGTCAGATGTTTTGGTTAAGAGCATGAACTCTAGAGCAAGACTGGATTCTAATTCCAGCAATGCTGCTTGACCTTGGCAAGTTGTCTGAGCTCTCTGTGCTCAGTTTTCCCACCTGTGAAATGAGGAGAGTAGCGACAATTCATTACACGGTTATCGAGAGCATCGGAGTGCATTTAGAAATTGCTGACACGGGAGGAGCTATTTATATCACTGTTAGTTAATACTATCAAAGATTGGCCTGACGATGGTCTCTAGGGACTGTCACGAAATTCTGTGGCTTCTCACTCCTAAAATTCTCTTAAATCTCCCTGTGTTCTCCCTCCTCCCTTCTGTCCTTCCTTGCTGCTCTGGGCAGCCCTTTGGTCTCACTGTTTCCCACTCTGCAGGAGCAAAGTGATCATTTCAAACTGCTGACTTGATAGCCTCACCCTGCAGCTCGAGACCCTCGGTTGCTGGGATTGCTTTTAGCATCCGGTTCTCAGCCAGGCTTCAGGTGGACCAGGCTGCCTCACCACCGGGCAAGCCTGTAGGAGCCTGTAGGACTCCGAACCGCTCTTTGCAGCCCTCCCCGCACTGGCCAGCTTGTCGGGGGGTTTATTTCCCCGATTTCTGGCTTTCCAGTAGACTGAGTGGTGCAAAGGCACCGCGGTCTCGTTTGCCCTGTTTCCCTTGCTCCGAGCGCACTGCAGTCCCACAGCGGGTGTCGGATACACGCTGCAGGAATGAACGACCGAATGGATGGCGAACGAATACTTAGTGGAAGGAAGCGGCGGAAGAAAGGAGTCTTTGGAGCCAGATGGGTTCAGGCTGAAGCCAGCGTTTTTCCTTCTTTTTTAGGCTCTGTTGAAATTCTCGGGAGGCCGAGGGAAGATCAGGATGGTGACAGGGTGACCGTGGGGAAAGCTGGTGGGGACGGGGTGGAGTAAGCTGAGCGGTATATCATGCCTGCCAAGAGGTGATGGCTATGCCCCTGAGCTTGTGTTGACCTCCCTCCTTCCTTCCCCTTCATCTGTGCACACTCGTTTAGGGCGACCTCAGTGCCTGGCATCACGTCTGCTTTCCCACGCACCACTGCATGTAGTTACCCCAATAGCACTGTGAGGGAGGCATTGTCATCGTCATTTCATAGGAGAAAACTGAGGCCCAGGGAGGTTCAGTAACTTGCCCAGAGTCACACAGCCTAGAGGCAGAGCCAGGACTTGAACACAGGACTTCCCTCTGTGGCTCGTGGATTCCTGCCTGGCTGTGAGAAGGGGCTGGGGGACTTCCGCCCTGTGAAGCTGACTCAAACTGCCTTGCAGGGGAGGAGGGCGCCAGGCCAGAGCAGACACTTTGGTGCGACACAAGTAACCCAGGCTGCAGCAGGTTCGACCCTGCTGACCACAGCCACTGCTGACCGGGGAGCTCAAGGTCGAGAGGGCCAGCCAGTCGATGGGCAAACACACAGTCCGTGATCATCGCAACCACAGTTTCTTCCCAGCTGGGGGGTGAGAGGTACTTGAAGCCTCCTCTTCGTGGAAAGGACAGTGAGCCCTGAATACAGAGTCGAAGGCTCCCACCGTTGGGCGTCTGCCTCTACCACTTATGGGCCATGATGACTCAGAGTGGTATGCACAGCTCCACGTGCCTCAGTCTCCCCATCTGCAAAACAGGGACTTTCTTTTTCAGATTTGTCGGTGAGACTGAGTGAGAAGTACCCGAAGGTGCCCCAAGCCTGCCGTAGCCTGAGTGTTCACGCAGTTCTGTGCGGTCGCAGGAGCTGGCCAGTGCGTGCCCCCAGCTCAGCCCCAGCGGCGGCCCCTTGAGGCCCCAGATTTATCAAATGTTTCCGTGGAAAGCTGTCCTGTATTCGGGTGGTTCTCGACCACCCAGGGGCTCTGGAGATGCTGCTAAATGTTCATAAACTGTTCCCCATGTTTCCCCAAATCTACACAGAATGGTTCATTTGCCCTTAAATAAAACAGCAGATTTCTTTGCTTTTGGCTGGAATTACATGCTCTTGTTCTCTCATGCTGCACAGAAGTCGATTGGCAGCCCGTGCATCTTTGATTAATTTGAAAAACAGGCTGGGAGAGAAAAGTGAGTGGCCCAGCAAGGGGAAGGATAGGTCAGAGAGGCCCCGGAGGAGGAAGTCAGGAAGCCCCCGGGAGGTTCCCGAGGGCAGGATTCTGGAGGGGAAACCCAGGGCAGGAGTGGTAGGGGTGGGGGCCAGCGGTTGGGACACCCGGGCAAACAATGGCCTCATTAAGGAGAGGGTGTGGTTGGGGAGGGGCTGGGCAGGGCTGCAGTCAGTGAATCCACTCTCCCTCTCCCAAGCCAATGGACCAATTGTCCTCTCTTGGGAGAGCGCTGAGGCCTAGGCCTGGGAACTGCTGGGCTCTTGCCCTGAGGGACACCGCGATGGTTGCTGCCTCTTTGCCCGGTCCCAGAACGGCTCCTCAGTGATCCGTGCTGGGGTTTAGGCCACAGCAGGAGGGCTACCCAGTCCTAGCTTTTCCGAATGGCGGTTCGGGGTGTGGGTGCCCACAAGAGGCCCTCTGAGAGGGGCCCCTACTTGCCTCCTGCCCACTTCTGGGAAATCGAGGCCCTGGTGAGTTTGGTCTGAGACCGGAGCTTGGTCACCTTTTTTTCTTTTCTTTTTTTCCTGGCTGGCTGAGTCTCCACTCGCCCTCCTGGGCTTGTGGCCTTGGGCCAGGGGCTTGGCGTCTAGGGTCTCAGCTGCTCCACCCATACAATGAAGAGAGCTGAGCTAGAAGAGCTTCATCACTGGGCATCTGTCATCAGGATGACAGGGATGCTACTGGCATTAAGTGCGCAGCAGCCAGGGGTGTCAGCTGCCCGCATGTCCAGCTCAGCCCTGCGAGGCCAAGAGTTGTCCCGTCCTCATGGCCTGACTGCGCCCCTGTGGAGAAGCGCTCATAGATCAACACTTTTCACCACTGGTGTTTTTAAAGTAAGATGATCCTGTTTTCAAAGGATGTGGCTTGTGGGGACTCAGCCGATGAAACAGATGAGAGGGGAGTGAGTGCGGTTAGGCTGGGGCGGGAGCCCCGCCCTTGAGCATTCTCGTGGCCCGCTGGTGGCCCCTGCAGACTCACTCCAGGGCCTCATGCAGCGCCCTGTTGGGCTGGTCTGGCTGTTCCGATTGGTCGGACGCACCCGTCCTGCTCTATTGGACATCTGCTGAAACTGGTCAGTGGCTGTGCTGTGCCCATCGTCACTCCTCGCCCCTGCATACGCCCCACGGTTCTTTGTTGTTTACTTGTTGGAGGTGTGGCGAGCAGATGAAGCCTGGGGTTAGCATCCTGTGGCTGTAAATTGTCCCCGGCCTTCTAGGCCTACCTGGAGTAGGCCGGCTGACTTGGGTATTGCAGGGTACACCTGACTGTCAGGAGAGGAGAGACGTCCCTAAATTTGCAATGTGAACCAGTGACCTTGGAAGTGGGTCAGAAGACATTTCAGGTTGCTGGGCCACCTGCAGGCTCCAGTTCAACACGTGTCTCTCTCAGGTGGCTCTGATGCAGTCCTCCGGGGCCCAGCGTGGGAAGTGCTGGCTGTGCAGGGCGCTGAGCCTGCTTCCCTCCTCCAGCCTCCATGGCCAGTTACAGCCTCTCTCCAAGGCTCATGGGCCTCCTCGAGGCTGAAAGGAGAACTCTTTCCCTTCTGGAATCTTCGCACAACCTGCCCTGGCTGCCTGGGTATCTGGTTAGTCCGAGGTTACATTGCTCAGCACCTAACTCAGGGCTCTGATTGATAGTGATGTTAGCAGCCATTTGCATGTCTGGGCACCGCGCTAAGTGATTTATTATCTCATTTAAACATCTTCACAATGCTGAGAGTTGGCTGTTATTGTCATCCCCATTTATGGATGAGAAATCAGAGGTGATTGAGGACTCACATAGCTGGGAGCGTTCCAGATGGATTTGACTCCACTGCATGCATTCCAAGTACGGGCAGGACAGCCAGCCAGTCTGTCCATCTGGGATTTCATAATCACCCGTCAGTCGGTCTGACATGGTGCCGTTATTAGTGTTATTATTGATGAGGACTTGAGCCTTAAGGCTTCCCAGGGGCTTGTGCTTGAGGAGAGATCCTCACGTAGCTGAGAACTAGGCTCCTGATGGGAACAGTCCACCTCTGCAGGGCTTTGCGAGTCACGTCAGGTGTTCTGTTTCATCCTTAGAGCAACCGAGGGATTCATGCACAATCAGTCCCCATTTTACAGATGAGGAAGCCGAGGCTCAGCAAGGTCAGGCAGCTTACCCAAGGTCACCCAGGCAGTCAGCGATGGAGTTACCCAAGGTCACCCAGGCAGTCGGCGATGGAGTTACCCAAGGTCACCCAGGCAGTCAGCGATGGAGCAGGAGTTGAACAGGCTCTGACTCCCCCTGCATTTCATGCTTCCCCCTGCCCCACAAACCGGGATTGTGCCAAGGTCAGGAAGAGTTTTCGGTCTTTTTAGCCCAAGAGGTGTCCCTCCCGGCCCACCCTGGAGGACTCTGTAGACAGCTCCGGGGCAGCTAGAGACAAAGAGGCCTCTGGCCTCTTGACCTAGTTGTGTGGCCAGTCCACGCCGGGTGAGAAAAAGGTACATTCTTTCCCCTCCAGACACATTACCCAGCTTCTGGCTTCCTGGAATTTTTGTGAAAATTCCAAATCACTTGGCAATAAGTCCTCTTCCCGGCTTCCAGACCGCACATGTTCACTCCCTTCCCCACTGTCAGCTCGGGCTGGGCCGCTTTAGGAGGAAGCGGGTCGGAGAGGAAACCAGGAGTCAGGTGTGCGCACAACGGCCAGGTAGAAAGCTTGGCGGTGACTTCCAGGGCCCAGGCTCCTCTCTGAGGGAGGCAGGAAGGATACCTAGTGACCCGGGGCCAGTTCCCGCCGGCCACTTCCTGTGCAACCTCGGGCTGCCCTTAGCCTCTCTGGGTCCCAATTTCCCCATCTCCTGGAGGAAAATGATAATGCCATCCTGTTGAGAGCGTCAGATGAGATCATGTAGATGAAGAGGTTTTTATCACTAGTGTTCTTCAATGACCTGAGGTCAAGTTTAGTAAAATTCTGCAGTGATGGAAATGCTCTGTCTGCTCTCCAACTCGGTAGTCGCCAGCCACATGCGGCTACTGAGCACTTGAACTGTGACCAGTGCTACTGAGGGACCGAATTTTTAATTTAACTTAAAATTTTTTTAGTGAGATAAAATTCACACACTGTAAGATTAACCATGTTAAAGTTAAGGATTCAGTGGCATTTAGTACATTTGCAGTGTTATGCAACCAGCACTTCTGTCTGGTTACAAAACACTGTGGGACTCTGCACCGTAGGGAATTGCGCACATTGGGCAGTTTCTCCCCATTCCTCACCCCGCCCCCGGACCCAGAAACCACCACGCCACTTTCTGTCTCTGTGGATTTGCCTCTCTCGAACATTTCACATAAATGCAATCGCACAGTATGTGGCCTTTTATGTCTGGCTTCTTTCACTTAACAGCTTTTCAAGGTCCACCCACCTGGTATCCTGTATCAGCACTGCATTCCTTTCTAATGACCGAGTCCTGTTAATTTCAGTTAATTTCAGTTTAAGTAGCCTCACGTGGCTGGTGGCCACTGTATCGGACAACCAGCACCTCTGGAACCCCTCCAGGGAGCAAGCAGGACCTCTGAGTGCCCGTGGGCGGCTGAGGGTATGTGGCTGGAGAGCGAGGCACCTGGTGGGTGAGAGGGTTGAGAGAGTGCCCCAGGTTCCTGAAGGGGCCGGTGACTGCCATGCAACTTGTGTCTCGTACTCAAACTTATCCCACCCTCGCAGCAGCCCTTGATGTCTGTCTGTCCTACAGTCTCCCCTACGTCACAGAGGGAAAGACTGAGGCTCAGAGTGATTAAGTCGCCTGCTCAAGGTCACACGGGTGGTAAGTGGGAAGGGATGGGTCCATGGGCTTGGGCCCGGCCCCTTTGTAGGGCCGGTGATCTTTACCATGAGGCTACACAGTCTTTGCAGCCTGACCCAGGAACTGCCCGGGGGAAGGCAGATCTGGGACCCAGGCTGCACCTGCAGGGACCTGCACAGACCCGCACAGACCCGCACACCCTGAGGCAGGGCGTACCAGTGCCTTCCCACGCCAGCCCATTCTGAGCTAAGAACCACGTGGGATTTGGGTGACTCTTTGGCAGTCAGGAAAGGGTGCTGATGGGTTACCTCCCAACAGTATTAGAGAGTAGCCTCCATTAATTTCCCATCATTTATCAATGAGTAACCTGGCCTGTCAGGGGTCCCGGGCCCTCCTTGGGCCCCCCACTATTAATTGATCTGGGAAGGAGACTCTGTTAATTGCAGACCCAGAGTAAATAGGCGAGGGTAAACGGGCTGATAGCAGATAGCTTTCCTCTGGTGTGCTGCCCTTTGCCCTTCGGGAAGGGGCGGTGGGAAGAGGCAGAGAGGGGAGGGGAAGGAGTGGTCCGAGGAGTGTCTCGGAGTGGGGGAGGGAGGACTGGTCTCCTGGGGCCCCGAAGAGTCAATCTGTGTGTCCCTCTGGAAATAGAGTCCTGTGCTGGGCGGCCTGCTTGCTGTGCTCTGCCAGAGGGATGGGGGTGGGGCTGGGGGCGGGGCGGTGAGACCCTGACATTCACCTTCTTTCCTCCCTTGGCTTGTCCATCCATCTCTTCACTCCTTCCTCTTAACGAGTTCCCTTTCTTCCATTCGCCCGCTCCTTTTTTATCCATTCGTTTTTCTCCTTCTTTCTCATTTCGTTCATCCATTCTTCCCTTGTTCTACCTGCTCTTCTGAAACTCCACCCTCCCTCCTTTCCTCTCTCCCTCCCCAACCCTCACTCATCTTCTATCCTCCGCCATATAGATGCGACCACGTGTTTCTTGGGAAAGCTGGGGAAGAGACTGGTGGGAGTCCCCTGAGTCCAGGCCGTCTGAGATTGAGGAGTCCTCATGGGTTCTGAGTCTGGGCCCCTGCGTGGCCCCGGTGCAGCAATCGCCCTGGGCCGGACAGAGTCCCTCTGTCCCTGAGGGAGGGTGGAACATCTGGCCCCCCCTCCTGAGCCAGCGCTTCTCTCCCAGTGCTGAGCCTGCATCTGCGCTTGGATTTTCAGCAGCCACCCACATCAACACGGATCCATCAGTGGGAGTTTGGGGTCCGACCCCCTGTGGGACCTCAGGATTCCGCAGGACCCCAGGATCCCATGGGACAGTCCCATTGGGGCTTCACAGATGCTGTTTCGCCCTATCAATGCTGTGTGGGGTGGGGGGGGAGAGGGGGGGCAAAGCAGAGATTGTTATACCCCTTTCACAGACGTGGAAGTTGAGGCTGTTTGCTGAATCCTCACAGCTGGATCAGTAAATCCCTAAGCCCACTCTCTAATCACTCAGAAACATAGTGCCAGACCGGCAACCTTGCTTCCAAATCCCAGATCTGTGCCCCTGTTATGGGTGGAGCGCTGAGGCTGGAGTGGGGAGGTGACTTTCTGGTCAGCCCCTGGGCTGTCCAGTGGTGGGGGCTTTGGCTACCTAACTGGGGCAGCTCAGCCCAAGTCAGGCACGGGCCTGGGGTCCAAGGGCCAACAAAGTTACCATGACTGCCATTTATCCAACCCCTGACCCGCTGCCAGGCGCTGTCTTGGTGCTTTACACAGTTTGTGGCGACTCAGCCAGTTTGGTTTAGGTAGGAGAGCCAGAGGACAGCGGGACACAGCCCCTTCTGCTCCCCCCTCCCCCTGCAACCCACCCTCCTGGGGAGCTCTGGGGTTGATCTGGGGGCCGACTGTGCCCTGCCACCACCCATTAATCCCTAACCGTGGCAGCTGGGAGATAAGATAGCACCAGCCCATTAATCAAGGCTGCCTGGCGGTGAGGTGGGGGGGTGGGGTGAGACAACACCACCTCCCAGGTGGAGATAAGTCCGCTCCTCCTGGCTCCTTCAGGGTCCGGCTGTGGAGGATGCTGGGAAATTTGGCCTCCAATTCCAATCCCAGGCCTCTGGCGGGTGGGCGGAGCCTGCAGTGAGCACTGAGGCCAGCAGCGCTGGGACAGGCCACCCCTGTGGTCAAGTCAGACTGAGGGGAACCGGGACCCTGGGTTCCGGCTGTAGGGCTCCCTCTGCTGCCTCCGTGGGGTTAGATAAGCCACCGTACCTCTTTGAGCCAGACTCTACATCCGAACAAATGGGAGGGTGGTCCGCTCGGCTGACCTGGAGGACCCGCTCATCATGAACGTGCTTAGTGACCAGCCGCGGGGGCAGGTGAGGGGTGGGCTCACCTGCCAGCAGGGAGAGGGCAGAGGCACTGACTTGGCTAAGGGACAACAGATTTGATCCGGAACCTGTGTTAGTCACTGCCCACCCCCCTTCCCCGCCTCTGCCCCAGGAGAGAGGACCCACTGTGCCCCTTCAGGGGGCCATGCGATCTGTTGGTTAAGCACCTGGGAGTTTGGTTCAGATCCCAGGTCTGCTATCTCCCTCTGTAACCTCGGGTGGACTGCTCAACCTTTTGGGGCCTAGGTTTCCCCACCTGTGCCTTGAGGACCACAAAGGCATTATTCCTTCCTTCGTGGCCAGCTTTGGGGGGCCTCTTTAACACAGGTCTGTGTAACCCCAGAGGTGGCCAGGTATGGGCAGCTGGACCCCAGAGGAATTGCTGGTCCAAGGATGCTGATAAAAAAGGGTTTGAGGACTTCCGCCAAGATGGAGACGTAGGTGGAACCACCTTGCCTCTGTGCACAACCAAATCTAAGAACAACTATTTTTAACAACAATAAGCACAACCAAGCCACACAGAAAATCGACAATACGGAGTCCAAAGACAACTAAATGCTCAGCTAAACCGGTAAGAGCAGCGAAGCCAGAGCGGAGCAGGTTGGCAAGAAAAAATCCCCGAACGGGGGGTGCGTGAACGGGTGGTGCGTGAACGGGTGGTTGCGCGAGCAGCCGAAGGCGCAGATCGCGGGCTGGCTACGACAGCGCACAGGGAAGAGGCGCGGTGGGCTGTCTGTGGTCGGTCGCGCATCTGCGTGCAGACAAACCAGTGAGGAAGGAAGCCTGTGCGGGGCAGCAGGCTCGCACAATTCTGATCGGATACAGGCCCGGGGCGAGTGGTGTGACTGGACGGACTGGGCTAGCAGAGAGGACCACCATTGCTCCCTCTCTGACCCCGCCCCCACACACAGCGTCACAAACCAGTGACCTGGGTCGCCCCGTCCTGGTAAACAACTAAGGCTTCGCTCTGCTTACTTAACGGCACGAATTGACCAAAAATGGCTCTAGGACAACTCAGAGCCCCAGAACCGATAGATCTAAGCGATGAAGAAATAGCCAGTCTTTCAGATGCACAGTTCAAAACACTGGTTATCAGGATCCTTACAGAACTGGTTGATTTTAGTCACAAATTAGAGAAACATATGGAAGCTAAACTAATTGAAATGAATGGTAATACAAAGGAAACCAATAGTAATGGAAAGGAGATTGGGACTCAAATCAAGGGAGTGGACCAGAAGGAAGAAAAAAATGATCAAACAGAAAAGAATGAAGAAATAAGAATTCAGAAAAATGAGAAGCTTAGGAACCTCCAGGACATCTTTAAACGTTTCAACATTCGAATTATAGGGGTACCAGAAGGGGAAGAGTCACGAGTGGAAACCTTATTTGAACAAATAATAACAGAGAACTTCCCCATTCTGGCAGAGGAAATAGACTTCCAGGAAATCCAGGAAGCTCAGAGAGTCCCAAAGAAGTTGGACCCAAGAAGGAACACACCAAGACACATCATCATTACATTAGCCAAGATTAAAATGAAGGAGAGAATCCTAGAAGCAGCAAGAGCTAAGGGGACAGTCACCTACAAAGGAGTTCCCATCAGACTGTCAGCTGATTTCTCAAGAGACCTTACAGGCAAGAAGGGGCTGGAAAGAGGTATTCCAAGTCATGAAAACCAAAGACCTACAACCAAGATTGCTCTACCCAGCAAAGTTTTCATTTAGAATGGAAGGACAGATAAAGTGCTTCTCAGATAAGACCAAATTCAAGGAGTTCATCATCACCAAGCCCTTATTATATGAAATGTTAAAGGGACTTACCTAAGAAAAAAGAAGATAAAAAAGATGAACAGTGAAAGGACAGCAAACTCACAGTTATTAACAACCACACCTAAAACAAAAGCAAACTAAGAGGACAGCTAGATCAGGAGTAGAAACATAGAAATGAAGATCACATGGAGGGTTAGCAACAGGGGAGTGGGAGGAGGAGAAGGGGGGAGAAGGTACAGAAAATAAGTAGCATAGACAGTAGATAGAAAATAGACGGGGGGAGGGTAAGAATAGCAGGGGAAATACAGAATCTAAAGAATTTGAGACACGTGTTCATGAACTAAAGGGGGAAATGGTGGGGGAGGGGTATGCAGGGTGGAGGGGAATGGAGGGGGGGAATAGAACAAATGTAATGGCATAATCAATAAAAAAGTTTAAAAAAATAAAAAAAGGGTTTGAGTTAGATTTTCATATGCAATACAACACAAATTTAAAACAGCAGCCATTCCCTCGTCTTCACCGTTTCTGCGGCCAGGAACTCAGGAGTGGCTTGGATGGGCGGCCCTGACCCAGGGCCTCTGTGGAGGCTGCAGTGGAGGAGCTGGCAGGGCTGCCTGTCAGAAGGCTTGCCTGGGGCCCGATGACCTGCTCCCAGTTCATTCTCAGGGCTGCTGGCCAGAGGTCTCTCGGGCTGCTTCAGTGTCCAGGGACAGGGCAGCCGGCTTCCTTGGGGGAGTGATTTCGAAGCGGCCAAGGAGGAATCACAGCACTGTGTCACCTGCTCTCAGGAGCTACTCACTGTCACTTCCACTGTACTCATGAGAAGGAAGTCGCTGAGGCCAGCCCACACGGAGGAACATCAGAGACAGGCACACGCAACAACGTGACAGTAACCGCAAATAGGGACAGCTCTCCTGTGCCTCAGTGCTCTGAGCTGGGAACGTGATTCCCACGGTGGCTGATGGCCCATTCGGAAGGCCCAATTACCTTCTGAATCAGGAATCATGTTTCTTCTGTGGTTGAGAATACAGTGGTTCAGGGAGGTAAGTGATTTGACCAAGGACATCCAGCCAGGAGGTGCCCGTAGTGCTGTCTGCTCCCCGGGCCCAGCCATTCCCCACTGCAGCCACCGGCAGGTTCAGCCACATCCCAGGGCCCCCCTTCCTGGTCTGGAGTCCTCTATTCAGGCCTTGCTTGGCAAAGACAGAGTTTCTGAAGCATGTTGTTGCTTTGCCAGCCCTGTGGAGAGGGGCTGAGGCCAGGGTGTGCAAGGCTCAGGGCAGGGCGCCCTCACTGGGCAGGGCTGAGGCCAGGGTTCAGGGCTGGGAGCTCCTCTGAGCCTTCCCAGCACGTCCGGGGTCTCCCAGCCTGGAGGGATCTTCATGCACTTGCCCACTTCCACCAGCAGAGGGAGCAAGTGCTGTGTCAGGGAACCTGGGAAGCTCCAGGAGGCCTGGCAGGGGGTGCTCCTGGGTCCCATGGAGTGGGGTGATTTGGAGCAGAGCTGGCAATGTCGAGGGCTTCGCACATTTGTAACCCATTCAGCAAGTGCCCCTGGGTACCTATTGTGTGGCTGGCACCCTGGTAGGCACCAGGAACCCATGCCAAAGGTGGATTCTCAAATGGCTGACCTTTGAGTGTGGGGCAGGAGGATGAGGGCTAGGACAGGCAAGATACACAGATGGAATAATTGTCAGTGGGACATAGAGGAAACAAAGAGAAGGCCAGACTGGCCATGGCTGGCGCCTGTGCCCCCACTTGCTCACCTAGATGCCCAGTCCGAGTCTGGGTGGGAACGGCCTCCTTCACAAGGCCCTTCTGTGCCACGAGCCCCTGTCCACACCAGAGATCACCACAAGTCACCCCAAGGGCCTGGCAATGACAGCAGGGGGGTGTTTAGTCCATGGAGTGAACCCCCTGGAGGCCCGGAGTCAGACAGGCCTGGCTTCCAGTCTGCCGTGGTCACTTCCCAACCCTGAGACTGGCTGAGACACCTCGCTTCTCTGTTTTGGCACCTGCCAAGCAGTGATAATGATTCCTGCACGGTGTGAGGGCTGGGGCATGTGTGTTATTTTTCTATGGCTGCTATAACAGGTTGCTACAAACTTAGCACTTGAAACAATACGTATTTATCATGTGACAGCTCTGTGGGTCAGGAGTCCAGGCACAGGGTAGCAGGGCCCTCTGCACAGGGTCTCACGAAGCTGCAGTCAGGGTAGCAACCGGGAGTTAGGGTCGTGTGAGGTTCGAAGTCCTCCAGACTGACGTGAGTTGTGTCAGAATTAGTTTCTCTGCAGCTCTGGAACTCGTGGGGGCTGCATCTCCAAAGCCGGCATTAGAGAACTCTGTCATGTCACCTTCTGTGAAAAGGCTCAGCTGGTTAGGCCAGGCCCATGAGGAAATATCCCTTTAATTAACTGATTAATATTCTATTCTATCTGCTGGTCCCACCCACACACAAGGGAAGGGCACTTATTCAGGCCACGAGTACTACAGGGCTGGCATCTTGGAGGCTATCTTAGAATTATCAATATGATAAAACTATTTTAAAATAATACTCTATTTTGCCATGTATAATGTGCACCCTTGGTTTTCGCCCAAAGTTTCAACTTTCATTTTAATTTTTTAATTCAATTTTGTATTTATTTATATTTAGAAACAGAACCGATTATTGTATTCTAGGGTATTATTTTGCATACAGATATCATTATTGCTTTCTAGGGTTATACTTTCTTTTTAATGAATTTTTTAAAAGATTTTATTTATTTAGCTTTAGAGGGGAAGGGAAGGAGAGAAGGAGAGAAATACCAATGTATGGTTGCCTCTCGTGCGTCCCCTGCTGGGAACTGGCCTGCAACCCAGGTATCTGCCCTGACTGGGAATCGAACCACGATTCTTTGGTTCACAGGCCCGTGCTCAATCCACTGAGCTACACCAGCTAGGGCTAGGGTTATACTTTTAATGCATAAGCATAAATAAAAGAATTAAAAACATTTACATTATGTGGAGTTAGCACTACCCATGTATAAGGTGCATCCTTATTTTTCCTCAAAAAAGTGGGCAAAAAATGCATATTATATGTGGCAAAATATGGGAATCATGTAATAATTATTTTATTTTTTATTGAAGGTTTAATTAATTTATTTTTAGAGATAGGGGAAGGGAGGGAGAAAGAAAGAGAGAGAAACATCGATTGATTGACTCCCATAGGCACCCCGACCAGGGATCGAACCCACAACCCAGGCATGTTCCCCAACTGGGGATCGAACTGGCAAACTTTAGCTTTTTGGGACAATGTCCAACCCACTGAGCCACATCAGTCAAGGCAGTAATAATTACTTTAAATTGTTCTTTAGTTTTGAACAAATAAATGCAGAAGACATTTCAATTTTAAAGATGTCCATTTCATTTAAATATTTCACAAAACCGTGCTCACCAAACAAAAGCACTGCAGTTCTCCGCACACACTCGGCATCAGTTTTCACTTTGAAACACAGGACAGACCTCCACGCGATCCATAGCATGACAGGATTGAAAGAACTCAAGTTCTGTTTTTTTGTTTGTTTGTTTTCATGCTCAGTGGGCTTTGCTTTTTGTTTAATTTGAATTAACTGTTCAAATGCAGAAATGCGCAGTACCATAGGGTTTGGGAACACAAGCTGTACCTGAAGTGAGTTTGAGTGATTCTGAACAGTTAGGAAGTTATTGTGGACACGCACAGGTGGGAAGCGAGCAAGATGAGCTTCAGCAGGCGAATGGGCAGGCAGTGGCAGATCCAGACAATGGAATAATATTCGGTGGGAAAAAGAAATGAGCCATCAAATCAGGAAAAGACATTGAGGCGGTGTCAGTGTGGATTGCTAAACATGGAAGAAGCCAATCTGGAAAGGCTACATTCAAACTAGACGATATTCTGGAAAAGTCAAAACTGTTAAGACACTAAAAACATCAGTGGTTGCCAGGGGCTCAGGGAGGGATGACTAGGCAGAGCACAGGGCATTGGGGGGCAGCAAAACTGAATCAGAACATATGATTCTGGAGTGGTGGGTGCATTATACATGCACACGAGGAGGAAACGTTTAGACTTTCTCCCCCAGGGCTGTGGCCAGAGTTTTACTTACTGAAGAGCAACACATCTTGTTACTGCACACAAAACAAAGCAGAAAAACAACATACCCACAGGGTAGGATCACGTGAAGAATGCCTCTTCACATGTTCTTTATCCTCCCTTTAGGTACTTCTTTTAAAAATATAAGACTCCTTACTTTTTTCTATGTCATTCTCTTGCTTTTGTATTTTCTACCTTTAACTCTCTGGGTTGCATTCTGGATAGTTTCTTTAGACCTAACTTTCAATTCACTAATTCTCTTTACAGCTGTGTCTAATCTGCTGTTAGGCTGATCATTTTTTTCCTCTAGAGCTAGAATTTCTGTTTGATTCTTTTCAAAATCTGTTTGGTCATCAGTATAAGTTTTTTGGCTACTCCA
Organism: Artibeus jamaicensis; assembly: GCF_021234435.1. Taxonomy (NCBI): domain Eukaryota; kingdom Metazoa; phylum Chordata; class Mammalia; order Chiroptera; family Phyllostomidae; genus Artibeus; species Artibeus jamaicensis. The sequence goes on from NW_026521538.1 coordinate 2,202,373, forward strand.
TTTCCTATACTGTACTTTACATCCCCATGGTTATTCTGTAACTACCTGTTTGTACTTCTTAATCCCCTCACCTCTTCTCCCATTGCCCCACGACCCTCTCTTGGCTGTAGGTCCCTGCTTTTCATGACTTGGAATATTTCTTGCCAATCCCTTCTAGCCTGCAAAGTTTCTTTTGAGAAATCAGCTGACAGTCTTACAGGAACTCCCCTGTTGGTAACTTCATTTCTTTTCTCTTCCTGCTTTTAAGGTTCTCTCCTCATCTTTAACTTTGGCATTTTAATCATGATGTGTCTTGGAGTGGGCTTCTTTGCATCCATCATAATTGAGACTCTCTGTGCTTCCTGGACTTACATGTCTATTTCCTTTGCCAAATTAGGGAAGGTTTTTTTTTCACTATTTTTTCAAGTAGATTTCTAATTTCTTGCTCTTTCTCTTCTCCTGGTGCCCCTATGATGTGAATGTTAGATCACTTGAAGTTGTCCCAGAGGCTCCTTATACTGTCCTAATTTTGGGGGGTTGTTTTTTCTTCTTCTTTTTTTTTTCTGATTGGCCGTTTTTTGGTTCCTTATGTTCCAAATCATTGATTTGATTCTTGGCTTCATCCACTCTATTGTTGTTTCCCTATAAATTGTTCTTTTTTTTCAATTAGCATAGCCTTTGTTTCTGACTGGACCTTTTTTATGCTGTTGAAGTCCTCACTAAGTTTCTTGAACATCCTTATAACCAGTGTTTTGAACTCTGCATCTGATAGATTGCTTATCTCTATTTCATTTAGTGCTTTTTCTGGAGCTTTGATGTGTTCTTTCATTTGGGCCATGTTTTTTTGTCTCCTCATTTGGCAGCCTTCCTGTGTTTCTTTCTGTGTACTAGGTAGAGCTTCTTTGACTCTGTGTCTTGGTAGTGTGGCCAAATGTAATAGGTGACCTGTAGGGTCCAGTGGCACAGCCTCCCCTATCATCTAAGCTGGGTACTCAAGTTGTGTCCTTCATATGGGCTGAGTACACCTCCTCTTGTTGAGACTTGGTTGCTGTCGGCAGATCAATGAGAGGGATTTACTCAGGCCAGTCAGCTGCAAGGACTGGCTATGACCACTTACTACCAACCTCTGCCCTTTGTGGAGGATCAGCTGTGTAGGGGCAGGGTGGCGGTGCTCTGATGTGGTCTGTAGTTGTCCCCTGGGTTCAATGGCCCAGGGGTTTCTTGGGTGGTGCAGGCCAAGGTCAGTCCCTACCTGTGTTTTGCCCAGGGTCACCCTGCCTGAACTGTAAAGCAATCTGAGATGGCTGCTACATGTGCTGAGCTTGGAGATTCCCAGGGGAAGCTGTGAATCTAAGCTGGCTGCTGCTAGTGCTGGGCCTGGAGCTCACTGAGGCCAGCTATAGCTTGTTTGAGAGGGTTTGGGAAGCTGTAAAGCTTGAGTCAAGGCCAGCCATTCATTTGGAAAAGCAGCTTGGATGGGCTCAAAAGTTGGGTGGGGCAGAGTCTCCAGGGATCTCCAAGGTGGGTCAAACAGTGTTAGCCAGGTTGATGGAGTCTCAGATATGGCACCAGCTTGCCACCTCTGTGGTGGGAAGGTTTAGAAAAGGGACAACAGCCTCTGCTTGCCTGATGCCAGACACTTCAGTTCCTCCCTGTATCCTGCTGGTGCCCTTCAGGCTCCTACCCTGGTGCTGGAGCTCAGAGGGAGTGAGTCTGAGTAGGTGAGTCCATGTGCGGGTTCTGTAAGAGGAACTGCTTGGGTCTCCAGCAGTTTGTTCCACTGACTCAGTCTCTGCTGGTTTTTGCAGCCAGAAGTTGTGGGGACTTATCTTCCTGGCACTGAGACCCTGGCCTAGGGAGCCTGGTGTGGGGCTGGGACTCCTCACTCCCGAGATATCCGTCCTGAATTTTTATCCACCACACGTGGGTGAGGGACCAGCCCATTCCATGTCTGTGCCTCTCCTACCAGTCTGGATGGATGTGGTTTCTTTAATTTCATAGTTGTCAGACTTCCATTCAACTCAATTTTTTTTTCAACTAAAATTTTGATGGTTCTGAGTGATGGTTGTTTTATATTTTAGTTGTAATTTTGATGTGGTTTTGCAAAGAGGCCAGTCCTACATGCCTTTGCTGCCATCGTATAGGAAGTCCCCTTTTGCTTTTTAAATAGTTTCTCTGCGATGTGAGATTAAAAATTAGACATAATGCCTGTCAAAAATGCCCAACATCCTGCTTGACACATGTAGATGCCAAAAAATGTTTGATGAATATTAATCTTAACCAGGTACGTGACTATATCAATTTAGTTGCATATATTAGAAATATTTCCTAAGTAACAATTAAAAAGAGAGTGTATTTCTCTTCCATGAACAGACGTCTAGAGGCAGACAGTTCAGTGCTGGGGTAGCAACTCCACATTTGCCAGGGCCTTGGACGCCTTCCATCCTGCAGCTCTTCTAGCCCAAGAGGCTGCTCAGGCTCCATCTGTGTTTCAGGCAGCAGAAGAAGGAAGGGCAGGAAAAGGGCACCCTCCTATGCAAGGAGACCCGTTGGCAGTCTTGCACGGTGCAACCTGCTTAATCTCATGGACGGGGCCTTGCACATGGCTCCCACGGTTCAGGAAGAGGGGCAGCAGAGCCTCTGAGCACTCAGCTATTTGGAGAGTTCTTTTTCTAAGGAGATGAGGAAAAGAGAAGTTGGAAGGCAACTGGCAGTTCTTGCCACAGTGACTTTGACTTTTTCTCTTTGAACTTCAGCTTTTTCTTGCATAGAGATTGATGGTGGTGGCACCGTTGGCATTTTGGGTGGTACAATTCTCTTCTGCGCAGAACTGCTCTGATGCCACACAGGGCGTCGGGCATCCCTGTTTGCTGTTGCTACCATGTCCGTCGCCGTCAGAAGTGACCTAGGCATGGGGACCACCAAAATAGACCCTGCTCTTTTCTAACTGCCCCAGGGGACAGCGTACTTACTCCTTGCTGAGAATCCCTAGACCAGATGAGTCTAAAGTCCTTCAGAGAGTGGCGATCTGTGAGAGCCTGTGATTCTATAATGCTTGGGTCTCAGAAACTTCGCCTGTGGAATGGGCAAGCAGAGGGGAGAAGGTGGGATGCAAATGTCTACTTCAATCCTCTCCAACTGTGTGGGGAGAAAGGAATCCTGTAACCAGAGTCAAGGTCATTGGCCTCCAGGTGGTCAGCAAAAGAGAAAGGACAGAAAGAAGGAAGAAGCCAGGACAGAGCTTTCCAAAGAGTGAGAGAAAGGGGAGGCAGAAACCCAGAACATTTAGTCCCAGTCGGGGCCCACTGCCCCTTCCCAAGGCCCTTCATCCTGCCCCTGGCATTAGAGATGGAGGGAGAGCCATCTTCTGAGAAGCTGGCACACTAGCTTCCATCTGTCATGATGCCCTCATTAATGGCTCCCATGTCCATTGGCAGGACCTCATCAGTGGGGCTGACTGACCTTTGGGGCAGCAGATGCTACCTCTGGCAGGGTTGATCAAAGAACCTGGGGGCCAGCCTTTAGCCCCTGCCAGGGGTGGCAGTTAGGTGCGTCATGGTGAGCTCACCCCAGTGGGTTCTGAGGGAGGCAGTGGGAGGAAGTGTGGCATCGGACAAGACCATCCTACCTTGTTCCTTCCCTCTGCACAATGGAGGTAATAACAGTGCACATCTCACAGGGCTGCCCGAGATGGGCAGAGCACGGAGAGCAGTGCCCGGCACAGAGCGGGCCACTGAGAGTGGGCACTCAGTAAGTCTCAGCCCTTGTCTTTCTGGGTGGAGCCCCGCCTCTCTCTGTTCCTGGCCAAGTGACTCTGATGCATACTATATGGCTTCCCGAGTTTAGGCAATTGTCTAAAATCTCCACAGTCGGCCAAAGCTTGTTCTCTTCACCACTCCTTGCTGGACAGCAGTGTTCCAGGAGAGAGTGGGGAGTGGACCAGGTGAGGCCACATAGCAAGCAGAGTGGGCACCTGAATCCCAGCTGTGCCCATCATAGGTCAGGAGCTCAGAGAACTACCTTCATGCCACCTGCTCCCATGCAAACAGAGAAGGCCACCCGCCCCTGTGCAGGGGGAGACACGGGAAGCTTGCATGTAGTGTTACAGTATTGTCTTCGGCTGTGTCTCGGAACACCTGCCTGGAGCCCGAAGGAAGAGCTGGCTCAGTGGAGGGAAGGAAGAGGTTCTTGGAGCTGCCCAAGCTATAGGTGGGAGGTGTCAAGGAGCCCGAAAATGAGCTCCCCTGAGTTAGCTAGCAGCTCAAGGCCTGACTCGCTTGTTCCTGGGGAAGGTTGCTCACAGTGTGGGAAGGGCCTGGGTGGCCAGCAGGCCAGGCTGGCACACAGCGAGGCCAACAGAGACACCGTTTGGTGTACCTCTCACCCCCCCCTTCACAGCACCTGCTCCTGCCTGCCCTCAGCTTACTGCCTCTGGCGTGTGGAAAGGGAGAGTGAGGGCAGTGGCTGGGGAACAGCAGGGGGTTGAGGCAGATGCCCGGGGTCTGAGGTCAGAGACCAGAGGGCCAGTCTGGCCTTGCATTCATTAGTACTGAGTATAACATTTAAGCAAATGATAATTATGGCACTCATTACAGATGTCAATCACTAACGAATGAGAAGGACTATTTATTTTTAGTGCTCACTACGTGCTAGGCACCAAGCCAAATGCTATGAACTCCCTACTTTAAGCCTCCTAGTCTTCGGAGGAAAGAAAGTACCATCAGTCCCGTCCTCAGAGAGGAACTCCGTGAGGGCCTACACAACTCGTTCAAGGTCACACAGCAGGTAAAGGGTAGAGGCGGGGACTGGATCCTGCTGTGCCCACTCTGTGGGTCACAGGCTGGACGTACATGCCATTTGTGAGATGTGAACCTTTCTACCTTCCCGGACTTCCTCTTGCTCATCGGCAAAATGATTTTAAATACTTTCCCCCAATTGCATCATAGGGCAGTGGTTAGAACTGATTGAATAAGGGATGTGACAAGTATTTGTAAGTTCCTCCATTGTTCGGTCAGTGGTGACTTACTGAGCCCCTTTCTTGTGCTGGCTGCTCTTCTAGGGACCAGAGATACAGCAGTGAACAGGAGAGGCAAGCTCCTGTCTGGGTGCCCCCATGGGATCTAAACTCCAGCACGTGGGTGGGGTAGGAGACATAAACAAATCAGTCGATGATGGAGAACTGCAGTAATTTCTCATGGTGCTCTGTGCTCTGAATAAAGTGAGACACGTGTCCGGATGCACCCAGTAGGACACACCCAGCCCTACTTCAAGGCCGGTAGGAGGAGCCATCTGAGCAGGCGGTGATCGGAAGTTCCGGCCTGTGGCTGGAGACGAGGTGGAGGGGAGAGTGGGACGAGAGGGAGACAGAGTGTCAGGCGGTCTGTGGGCGTTGGCAGGCAGTCTGGATGTGATCCTCGAGGCAATGGGAGTCTGGCTGTATCAGTTAGAAACACATGTGCTGTGAAAAACTAGACTGACAATAACTTAAACATATAGAAGTTTATCGTTTTTAGTTGTAGAGAAGCCTGCAGCCAGATGGCTGTTGATTCCAGTTCAACGACTCGGCCATGTCAGGACTGACGCTCTCCCACTCTTCAGCCTGCCTGTCATGAGTGGGTGTGGCTACTCTAGGCAGCGCATCTCCCTACGAGCAGGTTCTTCTCACTTCTCAGTAACCAGAACCGCTCTTAGCTGCAAGGGGGACTGGACAGGAAGTCAAGTTTGGGAATATGCTTCCGTGGCCCCAGGAGTGGAGTCGGGAAGGGGAGCTGGGGCTGGACGTTGGGTGTTTGCTGCATCTCAGTCACTGACAGGCAGAGGGTGGTCCGGGTGGGGCCTGAGATGCTGCCCCCCAGAGAGGCTGGTGTGGCTGGTCCGTCCCCCACGCTTTGAGGAACACAGTTAGACGCCACTGGAGAGTTTTAAGTAAGAAAATAGTCATCTTATTTCTGTGGTTCTATGGAGAACACAGTGCAGGGAATGAGAAGGGACACAGAGAGGCCAAGTAAGGGCCCAGGAATCACGGTCCCTTGGGTTAGGGAGGTGGCAAGGGAGATGGTACCAGTGTTTTCTTTTATTTTTAAGATTTTATGTATTTATTTCTATTTTATGTACTTATGTATGTATGTATTTATTTATAGAGAAAGGAGAAGGGAAGGAGAAAGAGAGGGAGAGAAACATCAATGTGTGGTTGCCTCTCGCACGCCCTGTCCTGGGGACCTGTCCTGCAACCCAGGCATGTGCCCTAGACTGGGAATCGAACCAGTGTGACCTCTGGTTCTCTGGCCCATGCTAAATCCACTGAGCTACACCAGCCAAGGCATGGTGGGTGGTTTTGAAATTTTTATTAAAATATTGTGCTAAAGCATACGTAAAATTATTGTTTAAACCATTTTTGATGTTAAATTCAGTGGCATTAAGTACATCCACAATGTTGTGCAACTATTACAACCTTCCATGTCCAGAACTTTCTCATCATCCCAAGCAGAAACTCTGTACTCGTGAAATAGTAAATCCCCAACCCCCTCCCCACTCAGCCCCTGATAGCCTCTCACCTACTTTTTGTCTCTGTGAATTTGACCTTTCCAGGCACCTCACACGAGGAGTGTCATACACTTTGTGTAATATACGTCACTTTGTGTCTGGTGTCTTTCACTTTGCATCCTGTCTTCAGGTTCATTGACACTGTAGCATCGGACCTTCCTTCCCTTTTCAGGCTGAATACTGTTCCACTGTGTGTGTAGACCACATTTTGTTCGTGCGCTCATTTGTCTGTAGACATTTGGGTCGTTTCCACCCTCTGGCTGTTGTGAAAATTGCTGTGAATGTGAGCGTGCAAGTACCTGTCTGTGTCGAGTGGCTGGCTCGGAGGTGTGGTGGGGGAGGACCGTCGGAACTTGCCCATAGTGGGAAGGAAAGGCACGAATAGAGTAAAATGACTCCTGGGTTTTTCTGCTTCATGGTGATGGCATTTATTAAGATGGGGAAGAAGTTGTAAAGTGCTCTGCAAAAGGTAGATAGTATCATTATTTTATTCATAATTGTTGTAAGGAGTTATCAGCTATGGAATTGCCCTAATAAAGGGACAAAAACCTCCCTTTAATGGCTCGTGCATCTGGGGCCTGGGAGCACAGCTTCCATGGCCCTGCGGTAGCCGCCCGATTTAAGTCGGAAGTTGCCCACGATGGCCCGGGACCAAATCTAGCCCACCACCTGGTCTCGCACAGCCCGAGAGCTGAGAATAGTTTTCACAGTTTTAAATGTAAATGTGAAAAGAGACCATGTAGCCCTTTAGTTAGAACAGTTGTTCAGTTTTTCCTCTTGGCTGGGGGAACCTAAAATATTTACTATCTGGCCCTCCACAGAAAAAGTTTGCTGACCCCTTGCCTAAATTAATTGTTTTGGCTCGGACTGAAGGAGTGTGCTCACATGGAAATAAGACAAAACCCAACCAAATCCCTCCCACCGCAGCTGCACTGGCTGGCCGGCTTTGGTGCCCCTCCCCCCCGTGGGTGTGTGCTGGGCACATGATATAGTTCCACACCCGCCACTGAGCCCCCTCTGCAGGCCACTGTGCCCACCAGCCCCAGTCAGTTGAGACTGTGAACTGATCAAAGTCACAGCAGTGCTGTTTACCAGGAGCAAGTGATTTATTCTAGCATCTAAATTTTAAATGGTGTCTTTGCTTCCCAGGAAGATGTCTGGTTTAGAAAATTGCCCATAATAAATGCATGCAATAAATCCATTATTCTGAACCTGAGGAAAGGTATTCAAGTTTTACAAGGGAAGACCAATTTCTCCTCATCCTCCCTAGAGATGTGTTATGTAAATAGTTTAAAACAATGGTTCGAATGGGTGCTAAATTACCGGCTTGCTAGAATGCAATCATGGCTTAGTTTTCCAATTAATCATGCAAAACAAAATCCATTTGCTGGAATCTCCCTAGTGAGACTTCCTCTCTGCTCCTCAATTATCCAGGAATCCTTGGCACTCGCTCCATCCGATAGGCCGTTGTGCTTTGAAGTGCCGAGCGGGACAGTGTCTGGGGAGGGGGACCTGTCCACTCAGAGGCCCCAGCTTTTGGAGTCTTACTAGTTGGCCTCACCCAGGGTGGCCCTGTGCGTCCTCACCTGCTGCTGCCGGGCTGCTGCGGCCTGGTCTCGTGCAGGTTGCAAGGGTCTGAAAGCTCTAATTCTCTCAGTGCCCAAGGGACTGGGTCCTAAGTAAGAGTCAGCTTCGGCTCCAAGCTGTGCCTCTTTCTTGAGACTCCAGGGCCCAGGGTTAGGACCAGATTCTGGGCGTGCCCCTGCCCTCTCCTGTTAGTGCTTGTGGTGAGATTTCTAGCAAGCCGATCTTGGCCAGCATCAAACCTCTTCACTGGAGAACTTCTTGCCACATCCCTCTTAGAGGGTGCAGGGCTTGGGCAGGAGGCTTTTTACATCCTTTGGGAGGGCCAGGGAGATTGGGGGCCACGGTCTTTGTCAGGCCGTGGGAAGTCTTGGGCAGTGAGTGTCTACTCGCCTCACCTTCACGTGACCAGGAGGGGTTCCAGGAGTCTTCCCTTTTGCCCCTGCTGAGAACATTGGTCCCCAAGTGATTTGCTGGTTCGCCAGGTGGAAGTGGCTGGCAGCTTCTGTTTTGCAAAGTTCATTTATTCAGTCAACAAATGCTTATACAGATCTTCTATGTGCCACGCACTGTCCTAGGCACTTGGGATACACCAGTGAGCAAATCAGAAAAAGGCCGAGGCTCCGTGGGAGAGGGTGAAACCCTGCTCTGCAATACAGTGCAATGCTGGGGACCCAGAGGCGGAAGGACAGATTGCTGTGCTCTGGGAAAGGCTTCACATGGAAAAGACATCTGCTGGGGTCTCAGATGCTGAGTGGGATTCCCAAGACTCGCAGGGGCAGGGTTCAGGAGGAGTCACTCAGGGAAGAGGGCACCTGTAGGGTGAGCGGGGGCTACCAAGGGACTTTGAATGCTGCACAGAGGATTTGGGACTGTAAATGAGGCATTTATAGCCTCATTTTCAGGGACCCCAGTAGTAAGCAACCAAGGGGAAGGCATTCACAAAGATGTCAAGGTGAGTGGTGCCCTCTAAAGGTGTCCCGCCACTCTTCCTGTCCCTGGTTTATGGTCCTTCCTGTCCCCCCATTGGCCATGGGGGGGTGCCCTGACATGTTCTGTCTCATCTCCAACCTTTCAAACGATCACACTGAATAAACTTCTCTCCTTCCCAGGTGCCTACACACCACACCTCCTGATTTAGGATCAGAATTCATTAGCACCTGCTTCATTCTCTCTCTGGGCATCTTCAAGAGCCTGGATGATTCCCTGGGCCCCTCTTTCTCCTCCTCAAGGTCGTTCTCTGTATACAGTGTTTCTAACTGTGAGCTCAGCCCCAGTACCCAGGGCGCTGACACCGCCGCAGGTGGGAATGGGACCGGGTGTCCTTGAGTTTGGTCCTTGGACCCGCATCATCCCGTTGCAAACCAATGCGGACTCCACCTCAGATTACTGAATTGGAATCTCCAAGAGTGGGGCCTGGGGTCAGCCTTCTGGACACAGCCATCTCTGCAGTGGTTCTTAAGTGTGTAAAATTCTGAGGGCCACGGTATGAAAGAGAAGCCCCTTAACACTTTGGGGATTTGGGGTGAGCTTTTCTTGATTGGGTTTTATGCCTTTAGCCCCCAGGGGGAGTGGAACCTTGGGTGTGGCCTCTGCCTGCGGTGCCACCGACTCCGTGGTCACTACCATGAGGCTGGGGTTCCTGGTGGAGAGGGTGAGTCTCTCCCACTTAAGGCTGCATTTCCTTCCTGGGCTTCCCACCCGGGGCTCCAGTTCTCCCTGACGCCATTCTTCACTCGTCTGAAGCAGCTGTTGCATCGGGATCCTCGAATGTTTTGACTGGTCTTTATCTGTAGGGTCTGGCACAAATAACACCACTTTTTTAAATTACAAACTCTCTCATTACAAAACCATAAGCATGTAATTCTGTGACATAGCAATACCACACTCAAGCACACCCTATGACATTTTAGGTAAAATGTTCAAATTAAAACTATAAATGACCACACCCATGTCCTCACCCTCCCCCCCACACCCACCGGGCGTTACTCCCGCCGGAGCCTGTTTTATGACCTCCGCTCACTCCGCTCCCTTGAACACCGACGCTGTGCTGGGAGCTTTCGCTGCTTCCTCATTGGACCCTCCCAGCACTCCCATCAGGTTGCTTTGTTGTCCCCAGTTTACAAGTCAGGCAATGTGGGCCCCAGGAGGGGAAGAGACTTTTCTAATGTGACACGACTAGTTTGTGCCAGAGCTGGGATTTGAGACCAAGTCTGCTAGAACACCAAAGCCGGGGCTATCGTATAATTCCCACTTTACAGATGGAGAAACCGAGGCTTAGACAAGTCCAGGACCTACCTATATACACAATGTCAAATGGTAGAGCTGGGACATAACTTTAGAGACTGTATTTTTCTTTTTTAGTTTTAAAAATATATTGATGAGAGAGAGAGAAACATTGATCTGTTGTTCCACTTATTTATACATTTATTACTTCTTATGTGTGCCCCGACTGGGGATCGAACTGTCAGCCTTGCTGTATCAGGACGGTGCTCTAACCAACTGAGCCACCGAGCCACCTGGCCAGGGCTCAGAGCCTGTCATCGTAATCTTTATGCCAAATACCGTCTTCCCACGTAATAGTCATGCTGGTGTTGGCACCTCTGTTGCTTAACACGGGCTGGCAGGCACAGAGGAAGCGGCCAAAAGAAACACGGGTGAATACTATCACGGTGTTATTTTTAGAACTGACACTGCTCCTACCTAACGTGAAATATACATAGACGCACATACATTTATGGACAGATATACCCATTACACCAAAGAGAATAAATTTGCAAACTTGAAATCTTATAAGGTAACCAACATTGTTGTCGCTGGGGAGGGGGTGGCTGGCGCCATTCAAAGCCACTGGTGTTCATTGAGCACTGACCACACACTTGGAAGGGGGCCCCTGTGTCTGATCCCATGGCCAGCTACTCATCGTCGAACCCCCTTCCCTACAGGCTCAGACTTCCTGCAGGTATTGGGGGGCTGTGGGCTTCGTGACCCCTTCCCCATTAACGAAGGCCAGATGTTAATTATTCCAACCTCTCACCCCTGATTGCAAATTAGCATGTTAACTGAGCGCTGGTCTGGCTGCCTGCCCACTGCTGAAATAGGTGGTGATGTAAAGCACCTATGGAAAGTGGTTTAGTTTCAGGTGCCAGTCATGTGGAAGATGGGCACTCACATCTCAAAGGCCATCTCCCCCTCTCAGTGCAGCCAGAGGTTTTTATAAGGAAACAGAGAGGGACAGAACACAGTGATCAAGGAAGGGGGTTGAGAAGTACTCTGTCCCCTTATCAGTGCAGCCCATTCGGATAAGGACAGTGACGGTCCCTTTGCGTCATCCTGGCTTCACGGTCATCCTGGCTCCACCATAGGAGGTCAGCAAACCTCCCAGAGCAGGGACGCCTCAAGGTCCCCGTCTGTGTTTTTTGAAGTTAGTTCCTGGGATTCTTACACAAACATGCTGTTCATCTACAAGCTCTGTATCAGAGTCCCCACTTAAAGAAGCAACATTGAAACAAGGGGGGGTGGGTTACAATTTTCCACTGTTACAATTTTCCGCTGCTATAGCATCACCCAGGGAGGTTTTATGAGTATGATACAAGGAGAGGAACTGGGACCAATTAAATCAGACTTTTTCAAGGTGCTCGTGGGGAGAGGCAGGTGATGCTAATGTGCACTCAGGGCAGGTTAAACTAATTTTAAGAATTCTGGTCTTCGTGCTAGTGGTTGCTTTACGTCTGGGCATGTGATGCCGTGCAGGCCAATGAGACATCAGGCGACGTGTGCACAGGGAATATAAAGGGAAAGCGGGAAAGCCTCGTTGCTCTTCTCGGTGCTTTGCTCTCAGCACCTCACTCCTCTGTGGGGGCTTTCCCACACCAGGCAGTTCTGTGACAGCAGCTGGATGTCCTACTGATGCCAGCGGGGCAAGTCTCTCAGGGAGAATTGGGCCCTGAGCAGATAGGGTTCTTGGCTTCCTGCAGGAAAGAATCGAAGACTCAGGCCACACGAGAGGTTAAAGGGGAAGCAAACTTATTAAGCAGAGGGGCAGACTCCTCACGAGAGAGGGAAGAGAGACCTGCCTGCCCCCAACTGTCTCAAGGGGTTGAGCTTATTTCTGCTTGTAGTTTCTGTGGAAAATTGCCGGTATGGGGAAATAGAGAGTGGGGGAAAAAAACGTTAGGCTGAGCTCTATCCTTTACAAGGTATTGCAGGAATTTTCTTTGTCCGGTCGGCTTGCGTTCCATGCGCAGGCCACCGACTTGGCTTCATTTGACTTGAGGTAATTTGCATAGGCCTCACGCGCCTCTCCTGTATTCTACAGTCAGTTCAGTTCAGACACCATCTACCTGGAGTTAGTCTGATTCCACAGGTAAAGGGCTAAGTCCTATGATGCTGCCTTCCTACTTTGGACACTAATCTTAAATCCCAGTTGTTACCTATGCTTCTCACCTATAGGCTATAAATGGGATTAACGCCCTCACTGGGTTGAATTAATTTGTTACAACAACTCACAGCCCTCAGGAAATGTTCCTGTGTAGGTTACCAGTTTATTACAAAAGGCTACAACTCAGGAACAGCCGGTGGAGGGCAAGGTGAGGGGGAAGGGCCTGCGAGCACCAGCTGCCCTCCTGGCACGGCTGCATGCCCACCTCCCTGGAAGCTCCCCGAACCCCTCCAGTTGGACTGTTTTTTTTTCTTTTTTTTTTTAAAGGAGGGCTTCATCTCATAGGCACGACTGACTCACTCATTGGCCACTGGTGATTGCCCTCAATTTCCAGGCCCTTTTCCCTCCGGGAGGGTGGCTGGTGGGACTGAAAGTGTCACCTCTCTGATCACACGGTCACTTCCTCTGGCAACAAGCCCCTACTTCATGGTCGGTAATCTAGGGGCTTTCCAAAAATCACCTTACTAACAAATGCAGGTGTGGCTGGAAGGGCCAAGTTACAAATAGCAAAAGATTACCCTTTTACCTTTATGGCTCTTATCACGTGGGAAATTCCAAGGGTTTTTTGCACTCTCTGCCAGGATTAGGGACAAAGACCAAATATGCATTTCTTACTGCGCCCCATGATACCATGGGGAGCCTGGGAAAGTTTTAACGTCTCAAGACAAAGGATACAAGGATTCCTTCCTGTCTTTGGATGTTACTGTGCAAGAGCGGGCTGCCTGCCAGTGTGGCAGGCCCCCAGGGCTGTGCAGGGCGGAGCCAGAAAGGATGCCAAGGGAAGCTGACCCAAAGCCCTGATGTTTTTGAGCCACTAAATTAACATCATCTGGAAGACGCCTGCCTCTGGGCTTCCTGTTCTGCGAGATGCTTAATGGGAACACATTCTGGTGATAAATGCGTTGTTAGGTGATTTCAGAGCCGCGCAAGTGCTTTGGGGCCGCGAGGAGCAAAGCAGCAGGAGAGTAAATCCAGCACAGGAGCAGATGGTGTGGTCCGGAGAGGCCGTAAACGTGAGACATGTGGATACACAGCAAGCAGTTGGGCAGATGTGAGCAGGGTAGGAGGATCGGCTGGGTACCTGAGGTCACTAGGGCAGAAGCCCAGGGTGCCCAGCAATGGAAAAAACAGGCAACACGTGTATTGTGGGGTGAGACCTCAGCCCCAGGTTGACCTTTCCTCCCTTAGCACGTGGCTGGTTGTGCGGGTCAGACCCCCTGCCATTTCATATCACAGGTCATGCAGTTTAGACCCGGGCTGGCTGTTCCTTCCCTAGTGTAGCACTAGTCCCGGGGAGCATCCCCTTAGAGGAGGAACAGGGGGCCGGAGAACCACCCCCGAGGACTCCCGTACAAGCCCTCGCGTGACCACTGCCTTAACTATTGGACTCTGACTGGCATCAAATAACTGTAGGAACAAAGCCTTGGGTTTGTTGGCCACAGAGATGGAGCTTTGGTCAAACCAGAGGTAACATCGAGGGCTCAGTTGCGTTTCAGCTCCATGCCCACAAGAGCTGCAAAACCAGACCAGCACACGGCTGACTCAGAATCGGCTGCCATGACTAATGGCCCCCTTTCCTGGCCCCAGCCAATCAGTGGAGACCACCACCCTGAGAGGACACACCTGGAAAGCTGGTGAATGTTCTACTGAGATCCTCTCCTGAGACCTCCCCTAAAACCCCTGCCTTTGGGGAACAGATAAAGCCCTTTGAGATGAAGGACCCAGTGTATTTGTATTCATTCTCTCTCTCTCTGTTTTGCAGTTGTTCCTTTTAAACATTTGAATTAGGGAGGTGGGCATGAGGAAGATTACACAAAGGTGGGAAAAAGCAAGTCTGGCATCACCACAAACAGGAGGGTAGTGTGTTGCACTAACAATGTTATGACTGTGGTGGCTACACCACTAGGTAGACAGCAGTTGTTCGGCTCCATTCTAGTCTGATGGGACCACCATTGACCTGAAAAGCCACTGGCACTGCTTTGCTTTGGGACCTCTGTTACTTGCAGCTAACGGCATTCCTAGTTGTTATGATCCCTACGGAGCTTGCAGTGCTCCTGGGGAGACGAGGAATACACCAGGTCTTCTCGTTAAGTCACCACATGACAGCAAGGAGTCACTTAGCACCAACCCCGCTGTCACAGGCACCAGGAGGTGGGAGAGAAGGGCAGGCTGGGTGGAAGCTGCCACGTGTGGGAAGAGTTCATGGAGAAGCAGGAGGGGAGGTGATGAGTGGGCAGGCTTGAGATCACAGAAGTGATTCAGAGCTGGGGCTCTGAAGCCTGCCTCTACCGCTTACCAGTGGTGAAACTTGGGGGAGCCGACCTAACCTCCCTCAGCCTCACTTTCTCATCTGTTAAGTGTGGATAATGATACGGCCTAAATCGTGGGGCTTCGTGAAGATTTGAAAAGATCTTCAGCATGGTGTGTGGCACATGGCAAGCTCTCAAAAAAACAAAAAACCCACCAAACCAAAAACCCTTTGAGGTGGTTATCCCTGAGGCAGGAATCTCTGCGAGAACCCTGGCTGCAGCCCCATTCCTGCCACCTGCCCTTTACCAGCCGGAGCCTCTCCTTCCCTCCACAGGTCTAGGCTCACCTGCTGCAGGTGTGTTGAAGAAACCCAGTGGCAAAGCAGATTTCTCAGGGTGCTTCTATGTCTTCTTGCTGTGCTATGTCCTTGTTCTGCATGGTTCTGGGTTCTACCCCTCAGCCCAGACACCGCCCTTCATACAGATCCTGAACGGGTCCCCAGACTGATGGCTTTTTTTCTCCTGGGCGGTGGATTTGGACTCCTTTGTCTTTTAGACCTTGAGACACCCATTATGCTCTGAGGGTGAGACCTCCCTGCTGGCAAACTGGTCCATGGCTGCTCCGAGCCTCCAACTCCTCCCCCGGAGCCCCCTGACAGCAGACGACTGTGAAGTGCTGGAGCCTGCTATGGTGGGAGACACACCTGAAGCCCCAGGTCTGATCTTTAATTCATGTGGATTTTGTAGCTGACTTCCTAACTCGAACAGGTCATTATAATATAAAAACTTTATTAACTTACCATCAGGAAAGAATACAAAGAACTTCCACAGCTGCCCTCTTGATTAATGCATGGGCAGCATGTACAATGGCTCCAGCTACTTTTTAATATTGGGCTGAATTGGAAAAGATCTCATTGCCCAGCAGGTTGGCTTCTCTCTTCTGTCCAAGATTACAATATGCCAGAACCTCAGATCCCTGTAACTCTGTGGCTGTGAAGGGCAACGGTTCTTTTCGAGCCAGCTTTGGGTGATCACCGATGAGAGACACCTGCAATAGCATCAAAGTGGTGGGTGCAGCAGGTTCAGACTTCTGTTTTGTAGGCCAGACAGCCCAGGAAATGCCGAGAAATCATCCCTTGGCCAGACAATGTCTCCTGCTGCCCCTCCAGGTCTTTGACTGGCTTGTCCCTGCTTCTCATCTGGTCTCATTTGTGGGAGTTTAATCCTACAACCTGTGTCTATCTGCTTCTACCCTTTGTGTCAGATAGGATACACACAACAGCAGACCCAGATAGACGGTGGCTTAAACTGACTGACACTGAATCTTCTCAGTAAGATGTCTGCTCTAGAGTTGATGAGCAACTCAAAAATGTCAACGAGGACCCAGGCTCTTTTTATCTCTCTGCTCAGCAATCCTCACTGTGCTTGCTTTTCTTAAGCTTATGACCTTTTGATGATAAGATAGCTGCCACAGCTCCAGCCATCATGTCCTCGAACAACCACATTTAAGGCAGGAAGGAGGAGGGAAGGGGTAGTTTCTTCCATTAAGTGTCTGTCTCTTTTATCAGGAAGTAACAAGTGTTTCAGCAGATTTGATTTTTGTCTTGTTGGCTAGAACTATATCATGACCTCAAGGGAAACTGGGAGAGTGAGAATCTGGGGAAAGCAAACGAGGTTCCTGCATTGGCCCTAGCCCAGCCATGACTCATCTCCTGGGCTAGAAAAAAACCAGGGAAAGAAGAAAGGGGATGTGGCTTTAGGGTAGGCACCAACAGTGTCTACCACGGTCTTCCTAATTCACACTCTTCCTAATTTTCTGTGTCACCATCAACCTACTGGCTCAAGTTGTTGGGTCCATTCTGTGCCTGCTTGAGGAGCCTGAGGCTCTGGCAAAGGGGTGGCACACCTCCTGTGTGGCCACGCCATCCTGTTTTGCTGCTGATGTCCTCTCTGAGGTCTGTTATAAAATCTGTCAGAAGGAAGTCACACACCCTGCTTGCTCGAGGGACACAGACCAGTGAGATGGTGGCAGCTCTCACCGAGACACATCTCTAAGACTTCTGAGGGGAAGGATATTCTGAAGAACAGGCTGACCATTAGCTCACACACCAAATTACTCCCCAAATAAAATTTGGGTAGAATGACTGCCCCTGAAATTGGCTGCCGTTATAGACGAAGAATTCCACAAGTCGGCACTGCTCTCCCAGGGTGGGGGGCAGGGCTGCTAGGCTCACTCTTTAGCTGGACGCTGAGCTTTGAGTCCCTGAATGACCAGTGTGACCTCCGGCAAGCCTCTGCTTGGCTCCCCTAAACAGGAGACATAATCGCCACCCGCTGGGTGGGCTGTGAGGACTAACGGGATGAAGAGGCCAAAGCACTTTAAAAGGGAGAAGTCTGCATGGCTTCATGGGGCTGTAGTTACTTCTTGCCTTTAAGCCTTCTTGCATGAGCACATTTCCAATTATGTATTTGCATTTGAACTTGGCTGCCTGCTGGCTGACTAACTTTGTTAGAAGTCAGTTGCATGGCTGGCCCATTTGGGAGTACAGCTCATTGGCCTTTTTCCTCTTTTTAAGCTTTTCCAAAGAGCCGGTACCAGGTCTCCAGCTTCTTGATTTGTGCGTATCTGTGAGAGGCTTTTCCCCTCTTTCCTTCCATTGCTATTTTTTCTTTTATTGTTGAGGTAAAATTTATATCCAGTGAGGTCCACAAATTTTTATATGTACTGTGTAGTCTACGTATTTTCCCGTGTAAATACAGTTGTGTAATGCCATCCAGATTAAGCCATGAAATACTTGCATCAGCCCAGAAGGCTTCCGTGTCCCCCTCCCCACCACAACCCTATGGCCCCTCTGTCCTGTCCCCACAACACTGACCCAGCTTGTCCTCACGTCACTCAGGAACTGTCCTTGAACGTCATGTGAAGAGGCGTCACATAGCCTGAACCTCACATTGCCCCCTCAATACCTTCACTTCTATTTTTAAAAATATTTTATTTTTTTAGAGAGAGGGGAGGGAGGGAGAAAGAGAGGAAGAGAAACATCAATGTGTGGTTACCTCTTACCATGGCCCCTACTGGGGACCTGGCCTACAACCCAGGCATGTGCCCTGACCGGGAATCAAACTGGTGACCCTTTGGTTCGCAGCCTGTGCTCAGTCCACTGAACTATGCCAGCCAGGACCACTCCTAGTTTTCTTATTCTGATCAGTTTGATCAGCCACCCTTTTCGAAGGGCAGAACTTCCTTCTAGCACATCGCCTATGGCCGTCTGCTTTTGTCCCTTGAGATGGGCAGATCCCTCTGATTTACCTCCTTTAGCAAGGGGGGGCGGTCCCAGGACATGTGGGGTCCTCCAGTGACCCCATATGGGCCTCTCTCCCTCTTCTGGCTCCCTGGGCAGCTGTGCGGCTTTGACAGCTTTTGCCACTGTGGGCTCCAAGGGCGTGGGCTGGGCTGGGCTGGGCTGGGGCTGGGCACTCTCAGTTCTAAAGTGAGGACAAGGTGGGGGCTCTGTGAAATAGGGCCTGGAGGGCCAGGTCTTGGCAGGAGACAAGAGAGGCTGGGGGACTTAGGGGGAAATGCATGCAGTTGTGGACCCAAGAGAGGTCTGTACCACTGGGGATGCTCTCAGTACCCAGGGCTGCTGGCTGGGTGTGGGTGAGTTAGGCACGGGCCCGGGCCTCCTCTCAGAGAGGGAGGGGTGGGGCTCTCAGGCTGGAACCCACACCTGCTGACTGACAAAGCTGACCTGATGTGCGCTGGGGCAGGAAGTTTCCTGTCGCCTGCCTGCGGCCACTCCATGTCTCCCCTTGTTCGCTCATGTAGCACATTCACTGGGGACCCCTGGGTGTGCCAGGCACTGTGCTGGTGGCTCCAAGGGTGTTAACAGACCATGAGGTCTCAGCTCAAGGGCCTGTCTAGACCAGGCTGCAAATGGGCGGCCCACGTGGACACAGATTTCGCCCTCAGGTGTGCTTGCTTTGGGCCCCCACCTAGTTTAAAAGTTGGAAATGGCCCATGAAAATCCAATTTCTGGCTTCTCTCGACAAACTCGAAGATCTGGCAGCCCTGGTCTATACTCCTGCCTGGCGGCAGCTGGGAGAACTGAGATTCCCGGCCCTGCCCTCCTGCGTGGGCACACCTGGTCCAGTTGGCTGCAGTCCCCACCTCTCCCTATGGTGTCATGCCCGGTCTTTGTCACTTATGGCTTCTCCGCTGGCCCTGGTAAACATTCAGGTTTCTTTGGAGGGAGGGTTCAATGCAGGCTTCATGGAAGAGGGTGGCAGATTAGAGTGTGTGCCCTTCCAAGTCTCCTGCCCGTCAGGGTGGACAATGTCCATCAGATCCTTTCCTGAGAGAGGGTTTGCAGGGTGTGCCAGGGTGGGGGATGAGTGGGAGAGTAGATACTGAGGTGTGACACCACAAGCCCATAGAGGTGGTTCTCAAAGCATGAGCCACCTGCAACAGAATCACCTGGGGAGCTGGTTCCAAACACAGGCCGACTGCAGCAGAATCTGTGGGAACTCAGGTAATGGCTGAGGTCACTCAAATCTGAGGACCACAGAGAAGAGGAGGCTGGGGCTTAGAGTGCAGAGAGGTTGGACACACAGCATGGTCTCTAGGGCAAGGCTGCCCACCCCCTCCATCTAGCTGCCTTTGGAGACTTGTGCACACCCCTGTTAGAGAGCAGCTGAGGCCCTCACAATGTGCTGGCACGAGAGACGCTGTCTCCAGCCACCCTGCCCCCACCCCTGCACCTGGAGGGAAAGGTCACGCTTGCCTTTGCCAAACCCTGTCATTTCCTGGGACATCGGAACTGTCCCCTGGGCAAGGGGCCAACTCCAGGGAGTGGGACAATGGCTGGCTGGCAGGGAAGGACCACCTTGTTCCCCCTTCATCCTCTCAGCCAGGTGGCCCAACAGTTGCTAGGCTCTGGCCAGGTGGCGGCGATGTGTTCTAGTAGTGGATGCTGTCCTGAGCAGGGGCAGGGCAAAGGCCCTGGGCTGCTTTTCCCTTTGGAGCCTCCACTGTGGTGGTGGGAGGTGCAGGCTGGGGTGGCCAGGGCAGTGGCTGTGGGGTGAGTCAGGAGGCACTCACTGTCAGGGCCTTGCAAGTGAAGGGGAGGGTTCTTCAGAGTGAAGGTGGGCTGAGGGAGAGGTGCAAGGAGCCTGTGTGAAGTGCTGGGATTGCAGGCAAAGGAGGGCAGCTCAGGAACACTCTTGTCTCTGGAACAAGACCGCTGGTCCTCAGCCTTGGCTGTGACATTGGGAGTCCCTGGAAGCGTTACAAAATCCTGCCATCTAGCCCCCCATGAGGTTCTAATTTAACTGACTGGGATGCAGTGGGCTGCTGGGGTTTTTAAGGCTCCGCACAGGACTTCAGGGTGTGCAGCAAAGTGTGAGAAGCTCGGATCTCGACTGTGCAGGGCGGGTGTTTACTGGTTTTCCCTTCACTGGTTTGCAGATCACCAAGCTCTACCCGGACTTCCACGGGCAGTATAACAAAACAGCCTGCGGCGGATGGGGTAGGAGGAGGTGGAAAGCAAGCCCCAGATTCAAGTTCCCAGTCTGTGCCCAGGGCATCGTGGATGTTATTTAACAGCCAGCCCTGGGAGGTGAAAGCTCCCAGGCTCAGTTTGCACCTGCGGAGCCTGGGTCCTGGCCGCCTTGGCAACTTTGCCTGTGGGGAGCAGCTGCAGGACGGCAGGGCCCAGAGTGTGACAAGCGAGGGAAGAAGGCAGGAAAGCCAGCGCTATTGTTGTCGGGGTGATTTTCACATGAAGCACCTCAGGGCTCAGCTGATAGAGGAGAAGGTTTTGCAAGAAATTGAGGCCCCAGCTCCCTCGGCCTGCAGGACAGAGGCAGGTGGGGGTAAAGACTATTCTCATTTCTCCTCTCCCATCAGATTCGGTTGGACTGTAGCCTGAGCCAGTGGCCCCAAGTGATTTTAGAGTAAGTACCAATCTCTCCCTCTCCTTTAAGCTAAATAGGTGATAAACACAAGGCCCGTGGGCTGAATCCGGCCCTCTACCCTTTTTTTTATCCGGCCGGCACCTTGTTTCTATCCGGCAGCAGCGCCGAGCTCTCGCTTAACTGTTAAGGAGTAGTTACATTTATACAGTCCTCGAATTACATTCAGCCCTTTGAAGGCAACCTCGAGGCTGATGTGGCCCCTGGTGAAAATGAGTTTGACACCTCTGACCTAAAGCAAGTTGAACAGTGTAATAAAAAGGGGACCCCCCACCCTGCCTGCAAATTAACACACACACACACACACACACACACACACACACACACACACACACGTGTGTGCGTGCTGGAGTTGCTGCAGTTTCACTAATTAGGTCATTGGATTCAACCAGAGAGCACTCAGGGAAGGGTGAACGGGGAAGGCTGTTCAGTCAGTCCCTTTACGTTTCGGATTTCCAAGTAACTTTGTGGGGAGCCCATCCCAGCATTCTGGCGGACCCTCGCTTCCTGGCAGACAGACAGGAAACGCCCCTGAAGACGCAGAGGGAGCGTTTGAAGCCTGGAAGATGCTGACACGAGCTAGCTGATGGGGAACTCCGTGCGGAATAACGGCTGCACGGGCTCCCCGAACCTGTGACAATGCCACGAGCAGCCTTGTGCAGTGGTGGCAAAAGCTCACTGTATTCTGCCGCCAGCATCTTTTGCTTTTTCAGGGTGGGTCGGCAGCAGCAGCAGCAGCAGCAGCGGGCCGAAAGAGAGCCCAGGCCACTTCCTGGCTCCCTCGCCTTGGGCCAGGGACTTGGCCCCCTGTGCCCTGGTGTCCTCGTAAACACACTGGGGACTTCCGCTTATATCCAATATGGAGTAACAAGGACTAGATTTGCTCTTCAACCTAAAAAAAATTAAAAACAAATCAAATACATGAAATGATGGTCTTTAAGACACTGCACATTAGGCCACAAAGTTTAGGGACCCCAGACCACTGAGTACCTCTGCTTGCTGCCTTGTGAGACTTTCTAGGTCCTGGCCCAGGGGAGAGGACCAAGGCCAGAGGGGAGAGATGGAAATGTGCTGCATAAGGTTCTTACAGTTGACAAGAAGAGGTACAGTATCACCTGAGGGTCGATGGTGGTAAGATCAAGGCATCTGTTATAACTGCTAGAGCAACCACTCAATAGCAAAGGGTTAGAGCTGACAAAGGAGAAGAAATCGAACCGTCATAAATAATCCAAAAGAAGGTGAGAAAAGGGAATAAAAAGCAGGTGGAACAAATAGGAAACAAACAGCAAGATGAGAGCCTTGAGCCTCCCCATGTCAATAATTGCATTAAATGTAAAGGTTTAAAGATCATTTAGAGATTTTCATGTATTTCGGATATTAACCCCTTATCAGATAGATTCCTAGTTTGCAAATATGTTCCCCCCTTCCATCGGTCGTCTTTCCATTTTGTTGTTTCTAAGAAACACACTTTAAATTTAAAGACACAAATACATTAAAAGAAAAAGGATGAAAAAAGACATACCATGCCAACACTCCTGAAATCGAGCTAGAACGGCCTCGTCCGTACTGGACAAGGTGGATGTCAGAACAAAGCCCACCACCGGGGTGGCCTGGATCCATGCATCTCAGCCTCATCTGTGTAATGTGGGAATTGGTGATCTTTTCCTTATTGGGTTTCGGTAAGAACCAAGGGAGGCAGTATCTGGAACAGTGCTTTGTTGACTGTAAAACCTAATACACGTGTCATTAGATCTTAATTATTAGAAATTAGACTACCTGAATCCTTATAAAGAACCAGCCAACTGGGGTAAACAACTTGGTTTTCAGAAGAAAAGGGAAATAACCACACGGTGGCTTCAGGGAGAGCAGGGGAGGGCCTGGCCGGAGCCGCCGGGGCCCAGAAACACCAGGGCAGGAGGGCCTGGCCCCGCGCTCTCAGCCCCGGCAAGTTCCCTGGAATCTGCAGGAACAAGGGGCCTCCCTCCGCTGCAGGAGGAGAGACAGGCCTGCCCCGAGAGCCTCAGTCCCGTGAGCCCAGGAGCTCTGGGGATCCCAGCAGATGCTTGTCTAGAAAGAAGCACAGCTGTACCATACGAAACCTGCTGCGAGCCTGGTTTCGTTTGTGAGCCTGCTGTCATTTCTTGGTCTCACCCGGCTGTGATTCATACCATCATCTCCATTTACATTTAAGGGATGGAGGCCCCACATGACAGAGCCATTAACCCACTGAGTCAGAGAGTAGACCCCTGAAGACCAGGGCAGAGCCCAAGCCTTCAACACGACCCTCACTTCCAGGTGAGGTGCCGGGAAGGTCTCAGCCAGTAGGCTGAGTAGAGGGTTACAGTAGGCTCCACTGGAGGGAAGGGGGTTGGGTGAGGAGGTAGGGCAAGTCCTCCTCCCTCCACTCCTGGTGGGGCCTCCCTGCACCAGCCTCATCCACCCCTCCCCCTTTCTCACCCCCTCCCCCTTTCTCATCCCCCTCCCCATCCCTGTGGTCCTTCCCTAGCAGGAGCCCGTGGGTGAGGAGTGGGAGCAGCCAGCCGGAGGTGAGGGGATACCTCCAGGGCTGCGCCACATGTCCCTGGCTGGCCTCCAGTCAGGAGTCTCAGCCCTGTCTCCACGTCACACAGAACCTTGGGGGTTTTTTTTTTATGGTGTTTTTTTTGGTCTAAAGAACGGGATAGAAGTACTGACCTCTAGTAGTTGTCCCAAGGTTCTGTGTGACGCAGTTTTAAATCAAATGAGGAGCTGCTCTTACCTCTTCTCTCTGTCCTCCCCACTCCTGACCCTGCTGTCTCCTCTCTTACTCAGTGACATTTGTCCTCTGCTTCTTCATGGCCTTGGACCCTGGCTCTGCCCTGCCACAGGGTAGGTAGAAGGACCCTTGGAGGCCATGCCGGTGGTGAGAGGAGGGACTAGAGTGGGGAAGACAGGAGGGCAGGTGAGACTGAGTACTTCCAGTGTTTCATCAGTGGGTGTTTTTAAAATCGAGGTGAAATTCTGACCGCTTTAAAGCACACAACTCGGCATTTGGTGCCTTCGTCTTGCTGTGCGACCACCCTTGTCTGGTTTCACAACATTTTCATCACCCCAGCAGGACACTGCATCTGTTAGGTAGCAACTTCCCTCCCCCATCCTCTGGCCACCACTGATCTGCATCCCCGCTCCACGGGTTTGCCTGTCCTGGTCATTTCATGTACTGTCCTGTCATGTATTGCCTGTCCTGGTCATTTCATGGAGATCATACGACAGGTGACCCTTTGTGACTGGCTGCTTTCACGTAACATGATTCTGAGGTTTACCCAGGTTGGAGCACCAGTGAGCACTTAGTTCCTTCTTATGGCGAGTAATGTCTCACTGTCCGTAGGGACTCCACGTGTGTTCCGTTCACCCGGCGATGCACAGGTGGGAGGTTTCCCCCTGCAGGGCTGTTGTGGGTGGTGCTGTTGTGACCATTTGCATGGACAAGTGCCCCTGGCACCTGTTTTCAGTCCTCCCGAGTACACACCTTGGAGTGGAATTGCTGGGTAGTACGGTGATTTCAGGTCTCACTTTGGAGAAACTGCCGAACTGTTTTCTACAGCCGCTCTACCTGCCATAGTTTCAAGATTATGTTATTCTAACTGCAGAGATAATATAATACTATAATTTGGAAATTATTTATGGAGCAATTTTTTTGTTTTAATTTTAAAAATATAAAATTATATGCTTATTGTAACAGTTCAACTGAAGAAATTTCTAGAACAAAAGTGTCTTTTATTTGTTTCACTTTTTCCTTTCTCTGTGGCTGACCAGTGGTAACCCTTTGGTATATATCCTTCCAAACATTTTCTAGGCACTTAGATAGTTTTTGAATTTTCCTTCTTACATAAACACGTCACACTGTTCTTATTATCTTGCTTCGAAATCTTCCTGTCTGTTTCTTGTAAATTTTGATGGTCCCAGTGATTGTCTTGGAGCCAGGCCGAGGTCCCCGGAACCCTCAGGTCTGAGATCTGACCTTGCCCTGTTTTCAGAAAGCCTGGGCTTCAGGTGTGGGCAGGCTGTCCCTGGGTGGCTGGATAGTGAAGGTGTTGCAATTTTTCTTTTGTTATCTGCATTTATGCTTTCTTTATAAAATGAATACAAATTGCTTTTATAATAAGAAAAATAAAGCAGGGAGGGAGAACCGAGGTCCTGAGGGCCCAGCACACAGCTTGTGTCTTAATTTAGCACTTACTTCATTCTCCTGTTCCCTTGAGGAGCTGTTTGTGTTGGCCTCCCCTGAGGGCGGACAGCAGCTTTTCTTCGGTTGCCCTCCCTTTGACTGCAGAGTGTACCAGGCACACAAGTGGCTGCTCCAGGGTTGTGGCTGGGGCTGCAGAGCAGAGGGTGGGTTCCAGAGACCCCCATGTGCCCTCAGTTCGGGTTCACAAAAGGACATGCCTCTTCTTGGGGGTCGGGGGGCGGACCCTGCTGGGGTCATGCTCCTTGCGGGGGCATCTGGGCAGCCTCAGTGGGAAGCTGGGTGTGAGCTCAGGGGCAGTTATTGATGTGGCCCCAGCCAGAGTGCTTGGTGGCAGGCGGCCCCCAGCTGAGGAAGTAATTAGAGTGTTGCCAGAAGCAGGAAGCGGGGAGAGGCTTGGAGGCTTCGGCTGGCTCCCTTTCCAGAGAGATATAAATAGCTGGTCTGTTGGCGGAGGTGGAGAGCAGTACACACAGGAATAGAGGTGGGAGCAGCCAGCGCCTGGGCACGGGGGTGGGAGCTGTCTTCTTGGGCTTGTCTGTCTGCTTTGGGAGGGTGCAGGGGAGTCCCACTGACTGGCAAGGGGTGTGTGGTCAAGAGGTTACCTGGACAAGTCCTCCTTCCCCTGCCTGGGGCTCTCCCACCTGTGCCCCTATAAGACTGGCCTGCCTGGGCTCACGATCCTGCTCGGGGCCCAGACCACTAATAGGGGCATCATGACAGATCTGCAGACCCCTGCTGGTCCAGCTCCCTGCTTCTACCTTTCTACCCGCAGCTACTAAGGATTCGGTTGGGATCATTTACAGCATTTCCAGGGGAACGGCCTCTGCTGGTACTGGGCAGCTCTGCACCTGACTCACATGAAAACACTTTATAAATAACCTGGAGCAGGCACGTGGGCTGTCTGGCCGGATCCTCCACACTCGGAGGGCAGGTGACAGGCACCAAGGGCCCCAGGGCTTTCTAGATGTCAGGCAGGGCTATTGCACTCTGGCCAGGAGCTGGGGCCAGGGATGCTGGGAGGGTCTTCGGCTTCTGTGAACTGGCATTGCAGTGATTCTGCAGCTCCCAGAAGGCCTCCTCTCAGCTATAACGCTGTCAGCATCTCTGTGTTCTGTGGGGGTGCGTTGGGGATTTCTGGCCGGGCAGACTGAGCCAGTATGAGCTAAACTTGCTGGGCAACCCAGGACGAGTCCCTTCCCCTGTCCAGGTAAAATGAGAAGGTTGAACTAGGTGAGTGCTAAGGTCCTGTCCAGTAGCTTCATTTTCTAAAAAAATAAGTTTTTAAAAACGATTTTACTTATTTATTTTTAGAGAGACAGGAAGGGATAGAGAAAGAGAGAGAAACATTGATGTGTGGGAGATACATCGACTGCCTGCTTCTCACACGTCCCCAACCGGACCTGGCCTGCAACCCAGGCATGTGACCTGACTGGGAATTGAACCAGCAACGTATTGGTTCACAGGACAATGTCCAACCCACTGAGTCACACCAGTCAGGGCATCACTAGCTCCTTCTGTACTCCTCCAAACTGCACTCTGCAAAGATTTGGTAATGTAATCCCTGCCACTCTAGTTGCTCTTGAATTTTCTGTAATAGTTGACACCGTTCATTCACCCTTCCAGAAGACTCGGCCTCCCTGGGCTTCTGTGACGAATGCTTCCATGCGCTGGGTCTCCACCTACCATCTGCCCTTCTTCTTGCACTGACTCATTCTCAGCGTCCGCCGCCCTGGCTGGACACCTGCTGCAGAGCAGGAGTCGGGCTTCGCTGTTTCCGCAGGTCATCGTATTTACTCCTTACAAAAAATCCTTCAACTTAGGTATTATTATCCTCACTTTATAGATGTGGAACCTAGTTCTACAAGGTTAACTTGCCCAAGGGCATTCAGTTAGTAAGGGACACAGCTGGGATTTGATCTGAATTATCTTTGACTCCAACGGCACCATCTTGTCCAAGACTAGATAGGGTTGGTCCCTTTTCTCAAGGTCAAGAGATCCATTCTCATGGCATTAACTATTACTTTTATAGCAAGACCTCCCAAGTCTTAACTTGCCATCTCGCACTGTCCCCACAGTCCTAAAAAGATCGCTGAAGCTTCCCCTATCCTTTACATCTGTCGCATACAGAGTTACCTAGTCTGCCTTTGTGATTTCTGACCATGGCCTCTTCCAGCCATGGAGACAAATGGACAGTGCTGCATCCTCTTTGCCTGCCCCTCCCTTCTTCATCTCCTGTACTCAGTCAGAAGCAGCAGCCTGTGGCAACTCCATTTAAAATGTTTCTTGAGTCTGTCCCTTTGCCCTCATTCCTAGGCAGTGACCCATGTGCCTCCCCCACTACCCGGTCTGTCACACTAGCTTTTTCCTCTGCTCTTCTACTTTAGCCCCTCCCCTGTAATCCATCCCAGGGTGCTCCCAGGTGACCTGTTCCAGTACATTGCTTTCCTTATGCCCTCACTATTTGGGCTCCCTCTCAGGCCCCCTTTGCCTCACTTTAATAACTTTTCATTATCTGTCTCTAGCCTGGTTTCTCTGTGGAGCAGCTCAAATCAGCCAGCCTGGTGGGCTGTTTCAGATGTACCTCCCCCTTCCTTAGCTTCTAGCTGCCCATTTACCCAGCACTGCATGTCCTCCTCTAAGCTTCAAAGGCCTCTTTCAGAAACCTCTTTTGGTCCCTTGGGCCAGGGGAAGAATCCGGTGACCAGACCACTCGGGCCTCTCCCTCCCCAGCGGTCCCACAACACTCGTTACCTCCATGGGTCACTGGGGCACCTGTCAGAGGTTCATCATGTCTCGGTGTCTGAGTTGGGTTTCCCAAACAGGACTGCAAAGTTCCTTTGGGATTGGACGATAACTCTCCTTGCCTGAGGCCCAAGGTTGGAGAGTTGAATGGAGTCATTCTTTTCCCTGTAGATCAACCCACCTTCCTGTACAAATATTAATTGAGCACCTACTATGTTCCAGGAACTATTCTGAGCACTGAGGATGCAGCTGAGGAGACAAGGCTCCTGCCCTTGAGGGGCTTATTGTCTAATAAGGGAAGACAGACAAATAGATTGTGGAAAGTATGATTATTTCGTAGAGCAAGTATAGGGGGCCCATAGTAGGGGCACCTAAGCACAGCTAATGTGCCAAGGCAGGCTTCCCCAAGGAAGAAGATTTTATTCTTTACAAGTTTCAATTTTATTATTAGTTTCAACAAAGAATAACACTTTAATAAATATAATGAGAATAAACAAAATGTAGGGGGGGAAATGAAAACTGTACTTACCCAAGGAAGCAAACTTTAAATTGAGATCTGAAGAGATTGATCTGGGTGAAGAGGAGGGAAAAAACATTCCAGACAGGGCATATATGGTGGAAGGCGCAGAGGTGACACAGAACGTGTGGCATTTGTGGGACTGTGGCTGGTGTGGGGGCTGTGAGGGAGAGAAGCGGTGACAAGGGCCTGGGAGCAACAGGCAGGAGCCAGATGGGCTGGCTATGGGCACAGCAGGAGCCTGGGGTGTGTGGCGAAGAAGCCTGACACTCTTCAGCTAAGGGAGCTGTAAATACAGGGAAACCCCAAGGGGCCCAGAGGCAGGAAGACATGTGACATGGGGCAGGGAATGGTGCAGTAGCTCACAGAACTCTGAAGCCTATGGAAACATCCCAGGCCCTGGAACCTGCCCTGTGGCCTTGCTGCGGTGGTCAGGAGTTCAGAAGCTTGATAGGAGTTTACCACGCAGAGCCCAGTAAGGTCAAAGCCCTAGAAAGGTGCCTGTAAAACCTGTGTCGGGAGTGAGATGGTTCGAGAAAGGGTATCTGGGACTGATGGGCTTTGAGATGTCTCTGGAAGATGGGACTCAGTACTGGGTGTATGGGCTCGGAGCAGTATCCTCTCCTTCCTGCCAGTGCCCAGGGCCCAGCCTGTGACTAATGGTCCATGGCTCTGGGTCTCAGGGTGGCTGTTACCACCTCCCCCACCACCACAGGAAGCACCTCTGCCTCTTCTCCCACAGCAGGTGCTCTTCTTGGGGGAGTGGGGTGGACACAGGCTGTTTCCTCAACATTCATTTCCTACCCAGCCTCCACCAACCTAAGCAAAGAGCAACTTTCCTTCCAAGGCAATTAGACCAACTTGTCCAACACATGCAAAGCCAGTAAGTGGGTCTGAACTGAGGTCTCTACCAATTATAGCACCTCTCCTACCATCCAGAAGAATCTGGCATCCTGTCCAAAATAAAATTTTCATTTTTATTCATCCCTTCCCATAGAACAATTTGGATGTAAAATGATTGGTTCTCACACCATCTCAAAGGAGCCCCGTTCCTTTCTCTCCCTTTCCCAGAGAGTTTTGCTTTAGTTCAACAAATATTTATTGAGCCAGACATTATTGCAGGCATTGGGATACACCAGTGAACATAGCAAAGATCCCCACCCAAGCTCACAATTTAGCGGGAAGACAAGCAGAAGACATAATAAGTGATATTGTTTGCCAGGAACCGTGATGATTGCTATAGAAAAAGAACAAGAAAGAGAAGTAAACAGAGAAGTTCTCTATTCCCATGAGCCAGCTGGCCTTAGTGGGGAGGAGGATGGGAGAAGGGGAGGAAGGAAGAGGCAGGAAGGGCTGCTGTGTTGCTTTATAGCCCATGTTCCTGGCTGGAATTTTAAGCTAATTTCATGTGTTACTTTAGTAAAAATTAAGTTTGAACAGTGGCATAACTATATTGGGAGGTGAGGGTGGCAGGGTGAGCTAAGTTCTTTCTTGTCATGGCAGAAAACAGGAAAAGGTTTCTAAAGTCAATAAGTCAAGAAATAGAACCACAGGCATGTCTTTTATTTAGCAATGTAAAGAAAACTAACAGAAAAATTTAAAGCAGAAACAGCCAAAAGAGTAAAAAGGCAGGGGGCTCTTGCATTTTTATTATAAACCTTTTAGTATGTGTGAACTTTTAAAATCATAGGCAGGTGTTAAAAAAACACCCACATCTGCTGGGCCCTACGGGACTTGGGGGGTGTCTTGGGGGCTTCTGTAGGGAGTGAGGGGGTGGTAGAGCAGGTAAGTTCTGCCTCCCTTCATCCAAACCCACTTTCTTTTATTTGTTTTATATAGCTGACTTTCATGAAAGATTTTGTGTGAACAAAGGATTCTGCAGCTGAAATTGGTTTGAACTCCATGATCCCTTTTGGCTCACATAATTAATGATGCTTTATAAGCACCTATTACCCTTTATGCCCATGCCTATATATTTTCTCAAAGAATTTCTATCATTTAATCAGCAGCCTTGCAGTCCACCCCCAGCTGGCTGTGGCTCGGAGTGACTGGTGTGTTTGTGCCAGTTTGTTTGGTATGGAAGTGAGACCCCACAGTCAGTCATTTGATGACTGTTACTCCCAAGAGTCTCTGGGCCACAGTTAGGGCAGGGGCCTATACCTTCCGGTATTCTCCCTGGCCTCTAGCACAGTGGCTGCAGTAACGACAGGTAGCTTTTTGGCTAATAGTCCCCGCATGTCAACCCAGTATCTGCAGTTTCTCCTGGAGCAGCTATAAATTCTTATAGAAACTTGCCTCCCACTCTACTTCCTCTAGGAGAGGGAGGGAGAGGGAGGGGTATTTGAAACAGACAGACTATGAAGAAAGGAAGGCAGCCCCCCATTAGCTTAGTCACCTCCTAGTGACACCACTTCAAGATACTGTTTTTAGGGTGGGTCCCCGCCATTCATGTTTCTGGGGACTTTGCAATCAATCTTCCCTATCGCTGCCTGGCAGCTGCTTTCTTGAGTTTGGTTCAGGAAGTTCTGCACTTCCAGGCAACTTTTTTTTTCATTTTTAAGTATATTTGATTGTTTATGCTATTACAGTTGTCCCATTTTCTCCCCTTTATCCCCCTCTGCCCTGCACACCCCCTCTCTTCAGTATTCTGCCCCCCCACTCTTAGTTCATGTCCATGGATCGTTCATATAAATTCTTTGGCTTCTCCATTTCCTATACCATTCTTAGCCTCCCGGTCCATTTAGTGCCTACCAATTATGCTTCTTATTCCCTGCACCTCTTCCCCCCATTATCTCCCTTCCCCCTCCCCTCCCTGCTGATAACCCTCCGTGTCATCTCCATTTCTGTGATCCGTTCCTGTTCTAGTTGTTTGCTTAGATTATTTTTGTTTTTTTAAGGTTCAGTTGTTGCTAGTTGTTTGTTGTCATTTTACTGTTCATAGGTTTGATCTTCTTCTGTTTCTTAGATAATTCCCTTTAACATTTTATAAAATAAGGGCTTGGTGATGATGAACTCCTTTAACTTGACCTTATCTGGGAAGCACTTTATCTGCCCTTCCATTTTTAAATGATAGCTTTGCTGGACAGAGTAATCTATGTTGTAGGTCCTTGCTTTTCATAACTTCGAATACTTCTTTCCAGCCCTTTCTTGCCTGTACAGGTTTTTTTTTGAGAAATCAGCTGATAGTCTTATGGGAACTCCTTTGTAGGTAACCATACTTTTCTCTTGCTGCTTTTAAGATTCTTTCCTTATCTTTAATCTTGGGTAATTTAATTATGATGTGTCTTGGTGTGTTTCTCTTTGGATCCAACTTCTTTGAGATTCTCTGAGCTTCCTGAACTTGTATGTCTAGTTTTTGTTTTTGCTTTTTTTTTTGCCAGATTGGGGGAAGTTTTCCTTCATTATTTGTTCAAATAAGTTTTCAATTTCTTACTCATTCTCTTCTCCTTCTGGCACCCCTATGATTCAGATATTGGACTGTTTCAAGGTGTCTCAGGTTCCTAAGCCTCTCATTTTTAAAAATTCTTGTTTTCTTCATTCTGTTCTGGTTGAATGTTTATTTCTTCCTTCTGTTCCAAATCTCTGATTTGATTCCCAGTTTCTTTCCCTTCACTGTTGGTCCCTATATATTTTTTAAATTTAACTTTGCATAGCCTTCACTTCTTTATTTTGTGTCTGTACTCAGTAATTTCTGAGCATCCTAATTATTAGTGTTTTGAACTCTACATCTGATAGGTTGTTTATCTCCTTGTTGCTTAGTTCTTTTTCTGGAGTTTTGATCTGTTCTTTCATTTGGGCCATATTTCTTTGTCTCGGCGCACCTGCTTTGTTGTAAGGGACAAAGCCTTAGGTATTTGCCAGGGTGGGACAACCATCTTTGCTGTGTTGTGGTGCTGCATGTGGGGAATGGGTCAGAGAGCAAACAATGCTGCTTGCTCTGCTCTTGCCCTGCATTCAGTCACTTGGCTTCCCACAAGTGGATTGTGCCCTTTCAGGGACTGATTCCTGTGTGGGTAAGCTTGTGTACATTCTGCAATCCTGTGGGTCCCTTCAACAAACTCTCCTGTGAGACTGGGAGTTTCTCCTACCACAACCCCGACAAATTTTTACAACCAGAGGTCTGAGGCTTTATTTTCCCATGCTGGAACTCTGGGTTGCTAGGCCTCTACCCCTGCCCTCTGTTGTTCCTCCCGGCTTATCCTCACTCAAACGTGGGATATCCCAGTCCCAGTCCACCAGCCCTGCCTTGCTGCCTCCAGGCAACTTTCATGCCTTCTTGGCCTTGCATGTCTGCCTTTTTATCTGCTGTCTGGGCATGTGACACTAGTCCTTTAAGTCCAAACTCAAATGTCATGCAGTTGTAAGACCTTTTCTGGATTCCCAGTTCTGAGGCAACTAGCTCCACCTTAGCACTTATCACAGAGCCTGGGCATCACTTGATATATTTTGGTATTTTTGGAGAGTTGGAAACATCCCAAGGCCATCTTTTTGTTTAGCATACAGTAGATGTTCAAGAACTGTTCACTGAGATAAATGAAGAAGGTTTGCTGATCTTGTCTGTGTTTCTGGAAATCTTGCTGGGCCTGAAAAGAAATATCACTGTGGGAATACCTCCAGCAAGACATCTCCATAAATCTTTTCCTGTTTTCCTCTTGAAAAACCAGATTTGGAAAAGTCAGGTAACACCCAGAGAAAACTTGGAGGGATCCTATCAGGGAGGAGAATTACTGTCACCATTTTATTGATCAGAGAAAACTGAAGTTCCAAGAGACTGAGACTTATATTTACACAGTAAATATCAGAGCCAGAGGTTGACACCTAATGTCCTCTGACTCCTCTGACTCCTCGGACACTGTTTCCTACCACACACTTCCCCCTGCAAGGGGCTCTGAGGCAACACAATTTAACTTGCCAGACCATAGTTTCCCCCTCAAGCATCCACACAACTGTTTTCCTTCCAGAACCAAGTGCTGAGAATGTCCTTGGCTCCACTGCTTCTCTTTCATTTCCTTGAGATTTG
Organism: Artibeus jamaicensis; assembly: GCF_021234435.1. Classification (NCBI taxonomy): domain Eukaryota; kingdom Metazoa; phylum Chordata; class Mammalia; order Chiroptera; family Phyllostomidae; genus Artibeus; species Artibeus jamaicensis. The sequence goes on from NW_026521538.1 coordinate 2,235,646, forward strand.
CTAGCTTTTCCCTGTCTGCTCTGCAGTTTGGAGGTTTCATTTTCCTCTCATCTCTGTCCAGATATCATGATTTCCAAGTCCTTCAGTTGGTTTCTTTCTCTGGCTGTGGTCCTCTTTTGGGCGGTGGCAGTGGAGACTTTCCAGTGCAGCCATAGATTGGCAAATGATAACGGCAAATTTGTTAGTGGATCTTCTTTGATGTTATTTTGTGGGCGAACTCATTAATTTATAACAAAAACATCAAAGAGCCAGGTTCTTGTATAGGACTGGTTGGTCCCAGGGCAGTTGAGCAATAATGATTAGTCAGATTAAATCTCAACATCTCCTGCCTAAAAACTTAAAGTCCCAATGACTGGAGTGTGGGAACATTCCATCCTGTAGCATCCCATCACAGCCTGAGTCAGCAGGGCATGAAACTTTCCCCACCCTACATGGGGACCTTTCTGCATGGCCTCCACTTTGGTGCCTCCAAGCCTCGAGGTCTGTTGAAATTATTATAAGAGCCCTGGAGGCAATGTGGTGATAAAAAGCTCTTTCCAGTCAGAGGGTGCTGGATTTCAAAAGCGGTCATTCATCTTTGTGTGGATGATCTCAGGGTTCTCTCTGGAGTCTTAGCTTTGTCATTTCAATTACAAGCAGGAGAACTCCCTTTGGGTGACACAGGAAAGTGCTGGCACCCTGCTTGGCACGTGGCAAGCTTTCCATATAGGTTGACTGTACTTACCAAGGAAGGTCATGATGCATGCAATCTCTGGCTAGTTGAAGCGGAATAAGGAGTAGAGAGAGCTTAGGTCTTTGCTTATACTACCAAACCTCCTAACTCACATGCCTGGCCATTTATTCTGCTTATTCCATGGTATCATGGTGGAAAATGATCTGTGCTCCTCTCCAAAGCCATCCCTACTTGGATGCCTCCACGTTTGCCCTGAATCCCATCCTCTGCCAACCTATCAATGTTTCCCTCTACACTTGGATTATTTCTATCAGCATTCAAACAAGCTCTGATGTCTCCTATCTTAAGAGAGCCTGAGTGGCTCCTACTTCTCTCTCAAGCTGCCCTGCTACTCTGCTTCTTTTACATCAAAATGCCCCTAAAGAGTTGTCTACACTCTCAGTATCTTTGCTTCCTCTTCTCCATTCTAACTCAAATCTACTGTAATCAAGATCTCATTCTTACTCTCCACTAAAACAGCTCTTATCAGAATCACCAGGGACCTTGTTGCTGCTGTAGTTGGAAAAGGGGACACATACTAAACCTGGCAAGCTCAGGGGAGGCCTGAATGGTGACCTTACAAACCTAGGGATAGAAAATAACCACATAGTATAGTGTGAACATAAAAATCTCTAACTAAAATGGGTCATGGTGAGTAGTCACTTCCTAGGCCTGTAGCTTCCTTGACAAAGGTCAGTCTTTACTTTTGAAATTGTCTGTTGTTTTTGAGCATGTAAGATAACATGCCTTTTAAAATATCAGAGTAATTTTCTTTTCCAGACCCCTGGAAGGCACAGTACCAGAGTATGAGACCACATTGTTACCTTGTTGCTCACATACCATATCTCTGTTACTGTAAATGTTAACCGTCCTATACCCGCCAGTGTAAAAGAAGCATGTGTCTCCCTATATTGCTTTTTATCCAATCTCAGAGATATCCCTGCTTTGCTTTCTCCTGCCTCCTTAATCTACCACCAGGCATTTCAGGTAATCCTTCCTAGGTTTCCTCTTTTGATTCTAATGTATAAAATAAGTTGCTAAACTGCCAATCTCTAGAGCATTTTCTCAACTAATTGAGATTTTGTTTCCTGTAATTGCCATAAAATAAACTCTCATAAGACTTTTTCTTAGGCTGGACGTTCTTTTGTAGACACTGCCAAGTTCAATGGTCGATTGTCAGTCCTCATCTTATTCGACATGTGGGTAGCACTTAGTATAGCTGGTAAGGCTCTGTTCCCAGGTGTCTGGCTTGGCCCCAGGACACCATTCTCTTTTGGGCCTCCTCCTACTTCACTGGCCACTCCTCTCTGTCCCCTTTGGTCTCCCTAACCTGTAAGTAACAAAGTGCCCAGGATTAGTTCTTGGACAATTTTTCTAGCTCTACCCACTCTCGAGCTGATCTCATTGCACCCCATTGTTTTAAATTTCATCCACATCCTGATGACTCCTGAAGTTGCAGTTCCAATCCTCTACCTCTCCCCTAAACCTCACATGCCTACTCTTAGATGTGTATAATGTACATATTGAACTTCAATCCTAAATCAACTAAACACATCCAAAACTCTTTATTCTCCATCTCTACTCAGCCCTTAGTCTTCCCTGCTCAGTAAATGGCAACTTCTTTCAGTGGCTCAGATTTCAAAACTTAGAATCATCTTTGAGTCTTTTATATACCCCCCATCCATAGATTCTGTCAGCATTTCCTTCAAATTATATCTACAGTATGGCCCTTCTTACCACCACCACCCTCGTCTAAGCCACTACCATATCTTGCCTATCAGCCTTCTGATTGGTCTCACTGCTTCTATCCTTGCCTTCTCCAACCCTAGCATCCAGAGTAATCTTCAAAAAAAAAAAAAAAAAAAAAAAGCAATTAGATAATGCCATGCTTTAAATCTTTTAAGGTTTGCCATCTCCTTTGCTGAATAAAATCCTAAATCCTTATCAGGGCTGAGAAGCCTTTTGAGACCTGGCTTCTGCTACCTCTGTGATCTCAGCTCCCATCTGCTCACACTAGTCCAGCTACTGCTTTCCTTGCTGTCCTTTGAAGATGCTAAACCCACTCCTGCAGGGCCCTTGTACTCTGTCCTCTAATCCTTATCACTTTTTCCTCCGGTATCTGCAAGTAAAGTTCTCTCACTTCCTTCAGGTTTCTGTCTAAATTTCATCTTATCAAAAGAGATTTGGCTATTCTTTCTAAAGTAACCCCTCTCCTGTCACACATGCACACTCTCTCATTTCTATGTTTTACTTTTCTTCCTAGCAATGGTCATACCTGGCTATACTTTATACAATTTGTTAATCTGTAATAGTTAACCCAATTAATAAGTAAGTTCAATAACAATAGAGTCTTTTCGCATTTAGTCATTGCTGTCTTCCAAGCTCCTAGAAGACTGCCTGAGACAAAGTAAGAATCCGACAAATACGTGCTGAGTGAATGGATTTGTTGAATAAACTCATCCAGGTCTCTCGTCATCAGGTGAAGAGAGTGGTCTCCAGATAGTTGTTTAATAAATAGGATCAAAATGCAGTGTAAGGAACTGACAAAGTTATACATAGGGATGATCTGATTATGCAAGTATTTATTATCAGTGACCATCATAAAATTCACACTTATTTTCAGGTTGCTCCCTGATGCCAAATAGTTTGTCAAACTCGAAGGTGGAACAGAACATCTGCCTTTAACTACTTTGGCCTCTCACTTATCCTTGGGGACTCAGTGTGTTCATCTGTGAAACAGGCAGTTGGAGATGTGGTTCCTGCTCTGCTAGTTTATGGTCTACAAGATGAAAGAGGGAGGCAGTGCAGGTGGGACGATCAGCCACCACACGGGCCCTGGAGCTCGGCTGCCTGTGTGCGAATCTTGCCTCTGTTCCTCACAAGCCACATGACTGTGGGCAACTTACTCAGTTTTCTCTTTGTAAAGTGGGAATAACCAAAGAATAATAATTCATTTTATCATTTGTTATTAAATAATAATTTACTTATTTATTATTAAATGACTCATAATTCAACAATTTGTTTAATTCGAAGAAGAACTGTGAGGCTTACATACGGTAATGCATGTAAAGCACAGAGTCTATGGTCTGGAGTTTAGTTAAGTGCTCAATACATGTTAACTATTAAACATGAAAAGTTCTAGGGGAAGTTTTGAGGGGAGGGTCATTGCTATTAATGTGTCTTAGGGACAATAATCTATCTCAGACAATTAGATGACATGAAATCTTTAAAGGTGTGGCAATGACACTGTGACTAGGTAGGAGAGTGCCTTTATTAGGAGATGGCTGGTGAAGTTTTTAAGAATAAAGCCTCCCAATGTCTGTCACTGTCTAGTGATCTAGTCCAATATCCTCTGTTTCTCTCTATCAAGCAGTCGTGGTGAAACGTTAACTGTTGAAGCTAGGTGGACCCTGTAGTTTATCCTTTCAACTTTTCCGTATGTTTGAAAATTTCAAAATACAAGGGAAAAAAATGAACCCTAGAAATAGTCTAGTTTCGTCCAGCACGTTCTACAGAAAACGGCTCAGATGTAAATGCTTTACAGAAAAAAGCATCTGCCCCAGGCAGGCCACACGGCGGGCGAGGCGTGGGTCAGAAGCCAGTGGTCCTGGCGCCCGTCCCTCCCGCGTTCAGGCTGCGGCTGCCGACGCCGGGCCGCAGGGAGCGGCCGGGGGACACGCCCAGCTTCCCCTCAAAGACACAGGGGTATTACAGGTGAGGAAAACGGCACCTGTGTTGGTGTTTCCTTTTTGTTTACGAAGCAAAGAGGTCGTCCGGATGGAAGGTGCGATGCCGAAAATGAGAAGGCAACAGCAGCGCAGACCTGTCGTCCTTGGAGAGTGGGCGGACCGGTCTGGCGCCCCACGTGCGGTTTCCTAGCGGCGGTGCGGCCTGTGTCAACTCCGGGGGGAGCGCCGCGCCGAGAGCCGGAGGGGCGGGGCCCGGGCGGCGGGGAGACTCGGCTCCGATTCCGGGGCTCCCTGAAGGAAGGGACCCCAGGGTATCAAGGGAGGAACCGCGGGGTCGTTTTAGAGAAAAGAAATGATTTTCTGCGGTCTGCAGCATCCTCCCCTAGCTAACAGGGTTCGAGACAGTGAAGAGGAGAGAACGGGAGAAGAGGGTTCGTCCGTGCGCGCCCGGGGAGCGGGGAACAGCTGGGGAGAAAACAATCCGGAAGAGGCAGCGGTGGGGGAGGGGCCGGAGGGGAAAGGTGTGGGAAAGGTAAAGAGTCGAGAACGAACGGGCGGAGGATCCCGGCCCCCCGCCCTCGCTGGGCGTCTGGACTCAGCCCTGTCCTCTGCCCCCCTCTTCTGGGGTCAGTCAGCCCCTGAGGCCGCCGGCGCACAGCTCCGGGCGCTCTCACGGGGGGCGGGGCCGGCAGAAGAGGCGGGGCCTCCGGGCGCTCTCACAGGGGGCGGGGCCAGCATGAGAGGCGGAGCCTCCGGGCGGCGCGAGCGGAGCCTCCGGCCGCGGGCGGGGCTCCTCTCGGGCGGGCGGCTGCGGGAGTCTGGGGGCCGCAGCTTCCCCTCTTGGTCTGTGGAGGCGCCTGGCCCCGCCTCCCCCATTGCCGCTGTCGCTGTCGAACAGAAACCCGGCCGTTGCCTGCAGGAGCGGCGGCAGCCGGCGACCCGGCGGTGAACAGCCTCGGGCGCGGCCTCACCTCGCCCGCGTCAGCACCGCGGACAGCACAGCGGCCGGACCCAGGACCTAGGGGCCCGCCGGGCCGCCTGCCCACGGGCGCCCGGGCCGGAGGCGTCCCTGTCAGCACCACGGACAGCGCACAGGTTCCCGGCCGGAGTCAGCACCGCTGACAGCCCCTTGACCAGCCCCTCAGCCGGCTTGGAGCAGTCGGCGCCCTCAGAATATGGCCACCGAGGTAGGTAGGGGGCGAGCGCCCGTGCCCGACTGCTGGGCGGGAAGGGATGATGGGGGTGGGGTGGGTGGTGGGTGGGATGGGGCGGGGTGGGGTGGGACAGGGTGGTTTTCTGGGGCGGGTCTGCAGGGGAAGGCCGGATGGGGCAGCAGCAGAGTGGAAGAGAGGGGCTCCTCGCTGAGAGTTCCTCTGGCCCCTGGCGCGTGGATCTTTCCCACTGGAGTCCTGAAGCCATCTATGCCACTTGTTGGCACGAGCGCCGGGGTCGGTCCTGGGCTTTAGCTGGGGTTTCCCTTTCCCCTGGATTGCAAGTCCTGAAACCACTTCCCTGGGGGTTTGGAAATGAGCCTAGAAGGAATGCAGCTGGCTGCTGTTGCTATGCATGCATCCATCTGCTTCTGAGCCCCCAAACCTGGAAGGGATGACGGACCTACCTCCACATCAGTGTTTCCTTCAGGGGCCAGGGGAAGACAGCGAATGCTCAGGCCAAAACCCCACTGGTTGGTTTTTAATGAGCTGCCTAGGCTGAGCCCTGCTTTTGCACACTTACTTGCTTTTTCACCTCACTAGAGTTTCCTGTACTAAAGTGTACACGTTTCTCCTGTGTCTGATGGGAGGGGCTACCTTCTTCAAGGTGTGCCTATACAGGTGTCACCTTCCAGGAGTTTAAAAGCCGAACCAAGGGACCTGTTGGCTCAGGGTGGAATCTGTGTGCAATGCTTAAGAGATCAGGAATTACCTTCTCTACCCTCTCATTTCGTGAGGGGAATGAAGCTCTTTATGTTCCTACTTAATAAGTGGTAAAGCTCAGATGTGGAGAAGGGGAGGATCTACTTGGTACTCACACAGCCTGTCAGCAGTAGAGCTGAAAGTCTCTCCCTTTGAATTTTTGGACTGGAACCAGAGACACCAGTGTCTCCCTGGTTCTGATGTTGAGTTCTTTTGTGGTGTCTCCCCATTTACAACACAGCTGGAACGCAAGCCATGGAGACAGCAGAGGCTTTTGAATGATTCTGTGCCTCTGGGCATCCTGGTGAGCAGTGTGACATCAGCACTAAGTGTATTGTTGTTATTCTGCTGTCCTTGCCACCACAGAACAAGGTGCAGCTGCTTGGCATCACTAGGCTTTCTGACAAGCATGGTGTTAGCTAGGAGAGCTTGCTCCCAGCACCCTGTGAGGAGCAAGCCCTAAACAAACCCATGGAGCTTGGTTTTAAGGGTGGAAGGATGCAGAGTGCTCAGAAAGTGCCATAGACACTGGGAAGAGCAGGAAGAACAAAGGAGAGATGGCCAAGGAGCTGGTCACCTTCCAGATGGGGCTGCCAGACTGCAGCAGAGGCTGCTGGTGTTAGGCAGGAAGGAAGCTTCAGCCACCTGGACACAGCTGGACCAGCAGAGTGGGCAAAGAAAACAGCTACATCTGTGATGTGGTCTGATACATTCCAAGAGGCCCACCTGTCCCAGCATATCTCCCTCTCAGGTCTCCCAAGCTCCCCAGATTCCAGCCAGCAGCCTCACATCTCTAGGTTGAGGCAATGTTCCAAGAGGCTGCTGTTAGGCATGTGTGACTCTGTCCAGGGAGAGGCTCTGTTCATCTCACTTCTGTGACTCTAGCACCTTCCTGTGTTCAAAGCATTATCACATGGGCAATTTCCTTTGAGTCTTAGAGCAATCCTGTGAAGTGGGCAAGGATGTATTATTATCCCCAATTAACAGATGAGACAACAGAGGCTCAGAAAATTGCCCTGTGAAGGAGCCAAGGAAGGCATCATTATCTCATTTTAAAGATGATGTAACTGGAGTGTTGAGACAAGAAAAAAGTATGGCTAAAAATTAAAAATTAGGGGGGCCAGGATAGAACTTGAGTCTTCTGTCTCCATGGCCAGTGATTTTTTTGGCTGTATCCAGGTGTATCAATTAGCCTGTTGTGTTACCCAATAGAGAAAAGAGCACTAGGGGTCTTGACATGAAGCTTTGAGGGGGGAGGGGTGCAAAGGGAGTTCAGGAATGGCTGGAGTGTGGGGACTGGCCTGGCTGGGTCAGCTGGAGGGCAGAGGACAGAAGAATGCTCAGAAGAGATGGGGAGCTGAGGACCAACATGGTCCAGTTCTCAGTTTTGCCTTGGATGGACTCTCATGGAAGGAGGAAGCCTCAGCTCTGCCGTGGCACAGGCCATGCACATTATCTGGGCTGCAGAGTGAGTCATTCTCCCCAGGCTGTTTTTAATGTTGGGAATGAATTAGGATTACCAGGAAAAACCTGTTGGGAGAAGGAAAATCTCATGCCAAGCTCCTGTGGCCATTCTTTTAGGATTCTGAATGTGAAGTCCTTAGCTCTGACAGAGGATGTTTTGAGGGGAGGAGAGGGGAAGGGAGGAAAAGAGAGAGGGAGGAAGAGAACAGAGAGAGAGAGAGAGAGAGAGAGAGAGAGAGAGAGAGAGAGAGAGAGAGAGAGAGAGAGACACAGATTGGATGTTCCTGGATCCCTGCATGGAAGGCAGGAAACTGGATGCTTTTGCTCCCTAATTTCTGTTTAGGAGTCAGCATTGGGGGAGGGTATGTGTAAGGGATTCAGAGGAGGGGGAAGCCTCCTGAGTGATACACTGACCTCATTTGGAAAACTGTAATGAGCCCATTTTCTGAGTGACAAACCTCTGTGAATGTATGTCACTGGGAGCTGGGACTGCCCAGGTGGCCAAGGACAGCTGGGAAATGCCTGTCTGGCAAAGGTTTCTCCAAGAGGAGGAGTTTGGCACTTCGGGAATTTTAAAATGCAGGGTATTTGCAGGTTTGATCTCTGAGGCATGGAGGTAACAACCAGCAGACAAAGGATTGGGCTTGGGCTTTCCTGTCATCTGAGAAGCAGGGAGACCCTGTGCCCAGGTTTCCATCCTGAGGCCTGGCTTGGCTGCCTGTGACTCATGGTCCTCACTCCTCCTCCACAGCCTGGCCAGGCAGGGTGCATGATGTTGGCTCATCAGCTGTATCTCCTGATTCACAAGTTGAGTCTCAAAAGCATCCTCTGGAATTAGCTGTTTTTAATGAAGATGGAGATGTGGGCCAGGAGGGGCTTCCTGTGTGTCTAGGGCAGATCAGGCCTGGGAATGCTCACCTGCACTCCAGAGCTTGCTTCTTTCCACCTCTGCTAGGTCGACTATTGGTTGTATAGGCCCTAAATGTTTGACCTGGGGTACCCACTCTCCAGGCAGCCTCCCCTTCCCTCTCTGTCAAACTCCTCCTCTTTTCTGCTGGAAAGTAGGTACTAGCAGATCTCACCATTGATTTTCTCTTTCTTATTTATGACATGCCCCTTCGTACTCTCCTTAGTCTGCTGCCAGCTGGTCTGGGGTAGTGATGAGAAAGTGGGGAGGGATGAGGAAGGTGAGAGGTTGATGAAGGTGAGAGGTAGAGGAGAAGCCCAGGTGTTGGGTCAGTGCCCAGGGGGAACCACCCAGGGCAGATACAGAAGCTGTGATCTCTGTGAGAGGTGGGTGTGTGCATGTTCTGGGATCTTCCTGTGGGATTCCGGAGCACTGTAAGCTTGGCTAAAACCCCCTGCCAGCTTCCTGAAAGCTAAGTAACTGGCAAGTGGCTGGGCATTTGGCTCTTGCTCTGGTCCAAGGACCCCCTGCCGTGGGATTCCTTATTCAGAAGTTCTAAACTGGCAGCTCTAGGAATGAATCTGGCTCACAGGTATAAATGTAAGTGCTTATAAATGTAAAAAGTGTATTGGAAACATTTAAAAATCAGGATATTTGATAGTAAGAAAATCTGGATTTATAGTTTTTCTTTAAAAATCAGAATCACAACTGGAGCATACATTTTCACATGGCAATGATCAGGCGTTTTCTTGAGACAGGACATGAGTTCTCTAGTTATCCACAGTCCCCACCTGGCCCACTTCCTCTGTAGTCCCTGTAAACATTTGCATTCATAATACCTGATGAGGCTTCTAGAATGTCAGAGCTGGAAAGGGCTTTGCCAATTACATAGTTCCATCTTCAGTTTCTAGTTGAAGAAATGGGGGCCCAGAGAAGGGAAGACTTTGCAGGGCCATATGATCAAGACTAGCACCAGATCCTGCTCCTAGGTCAGTGGTCCATTTTTCCACCAGAGATTTTTGGTACTTCACAACTGAGCCCTCAGGGATGGAGACAGCCAGGGGACCCAGCCTTGCCTTAAACCCTCCTCCTCCTCCTCCTCACTAACCTCAGATGGGTCTATGACATGCATGCTCTAAGTAGGTCTGAGAAACTAAGGCTCTGGCATATAGAGTGTATCTGATTCTGTCCTCTAGCAGCTCAGCTCCTCAAGGCCCCACAAACACTGTCCAGGGAGGAAAGAAGATCTCTGGTCACCCAGAGTCAGGATCACATCCTTAAGGCTTGGGATAATGTTAGGGTTGGTAAGGGTGTTGACCCCTCCAGCTGTGGCTACTTTGAGAACCCATGGGTAAAAAAAAAGCCAAGAGTAAACAGCACTGCATTATGCAAGGTAGCACCCTGAAATTGGAATGGCATAATGTAATAGAAGTTCACTTTCCACTCAGTAAAGTCCCAGACAGGTGTTCCCCATTAGTCAGCTGGTGGATCTCCTCCAGGCTGTGATGTAGGGACCCAAACTCTTTCCAACTTGTGGCTCCACCATCTCTAGCACGTCTCCCTTGCTTTCTGTGGAAGTGAGTGATCACAGAGGAATGGCTGGTCCTTATGAGCCAAGCCTATGAATGCCATTTATCACTTCCACTCACATTTCGTTTAGTCATACCTGGCTGCAAGAGAGGCTGAGAATTAATCGATCTGGGTGCCTAGGAAGAAGAGGTGGCTGTGGTAAACAGCTAGCCACTCATTGGAGACACATAACTTCATGGTAGCTCCCAGGGCATGTGTATGAATTCAGACAAGGAGGGTGTTGGAAGGGAGGAAGCTGAGTCCGTGTTAGAATGGCTGAAGCACTGTTCTTTCTTTTCCTTTCCATTCTCACCATCATTTTTTCCCCTGGGCTACTATAAAAACTCCTCCACCTCGCCCCCAACCCAGCCATGCTCACTTCCCATCACCACTCACAAAGTTGCCAGCATGACCCTTCCTGGGCTAGGGGAATCCATCCTCAAGATGGACTGGGTCACGTCAGTTGGTTTAGAAGGGCAGAGGAAGGCCACCGCCCCTTACTTTTCTTTTGAAAATTAAAAAAAAAAAAAGTATAAAACCTTAACCAGAGAGACACAATGATGAATAACTTATTTATATTAACAAAGCATTCTTTATTTTTCAAAGTTATCATCGGATCCTAGCAGACATCAAGGGGACTTTCTCAACTGAAACCTTGACTAGAGGGATCAAGAACTATTAAGACCAGAGGAACACATAAACACTATTTCAGCAATTTTCTACCACTGTGCCGCAAGAGGCACCATGGTGTGCTGCCAGAATTTTTAAAAGATGTAATACCTGACTATTTAGTCAGGGACCCTGACCTCTTTTCCCTTAGACTGTCAAAGAAAAAAATGACAACAACCAACACAATAGCCATCCAGTGTGAATAAGTCAAAGTTATACCTATTTTTTGTCTGATTGGCAAAAAATATATTTTTTGGTGTATGGCAGAATTTTAGTGATTAGTTTATGTGCGCCACGAGATGAAAACGATTGAAAATCACGGCACTATTTAATCCAAACACAACACTTGGGGATCGCATCTCTTAGGCAGAGTGAGGTCCACCTGGGTTAGGAAGGTCTTATATGGTGGTCGGTCTCTGATTTGTATCTTTTCTGCACCTCGATCTACCAATTATCTGCTGCTACTACCATATCGATAATCTTTCTCTCATTACTTATTCTTTCCTCAGCTTTTAAGCAACATTTTTCTATCTTAAATCCTCTCTTCCACAAATCCTCCAGTAACTTTTGATCTGATTCTCCTCTATCCTATTCCCAGTGTTCTTATCTGATTTGCAACCCAACTCCATTCTTGCTGAAATCTGCCTCCAGTCATATGAGTAGACTGCCTTCTCTGCTGTCTCGATTACTTTGCACAAGCTTCTCCTTCTGTCTGGGTTGCCTCTTCCTCCCTGTTCCCTCCTACCCCCACCCTTGCCCCTGCCACTGGTAACTCCTGGCCTTCCTTTATGACTCAACACAGACCTCAGGAAGCCTTTCTGAGTCAGTGCTTCTGGGTAAGATGTGACTTCTCTGTAGCATTTATCACAGTCAAATTCATTATTTATTTACTTGTCTTCCTCCCTGGAGCTCACAGACTGTCTTCTGCTCAGCATCCCTACAGCCTGGCGATAGTAGGGACTCCATAAATGAAAGCTGAGTGACTGAATGGATTCACCTTAATTACACAGAATGAAGTGGCTGTGTGTTCACTGCCTTTGGGGCTTGGCCTCTGCGTGGTTCTAATGTCTGGCATATTTCACCCAGTGGGTTGCTTGTCTGGAACATGGACGAGTGAAGTTGGAAGTAGAAGAAAGAGGCCCTGTTCTTTTGTGAAATTGAGCCCATGTCTGTGTCAATGTCAAGTCTGCAGGTGTGTGGACAGGAGTTAGGAGTCACCCCCCTTCTCCCTACCAGGGCAGGAAATTTCTTCCATGTCTGGCTTTAGCCCACTTTATCCACAATTTTCTCTGGGGGCTTGGACATGTGTGGGTTTCTTCTAATGCATGGTGAGAAATGCTGGGCATAAAAACCATCCATGGTGCCCTCCTACTCAGGCCATACCTTGGCCGAGGTCATGGCTGCATCAGGTACTTCTCTACTCCACACTCCCCTCTCCTAGCCTCGCTGTAAGCTCCACCCAGGGTTTGGGACCTCAGTCTTGTTTAGTGCTGGGTTCCCTAAGCCAAGACCTGACAGGTTGTAAATGTTTGATACTTGCCGAATGAATGAAAGTATGGAAGGCCTCACCATGTGTGTGTGTGTGTGTGTGTGTGTGTGTGTGTGTGTGTGTGTGTGAGAGAGAGAGAGAGAGAGAGAGAGAGAGAGAGAGAGAGAGAGAGAGAGAGAAGGATTTGGCCAGCCACCAGGATATCCTTTCCTCTAGTGAAAATTTGTTTCTGACTTGATTATTCCTGAACTTCTTGCTTTGGCTCAGTTTTGACCCTGCTTCTGGCTTTTTCTAGGTTTTTCTGGGATCATTAGAGGCATCCGCTGGGGTAAACTCCACAGTCCTGCTTCCTGAAGACCTTCCTGGAGCACATGTAGGGGGCCCGACTTGTCTCCCGGTTTGCTAGAAACTTTCCTGATTTTAGTACCAAAAGACCCACATCCCCCCAAGCCCCTCAGTGTTGGACAAACTGGAAGGAGGGCCAGCCACCCAAGTCGCGTGTCTTCTCTATGTCTCCGCAGGTGCACAATCTGCAGGAGCTCCGGCGAAGTGCATCCCTGGCCACCAAAGTCTTTATCCAGAGAGACTATAGTGATGGGACCATCTGCCAGTTCCAGACCAAATTCCCTCCGGAGCTGGACAGCCGGGTAAGGATGTCTTTTCCTAAACCCGGAACATAGGCTGTGAAGGAGTGGGGAGGGGCTTATTCAAGAGTAACTTGTTCAGCTATTTCACATGGGAGAATTAAGAAACATCCTTAACATAGTCTTGCTGTCACCTCATTGAAAGTTAGAACCAGAGAAAACACAGACATTTCCTAGACCAGCAGCTCTCTGGTTTCAGCCGCAGGAGGATAACCTGGAGAACTTGTTGAGCAAACATACATTCCTGAGTCTGTTGGGTGATATTAGGTGTCATCAGAGATGCTGGCTCAGTTTTTTTTTTTTTTTTGGCTTGGGATCAGGAATCTCCACTTTTTAGCTGAGTTCTCAACCCCATATTAGTATTTTCTGGGGAGTCTTAAAAACCTTGATGCCTAGGTCATCACCCAAGGCCTTTCCTCCTAGCCCCTCCCTCCAGACTCAGCTTCCAGTGTGGCTCAGGGGCCACTGGAAGGCATCAGCTCTTCTGTTGTTGTTTTTGTAAATACATTTTATTGATTATGCCATTACAGTTGTCCCATTTTCCCTGCTTCATTCCCCTCCTCTCTGCACACCCCTCCCTCCCATTCCCCCCTTTAGTTCATGCCCATGTGTCACAAGTTCTTTAGCTTCTACATTTCCCATACTATTCTTGCCCTCCCCCCTGTCTATTTTCTACTACCATCTATGCTATTTATTCTCTGTACCTTCTCCCCCCTTCTCCTCCCACTCCCCTGTTGTTAACCCTCCTCATGATCTCCATTTCTATGGTTCCGCTCCTGATCTAGTTGTCCACTTAGTTTAGGTGTGGTTGTTAGTAACTGTGAGTTTTCTGTCCTTTCACTGTTCATATTTTTAATCTTCTTTTTCTTAGATAAGTCCTTTTAACATTTCATATAATGAGGGCTTGGTAATGATAAACTCCTTGAACTTGACCTTATCTGAGAAGCGCTTTATTTGCCCTTCCATTCTAAATGAAAGCTTTGCTGGATAGAGCAATCTTGGATGTAGGTCTTTGGATTTCATGACTTGGAATACTTCTTTCCAGCCCCTTCTTGCCTGTAAGGTGTCTTTTGAGAAATCAGCTGACAGTCTGATGGGAACTCCTTTGTAGGCGACTGTCCCCTTATCTCTTGCTGCTTCTAGAATTCTCTCCTTCATTTTAATCTTGGCTAATGTAATAATGATGTGCCTTGGTGTGTTCCTCCTTGGGTCCACCTTCTTTGGGACTCTCTGAGCTTCCTGGACTTCCTGGAAGTCTATTACCTTTGCCAGATTGGGGAAGTTCTCCTTTATTATTTGTTCAAATAAGTTTTTTACTTGTTGCTGTTCTTCTTCCCCTTCTTCCCCTATAATTCAGATGTTGGGATGTTTAAGATATCCTGGATGTTCCTAAGCCTCTCCTCATTTTTTTGAATTCTTGCTCCTTCATTCTTTTCTGTTTGGCCACTTCTTTCTTCCTTCTGGTCCACTCCATTGATTTTAGTCCCAGATTTGTTTCCATCACTATTGGTTCCCTGTGCAATTTGCTTTATTTCACTCAGTATAGCCTTCTTTTTTTCATCTAATTTGCGACTAAAATCAACCAGTCCAGTGAGCATCCTGATCATCAGTGTTTTGAACTGTGCATCTGGTAGGTTGGCTATCTCTTGGTCACTTAGAAGTGTTGGCTCTGGGGCTTTGAGCTGTTCTGCTTGAGTCATAATATTTTGGTCTGTTTGCGCCTGTTACGTATGAGGGGGGAAAGCTTAGGTGTTCACCAGGGCAGATCAGCCCAATTGCTGAGTTGTGACAGGAGGCGGGGTCAGAGAGGGAGCTACGGTGTTTTTTCCACTCTCTCTTGGATTTTGGTCCCCTCTGCCACTTCCCACAAGCAAATTGGTTCCTTTTAGTGTTGGTTCCTGGGTGGGTGGGCTTGTGTTCATTCTAGGACCCTGTGGGTCTCTTAGTAAACTCTTCTGTGAGGTTAGGAGCCTCTCCTAGAACCTCAGCCCCCAAAAGTTTTTCCAATCAGTGTTTTTAGGCTTTATTTTCTGTTACTGGGGCCCTGGGTTGCATGGTCTGTCTCACTGACTGTTTTTAAACCTGCCTGGTTTCTCTGCACGCAAATGTGTGTCCGTGGTCAGCCAGCCAGCCACCTTGCGAGCCTTACTGGGTTTCCATCTGTGCCCACCTGGGTCACCAATCACCGCCTCCTCCTGCTGGGACCCATATCCATTGCTGCTGACTCTGCCCCTCTTACTGGCCTGGATGAATGGCTTGTTGTTGTTGGACTTCAGTACAGTTTACTTTTCTGTCTGTTTGGTTGTGTTTTTATTCTTAAATCTTTGTAGTCCTTAAACTTGGTTGTGCGAGGAGGTACAGTGTTTCCACCTATGCCTCCATCTTGGCCGGAAGTCCTCTTCCTGTTGGGTTTTGTTCCTAGTTCTGTGGGTGTACATAGCCTCTATCCCAGGCTGCCATGGAGCTGGCCCGGGTTTGGGTGAGGGCAGAGGGCAGACCCTGATCCTTTCCCTCAGCAGCCCAGGCAGATCTAAAGGCATCTGGGAAGGCGGGGCAGGCCTGGCTTCTACTGATCTGACCTCCTAACCAGCTTTGGGGGAGCCATATGAGTCTTCTTGTTTTTGCCCGCCTGCCCTTTGGGGTGGAGTGACCCCTAGGGTAGAATGCAGGGCTTAGGTCAAGGGCCAGATGGCATAATTTTCTTTATGTGTTCCTTCCAGGTCTGTAGGGACAGTGGCTGGGAACCTCAAAGCTTCTGACTATTCGTGGGGAGAGATTTTGTCCTGCGCAGGCTGGGAGGATCCTAACCCGTGTGATGGGCAGCTCTGGTCCTGTGGGAGTGAGCGGGGAACAGGGGGCTGTGAAGAATGTAAAGATGGAGCAGCAGACACTCTGACACCTGCTGGGTTTGGTGCACAGCCTTCCAGTGTGGGCGGTCCAGTGTAAGGCTGTGCAGGGAAGAGTGCAGACCGGGCTAGAGCTATGTAGCTTCGGACAAGTCCACTCAGCAGTCAGCAAGTATTTATGGAGAGCCTCCTATGGAATAGGCACTGGAGATATAGGTGCAAACTCATAGAGTTTATTTCTATTAGAGTGTACAAAAAATAAAAAACCAAACAAATATCTATATGGTAGCTCAGGTGATGACAAATACTAGAAAAATAAGGAAGGAGGTCAAGGCGGACAGAGAGAGCTGAGGATAAGGAATGGTCGGGGCGGCATGTTGTATAAGGTGAAACCTGAGGGAAGTAAGGGTGAGGGGGCAGGAGACAGTGCGGGGCCTGGGGGAGGAGCATTGTAGCAGAGGGCCATAGGCACAGAGGACAGTGGCATTTTCAGGAGACAGCGGTGGAGTTGTCCGTGTGGTAAAGTGGGATCAGAGTGAGGAGGGGAGGGGGAGAAAGGCTCAGCGGGGACACAGGGCCAGGCAGTAAGGACTTCCCAGACCTTACTGTGCCATAGATGGGAAGACTTTCGAAGCTCTGGATCAGAGCTGTATGTAACCTGATCTGACCAGCAGGCTTGCTTGGCTGGGCTGGGGTCAGGAAAACCAGAGATGATGGCTGCCCGGACCACAGAGCAGAGCTTCATCATCCTCACTTGTGACGGGATGATAATCCTACTTCACTGAAAGAGTTGTAATGAGGGTTAAATGCAGAATACATTAGAAAATGCCCAGCAAATACAAAGTGCTTAGTAAATATTAGCTATTTTGATTATGAATGCAGCCAGCATAGCTTCCCAGTTGTCTGAAGATCTTATTTATTTATTTGTTTGTTTGTTTATTTATTTATTTTTAGAGAAGGGGAGGGAGAAAGAGAGGGAGAGAGACATCACTGTGTGGTTGCCTCTTGTGCATCCCCGACGGGGGACCTGGCCCACAACCCAGACATATGCCTAGGAATCGAACAGGAGAGCCTTTGCTTCTTAGGCTGGTGCTCAATCCACTGAGCCACACCGGCCAGGGCCACTTCCCAGTTGTCTAAACACACAAAGCTGTCATGTTCTCCATGAACTCTGGTCTAGAAGGAAGTGCCCCCTCCTAGAAGGACACCCCTGAGGTGTCACCCAATCAATCTCATGCAGTTGAAGTCCATCCAAACATGGACAGCCATGTTCTGAGCTGTCACAGCCACCAAAACAGGGGTGTTGGTGGGGTGACAAAGTCACCAGAATTCTTGCTTAATCCTCTGTAGAGAACATTCACATCTAGGATAGCATAGAAGTTTCCTGTTTGAGGGAAGCCAAGTAGCCATTCTTATTCCCATTTTATAGATGTGGAAACTGAGGCCAGAGTTGTTAAGTCATTAGTCCAGGGTCACAAAGCTAGTTGATGGCCAGGTCTGAACCCCAGGTCTCCTGACTCCTGGTCCAGTGTTCCTTCTGCCCATGGGCACCTGCAGCCTCTCTGGTCTTGCTGTGTGCTGTCCCCACACCTGGCATGGTCCTATCACTCCCCCTCACACCAGGTGACTGTTCGAACTCCAGGGAGGCTGACCTCCACCAGGCTTTTTCTCCCTCCCCTCCCTCTCTCCAGATTGAGCGGCAGCTCTTTGAGGAGACTGTGAAGACCCTCAACAGCTTCTACGCGGAGGCTGAGAAGATTGGGGGCAGCTCCTACCTGGAGGGCTGCCTGGCCTGCGCCACGGCCTACTTCATCTTCCTCTGCATGGAGACCCACTACGAAAAGGTACTCCCTCCTTCACACCCTGTGTCCCCTTCCCCAGGCCTCCCGGCTGCACCCTCATCCTCGATTGGCCCCTGTCTTGGCAGGTTCTCAAGAAGATCTCCCGCTACATCCAAGAGCAGAACGAGAAGATCTTTGCCCCTCGAGGGCTCCTGCTCACAGACCCTGTTGAGCGTGGGATGAGAGTCGTATCCTTCCTGTCTATTCTGTGTTGGGGCAGGGCACAGAGCAGCCAGCCTGTGGGGTCTGCGGTGAGGCTACCAGGAAATGGGATGGCCCTAGGGGCCTCTGCTCAGGGTTTTCTGGGATTCCCCCCATGTCTGCTCCCCAGCCCTCCTCCCTGCCATATGTTATTAGTGCTTTGTGAATTATAGGGTTTGCTTTTTATTTGTTGAGCTACATGTATTCCCTGCTTAGTATGTGCCAGGTGTCAGATTAGGTGCGTTGAAATTGTAGGCCCATGTAATTCTCCTAACACCCCTATAGTGAGGTGACTGTTACTATTTCCCTTTATGCAGTGGATGAGCACACTGCCGGCAGATCACTGGCTCACGGGTTTGAGCCTGTTCTGCCCCTGAGGGAATGCGCAAATCTCCACATACACTTACATGCCCACAATCTCACATAAACCTGCTTTAATCCCGTGTGGTGGTCCCATGGCCCCCCTTGCACAGGTGAGGAAAATGAGGTCTCGGTGGGAAGCTGGCGGAGGGGTAAGGAGTAGGTTTGCTCACTCCTCCTGTCAGGTGTGCATACTTCCCTCCCCAGCAGCGGCGGCAAGGGTAGAATGCTTAAAAAATAAATTTTGCTAGAAAATGGAGAGGAAGAGTAACAAAAACAAATACCAGAGTCTCATGTTTACAAAGCCCAGTGAGAGGCTCTTGCTATTACCGTGCCTGTGTGACTTGCCAGGCACTGGCACGTACTACTTCACTTAAGTCTCACCACAGTCTCGTGATCCTGTACTTAGTTCCATTTCGTGATGTGGTAGCTGACAGGTAACAAGTGCAGTGAGTGGTCAGAGGTCAGGTAGCTCTAAGTGAGCTACAGGAACTTGAACCTTGCATGTCCTGTATGGAAACAGCACATTCTGGGCATGCGACGTCCTGGGTTTGGTGACTAGACTCTGGAGTGTGAGCCCCTGATCCTGGCCGTGCGCCCGCATGGTGCATGGAGCCTGGCCCTGCAAGTCTCCATAACTGAGTTGGGTGTGCGCTGTGGGTCTTGGGTCTAGGTCACCAGGCCTCCGAGTTCTTCCTGTCTAGGAAGCAGGACAGCTCTTCCCTCTGCTCTCCGCTGGCCTCCATCTGAGGACCCTGTCCACCTTGCCGGCAGCTGGCAGCCCTCCTTAACGCTGCCCCAGATTGAGATCGCCATCTATGAGGACCGGTGCAGCAGCGGCAGCTCCAGCAGCGGCAGCAGTGGCAGTGGCAGCAGTGGTGGGGGTGGCGGAGCGGGGGCCCGGTGACTGGCCGAGAGTCCCCGCAGGGAGGTGTATGGCAGGACTGAGGGCCTTGCAGACCTTCGGCGGCTGCGCTACCAGAGCACCCGCTTCTGAGTCATTCTGTGGGCCCACCTGCTGCCCGGGGCGGGAGGACCGGCATCTGGCCAGTGTTTCCCACAGGCCATCCACCTCACCCCCTGCCCTTACCCCAGAAGGATGGTCCGCTTCCCGATCTGGCTATTCCCCATAGGGCTGGTCTGGGTCACACACAGGCGAGGGTGGGGACAACACAACTTGGACAGCCCCTTTCTTCTGCAGCAACCCTTCCAGTACCCCAGAGAGGACCCAGCTGTGTCACAGAGAACTCCCATCCTGCATGATTCCTCACCCCAAGTGCCACATCCCTGAGGGTTCTCCCCTCGGGGCCCTGCTCCCTGAGGCTGCTTCCCAGTGTCTATGCTTCCTGATGCCACCCCAGGGCCTCTGCCTGTCTGTGATCCTGCCTCCACCGAGTCTGAGGTCTGGGGAGACAGGAGTGGTCAGACTATGGGTGCCATGGTGGAGAGCTAGCTCTCAGTTCCCCCGCCCTGACCTCTTCTAGACCTGTGGCTTCCCTGCTCTCCACCCAAAGCCTGGGGCCACCTTGGCCTTGCCAAGAAGCATCCAACTCCTGAGACTTTGTAGGCTACCAGGTGCTGGTCATTGGGTACACAGCCTGGGTCTCTGGGAAGTGTCTGGAGAAATGCTTCATGGAGAGGTGTGGCCATGGGGGCTTGAACCTCCAGAACCGAAGCCCACTTCCTCAGATTGGAACCTGCACGTGTGTGAGAATGAGTCGGTGCACACATAGGCAGGAATGTGGGCACACCATGTGTATGTGGAGGTATGTGTGAGTGCGCGTGTGTTTCCCTTAGCTGCCAGGCCAATGGCTGCTCCTCTCTGCATCCTGTCTCGTCTCCCTGCACAATGGTCTGTGGCTGCTTCTGTGTGCAGGTCCAGCCCGCCCCTATAGATAAATGTCCTAGTGACCCTTTGCCTGTTGTCCCCAGGGCTGCTAGCTTGGCTTTTCTTCCAGGCTTTTTCCCTAGCTGCAAGCTCCTCCCCACCTTCTAGCTCTACTGTGTACATTCTAGCAGAAGAGAAGCTGGGGTTCTAGAGAGAAGAGCCAACCTTCTGGGGCCTTCCACGCCCCTGTCCCAGCTCCCATGACAAGGCAACAGGGCCATAGATGCTGCATGTTCAGCTGTCCTGGCTCCAGGGCTCTCTAAGGCTGTGTAAGTGAGGCTGCCTTGGACATTCCAAGGAGCTGGCAACCTGCAGAGGAAAATGCAAACCCCTTTCTTGAAAGGAGAGAGGGGCATGCAGCCCATGAGTCCCTGGCTGCCCAGGCTCAGTGGAAGGAAGCCGCCCTGTCCAGGTGTCCTGAAGACAGACAGAAGGGGGCTGCCTGCCTCCAGTGGCAGGAGGTGCTAGAAGTGGATATGAAAGACCAGCCACTGCAGGTAGCTTTCTGAAACCAAAGAGGGACCTGATTTTCTCTGGACACAGCAGCAGCACGTGGGGAGGAGGTGCATGCCCAGAGTGCTGGAGAGGGTGTCCCAGCTGTTGAGCCCAGGCAGGTTCTGTCTGACCCAAGCATCACCCCAGACAGCTGCAGTCCAGTGGGCTCCACACAGCCCCCCGGACCCGGCCTGTGTCCACCTTGGCCCACCGTGTGACTGGGCCTCATGTCTGACCTGTGCCTCTCCAGTGGGATGGCTGGCACAGGTGACACAGTGGCCTTTTGTTTTATTATTTCTTTTTTCCAATAAAAGGACTTGCTCAGCTTGAGGCCCTGTGCTGCTTCTCTCCCTGTGGTGATGGAGGACCAGTTCTATGCTCTGGGATCAGGGAGCAGAGGGAAGGGGAGGCTGTCCACCCAACCTCACGCTGAGCAGGCAGAGCTGAGCGTTCTGGAAGAGGCAGCGGCCTGACACTGCAGGATGGACCCTGTCTTCTTGGAGCTTGTGGTCGTTGAGGGAGGCCGACATTCTAGATCTAAGTCACAGGTGGCAAACACAAGGCCCGTGGGCTGAGTCTGGCCTTCCACCTTGTTTTATCTGGCCTGGCACCTTCTTTCTACCTGGCAGCAGTGCCGAGCTCTCGCTTAACTGTAAGGAGTAGTTACATTTATAGTCCTAAAATTACATTTGGCCTTTTGAAGACAATCATGAGGCTGATGTGGCTCCCGGTGAAGATGAGTTTGACACCACTGTTCTGAGCTATAGTCTGTATGGGGCACTTGTAACCTTGGGCAGGGGAACAGGTTTCATCAGGCCCCAGGGAGCACAGGAGCCCCCAGCAGCTCTGGGCTGCTTCTCCCACCAGCTCTGGGCTGCTTCTCCCACCTCGTTGCCCTAGGACTGCATTTTCTGGTTTCCTTTTGGCCAAAGGCGGTTGGGGGTGGGGGTGGCTATGGGGATGGGGCCGGGATTGTTGAAAATCATAGGTTATAGAAGCTCGTGGTGCCCCCGAGTGGCAGAATCGTATACTGCATGCAGGAATCAGCAGCCTGGGCCAGAGCTACTCAGCTGTGGAAAACTTCCCTGTGACCCCCAAACCAGTGGTTTCTCCCACCTGCAAGGACTTAACTGTGGCTTCCAGAGGCGTGGGCCAAAGGTGGAGTCAGGTTGATGGCGACTGTCCCTACAGCCAGCCCCTGGAGGGGGTGGAGTGGGGTGGTGTGTGTGTGTTCCAGGCCCCTGGGGTGGGTGGGTCTGGAAGCCTGGGAAACTCCACCTCCTTTCTCCACAACTCCAGAAGGACTTACAGTGAGGAGGGGCTCTTCAGGAAGCACCTTCACCTGGTTCAGGCCTCACTATTCATGGAAGATGAAGGCCATGCAAATGCCGCTCCAAGTCAGATCTGAACTGGAGCTCTGGCTTCCTGACAGCAGCACGTGGAGGAGACTCCTGGAGCCTCAGTGTTCCTAGCTGCGAAATAGGGATACTAGTGCTTTACAAAGCTGCTCGGGCCAGTGCCTCTCATGCTTGGCTGCAACTGGTGTTACCTGGGGAGCAAGAGAAACTGCCTGGCCCTATCCCCAGATTTCACTGCTCTGGGTGCAGCCTGGGCAGCAGGGTTTTTCAGACTTTCCCTGGAGATTCATTCTAGGGTGAAGGTGCAGCGTCAGCTGGGTACTAGATTTATTAAGGGGAATCACTTAACAAATTGCAGTAACATCCACTCACTGGGTTATCCACCTGAAACTAATACTGTGTGCCAACTGTAATTGAAAAATAAAAAAATTAAAAAATATAAAGGCAAGGTTGAGAGCCCCTGGTTGGAAGAGTGCCTGCAACCTATGAGCTCTTCACAGGCCTCTGAAAATGTCTGACACTTGAATAAAAAGTTTATGGGTCTCATGAAAGCAGCCAGACACAAAATGAGTATGAACTCTACAATTCCACTCACAAAAAACTCAACTATAGGCAAAACTAATCTGTAGCATTAGAGGTTGGGACAATGGCTGCCCTGGCATGGGGCCCGGTGAATGGAGGCACCTGGTGTGCCTCTGGTGCCCACAGTGTCCCAGGTCTTGGGCGGAGTGCCGGCTGTGCAGGTGTGCTTACTCCGTGAGAACTCACGGAGCTGCACATTTAAGATTTGTGTGTCTTTCTGAATGTATGGTACATTTCAATAAAATTTACCAAAAAGGTTTATTGGCTCCAAAATAGGGAAAGAAAGCACAAAATTGAAAATGTTTTATTATAGATCTATAAAATATAACATTGTGTCAAACAGTCAACTGCAATTCAATTTGATATGTGTATGTGTGAATATAATTTAATGTTGGCTATGGATATATATGAAAATATATGATATGATGAGGGGTGGGATATCCAAAAGAGAGGGTCCATGGTGCCTACGAAAGTCCTAAAACATCCCTGGCTGCTGGTATAGCTTAGTGGATTGAACGCTGGCCTGTGAACAGAAAGGTCATGGGTTTGATTCCGCATTAGGGCAGGCCAGGTCCCCAGTTGGGGGTGTTTGAGACACAATCGATGGATGTGTCTCTCCCTCATTGATGTTTTTCTCCTCTTCTTTTTTCTCCTTTCCTCTCTCTCAAAAAAGAAAATAACCTGGCTGGTGTGGCTCAGTTGATTGAGCGCTGGCCTGCAGAACCATAGGGTCACCGGTTTGATTCCCAGTGAGGGCACATGCCTGGGCTGCGGCCAGCTCCCCAGTAGGGGGCACGCAAGAGTCAGCCACGCATTGATGTTCTCTCCCTCATTGATGATTTTCTCCCTCCCTTTCTCCCTCTATTCCCCTCTGTCTGAAAATAAATAAAACCAACAACAGCAAAAAAAAGGAAATAAATAAAATCTTTAAAAAAAAAGGAAAATTCTAAACAGCACAGGTTTATACCAGGGGCTCTTAACCTTGACCCTCCCTTCCTGCACTTGTACCCAAATTGATGTAACCTATGCAGACGAGAATCCACAGCTTTCAGGAGATTCTCAGAGTGGTATGTGACCCCCCCGCCCCCACCCCCACCCCCACCCCCTCTCAAAATGTTGAGAACAACTGGTTTTGAGGAATCAGTGAAAAACTGGCTGGGAAGGTGCCTGCCATGAAATAGGTGTTCGGCAGTCAGTGTCTTTCCTTCCTTTCAGAGTCCAGCCTTCTGGGGTTCCCACCTGACCCTTTGCAGGCGGCTCTGGGAGGGTTTACTCTTTTGGCAGCACCTGGGGAAGACTGTGCCAAGAGCACAGCTTTTCCTCTAAGAGGCCTTTAAAAAAAATGGAATTGTTGTTCAATGACAGTTGTCCCCATTTCCCCCCATTGCCCTCCCCTGCCCTGCCCAGACCCCTTGCACTCAATTCTCCCCCCGCCCACCACTGTCCTTGTTCATGAGTCCTTTATACATGTCCCTTGACTTAACCCTTTCCCTTAAGAGGTTGTTTTTTTCAAATATTTTATTTATTTTTAGAGAGAGGGGAAGGGAAGGAGAGTGGGAGAGAAACATCAATGTGTGGTTGCCTCTCATGTGTCCCCTACTGGGGACCTGGCCTGCAACCCAGGCATGTGTCCTAACTGGGAATCGAACCGGTGACCCTTTGCTTCACAGGCCCGTGCTCAATCCACTGAGCTACACCAGCCAGGGCAAGAGGCTGTTTTTAAGGACCTGTCTTTGCAGCATCTGCCGGAGGGCTGAACTTGGCCTACAGTGTCCTGGAGCTGACCTGGGACTTGTGCTTTCAAATGGGATAACAGAGGAGGTGGAAGAGTGAAGGCCATCAGAGGGCTGCCCCAGGCCCTGGACCCTCGGTAATTCACTTAACTGTCCCGAGTCTCAGCCTCGTCATTCGTAAAATGAGAGCATTATGTCAATGCATCTTTATAAATAGCAGTCTGTTTCTCCAATGTAAGGTATTATTATTGCTGAAGTTACACTAGGACCTCATTATACGGTGGCCTCGTGATATAGATTTATAGCCAGATTTCAGATTCTTACAGAGAATAAACAGAAATTTATCCAAGGGTTCACTGATTCCCTAATATAAGCCAGGAACATGCGTGTACATTAGTATTCTGTTGAGTCCTCTAACACTCCAGTGGGTGATTATATGTGAATTCTTATTTTACAGATGAGGAAGCTGATGTTCCAGGTGGCTAGGTAACTCGACAGGTGCCCAGAGCTCAGAGACCTGAGCTGCAGTGTCCGATGCAAATCCTGCTCTTGCTCTGCTGGTGCGTCCCAGTCAGAGGGAAGGCGCCGTCCTACCTAGACGGGCTCCTGCAGATTTCAGACCCAAAGAGAAGCACGTGGGCAAATGCAGATGTGAAAAATTAGGTTGGCAGGGGCACGAAGGGGCTGGTTATTTTGGAGCAATTCAAGTCACCACTTTCTGTAATGGAAGAGTGAGTGGGGACCAGGTCCCACCTGAGAGTGGGGCTGAACGAGGCCCTGGAAGGAGGCGAGGTTACATATACACAGGGTACAGGGCTCCATGTATGGTGATGGCCTCCCCCCCTCGGCCCCCACTTCCCCTGTACACTCTTGGAGGGTGGCGACCTTGTCTTGTCTTGCTCGTTTCCACCACTGCCTTCCCCCTGCCCCAAGTGCCTGTCACAGGGCCTCACCCCGGGCAGATGAATGGGAAATGTAGCCCATCACAGCCTGGCAGGAAGAGATAAGTGTGTACAAACAGGTAATCCTCAGGCCCCTGGGGCAATGGGCCAATGAGAAGCAGCTTAGGCAGATGCAGACAGGTGAGCGGTCACTGAATGATACAATGCAACGGCAAGTGGTCTCAGGATAGCTCAATTACAGGGAAGCGGCAGTGACCGCAGGCCACCCCCTGTGCCAGGCAGCTGCCTTCAGTACTATTGCCATGGCCGTGACCTCTGTTCACGATCTCCACCTGTGCTGGGAAGGGCAGGGAGGAAGCGTGTATCTCACCCACTCAACCTCTGCCTGGCACTCCCTGAATATCATTATTTTGAGGTGGGTACATCCTGGTGGGGCTGATGCTTTGCCTGGAATGTCTGGGCCTGGAGCCCTAGAGAGTGAAGGCAGATGGATGGATGGGTGGATGGATGGATGAAGAGAAGATGGGTGCCCGGAGATGACCGATGGATCAGAGGTGATTGAGAAGGTGCCTGGCTTGAGATGGATGCCCGCAGAGCCTGGAGAGGCAGGTGAATGGATGGGTCCTGACTGGCCCTCTGCTCCCCAGGGCAGATGTAAGTACAGGGCTGGAGCTCTTCACAGGGAAGATGCTGTGTAACCTGGTCCCCAAATAAACCCTACATTTGTAACGCCGAGTGATGGATGCATCTTGTCAGGGAGGGTTCTTACAGGTCTAATTTTCCCCCAGTTAATGACTATGGATCGTTGTCAAATCAGGCACTGCTGGAAATGGAGCCAGGAGGCTAAGGAGCCTGGAACAGGTTTGATAATATTATTTGCATTTTACCTGCACAGGCCCTGCACTGAGCACCTGACATGCTTTGTAACCACAAAGACTCAGAACAGCCCCATGGTTAGGGCTCTATTTTGTCGATAAAGAAACTGAGGCTGCGAGTGTGAAACAGCACATATCAAGTCCCTCACAGAGTGTGTAGGTGGTGTGTCTGGGCTTCAGGCTGAACCCCTCCGATCCCAGAGTCCTGGGGGAAGAGAGAGTTTTAAGGACGGAAGGCAGGAAGGAGGGAGAGCTGCAGAGTTTCTGTATCACCTAAGAAAGAATGTGCCTTTTGGCACACAAGACACCTACGTTGAGGTGAGGCTTTGAGACCGCCCAGTTCTCTCCTCTCCCTTCAAGGTGTGTAACCTTGAGTCCAGGGACCTGAAAGTGCAGTGGACTAAGCCTGTCCCTTCATAGGAATTCCCTGGGGC
The DNA here is from genome assembly GCF_021234435.1 of Artibeus jamaicensis. Classification (NCBI taxonomy): domain Eukaryota; kingdom Metazoa; phylum Chordata; class Mammalia; order Chiroptera; family Phyllostomidae; genus Artibeus; species Artibeus jamaicensis. The sequence continues at coordinate 2,262,217 of NW_026521538.1, forward strand.
CCTAGACTTTCCTTCTGGCAGGCAGGCAGCGGTTGTGAGGTTCTGGGCAGGGACTTCCTGGGAAGGAAGGATAGAGATTCTCCTTCTGTCCCCACCCTCATCCCCTATGGTCCTGACCCTGCCTGCAGCCTCCCTTCTCCCAGCTGGGCAGGACCCCCTCTGCACCTGGCACCTTCATTAGGGTCTCTCGCCCGGGCTCTGCTCCAGGGTCCAGGCATGGTTCTTCCAGGCACTTGGTAGGCACTTACCCTGACTCTGATTCTATGTCAGCACAAGGGAAAGAACAAGTGCTATATCCACCCCCCACCCACCCTGCTCCCCATATTTCTGAAATTGTTGATACAGCTGTGCTTGTGACATATTTGAGCTTTCTGGACAGGAGGGAGAGTGGGCAAGGAAGTGCCCCAGGCAGGAAGCAATCAGATCCCCAGTGAGCCTGTGGTCCTCGGGAAGTTACCACTCCTTTTGGGGCCTCAGTTTCCTCATCTAGAAAGGATGGACTAGGGCAGGACTAGACGACTTCCCAGGTGCCTCAAGATTTAGTGGTCTAGGATTCTGTGATGGTCAAGGGCAGAATGGCCAGGCCAGTTCACTAGTTCCCAGTGACCCCTGGTCCACGCAGCCCTGTCGATGCCATGCCCTCCCTGCTCCGTTGGCCTGACTTTACGATTATGCTCTTTGGGAATGGCACTGCCTGAGAACTAAGCTGAGCACAGCACAGCCCCAGCCCTGAAGGATTTGCTCTGCTCCCTGTGGCTGTTTTGAGGTCTCTTCCCTGAAAAGCTTTCAGCTCCCTATGGGTGGCCAGTTTCCTCTCCATCTCCCCCACTGCAGACTCCCAGGTAACCTGGGTCACAGCACGTGTGCTGGGAGCCACATCAGCTTTGGCATTAAATAGATCCAGGCGCCAGTCCTAAACTCTGCTACTTAGTAACATTTCTATTTACTAGGGGCTTACCCTGTGCAGGCACCACATCATGTGTTTTATATCAGCTCATTTAATACAATAACTCTGTGAAGTAGGAATTATCCTCATTATATGGTGAAAAAGTTGAGTTCAGTCCTGGCTGGTGTGGCTCAGCAGACTGAGCACCGGAATGCAAAGCAAAAGGTTGTTCAATTCTCAGTCAGGGCACATGCCTAGGTTTTGGGCCAGGTCCCCACTAGGGGGCGCATGAGGGGCCACCACACATCGATGTTTCCTTTCCTTTCTCTCTCCTTTCTCCTCCCTCTAAAATAAAATCTTAAAAAAAAAAAAATTGAGTTCAAGGACCCCTCACCTACTTCAAGCCTTTGCTCAAATACCTCCTTCTCAGCGAGGCCGCCCTGACCCTCCCTATTTGAGATGGCATTGACCTCTATCCCAGCACTCCCAGTTTGCCTGAGTGTTGCTCTTTGACCCTGCCCCTAAACAGCACCTATCACCCTTCAATACACTACATACTTATAATGTTGCTTAGTGCCTGCCATACGTCACCAGGGCATTCAGGCATCTTCGCCCACATTGCTCGAAGATGTATATCCCAAGTCCTAGAATTATGTCGTCACTCAGTAGGAGTCCGATCAGTGTATGCTGAGTGACACCTGGTTAAACAATTTGCTCAGGTGTCAGTTACCTGGAGATTGCCCCCCATAAGGACACAGGCTTTGGAGCCAGGCAGTTGTGGGTTTGAATCACAGTTTTTGCCACTTGGTCGCCTTAGTAACTTATTCTTCCTGTGCCTCCATTTCTTTGGTAATAAAATAGACTAATAACATTTCTCTCCTAGGATGAGCGTGAGGATTAATGGAGATACATATGTAAAGTTCTTGGCATATGGCAGGCGCCTGTTCTGTAAATGTTAGCTCCTTTCCCCGAGGAGGGTTGTTTTTTCTCTCTTGCTCCTCATTTTTCTCTGACGGCCTACCCTTTTGACCACTTTGCTGTTCAACAGCATTTCCTTAAGAGGACAAGATGCTAAAGGAGAGGCTGGTGTTATCTGTGGAGTCCGCCAGTCCGTGCACCCTTGCCCCCACTCTTCCTCCTTCCAGGATGTGCCTGTTGCTAAGGAGACTGAACGTCAGCCCCTGACAGGCAGGGGTCTGACTCACACCCAAGGAGAGAGACAATGGCTGACCCTGGGGAGGTTTGCCTCCTAGGCTGAGAGTGTGGCTGGGGGTGTTGTTCTGCAATCTGCTGGAAAAACCCAACTGGCTCCCTGAGAAAACGAGTTGAAGTGTTCATCCTCCTGCCTCCCAGGGGCTCTGGGGGGGGCGGTGACTGAGTCCTGCCTGAGGCTGGAGTCAAGTTCTCGCTTGGGCTGCTGTCCATTGGTGCTGGTAGGCTGTGATGCCCAGACCCTGGGAGGGGGCCATAGCAGCCAGAGTGACACATAATCAAACTCTTGGCCCTCAGAATGGCACCTCCCCAGAGCAGGGCTGGCAACCGTGGGTGGTTCGCAATTCTGCGTCCGTGAGGGAAGCCAAGCTGGCCCAGCAAGAGAACTCAACATGGGCACTGCTGTCTCTTCTTGCAGCTTGAATGTGACCATGGGGAGACTGTCTCAGATCTCAGGTCCTCCGGGTACTCCATTCCTTCCTTCCCAACCCATCCCTTGACCCTGGGCAGCATGAGATGGTGGCTTTTGCTTGACTGGTTAGCTACTCCAAAAAGAAGAGGAAGAAGTGGAGGTCAGAGCACAGGTAGGGGCTGGACGGCCCTCTTGGAGTCCTGCTGCTGTCTACCCAGCTGTGTGGCTCTGGACAAACCACCCAGCTTCTCTGAAAAACAGGACAGCCAGAGCTCTTGCCTCTTGGGACTGTTGTGTGAGGATTACGTGAGTTGATTCTTGTGAAGAGTTTTGGTCCAAGGCAGACACTACAAGCTCACTAGATGTAAGCTAATATTGTCATTTTACAGGGTGTGTTCCTGGGAAGAGGAGTATTCTTGGGCAGAATAAAGATGGTATTATTTTTATGATTTGGCTTTTCTGGAAAAAATGGAGTTCTGGCAATGCTAGCCTATCTTCCTGCTCTGCTGGCATGAGTCATGGCCACCCCCTTCATAGGGGGCCTAGCTCCTGTATTTGCATAATCCTTCCCAGGCCCCTCCCACCTCCACTATTGGTCAGCCCCAAAGGCATTTACTATTTTGGTTACAAACTGAAAGCAGCCAGTAAAGATGTCAGGAGTGAGGCTAGCAGACCCAGAAAAGACTGAATTGTCTGTGTTTAGAAGGGGAAGGCAAGACTTAGAGCCTCCATGGGCCTCAGATGGGAATGCTGAGACTGATGGTTTGGGTGCAGTTCTGTGCCCACTTATCTGTGACTGGTTCAGCACAGAACAGTAAATGCCCTGGACTGAGGCGGCCCTTGGCTCACAAAGTCTGGACTCCTGGCTCGCTGGGGAGGCCTTATTATTTTGGAGCAGGTAACGCTGAGTTGGTTCACTACCCATCCGTCCTCTGTGTCTTTTTGCCTTGTATTTCTTCCAACACAAGCATCTCGGGGGCAGGGAACTGAAGCCACTCATTGGAGGGATCTTGTCACATTCCTGATGAGGGGAACTTGGTGTTTGTCACACAGGAGGTTCTCAATGGATGCTTGTGAAATAAATTTATAAACAAATGCAGAGAGCTTGCTTTCTGGTATAGCAGCCCCTGAATTTAGCCAGACCTTTTAGAAAGCCCCTCTGGGTCGCATTCCCACTCCGTGCACAGGGCTCTGGGCTGGAGGAAGCTAGTGTGGGGACAGCAACCATGTCACCTTAACTTACCACTGTATGCCCAAAGCCTAGCTCAGCACCTGGCACAGAGTAAGTGCTCAACCAACATTTGTTGAGTGAATGAGTGAACCTAACGGAAAACCTGCTTACCCTGGAGTCAGGATTTTGTAGTTATGCTCTTAACAGCTGGTGGGAATTTGAACTCCTCTTAGTAACTCATCTGGCCCCACTGACCAAGTAGGCAAAACAACAAAAATACGCCCTCTTATAAGAAACCTGCAGTGTGGGGATTCATGGTCATTGCTTATAAGCCATCCTCTGACATCTGCTCTCACCCCGAGTGTCCTTGTCAGGCTGCCTCACGGTCTGTCCCGTCCCTTGTTTCTTGTGTGCGTGGCCGAAGTACACTGTTATCTTGTCATTCACCACTGCATTTGGAGCCAGCGCCTCTGTGGGTTTTGGGTTTTACTTGTCTTCCTATCTTAGATCCACCTGTTTGTTTCTAAGAAGGCAGCATCTTCAGGAATGAGTAGGGAATAGTCTGAGCAGTGTCCGTGCTGTCTGTCGCCCCTGCCGAGACAGCGTGGCGGGAGAGGGCTCCAGCCCTGGCTTGGGGACGGCCAGCACTGTGACCGTGGGCAGATCGCTTCATCTCTCTGAGCCTCATCTCTGGGTTCTTCCCGACCTTTAATTCCATGGCAGCACTCAGAGGTGGGCTTCTCAGGAGTGGAGTGATTTTTAAGTTGATATATACTTTTCTGTGAACTTGTAGCTGTTTCTATTTGAAAAAATTTCACTTAAGCTCCTGTTCTGAGTATAAAAACAGTACTAGCTACAGGGCATTTGGATTTTGAGATTTATTGGGAGTATTAATATTATATCAGAAAATGGTAGGGTTTTTTTGTTCAGTGTGTTTTAAAAAGGCTTGCTGCATTCTTAAGTGTTATTCTATTATATCTTGGGGTGACTTTTTTCTCCAAGAGCAATGGATTTGTGATTTATAATGAACCTTTGCTACTGAGGTTGGCCATGAAAGCATTCTACGGCCCTACATCATTCCCAAAGGGTGTTCTGGCTGCAGGAGCTCCCAGTTTCCAAGCATACTGCAGAGGAAACTGGGTTGCAAGGTCCTTTCTAAAAATCAGGGTAACCTGAGACTAGCCATGCCTGTGACCACTTACACATTGTGGTGTCTTAGAAAAAGGACCCTCAGGGATATGCTAGCCCAATTCTCTTATTTAGATTAGGGAAACTGAGGCCCAGAGTGAAGATGTGATTTTTCCCAGATAAAAGGCCCAGAGTACTCCCTCCTAGTCTGGGTCTTACTCATCTGGTCCAAATTCCAGTCCTGCAGATGTGGTCATTGGCACACACGCCCAAACTGTTGCTTTGTCAGGGGTACTGTCCCTGTCTCATGGTTGCTTTCCAAGGGCGATATGATGGGAGGGCTGCTGCTAATTCACTGTTGTAACCAGCATCTACTTTGCCCCAGACACACTGTCTTTCCACCAGCTAGGCACTAATATCCAGCAGAGAATTTATTGGCATAATTTCTCCAGAAATAGGCTGGAAGACTTAGCAAGTTCAAATGTTAACACTGTTATCAAGAATCCCAAAGGGCCACCTTTTCCCCCTCCCATCGTCACTGCCAACCCCCATCAGGCTTTTTCTACCATAGGAAGCCAAGGCTTACAGAGCAGAAACAGCGCAGGCTGACTGGCAGGCATGTGGTACATTATTGAGTCAACTAAGCAAACAAGCACCTGAGGGCCATCTTTGTTAAGGGCAGAATAAGCCGCTCATGACACAGGAGGATACAGAAAATATAGGACTACCTTGATTCTTCTGGAGTGAGAGAGGATGGATTGGGGCTGAGGGGAGAATTTCCTATTCTGTTTTCTCAGAAAACATGCAAAGAAAGGCTTCACAAACAACTTGAAGATACACAAATATCAGTATTCCCAAACTTCCCTTTTCAAAGATGGCTGCCCCACTGTCTGTTCAGAGAGCACGCAGCAGAATCTATGGGGCATGGAGAGAGAGACAGGCAGCAGGAGGAATTGTTTTCCACAAAGGTCGTTGGTTTTTTTTCTTTATTGATGGGATTTATAATGCATATAACTGAAGGCAAAGTCCGAGGCCTAGAGAGAGGCATGAGGCCCAAGAGAGAGGCTCAGAGGTTCTAAAGGCTGCAGAAGGATACCCACCTAAAAAGGCCACTTGAGCTGCAGAAAGGATGGAACAGAGAGATAGAAAATGGGGAAAAAAGAAAGGGGGTGGGAGTGGGGTGGGGGTGGGGGAAAGTGTTTGGGAGGAAGAAGATAAATACCAGTTGAGAAATTCAGACAAAGATACATAGTAGGAGCTAGTTTGTATCCTAGGTAGGAATAGATGGGCTGGCCTTGAGGTGAGAGCATTTGTTTGAGGAAGTATGAGAAGGGAGAATTAAGAAGAGCAATGGGCTCTGGCCAGAATGCTGCACCCCCAGGGCCCTTCAGTTGGTGGCAGTAGTGATGGGGCTTCTCCAAGCCTCTGTCACCATTTTCCTGGAGACCCAACAGGGGTCTAAGGGAACTCCATCCAGCCAGGAGAAGGCTGGGGCTGGCGATCCTGATCTGGGGCCTCCCCAGAGCGCCCCCGCAGAAGGTAACCTCCTTTTGCTACTGGATTGTGGCTGGGACTGACTCACCCACACAGGCTGTGCCATCCTCGTTGGGCTCGTAACCCCGGCTGCACCTCTTGTTGGTCCGACACCTGTAGCTCCCATATGTGTTCATGCACACGGGTTTGTCCCGAGGGCACACGAATGGGAATTGGATGCACTCGTTGGTGTCTGGAAGGTAAGGGTGTCACTCACTTGGGGCGGGGCTTGGGTCCTTGCTCAGGCTCTGCTGCCCCCGCACTCTGTGACTTGGGACATGTCCCTTTTCTCTGGGCCTCAACTTCCTTACTTCAGTCCCCTTGGTGGGCTTCTACTGCGCTCGATTGACCTCTACGTGATAGAGGTGCTCAGGCTTTGTCCTGGGTCTTGTACCTACCACACTTTTTCTAGGCGGTCCCCTCATACGCGAATACTTCCAGACTTCCTGTTTCCAGCCACAACCTCTTCCTGGGGCTCCAGACTCGTAAATTTGTCTAACTTGCATCTTGAACTTAGCAGGTCCCAAATGGAACCTCAGATTCCCTCCAGTCCTCAAACCTCTTCCCATCTCCCCTAACTCATTCAATGCCACTGTGGTCCACTCAGCTGCTCAAGCAGAAGTCAGCACAACCCCCAATTCTTCCCTTTTCCTTACCTCTGTAGGCTATTTAACAACAGAGCCCTTCAGTTCTGCCCCTACAGCACCCCTCTTATCTGTCCACCTGCTTCTCATCCTTCTGCCCCCAGCCTATTCCCAACCAGCACCATCTCTTGCCTGGATTTCTGCAGCTGCCTCTTGACTGGCTTCCTGGCTTCCACTTCTCCCTCCAATGCAATCTGCAATTTGGCAGCCAGAGTGATCTTTTGAAAATGTAATCATGACATGCCACTCTCCTGCTTCCTGGCACAGGACCCTAAGAACCAGGTCCAGACACCTTGCTGGGGCTTCAAGACTCTCCTGGACTTGGCACCGGACTCCTCCATCCTCTCCAGGATACCATCCTCCTTCCTGTTCCTCTGACATACCAAGCCTTTTCCCGGCCTCATGGTCTTCATGCTTCCCTCTGCTAGCAAAGCTCTTCCCTCAGTTATTTGTCTGGATGCTTCTCATCTTTCAAGCCTCAGCTCACAGGTCCCCTCCTCTGAGACCCTTCCTGACCACTCTGTATAGAACCATCTCCAGAGAGAATCTTGCTTAAAAGGTTCTCAACGCCTGTAGTCCAGCTGTTGGGTCACGGGTTGTGGTCTGTGTCCCCCCACGGGGAGGAACGCCCTGTGGGGGGTGCTTGGCCTGCATTCCCAGTTCCCCAGAGGCACACGCGTGTCTGCTGCGTAGTGAAAAGGAAGAGGTGGCTGGAGTGGTGATCTTACAGGGTCCTTCCAGTGCACAAGGAAGACACTAGACTTTTTGTTTGGAGTGGCCAGAGTGGGGACATGAAAAGGGGCGGGGACTCATTTTCTCCTCAAACCACCATTAGAGCCTTTCTCCTCTATTCTCTCACCCGTGGTCATCTGCCCACCCAGTGCCCCCCCCCCCGCATGGGAACAGGTTCTCCGTGTCTGGTGCCCTCCTCATCACCCCTTGGGCCTCTTGAACCCTCCCTGGACTGCTTCTGGACCCCACCTTTGTGCTCTCACAGAGCACCCCCAACCCTGGTCCTTTAGCCCAGCCCTCCTCACACTCTGTGGGCACTGCTGTTTACTTGTGTGCCCCTCCCATTGGCTCTAAGCCCCTTGAGGATGAGTCTGTTCAGTTTACTCAGTAGCAAACCCATCTGCCTGGGGCTGACAGACACACGCTCAGTGGATTTAGGAAGAATACTTCCTGAGGGCCGGAAAGTAAGAGGCATCCTTGGCCTGACCCTTCATTGCTGGCCAATGGCACAGAAGACATCTGTGAGCCTTCTGGATGTGGAGACTCGAGGCTGGCCTTCTTCTCCCAGCCCTTGGGGGACTTTCAGGTCACTGGACCTTCCCAGAGCTGCTGTCCTGGCAGCCACCTGCCCCCACGGCCCCCGCCCCCATCCTGTATAAGGCTGTGATCCCCTTCGGTACTGAGATCATACTCCACATCCTGGTTTGCTCCAAGGCCCCTGGCAATGCTGGCCCCTGGCCGTCAGCCCCCTTGCCTGCTGCTCCACCGGCTGGCCAGGCTGAAGCCGCCACAGCCCCCAGGAGCTGGGCTGCCCTGTGAGCACTGTCCGGGTGGTTTGTGTCTCATGGCCGTTCGCATTCTCTCTGTATTCATGGCAGAGAAGCACCGCCAATTCCCCAAACTGGTGATTCAGCCAGCTGGTTGCTAACATCACTCCCACCTCAGTGAGTCACATGGCAGTTGTCTTGGCATCTGGAGCTCCAGGGACAAACAACACGCACCCATCCCCACCTTTCCACACCTTATCCGCAACTTGAGCCTTGCCAGGGCTCAGGCTGAGTGTTCCCAAGGAGATGCTGGCCTCTGCCCCACCCCCCAGTGCCTGCAGGCAACTCACCCATGCAATGGCCATTTTCCTGCTGGGAGAATCCTTGGCCGCACTGCAAGGTGGGCAGAAGCAGAGACACTAGTGAGTTGGGCAGATCCCGTCTCAGGCCCCCTCCGAGCCATGGCCACAGAGCTGCTGCCACCCTGACCCCAGAACGAGAAATACTTTTAGCTCCGGGCCTGGGGGCAGCCCCTCCCTGCCAGGATCTTTTCCATTGCACTGAGAACAGAACACTGGTGGGGAGTGGGGGTGGGGGGAGGTGGTGGTGAGGGGAGGCCAAGAGCAGATTCAGTCCGAACTCCTGCTCATTCCCCTCATGTAGCATCTGCGTGTCTGGGCTGGAAGAGCCGGCAGAGACTGGCCCTCCCATGGCCTTGCCTTGAATCTGAGGCTGGGCCTCCACTGGGGCAAAGTGTAATGGGGGGGGGAAGCTTTCTGAGGTGTCTGCTCACTCCCCACCCTCTTCTCTGAGACCCCTCCCCACTCATCTCATCGTGGTGGGCATCTGCAAACCAGACTCTCCCCCACCTCCCTGGGCAGGGCCCATGGGGCCAGCACACGCATCCCAGCAGGAAGAGGGAGGCAAAGGCATTGCAGCCAGAATTTGAACTAATTGAGGCTGAGACAAATTTGGAAACCTGTGGGGGGCTTTGCTATGTCTATATGAGGGTCTCAGGGACAGGAGACTGGTGGCCGGTCAGGGGATTTGAAACAACACTTTATACAAAATGGAAAATGTCAACTGTTGGTACTGAGCAGTGAGGGGGGCTGGAGGGGATTACTGTGGAAGGGTAATGACCTCCTCACCCCCAAGCCAGCGCACTAATGACAAAGGTCCTTGAGCTCCTGAGGCAGAGGCCACTGAGCTGCCACGGTTTCTGCTCATCCTTCTCTTTCACTGGGATTTTGTGAGCTTCCCTAGAAGTCTCCTTATAAGTCTCCTCTTCTGTGTGAACTTAAGTGAGTTCCTGTTATTTACGACCAACCTAGCCCCCTCAGAACTGGAACACAGAGCTCTTTCTCCAGGAGCCCTCAGAGGCCCTCTCCCACCCTCAGAAGCAATAGGAGGCTCGTCGGAGACGTGGGAAGAGCTGGGAGGGAGACAGGAGACCTGGGGTCCATTCTTAACTCTGCTCACAACTGGCTCTGCAGCCCTGGTGGTTTCTGCTCCTGGGCTCAGCTTTCCTTCTCTGTAGAATGGGCGCATAAATCCTGCCAATACCCTGGGAATTCTGTGAGCTGCAGAAGAGACATGTGCATGGTACTGTGCAAGCTACAAATGGTGGGGTCACCGTGAAGCCTGCCCTTTGTGAGACTTCCATCATTCTAGAGGCACAGTCTGCAAATGCCTGGGAATCCGGCTTCAGCCCATGGGTTTGTGGATGGGTTCTGAGGCCCAGATGCCCTTCTCACCTCCAGCGGGGCTGGGTCCTGAGGTCTGTCCTCATCCCGGGGGTAGGGGACCTCTAGCACCGAGTTCATCTCCCCGCTGGCCACGTTCCGGCTCGCCATCTTGCCGTCCGGCCACGTCACTTCCACGCTGCTGGCTTCATCTTTCCCTGTGAGACCAAAGGACAAAGCGTCAGCAGCAGAGAGTGGGAGGGGTGTTCTCAGAGAAAGTATCCCTCGTTCATTTATTCATTCACTTAATAAGAAATATTAATTGAGCACTCCGGGAGCAGTGACCGGGGCGGACGAGGCCCCGCTCCTCCAGAGCAGCTCAGCCCAGATCTGTGGTGGCGCACAGTCCTCTGTGCCGTGCGGCGCAGCGGCCAGTAGCCACCGGGGCTGGTGAACACTCCAGGTGGGACGGGTGTAACAAGGCACTGAACTGTAAATTCTATTTTGTTTTAATTAAGTTACATTTAGTGACAGATAGCCACACACGGCTAGTGGCTACCACACATCTAGTGGCTTCCACACCGGAGAATGCCACTCGAGAATTTACGCTCAGTGGGGGGCCCAACCTGCAGCCTGTGGACTGCATGCGGCCCAGGATGGCTCTCAATGTGACCCGTCACAAAACCGTACATTTACTTAAAACCTTTTTTTTTTTGCTCATCAGTTTTCATCAGTGTTTGTGTATTTAATGCGTGGCCCAAGACAACTCTTCTTCCAGTGGGGCCCAGAGACGCCAAAAGGTGGGCCCCCTGCACAGGCCAGTCTGCATGGGGCCGTTTGGGGTGGAGCAGGGGGAAGCGGGTTGACTGCATTGTACTGGGTTCAGATTTTGGCTGTGCCACTTACCTGGTAGTTGGAGAGAACATGGCGGGAGGGGGCTACCTGGGTGCCCTGGGGACAAATCCCAGCTCTGCCACTGACTTGCAGCTGACATATTTATGTTGATGTCAATATTTATAGCCTGCTAGGGGCCAAGCTCTTTTTTGTCACTGGAGTGTCCTTGTTTCCGGGGAGTGTCCACTCCAGCGGGAATAGACAGGTAACCTCAGATACGGAGGAGCTCGAAGAAAACAAAAATAGGGAACTGGAGCGGGGAGGGTTGGCTGGGGGGCCTTTCTGGTCAGGGTGGCTGGGGGTGGGCTCTTGGGGCGGCGGTGTTGAGCGGAGCTCTAGATAGATGCTGAGGGTAAAGACCCAGCAGGCACGGGGCACAGGAGAAAGGCCGCTCTGTGCAGCTGAGATGTTTGTAAAAGCTGGTGGAGACGCTGGGAGAATATTCCCAGTGAATCTGTTGAGCTCGTCCATGGAGCGACGCATTGCATCGCTGGCAGAAAACAAGCTGGAGAGATTTGTCAGATGTTTAGGCATTGTCAAAACCGACCCCAGCTCCCTGCTTCCGGCACCGGGCCTGTCACCGCGGCAAGGTCAGGCTAATGGTGATGGATGGGGGTGGAGAGCAGAGGGAGCTGAGCCTCACCTGCGCAGAGAGGCTGTTCTCCTAGTCGGCTACCTGGGGAAGAGGGCAGTGTTCAGCAGGGAGGGAGAGAGGGCGCCACCCCTTGTTATCACCCACCCAAGCTGCCCAGACGTGGGCGGGTGCTCAGGGGTCCACACACCCAGAACACTCCCCCAGGCGCCCTTTGTGGGCTGAGTGAATAATGTGTGACCCACGCGGATGTGCTACGTTCCCCTGGACGTGTACAGATACTGTCAGAAAACACGTGGAACCGAAAAGCTCTCTTGAATTTACAGTGGCTTCTGGCCGTTCTTGTCCGTCTATGGGCTTTATAGTGATAGGCACTGTGGGGGAGGGTAGTTTGTGAAACATCTTCACGTATGAACAGGGTTCCCATGTTTTATTATTTATTTATTTTTAAATATTTTATTTATTTATCTTTAGAGGGGAAGGGAAGGAGAGAGGGAGAGAAACATCAATGTATGGTTGCCTTTCCCCTGCTGGGAATTGGCCTGCAACCCAGGTATGTGCCCTGACTGGGAATCGAACTGCGATTGTCTGGTTCTCAGGCCCGCGCTCAATCCACTGAGCTACAACAGGCAGGGCAGGGTTCCCATGTTTTAGAAAAGGCGTGGACACCACGTCCAGACCGGGCAGAGAGCCCTGTGCGGACTCCCCAGCAGAGGTGGCTCTTGGGGAGGGGCTGAGACAGCTGCTTCTTCCTCCTGAGTCTCAGACTCCTTGGAACATTCCAGCCGGCCTGCCGCTGTGCCTGGAGTTAATGAGGGCAGTGGCCAGCAGCCACACCCTGGAAGAGTTGGAGGCAAGGGGCCCCTCCTCTGTGGGCAGGTGGGCAGTGGGACCAGGGAGAAGCCCCCTGGGGAGCAGAGACTCCCTCACATGGTGGTGCAGCTTCTCTTCCCCCCCAGGCTAGCCGCCTTGGTTCTGGGGTTCGCTTTATTCAGCCAGAAAACATTTCTCATAGCCCCGCTGTTCCCCTACTCCCTCATTCTCTAATAATTCTTTTCGGGGAATGGGGTAGGAAGGGGCTTGGGGTGGCAGCTGCAGACTTTTTTTTTCTGCTTTGAAGTAGTTTTAGAGGTTCAACAGACCTGGCATTTGTAGGGTGTGCAGCGTCCAAATTGAGTGGCATATGTAAAAAGTAAGCATTTTTCCATTAAAAAAGGAGACAAAGAGAAGCAACTGTTTCTCACCTAAGCCAACAGAACAGCTACATGAATACATTCTCCAGACTGACTGAAGTGCCACAAATAACTCAAAAGAGTTGCCGAATATTCATAGACAATCACAAATTTATATCCTGTACTCGCAGCACATAGCTCTGAGTCCTGCTGGCTCCCTCCCTCCAGGCCCGGGGAGGGGCCAGGGCTCTGAAGGAAGTGAGCTATGAGAGCACAGCTCAGTAGGACTTGCTCTGCTGCTGTTCATTATTTTGCTGACTTTGATTCTCTCCTGGGGCCTCAGTTTTTCCATCTGTAAGATGGGGGTGTGGCCCAGAGCTCTAGCACTTCTGGGAAGAACAGTCTTTCTTCCCTGGAATGTGAGCCCTGCTTGCTGTCACCCCCAGCATCTCTCAGACGTGGAGGCACCCTGCAGTGGCCCAAGGGCTCTCACTGTACGCAATAATACAAGAAAGTATGTGCCCCAAACTACTCCAGGTGACTCTCCGTGGTGGCATACTGGACCCTCATGGCCGCGCCACAAGGAAGGTACTAGTTGCATCATTCCCATTTGAGAGCCGAGGGGGCTGAGACTTGCTACCTGCTACACCCTGTTCTACAATTCTACCGGCCAGCCCACCCCGACCCACCACGGCCAAGTGTCCTGCAGGGGTCTGGGATTCGGCAGAAGGAGAGATGCCCTGGCCCCGTCCTGGAGGAGCTGAGTCCTGTGTGGGCACGAATGCAGTGGTGACGTGGGAATAAGCTGGGAAAGCGCAGCCATATAGCGTCGGTGCCGCCTGGCGAGAGAGGCAGTTAGAGGTCATTTAGGTCGGGTGTCGCAGAGTGTAAGGGTCTGGAGGCGGAGACAGGAGGGAAGGAGCATGCCGGGTGGAGGGCACAGTGCGGGCACAGGCACGAGGCGTGACAGGGCCCGCGTGTTTGCCGAGCAGGGAGAGGTTCAGTGTGGGGAAGCAGAGTGCGAGAATGTGTATTAGGTGGGGCGGGTGGGAGAGGAGGCTGGGAGGGACCCGGACCGTCCGATTACTCTGTGAGGTGGGTGCCTCAGCCCCCCTGCAGGTGCAGACGTGGAGGCTTGGCGAGGTGAAGGGACTCACAGGCGCCTGAGCCAGGACCGGAACCAGGCTCCAGTCCCCAGGCCTGGCTGTTCCCTCTGCCCCAGACACTCGGGTCTTCAATCAGCTGCACAGCCAGGGGCCCTGGGCCCCCAGGCACTGCACAGGGCGGCCTGTCCGCCAGGCCTGTGGGTCTGCCAGCAGAGGTGGCTCCGTCAACCAGACACAGACCTCTGGAAGTTTTTAAAGAACAGAGGCCAAGCAGGCACAGAGAGTTGTGCTTTTCAGAGGAATTACAAGCAAAACAGATGGTGGGAATACAGTTGGTGGAATATTTTTGCACTTTAATAAAGCAATTTTCATGTGGGCCACTGAATTTTCCTTCCCTAAATGAGCACCAGCCGGCATGGAGGCAGCTCTGAGTCACTTGCAAACAACTAGCTGAAAGGAAGGTGGTGTGTGTGGGTGGGGGGCGCCCTCAATGCCTGGGGTGGGCTGGCCGAGTGGGGGAGCCCCTAATGGGGCAAGTAGATTACTGGCACTTGTTTTCATTTTCTGGCTTTTGTCCCGCTGCCTCAGCCCTCTGCTAGCCAGGGTGGGGAAGTGTAGGAATGGGCGTGGGAGAGCTTGGGTGTGAGTTCAGGGCAGTCAGGGGGCAGAGGGGGCGCTCAGTGAGGGCTGAGTGTGGAAAGGCTTATTTATGAGCCCAGAGGACCACCTGGCCCAGGAGGAGCGGGGGTGAAGGGGGGAGGAGAGACAGGCCAGGGGCTCCCCTGAGCAGGGGCAGCTAGGGTGGGGGCTGATGGCTCCAGAAGGGACAGCTCTGCAAGATGAAGCTGAGAGCGCTCTGCACAACACCGTTGGTCCTCTGGGGACCCCCCCCCCGAGAATGAGATATCCCTGAAGTTTTACGGTGTGATTCCACACAGCCCAGACCCTCCAGATTCAGGAGAACACTTTGAGGGGCTGAGGTGCTGAGCCCTCCACCTGTTGGTGCAGAGATGGTGGGCCAAAGCATGTGACGGAGTGGTGGGGGAAGGAAGCGCCCAGGAGGCTGTCTGCTGAGAGGCTCCTGTGCGCACACACAGACAAGTCCACACTCTCGGCACTCCCAGCACTCCCGGCTGCAAAGTCCTGGCTGCAAAGTCAGGAGGACACGGGTGATTCATGGAGGGAGGGAGGAAGCAGGGTCTAGTCACGGGCGAGCAGAGCATCCTGAGCGCTGGCAGGGGAGCTTCCTGCAGCCCTCTTCCTGAAGGGACCCCTGTCTTCCAGCACGACTTTGGGGCCTGCATCTGGTCTCAGTAAGTCAGACCTTTAAGACAGGAGTGTCCTGCACTCATGTCTTGGACACGCCCCTTCTCACCCCAAACACCACAAGACCAACTGCTCAGGACTGGAAACCGTGGAACTGCCCTTCAGTAGGGAACCTGCTCGCTAAGTTATGAATGCTGCCACAGAATGAAATACTGTGCAGCAAAAAATTAAAATAGAGCTGCCATATGATCCAGAAATTCCGCTTGTGGGTATGTAGGCAAAGAAGACAATACTAATTCGAAAGAATACAGGGCCCGGTGGAAGACATGCCTGTGAGTGTGGTTAGTAAGGTAATACTGTGGGCGTAATGATTTATAGTTTTTATTTGAACATTTCATCCAAAATGTCATAGGGTGTGCTTGAGTGTGATAGTGTTATGTTACTGAATTACAGACTTATGATTTGTAATAAAAGGGGCATTATTTGTGCCAGACCCTGTCTATGCACACCCTGCCCCTAAGTTCACTGTGCATTATTTCCAATGGCCAAGAGATGGAAGCAAACTAGATGTCCATCGACAGATGAACAGATAAAGACGAGGTAGTATATAAATAATGGAGCATTATTCAACAACAAAACCCAAAATCTTGCCATTTGCGACAACATGGATGGACCTAGCGGGTATTACAGTAAGCGCACTAAGTCTGACGAAGACAACGAATACCTGGACCCCTGCTGGTGGCCCTGGGCTCCCGCTAAGCCCTGCCCTTGCCCGGACAAGTCTGGCCTGGGCTTTCCCAGCTCTCCACACCTCTCTCTGTTCCACCTGCCCTCTCAGCCTGGCTCTGGGGGCCCCCAACAGTTTGGCCCTGGCCTCCCCTCCAGGCTCCGCTCCCATCAGACCATTCCCGTTCTGTGGACACACTGGGCACCCTTTCTCTGGGCCTTTGTTTAAGCCATCACAGCTCCTGGAATGCCCTCCGTAGCCCCCCATCCATGCCTTCCAAACTCCTACCATCCTTTTAGAGATAGTTCTAGGCCCACTTTCTTGGGAAAGCTTCCCAGAGCAAAACTAATGTGCCCTTCCCTGGTCCTCTTGCAGCCGCTGGGCCAGGGTGACGGCACATCCAATTCTGCTTGCACCAGAGTGCCTGTGTCTACCCGCCTCCTTCGCTGGGCTGTGAGGCTGGAGGGCAGGGAGCATTTCCTCTTTGTCTAATCTTTTTTCACATTTCTCTGTGTCTCTTGGTCTCCCCCAGGCCCTGTCTCAGTCTAGCTCCACCCTGTTCTCCCTCCTCAATCCTTCCTTTCATCCATCCTTTCCCACCACCTCCTTCTCTTCCTGCCCCATTAATCAGGAGGGCCTGTGCTATGCTGGGTCCATGAAGGAGATCCTCCTGAATGTTGGAGTCTTAGAGCTGCAGGGATGGAGCCTGCCTGACCCTCGCTGTGTCCCAGGCTACTGGCCCTGTGGCCTGCTGAGCTGCTTCGGGAGTTTCACTGCCTTCCTTTCCACAGGGCCAGTCTCCAAGAGCAGCCTTCTTTCAGTGCCTCTCTGGGACTGGACCCCAGAAATAGAGAGGAGTGTGCAGGGGTACCCATGGAGCAGTTTGGCCAGAGTTCAGACTCAGAACAAAACCCATGGCTTGCAAAATGCAAGGACTGGCAGTGAAGAAGGGCTCCCAGCGAGACGCATCATCTGTCATCCTGAGCATGGGAAGCAGACAGTCACAAAAAGTCATAGAGGCTCTTGGGCTCCATGGTCCCACCAGGTGACCTGGCTGAGGCTGTCCAGTTGCAGAACAGGTCTGCTCCCTTGGAAGGGCAAATCCTGGCCAGGGAAGAAACCCAGCGACACCCATAATAATATGTTTCAAAATAGCAGAGGTTAATCCACGGGATGTGGGGAAGGAGAACCAGCCCCAGTCCTGGCCTCTCCACTGATTTTCTATGCGCGTCTCAATGCTCTTATCTGTACAGTGGGGTGAGGGTTGATGTTCTGATCCCTGATGAGGGCCTAATCCCTGAATGAACGAACATCCCACCTCTGATATCATGGCAGGTGTCTTGGTGCTTGGATGATCCCACTTGGGTCACCTGGTAACTGAGTAGATGTGGTTGTCCAGGCAGGAGGCCAAGCAGGGTGACCTAGGCTGGCTCCACACAGAGCAGCTATAGAAGGTCAAGCAGTCAAGTCACAGTGGCCAAGATCTCAGGCCGCTGTGTCTCAAAAGCTGGGGACCAAATCCAGCCCTCCCTATTTTCTCAAGGTGTGCTTGTGCCAGGTTGCTTAACCTCAGCCTCAACTTCCTGAGCTGAGAAATGGGGTTAATGACTGACTCATCATGTTATGGTGAGAAATGAATGAGGTATTTCATGTAAAGCCCTTAGCCCAGCACCCCGCACATACTGAGTGCTCAATTCATGTTGGCTACTGCTGTTTTGCAAGACAGGACTACTATTTAGAAGTCATCTATCTCATATTTCCAGGGCCAGCGCAGCACATGGTTGCCTTAAAGGTAATAAAAGCTCTGATCCCAGGCCGACCCATCCAGGCTGAAATAGCCCATGAACGTGCTCCTATAATCTGGCCCTGGGTGCCCTAAATCTTTATGTTTCTTTTTCAGGTTGCATAAAAATTACGTGTTTCCTATAAAAATTGTAAAGCACATAAGAAACCATATGGAAGAAAATAAAAACCCTATTCTCAGGCAGATCTGGATTTGAATCCTGTCTCTGCCATTCACTTACTCCATGGTCTCCGTTGAGCAGGGTTCCTAGTTGTTTGATCCTCAGCTTCCCCATTTGCAGATGGGGGGATATAACGCCCACCTCCCGGGGTGGTCCTGAGGGTGATGTGAGTACTGAGAGGAAAGTCCTACTGTGCCTACAACAAGCAAGAGTGACCACATCAGTCCGGCCCCTCAGAAAATGCCTATGGACACGTTTTGCATTTTCTTTCAGTTTTTCCTATATGCATAGGCTATTTGCATAATATTAACATACTCGTATACATAGATGTTTATTAATTTGAGAGTACACTGCCTGTTTTTTATGTGACTTGTGTATCGCCTCCGGAGGTGAGGGAGGATGTCTGATTTTGAACCTACATGTATTCAATTCAAATGCTTTCTTTTTTAAAAATTTATTTTGAAAAGATTTTATTTACTTGCTTTTAGAGAGAGTGGAAGGGAGGGAGAAATAGAAGGAGAGAAACATCCACGTGTGAGAGATACACCAATTGGTTGCCTCTCACATGCCCCCACCTGGGGACCTGGCCTGCAACTCAGGCATGTGCCCTGACTAGGAATCAAACCTGTGACCTTTCAGTTCTCAGGCCGGCACTCAGTCCACTGAGCCACATCAGCCAGGGCTCAAAAGCTTTCTTAACCATTGTGCTTTGCTAAAGACACTTTTGGGTCACCATCTCCCCTCAGTGTTTCTCAATGTTTTTTCCATTATTGCACCTCTTCCCCAAGAAGCATTTTTAGATTTTTATTTTCCTAATTTCATCCTTCAATATATATATATATATATTTTTAATTTTATTTATTTATTTTTAGACAGAGGGGAAGGGAGGGAAAAAGAGAGGGAGAGAAACATCACTGTGTGGTTGCCTCTTGCATGCCCCACACTGGAGACCTGGCGTGCAACCCAGGCATGTGCCCTGACTGGGAATTGAACCAGTGACCCTTTGGTTCACAGGCTGGTACTCAATTCACTGAGCCACACCAGCTAGGGCAATACACTTCTTTAAAAACGGTTCATTTTGAAATAATCGTAGATTCACAGGAAGTTGTAAAGACATTACCGAGAGATCCTGTGTACCTTTCATCAGGTTTCCCCCAGTGGTACTTGTTCCGGGACCACAGCACAAGGTCAAAAGCAGAAAAAGGATGTGGGCACAAGCCGTGTGGGAGGCTCTGTGTCCTGTCACCACGCGTGCAGACTCGGGCAGCCGCAGCCACAGGCAGACACAGGGCCGCTGCGTCTCCACCAGGGCCCCCCTTGGGCTGCCCCCTCTCCTTTTCACCCTTTCGACCCCAGCAGCCCCTGATGTGTGTCCCTCCCTACAGTTCTGTCATTTCGAGAATGCCGTATAAATGGAACCCACAGTATGTGATGTTTTGAGATTGGCCTTTCCCCCCACACACTGTGTTGCCCTTGAGAGCGATCCAGACCCGTGTTCAACACTTCGTTCCTCCTTACTGCTGAGTAACAGTCCGTGGTGTGGACAGACCCCAGTCTGTCGGGCCGTTAACCCACTGAAGGGCATCTTGGTTGTTTCTGGTTCGGGTTATCACAGAGAAAGCCACCATGAACCACCTTGTATAGATTTTTTTGCGGACGTAAGTTTTCATTCAACTGGGCTGAATGCCCAGGAGGGCAATTGCTGGGTCTGAGAGTAGTTGTATGTTTAGGTTTTTTAAAGAACTGCCAAAGTATTTTCTAGAGTAGCTGTACCATTTTACATTCCCATGAGCAATGTCGGAGAGATTTAGTTTCCTTACATCCTTGCCAGAGTTTGCTGTGGTCACCAGGGGTTTGGTGAGACACTTTAATCACAGAGCCACCTCTCAAGAGGCCAGGGTGGTAGCTGGGGTGGATGAGATCGGTGCAGGCCACTGTGTGAAGAATGAGGCCACAGCCTGGACAGGTGGAGAATTAAATACTTTGACCCCGAGGTGAATAATTTGACAGAGGCACAAAGGTTGGGACCCCTGTAAGAGGCAGGGCACGCAAAAACCTCTTCCTGAGCTCAGGTTCATCTCAGAGCAGGGGCGCCCCCAACCTGTTGCAATAACATGGTACCTGGAAGATGCTTGAGCTGTGAGTCCTGCATCCCTCAGCACGATGCCAGATGCAGTTTCAGGACCCACCTTCCATCAACAGCTCACTGCCCACCTCTCCCCTGGCCCCGACTCACCCAAGCCAAAGTGCGCCACAGGCTCCATCTCGCACAGGTAGCCCGAGCCCCCGTCGATGATCCTCAGGTGGGCCCCGCTCTTCTTAGTGTAGAGCACCACCTTTGCCCCCCTGGCGAAGGCCCCAAACCGGGTCCGCGGCACCACTCGGAGCCAGTTGTTGCCGAAGCCCTATAGGGGGGGAGAAGGCAGGCCAGGCATTAGTGGGGTGGGTGGAGGAGTGGGGACCTAGGGCAGGAGACGGAGAGAAGGAGAAAAAGGGAGAGAAGAAAAGGGGGCAGAGGAAAGGGAGAGGAGGAGCACTGGAAAAGAGGAGGGCAGCCAACAGGCTCAGGAAGAACAGTTTCTGAAGAAGGCAAAGGGGCCGAGGGTTTCTCCTGGGAGGCCCCCTGGGAGGTTTACTGTGATGCTGGGGACTTTTTCTTTTGCTTCCTCCAGGCCCCGGGTGTCCATTTGTCAGGCAGAATCCGGGCTCCTCCGCCCTCACCCACCCCAGGCCCGGAGGACGCGCCAGGCTGGGCTCCGTGGATCCCGAGCTCCCTGCACACCTGATTCCCCCGGAAGACGGACAGCGGCTGAGCCATGGATTCTCCGTGGGACAAGATGAGGTCCAGCATCCCGTCTCCATCGAAGTCTGTCACCACACCCCCTGCAAAAATGCACACCGTGTTCTGGCTGCTGGCCAGGAGACCTGAGGGGCGTGGGGCCTCTCGCCTGGCACCACAGTCCACAGCCCAGAGTGGGGGAGGTGCTGGGGAGGGAGACCGAGGCTGGGCCCCGGCTCCTCCCCTTTCTAACAGCCATCCCACGATAGAAGTTCACGGAAAAGGGGTTTCCTTTCCTCCCCGGGACGTCTGCATGGTGGGCGCTAATTCTTCAGGCCATCAGGACTTCGTTCTGGTCTTTATATTATACACGCCTTTTATATGTGCACAGTTTTTGTCAACCTACCAAGTGTCCACACACACAGTTTCCTTTTGGTCCTCACTACACACCAGAGAGGTGAGGAGGACAGGTGTAATTGTCCCTGTTTAACGGGCGTGGAGAACGAGACCCAGAGGAAGTAACTTTTCCAAGACTACCAGTGAGGCAATGGCAGGACTAGGTCTTGGGACTCCTAATCCAGCGCTCTTTCTTTGACACCAGGCTGAGTGCCAAGAGGGGAGGGGTTAGACTTCAGGACACCCAACCTCTCTTTCCCATTTCCACCGATCAAGGCATTGCCAGAGAAGCTACTGCCCACAGATCCTTGGCCCCAGCCCCATCCCCTGGGACTAGGAGACTGGACCACCCATCCCCTCCTCTGTTTCTTGTGCGGCACTCTCAAGAACTCCCACTTGCTTCTCCACTCTCCTGCCCACGGGACTTACCCCTGGGTGGGAGGGACTGGCAGCACCCTGTGGCCCTGTGGTGGGACAGGCTGCCCCATCCTTCCTGCCTCCCCCCCCCCCCCCGGGGTATGGGCGATGCTGAGGTGGGAGAGGGCAGGCGAGCCCTTAGGCGCCTCACCTGTGCCCCGGCCCTCAGGCTCCAAGGCATCTCCAGGGTTGAGCTCCTCAATGAGGGGGTCGCCATGTTCCCTGCGGATGACGCTGTTGGAGGACAGACAGGCTGTTCATGGACGAGTAACCAGCTGGGGAGGCCCCAGGGTGCCCCTGGACCTGGAGACCCACTGGCTTACTCCACGCTCTGTGCCTTGAGCATCCTGGGTCCCACTGCGCGTGGGCTGCAACCTGCCTGCCTGAGAGCCAGTCTGTTCACAGACCCTGTCTACACCCTGCCTGTTCTCTTCTTGGGTTTTAATTTACATTGGTAAATATTGATTTTTCCTTTTCTAATGGATGAAGTATAGACAGTCTGGGGAAGGCCAGCTGATGGATGGAGAAGGGACAAGGACACAGCTACCTTCAAGTGACCTTTCCTTTCCTTCAAGTGGCCCTGGGTTTCCAAGTTCTGGGTGGTACCCATGGTACAAACCCCACTCAAATGCCACCTCCCCCAAGTTCTCCCTGGGTGTCCTGCTAGAGGCAATGCCTTGCTGCTCTGCCTTTATCACTCATCTAGCCTTTATCACTTTCTGCCTGTGTAAAAGCTCTGTATAAATGCCTCTTATCTTCCCAGTTAGGCTGTTGAGCTCTTTGCAGGCTGGGGCCATGTATTATTCATCTTTGCATCTCCACAGCATCTAACATAGTGCCTGGCTTTTGGAGAGCTCCAAGCACATGCCTGTGGGATGCGTGGATGAATTCCAAAGGCAAAGGGAGAGAAGGGGTCCCTTTGGGTTGCAGGAGTTCTGTCTATTTTGAACTTTGAATCACAGTGATATTTGCTCCAGCAAAGTCCACTGTAAAAGTCCTGCTTTTTCTCTACACTGACCTACTGCTTTTGATGGCCATGAACTTTCCCTCTCTAATTTTTCTCTCTTGTTAGATTGACCCAGCCTTGGGGACTCTGCCCTCAATCTATGGAGCAACGAAGGGAGCAGACAGAGGGCCAGGGGGCATCTGTATCCCACCCCCCCCCCGCACACATCGCAGGTGGCTGTTGTCCGTCCAAATCATAGAGTCACCAGAGGGCTGTGATGTGGCTGGTGCTTTCAGGAGGGGACTGGGGTCCACTGAACTGGAGCCTATGGGGCTGGATGGCAGAGAGTGTCAGCGGAACTCCAGGGGGTCTACAGGGTTGAGCAGATGCCCTGAGAGATGTCCTCTGTCTGCATGGGGCACCTGTGCTGAACATACCCACGTGTGCAGTCTGGGTAGTGGACAGTGTGCCTGGCTGCACTCGGCTGTGTGCATACCTGCTGGAGGTGTGTATGCCTCAGCCTGCCAATACCCTGTCCCTTCGACCACTCGGGTCCTGCAGACTCTGTCACAGATGGGCAGAGACACCTTTTGGTTCAGGTGAAAGGGCAGTTAAGGGCTCGTAAGGATAAATCCCAGTGGCTCTACCGCGTGTATGTATTTGCTGAGCAAGTTCTTCCGCAGCAACTCGTGTACCGGAGCCTGTGGCTACCGTGTGCGTCAGGAAGAAAGACGCTCGGGATCCTGACAACAGGGAGTCTCACGCGGAGTGCTGAGGGCCGGCAGGGAGAGTGGGGCCGAGGGGCGGGCAGAGCTGGGTGAGCTCCTCCAGACAAGGAAGGAGCAGCGAGGCAGAGGGCGTGGGCACCACGAAGGTCCAGGCCTGGCACAGCCCAGAACTGAAAGAAGCTGGGAAAGTGGGGAGCGTGGCGGCCAGGGACGGAAGCGGTAGCTGTGGGATGTGTCAAAGAGAAGGCTTGCAAGAGGTTTCAAGTGGAAGAGGGATGTGGCCAGGTTTTCTCTGTGGGACTAGACACAGGGAGGCGGCGGGAGGTGGGCACAGGAATCCACTAGGGAGAGAGTGGGGGTGGCGCAGGGCAGAGAGATGAGAACGGATCGGAGGCGTTTAGATGGATGCCTTGCGTGACCATGCGTGTCCCAGCTGACGCCTGTTATACTGCCCTTACACTCTCATGAAGCTTCCAGTTTGGGCAAAGCATTCTCTGGTCCCCCTGGGCGTTGCCGTGGGACTTGCGGACTCAAGCACAGTGCCTCCTACTAGGAGCCCACCATGTTCCATTCAGGGACTGGGACAGGTGGGTGCTGAACTTGCAGAGTTGCTGGCTGTGTGGGGGCCTCAGCTGCATGCTCGAGACCCAGCCATCTGCCACAGGGACTTGGGGTGCAGTCACGCACCTGGGAAGGGGCTTCCACTGCGGCTGCATAGAAGCAAACACACTAACTCAGGGGGCACCTGCACGGTGACACTCAGGACAGTCCTGTGCCAGACAGCCCTTGGGGTGGCCCAGAGGGAGATGGGAGGTTTGACACAGGCCAGGCAGGCGGGCAGGCAGGCGGACAGGGGAGGTGCCTGGGTTCTTGGGCCGCAGAGATGAGAGCACTAGACTCCTTGGTGATTAGGAACCCTGGCAAGTGACACTTTATTAGCCGGAGAAGGAAGGCAGTGTCTCTAGTAACGAGCAATTGATCTTCCGCAATTAATCTGGAAGTTGTGAATAAGCTTTTTGCAAGGCACCTAATTAGTAAATCTGGTGCCTTCGGGGGGTGATTACATCCAGTCAGGATTGATGCTTTGTTAATAATAATATTTTAAACATGCTTAGTGCCAGCTCTCCCCTTTTATTAATCGTTGGGACCCTCCTGGAGGAGGGGGTGGGGACCTGGGGGAGCCAGGCAGGTGATCTGGCCTGTTTCCAAGTCCGAGCCCCGTGGCTGATCCTTTTCTCCCCACCTGGCCCCAAGCGCCCTGAGCACGTTTCACACCAGAGGCAGGGCCATCACAGGCCACGCGGGTTCTGAGGGCTGTTCCCCAGCAGTAGTTCTTAGACCTCACGCCTGCTGCCTGATGCACTTGTTTAAAATGGCTTCCTGGGCCCCGCCCCCCGAAATTCTGATTCAGGAGAGCAAGGTGGGCCCTGGGACTCTGCTTTAAGGAGGCGGTCTGGGTGATTCTGATGCCAGTGGTCTCCGGACCCCTCTTAGAAAGGCGCTGCCTCCGAACCCCGTCCTCCCTCCCTGGACCCAAGCCCAGGCACTTGCGGACTTCTTCTACTTTGTTACTCCCGTGTACTTGTCTACCATTAATAAGGTCATCCAGAATTTCCCAAAGGTGCAGAGTACCTTTGGGAATTTTTATCTCAAAGATAAAAATCTTTGAGAAAAAAAAATGTCCTTCGGTCAAATTTATTTGGAATGTTCCAAGCACCTTTTGGGAGGTAAAAATACTTATGGTCACTTAAAGGCTCTGAGAAGCCCTGCAGTCCATGAGCCCGCCTGTGTTCGCTGGGCCCCACTGCACCTGGGCAGACTGGACTCTGTAACGGCTGCTTGTAGTAGTGGGGTTTCTATCCTGTGGGGCTTGGCTTCTGGGGACACTTTGGGCCACACCCCCTCTGCCCACTACCCACCCCCAACACCAGGAGGCCTGCTTCCTACCCAGAATTCACCCCCATGCCCACAGCCTCTCGCTCAATCTGTTCTTCTATCCTCTCTGCTCCTTCATCAGGGTGCCTTCTTCCCCCTCAGCCCTGGGAACTGCCCCCTGATTCTACACCTTCCTCCCTGACCCCAGCTGTCAGGGGTGACGGGGCATGAGCCAAGCTGGAGCGTCTACCGGAAGAGGCGGTTGGCTGAGGAGCTTCGGTGGGCGAAGTTGTTAAAGAAGATCTCCAGCTCCTGGTCATTGTCGAAGTCGGCGGCGATGACGGTGCGGACAGGGGAGGGCATGGAGAACTTGGGTGAGGCGATGTCCTGGGAGGAGAGAGGGCTGCGGGTCAGCAGGCTGGCCCGCGGGGGAGTGGGAGTGGGCGGGACGCCGGTCCCCACCGTGTGCGTGTGCAGGCAAGGACGAGACAGCCGTAAGAGGAACGGTCCCAGTCCACACCAGGGAAGCGCATGGCTGTTCCCACTTGGGGTCACGGGTAGTGCTTCCATCCATCACTTGAGGAAGCACAGACATTAGCTTTTCCATTTTACAGGTGAGATAACTGAGTCCTGGAGAGGGAGGGGAGTTGCCTGAGTCCCAGCTAAGGAGCAGGGCCATAGCCAGAGCTTCTGATTCCAGATGCAACACCCTTTCTAGAACATGCCCTTACTCCTAGTGACAGTCAGAAGCTGGGCAGCTGGGTGGACACAGGAAAGGGCTGTGCACTGGAATCCAGACTTCTTGACTGATGAGCTGTGTGATCTCAGGCAAGTTTCTAAACCTCTCGGATCTCATTTTCCTCATCAGTGACATGGGCATAGTAACAGTGGCCCAGGTTGTGAGGACTGCATGTAAAATGCTTGGCACAGAGTGGGCACATGATAGACCACTGGCAGTCTGTCCCGGCCTTGCCCCTGCTCTCTGCCTCATGGGAGGTGGTAGAGGCCACCTCTGGCTGTGTTTTTGCCTCTGTTACCTTACACTGTTTATTTAGAGTCTCTTGATAAATTTTTTTAAAAGCTTACTTTGGGAGGCTGCTGAGGTACTTGCCCAGGGTTCAGGGGGTACCCTAAAGTGTGGACAGGGCCTCAGGGACCTGGCAAAGGGTTCCAGGTGTGGAACCTGCCTTTGGAATAGAGTGAGAGTGGTGCAGGGGGGCCTGTAGACCCCTGGGAGCCCGTCTGAGTCCCTGGGCCCATGCGGAGGGGCTGGGAAGGGCACAGTGGTCTTTTGGGGAGTGTCCCTCTGCTCCTTGACCTGGCCTTGCCCCTGGCCTTGTACTACAGGCCCCGTCCACTGGCTGCAGGAATGAGCTGCCCTGGGACAGCTGGTGAGCTGTGTGTTTTGGGGAGGCCAAGGGGGAGGTTGTCCCTACCAGTGCAGAAATGAAGTTGATGAAGAGCCCAGCCAGCTGGCCGGGGAGGGCTGAGCAGGACCTTAAGAGCCGGGGAACAAAGGCCTTGGGATCTCTAACTTGTCATTAAGCGATTGATCCTGTAAAAATGGAAACCTGCACAGTCCCCATGGGGTTGCCCACTGGATGCCTGGGCTTCCAAGATAATGTATGTAAAGCGCTGAGCGCAGTTCCTGGCACGGGGAAGGCAGTTGATAAATGGGGCGTCTATTATTATTATTATTATTATTATTATTGCCCCTGTGCGCTCTGGGGAGGAGCCATTGGGAAGGTTAGCAGGCCTCCTCAACCTTGGCACATGGCATCGGGGCTGATCGTTCTTGGCGGTGGGGCTGTCCTGTACCTTGTGGGATGTTTAGCAGTGCCCCTGACCTCTGCACGCTTGATGACGGTAGCA
Organism: Artibeus jamaicensis; assembly: GCF_021234435.1. NCBI lineage: Eukaryota > Metazoa > Chordata > Mammalia > Chiroptera > Phyllostomidae > Artibeus > Artibeus jamaicensis. The sequence continues at coordinate 2,289,118 of NW_026521538.1, forward strand.
CCCTCTATCCCATCTGTGACAACGGAGAAGACATTGTACAGTATCTCTGAGTGGGGGCAAAACTGTTGCTGGTTGAGAACATAGATTAGAACAAAAAGCTGAATAAAAGATGAAAATCCTCCAGGATCTCAGGATCAGAGGCCCTGAGTTCAGGGCACAGCTCCTCCCCACCCAGAGAGCCTGGCTCTCCAGCTCCTGCAGGGAGCGAGCAGCTGGGCCTGAGCACCCGAGGGGGCTGCCTACAGGGCGGGGAGCTGGGGGTAGTCCACCCAGACACAAGGTTCCTGGAGACTTCCCCAAAACCATCAAACCTTAGGCAAATGCTGGAGTTTCCTCGGTCCCTTAGAGGTTTTTGGTAAGACCCAGGTACCTCCAGAACAAGCCTGACTCCCTAAGATCAGCTCCAACTGGTCATTGTCCTCCATCACCCTTTGTGAGAAAGCCCCAAACTCAGGCTCATCAGGCTGGTGGCACCTCCATTACTGTCACCAAGGAGTCCCTTTGAAGAATTCTTGGCATCACAGTCCGTTAACAGCTCAAATCAGGGGCAAAGCGAGGGGTTTGTCCCCCCTCTGCCATTTGTCCTTAGGGGCAGCCGTTAGATCTCTGTGGCCTCAGTTTGCCCACACCCCCACTCTCCACTGTACCCTTGGCCGGAACCTCAGTTTGCAAAGCTGAGGCCAGGGCTTAGATCAGGTTTCCCAAGAGCCATCAGGAAAAATGCTGCCAGAGAATGATGTGCCCCTCACAGAATCTCCTTTGCTCTGCACACCTTTGGGGGCTGCTGGCCCTCCTCTGCCACCGGCTCTCTCTGCTCCGGCCACTAGAGATGGCACAGCAGCCCAGGATGGAGTCCCTCCTTGCCCCAAGATGTTACAAGACCTTCCTTGTATCTCCCAATGCCCGCCCCAGGCTCTGCAGAGCCACAGCTCCTTCTCAGCCTGCAGGGAGGCACCCAGGACCCGCCAGGGCCGCTCACAGTGCCGGGGAGGGGGCGGGGAGGGGGAGGCAGAGGCCCCTTCTTACCCTAAATCGGACTTTCCCGTGGACGCTCATCTGCAGGTAGAGGCGGTGGGGGCCGTTCCAGTTGCCATAGACAATGTCCACTTTGCCGTCACGGTTGAAGTCCGCCAGGGCAACACCTCGCCCATGCTGGTGGGGGTCGTCCACACCTTGGGAGAAAGGCGGGCACCCTCAGGTCAGTGCCCTTGCAGGCTCCAGAAACACTCACCTGGCAGGAGACCCACGAAGAGCAACTAGAGGGGGCGACCCCCTGAGGTCCCTGCCCTCCTGGGGGCAGGTGGGGAGACACAGCTGCAGTCTCAGAATTTTCCTGCCCGGGTGGGGGTGGGACAGCCATCTAGCCGCAGAAGGAGCTAGAAACTCCTCTTTCAGCACCATTTGCCCAGCAAGCACATTCTTTTTACACATTTTGGGGGTAGCATGGGGAGCGGGGACCACCTCCACCCTGCCGCTGGGGCACAGTGAATTGACTAGCAAACTTTTGCTTAAGTCTCTCAGTGGCCCCCCAGCACTGTTGGGTCAAGTCCAAATTGCTGCCTGGGGAAGACAGGGTCCCAATCCCCTGCACCTGGCTTTTACCTGGTCCCTTGCTCCCTCTTCCTCATCAGCACTGGCTCCCGTGTCCCCCTCATTCCTCAGATGAACCAAGCTCTTTCTGGCTTCTGGGTCTTTGCTCAAGTCTGTCTCTTCTCTGGCTCTTGGTTCCCTGGCTCCTTGTTTTAATTCTATTAGCCACCAAGTCACCTCTTCAGGGAAGCCTTCCCTGACCACTCCCATAAAAACAACCCCTCCCACCCACCCTGGAATTCACCCTGACAGCCGCCCCCCCCCATTCTTTTTGTTCATTGTGCAGATCATATGCATAATTATGTTCCCTCGGAGTTTAGTTGCTCAGGGTCACTTTTCCTACTAGACCTCAGGCTCCATGAGGCCAGAGACTGCCTTCTTATTCGCCTGTGTTCACACGACATCCATCTCAGTGCCTGTGGTGACTTATTAGTTTTCAGTAAATATGTACTGAATAAATAAAGAGACATAAATAATTTACTAGAAGGCAACTGGGGGCGTTGGTGACAGCAGAGGAAATACCGCACCATGACAGAAACCAAGAGCGTGTCTTGTGAGATCTAGGAAGGGAAGCTTGTGTGTCCAGTGTCACCACCAGCTTACTCTGTCCCCCAATCTGCTAGTGGCCAGTGGGACTGAGCTGATCCTGAGGGAGGATGGAGGGTGGCTTTGCCCAAAGGGATGGCCTGACCCCCTGGCTGCCCAAGGCAGGCATTTCCCTCGGCCCAAGCACAGACCTGAGAGGGGGTGGGTACGACTCTAAGTACCCACGCTGACTCTTTTGGTGGACGAAGTCCATTGGTCATCAGACCCTCAGAGATGGCAGGCGACAGGACAATATAATGGGGAGTGGGGATCACAGACCCTGGGGCACAAGGAGCTCTTGGCAGGTGCACACACGGAGGCCCTGAGGATGGGAATCAGGAGAAGGCAGGGGTGCCCCCTGACCCAAAAACCTTGGAGGCTGAGCATCCATCTGGGGGAGGAAAGGATCTAAAGGGTGGGGGTGGGTGGGGGATGGGAGAGGAGAGGCAGGGAGACCCAGGCTTGAGAAAGGAGGTTTGCAAAGAAATGGGGGTGGCTTCCAGCCTCTAGGATTAATGACCCATTAATTCTCTGCAAAACTCCCCAGCCCTGATGCCGGTGGCCTTTTGTGTTGGCCCATTTCTCTCCTACCTACGAGGCGCCTTGACAAGGAGCTGGTTCGCTTTCACGGGAATAATCGGCACCAGGCTGCATTTCACAGCAGCATCTGTTTGGGTGACGAATGCCCTCTTGACATGTCTTGTTAAACCCCTGCAATCGTTCTGACTTTCAATTATGGGCCTCGCACCTTTCCTCTCTGCTCCCGCCCGACGCCTTCTCCCACTCCAACTCGCCTGCTCACCTCTGCTTCCATCTCTTTAACACCTTATCAAATCCTCTAGGTTTCCCCCCCACCACCTCGCCTTCATCTTATGATTTTTCAGCAATGAGAAAATTTGCTGCCAGAGTATATAGCTCTAGGAGGAGTGAGCTGTGGGGAGGACCAGCCAGGGGAGCTGGTTACAAGTGTATGTGTGGGAGGGGGATGGGTGCTCAGAATGGGAACTCTGAGCAGAGAGCTGGGGAGGAGGCACTCGTGTGTCACAGACCGGGCGGACACTGGCTCAGGGATTTGATGCTCCTGCCAGCACCAGCTGGAGTTTGTAGGACCTTTGATCTATGTCTCTAGGCCCCTCCCCTGCTCATCTCTTCTTCCAGAGGCCAGAGTGTGTCCCTAGGCCACCAAGAAGGAGGTGAAATTAAACCTTTCATTCATCGGCAAGGTGGAGAGAGCCTGGGCAGGGAGAAGTGGTGGAAGGGCAGACTGACTGCCTCCATCGACTTTCATTGTGTCCATTCTGTCGTTCAGCAAATGTTACTGGGTGACCACCGCATGCCAAGCATTGTGTCGAGAGTGAATAGAACAGAGCTCAGTCTTTGTAGACACGGAGAGGTTGTGAGAGCAATGCAGAAGCCGAAGCGACAGATACACGCAAGGGCAGTGGGAACACAGGAGGGGGTGCCAATCTCTGCCCCATGGCACAGAGGGAGGAGGAAAGTCTTCGCAGATAACTTGTGAGTTGAGTGTTGAAGGCTAATAAGTTCTGCAGATAGAGAAGGGGGAGGTGCCCTTCAGGTAGAGAGGACAGAGGGTGCAAAGGCCCTGAGGCAGATAAGGGATGAGCACAAAGGGAGAAGGGAGAGCAGAGCTGGGAGCTAGAGAGCTCTTTAGAGTGAATTTTACCCTGTTTCTTATCATAGCGATTTGTTTCTTTGTTTCCCCTTCCAGAAAGTCAGTGCCTTGTGCGTGTGTGAAAGGGGCCGATAGCGTGGTCTTAACATCATTCAGGTCAGCACCCCCAGCTCTTAGCACCAGCCTGGCAGTTAGCAGGAGCTCAATAGAACTGTTATTAGGTTGAAGGGAATGCTTGAAATACATGTGGGGAGGGGAAATGGAGGGAGGAGGCTTGCAGGGGAATTGATGCTGGGACTCAGGCAGGACTCAGGGGGACGTGGGCCAAGTGCATTTGCTGGAGAATGAGTAACAATGAGGAGTTTGGGGTTTCCTCTCCCTGGCAGCAAGCAGCCCCTGGGCCTGAGCCATGGTGTGGGGTGTGCAGTTGGAGATGACAAACCATGTTTCCCTGTGTGGGGCTGAGGCTGCCTCTCCCGGAGGCCTGGGGGAGGGGGTCATGCTTGAGGGGGCAGGGCAGCCCAGATCCCCTGGGGGTCTGGGGGTCGGGGCACTCAGGGCGGCGGCTGCACTCACCAGCGCTGGCTGCTGCATCCACGAAGGTGCCGTCGCCCCGATTATGGAAGAGGAAGTTGGGCCCGTTCTCATTGTCACAGAAGATATCGGAGGCGCTGCTGCTGAGGATGGGGCCCACGCTGACACCTCGGCCGCCTAGGAGAGGACACGGACCCTCAGTAAGTGGCAGAAGCAAGGTCCCAGTTCTGCATGGAGGAGGTGGCCACCTCTGAGACCTGCAAGGAGCTTGCCCGTGGTGCCTCCGAATAACCTGTGGATGGGCGGGGGAGGCGATTCTGACTTTCCAGAGGCTCCCCTGATCCCAGACCTGGGCTTGAAGACCCACAGATCTGTGTAGATGGCGACCACACTGACGTTGAGGCCAGTGACGGGCAGGACCAAGTCACTTTGTGCCAAAAGGATGATATGACGAACTGAGGAACACAGAGATGGATAAATAACAATAATCCTGAAACCCAGCTCTTACCCACATTGCCTTGGCCAAGTCACAGATTTCCCCGACAACCCCCTCCACACCCGAGTCACACACATGCGGGTCAGGACCCAGGGTGCCTTCCTGCTCCAGAAACTGACAGGAGTGGGTTCCAGCTGTGGGTACAAGGATGCTTACCTTGCTTGGTCTGACCTAGTGAGCAGCTGGGAACAACCTGCATGTCCATGGGCAGAGACTGGCTGTTGGCTTATGGTGCCTCTGTGTGATGAATCGTGTTACGGCTGCTGAGGAGGTGGCACAGACCCACGTGTATTGACTTGGGGGAGTGCCTACATGGTTTTACGTAAAACACAATTTTCCAAGTACATTGTGTGATTTTACTTTTCTTTAAAAAAATGGAAAAGAAAAATACATGCTATTTCTGAACACATTTGTGCAAGCTTGTTCTTGTGTCTGGGAAAGGTGACAAAGGCCACACCCGGGCTTCCCTGGCTACTGGCTAAGATTTGGGGAGGGAGCAAGTGATGGTTGTGGCCTTTTTTGTGAATGTCTTCATATTGTTTATCTTGTTCCAATGGAATCATTTCTTTAGTTTAAAAGAAAAAAATCCAGTGAAGCGTACTTTATTTTTTAAAAGAAGGAAACCCAGCCAAACCTCCATTACAGCCTGAAGTCTCTCCAAGGTCAACACGACCAGATTCCAGACATCTTGAACACACCACCCCGACCAGTGGGGTTCACATAGAGCCTGGAAAGCCAAACCCCCAAACACCGGAAATAACATGCAGAGAACAGCCTGACCAGGACCGGGACACTCATTCCAGCCCCAGCTTGGCTTTTTACGAGGCCGTGTGACCCTTTTAGCCTCACTTCCTTCATCTGCAAAATGGGAATGGCGCAGCTTGCTTTTGTTACTTCTGGGTCTTTGAGAGGATCGAGCAAGGCGAGCTGTGTGAAGGTCTTTGTGGATCCTACCGACTGGGTGCTCAGAGTCAGGCCGCGGGACCTGCTCAGGGCAGCAGGGCACCGGGGAGCTTGTCCGCCCGCCGCCTCTCAGGCCCCCACCCGACTGATGGATGGATGGATCCACCAATCAGGTGTGCGTTCTGGCAGGGCCCGAGGGCGGTCTCTGTGCGCAGTGAACTCTGGGAAGTGCGCGATAAAGCGCTGCTCAGTGCTGTGGGAATGGTTACCAGCGCTCTCGGAAGAAGGTAAAAAAAAAAATTTTTTAAGTGAGAGCTTAGGCAGGGATGTTGGGACAGGCGCCGCCCTGCTGGCGGCCTCCCGGTGCCACAGAGGTTTCCACGAGGTGACTGGGCCGGAGCGGGGTGGGGGTTCCCTTGGTGGCCAGGCCCCTCCTGTCCCCTGGAGGAAATCACTGGGCCTTTATTCCCCAGTGAATAAATGGAGTCTGGGGACAGGGGAAGGGATGGGGCGAGAGGCATCGCTGCTCTCATGGTGGGGTCTCCTCCACACATGCTGGGCCCTGTGCCTCCCAGATGGTTCCTGGGCAATTTTATTAGCTCTCAGAGAGAGCCCAAGCCTCATAAAAGTGAAGCCACTGAGTCCACAACGCTGCTGGGGAACATCATCCAAGATGCGACACATGCTTTCATTAGGAGAGCCACAGTGGGGGGTCGGAAGCTTTCTGACACCTTTCTATTAAAGCCGGCAGTGAGGGGTGCTGGGCCACAACCTGGGCACTGAGTCTGCCCATTCAAAGAAGAGTGACTGAGTGGCTGTTGGCAGCTGTCCCTGCCCGGGGCCTGCCAGACTCCAGCTCCGTAGCAGGCTTTAGCGAGAGACTGCTGGCCTTGCCCGGGCCTCTGGAAATTCTAGGTGGGGTTCCGGGACTTGCGGCCACGCAACTCCAGCCTTCCTCCCGCCTCCAGCATCTTCCAATTTCCTCTCCGCCCCTGGCTCCCGAACTGTGACACATTCCCTTCATTTTCTACCAAGCAGGTTATTTCCCTCTTGGACAAATTTCTAAATCTTTCTAATTAACTAATTGGGTTGGGTTGAAGCCTTGCACCATTTGTAACCTGTAATTACTAGAAAATTGCCATGGTAACCACACTACTAATTAGTGACAATTTATTGCCATGGCAATCAGACCATAACAGAGATGTTACCCACAACTCCTTGGCAAATTGGCTGCACAGTTGGGGAGTAGGTGAGCAGGTGAGTCGACAGTTGGGAGCCGGCCTCTCGAGCATGAGCCCCAGCAGCCTCAGGTGGAGGGGCAAACTGGGGTCGAAGGCAGGGGCGGCCTGGTGTCTGCACCCCTCACGGGCTCTGCAGGGGAGATGGTCCCCCCAGGGCTGTCGTGTAAATCTTCAGACCAATACAATCCATCCACCCTAAGCACAGCCTGACACTCCCATTCCCTCCTGGTCAATATCAGAGGCCCCTTACTCAGCAAGTATCTTTTACCTGGACCTTCCCCCCTCCCCCAGCCTTTCTCCCTCCTCTGCCGCCCCCTCCTTGTCTTCCCTTCCCCAAGGCTTAGCACACACCTTACGGGCTACTCAGGGGTCACTTAGGAATGTCTTATTTGGCCTTGGAGCATGACGTCTCAACACGAAGCTACACTCCACTTTACATCAATGAGTTCTTAGGTACTCGAGGCAGGCACGCCCTCTGGGTGACAAGCAGTGCTCCAGCTGGGGCTGGAGGGGCAGCCCTGGTGGTGGGAAAGACTGAGGATGAGAAGTTTGAGCTGAGTGGGGCATCCCACTGGACATTTTGGTCCTCTTGTTTTCTCACCAGAGAAAGACTGACAATGATAGCCCTTTCTCAGAGCTGTCATAAATGTTAAGTCAGCTGGTTTTGGGAAGGTACCTTGGAAAATGTCAGGTGCCACATAGTCATTAGCTGGGACTGTTTCCCACCTGCTGGTTGAATGATATCCCTTTAAAGGCCTCCCGGTTCTGCTGTTGGGGGTAACCACTGCTCCCTGCCCACCCCTTCCTGGAGGCTTCCCCGCCCACTGGGCTGGGTGGGGGGGGGTGGAGTTACACGGCAAAATGTGTCCCCTGGGCTCCCTCTCCCTCCTGTCACGTTTGGACACCCACTTTGATGATCTGTCTGTTCATTGGGCCCGAGCCCCATGGGGCAGCCTCATGTATCCTCAAGAACCACACCCCTCCACCTCTGACCCCTGCACTTGGGTGATGCAGACTCAAGCTGGTTCGAGGGCAGGTGATCCATCTCTCAGGCTGCACTTGTACCAGTGCCCAGGAGCGTGGGGTTTGAGGAGGTAGGTCGAAGAAGGGAAAGCAAGGCTGTGGGGAAGAGGGTATGTGCTGCTGAACCACCCCAAACTGTGGGCCTGGGGCCCCAGGGACCAAGAGGCAGGGGGATTCTCTGTGCTAAGGAAAAGCCTCCAGGTTCTTGCCCTGCCTCTGCAGCCTCTCTGGCCACAGGACCTAGAGAAGTGTGCTCCCCAGGCTTTGGTCTCGCTGCCCGTGAATGAGGGGGAGAATGAGGTCTCCAAGTCTCCTTTCCATCTCTGCTCCCCAGTGCACTCTCCAGGCTTGGCCGCAGGACAGCCGTGGTCGGGAGTGCCATCCCGGGCCCATCCACACTGGCACCGTGGGGGCTGCAGCTGAGGCGAGGCCTGCTGGCCAAGGAACCAGGACCTGTGAGAGCAGCCTGCTGAGCCCTTGATAGGAATACGATGCTGGGGGACACCAGGGCCTGCATGCGGCCAAGAGCGTCCAAGGTATTGTCAAAGAACAGCAAAGATGCTAGAAAATGCAGGGGTGGAGGAATGGGCAGTTTGCATGTGTGTAGGTGTCTGCTGGAGAAGAGGGGGTGAGGGTAAGGGCAGGATGGTATCAGGGTCTCACACCCTAAATTTCCTGAAAGTCCTAACAGGTAGGAACACTGTGTTGGTGCCAGTGGTGCCTGATCCCACCCCCTCCCCGCCCCCCGAAGCCCTCTGTGAGCCATCGGGCACTGGGCAGGGCCCTGCATGGACGAGTGCACTGCTCCCCAGTCCTCCCTGCCCGTGCCTGCAGGATGCCTGGGGGGGGCAGGTGGGCAGGTCAGGCTCCAGCGTTCGTATTCTGGGTGGGGGTTCCCACGCTGTGGGCACCCAGGGGGTTATAGGAGGGAAGTCAATCCTCACTGTGCACCCCGACTGCCAGACAGTGAGGGACAGGAAGACGCTGTTTCAGAAGAAGAAGGCAGGTAAAGCAGTGGCAGGAATTGCTCCTCTGGCAACCTGCTGTTCAGTCCTGTGGAGCAGGAACTGAACATGCTTCAGCTCGCCTCGCCAGTTCCTAGGTGAGGAAGCAGAGGCTGGAGAGGTGCAGTGGCGGCCAGCAGATCACATCAGAGCGCCCCTGGGGCCAGGCCATCCCCACACTGTGCTCTCAGACATTTCTACCGAAGTGCCCCCGCCACAGAGGAGCCCTCTGTACTTCTGGAGAGGCCCAGAGTGGCCAGCCACAAGCTCGATACGTCTTTAAAATTTCTTATTTTAGCCTAAGAAAATGTGTCCTGGGATTGAATTTGTGTTGTATGACACATCTGTGTTTGTTGTGGAAAAAAAAATCAAGTCCCTTCTTGCCAATCATCCAGTGCATCTGAGAGCCTGTGTGTCTCGGGGCTTTGGGTCTCCCTGGCAGAGGTCCAGGGCCCTGGCCAAAGAGGCCATCACTCCAGCCCGACTGTCCCCGGCTGTCAGATCTGGCTGCGCTCCCGCTGCCAGGCCAGCACCCGCCTTGGGAGCTGGGAGGCTCCGCAGCCTCCACTCTGCCGCCCCCGGTCACCTCTCCAGAGCGGGCTGGTGGGGGCCCGCCAGAGGTCTCAGCTGGGCTTTGGGCACCTCTCTCCCCTCTGATAATGACTTCCTGTAAATCAGACCTGCCCTCCACGTTGTCCACTCTGCTCCCAGCTGACAATGAAACTCCCCACCCAACCTCATAACTGCAGCTCTATTTTCTTTCCAAATTTCCTTTAAGACTTCTTTAATCACCACCTTGCAGCCCTGACAGACGCTCCCTTACAGGGTGAGGCCACAATGCAGAAGTCTTGGGGCAGGGTGGGCTTTGGGGGGAGGCAGGGTCAGCGAGAAGGGAAGAGAGGTGGACTGCAGTGGACACAGGGATGAAGGGACAGGGGCTGGGCCTGCAGGCTTCGTGCTCCCCCTGTGCCAAGCATGGTACTCCCTCCCCCGAGGAGATGCCAAGGGGTGCCCTGGCATCACTGCTGGGACTGCAGGGGAGGTGGGTGTTGCTGTTGGTGACGGTTGGGGGGCACCGCCTGTGTGCTAGGCCCTGTGCTGGGCACGCCCCGTGTTCACCTCCTTTCATTCTCACAACACCCGGGTCTTGCCAGAGAGAGAACTGAGGCCCACGGAGGGCACTAATCCTGCCTCCACTTCTGCCTGGACAGGACATGGTGGAGGCGGGATCTGCACCTGGCGCTCTGTCCTCTTAGCAGCTCTGGTAGATGGCGAGTTCAAGGTGCTCACAGGGACTGAGGGGCTTGCCCAAGGAGATTGGGCCCCAGAGGTAGTGCAGTCTGCTTAGTCCCCACCCTTCCCCCTGGGGGTTCCATGCCAGGCCTTCTACCATGGGAGAAGTAACTCTCAGGATTCCCACGGAGGGCAGTTCCCAGCACTGTCCGGGCTCCAAGGAGCTGCGGGCAGCTGGGGAAGTCAGGGCTTGGGATTGTCATCCAACCCGAAACCACGGGGAGCAGCCTTGCCTCAGCTGAACTCTGCACCAGTGGCTCTCCCAAAGCTGCCCTCCAGGGGCCCTCGAGTCCCCTGAGAGTAGGCATGCTGGCCACTAGATGGCACTGTGACCCAGGAGAGCAGCGGCGGCCAGCTGCTTCCAGCTCTGGAGAGGAGGCCTCCCATCCCCCTCCAGAGGAGCAGACGGCCAGTGTGGGCAGCGCCATCACCCCTGCTGATGGGGTCACTGGCTGCCCTGAGTACCCCAGGTCAGGCAGCTGCTTTAGCCACAAAAACCGGGGACAACCACGGAAGTCTGAGTGCCTGTCCCTGGGGCTGTGTTCCTGGTGGGGGCAGGGCCTGCCTCCTTTACCAGTGCTCCTGTCTTGCAGGCTGGAGCAGGATCTCAAGCTGGAGGTCATCAGAAAGGTCAGCTGGTTGTGGCAGTTCAGGCATTAGGGGACGGGAGGCTCTAACTGCAGGTGTCTCTACACCATCCTGTGTGACCTTGGGCAGGTGCCTTCTGTCTCTGGACCTCTGTTTGTTCTGCAGAGGGGTGTTGTATGTGGCTTGGTTCGGGGGACCTGTGGCTCCCTGACTGCACATCTGGCCATGGCTTGCTACCCTCCCAGCCTGCTCGGGGACCTGCACCTCACTGCCCACTTCCTTGCCCTTCCCAGGCCCTGCGGCGTTGGCCACGAGCCAGAGCCTCAGCAGTCGGGCTGGGCTCAGGGGCAGTTCTCACATCTAGGGTCCATTCCTGGGACTCAGGGGACTCAGAGTTTTCGAACCAGATGTCCATGAGTTGTCAACAGAATGACAAAGGGGACTGCAGGATGGACTTGAGGGCAGGCAGGGAAAGGGTGGCCTGGGGAAGGCGGGCAGACACACTAGTAACTTGGTGAGCCAAATAGGTTCTCATCAGCCAAATGGCTTTTGGAAGTCTGCGGAGCTGCTCTAACGTGTCTTCTGGGTACGCCAGCTGCCCCGGCCTGCCTGTGTGCTCCACGGAAGCTGCCGCCCCTTCCTTGCGCTGCTCAGGACCTCCAGCGCAGCCCGGCACAGTTGGCCGGTGCTCCCATCCCCATCCCTGCCCCTCAGCTGTCTCCTCTTGGTCCTCTCCATCCTCCTTCCTCGGTTCCTGGCAGGCCCTCTGCCAGCCCAGCCGGTGCGAACAATGTCCTCTTCATGCTCAAACCCAGCTACAACCTTCTGAATTCTTTTATTCTGTGTATAACCCCCTTTCCTAGACTTTGCCTCCCCTCTAGCTCATCATTTTCGAGTGCTACGCCTCCCCAGCCCACCCTCTTTCTTCTGCCCATCAAGGCACTTAATTGCCAAGCCAGCCCAGTGCCCAGACCTGGGACCTATTCAGAAAAACTGACTATACAAACCTAGTCTGAAGCTCCTGAATGTTTATTACTTTTCTGAGGAAAACACAGTTTATTACTGACACTCAGCCTTTCTGCTGCACATTCACGTGTGGAGCTCTGGAGGGCTTTGATGGGGCTTGAGCTGCGCAAACTATTTTATTGTCTATTCATGTGCTCCCACAAACTTGTCAGACGGGCCGGCGTCAACCTCCCGCTTTCACCGACGTGGAAAGTTGGCCAGAGAAAGGCATCATCAACTCAGGGGAGGCTGTGACAACCCTTTCTGTGTAGGACTTTGAGATCATCCACCACGTAGGTGTCTGGAGGCAGGGGCACAGCCCGAATGACCCCTGAGGTGCCCTCCCAGCCCCAGGGTTCAGAATCAGGCGGGCTGCTGCTTTGGAAGCCTGTACTGCACATTCAGATGCATTCATTGGGAAGGTCAACCAACGAGAGAATTTCTAAGCCTGAAGGGCAGATGCTGTATGAATGAGGCTGAAGTTCATGTGAGGCTGAAGTTCATGTGCACAGCCCTGGCTTCCTGAGTTCTGGCACCCCAGACAGGAACTGGGTGGTTCTGCCATTGGCAGTCTATTGGCAGACAATCAGAGTTTAGTCAGCAGCCGTGCTAGGATTGGAAAAACAGCCTTCCCTAGAAAGATCTTCCTGTCAGAGGCTCTGACAATAGAGCCCCCATCCAGAAAGATGCGGGGGGAGCTTGTCTTCTAAAAAAGTGCTGGAGAGGTTTTGGAACAAGAACACAATTCTTTGAGCTCAGTTATCCGAGACGGGACCCAGCTGAAGCTTAAGGATTTAGCTAGCACTCAATTCCTGGCTGCTTATGTGTAAGTAAATAATTTCATCTGCTGTTTGGCAATAAAGAATGCTTTAAACCTCAGCCGTTGTGACTTGTCAGTTTTCTCCTACAGAACCTGTTCACCCATCATTTGGGTCACGGCAGGGAATGAGGCCAGAGGTACCAGGGGTGGGACGATGTTATGGGATTCAGACCCCTTGTCCTATGCACCCCAAGGGGCCCCCTAAAGCCCAATCTGCCGGGTATCTCATCAACTCTTGGAGAGGCAGCACTGGAGGAGCCTTCTGTGGGTGGTGGGATGAAATAAAATCTTCATCCTCCCTCCCCAGGGACCCACGGTCTCCTGTGGTCTCTGATGATCTGGACCAGGCCTTGCAAGGCCCATCCCCTGGGCCCCTGGCCCCCCAGCCCCCGCAGTACGCGGCCTCCCCGTCACCCTGCATACCTGTATACTTGCTGACCCCAGCCTCGGCAGCCACATCTCTGAGCGCCAGAATGCCCCGGGAGAGGTCACTGGCCTCGGGGTCCATTTCGATGAGGGCATCGGGGCCCACGTTACCGTAGGCATAGTTGGCGATGTAGATGGAATAGCGTCCGGAGCCCTGAGGAGGGCGAGGAGGAGAGGAGGGTGGGTGAGCAGGCTCCTCTGGGCTCATTGAGGTCCTTCCCACTGGGACAGTAGCTCCGGCCCTCTGCTCACAGGACCACAGCTGTCTCAGGGGTCGGGTTCTTCTCCCTGGGCCAGGTGTGCGTGGCCTTGCGGGCTGCGCGCTCGCACGGCCCGGAAGTGCTTTGCCAGAGGCTACACGGTGCACGATGCCCCCTGCAGTCCCACAAAGAAACCACTCCCCCCTCTTTCTATCCTGTTCCAGAAGAACACATCCCTCTCTCTCCCCACAACCACCTTTTTATAGACAATTTTCTAATGTGCTTCCCTCCAGCTGAGCTCTCTCCAGCTGCCAGCCAGGGTAGCTGCTCAATAAATATTTGCTGATTGATTGATCTACCAGTTCCCATTATTCTCAGTCTCTCCCCCCATTCAAGCTCACTCCAGCCAAGATGACAAGCAAATTCCCGAGACCTCGCCCTGCCCCCTCCCTACCCGATACTCCTCATCCCTCCGTTGTGGTGGTGCGAGAGGCTTGGAAATGCAGGGGTCCTCCTTCCCTCTTCCATCCCTTTGTTTTCCCCACATTATAGAAAGAACTATTACACTGTTTCTGCCTTTATAACGCTGTCTCAACTAGTTTTTTCCTTTGCATCCTCCTCGTTGCCGTAGTCGCTCTCCTCTGTAGCCCGAGACACAGCTGATGAAAGGCTCCTTTCTGCCCGTCATTATAATGATGTTATTTCTCCAATGGATGCCTCCTTTCCCCCAGGAGATCCACACAGTTTCTGAAACAGTTTTCTAGCTTTCCTCTCACCTTTACATCATTTCTCTCTAATTAATCACATTGTAGATACTTCTTGAGCTCTTACTATGTGCAAGGCACTCTGCTACAAACGCACTCAAGACCAGGTCTTCGTTCTTAGGTTGCTTATCATCGAGTTTGAAGGCGAGCTGTCGACACAAAACGATGCAAGAGAAGCAGCCAAGTTCAAGGCAACAAGAGTGCCCCGTCACTCCCTCTTTGCAACCCTCTTGCTTGTTTCTGTTTCCTACCCAATGGCCCCACGAGCAGAACCCTGTTCCGATTAACTGGTCGCTGACTCGATCTCTTCTTTGGGACCATTTTCTTTAGAAAAGCTAATTAGGAGCCACTTGGTGGGTGAGGCCAACGAAAGACCTCAGGGTGTCCCGAGAGACTCAGACACATCAACAATCACACAATTCCATATGTGACTGAGGCAGTGTGTACAGGATTTCCTGGGTACACAGAAGGAGGGTCCCTAACCCAGAGGAAGGGTGCCTCGCCATTGGAAATTCAGAAAAGGTTTTCTAAAGGCGTCTCAGCCAGGTGAAGTGGAGGGGAAAGAACCTTCCAGGCGGAGAGGAGACAGAGGATGACGTGTCTGGGGAAATCACACGCAGGTTGTTCAGTGTTGCGGGCATGTAAAATGCAAGGCAGGGCATGTCAGGGGACAAAGACGGAGAAGGCGGCAGCACTTTCCCCAAGGACTTCCACGCCCTTTCTTTTCCCTTACCTGAGTCTCTACCCTGCTCCCTGGGAACCAGTGCTTTGCAAATTGATTTCCTCAGAGGGGTCTCCGGCCCAGCAGCCTTGGTGGCATCTGAGACTGTGTTAGAACTCTCGGGTCCTGCCCCAGGCCTGCTGAATCAGAACCTGCATTTTCTGTACTTCTTTTTTCTTTAATCCTCACCCAAAGATATGTTTATTGATTTTCAAGAGAGAAGGAAGAGTTGGGAAGGTGGGGCGGAGAAGAGAGAGAGAGAGAGAAACATTGATCGGCTGCTTTCCGTATGTGCTCGGACCAGGGATGGAACCAGCAACCTAGGTGTGTGCCCTGACCTGGCATTGAAGCCACAGTCCTTTGGTGTCTGGGATGGTGCTCCAACCACCTGGGCCACCCAGCTAGGGCAGAATCTGCATTGTCAAAAGACGCCCAAGTGATCCCTATGCAAAAGGGACATTTGAGATGCACGGCTTCCTTCTGACAGTGCTTCATGATTAGGGGAGGACGGTGAAAGGTTCTTGCCCACCACAGGAGCTCGGCACATGAGTGTGGAACGGCTGGCTAAAGAGCGAACAAGTGGGGCCAAAGGGGAAAGTGCACCATCACTGCAACCGTTCCGACCCAGCCAGCTGTTAGCAATTTCATCCACAAATGGGCAATTAAAGCCAAATAAGCGGAAATGCACACTGCTAAAAATTAGGGTACTTGGAAATTTCAGTTATACCTAGTTCCTTACTGCATTGTATTGGGCGGTTAAACTGACAGGCACAGGTGTGTGGCCATTGCAGATGACGGCAGAAATCCTCATGGGAACTTGACCACAGTCCTTCTGGGAGGGTGAGAGGGAGGTCATTCCGTGTTTCTGCAGCTTTGGGTCTAGGGAAGTGGGTCTCACCAGTTAGCCTACTCTATGGAGGGCCTGTGAAAATGTAGAAGCTGAGTTTGAGCCCCCGAGTTTCTGCTTCAGGTCTGGAGTGGGCTGAGAATGTACATTTCCAACAGGTTCCCAGGTGACACTGATGCTATTGGTCCAGGAGAGAGCCGATGGCCTAGGGCTATCAGCCTGAGTCCCAGCCCCGGCTCCACGGCTAACCCGCTCCTTGTCCTCAGGTGGATTCCTCAGCCCCTTCAGCTACATCCCTTCACGTGTTCAATGGGAATCGTATTCTCCCGGCTTCCTGGCAGGGTTGTTGAGAAGATAAAATGAGACAGAGCGTGTGAAAGGTCTTTGAAAGATAAAAATGCTATATAAACATGAGGCATAATCATTATTGATCAGGGGATACTTCTTGTAAGAGATTGGCTTTGGCTTGGATCCAGAAAGGTGGGTGAGTGATGAGGCAGCTGAAGATGAAGGGCAGGCACTGTTCCAGGTTTGGGGCAGAGAACAAACGAGGGCTGGATGGGGAGAAGGAGAGAATGGTGGGCGGTGGGGTTGAGACACTTGCCTGGTGCCATGGTCCTCAAACTTAAGTCTGCCTCAGAATCACCTGCAGGGCTCTTTGAAAACCAGACTGCGGGGCCCCGCCCCCAGGAGTTCTGATTCACTAGGTCTGGAGGGCGGGATAAAATTCTGATTTGCTAGGTCTGGGGCCTGAACACTTACACTTCTAACCCCGTTGATTCTGCTGGTCGAGGAGCACACATTGAAAACCACTGACCAGGTAGACTAAAGGGCCCCAGGTAGGGCTGTGGGGCTGAGGAAGGAGCAGGGTGAATGCTGTAACAGAACTTGCGGTGAGAAGTTTGTAACTGACACCAGTTCACCCAGAGGCAGAGGAGTAAAAGGGTCTGTGGTTCATTTTCAGGGGGCAGGACTCAATTCTTGGCTATGTGACCAAGGTCAAGTTGCTTCACTGCTCTAAGGCTTACTTTCCATGTCTGTAAAACGGGGATAATGACAGCATGTCTACCTCATAGGCTTATTATAAGGATTCGGTAAGATGATGCTTGTAAAGCACTTAGCACAGGGCTGGGCATGTTGTTAGTTTAATAAGCGATAGCTTTTATGGCTATGATTGCTTTTGTGTTTTCCTACATCACACTGTATTCCTGTCTCTCAGTTTGACCTCTTCCTCCGTGCACAGTTCTCAGGCCCCGGGGACCGCCAAGGTGGTGGTGGAATAAGAAAAGCCACCCCTCCACTGGCAGTGGACAGGCTGAGGCTTGGACTGAGCAGGGACTGAGGGCGCTGCTAAGTGCCCACCTACTGTGCTGCGTGCCAATGCCTTTTTTCCTTTCTGCATTTCACATGGTGCCTTTGTCCTGTGGCTAAGTGTGTGGGTGTGCAGATGACCTTGTTAGGACAGGGAGTGCATCTCTTTATGATTAACCCTCAGGCCCTCCCACCAGCTTTGAGAAGATTCCCACCTTAGCAGAGTGTGGGAAGCCTTGTTCCTAAAAGACTGGGACAGGAAACTGGTAGGAGACTGGGCAGAGGCCCCCAGCAGCAGCCGGGCCTGGCACCCCTCAGACCCTCCCCAGTCTCTGGAGCTGCACACAGAGCCATCTCCCCCTTCCCTCCCACCAGGCAGGAGTCCAGGTGGCACTGATTCAGGTCAGGGCTAAATGTGGCTTCACAGCCCAGCTTGGCTTCTCTTCTCAGCACCAGCTTGTTAAGAAATAAATATTTATACCTGGCACCTGCCTTCTCCCACGGCCTGGAGGCCTCTGCTGTGAAGGTTCACGCTGAATCCCCAATCCCCTCTGTGCCACCTCAGTCCTGAAATGAGCCAGCCCCCTCGCCCCGGCCCCCAGGATGGGGGCCAGAGATGCCCGTGGAAGCTGGGCAGCAGCTGGGACCCTGATTTAGTGATTGTTTTGTAAAGTCGAGGAGGGGGTGGCAGGGGAGCAGGTGACAGGAGGGATAAATCACCTCCACAGCAAGCCTCCAGCTCTGGCTGGGGCTGCCGGGATGCAAGCCCAGTGGAGGTGGCCCCACAGGGCAGATGGCTGCAGCTGCTCCTTCCCCTCCCCACTTGGCCTTTCTTCCTACCCTTCTGGCAGGGTGGACTAGCAGGGCAGGAAAGCATTGGTGGAGCCAGTGATTAACTAAAGCACTTGTGCACTGTGGCAACCTCCCACTCACCCACCCTGAGCCCCTTTGCCATGCTTGCATTCGTCCGGGGGGCCCTCATGGCTCCATGCCTGGTACCTAGTAGGCACTTCTAAATATTGGTTGAATGAATGAATGAGCACAAGGTTTAGAGCTGATTCTGGTCTTAGCCACACCACCAATCCATTTTGGGTCCTCAGGCAAGTAAGTCACTGAAGCTGGGCCTCAGTGACACTGTTCAGGGGCTGGCAGCACCTGGCCAGTCTCCTCACTGGTGGCTGGGAGGGCCTCCTGGGAGAAGTGACGTGGAAGTATATTGTAACTCATCTTGCAAGTCTTGGTTGTTACTCTGGCACCTACTGGTGCAAGACGCTGGAAGCTGCCAAGGTGGTGCAGACTTCGGCTCCACCCTCAACAGCCTCACTCTGTCTGGGGACATGTGCCTATTGGCTCCCCTTGGGCTCTCACACTGCTGTCCTGCTCCTGGCCCTCCTCGCACCCCTGAACTCACCGTCCTATCCACACAGGCCACAGAACGCCCGGCAAAGAGGCTGGCTACTCCGCGGGCCACGTTGACCTCGTCGCTCAGGATGTCTTCCCACCTGCTATTGCGGAACTTGAACAACTTGTCCGTGTACGTGGCCACCCCTGGAGAGAGGAGGAGAGGGAGGCTGGTGGATGATGGATGAGGGTGCAGGTGGGTGCCGGAGTACCCGCCACAGGGGTTGGGGTGCCACAGGTAGATGGGTCGTCTGCTTAAGGTGAGTGCTCCTTGCGGCAGCCACTCCAGCAGGTGTGACTCCTCTGTTTGGGGGGCACTCAGGTATTTTTGGTTGAGAGCAGAGACTCTGAGGCTTACGAAAATAGCCAGCCTGGCCTCAGAAACTATGGAAGAAGCGTTACTGCTACTGTGTGGCTGACATGACCTTCACCTACGGGATTTCACTGTCTGCATGTGCTCCCTCAACATCAGCAGGGAGAGCCTGGGGTGCCCATATTTCAGCGCCCAAACTCAACCCAGGATGTCTTTCTCCAGAGGCTGTCCCCTCCGTTCCCTGCAGGACTGGACTTGGGTCTCAGGAGAACCTGGGTGGGTTTCTGAGTCCTAATCAAGGAAGGGGCCAGAAGTTGAGCTATGACAGGTGTGCCACCTCTCCTGCAGGGAACCAGGTGGCAGTAGGCTCGGTGCTCAGGCAGCCCTGGGAGGTCCCGGCAGGGTAGTGGTCTTCATCTCTCTGGGATATCGACTCCTTTGAGAACTGGATGGAGGCCAAGGCCCCTCAGCTCAGGGATTCTGCCCCATGCAACATGCCATCCATATTCAGGGGTGTCAAACCCATTTTCACTGGGGACCGCATCAGCCTTGCGGTTGCCTTCAAAAGGCCGAATGTCATTTTAGGACTGTACAAATGTAACTACTCCTTAACTAGGGGCAAGGAGCTTGGTGCTGCCGCTGGGTAGAAACAAGATGCCGGGTGGATAAAACAAGGTGTGGAGGGCCGGATTCGGCTCGCGGGCCTTGTGCTTGCCACCTGTGCCACATGGACTCACAGGAGGCTTGTGGCCTCCTGAAGCTCATTCATGGCCAAGAGGTTTTGTTCTGGGAGCATCTGGCAGTGGGAGCTCAAGCCCTTCTGAAACCACTAAAACAGAGCACCCCCCTCTGTCCTTGCCCTTAGTTTAGTTCTTGCAAATATGAGGCCCAAAGCGTTCATGTTGTAGGAAGGATCACAGCCAGCCCTCAAGGACTTACACAGGAAACACAAGAGAGCAGCAGCTGATGGAATCAGGGAAGGCAGAGATTATGGATAGTGGAGTGGGGGACAGAGCCACTGGACTTGACTCTTGGGCTGGCCCAAGGGTGAGGCCATGGGCGTAGCCTGAAGGGAGCTGCATGGGCAGGGGTCAAGACCTCGGAGTTTAGGGTAAATGAGCCTGAGGCTCAGTCTCAGTTCCACTCAGACTCTACCTCTAGGTTTCAGTCGTTGGCTTTGGGCAAGGTGCCGAGCACTCTGAGCCTCAGTTTCCTTACTTGTAGTGGGAATGACAACAACTGCATTCAGGTTCACCATGAGGGGCAGTGAGTGGGAAGATGCATGTTCAAGGTTAGCACAGCAGCCCCCACAGAGGCAGCGTCAGACAGATAGCTGTTCCCACTTCACAGATGAGATGTTCGCGGGGTCCTTCAGGGACATCGTGTCTGCACTGTGGGGGTTTGGGGAGTGTCAGCGTGGGGCTGAATGAATGAATAAGAATGAGTGTGAATTGGGGAGTGAGGACAGTGAGAGTGAGAGAGATCGTATGTGAGGGAGTGTGCGTGTGACAATGAGTGGGTGTGAAAGTAAGTGTGAGTGAGCAGATGTGTGGGTAAAGGCGGTCTCGTACGAAGGACCCCTCAGGTGGCACTGCCTGAGAGAGGACAAAACGGTTTGCTGTCTGAGTGGCCTCATGTGGGGGCTTCCTAACACCACAGGGGCCCACGGAGGCTGGTGCACAGCCCGTGGGGTCTCAGGGCTGCTTGCCAGACACCCTGGGGCTGGCATCGGAGCAGGGCCCTGCCGCTGCGCCTGGTGCTCCCAAGGAAGGGGAGGCCCTTCACAAGCTGAGCAGGAGGCAGAGCTGGGGGAACGCAGGTGTCTGTTCAGGTGGAGGCCTGGGCCGAGGAGCTGCAGCTGGGCTCTGCACAGAGCTGCTGCGAATTGAGAGGGGTGCCCTCTGGGCACCTGAGAAGCCTGCGCCACAGAAGCACAGGTGCTACTCTGACTGCGGGAGCTCGGGGCCCTGGGCTGGTTCTTTCCCTCCTCCCAGCCTTGGTGTCCTCTGTGAGAGCCAGGGAAGACAGCTGCCCGCCCCTCCCCACAGCACTGCTGTGGGAGTTACCTGGTCAGGCACTCCTGGGCTGCTTGCCCCTTATGGTAATCCCTGGGGACCAGAGGGATTTGCAAATTGAGGTTTCTCCTTTGTACTTTAGAGACTTTGTACTTTAGAGATGTAGCACTGTGCACATCCCGTTTATCACATGACACCCCAGCAGGGAGAGACTGGGGCGGCACCCCATAATTAACTACATTAATGTTTCTGCAGAGAAATATATGAATATTCACATGAAATAGGATAAGTAAAGCCATAAATAGCTCATGACAGCTCAGGGCAGGGTTTACTGTCAATTCATTTTCCCCACAAACTTAAAAAAAGTACTTGAGGCTCTCAGAGAGCTCTGGATTTCAGGACCATGGACCCGGGCTGCATCCTCACAGCTGCCCCCCCCCCCCCCCCCCCCCAGGCAGTGGCAGCCCGGCCAGCGCTTCCTGATGCCTGGGCGGGGGGGGGCCTCTGAGTGGCCCTGTAGGCTGCTCAGTTTCCAGTCTTCATCAATAGTCAGTGACCCTTGCTTGTTTCTGTCAAACTAAGGGCCCCTTTCGACTGTCCTTCCAGCTAGCCTAGTGCCCCTGAAATATCGAGGTTGAACTCTCCCAGAGCCTGGGCCAGGTGAGAGGGCAGCTGCCAGCAACTGGGGCTCTGCACCGCTCTCATGGGCACCTCTGCGTTCAGTGGGAGAAATCGCTGGAGCCTCTGAGTACCTGCAGCAGCTAGACGAGAGGACAACACGGGCCCAGGGTACCTGCGCCCCTCTGTTTGCCTCCACACCTCCAATTCCACCCAGGCAACATTCCCCAAAGTGTGCTTTGTGGAACTCTGTTCTCCGTGAGCTGCCTGGAGAAAAGGCTTCATGACCATTGGAATTTGGGGAAGAGCACACCATGCAGTGTCCTCTTAGAGATTCACAATGGACATCAGTCTGTTAAAACTTCGAAAAGTCCTGCAGTAAATTATCCGCTTAATTTTGTTGAATCCAGCCTTTTCCAGATGAACTTGGCCATGAAACCCCTTTTCACAGTTCACCTACTAGCATCCTGTAGAACTAGTCTGCCCTTAGCAAACTGCTGTCCTAGGGTGTTGGTATCTGGCCAGGCTCTGGGCGTTGTGGCCGGAGGGCTTAGGGTGTCCAGTGCCGTTGGCCTCTTCCCCCGTTCCAGCTCCCTGGCTTCCGGGCTGACTGAGGACACCCAGAAGAATAAACTAATTAAGGTAAAATGTGCAGCAGCGATGCAGAGCCTTGTAGATCATAAATGGGAATGGCAAAATCAATGGCAGCCCTTCTGCAGGCACAGGCCCGAGGCCTGGGTGACGGGAGGGATGGAGCCCGTGATTTAGGAAGAGCAAACGCTCTGGCAGCTGCAACCTGGGTAATTAGGTGTGTCAGGAAGACAGATAAAGAGTGAGCTGTGCGGGTCGATGGCACTGGCAATAAACACCCAGCACTGGCCCCTGGCCCATGTGAGCACCCAATCCCGCCTCCGGCTCCTTGCAGCTGCACTCTGCCCTGGCCCTGGGGTCCTTCACTGAGTCGGGGGGAGGGGGGTGAGCAGCTGCTCCAGGAGAGGAGAGCCTGCTCATCGCAGGAGAGAGGGGCTCTCCTGAGTCCCTGAGGAAGACTCCGAGAGGGCAGGGGCCTGGGAGAAGCAGGACAGTGTTTTAGGACAAAGGCTCTGAGGGCCATAGCCCCTGTGAGAGGTACTTCTGGGGACTCCCATTCCCACTCTGACTTTGGCATCTTGGCATTAAAGGAGCCTTGAAGGCCTCAGAGCTCAGAGGAGCTGTCAGTGGCTGCAGGCAGCCAGGTGGGAAGGCCCAGTGGGTGAGGCCAGGGCCTGCTGAGTGCTTGGTGCTGGGGGAGGCCCCAGGGAAGCAGGAGCCTGTGCCCCTGACTCAGGGCGCTCGCAGTTCGTTTGACAGCATGAGGGATAGGTGGGTAGAGGAGATGCCAGGGAACCGTAAAACTCATGCCACTTAATATTCCTACAGTGCTTTCTGTATGCCAGGCACTTCACAGATTGACCCTCCCTCGTAACCCTTAGCACAATCCCACAAGATGGGTACTATTTTCATGCCCATTTTACTTCCTCAGATGAAGGACCTGAGGCACAGAGGCAAGGGGACTTGCCTGAAATCCCACAGCTGGCAGAACCCCTCAGAGCAGGACAGGACAGTACACCCTGGAATTGCTGTGAAATCAGGATGGAAAAGGCTACAGTGGTCAGGGAGGGCTTCATGGTAGAGGAGGCACCTGAAAGGGGACTTGAAGGGTCAGAGTAACACAGCAGTGACTCTGGTGTACACAGCACTTGGCACGGCCAGGCTTTACAGGAAGCATTCCCCTTTACCACCATCATCTTGACTAAACCCTGTGTCTACCCTGAGAGATAGTGTAAGCTCATTTTTCTGATGGAGAAATTGAGGGGCAGAGAAGTCAATTGCCCAAGGTCACAGAGCTAGTACATGGTGGAGGCAGATTCAAACCCAGGTCTTTCTGACTCCAAAGCCTGTGCTTCTGAGCCCTGCACTCGGTGGCTTAGCCAAGCAGAGAGGAGGAGGTGGCGTACTAGGCAGGCAGGTGGCACACACAGAGGCGCAGAGTTTGCCTAGAGAGGAGGTTTGTGCAGGTGGAGATGGAGACATGTAGGAGGGCAGCAGAGACCCACTCCTGCCGGGACTGAGGGCAGAGGCTCATGGGTGGTTTCTGACCTGCAAAGGCATTGTTTCCAGAAGGTTGCCCTGGCAGTGAAGTGAGTGGAGGGCAAGCAAGGGAGAAAATTAAGTGCGGCGGCTACTTTTGTTGCAGCTCACGCAATCCAGGGTGATGACGATGAGTGTCAGAAAGTGCTGGGTGCCGGAGGGCAGAGGGATTGGCTGGATGTGGCAGGTCAGAGCAGGGAAGTGGTCTACCATGTGCGGGCATGGCCTTCGGGCTGGGGGCGGGGTGGGGGCAGGCGCTTGCCTGCAGAACATTTGCTGTGAGGTGGTCTATAGGGTGGCTGAGAAGGCATGTCGAAGAGGTCACCGGCCACAAGGGATGGCAGTGTGCAGAGCAGTGTGGCCCGAGCTGGGGCAGAAGGGAAAGACCAGAGCCACAGACTGAGTCCCAGGGAGCAGCTGCACTGGAGTGTAGGAGGAGGAAAAGGGGTGGAGATGGAGGCACCACCAGACACATAGGAAAGAAGGTTCTGCATCAATGGCAGTGATGTAATTCAAGCAAATGACAATTCACCACCCTCTCATCCCCCCCACACCTAGCTCTGTCCCCATGGGGCAATTTGAAGCCACTGGGATAGTGAGTCTGGGCCATGAAGGGCTCTTCCTAAGGCTTACTGGCCTGAGTGACCCCTCCCCCAGGGGCTGCCCGACCTCAGGGAGATGACCTGAGTCATGGCCTGGTGTTGGTGGCAAAGAAGGGTCAGTGAACGCGTGTGGCAGGGCAGAGGCCCAGCCTGCAACTTCATTCATAAGGCAGAGGGATTACTGCCAAACAGCAGGATTAGGGAGGTAGCTGGCAACATCAGCAGCCCAGGCTGACCTCGGGCAATTCATGAACTTGTATTTTTCTTCTCTGTAACATGGGATAATGAGAATGGCCACCTGTTCATTACGTTGTTGTAAGGATTAAATTAGATAATGTAAGTAAACTAGAACAACACATGGCACATGGTAAGCTCGAGAAATAATAATAACACCACCACTACCATCACCATCGTCACCACCTTCCTCCGCCCCTGCTGCCATCATGATCATCAGGGCAATTACAGGGCATGGCCACTGAAGGTCCTTAATGGGTCACACCCCAGGAGGCAGCTGCAATATCGAGTCTAAAATGCTTCACAAAACTTAGTCCAGAAAAACCAGCAAAGTAGTGATGGCCCCAGGGGCAGAAGACATTTTTAAAGAGAATGAACCCAGGCTTCCCTGGGTCCCCCAGTATTTCTGATCCCTGTCTTCCCTTCCATCCTGGGATGAAGAGAAAAACCTGATTAGCCCCTGCCCAGTGCTCCCCCACATTAGCTTATTCAGCCCTCTGCATAGTCATACCAGGAAGATAGAGTCTTCATTTTACAGAGAGAAATTGGAGCTCAGACAATAAAATCATTTGCCTTGCACAGCTGTTAAGGGGCAACAGTGAACTTCCAGCTGCGGTCTGACTGCAAAGCCCCTCTTCTCCCCTCACCCCTGCCCCACATCAAAGACCTGGGGTAGGGGCCATGAGGGGAGTCCTTGGTTGCCAAGAAACCTAGTTCTGTGTTATGAGAAAATGTCCTCCGGGCCCCAGGATGCTGCTGCTTTGACAGCCTCACCCCATTCTTCCTGCTTATGGGGCCACGTGTGAATGAGGCAGAGTAGGAGTGGGGGCCCGGAGCCTGAGTAGTTAAGGAGCTCATCTCCCCAAGTGGGGCCACGCTGGGTGAGCCGAAAGTCAGGGCTGTGCCTCCGAGGGAAACACGGCTGGGGATCAGGACACCCTAGAACCTAGAGGATCCAGGAAAAGAGGACGAGACACAGAGCCGTGCATCCCCAGCTCTACCAGGCACAGGAAATCCTGGCCATCCTGCTAAAATGCAGATTCTGGCCCAGGAGGTCTGGGGTGGGGCCCGAGATCTGCATATTTGGGAGCTTCCTGCTGTTGCCAGTGCTGAGGGGCTGCGGAACACACTTTGAGTAGCAAGGTGTAGAGCATCTGGGTGCAGCTGGCACTGGGTCTGTGTGGCGGAGCTCTGGACAATGGGAGCGCTCACGCTCCGGAGCAGATGGCTCATCTGCTGCGTAGGCAGAGGAGGCTGGAAGTGCCTCCCGCCCCGGTGCCTTTCTTCTCTCTGGCACAGTGACCGATGCCTCCTCCCCAAGAAGTTACAAAAGCCCCTGCTGAAGGCCTAAGTATAACACAGAGCCCAGAAGCCATCAAAGAAAAGGGTGATAAATCCAAGTCCATAAAAATCCAAATTTTCTGCATTGCAAAAACCACCATGTGCAAAGATAAAAGAAAAATGACAAACGAGGGGAAACTACTTGCAACATGTATTGCAGACAGAGGGCTAATTTTCCTAATTTATAATGAAATGTTACAAATCAATAAGAAAAAATGGGTAAAGGCTACAAGCAGACAAGAGATTCGAATATATAAATATATGCTCAGCCTCACTCCCTTTAAGAAAAATGAAAATGAAAACTAAACATAGGTACCAATATTTCCTATCATATTGGAAAATATTTTTTAAAATGACGACATGTTGTGTTTGTTGCTGAGGATGCTGGGAAATGCTCACTTGCATCGGGGCGGACGGGCATGTCCCCGTGGAGCACGATTTGGCCACGATGGTCAGATCCGCACACGTGTATATTCCTTTGCTGTAACAATCCCATTTCTATGAACTTACAGAGAAACGCCTGCCGTGGTGGAAGGTAGCATGTCACGCAAACTGCTGATGTGGTGGCCCTGCTGGTAAGGGCCCCAGATCTCAAGGAGTCTAAGTGTTTGTCAATGGGGGATGAATTCAATGGATGGCAAATCCGTACCATGGGGAACGAGGTAGCCGTGAAAAACGAGAAAGCTCTTAGCCTGCTGCCATGAAAAAATGTTCAAAACTGATTGCTAAGGAAAGAAGGAAGGGGCCGCACTGTGAGCAGAGCAGGGCACTGTTTGTGTAGAGAAGCAGGGAGGTGCGTAGACTGAAGACAGCAGGTGGGCGGGGACGACTCTCCTGACGGAATGAGTGAAGATGAATGAGAAGAACGGTGCTGCTCACAGCTCGCGCTGACTCATCCTGTACCCACACCCCTGTCACCCCAGACCACGTGGGTAGAAAGGTCAGGGCCATGGCATGCAGCAGCTGGGTGGTCAGTGCAGGACCCCAGCCGACGGGCTCTGACTGGGAACTGCAGGAGGTCCTGGGATCCTGGGATCCTGTGGAGGGAGGTGCTGGAACTGCCCCCTCCTCCCTCTTTGCCCCCCACACTTTTCTACGTGGTTTTCACCGTTGCCTGGAACAAACTCGCGTGTATTTTTCCATGCCAGTGAACCCTAAGCTGGTTTCCCGGCCCAGGCATTGTGGTGAGTCTTCCTCTGTTCTCTCCCTCTCGTCTTCTCTCCAGTTCTTAACCCTTGACCCAGGCCCATAGAACCACCATCTGGGTGCTGTGTTGTTTACATATGGTCCTTTTCTCTTTCTGCTACTAGTGTCTCTCTCTCTCTCTCTCCCATGGACTAGGAGGGAGGCATTTGGTTCCTCTGCCCAGGATGCTTCCAGAGGGAGAATTATAACAACTGTGGCTTAGAGGGTGTTTACTGAGTCCTAGACACCAGAAGTGCTTTTCATTCTTTATCCCAGTTGTTCAGTCAAGTATATTTATTAAATGTTTACTAAGTGACACACAAACTTCTTTGGTCTTGGAGATACAGCAGCAAACATGACAAAGTCTCTATCCCTGTGAGGTTTAGGAGGAGAGTAGCAGAGATGGCCCCCACAAAATCTGTAGCACACTTTCAGACAATGGAAAATGCTGTGAAGATAAATCAGGCAAATTCAGGGCATAAGCAGTGATAGGGGTCTGATTTTGTTTTATTTTTAGAGTTTATTTAGGTGGGTTTTTTTTGTTTTTTGTTTTGTTTGTTTGTTTGTTTTTTAGAGAGAGAGAGAGGAAGGGAGGGAGAAAAGAGAGGAAGAGAAACATCAATGTGTGAGAGATATGTGGTTGCCTCTCGCACACCCCCTACTGGGGACCTGGCCCACAACCCAGGCATGTGCCCTGACTGGGAATCAAATTGATGACCTTTTGGTTCACACTCAATCCACTGAGCCACACCAAGACCTCATCTGATTAGGGGCCTGAATGAAGGTAAGGAGAGAGCCCTGAGAACAGTGGTGGGAAAAGCATTTCAGGTAGAGGAATCAGCATGCCCAAGGCCTCAGGTGGGAAGGTGGTGAGCAAGAGGAAGAGGAAACGAGGTCAGAAAGGCAACCTGGCTCATGTCAGGAGGGGTGTTGTAGGCAATGGTAATGACTGTATGTATAGAGTCTAGGGAGCCTTTGCACTTGGGCTTATGAAGTTGATATGATTTTCCATATTCTACAGATGAAAGGGTCGAGATTGACAGAGGTCAAATATCTTGCCCAAGGTCACCCAGTAAGTAAAGGCGGATCCCAGGTTATACAAACTGACCCCCATGGGACACTGCTGGGATTCAGGGTCTCAGCCCTCTTCCAGGGACTCCTGGCGGAGAAAGAGACAGGGTTTGTCCTTCCACAGGCCTGTCTGACACTCGTGTGCAGGCTAAAGGAGCCCCCGGTTGTATGCCGTGGGCAGACAGGGCTGGCTGGGGCCCCCGGGAGAGGACCTTGGGTTCCCCGAGGTGGCAATGGCTGAGTGTCATGCCAGCTGGACCCAGGGAAGTGCTGACGCAACACAAATGTCCCGGCTCCACACCCCACCCACTGTCAATGAATCAATTGAATCACTCAACTGAAAAATTAACTCAAACCCACAGACATCCCTCAAACCACACAAGGTCACTGGGAGGTGCGCGCCTGGGACTGAGGCTGCTGGGCACCATCATCCTTGTCCCAGCCCTCGGGGCTCAGCTCCAGCCTCTCTGAGGGTAACCCCTAGACCCCCAAACCCAGGAAGCCCGGGACCTTCTGGGGGCTCCATATTGCCTGTCTCCCTCCCCTCCCCTTTGTTGGCAAACCTTCTTTCAGGCCTAATGGCTCGTGTCTTGTCTGTTCTTCCTGGATTTATTTATTAAGAGTTAATTGGGCTGTTAGGATGCTCAAGGTCTGGCTTGACCAGAGGGATGCACAAAAGGATCAACACAGGGATTTTGCCCTCAAGGAGCTTAGAGTCCAGGGGCCTGGGAAAGGGAAGTCAGATACCCAGAGAAATATAAGGCCATGCTGGGGACAGCGTGTAAACATGAGGGCCGGATTTTTCTGTTTCATTCACTGGGGCATCCTCAGTGTCTAGAATAACGCCTGGGACACACAGCAGGTGCTCAATAAATACTTGTCCAATGAATGAATGCACTAGTGAATGAAAGGGGCTGTGGTTAGGCTGAGCATGGAGCTAATGTGGCTCTGGGGTAGTGGCCCCCCATCTCAACTGCACATGGGAGTCACCTAGAGATCTGACAAGTGGGTTGCATCCCAGAGGTTCAGGTTGAGTTGGACTGGGGTGCCCCTTGCAAACTGGATGTGCTAAAAGCTCCCCAGGAGAGTCTAATGTGCAGCCTTGGCTGAGCGCCACTGCTCTAGGAGTCGCAAAGGAGGACACTCTAAGAAAGTAGGAGGGGCTGCAGCTTCAGAGACACCTGACAGGTCCCAGCCCAGGTGCTCTGTGCTTAGTGAGTAGGGAGGAGAGTGTGCCCTTCCTCTGGCATCTTGCCAGGAGGGCCCGTGTTGAACACCCCCCTTCCTTCCACAGTTCTCCCTGTTTCGGTTTCCCTGCCCTCCAGGGCCTTCCTGCGGACTCGCCCCTTCCTCCGCTGTCCCTTGCTGCTGCTCCCCTCCTGACCTTGCCCCACATTAAAGGGTTGATCAGCCTATCAATTAATTGTGTCCTAATCCAATCTTGGCTTGGTTGGAAAGAGGGCAGTAAATCCAGCTGGGTAATCATGCCCTGATATTTGTGTAGGGATAATTACTATCTCTCAGGCTTCACTTGGTGGCAAGATGAGATGAAAACCCATAAAACACCACGCGGGACTGTGGCTCATTGTTTCTTGGCTGCACAAGCCTGGCTGCCAGCCAGCCAGCCCTGCCCACTCCTGCCCCTGGCACGGGCCCCAACCTTGTCCCCTCTCATTCGTGCAACTGGCAGGGCTCAACATCAGGGGTAGTCTAGGGGTTGGACCCTGGCTTGGGCTCAACAACCAGTAGGGGAAACATTATGGGTCCTGGCGACAGCCCGTGCATGTAGGAAGAGGGGAGAGGAAGGCAAGGAGGTCCTTAGAGTCAGGCAATCAGCTGCCTGCAGGAGGTTAGGATGGTGAAGACACAGGTGTGAAGCACAAGGTGTCGTCTAGACCAACACAATAGGCTGCTTCCATCTGGAAGAACCCAGTGCACGTCCAAGCTGGCCTTACAGGGACACGAGGTCCAGCATCCTTCAGGAGGACGCCTTGGCCTGAGACTTCCTGCAGATGTCATGGCCCCACAGGAGAAGACTTCATGCTAGTGGGCCAAGGTCAGGCCTGAAAGAATGTGGGGCTGGGGGCCACCTGCAGCCCCAAGAACACAGTCCTCAACTCATGAAAACACTGAGTGCCCAGTATGAGCCAGGATCTCTGCTGGGCCTGGAAGACACGGGACTGAGGGAGGCCATAGTGTCTTGATTGAAAGGATGAAGCTGGAGTCAGGCCCTGACTGATTTTGGGTCCTGGTACTTATAAGTTATGTGGCCTTGGGCAGTCATGTGGTCTCTCTATGCCTCAGTTTCCTCAACTATAAAGTGAGATACACTAGTACCTACCTTATTGAGCTTCTGTGAGGCTTAAGTGAGATGATTATTATAAAGTGTTTATAGCGGATTTCTCAAAAGAGAACTTACAGGCAAGAAGGGGCTGGAAAGAGGTATTCCAAGTCATGAAATCCAAAGACTTATAACCAAGATTGCTCTATCCAGCAAAACTTTCATTTAGAATGGAAGGACAGATAAGGTGCTTCTCAGATAAGATCAAATTCAAGGAGTTCATCATCACCAAGCCCTTATTATATGAAATGTTAAAGGGACTTATCTAAGAAAAAGAAGATAAAAAATATGAACAGTGAAAGGACAGCAAACTCATGGTTATTAACAACCACACCTAAAACAAAAGCAAACTAAGAGGACAGCTAGATCAGGAGTGGAAACATAGAAATGAAGATCTCAAGGAGGGTTAGCAACAGGGGAGTGGGAGGAGGAGAAGGGGGGAGAAGGTACAGAAAATAAGTAGCATAGACAGTAGGTAGAAAATAGATGGGGGGCAAGAATAGTATGGGAAATAAAGAATCTAAAGAACTTGAGACACATGGTCATAAACTAAAGGGGGGTAATGGTAGGGATGGGGGGGTAGGGTGGAGGGGAATGAAGGGGGAAATAGAATAACTGTAACAGCATAATCAATAAAAAAATTAAAAAAAATAAAGTGTTTAGATCAGGGCCTGGCATGCAGTAGGTGCTATTTAAGTACTATCTGTCATCATTATTGTCACTATTATTTAGCCTTCTGGGCATCAATTTCCTTCCTCCATTCCTTGGTGTGTTGGACTGTGTTACTCAAAGTGTGGTCCCTGGCCCCACAGCATCGTCATAGCCCAAGAGTGTGTGAGCAATGCAGGGTCTCGCGCCCCGCCCAGAACGGCTGAGTCAGAATCCGCATTCACACACAACCCCTGTGGTGACTCGGACGAATGCTCTGGGCTAGAAAAGGGCCCGTGAACTGAAGGTCTGTCTTCCTCCAAGAGGTTCCCATATCACCCAGCACCTCTCGTCTGGCATGGAGTAGGTCCTTGGTCGGAATTTGTGAATAAAGGCGCTCAGCTGAAAGCTGTGGGGGCCACTGAAAGATTTCAAAGCAGTTTAGAAAGCCCCCCGCTCAAAACAGCATGGAGGGCAATTCCAAGGGACCATTTGTTGGCTATGGTGGCCACCTGGGTGAGATGTGCTGAGTGGTGGGGGCCAGGCAGGAGCAGTGGGGAGGGAGAGAACAGGAGGGGGCGGAAGGACATGAACTCTGAAGGTGAGTCTAGGGATGTGTCTAGGCAGGGCCTCGCTCAAGGCCCTCCACTCCAGGCCCAGAGATGAGAGCAAGCTTCACGCACAGGAGAAGGGGTCCTCTTGCTGGAACAGAGCAAGGTCCTTGGAGGCAGGCCCGGACAGTAGCCTGAGGAGGACCAGGGTCCCCGAAGCCCTGCCCCCAGTTGGTGCCAGGAGGATGAAGGTGGGCAGCAGGAAGAGGCCTGAGGCCCCAACCCCTTACCTGAGAAGGCATTATTGGTGTTGAGAAAGTAGATCTCCTCATGGCCATCCCCGTCGATGTCACAGGCTGTGACCCCGATGGCATTGCCCTGCCGGTCCCGCAGCGCATAGTAGGGGGAGCTGCGCTTGTCCACAGCAATGTTCACTAGCCGCTTCTGGGCCCGGTCGTACTTCAGAACCAGGTTGGGACCATTGTACCTGGAGGAGAAGGGGAAGAGGATGCTGGGAGGGGCGGCTGGGCCACCTGGTTCCACCTGATCAGCAATGGCTCAGAGTGGTCCCAGAGAGGTCAGTGTGGGGCAATTTAGCCCCACAGCACACCCAAGGGACCCTCAGCAGCCTTGGTGTGGGGGTCCCTGGGTGTTTGATGCGTGTCCTTGAATCAGACATGGGTCCAGGCGAAGGGAGAGTCAGCTGGGCCCACGTGGGACAAAATGTGAGGCGCAGGGGAGTGGGGGGGTGGGAAGCCAGGAAGAACCCCTCACCACAGGCCCTGTTGAGGAAAACAAGAAACTCCCAGGCATTGACCTTGCCCGTTTCAATGTAAAAGGCACTCTCCTATTTATGATCTCATTAAATGTAACAACAATTAAGTGAGGGAGTGGAGGGAGGTGGTATAATTAACCCATTTAACAGATGAAGCAACTGATGAGCTTCGTCAGGGGAACTGAGGCTCAGGGGAGGTCAGTGCCCTTCCCAGGGTAACGCAGCTCACAAGAGCCAGGTGCTGGGACTCCTCGCAGGCCCTTCGTGCCATCCCAAGAGCCCTTGCGCTAATGAGCCGAGGAAGAGCAGAGAGGCTTTGTCATCGAGGTCTGGGATGGCTCTCTCCTGATGGAAAGTCCCAACATTGAAACAGTAAGTATAAAATTCACACCTTAGATGGGAAAGTATGAACACATCTAAAGGCACTAGGCAGACTCGCTGGATTTCTTTTTCTATGAAACTCAAACCAAAAGATTGAGGTTCTGATCAATGTTCGCCCCTCTCCTTTCGCTCTGCTGCAGCCGCACGGCCTCGCCGCTCCCTCCACCTCCCTCGGGCCCAGGCTCAGTTGTTCCTTCTCAGTGAGGCCTTCCTGCCCCCGTCCAGAAACTTGTGCTCGCCCACCACCAGCCTTCACCCCTTCCTCCCCTCCCCCTGCTCCCTCTCACCACGGCCGTTACCGCCAGCAGACAGTCTGCATCTTCCCGGTTATCTGTTCCTTCTCTGACCAGTCCCACTGGAATTCAGCTCCATGTGGGTACAACTTTCTATTTTGTATCCCTGGCCCCACAACAGTGCCTGGCATACGACAGGTGATAAATATTTGTTGAATGACGGAATGAGTGAAACCTCAGAGCTCACATCTGAGTCATAAAGGCTTATGTTCCTCCTGCTGCCTTTCCCTCTGGAGAAAGCAGCATGTCCCAGGTCCCTCCCCAGACAGCACAGCCATGGAGTCTGAGGGCTCCCTCCCGCTCCTGGAAACCGGCTTGCCAGGCTCTCTGAAGCAGCCCAGTCAACCCCTATCAATTAGTTCCCCACCTTCTGCCTTCGTTTTAACCTGAGCGTGGACATCTCTGTTCAGCTGCCAGCCTCTGATGGTCCTGGGCGGAGAACTTTCGGGGGAGGGCGGGAAGAACTCTCCAAGGTTTTTGAGAGAAATCATTTCTTGCTTTCCTGAAAGGGATCCAACTTGGCCCTTTCCTCTGTCACCAAAGTGTAAAGCCAAAAAAGTTTGGGGGATGCTGAACAACTGGCCAGGTGCCTTCTGGCACCCACAATGTGTGCACAGGGAGACAGCTCAGTGGGGGCTGAGTCAGCACCTGCTGCTGGAAGTTTGGGACTTAGACGTCTTGACAAAGAGCATCTGAGGGCTGTGATGAGGGCACAGCATGACCTAGGGGATGTGTCTAGGCAGGAGAGACAGACTGTGGGTTCCAGCACTGTCAGCAGCTGGCACCAGCTCCCAAGGACAAGAAGTGCCTCTGAGTGCTAAAAACTAGTCCCCTAAGCCTCCAGTTCTGTTTATGACCATTCCTGCTGCTTCTATAAGACACCGTAGTCCAAGGGTGCTGGGCCTGGTATAGCACTTTCACACGCTTTGTCTCACATAATCCCAGAAGGAAGGTAGGTAAGCGTTTTTCTAGAAAAAGAAACTGAGAGTCAGAGAGGCAGTGTGAGCCGTCCAAGGTTATACAGCTCATACATAGTAGGGCTGGGCCTCTACCCATTTCCAGGATCCAAATCATGTGTTCTTTCTGTGTTGCCCATGATGCCAATGCTAGTGGTTCCGCGTTTTCTTTCTGGCAACACCTGCCCTCCAGAGTAGCAACTACAAGAAATGCCCCAGGACCTCATGTAAACAGTGGCGATAACAACCCTTCGCTTTTACAGCACTTTACAGTTTACGAAGGGCTTTCTCATCCTTGATTTCATTCACTTCTTGCAGGTCTTGACAAGAGATGCCAGAGATGAGCTTTGTGACCTTGGCTGGTCAGAGACCCATGTTCTAGGTTTCTGTTCTGCAAAACAAGAGAGTTGGACTGAATCAAAATGTGTGGCCAATTATGGCTGTGGGGGCAGGACTCTGGGCCCTGGACTCTCAGTTTCAATACAAGCATTTTGATGCATTTTATTTTATGCAGCCCATTCCATCCAATGTTGTTTAAATCAGGGATTCCAGAGCCAGTGTTGAAAAGGCACTGGGTTAGCAGCTCTGTGAGAGCCCTTCTGGGTCTGCATTTCTCAGTCTACGAGTCTCCTGACCTTAGGGGATGGGCAGAGCAGGTGCGTTTTCCCCCAGGCCATGGGTGGGAGACATCAAGTCCAGCCTTGATGTCCCTTTTTCGATCTCTGTCCTTCTGGTCTCCTGGCATGTTTTTACCACCCTCTGGAGCCAGCAAATCCTGGGGGTTAGTCCTTTCCTTCTAAATCTGGAATGATGGGCATGTACACAAGGTCCCTGCTCCCATGGTGGTGACCCTGGGCAAGCAGATGGCCCTGTACCACCTTTGCTTTGAAGATTTGGGGGTACTAGTTCCTGTAGGGTGGGGTTACTAGGTTGGCTCACATTCCTCCATCTGTTGTAGAGTGAGAACTACAGTCACACCCAACCTACATGGCAGCCTGGAGTGAATAAGACACCCTCTCCCCTTCTCTCCACCACCCCCACCCTAGGGCTATAGACACAATACCAGACCAACAGCTCCTAGGTAGAGTTCTTGACAATCCACGGAGTGTTCTGGGGCCAATGCATGGAGGGAGTTGCCACTCCTTCCCTCTGCCCAGGCTGCCCTTAGCTGTCAGTCAAGCTGAACTGATGCCTGAGTTCTCACAGTCTTCCCCCAGGATAATCTGCCTGATTCCCTCCCCATTTTCTGCACAGACCTGATGCTCTGGTTGGGTTTCCGAATAGGATCTGCCCTTTTGGACTCCTGTGACTCTGCTCAGCTGCAGCTGTCCCCTCTGTGGGGAATGTTCTCCCCACCCTCCTGTCTCCCATGAACTCTGCCCAGCCACTGTCTCAGCTGGATGTGATCTGTTCTCTGCATATGCACTGGGTTTTGCATGTCACTCATTCCTGCAAGGGCAGGGTTGTTTGTGTTTCCCACATCACTTCCCTCATTAATTCATGTGTTTCTTGAGCTCCAGAAGCATGTAGATATGTCTCTATATTTGCTGTGTTTAGAGCAAGGGTTGCCATAGAAAAGGCGCCCAACAAATGTCCCAATGCAAGAGTGAGTGAGTAGATGAATAAATAAAAACAATCATAGGCAGCATCGATAGAGGAGTCACCAGGTGCTAAACACCCTTCTATCTCATTTCCTCCTCATGATGATCCTATGATTTTACAGATGTGAAAACTGTGGGTACTTTTACTGAGGTATAGAGATTAGCCGAAGTTGCTAATCTACCTGCAGTCCCTCTGGGCTGTCAGTTCTCACACCCCTGGGGGATGAGCGTACGGTATGTGAGATTTCTTGCTTCCATCTCTGACACCTGCTAGAAATTGCGGGGTGCTTCTAGAAGTTCAGGAGGCCTTGAGACTCTGTGAAATGGGGTTAGCAGTGGGACAGTGTTCATGTTCTTAAAAAGGAGATGTGACTTTATAATATCCAAGGCTGGGCCAGCAGGCAGAAGTGATTGGTTTGGTGCCGATTGGAAAGTCTGCTTGAGAGACACCAGCAGGGCAAAACCCATACTTGTGTGAGTAGCATCCAATGTCGGAGCCAGCCCGTGGGGTCAGGGCTGCTGTGGGCAAGGAGGGATCTGAGGGTTGGGCTCAGAGCAGCCTGGGAGTGGGCTCCTGTCCCTGCCGCTTTCTGGCACTGACCTTGAGCCCATCACTCAATTTCTCCAAGCTTCAGCCTCCTCATCTGTTATCTGGGGCTGCTACATAACTCACAGGACGGCTGTGAGGATGAGAGAGAGTGTGTGACAACACTCGGTAAACTGTGAAGAGTCACTCAATTGTATGTTCTCATCATTATCAAAAACAAAACAAAACAAAACAAAAACAACCAAGACACAGTGTCTCACTCTCCAGCGATCACTTTGAGAGTTTCCAAACACACTCGAGTATTTTTCATCCCAAAACACCACACCTGATGGCTCATCCTGTGTGGGTATATTTCTTTATTCCCCTTCACAACTAACATTCCCAGGGTTGTCTTCACAAGCCGTCTCCACTTTCTCACCACCTATTTGTCCCACACTAACCCACACCCTCCTCCTCCCACTCCAATTCCAGCCAAGCTGCTCTTGTTGCCATCACTGCTGGCTTTTGTGTGGCCACATCTAGGGACAGCCTTTCTGTCTCCCTCGCCTCCACCTCACCACTTCCCTCTTAAAATACTGCTCTCTTGGCTCTGAGGTTGCCATCCTTTTCTGGCTTTTCTTCTCTCTCTGGTTCCCTCTCCCTTCCCCCCTTTGCAGGTCCTTCCTCCTCTCTCTGCCCTGTTCATGTTGGAGTCCCAGGCCTGGCGTGAGGCCTCCTTCTCCTTTCTCTGTCCTCCTTCACTGGAGGATAATACTCATTCCCAAGACTGACAACTCCCAAATTTATGTCTCTTACCCAAATCCCCAGTCCAAGCTCAGGCTCATATATCTGACTGCCTACCTGACACCTCTCCTAGCACCCGCGAGTCAGCTCCAATGGAACTATTGATCGCCCATCCCCCTCTGCCCTGCAGCGGACACCCAAGCACTGAAGCCAGAAACCGAGCGCCAGTCTTGGTTTCCCCAACCCCTTGTCTTCACGTCTGATCCATCAGCCAATCCTGTCATTTCTACCTCTTAAAATGTTTCGAATCCTTCTCTCCTTTCCTCGCCCCCCCCCCCACCATCTCTGCAGAGCCTCATTTCTGTTTCCTCGCTTGTCCCCATCAATCTAATCCACCCACACCATAGCCAGAGTCATCTTTTAAACACGCAAATTAGACCAGCCATTCTCCTGCCTTAAACCCTTTTGGTGGCTCCCCATTATGTTGGAATGGAACCCAGACCCCTCATCACACCTGGACTGGGAGCCCAGCTCGGTCCGCTGCTCACCTGGCTGAACTCCTGCAGCCATATGGGTTCCAACATTCTATCAGGCTCGGTCCCAGTCCCTGGCCTCTCATGGGACTGCTCCTTCTGACTGGCACACACGCTCTCCACTTCCCTCTGGCTTCTTCTCATCCTTTAGGTTTCACCTTAAAAAGCATCTCAGAGAAATCCTCTCTTCCTGGGTATTCTAATCACTGTACCTGCTGGCTCACTCTTGTTTGGTTTCCTATTTATTGTCCATTTCTCCCAGTGAACCATAAGCTTGTTGAGGGCAGGGACTGTGTGCCTGCTTTGTTCACTTCAGCCTCCTCATCACCTAGTGCACAACAAGTGCTCAGTAAATACATGTAGACTTAACAAAAGAGAAGCATTCTGTGAAAGGCACCAGTATGTCATCGGGTGGCTGAGCAAAAGGTTGACTGAGCCACCTGTCTCTTGATTGGTATTTGGCCACCCCCCCTTTCATTAGTTCCCAAAAGATAGATATAAAAATAGTAATGACAGAGAGGAGGCCAAGAGCTGCTATCTTGGAAAAGAGTGGGAGAGAATAACAAAGTGTTGTAGATACAGAGGATCAACCTTTTTTTTTCTGTTCAGAATCATTGACCCATGTGAGAAAATAACCTCTTAGACAGTTACATAAAGAAAAGCCAGATAATAGGATGTAATAATTATTAGTTACCTACTATATACTAGATACTGTGCTAAGTAGTTTACAGATGACAGCTCATTGTACATACAGTTTTTAATTTGGAAAAAAAATATAAAATATGCTATTTTGAAAATTAAGAATAAGAAACTTTTAAAATTAAAACAGAAAAAATGAAGAACTATATAGCTGTTCAACATTACAGTCAGGGGAGAAAGGCAGGGCATAGAGAGGAGACAGAGGTATGTACACACAAGGAATGCAAGGGTGCCCTGGCTGGTGTAGCTTAGTGGATCGAGCACGGACCTATGAAACAAGGGATCACAGTTCAGTTCCCAGTCAGGGCACATACCTGGGTTGCAGGCCAATTCCCAGCAGGGGAAAGGCAACCGTACATTGATATTTCTCTCCCTGTCTCCTTTCCTTCCCCTCTAAAGATAAATAAATAAAATCTTTAAAAAAAAGAATGCAAGGAAGAGACACACAAGAATAGAGAGACACACAAGAATAAATAAGAACAGAAATGGAGAGCCAGGGAAACCCTGACACAGAGAGGAAGGCGCACGCGCAAACACAGGTCGCCCGGCTCACAGAGAAGCAGAGACGTGGAGGAGGGGGTATGCAGACTTACGGAGAGAAACAGAGACTCCGGAGAAGTTGCAAGATTGTGGAAACATGAACAGGGCCATGAGATACTGTCATAGAGGAACAACCCATCTTGTGGCCATTTTCAGCAATTCCTCTAAAGGCATAAGGGGGTACTTTATTCTCAGTCACTTCAATACCCTCATTTTATAGATGAAGAAAGTGAGTTTCAGAAAAAGTGACTTTCTGAAAGTCAAACAGCTAATCATTAAACATAATAAGCTGAAAGGCAAACTTATCCCTTAGTCTAGAGTAGGGATCAGCAAAAGGATGGCCTTTGGACCAAAGGCCCAAAGGCCCAGGGACAGGGATTTCCTATCCCTGACTTAAAGAATTGCTAATCTTATATAATGGGTATATTAAAAGTTCTAAGTAATCATTATCAGAACAGAATATAAAACTAGAATGAGCTTCATTAAAAATTACTTTAGAGTCAGTACTTGGGAATACATGGTTTTCTGAAACAAGTATATTGGGAAGTGTAGGTTGAATGCAAGGAAGATGTTAGGTCTTAGGATGGAGATTGTGAGGCAAAATAATCTGCAGAGAAAAAAGGGACAGAAGAGTCACTTAAGATGAGAGCAGTGTTCTCTACATGGGGGTTTATCTAAGGCTTAGAAGTTAGCAGGAATGAGCTCCCCTCCTGTCCATGAGTGGTGTGGTTGAAGATGGCTGCCACTGTTTTCCTTCTCTGTGTGCACCTGTTACTCCTCCCAAAAAGAGGTGGAATCTATCTCACCTCCCCTTCAATCTGAGTTAGCAGCATATGGTAGAAGTGAAGTCGGGCCAGTTCTGGGCCTAGCCTTTGAGAGGCCTGCATTGTCTCTGCTAAGAGCCAGTCACCATGATAGAAATGTCATTACCTTGAGACAACCACACTCTGAGGAAGCCCAGTGCAGCCTCGCTGGGAGGCCTGTGCAAGAGCACGAGGCACCAGGGACATGAGGGAAGATGCCGTGGGCCTTCTACCCCAGCCCAGCCAACTGTCAGATGTTGCTGAGTGAGCGACACCAGCTGATGTCACGTGGGAGTAGAAGAACCACTCAGCTGAATTTGCCCAAATTTCTGTCCCACAGAATTATGAAAATGATAAATTATTATTATTTTATCCTTATCCAAGGACATTTTTTCATTACTTTTTTTTCTTACAGATAGAGGAAGGGAGAGAGAAACATCAATGTGAGACAGAGACTTTGATCAGCTGCCTCCTGTATGCACCCTAACCAGGCACCTGGCCCATAACTCAGGTAAGTGCCCTGACCTGGAATTGAACCTGCAATTTTTCAGTTATGATACAATGCTCCTACCAACCGAGTCACACACCAGACAGGGCCAACAAATTATTTTTAAGCCACCAAATTTTTAGAAAAGAAAGTAGATAATGATGACCTATGATTTCAGACCTAAGAGGAAAAAGAATTTTCCTGCTGGAAAGGAGGAAAAGATATTGTTCATATGTCAGGGAAATTT
This sequence comes from Artibeus jamaicensis, assembly GCF_021234435.1. Classification (NCBI taxonomy): domain Eukaryota; kingdom Metazoa; phylum Chordata; class Mammalia; order Chiroptera; family Phyllostomidae; genus Artibeus; species Artibeus jamaicensis. Next base: position 2,329,137 of record NW_026521538.1, read on the forward strand.
GCTAGGATAGCCATCTGAATTTATAGTAGGCAGCTCTCCCCAAGGGCCCCCTGGATCTGTTGAGCTGATACTTGCATCTCAGAATATCTGAGGTTCTGTGCAGAGCCTGAGGGTAGAGGGTAACAAGAAATACAAGGATTCCAGGAACCTGTTTTCTTACTCCTCATTCTCATTCTTCTTTCTTTTCTTCCCTTATCCATTTCCCACTTTGAATGTACAACCTTTAATGTAGATGATTTCTTTGGAGATGTGTGCCCGCTCTTTTTTTTCTTTAATTACATATGTAATTCAGTGAGACACTGAAGTTAAATAAAGACAGAACACATATGGAAAAACATTCAAACGGAGATCCACAGATGTGTCCTGGAATAGGATGTATCCAGAGGCCAGGTCTTAGTTTAAAGAAATGGAGACTTTGGTAAAGGGAGAGTTCTAGGTGTGGGGAAAACTCCGGGGCTGGGAATTTTAAAGGGGAGTCAATGGGATAAGTCTGGAAAGGCCATCTATCCCAGAAATAAACAGACAAATTTGATCCTGAATTAGGAGCTATCCGGGGTAGAAAAGACCTTTACAAATAGAGGGAAAAGAAGGTGACTTTGAGATGAAGGATAAAAGCCTTTTGTCCTAAGAGGTGGGTGGTTTTTCAAGAAAGTATGTTTGGCACCCAAAGGTCAGAATAATCTGCAGTGATGAGTGTCTGTTCTGTAAAAACTCCGTGCAGATTGATTGATTTATACCTTGTTCTATAAAAGATCTGTGCTCAGCATTTGCTCTGTGCCCTTGGAATTTCTTGTATTTTGATGGGCATGGAATCACGCAGACAGAAGAGTCTACCATTTGCAGCTTTGCCCCCCACCATACCTAGGATAATACCAGGAAATCCAGGTGCTTAGTCATGTTTGATGTTGATGCTGATGTTGATGATGAAGACCATGGCTCCATTGTGCAATACAAGTTAATCTCAAGAAGAGAGGAAGACAAGGAGGCAGGAATTCAGGTGGCAGATGGAGGCTGTGTGAAACACTCCACCCGCACTAGTTGAAGAATTTATTGGCTCATATGTTCAAATGACCAGAACACCAAGAGCACATGTGGGCATCATGGTGACTGGAACTAGGGTTCTGACCAGAAGGTTGTCAGGACCTCATTTCTCTTTCCCTTGTCTTCCTTCTGTCGATTGGCCTCATTCTCTCACTCCATCCTGCTTCACAGAGCTTGACCTGTGGTAACACTCTCAGCCTCATACCTCAGTTTCAGCACAGAGTGGAGATGCTTTCTCTCCTTAGGTCCAATGGGAAAGACTTCAGGGAAGGGCTGTGACTGGCTGAGATTGGGTCACACATCCATCCTCAGAGCTGGGAGCCTATGACTGACTGCCTTAAACCAGTACCAAAGCCAGTGAGAGCAGCATCTTAGGAGCCATGTACTTTCAGGAGGCAAAGTGCCAGAAAGGTTGAGAAATGTGTCTCTAGACAGATAGCCGTTCATCTGGGTCTGCGTATTCTGAGGACAAACTTGCCAGGGCCTACTGAAGGAAGGCAGTGATTCTCTGGCTCCACCAAGTCTCTGTGTCCTCTAGATACACCTCAAGGTCCTCCCATTCCCCTCCAGAAGCCCCAGAAAGAGGCAAACACAGAGAGCAGAACGACTGTTTGAGTCATTATGTTCTGGAAATGGGTCTGGTTCTTGGTCTCCCGCCTGCTCCTGAGGCCTCTGTTCCAGGCATCATTTCCAGCGGCAGGGAGGCAGGAGGGCGCTGAGAGTTGGCAGCAACAAGCCCAGCGTGGGGCATGAGGGGACACAGGTGAGATCTGGCCCAACTCTGTGATCAACTCTCCATGGATTCAGACAAACCACTTGGCTGCTTGATCACAAAATACTTTAAATCTCTATTCAAACTTTCTTCCTTCCTGCTATCATTATATAGAAGCTTCCAGCTAAGAAGCCATTGGTTTTTGTCTGTATCTCTCTTTTGTTTGAAGATATGGGCCAATTTCAGGGCAGAATAGTAGGGCAGTTAGCCAGTGGATGCTTCACTCTTCTTTAAGAGTGAAAAAGATAAACTCTTTATTCTCCAAGGAGTTCCTCCCACCCTTGGGGATCCTGTCTCCAGTCTGGGCACCCTGCATGGCACAGGATGGAATTCTCTGCTCACAGACCCTCTAGCCTAATATGGCAAATAAGGAGTGTCCCCAATCCTAGACTTTCAGAGGAGGGAGAGGTAACCACTTCTGCTGGGGTAAAAAATCTTTATAAAGAAGGTACATTTGATCTAGAACTTGAAAGATGCTTAGGATTTTGATAGAAAATATATGAAGCATTTACAAAAGAAACAGTATGAGCTATGAAGCAGATCAGTGAACAGAAAAATATGCTTAGGGAGTAGAGGGTGGACTAGCCAGACAGTACAGAGGTGAGTGGAAATGAGTAGAAGGCAAACGGGAACGTACGTGACACCTAAGATTGTAGAAGATGTGGCATGTAAACTAAGGCTTTAGATTCCGTCTGGTAGGAAATGGGGAGCTACTGAAGGATTCTGAACACCGTGCACCATTATATCAAAGTACTATCTCGGAGAGCATTGTCTGGTGGCTGTGTGGCAGGGGAACTTCAACAACGGCACCAAAGAATGGAAATTCCTGAGTTTTTCCAAAAACTTCTGAACTAACTTGAGCAGATTTCTGTTCCTTGAAAGCCAGTAACTCTTAGAGCAGAGTCAAGAAAACACAGACATCAGAAAAGCAAAGGTTAAAAAGGAAGGTGTGACCAGCAGGGCTACATGCTTTCAAGAGGTCAAAAAGATAGAACAAGCCAATGGATTGGGCGATTTGGAAGGCACTGATGACCTTCAAGGAAGCTGTTTTCTTACAGAGGAAAGAGAAGCTAGATTGAGAGCATAACATGGTAGATGGGCAACAGTGTGGAGGGCTCAATGAGAACAAGATGGGCTCAGGAAGGCCTAGGATATTGACCAGAAGACATGGAGTTAAATGATGGTTTAGCTCTGGGGCATGTGCATGGTTGTGGGCAAGAAGAAAAAACCCAGGAGGGCAGTGGATTGGAGGGTACCGAGGCAAGATGTGTAGAAGGTGGAAGGCAGCAGCAATTAAAATACCAGTGGATGGGGTAGGTCTGAAGTTAAGAGAGAGGAAAGGAAGCCAGGATGGGTAAGAAGACAGGGCAAGGTGGAAGATAGGTGACTAGGAAGTTGATGCCCAGAGACCTTGGTCTGTTCAGAGGTAAGCAAGAGGCGAGATTCTTGGCTGAAAGGAGTGTGTGGAAGTCACAGCTTGAAGAAGGAGGCAGTTAGAACAGCAGCTGAGGAGCTAATACATGGCTCCTTTCCACAGTCAATGGGGCACGTGGGGTGCACCCCTTTGGAGGGTAAAGTTAGGACAGCTGGAAGGGTGGTGAGATGTAGAGGGCAGGAGGTGGGACGGGGTTTGTCTTAGAGGGTGCACAGAAGGTACACTCTGCTTCAGGAGTGCAACAATCACAGCAGGGAGGCCGGAACAGAGCACGGGGAGTCAACCTGGACAGGAGGGCATGGGCAGAGGTGGAGCACAGGCTGGGCTGCCTCAGGGAGCTGAACTGGGTGGGAGCAGGTGAGTGCAGACGTTTAGGGTCTTAGATCTGGAATGGGAGCTGCCTGACCTTGGCCCTGGAGAGCAGCTGGGTAAGGGTGGTGGGAGGATCTGCTCTCAGGTGTGAGGTGGGTTTTGTGTGTATGTGTGTGTGGTGGTGGGGGGGCAACATGGGGAAGCAGAAAGTACCCTGGACATGCAGTTAAAATAGAAAGGCTGAGAGACAGCCTGTGCTGTCTCTGTGGTGAGGAACTTGGCTAGGAGTCAAGGGGAGATCCCTGCTCTGCAACTGTCTAGCTGTGTAGGTTTTCTTGGACAAGTTACCCAGCTTGCTCAAGCCTCAGTTTCCCGATATCAGCTCCCCTGCCATGAGGTTTTGCTGAGAATTAAGATAATACCTACAGAGTAGTTCATACAGTGCTGGGCACAGAGCAAGTACTCGATAAACACTAGTTAGTATATCTGTCTCCCTCTCCCAATACACTCAGTCAATGGGAACTCGATAAATATTTTTGAAAGAATGAGTTATTAGGATTATTACCTGTGTAGCCTTGAGCGCAGGAGACTGAGCTCCACGGAGTGCTGGACTATATTTTATTCTTCTAGCTCCTAACACAATGTTTGATAAAGGAACCTGCTTACGTTCACTAGAATTCAGTTTCCTCATCTATAAAGTGGGGCTAATAATATTTGCTCTACCTCAAGGTCAAATGCGCTAGTGCATGTAAATCGTGACACAGCTGTAGGTGTTGCGCCCATGCGCATGCGCGCGCCCATGCGATATATGGCTGTGTCTGCAGCAAAGGCAGCGCCTGGGACCCCTGGGGAGCCCATGCTCTTCTATCCTGTTTGACAGGAGCTGAATGATAGGCCCGGTGAGCTGCAGGAAAGCCCTGTGAAAGGAAGATGAGAGGAATTTGTTGAGGGCCTCGTTGGAAGGCAGCTGCTGTTTTCTCCAGCAGGAAGGAAGCCCGGGGCTAGGCACTGTGCTCCGCATGATGTACGCAGGAAGCTGCTTTAAACCAACCTGGCCTGATGCCTGGGGTGGACAAGCAAGGAGACACAGGTCGCTAGACATCAAGTCACAGGCCCTGGTGAGGGGCCAAGAACAGACAGGTCTTAGCTGGCAAAGGGCAGGGCTGTCATATGAAGACAAGGACCAGGTGGGCTCTTGTTGGTCCAGCTTATGGGGGAATAGAGATGACCATTTTCAGCTTAGAAAAGGCACAGGGCTGTGTCCAGCTAGAGTCTTAGGCCAGACTCTCTAGCTGGGTGGCAGGCCCCTCTTCATGACAATGAGCTTCTCCTATGATGACTATCTGCTTGGAATTTCTCATATAAGTCACTGTCGGAGCCCTGTCCCTTGTGCCTGTCAGGATACAGGGCCAGGCTGTCTCGGCCCCATCCGGATCTCCACATAATCTCTCCGGACCCGGTGGATATCCTGTTCTGCTTGCTGGCCTTCACTCCCTGCTCTCCCTGGCTATCCCATCCCAATGGGCTGTTCCTCTGGTCTTCCCTTGTGCTGCAGCTGATGGGGGCGTGCCTGGCTGTGTCTTGTGAAATAACGTTTGGAGGAAACAGCAAAAGCCTTCTAGTTGCTACGAAGTGTTAACTGGCGAATTACACTCTTCATTTTGATTTGAAGGAAATAGTCCTAGAAGACATTCTTGCTTTAAAAAATATTAAGCTGCCAACTATGAAAGGCATTCATTCACAGGGGTCTTTGTTGCCAAGCTGGCTTGAATTCCCTTAGCCACGCATTAACACTAATCAGAATCTGGCTGTGTGAGCAAATGTGCATTCAAGTTGAGGGACAGACCGTGTGCATAAAGTATTAGTGAGAAAGTACCAAAAATACCTATTTATTCTTTAAAGTGCTCGAAGTGTAAAAATGACCTGACTGGCAGTTAAAATAAACAGTCATTTTCATTACAAATGAAAGGTACATGACTATAATCTGAGATATTAGGTAACACAGACAATTTATGTTCGAACCATCCATCTAGATTAAAGCCCCTGCTGGAGTTAATATATCCTGATTGCAGGGGACTAGCAGGTAAGTCCTTGCTCCTCAAAGTGGGGGTGGGGACAGGTGGCACTGGCAACACTTGAGAGCATGTTAAAAATGCAGACTTTCAGGCCCCAGATCTCTGAGTCAGAATCTGCATTTTAACCAGATGATAAGACTTACGTGCCCATTAAAGTTTGAGACAGGCTGTTGAGAGCGTGTTAAAAATGACAATACCTGAGCCCCGCCCTGACCTACAGAATCAGAATGTCCAGACACAGAGCCCCGGAATCAGCATTTCCAACAAACTCCCAGGTGGTTGTTTTTTTTTTCCTACCAAACTGTGAGACCCACTGGTAGTCCTTCCCATCTCATCTAAATTCATTAAGGACCAGTTGACATTTAGTGCTCTGAGTCGAGTACAAAAGGATTTGGATGGATGTCATTTCTGCCATTTAGGGATTTAAAACAACATTGCAACAGTTGAACATGTGGAGGACCAGCTATGGTATAAACACCATAGCTGGCGTTTATACCATAAACACCAGGGAGAAGGATTAGAGTATTGATGAATTCACAATGCATTTCAGTCTCCTTTCCACACTTGTGAATATATGTTCTTCCTGAGAGTGAAGAAAAACAGGAACATTGTCTTCATCCTTCCTAGTTCTTTTGGAGTCCAGTGGACTTCCATTTAAGGCATCATTCATTCTTTTGGGCTATTGGGCAGAACCCAGCCCACGGCTCAGCCACTTGAGGTCCCTGCTCAGAGAAATCAGGAAACCAGTGATTCATTTCATTAGCCTTTTCCTATGAACCTTCCCCTCTTCTCCTTGTGCCCACCACCCCTTCCTGGGCCAGGGGGCCCGACCCTCTACAGCTCTGCCCACATTGTTCCCAACACACAGGTCAGGAAAGGGTCGGAGCAAGTACTGGGTCCTTGGGGATGGTGTGGGCTTTCTTCTTTTGCTAGCTGCATTTGGTTCCTTCAGAAACAGAGTGACACAAACCATAATCCTCTCTTTTAGAAAGATGAGAAAAACAGCCAGCATCTTTGGAAATTCAATGTATGATAATTAGAGGTGGGGCAACATGTGACAGGAGCCAGCTGCAGGTCTCTGTTGACTCAGCTTGAACGCACGAAAGCTGGTGCTTAACATTGGTGCTTTAGTGGAACAGTGTCTAAGGTGGGCTAACCTTAGACAGATCCTGGGACTCAAAACATCGAAACCAGTAGTCTCAAAAGCATGCACATTCAGTTACACAGTGATTTCTGGTTTGCCAACTCTGTGACTTAATCCTCTCAGCAATCCAGTGGGGTCACTATTTCTCTTCCCTCCCTCTCTAATGCAAAACCAGAGGTTAGTCATGTGCCCATCACAGAGCTGGAAAGTGGCAGGGCTGAGCCTTGAATTTGCTGCTTTGGACTCCAAATTCTAGTTTCTTTTTATGCAACCATAATGCCTTGTCTTCTATTCATGAGGCAAAATATTATTTTAACTAGACCAGCAATTTCTTTTGGCAAAACTCTCTCCAGATTATACCAGTGAGTGCAAAACTAGCATGTGATAACCCCTTAGCAGGTGTAGTGGCCAAAAATGAATTACTGCTTCTTTACTTTGTGGCTCTGGCAAATTCTTGGAGGTATAGGTGAAAAACCAATGCCATATGGCTCTCATGGAGAAGACTCCACAGCAGGGCTGCTGTGGAATCACCCTGGGAGGAACATCATTGCAGCTGAGGCGTATGGCAAGACCAGGCTGGACCCCGGACCACACAAGCACCATGTGGCAGTCCAGCCCTAACTTGGCTCAGCTCCACTTACAATGTTCAAGGCTAACAGTGAAGTGAAATGAGGGAGGAGGAGACGCAGTGAGAACACCATCCAGGAGGCATTACAGTTCCCTTTGAGAAACCACTCTAGGCCTGGATGTGGATGGTGATGAAGCTCCACGGTGACAGCACAAATAAGGCTCCTGTCTGCACAATCATTGGGCTCAACAGATAAATGCAGTCCTGTTGTCAGGAATGACAGTCTGGGTATTACAAATAACTGGCTCAATGTTGTGATCGCTGGAGCTGAGGTTCAGGAGCAAAGCAGAAACCTGAGTGGAAATCCACAGCAACCAGGAGATTCTGCCTCTGCAAGGGTCTTGAAAAAGCTGTGAGGACCTCTCATGAGGTCGCTGGCCTGCATCCAGGAGTAACATGTGCACCTCTCTATCCCAAGTGTTCCAGCACGTGCTCCTCCATCTTTGTGGGAAGCAGTTTCCAGGTACAGACCATGTGCTGGGGCCAAGCTGGGGCTGCGTAGCAAATGACCATGACCTGGGTCATGGTCATTTTCTTGCATTTCTGGAAGCCAGAATTTCAAAATTAAGGTCTGGGCAGGGCTGCATTCCTTCCAGATGTTCTAGGAAAGAACTTCCTTCAACTTCTTGTGGCTGCAGGCCTTGCTTGCTTGGCCTGTGGACACCTTACTCCACCTTTGCCTCCGTGGTCACATTGCTTCCTCCTCTCTCAAACCTTCCTCGGCCTCTGTCTTTTAAGGAAATTTGTGGTTGCATTAGGGCCTACCCAGATAATCCAGGGTAAACTCTCTTTCTCAAGATCTTTGACTTAGTTGCATCTTTCTTTGTCATAGAAAGTAATGTTCACAGGATCCAGGGACTAGGGCAGGGCTGTATCTTTGTTGGGGAGGGGCACTATTCAGTGCAGTGCAGGCCCTTCTGAATTACTTGGGTTTTTTCCAGTAGACCTATCAGTTAGGATCATAGTAACAGTACCTGAGGAGCATGCTAGGTTCTTCCTGTGCTCATTTAATCTCCCTAACAACTCAGTAAAGCCAATATTTGTGTTCCCCATCACAAAGAAAGAACAGAAGCTCTGAAGTCCATATTCCTTCAGATTTCCCCAGAGGTCTTTGTTTTGGGCCCAAAGGTCCTCAAGGGGAACTCCTCTTCCTTAGGGGAAGAGAAGAGGTGAGGAGGCTTCTGAGCCCCAGCCTTCTTCAACCACTGCATTTCCACTCTGATCTGGTTGAGATGGTAGGCTGAAGAAAACTGTCTTCCTCTTCCAAAGGGTTCCACTGAGAAGAAGTTTGCAAACCAGAACACTGCACTTCACAGCCCAGCATTGTTTGGGCAGGGGTCCAGGTTCAGGAGCCCACCTCTGGGGCAGACACACCTGGGCTCAACTGTCTTCTCTATCCTGTCCTTGGGCAAGTGACCTAACCTCTCTGAGCATCATGTTTCTCACCTGGGTGATGGGAACGATGATAGCATCTACCTCAAAGGCTTGTTGTGAGAACTGAGTGAGATAATGCACCTATAATGCTTAAAAAGTGCTCAGTAAATTTGATATCTCTTAAAAGTAGAAATGTTTGTCCTTCACCAACTGGCTTATATCACTTAGCATAATATTCTCCAGTTCCATCCATGTTCTTGTGAAGGGTAAGGAGCTCCTTTTTTCTTTCTGCTGTGTAATATTCCACTGTGTAAACGTACCATAGTTTTTTGATCCACTCATTTACTGATCGGTACTTAGGCTGTTGCCAGGATGTGGCTATTGTAAATTGTGCTGCTGTGAACATTGGGGTGCATAGACAGGTTCTTTTGAGTTAGTGTTTTGGGATTCTTAGGGTATATTCCCAGCAATGGAATCACTGGGTCAAAATGCAATTCCATTTTTAGTTCTTTCAGGAAATTCCATACTATTTTCCCCAGTGGCTGCACCAGTCTGCATTCCCACCAACAGTGAACCAGGGTTCCCTTGTGATCTCATTTGTAAGAGGAATCTAATGAACAAAAAATAAATTGATGAGCAAAATAGAACCAGAGGCATGGAAACATGGAACAGTCTGCCAGCGACCAGAGGGAAGGGGAAACGGGGAGAAGGGGATAATGGTGGACAGAAGGGGAAGGGACTAGTCAAAGAACATGTATGAATGACACTTGGACATGGACAACGGTGTGGGGATGGACTGTGGGAGTGGGGGGTGGGCGGGGTAGAGGAGGGCAAAGGGGGATTAAATGGGATGACTGTACTAGAATAACAATAAAAAATTTAAAAAAGAAAATGTTTACCCAGAATAGGTGGGTCCAGCTGTTTTTCCCTCACTAGAGCTTTCAGAGGACAGGGTGGCGTCTGCCCAGGGCAGTGGCGTGCAGTGACCTCCCCCTGACTCACGTGAGATGGTGCTCAAAGTGTCCGAGTCACAGGCATGGTGATGAATTTCAGGTGCAGCCATTGCCTGTCTCAGTGAGTCCCCAGAGGGGGGGGGGCTCCTTGGAGGGAGGCAGGGGAGTTTCTTGACATCTTTAATTATTGCAAAGCTTTATTTGCTGACACCTGGGGGTTCTAGGATGACCTAGTAGCAGGCAACTGCAGGTTCAGTGGCCAAGCACAACTCAGCTGTGCGGTGGCATGTGAGCAGCAAAGGGACGCTTACCTGCCTATGTGAAGGGCTTCCAGATGAATGAAACATGTGAGTTCCAGGAGGCAGGCTGACTGACATCAATCTCTTCAACATATTCCAAAACAGCTGCTTTAAGCATAGGTTCTGATTGAATTTTGGAATGTATCATAATGAGAGCTTTGCATTTATCGACTGCTCACCACCTGCCAGGCACTGGGCTGAGAGGGACCTATCTGCATACTCTCAGGTTCCCCCGGATGAACCTATTATCCCTTCTCACAAATGAGGCCCAGGAGGTCAAGGGACTCTGTGAAGGTCACTGGGTTGTGAAGGCGCAGGGCCGGGTGTGGACTGGGGTCTGCGGGAGCTGTGCTCCCAGTGCAGCCCAGGGCCCCTCTAGGGCCAGAAAGAATGCACACTGCCTGTGACTGCCGGCTTCTGTACATCTTCATTTTGGACAGGATCTCATCCCAATCATTAAAAATGAATGTTCTATTCAGCAACAGTGGTAATTAAGCAAAACAAAACAAACAAGAAAACAGTGCCGCTGTCAACAAAACCCAAACTAACAAAAATTTGCTTCGGGCCAGATTCTCCTCTAAATCATGTAAATCTACAACTAGAGGTTCTCAACAGGAACAGAGGCTGACAAAGATCTAACCGGTTTCTCTCAAGGCACACAGGTGAGCCAGGGTGACAGATCTGCTCTCAGGTGAAGGTGTCAGGGTGGGGAAAACTTTCTGGAAAGTGTATTCTGAGAAGTAGGGCACCACTCTGAACGGGAGATGGAAATGTTCTAAAAAGACACGGGGACAAGAGTGTGCCCCGCACTGGTGGGCCCTCTGCCGGGGGGCGATGGTAGACATGTCAGGATGAGGAGAGGGAGCTAACAGAACTGTGGCATGGAAGGGGGTGGGGAGAAATGGACTGAGTGATAATAAAAGGCATATGCTGTCACTGTGCCCTGGGAAGGTGGGCTTGTTCTGAACAGCATCCGTGCTACCTGTCAACAGTGGAAGCAGCAATTGATATTCACTGAATGCTTAGTGATGAGTGATGTGCACGTTAATGACCTCGCTTAACCTTCACAACAACTCTATAAGGTAGGAACTATTATTAGCTCCATTTTACTGATGATGAAACTAAAGCTCAGCAAGGTTAGGCAACTTGCCCTAAGTTGCACAGCTGCAACACAGCAGAAGCCCATTCAGTGAACCAGGACTGTGAGATCCCAGAGCGCACACTCACATAGCTTTCTTCCTGCCTTTCACCTGCCTGGCCCCTGAACTTAGCCTTCTGAGGGTGATATGTTTTCAATGCAGTGGGGACTGTCTCCTTGCATGGACGGTATCTGTTGTATTAGAGTGTGATGGACCCTACACACACAGAACGTTGTATTTAAAATGTGTGAGAAGATGCACTGAGTAGGGGGTGGTGGAGGAGATGATGGGGGAGGGGCTTAGAAACAGGAAGTGGCCGTGACATTCATGAGCACACATCATAACCTCTCAGCACTTTCTGTGTCAGTCAGAAGTGGATTTGAATTTGGGGGGCACTGGGGCAGGCCTCAGGAGGCTCTCTTCCCTCCCACCCCTGTACCATCCCCAAGGCGGCACAGGGGGAGCCTTTCCCTTCTTTGCCTCCTCAAACCCCTGCAAAGGTCCTGTGGCAGCCGTCGCAGGCAAATGCGGCTGCTGGAAACAGGACACGGATGGAAGTGGTCACTCCGTGACAAACCTCTGGCTCCCTCAGCCCAGGGCGCCTGAGGTGAAGGATGCGTGTTAAAGACAGAGAACTGAGCATTCTGTGCCTTCTCAGGCTAGAGGAGAGGATGGGCACATCACGTGCCAGTTGGCAAAAGAAAGGGGACAATTTCTTCTCTTTCAAAGACATTCAATGCATTTGGTGGAGCTAGCAGTGGGGGGTGTTAGAAACCAGTTGCCCTTTTAAGAAAGTGGTGCTCTGTTCTAATCCACACCCTAAACCACACTTGGGAGAGCTGGAACATTTCTTTCTTTCTTTTTTCTGAACTTAATAAAATTTTTTTTGAGTGGCTTTAGATTCCCAGCAAAACTGAGTGGAAAGCACAGAGAGTTCCCAGAGACCCTCTGTCCCCGCACACCCACTGCCTCCCCCACTATCAACATCTGGCACCACAGCACTGCATTTGTTACAATCGATTAACTTCCACTGGTACATCACTATCACCCAAAGTCCATAGCTTATATCAGGGTTCATTCCTGGTGGCACATTCTATGGATTTGGAGCATGTCTCTTTTTTATCTGATAAGAAAAGGGAAAAATGACTGCCTCAGGGCCACCTAGTGGGGCCAACATTAGCCTCTTACCCCTGGTGGGCGCCCACACCCATGCCTTCCAGCCAGAAAATACAATCATCTGGTCTCCCAGGGGCCAGATGTTGAGGAAGAGAGGCAGGGAGAATCCACGGGGATGAAACTAACAAGAATCAGTTTCATGGCTTGAAAAAATAGGGACGAACCCCCCCCCCCCCTGCTGCTTCGTGGTGGGCGGTTCAGTGGTTTATTCTCACCCCAGACAGCACTAAGATGAGACTGGAAGGCTGGAAAACCAGGAGCAGCAGGACTCTCCATTCGAGACTCAGGGCCTGTATTAGCAGCAGGTGTAAATGAGCATCACATTACTCTGTGATTCCATAGACCAAGTGAGCCTGGGAGTCTTGTAGGTTCAAGCCCTGGATCTGCAAGTTACTGAGAATAAGTGTAGGACTGTTATAAGAATTATAGGATGTATTAAGTTTCAAGACTGTGGATCAGGGGTCCCCAAAGACCACCCCCAGTTCAGTGGTTCTCTAGGAGGAGTCTCAGAACTCAGCATATATGTAGTCACCGCTAAGATTTATGACAGGGAAGGGGTACAGAGTGAAACAAGGGAAAAGGTGCACAGGGCGAAGTCTGGAGGAAAAAGCCTCCAAGAGTCCCCTCCCCAGAGAGTCACACAGAATGTGCTTAATTCCCCCAGCAACAGGCTGTGACAACATGTGTAAAAGCCTGTCTGCTAGGGAAGCTCATTAGAGACTCAGCATCCAGGATTTGTATTGGAGGCTGGTCACGTAGGCACCCTCTGCCTAGCACAGACCAATATTCCAGGCTCCCAGAAGGAAAGCAGGTGTTCGCCGTAAACCACAGTTTGTATAGGTAGTTTAGGCACAGTGAGCTACCTCTCCTCGGTCCCGGGAATAGTGGGAACTCTCCCCAAAGCCAAGTTCCCATATTCCAGCCAAAGACCAGCCTTGCCAGTGAGGTTTACTAAGGATACCAGTCTTAGGTCTGATCCTCTCTGCACAACCTGCTTCATTGTTTGACACATGGTAGTTGTTCAATAAATTGCAACCATCGCTGCCAGCAGCATCACAGTTTTGTACCTTTTTCTCCAGGAAGGAGAGCTCAGTATACCAACACCAGTGTCCTCCAAGTCAAACCCAAACACAGGCACACACGTCTCTGTGCCTGCAAGTGTGCATCTCAGATAGAGTAACTGCTTAGCTAATAAACCTTTTTTGTCTTCAAATGTGGAATCATTATTCTTTTATCTCTGGTCTTAGTTTGCCATTTACAATCCTCATTAGCATGCATTTTGTATCTTCAACCAAATCCTCGGTGAAAAACAGGTTAATCAAGTCAGGACTCGGGACAGAGCTTCACACAATTGAACTTAAAGCCTCACTTTACTTAAAGCTCTTGAATCAACCTTTAGGAAGTGACCCTGCTACGAGAAAAGTCATCCAGCTCATAGGTCAACATGGTAGCTACAATGATATGTGAGGAAGCCCTTTACTGCTTCTTTAAAATGGAAATAAACTGCATCGACAGCATTCCACCCGTCCAAGGAAACAAGGTTAGTTGTGTGTGCAGCCAGTGCTACCTCCTGGTGATCCCACATGGTACCCTAAAATTTTATAAGCCATTTGTTTGAACTTAATTGTTCTTTAATCGACAGATACACTCTTTTTAAAATTTTCCCTGCTTGAAACAATTTGCCCATTCTCTTCTTTGATTGTGGCTTCCCCAGACCTTGGGGTGTACCGTGTGATTTAATGTCAGATGACCAACCGGAAGTGCACCCCACCTGCCTTAGGCTGCAGTTCCCCTGGCAGAGCAGACTGCTGATTGGCTCTCCCTGTTCAAGTTTGGAGGGCCTTCAGGGAGGAGATGGAAGTCAAAAGAAGTTCTAAGTTCTCCCTTCTTTCTAACACCTCAATAATTATATTCTACCCCCACCTTCAACAACCTACTCTTTCTCTCATCCTTTGTCACTTCAAAGAAGAAATATAACAACAGGGCAACACTGAACTCTAAGACATCAGTGATTAGGAAAAACAGTCATTAAAACCCACCAAAATTACAGGGAGTTCATTTATACTGTTCTGCCTACTTTTATGTATGTTTGAAATTCTTCAATATAGTTTTTTCAAAAGCCAATGAAAATGATTTCAACAATATTAGAAAATTGTTGAAATAAGTTATCAGTGTGGATCTTGGGTCAGAGGAAAAGGAGGGGAGGAGCTAGGCATGTATTCAGGGTGTTATAATCCTAACCCCAAAAGCCAAAATACAGTCCTTCCGAGTTCTCCCTCCCCTCAGGGTGGTGACGATCTGAGGAATAGAATTCTGACGCCATTTAAGCGTAAACACCTCAATGCTCACATGTATTGATCTTATGTCTTCCCCTGTAATAAGCACTGGTTCCAGGCTTGCATCTAATTTTGATAGTAACTGGCTCATTTCCATATGCACTTGGCGCTCTGTCTTCCTTGTGTCTGCCCTTGTGGGTGGTTTGCTTCTGAGCAAACGAGATCTCAGCAGACGGTTCCCATGCCTTTAACTTTCTTCAGAAAGCCCCGGAGCAGCCCTGTCCTGGTCGTGCAAGCGCCACGCCTGCTGCTCTCCCGCCTGTGGCTGGGCCTCAGGTCACAAGGGCTGGGCTCTCTGTTCCATTTCCTCATCAGCGTCCCAGACAAGAGAAAGAAGAGAGACTGAGGAGATCAGAAGCAGCTCTCCCGAGCAAGACCAGGATTGGTGGGCCACAGCAGGGGAAGTCTCTGATCCACAGAAAACAGGACACTCTGTATCAGTAAGAAACGCTCAGAACCATTTTTCAAAATTAGCAGCTGTAAAGGAATGAAAGCCGATTGCCGTTCAGCGCGCACGCAGGCTATTCCACCCTCAAAGAGCTTCACAGTCATTATTAAAAAACACATTTCAGAACATAATATTAGGCTATTGATTGCTGTTTGTTTCGATGTTTAATTCAGTAACAGCTCCGGTGGTGGGGAGCTTTGAACGGAATGGATGCTCTGAAGACCTGCAGGAACGTCCAGTTTTCCACCGGGTTTCGCACGGAGCTTTGGTAATGCCATGGGGACAGGGCCCTTGGTGCCCCCAGGCTCTTACAGATGGGAACGTGGGGGCCAGCTGCTGAGCAAGGCTCTGTGGTCTGTCTACAGAAGATAGCAAAGGCAGAGGGTTCCATGTGAATCTGAACAACATCCACTCCCTCTGCCACCACGCATTAAATGACCTGGCACTGAAATTCAATACACACCTCGGGCACTCTTGCGGAACGGCACCCGTGCATCTCCGCGGCATCAACATCCCGGGAGGAACAGAAAGGGAAAAAAGGCTCCCCTCTGAACAGACACAGAGATGGAGAGAGACCACAGTGGGAAACCCCACTTGGACCACAGGCCTGAGGGCTCCAAAGGGAAGTGGGACACACACTGCGGCTGATCCTCCTCGCCCCGGAAGCCGGGGTTGATAGGCAGGACCCCAAAGGTGAACAGGAAACCCAGGGAGAAGCAAACCCCGAGGCCAGACTTAGCATCCCTGGAGCCCTGTCATCCCTGCTTCCAGTCCATTCCACCCCCAAACCTTGTCTAGAACCATGCCCCCCCCCCCGGACCCTTGTTTGTGCCAGCCCTTTCTTTACGTTTTCATGTGCTCTGATTTGCCTGGACCCATGGTTCTCCTACAGTGGTCCCCTGATCAGTGGCATCAGCATCATCTGGTTAAAAACGCAGTCTTCTTAGACCCCACCCCTGACTTCTCACATCAAAACTTGGAGGGTGAGGCCCACCCAGCCATTTGTGCTTTTTAAAAGGCCTCCAGGAGATTCTGATGCCTGTTCAAGTTTCAGAACCACAAGCTTGGATGACTGCAACAGTCTGTAGTGGTCTCCTGCCTCCGGCCCATTCCCCACGCTGCCACCAGAGCCACCTTTCAAAACATAAACCTAGTTCATTTTGGTGCCCGGCACAGCCCAAACATAGTAGGTGCACAATAAATATTTATTGAATGACTAAGTGAAACATGACCTCAGCTTTTAAAACTTTTATGGAGACTTCTGCCAAGATGGAGGCGTAGGTGGAAGCACTGTGCCTTCTCACACAACCAAGTTTAAAAACAACAAAGTTTTAACAACAAAAATGCAGCCAAACCACAGAAAATTGAACTACACAGAAGTCTGACAACAAACCCTTCAGCTGAACTGGTAAGAGGGGCAGAGCCAGCAGCAGAGCGGGATTGAGCAGGAAAGATTACCCTCACCCTCCAAGTTTTGATGTGAGAAGTCAGGGGTGGGGTCTAAGGACCAACCTGGGCATGCAACCCAGGCACCCCAGCAGCCATAGGCGGATCCCAGGTGTGGAGTAGCTGGCGGACCCACTGAGGGCTGAATGCGGTCACACATTCTCATGCAGATAAACCAGTGAAGGAGCGAAACGGTGAGACAGACCTTGCAGGCCCCAGTGGCGAAAAGTGGCAGAGAGGACCACCATTGTCCCTCTCTGACCCCGCCCCCACACACAGCGTGACAAACCAGCTACCTGGGTGGTCCCGCCCTGGTGAACACCTCCTCATACCTAACAGGCATGAACAGATCAAAACATGGCTCAAGAACAACTCAGAGCCCCAGAGCCAATAAATCTAAGTGACAAAGAAATTGCCAAACTTTCAGATGCACAGTTCAAAACACTGGTGATCAGGATGCTCACAGAACTGGTAGATTATAGTCACAAATTAGAGGAACATATGAAGGCTAACTAATTGAAATGAATGCTAATGCACAGGAAACCAATAGTAATGGAAAGGAAACTGGGACTCAAATCAAAGGAATGGACTGGAAAGAGGAAAAAATGACCAAACAGAAAAGGATGAAGAAACAAGAATTCAAAAAAATGAGGAGAGGATAAGGAACCTCCAGGACATCTTTAAACATTCCAACATTCGAATTATAGGGGTACCAGAAGGGGAAGAGGAACAGCCACCAGTGGAAAACTTATTTGAACAAATAATAAAGGAGAACTTCCTCAATCTGGCAAAGGAAATAGACTTCCAGGAAATCCAGGAAGCTCAGAGTCCCAAAGAAGTTGGACCCAAGAAGGAACACACCAAGGCACATCATCATTACATTAGCCAAGATTAAAATGAAGGAGAGAATCCTAGAAGCAGCAAAAGATAAGGGGACAGTCACCTACCTACAAAGGAGTTCCCATCAGACTGTCAGCAGATTTCTCAAAAGAGACCTTACAGGCAAGAAGGGGCTGGAAAGAAGTATTCCAAGTCATGAAATCTAAAGACCTACATCCAAGATTGCTCTATCCAGCAAAGCTTTCATTTAGAATGGAAGGGCAGATAAAGTGCTTCTCAGATAAGGTCAAATTCAAGAAGTTCATCATCACCAAGCCCTTATTATATGAAATGTTAAAGGGAGTTACCTAAGAAAAAGAAGATAAAAAAGATGAACAGTGAAAGGACAGCAAACTCGGTTATTAACAACCACACCTAAAACAAAAGCAAACTAAGAGGACAGCTAGATCAGGAGCAGAACCATAGAAATGAAGATCACATGGAGGGTTAGCAACAGGGGAGTGGGAGGAAGAGAAGTGGGGAGAAGGTACAGAAAATAAGTAGCATAGATGGTAGGCAGAAAATAGATGGGGGGAGGGCAAGAATAGTATGGGAAATATAGAATCTAAAGAACTTGAGACACGTGGTCATAAACTAAAGGGGGGAATGGTGGGGGAGGGGTGTGCAGGGTGAAGGGGAATGAAGGGGGGAAATAGAACTGTAATGGCATAATCAATAAAATATATTTTTAAAAACTTTTATGGCTACTTATGGCCTATACAAAGTAACCTAGAAACTCCTCAGTAAGGTAGATTAATATTTATCTGATTATTTCTTGTTAGTACTATTCTTAGTAGTTATTTGTGGAGCAATCTACTCACAATTTGGTAAGTACCCTGTATTATACTTATTCTTTCACTGTCTTTCTTAACCTGTCCACTCTGAGAGAGGTGGGTAGGTGCCCTTTGCAGATGAGGCACCATCAGAGAGGTTTTGTAACTTCCCTGAGGACCTGCAGGTACCAGGTGATGACCTGGAGTTCAATGCAGGTTTGTTAGTCTCCAAGGCTCATGCTTTAAATGTGTTTCCTGTCAAAATCAAACCTCAATGATGGTTCTAGACTCTTCCTACCTCTCTCAGGCTTTGGCTTGTGTGTGTCTGCAAGTCTCACCTGATCCTCTTTTCAGACAGACAACTAGCTAATTATGCTAATGACCCAGCGCATTATGGTGGATGGCCTGTGATGAGTATTTCCTGAAGTGAAGTCCTCCGATCACCTGCATGAGAATAACCTGGGGTCATGCTAGAAAGGCGAGCCCTAGCCCATGCTCTCCCCACCCCCAATCCAACACAATGGGCTTGGAGGAGTGTCTGGAAATAGCTCTTTCCTAAGCGCCCCACACCCCCATGGTTATTCTGCACAGTGATGTTTGAGACCCTGTGCCCTGGAGGTGAGAGCTTATCTTGTCCACACTGGTCCCTGCAGCCACTGCACAGGGCTGCTGTGTGACAGGCCATCGGAGAATGAATGAATGAGCACTTTTCTAAGAAAAGGACTGAGGTGGGGTAGGGTGTCCCATAAAACACTCATAGGAGAAAAGAAGTCACGGCACAGACAGGCTCACCAGATGTGGCACCAGCTGCTGGCACGTAAGAAACAAGCCTGAGTGTGAACAGAAGACACATGTTCTGAGCCACAAAAACTTGACATATCGGCTTTGGCAATGATCGCCGACCACGCGGTGCCGATAATGTTATTAACGCTGAATGTATTTGCCTGACCTTATCAGGCCTTACAAAGAGCACAGGAGTCTAATTAAGTTCAGATGCCAGCCCCTCTAACTTCTTTCTCAATAGCTACTGAGCCCATCATTTACCCTGACGTTCCTGAAATGATCGGTCTTTAAAACCAAAGGAAGTTGGTCATTAGCATGTGTAAGATGCCTGTCATGATTTGTGGTAAGACCAAGCTGGCAGCCAGAGATGGAGGGTATTTCATTCTGCTTGGCACAACACGAGCCGGCTGGTAGGAGACCCGCCTTATCACCTCATCACACTCACCACAGGGCTCTGCCCGCCATCTCCTCCACTCAACGTGTGCGCACAGATGGGTTGGAAGGGGGCACTGATGGGCCTGCTGACCAAATGGGCAGATGACATAAGCTGGGGAGGAAGCCAGGACCCAAAAGGCATCTGTGAGTCAGGGGTGATTTCCAGGGGCTGATAGCAGGTCTTACATTTGGACTACCTCCACCCCGAAAACGAATATTAAATAGTAACTCAAAATAACTGCAAACACCTGTGTAACACAGCACACCAGAAACTGCCTGTATACTAATTCACTTATTTATCAACACCCTACGAGGTAGCTTCTGTTGTCCTCATTTTTAAGATGAGGAAACTGAGATAAGAGCAGCGAAATAACTGGACCAGAGGTCTGTAAACATGTGTTTTGGTTGTGGTAATGATTGTTTATTTTCATTTTTATTTATTTTGTTAATGAAAGATGCACTGGGGCCTTGACTGGGTTCAGATAAGTTTGGGTCAAAGGTGTCACAATGTGTCGTAAGTCAGGGAACCCTAAGGAACACTTTCCTCTGCTTAGGAGCCTCCTGTAGGTGGGGAGTAGGGGGACCTTTCCCACACTTAGGCTTAACCATCCATGGGAGAGGCTGGTAGATAGGAGGGTGGATTGTGGGACAGATGCCAGAGCCCCTGAGACATAACTCGCCCAAAGAAAGCAGGAGTCTTGCCAGGAGGACTAGACTAGGGGCAGCGAGCGCCTACGGATTGTGGGAGGGTGGTGCTCCCCAGCCCCCGAGTTGTGATCTCGTCCCCAAGGTACTCGGGTGACAGTCCTTTTCCCAATGTATCAATATGAGTTTTTCTTTTATTTATTTAAACGGACATTACCCTATAACAGTCAATCTGAGAGAATCCAGGAAAATGCTGCATGCAGCCCTGGAAGCTGGGAGTCCCAGACTGAGGTGTCAGCGGATCTGGTATCTGACGAGAGCCCTTTTCTCGGTTCACAGATGGCCATCTTCCTGTTGTAGCCGCGCCAGGCGGAGAGCAGAGAGAGGGCTGTAAACATTATTACACTGAACTTTCTTCTTCAGTTCCACGCACCAACTCTTCCTTTTCTTTGTCGCTGCCAAGTGTACTTGAATATGCCATCGATGGAGCCTCCGGGGGCAACACCCCTACTGCCATATCTTGCTTAGGCTTCAACTTTGCGGAAAGTTGATCCTTATGTTGATTGCAGAGAAGCTGTATTTTTAAAAGGAGTAGTTGAGATGGAGATACTGACGTGAGGTGCCTGCCCCCAGAAGCACAAGTCATTGAAGTCGCTCTGGGCTACACCGATAGAGAGGTACAGGGTGCAAATTGAAGGAGGCGATGGAGCCCTGCTCTTCCCTGGGCAAGTACACACTCAGATGGGATGTTCAGTTCTGGGCGAGCCAATGGACCTGGGAGGCGATTGTCTAACTGAGCTTTTTGGAGAAGGGTGATCAGAGAGAGAAACTGAAACCAGGACTCAGAGGGTCTGGGGAAGCAGATGCGGATCTTCGACTTGGAAACAAGAAGACAGATGGGGCAGGGAATGGGGCGAGCACGATGGCTGTGCTGGAGAATGGGTTCAGGCTGAGGACAGAGCCGAGGTGAGCAGGTGGGTGGGAAAGGCTGATTTTCTTTTTTAAGTAAACTTTTTAGTTTGGTGTAGTTTTAGATTGACAGAAAAAGTACAAATATAGTAGAGAGAGTTCCCATATATCCTATATTCAATCTCCTCTATCATCAACACTTTGCATTAGTATGTTACATTTGTTATAAATAATGAACCAGTATCAATACATTTCAACTAAAGTCCATACTTTACTTGGATTTCCTTAGTTTCCACCCAAGATCCCTTGTCTGTTGCAGACCCAGTTCAGGAAACCACATTAGATTTAGTTGTCATGCCTCTACAGAGACGTGAGGCTCCTCTTGGCTGATAGTTTTTCACTTTCCTTGGTTTTGATGACCTGGACAGTTTTGAGGGCCGCTGGTCAGGTATTTTGTTGAATTTCCCTCAATTAGGATGATGTTTTTCTGGTGGTTATCTCGGGTTTTGGGAAGGAAGCACACAGAGATAAAAAGCCATATTCATCCCATCATATCAAGGGTATGTACTCTCAACGTGACTTGTCCCTGTTGATAGTGGCCTTGATAACCGGGCTGAGGCCGTGTCTGTCAATTTCCCCCTCCCCTTCTATACTGCATCCTTTGGAAGGTCACTATGCAGTGCCCCCACTTAAGGAGTAGGGAGTTATGCTTCACCACTCGAGGATAAAGTATCTATAATATATAATTCTTCTACATGGGAGATTTGCCTACTCTCCCTCATTTATGTATTTGCCCAATCATTTATTTCTACCATATAGAGTCATTGAGATTTACTTTACACTTTGGGTTATAATTCAATGCTACTTTATGCTGTTGCTCAAATTGCTCCAACTTTGGCCATTGGAAGTTCTCTCACTTGGTTCCTGACCTGTTTGACATACCTGTTATTGTGGGCTTTTTAACCACTTCCTTGCATTCTACCACTGCCTGATTATCTGGTTCATCTTGTATATTTCCTGCCCTAGTCCTAGAATCAGTCATTTCCCCTGGAAACCCTGATTCCCCTTACTGGAGAATAATTTTAGAAACCGAGATCTGAGGCTGGGTCCACTCGTTGCTATTGGGGTATCCACTGCTTCTAGGCCCTTTCATATGTCAGAACAAGGGTGTATTCTAACTCATGTATAATACATATCTATAAATATTTCTATATGCAATGATCTGTATCTATGATGAGCCAAACACCAGTTCACACCAATGTCTTCAACTCACATCCAACACCCCATGAATCATTCTATCCTAGGGGACGTTGATTGTTAAGCAACAGTAACAAAAACAATTCTGTAAGGTGATGAATATGTTAACTAACTTTACTGTAGTAATCATTCCACAATATACACATATGTCAAATCATTATATTGTATACCTCCAAATTATACAATGTTATATGTCAATTATAGTTCAATAAAGCTGGGGGAAAACCTCCATTAAAAAAACATTCTGCAAAGTTGAAGCTGGTTGCTTCTGGAAGTAGTATGTGTTCATCGCTGAGTGTATTCAAGCATACTGGCAGCTATAAGGAAAGGGGAGATCTGGTGGTCGGCACTGGAAAAGTTAGTTCAAACTTGACTATGTTCAAGGCCCCTTCCAGCCCTATGACTGTTGAAACAGAAGTGCCATGTAAGGAAAGAATATGTATGGCTTCCCAGACAGATTCATTGTTTCCTAGCTTCCGCAAGTCTAAGATCTGGGCAAGGATAAAGAACTGGCATTTACGACAAATAAAGGAAGCACTAGTCAACAGGTAGGAAATTTATGGCATTTGTAATCCAAAGAAGAGAAAACAGTCCTAAAATATAAATGAAACTCAAAAAGACTTTGAATTCATAGATGTCAGCCAGAACGGATTATGAAGGAGGAGTGAGGCTGGCTCATGTGGGAGGGACGCGTGCCAGGGGATTGATATGGAAGGAGTCAATCCTGCTGTTTCTTTCAAAGTCTTGGGTGTCCACAGTCAGAGGGATGACTGTTTATGTTTTATGATTGTGGCCCAGAAAAAATGCAGCCACCCAGAGTCCAAGGGAAAGAGACAAGGAATTGACATATGGAGAGGGCTGAATTTCTCAGGAAGGTGATGCTGCCCCAGTTTTAGGGTGAGTTAGAAGTGGAATGCCCACCCCACTGCAGGAGAGAGGAACCTCTCCCCAGCCAGCAGTTCTTCCTGCCACAGCTTTGTCCAAAAAGACCACAAATGACCTCTGGAGGAGAGATGAAGAGAGAAAGAGAGAGTTCCTCCATCGAGGGTGGGTCCCATCCCCAAAGATTTTGAGCCTGTACATCTGGAGATGGACTGAGATTTATTTGTAAAATAATCTCCCTTAGACGACACTGACACTGGGATTTCTCAACCATATTTGGAGCTACACTGGTGCTCTTAATTGCGGAGTTTGCCCAGAACAGTCCCAATTTAAGTTTGTTGTTCTGAGTAACTATTAGTAGGTCTCCCTTCCTCCCATGGCGAAAGTGACCTGGTTTGGGTGAGAAGTTATATGGTCACCCTTCTTTTTTAAAAAATATATTTTATTGATTATGCCATTACAGTTGTTCTATTTCCCCCTTCATTCCCCTCCACCCTGCACACCCCTCCCCCACCATTCCCCCCTTTAGTTTATGACCATGTGTTTCAAGTTCTTTAGATTCTATATTTCCCATACTATTCTTGCCCTCCCCCTATCTATTTTCTACCTACCATCTATGCTACTTATTTTCTGTACCTTCTCCCCACTTCTCTTCCTCCCACTCCCCTGTTGCTAACCCTCTATGAGATCTCCATTTCTGTGGTTCTGCTCCTAATCTAGCTGCCCTCTTAGTTTGCTTTTGTTTTAGGTGTGGTTGTTAATAACCGAGTTTGCTGTCCTTTCACTGTTCATCTTTTTTATCTTCTTTTTCTTAGATAAGTCCCTTTAACATTTCATATAATAAGGGCTTGGTGATGACGAACTTCTTGAATTTGATCTTATCTGAGAAACACTTTATCTGCCCTTCCATTCTAAATGAAAGCTTTGCTGGATAGAGCAATCTTGGTTGTAGGTCTTTGGATTTCATGACTTGGAATACTTCTTTCCAGCCCCTTTTTGCCTGTAAGGTCTCTTTTGAGAAATCTGCTGACAGTCTGATGGGAACTCCTTTGTAGGTAGGTGACTGTTCCCTTATCTCTTGCTGCTTCTAGGATTCTCTCCTTCATTTTAATCTTGGCTAATGTAATGATGATGTGCCTTGGTATGCTCCTTCTTGGGTCCAACTTCTTTGAGACTCTCTGAGCTTCCTGGATTTCCTGGAAGTCTATTTCCTTTGCCAGATTGGGGAAATTCTCCTTTATTATTTGTTCAAATAAGGTTTCCACTCGTGGCTGTTCCTCTTCCCCTTCTGGTACCCCTATAATTCGGATGTTGGAGCGTTTAAAGATGTCCTGGAGGTTTCTAAGCCTCTCCTCATTTTTTTGAATTCTTGTTTCTTCATTCTTTTCTGTTTGGTCATTTTTTTTTTCTTACTTCTGGTCCGCTCCCTTGATTTGAGCACCAGTTTCCTTTCCATCACTATTGGTTTCCTGTGCATTAGCATTCATTTCAATTAGTTTAGCCTTCATTTGTTCCTCTAATTTGTGACTAAAATCAACCAGTTCTGTGAGCATTCTGATCACCAGTGTTTTGAACTGTGCATCTGAAAGTTTGGCAATTTCTTTGTCACTTAGATTTATTGGCTCTGGGGCTCTGAGTTGTTCTTGAGCCATGTTTCGATCTGTTTGTGCTTGTTACATATGAGGAGTGGAGCCTTAGGTGTTTACCAGGGCAGGGCCACCCAGGTCGCTGGTTTGTGATACTGTATGTGGGGGCGGGGTGAGAGAGGGAGCAATGGGGAACCTGTCCACGTGCCCAGTCCATCCCACCGCTCGCCCCCGCCTGTTTATCTGAGTGGAAATGTGCGAGCCTGCCGCCCTGCTCCATGCGGTCTCAATGCTCGCCTCTTCACTGGTTTATCTGCATGCAAATGCTTGACCTACCGCAGACAGCCAGCCGCGCCTCTTCCCTGTGTCTGCCCGTAACTAGCCCGCACCTGGGATCTGCGCCCTCAGCTTCCTGTGCACCACCCTGGTTGGGGATCTTTTTGGCCAACCCGCTCTGCTGCTGGCTTCATCCCTCTGACTGGTTTAGCTGAGCATTTTGTTGTTTTCAGACTCCGTATTGTTGATTTTCTGTGTGGTTTGGTTGCGTTTATTATTGTTAAAACTTTGTTGTTTATGGATTTGGTTGTGCGAGGATGCAAAGTGTTACCACCTACCCCTCCATCTTGGCGGAAGTCCTTTTTTGAATTCTTGTTTCTTCATTCTTTTCTGTTTGGTCACTTTTTTCTTCCTTCTGGTCCACTCCTTTGATTTGAGTCAAAGTTTCCTTTCCATCACTATTGCTTTCCTGTGCATTTCCCTTCGTTTCAATTAGTTTAGCCTTCATATGTTCCTCTAACTTGTGACTAAAATCAACCAGTTGTGTGAGCATCCTGATCACCAGTGTTTTGAACTGTGCATTTGATAGGTTGGCAATTTCTTTGTCGCTTAGAGTTATTGGCTCCGGGGGTTTGAGTTCTTCTTGAGCCATGTTTTGGTTTGTTCGAGCCTGTAACAAATGAGGAGGGGAGCCTTAGATGTTCACCAGGGCGAAGCCACCCAGATCGCTGGTTTGTGACACTGTATGTGAAGGCGGGGTCAGAGAGGGGGCAATAGCGGTCCCCTCTGCTGCTTCCTGCCGCTGGGGCCTGTGCAGTCTGTCTCACTGCTTGCTCCTTTGCTGGTTTATCTGCGTGTGAATGTGTGACTACGGTCAGCCTGCCGCCGTGTGCCTTCACTGTGTCCGCCCATCTCAACCCCACACCTGGGATCCGCCCTTGGCTGCCTGTGCACGACTGGGTCAGGGGATCTTTTTTGCCCTCTCTGCTGCTGGCTCTGCCCCTCTTACCTGTCTGGCTGAATGGCTCATTGTTGTCAGACTTTCGTATAGTTCAATTTTCTGTGGTTTGGCTGCCTTTTTTGTTATTAAAACTTTGTTGTTTTTAAACTTGGTTGTGTGAGAAGGCACAATATTTCCACCTATGCCTCCATCTTGGAGGAAGTCTATGGTCACCCTTCTGAATATTGATATGTCCCTGAGCCACACAGGGAAGGAATCACATGTCTTTGAGGTGTCCTTTTGGTTAAGTACTTCTTTTCCATCCCTGCTCCAAATAGAGAGTACATCCACCATGGAAAGTGAGGGTTCTCTTGCATGACTGGTGTGGCTCAGTTGGTTGGCTGTTGTCCTGCAAAGTGAAAGGTCACTGGTTCAATTCCCCATCGGGGACCATACCTGGGTTGCAGGTTTGGTCCCTGGTGGAACCATGCATGAGAGGCAACTGATCGATATTTTTCTCTCACAGCAATGTTTCTCTCCTCTTTCTCTCTCCCTTCCCTTCTCTCTAAAAATAATTTTTAAAAGTGAGCGTTCTCCACTGGGGATAGGGAGAGAAGGTTCTAGAATGTCTTAGGGTCAGGGTGGGGGCCAAGGAAAAACAGATTGATAAGGATCCCCAGGTGTTTTGATGCCCTTCCCTTTCCCAGGCCCTTAAGGATCTGAACAAGCTGAAGGAAGGAGAGGGCAGAGAGCAACATTGCTGCCGTTCCATCCCCCAGCATCCCTTTGGGCCCCTGTCCCTTCCTTTCTTTTTCCACCTTTCTGTATTTCCTGTTACATTTTCCTGTGTCAGTATCAAAGGGCTGTCCATGTGATTCACCCTGTTGAGGATGGCTCTTGAGATGAAAGAATCAGCTGATCTTTGGTCAAAAGTAACCATGGAAATCCGAGACTTTAACCGGTGCCTGCTGGGGACCTCTGATGGGAAGCTCTCCCATTTTCTCTGCACTCAGGAGAGGTGGGATGAACCACAGGTGACTCTACAAAGCCACTGATCTGAAACACAGATGTGATCACATCTTAGTCCCGACCCTGCCCACTCCCAGCCTTGTAACCCTCGAGGTACCAAAACCATGTGGAAAGACGCACATCTCGCATGACTTTGGAGGCAGCAGGCACAGCCATTGGGCTTCCTCTCTCTCCCCCATTCATCTCCCAATCCTTGGTGACCTTGCACAGTGTCAGGGCTTTAAATACCATCTATACACTGACAACTCCAAAATTTATATCATCTCCGCCCAGGACCTCTTCCCTGAACTCCAGGCTCATATATCCAACTGCCTACTTAATATTGCTCTTGAATATTTAATAGACATTTCAAATGTGACTTGTCAAACACTGAGCTCCTGATTGCCCCTCTAGATCCACTCCTGCTGTCTCTCCTCTCTCAACTCCTGACCTCCAGGTGCTCAGGCCCAACACTCGAAGGCTTACTTAATAACTCTTCTCACACTCTGCATCCAATTTGTTAGCAAGTCCCACTGCTCCTATATTAAAACACATACAGATTCTGACGACTTCTCACACTCTCCTACTCTGGTATAACCCCCTCATCTTTCATCTGGGTTAATGTAAGAACTTCCCAACAGTTCTTTTGGTTTCCCTCCTTTCCTCCCTTCAGTCTATTTTCAACATGGAAATGGAGCTTCCTTCAAGTGTGGATCATATCACGCCACCCCTCTGCTGAAAGTATGTGTCCTATCGCCTTCTACTCATTAAGAACAAGAAGCAAGCAGTCCTCAGGGCTGGCACAGCCTGCTGCTCTGGCCACACTCAGATCTGATTTTTCACTCCTCTCAGCTTCCTCACTCTGTGCCAGTCCCACAGCCCATGTTCCTGCTTCAGGGCCTTTGTGCAAACTGAACCCTTTGCCTGGTGACCATAGACTCCCTCCCCGCCCTCCCCTAGGGCTGGCCTCAGACTCCATGGTAAGACTCCCCTTACACCCAGGCACCAACACTTTACTTCTCTTCCCCAATTTACCTTTATTCCTTAGCACTTATACCATCTAACATATTACATTGTTGGCTTATTTTCTTGTTCAATGTCTCATTCCCTCACTTTGATGTCAACTCTACAAGAGCAGGGGGGTTTGTTTGATGGTTCAGAGCAGTATTTCTAATACCTAGATGGTACCTGATGCGAGACAGGAGGTTCTCCAAGAATACTGGTGGTTGTTCATAGGAACCACTAATCTATAAGGAGCACATACAAAGTGATAAGCAAAACATGACATCTTTAATGGGAAAGTGATCAGAGGACACAAAAAGGCAACTTACTAAGAAGAGACACATCTGGCTAATGAAGATGTAAGAAAAGTTCATTTTCATTAGGAATGCTCCAAGAAATGCATATTAAAACAATGGCATTTTCTAATATCAAAAGTAAGCCAAATAACAATATCAAATGCTAACATGCATGCATGTACACTGATAGAGGGAATATGAATTTGTATAAAGTATTTGAAAGCACTTCACAAGTATCAAGAGTTTACATTTTTCATACCTTTAGATTGATGACTAGAAATCTATTCCAGAGACAAATTAAGATAAATGCTTATGCACACCAATGGATGAATGGATAAACAAAATGTGGTCTACGTTCACATGATGAAGTATTATTCAGCCTTGAAAAAGGAAAGAAATTCAGACAAGTGCTACAACATAGATAAACCATGAGGACATTGGGCTGGTGGAATGAGGCCATCACAAAACAACAGATACTACATGATTTCCCTTACATGGTGTACCTAGAACAGTCAAACTCATAGGGACAGAAAGTGGATGGTGGTTGCCAGGGCCTGGGGGTGGGGAATAGGTGGTTATGGTTTAATAGGTACAGAGTCTTAGTTTTACCAGAGGCCCATTTATGGGTGGTTAGTGGGTATAGTAGCACAACAGTATAAGTATTAGAGTGAACTGTACATGTAAAAATGGTTAAGATGGTAAGTTTTATGTTATGTACATTTTACCATGATTAGGAAAAAAAGCTACAGGATTGAACACAGAGCTGTAGTCAAGTTCACCGGTAGTTTATTTATATCCTTTGGAGAGACAGAGAGAGTAATATGTTTGTCAAGATAAATCCTATGTGATGAGACTTCCGCCAAGATGGAGGTATAGGTGGAAACACTTTGCCTTCCCGCACAACCAATCTAAAAACAACAAAGTTTTAGCAACAAAAATGCAGCCAAGCCACAGAAAATTGAACAATACAGAGTCTGACAACAACGAACCACCCAGCTAGACTGGTAGGAGGGGCGGAGCCAGAAGCAGAGCCGGTGGGGCAAAAAAGATCCCCCAACCCAGGCAGCCAAGGGTGAATCCCAGGTGTGGGGTAATGACAGGCAGACCCAGTGAAGGCGCAGGGCGGCTGGCTGACCGCGGTCACACATTTGCGTGCAGATAAACCTGCGAAGGAGTGAGCAGTGAGACAGACCTTGCAGGCCCCAGTGGTGGAGAGAAGCAGAGAGGACCTCCATTGCTCCCTCTCTGACTCCGCCCCCACACACAGCGTCACAAACCAGCAACCTGAGTGGCCCCTCTCTGACCATGCCCCCACATAGAGCGTCACAAACCAGCCACCTGGGTAGCCCTGCCCTGGTGAACACCTAAGGCTCCTCCCCTCATACTTAACAGGTGCGAATGGATCAAAACATGGCTCAAGAACAACTCAGAGCCCCAGAGCCCATAAATCTAAGTGACAAAGAAATAGCCAAACTTTCAGATGCACAGTTCAAAACACTGGTGATCAGAATGCTCACAGAACTGGTTGATTTTAGTCACAAATTAGAGGAACATATGAAGGCTAAACTAATTGAAATGAATGCTAATGCACAGGAAACCAATAGTGATGGAAAGGAAACTGGTGCTCAAATCAAGGGAGCGGACCAGAAGTAAGAAAAAAAATGACCAAACAGAAAAGAATGAAGAAACAAGAATTCAAAAAAATGAGGAGAGGCTTAGGAACCTCCAGGACATCTTTAAATGCTCCAACGTCTGAATTATAGGGGTACCAGAAGGGGAAGAGGAACAGCCATGAGTGGAAACCTTATTTGAACAAATAATAAAGGAGAACTTCCCCAATCTGGCAAAGGAAATAGACTTCCAGGAAGTCCAGGAAGCTCAGAGTACCAAAGAAGTTGGACCCAAGAAGGAACACACCAAGGCACATCATCATTACATTAGCCAAGATTAAAATGAAGGAGAGAATCCTAGAAGCAGCAAGAGCTAGGGGGACTGTCACCTACAAAGGAGTTCCCATCAGACTGTCAGCAGATTTCTCAAAAGAGACCTTACAGGCAAGAAGGGGCTGGAAAGAAGTATTCCAAGTCATGAAATCCAAAGACCTACAACCAAGATTGCTCTATCCAGCAAAGATTTCATTTAGAATGGAAGGGCAGATAAAGTGCTTCTCAGATAAGATCAAATTCAAGAAGTTCGTCATCACCAAGCCTTATTATATGAAATGTTAAAGGGACTTACCTAAGAAAAAGAAGATAAAAAAGATGAACAGTGAAAGGACAGCAAACTCAGTTATTAACAACCACACCTAAAGCAAAAGCAAACTAAGAGGACAGCTAGATCAGGAGCAGAACCATAGAAATGAAGATCACATGGAGGGTTAGCAACAAGGGAGTGGGAGAAGGAGAAGGGGGGAGAAGGTACAGAAAATAAGTAGCATAGATAGAAAATGGATGGGGGGGTAAGAATAGTAGGGGAAATAAAGAATCTAAAGAACTTGAGACACGTGGTCATAAACTAAAGGGGGGAATGGTGGGGGAGGGGTGTGCAGGGTGGAGGGGGGAAATAGGACAACTGTAATGGCATAATCAATAAAAAAGAAAAAGATTAAAAAAAGATAAATCCTATGTTATTTCAGTGTTTAGCTCATGCTGTACATTTGTCTCTGAAGAAAATATTAAAAACAAAAATCAAAATGTGAAAAACTTATACATATTGTTTTTCTCTGAGGTAGTAAGAGGAATCAACAAAATACTTATCTATAGGGAAATGACTGTGTGAATTGGGAAACAACACACAATGGAATACTATGCAGCTGTTAAAAATCATTGTATAACCTTGTATACCTGGAGAATCCTTGTATAACCTGGAGAATTCTTGCAGTATAAATTTTAAGTAAAGAAGCAGGATAGGAAATTTGAAGTACAATAAGAACTTAAATTTGAAAAAAAAAGGCATAACCTTATTTCATCGATTCCAAGGCACAGATTCATTTTCGCCTTCACATTTTAACCTCTCTGAAATGGAACGCACCTCACGCTCCCTGAAAAGGAGCATTGTGTTGAGTGTAATTGCACATTCTTAGTGGCTCATAAAATAATGATGTGCTCCAGGTGATGGCGTCTTAGATTTAACGAAACCCAGTGCATGGAAAGAAGACTAAAAGTACTATACCAAACTGTTAGCAGCGATCATGTGTATGTTTCTGGATGTTTTCCCATTATTTTAAAGAAAGTTTATAATGAGCTTGTATTGCTTTTAGAGTCAGAGGGGGGAGTATGTTAAAAATATCTCTTTAGTGACTGTTCACTGCCTGACAATATGAAGAGCAAACGCCCAGCCCCGAGCCCTCCGGCTTCTGCCGGCTTTCCCGGAGTTTCTCCCTCCCACTCTTCCCCTCACACGCTGCAGCACCGACACGGTCTTCCTGGGACTCCAGACACAGCGAGGTCTTTCCTGCTTCCAAGAAAATGCTCTTCTTCCTTTCCAGAATGCTCACCTGGCCGCCTTTCTGCCTAATGAATTCCCATTTATTTTTTAATGACCCACCTCGAAAAATCTCTCCTCTCGTCTTCCTATTGACTGCCATCCAGAAAGGAAGCGCTCCCTCGTCTGTGTTTCCCGGGAGCTTGCTGCTGCCTCTTGCCACTCTGGCCCCAGACCTGGGGGAGGCAGCCTGACCCTCCCCTCCCCACCGCCTTGCCTGTGGGCTGCACCCCGAACACACGAGTCTTACCCTGTCCCCAAAGGATTCTCATTCTGATGAACACTTCTCAGTCTTCCTGTCCTCTAAGCATTCTCAGGCATTTCCTGGGCACCCTTTCTTCCATCCTGAACCCCTGTTGGCCTGTAGTTTCAATGACACCTCACTTTTCTAGAATGTTCTCCTCCACTTAACTTCTCCTTCCCGGCCATTGTCACTGCATCTGCTGTTTAGACGTCACGGCAATGCCAGTGTCCACAGACTCCCTTCCCTGGCCCCATGGGTCTTACTCGGAGGTCCAGGGAGTCTGAGAACAGGCCCTACAGGGGCTCATGCACCTCACAAATACTTTATGTGGAATTTTGTGATTATGACAGAATCAAGGAGACAACCACCACATTCTTTGTCTCATAAAAGATCTCATGGCCAAAAAGAAAAAATTTAAAAAACATTCTCCAGTGGGCTCATCTACTTTTCACTTGAAGATAAAATACCACTTCACTTACATATTTTTATCTGCGCTCAAAGAACTTCTAAACGGTGGGCTCTGCATGGTGCGTGTGGGAGATATTTTTGCACGCGGAGGAGGCGTTTCTCTTACATCACAACTCAGCCTGCTCTGCCCACACACGCTAGGAGGAGGGGAAGGAGCCTCAGAGCCTCCCGGGAAGGGCGTCTGTGTGTAGCAGGGAGGACTGGATTCAGGGAGGAACTGCCGTGAAACCATGACCCCGGAGGAGGGGGCCGGCCAGGAATCCACCTGATGTGTAATGCGCACACTGACTTTGTTGTACATTTCGTCTAATCACCACCCTGAAGTCTGGCAGCTCACCAGAGGTTACTGCTCAGGCAGCAAGGTCATGGCTTACAATGTAGACAAACATCAGAGGCAACGCTGCTCAGGGCATTCCAGTAGGAGTCCTTTGCCTGGACCCGCAAGTTGGCCCTTTGAACACTGCCCATCTCCTTAAAAATAAAGAGAAATAATCTAGAGGGAGAAATAGTTCTGGTGGAAATTCTCTCCAAAGCTTTAACTCTCGGATGTATAAAATGGACTTCATCTCTAATTATTGGCATCTCCCTGGCATTCCCCGCACCCCACCCTTCTTCACATCCACACCTCCTCTGAGGGTGGGGTCTGCCCCCTGCCTGCGCACGGGAGGGGTGGACTCCGGGGTAACTGGGCTGGCTCTGGACTTCAGGGATCAGGGAGGACCTGCTGGGATCCTGAGGCCAGCATTGCACTCCCTGCTCGGAGATAGGAAAAAAGACCCTTTTCTTCTGCTTGATATATTTAGTAACGACCTTAAAGAGTCTTCGAGGCTGAATGAATTGGTGCATCTCGCTGCATTGGAAGCAGCTGCCACGCGCAGACAGGAGGAGGGAGAGACTGGAGGGAAGAGGCGCAGGCGGGCGGGAGACAGCGACGATGGGAGAGAGGGAGCGGGAGGCAGGGGGGAGGAGAGGGGAGATGCAGCGGGCGGCGGGGAGGAAGCCAAGAGGACACGCTGGCAGCGGCAGAGAAGGGCTGGAGTGCGCCTGAGCCCCTGGCTGTCTGCGGCTGGCCTGGGATCGATCTGGGGTGACTCTGGAGGGGTTAGTGTGGGGAGGGGTGGCGGTGGGGCTGGGGGTGGCCAGAGCCTCCAGTTAGATCTGACTAAACGGCAGCACTTAAGGGCCGTTGAAGGAATCCAATTTGCTCCCAAGGAACGTCTGCAAATTTATATGTCGGCATTTAACACAAAATGGTCCCGGACCAATCTCAGGACAGACAGGGACCTGGGGCCCGGCTGGCTGACTCTTGGCTGCCCCCACTCTCCTCCAGAGACTGCAGTGGGTGCAGGCAGCAGCTCCTGTTCCTGACCCGCCTTCTGGCTGAAGTTTCAAAAGCCTTCAGACCTCCCAGCCCCAGAGGACAGAGATGTTGGCTTGTGCGGGGCAAGGAGGGGTGGGGATGGGGAGCTTGCAGGTCTCTCTTCCTTTTCTTCATCGGAGAAGCAGCTGAAAGATTCAACATCACTTGGCATCAAAGAGGAGAAAGAGGATTAACCCTGTTGGCACCCTGGCCCCGGTCAGAACTGAGCCGTCTCTTCTTCCTTAAGGACATGGTGTTGTGAGGTGGCCACATTTCCGTCCAGCCTGTCAGCCCCTGCTCCTTCGGAGAGTCCTAATGGTCTCCTCGTGGGAAAGACAGAAAGGTGCACAGCCTCCCACTGGGGGCGGGGCGGGGGGATTTCCGAGCCCTCATATCACATGCAGAGGCCCTTCCTAACTGCTACCTTCTCCTCTGCACCAAGAGCCTCCCCCGGCCCCCTGAAGGGATCAGAGCACACCTGGCAGAATTTGCTCCTGGGTTTATCCGGTGAGGAACCTCCTCCCCGCTGCCTCGTGGGGCCATGAACAGCCCTGAGCCTTGAAACTATGGAAGAAAGAGGAATCATCTCCCTGGAGTGCCCCTTCCCCCAGCCACATCTTACATCTTAGGACCCTAAAGGGACCATGGACACTGAACCTGAAGCCCTAGAGAAAGACAGATGGGCTAGGCCGGCCTCTGAGGACTGGATAGCCTCTCTGGGGTGGGGGCGAGGCTGGCCAGGAGAGCCCGGCTTGGTTTCCTAGAGCTCAGAAAGGTGGGCTGTGTGGCTGAGCTTGGCGGAGCTCTCCGGGGGGATGGTGCTGATTAGTCGGTGCAGAAGCCCACAGTGAGGGAGTAAACAAACATCTTCAATGGGTCCTCAGTGCTTACTCTGCTTCTCACAAAGCTCAACAGAATTGATTAGTGATTTAAAAATGAGACTAATAAAAAAAGAAAACCACGTATCTTGTACAAACAAGCAGTAGACTTCAGGAGTTACCAGCTTGGCCACTGCTTCCAGACTGCCTGGGTTTAAATCCCAGCTTCCCCAAACCCCCTCCACTCATGTTTGGCCCAGGACAGGTTACCTGATCTGTCTGGGCTTCACCTGTCTCACCTATAATATGAGGATGATAATATCGGTCCCCACCTCACGGGGTTAATGAGATGATCAAATGAACTCACACATGTAAAGTGCTTAGAACAGCGTGGTAAGAGCTTGATAAATGGCAGATAATGTCTGTTTCACTAAAAATGTTTATCCCCAGGCTGAAATTCTGTCTATCCCATGGACAAACCAGATTCATGGCCACCGCTCCCATGAAATCTTCCCAGACTTCTCTAGGTAGTATTAATCTCCTCTCCCACCCAGCTCCCAACCCCACTGTGTTCCTGGCTCGAATCCTGAATTTATCACATTCTCTTTTGCATGTCAGATATCTGTGGACGTATCTATAGGCTCAACTATAGTAGATTACAACCTTCTTGACAATAGGGGTGGCACCTTCTGGTTCTTGTTTCTCAAGTGCTGAGCAAGGCTCCTTCATGCAGTTCATTAGTATTAGTTGAGTTGAATAAAATGTAGACAAATACAGGTCAGCTGAGTCATTTTTGTTAATTTAGGCCCATGGATCATCTCAGCAAAAGGTGTGAAATAAATAATTCCCTGAGTGAGTCAAGAGTCTTCACCAGTCCTTCAGGATGTCACAGGAAAAGTGGGAGTGTTTGCTTCGCGTTTCCCTGCAGTTAGTGTTCGCTTGTGGTTTCCTGCTGATTTAGTATTGAGTTTGCCTGGGATTTATGGGTAAGTGGAGAACAGCTGGGCCAGGTGGGCCCATGACAGCTCAGAGGGCCCAGGGTGATTGACAAAGGGACCTCCACTAAGGCATCTTTTGTAACAGGTTCTAGAAGTCTTTTGGCAAGCTGCTCATCATGGTTAGGGCTGACCTGTAGTGTCCGGAATGCTATGTTTGAGGAGGAGATCAGTAGTTCAGAAACTGTCTGGCGCATGAGCAAGATGGGAGCAAGGCTCAGGACTGTTAATATGCCTCCTTTCTAGGGCTGGCCCTGCTCATTCAAGGCAGTGGGCCCTGGCGAAGTCTCCTGAGTCAAGTCTGGTCCCCTTTCTGGACAAAGGTGGCTGCCGCGATGCCATTCTTGTTGTTGAAGGGAAAGCCTGATGTTTACCATCTATACTAACTTTTTTGGGGAGGATAATCTTTTTTTTTTTTTTAAGATTTTATTTATTTATCTTTAGAGAGGAAGGGAAGGAGAGAGGGAGAGAAACATCAATGTATGGTTGCCTTGTGCGTCCCCTGCTGGGAACTGGCCTGCAGGGAACTGGCTTGCAACCCAGGCGTGTGCCCTGACTGGGAATCGAACCGCGATTGTCTGATTTGCAGACAATCCACTGAGCTCGTGCTCAATCCACTGAGCTACACCAGCCAGGGATCAAGGGGAGGATCATCTTAATGGTGATTCTCCAGGGTACCCCTCCAAACTTGTGACTGAAGAACCCTGAGGAGGGACGTCAGCTCCGAGGCCCTGTAGGAAATAATATCTGGTGAGCAAGGCAACCAAAGACCTAAAAGGCAGCTATGCCATCCATGGAAATGTAACCTGGAAGAGAAATGTTGGCTTTATGGAGCTGATTTTTGCTATCAAAACTGAAAACCTAAAATAACTCAAGAAGTTGCCTACGGGAATTGATGAGCGCTTCAGGAGCGTAAATCAGAGTGGCAGGGAGCCAATACGCTGCGGCCCTCAGTACCTCCAGCCTGACACAGAGGCTTTGCCCAAGACAAAAGGGGGATTTCACACCAGCCAGGACGCTGGCTGACCTTTCTGGCGCTCTATCACCAGGGGGCACGGCAGTCCCCGCGGCCCTCTCCTGGGTGTTCCATCAGTGTCTGCCAGAACTTCTACCTCTGGGGAGGTAGGAGGTGGTCAATTCCAAGGACACAGTCCACTTGACCAAATAACCAGAATATGAGCCTACAGCCTTGTTACTCCAAGTGTGGCCACGGGCCGGCAGGAGTGACATCACCTGGGAGCTCATCAGAACTGCCTCAGGCCCCAATGCAGACGTACGGAGGGGGTGAGACTCCGAGTTTGAACAGGTCCCCCGCGATCTGTGCACACGGAGTCTGAGACACACTGTCTTAAGCTCCGTTTTTCACCAGCCTTCTGAGGTGACCTCTCTCCACCTCAGTTTTTTTTTCACACAGAAATAAAAAATGGGGATATATACTCTCATTCCTCTTCTATCACAGGGCTGTTATGAGGCTCCCATTAGAACAGAGGTGAAGAACTTTCTAGAGCTTTGAAATGCAGTGGTGGTTGTGCACACATCTCCCTCAGCCTGCTTTCTGCTCTTCACATGCACCAGGCGCCTCCTGCCTCAGGGATTTCTGTACAAGCTGCTCCCTCTGCCCTATGGCACTTGCAGCTGCAGGCTCCTCTGTGCTCTAATTATTCTTAAGAACCCAGGTGGCCCTGGTCGGTGTGGCGCAGTTGGTTGGAGCATCATCCCATAACTGAAGGGTTACGGGTTTGACTCCCGGTCCGGGCACATGCCTACATTGCGTGTTTGATCCCCAGTCCACATGGTCTGGGCACATACAGGAGGCAACCAACTGATGTTTCTCTCCACAGTGATGTTTCTCTCTCTCCCTTCCCCTCTCTCTAGAGGTCCTCTTGGTGAGGATAAAAATGAAAAAAAAAAAAAAAGTCCTCAGGTGAAGATAAAAAAATAAATAGCATATTTTGTCATGTGTAATGTGCACTTTTTTGCCCAAATATTTGAGGGAAAAATAAGAATGCACATTATACATGGGCACAATGATTATATGCCATAGGGTAAAATAATCCCATTTATAATGTGCACAGAATCACGGGTATGCATTATGTACAGCAAAATATGGTAAATAAAATTTAAAAAATGAAAAAGAACCCAGGTGCAACATTCTTAACATAAGGGCTGTTCTCCTTGGTCCTGGAAACACTAGTCTTCTTGTCATTCAAGTCTCAGCTCAAACGTCCTCCCTTCAGAAAGGCCTTGCTGCTCCCCCATCTACAGCTACACTCTCTGCCACATCACCCTGATGTGCTTGCTTCATATCTCTTACCACGCTCTGAAATTATCTTCCTTTTGGTATATTTGTTGGTTCCCTACAAGAGCTCCAAGAAGGGAAGATTCTGGTCTACCGTTCCCCCAGCTATTGGGACACTGCCTGGGATTGAGGAGGCATTGCATGCATTTTGTCAAATAATTTCTTGAATGAACATTTATACCTTGAAGTGTGTGTAATAACCCATGACTACGGGTGGGGAGGGGCTATGACTTATTTGTATGGATGCCTCAGTGACGTCCCCTGCACAAGTCATGGTCCAAAGGTCTAAGGCCTAATGGAAAGCTCCCTTAGAGAAATTCTTTAAAGCACAGGTTCATACCAGCCAGGAAGCAGGGCAGGGCCTCCTTATGTCCACGTGGCATGTGAGTTCAGTATGGCGGAAATGCTAAAGCATTCTCACACACACACACCAGGCTTGAGTACCACTGCAGTGAAGGCGCCAGGGGGCTCCCTCTTTGTCCAAGCTCCGACCGAGGGAGCATCTTCAGGGCACCAGATTTTGGTGTTCAATCGGGAGCTGGGGAGCAAATGGATGAAAGGACTGGGGTTGGAGCCTGCTGCATGTCCTGCTTTACTTCTTGCAGGTTTACATGACTTCCTCTGACCGAGGCGCTGGGAGTGGAGGACAGCTGGTTGGCACTGAGTGACACCTTTACCAGTGTTTTTTCACAGCAGCAGTTCTCAACCTTTTCATCTCCTGGCACACATAAACTATTCAAATTCTGGAGCGAACCAAACAATACATTTTTTGCAGATCTGACAAAAAATAGGTTTAATTTTGATTCATTCACACCGAATGGCTATTGTTGTGTTGGCTATTGTCATTTTTTATCTGACACTCTAAGGGAAAAGGGGTCAGTGTCCCTGATTAATAGTCAGGTATTGTGTGTTTTAAAAGTTCTTGCAGCAAACCAGGGTGCCTCTCGAGGCACACCTGTTTCCTCGTGAGTCAGACCCACTAAATTTTAATCGGCCGAGGCAGCCGGGCAGTGGTTCCCTACCCTGGCTTCACTGTAGAATCACCTGAAGTGCCTTCAAATACTGATGCCTGGGTCCCAGCCCAGTCCCGTTAAATCAGAATGTCTTGGGGTGGAGCTGAGTACCAGGATTTTTTTTTAATAAGTTCCCCAGGTAATTCTAACTGCAGCCAGGCCTAAGAACCACTGCAGTGCTGTTTGATAAGAATCACCAGGAGCACTTGTTAATACTACCAATTTCCGGGTCTTTCCCCCACCACCCTGGAGTGGGGGAGTGACTCCCCTGGAGTCAGGGAGGCTCCAAGGGACTGGGGCTGTCTCTTTAACAAACCCTCTGGGTGACTTCTAAGCAAGCTTGGGACACACTAGTCAAACTGCTTTGCAATTCAAACCAACCTCAGGAAAGTTTCTGAAACCTCAGTTTCCTCATATTCTAAATGCAGGCTGGGGGGACGGTAGTTTCAATTTCAGAGGACTGCCAAGTGGCACATGAGAAGGTTCACGTACCAGCACCCCAGCCCCCCAGGCACACAGTAGGTGGTCACTAGATATTACTTGTCACCCCCACGCTCATATAACAGGGGTCACCAACTCCCAGGTCATGAACTGGTTCTGGTCCATGGGAAAATTGTCTTCCATAAACCAGGTCCTGGTCCCCAAAATGTTGGGGACCGCTGTCGTACAAGGTGGGTTTGGGAGGCTCTATCTAGCAAGGTGCTCGTTTCCATTTCAATTGTGGGCATATGTTTGGGCACTGCCTTCCTTTTAAATAAAAAACCGTGTCTGCCTTGCTTCTGAGCCTGTAGGACATTAGTAGTGTCTGTGAGGAAGTCCTGAGATTCACTCCCACAAAACATTACACTTTCTTAAGAAAAATGAGGGGATAGAGGAAGTGACCAACTCAAGTGTCATAAAAACAAATCAGGCTGGACTTGAAAGACACCTTAGATCATGTAGGTCCAACCGCCTCACACCACAGCCAGGAGGTAGAAGGCTTTTAATTTCCAGCGAACTGACACCAACTTAGAGGGAGAGAAATTGAGACATCTATAAACCAGAGCAGAGGCTCAAAGAAATCTGGCACAACGAGATGGAAAAATGACTCTATGGGAACATCTAGCACTCCTCCAACATTTGATAACACATGTAGATTTAAGTGTCAGGCACACACACACGCACATGCACACACACGTGGAGTAGCCACTGGCTCCCTCATTATTCTGGACGGAGAGCTGTGAAATAAGAATGAAGCTGTCGCCAAGCTCTGGAAAGAGCATTTCGCAGACCTTCGCAGGGACAATAATGATTTAGGAACACGCTTTCAATTCTATCCTGCAATATCTGACAAAAGAAATCTGCAAAAGCCCTCTGATTTCTGACGAGGTGCAGAAAACCATCCAACAGCTGAAAAAACAAGAAAGGCACCCAGAACCCATGGAATTTCTCCTGAATTTTTCCAAATTAGGTGAAGAGTAACACATAATTGCTCTCCCTGTCCTCCATCCTGAAGCTCTGAAATGCTGAAAAAAATTCTCAGGTGACTCCAAGGATGCTGTGATTATGCTCATTACAAGTTTTTCCTGATTATAAAAAGAAATGTGCTTTGTGCAAATTGTACAAAAATTGAAAAATACAAAGAAGCTTGAAGAAGAAAGTCAAAATCACCTCTAAATCAACCACCTAGAATAATTGTTCATAGTTTGACATGTTTCCTTCTAGTCTTTTCCTGTGCATATTTCAATGTTTTACAAAGTCAGGACCATGCCATATAAAATCTTATTTTATGCTTCTTTCTCTTAGTTGTGATATCATGAATATATGCCTCATGTCCTTAAATATTCTTTGAATAGAATGTTTAAGCATCACATAGGCTGTCATCATGTTGTTGTTCTGTAAATAACTTAACCATTTTGTTATTAATGGATAGTAAATTTGCATCGTTTTTTTGTTGTTGTTGTTACAAAAAGGGGCAACAGACAGCCTTGCACGTCAATTTTGACCATATACTTCTGATTATTTCTCTAGGATAGATTTATGGAAGTAGAATTATAGAGTTAAAAGGTATGCATATATTTAAGGACCTTAGTACCTTTTGAGAAGTTTCTTTTCAGATTAAATATTTTTTTTAAATTTATACATTGTAGAGAGCCAGAAGGGTAGGGGGTAGAGAGGGAGGGAGAGAGATGAATTTGTTGTTCCACTTTTTTATATATCCATTGGTTGATTCTTATATGTGCCCCTGACCAGGGATTGAACCCACAACCTTGGTGTATTGGGGTGCCCTTTTCAGATTTTTGAATTCACACTAGCAGTTCGTGAAAATATCCACCACTCTTTGCCAACACTGAGTAAAATAATCTGTCTAAATTTTTGCCAGTTTTGTTATTGAAAATTAGTCTCATTTTATTCACATCTTCAAAATCCTCAGTGACATTATATATATTATTGATTTGGCCAAAAAATCTATATTGTTTTTTCTGTAAAATAAAAGACAAGATCTTCATTTTCACCAATAACGTTATTGACTTGGATATTTTGAGTATGTTGGCTATCTCCTATGTGGTATGATGTTGATTGTTCTTAATTAATGGCTCAATTTGATCACTATCAACTTCAAATGGTCTACCCGACCATGGAGCATCGTCCCGTGAGAAATCTCTAGCGTGAAACTTCACAAACCACTTTTGACACGTTCGATCAGTCACAGCACCCCACAAGTCTTTTTTTGCATTTCAGTTACATTTTTGTCCTTCTTGAAATAATAAAGCATAATAAGCCAAAATGTGCATTTTCTTCCATCTTCAATATTAAAATGGCTACACAAAAATTCACCAGTTTTGATAAGTTTTTTAAAAAACACACACTGATATGACACCTTTCACAATTACAATCTAACAAAATTGTTTTGAATGAAGCTAAAGACAAGTAAGAGCTACTACAGCCATCTTACAGAAAAAAAAAACAATGAATTTTTTGGCCGACCTAATGTTTTTCTGTCTCTTGTCCATTTGCATCTCTTATTGTATGAATTACTGGTTATGATTATTTTAAGAATTCTTATATAGGTGAAATCATGATTGTCACCTCACTGGAAATTCTGCACAGGGTCACTCAGGAGCTTTCTGCTGCCATCGCACTGTGGCTTTAAGTCACATAGACTTGGACCTGCAGATGGTTACCTTCACCTCTTGCCAGAGGCAAGAAAAATCCAGAGCCCATAATTTTGTTCTTTTTTACCTTACCTAATTTCACGAAAGCCATGACTCACTCAAGTGGTAGCTACAGCTGGAAGATGCTCATCAATACAAAGGTCCACCACCACCTGTCAACGTTTTTCTCTATGACGCTCTTCGTGCAGAAATCTTTTGATTGTGTGTACATTTTTAGCCCTGTCAAGGTCATCTTGCAAAAGTCAAACAAGGTTGATTTTCGTTCCAAAGCTCCTTGACATTTCTTTCTCTGATGGTAGGTTATGTCACTAACCACCTTCTAGCATGAAGTTAAATCAGTTGGTGGCCAGTAAATCTCTGCTGACTCGGAGAGAGAAGTAAAACCCACTCTGATCTAATCAAATGTAATCATCAAGCTAAAAAATGTGGCTGCTGCTGCTTTAATTTCGGTAACAGATCTTCACACAACTGTCAACATCA
Source organism: Artibeus jamaicensis (assembly GCF_021234435.1). Taxonomy (NCBI): domain Eukaryota; kingdom Metazoa; phylum Chordata; class Mammalia; order Chiroptera; family Phyllostomidae; genus Artibeus; species Artibeus jamaicensis. Next base: position 2,371,701 of record NW_026521538.1, read on the forward strand.
TTACCCAAACACATCAGAAAATTGGATGAAAGTGAGACACGCAGACAATCATAATCCCCCATCATCAATCTCTCGCTGTCCCCAGTTGACAATTCAGATTAGGGGTGAGCCTCTAGGGGACACACTTTGTAAATCAACTTTACAAAAGAACAATATTAACCCCAGAAACACCTCAGTTGTGCAAACTGAGGCACTGGCCAACTGAGAAATAGGACTACAAAGAGCAACTAGACATTTAAACAAAGTTTACTGTTTTGCCTGTCTGTTATGGATGATATAGCTAAGAACTGAAAGAAGTTAGAGAGCTATTGTATATAAAAAATTTTTTCAAATACACAGAAGAAATTAGCAAACAACTTTTGACAAGTGAAAGCCAGGAGCATTGAGCAATGATGGTCAATAGCAATTCTGCTACATAAACCACGTGGACCTTCAATTCTAGACACCCGAGATGAGCTATATGCATGTGGTGTGGTACTGAGCATGCTCAGGAGGATGGCAGAATGGTGCTTTCAAGAATGAATGCCGAGTGTTTATGAAACATGCCAAGGGGCAATGGTGTTGTCCACCACGGGGAAGGAGCCCACTAGACTCCTCCCCCCAGGACTCAATTACCAGGAAAACCACAGGGGGTTAGAGTTGAAAGGGACCTGGGAAATAATCTCTCTCACTCACAAATACTTACTGAGAATCTGTGTTGTGTCAGGTACTGTGCTTACACTCAAGAAAACAAGTTCAGAGAAGTTAAATAATTTGTGCAAGGTCAGACAGGTAGTTAAAGCCCAGCTACCCACTGAGAAACTAGCATTTCAATTTTTTATGACAACATATAGAAAAAGAATGTTTGACAGAAATGAGTTACAGAACAAATAAATAATCCAAGACTGTCTTGGAGCCTGCCAAAAGTAGAGATTCTCCTCTCTCTCCTTTTGTTGGGCTGTGATCTTTTGATCACAAAGAGATAGAAATTGCCAGACACCAACATGCAGTAGTCAGTTCTTTTTTTCTTTCCTATCAAAGGAAACATCAAGAGTGACCACATTCTCCTGCTGCCTGCTTGAGAGTGGGATTCTTCAGTTGTCAGGATGGTCTGGGACCCGGGGTCCCAGACCAAGGCATAGGGCTGGGTGACAGCAAATTTAGTCATTCCTCTTATCTGACTGAGTATGGACAGAACCAGGTGACCCCATCAAAGCGGGGGTAGGGGAGGGTGTGTTCCACCTATTCTAATGTTTCAATTTGGGGCCCACAGTGTCATCCAAACATACATGTGCACAGGTACACACATACACATGTTTTTATTTTGTGAAATGTAAGGGCAAGTGTATCCCCAATATCAGACTTACAAAGCAGGAGCCTCTAAAGCAGGATTTACTGATGGATATTACGTGTTCTCTTGTGGAGTTGCAGCCCAAGGCACAGGACACACATCCTTTAGAAGAACAACAGATAAGAGACACTACCTGTTAAACCTCGCCTCCTTCCAATATGCCGGGGAAAGCCTTACCTGGCCATGTCTGGTGGGTGAGTTTTTAAAAAAAATTTTATTTAATTTTAGAGAGAGGGGAAAGGAGGGAGGAAGGGAGAGAGAGAAACATCAATGTGTGGTTGCCTCTCATCGCCCCCCCTATTGGGGATCTGCCCCACAACCCAGGCATGTGCCTTGACTGGAAATCGAACCAGTGACCCTTTAGTTTGCTGGCCGATGCTCAGTCCCCTGAGCCACACCAGCCAGGGCTGGAGGGTGAGTTTGAGGGGGAGTGTTCTCAGCTGTAGGTAGGGGATTTTCCAAAAGGTCTTTAGAACAAAGTCTAATTTTTAGGCTTAGAAATATGTTTCCACTGTGGAATATGACTTTTGGATAATGAGATGGGCTACTAGCCATTCAAATGAGCACCCTTCCCCTCCTAAACAGTCATCCAGAGTGTCAGATGTTTATCCCGAGATTGCAGCCATTGTCCCAGAAACTTTGGGAACTCCCTGGAGAATTCTCTTCAAATCGATGCCACATTATTTGGAATAAGCACAATGGTGGCAGATCCCCATCCTATGTGGCTGGATTTTATTTGGGGGAATAGTCAAAAGGCTTTTTGGCATCTGTAGCCAAGTCTGGTGAATAAACAGCTGATCGAGCGGGTAATACTGTTTGGGGTCCAAACTGAGGCATGGTTCTAAGGTCACGTGTTGTTCCATGGAAATAGCCCCTAAGGCCATTTCAAGTGAGGAGGCTCAGCACCGTCCGAGCGGTGACCACACCACTGGACTAGGTGCATGACCGCCCATCAGGACACTGGGAAGAGCAGCACTAATTCAAGCAGGTGATGCTCGGTGGGGTCTTTGGTTATAAATAACAGGCGTGAACTCTGCCTAACTTATGTGAAGAGGAAATTGACTGGCAGACTATGAAGAAGTTTGCTGGTGCAAAGGGAAGAGGGAAGGACCAGGCTCGGAGCAGACAGCTCCAGATGGAGCCAGAAACCTCTGATGGCCTAGCTCAGGTGCTACAGTGAAAATGACTAAATTTCAAATGTTTCTTCCATCCCTGCATTGCTCTGTCCCAAAATGACAGCGTCGGGGGACATTCCAATTGGATGTGCTTCGGGATTCTGTCTACCTCTTGGCTCTACCTTTTGGCTCTTACTCATTGGCATCTGATGGAAGAACCCCCAGGGGCCTTTTTGGCTTCTGTAGAGTGAGAGCAGTATTCCCTGATTACCATTTTTCCAAAACTGCCCACAGAAGGGGAGAAGCGATTTCTCACAAGGAAGGATGGGTGTTTTTAGGAAGAGTAAACACTAGGCACCAGAAAAATGACAAACACATACCACAGCGAAGTCCTGCTATTATTATTAATACTTCTGCATAATGTTATATATAATATTAATCTCTGCTCTGTTTGTCAACATTTTTCCCACTTTGTAAATTACAGTGGCCTCATTAGCCATCTCCAGTTTTAGGAGCTGATATTTCCCTTTATCTCTTATGGCCTGAACACCACATGGGGCTAGGGTCTGGTCCCACCTTCTCCGAGCAGAGCCAGGCCTTGTCCCTCCCCCTCAGAACATTCATGAATCCAGGGAACAAGCTCAGTCCTTCTCCTCTTCCCAGTGAAGAGAACAGGTGCTCTCCAGTCTGCAGGTATGGCTGCCACACCTGCACCTGGCTGTCACTTGATGCCACATGATGAGGCTGTGACTATGGATGTGCTGGGGCATATGTGAGAACAGCTTTTGGTCAATCCAAAGGTACGTTTGTCTGTGCAAAGTGCCAAGGTTCCCTGTGCAGATCAAACGTGCAGGTGTCAAGAAAGCGAGGCCCAGCCTGTACACTGGTAAACCCCTCTCCAAACCCTGCACAAGGGGGAAGGCCATGTGCATGCGCCAAGACCATTATGAACATGCAAGGCAGGCCTGGAGGCCCTCTGGGCAGTGGCTGGCCCGCCCACCCTAGCTTGCCCTGCACTGAGATAAGAGATCTCCTTGGGAACTGCCAAGAGCTCTGGGGAGCTCATATGGCCTCAATGTTCCTGACCAACAAGGAACTGAAGCGCACAACTCACTACCTTCCTGTTGAGTTTCTTTAGGAGTTCTTCCAAGCCAGAGGACCAGCAGAGAGTCACACAAGCTGGCCTCAGTCTCTAAATGCTGTGTATGGAAGCCCTGAGGACAATCTAAGCTGCAGTGCTTGGAGAAAGGGTGGGCTCTAGAAGAGAGGAAGTATGAAGAGAAGGTGAGGCTATATAACCCCAGCTAGAGACATGGGTGTCTCACATGAGGCCCTGGGAGACTGGGCTCCTGCCACCATGCATGAGAGGGTGAAGGTGTTGGGCTAGAGTCCAAGACCCTCCCCCAGGACCCTCACGGCTCTAAGCTTCAGTTCCCTAATCTGTAAACCCAGGGCAAGCCTTCCCTTTAGTGGTTTGATCAGAGGTGGTGTGTGGGAACCATGCAGCCCAGTGCCCACACACGGCAGGCACTCAGTGAAGGGCAGCTCCACCTTTCTGAGATGCCAACATTACATATACCAGTGCTTTCCAAACTTCGAGGTTCTATGGCTCAGTGAAATTTCAGAACACAAACTGTAGCACTCACACAGGATTTGCCAACTAAGGACAATAAAAAATCAATAACTACCATCTACGCTATGATAATCATAAAAATATTTCAATACCCAAAAAAGCAAAAAGAACAAAATCCTAGAATTAAAAACATCAGTCCTGTAGATGGAATATTTTTAGCTTATGAAAAAATTACATCATCCTTTTTCGGTTAGTTTCGCTACGAAGTGAAAACCACTTTGTTCTAGACAGGCTCAGTGCAGAAACCAGCGGCAGGGAGGAAAGGGTTTCCGTCTTGGAGCTGAAGAGGTCACAACCTCCTCCCAGCTCTGTCCTTAACAACTGCGTGACTTTAGTAAGAGAACAGACCTCTGGGTCTCACTCTCCTCCTTTATAACATAGGAAACAATAGCATCTCTCTAATGAGTGTGTGTGTAAAGGGCAAAGGATGAAATTGGGTACGTAGTATGTGCTCATTAAATGCTAATGCCAGGCCCTCCTCAAATTTGGGAGGACTCGGTCACTTCCAGTGTTTGAAACTCTTAGTCTATTAAAAATTTTTTTTAAAAGCTCAGAGTTTTCCAAATCATTCACATAATTTTAAAAATATGCACATTAGAAAGAAATACTTGGACTGTATCCACACACAAATACACACCCAATGCAGCCACTACAAATACAGGAATCTCACACCTGTGAGGTTGAGGCCCTGTAGCCCCTTTGACCCCCGAGATGGCCCCAGTTAACTCCTTTCTAAACCACAGTTCGCATGGACGACGCACCGTGAGGACTCCAAGGCACCGATTTTTCTCACCTCCTTTCCCCTTTGTTCTTTTCCCCTGACTGGAATTGGTCTGGAGCATTTCTCCATACCTCTCTACCAACAGCTCACAATTCTGAGCATGCAAATTTTCTTGGAAATCTAGCTGGTGTCTTTTTTGCATCATTGGATCTCAATAGGTTTTTAAAAAACAACCCTGAAATTGAGGGTTAGAAAGGAAGCTAAATGGGTGCTAAAGTGGATACTTAACTGAGGGATTACAGGAGAACCTGGAAAGGGCAAGGGCTCTGCACCCAAGGCCTCCGGGGTTGGTGATGAAGGCTTCACTTGTTAGTGTACTGAGAGTCTCAAAAACCGAAAGTGACCTAGTCCTCTCGGATTTTGGCGAAGCTGTGTGAGATCCTCCCAGGCGGTGTGTGTATGTGCACCTTGTTCCTTAACAGAGACCCAAATTTCCTTTGTTTTTGTTCATCACTGTCTGCCCTGTTAGAACATCAGCTCCACGAGAGCAGGGACCATCAATATCTTGGCTACTTTTGCGTCACTAGTGTTGAATACCAGTGTGGGCACACAGTAGGTGTTTAATGAGTGTGCTGAGTGACTGTATCAGGGTCGTTGTATGTGGTCAGTGCTCTGCCCTCTTGGGTCTAGGAGCAGAACCTTTTATATTTGGAGCATCTGCACTTCCCCGTTTCCATCCCAACAGTTTCCTTGAACCACAGGGATCCTTCTCTCAGAATTCATGGGAAGTTTCTCCCTGGTGGTCAGGCTGGGAAGATACACGCCTAGGAACTGCTGGTGGTTTTGGTTGCAGACTTAAGGAGAAAGGCGCTCTGAAGTCACGAAGCTGACAGGCTGAGCTGCAGAGGCAGGGATGGGAGGCAGAAAGTCAGGGAGAAAGACCCAGCGATGTCTGGACTCTGGCTCCTGTCAGTCCTGACATCCCCCTGCTGCCCTCGTGTCTGCTTTCTTGAGGCTCAGTTGATCAGATTCTCTTTGAGTCAGGCGAGTGACCTCAATATGCCTCCACAAGATCCCCCTTCCTTGTGGGGAGGAGGAGAGGTAAGCAAAGGTTAGCGTATCTTGCAATCAAAAGAGTTCTGACTAATCCAGTTCGTTAAAGAGGAGAATTGACCAGAAAGCAGCACTCAGGTGTTTGCTGGCAGGTAAGACTGAAAGGTCTCATGGGTAGATGTAAGGTGGGAAAGTAAGAAATGATGTTGATTGTCATGGTAGCTGATGTTTGAGTGCTTTCCCTGTGTCAGATGAAGGACCAAGCGTTCTGTGTCATTGTTTTGTTTAACTGCTACCACTGGGCTGTGAGGTAACTTACTGTTATTATGGTCTCTATAGATGAGGAAACCAAAACTCAGAGGAGTTAGGCGCTTGTTCTAAGGCCCCACAGCTGGGAAGAGAAGGAGCTGGAGTTTCAATGCAGGGTTCCATGACTGCATAATTTCCCTCCCATTTCCCGTATAATCTTCCTCTCTTCTCTTTCTTCTCCCACTCTCCTGTTCTCTCACCCTGTCTCCCTCTCTTGTCTGAAGTCTCTCACCCTCTCTCCTTTCAATGACCTTTCTCTGGCTCCTTTAACCCCATTTTTTCAACAGTAAATGAGCACGTATTTTAAGACCGTAATTTTCAACTCCTTTCAAGTATGAAGATACCTTTTTAATGTTAAAAATGTCCATATAACAGCAGCTATGCTTTACTGCCTATTGATAAAACGTCCATGCACAGATGAATTCTCAGATGCCTTGTAATAACTCTGTGGTCTCTCGTTTGGCACTGCTACTTTCAAATATATGGGAGAATCCATATAGCCATCCCTCTTACTGCTACCTGCTTGGTCTATTATAATATAGAAAAGGCTTATACATGCTATTACAGAGCTCCTTTTTTGCTCACCCTCTGCCTTAAGGCTACTAATTTCTCCAGAAATGTGGTCTTTTTGTCCCTCCTTTAATATGTTTAATTATTTAAGAAGGCATGAACTATAGTACTTACATTTTATATATCACCTCTTGATTATTCAGAGGCTGATTAATTCATAGGTTGCCCCAGTCACATGTCCTTTCTCTTTCCTCATTTTTTCATCATTCCATTTCTCACTAGCATCTTTCAGCAAGAATGGATAGTGGGTTACAAATTCTGAATTCTGAAACAAAATTTGGTCGGAGGAAGTTGAAATTCTTTCCCCAGATATGACTTTCTTTAATTCATCAGGCATATTGATTCTCTCTGAGCTCTGTGAAGGCAGGAGTTGCTCTTCTTCACTGCTACCCTCCAATGCCCAGTAAGGTGCCTGGCACATGGCAGCTTAATAAAAACTGTAGAATGAATGAATAAGAGCTGACTAATATAATAGAGTAAGTAAACTTCTTTCTAGGTGGGACATTGATTGATAGGAAACTAAGTAAAATACAAGACACCTTGTTTTAGGGTCGCATGTCTGCAGACAATACAATGTAAGAATGTTGAAAATGAACAGCAGAGGACATATAGTTCTAATTAAAAACAAAACATGTTCTGCAGTGCCCTGTTCTTTCATTGATGGAAAAAAGGAGAGAGAGACCCTGGAGTTTCTAAGATGAGGGTTGGTCTAGGTAAATTGTCAGTGTTATATTAGGCATTAAATAAACATATTACCCTCAAGACACTAGCAATTGAGCATTTAGTATGTGTCATGTGCTCTGACAAGCAATTTACATGCCTTATCTCATTTGCCTTCACTACAACCTAGCAAATATTCTCTAATACACATCAGAAGGTTACCAGTGTCCCTGAAAATTTCTTTAGCTCTAAAGATTTTTGAACCAAGAAGGAACTTTTACTTTTCTTCACATTTTGGTTTTTAAATTAAAGATTTATTTTCCCATGAAATGTTAGGTATGTTCAAAAGATTGACTTAGATTTTAGATACATCCTTGGAAACCTGGAGATATCTGTTATGTCACTAGGTCTTGCTTTTGAAATTAATGACTTGTCTGGAAAGGAAACTTTTATAATAATGATACTTGCCATGCTTTTCAAAGTCTTCCTAATTTGTGGAAACGAAATGGCTTGCATATAGATATGCAATGGAAGAAGGACAGGGTTCAGCCTCTGGACTTGGTCCATAGCTCTGGTGCTGTCCAGGAAGCAGATGCTGAACTGTCATTCATGAAGCCCCTCCCAGGCTGGCAGGATGGAGCAGTGGCGGATGGGAATTGAGGGAGTGCAGCCACCATTATGAGCTGGTGCAGCTGTACCTTCCCAGAACAGGGAAGCAACCTGCAAAGACACTGCAGTGACTAGAATTATGGCTCATCTTACTTGAAGGAGGTTGGGGGAAATGTCTAGCTTTCTTCCACCCCATCCTTTTTCCATACTTTGCTTTAGCTTGGAGGGAAGGATATGAACAACAGTGACTGATGGAAAAGTATATGTTTTAGAAAGGCTGGCATTTGTACAACTGGTTAGTGGTGCGTTTTGGAGAATTTTGCTGCCTCTCAGAGGTGTTAGACAGGAACCAGGAAGAACTGGGCCTGGAGGCTTGATGATGCCAGCTTCTTGGGACTACTCAGTCAACAAAAGAAGTATTGTGGTTTAATGAAAAGGAAATGAACACAGGGGCCTCGGCTGTATTAAGCAAGAGAAGATCAAACCTGTGACCTCGTAGAGAAATTCCATGCAGGAAGAAAAAAAGCCTTATTGCCACACTCTCAGATGAAATGCAGTGTTTATAAGAAACCGGAATAGTCACTGGGTAATGAACCTGATAAGTGTGCTGACCGTGAAGTGAGTATCTCCTCTATAGCTCATATGACATTCTGCTTTGTTATTTTCTCATATGCCTTATCTCTCGCACGACTAAGACGGTTTGAAGGAAGGGGATGTGTTCTTGCATCGGCTAAAGCACTGAGCACATAGCTTTGCACACGCAGGTGGGCATGTAGGATTTGTTTATTGAATTGATTGATGCTGCTCCCAAGGCTAAGGCTCTTGAAACAATCACTTCTGAGTATAGCCAGTGTTTAATTTTTTAAATTAACCTAAGATCCTCCATCCATCTATAAGACCCCTGCCTATTTAATTTCATTCATTTATTGAATACTGACTATGTGCACAGAGAAGGAGAAAGTTCCTGCCTTTAGAAGGCTGCAAGCTAATGTGGGAGGGAAATTTTTAAAAAGAATTCTTGGTCAATGTGTATATATAGAATGTTTACTGTTTAATTAAATAACATTGGGGTTGTTTTTTGGTTTGAGGTTTTTGTTTTTTTCAATAGGCTCTAGCTAGCAAAACTCCTTCAGAAACATAGGTTAACACAGAACACAGACCATCAACGGCTCTTACGTAAACTTATGAATCTTTCCTCTAACTAGATGGCCACAGGATCTTCTTTGGGGCTGGGCAGAGTTATGCTCAGTCCGCAACACACAACAGATGGGGTGCTTGCTCTGGTCTGCAAAGGGTCTGCCCTTGTCTAAATTTATAAGTCATTAGTTTGGGCATTAGATGGGAAAAGTAGCTCTACAAAAAAGAAACAGAGGAGATGGGAGGATTGTTTAAAGTTTGCAAAGTGTTCCCAAAACTGAAGGAGAGCTGCAGGAGACCTGTAAGTCTTGGAACCTCGAGGTCAGGAACCATGGCCTTGATGCCTTCAGGATTCTCTTCTCTTCTTTATGGATGTCATTTCCTTTCCCTCAGGTTCTTTCATGGGTCAGAGGACATGGATCTCCCCATGGTAGTCTTGTGATATATCTTTACAATTGATGATTTAAGATCAAAGGTAGAGCTTTTCTTTTTAGAATCAGGATGGAAAATCTCAGATCAAGACACTAATTGGACAGTCTTAGGCTACAAAATTCTCAGACTGATAATCCCTAGTGGGCACAAGGTGTAGTCTGGCTGACAGCCCCATAGGATCTTGTGCTTAGACTAGTTCTCCAAAGAAGGAAAGAAGTGCTGTGGAGACCGAAAGAAAAAATTCTGCTACCCTATCCTCTGTTACAAGCCCACCAAAGCAATCCTGTTCTCTAGCATAGTGACCAACCAGGGAGAATCCTTATTGCCCTGCTCATCTTCCCACTGCCCACACATGGCTAGCATATAGGTGACCACAATACTAGGGTATGTCAAAGGATACCAGGTTGTCGTCCATGACTCCACATGGCTCTAGGAGAGAGCTAGAGTGTTCCCAGGTCCGCAGGACCCCTGGACCCTCAGATCGATGGGTACAAATTCTCTCTGGTGAAAAGTGTCTCCAATTTGGGCCCATGGAATTTTCCATATTTTAAGATCATGCAAGTATAATAAGGAGGCAAGACACCCCAAATAAGCAGCAAAAAAGAAACAACACATTTAAACACCAAGGACTGCAGATATTAGAACTGTCAAACACAAACTATATCTATGTATGAAATATCTGGAGAAACAGAGGATGAAGTCACAAAAATGAGTAAGCAGTAAGACACAATCAGAAATGATTAGGGAAGTTTGAAAAAAAAAAACACCAGTTTTTGAAATTGAAACTCAACAGTTTAGATACAACTAAAGAAAGCATTTGTGAACCGGAAGATACACCTGGAAAGTTACCCAGAATTCAGCATCACAGCAAGACAGGGGATAAAATAACATGAGAAAGGATAAGAGATTTGGAGGCTGGAATGAGAAGACCTGACATTTCTGAGAGAATTCCTAGAAGGAGAGAGAGCAGAGAGAATGGAGGGCAGATTTAAAAAGAGATTGATGGCTGGGAACTACTCAGAATCGATGAGAGACACGAATGGTCAGATTCAGGAAGAACATGAGATCCATATATATATGGATATATATATACACATATAGTAGTACAACTGAAAAATGCAGATGACGACAAAGAGACAAGAGACAGACCACCTGCAGAGGAAGGGCGTTACTCCTCAGGCAACTCAGCAACAAACGGCAGCCTGAAGACAGTGGAATAGTACCTATCAACCTAAGATTTCACCTTCAGAATATTTCTCTTTCAAGAAAAGACATACAATAAATACATTTTAGGTGAAAAAAACAGAGTTTATTCGCATCTGGCATTCAGTAAAGGAACACCAGAAGGAGGCATATCGGGAAGGAGAGACATGATCACAGAAGGCCGTTCCAGAATACAAGAAGGAAAAACGAGCCACTAAAATGGTAACAGTGGACGAGCATAAAAGACATTGTCTTTAGATCTGGCTGGTGTAGCTCAGTGGATTAAGCGTGGGCCTGCAAACCAGAGGATCGCGGTTCGATTCCCAGCCAGGGCACATGCCTGGGTTGCAGGCCAGTTCCCAGCAGGGGACACATGAGAGGCAACCATACATTGATGTTTCTCTCCCTCTCGCCTTCCCTTCCCCTCTAAAGATAAATAAATAAAATCTTAAATGCAAGCTGCCTATTGTAGGTCACGTCCCAATTTTAGTAATGTAAAAAATGTAAAAAAAAGAAGTATGACTTACATTCATTAAATACTGCATCCATATGGGCTGCTGTGATGGTTTAAAACGAGATGATGTAAATAAGATACAGGACATATGCTCTTCTGCCCTCCGCTCCTTTATAACTTTAGTCCGCAAACAGGAACACGAGAAAGCGCATGGTAAAAATCTGAAGTGGGGGACGTTTGTTGTAGCTTCCTCACGTCCTTGTATGTTTCCTAAATACCTGCACTGCAAAAGTAACCTCCTCCTGGGAGGGAAAATCGAGGTCTAACCATAGCATTTAGGAAGAAAGTGGCTCACCAGGTCAGTAGGAGACCGGAAGGAAGGGGTATGTGAGGAGACAGGCAAGAGAGGGAGGCAGAGGACAGACCGGCTCACGGGAGCAGAAGCAACCCTGGGAGTGGCAATGGCACACGTTCCAAAAAGAACTGTGAGGTGTGCTTGCAGCGGAGGTGGGGGGGCGGAGGGAGGAGCGCAGTGGGGAGAAGGCCCTGGGCTGTGAAGCTATAAGGGCGCAGAGGGTCAGCCCAGGCTCCAGTTGGCTGTGTTCCTGTGCCTTCTTTGGGAGCCTGCAGGGAGACACAGGGGACAGGGAAGGCCTTGCAGCCTGCCCACCACTTTAAAAAAAAATGGGGAGAAGAGAGACTTAGAGGAAAGTGACTGGAGCCAGGGCACACATCCGCTTTCTGAATGGATGACAAATTCAGACGACTATAAGCAGCTTCGCCGTCTTCAGCAGAGGCAATTTTAGCCTTGGCTGTATTACTATTTTGGAGCGGCTTTTTTATAAATATTCCTCACTACTTTGTGAAAATTACTTTTTTGGTAAAATTTAAAATTAACTTAAAAACAAACAACAAAATCCAAGTAAGCCTGCAGGTCTCCTCTGCCTGGAGAGAGACCTCTGCCCCTTGTTAAACGGACCCGTGGGCTGCCTCTGCCTCCCAGGCCATCCTCGCGGTTTGCATCCGGGAAGGGCTCGCTGCCCGGCGCCACCAGTCTGGGTGTGTTTCCCCACCAAGGGCAACGCCATCTTTCAAAGCTCTGAACCGCTCTCCCCACCTCAACCACCCATAGCACCAGGCGTCCAGCAGTGAGCTGCAGGGGCAGTTAATATGGGTGGTCGCCAAGGACCAAAGTGTGATTTTAGCAGTTCTTTCCAAAATTGCACGTGTTCCCAAGACGGGATTGTCACTGATTAAAAAACAATACTTTACTTACAGTATGTTTATTTTAAATGTATTATTTTAAATGTTATGCTGTGGGTGGTTTATTTATTTTACTGCTATGAAGTTAATAAAATAATACTGTTGGAATTCTCTGAGGTAATGGCCATCACCTCTCTGAAAAATGACACCAAGCACCCAACCTTTACCTACTATATTAGTTTCCTATTGCTGCTGTAACAAATTACCACAGATGTAGTGGCATAAAGTGATACAAATTGATTATTTTACAGTTCTGTGTATTAGAAGGCCAACCTTGGTCGCACTGTGCTAGAATCAAGGTGTTGACAGAACTGTACTGTGTTCTACAGTCTCTAGGCTGTAGGAGTAAATCTATTTCCTTACCTTTTCCAGCTTCTAGAGGTCACCCACACCCCTGGCTTTGGCCCCTCCCTCCCTCTTCAAAGCCAGGAAGGGTGGGTTGAGACTTCCTCACATTGCATCACCATGACCTCATTTTATGCGTCCCCTTTCCCACTTTTAAGGACCCGATGATTGATCCCACTGGGATAAGCCAGGGTAATCCCCCCATTTCAAGGCCCTTCATTCAATCACATCTACAATGTCTCTTTCGCCATGTCAGATAACATATTCATTGGTTCTGGGATTAGGCCGTGGCCCCTGCGGAAGGCTGATGCTCTGACTAGCGCGCCTCGCTCCGGGTGCTGTGTGGCCAGGGCGTCACCAAGGGGCCTCAGACCTTTGCACCGTCTGTGGCTGGGGGTGGGGAGGGAAGAATTTTTGCCCATTGCTCACGGTTGCCCAGGGCTGGGGACAGGGTGGAAAACCCGCCACGCCTCACTGAGTAGACTTTCAGAAAGGTTTCAGAATGGGTTAAAAAGCCCTGGCTCCCGCTCCAACTTCTGTCTTATTAGGATTCAAAATCATGCCTAAGCAGAGCAGAAGAGCTGGAACCCTGCTCCCCAAGCATCTTCCATGACACCAATGACAATGAATTTCAGGGTTAAAGTTGAACCATTTAAGAGATATGTTTTTGCGCCCTGACTGGTGTAGCTCAGTGGATTGAGCTTGGGCCTGCGAACCAAACAACTGCTGTTCGATTCCCAGCCAGGGCACATGCCTGGGTTGCAGGCCAGTTCCCAGCAGGGGACACATGAGAGGCAACCATACATTGATGTTTCTCTCCCTCTCTCCTTCCCTTCCCCTCTAAAGATAAATAAATAAAATCTTTAAAAAAAAGAAATATGTTTTTGCCGAGGAAGCTTTAGAGGAAGTCCTTCTAGCAGTTTGAATTAGAAAGTATTGAAGTTCCTCAATCCAGTTAACAGAAGCAGCTTCTCCTGCAGATACAGAATGGGCTCCCCCTTCCCCCACCTTCTTGAACTATTGGATCTAAATTGACAAAGTCTGGACCCTGGAGCATAGGTGGCTGTACGCACAGTAGGTGCTCGAGCAGCTGTTGAATTCAGTAATCCCAGGGCTCACCTCTTATTTCTAGACTCTGGCTACATAGAAAAAGATTAAGACTGGAAACAGTTTGGCCATGTCTATTAAGATCTGAACTGGACGTATCATTCCCAGCACTTTCCACTAGTTGGTATTGATCCCAGAGAAAAACCTGCATACGTGGGTAAGGATAGATACACAGCATGGTTTGCAGTGGCCATGGATGAGTGACAGCCTGAGTGTCACCCGAGGGGTGTGACAAAACAAACGCGGCGCCTTCCCACACAGCAACTTAAAACAATAAGCTAGACCTGTACGTTGGAACCATGAACATACTATACAGTGGAAAAGCAAGCTTGAAACAAGACGTATCAGTTTGAGTCTTCCAAAAGGTTTTATATTTTTTTATATTATAAACATACATGTTACGTAGAAATGTCTAGAAGTATAAACACCAAACTGAAAACAATTGTTACTCTAGAAGAGGACAGGGATGGGCTTGGAGTAGGGGCGGAGGCTGGTAAAGGTGAATTTTTACTGTGTGCATTTTTTTGTGTGATAAAATGTATTTAAATGTTATCAAAATGTAAAATAGATTTTAAATTAAAAAAGAGAAACTGGATGAAATCATATAACATCTTAAGATGTAGAAACTGATGATTATATCTATTACAACATTATATTTCACAAAGCAGCAGTTATCACAGAAAGTTCAAGAGTATTTTTCCTATTTTGTTAAAAGTAGGTGCGTACATGTGAATATATATTTACATATACTATGCATATCTAAATATATTTCTGTGGATGGGATATCTATTATATCTATATAAACTATATGCATTATATTTCTATATGTTTCATGCATCTCATATGTACTTACAATGAAATACATAAATGCTGCTCTGGTTATATGATAGGCAAATATCTTATTCTTTATCATTGTTTTTATTATTTATAATGGCAAGAAAGTCTCCTATGTAACTGTGATTAATCTGGTAAATGAGTACAGTTTGCCTTTTAAATAATTCAATTAACTTTAGTAAATTAAAAAAGTTTTCTGATAGTGGCAAAATTAAGAAAAAACAAATAAAGCAAGGCTTTATGATACGTAACATCCCTTTAAATGAAATCCTTCCAAGTGTGAAGAATGCATTAAGATGGTATCAAACAATTGCCCTTTGTGTAGAAAAACTGATGTAAACTGAGATTTAAACTTCGTCATTAGAGCAAAACTCCTGTTGGAAACTGATGGGGGTAGAGGGGTTATCTCAGACCTCCAGGGCTATCCCGGGAAACAAAAGCTGCTCTAAAGGGAACTGTGCGAGCCTGACAGCAAGAGGAATTCCTCGACAGACTAGGTGAGGCTTCAGATTGGGTGTTTAGTGCCACCAAGAAGACAGGAAGCCACTGGACTTTCTGTTTACCCAGGGAACCAGTCCTGGAGATCCTCAACGGTCTGTGCGTGTGCACACTTCTCTGGGGGTGATCAAATCCTCCCCTCACCCTGCAGGGGGGAGACTGTAAGCAGACCGCAATCGCGCACCCGCTGGTCAACAGATAAGCCCTCCGCATGCGGAGGCACTCGCCCAGCTGGGGCCCCGGAGCAGAGCTGCCCCACCCCCGCCCCGGTCCCGCAGAACAAAGGGCGGTCATTTTCTGCTCCTCCCAGAGTCAGATGCACACGCACGCCTTCCATCACAATTAACTCAAGAATCAGAAACACAATACAGGCTCACCCACAACATGCTCAGAATCAATGCCATCAATACCCAGAAGGAGGATACTGAAAAAGCAAAACAAAACAAACCTATTCAGAGAGTAAATACTCAAAGCAACAGGGCTTGAGTCAGACACACTACAAGGTCAACACATCCAAGACGAGTTCAGGTGCGGGCACCTTATAAACCGAACAGCTGGACATTATCCCAGGAGGAAAACGTACATGCCTTCTGGGGCCAGCTAATGGAAAGGTCTATAGAATAATAGAGAGTGGGCCTCTATTGAGCCAGACTACAGGTGCCCCAGGTAAAACCATTCACATCCAATTCTTTTTAAAATTTCAATTCCTGCTACATGATTCTTGAACAGAGAGTCTATAATCAAACAGAAGAAACAGAATGTAATATAGGTGCAGGGTGGGTGAAACAGAATAAAAGTGGGAGTCAGAAATGTTGCCAGGGAGTCCAAGGGGAATGAAAGGCGGGGCCGCGATCCTGGCTGCCGCTGCTGGAAAGGATGGTGACCACTGGTTTCTATTTTCAAAGGCGACAGAAAACTGACGTTAAAAGAAATGGCCTGGTACGCTCTACTACGAGGGGTCTGGAATAGCCAAATAGAGTCTTGACACAAGTAATTGAGCCGCATGAAACAGAGGGCGCACACACTCTCAGGGCAGGCTCGGAACAAGTGGAGCGCCCCAGAACTGGAGGTGTGGCCTTCTTGGAAGGCAAGGGGTGGGCCGAATGACCTCCCAAGGTCCTGATTTAAATATGTCTGTGTAGTCAGCCCCTGGTTATCTGGCCCAAAGAAGACAGTGACAAATCATCTTAAGCTGAAGATAATAAAAAGTTATATTTGCCTTTGGAATGTATTTTGGTACTTAAATTAGAACGTGACTTTCCGTTGCCCTAAGGATTCACAATGCTTCATAATAGCCACAAAGAAGGCCTGACCCGGAGCTGGGAGGCTGCCCAACTTTGCCACCTTGTCCTCTGTGGAACGCCTCCTCTTTGTTGGGGTGAGCAGTCCCATCGGCCAGAAGAACATTCAGCAAACCAAGGTCCTCAGACAGGGGCTGCCTGGATCACCTCTGCCCTGGGAGATGAGACAGGGACCTTCCCCCATCTCTGGATGACCCAGGATCAAGGCCCAGGATGGCTTGGTTCTTGTTTCCAGAGGACAGTTTTAAAGGGCTGCACGGCCCACGGTGAGCAGCAAGCTGGACAAGGTTTATACCTCTGCTCTAGGCTGATTACAAATGATGGCCGAGCTTCTGTGGCATACAGGACACAAAAGCCAATTTCTTGAGAGAAAGAGCAAAAGGCTTCACTGAAAAGGAAGGTGAAACAAATGCCTTGGAAAGGAAGAAGCTGCATACTCAGCAGGTGCAGCTGCGTCCAGTGCTCCTCTGGGGGTGGGTGGGGTGGAGACCTGCGCCTGCAGTCGCTGTCCAAGAAGAGCGGACAACATGATCGTGGTAATAACTTGGGGGGGGGTCCCAGGAGGAGGGGTTGGATGGTCGCCCCGCTGTTCTCTGTCCTCTGTCAGCTCCCAGGCTCTACCAGGGAAGGCTAGTGTCACCTAAGCAGGAGGCGGGGTCAACCAAAACATCTCGAATGAATCCGAGCCCTTAACCAGAGACTCTGGCAGAGTGGCACGTGGCCCCGGGAGGCAGCACGGGGCCAGGACGCTTCTCTCTGGTTTGGAGATTGACTGCAGTCAAAGAACTGGGCATGGAGACAAGCTGCTTGGCCTCCACCACACTCAGTGTACCTCAGGCAGGAAGGGTCATTACAATCATTTCTATTTTTCCCTTTTCTAGCATACTCTGCTCTTTAGTTTTTACTCAGAACTGTGCTGATTTAAATGTGGCTATATACTTAAAATGAAATAAAATGAAAAATGCAGTTCCTCAGTCACAGCAGCCCCATTTCGGGTGCTCAGTAGCCACGGGTGGCTAGTGGATTCTATCCGTACTGGACAGCACCGGCATCTACGTCTCACAGAAAGTTCTACTGGACGGCGTGCTAATCTAGACCTTCAGGAGGTCTAGGAGGTAGTTCCCAGGGTAGAAGAAAGGAACTTTACAAAGTACTTTTTTAATATATCACCACAACTGATCCTCACCACTGTCCTATGTAGGGGATTTCAATGTGCCCATTTTATAGATGAGGAAAGTGGGGGCTCCATAGCTAATTAATGTGCATGAGGCTCACAGCTATTGGATGGTATGGTGAGAATTAACACCAGGACTTCCACTCCCAAAGTCAATGCTTTCTACTGTTACATGCAACTGCTGCAATAACGTTACCTGCCAGTTACTTCGGTCAGTGCCGCCATAAAAGCTCAGGCCTCCCGGAAGAAGACTGACAGCTCCCTGTAGTGTTTTTATTGATTAAATGATTTTTGAAGTGAAAACTATACTTCGTACAATGCAGTTTAGCAGCCGTTGAGTTAGGGAGCCATGGGGTACAAATCCTGACTCACCTACCTACTATCTCCTTGACAGAGGGCACGTCACTCACCTCCTCTGAACCCTAATCTCCTTTTCTCTAAATGGGGATGACGGCATGCGCACTTTCTGGTGTTGTCAGGAAGGCTGAATAAGGCAACACACGTAACATGTGCACAGTGCCTGGCACATATTGGTGCTCAGTGGATAATAACTATTAATGTAATTGGCAGAATTTATAGGGCACTATCCCATGCAATAGCCTGTTGAGGGAGGCTTCAGGACAGGAAGGCACTGCAGTCCCCATTTTTACAGACGCTGTATCGGAATCTCAGCAAATAAAGGGGCCGATCAAAGCCACGCAACTCTGGTGGATCTGGGGCACGAACTCAAGTTATTTGGTCTCCACATCCTACACCTTTCTTGCTACACATTGTTGCTTTTCAGGAGAAGGGAGCATGGTTTAGAGGAAGTTTAACTGTCCTTCCTAATTCCTGTCTTCTCCTCTTCTTAGATATGGACAGTTAATAGATTTTTCAGTCTTACGTCACACGCTGTGCAAAGGCAGACGGAGCAACCTCTTCTATCATGACTGTCCCCGTGAAGCCCCTCCTGCACAGAGATTCTAGAATTCCACCAATAAGGAAGTAGCACCTATGAAGAAAGTGCCTTGAAGCAAAGCATTCACTTTTCCCCCCTTGAAAGCATGTGGATCAAACACTTTTCTTGGATCCACCCTCCATCCCCCCACTGCTATAACCGAAGGCAAACAAGTAGCACACCAGAACCCGCACTGAGCCCAGCCAAGACCTGTAAGTGGGAATGTATGTTGTCGCAAAGCACTGGGTGTTGGAGTTATTTGCTTCTCAGCCTTATCACAGTAAAAGCTGACTGATGCATCCGTCAAACACAAGGCGGAAGGCACTTACCCCGCCACGACAATCTCAAAGTCCCCGTCGTGGTCCACATCAGTCACTGCCACACCATAGTTGAGCTGGGTGGGGTTGCTGTCATAGTCTGGGGGCAGAACCGAGTTGGTGACCGCCGTGAACATGGGTTCAGCCCGCGTGGACCCCTCAGTGGGGGGCAGAAACCACAGCAGCAACAGGAACAGGAACATCCTGAGCATCTGAAACCAAAAGTTACAAATGTTACTGAACAGTTTCCTAGTCAAAGCAACTGGGGAAAATCCAACCCCCGGTAGACCCAGAGGTGCCTCTCTCCCCCATGCACGAAAGGCCTGGCCACTCTGACCCTGCCACCTCCCCACAAGACCTGCTCTGACCTCCCTCTTTAAAACTCCCTCTGTCTGCCCCCCTTACACCTGGTCACCCATCACACAAGACCTGCTCTGCCTTTTCTTTTTCCACAGCACCTATCACTGAATAGCACACCTATCCGTTAGGTTTATTATGGATTGTCCGACTCCCTCTGCTAGAATGTAGGCTCTGTCAGGGCAAGGATCTCATCTGTTCTGTTCACGCATGTGCATAAGCCAAGGACAGTGTCTGGCACATAATGGGCACCAAACAGCTATTTGTTGAGTGGGTGAATGAAGGAAGGAAGGAATGGTAGAGAATCAATACACAGGCATCTCCCATACTCTGGGAGAAAGATTGGGAGAATGAAGGAAATAACAGCTTTCAAATGGTCCAGGAGTGGGGTGAGCCCCCCGTGGGTGTCTGGGTCTGGAACAGCAGTGGAGTCAGGGCAGGATGGCTTTTCTGCGGGTCGGACCCCAGAGGCAGCCTGGAGGGACTCTGACTGCGAAGGTCTCCCGGGTCCCTCACTAGGGCAGCTGGCCGTGGCCTCTAGACCAGGAAGCAGGCATTTAGGGAATGTGTTCTAGCAGGACCTGGCAGGCAGCTCATCATTCACTTGGAGAAATTAAACTGTTGCGTGCGTGTTTTATTATAAATTAATTATGTATAATGTATTGTATAATTCATTATTATATCACTAACATAACTCAGGGTGTTGCCGAGGAGCCTGGGGCCCGGGAGCCTGTGGCTCACACCCAGGAGACAGATGGGCGTGGCCAAGGAGGTGGAAGGACTCCGCCCCCTCCTTTCCTGAGCGAGGGAGACGCTCTGGATGCTGCCAGCACACACCCTGCCCACAGGCCTAGAATCAGGACTCACAGGGTGCGCTAAGGGCTCTGCTGGCACCGGTCCCACCAAGGCTGAGCAGGTCCAGTTCCACAGGCAAGATGGGGCCTCTCTGCCTTCAAAAGGCAGCGAAGGCCTTCCTGGCGGAATTTTTCCTGCTGGCTTGCTGGTGCATCTAGCAGCTGAGAGAGCAAGGCTGAGTGAGGCTGATGTCTTAATGAAGAGAACGTCTGAAGACTGACTCCCCATCACAGAGACAGATACTCCTGCCAGCAAATGAGCTTGCTCCAGTTCCGAACCAGAGGCCAAATGAAGGGCCCAGGCACTGCCTTCAGAGCCAAACAGGACACGGAAGCCTCCTGAATGCCTTGCTGGAGGGGTGGGGTAACGGCTGCAGGGCAGGAACTAACCTTGGGGAGCCTTCGTGAGAAGGCAGTTCCTGGGGTGTCCTCACAGGGCACGTGTTGGGCGCTGTACTATCAGAGTCAGGTCAGTTCAGTCCAAATGAAAGAGCTGTCTGAACAAGGCGGCATTTTCCACTGGGCTGTCTAATCACCAACGGCAAACCCACTGCTAGGAGACTTTGCAACTCGGCAGGAAGTTGGGTTGGATAAAGGAAACTCATAATTGGATTAATGAGCAGCTGGGGGTGGGGAGAGAGATGAGAAGCCCAAGAGTATTTTCTAACCAGTGCAGACAGACTGCAATGTAGTGTGGATCTGAAGGTCACTGGACTTTTCAAGGTATGACCTCTATTGTAGGGACAGCAAATGCATTTGAACTTGAGATCCAAATCCAATTGATTGGCAGTGGCTTGAAAGAGTATTGTGATCAGCTTACAACATTTGTAATGGGCATGAAAGAGAAAAACGACATCAGGTGTGCCTTCTGGAAGCTAGATAGTCCCCCCATGTACCGTCGTCATGGGAGGCAGGTCCTACTAGGGTAATACCAGCAACTGGGAGAATTTTCCTGATAAAGGCCACAAGGGGCCAGAACCATGATCCAGCCTCCTGAGTTTTACTTTTTCTGTGAAAAGTAGAACACTTAATTAAAGGAGCCATTTGAATGAAGTGGCTACTCCATGCTATACCCATTTCTAGATAAATAACGCAAAGCAAGTTAAAAAGAAATATACACCCATGGGCTGACTCCTCTTTTGCTTGGTGACTTTGAATAAGCCATGATCTCACTGGGTCCCAGCTTTCTTCTCCAAAACTAGGGTTTGGGAAAAGATCTCTATAAGTCCCCTTCCAGCTCTAAAATTCTAGAATGGATTGAAGGGCTTTAAAAAAAATTATTATTATTATAAAAGCAGACCTTCATCAGTTTTTCTCCCCAGTTTCTTCTATAACCTCACACTAGCCTGTGGAATTTTCCTTGCTGAACACGTTGGACATAGTTTGAATTACACAGCTTTTCAGCAGGGGTCTCCAATAGCTCCCTCCTGGGGGCCAAGGCCAGAGAGGGATCCAGCGTCATTAGCGTGGGACCTGAAATCCCCTGGCCTGGGCGGGCCAGTGCAGAGCCTCCCTGGTGGGGCGGGGAGAAGGCTCCTTTATGTTTCAATCTACTGCCCTGGCAAAGGCGCCCGATGTACCCACCAGGGCTGCTTAGTACCTGCCGGTTAGACGGTGGGCTGGGGGGCCTGCCCTGATGGTGGACTGGGAAGCAGTCACGGTGAGGAAACTTAGACAAGGTCTGTGAAACTCCACTCTCCACTCTCGAGGCTCAGATGAAGGAACTCACTGAAATGCAGCTGGCCACGCAGAGTGGTCCCTGCAGCAGCAGCAGCGGCACCATCCAGGAGTTTGTTAAAATGCAGAATCTTGGGCCCCACCCCAGACCTACCAAATCAAAATATGTGTTTTAACGAGATTTCAGGTGATTCAAATGCAACTTGGCATACACTTATTTAAGAACTACTCTTTCCTTAAAGCAATTCTCAGATTGGACCATGCTCACAAATCGCCAGAGAATCTTGGTAAAGTGCGGATTCTAACTGGGTAGGTCTGGGGTGGGGCCTGAGCATCTGCATTCTAGCAAGCTGTCAGGTGATGGCCAGGCTGCTGCTGGTCTCCAGACTTCACTGGCAGCAGCAAGGCTCCACACCAAGGGTTCTAAACCCGGGCTGCCGAAGAGAATCCCCTGGGGAGTATTTAGAAGTACGCTCCTGCCCAGGCCCCTCACCCAGACGTCATTGGTCTGGGGTGGGCTTGGATGCTGCATATTTTTAGGAACCTCCTGGATGACGTTAATGGGCAGCCTGGGCTGAGAACCCCTGCCCCAGACTCATGGTCCCCAGATGGGAGTGTAAGTCTGCAATCTGATTTGAAGTGAAAAATGTTTCTGCTGCCGAAATTCATCACCCGCTTGTTGAAGTATATGAAGAAAATCTATTTAGCTGGAGAGTGTCAAAGGAGGAGGCGGAGTAGGGAGTTTGGGGAAGAAAGCAGAGTGGACGGTACTGCCCGAGGCGGCGAGGCAGCGGGCACCCCGAGTGACCTCTCATTTCACAAGGCTGGCGCGGGGGAGCCTCCTGTCACACCCCTGTGAACAGCTGAGTCCTTGGGGAGAAAAGTTAAAAATAGAATTAAACAGCAGGTTGGACGGAACTTTTTTGTTCTGTTGAATGCGTGTGTATCAAGCACCTGCATCACAGCGCTGTGAGTGGAGCCTGCAGGCAGGAGCGACGCTAGGCAGAGAGTGTAAGTGCCCAGGGAGGAGGTGAGGCTGCACATCCCAGGCAGAGCGTGGGCAGAGGGGCGCAGGCCGGCGGGCTAGTGCCTCCACGAGGAAAGCGTCTGACCCTGCAGGGGAGGTGTCGGGAGGAGGAAAAGAGGGGTCTCGACCAGGGTGAGAGACCGTAGGACTTGTGTGTCAGGCGGTGAGAAGAATTGCTCTGTAGTAATAATTTCTTAAAAAATGCTCTATAAGCAAACTTCTTGACCAAACCTAAGCAGGATAAAGACAGAAAAAACAAAACCCAACGCCTGGAGCTGGGGACCTGGATTTGGATCTTAAGCCCACTGTAAACTCTGTCTGGTGACCTCAGCTATGTTCCTGAATCATTTTGATCTTCAGTGTCCTTGTCTGTAGCATGGGAATCACATGATGTGCCAAGGTTTTAAGGGTCAAGTGAGCTGGTGAAGACCTCTCGGGGGGCCAGGCAGGACAGTGCTCACTGCTCACGTCCCCTCCTTCCCCAGATTGTGCTACGTAAGGTTAGATGGTCTTTAGACATTGGCTCCAGGTCACAGGCAGCCAAACTCAGTTTTCTGTGGCCTCGGGACTTTCCTGAATTGGGTCTGAAAACTGGTAACCAGGCAACCTAGATGTATGATGTGGGTCCAGGCAGCTGTGGAGAGAGGCTTCCAGGGCAATTTTCAGGGCAAGCAGTTATTTAGCAATTATCGAAAGAGCCAAGGACACCACCTCAAGCTCTCACAAAAGCAAGAGCCCTGAATGCATCAGATATTGGGAGTGAGCAGGGAGCACAGAGCCTTCCCAGATGCTGTAGAGGGCAGGGGCTTGAGGGAGAGAGACGACTGCACAGAGACCTGCAAAGGAATGCCCAGGACTAAGGCATCACTGGAGAGGAGCTAAGAGAAGCTGCCCGGGCTCATTCGCCCACAGCGAAACCTCCTGTGGACCCCCGAGGAGCCGGGGACTGTGCTCAGCAGCACTGGGGTCACAAGGAGAAAGCTGGTCAACACTGGCCGGAGAGGGCGAGGGATGCAGTGGAGGAGGGAGCACACAGCTGTGTAAATTAGCGGGGAGGAGCACTGGGGAATGCTTCCTAGAGGCAGGGGTGTGGCCAGACCTCAAAGGATGCTAAGAACTTAGCTGGACAGGAAGGACAGAGGAAGAGAAGACAGGGCAGATGCCTCGAAGGTCTGGAGGACCCAGCTGTCACCCTCATCGACCCTTCTAGCTCTGCCTAGTGAAGGGCCCCGACCCCTGGCGCAAGAGTTAGGATGCAGTCTTCCTCTCCCACTCCTCAGGTTTCCACCCAGAGGGACTTGCATTAGACTAGAGCAGTGGTTCTCGACCAGGGATGACTTTGCTCTCCCTCCCTAGCCCCCAAACCCCTGTCAATGTCGGGAGACATTTTTGGTTGTCACAACCAGGAAAGGGGGTGCACTGGCATCTCCTGCATAGAGGCCAGAGATGCTGCTGAATGTATTACAATGCACAGGACAGCCCCCACTACAAGGACTGTCCCTCCCCAATGTCAATAATGCCAAGATTGTGAGACCCTGGCCTAGCGTAGTGTTCTAGCCTCCCTCCTTTCCCCACTACTTCCTCTCCAGGGCAGAAGCAGGGACAGATCGGTCAGTGTAGAAGAACTGGGCCTAGAGAAGCCCTTTCTGGACCTGCCTCCTTGCAGAGGCCACTCTCTGCCATGTGCTGAGCTTGGCCAGGCAGGGTCAGCCCTGGCCCCTGCCCACAGGGAGGGTTGCAGTGGGAGGTCCAGGCGTAGCAGCAGGCCCCATGGACCGCACTCCAGAGCCTGGCCTTCCAAACAGCTGTATCTGTAATGATGCATTTTAATCTCCATCTGCCTGAGTCCTGCCTCTCTCTTCCCTTCTCCGCCCCTCTTTCTCTCTGTCCATTGATCCTGAATTGGAAGGGACATGCGGTGCTGCTCCCTGGGCCCTTCAAATCCCAGCACTGCCACTCAGGTTGGAGCGCTGGTGTCATCTTTGGTTCTCGCTTCTCCTCATTCTTGGCAACCACTGGCTGAGTCAATTCTGCTTCATGAATGTCTCTCAAAACTGCCCTGATGTTCTGTCCCCACTGCCGGGGATTTGCGCACCTGTCCTTAACCTGGACAACAGCAAGTACTTGCCAGCGGCTCCCCTCTCATCTCGCCCCACTTCCATGTGGCTAGCAGAACTCCCTCCCTAAATTTCAGAGCTGAGCGTGTCGCTCTTTAGCTGAACTCATGGGACGCTGTACACAAGGCAAATGGAGTTTTCCTGCAATTTCATGTCACAAGTGCTACATGAGGAATATCTCACGTGACAAGGACTATGAGAGGAATGGGTAGTAATAATAACACCTACCGTTAAGTGCCAGGCACCCCTCTGACCCTTTGTGTAGATGATGTAGGCACTACTATTGTCCCCATTTTATAGCTAAGAAAAAAACTAAGGTACAGGGAGGCTGAGTGAGTTGCCCAAGGTCCCGTGGCTAGTACATGTCAGAGCCAGGGTTTGTGCCTAAGCCGGCTGGCTCCAGGAGTGGTGCTCTTAGACACTAAACAGTTTCTCTCACTACACTGAACTTGTCTTAGACCACTCCTGGAGGGAAGACTGTGGAAGGAGCCAACACCTCTGCCTGGGCAGCTGGGGAAGGTCTGGGAGAGAGGGCGGGCAGCTGGCCAAAGACAAGGCAGAGAAGCCGCTCCAGGCTGAGGGCCGCGTGTGCGCGGTGGCCAGGCAGGCCGGTGTGGCTCAGTGAGGCTCTGTGCAGCCAGAGGGCGGGGTGGGGGCAGGACAGCTGGTGGGAGGGGTGTAGCAAAGGAGGCTGGAAAGGACTGTGGAGGCCTCCTGAGAGACACGGGTCAGAGGGTTAGAAGTGGCCTGGCCAGAGTGGTGTGTGGGAAAGAGCACTGCAGCAGGGGAGTGCGACCCAGGCCACGGAGGGCAGGGCTGGAAGCAGACGCCATGGCCCGGGCGGGACAGATGGAGGGAGGGTGCCATTCACTCATTCATTTGACACTCTTGGACACCTACTCTATGCTAGGCTCCATTCTAAATGCTGGAAAAACAGCAAGAACAAAATAAAGTCCTTGCTCCTCCAATGGAGTGTACATTCAAATGCCTCAGTCACTGACATTAGTCACTGGCATTTCTCCAGCCTGTCCCCATCCTGGTCCTCTGCATTGCCAGCCTGGAAGACAAATGCTAGACCTTCTGCACCTCGCCACCTTCCTGGGGCCACCTTTCCTATGCATCTTCCGTAGCACCATGAAAATATAAGGCTTTCTTCTCGTTCCCTCTACCTGGAGAGAGCTCCAGACACTGCCTGCAGCTACACTCAGACAGAGAGGAGACTTGGTCCTGCTCCAGAAAAGGCAGCTGAAAACTCAAGGGACCCAGGCTAGGAGATGCCACAGAGACCAGCAGGCTAATGAAACAGTGTTTCTGAAAGTGAGAGGACAAATGCGATCTCCTAGCCTTATGCACAAGGCATAGCGAGTCCTTAATAAGTATTATTAACTGCTCAGACTTCCTGGTTTGTAAAGGGGAAAATGAAATGAGACAGTGTCGAGTGCTGAGCACAATGCCTGGCAAATAGAAAGCCCATACGTAGTAGGGAGCAGTAGCAACACTCGGACCATTACTACAGCTAATAAATGTTTGTCGAATGAATGAACGCATCTCAGGAGGTGGACCCAGGCCCACCAGGTGCTCCCCTTCCAGGAGTAGCTGCCAAATGTTGAATGGAGTCCAAGGTACTGTAAGACTTTGAAGAATAAGCTTGCTTCTGTTTCTAATTTGTCTAGGGACCTAGTGGAGTTCTTTGACTTTTAAATACTGCTTTTCAAAGGTGGAACCCCTCAGTTTACTGTAATATACACATTCATTTTGCGAGCATTTTGTAGACACCTATGGGCCAGGTTGGAAATGATGAATAAGACATGGCTTCTGAAGTCAATGAGCTTGCAGTCTACCAGGAGCAAGTCATAAAACTGGGGAGCGGCTCAAAGTAGTAACAGGTATAGTGTCCAGAGAGTGCCCATAGGAAGGAGGCATGAGCTGGCTAACAAGGTGGATGGAAAGGGCAGGCAGCAAAGGCTCCCTGGAGAAGGGGGTCCCAAGGGGAGCTGCATCCCAGGTGGTGGAGGCCTAGGGACCAAAGGCATGGGTGTGACAGAGTGCGCTGTTGGTGCACGTCACCCATGCAGTTGTGGCTGCCGTAATGCGTAATGCAGCGTTGGGGGTGTGAAGTGGGAGAGAGAAGAAGGGAGGATGCGGGAGAAGGTGGCGACAGTCTTGCATGGAGGCAGCCACTGGGACCTAGAGAGGCTGCTTTGTGGAGGTTAGAAGCCTGGAGGCACACTGTGAGGGAGGTTTTGAACTTGGGCCAAGACATGATCAGATTTGCATTTTAGAAAGAGCATTTTAGATTTGGGGCAGCAGTGTGTAGGACAACTAGGCTGGCTGAGCTCCTAAAACTTGAGCAAGAGTATCACAGAGGGGACCTGACAACCTGGGGTGGGGGTGGGGTTCTTTTGCAGGCCTAGGTGTCTACTGGTCAGATTTTTTTTCTAAATCATTTAACATGCACTGTGGACCTGGCTATTTAAAAGCATCCTCCTGGGAATCTTTCCGTAAAGCAGGGACCCACTCCCTCGTCTGTCTTCAGTGGAAATCCAAATGATCATCTATCTACTTAGAGCCGGGAAGCCTGCACTGAGCCCCCTTACAGTGGCCTGGGGGGGAGGGGGCAGGGGAGGGGGAGGGAGTGGAGTGAGCATCCAGAGAAGCCCGGCCTTGCTCGAGGCCAAGAGTTGGCCCCCAGCTCACAGGATGAGCCCTGCACGGGCTCCTCAAACCTGCTGGATCAGCGGGACCTCTGGAGGTTCACAGAGCCCTGGTGCCAAGCCCCAGCTCTGGGAAGAAGGAAGGAGCCGGCAGGAAAACTGGCTTTACTGACCCAGTCCAATTTGGCGATCCGCTTTAATACAAAGAACCGCCTCTGTGCCTGAATGGACACCTATATTCACTCATTCATTTGTTCACTCACTGAGCACCCATTGAGCCCTTCCACCTGCCAAGCACTGTGCTAGGCACTGAGGGTGTAGCTGAGAACAAAAGACACGATGTTTCCTTCCATCCTGCTTGCAAAGCAGCACTTCTCCTTCTGGGACTTATTTCCCCACCTGCAAAAGCCTCTTTGGATATACATAGCTTCTTAGATGTGAGGTGCATGATTATGATTTCCAAAAAAAGGGTCTGTTCTTAGAGACGGGGGGGGAGGGGAGCAGGATCGTGACAAAACGTCGGTGCAGGGACTGCTGGGGATACGAGGGGCCTCTCTGCCCCACCCTTCTGATGACAAGGCCCAACCCATCGGGGCCAAAAGGCCTTCCCTG